>NC_073697.1:102969565-105438980 GCF_023634085.1 Falco cherrug | reverse complement strand
CAGGTACACCTTTTTGATAGTTAACATAAAAAAAAAAAGTATATATTGAAAGAGATCCCACAGACAAAACATTGCTTTTTCTCTTTAAGGGAATACAGATTTGTTTTCCTGAGCTATTTAACACTCAGAGCAGTGTCATATGGGATCCAAAAGGCATTGAAAAGCAAATCAGAGCATTAGTTTCAGATTCACAAGTGTTAGGATACAACTGGAGATACCTGTACTGATAGCTGTGTTAGGTAAATAGGACCCAGAACTCCTCTAGACACACTTCTTCCACCTGCCCTCCTTCCTCCTCTTTTCCTGTGGCCCATTATAATCAATTCATTCAGTCTAGATCTTCAGTTTGTGCAGCAACTTGTAAAGGAGTTTGTGAACTCTAGCATACAAGGGATTATGCAGCAGATCTTTCTAGAGTAGTTAACTACCATGTGGTTGCCCATGATTGTTGCGAACTAGATTTCATAAGCCAGAGGGACCTCTTACTAGAGTGAAGTTGCAATAAGTGTGCAGGTTCAGCTGTATTCCACATCACTTCTGTTTCAGGTGACTGTCATGCAAAGACCCAGACATGACAACATCCTTATTGAAACTGCTAAATAAACCAGCATTTCCTCAAATGCAAGAAACCCCTACAGCTTTCTAATGTTTGCAGTGCTGGAAGAGGTGATTAGAATAAGCCAGTCTAGACAAATCCATCTACTTGTACTCCTTTGAGATAAACAATTCCTCCTTTCCCTTTTTGATTTGTCAGTTTAGCTACTTGCATTCAGTGAGGCAACTAAAGGTCAGGTCCCATCAGGCAGCACTTGCATTAGGCCTGAGACAAGACTACTGTGGGTGCTCCAGGAAGATTTTCTGGGGAAAGCTGTACCCTACCGACATGCCTATACTCCAAAAGCAAAGTACTTTTCTCCAGTAACTGCTCTACTGATATGACAGGTCATTCAGAATACCAGGCTGTGTTGCATGGAGTAGATAAAGCAGGCTGTCTTTCACTTGCCCAGTTGAGAGATCCCCAAGATGAGCCACATGAGGCCCCAGTTCAATGAAAACAAAGACTGGCAGAACCTCCCTGCCTCAGTATTCAAAGCGTTAATCAGTCTGAAAAACAAAACCCAAAGCCTGTGTGTTAATTTGCTATTTAAATTGAAAACTTTTTATTCCATGTCTGCCATGTCTGGCACAAGGCTGTCCTGGGCGTTACTAACAATAAAAAATAATTTGGAAAATAATCCTATTGTTCCAGTCACACCCATGGGAGTTTCATGTGTAGGGAAGTAGGAACATGAAAACTGAGATCTGTTGTGTGATCGGAGAGCTGAGTTTGCCCTTTACAACATTCAGTTTTGATTCAAGTGCATGTTGGGAGAGAGATCAGAGACAGCAAGCTAAGGCGGGAGGATGTCTCAATAGCTTTAAGGTTAATAAATTCTTATTTGCACAGCTTCAAATTCTCAAAAATCATCTTTAGTGTAGTAAACTAGCAGTACCCTTTACAAATGCACATCCACACCCATGGGTGATTAGGTGTTCACATATTTCCTTTCCTTGCCTCCCTCTCCAGTCAGCCATTCCCAGTGCCTATCTAAAGGCAGCAATAAATTGCCCTAAAATGCTTCCCCAGTTGCAGGTCATAAGCCCTTTCAAAACGCTTCATCTGCGCAAAGCGGAAGCCTTGTTCAAAACTCCATGCGAATGTAACACAGCTTGGATACGGTAGTTACAGGCGCACAATGTTCTGCTATACCAGCAACCTCCTCTTCACCTTTTCCAGACTCCCACTCTTACACTCTGCCGGCTTCATCTGTCCAATGCCATAAAAAGTAACTACATAGCATTTGCTGTAGATCAGCTCTTTTGCACACAGTAGTCCCAAACCCCTGCTAGTGAATACGCTGTATTGCCTCATCAAGTTTTAAATTAACTTTTAGGCAAATGGTATACATCTCAATCACACAGAACCCACTGCACTTTGCAAAGACATCTAGAGATGAAGTGCTGTAACTACTTATTTTTAATTTTAAAGGTTCTTCTGCTTTTAACATATCTTTTTAAGCTTTCACTGGTTTTGGAAGCAGTCTCCATACCTCATTTCTAGCCAAAAGCAATTATTTGTATTCTTTTAAACTTTGCTGCAATCCAGTTTGTTCATTAGAAAAAAAAAATCTTAACAAAATAAAGTCTCTTGTGAACAGAAACACTAACACCTTTTTCTATTATTAAAAAATTCTTGAGCAATCTAAGAAACCGCTTTAGTGCCTCGGTGCTTTGGAAGCCTCTATTTGGAAGGAAGATGGTCTTGAGGGAGGAGATCTACATTTCGGTATCCAGGTGGAAAATAGGTTTGATTTGGCCAAGTAATAACAGCCCAAAAAAACCCCTCCATAGCCTGTGCACGCACAGTAGATTCCTTAGGAATGATAACACTGCCTTGAAACATTCCCGACTACACACATGGGAAACCCGATGGGGAGAAAGAAGCACTAAGCAAGAGAGAGGGGACAGCAGGAGGTCCAAAGGAGAGATACAGACATCTGGCCAGAAAAAAATCCTGTCCTGGTCTGTGGGGAATTATAAGTATGGCAAACCCCATTAGATGGGGGGTTGTAGAGGTATTCTGGTCATTGCTTAAGTTTAAAATTACCTGCCAATATAAAAGAGCAGGGCAACCTAGCTGTCTCCACCAAGGCAAAGTGGGAAACTCCACAACAGCATTCTAACCACAAATTTGGTAAGGGTGCAAACTGATGCACACAGATGATCCAACCTCCTAAAGCAAAGGCTCTACAGGCATCCCTCACCGCTCTGCTGGGAAGGGAATATATAGAGTTATCAGTGAGAAATCTCAGTCTACGCGTGCAAAGAAGCAGCAACTGACCCTAGACTGACATTTTGGGCACACACTACCTGCAAAAGCTTGCAGCAAATTCAAGGCAAAGCCATTAAAGATAGATAAGCTTCTTTCCTCCTCTCCCATTCACTCAGATTTCTTAAAAAACAGAATATTCAGAGAATGAAGAGTGATACAAAGAAGAGCGTGGAAGATAAGTTTGATTAAAACAAGCAGTTATTACCCAAATTTTATTGCTGAGTGATAATTATTCTGTATTTCTACTACCTTTTTGTAGTTTGGGAAGAACAGCATACTGCTGCTTTACTTACTGCAGGAAAACCAAGAATGACACACAGCTGCTCAGCAACAGTCTATGGTTTATTATTATGCTAAGTAAATGTGCAAACAGGCTTTACACACCACAGTTAAAGCTTGCTTGTGCTTTTTCTCCCTTATACACAACTACATGAGGGTTTTCCTTTGCACCTTTCAGCGCAGCTTGGAGAAACTTTTACATGCAGGGTCTCAGCAAAGGCTGAAGCCAAATACAGCCACCCTGCAAGCAAAGACAGCAGCCACCATCACAACAGCGCTCACTTGACCCATTTATCAGAAAGCATACAGGGATGCCATACACCAGCCAAGTCACTCAACAAAATCAGTGTTGAATGGCAAATTAAATAGCTGTGACAGACTCACATCACATACTTCCCTGAGCAGAAAAAAACTGGTACGAGTTTCAGATGAAACTACTCTCACATACACAAATCAAAAAGGTTGGCTGAACCTGAGAGCATGGCACAGGGAGGGATGGAACTGTTGAACTGTTTCTCCTTGCTGTCGGTATGTCCATGGGAACAGCCTATTCACTTATTCAATTATTAATGGCAATATCTGAGCCACAAGCCACAGGGGAAGTGTGTAATTCCAGCCAAATGCTTGTGTGGGATTTGGTGGTATTTTTTGTGGGGGTTTCTTTGGCTGGTTGATCTTTTGGTGTTTGGATTTTTTAAAAAGAAAAAAAAAAACAACCACACAAAAAACCCCACAACTACACACATCCGAGCTCACGGAGGTGCCCTACAAAGTGTCTTGCCTCCACAGGCCACAGCGATGCTCAGATACAAGTCAAAAACCCAGATATGGGTAGCACAAGGCAACTCCCAAGCTCAACCAGGACACTAGCTGAAGTGTTGTGATGATTCCTATCATTTCCACATTCCCACTTCTTCCCTCTCTTCCCACTCAGTGCAGACAGATACAGCTTCACCCTTACCCTCCCAAAGGTCACACAGCAACTCCTCCAAATGGTACCTGGGAGCTGCAAGTTTACTTTCAGCAAAATTCTATAGTCATTTGTAGAAACTGCTTTGAAAACCTTCCAGTTCAGATGCCAATAACCACTTGGCAGGGCCTGACAAACATAATTAGAGAGCTTGATTGTTTCAAAGGATATTACCCAAGAAAATTAATATGTTGCTGCAGTCTTTGCAATAAATTTCCAATGGGTTTGGTTGCAGAGGTCTTGAAAGGGTTTTAGCAGACTTTTAATTACACTATCAGGACTCAAGTATTTTTCTGGTGCTTGGCAAAATGGGATCCTATTATTTCTACTTGCAACACATACTCATTCAAAGCTTATCCACAGGCCTACAGCCTAAGAATTCCTACAACACTGTAATCCAAAAATTTTGTATCATTTGTGATATACATTAGTGACTTCCAGTAACAGTGGCCCAAGAGACAGCATTTTACTGTGCGATAGTTTAAACCATTTGGCTCAGTGCTGTATCCTGAAATACACTGCAGGGAGACTATATATTTTGCTGCAGGTTATGCTGATTTACAGCAGCATTAAGCCAAGTGCTGTAACATCCTACAGAGCCAATTTGCCTTTTTGCTCTCTGCTATACTTCAGAGGCTGCATGGAACAGAGAAGGTTTGCAGCAT
This sequence comes from Falco cherrug, assembly GCF_023634085.1. Lineage (NCBI taxonomy): Eukaryota > Metazoa > Chordata > Aves > Falconiformes > Falconidae > Falco > Falco cherrug. The sequence continues at coordinate 105,434,194 of NC_073697.1, read as the reverse complement.
CGCAGCCCAGACCTGCCTTTGCTCAAAGGCTGGTACTGTGTGTAGTGCTCGTTGTTGCAGGCATTTCTGCACTGACCCTGTTGGTCAGTGCTGCTTCTATAGTTATGTTACACATTCAGCCTCCCACATACTTTTCCTTGCAGTTAGGGAAAGGAAAGCACCACAGCCTGTGCCATCACCCAGACCTCTGCTGCTGTTCAACCTGGCCTGCCCTGCTCAGCACCTCCCTCTCCCATCTCTCAGCTTGCCCTCCAGATGAAATCCTTCCCTGCAAGGATCAAGCAAAGACTAACTCTCAAAGACTAATTTCAGTCATCCAGGCCCAGAGAGGTGCAGTAAACAGGGAGCACGATGACCTCTATTCTGTAAAACTGGAAGTTTATACATATGCCAAGTATTATCATTCATAGATTTATTATAAACTTCTGCATATATTCATATACAATACTTTGGATTTTGCAGCTTCCCCTCTAAGATCTAACCACACCCTCAAGAAATACTCCCCAGAGCCTTCCCTTACATGAAGGGAAGTATTACTACTCCCATTTCATTTAGGGGAAAGAAAAGAAAGAGGGAGAAAACTTGCAAGTCTTAGTTCCCAGACTCTGCACTGCTCTATAGAACATATACTGGTCATTTAAGGGAATGGTCTTTTTCTTGGGAAAGAGGGTAGAAAACAAAGCCTTATGAATCAGCCTGTTGATAATTAAAAGCAACTAAATCCAGATCGCTTTAAGCTGCACATGAGAATCTGAGCTCTTCAGATACTAAATTCCTCTGCCGACCAGAAAAGCCAGGGTCACTTGCCCAGCTGGTCACTATTGTTCTGTCCAATAAAGTTCTGGCAGGAATGCATGTTTAACAAAATACAGAGATTAGGCATAGCAAAGAATGCAGCTCCCCCCTCAGTGTTTAGGTTAGTGGGGTTTGCCATGTTGAAATACTGAAGCTTAAGCATATCAGATTTTCTCTGTCCTGTACTGCTAGTACCAATGACAGACACAAGCTGACAGCTCAGTTCTCAAGATTGTTGCCATTTTAGCTTTAAGTTCATTAAAAGCAGCACAAAAAGTTCACCTCAAAGCTGCAATGACCACTAATTAAATCAGTGTTTTCTTGGGGATGTAGTGTACCAAGTAAGAAAAAGCTCTCTGTAACTCCAATGCACCAGAAACTCTTGAAGGGCAATTTAAAACAAGCCAGAGACTCAAGGGACCAGATTTTAAGACCCTTGCAACAGGATAGCTCATGTTCAAATGTCTTAGGATAGCCTAGATCTCCAAAAGGAAACCTAGCATCCAGTCACTAAATACAGCATCAAAATGGCTATGATCGTCCTAACATCTGACTTGACTCCTGACAGTTCAGAACCAGGATCTTTAGCTCAGTTTACAAGAAGGCACGCAAGTCTAGAGTCAGATGCAAAAGTGTCACGAGAACAAGTCATACAGATGATCTTTTAGAGGTCTTACAGGAACACAGCTTTTACCAAGTCAAATGCCATCCACAAAGCAGCTCTGATACCTCACTGGGCCAAGAATTTCTCAGCTTAAAAAAAAGAGTGATATTAAACAGACTCCTAAGTAGTATATTTGCAAAGGATATAGTCCTTTGAGAACTCTGTGTAAGAAGGTTATAAATAGCCTGTTTACAGCTCTAAATTAATGGTTTACGTTTAGAGATACCAAGGATTCATAAATTCCCCTGCAGGGGGTATGGTAGCTCGCACTGTGTGAAGTGTGCTTTATATGTAGGAAGCATCTAAGATCCTGTTACCATGGCAGTCTCTCCTCTCTCCCTTCACAAAAAGCTGCAAAATGACTTTCTGTCAGAGCACACAGTAAATGTGGAACAAGAACAGCTGAGATACAGAGCTGCTGACAGCCAGATCCTAGGTGTTTTCTTCTAGGAAGAACTTTTTTAGTCATTCTGGCACAGCAACAGAAACCTTATTTTAGCTGGTATCACTTTCACTGCCACCTGAAAATGCAAACAGCTCAAAGTTTGCACAAGATACAGTGATGGAGACAAGCAACCAGACAGCCCGCATTGAGCAGGGTGGCAGAAACCAGACTGGTTTTGAGGAAGCAGAAGACTGAATTGGGCAAGAAGAAAGCCAGGAAGCCAAGCAACCTGTCAGGAGGAAAAATAGTGGCATCAGATGGGGAGAGGGATAAAAAAAAAAAAAGAAAAAAAAAAGGGGGGGTTTCTTTAGGGAAAACAAGCAGAATCTCCCTTGGGTTGGAGCGTTAAATTCACGTCAACCCCCCTTTGCACACAGGCACACTGGAGAGCTGTTGGTAGAGCTGTCACCCATTGCTGCCTCAAACGAGGATTTGAAAAAGCTCCCTGTGCTTTGCTGTGTTTACAGCAATAATGAGAGCCTGGAGGAAGGGGTTAGAAACATCTGAGTTTAATAAGGGCTAAGCAGCACAGAGCAAAAAAGAAATGTCTGCCCTTCCGTTCAGGGCTACCACACCCCACCAAGCACCGCAGCACCAGGCTCGGCACAGAGACGTTATGTCATCCCAACAGCCGCAGTGGCCCATCTGCCCCAAGCCTTTTCATGATGAGAAGAAACATTTCAAACCAAGCTGAGAGCTCCCAGCACCACACTTTTGAACGGCTAAATAAGCAAAGTCCTGTGGGGAAAAAGCAGATGTCGATTGACCCCAGGCACAAAAGCTAAGGACAGAAGGGGAGGTTTTGTGCGTGCCTTAATTGAGCAACTCCATCTCACAAGGTCATCACAACAGGGCAAAAGGAGTATTTAGCTCATTTAGCACCTATGCTGCTGCCTTTTCTTAGTCCTCAACAGCTCTAACATCCAACATACACAGGGTAAGGAGCATCCTATTCCAGTTTCTCACACAGAACAAAAGACCAGTAACCTTAGTACTCAGGTCCTGCAATCACATTTGCTGCATCCTCTTCCTCACTTCTGCAGGGTCTACTCCCAAAACTGTCCTTACACGAAGCAGGTACCTTTCATAAAATGCCTTTGCCTACACTGCCTTTATGAGGGACTCTTCCCACCACATCTACTTGGTCATTTTATTCCATTGAGAAACGCAAAGCAGGAATAAAGAGTCTTGTTCATCTGCAAAGTCAAAACCTCCCCTCTAGAGTGCACATACACAATAAAAAAGGGGATGGGAGGATGACACCCAGAAGAAAAAGGACCGGATCTGTTCTTAATTCTACAGACTCAGTACAACTTGGTTACGTGACCATGTCCAGGGGGACATTCCCCTGCCTCACGATTTCATGGCACCGGCATTTCTAAGATGCTCTGAGCAAACGCATACCTATACCTAGTGCAAATACTGCAAAGAATATCACTTTCACCCAGTTCCTAGAAGCAGAAAAAGTTGGAACTGATTACATTTCTATGTAGTGGTACCTCGTATTAGCCTTAAAGTTTTGACAGATGGTTTGTTTACTCAGCACAAAGGAAGGTGGCTGGAAAATGACAGCATTACTCAGCTCTCAGAGGACAGGCAGGAGACACACAGCGGACCACAGAGAAGTAGAGGGAAGAGTCCTACGAAACAGAAGCTCGCAGATACCTTCTCTTCTCAGCTTCAAAGAGGTTTCACAATCAACTACTATGATTTTAAGTGGCAGATTCTTTTTTCCAGATAAACCACATAGATATGGAAGAGGAGACTGATCTGTCCCAAGCATAAAATGAAGCTGCCCTCAGCTTTTGTCTCAGTAGCATCCATTCTGTGGGCCTCCAGGTGAAAGCCATTTCTAAACAGATAGGAGAGGTTTTTTTCTCTGCCAGAGCTATGATTTCCCTGCTTTGGAAGCTGAAAAGGAGCCTCAAACCTGAAATTGCTTCCTATGTGTTGGCCCCCTCAAAAAGATTCAACCATTTTCAAACAGCCAGGCCTAAACATTACAGGCAACACTTCCACCCAAGCACACTCTACTGGCACATCAGTTTGTTTCCAAGAAGAGAAAAACATTAACTTGTAAAACACAGCCAAAACATCGAAACCATACTATTCCATGCAATGAATTAAAAGTCAACATATAATTGTTTCTTCCTAAAAAGGAGATAAGGAACAAAACCAACAAGGAACAACATCACAGTTCCCAAACTCAGTATCTTTCTGTAGTAGTATTAGGGATTCCAATTCAGATCAGTGCCACATTGTGCATAAATACACTATATAAAAAGTTGAAAAAATGCAGGGCAGTAACCCAATTAGTAGCATTATGCTCTTTAACTTTTGCAGCTATGATCCTTAGTAGAGTTTTTCTGATACCTAAGTTGGCACAGGCTAGCTTTATGCTCAAAGCCTCAAAACAAACATTATGCCTCAGTGAAAGTAAATTTAAGTACCATCTACATTTCTAACTAAAAAAAAAAAAGTTGAGAGCTTTGAGCATATTGCAGAAATGAGGTTGGATGAATTTTAGTATCACCCTACAGGTAGTCTATGCTTTACAAAACAATGTTTCCAGACATGCTGAAGGTCTAATGCAGGAAAGGGCGTTAAGTAGCTGGTCCATTATTCCAATCCGGCAGACCTAAAGCACTCTTTTCAGTCTTTCATTGCTACCTTAAAGTATTAAATTCTTCATTTTCCCCCATTTATCAAGAAACAGCCCAATAAAACAAAGATTAAGTGAATATGCTATGATCCAAGTGTCACAGAACTGCTCCCCCCAAGCAACGCTCTGAAGTTTCTAACTTGATGTAAAATTCTACTTTCAACTAGGATTTTAGTGCACTAACAGGCTCAGCTTTGAGAAAATGAATAAATAAAGGTTATTGAAAGAGACACATTTGTTAATTTATACAAGGGGAGCAGAAGTTCACTGCCACCCATTGCTTTGCTTCTCTGCTCCCTTTTGCTTCCTAGAACTGGTAAATGAAACCTACACGAGAGGAAATGATTCACACAAGCAGCTGGAAAGGCAAGACCATAGGAGATTTCCTAAACGAATACAATTTACTGCAGTAACTACAGTCACGTCTGGTATTTCAAAGCCATTCCAGTGTTGCTAGATCCTTACACTACCATTGGCTTCACTGTTAATTGCATTGTGAAGTTACTGCACTGAACCTTACAAGTCAGATGAAGATCATATGGCCACAGAGTCAAGGAAACAAACATCAGATAGTTCAAGGGTTTGGTGAAGAGCTTAAGACCTTCTGACCTCTTGGTTACCTGGGTAGGGCACTTCAAAGGGGAATTAGCGCAGAGGACTCAGTGTGACATAAATCCCAGTCTGTTTGCTTGACATTCTCACACAGTCCATAGCAAATCATAGAAAACCAGAGACCTTAGGCAATGAGCAGACTATTAGGCGATGGAGGGAATGACTCAGAAAGCAAGACCCTGTCAGTAAAAGGAAAGAGAACCACATTTCTCCAATACATACAGTTTTATATTCCACACCCACTTAAGAGCCACAGGAGGTTCGGTACTTGGGGCTGAAATCAGGTTCAAATCATCTTTCTCTGGTAAAGAGAGAATTAACAGACAACAGTCAGGAAAACTCCAGGTATGTGTTCTGAAAGCACTCTGACAGACTGCATAAATCAGAATACTGATTTATAGATCACCTTTTAATATTAAGAACAGGCTTCTACCACACAAAGGGACCCACATTTACTTAAAAGTACTAAAACCTCACCTAAGAGGCTTGAGGTTGTTACATTACAGTGCAGTAGTGAACCATGCTTCAAATGCGGCTGGGGAGGGGCACTCCCATCCTAGCAAACGTGTAGCTGTAGGACCAGGCACAATGCAGGCAGCTGTTTTGAAAAGAACAGATCTATCTATAGCAGGTCCACCCAGACATCTTGGTTTTGAAACACAGCCATCCAAGTGACCTATTAGGAGGCTGCAAGGTTCAAGGAGTAACTGACAATGTATTTCAGGCATCACCTAAACATCTGAAAGCATCAACACTTCAACTTTTTCAGGGGGGAGAAGAAAGACAAGCTATAGTACGGGAAAGCTGATGTCAGTTTAAATATCTTGCCCATGTCAAAGCAGCACACACAGCATGTTTAATTGTTCCACTGAATCCATGGCAAAGTGATTTGCCCTCTGACACAGAGTAAACCATTGGTAGAGGCACAATTGGAACACAGGTCTTGCTCTCAGACATATGTGGCAACAAGAAATGGATGAAGCCACCTGGTCTTCCATGTCAAAACCTCTGCCTCTAACAATCAGGAGGTGCACTTACAGATTTCAATTGACCAATATTGCTTTCCTCTCCATATCCATCTTCAAGAAACATCACTGCTGTAGCAATCACTCAGAATTACTATGTAACCAAGATAAGTACTGATTTGTAATTACCAGTATAGTCTAGATAAGAATGTCTACTTGGACAGTCCAGCTACTTATAACATTGTGGTTCTAATGTTCATTCACAGGAAGAAATGTTTAGGCTGAGGTCTAAGTATTATGAAGGTTTATCTATCACACTTGGATTTTGTATCCACCCCAGCTGACTTTTGCAATGGTACTGGAAGCGTAGAATCAAAAAAAAGTTATCCTACACTCTTCCTGGTTCATGTTTGGGGGTTTCCTTTCAGTCAGCTCCACCTCACATCCAACAAGGTTTCCAGTCTAAACACTGCATCTAGTCTCAGAAGTTTCTAACTCCCACACTTGAGTTCACAAGGACTTGATGCCTGACTAATTTGAAACTACAGGAAAATAGGATGAGAAGTTAAGCTGGGAGAACACTAGTTCCAAAGACAACTAACACAGATGCAGGCTATCTTTGAGAACCAAGCTACTTCCAGCATGGGAATAAGCTCGCCTTAACTTGGTTAGCAAAGCTTCTTGTGTCCAGGTCCGGAGGACAACAGTTTCTGCTTGGCAGACAGCCCCTCCACTCTTACGCTTTGGGTAAGACCTACTTCCCATTCTCATTAACTTGCTACTGTGTTAAGGCAGAAATGCATGCACTGAATGTGAATTTCAAAGAAAATAGTGCACCTGCTACCATCTATACAACGTCAACAAACACTGCTGCTTGCACATCCCCTATAGAAGTTCAAAGCAATTCAAGCACATGCAAACATAGACTGAAAGTGTCTTTGGTCTGATAACCAAGGTCTGTCAACTGAACAAAACAAAACAAAACAAAAAAAAAAGAAACAAAGGAAGCAACATTCCACCAGAACAAGTATTCCACAATGGCATTTTGAAAGATGTGAATATTTTTTTTCCTCCAAATTTCCCTATGCCACCCCCACCCTCCCAACTTCCCCCCCACACACTCCACAGGGCCTTAGTTTTCCATCAGAAAGTGTTCAGCAGTCCTCAGAGCCTCAGAAGTCTATCTCTGAGACAGCCTGCAACCTAGATACCAAGGACTATATAAGCTATTGAGTTTTGAATGGTTTTCAGGGTGGAAGACAAAAGATTCCAGCAACTATTTTTCTCCCCTTAGAGAAATACAACTGTTACAGCAAGTTAATTTTAAGAAAAGTTGATAGATTCCCAAACAGCTCAATCATGTCTTCACTTGCTAATCAAGGACAGAAAAAGACAGCTGCAGGAACACGCTATGTCCTATAACACAGAAACATGTCAGCTACACACAGTATAGAGTGCATAAGTATGTGGTGCAATGTACCAAAGCCTGGAGCTGCAGCAGTAACTCTCAAGGCTCTGGCCTTCCTGTACTTGGCTGATGGTACCCAGGAAAAGTGCCAGAAGTCACTGAACAAAGCACTCACTGGGAAGGTTGCAGAAGAGAAAGTGAGAATGGCCATGTAGCATCATTAATGGTAATCACCTACCCACCATCTTGTGTCCTCTGCAGCCTCTTTGGGAAAGAGGTCAGCAAGCTCTGCTGTGATGGAGCTGCTATTGCTTCATGTAATTCAGGTGCTGCTAAGATCCCCTGTTTAGATGGCAAAAGGGACACTGAACAACGTAAACAACTTTTATACCAGTCTGATTCAGTCCCCTGAAAAAAAAAGGCTTTGCACCCACATGGATCAATGTCAGACTTCAGAGCAAAAGCCTCATTCTTATCCAGCACCATATTAAATCCAGAAAAGCACAGCTATCCTAACCTGAAACTGCACCCTGCAGGAGGCTCCCCCCAAAGGTCCAACATTGTGGCTGGGTAAAGTTTTCCCACACAGATTTTCCCATCAGAAAGTGAAGCTGTTAAGACATTTGCCAACACCACAACTCCACCACTCAAGGGGAAATTTAAACATACAAAGATTGCTCCAACGTGTGATATTTGACTAAGCACTTGAATTTTTATTTCTAAATGTCTACCAGTGATTTTTCCTTCCCTTCAATTTTTTATTTCCCCCTCTGCTTTAGGGTAGAATGGGAGATTCTCACATGGCAAAGTTCCATTGGACAAAAAAAAAAAAATCTACCAGCTTTCCCAACATCATTGTTCAAATCAGCTTTAGATGGTTTTATACAACACTTTATAGACTTGGAGAGGGACACGTTCCCCTGACAAAGGGTCAGCTATCCAAACAACTGAGGCATGGGAAAATTGTGCAAGAGTGTGAATTGGGGAAGGTCTTTGGTGCGCAGAGATACAGTCTACACTCATGTAAGCGTGGTAGCTCTGAACAAAGATCTGCAGGCTAATAGATATGTAAGACAAATGACATGTGGTTCTCATTGCAGCTCATGCTTTGGGAAGGGGGTACATTGGAACAGATCCAGCTGGGATAGGTTTATCCCATTACTCTCCTATAATTTTCTGCTGTTTCAAACCCTTTGACATTTACTGTAGTTTAACATCACACCCCCTACAGACTGAGGCCTGTTTGACAGGCCAGCAAACAAAACCACCCCCACTTGGAGATGAAATATTCACCATATGCAAGAACTGTGCAAGGCACAAGGCTAGCACCCACTCTTGCACTTCTGTGACACGTCAGTGTAAATCTTCTGCGTAGATGCTTTATCCCAATTCGTAGCCCAAATAAGCGGGGCTAACGTAAGCCCTCCTCCACAGCAGCATAACTCATACATACTAGGTATTAGCAAGGGAAGGAGGAAAAGAGGTAGAGACAGGATGGACGAGCCCTGAATATTAAATTCCCAAGTCCCCATTTAAGGGAATCACGGGGGGGGGGGGGGGGGGGGGGGGGGGGGCGCGGGGGGGAGAAGTGAAATTCAAGAACAACTAGAATCAGGTTAAGCCACTCTCTCACTTTATACAGTGCAGCTCATTCATCTGAACAGCTGTTTCACCTCTAGAGAAATACCCAGAGAAAACAGAGGGGAGGGGGAGAAGCCTAAATTGTTTGCTCTACTGAAGCAGCAAGATACATAAATCAAAACTGATTTACATTAAGTTTTAAGAAATTGGTTTGGGGTGGAGGGGAGAGGAGAAGAGTGGGAGGTTTGGTTTTAAACAGCTATTTGAAAGCTGCAGCTCTTGACTAGAGATCTGTAATTAAGGTCTTTCCTTTGTTGAGCTGAACTAGTTTTTCCTCACAGCCGAGGGCTATAACAGTTCCCTCTGCCGGCATCACCAGTGTCCCGGTTCGGGAGGTTTTACGGCTCTGGCTGCGCACTGCGCCGGGACACGCTGCCCCGCGGACCCGGCAGAGCCACCTTCCCCTCCCCGACGAGCCGGGGGGGGGGCAAGAAGTGGGGAGCCTGCGGGTTTCCGTTGCCAAAGCTTAGCTCCTCGATTCCCCAGAGAGTGACACTGCTGCAGGCAGGTAGGGCGCCTCCCCCACCCCACTTAGGATGAGGGCAGCCCAGTCCGGAAAGCCCCTCGCACCCTCCACGAGGATGGCTGCCCGCGGCTGTGCCGTGCCCGTCGCTCCCCACGGGACCACCGGCGGGACCCAGCCTCCTCGCCGAGGAGGCGGACCCGGTCTTACTCACCGGCGACTGGCGAAGCCGCTGCCCGGCGAGCCCGAGCTCTGCTCGGGGTAGTTGTGCTGCAGGGTTGATGCTGGGAACTGATAGAGGAAGCCCGTCCCTAGCGCGCATCCATGCAGGCAGCAGCACCAGGACAAGAACAGAGCGAACTGCATTTTTGCAAGACCGGGGCTTTCCTCCCGCCCCCCTTTTCCTCTCACACGGCACGGCAGGCGCGGGGCTCCACCGTGCCTCCCCGGGCCGGGGTCACGGCGGGATCCCACGGCGCAGTGGTGCCCCCGGGAGCGGGGCCCGCGGGGTAGGGGTGCGCGGGACACAGGGACCGCCGCTCCGGCTCCCAAAGGGAAACCCCGTCCCTCGGCAAGCCCAGCCCGGGCGGCGGCTGCTGACCGCGCAGGGGGTCCGGGGCCAGCGCGACTCTTTGCGCCCAGGGCGCACACTCAGCCCCGGATGCCTTTTCAAATTTGGCGAGGTTGGTCCGACTCCGTCAAAGGGGGCGTGGGGTTTCGGCGTTAACCCTTGCCAGGCCTCGCAGCAGACCCTGCAGCGAAGGGGCTCCCCGTCAGGGAGGGCGGCCAGGCGCCCCGGGGCCGGCGAGGCACGGTCCCGCACCGGTACGGCACAGGCCGGGAATGCGCGCTCCCACCTGGGCAGGGCGGGCAGCACCCCCGCGGGAAGGCCCGGGGCAGCTCCGAGCCCCAGACATCACCCACACCGGCCACAAGGCCCTGTGCCCCCCCAGCTAACCCTAACCGGGAACTAGTTCGAGGGGAACGCGCTGCACTTCAGGGCAGCCCAAACATCCAAAAGCTGGTGCCTGCTGCCGCATTTGCACTGCAAAAGTTACACAGATAAAGTAGGAAACAAATAATTTTTTAGATGCTTCATTCATAAGGTAACCGGTAAAACAATCTCTGCTTCAGTATGTGCATGTTGCTCGTTTTGGCACCCTGCATAAGCACTCCCTTACCACCACCTCGCATAGATGCCCTCTGCCTAGCACCCAGGATGGCCCCAGGCTTAGAGTACTGCACAGTCAGCCCCAAGCAGGAGGAACATTTTTGCAGTCATGGAAGGATGTGGATATTTTGCAAAGCCGGTACCCTAAGAAAGAAGCCAGCAGCAAGGCTCCCTCTCTGTGCAGCAGCTAAGTTTATGTTTAAAACCCTTGTACATCCCCCATTTGGTGACAGTGTCACAGACCCCATTTGCTGGCCTTTCCCTGTCCCCTTCCCAGCTCCAGAGGAACCTGGGCTGTTGCAGCTCGCTAGCTGGGCAAGCAACTCCTCTGAACCAAACACCACAAGGAGGGATTTAATTCCTAAGATGACACAACGGTCTTCCAAGGTTTCTTTTTACCCTCAGATTTTGCAAGCTCACAGTACCCTCTCTGCACGTTTGCTGTTTGTGTGGCCAGCCAACGAGAGCTCTGATTTACCATGGAAAGCAAGTCTCTTCCTGGAGTACCCTAGGGGCCTAGGCTTCCCTGGGGGGCTCTGCAAAGGCAGAGACCTCTTTCCCTCAGAAGCAACGCAATCCCTGCAAGGTGCCGCAGCTGGGAAACAACTGTAAGATACTGAGAAAATGGCTAGGTTTATCCCCCACCCGTGGGTAAGCACCTTCCCCCATGGTGCCCATCTCCAGAGCCTGCACACAGAGATAAATAGCCCCTGGCTGGAGCCTGTAACCAGACAAGTTTAGACTGCAAATGAGGCACCAGGTTTTTAAACAGCCACCGTTATTAATCACTAGAGCAAATCACACAAGGAAGCAGAGGTGCAGTCTGCACTGCAGCCTCCCTGGGGTTGCCCCACAGCCACCCCCAGCACATCCCAGAGCTGCAGCATGCAATGGATCAGCACTCTGGGCTCAAAGGGAGCTCAGAAGGTCTGGGCCAGCAGCACTGGACCACCAAACCTGCTTAGAAACAGTCACTGTTTATTTACAAAAAGCCCTCCGTGCCTAGAGCTAGGACATAACAGGGCACTCTGTCCACAGCCCTGGCTCAGCTCAGCCTGAGCACCCTTCCTTTCAGTCTTCCTTCACCCACACCAAGGGGAACATCTGGTTTTCCCTTCCCTCTTCCACCCCCAAGAAAACACATAACTCACAGCAACTCACCCTAAGATGTTCAGACATACCGCCATTTTGCTCAGAGTCAGTCCTCAGAAAACCCTCTGCTCGACCTACTCTCTGGCCTCCCCTCTCAGTATGGCTACAAACTGCCTCAAATTGAACCTTCTCCTGAGAAACCAGCCAGAAGCTACAAAACACACAAAACTCTAGACTTCTCTAAGGCTCCCCTGCCCTTTACTCTGGGTGATCATCCTCACCTGTGTGTGTAAAGCCAAGCTGGGTGCAGCTGGACCCCCACACCTGGCAGTTTCTTACAGCTTCAGACTGTGTGCTGCGGGCCTGGTTCAGCCTTTTGTCCCAAACACACTAAGTTCCTTCTCCTGACAGGCTGGGATAGATCATTTACCAGTGTTTAACAGCACTGAAGGGCACCAGTGGCTTTCTGACTCATTCTCCTGGCTTGGGTTAGCCCCTTCAGAAGCTCTTCATAGTCTTCAAGTCTTAACTGTCCAAGAGCACTTCATTTTCGGTTGCATGCAAAATTTGCTGCTTCAGTCTTCACTGACTTTGCAAGACCCTAAGAGATATTAAACACAGGTGATTAGACAAGACATGATTCTGGCAAATTATTAGAGACATCTGTAGGAAGCTAATGTTCTTCCTATTTCACGAACTGAGACTGGAGACCAGAGGTCAAATGACTTTGCTCAAGACTGCAAAGAGCTAAAGGCAGAGCCAGAAATAGAGCTCGGAACTCCAGCTCCCATTACTTCTGCCCTGTCCCTAATGCACACTTGCTTCTACTCTGTATGGCTGATTTAAAATGAAAATGAAGAATTAACTTCCAAGCTGTTTTTGGAAAGAGGGAAGAAAGGGTGATATTGTCTACTGTAAGGGGAGAATTAAAGATGACATTTCATTTTAGTCCTTGGGATATGCATAATATAATCAAACACAATAGCAGTAATAAATGAATATTTTTTCTCCCCACGGTGCTTACGAGTGCAACATACTCTAACAATTTCTCAAAACTATGTTGATAAATTGGAAACACAGTGATGGAGGTAACAAAGAGAGCCAACAAAAACATAATCCATTCAATTTATCAGAGGGACTAGCTTTGAGAAGAGAACCCTTGAAATCTGAACAGTCCTATTCTTATAAACCAGACGTAATATATTTCAAAATATAAAGCTACGCTTTTTATGCCTGTGCATAAGCTTGTTCATTAAAGATTTGCCCAGGCAATCACCACTAAATAAATTATTTGGATGTATTTCACCAATTCAGTTCAAGATGGAAGAGGTAGGCTGCATACTGGAAAGCCACAACACATGGAAGCATGTGGGGAAATAGTAAAGAGGCAAGGGCCAGGTTTTAAATTTACCAGCCCTACTGACTTTGCTATCATGAAAAAGCAGTCCTTGGAGGGCCTTCCTCCCAACCACTGCTCACCTTCCATGCAAGTGACAGCCTTACACTGTCATGTCAGAAGACTAATCCACTGGACATGTGTGGGCCCATGGGGTTTCACATGGTCTGGAGTAGTTTTCAGCTTCCTCGTCCATTGGGCATACCTGAGACATAAGGTACCAGAAACTGTTCTGTGAAAATATCTGTAATTTCTTTAAACATATACACTGCCTGCAAGCCAGCCAATAAATGAAGTGGGGGGAAACACAGACAGTAAAAGGAACATTCAAAGTTTAGTCTGATTTTTGTACAGTTGCAAAGGAAAAAAACCTGGAATGATACAGCAGAAAAGGGATTTGTTTTCTACAAGGTTTTCAGTTTGAAAGGTGGCTTGAAAAGGTAGAAAAGCACTGTTATACCTGTAAGAAGAGTCCAGCTCCAGAACTGCAATGCCATCGCAACTGTTCAGCACCACTTACGGTATTACAAAAGTCAGTAGTTAGCTGAAAAAGAAGAGTCACAATTTTAAAATCATGGCAAACAAATTTTGGAACACCCATCCCTTGGATTTTGTGAGTACACTTTTCATAAGAAGAGACCAAAGGAAAAGCAGCTTTGTTCTAGTTGATAAAACCTTGTGGAGCTTTAGAATTATGAAGTATCCTTTTGAAGTTAGAATAAAGTCATTGATAAGACCATCTAAACCCAAAAATAATTTGGATAAACCCTTTCTAGCTTCCTAAAATGCCTAGATTATTTCATTGTGATATAACAAAGCCGTCAAATAACCTTGGAAAATTATAAGAGACGGATAAGAGGTTAGTAACAGTAAGAGATCAAGACCTCTATTATAAATTAAATTATAAGACTACCAAGGTTATTGTACACATCTATTACTGGGGAATCAAACCAAACCTGAGCCAAACTGAAAATTTTAGGGGATTGTGGTGGTTTTTCTTTTAAGCTAGGAGACAGCTAGTGCGTGAACATGTCTTGAATTTGACCTGGAATAAATCAATCACAGCTGAACTCAAAATGGAATAGAACTGAAAAAATGTCACACTGACACCAGCAGTTTCACATACAGTAAACATGATAGACAGTGATATTCTATGAAGCACAAAAAATGATCCAGAAGTCATGACTCTGGCAAAATTCGTTGACCTTAGATGAGAACTTTGCCTGAGATAAGCACTTCTGTGGGTATTATAAAGTAATATACTGGATAAAATAACTTAGATTGAAACATAATTCAGCAGATAGAAAATGTGATGACTCAACAGATTAACAAGACAATGACTATGTTTGGTGGAATTACACATAATCTCAGCATTTTTGTGTCCTGGGAAAAACAGTTTATGTCACCTTTGATGTCAGGCAAAAATTCTCCTAATTGGACATGCACTGACACACTGATCTGCACAAGCACAAGGAGTTTGTGGACATAGCCTTGATCCATCAGACTCACCAAGAACGCAATAAAGCAGGGATTCACACAGGTGTGCTAAAGCCAAGGCACATATATCACCAGGTCTATTGCATTCAAACCTGCCAGAGTACAAGCACATTCAGAAGTAGCCAGGAAGGACTGCAAGGGTTATCTAATCCTAATCCCTCTCCCTTCTCCCTGGTAGAAGGCAGGATCTATCATACAGAGATTGTTGTTGGCACAAACTTTTCTGCCTTGTTCTGGAAGATCTCAAGACAGAAACTCCCTGTGCTCATCTGAAAACACGTTCCAATGCTTTGCATCCTGTGCTGGTAGTTTTTCTTAACATCCAACCTCAGTCTGTTTCATTGCAATTTAAGCTCTTAATGTCTTACTTTCTCCATTATGGATGTAGAAAATATTCCTCCTGTCTTTAAACAAAATTTTATTTCCTCAAAGTTTTTTTAAAAATGTTTTAACACCTTCCCTTGCCTTCTAGAAGAAAAACAATGACAACTTCTTCAGACTTTCCCTGTAGGTCACATGTTACATAGTTCTGATCTTTTTTGGTATTCTCCTCTAGACTTTCTGCCTGCTCTACTTTTATCTCATAATGTGTGGTACCCATAACCTATACGTCTGTGCAATACCTCTGCCCTGCTAGGATATGCCTTTTTGACATCTGTACATCCATGTTTAGTTTGGGATGCTCTACCTTTTCTGCAGAACTGCTAGCCTGACTTTTCCCCATCCTGTATTTGCTAGTTAAAATGATTCCTGCCAAAGCATAGTGCCCTGCAGTTGTCCTTAATGAGTTTCATCTTATTTTATTCAGATCATATCACCAATTTGTCAAGATCACTTGACATTTTAATCCTGCCTTCCAGTGTTCTTGCAATCATTTCCAGCTTTGCCTCATCTACAGATTTAATAAGCATGCTCCCTCTCCCATCACTGAGGTCACTAAAGAAAACATTGGGAAGTATGTCTCCATGTCTGTATCCTCAAACTATGTTCCTGTTCATTAACTGTTCATTAAACATTATTCAGTCACTGAGGGCTGCCTCCTTGCTTGATGCTGTACAGGACATAAACACTGAACTTATAAATTCTCCAGACCACAGACAGTCTTGAACTACAACAAAACAAAGTACTTTATTACATGCAGTGGAAGGAGCTACCGGATATCAGGCTGCAGTTTTTCAGTGGAGTCACCAACTACAGGATATCCAGATTCAGTGGTATCCAAACGAAAATCCATCCTGAGTCACAGATTCTTTCTGGATCTCAGAGAAGCAAAGACTTTCATGACCAAAGAATGTCTCAGTTTTGAACTCTGGCCCTGAAACCCTCCTTCTTCCCTCAATCTCCCCATGGATCCGAGTTGCCTGACTTGAGCAGGCCAATGTGAATGAGAGTCTGAGTTCCCTTTTGGTATCACGCAAGTCACATAAAAGGGAGCGGGCTCACCCTCTTCCTGACAAAATACACAAGTAAAGGCACACAAAACAGATAAGGAAGGATTTATGGAAACAAACACCCTCTCGCCGGCTCCTGCCCACACCAGAGGCTGTGCCACCCACCCTGTGGAGTCAAAGAACAGAAGAACTGGGGGGTACAAGTGGGGAGACTGGAGTCCTCTTTCTTCCACACAGGAAATCTGTATATTCTATCCATATTTTTCCAGCTTTTATAGATTTTTTTCAAATCTCCTAGGAACCTTCCCTGTGGGCCATGACAATGAGGCCTAACCACAACAGTCTGCTTTTCTTAGCTGGCTTTCACAGGCCCCCTAGAAGTTGGCTATGGTCCTTCAAAAGTTTGTGGGCTGCAAGCTGAAAATCACTGCACTGTAGCCATTGTACAGGGACCACTACCTCCACGGCATGATTCTGCCCAGCTAAGATCTTGCCTCCAGTATTTTCACCTTAGGTGTCTGCAGTTAAGTTTGAGTAATAGCAGCCATACACGTTCTCCTTCTTCTCTCCTCTACCTTGTACCACAGACTCTTTACCTGCCAGCCACCTGTTTTTCCACTGCAAACTTCTTGCCACTCAGTGCCTTCCTGCACCATCTTTGCCTGTGCTGGCTCTTACCAGACAGGCTGCAGGACCTTCTGTTTCCTCCTTGCTGCAGGTGTTTCCCAGAGCCTGCTCTGACATGGGTTTCACCATCTGTTACCAGTAAACAGTCCGCCACAATCCAACTTCCATCCCTGTATTTTCCTCACAGTTCTATCTTTACCTTATTCTGCTCTAAAGCACTGTGCATCTAGATTCATGGGACCCCACTGATAACTGACATTACATATTTCTTGAAGCATTCACATGAGCCTCTCCCTTCTCTGTCTTCATTATTTTCCCAAGATTCTATTTTTCAAATTAAGCCTCCTTGTTTTCATAGACTTCTTCTGTTTCAATGTGATTAATCCCCTTCATTATTTTAAAATCATTTAAAATCATAGCAAGATCTCTTTTTAAACAAGACAATACCAAAGCTCCTCAGTCTTGCTTTATAACTTAGAGCTGAAAGGCACAGTATTCTCATTTTCCCTGCCTTATCCCCTTAATGATATCCTTCTTAGGCAGAGTGAGCAGTACTGAAAAGAGCACTCTGAACAAGAACTCACCAGTGTTTTATGTAATAACAATAACACCTTTTTGATATATACTCTGTTCTTAATGTAATGCAACCCAACATCCTATTCAGTTGTTGGGGTCTTTTTTCTACATCTGTGTGTTAGGCTGAGAGCTCTGGGGATTATTTAAAGAGAATATTCTCCAGATTTATCAATTTACATTTATGAACATTTTGCTCTATTCATTCTAAAGGGAGCAATCATGTACGTAAACTCCAACACCATTCAATGGCACTGTTTTACTCTTTAGCTGACTCTCTACCTGATCTCCTCTCCTGAATCTCAGATTCCTCCATGAAAGCAATAAAAAGGCAGCTAAGGTGCTAAATATGAAAGAATCATTGTAGGCATTAAAGGCTAAAGTCACTGCAAGGCAATTGGATCCAAGTATTTCTTGGCTATGCACATGTACACTAATGCTAGCTTAGGTGTTCACAGTATACTCAATTGTCACCAACGGATACACCTAGTGGGCTTGGTATCCAAAATCTATCCCTCTCCCAGGATCTCTGGGAGGTTTTGCCAAACAAGCTTAGTCTGAGCACTTTCTTGAACTGGTTGTATGCAAATTTCCTCCCACCCCTCCCCCGCTCCTTGCTTCCATTTCTAAATGTCTACTAAATTATACTTTGCAGATATCCAGCTCCTCACATAGAACACCAATCTCTCTTTCACCACAAGAAATGCTCTTCATCTCTCTCTGTTTTCTGTTCTGCCTAAGGGAGATCAATCTCTCTACAGATTCAAAACCTGTCCCCAAATAATCCTCTGGGATTACACTGGCTCACAACCTCTCATGCCACTGGGTCTCAGGCAGGAAGGATACATGGGCTGTCAGTCTGCACCCAGAAAGAATCTGGTTGAACTCTCTGACCTACCACAGCCATCAGGCAATCTCTCAGGGCCTCTCTTTATAACACAGGGTTTAGTGCTTTGTTCTGTATCATGGTTATTGTAAGGATAATAGACATGGAATAAAAATGATATGGTATAAATGCTAAAATAATGAAAAAAGAGAAGAAAAAAAAATAAAAGAAGATGAGACATAACCTAAAGAGAGAGAGAAATTGTTCTTTTTTTGGCAGAGAGGAAATTACAAAGTTTGCAAGATACTAGGAAATGTTTAAACTGATTGTTGCCCAAAAAAAGAAATAAAAGCTTTTGACCAGACTATGGAGATTTTTGGTATGTGATGGAATGGTAGGACAAGACTACCAGCCTCACTGTGTGCCTGGAAAGAACTGGCTAACAGCAAAACATGTTTTGGCTCAATTCACATCTTGAGTATTTAATTCTAAGATTGTTGTGAAAAACCCAGTGCAGTGCCCCAACTGTAGGGTGATGCACTATTTTGCATTGAAAACAGGTGTTCAGCTGGCTGGCTTTCCAGCAGAGCACAGTAGATTTGTCCCAGATTTTCTGTACATTATCTCTAGGTAATACTTGTCCTTTTTTAGATGTTTCAAGAAAATTAGATAATTATTTTCTATGTTCTGAGCCTTCCCTGAACTGACTGACAATAGATTTACAGAGCTGAGCTGTAGGCTGGGCAAAGAGGGAGTCTGGCCAGCTACAGAGGAGGTAAGTGGACTTTGGAAAAAGCAGTGCTGTGATTCTGGAGCATCTCTGAGAACAACCACAGCTTGTAACATATGCCCTGGCACACTGCAGTTAAGGCTAGTGACCCACCGAGGTGCAGTGTCTGCCTGGGGAAGAGGAGAGCGAACAGTCTTGATAACCCAATCATTCATTTCCTTCGTTTTGAAGATGTGTTAGTTAAAGAACTACATTAACTGAAACTCTCCACTGTGTTTATTCATTTTAAACAGCTTTGAGATACAGTTTCTTCGAAAGATCCTGTGTAATCAATCTCCATTGTTCTGTATATATTTGCAGAAGATAACAGCCTCATTAAAATATGGTGTGCTATTAACAACATTAAATATATAGCCTTGAACCTTGAAATGTAATGCAATTAAATAAGAAATATGAACCTAAGGAGGTTAAGTGCAATCAATCACTGACATTTACATTTGATTTGAATTAAAAAACACACACAGAGGGAAATAAAGGGCCTCCGTACATACTTGGATAACAGGAAATCCCCTGGATGTAGAAATAGTGAATTTAAGAATGGAGAATATAAAGGTCTAGTTCAAATTAAAGATTTTATGACTGAGGACTCCATTAAATCTTTGAACACTTACAGTAAAGAGTCTGGAATGCTTCCAGTCCAATTCTTTATGTTCTCACAAGTGACAGATTATACTTCTGAACTTCTACAGCAAAAGAAAGAAAGAGTGATTGTATTAATTCATCTAAATCTGGAGATTGCTAATTAACATGAAAACTACAACAACCTGTGCTTAGGTGAAGCATAGTATTTTTATAACCCAGATCAAGACAACATCACTAGCCAAGCCAAAAGTAGAAGATTTAAATTCTCAAATTATTGAAGAACAATAAAATAACAAACCACTTAATACCACATGACCAACTATCTATACTAAATATGAACTCTTTTACAGTACTCAGCCTACTTTGCTTTTTATATTTCCAAGACATTCCTCATGGTGTTTAAAATCCACAGTACAACACGCTGCTTCTAACTCTACCCCCACCTGCAGAAATGCAAGGACCTTCAATTGCAGCACGTCCGCAGTGGCAGGCCACATTCAGTCCAAGTGCCAGTCTCACATATATGTGCATTTGTAGCCATAAGATACTAAGGAGGACCTTTCAAACGAGGACTCACTTTCAAGTGAGTCAACCATTGGAAACGAAGGTACTACTTTTCCCAGGCTTCAAAGGGAATTGAGGCAAAATTATCAAGGCTGTAGATTTTTAAGCTGAGGCCACAGAGTTAAGCATTCATCACTGTAATCAGGTACCTATGCAAAGGAGAAAGGATTTGAGATCTTGTCCCAGACTCCTCAAAACATACTAATTACTAGTATAAATCTGTTGTCTATAATGGCATACTGCCAAGAGGTAATAAAGCCTTAAATGAAAATGAATGTGAGACATGTGAAAAGACAGCTGATTTGGCCCAGGATGTTAGCTGAAACATAATCCCTGGAAGGACCACAGGGTTAAAGAACTCCTGTGTTTGGCCATAAACTCTAAAGGAACACATAAGTCAAATCAGAGGATGAAAATGAGAGAAAACAAAATCCTCCTGTCAGTAGGATCTCCTCTCCTATAGGACCACATGGCAGTCCCTCTAAAGACAGTCCACACTTTTTTGCTTGCTTTCTATTTAGTCATTGAGGGTCTGGCCTCGAGTGTATAAATAGATCAGAGGATGTTAATAAATGCAGGCTCTTTCCAGACCAACAGGGGCGCAGACACCACAGCTGTCAGTAAGAAACAAAACTTACTTTGAAATTTTATATTCAAAACAAAAAGCATACGGGTCTAATAGAAAAGGTTCTGTGAGCCCTTGTGAATCACCAATAACAATTATCCTTTGATTGTCTTGTTTCAGTACCTTCTGGTCTACCACCTATGAAATCATTTTTACAAACATTAAAAAAGGTTCTTTGCACAGCCCAGCAAGGCTGCCATGCTCTTTTCTAACTGTAAAGGGTGCCAAACACATTCCAGCACAACAGTTCTAATTTCTCACCATCAGGCTGCATTTCTCTCTGACTGCTCTTACAAACAGGTATTGAGAACACCAAATCTAAGAGGTCTGACTAGTGGCAGGACTATATGCACACTTCAATTCAGTGTACATCTGCACAGTAGCCGAAAGAAATGGTCCCATCCTTGTCCCACTTGGCCATGTCCCCACTGGTCCTCATTACCTTTTTCCTGTTAGCACCAGGTTTTTGTGCAGTGAACAGGTTCAGGGAGACTTTTTTTTACCCCCAGAGGCATCAAATTAGTTTTCAATTGAATCAGTTCCATCTAAACAGGTAGTTGGAAGGAAGCTAGGCAGATAGCTGGGGATGTGAATGGCGGCAATACTACTTCTTTGAGTGGATGCTGATACCAGTTTATGTCCTATGTAAAACAGCACGCATCCACAGCCTACATTAAGAGTCCAGGCTCTGTCAACAGGCAATGAAGACTCTCCCAAATAGATGCTTCCAGCAGGTAATTCGGAATACCTAAACCAAAAGCCTAAAATTAGACAGCATGAATATGACGAGACCATAATGTCTCAGTACTGTAATTCCCCCAGAGAGACGAGGTTCTATTTACAAATGTAAATGATCTGGGCTTTAGCAGAAATACTTTTGCTTAATGTTTTTTTCCTTGGAAAAATTGAAACTTTCCCCTGTGAGGTGGAGAGAAGACCCTCTGAAGGGCTCTCCTGCTAACACAGTAAACATCTGTGGGTTCTTCCTCCCAAATGCTATTTTTCTAGGGGGTCCCTCTCTGATGAATTAGTAGTCCCAGTAGATCATGGCAAACAATCCTGCATACCACATCTTAAGAAATGGTACTTCTTGGAACAGATTGGTTTGGTCTGCCTTAACGCAGGCAAGTTAACACTACATTATCAAATGCACTGAGGTCGCCAACCTCCATCAGATGATCTGCTTGATCCTTTTCAGACAAAAAAAAGAAAAAGAAAAAAGCTTGGATTCCTTACAGAAATCTGAGTGCTCCAAGCTGGAAGCAGTAGGCTCGGCCACTCACAGCCCACCCACCTACAGATCAAGATGGACTGGAACAACCTCCTGCATGAGCCAGAAAAGTGAAGGGGGTTGGGAGGTGGGAGGAAGAGTTTCATATTTCATCTACCACTTTTAATAGAAAACAGAATGTGGTGGGGGTTTGAAAGGAAAATGGCAAATCCCTGGAGATCCTAAGTGTTGGCTTTGCAAGTCAAAACTGTCAATCACACCATGTCCCCTCCAAGTCCTATTTCTTGAAGGGAAGGAGGGGATGGACTGGCGCATTTAGCCACTAGGTGTTACTGTTGCTCCACAGAACAGGATCAGAGCAACCACTTTAGAATAAGCGAAACATCAATCATAGACACCATCTGCAGCTGTACCTTAAGATTTAAACCGTAGTAAGTAATGTTACTTCAGGATTCATGTATTGTAACCCCAAAATCAGAGCACTTTGGTGTGTTTCCTTGGGGGGGGTGGTGTGTGGGGGGTGTGTGTGTCATGGAGGCAGACTGCTGCTCCTTGTGTTTTGTTTATACATCACTGCATAAATGGAGCAACTCAAATTCATCCCTTGGGAACTTCCACTGACTTCGATGAAGGTACATAGGGAGTATCAGGTCGCTTAAGGTGTCACTGAGATCATGTCCACTGGTCAGGAAAATACATGGGCTGTTGAGTTGTCTGCCTCCCTGCGTCCTCTGTGACTGGCCACAGCCTGCACCGAAACTTTAAGAGGCATTTTAATTAATCTTAGATCTGCTGTCAGCCAGGTGGGTTCCTCAGGCAAAGTCATTTAACCTTTCTCTGCTTTTGTTTCTCCATCTATAAAATGGAAATAAAGATCCTTGTCTCCTCTGGGAAGGCTTTTTTGAGACCACAGATAAATCAGAGCTGTAGTCCTTGACAATCTGGTGGCATGAACCAAGCAACAGGTTTTGCATGAGCTTTTACTGTTGTTTCCAGAATAGGTTTTCTGAGAAAGAATGGACTGAGTGCTTACCCCTCCTTAGTAGCCACTTTTAAGTGAAACAGACTCATGATAAAGAGCAGCACTCCACCGCACCCCTGTCAAATGCACCTTAATGTCCTCTTTCTGTTTGGTCCTTTTTCATAGCTCTACCAAAACTTAATCCAGAGGACAGCCACGCTGCATCCACAGCTTCATCATTTACTTAATCAGCTGGGCTTTGAACCTCAGAGACATATCCCTTCTCTGACCCTCTTAAGCAACAAACTTCAAGTTCACAACAATATTGGTTTTTTTTCTCTTAATTCTTAATAGCAGGCTTCGGTGCACAAAAGCAGGTGTTTCTTCCTTTCAATTCTTGTATTCTATGCCTTGCCCCCAAATGAACCAGCATAAGCAGAGGATGTAATGCAAGTCTCTGCCTGCACCCACTAGAAAGCTGTTTCCGCACACACACGATAAATATCATCCAACACACAACAAACAGGCAGAGCACTCATTCTCATGGTAAGTCTTGCCATGTGGTTGTATTTCTAACCAAGGCATTATTTTCAGACACAACTTGATTTGAGTGCTCTAGGGTATGAGTTCCAAAGTTGGAAACAGTGTTACAGTACATTAAGCAAAGTACTAGTACTGAGCCACAAAATCTTATGAAAGATTTTTTGAGTTGTTTTCATTGGAAATTTTTTATATGCCACATTAAATGAAATATAATGCAAACTTAGAATACTGTTTTCCAAAAGACTGAATGATTTGCAAGTGCTAAAAGGTTATCTGAAAGGTGACTGGCACTACATTTTATTGCTGCTTCCAGTACAACTTGTGGGCCTCTAACTAGGAGGCAAAGTCCTCTTATCTGCAATTCAGGCAACAAGCATCACGTCTTGATACAGCAATCATTGTGTCTCATAGCCTGAGTTCTCACAGACATTTCTAGAGTGAAGAATAGTTTTACTGAAATATTATTGATAGCCTGCAGTTTCTTTTGGCTTTTGAAGGAAAAAGGAGGATACATCCATAAAGAATCATCTGGAGATGATAATTTTTGCTTGCTACCAAAACATTATGGTGGAAAACTACCCATTTAATAAATGCAAGACGTACAGACCATTACCATTATTGTCTGGAAGTAGTTCACTCACTGCTGAAGTTTCCTCTCTGCTGCAGTCTAACAAAGAGTTTTAACTAAGTGAAACAAAATGGCCTTGCTGATTTGTACACGCGTACTCTCAGCAAATACATCAGTAACTAATGTAACTTTACCCATATGCCTAAGGCAGATGCTGATAACATCAAATGTACTTCACTTAGATGCCTTTGAAAATATCACCCTAAGTGGCTTGGAAGCTTAATTCCCACTTTCTAAAGTGACTTCAAACCCTAAATCACATGGATAAATCCAAAAATTGCAGCCTTAGTCAGCAGTGCCCTCCTTATTCTTCAGTGGCTAATATAAACACACACAGACTCTATCTGACACTTCATCTAAAAATTAATCCTAATTGCTTTCTGGGCAGCTGCAAAAACAGCCAGTTTTACCCAGTTTCAGTTACCTCTTACCCTACACCCCCACCCCCTTCTGTGCTGCTGTCCACAATAGGACCCTTTATAACACATTTTTCTTCATGTGCTAGTGGCAGCTAATAACATGTGCCAGCTAATAAGAGAGGTTGTCCTAATTTCTTCTCTCTGGGTCACCCTTTCTGTCTTTTCTGAAGTCTGAAGTCTGAAATGAGAAAAACAACATAGCTGCAGAAAGAATTAACTATGAGTTGTCCCAGTTCATTGTTGAACTTGGTCCTGAATCATACGTGGATCTTCACAAACAAAAAATACACATCCAGTCTGATACAGCAGATTCAAATTTGGGGCTAGGTGCAACTATTGCTTTTTCATTGTTTTTGTCCCACCAACTTGAAAACAAAAGGTTTTCTTAAGTTTAAAATACTGTGTGAATGATGAGATGCCACTGCCACACTGAACCATCCTGAACTCTCCCTATATAAGGATTGAAACAGCAAGGAAATCTACAGTGTGATAGAGGAGACTCTACCCCCTCAGTGAGAGCAGAGCAATTCTGGTTCACGTTTATTAGTAGTACTAGTAATAAACATTTACATTATGGTAGCGCCTAGAGGCCCTATTTGAAAGCTCATCTAAAACTGCTGTTGTACCTGGGCACTAAACAGCTCTGAAGTTGCACATCTGTCTGCCAGATGGTTTGGTTTTTTTTTTCCTTAGAAGCTGCAACTTAAAAAAGCCTCTTGCTTCTACTAACAAGCCTTCATAAGAAACTTCCAAGAGCTTGCTTCATCGTCCGTGCGGGAGCATCTGCAGCTAAAACCGCAGTGAAACTTCAGGCAAGGACAGACTGCTGGGGCTGGCGAGGGACACCAGAGCAGTGTGTGAGCATGGCTGGTGAGGGTGTCTGGTACTGTTAGCCTGACTCTTGCTTTCCGTTAGCCTGACTTGCTTTCCGGAGGACAGAAAGGCCAAGGCGGGGGGAACACCTCCCCTCCAAAGCCGTGCAGGCAGGGGGGTCCGCCGCCAGCCCCGCCCGATGGACACAAAGGCAAGGGGTCCCCTCAGGGCACATTGCCTAGGGCTGAAGGCCGTACAGGCGCCGCAAACCCCTCTGCGGGCAGCGTGCCGGAGCCCTGGGTGCGCACAGGGCCCGAGCCCGCCGCCGCCACAGCACCAGCTCCTTCAGGCGGGGCCCGGGGCGAACCCAACCCCCAGGATACCTGAGAGGCCGCTTCCACCTCCCGCGCCACGGGCCCCGTGTGTGTGAGGAGGAGAGTCCGGACAGCCGCGGCGGGGGGCCCAGCCGTACGTGGCGGCGGCGGACGCGGGCCACGGCGCCGGCGGCCCCCCCCGGCCCCACGGGGCTGCTGGCGGGACGCCACCTCACGGCGGCCGAAGGACGCCCAGCCCGCGCGCGCCCCGCCCCACGGCACGTGACGGTGGCAGCGCCAATCGCAGCGCGCCTTCCCCTCTTGCCCTGCCGCCTCCTCTCCCCGCGCGGGCAGCGCGGGCGCGTTGCTGGGCCACGGGCGGGCGGGCGGAGCCGCCCGCCTTCCCGCCATGCTGAAGGCCAAGGTGCTGCTGGTGGGGCCCCGTGAGGTGAGCGGCGACCCGGGCCCGCGGCAGCCGCCCCCGCCGCCGAGGCCGTGCTTGCATCCGCGCCGGCCCCTTGACCGCCCTCCCCGAGGCCCGCGCCGGCCCCCGGAGGGCTGCGGGCCCTGCGGCTGCCTTCGGCAGGGCCTGCAGTGCGGAGGGTGCGCTGCGGCGGCTGGGGGGGCCGGCGGCGGGAGGGAGGAGGGGGCAGGCCTCATGCGCAGGGGCCTTAGCTGGAGGGAGAGCAGGGTGCTGGGGTAAACGCCGAGCTCTTGTCTTCCTTGTGGCTTTGGCACCTTAAATTCCTGCATGTGTCACTCACTCCTGCTTTCTGCCAGTCTGGAAAATCGGTCTTGGCGAACTTTGTTTCGGAAAGCATTGAAGGGATTGGCAGCTACAGCCCGACGCAAGGTGTGAGGTGAGCGAAACCTCGTGGCGCGCTGACAACCGCCAGCCCCTCAGAAAGTCCCGCTGTGTGGTTTTGGTGGTGCGGGAATGGCATCACGTTGTCCATCCGCTCCTTTTCACAGGATCCTGGAATATGAGAAGCCAAACTTGAACAGTAACAGCAAGGGAGTGGGGTGTCGGTTTGAGTTGTGGGATTGCAGTGGTGATCAAAAGTAAGCCAGCATCGTTGTTACCTAACTCATAATAGTTCTGTTTACACAAAATACTTAAGGCCTAAAACGAATGATCTTTCTGAGATGAGGAATATTCCCGACTCTTTACAGCATTACATTTTTTAATAGCTTTCTACTATGAAGCATCTGATACAAGATGCTGTCTGCCATGATCCCAGCTGACACAGCCTTGTTTTGGATAAGGACTCCATATAACAGTAAAGTCCGTAGCTCCCAGAATGAAGTTACAGGTACAGAAGACAGAGGCCCACTTTGTAATTGCCTTCATGTCCTTGAAGTTATGTGAGTGGATTTCAAACCATGTATGTATATGATTGCAGCCTTAAATTCCAAAAGATACAATTGAGAACTGGACAGGTCTGTTTTTAGGGAAAAAGTTTAAATAAGCATTTGACCAAATACTACATTGTCAGCAAATCATGGCAGCAACTAACATAATAGCTTAAGTCAAAATATTTGGAATATGATAGATCACTGGCAAGATTACTAATGTTACAAAGAAAAAGTACTGAACTGTTTTCTTGAGGAGGGAAGAAAAAAACTTGGGTGCATGTTTCTGTTTTCCAGTGATCAATCTTACCATTTCCCATGCACCTGTTTTTCAAGGTTTGAAACATGCTGGCCAGCTCTGATGAAGGACTCTCATGGTGTAATAATAATCTTCAATCCTGAGCTGCCCAGTCACCTGAAAGAAATTGAAATGTGGTACTCTTGTTTTGTGCAGCAGCAGCCATTGCTTGATAGTCAGTGTCTCCTAGTTGCACATCACAAGCCAGGCAGTGCGGGGGACACAGAAGATCTGCCTTTGGGTAAGAAGATGGAAAACTCTATCTGTAACTCACCTTTTTGTTGATCTATGTGTCTTTAAAATTGTTTACACTTTATGGCTTGCATTTTTCATTTAAATCTGCCAATCAAAGAATACTGGAGTGCTTTGCAAAACCAGAAATAATGAGTTGCAAAGGTCATCTAGAAGGTGAGCAATATTCCTATTTCTCAAAAAGGAAAGTAAAAGACAGAAAAGTTTGAGTGACTTCTCTAAGGTCACACAGTGAGTATGCCCACTGAGCCAGGAATTAGAACTCCTGCCATATTTCATCATCCATCACTATTAGTTTGTTTCTTATGTTGAATTTTATCTCTTGTTAGCTGATACTTTTGAGGCCATTTAAGCCTAAAATCTATCAATCAAAAGAATAGAAGCCCTTTGAAATAAAAGGCTAATGATCTTCCTCTTAAAATAAGTCATGGGTACCTTATATACTGCAAAATTATTTGTTGCTGTTTATACAAATGGGAACACGCACTCCCTCTAGGCAACCTGTTCTAGTGTTCAAATAAATACATAATTATTCTAAGTATTAATATGTTGATACATATTAATGTAACAATAACATTCCATTATTTTGAAGAAATAAAAGAATGTTAGTTAGATAACTTCAATAGTAAAATTCAATTCAGTGCTGAATTGTTGATTCTGCCTAACTGAATGCCAGAGCAAACCCAGTACTTTATCATTTAATAATAATGTTTGAAGAATTTAATCTAGCAATAAGTTGTACTTGTTTGTAATGCTAACAAGCTATGATGCATTTCTTCTTCATATGTTACATGTTATCTGGGGTGTCATACTGTTGGATACTACCGAATTCCAACTGACTTCAGCATGAGCTGTCCCATGACCTTGATTGTGACTATTTCTTTTATAGAAGGAATATACCTAATAATTTTTCATTTACCTTCAAAGCTTACCCGCTGAACAAGCTAAAACTAATACATTCCAACTTAGAAGAAGATCCTGAAGATGTTCGGATGGAATTTATGAAATACTTCAGAAGCATTATCACCTTACTAAATGAGAGCAGAGAGAGGGAAGAAATGTCAATTATTTCATAACATTAAAAGATATACTGAACAGGGAAGAAAAAGGATTATTTTTCCCTTTGTAAGCTGTGCTAGCCTGTGAACAGGTCCTCACAACAAGAATTTGCCAGCCTATAAACACTTCTGCCTATAAGCAAGTGCTGACTGACATCAGATAAACTGTGGTGCCAAAGAGATGGCTGCACATCCAGGAATTTGGGTAACTTTAGCTGCACTTTGGTTTCATTTAGCGTCAGAGGTACAGGAAGGTATTGTTTAATGTGTTATTGTAGACCAAAAGATAAAAGTATGGGTCGTTTCTTCACTTCAGAATCCCTTTTTGCAGAGGTTCTAAGAGAAGGCGGCCTGACAGAACATAAGATTTGTGGAGTTCTGTTGAAGCATCTGAGTAAAGTGCTCATGTTAGCTGTATTCCTGGAGAAGTTATGCTTTTGGAAGTCAGTACAAACTGATTGGAATAGAGATCTGAAAAGTAGTCGTGGTGTGGGATCCAGAGTTTTATGTTCCAAGTTCTTCTTGTCATTCTGTCCAGCATCTGAAGAGCACATTGCATAGCTATTGCCTTGGCAAGACAGAGTCTTTCTCAGGACTAGGTTTGTCCTTCTATTCCAACAAAACAAATGTGTTGTTTGGGACAATGTTTAGGTCACTCTGGGAGGAAAAAACCTGAAATCTTAGTGTAGTGGAGTACTTTGACCTGTGTTGGGAGTTCCAACAAAGAAAAAAAATAAGCTCTGCATTGTCCAGAGGAAGAAAAGCTGTTTTGAAACTTCTATTGCTGTTCCCTGTTGCATTGCAGTAGTGGTTTCATAGATAATTTACTTTCTGATTTGGTTTGTAGTCATCCCTGTCCTTGGTGTGCTTTGCTGTGGAAGACATTTTTTTGTAACATGCAGTAGTAAGGCAATAAAAACATTTTAAATGCATCCTTTTTGTTCTCAAAAGGAATGTTAATTATGGTTTTGTGGAACAGTACATTTCACCTTAATAGCTCTAACAAGAGATGTTTACAAGAACTTGTCACTGACCCAAATAGCCAAAAAAATGATAAATGAAAAGCAGAAGCATGTATCCATACTACACACGCTTATTTTTATTGCATAAGATAATTTAAAGGAGAGAGGACTGGGAGCAGGAGCTGCAGAAATCCTTGAGAAGCATCCCATTTCACCTTGAACTGCAGCTCACGTTGTGAAGTGTGAGACCAGTGGCTTGTCACAACTATGTCTGACCCACAGCACTGGATTTTACAGATTGTGTTTCACTGCATATTTGTGCCATACAGCTATATTTGAGCTGCAGCTGTTTTACAAGTATATTTTGTTAAAATAGCCTTGTCCTCACACCAATATTATCTTTTAGTAAACATCTTTTACAGAAAGTATGTTATAAAACAGGAAGTAGGAGTGAGAGAGCTTCTTGGGTTTTTCAGTGATGAGGTTAATTAGTCTACTATTTTTCCTATTTTCATAGTTTGTTTTTTTTCCAAATAATGCTTAGCCTGTCCTTGTGCAAATATTCTGTTTTCCAAGATGACAAGAAGAGATGCCTCAAAAATCCACTCAGTTGTTTGCACGTCTTTCTACTGGCCTCCAAGCAGCGTGAGTTGGGGGTTTCTCCAGAGTTTTGTCTGGGAAGCTTCAGCGAGGCAGAGAGCAGTCAGGGTGTGCTGTGCTGCTGTGGGCTGGCGTTAGCAGTAGCTCAGGTCCTGGCCTGGTCAAAATGCCCCCAGGTCTCAAGGCAAAAAATTGGCACACGCTTTCTTTTGTCAGACCCCTTCAATGGGATTCATTGTAGTGGTGTAACAATGATTGACTGTAGCAGCTCAAAATAAGTTACTTTTATTGTTGCTTTCAAGTCACAGAGAACATTTTCCAGTTATTTTCATATACTGTTTGAAGCACTTCTGCACCGTCATGTTCAAAATCAACAAACACACTGCTAGAGTTTAAAAGCCTCTTCATCCCAGTTGTGTTGTACTTCCCTGTTTTTTTTTCTCTTGGATCATTAATCTCTGTTTATTTGAAACAAAGGTACGCGAGGTGAAAGATTAAAAGAAGATCTTCAACAGTTCCAAGTTGTAAAATGAATGGCTACACAAACAGAACGTACTGAGCTAGACTTGTACTTCACACAACTACTATTTGAATGATACACTGGTTTGCTCAGGTTGGTACCAGGTACGTGGCACATGAAGTTGTGTGTGCACACAAACAGCCTGCACTGTTCTGTTCTGGGGTCACAGCATTTGCTGCCCCAGCTTCTTTTCGTGTCTGCTGGCTCCTATTCTGCCGTTAAAACTAAAGCTCCACTCAGTTCTGAGAGGAAAAGAGGGGGTGGTACTGAAAGAAAACAGTGAGAGGAAGGACACCAAGAAAGAAAAAAGCAAAATAAGCAGTAAGAGATGAAAAGAAAAGGTTGGAGGCAAATAGTGGGAGGTTGGCATTTCAACATCTACATTTTATTTATATGACTTTTGAAACAATCAGGCTTTATATGTTTGCAATCAGTGTCATAGGGTGGTCTATTGGAGGCAGTTATTGGAAAATTCACAGTCTAACTAGAGAACAAGTTTTTTACATGCTGCCTTAGATTATTTTTTCCTTGTTGCCAGCTGTGCAGTTGCTGGAGCCAATTTTTAAAATATACTGCCTTAATAAATTCAGTTTTTCCCAACAGCAACATTGTGATACGCGCTGGTAAAGACTGGTGTGAAACCCACCAAATATTTTATTTGGAATGTAAACCGGTGTTTGGGTGATTCCAGGGTTGAAAAGTCAATGAACTCTCCTATTCACCATCTTGCTTCATATAAAACATTAATCATGATCTTTAAACTCAAAAAAAAGGATGTGAATTAGTGGCATCTATACACCACAACTCATTATTCATTAGAGAAGAAAAACACACAAAACCAAAGACAGATCCCTAGACTTGACTTTATATCATCCAGAAAGGTCATAATATGTAATAAATGTGGAACATCATTCCTACAGTCTGGCCAAGAGATTAATTTCTGTTGCTGCTGCAGAACAGAGTAAATGCATAGACCCATGTAAAATTAATCCTTAGTACTGGAGAAGATACAGAGAAAGTATTTATTCAGAAGTATCATTTACTAATGATTTGTGAAAGAGGTCAACAGAGGCACCCACTCAGAAGAGGGGTACAAGAATGCCAGCTGCAGATGAATGTATGTTACACCTCTGCCCTTCAGAGCCTGCCTTGCCTGTGCGATCAGTAAGCCTGCAGAGCTTCAAACAATGCCACATCACAGTTTTACTCAGATTGGGGGTGCACAGTCCCATCTGTTTGCTTACAGCGATGTGGTTAGCAAGTGACTGTGCTACGGCTCTGACCATACTTCTGCTTGTGAGAGCAAAGAACTGCCTGGAGCGGTGTAAAGGAAACTGGGCACGTGAGCTAATTGGCCACAAGTCACAGGGAAGTCGGTCAGCAAGCCGCAGGCTTAACGAGGAGTAGAAACAATTTAGGAGCAGACGATAACAGAAAATTCGCAGCACAAATACTCTATTTTACTCTTCTGCACTGAGGACCTTACCGCCATGCTTGGAACTGTAAGATGGCTTTTTGGATGACCTTTTCAAGAAGTGAAAGGGAAGGCAGAGAACAAGTGAAGTCTCTCAGTTCCTCCAAACAAACGTGGCCTTCTCCAGGAGTCCTCAGTCCCTTAGAACGAACAGTTCACGCCCCCTTCTCATTCTGTCAGCACCCATGTAGCCCAAACCCCCACTCTGTACAAACTGCACACAAATTGGAAGTCTCCGAGTTTCCTGTCCCTTTCTGTTGTTCCTTGTCCCTACTGGAATTCAGTGGCTATTTGTTGCAGTGTTTTTTCTGTGATCACCTGCATTTTCAGGGTTTGGGGAACTGAGGCAGGAATCAGGGGCATAGAACACTTTAAATATTAATCAATTCAAATATATTCAGCCTCCACAGTGCAGAATATGAAGACTCCAGGATATGCCAACTGTGCAGTGAAAAAATAATCCGTTATTTAAATAGAAGTTATTCAGGTGCAATGTATTTTTTCACTTGGCATTGAGTACTGATAATCTTGACAGCTTACATCACATTTGCAATATGCAGAAATTATTTTCAAAGTTTTATTGCTGTATAGCTACAAAAAGGTTTATAGCTGTAGGTGAGCCCTACTGAAGGCCACATTCACTTCCCATGAAAGTAGTTGGTACATTATTGCTTTGAACAGTTGACCTGTCTGGACAAAGAGTCAGCATGGAAATTTGATAGGGAGCAGCCAGAATCAGAAGAATTCTGCAAAGCTAGGAATGCAGAATTTTAAGACTTTAGGGTCATATGTAGAAAGTTAATGGCTGCAGGTACCTTGCAGACTGGTGATTTAAGACATTTAAACTCTTCAATTATAAAATAGAGTTTGCTTGGGTTACCTCTTACAAGCTGTTTTCTGCACATGCAGAACATTATGAAACCAATAACTACTTGTGATGATGAAAACAGTTACAGGCACTGCAATCCAGATGCATGGCTTCCAGGGTAAAAAATCATACTTGTTTACAACCAAACTTTGGGAGTAGGAGCAAAACTGAATGAAATACATTTGGACCTTACCAAAAAAATGCAACTTTCCTTTCAAGTCATATATTTTGAAGGCCAGGCCTTTGCTCTCAGTTGCTCTCAGCAGTATTGTTCCAATGGACACAATAGACATAAGAAATCCTATGTTCCTATTTCTATTATTGCACTGCCAAGTGACTACAAGGAAGTCACGTAGACCGCCACATTTAAGAGTACCCATCCATGCTGTGTTTTTGCATGCTCGGTTTAAAATATGTAGGGTGCTGACATGGAGACACTTTATGAAGCAACTTCTAGAAGGCATCCAGGACCTTTTAAAATCTGATATTAAATGACTCAACTTTTCAACAGGAGTACCTTGCTCTGGAGGTCACTTGTGAGTACTTCCTCTTACCACTTCTCCAGAAGTCTTCACTGTGGTACAGCGAAGATTCCCCAAGAGATCAATTTGCCTTGTTAAGAAGTTGCCTCTCCCAAGATGCTAGAAAGCCTCTAACAGTAACTCACATAGCTTTACTCAGCGCTCTTCATGCACACGCAGACACTACTGCACTTGTGAATACAAGATACCATATGCTGCTACTCCAAAGCAGTTCAAGGGGTTAATTCCCATGTACGCAGCAGGCCCGTTGACAGCTCAGTTGTATATTTTTGCATTGATCCATCTTATGTTGTTTACCTGGGACAAGATTCCCCCTTGAGTGACTGAGGTTTACATAACTAGATACCTCGTAAAGGCACCTGCTTAGAATTTGCTGAGAATTCATCCTCAGAAAATCCGTCCTCTTCACAAACAATAGTATCCGGAAACCTCTTGCCTCTTGTTGTAATCACCAATCTGATGGAACTGGCTTTGTGCAAATGGTGTACAGGTTTGGCCACCCATGCTCAGAAAGTTACACTGAATCAGGAAAAGACCACCTGAATGGCTGAAGAAGAAAGAAACAATTGTATGAGAAGTGCTGGTTTTTTCACTTTAGCAACACAAGGAGAGAGGGCACTCGATGCTTGATTTCTGCAAATATACCACAAAGAAAGAAAAGTGACTGTGTTTACTTGGACATAAGATAATCAAGGCAATCATCAGAGCAGGGATGCTGGTGCTAAAAGGCTGGACCATTGTGACCAAGTTACACAAACCTAAATGTAAAGCATTCTTATCTGCTCCTTTTGCTCATTCTCCCCTCCCCAGCCCATGAACTCCAGAAGGAAATAATTTGACCTTGAATACAAGGTGACCTTTTTTTTTCACCTTAAAGAGAAAAAAAGCAGGAGAAACCTAATATTCCTGCTCATATTCTATTTCTGTATAATCTAACCTAAAAGACAGCTTTAGCATAACAATATATGTGAACAAACTAGTCATTAGTAACTCTAGTCTGGGAACTGAGGAAGGTTTCTAACAGAGTGGGACAAACCTACCTTGTTTCAGAATGGTGCTTAATTAATAGTTTGTGATAGAGTGTCACTGGTTTGTGATGAACACAACTGTGTGCAACCTGCTCTAGGTGAACCTGCTTTATCAGGGGGCTGGATTAGCTGATCTCCAAAAGTCCCTTCCAACCCTGACCATTTTGTGATTCCGTGACCTGATCCTTCCAGTCCCTTTCTTATGAAAACAAGAGGCTTACTTCTATTTTATTCATGGAGGTATTTTTTTATTTAGGTATTTTCTACAGAGGTGACAGTGAACCAGAACACCAATTTTAAAAACTTGGATTCTGACTCACACTCTCCAGCTGGAGATCAGTTAAAGACATAGGTTGTATTTATACAGATGCAAAGGAAGTAAAGCAATTTTGTCATCTGCTAATAGAAGAAAGGTAGCACAAATTTTCTCACATGAGTCTCACTTTAGAGAGTACTGTCTGAGGACTGGCACTGGGTTTTGCTTGCATAACTCTCAGACAGGAATTAAAAATGCCCTATGTTTTGCTGAGTTCCATTGTCTCTTCCTCCCTTTGTAAGGAAATGAAAGTCTGTTTCTCCACTAGTTCCATGAAATCTATCTGAATCCTGGTAACATGTCCCTGAGAATTTGCTCAGAGGGAGTAATAGACAAGGGTACACCCTCCATTGCTATGTTATTGTTCCATGAGCTCCAGACAAAAGCATTTATTGTGGTTTGGCAGCAACCATCTGTTCCTAAAACCCTGGGACTGCATTGTTCTTTACTTGTCAAAAGTTGATTTAGTACCTACAGGCACAGACTGCAGGGTTCATCTTGTTAGGAAGGATCTTCGAGCTTTCTAGACTGCTGGGGTCACCTCTCTCAGCCACTTAAGACCACCTGGAGGAGTCACACCAATGCTGACTCTGAAGACCAGGCCCTCAAAGAAGCAAAAGGTCTGCCCTGCAGTGAATATTCCAGGATTTTCATTCTGACCTAGGTTAAATGGTAATACTCCAGAAACTGAGCAACCAACTGCCAGGCCCACAATAATAACTCTGAATCATTAAATAAAGATACTTCTAAGGGGAAAATATTGTTAAGGCCCCAAAATTGTTTTGCTGTGTTTGGAATTCTAATAACGGTAGACAAGTTTGACTGGAACTCCTAATGATACAAAGATCTTGCAATCTTGCTTATCTATAGCTAAGATAATGTGCCTGAGACCTAAACAAAGTGGTTAGGAGGCCCTTCTTCTGCTTGGAGTGGTGTATCTTTACTTTTAAAGCAGATGATTAAAAGTAATATCTAATGAAAACTCCATCTGTTTTCCATTGAGCATAAACTTGGCTTTTCTTCCCCCCGAAGGTTGCATGAAGCTTTGCAGCACACAGTGCTGACACCTTCACAACGTAACAGGACAAGCCAACCCTTGATGCAGTTCCTTTGTCCAGGGAAGTTAAACATTGCATATATCTCAATATATTAACATAAAGCTGAACTTTTGGACCTTTAATTTCTTTCATATCCAGGAACTGGAGATAGATGTACAAATATGGTAGTGGTATAATAAATCTTAGGTCTCACAGACCTGCACAGGTCTGAGTCTGTGGACTGTAAAGGTTATTTTACAAAGCACTGGCAATAAAAGCTAAAATTTGCCACTCTGTGCTCTCTTCTCTACTTGGAAAAATGGGAATTTTTGTGTCCTGTTAAGACACAAGGTCTATGACACGAAGTTGGGCAGCTGTGATCCCTACAGACACTGCTACAGTTTTCTATAACTCAAACCACAGAAGCCAAACAGATACACGTGCAGTTTCCATTACTAAATCATTCATTTGCCAGTCCCAGAAAAACCTAGTAGTATTAGATACACAAATACTTTATGCTAACTGCTGCTGAAGCCCCATGTCTTCAGCCTTGTGTCTTAAGCATTTACCCAAGTCTAGATTTTCTATCCTCATAAAAGTGTCCTCCTCCCTTGCTCTCTGTACAGACATGGCTACCTACAATAATGGATTTTTTAGGAATTTTGTAACTTTGAGACTTCTCTCATTCTATCCGATGTGGCTGAAAATGGTCAATGGCTTAAGAAGGGACAGGTAAGATAAACAAGCTGACACAAACAGGTATACAATATATTCTTATAGCCAGGCTAACAAAGTTAAGTATGTAGGTGGAATAACGTGGCAAAAGGATCACTAACAGCACTTGTGTAGTGAGCAGGAATGTGTGTGTGCTTCTGTTTTGGTGATATGAACATATGCTATGTGGCTGTGGATTGCTTTTTGTTACATCGTTTGTTAAAGTTTAATATTAGAAAAAAAAAAAAAGTCAGGACATTCATCCCCAGCCATCTGCAGTTCCTGTTAGACTCTTGAGACTCCATCTGATTTCCTTTCTCTTTTACACCCAGGCACCACTGGCCAATATCCATCATCCTGCCAGTTAACAAAGACTTGGAAGCCTTTGGCATAAGTTCCAGCCTGTGTCTGGCTTCTTTTTGTCAGTCCTGGAAGGGGCCAGAAAACAGGAAAGATCCCTCCCGATGTCAATCTGCCAGGCACAGGGCAGATTCCTGGATGATGGCTGTCTGCCACACACCCCCTTGCAGACCCCTGGGACAGGGTGAGGCTCAGAGGAGGAAGGGGACTGATGTGGAAGGCGATGAATCTAGCTAGACTCCACTCCAGTTACCTTTGGCTGACAATATGTTTTCCTGGGGACCAGGATGAGCATTGTTCAGAAATCACTCACTTCTAAAGAATCTGAAGGCCTCTGCACCAGCGTCCAAGCATGGCTGCTGAGCACCAACCTGTGGGTCACCTCGTAAACTGGGTCCAGCTGACAAGGTCTCCTAAAGGAAAAGCTCCATGGCAAGAACAACCACAGCCCCAAAATTTGGGTTTAAAATTTCCATTGCCATCTTTCTTGGGACCTTTCAGAGATTCCAGCTCAGATTCAAGGGCTTAATCTGCCATTATCAAATATAATGAAGAAATCTGGCATTCTTTGCAACAGAAGGTGAGTGAGCCCTGATCTCTCCAGCTCTTGTTCTGTTCCCACAGGATAGCTTCTCTTTAACCATAAACAGATGCCACCTTTGACATTGGCACAAGTGAAGCTGAACATGTCAAATTTTGTCTGGTCTACTTACCTTCTTGCCTCATCTACTACTTTTACCTCTTGAATTACTGCTCCCCCCTCTTAATGCTTTTCATTTTTAAATTAATTGTTCATTTACATTAAGCAAACTAAACTAATCTTGCAGAAGATTAAAAAGACAGTGAAAGAGCCTTCCAGAACTGTCTTTCTTACAGGACTGTTCTCAAGATGTAAGCAGAAAATTGGATAAGTATCATTTTTCTCTACTCTTTCTAACTTAAAATCAAGGGGGTTTGAAAGAAGTAACCAATTTTTTTAAAGCTTTTTTCTTAAATCCTGCTGACATTTTGTAATAGTCATATAACCATTTCTTAACCTAGAGGAAGCAAAAGTTACATTTCCAATGTAATAAAATAAGCAGAGAGTTTGAACAGCTAGTAGGGTTATTAATCAGAGAGATGATGTTAGACAAGTTACACAAGTAAAATGAATAAAATCAAGATGAACTTTTTTTTGTCATTGAGAAGGATGTGAAAGAAAAGGTAGTTTTGCTGAAGGTGCAGAACCCTGACCCTTCACATGCAACTTTGAAGAAGCTTACAGCTTCCCAGGTCAAGCCTCAAACCCCCATCAAACCACATGAAGCCTTGACTGGATGTTATGAACATTTGAAAGATCAACATAGAAGAAACAGGGAAAGACTTCAGGCCTCTTACTTAGCACAAACAAGCTAAAAAGGTATGAATTCCTTGCTTTTTTCGTGGTATCCTTAATTTTCATATGACCCCCTTAGGCTGTGCAACAGATCATCCTCCTGCAGTCAGTGAACTGAGCCTGCTGCCAGCCTTCCTACCACGCTCCTCACTTGACCAGTTCCTCAAATTATCTGTGATTCACAGAAACTTTCTCTTTACTTAATGTGACATAACATGAAAAATGCATGAAGAATTTGCTCTAAACAGTTTAAGTATGAAAGGAATAAGTGAAGGGCTGGCTATGAAGACTAACTCCCGCCTCCTTTACTGGACTTGGCACAGCAGAGCCACGGGCTCAGTCTCAGTTTACTTAGATGGTGCAGAAAAGAACTGAGAAACCTAAGGGACATTTCTGGAACAAGAACAAACATGCATAAAATGACTGTGGAAATTAGAAGGTTTCTTCCTACCAAAAGAAGGAAAGTCTGGAGCAAATGCCCAGATAAAGTAGGAAACTGTGAGGATAGGAGAGGTGACAAGGAGGAAAGAGCATATTTTTGAATAGCACAATCCATTTATGAAAAAGGTTGGGAACTTGGCTCACTGCAGAAACAGAAGACTGGACTCTGCCACCCAAAAGCTCATTTTCAATTCTAGGTTTCCTTTCTTCCTTTCCAAACCAGAACGGGTGAGGTCTAATTCTAAAGGAAAAACAATCTGTTCTTTCTCTGCACTTGCCTGTGCAGACCTGTAAGTTAAAATGCATGTCACCTCCTTCCCATGCTCCAGCAAGGACAATAAAAAAAGAATGTAATCTCTTGTGTGGCCCATTACAAGTATATATTAATGATGTTTTAATTTGCATTCAACGTGGCAAAAAAAATCCTGTATTTCATACACCTTTACAAATAAAGCATATCTGACATGACTGATCACTAATAAAACAGAATAGAATCAAGCAGGTAATATACAAGGGTAAAATATTACAAGGTTGTTTCTTACCTTTTGCTTTTATAAGAAAATGAGATTCATGTTCATGTTTGTTTACATGAGTTGGCCGCAACTAACTCTGGAACTGATTCATAATTCCTACTCAAATTTTACATACTTGAGATATTTAAATCCTGCAAGTTTTGTGAAAGTGGATGGCCAAGTAGACAGATTATTCATCTGTCATTAAAGAAACAGGCTAAAATGAACTCAATGCCTAATAAACATCAGAGAATCCATGCTGAAACACAATCCGAGATATAAATCCACAGGAAAAAAGATTTTGCTGTTTGCAGAACTACTTGTATTGAATGATATCACAGAGAGATAACATCAGTATGACAGAATCTAATCACCACTCAACAAACATTTTGGAAACAAGTCAGAAACCACATCTGCTTCAACAGAACCAGAGCCTCATGTGACAGGAAGCTTATTAGAGACCCTGTCTCTCATTATTTTGTTTTTGCTTATAACTTCCCAGCATGAATATTCAATATTGCAAAATAAAGCAGTTTCCTTCACATACTGTCCGGAATGGAGAAAGAAATTGGGCCAGACATTCCAGATCCTGAAGAAATTGGTGCCTGTGGAGCTATGGATTTCTACCAGCAAAACATCTGGCAGAAAATAACATTAAACATGAATAACTTGCTTCTCTTTCCTCTCACCATTGGTGTCGGGCAAGAATGACTCCACTGAAGCTTGCTTGATGTATTAAGCCTGAAAACAAGACAAAAGAAAATCAGTCTTTTAAACATAGCAAGACATCTTAAAGCAGTGTAACTCAAAATGTCTTATTTCCTCAACAGCATAGAAAGTTACATTGTGAGACGTTTTTCTTGGTTACTGCACATAAAACAGTTGCTTCACAATATTCTGAATGCAACTTAGGAAAATTCCCATTTGATGCTCTTTCATGGCTTTGGTCATAGCTCCAGGAGTCAGAACCTCTGGCACAGGTAAATTTTGGTGCTTTGCAATACCACTCATCTGAAAATCTGCCCAGGAGTGGGGCCAAGTGTCCTAAGCCAGAGGGGTCATGGAAGCTCTGTGTGCTCAGTCCTTTTAGCTGAAACACTTCCTAAAGTGAAAAGAGTTGAACACCTCTAAATTAGGTGGTCCCTGTGCATCAGCCCTTGATTCACCTCTGCTGCCTCAGTTATTGAAGTGAAAGTCAGCCTGCCCTTCCTCACTGTGCCCAGCAGTGGTGTGTGTTTTGGAAGACTGGGGCTGTGGATCTCCTAAGTGTGGGCACTTCCATCTGTTGTATGGCATCATGACAACAGCTCCCATTGCCCCTTCTCACTCCTCAAATCTGCTGGAGTTTTTCTTGCACAGAAAGCAGGACTAGCAGTGGGATCGGGCAGTGCTGAGCAGTGGGGTACCATTCACTTCCCCTGGCAGGTGGGTCTTGCATGGATGTATCCACACAAGGTCCCTGTGGAGGGCAGAGACCTTTTATACAGGCAAAAGCTCTTCAACAGGGCTACACTCTGCAGACACATCAGGCAGTACCTTCCCTACGTCTCTGGATGACCACTCTTTCTTCTTTCTCCATCACCTCAAGGACAGATAAAAAGCCTTTCAGGGAGTGTCAGTATTGCCATTTCAACCCCATAGATGCCAAAGTGATTTTTATACTCTTTCTGCTCAACTAATTGCCAAGACCCAACAAAGGGACTTTAATGGGCTGCACCAGGCAATAAACCATCATCTATTGGCTCTAGAAACAAGGAAGGAAAAGAGGGAATGTAAAGCTGGAACAAAGCACAGACCCAGAGCAGGTCCAAATACTTGCAGAAACTGATTTATCCAAAGATTTGATACCAGATGTTTGATTCAGACAGCTTTAACAGAGCTCCATAGAACGTTAAATGCTTTTCATGTTTTCAGAATTCAAACCACTCCATCTGGGCACTTCTGCCACAGGGCACAAACAAAACACTGCTTAATATTAATCAAAGAAGTGAGTTCTGCTCTGCAAGTTCAATATAAAAAGAGTAAGAGCAAACATATGCTAAGTTGTTTCTGGGAACGATGAACACAACATAGGAGCTGTCTTGCATTACCGCATTTCTAAATTATGCCAGCCCAAAGTCTGATTTTAGGGAGGATACACTAGTGATATGTTACTACAAACATTGTGCTAAACTGGAGCACTCTGCATCTCTGATTATATATATATACATATACACACACACACACTGTTCATAATATACCAAACATTCCTGTTTCTTTGTTTACCTACAGTTTCCATAGACTGTTGCACAACTACTAGTCCATGGAAAAGTTGCATGCTTTTTCTTGGACATCTATTTGGGTATTGCTTCTTTGCAAATAATATTAATTTTTGCCTGCGCCCATCTTTAGCTTCATGGACTCCTTGCTCTCCTATTAATTCCTTCTCTCTAGCCAACCAAAAGCCTGTAGCCATATATAATAAGAATGACTATTTATTGCATGCTTACAGTGCAAAATTTTTTTCCAAATCATTTTCCTTCTTGAAAGCCAGGACTACCTACATTTGTCAAGCAATACAAAGCTGTTGGCTCTGGGCAGCGGCAACTCAAGTCACTTCTTCCTTATTTTCTTGGTCACCAGTGCAACTTCCTAGCCTCTTTTTGCTGATTCCATTCTGCAAAGGAAGGATTACAGGATAAGGATCTGGCCCCATTTTCTCTCCCTGCCATAGCTCCTTCCCTTTTTCTTGACCAGCCCCATATATTGCCACTTCCATTTCTTCCTGCTTGTGCCTTCTGCTCTCTCAGTCATCAATAACTCCAACTCAGAACAGTTCTTCTTTGAAAGAGGTGATCCTCCAGATTGTCTCATGTCTTCCTGAAAGCTCGACAACTTTGCCTTAGAATTCCTTCTATAATTGACTGTAGCCTTTTTATTTAGATCACCATGCACCCCACCAGGCGTAGCTTGACTATGAGATGTGCAGAGACGCCTCTGTGTCAGCGCCATGGAGTTTTCGTGTATTTGCTCTGATTAGACACTGGATGGTGCTCTTTGCACTGTCATGCCAGCAAAACTACCTCCACAGCAATCCTTCTCATGAGAATTGCAAAAATTCCCCAGGGTCAGCTACACTTACATGTTTTAAGTCTCTTAAGTCCTGTGGGAAGCATGTTTTGACTACACAGAATGTAGCTGAAGCTGCAGTGGAAGAAGCTCAGCTAGGTAAGGACAAATGCCAAATAAAATGTCACTGCCTGTTACATGCAAATCCACCGAGTAGTAGCTTTCACATTCCTCCTCAAATATTTTATTTGCTAATTGGTTCCTTATCAAAGTTCCCCATAGCAACAAGGGAGATGTAAGTGGCATAAAGTGGGCTGAATGACATTATGTCTGCATGTAAATGTAACTCGGATTGTGCACCGAGGAGATGATCTGAAGGAGGTTAACATCCTAATGTGAAACCTCCTGTGGTCTCAGAGGAGAAGGGAGCTTCTTAATGCTGCATGAATAGTTAAAGAGTAAGGCAGGAAAGCACACGTCACCAGCAAACATTTTTAAGAGAATCATGCTCAGGTTCTCTAGAAAATGAGTTCGTTTGATCTTTTTACCTGCTAAGAAATTCTCATTTTACAACAGATGTTTGTCTTCAGCTATTTTTCAAAGAAGGTCAGAAACTTTTTGATATTTTTAAAGGTGTGATGAATAAACAAAGGAATGTACTTTATGGCAAAAAAAAGCTGTAGGGAGGTAAAAGATAAACATTCATATTTTACCCCTTCTGTTGCTGACTTCTGTGCATTGCCAGGCAAGCCAGGCTATCTCTCTGGGTCTTCCCAGCTGTAAATCTGTGATAATTTCTTCTCTTCTGGTTCTACTAAAAGGCTCTTTCTCCAGTCAAGGTGCTATTAGAAGTACAAAATATTTTGTGTGTCGGCATGTAAGAGCTATCACTGGAAAAGGCACTCTAGTAAAATAAAGAGGAAAATAGAGAGACCACTGTAACACCTAAGAGAAATCAGGGAAAACAGGGTTTAAAAGGATTCATAAGGATGAGATGGTGTTGATGAGAAACAGCTGGACTAGCTGGGTGTACTCACTGACCTAAGATGTGAGATTTAAACTGGTATTAACAACTATTTGGGTTGGTCCACCTCTTGACATACAGGCATAAGCAGAGCCTCAGAAAAGGCTCAGGAATCACTGAAGAGTCCCACCTGGTGGAAGGCCTCGAGCTATGCTTTTGGTGCTTCCAGCAGGGTTAATCTGTTCAGAAGGGCAAGCTTGTTCAGCTGGAGGATTCCCAAGGATCTGGTGATCCACTGAAATCCTTATGGCATCTTCTTCAGCTGCCTTGTCCATCGTTTACACAAAGACGGCTCAGTCTTCTTGGGTATCATGTTCTTCTAAATATCTCCAAAGACAGTTCTAAAAGAGACATACTGAGAGTTCACAGTGGTTGGATTAATAAAACACTCCACAATGAGCACTGCTGTTGAAGTCTTAACATGGAAATCTTTTGGCTACACCATTTAATACGACACACATGGGACAACTGAATTTTATGGTACTTGCAAAACTCCCTCCTTCTCTTGGCAAGTGGGCATTGCAACCATTAGAATTTATGGGATATCTGATCTGCTTGTGCCTCAGGGGAAGAAAATGGGATTAATGGCCCAATCCTGCAGATCTGACATGACTCATCTTATCGTTAATGAACTGGCCTTCTCAAGATTAGCAAACTGAATGCATGAGATGCTCCTGCTAACATACTCTTTCGTTTTGAAAATTACTACATGTAATATTACATGCAAAATAGCCTCAGAAAGCAGAATCCCCTGTTGTCCTTTCAGGCTTTATAAAGAAACATACAATCTCACGAACAGCGCAAAAACCGAGTGAGTTCTCTCTGGGGTCCCACTACCCTTGTCCCTGCTGCTGGATCATATCGGGCTTTGCTGGGTGAGGTCTGATGAATATGTGGTGACTGACATGGGCCTTGCTGGTGCCTCCTCTCTTCTATTATAAAATCCTGCTACAATAACAGAGCTGGCAGGAGGGACTGTGCATGTCCACACTTCAACTACTGCAATACGAAGTACAGCATCTCTACTTAAATCAGTGGTGAAGGCAGATTTGGACTAAGGCTAAACACTGCATGGCTAAGCACAATCCTGCACTCCACTCTGCACTTCCCTGCAACAGTTATCTCTAACACAAAGGCAGAGCAGGCTATAGGGTGCTAGCAGTTTAAACCACTGTGGGAAGTTTTGCCAGTATATTTGCTGAATCCCTTTGCATCCTGCTCTGTGTGTCTGTAGACAGGTGCAGATAATTTCATTAATACAGGTATAGTGAACCTGAATGGATTATGGCATATTTTTAGATCTTCCAGTGAAGGAGTGTGTTAAGTACAAAGCAGTGTTGGTTTTGTGCTGCCCTGC
The DNA here is from genome assembly GCF_023634085.1 of Falco cherrug. Lineage (NCBI taxonomy): Eukaryota > Metazoa > Chordata > Aves > Falconiformes > Falconidae > Falco > Falco cherrug. The sequence goes on along the minus strand of NC_073697.1, from coordinate 105,389,357 downwards.
AATGACAATTCTAATGAACTATTGCTGAGCAAGGTTACCCAAAGACTATGCTCTTAATGTGTCCTTTGTTACGCAGACAGAACGAGTTTCTGATTTCTTGGTTATTTTGCAGTAAGAAAAATTGTTTAGGTTCATGGTACATCACAACATTCAGTGAGCTTGCCCCTTGGGAACTCAGAGAGCTTTCAAACCTTAATATAGACATCTTTCAAATGGATCATTAATGTGCATATATCTAGATTTAAGGCCAATGCAAGCACTTCAGGTTTTGCCTGCCAGATTTTAATTTTTGGCTTCATTTGCTTCCCATATATTCAAAGAACTGTACCACATGGAAACCTTTAAACAATAGATGGGATAACATAATTTTTCAATTGCTCTTGAAAAGGTTTTTAACCACATAAACTATTCCAGGGTTCGCTAAGAAGTTACCATTGCAAATAATGTAATTGTTCCAGACCAAATTCCTTGCATTCCAGAATAACTTTTGAAGCAAAGAGCATGACTGGTTTGGGATTTTTAACCAACCTCTTTATGGTAATACTTAGACCAATGTAAATTTTCTCCAAAAGCTTTGCATTAAAAAGAAAGGACCAAAGCCTACAAACACTCATATCTGCAGAACCTAATGCTAACAATGCATCAATCTCAACAAAAGGAAAATAAACATTCAAACATTAGGAAACTCTGAACACTTTTTTTTATTTTAAACAAGTAAAAAAGTGAGAAAAACAGTAGACAAACTCTGGCTAACCTAGAAACATATAAAGTGCAAGCAATAAATTCTTTCCTCCTCTTTTGCTGGAAGGACAAGACCTTAACTTGCCTTTTGAATGAACCCAAGGCTTGTTGTCATGAGCAGCTGAGTCCCTCCTTAAAGATGCGTGCAACTTCTGTTTCCCTGGGCTTCACCTGGAGTTAAGAACACACAATTTTTTCTGGTCATATGTTTACTCTCCACATTCAAACAATTCTTGCTGCATTCATGTAAAGACAATGTCATTTTGTGGTTTGTCCAATGAAGGAGACTGTTACCAGAATCTTCACTGCATAACACCTACAGGTAGAGTCATCTGGGATAGATGAGCTGTTGCTCTTGAAACTAGTTCTCCTACCTGCTCAGGCAGAGGGTCCTCAATGCTGCAGTTTTCTTCCCCTACGAGCGCAGCGGAATCTAGTCTTAGCAACCCACAAAGCCACTTCCCAAATCTACCTTGTTACTCAGCTTTCCTGGATGAATTGAATTAAACAGTGGGTGGTTTATGAGATGAACTACACCGGGGAGCAGTGCCTGTAATTCACTGCATACTCTTACCATACAGGGCACAATGGAATCAAACTTCTCTGCGGCCAGTAGGCCAGTAAAGCAGCATAAATGGGAAACAGCACACTTCAGAGGGTCTTTTTGATCTTCATTTTGATTCTGTGCTACAGGCCAGCTTATTTCCCACACAACAGCCTGCTTCCACTGAATTCACACCAGATGTAGGCCTTGCGAGTCCAGAACTTTAGTTTATCTTTCTAAAACCTGTTTTTTCTTAGAATCGGCTTAGCTGTCATATAAAACAATAGTGTCTTGTACCATTCAAAACTAAAGGAATTAGCTCTGTATTTTATCAGCCTCACTCCCTATGAATACAAAGCTTTTGTGATCATACTCTTCATTGGGCTGATCCCAGCCCTGGCCCCCTGATCCCTCACAGCAGAGGACTGGCTGGAGTGTGCAGTGCCATTCCCCAAAGCCGTGTACTTTGTGGCAAGTGGTAGTACAATGTATGTAACTGGGTCTTGTCTTGCTGTGGAGTTGGAATGCAGCCAGGGTAACTCAACCAGACCTAGGATCTGGGACTAGTGTCACAGACAAAGGCAGTGATCATCACATTCTTCAAAGCCTAATAGATGCTTCAGTTGAGGTTAAAGTGCCCCAATTAAATAAAAAAAAAAAAAAAAAGGCAAAGCCACACAAAGAGAAAAATCTTTCTACATATTAAAAAAAAAAGTAGGAAAAGTTTCATTTGGGACTTGAGCATTCATAAGCACTGAAGTCAATCAACCACAGGCCAGATCTATTAGGAAAACAAATGTAATTAGCTCTTTTGCTACTTGTTTGTTTTCCTCAGGCAAAAAGAAAAGACTTCTCTCCTAGATGTGTTATGTAAATTACTTAACTATGCTCTTTGCAACCAACCAGCCACAGTCCCCCTCAGTTTACTTCTGGTCTCCAGACAGCCACCGAGTGTACACACTCACCGCTTGTCACCGGATGTTACTGTTTAAACAAAAGCTGCGAACTTACCTTTTTCAGGCAGAGTGCAAAGTGACAGCTAGTCCTGCAGCTTGTACTAACACCGCTCACGCTCTCAAGGAAGATGCATTTTCCATTAACTTGTCTCTGCTGCTTGTGGTACTAATGCTGAAAACACCCATGTTAGATGTTTAGGCCAAATAAATTTGATAAAAATTCATGGGATTCTAGGAGCGTTATTATTTCTGCAGAAGCTTGTTCCAGAAATAGTCTCTGCCCACCTGCAGCTCTCTAGATCTGATCTATGCCTCACTGATTCATTAATACTGCACTTGTCTAACATTTACAGCATGGGGACTGAAATTCAGGACTTTTAGTCTCTGCTGGTTCTGCTACTCCAATAGATCTGTTACCATGCCTGCAAACCGCTGTTAAAACCTTGCTTACCTCTTTTCAGGTTTAGCTGAATCATGTTGGAAAATCCTTTGAGATCAAGGCTATAAGAACTACAAGTGATTAGAATTAAAAGGGACATTTTGGGAGGCACAGAGGAAGCTACCCAATCGTTCCAAGTTACAAGACATTGCGACTAGATACTATATAAACTGTTGCCTCTGTCAAGTCCAATTTCCGTCCAGAAAAAGAAGGAAAGATTAAGTAAGAGCCATACATATAAAGCTAGTACAGTTTTGGATTGGAGAAGAAGAAAAAAAAAAAAGTACAAGCCCCTTTAGAGTTTTTCTATTCTTCAAACTACTGTATAAACCCCATCTAATATGTAAGCTCAGGAGTTCTAAGAAAGATTTTGAAATGTTGCAATTCCAATAGTCAATATTTTCTCTATGGAAGGGATATGATATTCATGTCTTAATAAGCGCTTGTAGGTATGACAAGGTATCAGGCTTGCTGTTTGCAGGAACGACGCGTAAGAGTTTGATCCCAGACCAACCAAAACGTGTGGGAGTTTTGCCTTGACACGAACAAGATGAAAGCGGCTGCTAATAGGGGTGGTGTGGGGCATCCATGTGAACACGCACAAGGACAGTTTCACGAGCTCATTTTCCAGTTAGGGCTAGATTTCCAAAAGGATTTATGTGTTGAATGCTTGTACTATGCAGCTACTTCTAAAAGAGCCTGAGCAGGAGCTAAGAAAATTATAAATGTACTGCAAGTGATGGATGCTAAGCCCTTTGATCACTTTGTCACTAAGGCAGCAGTTCTGTGAGCTATTGGCAGTTCTGGGTGCTCCAAATACCCGTGAAAAGTCAGTCCTACATGTCTCAAATCGGGAGCACCGAGAAGTTAAGTTTAAGCCTGTTTTTTACAACAGCAAAGACTGAGAAGATCTACCTGAACTAATCAAAATGGGCAAAACATAAAGGCATAATTTTCCAAGACTCCCTATTTTGAGTCTGTATTTGGTTTAACTGAGCCAAAAATCTAACATGAAATGCAGAACCCCATACCTTCCCACATTGTGTATTTTGATAGCGAGGCCTGAACTGTGGCAACAAGTGAGATTTAGTGTAAAACTGACTGATTTTTAGGGTACACAAGACGTAAGAAAGGCTAGCCGTAACAGATCCTGCCCGACGGGGCTGGGTACCTTCCTCTCCACTCCAACTCTGCTTTCTGTGGTTTTACAGGTGCTCGAAGGCTGTAAATCGACATTTTATTGGTAAAAACCTGAAGTTTAGACACTGTCTCCCGGTTAGGCAGAAGGATCAATACTGTCCTCCATGACCTGGCAGCAGCGCCCCATGGGTGGCGGGGTCAGGCCCCACAGGTGGCTGGGTCCCCACAGGGGGCTGGGGTCCCACGGGTGGTGGTGGCAGGGAGCCCCACGGGTGGCGGGGATGGGGTCCCACGGGTGGCAGGGATGGGGTCCCACGGGTGGCAGGGATGGGTCCCCACGGGTGGCAGGGATGGGTCCCCACGGGTGGCAGGCTCTGGCCCCACGGGTGCCGGGGCTCCTTCTGCCACCCCCCCCGGGCACACCCGCGCCCCTCCCGCATCACCAGGGGACAGCCTTGGTGCCGCTTGTGCCCACGCCCTGGATAATAAACACTAACCACACTTCCAGGCTCCCCTGACCAGCAACGCCAGGGACGCCTCCCGGGCGCGGGGAAGGGCCTTGCTGCGGCCCGGGAGGCCGAGGCCCTGGGCACAAGCCGGGCGGGGAGGGCCGGCCCCCACGACCGGGCCCTGGGGCGGGCTGGGGCCGGCGGGACCCCGGTCGGGCGCCTTCAGCCCCCGCCAGCCCGCCCCGGCCCTGCCCTCCACGGGCGGAGGCTCCGGCCCCGCTCCCGCCGGGACGGGCTCTGCCTCCCCGCTCGGCCGCTGCGTGACAAAGCGCCTCAGCGCGGAGGCGGCCGGCCCGGGAGCAGCCACCCTGCCCCTTCCCCCGCCGCCCCGGCCCTCCCAGCCCCGGTGGCGGCAGCCGGTCCCGTGGTCTCACCGTGGGCGCCTGCGCGACGCTCCTCCTCCTCCTCCTCCTCCCGCCGGCGGCGGCCGCTGTCAGGATGAGGCGGAGGAGGCGGAGGTCCGGGCCGCCAGCTCCCGTCTCTCGCCGGGGCCCCCTGGCGTAGCGGTTCCCGCTCCGACGCCGCGGCTGGAGGCGGAGGAGGCCGCGGCGGCACCGCCCGCCCGCCGGAGCCATGGCCCAGCCCGGCCCGAGTCCTCCGACGGACGGTAAAGGGGGAGGCGGCCTCGCTCCGCCGAGCCGGCTGGCCGCGGCCTGCCCAGCCCTTGGCTCGCCTGTGGAGCCGCGCCGGCCGGGGGGGCAGCGGCCTGGGCGAGGCGGCCTTGCCGGGCCGCGGCGATGGGTGGTGACGGCGACGGGGGGGTGGTATCGGCGGGACGGGGTGCGCGGGGCGGCAGGGGGGACACCCGCGGGTTGGCGGCCTGCGGGGCCAGGGGGGCGGCGCGGCCGGGGGGGCGGCCGCCGTGTGAGGGAAGGGAGGGCGGGGAAGGGCCCGGCGGGGCGAAGGGGGCCGCAGGTGCGGTTCGCCCGTAGATGCGCTCGGTGTGGAGCAAGGGCGGCTCCCCAGCGTGCCCAGCGGGGAGGATGGTGCTTCGGAGCCGGGAAGGGGCTCCGGGGCAGGGGAGGCCTCCCCGCCCGGGGCAGGGGGCCGGGGGCCGGGCGGGGCTGGCCGTGCCCGCGGAGGCGCTGATGGCCCGGGTGGGACTTGGTCACCGCCGCGGCAGGTGGCGTCGGGCTGGAGCGGTGGGAGGGCGCCTCGGCAGGCCGGGGCCGGGAGCCGGGGCCTGGCAGCGGCTCCTGTGCTGGGGAGGACAAAGGAGGCGACAGCTCTGCTCTCACGATGGCACTTACCCCTGCGGCAGGCAGCGGGGCTCGCCCTGAAGCGTTTTGCAAAGGTCACTTGTTTCTGCTTTGGGAGGAATTACAGACAAGGAATTACGATTTATTTGTCACCCCCACCCCCCCTTGGAATAGCTTACAGGCCTGTGTGCGTCAGGAGAGCTGTAGGTAACAGTAGCTTGGGCGATGGGGGGGAAGGGGGGAAAGAGCAAGAAATGGAAGCTGAGCCTGGTCATAACGTAGAAATCGGAGGACTAGAGAGATGTGCACAGCCTCGAAGGGTAGGTGCTTACCCAGCCATGGGGCTATGCCAGAGCGCTCTTTTTTTAGAGAGCAGATGAGTTTCCCTGGGAAAACGCTCTGTTAGAAAAGGGCAATGATATATTCTTAATTATGCGTATCTAGGGAATTGTGTAGGCTTTTTTTTTTTTGTGGAGTTCTGTGAGAAAGCGCTTATCCTGAGGGATTTCAGTATTTCAGTCTACCTTTTAAAAGTTTTAATGATGAAGGTGTTTAGATTGTGGAGGTTTTTTCCTACATTAAGGTCAATGATTGCATGCTCGTTCTTCTAGAGCACTAAGGAGAAGGTGAATTTCCTTGCTGTCCTGCTTGTAAGGTCAGTGTTGGTATGGGTTGCTTTTGTGTACTTTCTGGTGAATAACCATTGTTTATTGTTCTTTAGCTTGTTCTTCTGAGAGCTACAGAACAACTTCCAACAAATTTTCTTCCTGGCTCTTGCAGACTGGCTGACTGCAGGTGTGCACTGGAACTGTGCGTTGTGCAAATGTTTGCTGCCTCTTGACCAGGAAAGGTAGTTCTTTATTAGTAGTATATTAGAAGTTACAAGTCAGGTAGATATTATTTTTTTTTGGTGGTTGTTGTTTGAAAAGAAGGCAAAAAGGTGCAAGGAAAATTTAGTAATTTGATAGGTTGATGAAGTCTTTCTTGTAGGAGGTACAGATTGCTGTCTTTCTCATGCTTTCTAGCTGTGGGAAGATGAGGATGCTGTAAAGAAGGCACATGGTGGGGGGAAACTGGCTGTAAGTTGCATGGATTCTGAAAGTAGTAGCTGTGTTCTTACACTAAAGAATTAGAGCTCCTAAAATGGCTCCTCTCCCCCATCCTCCTTTGGCAGTCACAGGAGCGGTTTGGGTTTTTTTTATCCGCTTTGGTTACTATACTGTTGTCCTTGTATGTGTTGGTTTTATTTTTAAGTAACTTGGCAAAAGTATGCCTTGAAACTTCTCTGTTCTATTTTAATGTGGAGAAAATATTGAAGAAAGGAATTATTTAGTATTTTTAGCTGTTTGCACAGAATTTATTGCTTGAAGGAGTAGTATAACCTCTGATTTAAGATTGTGTGACAAAATAGAACTGGATTAGTATGTTCCCCTAAGGAAAAACAGTGGCTTTTTATGATTACTTATATTGATTATAAATACCATATGCATTCTTTATTTGTGCAAGACACATCAACTATGATTCTTTTGTTGAAAGCAAGTATAAAAGAAATACTGTTTCTACTGCAGTAGAAAAAACATAAATAGAACAACACAAGAGGAATAGCATATAGAATGTATATTCTATTGTGATGCCCATACTGAAATGAAAATGGGCCCAAGAAGAGGGAAGGGAATAGCACAAAGAAATAGGAAAAGAATGGACATCAGGTCCTACCCTGTTTTTGTACTTTGGCTTAGTATAGATGTTAATAACCCTCTAATTCTTTTGTGTAGGGTAATAGAGTTTCCATATGATAACAATCGCAGAAAGGGTAAGTGCAGAGTCCTTTGGCTGCTGGTGTGCACTGTGCTGTGAACTGTTAGCTAATGATGTCAACCTGTGTTGCAAGTAGGTGTGTGCTTCTTATTGATTGTGGTCAGGGTGCTTTTCTGTGAGATTTTAATTGATGTGCGTTGTCTAGATTACATGACTGGAACAGTAATGCCATATTTTTCAAAATATTTTTATTTTTTAAGGTGGTATGCTCTCAGCCTCCCTGGGTATAATTTGGATCTGGATGCTTACCATCTCTGAAAATAAGGTTACCAAACAAAATATTATGGCATAGTTTTTCCCTATCAAAATGCTCAGGCTTTAGTATTATTCCCCTTCTGATGTCTGGAAAATGCTACAATGAAGACACTGCAGTTACATAAAACACTAATTCTTCAAGACTAAAATTAATTACAATGATATGCAAATTATTAAACTCTTCTTACTGCACTAGTAAACCTAAGCCATTAGTACAGACTGATAATTAGCACATCCGCTGATATTGTTCTGTGATAAAAGAAGCTGTTAATGGCACAGGCCATCAAATATTTTAATAAGAATTTGCCAGCAGAAAGAATTTGTACAGTATTGGAGTAACTTGTTCTTAACCCCTCTGCTTAGGCTGGTGAAAATGGTGTGTTTCTTGTGGTTGGAGATTACGCCAGCTCTCAGTGGAGAGAACTGCTCAGCTGTACAGAGGAGATTGGAGGATGTTGCCATATTGATTTTAGTACCACTGGCAGTGCCACAAGCTGCATTGTTTTCCTGTGGCAGTAATCTGGGATCCTGACAAGAGATGAGACTTGCTGTCGCTGTACTTCTCACATAGCCCAGAGGCTGAGCATGGCTAGTGGAGGGATTTGGGATGTCACGTAGAAAATGAAGTAACAAAACTTTAGCCTTGGGCAATTTCACATGTCTAGTTGTTTTCCTTATAAGTATCACTTTTAAATGAAATTGAAGTATCTAAAACACAATTACTCATCTCAAAAGCTAGGTGTGGTTGGTAGGGGACTGGTTTTGCGGGCTGATGTGCAACGCTGTGTTGTTGATGTAACTGTCAAATGTTAAACTCTTTTTCTCTTGGGGAGTAACTTCAAAATTGTTGGTACTTTCCCAGAGTCAAAAAATTTCTTCCCTCACTTTCATTTTGCTTGGTCCTCGGTTTGTTATTATTGAAAAGTTACTAATATTATTAAATAAATATATTTTTAATTAAACCCCACAAACTTTGAAACTTTTTTTTTAAGCTGTGTGTTTTTCTGTACCAGTTCAGTGGAAAAATCTGGGATTTGGCTTCAAGAGTGAAACAGACAGCTTGAACGTACATGTTTCCACCTTTTAGAATTTCTGAAGAAGTTTTGATCTGCACAGCAGGTCAGTTTGCTCTGGTGTGGAAATACGCATGTTCAGGGTGTCTGTTTTCATGTTGAAGCCAAGTCCCAAATCTCTCTCTCAATTTTGAAAAATACTATGACCCTGTTCTTTATAATTAGCTGTTGACTCGCCTGAAGGCACAATGAATATACTTTTAACATGTGGACTGACTCTCTCTTGCATTTTGAACACTGGAAAATACAAGTTCTCTGCCCGTTTGTATTACTTCTTGGTCACTTCACCATTGTCACAGAGAAGATGGCCTTAGTACTGTTTTCGTCGCTTTCTGGCCTGATGCCTCAAGATGCTTAGTTGCTTTCCCATAGCCCTTTGTGGGTGGAGCAGAATCCCACTGTGGAAGTAGTTTCTGTGTGCTCCCTTGAAAGTGATTGAACAAGGAATTTTGTTTTAAAACTTTTAAGAAGCTCAAACAAACAATGTCTCAGCATGGGAGTGGACCAAATCCCATAGACTTCATAATGTATGATAGCTGAACGGCAGACTTCCTGGGTTTTCACTCCAGTCACTTTATTAAAAAATACTTCCCAGATGTGAGGTTTTCTATATTACATGTAGGTATTTTATTATATTTGGCATTTTTTAAAAAAGAAAAATATCTAGGTTAAAAAAAAAACCAAACAAACAGAAGGCATGAGGTTATGGCTTTACTCTGAAGTCTTCCAAGACAAGAACTGGTAACACTGATGAGCAGCACTTACTAAGCAGACTTCTAAGCAGTCTCTGACAGCAAGGATGGGGGGTGGGCAGGGTGAAGACAACTAGCTATGAATGCCGTTGTGTGTGTATTTAAGAGCAACATTTTTCACTCCAAAGGCCTAGTTCTTTGAGTGGTTCATAGTCTTGCAGAATTGTTTCTAGTGTCTGATTTAGTGGTGTCTGAGTTAATGGTACTAGCCTCTGCAAGTTATTCTATAAATAGTGTAAGCATTGTGTAATTTTAGTCATGGTATAGTCAGTTCAGCATGATGATGAATTATCTCTGGAAAAATTTAAATCAGTGGGTATCTTTGTATAAATTGACATAGGAGGCACAAGTGAGCAGCGTACCCTTAATATTTCTGTGTCTTTCAGAAAGAAGAGCTTTCCTCTTTAGCTTTTCACTGAAATATACCTGGTGTTTGAGAAAACTTGTGGGTTGTCCTGTTGCTTTATTAGCAGTGCCTAGAGTACCTTAAGCATGCAAAACTGCAGCATGACTGCTAATATGAGGTATTGGTACGTTGTGTTTTGCTTGGTTTTTTTTTTTCCCATTCATGCCTGCTTCTGTGAGCCATGACTCCTGTTGGCATTCAGCTAACTTGTGGTGGTGCTTCTCTCCTCCCTGTCCCTATCCTGTGCTTGTCTTCCCTGGCTTGATGCCTCCAAATACAATGAAGAGGAAAAAATAAGAGCTTTTGAATCACCCTTCACATCTGTTTCCGCCTCCCCTGGCAATTTCTGCTTCCACATAGTTAAGTGGCAGAAATGTGGCCTTACTTGACCTTTGGTCACAGATTTTTCCTCTCTGGTCAACATGACAGCCAGTCATTTGACCTTGTCTTAAGCAACTACTGCTCTTCAGCTAATCCTCCAGTTTCCTCAGCCTTCCTTCCCAGCCATCACCTCATCTTTAAATATTGCTCTCTCAGGCCTTATGCAACCTCCAGTCTGTGGCTGTCCTGTGTACCTTGCCCTTGTTTTGGCAGCTCCAGTCTTTGCTCTGCCCTGCAGTTAGCACACCCTCAGTCCCAGTTTCCTCCGTGCCTCCCTTCTTCTTCTTCTAGAGACAATCCCATGACTGTACAAACTTCCTCTGAATAGCATCTTTTCTTTGCCAAACGTCATTGCTCCCTAGCTATGTTGGATCTTAGCTTGTTTGCTCTCTTTTGAAGCATCTGTTTCTTTAAACAAAGATCTCTCCATTTTTGTTTACTGAGAAGGGAAGATCTTCTCGTGCTTTACTCTTGGTGTGGAGCAAGTCCTCCTCTGCTTTTCAACCCTGTCTTAATGCATGTTCAGGTTCTGAGTCTTTTCTCAGTACAGCTTATAGTGTTTTGCAGGCAGTGAACTTCATTTACCTATTTATTGTGAGGTTGGCTAACCAAAGGAGAGAAGTGCCTCACAGATTGCAAAAATTAATTGGTGGAAGTTCACTTAGGCCTCTTGGAAAGGTAGAAAAATGTAAGAGTTCCACCTCTTAGCTATCAGAGCCATTCTGCAAGTTGGTATCAGTAGAGAGCAGGGCAGGACACTGACACTGCTGCGATTTGCTCGGTTTGTTCTGTGTGTCGTTGAGCCCTGTCTTGTCTCTTGTGTCTGCCAGTGTTAAGAACTGAAAAATAACGAAGATTTAAAAAACCTAACAACAACAAAAAAATCAAACAAAAAAATGGTGAGTCACACTGAGAGAAGAAATTTAAATTCAGGAGGGATTTTTTTTATTAATATTTATCTTCTTGTTATATTCTGTGGTTTCTGAAAATGTTTTTTAGTAAAACTATGGAGCAAAAATGCAGTAACGGAAGTTATACATGGCAGAGTGGATCAGATCAGAAGACAACAGGAGCATTAACTGTGTGGTGCTCCAGAGGGAATAGCTTGTAGGTGAGAGGAAAGACTGAGGATCAAACCAAACCGGCTTTGTTATTATAGTGGTGTTGCCCATGCCTTTCATAAAGTGACCTGAGTAGACTGTAAGGGTTTTATTGCATCTCTTTTCAATATGTGTTTTTAACATACAGGTAATTGCAACAAGATTTGAAATGCTATTTAAATGGCAACAAAAGCGAGAACTATTCAAAACGGAAGAAGAAAGAGTGTTCTCTCGCTGGTTTTGTCTGAGTGTTTCCATTTATAACTGTTTATCCACCACACCCATGCCTTGGTAGGGTAACTTTTTGTATTTGCATGGGTGATCACACTTAAAATACTTACCAACAGAAGTGATTTGTGTGTTACATTTAATCTATTCTACAGCAGTGCTATGCAAAACGATTAGAACAGCGCCATGGTTAGTTGCTTAAAAGAAGAAAAGATGCATTAACTTGCAAACAGTAACTTGGATACAACCACGGAGTATAAAACTATCCATACATATGTCTTTTCAGTGTCATTGGCTTTAATCTACATAGGAAGAAACACAGATGAGTGTTAGAAGTTATTGCTCAAGCGGTAATTATGTTAACAATCTACTATAAATTTTCATGTCTGGTACCCTTTGAGAAAATGTCTTTTCTAAAGCCTGCTGAGGTTTGTATTAGACTCCCATTGACTTCATACACAGGAATTGGAACATTCATCTCACATTAACAGTACTCTGTGCCAAAATCACTGTGAGATAATTTAGCTGTGGTGTTACTTGGTTTATTTTGGTGAAATATGAAGCATAAATTTGGCTCTGTTCGTTCAAATCATCTGATGAGCTGGCATCTTTGTCATGTGCTACATCTTTTAGGTTTCCTTTTAAAGATTGGTTTCAAGGAAGATTTTCTTAATTGTCAGCTCTCATTGTTTATATCTTCTTCCTTGCACACATCCCTAGCTACAGCCCTAAATTAACGGGAAAGCAATTAGACAAACTGTATTCTGTGCTTGACTGCTGCTTCTGGCTGTGAGCATATTATAGCTGTCTGTCTGGCCTTCACAGCTTCTGTTTGAGTTTTAGGTGGAACTGGAGATAAAGATGCTAAATCTCTAAATGGTGTAGAAGCTCCTGATGTTACAAAGGTTGCATTCATTTGAGGCACTGAGGCTTACATTTAGTTGATGATACATCAGGAAGGGTTGTAACGGCATGTTATTGGGTCTAATCTAACTGTGGTTTTGTACTAGCGTATTTACCTTCAAGTAGAAGTAAATGTGAGCCTAACCTTATTCTGGAATACAAATGTTTTCTGATATATTTTTATCTCCAGCTCTAGGTTTTGTACCAGTCTAAATACATCTATACTGGAGACACCCTTTCAGTTGCATTTTTTCAAAACTGATGTGTATACAAACACTGATGGGAAATCTGAGCTTTGGAATTTGCTTTCTGATACAGATTAAGTCTGTAAGCTTCCCCTGGAGAGCTGGAATGGAAATCAGAATTTGAGGAAGGTCATTTATCACTTGCAAATGACAGTCTTAAAAAGTATGTTCTGCTGCACAACTACACCGATCTCGGTTGCCACAAGGAAGAGTGCAGGACAGAGGGAAGGCCAGGCTATCTCTTTTGGCCAGCAGTGTGCACTTAGGCTTAAACTGTTTATCAAACTATACCCATAGGCTGGCATTTCACATTTCAGCTAAGCCAGTCTAGAAGGTTGCTTCTGCTGAAAGGATTGACCCTGCTCTCTTCTTCCTGCGCCCATAGTCGTGTTCCCGTCATTTCCTTTGTGTCATTGGACCCATCACTGAGCCAGTTCAGCGCAGTCACCCAGTTGAGAACTTCTTGCTGCTGCATTCACGGGTCTGAGTGATTTAGTGAAGGACCGGATGAGTGTTAGAGCTGGACCACACAGTAGCAATATGAGTGTCCAAGGGTATCGTTCAGACTTTTTTTTTTTTTTTTTTTTTTTTTTTTTTCCCAGTTTGAACCAGTCTGTGTCTTTGCTGTCATGTTTGTGCCAGTTCTGGTATATGCCCAGCCAAGTGATAAGCGTGATCCGGGACCTAGTTTGGCTGAAAATTGGTTTGACTCACCCCCCTCCTACCCCTCAACTTTTTTGCTGTATCACTTCTCTGATTCTGTCACTGCACAGCCTCAAAGGCTCTTGTAGCTGGGTGGGTAGGGATAAAAGCATGTGTGTCGGGGTGAGGTGGGAGCGCTGAGTTACCCTTTCAGATGACCACTGGTACTTAAGTTGATTTAAAATGATTATAACTGCTGGCTTTGTAAAGTCTTCATGTTCTATATTGCTTGTACACCGTGTGTATTTAATTTTTTTAAAAAAAAATCATGCTGGAGGAGTTTTATTCATTTCTAAATGTTTAGGAACTCATTTGGTTGACAAGTGGTAGCAAAAAATATGAATATTTAGAACGATGGCTGTGTTTTCTGTCAAGAAATAGATTATACAGGCTTGGGGGAGTAGTAGTCTGTTGTTCTCAGGGAAACTATTAAATTGCTGTAGAAACCTTACTCCAAATGATAGGAACTGTATTACTGTTCCTTATCAAATAAAGATGTTAATAATTTATTATTTGTCATACTGTATTTATGACCACAGTGTCTCCATAATTACTTCTGGCATCAATATTTCCCAGGCCATTTATTAAGATTTATATCCTTTAAGTGATGACTCTAAGGTACCATATTTTTATGCTTGCAACCTGCTTCTCTGACAGCTAATACTTTTAAATTACTATTCCTTGAAAGTCAGTCTTCACCTGTTCCCGTTCTCTGTTTATTCTCTCTTTACCAATTTGGGTGGCCAAATTATGTAAGAAGGGATAGGGAACCACAGAGGGTAAGACATCTGGTATTAAATCCCTTTTGTGGTGCTTGTTCACATTCATAACTCTTGGGATGTGTGTGAATTGCTGCTGTTTCTGAAGCTTTACTCATACCTGTAAAAGTGCACTAATGCTGTCTGGTAGCTGCACATGTGGAATTGAGTTTGCACGCTATTACTGATTATGTCAGCTTTTGAAAATGTCCACAAACATGCTGATATGCTTTAAACGGCAGTCTCATACCTGTAGCAATGGTAAGCTAGAGAAGCCATTGCCTACATAAATTTCTCTTTGGTTTACATACAGTGACTTCTCTTTGGTTTACCCTGCATAGTTTTCTTGATCTAGCTATGTACTCGTCTCTCCAATTAAATATTTCACTTTTTTTACCTTCCTTTGAATTGTAAGGTGTGTTAAATCATCACTAATTTGTTCTTTCTTTCTGCTCAGAAATTGGGAAGCAGAGTATTTGGAATGGTCTGTAGCCTGAATGCTCTCAAAGCTACACCAGAATTGTTGTCCCTGTGGCAAACAGCAAGACAGCATGAGATCTAGGGTACCTAGGGGAAATTTTGAATTAATGGAATGGTTTTGTTTTAATGATAATGAAATTATTTATTTAATAATTATATAATAATTATTAAATTATTTTATCAAAGAGAACAATGCAGTAGGGTTGTTCTGTTTTGTTTTGCTTTTTCCCTGTCAGCTGAGTCATACTTTATTCACTTTTTTTTCCCCAAAAGAGGATAGCCTTTAATAAATCTGTAGGCGAAGTGATAAACATTTATAAGGAGTCAAAGGAATTTTTATTTTCCCTCCCACTGAAAATGAGTCAGCAATTAAATTATCTTGAAAGAAAATTCTGTACCGAGTTTCTCATCTGGGTCTAGCAAATGTTTACGTTTTAAGAAAACATTTATACTAGTGGTGTTGAGAGTGAGAAATTGTGTATATGGTCTCCTGTATAGTGAAGTGCGTGTCAGAATCTTTCCCTAAATATCTGTCAATCTGAAATATTCTTATTTGATTGGAACAGCAGGTTTCTGATGGTTCACTAAAACAGACAATATCTTTAACTGAAATTTTGTTTTTCTTGCAAGGCAAGATAGACTGAAAACCTCACCGTCAAGTGTAATTGCCACGTGAAGTAGTTTAATCTGTTCTGGATTTTGTGGTTATAGCATGCAAATGATGAGATGTGGTAGTGTGGAAAAGCCTGGCAGAAGCATTCCTGCGTGAATACGAAGACTCATTCATATTTTTGATGTTTTGGTCAGGAGGAGTTACGTACCTTGCCTTTTTGGGGGTCTTGCTTTAAAATACTGCGGAGGGGAGATCAGTGGCTTTGCTGGAGCCCTTCGTACAGGCTGAAGGAGCCTCCTCTGCACTCCTGCTTGAAACACCTTATGTTGACTATTTAGCTTACCAGTTAACAAGGTAGAAAAGACTGATGAACTAAAAGGAGTGGTGAAAGCGTGCATGAATGCTGCCATGTTTGCCAATGCATTGTTGAAGCTTAGATGTATTAAAGGCTCGAAAAGCTTTGCCAAAGGGATCAAGTCAGGCTGTGACTGCGGGGTACAGTCTAGGTAGATCTACCTAGGCTAGATTTGAGCTGATAATGGTGTAATTGTAGCAGCAATGACACTCAGCACAAGCTGTGAGCCCTTTTAGAGAAATCTGGCCAGTACTTGGATACTTAACCTTCCCTGAGTTTTGTGCTGTCATCACTGTGCTCTTGTTTGCTCAAGCAGTGACTAGTTTGAGTAAATGTACACAGCCTGTAGGGTAAATATACCCTGCATAAAGCCAAGAAATCATTGAGCTTTTTTCCTGCAGTGTTTTTTTTTTTTTTTTTTTAAATTGATCCTCTTGTAAAGAGCGGTTATAAAAATGAAAAATTGAAAATGAAAAATGAAAAGAGCTCCAAGCACTGAGCGGGCAGGGGAAATGCTGATGATTGTGATGAGAATGATAACTCAGTTTTCTCCATTTTGTGTTGCTGTAGATGAATTCAAAGTTCACTGAACGGTAGCTTGCTGTTGACTTTGGAAATACTGTGATGTGCATTCAAGCTTACCAACACTGCTTTTCTGGGAAGATTCACTGATGGTAGCAGCAGGATGCAGCCAAAATGCTTTCTATAGGATACGATCTGTTGTGATGTCCGGTTGACTTTTCCAAACCTGTGATTCACTGCTGCCCTATTAAAGTTATCACTGAATTGATGAGGCATAAAGCATGGTTGATTCTCTTGAAAAAATGCTAACAAATAGTGTTTTCCTGAGGGGTTGTTCTCCCCAGCTGTCAAAACATCACTGGCAGAAAAGAAATGGGGTAAAAACTAATGATGGCAAAACCCCTCATGCATAAAGTGGAGAAAAGTGTGTGCACGAAACTGAGAGGTCTGATGGCTATTCTAGTGAAATGGTGAAGGAAAGAACCAATTGCTATGATAAGGGATGGAGGAAAAGCCAGACTGTAATGATGGAGGTAGGGACTGTCCTTGGGAAGAAACAATGCTTTTAGCAAATGAAAGAGAGATTGCTGGAAAAAAAAATTACTGTCAACGTGGACATAAGTGATTAACTGCGTTCCTGTGATACTTGATGTGGGCAAACACTGTTCCATTGCAATCTAATATAAATAATGTTTAACTAAGCATACATTTAAAACTAGACTTAAGTTACCTGGGGCCAGAATGACTACGTGTAGAGGAGGTAAGGAGCATTACTCGTCACAAGAAGTGGGCTTACCAAAACTGGGAGGAAGTCTGGTGTGATTCCTATCAGGAATGTCAGGGGATGGAGATTTGGACCCCAGAATCGTGACTGCCTGGTTTTGTGTCCAAGAAAGAAGGCGAAGGAGGCAATAACAAAGCAACAAAGCTGTTAGTATGTTGTGAGTGCTGTGAAAAGGGAGAAAAAGTGGGAAGTGGAATTAAATGGGGAAGGAGAAACAGTACTTTTTGCTGTATAAACGTATTTTGGGTAAGATTTCAGTAAAAATGATTGCACATTGCAGATGCAGGACAGTACGTTGTTTTACTAATGAGTACTGAGTTACTTTTGGTAACTGGTGTTTGGCCTCATCTTGGAGATGCTGTCATGTTCATTTGCCTGCTCTACACTTCTGCATCAATTTAAACCAGCAGCACCAGCTGCAGCTTTGGTGCTGAGCAATGCTTCATGGTGAATAGCAGCTACCTCAGCTGGTGGAAGCAGGAACATGATCTTTGAGATGACGTACCTGTGAAATGCCGGCAACTCATGCAAAATGCCCTGAAGATGGGCATAGAAACAATTATGCAAGTTTTTACAATATCATGCCAAACATTACTTAGTTGTTATTGCTTGTGGCTGTTCAACTGTGCAGGATTAAGCCATTTAAAGAACCCTTGTTTTCTCTTCCCTTTGTTTTTGTTCTCTTCTTGATAGTATTATAAAGAGAATCCTCCCATTTATTCAATGCACCTCCATTTCTTTAGATTTTAATAATTTTAATTTGGTGATGGCTTTTTTTTTTCTGATGTCCTTAATGTAGCATGTCATACAGTGTTTAACATAAAAAAAAAAAAAAAAGGAAAATAGAGAAGGAATAGGCAAAACTAAGACCATAAGTTATAGTGGCAAGGTATGCTTCAGTCATTCAGCTTCGATGAAAAAATAGTATTACTTTCAAACTTTAATAGTATATTGCAAATTTCCACTTGATGTTAGTATAATATTTACAGTGTGGTTAGATGTTTCTAACATGCAGTGCTCAGTTGAATATTTTTGATCTTGCAATTATCGATTTACTGCAATAAATAAAAAGCTACTTGTAACAGATCCGATGCAGCAAGGCTCAATTCTGCATTGTAAGCGATAGCTGCATTTGTCAGCAACACAAGTTTTGATGTACGTAGCATTAAATTTGTACTGGATTGTTTGCTGATGAATGTTTAGTCAATAGTGAACACATTGTGGATGTCGAATAACCTTCAACTGTGCAATAAACTAGAAATTGTTGGATGAATGCAACAATGTCTCTGAAAGCCACCACTCTGCCCAAAATGGGGAACTGCTGGAGAGTAACTTCTGCAGAGCTGCTTACTGGTGGTGATACTGGCAAGCCACGGCATGTCTCACATTGCACAGCTGTAGGTTAGAATCTTTTCCCTTTTTTTTTTCTTTTTTTTTTTTCTTCTTTTCCCTTTCTGTAGCTTAGTTATCATCATTGCATGTAGTGCAGTATGCTCTAAAGGAGAGGTGTGATAATCCAGGCAGATTTGTTGCCACTCTGAAAAGGAAGGTGGCGAGTGAGAAGTCTGGTGTCGTTCTCTGTCCTCAAATAAAACTAGGCAAGAGTGTGCTCACCAGCAAGCTTCAGCCATTTGTCCAGGTAAATAAAATGCTTGATGCTTCCAAATGCTAGTTTGGGAAAAGCAAATAATTCTTTTCTTCCCTTTTTTTCCTTCAGTTTGGTCTGCTGCTGCTTAATATCTGTATGTAAAGGCAAAATTTTTTTTCTATGAAAATAAAGCAACCATCATTTGGTAAGTCAGGAATTCAGTTCAACGTGCTTATTAAAAGAACCATAATCTATTCCTTTTACTTCTGGGTGCCTCTTACAGGACAACTGTATTGGGGTATATTTTAAAGAATGTGGTGTTTTGAGGATTAATTTGGGGTTTTGAGGGGATATTTTTTGTGTTTGGTTTTTTTCAAAAACAAATCCTGTTTGAAGAAAATTAAGTAAATCTGTTTGCAGTCTAAATACATGTCCTGGTAGCAGACTCTTGGATTAAAAATCTATATAGTAACATAACTGTGGTTCCAATGTGATGTCATGATAGATGGAAATTAGTACTCTTAGGAAATGAGCATAAAGAAAAATGAGCAGCCATATATTTTTATTTTTTCATACTTCTGTCTCGGGCAATCATGGCAGGAAAAGAAAAGTGGAAAATGACGTAAGTATGGCAGAAGTGATTATTTTTAATTTTTTTTTTTCCTTCCGATAAGTTTATAGTGTGTATCACTTCTGATTATTTTTTAGATTTCGGCTATGTAGGACTGAACTCTTGATGTCACGTTTGACACTTTAAATATCAAGTAGAAAGCTTTGTGGCATTAATTTTATAAATAGACCCAGTACTCAAAAATAGTCTTATTGATAATCGGCTTTGTCTGTCTTAGTTCTGGAATGGTCACTACGTGTTTGTGTAACTGGAAACTTTGTCAAACACAAAATTTAATCCTTCTGGGAGCTGATCTGTGGAACAGCGCTTAAGTAACTAGTCAGGAAGAAATGTGTGTGTGTGTTCCTGTCTTTTCCTTGAACTGAAATTTTGCCGTGTAGTGGGTTAAGAGAAAGTTTTTATCTTTTTCACAAGAGTTTCACTTTGTGTACTGCAAGTCGTCGTAGTTCTCCTGTAAGCTGATGACTCTGAAATGAATTTTGCTGCCTTTCTTTTGAGTTCTTCTACCTGGTTAAGCCACATAATAGCATATGCTGTACTTCGCTGCAGTGTTGGTGTTAAACAGGGAGATTGGTGATCCCTGCTTCTGACCTGAAAGGTCTCTGCAAAATCTGTGTCGTCTGTTAGAAACAAAGCTAATAATTTGATTGACATGTCTGAAACAAAGCTAATAATTTGATTGGCATGTCTGTCATCGGTAGCCTATTTGCCCTAATACTCTGGAATAAAAAGTGCTATTTACAGCTAATAAACTGTTGGCCCAAAGGACTACTTGTTTGCTTGTTTGTTTTTCAGTTTGGGATATCAATTTTAATTTAAATTTTTTTCAGTGCTATTTCAGGAGTTAAGAAATCAGGTCTTTAGCGTTTTGGTTTGTTTCTTGATGAGTTAGGGGCCTAATTAAGGAATTAGGTCTTCCACACTACTGCTCTTGTGAAATACAGCATGTTCTGTACCTGTTTTGATCTCGTATGTAACACAAGATCCTGTTTCAGTTGCTCCACCAGAACTGACCATCTATCAGGCCGTGTTTACTATATACTTCGTTGGTGGTGTTAAACATTGATAGCTGCATTTCTGTGCATGGAAATAGGAGCATAGAGACGGCGACTCCAGCAAGCTAATTAATACTGTCACTGCAAAATGTGGTTTGGTTTGGAGATTTGGTTTTGTTTTTTTTTTAAAAAAAAAGTTGATAGCCTGATGGCGAATAAAAAGTTTTCTTTTTCAGCTCCATTACTGACCTAGGGTGACTTGGACCTAAATTCAGAGCAAGAAGCAAGCTATAAATGCCAAAGACCTAATTGAAAAATCTATGAATGAGCTTATTTCCTGCCATTGACATCAATGTGTTTCCAGGCAGGCTTCAGTCTGTGGTGTAGCCTGCCGTTACCTGCAGCTGGCAGCTTGGGTTCATGCTTTCATTTTGGGAAGTGGAGTATCTGTATGGCCATAGTACAAACCGTACCCCCGGAGAAGAAGAAAATTTTTTTGTAAGCTTAATCATTTATACTTGGGAGAAAGGCGGTAGCTGTCATGCTGTCTTAGGAAAGAAATCTTTTGCTTTTTACACACGTGCATTTTAAGAGGTTGATGTATGGCATAGCTTATTGTCCTTAAGTTTCTGTGCCATGTCTCACTGTGTGGATATGCCAAGGCTTGTCCTGAGCCCTGTATGTAGCACAGGTAGTAAAACCACTTTAAACTTAGTAGCAGAAGAGAAAGAATCATGTTAATACACAGTTGCAGTGATGCATGACCTGCAGTTGAGACCTTAAACTGTTCGTTTTTTGAATGGGTACAGCTGGTGCTGACACCTGCCAGAGCTGTTGTGGTGGGGGTTGGTTATTTATTTATTTATCTCTTACTTTTTTACACATAACTGCTAGGCTGCAGAGGGGTAATACTGTAAAATGGTAAATATTTAAATTGCATTTCCTGCTTGGTGACCACCATTCCTCTTTTGTTTGGGTGGGAGGGTTTAAAAAGCATGAGCCTGTTGTTCCCCCAACTTGAAGCGCTTGAAGTTTCTGCTCTTGTGGTGTCCTCTCATCCTTCCATCCTCAGCAGAAGCAACTCTCTCCTTTTGGAAGAAACGCACCTTAGTCGCTTTGTACAACAGCTTTCTGATGGGAGCAGTAGCACAGCTGCTGCCGCCTCTCCACCAAAGAAAGATGGGAAGGGAAACAAGTGACAAGGAGTGCTTGAGCCTTCGCTGGGGCTGGGGGGGGGGGGCGGGGAGTTGGCTGGTGGCGGCAGTTGATTTGTTAACTTTCAGAATTTGTAATTGCGGAATTGAACAATTTTGTGTCTGAATCTTCCAAACGGTGTTTGTAGGGGGAGCAGTGTCCTCACTCCTTGCTGTGTTCTGGACCCCAGCGTGTGGTGCCAGGCCTGCTGGCACGGAGCTGCCGGTGGCTTTAGCGACCTGCCCCTGAGCGCGGCAGGCAGCTGGCGTAGGCTTGGGCGCCTCTGATGGTTGCCTCTTGAGAGCTGAAAGGGTGAGATCAAAACCAGCTCCTGCGCGGCAGGCATGGCGCCTCACAGCTCGGAGGTGCAAAGCAGGTGCTGGCGCCGCTGGCAGCATCACCCTCCCTCGGAAATATAGTCAAGCACTTGGAAGATTTCCCTTTGGAAGACTTCAGCAAGAGATCAAAGGCAACTCTTTAGCCTTGGGAAGTGGTTTTGCTAGCAGAGCCTGGCTCCATGTGTGCTGTTTCTTTCTTTGCTCTCGGTGTGTCATCTTTGCTACAGGTTCCTTGCATTTTCTGGAGAATACTGTGCAGTTGGCTTTGCACTATCCAGGTAGGGGTTGCTGGCCAGAAAAACTGATGTGTTGATGTTAAGGTTATAGAAAAACAAAATGAGGATTTCAGTTAAAAAGCAATGTTAAAGTTTCTCTAGTCCTGTATCTAGAGATAATCTGTTCAACTCTATCAGATAAAAGGTGTAAGTGCTGTACTTTGTAACACCATAACCCCTCATAACCAGCAATTGGTAAAACACACCTGTGCTTTTAAAAGATCCTTTTGTTTGTGTCTGCTCTTACTCTAAGTCATCTGGTGCTAAAAATAAATATAACTCACCCAGTCTCAGAGGCATTGACCATCCAGTGTTTTACCACTGTAAGCTCTAGATCCAGTTCTGGCTGTTTGTAAGTCTAAATGTTTGATACTGACATCTTGTAGCCTTTGTACTATGTTTTTGCTACTTATTTTTGGTGGGAAGCCTGTTGGGCGTGATATGTAGATGCTCCTGATGGATCAAGATTTTATGTATCTAGTCTGTGCTGTGTAGAGGCTATAACCGAAGTGATTCAGCTTTGCACAATGGAGTTGGAATGTGTCCATAAAATGCTTTTGCAGAACAGATAGAGAATTGTGGTGAGGAACATTATTTGTTCAGTGCATCGCAGCATGGAGATGGGTTTTGTTCTAGCTCCTCTGTCTTCTGTTTCTGTTTTGTATTTGAATTAAGAGGTGCGCAACATAAAACTGTCTGGCACCTAAAACAGGCCTATACTTCTTGAGGTGCAAAGAAGTTAGTTGCACAGGAAGATCGATATTACAAGGTCGGTGATTGTGTGGGATCTTTATAGCATCATACAATGGCATTGTATTTTTTTTTTCAACACAACTGCATCATAGCAGTCTTTAGGTGCCTTGTGGACTTCCTACTGTTCCTCCTTTTGTTGTACCACCAGATCAACTGCTAACGTGGTAAATACTGGAAAATAGTGTGATGTATGTGCGCCCTTGAGGATTTCTGCCTGCTGGAAATGAGGAGAGTTTAATCTTACGATCAGTTATTTCTTCATAGATTGTCATAATCTTTTGGTAGACCTCACTGGGTATAGTCTGGTTCATCTTCTTGGTGATTGTGCAGAACTGATGAGAGGAAAGATAATGGCACCTAATTTTTAGCTTACGGGTTTTTCTGTGCTTTGTTCTTCTATAGCTGTTAGCTGTGCAGCTGTCACTTTGTTTTCTTTGACCTCAGCCTTTGAGAACTTGGTGCTTTGTTGCTCAGCCTTTACACACTGTTCCTCTGCCTTGCGACTAAATTCCCAGTGTTTTGGAAAGAAGCACCAATAGAAATAATTCTGGCACTGGTGGGTTTTTCCCCCCCATTTCTTCCTTCATTGTATATAGAAAATTGTGGTGTTCTTTGGGAGATTTATTGTTTTCTACAGAATTCCCTCCTACATGCACCTCTAGTGCTGCAAAGATACCCAGTTATAATTGGTGCTACAGTCTAAGAAAACTTATCTTCCTTAGTTGCTTGAAGGACTCCTACTAGTTGTCCTGATGTATCGTGGGGCAACAGCGGAGCTAATGCGTAAAGATATTTTGAAAAGACTAAGCCTCAAACTTGCAGAATGAAACGCCTTAACTGTTATCGACATACTTTATCTTCTGTTTTATTTTTAGTTGCTCTTCTACAACGGGTAGCAGAATTGGAAAAGGTCAATGCAGAATTTCTGCGCACAAAACAGCAACTTGAGCAAGAATTTAATCAAAAGAGAGCAAAATTTAAGGAGTTATACTTGGCAAAGGAAGGTAAGTTCTCCATTCTCTGGATTATTCTAAAGTTTATTAAATATCATCTTCAAATAATCCCTGTATGAAGAATAACCTTTGTAATGCAAACTGCAATTCCCCATTTGCCCATGCACGCTGCTCTGCTTTTTTTTTTTTTCTTTCCCCTGGTTAAGGGTAATTAGGATTTAAGGGGGGTTTCTGCTGGGATAGTTGACTGCATATCCAGCGTGGTTAGTAGGATAAGGTATTGTATTTAATTTGCCAAAAATGGAAAAGTAACAGTAGCCTTTTAAGTAGATATAGTAAGAACCTAAGAGACAAGCAGAGAGTAAAATTCAGTAGGTGGCTATTTAGCTTCCTAGAATGAACTTTCAGAATTAAATTTAAAGATTTGCCTGCGTGGATCGGAGTCAGCAGAGCAATTTGATGTACGTGCAGAAGCAGCACCACTGAATTTCAGTACTAACTTTCTGAAGTCATGGTATGCTCATTATCTCTGAACAGCAGCTGATCTGGTAAATAGAAAGGCTTAGTCTAGATGGTGTGCTGTTTGTGGCTGGCTTTTCTATTTAGAATTAATTTGTCTTGAATTTCCATCTGAGGTAGAATGTAAGCAGCAAACATTATAAAAGTTTCAATACCAGCCAAGGGCATCTGTTTCAATAACACTCTTTAGAGGAAAATTTGAAACATATGAGCTCAAATATCTGATGAAGAATTGGACAGTAGAGAGATAGCTGTTGTTCTGAGAGCCAAATTGATTTATTTCTAATCCTGATGATTTTCCTGTCTTTAACATATGAAAGCAGAGCCAGAAAATAATGCATTAAGACTGCAGCTGCTTGTATAAGCTTATAAGAGCAGAAATACAACAGGCATAATGAAGATCAGATCACACAGAAGGCCTATTTCTTTGTGTCTCTAGCAGCTGGATGAAAGGAAATTTAAGATACGAGACACAACTGGTGAGATCAGCAATAATTCTCTCTTTTTCAGAACAGTCAAAAAATAGAAAATAAAAATAAATTGTGATGAGGGGAAAAAAATATCCAACTTTCACATGTACTGAATCAAAAGGATACCAGGGAGGATATACAAGCAATTACTTTCCACCACCCTCATCCCCCAAGATTTTTTTTTTTCCCCTTCCTTTACTCCAAGACCCTTTCCTAAATGTATGTTGGGATTGTTGCAACCCATCCTTAATACTGTTGTTTGAGAACTAAGTAATATAAATGCTACAGGATCTTGTAGGGTTTTTTTGGTTGGGTGTGGGTTTTTTTGTTTTTTGTGTTTTTTACACACAAGGTTTAATGCCCTTTAGCGTACCTATTTGCCTCTGAATTCCATGTTCTCTGTCAAGAGGGAAGGTGTTGGGCACCAGGTTTGATTAAGTTTTTGGGTCTGAGGGAGATACATGGAAATAGCTTGGTGTTTGTTGTACAGTGGCCAGATGTTTCTGCTAAAAGCAATTGCCACTGGAATAGTCTTATGTGGGCATAAAACTATTTTGTGGTAGTGCTTTTGGAGGTAATAGTATAATACATACCCTCCAGAGCTTTTTGCTTCAGATTAACTGAAAACTCAGGAGGATGATGTGAAATTCCTGTTCATAGTTGCAACAATTAAAGAAGTAGTGGATGCTCCATTGAATGTAACCCTTTTTTCAGTAGAACCTCAGTTTTATCAGAGCCATGGTAAAAAGCAAATTAGGCTGCATAGTTTTCTTGTGTGGGCTCAATGTAGTGGTCACAGTGTTTCTGTTCAAGAAGTATGAGGTTCTATCCAAATTCAGGACCAAGTTGGTGCCAAAAATGGGGGAAGAACTGTCTTCCTGTCTGTTGTTATCTTTTTCAGACTCATTATCAGAATGAGTTACATAATGATGAACTCATTAAAAGCACAGTTCGCTTCAATCAGGTATATTGTT
Source organism: Falco cherrug (assembly GCF_023634085.1). Lineage (NCBI taxonomy): Eukaryota > Metazoa > Chordata > Aves > Falconiformes > Falconidae > Falco > Falco cherrug. The sequence continues at coordinate 105,363,764 of NC_073697.1, read as the reverse complement.
TCATAGGTTATACCTACAGTGTCTGCTTTGTGGCTGTGCCCATGAGAAGGTACTTTGTTATTAAAAGGCAAGGGCAGGCAAGCAAATTCAAGAAATAATGTTCCTTTAAAAGATACCTGCTAACATTTGTTCAGTTTTTATGGGTAGATGCTTTAACACCAGTGCTTCCTTCACTCCTTCATTAGAGTGCTTCTCTTTGCCATAGCAACTATGGATACTCTTCAGATTGAATTTATTAATCAAGCTAAATGTAAATAATAACTACTTTTCAGAGGACCTGAAAAGACAAAATGCAGTGCTGCAAGCAGCCCAGGATGACCTGGGACAATTGCGGACCCAGCTGATGGAGGCTCATGCTGAAATGGAGAACATCAAAGCTATAGCTACAGTATCTGAGAATACAAAGCAGGAAGCTATTGATGAGGTGAAGAGACAGTGGCAAGAAGAAGTAGCTTCGCTACAAGCTATTATGAAAGGTAACAAGCAGGCAAGCCGCTGCGGCTAAGCTCAGACACCTCTTTAGTATGCATTTAGTGATCCGTGCCTGCTCTTGCACTGAGTATGGGTAGCTGCTTTTCAAGCCTTGGCAAAACTGGGCCACAGAAATGGTGGATGAAGCGTAGTTCCCCAGTGTGTGTGGAAAGGAACTTGGTGGTTCTTCTCTGTAAATATGAGATTAGATTTTAGAAGGAGTCATGGCAATGGGAACTCCCACATATATGCAAAGCATTTTTTGAGGGACTATGAATGTGGTACTTTATGCTTCCATGAAGATAAGTATGATGCATGTAATTTGACAAGCCTGAAAACAGCTTTAGGCTGACAGCATGATTCTCTTCTTTCCTTCTGTGTAAACATAGTTCTGCTGTCAGACAGTTGTGTCCCTCCAGTACTGTCACATGGACTTTTCCCCAGGCTAGTAACTGAACTTGCTGCTCTGTGTCAGTCGTGGGTGTCTTTTTTTTTTTTTTTTTTTTTTCCTTGATAGTTCTGAGCTATTCTTTGTTATGTTTGCATGTTGCCCAGCTGTTGACATTTCTCAGACAAACAATGTGCAAGGAACCAAATGCAGGATGTAAACTGGGGACAGGCTGTTGCCATAACAGGCTGTTTTCTTAAATGTTCACAAACAGGATCACAATTTCTTGACCCTACGACCTGTTGGCAGTTTTTCCATCACCTGATTATGCTTTTCCCCCAGAGAAGACAAATCTTCATGTATATTGAGTACACAAATTGCTGTTTATTTATGATCTACATAGTGCATGAACCTAGATTAAGGCTCACTTGTGCCAGCTGCTGTCCCTATGTAAACAAAGACAGCTCCTTACCTGAAGGGGTAATAATAATAACAGAGCAATGAAAGCTGTGTGAGAAGTTCTAGCTTCTTTGAATTATGGAGTAAGTAAGTAGGGTTTTGGTAGTTTGTTTGGATGATGTGCTTGGAGGTACAAAATGGGCTGCTAAATAGGATTTTAGACATGTATGTTATTTTTAAATTAGGAGTTACACAATTTGGGGGGGTTATTTGTGTTTTAATGATGGTACAAATTAGGATGCAGTTCCTTTGGAGCTTTTACTTAGGTGGTTGGGTTTTGAGGCAAGAATCAAAGGGAAGAAAGAGAAAGGGAGAGTTTGCTGTTGTCCTAGTTTTGATCAGTTATGATAAATCATTGACTAGTTGGAAATGGCAGTTCCTAAAGCTCTGTTTTTTATCTTACATTGAAAATAAGTTTTGAAAATGCTGTTTTATAGAGACTGTTCGTGACTATGAGCTCCAGTATCATCACAGGTTGGAGCAAGAGCGAGCTCAGTGGAATCAATATCGAGAAAATGTAGAACGGGAAATAGCAGAGTTAAGAAGGCGACTGTCTGAAGGTCAAGAGGAAGAAAACCTAGAAAATGAAATGAAAAAGGTACATTGAGATCTAGTTTTTCAGATTCTGTTTCAAGATGCACTTATGTTGTTATGTGTGAGTTCCTTTCTATGGCCTGCTGTAGTTCCTCAGAAATACACACAGCCTCGTTCTGCCAACTTTCAACTCTTTTGTTCATGGAAGTCATTGTGACCTAGTCCTGCATTTGAATCTGCAGAGGTATTGTACCTGATTACATGGATTCGGTACGAGGATTGCACCTGAGAAGATGGTAAGGTTTGGCCTTCAGCTTGTAGAAGCAGGAGACCTTGTAAAGTCTCTTGATGTAACGTCAAATGAAGTCGAAGCCCACTTCAGATTTTTCTGGACTGACTGCAGACTTACAAAATTTCCTTTACACTTGTGCACTTTTGTTCCCTTTCTCAGATCCTATAAACTTCTTTTGAGGTGTTTAATGTGCACTATATCTAAAGTGTCTTTCGTCTTTCTTTAAGGTAAGCCGTGTTTGTGCAACACAGTATTACTGGCTTCCTAGGAAATACAAAACCTTGCTGTCACAAAACAACAGGCTCTAGATGAAAGATAATTGCCCTGGAGTTTGGAAATACTTTGCTGCTGTTGTTGTTCCAAGTTCTTTGACTTAAAAAGAGTTCATAGAAGTAGATTGAGGTGCCTTGTGTTGAGTTGGGATTATTTTTTGTTCTTGTGGTTGAAGATTTGGTGTATTTCTCTTTCAGTCAGGGGGGAAATTGAATCTGTCATAATAGATCAATATATTGGAAACTTTGATTATTATAAAATCTTGCATTTAAGTGAATTTGTCTTCTCAGCAGGCTTACAGTAGTCTTCAAGTATTTGAAGACAATTTTAATGTAATAAATGATCCTATATTCAGTAAAGGAGTAGATTAATGTCTGATAATCCACCACATAACTACATTTCCTTGTTTCTGCTTGCTGTCAGCAGAAATGCAGTATTGAATATCCCAAACATTCCACATAATACCTATTTTACCTGTTTTTACTATGTTGTAACAAGCAATCAGCATTAGGTTGCAAAGTGGAATTATTTTTCTGAGACTTGCAATGAGATTCTTGAATGTTGCTAGTTGTGGTTGCATAATTGCCGTGTGCTGTTTGCTGTTCATGTAGTCTGGATTGATAAAGGTAGAAGTGAGAGTAAAGCCTGTTTGCCAACGTGCTGACTACAGAATTACTGCCACTGGAATTTTAAGGCATAATTTAAGAGAAAAAAGACTTTGGTTGAAGCTGGAAGGTTCAAAATTGGATCAGCGTGGTGAGTCTTCTAGAAACAACCCAAAAGATGCAGAGTTCGTAGTGTGAAAGTCCTGGCAAGGCATTACCAACAAATTGCCGTAAGAATTTTCAGAAAACAATCTCTCTCGACCGAGAGAGTCTTTCCAATAACTAAAATCTCAGCATTCTTTTTTTTTTTTTTAAATCTGAACGTACTGATCATGTAACAGTTGGAGCTACAAGTTGCTCAGATGACAGCGCACCTCACCTAAACTTAGTGCCTTTGCTATGTGCCAGTTAGCATTTAGAAGTTTAATATATCAGAGAAATAACACTTTCAACTATACCCCTTTAAAAGGGAAATAATTCCCTTGTGATCCTGAAGGAACAGGTGATCAGTTTATTAATCACTTCATTAATAGGAGCTTGGGAGGCTTTTAGGCCTTTATTAGCTTCCTTTATAAAGCAGAGGAACATGTACGTTATGTAATAGGAGGGGGAGGGGGAAATCTGATCTTTGGAGTGCAGCTTGAAATAATTGCTTAAACTGCTTTGCATGATTTTTTTAATCTTCTTTGTCATTAAACCTGTGAGTTTTTTCCTCAGAGAGACTAAGAATTAGATCAAAATTAGGAAAAGGACATTCAGTTTTAACTAAAAACAAACACAAGCAGATCCCAAGCCCATAAAAAGTTGTGTTTGCCTAGCAAAATATTGAATATTCATGCCTCAGCAGTCAGTGAGAAAGGAGGAATTTTCTTGGGATGTGCTGTTTGAAGATTTGTGATCAATTCCTCATACAAAATGGCTTTTCCAGCCAATAATGTTGTATTTATGCTCCATTGTAAGGATGGATTTATTTTATTTTAAGGCATAAACTTGGAAAGAGTTTTTTAAAAATACCTGCATCTTCTAGCCAGTTGTAGGGAATCTCCAAGCATCTCAAAGGAGTAAAAAAGTACTTTGCTTTCTGGGTTGTAAGTAGATGCTGTACCAGCATATAATATGTCACAGTTCTTAAAACTAGCAGAAAACCATACCATTGTCTAGCCTTCTCATTGAGAGGTGAGAATGCACAGAGCAGAGACAAGACTGCAAGCCATACATTTCAGTCCAGGGCGCCAATCTTCTTGGCTGTCTTGACTGGATCATCTCTCAGTTCAGTTGTGTTCAATATGCCTGTAAAACCTATTTTAAACTACAAAGAAAAACCTGTTAAAATTAATACTGAATCCACGTAATCACTAACGATTATTCTTGTTTGGATACTTATTCCCCTGAAAGAGATGAATGGTAGATAACAAATGTTGCTCCAAATTCTGTAAACCTCTCTTTGAATTCAAAGTTTATTTATTTGGTTGAGTGTATGGTTTTGGTATGTATGCTGTCAGGCTTCCACTGTGTATGTTATTTATCCTTGTTTGGGAGCACTTAGAGCGGGTGGATAATGTTTTGATAAGCGTACTATTTTGAGCTGTATTTGCTAGATTGTGACTACTTTGCCAGAGGTATCCAAACCTAGCTGCAAACCTGGTGTTTGGTGTTCTTGAGCATCTTCTCGTCAGAAAGAGCATGACTGGTGGAACACGTGCACCTGTCTGGAAGCACCTATTTTGCTTTTCTATGTAAATATATTTCAGGTCGGAAATTGTCAAGTCTCTGTAGAAAACTTGTGTGTTCTGTTACTTTTATCATAAAGCAATGATTTCTAAAAAATCTGTGCTGAAAATTCTATAGATCTCCCTGACTCAAAAGGGCAGTTCTGATGATAAGCATGCTTACCTAGTGATTCATCTTTGAGTATACGTATTGGTGATTTATAAAAATCTCTCTGTCTTCCTGCTGCGCTGTAATACCAGCTAGGTTTTGGAGTTTTGTTATCTCAGATGCTAAAAGCAGTCTAGCCATAGCAGCGTGTACTTCCATGCAAGCTCTCTGCTAAATAGTGGCTGGGCTCCTTCTGGATGATGACTTGGTGGGGATGAGCCTTGCCACTGGCAAAATGTGGCTAGTCCTTTTTTATTCAGACCTCATTTTCCATTCAGGAAAGGATCTGGCTTGCTGTTGGATGAACATGGAGACTCTTCTTAGCACAGTTGTGTCAGACTGATTAGCAGAAGCCTACAGAGCAGGTGTTTTGCATGTAGAGAGGGCAAGGACAACCCTCCTGTTATGAAGTATATGTGTTAGTCAGAAGTGGGGAAACTGGAAAGGGAGAGTAATCTCTTTTCTGTGAGAGTTAGCCATAAAAGCTGATATACAGTCAGCTGCATTAGTTGGTGGTGATAGAGCAGTGGGATAGATTTGAAGGAACTCCAAATGATTTACTCCTGCTTTCAAGAGAGATTCTCAAATTGTGTCTGTGTGTTTCTGTCTCATGTTTAAGGAACAAATCCAGGTACAGTATTACCTGAGATTTCTTCAGCCAGGTATTTTGTTCTTCTGAAAGTGCTGGCTGGAGTAACAGCAAAGGATGTTCAGGATTGCTGTAGCTAGCCATCAGGCTAACGATGCAATGGTTTGCGTGGTGACTGGGATTTGTTTGAGCATGTCCACTCTGTGGAGTCATCTTCACACTGTGGTCTGTAGGTCCCTTGCAGCATGTTCTTCAGCCGTTGTGCTGGGGAAGCAGGTTTTGCTGGGGCAGAAGCAGTTTTTGATTAGGTGATGAGTAGATACAAGCTGATAATGTGTAAAACCTTGCTCTTTGACAGTGAAGTTAGTCTGGCAAAAAGAAGGAAATAAACGTTTTAAGGATCACACCTCTGGAAGAGTCTGAATAACGCATTTAATACAGGAAATGTGATGCTGTGGCACCCCTTGCCATGTGTGACAGTATCTTTATGTAGCATTTTTTGACAGGATAGATAATATTTTATTAAAAGACTGAGTGGGAGCTTTAACCTCAGTTTGGGAGTCTCAATAATTATACTTTACCTTCAAAAGCAGACCCAGTGACCAGCACTCATTTTGTTAGCAGATAAAGGCTATTCTAAGTGCTTTGTTCAATATCACGCTGACCATTAATGTGGATCCTTGCCCCCCAACCTCCCCCCATCCTTTTTAAAAAAAAAAAAAAATAAGAAAGGATTGCAGTATGTTGCAACCATAGTATCAATCTTCAGCTCTGTTTACCAAGCAGTACAAGCTAGAGTAATTTTTCTGCCAGGTGGAATTTGATACAGTTTTGTCTTTCCAATTGGTTGCTGTTCCACATTCTTGAGTTTGCTTTCCGAGAACTTTGTTTCTCTGAACTAGTTGGTTCCAACGTGGATGCATTTGTTGCTCTATATTCAGTGTTGAACTGTGTGAAATCAGACTGGTGATGAAATATTCCTGCAGTTATGATAAATAATTAGGAAAAAGCTTATTCGACAGTCCTAAAACTGTTCGACTGTCTTTAGTCTGTGTGAGTGAGCTATAGGTAGCATTAAATGAATAGAACCAGTACAATACATGAGATATAAAGCAATCTTTGAACTGCTCCCATCTGTTTGAAAAGTGTGATTGATGAGTTGCTGGCTGCAGGTGACAGGGTATGCATGTATGTGTGACATGTCACATGTCCCTCATATTGAATTCACTGTGTCATGTGATGTCCCTCTCTTTCCTCATGAATTTTATTTGTACTCTTCGGACAAGCAAACTAGCAGTGACTATATATATATATATATATATATAAAATATCAGAAGTGAATGAAGCATGAAGAAATTTAAATTTGTTGTTGTTTATAGAGTTTTCTTCAAAGCTTTTTAGAGCCCAAGGGCCTGGTAGCATTTGTATACTTGACAAGTATAGCAATATTATTTTGTTTTATCTATTAATTTTAAGTTTAGAAAACTTCAGTGGTTAAAAATATTGTCTGTTTTTCTTGCTGAAAGTCTTGCTCGGAATACCATTGTCAATAAGCTTACCAGAAACTGAAAATCCAATGTGTAGCTTCTAAGACCCGCCTTTTAGCCTTGATTTAAAACAAGACGTGAATGTTGTCTTTGGTGGCTGTCTTTGCTGATCAGGGTTGAAAAGTGTCATCGTTTGAAACTTCAGCTTTTGGGACACAGCTTTTCCTTCCCTGCCGAGATCCTCCAGTAGAAGGTAGAGAACAACTGAGTATTCTGAGCCTTCGTACATAAACCCCACCTGAATTAGGTTGCCTAAATTCTTTGTGGCTTGAAGAATTTCGCTGCTGTGGATGTTTGAGTGTTCTGCTTGCTGTTGTGGAATCTATGGGAGTGGTTACTCTCACTTGGAATGTTTTTAGTGCATCCCTTAAGGAAAGCCAGAGCATTTAAGAAATGGGGACGTCAAGGCAACCCTTTGACATGCGCAGTTCTGAATTTCAACACTGAATGCTATTCTTATTTTAATATTTGCTATTTTTACCTGGTTCTTTCTCGGCTCAACGGCCCCTGGCGCCCATCAGTCTTATTGTTCTGTTGTCCTGTTTTGAACTTTTCAGGAGTACTTTTTGAAAAAAAATAATGGATTTTTTTGATAAATTGTCTGTATATAATTTTGAAATACTTAGCACTGGGTTTTGGTGTTACTGTACTACATCAGTAGTAATTGAAAGCTAAAAAATGGTCTTCTAAAACAGGGCAAGGCTACGCTATGCATTACTGCACAGATCCTTTTTCTCTTAATCTCATGAGTAAATGAATGGCCAATAACTGACCATGCAGTTCTTGTGTTACACTTTTTTTATATGTGCTATGTGGCAACAAGTTGCAGGACAGTTAGGCTTTTAATAACAGAAAAATGTATATATTTTAAAACGCTTGACCTGTTAATTTTCTAGTTCAGTGATAGATATACTAAAATTCTTTTTAAAAGCAGATATTCATGGCCTAATCCATACATGGATTTAAAATCTGGCTGCCTTCTGCGAATGGAGTAACATCAGCCAGTTGTTGCAGAGATGGCTGCTGAACTAAATAAATAGCAGTAAGACGAGTATTGAAAGCAGAAGTTTAGTCAGCTATTTTTGTTGGTACAGATATTTTCTCCAAATGTCTCTGATAATGGAAACTGTTGCGGTGAAAACTATGGTAATGTGTTATTCATAATTTATTGTGTTAACTTCAGGCCCAGGAAGATGCGGAGAAGCTGCGTTCAGTTGTGATGCCTATGGAGAAAGAGATTGCAGCGCTAAAGGAGAAATTGACAGGAGCTGAAGAAAAAATAAAAGAATTAGAAGCATCAAAGGTGAGGTGAAGTTGTAACTGTATCCTAATTTATATCTTGCATGATGCTAGTTTGATGCAGATAAGTCAAGTAAAATTTTGTAAGAGAGAAGAAGGTATCTTGCGAAACTTCATGCATCTTTTCTTCTGTAACCCAAATAGCATACTTGGTCTATATATGTTTTGCCATCTCTTAGTTTTGAGGGTTACATTACGTGGTGTGTGTGTGATCTGTGCTTAGCTTAAATTGCGTGGCTTCAGGTCTACTAGTAATAAAAAAGATCTAGAAAAATAACTGCTTTGCACCTTTCCAACAGCCTGGTCTTTAGATTATTGTCATGCTTGCAGTCACAGGAAGATTTACATTTGGCAGAATCCCTTTAATCTACTTCCATCCAGCATCTGCTATGTTTCATCTTCTAATCCTGGGCATAATACTGAGGCAGTATGGCCTGAATTTGTGTCCTAAAATTAAGTAAACCTTGGATTCATAGAAAGGGATACATTGGTCATAGCTGCCCAGAAATCAATGTAAGTGTTTATTTAGCATTTCTGTATTCTTCAGAAATGCCAGAACCTGTATGGAACTTTCTCAGCAGCTGTGAAGGGTAAATAATATCTACATCACTGTAAGATAGTTGCATTTAATGTACTGTTTTATACAGAAATGAAGAGGTATTTTGTAACAAATATTGTATCTTGAAAGTCACATAGGCTGAAATTGCAAAGTAACTTGCCACGTGGATGTTTTTAAGACATACAAATAAATACCTTCCTTGTCTTCTGGATCAGTTGTATTCTCATTTAAATAGATGCTCGTGGCTTTCTGGAATTATTTCTCCCCCTCCCTTTTTATTCCAACTTGGAGGTCTGTCTGGGATTTGGAAGAACAATGTCATTCATTGAACAGTCTAAAAAATTTTACTAGATTTACAGTCCAAGCTTGAGTGTTTTTCTTCATAGATTCTTTGTGCTTTATAGGTCAAATTTTTGAGATTGAAATGTTCCTAGAAATAATAGTTCTGCTTTTTCTCTTGACGCAAATAATACTTCCTTTTCATTGCCAGGATGAACGGGGGAAGATGAGGAAATGTGAACCTTCTCTTCTTGCTTGCTCTCAAAATGCTTTTCCCCCTCCCCCGCCTTTTTAATCTTTTTTTTCCTTTTCTTAAGAGTAGTCTAGAACTCCCCTTAGAACTTTTCTGCTTAATTTGGTTATAAAAATGATAGGTCATTCTTGTCACCCTCTTTTCTTGGAGGCAGGGCCTGAATAAAATTGATGATCCTTCAGGAATTGCATTGGGGTCTCTGTCGGTCTCCTAAAATCTGAGCACAGCATACTCTGGAATGAGTAGAACACAAGCACACATCTCTTGGAAAAAAAGAGAATAATCACTTTATCCATGCTTCTAGTTTATCAAGGGGTTGTTTTTAAAGAAATCTTAACTGTATATGGTGATTCTTAGCAAAGAAAATAACTTGGGCCGTTAATTCTTACCTATGGTCAATTCCACTTCATTATTCCTTCTGTCTGAAGTCGCTGGTAGTCCTATTTGAAGTCACCTTTTTCAGTTAATGGGAGAGAATTGCTATTTTATATCTAGTAAGGAGCTGGTTAAGCATGAATTTAGGAAGTTGTTGAAGTACTTCAATGTACAGTGCTGTAGAAGTGCAAGGTATTATTGACGCATTTTATATTAGATGGATATGAGGGCTGACGTGCAGAATGAGTAGTATGTTTGGCTTTGGTCATGATGAAACCCAGCAGATCTGCTTGAGTCATGCCATTTTGGTTTTCAGTGTCAAGTATTTAGCTGGATTAGGGAAACAATGCTGTCTTTTCTCTCTCTTTCTCCCCGCCCCCCTCCCTGTTCCATCCTTCCCGAGGGCTGTTCTCTGGGAGTCAGATACCTCCGCTTCCAAGGCTAAAAGGCCAGTAGGTACAAGACTTGGTACCTTAGGGCAGGAGAAGTTCGCCTCACCATCAATGGCAAGTTAAAGCCAAAGGGCTATCTTGAACTCGTGAGTTGGTGTCTGTGGCGCCTGTACTGTGTTGAGGAAGACAAACACCAGCTCTGTGGAGCCAGTTAGGGATTGCCTGAAGGCTTTTTTTTTTTTTTATTCAAAATAGAAAAACCCTTGTGATTCCTGACTCAGCAAACCTTAAAACTGAATAGTGCCATAAAGAAATCTTTCAACCTGTTCCTTGCTCCAGGATGGGATCCGTTTTATGAGCACCACGTTTGACAGATGTTTGTGTAACCCTAGCTTAAAAGGTTCTCACTGGAGATTCTGCAATCTCCGCAGGACATTCATTCCAGTTCTTTGTTAGCCTTGCTATTTAAAAAACAAGAAATAAAAAAAAAAAAGCTCCTAGTATATTTCTTCAGTCTTTTCTTGATGTAATAGCTTTTCATTGACAGATTTTCCTTTTTCTTTGCAGCCGTCTTTCATGAGTTTGAATGTTTTGGATTTTTTTTTCTTGTCTGTCCCGTTTTCTCTCTTCTTAGACATACCATCCCTGGTTTAGGTCAGGTGTGCCTCGCAGTCGTGTTTTCTGACTACCTTTGTGCCTCTATTTTGAACATTCTCCACGTCCTACTTAGTTGTTGGCTTATCAAAGCTTATTAAAGGATTGCTTCATTGTCCGCTCTTCTTAGATATTTACCTCTTTCCCATCTCTGTGCCACTGCTGTTATGATCCAATTGCTATGATTGTGATATACTGATATGTTTGATTTAGCAGAATTTTAATGAGTAACTTACAAATAAATACAAGTGCTACTTGCACACTGGTAGTTGAATATTTGTGGTTTCTAGAAATAAACGTGTCCTTCAGCACCTGTACATTACCCAAACAGGCGATGCTGTAACTTCTAACAAAAGGGAAATGCCTGAGAGTGTTCCCCCATTGAGATGATAGATTTCCCTCTTTTTATTCAGGTTAAAGAACTGAACCATTATTTGGAAGCCGAGAAGTCATGTAGGACAGATCTAGAAATGTATGTGGCTGTTCTCAACACGCAAAAATCAGTCCTGCAAGAAGATGCAGAGAAGTTGCGGAAAGAACTGCATGAAGGTATATCTAATAATAATCCTTTTGACTCTTCTATATTAAGGATGAAAAAACCAAGATAGGTGTTAATTCTTTTCTGATTTCTTATTTGAATTGGCCTTAAAGAAATTGTGGGGGGAGAAAGTAATATTTTAAATGTGAAAGCCCTTAAATGCTTACAGAAGAGTTGTGTGGAGTTCTTTTACGACAGAGAAAAACAACAGAACCATTCATTCTCTCAAGGGATGCTATTGAATTTCTGCTAAGTTCTTACAATATGGCAAGCTTCATTCTTATTAAAGTACTGGTGTCTTTTATTTGTGTGTGATTCTGAGCATTATTTCCACAATGTATTGATATGTCACCCTGAGGTATGTCAATTCTGAATACCTGGTGGTGGGATGGATGTGTAAATGTACGTGCATGCCAGTACAGTGCAGAATTGCTGCAGAGGAACGAAAACCGGAACCTTCTATTGAAATAAATAGGGAGGTAGACGACAGCACTAAAAAAAACCAAACAATTAGAATTCATGCATGAAGTTAAGGCATTAGTTATCTAACTGGGAAATCTTTAACTGTCAGTAATACATCCCTAATCACAAGCCAAGTTTGGGAATTAAGAAAATGTCTTATTTAATCCTAAATAGTTGTTGAACAAAGCTTCACTGTTCTTGCTTAGAATGATAATTACTTTTCTTCATGACAATGCTTCTCTTTGGAAAAGAGGTTAAAAATTCTGGTTCAGAATGACTCTCTATTTTTGAATAGTGTGCCATCTCTTAGAGCAAGAGCGACAACAGCACAACCAGTTGAAACACACATGGCAAAAAGCCAATGACCAGTTCTTGGAGTCTCAGCGTTTACTGATGAGGGACATGCAGCGTATGGAAATTGTTCTGACCTCTGAGCAGCTCCGACAGGTTGAAGAACTAAAAAAAAAGGATCAGGTTACTTGCTGCTTTCCTTTTTTTTTTTTTTTTTTAAATACTGTAGATGTAATGTGGTATAACAGTATGGAAATCACATGTTGGAGACAAGTTATTTAAGTGTGTTAATATTTCAAAAAATGATAGCTGACAGTTTCAATAGAAATTCTTTATTTGAATGACAGCCAAAAGTTATAAAAGAAACTCTCTATTTGTGCAATATTTTATTATTAACATATATCATAACCTTAACAGTGAAGTTGCCAATATTGTTAAATGAAAAGGTAATAATATCCAGAAGTTATATCTTGGAGGAAGAAACAGTCATCTGTGATGCAAAACATCTGGGTTAAGGATATTAGGATAGCACATTTCACTTATTTCTAGGTTTTTCCAATACAGTACCTAGCTCAGGCATAAATTAAGAGCTTAATGTTAAATTATCTTATGCAAGTGATTGTATACATGCTTTATGACTTAATGTTCTATGATGTCTTTCTTTGGATTCTTTTTCCATATGTTATATCCCATTGATTAGAGCGATCAAGGCACTTCTTGTTTTCACATTTTGTTCTAATGTTCATGCTTGTATAATGGCTGTTAATGGGGCCATTAGTGATGCAAATATATTATCACATTCTATATAATAGCCAGCATAAGAGCTATTTTTGTTACTTATTTGGTAATCCCTGTAGTAGTGATTTTGGTCTAGATGATAGTTCTTAGAATAAAATTATTCCGGAACATAAAATGGCCGCTGAACTTGAAAATTAAGCTCTCATTTAAGTCAGTTTGGGTGCTTTGTGAAATGAACACCAGATTTTCAACCAAAAGAATCCTTGTGTGATAAATACTGGTGTTTTAACCGAAATGTTTTTGAGTGCCGCCTTTGTAGCTTAGTTTATCATGAAAGCTAATGTCATGACTACTCTGGCAAAATCAGATCTCTCTTATATGTGTTCTCTATCACACACTGATTTCTAGGAAGAAGATGACCAACAAAGGCTTAGCAAGAGAAAGGAGCAGAAGCAAAAAGATTCAGATGATGAAACGAAAGCTTCATGTTCTCTAGCCCCTGAGGAAACCCTTACCCAGCTCTCTAATGAAGAGGTAAAATGATTGGGTAGCTCAAGCTGACTTTGAGGACTCATGCATTCCTCGGGGTGTTGATTCCAAATACAAATGCAGATTTGGTGCCATTTACTCCGTGTAGCTTGTAATTCTTACTAAGCAATGAAAAGTCTTTGGAGTTGCACTTGAATATGTAAGTTATAATAAAGAGTGGAAGACAATACTTCCCAATCCTGCGAGGTGCTATTAAAATCTGTAATTCGCTTTCTGCATTCTGGTTGCTAACTGCCGTTAAATTCTCTTGGGATTTATAACCCACATTCTAACGCACCTAAACGTTCAGAATTAAACCAATTATATCTGAACATTCAGCAAGTATATTGTAGCTGCTTTACTAACCTGCTTGTTGAATTCTGTACTAAACTTACACTGGTTAGGCAAGTCTGAGGTCACTGTGAAGTTAGGCTGTTGCTCACCATGTGCAAAATAGTGTCATGTATGTGTCTGTATGTATTAAGCTACATCCAGCTGTGCGAGTGGAGGTTTTTGGCCACACGTGTTTAGCAACCATAAATCAGCTTTTTTTAGCAAAACCCGTAGCTGGAGCTCAGCACCAAGTTTTGCAGAAGCTGCTTGAAGTTACTCTAAGTAAACGCATTGTAACAGCCAGAAAAAAGCAGTGCTGGTGGATGCCATTTGGGTGTTGTAGGTAGTCATACCCTGGGACAAGCTGAATTTTTATTTGCAGTTTGCCTAAGCTTTTCACTTGTGAGGAAACAAGTCCAGTGAGCACACAGGTTGGAACTTGGAAACAGCATCAAAATGGGCGGTTACTTCTCCTTTTTGACTACATTTCACTTGTTTATCTGATCATCTGACAGGTTCTATTTTGGTTTTGTAAGTCAAAATAGGGACAAATTAATAAAAACAAACTGAGTTTTGTGCTATAGAACCTTATGTAAGCTTCAAGAGATTGGAGGATTTGCAGTGAGCCAGTATTTTGCATGTTTTGCTTATCCTTTTTGAAGGGATATACTTCTAGAGTCTGTCCTTTATTCTTATGAATTATTTATAACACTTCAAAATGCAGAAAGAGGTTCAAAATCATAACATCTAAATGCAGCTGAGATGTAGCTCTACCCTTTATCTCACAGAAAGGACAGTAATGATACAACTTCCTATTCCAAATTCTGCGTATGCTAACACTTCTGTATCCAGATATGCAAATGAGACATACTGATGGTGAACAAAAATTTTATCTTCTGATGTTTTCTTTAATCTCGGTTTCTAGGATACTCTTTAGTCCCTCAATCACAACATTTATTTAATTCTAGGAATTATACATAATGGAAAACTTTACATGTTGAGAAAGGGCATAATTTCCAGAGTGGTTTTGGTTTTGTTTATGGATTTGGTTTTGTTGCTATTTATGACCTCCTTTTAACTGTATAGAATGTATTTTACGAGTTGTGTTATCGGTTATGTCTTGCAACTTGTCATAATTTGACTTCTGAACTCTTCTCTTACTGACCGGTTTGCAATAAAAACAAGTGATTTGTTAACTATTGCCAAACAGTTGTCTGAAGATGCAGTTTTATATGTCTCTTTTCTCTTGACTTTTTGTTACAAACTTGTATATATACATGTAAATAGAAATAATACACCTAAGAATTATTAAAACAAGGCATTTACAACAGTCATAAAAACAGTAGTACATAAGATATAGTTATAAACACCTATATGGAAGTACCAGCTGCCTGCTGGTCTCTGCTGGACCTATTTCAGAAATGATTGTTTTTCTCAAGAGACCTGTTTTCAGTGTTGTTTTCTTTACATGTTTAATGGCAAAGCAGAAGTACATAATACATCGGAAAGTATTTTGAAAGCAGTCATAATTTTTAAATCAAGCATTACTGCTCTCTTTTCAGTGCTACACATAAATAAAAATAGATCGGTAGACTTAATGTGCCTTATATACATCACAGGACAGTTAGTGTGGCTTTTGGTATTGGCATTCCCCAGGATACCTTTCTGTTTAAGCCCAACCTTTTCCCTTTATTTGTTGTCTTTAAAAGATAATCTTTTAAAGAAAAACTTTCTTTCTCTTACAATATTTTTCTTCTGCTTTGAGTGTCTGACAAGAAACTGAAGAATATTCACTTGTCAGTATAGAGTAGATTTTAAGTATATATTTGCCATTTATTTTTATGCTAATGTAATTTTTTTGCTGAATTTACTTGTGGAATGGTGTATTTTTCTTCTGTTGTGTAGATTATAGTTTTAGAAGTGATATTGCATGTATACCTTTGTGGAAGAAGAAAGACCTTGTTTCCAATATTGGAAGATGTAAGGTGACTGTCCTTGCTTGTCTGGCAGGAGGACAGATTCTTACAGAAGCACTCTGTTAACATAAGACTTTTCTTTTTTTTTCTTTCCCCCCCTTGTTTGTTTTGGGTTTTAATTCTACATTTCAGTTCTTTCTCCTTTTCTCTGCTATCTTAAGCTTACTGATTGTATGCTGTTGCCAAAGCCAATTGAAATTTGCTTCAGCCATGTCTGGCAACTAGTGTCCAGCATTCTTCTTGTACCATGCTTCTAAAATGAAGTATATAATTTTTTTCTTCCTTGTTTGTTCAATTCCAGGTGCAGGTAAATAGCACCCATGGCTCAGTCCACTCATTGGATGCAGACTTGCTTCTTTCTTCTGGCGAATCTTTCAATAAATCAGATAATGATATGTTTAAAGATGGACTACGGAGAGCACAGTCAACAGACAGTCTAGGGACTTCTGGATCTTTACAGTCCAAAGCTTTAGGATACAACAACAAAGCAAAATCTGCTGGGAACCTGGATGAGTCAGATTTTGGACCACTTGTTGGAGCAGATTCAGTGTCTGAGAACTTTGATACGGCTTCCCTTGGGTCTCTGCAAATGCCAAGTGGGTTCATGTTAACCAAAGATCAGGAAAAAGCAATCAAAGCAATGACACCAGAGCAAGAAGAGACTGCCTCACTTCTCTCCAGCGTTACACAAGGGGTGGAAAGTGCTTACGTATCTCCTAGCGGTTACCGCTTGGTTAGCGAGACGGAGTGGAACCTGCTGCAGAAGGAGGTGGGTACCCACAGCACAGGCAGCCTGCGTGTTGGGGGCTGCCCGCTGGGTGAAAGCTCTTCCTCCTTTGCTTTACACAGGCAGGTGTGGAAGGAAATGGGCATCATCATATCTAGCGTGTTCACTTTCCTCTCTTGGAATACTTCTGTAGGTAAAGCACATCGGATGAAAACCACGTTGGCTGACCCTGCTCCAGGGAAAGTCAGCTTTACAGGATATTTTTGCAGTTAAGGGAGAGTCTGGCAGAGGTGCTGTTGGTGTTGCACCGATGTGAGAGGGTGAAAAAAGATGGGAGAACTCAAAGAAAAGGAGAAAACAGGAAGCTAAGGAAAGGCTGTTTTAGTGGCGCTGATGGTAACCAAAAAAGTGTGCAGATTAATGGAAGGAGCAGAGCCAACCTGGTTTGTACAACCAGAGTGTACAACCCAGGGTTTTACTGAGGATTGTGCATGGAGGGCAATTTAGAAATGAGCAGCCAAGATATGCGTAACAGACAAAGCTACCACAAAGGAAGCTTCAGAAAATTGTTGGGGACTTGCTTCATCAGAAACCAATTTCTCAGAGGGACAAGCAGCAGATTAGACTTAACACTGTGCCAGTTCCAGTGTGGGTCACCAAGAATTGTTGCTTCTGGGTGTTCTGCCTGTCAGTTTTTCAGCAGCTTTACATGATGCCAGTTAAAAGCTTGCATTTGGTTTGTTGTTGAAAAGAGGAGTATTGTGGGGCTGCTGTGGTTACTCTTTCAGAAGAAGAGAGGCCCAGGAGCAACACTTTAGGGGGAAGAAAAGACAGGGGAGGAGATAGCAATCCAGAATGGGTGAAAAGGAAGAAAAGGTGGGAGGAAAGGGCACGAAAGGAGTGTAAAAATGCAGCGAAAGAGAAGAGGCCAAGCAAAGGAGAGATGAAATTCAGAACTAGCAATATTTTATATCTTCAGCTTGTTGGAATTCAACTGAATCTGCAAATCATTACTTAAGATGTCTTTCCAAACTATTGTAAAGTTGCTTTATTTTTTGTTGTGTTGCTACTAATTTGTAGTATCTGGAGAAATTATGGTGTAGTAATCTCAAGGCTGAGTTAAATCCTCTCCTCTTGAGTATTTCCTTGCCCTGTTGACATTTCACTGACACTTTACTCAGACCCTTTCGCAGAATTCCGAACAGAAACGCCCTGCTTCCCCCATGCTTCTGGAGGTAGGGTATGTGAGTGGCACTCTGTGGGTGGGACATGGGGCAACAAATACAGCTCAAACCTGACTTGCAGCTGGAGCTTTGGTAAAATCTCCGTTTGTCCCCTTGGCCAAAACCATGACAATTTCAAAGTGGCAGCTGGTTTAGTCTTTGTATCCCTGCTGTACACCCCAACACTTACTTTTTTTTTAAACTCTCCTATTTATATATTATTATTTTTTTTTTAGATCTGCCTGTCTTCTACTTTATTCTTTCCCAATTGTTCTTCTAGCTGATTATTCAGTCTACTGAGCCGTACTGGAGGAGGATATTAAAAAGTGAATAAAGCTTGATGACTGTTACAGAACAAAACCAGTATGTGCCATTGAAAAATATTCAGAGTTCAGTTGCAGGACAAAGAAGATTTAAGAAAGTCTTGACCTGATGAACTGACTTGCTTTTTAATTGCTTTGTGTTAATTTAAAAAAAAATACACACACACTCCCCCAGAAGAAACCCAAAACCCAAACCACACACACACAAAAGACCCAAAAGCAAAACAAAAAACCTCCCCCCAACACATACACAAAACCCTTACAACCAAACACCATAGTATTGTGTTTGTAGTTTGATTGTAATACAAAATAATTCCATGAAAACCCGCTACAGCCTGTTGAAGGCTTTTCTCAGAGATGTCTGTTTCTGTACGGGTAATTAAGTAATATATTTCAAAAGGACACACTGAGGGACTTGAACTCTTGCATGTCATGGCTTATTGCTTTTGTGCTAATAGTGGGACTCATGCCAGGAGAAGCTGATATCCTGCAGCTGATTTTACGTTATCCTTTACTTCTAGAGCAACTTAATCTTGCCATTACCTGATTCTGCCACTGCCTTTTATCTGTAACATTTTGTGATCATACAACACACCTGAGAGTATGTAGCACTCCTGCATTCCTTGAAGAATTTTATGGCCTTTCTGGCAGGTGATAACTCTGTGTTCTGCAGGTGCAGAATGCAGGGAACAAGCTGGGTAGACGCTGTGATATGTGCTCGAATTATGAGAAGCAGTTGCAAGGTATCCAGATTCAGGAGGCTGAAACGAGAGACCAGGTGGGATTTCTCTTCTAGCTTTAGCAAGATTTTTGTGGCTATTTGAACTACTAAGGATGCAACAATGCTGTTTTATTCATTGGCTTTAATTGAACAATGTCAACATGCTTTAAAATCTGAATAACTTCTGACATTTTATCGATATAACCTGATTTGGTTTTGGTGTGTGGTCATGAGCACGACATGTATGTATTTCTTAAGGATTCACCTTAGAGTCACTTTATCCAGTGCTATAAGATCAAGCAGTAAAGGCACTCTTCTATAAAAAGCATTGTGCTCATGCTGAAGTCAGTATCTTTCATAATTTATATTCTAAAATGCTTGTCATGCATTAAATTCTATTATCTTTGATACTGCAAGAATTGTTAACAGCAAAGGAAAACTAGAGGACCTCATCCTCGCAGCGTAAAATGACTGTAAAGTAGTGGAGGATGTATTTTTCCTGCCATATACTGAAGAACAATTTTCAGATGGGTACAGAGGGCATGAGTCACATTCTGCTTTGAAAGAAGTGATTGAAGTTGTTACATGGTGATGGTCCAGTGCGGTTTGATGTCCCGTGTTTCTGTATAGGTGTAATCTGTGATGCAGGGTGTTTCAGAAGAACAACGAAGGAGCTTCTGGGGGTTGCGTAGGGTTTTTGAGGGATTTTTTTTTGTGGTTTGGGGGTGCGATGGGGTAGGTTATGTTTATGATCAGGAAATAAATGCTCCTCAAAAGAATGGAAAATTTATTTTGTTATAACGACACAGGTGAAAAAGCTGCAGGTGATGCTGAGGCAGGCTAATGATCAGCTGGAAAAGACAATGAAAGATAAACAGGAATTGGAAGATTACATGAAACAAAGTGCTGAAGACTCTTCTAATCAGGTACAAGCATTTTGAAATCAAGATGGTAGGAATTATGAATGTTATTCAAAGATATGTAACTAGATCTTGTCTTCTGTTAGATGTGGATGGGACTACCTGCTCCAGAGGCAACAAAAATGAGAATTTCTAGTTAGTTATGCTCTGCCTGAGTCTGCCGCAGTTTCCTGATAAGTCTGACATGTCTCTAATATCATCTGATCCAATTTTGACCCTAAAGTTTCACCTCTAATTTTGAAATCCGTTACAGAGGTGATAATTGGAACTTGAGTAGTGTTGGAGTTTTGAGGTGACCTGTGTATAAAATCACCCGAACATGCAAAAGTAGTCCTGTGTCCTTGCCGGTAGAAGAGTGGTAGTACTCATACCACTTGCTCTCATCCACACTTGACAGCCAATTAATGGACCTGTGGTGGAGACATACAGTTAACGAGTAGCTGAGCAGGCGGTAACAGTAGCTGGTCCAAAATATGCGGTAGACTTCTTTTCAGCAGGCTGTTATTTTATAGATTTCTCAGACTGAGGGCTGCATAACTCTCCTGGAACAACAGAGCCAAACAAGATGTGTAGTAGTCATAGCTTTAAAATAAAATAAAATAAAATTGATCATCTTTGGCCCATCAAAGATTACAGTATTAGGTAAATGCTGTGTACAAGGCTTTGAACTTCCAGCTCAAGCGAAGTAAAATTTTCTGTCTCCCATCCCACCCAGTATTTTCTTCTTACTAAGGAAACAGTAGTTATTAGGTAAAGTCTGTCTTAACAGGAATATGTTTATACATTTGTTCTTTTGGCTGTACTGGGGTGCTCTTAATGAAGTAACGCTTCTTCTTACTGTCAAGCATGTGTTGTAGAACAACTTAACTGTCAAGTTTTTGAAGATCTGTGCGTTCAGAGTATGATACAAAAAATTACCTTATAGCAAATGCTGAAAACTTAGGTAGTAGCTTTTCAGTTTCCCTTCAGTGTCTTTGAACTGGCTTACATTTAAGTTTGATTAGAATTAACTGTTTCTTTGTTGTTTAGAGTTTGGTAAATAGAATATATTATTGGCATACAAGCACAGCATCTCTTCTTACTGACTTGAGCTGCACAAACGCTTTACTGAGCGAGGAATTAACTAAACTTCAGTGGATTAGCTTGACATTTCAAAGCGTATTTTAGTATTGATAAGAGGCAAGAGAACTTCAGTAGTTATTTCTTCTTCCAACTCTGTTTCATGCTTTATATCTTTGTCTGTGTGGCTTCTCTTTTTTTTTTTTTTTTTTTTTTTTTTTTTCCAGATCTCTTTGCTTATGGCTAAATGTCAAAAGTCGGAGAACTTCCTTGGCGAACTGCAGCAGGCGTTTTTGCAAGCAAAGAGAAGTGTCCAGGAGCAAATGGTAAGACAGCTTAAGCCCAGAGATCACTCGAACAGCACTATTTGTCTGACCTTTGGGGCGCAGTGTGTTTGTCAAAGGCTTTGTCTTGCCACCCAGCCGACAACTGTGCGTGTTGACACGTAAAGACGGTGATTGAATGAGCCCTGATAGCAAGTGCTGTTTGTGGCATTGGTCTGTCATACTTTCTGTGTATATGCATGCTGATGAGCATGGAGATGACTCGTCAGCTTCCTTTCCCCCTTACTCATTATGTACATGCCATGCCCATTTAGTATCTTATTTCACCTCAGATCTGGAGATAGATTAGATTTTCTCTAGACAGTTTTTTAGGATTCATTGAAAGTACCATCCCTAGTAATTATTTTCTGGAGTTTTAGAGATGAATGCTCAACATTTTTACAGGTCAGACTTAAATTATCAGCCCTAACACCCAGGAAGAGAGATGTATGGGAACTTACTTTTTTTTTTTTTAAAAAAAAAAACTATTATGAGCATCTTGCAGGAATTAAGCCAGAAAATAGGAACAGGAGCTCTTTTTCTAGGGTAAAGCAAAATCGAACTTCCTTAGAGCTGTTCATTCCCTTCTATATTAGAATTATGTTTCTTCTCTCGCACAGCATTGCGGGGACTAAGAGCGTTCATTCTCGGGAAGCCCAGTATTGCATTCCTGGGGCCTGGGATTGTCTGTAGGACATCAGGGCACCGCTTGCAGAAATTTTTTTTTGTTCTGCATGAGAGTGTGCCTAATGGAGATGCAGGAGATTCAGAAAAAATATTGATCTGAATATGCCCTTCGCCTATAATACAAAGGGCAGCTTCTGTCAGAGTTCAAGTCCCTGTTTCCCCACTCCAAAGCAATTGTTCCTCTCAGAAAATTTGACTGGATTTTTTTCTTTTGTAATGCAAGCAAAACTATGTTTTCTTAATCCTTTTTCTTTACAAGAGGTCAGCTGGTTTTGATCTTTTCCTCAAAGAGACAGTGGGAGGCAGACACCTACCATAGAAAGTTTCAGAATGAATGTTGAAGGTTTTTGAATAATCTGATATTGCAGCTGAGTTGTTAGGAGGTGGTTTTAATAAACATCATTGCCAGTTCCCAAAACATGTGATTTCCCTGCCCCCCCACCTCCCCTGCATGAGTACAGCTAGCTAATGGATAAATATGGAAGAAAACTGGGAGACTTAAACGGTGGTGTATTTATCACTTGCTTCCTCCTAGCTGCCTGTGCAGTTACCACGATCTTGCCTTTATTTCTGGTGCATAGGCCAGGCAAGAGGGCTCATGTTGATCCACACAATCACTTTGTTTCCCTTCCTTACTAAGAATATCAATTTGAATGATAGTAATGGTACTAGTAATGATAGAACCGGGGCATGAAGAGGTTCAAGTATGACCCTAAATGTGAATTTATGCTTTTCTTTGCACTGGAGGCTGTCCTGACGCAGTCAAGGGAGCAGGTTTCAGAAGAGTTGGTGAGACTGCAAAAAGATAACGAAAGTCTTCAAGGAAAACATAGCTTGCATGTGTCTTTACAGCAAGCCGAAGATTTCATTCTACCAGAAGCAGCAGAGGTAAAATGTTTTTAAACCATTAACACAAACAATGCGTGTGACTAGATCACACTGGAAGAACCTCCTTTATCAGAAAGCTGGCTCAAATAGCACAGCGAACAATAATCTCTGGATTTTGAGTCTGTGAGTCTGTGATGTACAAAATCAGCGGTCTGATCTCACTGTGCCTTGAGCATGCTTCAAGGCGTGGAAGGACAATAACAAAATGAGTTAACTATGGCCTGACAGCTGCTCTGTTGTCAGTAGCGTGTGAATTTATCCCAGTTCAGCCAGCTTAAGCTGTATTTTGCAACTGGGCACACAAGTGTTCAGTCACCATGGCTCTGATATAGATATTGATTCAATAAATCAAGCTAAGTCAGTCACTTGAGTTTCTGTCCAGGTGTTAAGACCAGTAATAAGCCTGAGCCTAGAATAATGATAAGCCTTGTCATCCTTTTCACGGCCGCTCGCTTACACTCGAGCACATCAAGATTAAAAGATTGTGGGGGGTGGTGTCATAGGCCTGTGGAGACATGAATCTTGACACATTCTTCATGTACTTTGGCCAAGCAAACTGCAGTTTTGTTTTGATATTTTGCTGGATGCAGGATCTGGTAGGGTGGGACAGACCTCTGGTAGCATAACTTTGTCTTTGGCTTGTATGCTGATAAATAGAGCACTGTGTGTATCTGGAGATCATAATACAAATCTTTGCTAATCATTGATTCAGGAGCTCCGTGAGCTGATTTTAAAATATCGTGAAGACATCATTAGTGTGCGGACAGCAGCAGATCACCTTGAAGAGAAGCTTAAGGCAGAGATTTTATTCTTAAAAGAGCAGATTCAAGCTGAGCAATATTTGAAAGAAAATATAGAAGAAACTCTACAGCTGGAAATAGAGAATTGCAAAGAGGAAATAGGTGAGCAAGGGTAAACCAGTCTCAAAATAGGAATATTAGGAATTAGTAAGGTAAGTGAAGACTTGATTTCATCATAAGTAGACTTACCTGAATTTTAAATACTGTCTGGTTTTGATAGCAGATACACCAAAGCTGTGCAGCTGAAAACAAAAGCAGAATTACTTGTTTACCTTTGAGGTACCTTTGATGTAGCGTGTGCTTAATTCTGCTTTAAATATTAACAGAGGTAAACAGGGTATGTCCAGTTCCCTGTGTTTTTCTTGCATTTAAGCTTTATTATTCTTGTTTTTCAGCTTCCATTTCCAGTTTAAAAGCTGAACTGGAAAGAATAAAAGTGGAAAAAGAACAGGTAAGGAGCCCTTTCACTGTGGGATTTTGGGGTTTGTGGTTTTGTTTTGTTTTGCAGGTTTTTTAAACAATCCTATTAGGATTCTTTTTTTCTGCTGGTTCTGTCAGCGACACTGTGTTGCTGTCTTTGACATCAACCTCTTGCTATCAGAGAAAATGAACTTTTTTTTTTTTCCCCATCTGCCTTTGAAGTTTCAGTAACACTTTAGATATATTTTTGTACAGTGTTTACTGTGCCCAGTATTGGGAGGGAAAGAGCTGAACTAAGGAGAGAATTGTGAAACACATAACATTGTTGTTCCTTCATCTCAGTGTGCTTCTGGGGTGCTGGAGGGCTGGCTTGTTGGTGTGGAGAACCTTTCCTTAAGAAGGAACACTAGTCTGTGCGTTTGCACAGATTTTCTTGCTGAAGGCTCTGGCACTGCGCTGGACACTCTCAGACTGTTGCAACTCTTGGTATCACTAAGAGTGTAGGTGCGCCTGTGTTGTAGTGGCACCTGTGTAGTTTCTGTGACCGTTTCAAAGGAAGCACACGTAAGGTCATGCCTGGAGCTCCAAGGCACAGAATTGATGCCACTGTAGGACTGGGACACGTCCCTAGTTCTTTTCTTTAAAAGGTGTTTTGTCTGTTTGTTAATATGTAACCTAAATACTGGGTTAAGTAATTTCTAACTAATATTAGGCTACCTAATGATAACAATGTAAATGTCAGGTTTGGCCATTTCTCTCCAGCTCTAAAAAGAAATAAATGCAGAGGAGATGTTATTTAGGTGTTTTCTGTGTCCCTCGGAGAGGTTGTTTAGGTGTATTTCTGAGTCCCAGGAAAGACAGGTAGGCTATATTTCCTGTATGGAGGAACTGTGAGAAATTGAAACATTTAGGAGATTTAGTTAATACTTCTTTTATTATTTTAATATAGTTGGAAAGTTCTTCGCAGGAAAACCTGCAGCAGCTGGAGACTCTGCAGGAAGCAAAAAACGCTCTAGAAGAACAGCTGAAGAAGGAGACTGCAGCAAAGGTAGCTGTGATGTCTGGGTATGATGTATATACGCATCTTCTATGATGGGATCAGAGAATGTGTTGCTACATTAGAGTGAAAAAGGAAGCTTTTGAATTTGGTAAGATTCTGGCAGTGAAATATGCATTTTATTGGATGCAATTTTAAATCCTCATGCCAATCACTTTGCACTTGCATTTGTAAAGCAGTGGATCTGAATTGCTGCTAATTGAGTATCTCTGTTGGATTGCCCTCTGAAGTTAGGCTTGAGGAACGTTTCTGCTTATAGAAATCTTTCTTCCTGGTTAACCAAACCTTGGATTTGAATGCTTTGATACGTTTGAATAACTGCCACTTTGCTGTTGCTGTAGGAAGGAGCCCTGCTTTGGCAGTCAGAGGAATGAATTGTGATCTCTCTCTCTCATACTGTGTCCCACCCCCCGGACTTCTTTGACTAAAACTCAAGACAGCAAGATAGTTGTATTTCTGCCAGCAGATTACTGCCTTTCAGCTACGGTCGTGTTTCATTAAAACTCTGAAATCTGCTTTTTTTGGTTTGAGATCCTTGAATCTAGTGCTGGTAAAAGACTTCTTCATGCTTTAAACAATCTAATGAGGATGTGTCTGATGGGTAGTAGCCCCTGATTCTGCAGTTAGGAAAATTAAGGGGTAGGAAGAGCGATTGGTTTAATTTCTTGCCAGGACTCTGAGAATAGCCATGCTTATTTTTTCTAGTATCATGCTATAATCAATTTATACAAGTTTCTCCTTTTTTATTCAGTTTAAGCATAGCATAAAAAATCTTTTTCTCTTCAGGCAAACCTTGAACAGATGGTATTTGAAGAGAAGAATAAAGCTCAGCGGTTGCAGACTGAATTAGATGTCAGCGAGCAAGTGCAGAGAGATTTTGTAAAGCTTTCTCAGACACTTCAGGTAAGAGAAGTACAATCCATTTGTAAGGTGCAACTTTTGTTTCTTTACTTCTCCAGAGCTATGTAAAGTTGTAAATTTTCTTAAGTTGGTGTTTATGAACTGGTTTTAGTTATTAGTATAATAAAATGGTCAAGTATTCCTAGTATAATACCAGTATTAAAACCTATTGAGGATTTTATTCTGATTGTTTGATTCCAACCAATTCTCAGCAGCAAAAATACACAATTATTGGACTAGAAGGAACCACAGAGAGCCGTAACTAACGGTACCTTTAGACCATAGTATTTCAGCGTCCATCTCCTGATGTTTTCCACTATGTTACTTTTCATAGCAAATCATTACGGTGCAAATATCTTGAGGATGAAGTAAGGAACTTGTACTGTTTAATGAGAATATATGAAATGGTTCTCTGTGTTATATTTACTGCTTTCTGTTTATGCTATCTAAGTCTTATACTTGCTGTTGTTACTGTTGCGAGACTTGTATTTTCTCCAAAAAGTGAAACTTGTGGTTGACGTTGAGATACCAAAAGGTGGCTGGAGGAAGGAGTTTTGGTAGGGCCGTTCACCAAGGCCAGTTCCAGTTTGTCAGGCGGATCTCTCTTTCTGTTAACTGCAGAGAGCACGAAGGGACCTGCAGGTTTTGTGTTTGCGGGGTGACTAACGTGTCTGCTCAGGAAGCCAGACTGGGCTGGTCTCCCCTTGAGTGCGTGCTGTTTAGAATTTGCACCTCCCCTCACGCTCCAGCGTACTAGAAATCGTGCTCAGAGAGGAGGTGCTGAATTTTCAGCACTTTGACTTCTTGGCCAGTCTGGTCAGTGAAATTCAGCAGAATGAAAAATACAGTTTTTTGGAGTCAAGTGTGCAGGTTTATTTGGAAAACTAAAAGAGGAGTATAGGAGATAGTTTACTAGACAGAGTTTAGCTGGATAGACCATAGGGAGCTGTTGTCCGTTGTTCTGGCTCTTTCTGGAGGAGCAGGTAGGACAAAGGACACTATTGAATCGTCCTGGCTAGTGAAGTTGCCTGTTTTTTTTTTTTTTTTTTTTTTTTTCCCCCCCCCATCACCCTTTCACATGCCCTGATTTATGCAGTTCTTAGAGCAAAACCACACACGCCACTCTGAAGATGTGTGGTGCACTCTCCCAAAACGTGCAGGTAGTTTAGCAGGCCTTCAGTAACGAGCTCAGCAGGCGTGTGGTAGCTCTGCATTTTGTGCGTTCTTTCTGCCCCCAAGCAGCTATTACACAGAAGTTCCTCAGCAGTTAGTGCTTTCAGTTTAAACAATGGTTTATGTTGTCTTCGTGTACAAGATCTGCTGTGTCACATGAGAGTTTACCGTTGAATGAGGGGTTTGCTTTCTTGATAGCCAGGCAGGGTTGTTTCCTTCCCTGACCTTATCGGTGAGAGCTTGGGTGAGTATCACCCGTGTGGGGTGTCCACTGGTCAAACTAGGTATCAGCAGTGGAGGGGAAGGGCTAAAAATCAAATTAACAACTAGTTGGGAATTTACAGCTGAAAACCTGGTTCCTAATACAAAGAATGTGAAAGTTGGAATGTTTAAAACAAATAATTTTTTTAAAAAAATGGTGATCTCTTTGCATCCATTTCAGCACAGTTCTGCTGGGCGCTTTTTCAGCCCACAAGAAGAAATAGCTTGATAGATTATCAGAAAAGCAAGTGAGCTTGAAAATGGGACGTTTCCTCAAAGAGCGCTTTAGCTTTGATCTTGAGAGGCTTGAAGGTGTACGTTAGGCAGATCTGTACTTCCTTTACATTTTTTTTTGTGAACGTTTTCATTGCTTTGCACATCTCCAGTCTGCCTGGCCAGTGTGGTGTCAGTGCCCGGTTATTAGGCAGAACGTGGAGTGATGATGAAGGCTTGCTTGAGCCCCCCAGAAAGTGGCTTTTTATTGT
Source organism: Falco cherrug (assembly GCF_023634085.1). Lineage (NCBI taxonomy): Eukaryota > Metazoa > Chordata > Aves > Falconiformes > Falconidae > Falco > Falco cherrug. The sequence continues at coordinate 105,336,084 of NC_073697.1, read as the reverse complement.
AAAAACACACCTGCCTTACGTCTTCCTTCCTCCCATTCTTGATTCTGAGTTTTCCAGCTGATAATTGGGTTTCTCCTCTGCTTGCACAGGTCCTAGGCGTTGCTAACGTGGCCTTTGGCTCAGTTCTGGTTACAGGTCTGAGGTCTCGCACCAGCACGTTTTGCTCAATGGCATCTGTTGGTTTTCTGCAGGTGCAGCTGGAGCGGATCCGGCAGGCAGATTCCCTGGAGAGAATCCGTGCAATCCTGAATGACACAAAACTGACGGACATTAATCAGCTTCCTGAAACATGACACCCTGATGAGCGGGCTCCAAGGCTGCATTTGGGGTTTTTAACTCATCTTTATAGCAACATTAATTATTATTTAACTCTAACCGAAAGAGCAGAAGACAACAGAGGGGAGCAATGACTAAGTTTTATTTCTAGAGGGAAAAAGGTTTCGTACTGGGCAGGAAGAGAGCACAAGGGTGACTTGCAGTGTAGGAAGGAGAACTTTCTAATGGAAACACTAATGAGTGCAGTGTTTCGTGTTCCACTGAGTGGGATCAGTCCTTACATTCTGAAAAACTTCCCCTCTTTCAGCCGACTTCGTAACCTAATATAGAGTTTTGGAACATTTACCCCCTGTCTCTCCCTCTTTCCTTTCCCCCCACTACTGTGATCAAAGTAGCTGCTGGAAACTGTATCGTCCCTCCAAAACATTGAAGAGCAAAGTGGTTGAAGTTTTTCTGTTTGAATAGTCAGTAACAGTATTCAGCTAGCAGAGAGAATGAGGTGTAGAGTATGCTGTATGAATATTTTATATTAAAATATGACTTTATTAGCAGGACACTGGATATTGACCTTATTTCATAACTCAGTGCTTTTTTTTTTTTTTTTTTTTTTTAAAACCATTGACTTTGTGTTGAAGAATCTGAACGCTGCTGAAATGTGGTGGACATGAGTGAGCCGTATGTCTCCTGATCATGTAAATGCTAATCCAAAAAAATGAAAAATGTACTGAGAATTTAGCTCCTTGAAATTTTTCTGTTGGATTCTGATACTTCAAGAAAAGCACAAGAAATGCACTGTTTTGTATAATCTCTTTTCGGAAATGTAATTTAGAATATGGAACTACAATTGGTTCTTTCTCATCTCTAAAGCTGAGCAGTACCTGTAATCCCATCTCTATGTAAAAAAAAAAAACACAAACCCCCCCCCCCAAAAAACCCAAACCAACCACAAAAAAACCCAAAAAAAACCCAACCAAAACTAAAGCAAACAAAAAACTCAAACTAGTAGAAATCCTGTGCGTGGAGTTTATGCAGGTCTGCTTTGCTGTGGTGGATGACACCAGGTGTAAAGTTTCTAGTTTTCACTGGGAAGTATCTGAGTGAGATGCTGAGTGAAGCGCTGAGCTGGACCCACCTCTCTGGGGCAGCTTAATAATATGCAAAATGGTGATCGCGCTCTCGATCGCAGAGCACAAATGCAAAGGAGCTGCGTTATTCTGCTGGCTCAAGTTTGAAAGGTACAGTGCATCTCTTACTTTAAAGTTTGGTATCATGGTATTGCTCAGAGTCAACTCCTACGCTGTCCCATATTTCTGTAACCGTACGTTTAAATTACACTATATATCATGACAGCAGAGGCAGGAAATTCTTGTGATCAGTCAGCTGCTGGGTTTGGGTTTCTGGTTCTATAAATGTATGGTGGTAACATGACTGTTCCTCCTCCTTTTTCTCCTTTCATTGGAGTTCTGTGTGCACGGTTGGGTAGCAGCGGTTCCGTGTACGGTTGCAAGGTGTTGATAGTACTGGTGCTGCAAACTGAGTTCTTGATCTGGCCCCTGCTTACAACTCAATTAAAAGAAGGGAGGCTGAGGGGCAGATGACTGTCCAAAATTTATAGTTCAGACTTTCCTCCATTGCTGATCGTTTTTTCTTTACGTACTTGGTTATAGATCTGAAGGTGATAAAGAAAACCAGAAGTGGCAGAAAGTGCCCCAAACTGTAATGCACGTGACTGTATTTTAAGTGCTTAAATCTTTTTAGCAGTGTATATCCTGCTACTAACATAAAGTCAGAACGGTGGTTTTGAAGAGGAATGCCTTAAAAACAGCCAAAAAGAAGCATCCAAGTTCAATCCCTTGTCACTCATTGCAATAATTAAAGCATTTAATTCAGCCTAGTAATTAATACTTTTCATAATCTTGACACCCAAAAGCCATTTTTCCTCCCTTAGTAATGACTAGACTAATAGGTGGCAGAGTTGTATCTTCTTGAGATGACACTTAATTTCACTTAGAAGTGAAATTGCAATGTGGGTTCGGTTCTTTATTAATTGGTTGTTGCCAGATTTTGGGGGTCTTAACCTTTCTTACTATTTGCTGAACGGTGAGGTGACAGCAGCTGCGTCCTGATGCATAAATCCAACAGCAGATGTTCTGCATTCAGTTTCCCAATGGTCAGGGTCGTGTTCTGTTGAGTAAATTTGGAGAAAAAAAAAAATGTAGGTCTTTATTAGGAGCTGCAGAGCAAAAAGCTTTTTCCTGCGTTCCCTTCCTTCCCGAAAACTAATTTGTAACTGTTTGCCGAGACTCAGCCTGCGCGGCAGTGGTTAAGGAAGGTGACTGTTGTATGGCAAAACCGTGACAAATCCTGTACGTCTCTTCAGCAAGCTGAATCCTTGAGGAACTGCACCTGAAGACTTAGGCAGAGAAGAAATTTTTGGTTGAGTTTCTGGACTGTCCTAGTGCAAGAGAGCGAGGAACGCGGCTGTTAGTGGCCTTGCAGCATCCCTGGCTGCTCTGTGTCTTGGTGCCCCTTCACAGCAGCCCTGGCTCCCCGTCTGCTGGGAACGGCCGCGGCCGGGGCTGACCACCGCGGTGGTTTCAAGCAGTACAGGGCTGGGGGGCTTTTCCCCAGTGGCATTTTTAACAGATTGTTGCCGCAGCTTTCTGTAGGCACAGCGGTGGCAGGTGAGGGCTGCAGGGGGGCTCTCTGCACACCAGAGGGAAGAGAGGCGAGCGGGTGAACCGTTTGTGATCCCTCACAGACACAGTAATGGAACAGCTGCCGAGTGGAGTCCTGCATGTGTGTGTGCGTGTCTGTGTGCATGCTCGTGTATTTTTCTCCGTGGACAGCGATGGCACGTTGGGCCAGTTGGCAGGAGGCTGGAGGTGGACGCAGTTCAGCAGGGAAGGACCGTGTGCTCTGGAGAGGAAGGGGGTGCCGTTACTGCGCGGCTGGCTGCCTTTTCACCACCTTACTCCACCAGGCCCCCGAGCACCTTTACTGCTGTTCATGTACTAATGGCAGACCGTTACCTTTTTAAATACTGTCTTATTTTTAAATTGGAAACCTGACAGTCTGCGATGGGCTCCCTGCAGGCAGCCGTCGTGGTGGGGCCGTCCCTCCCTGGGAAGGAAAGCGCAGCTTCAGCAGCAGTAACACAAGCTTCTGCTGAATTCAACTTCAGACACTTCAAGGAGCCTTTTGAAACAAACCAAACCAGAAGGGGGTGAGAGCAGAGCAAACAGAACAAGGCTGTTAATTGAAGTGTGGTAAAAGCTCTTGGCTGTATGTACAGGATGGGTTATGGTGTTACCACTTGTAAAATGTCAGAACAAACGCACTTCCCTCCAGTCACTGGTGTCCTGGAGCTTGACTGGAGCCGGGTGGGAGGTTCCCCTGGCTTAGCAAGGGATTGGGAACAGGCACAGATCCAGCCCGGCAGGTCGGCTGTGGCGCAGGGTGAGTGGGTCAGAAACCCAGATTCTGCTCGCGTAGCCGTGAAGGGTCAGTTCTGTGTGCGTTCCTCTGCCTGTGTAGTCTTAATCTGTACAAACCCAAGTGTTCGTGCAGCATGTCCGGTAACCTCGTTACCCAGCGGGTACTACCAGCCCTCCTTCCCTTCCAGCTTCCCGTTGGCACTGCGCACCGTGCCCCCTTCCCTAGCAGTGCAGTACCGCTTCCAAAACTGAGCTTGGCCCTCTCACCTTTCCTGAGGGGCGGGGGGAAGGGGACGACGGCTATCGATGGTCTGCTAAAGCTCATCTACAGATCGCTAATTGGCCTTGTAACATCAGACGGGACTCCAGCCCCCCTTCTGCTACCGGCCAACTGAGTGTTTGGAAGCGAATGCTGCATCCCGGTGGTGTCCTGTGCGACGACCGTGGGTGTAGAGCCCTGCTGCCCGCAGGAGCCGCGTGTAACCATTTGTTAACTGTATTGAAGGTGTGTCCTTTATGAAGAAAGTGTTCCAAATTAAAAAAAGCTGCTGAAGTGCGTGCGCTTCTCTGGTCTTTCTGCTCTGCCTTCTGCCGCAGGCCATAGGCATGCCCTGGCCCCCACCGTCACCCCAGGGAGTGTGCTGCGGGTAGCAATTCCCACCCTGCCGAGCTAGCTGTGAGTATTCCACGAGAATGTACATCACGTAGTACGGCTGCTGCATACTCTCCTTCCCGCAAAGCACACGGCGGGTAAAGGAGTCTTATCAAAAGTATTTTATTTCCCAGTCCCTCTTTACAAAATAAGAAGTAAAAGGTGTATTGTTCCACATACAAATGTTCAATATACAAGGGGAAATACCGGGGAAGATTAAAGCTCGTCCAGCCTTCTGGTGCAGGTTTCTCAGGGGGGGGCACGTTAGAAGTTCACGTGGCTCCTGATGTCATTGATCTGCTTTACCATTTCCCTTATGTGTTCTCCCCTTCAAGAAAAATAAATCCAAGTCAAAATGTCGCTCAAAACTGATCAGGAAGGAAAAGACTTGATGGGGTAGAAGCGGAGGCCGGGAGCACCACACCACTGCGGGTTGGTTTATTAATTACAGGCTGGACAGGGCCCGCCAAGGGAGCCTGGGGCAAAAAGCAGCCTTAACCCAACCCACTTTGGTGGCAGCGCGAGATGTCAGCGCTGCTGTCCGGACTGGGACCTTTGTTAGGCTCCAGCAGGTGGTCGGTCAGCCCTGCAGGCAGCAGTGTTTAAATCACTCCCCCGGCTGATTAGCGTGGCCCAGGTACACGCCAGGGCCTGCGTGCCACAGAGGAGCCCAGGCTTTAACTTACTCTTCCTTCAGGACAGTCTGGATGCACTTGCTCTGGTAGGCACTGAGGGTGATGCTGGGCTTGCGGGGGCTGGTGCCCTTCTCCATCTTTTTCTGCTGGTATTCCTTTTTCATCTTAACCTGCAGGTGACAGACAGAAAGCCAACCCCGGTTAGTGTCGGTGCTGCCTGCCAAAGTGACAGCTGGGCGTGTCGTGCTGCAGCGACTTCTCTCCGGTTACAATCAGCTTGCTTGTGCGCTCTTCCTCCCACAAAGAGGAGAGAAGGTTACTGCTAGGCTGAGGAAGATGCACAGGCTTTCTCAGGGTTTAGGCCAGGTCGCAGAGGTTCTGTCTGTATTGCTAACGAGGATCAGAAGTTATTGTAGTGTGCTGTGGCTGACTGAACAGAAGCACACCGCTGCGTTCTGTCAGCACTGCTGCGTGAGCGAGGTGGTGCCGATTCCTTGCCCCCCGGGAAGGCGTTACCCACCTGTCTGATGGCGTTGCTCAGGTGCTGCAGCTGGTCATGGATGGTCTGCAGCTCCTTCTTCATATCTTTTTCACTGTCCGACAGAACAGGAAGCTGAGAGTGGAAACTCCGAAGTACTTTCTTCATCCTTGATGCACAAAGCAAGAAACGTTGCCCAATTAACTTACCTATCAGAGCAGCTGTGCTAAGACACCAACAGCCCTGCGCTTCTGTTGCTCTTCCTAAGCCTCAGGGGCTCAAGCCCCTGCTCTCCCCTCTCGGCTCGTCCCACACGGCCTTCCTGCCCAGCAGGCTGACTGCGCCTGCGCCTCAAGGTCACCACTGAGCCCAAACAAAGGGAATGCAGAAGCCAGGTCTTCTCACAAACCAGCGCAGCACCTGCTGCCCACTGTTGTGCCGCACCTGCAAACATCCATTGAACAGCAAGTGATCTGTGACAGAACAGCGCGTGGGTTGCACTCACCTGTTCATAATGTCTTCTTGCTTCTCTTTAGCTTCCTCATACTTGTCAGCCAAGCGCTCGGCCATTTCCCGCAAGCTTTTCCTTTATGCAAGTGAAAAATGTTTATGTACTTTAGATTTACGTGCAAGGCAAGTCTGGATGGGGAACAGGACAAGGAGCCTGAGAAAGCAAGCTGGAGGATGGAGCGAAGCTACATGCTCAATTACAGCTGGAAATGCATTGGCTTGCTTCACGCAGGACCCTGTATAAAGCACTTTTTGCACAAAGGTGCATCATTCCTGATGCCTGATTTGATAAAAGCAGACAGTTTATACTCACCGTTCCTCTCGACAGTAATTCAGATCTTCCAGTTGCTTCTTTTTCTGTCCCCACAGCAGCTTCACTCTTTAAATAAGTAAATACATAAAATCAAAGCACCCACAACAGCAATACAGCTAAATCAGGATTTATGCCATAGAAAATATGACAAAAGTGACTAATACTCCAGGGAGTGTGAAGAACTAAAGACACTGAAAAACGGGCAGTGGTGAGAACACACTCTTCCGTTTTGTCCTAACTTTATATTGTAAGTAAATACAATTTGCAGCAGCAGAGACTTAATGCATTTTTCCTTTGTCAGGATTATTGCTGAGGTCAAAGGATTTCCTGCCACCCACAGGTACAGGCAGACTAGCAACAGCAAGACACAAGTACATTATGTATGTGTGTAGGGTTTTTTTCTTATTTCCCCGATGAGCCACTATAGAGATGACTTACTATGCTCACCCCTGCTTTCCCTAGTAGCTCAGCTTTCAGTTCTGGTATCGCATTAGTCTCTTCCATGAGTACGTTTCACTCATGTACAAGGGTTAGTCCAGCAGAGGAGGTTTGGTGCTGGGCTTCGTGCTGTGGATTCCCAGAGACACGGCTCAGCACCCATGTACGAGGGATCTGCATTACCTTTGCTGAATTTCCTCTTTTGCCAGATCTTGTTTCAGTATGTATTCCTCTCTGAACACCTGCGTGGCTCTGCTAAGAAGCTGAAGGCATTCTTCAGGGGGAGGAGCAGCATCTTTATCAGCAGACCTTCAGAACACGAGAGAGGGCTTTGCAATCTCACTCTAACATGTTCCTTTGAAAGGTTAAACAACTTCACAGTATTTATGGTAAGGGCTTAGGCGGGCTCAGTTACGGAAGTGAGGGACTAGTTAAATCCCTTCACTACAAATCATTTTCCTTACAGGAGCACATCCCAAGGGATCTTGAGATACTCAGAAACCCAGAGAACAAGTGATGAGCAACCCCATCAGCTGAGGTCAGGGCTGCTTTGTGCAGGGACTGTGGCAAGGTGACCCCCTCCCCACCCAGCCTGCATTGTTACTGCATGCGATGCCATCCGTGTACGGACAGGGAGGCACAGGGCAGCTGCAGTTGTGCCCCCGTTATTGCTATGTCCAAGCTAACACACACTATTCCTGAGAGGCTTCCCTCAGGATTTACTTACTTCAGAAGCAAGGGATTGGCAGAACTGCGCTGCAGGATGCTTCGGATATGCTTCTCGAATGAATGCTGTGACTCAGCCAGGATCCGGAGAGGGGAAACGGCAACATCTTTGTCGTCTCTGGTACACAGCAGAGGAGGGGACGCAGGATGGACTGTACTTCTACCGAAGAACATCAAATTGGAGAACACATTAAATTTTTCTGGCTTAAACTATGTCAGAGTCTAAATGGTAGTTGGTAGTTAAAAGTGAGGAACTCATCCGCTGTGGGGTTATATTACAGCGGTAAGTCGGAAGTGTTTTAAGAGAAACCATTCCAATTGTGTGGTAAACCAGCTCTGAACAAAGCTGGTGGAGCTCACATCCCAATGTCTTTCTGTTTGGCCACAGCTGAAACTAGCGAGAATCATAAATACCCTTTCACCTAAGGAGGAGAAAGTTCCCTAACAAGGCAAGCAAGCGCCTGAACAGCAGAACAACCGGCTCTTCAAAGCAGCTTGCTAGGTCACTGTCCACCTATGTCATGTCAGATAATAATGGGGTTTAAACAAGCTGTGAGGAAACTTGTAAGAACACTGCAGAAATGGTTTAAAAATAAAAGGACTATAAGAGAACCTGACATTAATAGTAGCTCTGCTGAAGGCACCTGTCATACTTTAAACTGTTCTCAGCAATACACAAACTGAAAATGGTGCCCTCCCCTCAATATGTTCACTTAATTGTGCAAATGCTAGTCTCTCACCTTTCCCACCACCCCACCCCCCAAAAAAAAAGTAAAGGTTGCTTTGGAAATGCTGCTAAAATCCCATGACTTTAAAGCACTTTAAGAACCCACTTTTTTCCCTCCCCTTTCACGCAAATGTAACCTTGGTGCCCATTAAGAACCGCTGTACTACTGTCTGTAAACAAGCTTCAGATTTTCATGTTCCTCATTACAGAAATGAGGAAAAAACCCCAATGACACCATCAAGAATGATGCAGCTCTTGTCCCCAGTACTCATTAGGAGTGATTAGGTTAATTGTATTCACTACAAACACCTTATCAGTAGATAAATAACCACTATAATAACACTGAAGGGCTCAGCCAGGGAGTGTTCAGAAGGCAAACTTCATTCTGTCATAAGAGGTGCCAAAGTCTGGGATGAAGGAATTACTAAGAATAGTAATAAAAAAAAGATCTCCTCAGATCCTTCTCCTGCAACAGTCACAGATTTCAAACCAATTAAGACCCGCGTACAAGAGAGGCCTTGTAATACACTCATAGGTGTTTGTGATGCAGATCATCGTGGGCCCCAGGATGTCCGAAACAATCCAAAATCCTCTAATTGGAGCAGGTTGCCTGAAGGGAAGAAAACGCAAGAATTCCACAGTCAAAAAAGTTCTTTGGTCCTGAAGTTGTCAAGTTCACTCTTCTGGAAAAGCTCTAGCCATGGGCCTAAGCCAGACACCTTTTGCTCAGCCAAGACTCCCTCAAGAGGGAGTCCTGCAAATTAATTTTCCTCATCCCACACAATCTGACTGGCAGTCAGAGGCACCAGTGCAGAGTCACCCACCCGGAGATGGGGAGCACTGGCACCACTTCACCGTGAAACAACAAACTGCTGTGACCCGGGAAGCATTACCCACTCCTAGTGCGAGGCACAGACCTCCTCAGGAGGGGACATGGTTACTGCCTCTACCACCCTCTCGGTCCCCACGCCCTCTCCCCAGGTAGCCACTACCGCCACTGGGGAGGCACTCCCTGTGCTGACCTAGGGAGCACTTGAGATTAGAGCACTTAACTCCTAAAGATTTTTTTCTGCATTTTCTTAGTGTATTTAACACACAGCAGTCTATAGATATGATTAGGCCTTACAAAAGTGAGAAAATAAAGCAGATGATATATTATGTAGCCCAACAAATGATGCCTCTTAGGCCTGACTACACTCAAAAAAGATCAGATGTTCTTTTGAGGCACTGTTTGATCCTCAACACAAGGATAAAAGAAACACGTCAGCATTGAAGCCTCTTAGCCAAAGCAAGCCTCAGAGGTGCCCAGGGTCACCTAAAAGGCAGTAAAAATTTCTGTAGTTTTGATAGATGATTTTCAGACAGGAATTTAAGCTCACCTTGCTAACTGTGCATAAAGAACCCTGATGCACAAATCGCTTATTTGTATTATCTGAATTCTGTTGAGCCGACTTCATTATTTTTAATGGCAAGAATGCAGCAAAAGAGGGCAAGTCCTAAGTATTTTCCACAACAACTCACTGATTTGGAAGCAATGGAAAGGGTTTGGTTTTTACCTGCATGGCAATGGTTTTGTACAAAGAATATGTTCAACAAAGCACTTCTGTTCTGCTCCCAGCTCTTGTAAACTGTCTTTGTCTTCTTCATCTGCGAAGAGATTTGTTGAAATGCATCAGATCCACTTTGCAGGGTAAGGGATTCTCAGTACTACCCGCATCCACCAGCTTGTTAATAGCAAAAATGTAGGTGTTCAGGTAATACGCTCCTCCCATAACATGCAACAGGCTCCCCACTCACCTGAACCAAGGAATTTGTGTAGTTTATTGATCCATGTCAACCCCACGCTATGAACACCAGCTTCATGCGTGCAGTGGTATCTAGATGGACATTTGGGATCTGAAATTTAAACAGCAAATGTCAGAGAAGGCACTGAACTGAGAAAAACTCAACCCTCAGACCTGCGTTGCTGAATACATGTACCAACTTACTGCCCAGTCAGCGTTAACATCTCGTTGCATGTACTAACTCGTCCCCATCCGAAACCTGAGCTAGATGTATTAGCCACGTTACTAGAGTTCTGTATAAAATTAAATCATGCTTGAAATACCCGATGAATTGTTTTGAACTATCCCTAATCACACCACATCTGTATCAATCCATCAGATTCCAAAGGGAAGACCAGTTAAAGCCAGCAGGCGAGCATTCTGACAAGACCCAAACGCTTTGTCCTACCCGACCTCCTGCCCCACAATTACATCCGACAGACTAATAAGCAGATACCAGCTCTTCCCTCAGGATCGCCAGCCCCACAACACTTGCTTACAACTTCTGCTTTATAATCCACCACTGAGAGAATTTAGTATTATGTGACCGTATGTGACCTGCCCTTGAGTAAACACCAAAGCACCTCCCAGCCTTGCTCCTTCCACAACTTTATTGAAGGCATTAAGCAAATCCTTATTCTAGTACCACCATCTGCTTGACGACAGCGATAATCGGTGAATAGCTTGATCCTAAACGCATGCAATAAAGCAAGTAAAAGCCAACACCCTGAAGGACAACCCTACCTCGATGCAATTTGATTGGGCAAGAGAAATCAGACTCCAAAGGCTCTTCTTCATCTCCTGATGCCAGTTTTAGTGCAAGTTCTAGCTCAACGCATTCAAACACATACAGGGAAGGAATCAGATCAGATCTTGGGTCCCATGACTTTTCTGACTGTAAAGAGCATTGAATTCATCTTTAAATGTGAGACCATTTAAATAAAAATGCCAACATCTGCATCAAGAAAGAGTTATATAATACAGGTAAGGTATTAATTGTCAGGGAAAGTAGTTCAAGTCCCTTCATTTTTTACTTAAAAAAATTTATCTCAGGAACAGGGTTTCTTCTTAGAAGATCCTCTTTAAAATAGCTCTTAGTAAGTTTGATCAAAATGTGATCTACCATCAGGATACACAGAAGTGGAATTTAAAATAAAAGCATCAGAGGGTCACAGGGACTGGCTGGAATAGGAGGAAAGCTTGCTACCTCATTATAGAAGAATGCAGCTTTGGAACTTGGTGTTCACCTCCAGGCATCTTGCAGCCAGAAACTCTGACTAAAGAAACAAAAATGCATACAGAAAAAAAATGAGACAAGGTACCTGCTCATCATCCTCTTCTCCATCCAGTACAACACAGTGATAAAGCATTCCCGACTCAGTGGCGATCACCAGGATGTTTGGAACACAAGGGAGGCAAAGGACAGCACAGGCATCGTAGCCATAGTTATCTTCTGCAGCAGGGTGCATGGGCAGAGGGCCGAGCAGCTTCCCAAGATTCCCAATGCTGGAATAAAGACGACACGTTCACAACACAAGTTGTGGAAGGAGAGTTCCCCATGGTTGCCTGCAGGAGTTTGCTGCGCAATAACTACAAAATCAGGATGCTTTAAAAAAAACCAACCAAACAAAAACTCCCAGAAACCCCAAGCCACCCAATGGTTTGGAGTTCTGTCTAATTTTCATTAAACAGCAGCAACCCAGACTGCAAACTAAAAGTCTGAACTACACCTACTTGATGGAGATCTCAGAGAAGAAATCGGAGCTCAGTGATAATGTTTTATGCTTTGAAAGCAACCAAGCTACCAATTGGAAAAAATTCAAGAAGAAACATTTTCATACAAGAACACAAAGTACTCATGGGAAGCTCAACTTAATTATCTTTATCACTTAATTGGTTTCTTGCTTATTAAAGCACTTTACAAGCAGCATTTTGTGGCATGGCATTTCTCTGGGTAGAACTTTTGAAGGACTGAGCCCGTTTCACTGCCTACAGACAGGTCTGCTTGAATGCTGCATCGTTTCTCATGCAAACAGTACTGTTTCTAATCTAAATACCACACATTTTAATATTCAGTTACATTAGCTCTAACTTGTAAGTTTTCCCGCATCTTCTCAGTTTTCTGAAGTCATTTCTTCTCATGTCATGTTTATATTCTTGATCCATATTCTTGACTTTTCACTACAGAACATGCCTGCGAACCTTCTACAATCTTAAAATACTTCTTTTTCTAAGATGCCACTGGTTCATTCAGCCTCATCCAAAGCTAAAGATGTCTGTGCTGCGGACTGAAGGCCCCAAAATACACTTAACAGCCCTAGACCCACTGATCTTTTAACAGTCTGGCATCCTCATTTCAGATTTCTGATGGGAAATAATGGACAGTGGATTTTCCGAAGTGGAAAGTGCACCCTTAACATCTGGATGACAAAGGATGACACACTGTTCTTGGATTTCAATCTGTTAGCACTGCCACAAAGAGACAGAACAGGCTGCAATATAATAAAACTCAGCCAGGCACCCGCTGCAGACAGTGTCTCAGCCAAACTGAGAGATGGCTCTCCGACCCTAACATTGTACAAACATACAAGCACCCCACGAAACCTGATGATGAATGCAATCCCACCTCTGAAGCAGGCTGATGTAGGTGAGGAATGTCTCTCCATTTTCATACAAAATGTAAAGCGGATAGGCCAACACTTCTTCGCTCCCTCGCTGCCCAAGTATGTTCTTTGGGACCGGCACCAGCGGGCCAAAGTCAAACGCCACTGCGGTCTCTCCCAGTGACGCTGTATAGGCTCTCCTGGGGACAAGTCAGAACAAGACCTGAAGTCAGCAGTGATTGCGAGGACACAAGCATTTAGGTCCATCAGTACATGCTGACAAATTACTGCTAAACACCTCTCCATCAGTCCTTTGACGCATCCTCTTTTCAGCAGCAAAAGCATGCAAGTAACATCCTTCTTACAGTACCTCGTTTCTGCAACACAACCACCAGCCAGCCCAGTTTCACAGGATAAAAAGATGAGGGCGTGCTGGTATTTGCTGTGTAGTACATCAGCCTGTGACTCAACTAGTAGACCCTCAAGTTTTTCCTTGCTGACTAGGCCAAGAGCAAAATAAAAAGATGATCTATTTTCTATATTCCTCACTCAAAAAGGCCTTCTTATCCCCACCTTAACGACTACTCTGACAAACACTCGACTATACAGTTTGTTACTGCTTTCTTTTGGAAGGATGGGAAAAAAGAAAATAAAAAGTGCAGTTACTGTGCTAGGAAGAAGTCCTCACACTGAAGAGGTCCACGAAAAAAATCACATCAGATCTTCAGGCAGATTTATCGCTTATTCATTAAAAGCACAGCTAAGAATAGAGCTTATTCTGCCAAGACATTTCAAAATACAAGAAGCCACACAAACCCTTTTTTGATTGTAAGGGTCTCCTCCTCAGTGTCTGAAAGAGCGATCACTTTGATGGGTGTCTGAGGCACCTTCAGACTGTAAAACCTACAGGAAAGAAACACCGGCAATGTTCATTCAGCTGGCAGTGTTGCACATGTCCCTGCCAGCGCAGGAACATCAGTTGGTATCTGTCTAAAATTTCTCACATCCTATTTTTTATTAGTAGTCCTGGTAAGAATGGTAGCACACAAACTAGCAAAAAATTAGACTGGCTATGACAAAAAATTACTTAGATAATCAACTACAAACAGGGCTTACCTTATAGTGTTATCTGAAGTCAAGAGCACAATATGGGGCTCTAACGTCTCACAGGGATACCAGGCAGCATGCTTTAAAGTCAGAGATGTCGAGCTAGTGAAGAACCTTTCCGCAATAGGAACAGTACTGAAAAACAGAGCAGAAATAGGCGCCGTTAACAAGAAACACAGAAGTCGCTTCAAAAGGGAAGTGGAGGCAAGGAGAGCTAGAAACCCAGCTGAAAGGTTTCAAAGCCATTAGCTGTATTATTCTTAAAAGCTGAAGGGGCAGCTTTAATTTGAAGCCTTTTGTTATTTCCCTCTGGGCACATGCTTTTAGCTGCTACAGCCAAAAGACCCCAGAAAGGGTAGAGACTACACAGAGGAACACACCTTGCTCCTCAGCAACTGCAACAGGTTTAGAAGGTCATTTATTTGCATCAGCTGGCAATCGGCAAGCCCCTGAGCCAAAATAACTTTGTGATCGCCCCTCCAGCCCCAACACAACCGAGCCCTTCCATATCTGCCTGGCCCCCGGGGGGGCAGGCCGCACAGGGATGTGGCTAACTGCCTGAGGTCTCACCCACCTACAGTTCACCGTGGATTTCCCACCTTCAAACTCTGAATTCTTCCCCCAGCGTTTAGGCAGCTCCAGCACCATGAGCCCCTTCGTGCCGATGAGCGCCACATGATGCTGCGTGGGGCTTAAAAGCGTCTGATAAACCTCAAAAAGGGGCGGGTTTATGCAGATAAGGGTCTGAAAATACAAACGTTAGTTAAGCACAAGCCACCCAAAGCGCCCACAGAAGCGCGGCGCACCTCCCGTTCCAGCCGGCCGCTTACACAGGGGCTGCGGCCCCCTCAGCCCCGCTCCCGCCGTAACGGGGCCCCTCCATCAGCCCTCACAGCCGGCCCCCTCAGCCCCGTTCCCGCCATAACGTCCCTCCCTCAGCCCAGTCCCGCCGTAACGGGGCCCCCCTAAGCCCCCCTCCCGCCGTAACGGCCCCTCAGCCCCTCACAGCCGGCCCCTCGCGGCTCCCCAACTCCCATCTCCCCTCAGCCCCACCTGGTAACGGCTGAGCCCCGCGGGGTCGGGCCCGCCGAGCCGGCGGAGGCCGATGGTGTGGAGAGCGCTGTGCTCGCCGTCCCAGAGGAAGAGGTCTCCGTCGAGGCCGAAGAGGAGGTTGCGGATGAGGGGTGGCCGGGCGCCGGGGGCGGCCGCGCGCTCGCGGAGGCGGCTCAGCACCGCGTGCTGCGGAAGGGCCGCGCGCCACTGCTCCGCCGGGCCCCACTCGGCCGCCATCGCCCGCCGCCGCGCGCCCCCGGCCGCACCGCCCCATGGGCGGGGGCGCGCTCCCGCCGCGCGCCGGACTACATTTCCCGGCGTGCCCCGCGGCAGAGGCGCTGCGGCTGCCGGCCCACCATGGAGGCGCCGCGCCGGCGGTACCGCGGGGGCCCGGCCGTGCCGCCCTGGAAGGAGACCTACCGCCGGGTGAGTAGGGCTGGCGGGGCGGGGGGCTCTGCCCGCACCCGGGGACCGCCCGGCGTGCCGGAGCGGGGGGCTCTGCCCGCTCCCGGCCTCGGTGCCGCCGGGCGGGTGAGGCGACCCCTCTGTGAGGGCCGCGGCCGCCTCCCGGCCGGGAGCTGTCACCCCCAGTCACCCTAACGGGCTCCCTGTGCTCTGCTCCCCCCCCAAGCGCTGCATGGAGAGGCTGAGGAGCAGCCGGGCGAAGCTGCTGGACCGGTACCGGCGGGCCGGGGAGGGAGCGGGCGGACACGGCCCGGGCGCGCTGCTGGTGCAGGAGGTGATGGAGCAGGAGTGGCAGAGCCTGCCGGCCTTCGGGGGAGGGGAGCTGCTGGTGCAGGTCAGTGCACACGGGGGGCATCGGCGTGCGCTGTGCCTAACGCAGGCACGGCAAAGGCATCTCCCGGCAGCTGCGACCGCGCTCTCGCTGCCTGGAGTCGGGGTTTCCCGCTGCCACAACTGGAGCGGGGTGCTGTGCCGTGCCGTGGGAGGGCTCGCCTTCGGGCTCACGGGTAGGCAGCGTCCTCGTTTTCTTCATAGGTTGCAGAGGGTGGGTTCCTCACCTGGAGTTTTTAAAGCTGGTCTCTTGCTTTCCACTCCTGAGAACGGGAGTAAAATTTCAGTGTTTTAAAAAAGCAAGTTCTGGGACAGGCTGTGTTCTGATCTGTGGTGGCTTTGCACAGGTGATTATAGCACAGATCGCTTTCCACAGCACGTGGGTTTCCAGATACGGAGCTTTACCAGGCAGAATAATAAGCAGAGTGAATTTACATTACAGTGACAGCTTAGTCAGGTGCTGGAAGTTAAGTGAGAAAGTAGCCGGAATGGGAGAGTCACTGACCGATGCACCTTTCAGATGCTAGAGGACCCCGATGAGCTAGCGGTACTGGAAGAGATCCAGCAAGAGCTGATTTTGCAAGGTAATGGCTCTACACTTTTTCTGACTCCTATTTGATTTGTCATATTCCTGACTCCCTAGTAATCCAAACCAGCTGAGGCTGCCTTCCTTGGTTCTTGTATACCAAGTGATACAGGGGAAGAGCTGCCTCAGAAATTCTCTGTGGCCTTTCATGCATCAAGACCCTCTCTGACAGTTTAAGTGGCATTTTAAGGTCTGTGAGAAGCTAGTAAGAGGAGACTAGAGGAACAGGACTGAGGTGTTCGGGAGCCATAGGAACCCATATAAATCAACTCAGAATGTTTCTAAATTGTTGGGTGGAAGGTAGACTCACCTGCTGGACATGGGCTAAAGATCGAGCCGTAGGAAGAACTGGATTAGCAGGAATGGGTTTCTCAAGTGTAGAAATCTGATCCAAAGAAAGAAAACTTGTTAGAAACTAGTGGCTGCCCCCGTCTCCCTCTGCCTGGCAGCTATAGATGTGCTGCTTTAAGTTCATAAGAAATGCCTAAGGGTGTTTTCTTGTGTCGCTGCAGAACAGTTGGCTATAAAAGAGTATGAGCAAAGCCTGCAGTTTGATGAAGAATGTCTCAATGCAATGCTTGATGGCTTGGATGCCAGTGACAAGGTCATCTGCCCTGTGTGCAGGAGGTAAGAAAGTCCTTGGTGTTGGCATGAGGTTCTGTGCTCCCCTACAGCAGTTTGGGCTTAGAAACAGGCAAAAACAGTGGGCAAAGAGAGGCTGCTGTTAGTGGCAATTCCCACAAAGTAAAAAAAGTGAGCAATGATCTCCTGAATCTAACAGGTTTTTTGCTAACTGGTTGTTGTGACGATGCCCATTGTATGCTCTTCCTAGGAATAACCTGACCGTGAGCGATCACTTGGTTTCTTGCCAGTGTGGGTTATACATCACCACACAGGTAAGCTGTGCTGTGAGTAACATGTTAAATGTGACCACTTTTGTCAGCCGCTGCAAAGAGGCAGCTTTAAGCTATAGCCAGCAACTTAAGATCTTTTAACCCATTTTTCCTCAGGGTATGACCGAAGAGAAGCTTCGGGTGCTTCTAGAAAACACACTAACAGAGCACAGTCACAGGTGCTTTCACAACCCAGAGTTTGCTGTTACCAGCGGAATGGAGGAAGGAGCCAGTCTTCTCATGAGCTGTCCGGTGAGTCGAAATGTCACATTCCTGGAAAGGATCTCTGCTTGGATCCACTTCTCCGTTACATATGCAGAAACCACGAGTCTGTTGATCCCAGGGGTTTGCACTGCTGTTTTTCAACAAACTTCCTTGGAAGTGGCTTTACTTTTGGCCACCAGTAACCATAAAAACCTGCTGGATTAGGGAATCTTCCAAGGGGCTGTCAAATTTAGTACCTTATCTTTCTCACACCTTAACCAGCAACTTCCAAGTCTTGTGTGGAGTATCTGTTCTGATAAGTGGTTCACAAAAGTTTTTTAAAAATTACTTGCGTTTAAGCCTCACCTGTACCTCCTAGAAAACACACACCATCCCTTTGGCTCCAGCTACAACTGTCACCTTCTTAGCTTTGTTGCTTACGTAAAATCACTGTGAGGGCAGTGTTAGGAGCAAAGCGCTTCAAATAATTTTGAACACGAGTAATTAATTTTATGCATTACTATAGCTTCTCTGTTCCACTTACCTTTGTAAAGGTGTGTGACTCCTGGACGATTCTCCTGTAAGCCGATTCAGCTGCTGCTGCTTTTTTATTGGAGGGACTTCAAGACTAAAACCCCACCCAGAGCTGCTAATATTTTTATGTATATACTTGTAACTGCTGTGTCAAAAATACTCGGAAAGGCAGTAGTAATGCCTTGACCTGCACTTTTCATGGCACAGTATGTTTTGAAATAAATATACTTGGTTTGTTTCAGCCTTCATGTTGTCTTTAACAATGCATCAGTGATCTCACAGCTCGCCTTGGACTGGAATAGCTCTCCCCTGGAGGAAACTCCAGGCCAGCACACACCATGGCTGCAGCAACAGCTCTGTGAGCAGCTGTACTGACACCAGCTCAAGCATAAATGCTAGTGTTATTTTTACAGCAGCTCTCTGGCAGCAATGGAACAGCAGGAAGAAGAGAAACCACCAGTTTTCAGTGATATGTTGAACAGATTTTATTCTTCACATTCATTAATTGTACAAAACCCACCAGGCAGGGTGAGGCAATTCCAAACCAGGATGTCAGAGATCTTGATCGGGGCTGCAACATAAATACAAACCCCCATATACAAGTGAGAATCCTCGTTCTTCTGTTCTCCAAAGTTACTCACTCTCTGTGTCTGCTGTAAAGATATATTTGGGTATTGCTGGCTGGAGCAGCGCTGTGGAATATGCACACTTGAAGATAAGTTTCCTAGCCTAACCTACTGACATTTGACAAAGCTTTTAAGGTCTTCAAGGAATTTAATGTACTCCTGGTGCTCCAGTGCAGTGCTGAGCTCTATTAACTCATCAGCAAAGGTGTTGTCCACTCCTCGATCAGCCAGGAAATCCATTAAGTGATCATACAGAGCCTGCAAGCAACGAACAGGAAACTTCCTTAGCAGAGTGCACCTGGATAGGGGGTGCTTTTAAAGTGTCCCATTGCAGCTGGCATGTCTTTCTCCCAGGAAGATCAGGCCCACCTCCCCCAGGAGAGCAGGCAGCTCCCCATCCCCTTCTCGGCAGGCCTGGCCTCAGGTCTAACAGGAGGGAAGGGGCCACGGAACAGGCCATCCAAACTCAATCACAGGAACCCAAACCCAACATTACAAACCAGTTGCACCCTGGAGATATCAACTGACAGCAAGAGCCCACAGGT
Organism: Falco cherrug; assembly: GCF_023634085.1. Taxonomy (NCBI): domain Eukaryota; kingdom Metazoa; phylum Chordata; class Aves; order Falconiformes; family Falconidae; genus Falco; species Falco cherrug. Next base: position 105,317,123 of record NC_073697.1, on the reverse strand, counting down.
AAAGTCTGTTAAAGGTTACACATGCCAAGCTCTGCCTGTCCCTTCTGGATAAAGCTATGGCCTTGGGGGTGAGCTGGTTTAAGTGCCTGGAAAGGTATCTGATGTAAATATTTGAAAGACTAAGTCTTTTACAAGCATCAGCTTCTTTTCTTTTTAATCCTACTTAACTGTTGTAACTCCTCCACATGTTAATGCTTGTGGGTTCCCCCCTTGCTCCTCAGGAGAACAGAGTCATTATCACTGTTTAGTACAGTAATGGTAAGTAATACCAGTCATGCCCTTCTTGAGGGTTTTTTTGAGTTTTCTGCTTGTGGGTTTTTTTTTCAGTCTTCTGTAATCTGAGTAGTTCACTGAGTAGATCACAAAGCAGATCACAAATCATACACATTTTTAGTTCATTTTCTGTCTCAAGTCAAGTGAGGGAGAGAAAAATAAAAGCAGCATGGGGTGTTATAAAGCACACTAACCAACTTTAACATGAATGCGTCCCAAAGAGACATACACTCTAGGAGTAAAGTTTTAACCATATGATACACAGCCTCCAACTAAGAGCTATGCTTCTGAAAGCCTGGTATCGAGAACTTCTAAGCAGATGCCAGATTCTTGGACATACTAGTTTTTAGTGTCAAAACTATTAAAAAATACCTGGAAAACCCAGAAAACAAAGGCATCTACACATGGCATCTGGTAAACTACATTGTTAAACACAGAGATCAAAAGATGTTTGAGCAAGTGTCAAAACACCTACAGAGTGTAATATAGCTGCTAGGAAATCAACCTGTAAAGCCTGGAACAGAACAAGTTTCAACATGTCCGTTTCTGACTGTCAGTCACATCACCAGCATTGCACGATAGTGGGGACCACCTACTAACCCTCAGTTTGCAGCAGAACCGCTATGTCACGACAAGCCAGGGCAGAGTGGGAGAATCCCCTATCTCAGACATCCAGGACAGGGCTTGTAACTTGGGAGCAAACAGCCACCCAGGCGAGATGAGCTGAAGGGCCCCCTGCAGCCCCCAGCCCTATTAGCAGCGCTTACCCAGTCAAGGGAATCTGTATTGAGAGTGTAGTTGGTGTCCTTCCAATCCGCTTCCCCAGTGGGCTGGAAACTGACCTCCCGAATTGTGAAAATATCACTTTCCTCCTCTCCTTCATGGCCAACCTGAAACATGAAATGAGATGCAAGTCGTACAATTAGCTCTCATCACCGGGCACCTTCAACAACCTCAACCCAAAGCTAGGAATATTACACTGCAAGCAAAACCACAAGACCAGTACTAAAGCAGAGGTGCCTCTGCTCTCGACATGTGCCTGTGAAGGCAAGCACAGACATGCAGGAGAATGCAGGAAATCCTCCAAGGGGTCAGTCCCCTGGCTTGTGCTACCAGAAGCAATCCAACGTAAATCAGCAGCTTGATTTTCACAAAAATGTAAAAACCTCTTGAGTTATCCTGGATCTGTCTTCACACATCTGTCTAACCTTTGTCAGCTAGGACAGGCTGTGTAAATGATCTGTTAAGGTTTACAAAATAAACTGAAAATCAGCATGAACCAAAGCCCTCAACTTTACCCTCTCCCCCCTTTTTTTTAATCCCTACTTCTCTTTGTGACAACTCACAACAACGAGATCTGCAAGTTACTGGCACACTAAACCAAATCTATCTTGTTTTGGCCATTCTGGCAAAGTTTAGCCATGCCTCCCTTCTCTAATATAATTCAAAAAACAGGCCAGTAAGTAGCTGAACAGAAACACCAGGTCAGGATGTGAGGAATGCAATGGAACATCTGCCTGAAGAGTGTTCTTGCAAACACAAAGCCTTTCTTTAGTGTTACAAAAAAAAAACAACCAAAAAAAGAGTGGTGAGAAAAGACTGCTTTTCTGCAGATTCAGACAAGCAGCACAATTATACTACAGCCAAGCAGGAAATGTGCAGCAAGTCACAGCCGAGTTGCTGTGGCTGCCACATGACCAGTTTAATACCCACCTCGTCTTCGGGAAAATGGCAGTCAAGAACAAGGGTCTGTTTTGTATCATCTTTTATTACTTCCACGACAAAGTTTGGAGTTGATGTAAGATCAGGCTAAATAAGAGAACAGTTGCATCAGCATTAGAATCTGAACAGGAGCCAAAGCAATCACAGCCCAGCTCAGCAACACAGCCCATCCAGCGCAGGTTGTTCCCCATTACCCTCTTTCTGGAGTCTCTGACCTGGCCAGGACAACCCCAACTTCCCTCAGCCTCGCCTGCAGCCCTTCAGCCCCTTCTCCACAGCTAAGCACATGTCTAAAATAGCAGGTGGGAGCACCTGCCATTCCCCGACAACCCAGAGAGCTTGCAGCTCACCAGGACGGGGCCCTCAAAGCGACAGGAACTGGTAAGAGACTCTTGATTGTTCTGACAGCAGGAGCAGCTCCTGCCTGCCCTCCTTCACGGAGGAAACTAGGCAGGGCACAGAGGCTGCCACACGCATGTATGTGTGCACAAGTCAGGTGCACTGCACCTTCTCGGTGGACAGAGCCACATCTGGGAGGGGAAGCAACATACGACTGTCCCCAGCATCATCCCACCCAGCTGAGTGCGATGCACTGGAATAAATGGTGCCCTTCAGGAAGCGCAAGGTTTACTGCTACAAACCACACACGGTGCAGCTGCACTCCTGACTCATTCGGCATCTGTACCCCTGCAGATGAAGCCATCTACCTCAAATTATATTGCTCATTTACAGTTTTTACCAGTATTTTTACTAACAGAGTTTTATTAAACAGGAGTGAGACACTTCTGTCCAACAAAACCACACAAGTAACGTCAGGTGAATAGCTTTGTGTTTCATTGACATTGCCTACCCCAGCACTATGAGTTACACTAAGTAAAAGCCACAGTATATTTAATGCAGGGGGTTGCAAAGGCAAAAAAAGATCAAGGAATACTAGAATGGTTTGGGCTGGAAGGGATCTTACAGATCTTCTCATTTCAACCCTCCTGCCACAGGCACGGACCCCTTCCACCAGCCCAGGCTGCTCCCAGCCCTATCCAGCCTGGCCTTGGGCACTGCCACGGATGGGGCACCCACAGCTGCTCTGGGCAGCCTGGGCCAGCACCTCACCACCCTCACAGTAAAGAATTTCCTCCTAATATCTAATCTAAATGTGCCCTCTTTCAGCTTAAAGCCATTCCCCTCTTGTCCTAACACTGCATGCCCTTGTAAAAAGTCCCTCTCCAGCTTTCCTGAAGGCCCCTGTAAGGTCTCAAGAGTTGCTCTCATTTCTCCTCGTAGAACCCTCTCACCCTGCTCTACCTTTCTGCTGCAAAGAGGAAAGTCACAGCCACTACCCAGAAAAAAATCTCCATTTTGTGACTTAATGCTCCCAAAGATCAAGTGAGAGGTGAAAAAAACCCTGAACACTTAAGGCTTCCTTCTGCGTGTCCATCAAGACCGAGTTACCTCCTGCTGATCAGGTTTCTGCTCTTCTTGTGTTTCATCATCAAGCGAGGGTGGAATGCTATTGTTGATGTTGAACGTGACCGTTACCCTTCAAAAGAAACAGTTACTTTGAACACCCTCAAAAAACAGCCTTTAGAATTTCTTCTATTTGAAGGTTTTGTGGAGGAACAGCGTTGCTGGTGTTGAACTCACACACCGTGACCAAAACTAGGTATTGCAGTTAGAGGCCGAGACACACACCTGAACGGAGCTGGCTTCCTCCAACTGCTCTCACAAACCAGCCTTTTTCAGGTTTTAGTGGCCTGAACTGTTATTTCTCATGCAGGAAGACTACACGAAACTTGGTAACACACAAGACAGTAGCAAGCTTGTATTTTAAAAAAAAAAAAAAAAAAAAAGCTACAAAAAGTCTGAAAGAAACTTTTGACCCAGGGTGGTAAAACAAGTAGCCTCTGCAACACCTGGTTTGCACAGCCTGGACAGGGAGCGAGAAAGTGTGAGCACAAGCAGCAATATGGCTACGGCTGGGGGGGCACCAAAGCCGGGGGGTTACTGCAGAGGCAGGGGGGGGCCCACCAAGGCTGGGGAGGGGGAGCCCAGGCTGAGATGGGGGTGGAAGGTCACCAAGGCTGAGGGGGGATCCCAGGCCAGGGGAGGGGGCCGCCGAGACCAGGGGAGGCCCAGGCCCAGGCCGGAGGGGGCAGGGGGAGGGCCAGGCCCAGGCCCAGGCCCAGGGAGGCCAGGCCCAGGCTGGGGGAGGGGAGGCCCAGGCCGGGGAGCGGGGGGCCGCCGAGGCGAGCCGTTCCCGGGCCCACACTTACTTCTCCCCGGCGACCTTCCGCACCAGCTTGGCCTCGGTACCGTGCACCTCCAGCTCCCAGCCGCCGGACACCTTGGGCAGCGACTTGTGCTTCTGGATCTTCTTCTCCTCCTTGATCTCGTCCGTCAGGAACTGCGCGAAGGCTTTGTCGCCTGGCGGGAAACGGCCGGTGAGGGCAGGCGCCCCCCCCCCCTCCCCCTCCCCCGCCCTGCACGTGCCCGCCTGGCGCCCCCTCACGGCGCCCCCGCTCCCCTCAGCCCCGGCCCGCCGCCCCCCGCTCACCCTCGGTGTGGAGGCCGCCGCAGCCGCAGGAGACGCCGCCGGCCGAGCCCCGCCGCGGGCGGAGCAGCGCCGTCCGCCACCCGCCGCCGCCCAGCTGCCAGAGGGAGCGCACCGGCGGCGGCGTGGCGCCGGGCGGCGGCAGGAGGGTGCGGGGAGAGGAGGAGGAGGAGAAGGAGGAGAAGAGGCGGCCGGGCGGCGGGCGCAGGGCGGCGGCGGCGCGCAGGGCCCGGGCGAGCAGCATGGTGCGGCGGGGCAGGGCGGCGCGGTGGGGCGGGGCGGGCGGAGGACACCGGCCCCGGAACCACCCGCCCTACTTCCGGGCCCGGCGGCCCCCGCGGCGGGGAGCGGGGCGCGGGTTCGAGTCCCGGCTGCTGTTTTACAATGAGAAACGAGATGGGCAGGAGTTGGGGGGGGGGGGCAGGGACGCCGCACATCGCCCCGATGGTCGGGCACCACCCCAGAAGTTCGTTCAGAAAAAACATTTTTATTCTCTTTTCCTCTTTAGCAATAGATAATTGAGAAGGCAGATTAACTAAGCCGAACTGCTACCCTGCCATAAAGCGCTCCCTCAGGCTAAAAGCTGGCGCCATTGCGCTCTATTGAATGGAAGCAGGGAAGGCCCATTGCAGCTCACCGCCAGGCTGTAGCAGGAGAGCAGCGACGGCACCCCCCGCACCGGAGGCATCCCCCCACTCCCTGCACCAGAGGACCAGGATTTCTACTCCCAGCCCCACACTGGTGTTTGAGCCCGGCACACACAACCCCAGGGTCCATTCCGCACCCGAAGCGCAGACTCAGCCACCCACCTTCCCATCTTACCTTTACCCCCCTGCCCCCGCACGCTGACACCCCCACTGCCCACCCTGGAGACACCCCCACAAGAACTGAAAAGGCTGGGACTTGGACCCGAGAGTCCTGCCACCCGCACTGCCTTTTTGTCTTGCAAAATGCTGCTCAAGACCTTGGATTTTTGCCATAACTTTTTTTATTTTGGGAAAAATATACAAATCAGTTCTAAATAAACACCCATCCCCCTCCCTTAAACAGTTACAAGATGTGCTTATACTCTATTTTCCCCTACAGACTCTGTAAAGAAACAGATACAATGCTTTGATAATTCCCTGCAATTCGTGAGCATTGCATACTCTTGAAATACCAATCTAAAACTGCAGCTGTTCATAACATACTGAAGCAGCAAGTTTTGCCTATGCCCCACTCAGGTTGTTTTTCCCTCCTCCTTTTCTTCAAGCCACCAAAGGACAATATTGCAAAGGGACAAAACAAAGGGATGTGTGTCTGCTTCCACAGCACCCTCGCAGACATTCAGCATCACCCTTCCTAGGAACAGGCTGAGAGATGAAGCCACTCCAGGTATGCTGGGTATCTACTTACGTTCTTTGGGAAACAGCAATTTGCAGATCAGCACAAGTGACATTCCCGTTTAAAAAAATAATAATAAAGAAACAAAACCAAACCAAAGAGGTATTTGCTCCAGTTCTGTTTTCAAAGATAAACCCAAGGTAAACCAATACTGGAGCTCAAAGAAAAGACACAGTACACAATGTGTTGTGTAACTGTGACGCGTGTGACCAGAAAGGACAAATTATTACACAGCAAATGCTGCTTGTCCGCACAGATCACAAGCAAAGGGCACCAGCTTTCCCCATCGGGCAATTGGAGTAAGGGCTTGCCAACACCCAATGACTGCAACCCTGAGCAGCCCTAATTAGTGTGTTACACGCTGCTTTTTTTTTTTTTAATTGCTATTTGAAGGGATACAAGGACTAAACACCACCATCCTATCACAGCCCACGTCAACTGTCCCCACTGTCTTATAGAATGGCACTGCACGATGAGCACAGCAGCTTCCCCTCCCACCCTTGCAGACAGCTAACCTGCTTTAGTTAAACTCACCCGAAAATCTATATAAATTACTACCCTATGTCAACAGACGCTGTTGAAACTGGAAGTCACCTCTGCCAGAGAGGTTATTTTAAAAGCACAAAGGATATCATTTAAAAACAACTTGCATTTCTCCCCCCACCAACACAAAGCGATAATGGAATAAATCAACTTTCCTTCACATTAAAGAACAAGTTCTTCCTTTGGAGTGGAACTGGTTTCTTAATTACAGTATTTAAAATGGCTATTAAGTTTGGAATTGCCACTTTTCTCTTACAAGAAAAAAAGGGACAGGTAGATGCCAAGGGAATGTGGAAGAAAAACCAAGTAACAGACACAAGTATATCTATGGTTCTTGACAACGTCAAGCTCCGAATTTCTAATGGAAAACCAAAGTATAACTGGCAAGGGTTGGGGGAGGCAGAAGGAGGAAGCAGCACTGGTGTCAGAGCCGAAGATGCAAAGATTTGATGAATCACGGACCTTTAAAGGAAGTCCAATCTCTAAACCACATCTTCATTCTCATTTTGCTCAGTCTTCCTCAAGTTAGCCTGATTAGCTGTTGTGGATGGCGTGCCAACTCCAAAGCTAGAACTGCACGGGTAAGAGTCAGAAAAGCCAGAAGTATCTGCTGAGGAAGACCATGCCCTAACAGCAAAAGGGTCAACAAAGATGACGCCAAACATGCAGGCAGCTGGACAACCACTCCAAGAAACCACTGCCAGCCCCTGAGGCTTAGACACAAGCAGCAAAGGCCTTGTGCAAGCAGGCATTCCCACTACTGGCCTTCATATGGTCCCAAATAAGACTGTGAACATGACACGCAGGCAGAAAGATGTTTGATGAGGTGAAAGACAGTAGAACCTCCCTTCTAGAAATAGTAAAAAAAGGCATTTTTTTCCCCTGTATGTAGACATTTAAAACATCTTCTCCTTTTCCCCCCCCAATAAAACCTGCTGAGGATACAAGCATAGTCATCAAAAAGAGCAAGTCTGCTCAGAAGAGCTCTTAGGATTTAACTTCCTTACATACAAGCCTGTTAAACTTCAGTAAGTGTTAAAAACTGGAATCTGATATCAGCTCCCTGTCCCGTCCCATCGCCCCCCATATAGATTTATCACATACACGCACAGAGTACTACGTTCCCCTTTTACGGATTAACTGTTAAAAACAATGATTGTTCTAAGCCACAGAGATTGTGAGGTCTGGCTGTCATAGAGAAGCTGTTTTCCTGTAGGGTTTTTACCTGATTTGCAAGGCAAAGCTCTACTGCTCCCATATATTCACTACAAAACAAAAAGGAATCTTTTAGGGTGAGCCTAAAAACCCTGGCCCTGTTGGCTCCAGACTCAGAGGTCAGTTCTTGGCTGTTCGGAGCTTCCTGCGGAAATAGTCAGGTGCTGCGTCATACAGCCAGTCTGCATCGACCACGCACAGGTCCCGCATGTAGCACTTGTTGGTGTGAAGCAGTCCATTGTAAACCACGCAGGCGGGCTTGCAGTGGAAGAGCACAGAGGAGGGGTGGATGGCCACCAGCTGGTGAGAGTCCACTGTCCTGTAGGTGCCATCCAGCTGCAGCTCCGCGGCGTTCATGAAAAGGCTGTGAGCCAGGCAGCGGCGGATGTTCCCAGTGTCTGAGCGGGAGGACTCGATGGGCATCGACAGCTGTTCAGCAGCGAGAGACATTAAGAGTAAGCGAGTACATATGCGCAGCCCCACGGCACTGTTGGGTCAGAAACCCTGCTAGCATGGGAAATACAAAAGGACCGCTAGGAATTCAGCTCAGGAAGACCTCAGGCTAATCCAGACTAATAGCAAACAAAAGATGTGCCATGGAATGGATTGAGACTTTCCTTCTGGGAGCAAGTTTTAGGCCAACTAGCATTTGCAGTGGGACAGGGATGCCAAACGGTGGCTTCCGTGTCACATACTGGCTGCAAGCGATTTAGCAGCAGCTCCCACGCTGCGCCTTACGCTCTGTGACTGGCAGGGACAGCGCTGATGTGAAAGCTGCTGTCCAACTGAATGCCTGGCTCTGTGAAGAAGCCAGTCAGCATGGGCTGCTGAGGCTGACATCACTCAGTGGCACACACAGCACAGTCACATCTACGCTAGAGCAGCAAAACCCGCTAGGAAAAACTGTCCTCTACCTGAGAGGCTTTCCCAGAGCCAGAGCTCTGCTTCTCCACGTCTCCTTGACTCAGTGAGCCCTGCAGCTCTGAGATTCTGGGATGCAGCTACAGACTCAGGAATTTTACCTGACTATTCACAGGAGACTGGAAATGTAACCACATTTTCTCACTCCCAGGACCTATTACGCAGCAAAATCAGTTTGGGAACAAACAAAAAAAGACAAAGAGGTGAAACAGAGAAATACAGTATAGCAACAAGTTACCTTTACACAAATGTCCCTGAGCTGAGCTCTGACATCTAACACAAGCATCATGTTCCTGCAGTTGACAAAGTTCTCTCGGCACCATACCTGCAGCAGAGACACAAGCAGTTAGAAGGGGCCATTTCTTCACCCAAGCAGCACGGCAGTCCTTGGACACCGTGAAAAGTAGAATCCTCCAAGCACAAAATCTTTGTCAGAGAAAAGGTGCTAACCCATTTCCTGGCCATATTTCTACTCCTGATTACTCTCCTCTGTGTACATTCCCTCCCACAGTGCTAAGAAACAGCATGTTGTTCTCTTCCCACTCAGAATTGCTCTGCAAGACCACTGAGTGCTGCAAAACAACGCTTGCTATCCCACAGGTGGTGAAAACAAATGACGTAAGAATGACAGATGCTGCAAGGAACGGGTACACAAGCCTAGAGATCTATAAAAACTGACAAGTTTATAGGGTAGCATAAATCAAAATCTGCCTGCAAATATGCTCAGTGTTTTTGCAAAGAATCCTGCCAAAAAGCACGTTTAGGTATTTATCAGAAAGTCTCAACACTCTCAAGCTCCCTCCTGTTTCCAGCTGGAACCAGGGAAGGAAGAGAAGGCTCTGATTACAGAACTGGCCTCAGGAAGCTTTGATAATGAGTTTTGGTACGGCTTTCTGGAGGAACCTTTGGCACTCAAACAGCTTTCTCCAATTACCCAGTTGTAAAGGCTGTGTAGGCCCTCTCTTCTCCTTGCTTTAGAAGGATGCATACTGCATTAGCCATGAAAGATGCAGACATCACTCCACTGTATGCCAAAAAAAAGCTCCTCACCACCACGAGCTCAGACAGCACTGGCATCCCCAGAAGCATCCTACCTTGTTGCCACCAACATTTTTGAAGGCCCTGTACACGCTGAGCAGGGTAAGATAATCCCCTTCACTGGAGATGAATTTCTTCCTGATGGATTGCACTTCATCCCGCCTGGCAGGGGGATTGTAGAGGACACTGTCCACTGATAACAGGGACACGATGGTCAGGATCTCTTCTGTACAGTGGAACTTGGGGGACACGAGGATGGTCTGCAAATCACAAAACAAAACTGATCTTTGGTCGACCAAATCCACTTCAGATGGGCAGACTTTTCTGCTCACTGGCAGCCCAGGAACTTTACCAAGCACTGTTTAGGACAATTTCATAAACAGTTGGACCTAGAGACAACTGTAAGTCCTTCTACGGGCCCACCACGCACCTTTAACAACAATTGTCATGCTTGTTCCTGAGACTGGCAAGTTCATTTACAGTACAAACATGGTGACCAAAATCAACTACAGCATCAGACACCTCATGAAACTGCTCAGCAGTGCTACCAGCCATCCAGGAAATTGCAAGGCAATTAGTCTCGTTTCAGCTTCAGAGGTGCCAGAGGAAATAAATTATCTCTTAAAAAATCTCCCTGAATTAAACAAATGACAAGCAAACCAGCACAGCTGCTGTAAATAAAGCTGTGCTTCACTAATGTATAGCAAATATGCTAGTACAGCTGCAGGCACCCCAAATTCCAGACCTCGTTTAAAGAGTTTTAAAAGGGAAATGCCAGTGGTACTGGGGAGAGTACATGAGATAAAAATCAGCTAATTTTTCTGTAGTTGTAGTCTTTACTTTAGAAAACTTTGGTTCCAGTGGAAAGGCTGCCATCTTCCTTCCCAGAGGGGTTAGGACAAGTTGATCTTTCTTTCGTTCCACAGCTCCCAGCAAGTCCAGCTGCTCAATCGCTGCTTGAACAGCATCTGTCAAAACAAGGATGTTCAGGCTGTGAGGGCTGCGAAGGATCAGCTGGTACCATCACTGCCTCCTTCCCCTAGCCAGAGGGACAAGTACTTTCCGTTTAGAGAAATTAATGCCCCAAACTATCATTTATCCCCCTCTATCCAGTGGAACAATTACCTTTTCCAATTTAAGTAGCAAAAACAGAGGCAAAACTAAAGCTGACACATCTAGCTTTGAGCAGAGGCTGTGTGAGGTTCTCTACGGCTTTCCTTGGCAGTCAAGCCACACCTTCATGTTCTTTATGACTCAGAACCGCTCCCTGTCCTGTTTGGAAGCTATAATTTCCAGCTCTCTGCCGTAACTATGGCTGCTCTGATGAGACTGAGCACAAGCAGTGAGCACTGAATGAGTCTGAGACTTCTGGACCACCAGGAGAAGATGCAGCAGAGAAGACTGCTCCTCCTTCACAGCTCTGACCTTTCATCTCCATCTTCTATGGCCTGCCTGAAGACATTAGTTTTAAGAAATTCCTCTGACTTATTTGTCATTTTTTTCCAAGGCTGCCTTTGTAACCACTTACCAGGAGATGGTTTGGACATGAAGTCAAAGGTGAGCACATTGGGAACCCTCAGGGCCAGGAGCTGAAGCATCACGCTGGCCAGGTTACACCTGCACAGGCAGAATAAACAACTAAGATTGCTCTCGCCTTTTTTTAGAAAAAAAAAAAAAAAAAAAATCCCTTTTTTTCTTCTCTTTGCCTATAAGCTGAGATGGAGTCCTCAGATCCGTGCTGCAACTTGACAGAGACTAGTGCAATGCTGGCTGGTGAAGCCTTAATTCCTAAACCAGGAAAGGTAAGAGGCGAGTCCAAGATTTGGAGGAAAGTCAAGAACTATTGCCCACGTGCGTTCAGAGACTCAGAGACCAACTATCCACCCTGCGCAAATGCTTCCTAGTTTATCTGTTTAGTCTCCACAGTTCAATTTTCTTAAAAGTCAACCAGCCAGACCCTAGATCCATTTTTTCTGTTCAGTTCTTTACACATCTCCATCTGTAACAGTACATAAAAAAGGCGTGGCAAGAAGTATGACAGTATCAGGGTTCTGTCCTCACCTCTGTATCTCAGGTATTGTCATTTTGTCAAACTTCTCAAACTCGTCCTCTGTGTAGAGCCGGTAACAGGTCCCACTGTCCTCTCGCCCTGCTCTCCCTGTGCGTTGCCAAGCCTGGGCCTTCGACACCCGCTGGACTGCCAGCATCTCCAGACCAGTTTCTGTGTATGGAACAGCATCACTTCAGTCAATGTCTGTATAAAGCACAGCTTTGAAAAACAGGCAGGATTAACAACAAAAAATCCCAGTGCCTGCCATTCAAATACTGCTCAGACTTTACTCGGTAAGAACCCTGAAGCAAAGCTAACTTCATGGACACAGCACACGACAGAGGAGATTCGTATTTGACAGGTTTTATACCCCCCCACATGGCTGGTACTCAAAAATACAACCAAACCCACGCCAAAATCCACACCTACAACCTAGGATATTAATTTAGATGGTGCAGAGGGTGTTTTAAATCAGCTCTCAGTGGGGCTCATTGCCTCAAGTAACTTCTACAAAACTGAAAACAATCTCTGCATCGTTCCTTAGAATTCCTCACCAGGGCTGTACTTCTTTGCTTTGACCATGCCCGTGTCCACAATGTATTTTATTCCCGCAATGGTGATGGAGGTTTCTGCAATGTTGGTGGAGAGGATCACTTTGCGACAGCCCTGGAAGGAAAAGCAAACTAAAGCCAGTCAAAAGCCACCTTAGATTAGCTGCAATGAAGAAACACTGCTACTTTTGGCCAGCATGGGCCAAACCTACATATCACTGCAGCATGTTATGACCACACACTATGCTGGCTATGCCAGCTCTCATAAATTAAGATAATCTCTAATCAGTTTCTAAAATATGTGCTTACACTTGCAATAAAATACACCACTCAGGACAGCTGTTACCAATATGCCTTTAAACCATTTTTGTTTCATTTCTGGCACAAGTACAAGGCCTGTATTCTTATTTATCTGCCAAATAGGTACAAAAGGACCTGATGCAGCACAATTTCCTTTTCTCATGGCCCTGCCAAATATGCCCAGGTTTTTAGCTTTCTTAGTGTTTTTCTCATTAACTGCTCTAGATTTTTGTGATATGGACATAAAATTCCTTTGAAATGGGGCACATTTCAACTCCTCTGCCCTTTTCACTCCCCTTAATCCTTCCCTCTTTTTATGATCCCAGATGACTTATCATATACATCTGTTCATACCATCACAGTTGCACTGTCTTATATCACACTGGAACCATTCAGCCTAAAGTCAATGGACAGTGCAGACTATTACCTACTATCACTGCTGACTGCTTTAACCCCTTAAATTCCTCATTTCTTCCAAATGCTCACAGAAGCAAGCAAGCAAGCAAACTCATCCTGTTTACCCATCACATTCCCTCACCTTGCGGGCAGGCTGAAAGACACGGAGCTGTTGAGAGTAGGGCAGAGAAGCATAAAGAGGCATCACTATCATCTGTGGGCAGCCATCAGGGAGATGCTTGGCAATATCTCGACAGGTTTTGGTCATTGCTTCAATTTCTTCCTGACCAGTCAGAAACACCAGGATGTCCTGAGAAGGGGGTGCTTCCTGGAGCCAGAGGAAAATGCAAGTGAGAATTAAGATGGTTTGGACAGGGAGGGAGAATTGAGATTGTAAAGAGATGTCGGCCTGACAGCAAGTCAGCAAAGCAGGTAAGGAAGCAAAAAGAGATGCACATGTGGTGCAAGGTATGCAACAGCCTCAAGTTCCCAATGCATTCACCAGAAGTGAAGAGTAAACCGCATTTTGCAGGACTGAGTCTTAGCAGGATGGAGGAATCGCTTAAAGTCACGTGTCTGTTTCATTAAATAACTGTCCAGGACATGCGAACGAGAGAGCCAGGAAGCACCCAGGGACAAGCCAGTAAACAGAGAACTCTGGTCAGAAGAACATTTAGGTATTAGGTATGAATTGACATCAGAGAGCTTTGCTTAGCAGCTTCCTTTCAACTCCAGCCTTGATGTACAAGTCCCAAAATCCTAACAGCAGCATTACTTTTGAAGCATTAAGCGCGGTTTAATTAAATTACATAACCATCTGGCAGTTTCGCATTCAAACGTTAGTCACAAATGCCTATAAGCCATTTAGTAGGTTTCTAGTTGCTCTGCAGTTACACTTCGACAGTAAATTAGAATTACCTTCACACTACTGTCACCTTATGCCTGGATTATCCCCCACAACCCAAGGCTCTTTACGGTTGACTGCTTCCAATCTTTCTTTTACTTTTGGAATAACACCAACAATTGTCAAGCCCTCCCCTGAGCCAATCCAATTGACTAACCCAAGATGCTCACCAACTATCCACTTTTCCTGGAGGATGCAGTGAGCACCTCAGGGACATCTCTGATTTGGTAGCAGCAAGCTCAAGCCACCTCTTCTGCCACAGTAACCTGTCCTGTCAACAATCCACACCCCCAGAGAGGCACAAACCTGATGAGACCGCCATACCTGGTGGATCTGGAAGACTGACACCAGTGCTGCTTGGAGGTAATCACTCTGAGGCCGTTTGGTGTAAAAGATCTGAATAGGGTGCTGTCTGCCTTCTAAATAAAGAACAGGAGCTCCATTGAAGTACTGGGAGAACTGGTCAACATCCATCGTAGCTGACATGACGATCACCTTCAGTATGAAGCATGAGATGGGTTACCACTACAGTTTTGATCCAGCAGGACATTTACAAGTCAAGACTAGCCAAAACTCAGCTGAGACTGCTGCATGTTTGGAACAGCAAGAAGCACACACAGTTTGGGACAGAAGAGAGTGATCTTACCTTGTTAAAGCTATCAGCTTTGATATTACTTGTGCGTAACGTGTAGGTATGATAAAATGAGCAAAGACGCGTTAAAATTCTTTTCTGACATTTAATAAAGAGAGCTGAGTACCCACAAAGCTAGGCTGTAGAACAGTCTGTTGAATGAGACCGTACCAGGACCCTACCAGTTCGCTACATGCCTTCCCCATCAAAACCAACATGCTTTCACACACTTCATCATGTACTCACAAATTTATCCATTACATGTCCACCCAACACAGATCTCCTTCCCCAGTGTGAGCATGTCATACAGCTGTCATATCAGACAGAGAGCACCCAGCAATGCATCTAGCCAACAGCTCTTAGGAAAAAAGGCAACACAGAGGTGACCAGATACCTTGTTCAGATGTGTCATATCAGGCCCACACATTGTAAATTGGCCAGCCTTAATTATTCAGATTAAAAAGGATTTTTTAGGAACAGAAAAACAGTCAAGACTGAAATCTCAAACACTTTGGAAAAGCCCAGGCGATACCCATTGCACTCAGAGTCCAAGCCCCATCCCTGCCCTTCGCTGCTGTCCTGGATGCACATACTTTTAGTGGCAGTTTGCCCAATTCCTTTCGTTTCTTCTGTGCAGCTTTCACCACTCCAAAGAGTACATCGGTATGGATCGTCCTCTCATGGGCTTCATCTAGGATGACAACACTGTACTTTCGCAGCATAGGGTCCCCAATAGCTTCGCGAAGCAGCATTCCATCTGTTAGAAACTTGATTCTAGTTTCATCAGATGTAAGATCGTCGAAGCGTACAGTATAGCCAACCTATGGCAGCCATCATTACAGAAAGCACAAGCACAAAGTTACTTGTATTTCTCATTACCATTGTAACACAAGGAAAGACTACAAAGCACCCTGGTCAGTGCTTCAGACAGAGCCAACTAGAACCCCGAGGAAGCTCTGGAAAGCGTAACAGTGTATTTGCAGTCTGTGAGCAGTTACTCTTGCAAATCTAAAAATCCACCCAAAGGATGCTCTCAACGCTGTACCCCAACTGGCTTTTTCCCAACTAGAACGCTCCAAGTTTGCTTTCCTTCCTCCCTTGCTAGAAACTGCTTGAGGCTCACCAAAGGTTTTACATTAGGTAAAATCTTTCTCCTCCATTCTTCTCCCACAGATTCACAGATCTGCATAGATCCAGCACTTTGCTCTCCTTGACAGTGATTTTTGATACTGGGAGCAACAAGAGAGGGCAATATCTCTATATTTTTTGTTTTATTCATTAACAACTATTTTTTTCAAATAGAGGAACACAGATAATAATCAAGTAGTAAAATACAACAGAGTTAAACACACACACACACCCCACCCCCGAGCCACAAAAGCAGGTACACAGCCATTTTTTTCCATTCAGGCATATTATTAAATGAAGAGTGCCTATTACCCCTGCAGCTGTTTTTTATCTTACCCATTAGGCCCTGATACAGCCTCATTGACACTGCGGTACTAAACCAACTTTCTAAAGACACTGTAAAGCAACCTACCAGTTTCCCCAGCTGTGTCTTCTTCTCATCTGAGACTCTGGTAGATAAGGCTATAGCTGCTACTCTGCGAGGCTGGGTCACAGCAATGATGCCTTGGCGGCCAATTCCCACTTCATAGAGGTACTGAGGGATCTGAGTGGTCTTCCCTGAGCCCGTTTCTCCTAAGGAACATCAAGGGAATAGTTTTTCCCACTTATAACATCTTCAAATGAAAGGTTCCAACTCGTTTTTTTATGTTAACTTTTAACCATGTTTTAGGATGGGGAGGCTGAAGACAGGAAGAAGTTCAACAGCTTGCCCAAAGTCACGCCATGAAGCTGTGGCAGGCCAGAGATACAACCCAACGCCTCGCTCTAGTTGCGTGACCTCTCCTCTACAAAACTCCTTTCACCCGGGTTCTCTCCAGCCACATTCTGGTTTAGAAACATATCTCAGTCTGTCCAGATACAAAGTGTTTGTTGGGTAACACAGCACACATTAAAAAGATAATCAGGCAGAGCAAGGAATAGACACTGATTTAGTTTTATCCGTATATTCACACTACGCACTAGGAAGTTTCAAAGTAAAGCTGTAAGCAAATTCAAGCAAAAAAATTTTGCCACAACAGCAAGCGGCACATTAAAGTTTGAGACTTTCTTAGAGGAGCACTCTGGGCTCCAACAAGCCAGCAAGCCTTTCTCTGTGCCTTCCTGAAATCAGAGACCATCCCTTCGGGCTCAGGTGAGCATCTTCTCCATCCACACTGCAGGTGGCACATCTATAAATACTATCCCATTTCCCCCCAGGTGTATTTCCAACACAACCTGTGTAGACCCCTCCACCAAAGATGACAACCAGCAAAGGCACACAGACAGCTACCATCAACACCAGCCACAGCCCTGGCAACAAAAAGCGTAACTTACTAGGCACAGCGTAACGTGGCACAAAGAACAGTGCTTAGAGGCACTGCAAGTGAAACCCTCTTGAAGCACAAATGCATGGAAGAGCAGAGAATGTTATCAACATCACTGTCATTTTCCTGCACATTCTATAACAGCTTAAAACACATTTGTAACTCAAATCAGATCCCCTTCAGCTTTCTATTGGCCTGTTACAAGAATTTCTCTACATGAAAGAGCGTGAGGCGCTGGGAAACAAGAGCCCTGTACTCTCAATCCTTGCAAGAGAGCAACAGCACAGAGGCCACTGTGTCAGTGCAGTGAGAACTAACAAGAGGAGGAAGAAGCATGAAAAATTCAGGATGGCCACCAAGCAGAGAATTGGCAAGCCAGATTGTAAGCACTGCAGCTGCAGGCTGAAAAAAATCACAAGTGAGCTTTTTAGCTCACCCTACAGCTGCAAAATTTTAAGTGGTGTATTGTAGCGTACATTTAGCAAGCAGCAATGACAACCTCAGGATTATGCAGAGGAAAGGAGGTAAGTACAGTCGCATTTATCAGTTACTACGACTGATTTTTATTTTTAAGGGTTTGCTTGCAGGAGTGAAATACATAGCGGTTTTCATTCAATTCTAATAAATGCTGAGCTTTTAGACTTCCAGGTGGGAAGGTGTATGTCTTCACCTCCTGAAAGTCAGAGAAAAAGCTTGTTAGCTTGGACTCAACGAAAGCATAATTTAATTAGTGAATACCCCTGAAAATGTAGCTGGTGAGGCACCCCCCAGAGAGTAGGGTTTTGCCATTTGGCTTTAAGTTGACTAAATCCAGGTGAAATGGAAATAAGATTGTATATACTTTTGCCCTCTCCATAAAAATTAAGTCCCCAGCTGCCTTAACCCATCAAAGCTGAAGAATAAAAACATTTCCGAGTTAACCACGTTCCAGATTTACACCCAAACCGCTCCTGTGCACCTCTGACAGGCCCCGACAGGGCCACCGGGCCCGGCGCCAGCCCCGCGCCGGGGACAGCGACACCGGGCCCGCCTCCCCCCTCCCGTGGGCAGCGGCCGGGCTCGCCGGGGGCAGCCCCGTGGTCAGGCCCCGAGGAGCGCGGCCGGGCCGCCCCCCGAGGAAAGGCCGCCCCCATCCCCGCACCCACCGATGAGGATGGCGCTGTCGAGGGCGCGGAGCTGGCTCAGCAGCTTCCCCCGCGCCTGGAAGATGGGCAGGCTGCGGCGCTGCGAGTCGGCGTGCGGCGGGACGCGGCGCGGCGCCGGGGGCGCGGGCAGCATGGCGGGCCGCGGGGGGAGAGCCGCCCGCAGGCGCTTGGCCGGGGGCTGCCCGCCGGCCTGCGGCATCGCCTCACCGCGCCGCGGGGGCCTGCTCACGGCTGCCGCGCCGGCGCCACCGCGGGGCACGATGGGAGATGCGGGCCTGGCCTGCCCCGCCCCCGGGGTCAGCGCCGCCGCCGCGCCGGGCCCCACCGACCCCGCCGGGCCGGGCAGCGCGCCCACCCCCAGCCAGGGCCGGCCGGGCCCGCACCGACCTCCTCGGGCCAGGCAGCGCGCCCACCCACAGCCAGGGCCGGCCGGGCCGGGCAGCAGGCCCACCCACAGCCAGGGCCGGCCGGACCCCGCACCGACCCCCAGCCGCAGCCAGGACCGGGCAGGCCCCGCGCCGACCAGCCCCTCACAGCCGCAGGCTCCAGCCCCGTGCTATGACATCGTCACCTGCCGGCCCAACACACTGTCACCGCACACAGGACACACTCCAGAAGGGACAGTGGTATTCAAACACACTTCTTCACGGGACAGGCTGCCCGAGAATGGTTTCAAGGACAAATAAAGCCCGGGTTAGACAGCAATCTGGCAGTAGCAGTCACTCTTGCCCCGCGGTACAAGCACCTCTTCAGAGTTCTTCCCAGACCTGTGCTACTCTTTACAGAACAGAGCACGAACTTAAATACTCCGCTGGAGTGGAAGGGAGCTCTGGGAGAGCGAGGACAGACAAGCTGTCTTACCACAGTCAGGAAGGGGCACATCACCTGGTCTGCTCTGCATTTACAGGTGGTTTCATCCCCACTAACGTCCCACCAGCAAACTACTAAGAGGCTCTTAAACACTGAACTAAAATAAAAGGGTTTGATCCAATTCCTGTCTCATAAACCACCCTGAAGCAACAATACCCAGAATATTTTTAGTACACCTAGAGAGTAAGATTTAAAGTCCATGGGTTTTTTTGGGGGGGAAGTCTCCCTTCAGTTTTTACAACCTTTAACAGATAAAATGCAGAATCTAATACACTGTTTGTGGACAAGGCATTTCCCCATGAGATCCCAACACATTCATCTCCAGGACTACAAACAAGTTAAAAAACCTGTAGCCAGTGTTCAAGAGCAGCAAAATCTGAGACTAAACAAAATAGTCTCATGTGTGTCAGGGGTAAGCCTATCCTCCCCAAATTAGGAGGAAGATGCAGTTTCAACAGTATCTCTTTTTATCCATGAGATAATCAATAAAGAGCTACCCAGTACAGTCTGTAGCGTCTCAGGAGTGACTGAACATGAGCTCAGCTGTGTTCTGAATTCCTTATGTGGCCTCTCATATCGCTATTTATAATCAACATAAGTTCAAGCTTAATACCCACTGTCACTGACCCGTGTTGGACACTCAGTCCTTCTGCAACATACTTCATACACAGATCACGCATTTAACACCTTGAGCAGTTCTGAAGAGACACTTGTGGGAAAAGACTGCATTAATGCTGTCTCTTCAGAGACTTGGCTTTTTCCAACCTCTGCTTTTTCAGCAGCTGCATCAAGACTACAGAATTATACAAAGGATTAACCAAAAAAAAAAAAAAAAAGATTCATGAGACATTTTATTCAACTCATCATCTGAAATATCTGAACAGTTCTGACTCCAGCCAAGTTTTCTTCTGTAGTGCTCCAAGTCATCTAGTAACTGTTAGAAGTGTGCATGTGTGGGAGGTCAGTTTTGTAAAACTGCTTTTTTAAACAAACCAGTCAGACTCAAACCTGGACACCTGAACACAGGGTCTTTGGGGGGAAAAGCCATCAAAATGTAGTCTCAGCCTTGCAAGTGTATTCACACAGAGGCACATTCCAGAAACCCAAAAGGCAAACCGAACAGCCTGCACTGTGCTGCGTGTTGTATTGCTTACAATTCAAACATGACTGGAGTCAATAGCATCTCAGATTAAAAAACCTTTTGCCACCAAAACAGGGACTTACACTTGTAACCATCTTGCAGCTGTTTTTTCCATGAATAAAAAAATTAGTTAAATCCCCAAAAGTTGGTTTTGTCCCCTGTAAAGTTTCCCATATAGTTTCCTGTATCAAATAACTTGAAAAAAATGCTTTAGAAATCATTTTAAACAAGTACTCATAGTCTTGTTAACTGAAGTTGACAGGAAATTGTTTCCAGTTTTAAGTTTTTGGCTCCACTGGATTAGTATTTTCATTACCAGCACAATATATATTCCCTGACTGGGAAAGACACTGGTAGCCTGGAAGTGTCTTAGACTAGACTGCCATTTCATAAAGTGCTTGTATTCAAAACCATAGAGCTGTCGAAAAGTGTCCTTTCTGCGACGGGGAATGAGAGTGTCCCCGGTATGGAACTTCATTCAGGTCACTTTCTCCCAGTTGTCACTGGGTGTTGGCACAAACACTGATTAGCCTCCAAGGCGCTGACCTTCTCCCCATGCAAATCCTCCCGGTCGTTCTTCTGGCAAAGGATTGTAATTAGGATCATCTTCCTGTGTATCAAATATTGCCTTCCTGGAAAACAGAAAAGATTTTTTTTATTTTTGGTCCTTTAGAATACATGTTCCATAATAGGACCAAGACTGCTCAAATTCTGCACAGGTAAAGGCAACCTCCCTCTGAAACAGCCTGCCAAAGTTTCTACACCCAAGTCACAAGTCAATTAGGAGCCATCTGGAAGAAGGTCTAGAATTATGTGCCTAAATCAACCCAGACTGACAAGATTCAGCTGAAAGTTGAAATTCCACCTCCAGCGTAAGGCAGAATTTCATGCAGCTAGCATGTGCTGCGCTCCCAGGACAGGATAAGGGAGCAAAACATGTATGTGATACTGAAGAGCTGTTCACATCTTGAGAAGCAGACAAACGATGAGTCAAATACAGGCAGTATTATCTCAGTCTCTCACAGGCAGGATGCAGGCAGTGACAAGCAGACTTAAAATCCACAGAAGAGACTGCATTTGAGACAACATTAGAGACTCAGATTTTCCAATTTATTACAAGAATCATGCTTAATCTCGTAGGCTATTTTGCCACTCTCAAAA
Organism: Falco cherrug; assembly: GCF_023634085.1. NCBI lineage: Eukaryota > Metazoa > Chordata > Aves > Falconiformes > Falconidae > Falco > Falco cherrug. Next base: position 105,295,899 of record NC_073697.1, on the reverse strand, counting down.
CTAGTTTTAGAGGTACTCTCCCCACAGATTTGTTTATCCAGAAACAAAACGGTAGTACATTCTTTGAAACAAAAAATCACAAGCTGCACACAAGCAATCATTATATCCAACACATCTTGAAAGTACAGCGTGCTTAACCAGACAGTTCTTAGAATAGCTAAAGGGATTATTTCTCTCACCCAGAGTGACTGGACATGTCAGAACAGCAAAAAAGAAAATACCAGGGGTATTACAGGATTACAGCTAACACATCAAAGAAAATTAAAGCATCTGGGGAAAAAAATCCACAGTTCTAGACCCAGACAAGAATCATAAGCAGCTTTCTGAACAGACACGTAAAAGGATTTAAATGGTAGCCTGAAGACAGGCTGACACTTTTTCCAAAGAAAAGAGTTACCGAGACAGCACACATTGCTCCAACAGCCTTAAGACTCCTCCTGCATGCACCTACGTGCATATACCCTGTGAAAATGGGAAATCTCAAATACACCCTTACCACACATGTGTAATTGGACACTCAATTTGTCTAGAGTTCCATTTACATGAAGGTAACCCTCACCAGAAACAGCCTTCAGCTGCTGAGGCCAAGTTAGAATAGCATAGCCACAGCTGCACCCATCACCTGGTACAATTACTTCCTGAAGACGAAGCCTATACCGAACAAAAATACACTATCAGTGTACTTCTCCAATCAAACAGGTTATGACCCATCAGTTAAACCAAGCATGGGCCTGAATATGACATTTTCATTATCCAGGCTTTTGCAGACCATTCAAACAAAAACAAAAAAAAAAAAAAGAGAGAATCAGTTCAGCTCTAGACAATTCTAAGAGTCTCACAGAGCCCAGCTTTCGGTGTGTCTCAGCTGCCCTGTCATTTAGGCAAGCTGCTCTCACCCAGGCTGCTGTACAGCGTTACAGATTATTGCAGCCCTCTACACAAGAGAGAGCTAAGTAGGGACAGTACACTCAATACTATAAACACTGAAGATCTTTACCAAAATTGTGAAGTGAGGATGATTTACAGAAGAAAAAAATATTAAATATATTTAATACCTCATCCACACTGTTCATACACAACAGGACTCTTTAACAGACATGCATCTTTGGTGCCACCCACAGGCAACTCAAAGACTAAGAAGCATTACCAAAGAAATCAAAAGTTATAAAAACCCCTTTTGCCCTTCTCCTGAAGTAGTTCCCACTTACACATCCATAAGGTCCTCCTTCCTTTGTTTGCAACACGTTAGTTCAACAAAAAAAAAAATAAGTACAGACACACCACAATTCTGTTTCAAGCTGCCTAATTCACCAGAAGGTGCTGTGACTGAATTATGAAGTTTTCCATACAAGCACATTTCCTACATCTGTTCCAAACCAGACCCCAATACTTACAGGACAGATGGTGTTCTCAGAAGCCTTCCACCACCAGGCTGATTAGGAAAGACATCCTCTAAGAAAAAATATATATGCCCAACAGCAATGCCTAGTATATAAAAGACAAATGGTGATTTTTCAATACTTCTCCTTTACAACTTGAAATGCTTCATAGTTTTCAAGAAAATAACCCACACATTAATTCTTTCACAGAAGAATACAACAAGAGATATAGATAGACAAACCAACGAAGCACACTAACATCAGACAAAGAGCTTAACTTACACTACAGGCCATTAATACAAGGAAAATTGCTTGTCATCATTATTAAATATACTGATGTTACGGCTTATTCACAATTGATAAAACCAGTAAGATAAGCTATTTTACTTCAATAGTCCGATGCCCACAATCGGGTTATGTACCTGGTCTGATTCCAAGCAATAAAAAGCCAAAGCATCAGAAGCTCTTTCCAACTTTTTAGAGCACAGAATATGCTATGATGTTTACAGATCAGAAGAGCCTGCTACAAATATACTAGATGAATAAATACTAAGTAAAAGGCATTCAGCCTTTCGGTTTTTCCACACTTTGTGTTTCATGTAAAACATTAGCAGGAACAGGTCCTTGTGATTCTTGCAATTGCTTACCCAGAAGATCCACAATGATGGAGTTCCCCAAAAGCAGTGAAAAGCCCATCAATACCCAGGGCAGAAATGGGGCTTGAAAGATGAGAAGGCCGAAGAAATTCATACGGACATAGGGATTCCTGCGGCTCCACACATACACAAGCATTATCGTGAATGCCTGACCCAAGAAAACCAAGTTCACAAACAGGCCAAAAATCTGTGATGGGTAGTTAAAAGAAAACAGTTCACTTAGTAATTGTTGGGAGGTCAAGCATGAAAAGAATTTCACAGCTTAACCTGTAATCCAGTATTTTCCATTCAAGTGCTAACTTTCCATTCCCAGGTTCAAGTAAGTTAAGCCTACTGTCCATCAAATTCAACACCTATAGCAGGATTCAAGGTACCCACAACATGAATGGTATCTTTAAAGTATAATTTAGCATGAAATCACTGGAGCATCAGCATTTCTCTCAGACAACCTGAGCACAATTACACACTGAGCAGTCGCCTTTTATCTGATAATATAATTTCCATAATTCAGGCTTGACTGAAAGACCACCCCAGTGTTTAACAGCATCAGACACAAAGCATTCAAAACTACTTTAACAAATACCATTATTTCTTGCAGGACAAACAAAATATATTATCACCTAGGAATTAAGATAAAAGTAACATCACGGTTTCAGTTCTCATTCACCTATCTTTAGCTTTACTAATGCAGTTTGGAATAAAAAAAGGATACGGTCATTAGAAGTCCTCCAAAAAGGAACATAAATACAAAATCTGCTGTCCGACCTCGAAAAGAGCCTTCTTCAAGCATTCGGCAGTAACGATATCTGAAGTTGCAGGTCAGGAAAATTTGATTGGAAATGAGGTTAAAGAAAGATCCCAAGCAGAAAAGAATTCAATTATACATCAGCTCAGATGCAAGCTTTTTATCATTTTACTTCATCAACTGGCTCTTTCTGGATACTCAGTGGAGAGGATAACCCAGGAGAAAAAAAAGTTACTTGGAATTTTCTCCTTTATGTCACAACCAACCTGAAGGATCAGACTTGTACAGCAAAGTCTTAACATGACAAAAAATAAAATGGTAAAATTCTTGACAACTTATGAAGGAGATCCTGTTGATGTCTATTCATGGCATCAGCAAAGTCAGCATTGCTAAATTCCCAGGAACTTCATGGTAGAGCAGAACCGAACCTTTGTCTATATGCATGTATACCAACATGTTTGTACTCTGGAGCTCTGCTTTCCAGGGAAAGAAAAACTTAATGAAGGATACAAAAAGATCATGTTAAATAAAAAATTAAAGCCAACTGGTCCAAAGAATAAGTAGTTTGTGATTAACCTCCATACCTGGAAAGACAAACACAAGGAGTTTAAACATGACAGCTTATTTTTATTATTGTCTGAACAGAAAAGCAAGTAACAATGTAACTGAAGTCTCCTTTACAGTCAGGGAATCTAAGGGCTACTCTAAGATACAGTGCTCTTCACTCTAGCTTCATCATGTTTTTTAAAAATGCATCTCCAATATGAAAAGTCATAGTCATTCGTAACTCTTAAAACTGAGAGGACAAGCACTTACAAACTCAACAGCGTACTTAAAAACCTCCCATACTCCGGAAAACACTTACTTGAAAGTGCTTAAATATTAATTCAGGGTTGAAATACAGCTGAAAGGGTGTGATTAGTTCTAATTGCTGAAAAAGAACAGAACATTTGATGGAATCAATACACCGTGAAAAAAACATACACACCCCTTTACTCTGTACCAAAAAGAGCCCGAGAAGCTCTCAATCAGCACAGACAGCGTTCTGGCAAAACTGAGCCCCAGGAACCCCCCTCACGCTGCTGTTAGCATCTGCGCTTTGCCTTTGCCAGGCTCCGCGGCGGGCTGGCTGCGGCAGCGCTGCTTCCAGGGCCCCCGCGGGGCAGAGCCCCGGCCCTGGGACGGGTGGCGCCTGAAGTAACCCCTACCACGGCTCCCAAGCACCCTGCTCCGCCCAGTCCGCCGGCCGGGCCCGGACCACCCTCACCGCGCCTCCCGGACGCCCTCCACGCAGCCTCCCACTCCCCCGCGGCCCTGGGAGGAGGCGGGCGGCTGCCGGGGCCCCGCAGAACGGTCCCCGCGCAGGGGCCGGGCCCCAGGGAGCGCCGCGGGAGCGCGGGCCGGAGGGAGCGGGGCCGAGGCGGCCGCACTCACCACGGCGGCGGTGGTAAGGACGCAGGCCGTGGTGTAGGCCCGCGTAACGGGCGGCACCTGCAGGTACTCCTGCCGGAAGGTCTGGTACGCCATCTTAGCGCCTCGCGCCACTTCCGCTTCCGCCACGCGTCTGCGCCTGCGGGCACCGCCCCCGCCGCCATCTCCAGGCGCAGCCAATCGGCTCTGGTAGCGGTCGCGGCCGCGCTGCGCTCTCATTGGCCCAGCAGCGAGAGCGACCGCTTGCTCCCGCGCTTTCCCCGCCCCGGGGGTTGGAGCGCTTGGTGATTGGGCGGCGCATTTCCCCTCGCCGTCGCTAATTGGCTGGCGGAGAGGTCGTCTGCCTGAGGCGGTTCGAAAGAAGCGGGAAGTGGTGACTGAACGGGGCGGCTGCGGCGGCTCCGATCGCTGGTCCCTGTCACCGGCCCCGGCCCGCGGCTGTAGGGCGGGAGGAGCGGCCCTGGTCTTTCGGCGAACGGCGCGGAAGGTAGGGGCTGCGCTGGGCCTCCTGTGGGAACCGCCTTCCCCTCAGCTGCGGGCGCGGCCTTCCCGCCGCCAGCGAGGCCCGTCTCCCCGGCGCCGGCATTTCTCGCTCCGTGCCGTACCGCTGTACGGCCGCCGCCATGTCGGTCGATCCCATGGCCTACGAGGCGCAGTTCTTTGGCTTCACTCCCCAGACGTGCATACTGCGTGTCTACATCGCCTTCCAGGACTATCTCTTTGAAACCATGCTGCTGGTGGAGAGCGTCATGCTGAAGAAGCTGAACGAGTTTCCCGGCTGCAAAATCAGCCCCTTCGAACTCCGGAAAAGCACGGAGAAATTCCTCCTCTTCATGAAGGAGCGCTTTGATAAACTCTTCAGTACAATGGAAGAAATGCTTCTGCAGCTGGTGTTAAACATCCCTAAGAACACACTCCTGCCTGAGGACAAGGTCCACGAGCAGTATCCCTACAGCAAAGAACAGTTCCAGGTCCTTCAGGATGAGGTCCACCAGCTGCAGGAGCAGTACAGGGCTGAGGTGGCCGCTGGGCAGGCCCTGCATGCAGAACTGGAAGAACAAAAGGTTGTTCAGGCTGAGCTTGAGAAGATTTTGCAGTGGTTTGATGGGCTGGAGAATACCTGTAGGAAGTATGGCATCAGCAGCTTCAAAGAAAGCTTTACTTTCTTGGCACAGAACTCTAAGAAACTGCAAGACATACTGAATGATGTTGAAAAGAAAAGCAAGAAAATAAAAAAAGTATGATCAGTTGTTGTAATGAAAATTCTGAAAAGGCAACAAAAATAATTTAGACTGTTTGCTTAAAATAATAAGGGCTTATCTTTCCAGAAGCATCTGCCCTAATGGCTTACTTCTCTAATCCTGTCAAGATCTAGACTAAAAGCTGTTGAATTGTGTCAGTTTGTGTCTGTTTAACATCCCCCTACGGCACCAGGGGGAGAAAAAACACCTGTAAAATGTAACTCTGAAACTGGTGATTGGAAGCAAATTTTGGGTTGGATAACCTGGCTGTAAGGGTACCTTCCTGACCTTAGGAATGTTAATTTTGAACTCAATGTAGCATTTGTTTATTTTAAGGATTATTAGAAAAAAAAAATGAATGTCTTAAGTAAGATTTGTAAGAATGTGTGAGTTTCCAGCCTGAAACCAGCTCAGGTAACATGAGTCGGTGTTTTTGTCAGTGAGGATACTGGGATTTTGCACCAGTTTGCCGAAGGAGCGGTGTGGCGCAGGCAGTGTCTCGTTAAGGTGCCTGTTCACTCTGCTTTAACATCTGACAACCGGGATGCACGTAGAGATGAGTAAGACTGATGCTGTTGTCAGGGCTCTGAAGAGAAAGGGATCTGTTAACATCAATACTGAATTTAAGCCCAGTTTTTGGAATTTTAGGGTTATTTACCACTCCATGTATGTTTGCAAAGAGGTAGCTTGTGTTTTCTTTAAGCAGGGACAGCATGCTGCTCTGTAGGCCGAAGATCTTGAAGCCACTGGAGTGAATGAGCAATCTGATCATTTTGTCCTGTGTTAGCTTATGTTGCTTTATAGATCTAGGTGATTTTATTTTTGTTGTGCAGTGTCCTTCTACTAAATAGCAAAGTTCATTTTATGCATGTTTAACCAGATTTTCCTGTAAAAATGTTGTGAAGACTGACTGATGTGCTTGAGTTCTTTGAAGTCACTTAAATAACCTTATTTTATCTGTACTTGATTCAAAATACATTACGGTCTGTGTGCATCTGTCCATTTGCCTCAGCAGCTTTTGAATCTCCTGTACAGGCGTATCATGAAGTATCAATACTAATTTCTGCTTTGCTAGTGTAGGTGTTTGAAAGGTATTAAACTTGTGAATAATTTAGAAGGTATTATAATAATAAAATGTGTTAAAAGCATAAAATACACTTGGCAATTCTTTCTTCCCTGGTGCTTGAAGACTTACACAGAATCAGCTTGGCAAACCCAGGATCTTCCATTATATATTGCCTTGATGTGCACCTGGAAACCCATGAGACTCGGTGGCCACTTGAAATCCTTGCAGAGGAAATTTAATTTCTGATGTTGAGCTCTAGACTTCTTTAGTGACTGTTAGAGGCTAGAGTTCAGAGGAGGAAAAAATAGGGAATCGGGTAAAAAATTAACTTGCTTGTTTAGAAAACAACTTAGTAACTTAAAAGTCACCGAGAATTATCGAGTGTCTCCTCAGATAAACCAGTTGGTTTACCTTTTACCCTTAATTTGTAGGAGACATTTTTCTTAGGCATTATGTGCCATGAGAGAGACGACACACATGTTTGCAGAAAGCTGGATCAGGACGTACTGAGTTTGTACACCCATACAGGGTATTTTCCTTCAAAAATTAATTATTTTCACTCATTTGTGCTCAAAGCTTTGCACTTTCTCCTCTCCTGACTGACAGCTTGCACAATGCCAAGGTCTTCTCCAGTATAGTCTTCCCAGCTGGAGTGGTGGGTGAGCAGGGGGTCATGGATTTGCCTGGACACCACGACATGTGTGATTTCAGTGTCTCGTGCTACTGAGGCAAAATCCCCTGTATCGTTAAGTAGGTAAATATGTCACATAAGTAAATTTGATCTGAAACATTCAGCCCTCCTGGTGCGGATATCTAACAGACCTGCTCAGGGAGCACCGGGCTCGGGCAGGGCTGTGCCCGCACCGGCCTCACGGCCTCCTGCTCCCAAAAATGGTGTCCTGTCACCAGCGCTCCTAACATTTGAGCGATCATAATGAAATATTTTAAAAGAACGGTTAACCTCACACTCTCGGGCAACGTTATTGCATCTGGTGAAGGCCACAGGGTTTTTTTGTCAGCTTCACCTGCTGCTGCAGAGGCTCGTCCTTCAGCTGCTGGTTCTGACAGTGCCAGAGGGACATTCCCAGCCCTGAATTGTGCTCAGGTGTCCGTGGGGCCCCTTGGGGTGCAGATGCTGGTGAGCAGCTCTGCACCCCCCACCTCCATCCCCAGTGGCCTCCCTGTCCATCCTCACCCCGCTCTCCATGGGCTCCCAACCCTCGCAGAGGCTGATTCAGTGCGTTGGAGCAGTGATGGCCGTGACACATGTCCCTTCGGTGACAGCGGTGCAGTACAAGGATGGCAGAGACAGGATGGCACCAAACTGCTGCAGGAGCGGGACCTGGGACCGGCCCTTAAAGAAACTTCCATTGGTTGATTTTAATCCTCGTTTTCTCTACACAATTGCGTGGAGCTGGAAGATTCAAAGAGCCCCAGGCTGGGAGCCAGGTACTCCACAAGACCCAACGTAAAAAACAGAACCAGCTGTTGTAATGCATTACCAAGAGCCTTTTGCAGGGGGCAAACAGCCCCACTGTCACCAGTAAACACCCCAGCAGCAGAGCTGAGACTAGGGGGAACAAAGCCACCAGTTTTCTTACCAGGATAACACGCGTTCCTGGTCCGGGGATACGCAGGAGACCCGAGGCTCGCTGGGGCTGGGGGGTCTTCAGGGTGAGGGAAGGCTTCAAAACCCACTGCAGCTACCGGTACGGTCAGGTTTTCAGCAAAACTCACCTCAGGGAACAGAAAAAGCTCGCTGGCTGCGAGGACCTGCAGTCAGATTGGCAGCCCCTGCGCAGGGAGGAGGGGGTCGGGTACAGCGAGGAAGGAGCCAGTACCGTGTCCCAGGGGTGGTCATGTCCCCAAAATGCCCTGCAAGTGCCTGGGGGTTCAGTTCCCAATGCAAGGGAAAAAAAAAAAAAAAAGATATAAAATATTTGTTTTGGGCAGCATTCACAGTTGATTTGAGCACTTGGGGCCAGGCGATGCAGCCCTCCTCTAGGTATAGGCTGAATGATGGGGTAATTAGCAGCTGTTAATAAACCCACATCTGGCAAAATGCCAGCCTGGGGCTGGGGGGGAGGGGTTACCATATGTCTCCTCGTTAAAAGCTTTAATTACAGTCAGGAAACGCTGGTGGCAGCCACATGCTTTAATTGCTTCACCTCAAGGTGGCAGCGGGTCAGTCCCTCCCTCGCTGGCACAGGGCTCAGGGCTGCCGTCCCCATCCCGCAGCGGGGCTGAAGGGACCGATGGGACAGGGAGAAGATGAAAAAAAACCCCTATCATGCCAAAAAAAATCTCTTTTGCAGGGATTTTGGCTGGCCCAGGCTAAGCAAGAGCATCTTCCCTTCCTGAAACAGCCCTGAGAAACCTCCCCTGCCAAAAAAAATTACAGATTGACAGGGAGGGAGGGAGACGGGCGACGTGAGGTCTCCGGGCTGGTGTGCCCGGCAGCTCTCCCCTAATGTTTTTGCACATCACACCCCATAAAATCTGATGGGAGCAAAAGCACCAAGGGCCTGAGTGGGATTTACGGAGAGCTGCCCTGCTGCTGCCTCCCCTGCACCCCAGCCCCTGCGTGAAAATAAATGGGGCACAGAAAATGGGCATTCGGAGCACATTAGCTGCAAAACACTGATTTACTCAAGCGAAGAAACTCGGTCAGGGCTTGGTTGCTGATGGCTCCTGGCTGTGTTTGCTGGACCTCCCTGGAAATGGCCATAGAAAAGAACACAGTAAATGGCTTTTTCCTACTTCGAGAAGAAAAGAAAAAACCTGGAAATGTTTGGCAACAAAGGGATCACTTTCACATACAAGGTCATTTTTTCCCCCTAATTAAACCATAGGAAAAAGGGAGCTTGGCTAAACAGCCTGCGCTGGAGGGGAGCCTCGGAGGCGGCTGTGCAGCTTGGTATGGAGCAGCACGAATAATAAAGGGTGAAGTTCATAACGGGGTTACACTCGGTTGGGGCTGTGTCTTCTGAGGGCTGATGACTCCCCCTTCGCTGGGGACAGGAAAATACACGTCCCTCGCACAGCCCTGCTTGGCTTCGGGTGCTTCCCCTGCTTCTCATCCTGCCCCTCATCCATCCTACCGATGCTGCAGTCAGTTTTCAGTGGCGGTAGTGGCCAAAGTTGGCACAACAAAATGTGGTGTAGCTCCACCTGGGCTGTAACTTTTGCTTTAAAACCACCACCCATTTGTAGCTGGACCATGCCCAAAACCCAGGCAGCACCTGCTTACCAGCACCCAAACCTGCAGCTTGTAAGGACACATGCTGGCATCTAATACCAGACTCAGCAGAAACATCTTCCTGTGTTTTGCTGGAAATCATTGTAGGAAATTTAATTTCAGCCTGAAGAGGAAAAAAAAAATCATAATAAACTAAGCAAACGAAGCAGAAAAATAATGTCAAGGCAAGATTGAACCTTTGGAGCTCATTTCCCTGTATGGATGCTGCCAGGCAGAGATGCCCCAAAACTGGACACTTGGAACCCAATGATCCCACAACGGTGACTCCTCCGCTTAATTATTTTTTGTCCCCTTCCCCCAGCAGCTGTCCTGCCTGGCACCTCACAGCATACCCTCTGCCCAGGCAGCCGTGGCTCCATGCCTGCTTTGGGGGTTTTGTTGCCTCTCATTTCCCCATAGAAAGGAAATTCTCCCACTTTGCTTTGCTTTGCTTATCCCTCCCAGGCTGTTATTACTCCTACTTACACAACTCAGAGTATTATTCCCTCCTGTCACCTTAATTTCTAATAATTAGTATTTGGTATAATGCTACAGCAGAAGTGAGCTCTTAATGAATATTATACTAAGCACTAAATTATAATTTACTGCTCAAGAAATCCATTTGGAAACGCAACCCATTTAGAAGAAAATGAGGAGGGGTGGCTTTCAAGCCATTTACCTGGCTGGATCAAACCCCAGACCGAGTCCCAGTGAAATCCCAACACGACCATAAACCCTGGGAACACTTACTGGCTTGGGACACGTCACTGATGGCATCTCAGGGCTGGATGCGTGACTGTAGCAGCGATGTGCCTTGCCGAGGTGGGACCAGGATGCAGCATCCCCAGGGAACAAGCGACTATGTGACTTCAAACACTGGGGTATCAGTCCACCTGGCACGGGCGTGGGCAATCGCATGAACCCAGCAAAAGTGCCGGCGCATTAGTGATGCTCGATGTGCCCCTTCGCACCCCCAGCTCCTGCCGGTCCCTCTTACCGAGTGGTTTTCCGTCCTTTCCTGGTAGTGGTTGCGGTGGGTCCAGCCCCATTGCTGTGGCACTGGGGCACATCTGAGCGTGTTTTTCTGAGCTTATCACACAAATCACTTCTCCGTTGGCACAAGGCGAAGCGGCACCTTCCTTACCCAGCTGGTGGGGATCGCTGCAGCACGGAGTGACCCGGCACATAAGCAGGGTACAGCTTGTCGGTCACTCATTTGGCGCTGGGGTGCCAGAAACAAGCTAGGAAACACAACTGGGGCAGGGGGGGAAGGAGGATAAAAGTTTACAGTGATGTTCAGTGGCTGCCTGGAGCCCGCAGGAGCTGGTGATGGAGCTCCCCCCGGCTTTTCCAGCAGCGAGTCAGCCTGTGCCCCTTGCAGCCACTGAGCCCCAGCCATCCCTGCTGTGATCCGAGAGAGCCGCAGGCACCCGTTCCCATCGCCAACCCGGAGAGGGCCATTCCCTGAACAAAAAATGCAAAGACTGGACTTCTTAGAAAGAAACATCCCCAGGCAATAAATAAAGCTACGTGGCTTATAAAATGCAAGCCAAACCCCTCTCTGTTTTAATTGGGGCTGCACCTAGGAGTTGGTAATTGCTGTTATCCTTCGTTACAAGTGACAGGGCCACGAAGTGCTTTTTGCTCAGCGTTTGCAAAATAAATAGCAAGGGTTTGGCTTAGTGGGGTTGGCTGGGAAGCACCAGTCATGGCTGCGGTGTGCAGCCAGCTGCTGCGAGCTGGACCTGAAAACGAAGCTGTAACATCCTAACATGAGGCAGGGACGTGCCTTGCCATCCTCCAGCAGCTGTCGGGGGAGAGGGAAGGACTGGCTCAGGCAGTCAGGCAGGGATGTTGCTGATGGGATGAATTTCCCGGCACACGACCACTGGCTATAGCACAAAGTGGGCTCCTGCTTTCTTCGGGGCAGGAGGAAGGGGAAGGTGGGGATTTGCAAAGCTCTGCCCACACTTGGAGACTTTGCTGAAGCATCTAGAAACAATGTTGGTCCAGCAAAACTGAGCTTTCACCCCCAGCACATACCCTCCTGACAACAGCACAGCTCTACCGACAAAACACACCTCGGGATACATTGCCTCCAGGTTTCTTCTTTTTTCTGTGTACTCCTGCTGTCGGGTCAGTTCTGCAGACCTGGACCCAAGACCATCCCTGGCTGGAAAGGGTTTGGTGTCCCTGTTTCTGTCCCCTGACCGCTGATGGCAGAGGGAAAGCGAGGGCAGCGAGGCAGGGGATGCCGTGCTGCCGGCGCTGGGCTGTGCCAGGGACACACCGCCCGGTTGTCCCCTCTGGTCAGGGCACTTGGCTCCTCCTGGGCAGCTCACTGTGGTGCCGGCAACAGGCTGCCAAGGTGTCAGGGGAACCAGCAAAGCCCAGGACATCTCGGTGAGCAGAGAAGACCCTAGAGCTGGGTCTCTGCCACTTTGTCCCTCGGGTCCTTTCACATTCATTTATGTGAAAATGGCACTAGCCATTTACATACCCGTGAATGAGCTGCCTGTTTGGGCAGAACACTAATGACAGGTGATGAGACAGACGCCTTCACCTTGTGGTTCATTTTATTTTTCCTCTTCTTTTTTATAAGCATTGTAAGAATGAGATGGGCATGGTGCCTCTGCATGCCCTGGAGCAAGGTCCCCGGAGCACCGTGGGCTCAGCGCCCCAGTCCTGCCCAGCAGCACCAGGCAAGCCCAGGGTTTGCTGAGGTTTCCACAAACCATGCTGAGTTAGCTCTAGGCAATTCCCTCCAAAGCAAATTACATGTTCCTTTGGAACCAAATGCCATTAAGGCAAGACCAACCTCACAGGTTCCGTTACAGCGAGATGTTGTAACCGTTGGTGATGCCGTACCGAAGCGCAATGGGTCGCTGAGTCTCTTTGTCCAGGGAAAAGCCCAACAAGGAAAGGGCAGGGATGAAAGGAGTGGTGGGAACCCTCTAAGCCCCTTCTTTGCTGTAGCTCAAAGCACAGGGAGGGCTCGAACAGCAGAGAGCACACAAGAGCCAGCAACAAGCGCCTCTTGGAACTGCACTTACACCCACTGTCATCTCTGTGGACTTTATTGTCATTTTCTCTTCAGTTCTAGAGTACAAAAGCATGCAAAAAATAAGCCTCTCTATTCATGGTACATATTTACAGTGTAACAGCCACGTGCCATTACAGTACTGAGTGCATATACGTCATGCTTGAATTATAGCAGAGTACATACAGAGTCATATATTTAACATCAAGTATAACGAGAGACTTAAATCCTAACAGAACAGGCCTGTAAATCAAAGACAGCAGCAAAATTACGGCACAGAGGATCCCAATTATATCCTCAAAAGTTGCAATTTACTCTTTCTTGAATTTACACAGTTTTTTTGGAATGCTTTGACTGATGGCTTGTGGTCACTGCCTGGGGCCTGGGTGTCCGCTAGCAGCGACCCTGAGCGTACATGGCTTTGCTTCAGGAAGGAAAGGTGACAGGCAGCAACTAACTCTCAAGATCCTTTCCTTCCCTCGTCCCATGAAAGGCTGCGTTCAGAGCAACAGGGTCATGGGATAATCCAGGTTAATTCAGGCTGGGAGGAACCTGGTCCAAGTATGGCCTGCTGTGGGAGGCTCTGGGCCAGAAAAGAAATCCCTTTCAGTGCTGTGCTCAGCAAACACCACTGAGAGTGTGCCCTGGTAGAGCGAAGTTTGGTACCTAAGCTAAGTTATATACACACACAGAAAACAACAATCTGCCTTCCAGGCTCCAGTAATCCTGCTGGACACTCAAGGTACCCAAGGTGCCCAAGCTCTCAGCAGGACCCCCAGCACTGTCCTTCCTCCTTTGCAAATGTTGTCACACTTAGTGAGATCCCCATCCTCTCGGGGCAGAACGGAGCCTGCCTTTCCCGCTGTCCCCATCCCACACAAAGGTCACATCGCCCATCCCAGAGACGGACCTTCTTTTATTGCAGCAGAACAGAACACCGATACTGAGCACCTAGCAAAACACAGCAGACGTGGGCTCTACGTCTGGAAATCACTGATAAAGCTGTCCAGGACCACCAATGACCCTTTTAGCTCGCTCAGCCAGTCTGCCCAGAGACACCACCAGAGAGACAACAACAGTCCTTGCCGCGTTTGTTCTGAATCTCCTGCACTAGCTGCACCATCAAAGCATCACTTGAAATCATGCCATAGCTTCTCATGTACCCGACTGCGCTGCTCGGTGGAAGAGAGCCCAAAGCACCAGCTAAGGGCTGTTCCTCGCTGCAGCTGGTGGGGGACAAGGGGCTCTGAGCACCAGCAAGGGCAGGTGGGACCCTTAGAGAGAGCCTGGTCTCCAAGGGGCTGGGACCAAGCCCCTGGGCTGGCAGGACAAATCTCCTGGTTTTCTTGGAGAAGATACAAGAAGGACAGCGCTGAGCCAGAGGGAGCAAAGGAGCTCTCCTGGCCACCCACCACAGAGATGGGGAAAAACCTCCTTCAGCCCCTGCCTCAGGGCTGCCAACGGCTTCAGGACATCGAGCTGTGCTGAAGGAACACAAAATTCCTCCCACCAGCTCCCCTTGCAAGTCTGGCGATAAAGAAGGAATTAAACCCCATCCAGGGAGTCATTTCATGGAGTTGCAATTTGTTTTGCAGGGAACAGCTACGCTGTACCCCCGCCGGGCTCCCTTCGGATGCAGCCATACACAAGACCAGCTTTCCCATGGCCAACCCCTGGCTGCTCCCACCTTCCCTGTTTTATTCCCTGGGAATGTTTTCCAGGGCAGTGTTTGTCAAACCACTCTCCCTAGGACCCCCAAAACAACACAGCTTGGGTTAGCAACACTGCGCTGCAAGGAGCCGGGGCTGTATTTAGCCTCCGTGGGTTTTGCACTCTGTTGCTTGGCTCAGGGGCCAAATTCTGGCACGGAGCAGGGGAGATGGAGACCTGCCAAAGCGGACGGGGCAGGCACAGAATGGGGCACAGTGGCAGGAGCATGCTGGGCTCGCCAGACATGCACTTACCAGGTGTCCCCCCCATGGTGTATCACAGGGGACATGCAAGGAGGAGATACCCAAAGCCACCCCATTTCCCATCTCCAGCCCCCCAGCATCTCTCTGCAGCAGGGAAGGGCAGCAGCCCGTGCTGGTACCCGCGGCAGGCTGCAGCCCCCTGTGCCTGCAAACCTGCAGTGACCTCGGCACGCATCTCCACGTGCGCCTTTGGCTCCGAAACGCAACAATTTCTCAAATCTGCAACCTGCAAGATGCAAAAAGTGAGCCACCACCCGGGCAGGAGATGTTGGCCCCAGATGTGACACAAACAAGAGAGCAACTGATGCCACCGTGACTGGCAAAGGACACGCCTGAGTTACCCACCCTCCGAAGGCTGACAAGCATGTCACAGACATGTGCCACTTGACCTTTCAGAAAGCCCATTTTTTTGCTGAGCAGCTTGCTTCTTGTGTCTCAAGGCACTGAAAAAAAAAAAAAAAATATTCACGGTGCGGTCGCACTGACTGCTGCAGGTGGTTTAGCTTCTCCTGCGAGAAGAGGCTCCTACACGGATCGGGCTGGAGCGACGGCGCTGCAGCCAAAGCTCCCAGGGATTCCTTCTGCCCCTCGCAGCACGGACCCCCGGCCACAGGCTCGCTGCAAATACCCTCTCGGTTCCACACACCCGCTCCAGGGACCTGCTCCCGCTCCGGGGCCACATCACACAACTGCACCACGTCTGCCCACACTGCCGTGTCTGGAGGCTACACCACTGAGAAACGCACGTAGCCCCTACATGGGCACGGCTGGGGAGCTGAGGTATAAACACCGTGAGTGGTGATCTGTGCACGTGTTCACATGCTGCAATGCATCATTAAAACGCTGAAAAGCTCATTTCTTTGCAACGTGTGACATTCACAGTGACACATTCCTGCCCAAAGGGTTAAAGATATCACTGCAGCATCCCTCCGTGCCAGACGGGAGACACTAAACCAGGATTTTTACGTAGCACTACCTCCTGAACTGAACTGAACAAGACAAAGAAATCGACATCCTGGAGACCAAAAGGGTATGCCATGTCCCCAGAAGAGAAATTTCTTTCCGGGCCTCTCGCTCCAGGCCATCCCCAAGCTGGGAAAGCCCACCAAAGCTGACCAGAGCCGAGCCTGCCATCGCACAGGGGGAAAGAGGAGCCCTCCCCACGACAGACCCCGCTGACACACTGCAGAGCATCCCAGTACCTCTTTTTGTGGGATGCTGGTACTCCAGGAATAACAGGGGCAAGCAAGGATTTGGAGGGCAAAAATGCAGGGTATGCAGAGAAGTATCAGTGCGTGCCCATGCGAGCTCAGATTTGCCCTGCCATGCCAGACCCCGTCCCCACGTTCACAAGTATTTAGCCATCCAGCTAAAAAGAATGACTTTCCTCGACAGATAAAAGGACTGGCTTGCCAAAGATGTTTATTTTCAAATAAATACCATCTCTTTAGCCTCTTCCATTCTTCAGAGCAAAACAGAGTTGCTCCCAGTTGCCCTAACGTGCGCGTACATAAAAATTTCATTGCAGTTAAGCAAGATGCGTGTTTTTACAGTCGCCTTACCAAGCCTTTGGATAAATCCGAGCGTTTCTCTTGCTGCTGCTGCACCTTCCTCATTTCATTTCAGGCAAGGTTTCAGGCTGCCATCCGCAATGCAATACAGAGGAGTTTGGGAGGTAAAGGATTGACCCCAGAGGCTGGCGGGCTGGCTGGGGACCAAGGTGTGACACCAGCTCAGCTGTGCAGCCCTGGTCGCTCCCTGGACCTCTGGGAACAGCTCCAGAATTATTTCTTTCAGCCGAAAGGGCAACTGTTTCAAAACCAATTTGGGGATAATCATAAAAAATACCCATTCTCTCCAAAACTGAAATGACATTTCAGCTACCACTACAGAAGCATGACATAACCAGTAAATTATAATTAAATTGGTTGCATTAATTGAGGCTGAGAACAGCCTTCCAGCAGCCTTGCCCCCCTATCTCCCAGCCTCTTGGGCATCATGAGAATAACCACAAACACTGACTGAATTAGCAAATTATTCTTACCATATATTAAAAATACAATAAATATCCCCATGTTTGCAGTCTTAGAGCTCTTTGAGCACGACTCCAGTATTGCTTAGACCTCAGAAGTCCCACGGGGATAAGGACTACAGGTACTGCCTTTTCTCCCAGGGGTAAGGCAACTTCCCGAGACATGCCCTTGACCCAAGGTCACTTCCCCACGCAGGCTGGGCACTCACCCAGCACCACAGCCTTCCTCCCACTGCCAGCAGCCTGTCCTTGCCACAGCCAGCCCGAGCCCCAGCCCCCAGGACACCCGCTGGAGAAGGTCCATTTTTCCACAAACCAGTTTGCTCCCACCACTTCCCTGGGGCTGCTCAGCTCAGCCCCTGGCGTGCAGCAGGACCTGGTGGCAATCCCAGCGCTTTGTCCCCAGCACACACCACTTTGCATCCAGAGACCAACCCCTCCGCAGGCAATGGCTCCTCCTGGCCAGTCCCCCCTCCCACATTTGCAGAGCCCCCCCTGCGCTCTCAGGCTTGCCAAGTCCTCATCACCATCTTCCATCCCTTCCTCTGGGTGCTTACATCTTCATCACAAGGCAGCGGGATGCAAGCGCCAGCCCGCGGGATGCATCATGGCATGCAGCCGGAGCAGAGCCACGGGCCCGCGGAGGATGCTGAGCGCACAGCCATTGCAGCCACACAAATGCAGGCAGGATTTGCCACCCGGCTGCAAGCAATGCAGAGTGCAGGCCCTGAGCAGTAACCTTTACAGGATCCAACACTTTTGCCTGCTTTAAAAATCAAAAGATCCCCTTGATAAAACACACTCGCTGCGATATTATTTCCCCATTTGCCAATATTTACAGGTGAGATGTGGGGCAGAGCTCCGGCTGGTGACTGCTTCTGGTCATACCACCGAGGTGGCTGAAGATGAGCGAGGCGAGGTGGCAGGCTGGGGACAGGCACTGGTAGCACTGGTACAGAAACGCTGCAAACCACCCAACGGCTGCAGTGAACAGAACAGCAACACCAGTACACCAGCCGCTACCAACAACCCTCGTGCACGTATCCCCCGGCACAAAAAATTAGGGAAAAAAGTCCCGGAAAAAAGTCCCAAACCCTCAGGATTAACCTGAAAAAAGACACTATGATGAAGTAGGAACCAAATTTCGTCGTGTCCTTTATTTAAGTACTATAAAATAAGAGTCCAATCCCATGAGCTTCCCAGGGGCATGCTCAAACCCCCTAAAGCTCAAGGGAAAATGCTAACGGATATTTTGATGGATTGGTATTACTGGTTTTTACTCTGAGTGTAGGAGTGAAATTCCTTATAGTCAACAGCCACTGAAAAAGCTGCCTTTGCCCTTTTAAGTGCAAGTTCTCACCTGTTATCAAACTGTAGAGATGAAGCTTCTAATCCCAAGTTTAGAAGCAAACTATGGATAAAATAGCAGCATCAGCACGTGCATCAAAATGACAGTCTTAAAATAAAATTAAAAATTAAAGCCTTAAAAACCCAAAAGATCAAGTCTTGATCTCATTTGTGTTCTGTCACTTCCCTTAGTCTAAAAACCCTTTACCAACATTTGGCATGCCAGGGAGCTCTCCCAGTTTGGGTCACTTATCAGGAAATTAAAGCTGACGAGCACCAGGTACGTAATTTAAAAGGAGCTGAGAGATGAGTGAGGGGAAGGAAATCATCCTTCAGGAAAATAAACCCCAAAGCTGCTACTTCTTTTCAGCTTTGAGGACAAGGTCCGTGCGCACAGGGCTGGGCGCAGGGGATGGAGGGCAGCCCCAGCCCCTCGGGAAGAGCATGCCTGGCTAGCAGATGCCCTGGGTGCACTAAGCCCTTCCACGCCACAGCACATCCCAGTGCACCAGGTCTCTGTGACCTTCCAAGGCTCATTGCACGTTACTGGGAATATCGAGTGATTCTGTTTGATGACGCTGCCCTGACTAAAGCCACCGACGCTGGCAGGATTTACACTGTGCAAGAACTGAGGGGCAAGAAGAGAAGGGAAAAAAAGAGAAGGAAAGGCATAGAGAGTGACAGCATTTGCTCCAACAGCAAGATTTCATCCTCCTTTAACTGATATCCATAGAAATTCTGCAGGAGCAGGACCATCCATAGAAATTCTGCCATCAGCTCCAACAGGAGCAGGACCGTGTCCCGATATACAGAAGTGCTTTACCCGTGCATTAAATAAAACAGTTACCCTCTGATATAAAACCTGACTCTGATGTAATGATTTTTTTTCCTGATGCTTAAAATAGAGAATGCAAAAAAGCAAAGGAAAAAAAAAGTCTCCAGGGCGACCGACCCGTGAGACGTTTGGTTCCTCGCGTTACAAATAAAACCGCATTCATCGGCCAAGACACCCAACTACAAAGCCCACACGTGAAGCGCAAGTGGAGAGCAAGGCACACACGGAGGAGCGCACGGACACCTTGCATGAAGAACGCAGCCGCCCACGAGGCCGAGCCAGCCCCCTGCCAGCCATGCTGCCCGAGGGCTCCTCTTTTCCTTATTGCTGCTCTGTTCCTCCTTTCTGGTTTTCTGGGTTGGTCCGTTTTTGGGTTGTGGTGGTTTTTTTTTTTAATTTTTTTTTTTTATTTGCTTTGCAGGCCCCAGACTTGGTGATGAGGGCAGATGGGTGCTAGACAACACCATGATGGATACAACAGCAGCAGCACGTGAGTGACCAGCCTGCACAGCCAGGCAGCTTCAGGATGTAGCTTCATCTTCACACACGTCGGGCAGCTCCGGGTCCCTGCTGCCTTCTCTGCTCCCTTGTTTTCTACACGAATGACACGAAATAAAGAGATTATAGGCACACAGCAATGCAAGATATAAAGCAGGGGGTGTTTTTTTCCAATGAGCAACCCGGGTCAACAACATCAGTATTAAGAGGGAAGAGCAATGAAGCAGCCTGTCGTGCTGGTACTGCATAAACAGCTCAGCAACATCCCAGCTCGATGCGCTGCAGCATGGGCAGCTTGTACCTGTGCCCTGGCTGGGTCTCCGCACCCTGAAGGCTGAGCTCTGCACTCCCCTCAATGCCCTTCTCCTGGCTGCAGCAGCATGAGGAGTTACCTGGCTCTTGGAGGGAGTCTTGCAGAGCAGCAGCAACGATTCCAAATTATCTGGTCTGTATTTGGGGAGTTCTGGTTTGCTTTCCTTTAATCTGATTTTTTCTTTTCTTTTTTTAAATATCAGAGTGATGGCTCGATACCATAAACTGCTTCTCCAAAGCCCCGCTGTAAATGGCAGTAAGAATGGAATGGTTCTACCAGAACCCTGTTTTCCCTACATGAGAGCTGTTTGATTTCAGTTTCTATGAGTTTGCTTGGTCCCTAAAACAGCTCAGCACCTGAGAGCAGCAGTCCTTAAAACACACCTTAAAAAACACCTTCAAAAAGCTGAGGTAACTTACTGGCATTGTAGGTACACTGTGATACCTTCAGCCTTTTCCTCCCACTCCTAATTTCTGATGTTTGCTTATGTAGAAGGCTTGAGCTTTGCTGCAGCAGGATGGGACCGAGATGGGATGGGACAGAGATGGGATGGGACAGAGATGGGATGGGACACCCTACCCCTGCCAGCAGGAGGAAGGCTCAGAGCTCCTGAGGGCATCACTCTGAAGCATGACTGGAGACATTGAGGTTGATGGAGCATTTTGCTGTCTCAGGCTGGGCATCTTTGAAGGGCTGTGAGCTGCACCAGCCCGTTTGGCAAAGCCAGCGCCAAGCCCCAGCCGCGCTGGCAGCCACAAGCACAGCAGCATCGCGCTCCGGGGCATCCTTGAGGTGGAACAGCTCCATCCAGGCCAGCCAGCCATAAGGCAGCCCGTGACTGAGATCTGCCCAGGGAAAGCTGTCCCTGCTCCAGGCTGAATGGAGAAAACGTGACACCTCCAGGTGCCACCCATGCACCCGCGGCAGGCAGGCTACTCACACCCAACGCGCTCGTTTCTCCACCACGAAGGCGTGACGGTATCCGCAGGGCACCAGAGGTGATGCCACCCCGAGCATCTGCATCCCCCGGGGTGTCCAGCCTCGCTCACCCCAACCCGGCCACGGGAGAACTGGTCTGTGTGAGGAAGCCAGCTCGGCAGCGGAGATCAGCGCCGCTGTGTGTGCCTGGAGCACAGAGTGGCCAGGAGCCGGGGCTCTGGGGTTGTTGGCTGGCTGGGAACGACACTGAAATCACACATCCGTGTATACGGATTTTTGAAAAAAACAGACGTTATCAAAAATCACGTTCCCTTCTCTGCTCCAGCAAAGCCCTGTGATAAACCTGACCTTGAACCTGCAGCGTGGACCATTTCCCCGTAGGGGAGGCTGAGGAACAGCCTGTCATCACCCTCTTGAAACGATTTATCACCCCGTGTAGCAGCAGCGGTGTTTTCTGGCACAGCACTGCTCCCTGCCCGGCCAAGCCTGTGCCTGCGGTGCCTTCAGTGCTCCCCCTGCTCCAAGCACCTTCTGCCTCTCCAAACACCTTCTGGCAGAGCAGGAGGGGTGCAACACAAAACAGGGTGACACGATACCCACACAGTGGCAAATAGCAGCTAAACGTGGGTTGCACGTAAGGTGGGAGGTCAGTGCTCTGCAGTCTGCATGGGAGCCGGGGCTTGTGCTGTGAGACCTGCCGCTAGACATGAATTTCCATGAAATAACTCTTTTTAAGACATAAGACTGGATTTCTGTGACATTTTGTAAAGCACAGGTGAGTGAAGCCTAACCTGTGCAACTATCCAGGAGATCATGTTGCTGCTAACCACAGCAGCTGCGGGAAGACCACCACCACTGAGTATCTTACACAGGGTTTTGTGCCCAGCCAGGAACAAGCCTCACAGCACTTCCCTCTGAAACGCAGGCAGCACAGGACAGGGATGGAGTGGGACAACCTACAAAGAGCCAAATCACAGCATATACACACAAACACACCCTGGTAAGTGCTTAGTTCCTCCACTGAGTACCCATTAAGTACCAATAATCTGCCCTCATCTAGGCTGGTGAAGTCCTCTTGGAAAGTTCTCCATGAGAAATTTAGCCGCAGGCAGTGGCACCAGTCACGTCAGTCCCCATCCTCCTCCTCCTGCCTTCTCCTAACTATTTTTGGAGAATCTCTGCAAGTCCTTCCTCCCTTGGAGAAGGTGGCACGCTGGCTCTGGTGCATCCATTCACCTCGGAGCGATGAACCGGGCCAGCCCGAGCCTCCAGCGCGGCGGCGCTGCTCCCAGAGGTATTTGGTGACTTCCCTGGTGCCTCAGCCCAGATGCCCCCAGGCCTGGGGGGAGGCTGTGTCCCACCTAAGCGCTGGATGCTGAGACTTCGCACCCAGATGTTTAGAAACCAGTTTGTCACGGTTTGCACGGAATGTCGTTTTGTTATTTAACAGAATTAACTGGACTGACTGCTCCCCAGAAGGGGCTGTGCAGCTGGTGGGACACAGATGACCATGTTTTAGTGAGGTCCTGGCGGAGGTGGGATGGTGCTGGCACGGAGCAGCCGACATGGGCATCTCTTTCTTTTGCATAACCCCTAAAACATTAAACCTGAGCCTGAATTATAAAACTCAGCCTTTCCGAAATTCTGTGGCTACTCCTTCCACGAACGTGGGGCCGAGCAGCAGTCCCTGCTAAAACCCAAGTGGCTTTTTCCACCCCTCCCTCTCCAAACGCCAAAGAACCACAAATAATCCTAATAAAAAGAGCATACATACGCATTAGCGTCAGGCACACGGAATTACTGCAGTAAAATTGCTCCTACAGGAAGGAAGGATGGAGCCGAACACTCTCGCTACCACACAAATCACGCAGGCTGAGGAGGGGACACACGTTTCTATAGCACCCAGGGGAAACACGAACACTGAATTACCTTAAAGACGGATGCAAATACAGAGATGGGTTTAAGAGGAGCCTGTCCCTGAGAGCAAAACAATGAGACAAAGGAAGAAAGTGATCATGAAGATGATGGCAGCAGGCAAAGAAGCTTGTATTTCTGTACCGAACAAGCCTAGCGAGCATCCTCCTAGTGAAACGGAGGATGGAGCATCGGTCACATCCACTTGCAGCCTGGAGGATGGCCGAGGACGGGCACTGGTAGCACTGGTACAAACCCACTCCAGCCCCTACCACTGCCGAGAGCTCCAGAGGGCCTCCAGCAACCGCTGGTGCCCAGCTGTGCTTCCCTGGTCCACGTCGTTTGGCACCTCTGGGGGGTTTGTGTCCCACCACGGTCACGGCACCCCCACCGCGTGCCGTGGGGCGGCTGAGCTCAGTGCCAGTAGAGCCACACAGGCATGGGGCCACTGGCTGGTGGGTCTTTGCCAGAGGAAAATCCTGTGCCACAAGCCGGTGCCTCGGTCCTTAGGTGGATTCGGGGAATGCCCACCTGCACCACGGGGCATGGCTCTTCCCACCAGACACGCAGTTCTCTTTGCAGTGACAATTGATACGGATTTTCGTTGTTTATTTTGACAGCACCTACGTGCTACCTATCCAAACCCTTCCTGGGACTGGAGAGACAGACACCGAGCACTAGCAGAGACCAAGGGAGCACCTTTAGCAGAAACATCTAGCAAATTTAAACCCACCCTGCAGCCACTCCCCTTTACAGCAGTCAAAAACGATGCTGTAAACCTGGTCGCCCTATTTCAGAGCAGGCTTACGGCACCGAGCCCTGGGACTCTCTCAGCACAAAGCCCCCACGAGGCAGGTACCTGTGAGCTGCTTTGTGAGAAGCTGCTTCTGCTTGGAGACCTGGGTCAGCCACTTTCTAACCTCCCTGTCCCCGCTGGCTTCCTCGTGCCTAGCCTACACTGACAGTATGGCCCCAAGGGCTCTTCTGCTGTCTTTTTTGGGAAGGCTGGAAAACAGGGTAGGCTTTCTCAATACAGACTGATCCCCCGTACAGCAGCTGACAACCACATTTCATCAATAGTAACAGGAGCCATAATGGGAAGGTAAATTGGGTCTGTCAAAACACAGCAATTAATTTGATAGGTAGTAGTTGCAACAAATGAGAGCAATAAAATGTGGTGAAGCCAGTGCTGACTCAATTAGGAGAAATCTGGAGCAGGCAGAAGAAACGTAGCACTAACAGAAACCCAGAACGTCACTGTGAATTTCAAAAACGTAACTGGCAAAATTAGAAAATGATCATTTGCTTCTGCAGCCACTGTTAATGAGGGCTTGAACCTGGCCATGGTCTGCAGGATCTGTGAGGTTCGATGAATCACCGCATCTTCTGGGAGATCCCGCACGGAAGGCAGGACCCTGTGCCACCCCACTGCCGTGCAGCTCCCAGGGTAAAGGGACAGCTGGCAGCGCTCGCACACGGCTTCTAGGTGTGTGTGTATGCTCTCGGGGGAGAGGCAGCCACTGCAAAACAAGAATTGCTACACTGGGGCATCCTCCTTTTAGTTCCCTTCAACCCAGGGAACGTGCCTGCTGTTTTAACAGCTGCCTTTTTAACTCTTCAGTGCTATTAAACAAAGCAATAAATAACACCCAGGAGAGGATTTGCTTCTTCCAGGTCTAAGGTGTGCTCAAAAGAGCCCTCTCTCCTCCCAGCACTAATTTAAGAACGATCTCAAGTCACCGGTGCCTTAATGGTGTCCCTCCAGAGGAACAACGGTTGTGACAAACGTGACAGACCTCCTGCTGTCGCAAAGGCTTCTGCCCATGCAGCTTCTGCACGAAGCATTGCCAAGAAGAGCCCAGCGCACTGGGTATAGGTAATGCAGGGAGGAATCAAAAAAAGGTTTGAGCACATGATTCAGTTTCCTCCTCGCCAAATCCCAAAGACTGAGCTTAAAGGACAGATCCATTTTAAGAACCATCAATTAGGCATCAAGTACCAGAAAGCAGACTCAGCTGACAGAGGATTTCCTGCAAAATACACGCTCAGTACGGGCACAGATGTACGATCCTTGAAGCAGCAGTGAGGGGGGCTCTGGCAATTTCAAACAGCCTAATTTAATAAATGGAATGTGAAACCGGACTTTTCCAATTGCTTTTCTTTTTGCCTATAGAGAAGCACAAGTTATTTTCTACCTTTAACCAGAAGGAGATGAAATATTACAAAAGCTGATTTCTCTCTCTATATAAAGACGCTGCCCCTGGGGAGGAGAAGCTCTGTGGCAGAGAGCTTGGGAACTTGTGGCTTGTTTTTTTGCTCAGGTCCTTATAAGCAACCACACAGCAGCGTGGCCAGAGAGCAGTGGTGGCTGTGGGCACTGCCCTTCTGACACATCCCACTTTTGGGGTCCCCCATCCAGTTGCAGGGCTGGAAAAGGTGCCTGACGTGTAGGAACCCTGCAGAGCCTTTATGCTACAACGGTATTACCTGTTTCTGCCAGATCCTAGAAATTTATAGTCATCCAGACTTACTCAACACTGAATATTTAACCAACACAGCGCTATTCACAACATTTGCAAGGATGTTATATTTTATATGTGTATTAAGGGTGGTTTTACTACAGAACAACTCACTAGGAGTTAAGAACTGGATGGGCTTAGTACCTGCCTCTGTTTGCCCCTGTGGAAGTCCCACTGTAACTCACCGAACAATGAACATTCCCATTTAGACTCGGTTTACATAAAATCCATGTCATTAGATTCAACAAATCTATTTACATTTGAAGTAATTTTCATTAGATTCAATCAGTCTAGCATTTTTCAAAGTTGGAAATAATAATCGACATTCCTTAAAAAAACCCAAACCAACCACATTCCTGCTGTAGTGTTTAATATACGACACTATTTGTTGAAGAGATTTAGCCAATGTCTGTCTTTTGAACAGAAGGGTTTCGAGATCAGTTCTCAAAGCTCCAGTTGCGCGTGAATTAATTTAGGATAAAGTCAACTGTTACTGCCCAAAATTGACACCGATGGCTTGAGGCTGAGAAATTAAGTGCAGGAGCTGGTGCAGTGCAGGGCTGGCCCGTTCATGTGCTTTTTGCACATTTCTAAGCGCTTGCACTGCTGGGCAGGGACCAGCCTGGCACGGCTGCAGCTCCATCCCTGACCTGGCATGTCTTTGTAACCCAAGGGCACTGGGCACAGCAATGCAACAGTGGAAATTATACACTTTTATACTTTTCGTATATTTAGTATATACTTTTATATATTTTCAGTCTTGTACAAGGAGCCTGAGTGCAAGCAGAGACTGAAATGAGTAGAGACAGGGGAAGATGCTGGTTCTGTATAAGCCGAGAAGAATTTGACTAGCACCTTTAGAAAGCAGACAAATAAAAGCGGAGGCTTACAGTTCATCCTGAAGGCCTAAAAACATTTTAAAAGGGATTAGACGTGGACAGTGTGGCAAATCAGGAACATCACAGCCACGTGAGATCAAATGAACTTTAAGCAGATCACAAAGCACCCGGCTCCAGGCACTAACCACAGCATCAAGGGTCCAGAAGCATTCCCACCAGCTGGTTAGTGGCATGGGCTTACGAGTCTCCCAAAGGTAAAGGGAGTTGGAAACAGGTTCAGGCTAACAGAAGAAGTGACCACCTTAAAATATCAATTGAGGCAGGGTTTATAAAGAAGAAATCCTGCTTTGCTCTGAATTAGCTGTCCCAGACAGTGGGAACCTCACAATAAATTTTTCTTCAAAATTAGTAAAAGTTCCACCATCCTAGAGCAATGCAGTGGCCAGGAACGACAGCAAAGATACAGGGAGGGATGTGTGTCAAATTAGCACTAATTTGGAAGGCAATGAGCCAAGGGAAACAAATGAGAACAAACCCCTGGTGCTAAGCTGGCATGGGAGCTGTGACTGCCGCGCTCTTCAGATACATCCCCGCAGCAGCGCTCGCGTGCGCGGTGTTTAAATGTTAAACCAGTGTCTAACACTAACTGGTCCTGGACTCGAAGGTAAAGCCTTTGCTGAAGTCTCCAATACACAGCTGGGCCCTAAAGCATTATCATCCTTAATTGAGCTGTGCCCTGAAATCCCCGCACACCCGTGACAGCCAGACTCTATTTGCATCATCAGAGGCACACGGAGACTTAGCACACCCTCACGGGAGTCTGCTAGGCACGGTACTGGGATTTTGGGTGGAAAAGGAACGTTTTAGGACAACACAGTTGCGTTGCGAACTGCAGCCTTACAGATCCTGTGGGGTGAGAACACAAAGATAATTGTCCCAAGTCAGGCTGATGGTCCAGCTGTTACTTAGGAGGGTGATGGCCCAGAATCCTGGCTCCAAAAAGGACCAGTAACAAAAATGAGGGAGAAAGAGTAAGAACCAAGTAAAGGAGAAAGGAATCCTCCCCCCACTCCTGTACATCCAAGACCACTGCGCTTAAAAATTGTTGACGAATTCGATTCATCAACATTAGATCAGTCAGTCAGTCATTTGTCTATTCCGTTTTTAATCCCAATACAGCCATTTGTACCCAGCCTCCAAAGCAGCCTGTTGCAATGTGCTATTTCACTGGAAGTGTGAAAAAATACCGTATGTTTTCTCAAATGAAAAAGCAATGTCAAAGTGTTCTCCACTGCCTGCCCACGTGCCTCCGGGCTGTCTCTGCCCCGACTTGGGTCCCAGACCACAGACAAACCACATCATCCTATTTTTGACATTGTAAAACCTGCAAACTGCTCATCTGGCACCTTATCTGTTGAGAATTAAACCCTCCAATACATATCTAGACTAGCCTGCAAGTAAACTTATTTTAGTTCACCAATCTCTAACGGATCTTTAATCACAGGTAAAACCCAACCCAAGTTTAGCACCTTACATGCGTTTAGACCAAACCCATCTTACAGAGAGAACTGCATCTATAAGACGACTTTTTAGGCTGCTTTAATGCATTGTAATTTAATCCTAGAGGACCGGAGGTAGATTTTATCTTCAGTGGTTGATTTAGAAGGGAGTTTTGTCCTCAAATGCTAAAAAAAAATTATTTGCCAACCGCATCCTTCGCCCTCCCCACACGCCTTTGCTCTGAGCCAGGCAAGGCCATACATACATACATCAGCAAGTTCCCTGGAGCAGACATGGATCTCTCCTCCCGCCTCGCCTGAACCTCGAACGGATTTCCAAAGGAGCGTTTCCTTAGCATGGCCTTCACTAGGATCTTGGAAGAAGAAAAACAGACCGGTGAGAACAGCAGGACTGGCTGGCTTCTTGACGCTATTTCACAGCAGTCTGACAACAGGTCCTTCAATAATTCAGCAGACATTTGACAGCATCACGGTGACAGCACCAACTGAAGGAACCTCTTGGACTTCCAGGCAGCCACAACAGCGTTCCCTCAGGTGGCGAGCTCAGACCCCTGGCACACCATCACCAGCAAGAGGCCAAGCAGATGCTGCTGACCACTGCCTGCCACCCATGGTAGTCCAAGCCCATGAGGAGGAGGGACCGGAGCTCTCTCGGGCCATCCTCCCAGGCAGGTCCTGCTATCCAGGGGAAAGGCTGGTTTTACCTCCCCCAGCCGGCTGTTGGGGCGAGGGCCCATGTTAACATCACACCGCAAGAGCTGTGCAAATGGGTCCTTGTTGTGCTCAGCACTCTCTCCCCATGAGGAATCCCCCAAAGGCACCTACATCGTAATAATTGCCCGTAGGAGATCTCCAGCTGGCTACAGGCAAGCTGCTGAGAGAGCCCCCAACACCCACTTGTGCTCCCCCCACAATATATAGCAAGTGCCAGCTATATGTTCTGTGGCTGATGTCCTCTCCCTGCTTCTCTGGCGAGGTCACCTCCAGGTCTGGAGCCTTCATTGAGCATCCAAATCAGGTGCCTCATAACCTCTCTAGGTTAGTGAAACAAACCACACTTGGGATGCTTCTGGTGTTCTGGGATGTCTGATGCCAGACACTTTGGGGGTGGATGCCAAACCCTGCAGCTCCTAGGAGAGCAGCTACGATATAAACAGAACTGCTCACAGGGTCAGGCCCAGCAGAACCAGGCTGCTGTAGTGCTCAGAGACACAAAAAGTTCACACTGGGTTGAAAAGCCAAGCTTTTCATGCCAGGAACACACGTGGACCCTCTCCAAAACTCCTTCACTAGCTGAAGGCTTCAGCAAAGTACCACGCTCCCAACCCATGCAGAAGATGTGGCTGTGGTTTATACCTACCACAGCTGGCAAGCTCGGGATTGTCTTCACCGAGTTCTTCACCTCCTCCTCTGTCACCTCCACCACGGTACAGTGCTCCTCCTCCAGTGGGAGAGGCTCCTGGCCGCCCCTGGTCAGCCACGGATGCACCTGTGTGGGGAGGAGCACAGAGAGGGCAGGGGCTGTGGTGCTGGCGATGGGAGAGAAATGGGAGCGCAGGACCGATGACAGGGGTAAGTGCCGGTACTGCTCCATTTTCCACTTTCAGCAACGTGCTTCATCCAGCTCCCTTGGAAATTGGTGCAATCTGGTGCCTGGCCAGACAGCATCCCCCAGTGCCTGGTGCTGTCGCACCCACCGGCATCTCGGAGGAACCGACACCCTCTGAACCAAATCTGAAACGTTTTGGAAATCTGAGTTATCCTGAGCATTTTCATCTTTTTTTTTTTTTTTTCTCTCCTATGCATACACTTCATCTAGGGTTACAGGTGCTTGCTGCCGGGGAGAGTCAAGATCATTTATGCATCTGCACAAATGAGGGTTTAGTTGTGTAAAACGGAGCGCTCGTCAAGGCTTCATGCTTCTGCAACAGCCTCCTGCCTCTGGAAATAGCAAAATAATCCACCTGGGCACCACGTAAACCTCTCTGTACCCACGAAGGAGAGAGCAGGCAGCTTCCCACCACCCCTCCCCACTGCCGCTGGGGAAGGCAGCTGAGGGCAGGAGGGGGCGAGGGTCTCTGCTACCCACACCCGGGGTGGGATGTTTGTCAGGGAGAGAGCTGATGGGTGCTGCCTTTAGAAACGCCTGCTTCACCCTCCAGGACGAGGAGTTTAATTAGGATGGATGCTCACTGCCTACTGCCACTCCAGCTGGATGCAGGTGTCCAGAGTGTTCTCCAAGGGCTAAGTGACGAGCTGTTTTACAGCACTTAATTAAGGTGTGTTTTCCAAAGATCGTTAATCACGCTTGTAATAACTTTTCCAAGGCATGTCACCACATCCAGCCGTAAGCGAAATGAGGGCACTAAACCCTCCAGCCTACCTGGGGCTTGTCAACATTTCAGCTAGGCAAGGATGCTGTCCAGCCATTTGTTCACGTTCCTCATAGGAAACGATCTGCTTCATTTGTTTTGATGGTGAACAACAATTCCAAAGCCAGCTGGATGGAGCAGTTAAGATATTTGTCCAGCCTAACCCCCTTCTATAATTTTACTTCCCTCTTCCAGCTTTTGCCACATTTATCTTCAAAGTAGACATCAGAGATTTATCAAGGGGAAACGATCACATAGGAGAGGCAGCGTTGAGCTAATGCTTGCCAGCAGGAGGATGTTGGCAGCCACGTCAGGATTTTATCTTACAAGTAAGGGACGTGAAAAAGAAAGAGGAGTGTGAAAACAGGGGAAAACAGAAAGGGAGGGAACCCTGGGAGGAGGTGGCAGCAGCAGCCTGGAGTGACCACTTTGAAACATCTGCCTGTGCAAGAAGCTGAGGCTGGAGCCCTGCTACATGCTCTGCAGGGCAAAGCAGCTCCTCGGGGTTTGTCTGTGAATACCGGTACAGAGGGAGCCTGCCATCCCCGTGGGCTGTGTCGGGCTCGCCTGCCCTCTCTAGGTTGGATTCCTCCGGCCAGGGCCTTCAGCCATGGTGGCGTCACCCCACAGTCACCAACAGCTGCCTCGTGAAGTCCCTTATGTTCAGCTCTGAGGGGCTTCCCACCATCGCTGGCTGTGGCTTCCTGGCAGGGAGGGAAAGGGATGTCCCATTCTTTCTTGGAGTTCATTTGCTTCAGTGGCAAAAGTGCTGGTGGTGGCCTGAGACAAAGCGCACAAGAGCTGTGTGCCCTGCAGAGGATGCTGATGGACCTCTGCAGAGATGCTGAGATTCTCCAGCAGGTCCGGGTCGACAGGAGGACAGAAAGCCCTGGCAAAACCAGAATGAAGCCAAACCCTACAAAGCATGATGTTCTACCAGGCCCGTTTGTTTTTCCTGTTAATAAGCATCTCCCACGTAACACTGCTAGAAACCAACGTGCTGCCTCGAGGCTGCTGACCACAGGTCCCTCCCTGACAGCGCAGGTCCTGCAGCTAGCAGTGCCCACGGCAACGCTGATTCTCCTGGAAATTCACTGAGAATCAGCCAGCTTTTGAGTAATTTCAATTTAAATAAGGAAACAAGAAAGCTCTTGTCGATACTCCCCAAGCAAGCAGCAGCGACGGAGCTGTTACATGCCGCAAAACGCGCGCTCTCCCCTTCTGAGGTTGCATGCCAGAGAAAGCTCCCAAAACAAACACTGGGAACAGCTCTGCCTCGTTAGAAGGTACCAAAGGAAGAACAAAAGCAGAGGAGACAAAAGACTATAATACCAACGTCCAATTTACCTTAATTCTGGGGACAGTTATCCTTGTTTCTGGATTTTTATCCAGCATGCGTAGGATCAGCTCCTTGAGCTCGTCACTTATCTGTGTTCTGAGTAAAGAAAAGAGCAGCACACAGTTAGCAAGGGGACCAGGTGGAGGTCCTGCTCCCCTCAGAAGACATTTTCTCTACAAACCTGGCTTGAGAAGAAAGGGCTGGCTGGCTCGGTCCCTCCACAGGCCCCGCGGTCACGGCTGCAGGGTTTGGTTATCCCCCTCTGCCCACCGCACATGCTCAAAATGCAGGACCAGGGATCAGGGGAATGGATCTAAGGGCACTTCTACAGACAGCTCCCAGGGGAATTTCAGAGGGCAGATTCTGGGACAACCAAGTGGTGCTGAGCAGGACTGGCGGTGTGTCTGTGATAAGGAAGGGCACAACCTGATCTGCCAAATCCGCATCACGAGCTGGACACAACATCCCCACGTGGCATTCAGGTTCCCAGCCAAGCCTGCAGGCTGCCCTAATTACATCGCTGCCACCAATGCGGACCCGTTCGGAAACTCGGGATTTCCTACCTGGATAGCTCAGCTTTGGTGTAACAAAAGGAGGAAAACCACAGATGTGACTAAGAGAAACACATTTAATTTTTGAACGCTCTTTCCAAGATCTAAACACCAGAGTGCCTGAAGCCACTCTATCCACACGGAACCCTTGGTCCTGCGGTCTGTCCCTCTGGCCCAAAGGCTTCCATGACTTCTGCTGCTAATGATACCGGCAACATCTTTTAAACAGACTTCATCTGTACGACCAAAATTTTGAAATAAATAAAAATATTGAAATAAAATGCCAGCATGTAACAGAATTGTAGTGAAAGCCTGCATCACAAGTGGCTTTTGAGGAGCTGTGATGGGAGATGGAGTTGGGTGGCATAAACTGTCACAGCCCAGCAGGGCTGGATTTCAGACTGGAAGCACCGATGAGGACCAGGTGCTGTGCCCACCTCTGCACCCCTCCCAAGCAGAGGAGGGCAGAAACTATCATAGTCCTAAATGAAGACCACATCACAGTAAGGGATAGTGTAGTTTGACAAAAACTGGAGCTGCAGTTTAATAATTTAGGAATGCTTTGTGTGGACGTCGGTTAGGGGATCCTTAACCACAAGGAAATACTGCTTGTTCGGTGGGAAGGGACAGAAAGTGGCTTCAGTTTAAAGTCTGAACACTTGTGGAGTTGCACCAAGGCTCTGCAGTATGCAGGGAATATGGTCCGGACCAGGGGAATGGCAGGATGAGTCCTCGGAGGCGTCCCACTTCCCAGTGATGGTTTAGGTGGGAATGGGAAGAACCGTGCTGCTCTCGAGATGAGCTCCAGGCTCAGAACAACAGCTCTGGGGAGCGACAGCACATTCAGCAGATCAGAATGAACAGAATTCTACGGCAGGACCACACTGAGCTGCAGGCGAGATGGTGTTTTTAAAATACTTTAACATCAGACCTGTGCCAAACTGGTGACAGCTTTATTTAAAATACAAGAGAGGGAAAGGATAACCACCAAACATTTCTGGGCACCAGATGGATTTCTGCACAGCACAGGCTTAATGCTATAAGGCAAAGCCCAGTAAGCAGGGTCACAAAGCGTCGGGGGGGTTGTGGCCAGGTAACAGATCGCATCACCCCGTCTCTGCTTGTCCTCTCTCCCTTCTGCCAGGGGGCATGCTGTACCCCACAGCGTTCTTCCTCTGAAAAGCCCGTGCTATCTGGACTTTCTCACAGTCATAGTCCTGTAACAGCTCTCAGGAAAATACCAAGCATCGTGGAGCTCAGCACCCGTTGGGGAGGGTTGCCAGCACCACAGATCATTTTACAGGGTGCCTGCAGAACACTGTCCTGGACTTCAGTTGTCCACCAGGAGGGAAACTTCTGGCTCTCCTAACACATGTCTGGACAGAAACTTCTCCAGCTTGCTTTCTAGTCATGCCAGCATCGTCAGGGTGTGAGCTAATCCCATTTACCTCCTGTCATGCCAAGGACTCACTGACATGAATGAGAACTCCAGAGCGATAAATATTTATCCCAGCGTCTCTAAGGGAAGGGAAGGGACAACAACGCCGGTACAGTCAGCTCCATCTCTGTCCTAAAGGTTGTCAGGAAACAGGCAACGAGTTTCCATGGACTGTCTGCCAACAGGAATGTGTCTTTTGTAGCCATGGTGAAATAAATTGAAACCAAAATAATCTTAACTGTAGTGAGGTGCTAATTCTGTGGGAGGTCACGGTGGATCCGCTCCAGTGAATTCCAGTTTTATGTGCATCTCTGCTGCTGCCTTCACCTAACAAATAGATGTAGCTTAGACAGCCGTCAACACCCAGTAACTGTCTGCTCCTCCAGCACCCTAACCAAGGGTGCAGCTTTTTTTAGACTGGGAGAGCAGGTCACCAAGAAATCCAAATAAATCACGCTGGCGGAACGGTCGCTGAAGGAAATGTCTGAATGAAGCAAAGGTTCTCAGCACAACCCAGTTAGCCCATTAAATGTTAATAACCTACAGCGGAGCCAGATGGGAACCGTCCCTTGTAAGCTGACTGCTAACCCAAACATATGATGGCTGAGAGGGTGGGCATCTTGCCAGGACCCAAGCAAGCAGGGAAGCAGGGAGAAGGCTGCCAGGGATACATAAACAATTTTTTCTTTTTTTTTTTTTTTCCCCTTTTTTGCTGCAGTGCTGTCAAGACAAAGTCCTGCCCTGCCCACAGAGCAGCCGGTGGGAACGCAGTCACGCAGCACAACCAGCCTTCGTGCCCTTCATGCCTGGAGCCTGGCTAGCTGTACCACCTCACCCCCAGCATGGGGCTGGCTTGCCAGAACTGCTCCAGACCCACGCCCGGGGACCATGTTTGCCATCTAACAAGTGGTCTGAGCTTGTGGCCGCGGGTCCTTGGTCTGTGTGCTCCACACCGTCCCCAGCGCGGGCTCCAGCAGCCGGAGCGGAGGTGGCTCTGCCCGAGCTATCTGCAGCGGCTGCACTGCAGAGTGGGAATGGGAACGGAGAGGTGATTAATGCAGCCCACGGAGCCTGGGACGTGAGTCATCCCATCTGAAGCACATCTCTAAAATAGGACAGCCCGAGCACCCCGTGCTTTCTGCAGGCTCAGGAGAAAGCCTGGGACTGCCAAGGCAGAGGCGCAGCCCTTTGCTGTAGGTGCCCAAAAATTCAGTCAGCATCTCACAAAAATTAATGTAATCGATGGTGGATACATGGATGTATCGCAGGCTGCCTGACCACATCCCTCCCTTCCTCCCTAATACCAGATGGGCCTTTCATTAGAGTTTTAATTTATCCGTGCTTGTTCTAAATCAAGTCATTTTATCTCTCTGTTTTTATTAGAATGAGCAACTGGGTCCAGAAGGTCACAAATGCTTTGCCTGACTACTGTGCTGATTCAGGAAGGAAAATAAGAGTCCAGCTTTGGCTACTTCACCTGATGAGCAACCAGGAGAAGAATAATTAATCACCAACAGAGAGTCACGTGAGGCTTGCGAATGAAGGGAATGCCAAGGAGCGGCTAGTACAGGAGGGGAAAGGCACAGTGGCGCGGCACAGAGCCCGAGCACACGCTGAGCGTGACCATCTCCTGGTCACCCCCGCTAGCCCAGCCCAGCCGTCCCCACCAACAGCTCTGGCTTGGACGACATGGGTTTCCTTCCCTGACCAGAGCAGGGTGGGTGGCAGCCTCTCAGTATCAAATGGGTACATTCATTTCTGTTTTTTTCCATAAATGGCTCCAGTCTGCCGGCACACGAGACAAACCCGTATCTTCCTGGAGCGTGTTGGGTGAGGCAGAGGAGTGGGGGTGCTGTGGCTGTGTACCTCAGGACAAGCATCCTTCCATCAAACACTTCCCCCAGCTCCAAGGCAAGTCCACAGAAGCAGCGTGTGTTTATTTAGACTGAGCCTGAGGTCTATAAACCATTGCTTTTGAAAACAAATACACTGAATCATTCTGATAGCTACCGCACAGGGAGAAACACAGAACCCCAGCCAAACCATGCATCCAGCACCCCCGGGATCAAGTTAGCTGGGGCAGAACGTGAGACCCATACCGAAACCCTTTCACTTCCCATGATTTCAAGAGCCATTTCCTTCAGTCCGTGTCTGCACAACATGGACACAAGAGCAGCAGAGGCAGCTGTAACGCCTCGACAACATCAGCAGCACAAAACGCACGTGAAGGACCCAGGAGAAGGCAAAGCACCTCACCCCCCTTGTCCGTCCCTCCGCTGTGACCTACTGGCACTTACGCTGCACAGGGAGTAACGCTGCATACGGACCTTTATCTTACAGTAGCTGAATAAAGTTTACTTACTCTTCTGGGAACTCTACAGGCTTGTTCTTGATCCTGTTATGAAGACCCAGAATATATTCATCTATAAAAGGGCACTGCAAAACAAACAAAAGATTTTTCAGTTGTCAGAGACCCCAGCACTGCTTAGGCATTTATCATGCATCTAACAGCAGACTCTCTCCATTTTACACAGAGATGGAAATAAATAAAATATCCCTACACACAATAAATTAACTTGTTCCTTATTAAAAAATAAATGCGGAACAGCAGAGGGATTCTAAGTAATACATAATTGGATGGGGATAGCCCCTCCATCTACCCTCCCAGGTGACCAGGAGCTTCTCGTTTTCCTTTTCTTTGCTCCACTTCTGCCTGGAAAATGAAGACACAGACACCAGCTGCCGTGTATCACTGCGTTCACGTCTCTGTGTGACAAGCATCATTTGGAGCTCAGTATTACTCTAAAAATGCTTGGATTTCCACTTTGAATTCAGATATCTAGATTCAAAGCGTGTTTTCCTCCAGCACAACTTTTTACACTGGATTCATTTAGACCTAGATTCTGGCTCTTCCCACCTGGCAGGGCAGCAGCAGGGGATGCAGGAGCAGCATATCCACAGCCCCTACAAACATCTGCATCAACACTGGAGCATCTATGCTTGTTTTAGTGGGCTGCTGGTGGGCCCTGTCTCAGCCTGCCTGGCCAAATGAAGTTATGAAATATAAAATAGGAACAAAAGGTACAATATTTACTGCACAGGGTCACATGGAATAGATAAACATATTCCTGAGCTTGGCTTTATATCCCCCCTCTTTCCTTCCTCCAGTGCTTGCCATAGAGGTTACATCACAATATAAAAATCAAGGTTATACCCTTTCACCTGAGGATTTGGCCCAAATGAGACATCATTATAGACACAGGTCAGAGAATACCTTCCATCCTGACACAGCTCAGCAATATCACCCCAGCAACGGAGATAGTTCTGCCTCTGCCACCCCCGCCAGCCACTTCTTACCCCTCAGCTGGATGCTTTATGCTTGTGTGGTGGGACCTGCAGCGGTCCGTGCTTGCACAGGAGGTTCAGCTAACATACCTGCACACACGGACCACATGTACCTGCTGTACTGCTTGCCCTGGGAGAGAGTGGCTGGGATGGGGGGCTTCTGGCCACAGGAGAGGGAAAAGCCACGACAAGACATGGCGTTTGCAGAAGGCAGCTCTGGAGAGCTGGCTCTGCCAAAGGGGCTCCATCTGGCCCCATTTGGCTTTGGCAGACAGAGCTCTCTGCAATCTGGTTTGCCAAAGCGCTGCAGTCGCTTGGGATCACAAACCTATGCCTCTCTCCATGCTCTCTCTGGCTTGTTTCTAAATAGAGGCAATGTGGATAACCTCCCAGCAAACTGCTGCTGGTGGTGCTGCTGATGCTGCTCTGGGTTTGTAGAACGAACAGCTCTGTATACAGCTACCAGCTCTAGAAACTCTCCTTTCCACAGATCACAACGTCAGCCCCTTCCCATCTGCATGGTGATTTAGGAAAACAGGAGCTTGCAGGAGATCTTTGTTTCTAATATTTGCCTTTATTTGGAAAGGAACGAGTCAAAAGCCAGGCAGGCAGAGGCTCCAGCATCGACAAGCCAGCTTACCTTCCCGTAAACAAAGCAGTACAGCGTAATTCCCATGGCCCATACGTCAAGTGCCTGAAAGAAAGCATGTACAGGCAGTAAATGAGATACAACGCAGAGATGATCTGAATGAGCTGAATTTCCCCACTGATTCACAGACCGTTATTTGTACGCGTTTAATGTTTTCTATTTTACTGCGTAGAGTCTCTCTGAAGTTGGGTTCCTAAAGGCATCTGTAGCACACCTGGGGAACGAGGACCGTGCTGGGCCAGATGTTGCTTTCCTTGTCCTTGCTGTGGAGTGCAGGGACTAGCCAGCAGCCCCTTCTTGCAGGAGATTGCACCACTCAAAGCTGAATCTCAAATTCTTCCAGGCACCACCCGACCCCCCCCCGCCCCCGACGCCCATCAGACCCTATCTCCATGTCTGCATTACAGCCCTCTGCAGCGCCACTCACTTCCAAGGGATCAGGATACAACCTTGGTGCCCAGCAGCCCTCTGTGCCTCAATTATTTTGGAAGGGAACCATAAGAGATTCCTCCTTTCCCTTGGAGCAGAGGAAGGGCTCTAACACGGCTCCCGCCTGGCCAGGGATCTGCAGCAAAGTCCGTCTGCCTGCAAAAACATCCAGGGTTTTGCCTGGACTGAACACAAAATCAGAGCTTCAGTTTTACTTAATAACAACCCTGATTTGCACTGCAATCCCTGGGTGGGCAACATACAAAGGATGCAGGTGTGGTGCTGCCCTTTGTGCCATGCTGGGGGTCCCAGGAGGCATCAGCCATCAGCAAAGACCTACCTTTCCACTGAAACTTTTGCCAGTGTCTGAAATGGCCTCTGGTGCCATGAAGGCTGGTGTCCCTGCCGTGCTGGAAAGCTGGGCATCGTTCCCTTCAAATTGATTGCTGACTCCAAAATCAGCGATTTTGACATGCCCGTCATCTCCTAAGAGCAAGTTGGAAGGCTTGATGTCCCGGTGAATGATCTTCTGGTAGTGCACTACAAAAAAAAACACAAAACCAGGAGCATGGTCTGTCATGGCAGCCAGGGGAAACCCTTCCAAGAGGATGAAAACAAAGGTACAAGCTCAGGCACCCCACTTAAAGCTGCTGCTGGATATGCAGCATAGCACAGTCGAAGTGCCAGTTCCTATAACCATTTCTCTGCAGCGCCTCACTGGGACGTACACCAGAGCACGATGCTCAGAAACACATCAGTCCCCAGGAATTATGCACAGAACAGACACAAACCCAGCAGCAGCCCCACCGAGCAGAGCTGCTAGAGAAGAAAATTGTGAAAATCCTGCAGGTTTGCTTGGCCTCATCGGACCAGCTGATGGGTCAGGGAACTCGCTGTATTAAAAGTTTACAGGATCCAAATAAAAAGGTTCATTTTTCATGGGTTTATTTCGCATTAGCTACAAAGCTAATCAAAAGGGGCAGAACAAAACAGATCCAAGAGGGGGGATTTAGGTAACTAGCAGCTGAGTGCCAGCTCCAGCCAACAGCTCGGAATCAGTGGGTGTTCCCAACTCAAAAGATGCTTCTGACCAGGGAGCAATCACCAGCTGGCTGGTGCCAGCCCCCCCCCCCCCCCCCCCCCCAAAAAAAAAGGCAGTCTCCTTCTAGCCATGCTTCACAACAGAGCCCACAAATAGAGAAACCACCTCATCTGGCTTTGCATCACCCCAAGCCCCCCACCACACAAAGCCACCAGCCACTCCAGCCACTCTCACACCCAGAGCTGTGGTCCTTCAGAACCCTCCTGGGCATGACCCGTCACTCCACAGGGCTGCAGCAAAGACTCCAGCTCTGACCCGGCGCCACAAGGCCAGTTGCGGGCACCGGCTGAAGAGCTCATACATCAAAAATGAAAATAAATCCTTGCAAAGAGGTTGGAGGCTGAGATGCACTGAAAACAGCGATGACAAAAGCCCTCTCGTTACAAGCCACCTGGGAAGCAGTGTGGCCATTTCTGGGCCACCGAGTGAAGCAGGAGGCTGTAGGAAAGTGGCTGACGTCTCAGAAACTTGGAGACCAAATGTAAAAGTCAAAAAAACCAACTTTCTGAACACAAAATGACCCCAAAAGCAGAACTTTAGAAAATCAAGAGACTTCACTGCACAGGAGAGGAAATCCTCTAAGTCTTTCCTGCCCTTCCCAGGTGAAGGGACCCCCCCAGCCTCCCTCCTCCCCCAGCCCCAACCACTATTTTCACATTGCCTTCTTGCAAACGGAGCATGTTGGTTTTTATACCTCCCCACGAGCACTTTTCACATCTCCCAGGAAATAGGCAATGGGGTGGAAGAAAATGCTGCTCTAACCCTTTCCTGCTTTACAAACCTGGTCAACACGTTGCCCCCAACGGCAGCCTGCCCTACGGAGCATCCCAGTTTGTGTCTTAGGACCAAGAAGGAACAAACTTCACATCACTGCTCTGCTCGTTTCAAGCCAACCTTCCAGCAGGCTGTGTCTGGGGAGGGGAAGTCACGCTTGCAGACACTTTTCCTTCAAAGGACCTCTCCTGATATTTAAAGGACTGTCAGGGAATGCTGTCCTTGGCACATTAAAGAGCTGATCTGGTGGTCCAGCAGACAAAAACTTGCTGGAGAGCACCGGTGCTTCCATCTCCTTCCAGATGCACAGCAACTGCGTGGCCACGCTGCGATGTGAGCCCGTTAATGCTGCAACAGCCCAGCCAGACAGTCAGGATAAACACCGAAACCCCTGCAGCAACAGCAATTACGAGGACACATCTGCTCTGCAGCAAATCTGGTGGCAAGCTGACATTTCATTATGGTAATATAGGAAGAAAAAAAAAAAAAAAAAAGAAAAGGGATGGGGGGGAGTGAAGTTTCCCTTCAGGAGATGATGAGCTGCCTATCAAGCAGGTGTCTGCTCTCATGCCTGATACCACAGGGCTAAAATTTCCAATGCCTCTAAAAAATATACACCCTCCAAATATACGTGGGCTATACAAGTAGCTCTCTGGAGCTAAGCCTGTGAAAACCGAGGGGGTTACACTAGGCAAGCAGGTACTCCAGGCTTTTTATTATTTCTTCCATATGGGAAAACAAAACAACCCAAACCGAAACCACAAACCAATTCCCTGGTCAAATAACTCTTTATTTCATAAAACACATGCCCTGCCTTTGCGCAATCTGACGAAGGTAGAGTGAAAACGCGGGCAGTTTGCCAGATGCCCTGTGTTTGCTCAGCGCCCGTCTCAGCCTGGTACCCAGCAGGGCAGGGTACCCGTTACACAGAGCAGCAATATGACTGTTGAACCAAAAAAATCAAAACCACATCCTTTGCAAAACTCAAAGCCATCAAACACTTGGATCAATGCACATCTGCGTTTCCCAGACCAGAACATCCACGTGCTTGACGTGATCGTGAGGGCCAGTGATCGCCTGACCTCAACAGCTCAGAGGAGAGAATCAGCACAAGTGCCTGCAGGGCGGAGGAGCACAGGTTGCACTTGCAGAAGCGAGCCCGTATCCCAGGCCTATGCCATGCAATGTCAACCAGGTGCTTCTGCAAACCTGGCACCTGCTTTAAAACATAAACCGGAATGGGAAGGAGATGGGTGTGGAGGGAAGTGGCTGGCCAGGTCAGGACCGGCAGCGCTGGGAGCAGTGCCCAGCCCACGCGCCGTGCTGCTTTGCCGTGCTGTTTGGGTGACAGCAATGAAAGCCTTGTGCCAGCTGGCTCAACAGGCTTCTTGCTGTCTGCAAATCCTCCTCCCTACCCAGCTGCCTTGTGCAGAGGCAACAGCCATGAAGGGAGAAGGATGGGGGACAGGAACAGCACGTTGAGCACCACCTGGTGTAAATGAACAAGGAAAAATTCTAACAGCAAGAGCTCCCGTCTAACCAGAAATGATTTGGTGTGGAGCTGCTAATCTGATGAAGGCAACCTGAAATCCCTTTCGTGCTCTGAAGAAACACAGTTCCTAAGGTCCCAGTCTTCCAGCTGCTGTGGGCGCACTCCCCTGCACAGCCATTCAAAACAGGTTTCACAATGCACAGCCCGATCCTCTCCTGCGCTGTGCCTCACCACTGGTGCAGTTCAGTACAACACAGGGCTGCAGAAAGAATAAAAGATTCCCCCCAAATCATTGCCAAGTCTTCTTGTAGGCAAGAGAAAAAAACCTGGCTTGTTTGAGAGCTGCAGCAAGCAAGCTTATTTGCAGGACACCAACACGACTAAGCTCAGAAAAACTTTCCAAATTACCAACTTCTGCGGCAAGTTCAGACCATTTGCAGATAAGGCGTTGCAGGGAGAAGGGCAGGGAACAATGATTTCAGCAGGGCTGGCCGAAGGCTGACTGGCCAAGTGGCAGGATGTGCCTGCAGTGACACGAGCATCACTGCCACACGCTCCGAAAGGAGCCCGGGGACAGCCTCCTGCAGGAAAGATACTTGTTAAACCAGCGTGATCTACATTTCCAGCACAACACTCAAAGGAAAAGATGGTGTTATCCCTGCAGAACTCCAGAGGGATGGCTGAGCATCGCAGGCATAAAGCCTGTCACTAACAACACCCTCCAGACTGCTAATAACTGTACAGAAGGGACACCGCCAAGGAGCACACAACTCACTGAGCCACCCAAGGGGAGCAGGTGACAGCCTCAATCAAACACAATCACCAGCACAAATTAACCCTCTAATTTCATCAGCCTGAAGCACCTGGGAGCAAGTTTCTTCCCTCTCCAGATGTAAGAGCAGCAGGCAGGAAGGCACCTTTGTTAGGATCGCTATTCAATGTCTCTGGAAGCCAGGACTAGAGGTCCCAGAAACAAAACCCTCGTCCTGTCCTTGGGATTAAGGACATGTTGCGACACCACCGCTAACAACAGGAGCAGGGCTGCGGCAGGCACAGAAGAGAAGGAAAAACACTTGTAACACCTGAAGCAAACCCTCAAATGTGCTTTAAAAAACATAAGCGAAATCACTATCTGTATCGCTGCACCTAAACTTGCTCCATGAGCATTTGGGAATTTTAAACCAACCCTTAATGGGTTAACATGACCTCCCCTTAATGGGGCAGCTGGGACCCCTAAGTTGAGTCTGCGCCTTCGAGGGAACTTCCAGCTACTCTGCATCCTCAAAGAGACCGGCCATGGCAAGGCGTTGGGTTTTTCACTTGTGCCATGCCAGAAAGAGTCACAAAGCAGGCAGACATCAGCCCTGCCGAGCCTGCCCTCAGACCCACACCACCCACACCACCCAGCCACGGGGACGCGGCTGCTGGATGCACGCAGCCTTAGGAAGGACCATCCCATCGGTGCTCCCTTCCCAGCTCCCCACCACCACACGCAAGGGTGACATCAACAGCTAAAAATCACCCGTTCCCATGGGAATGTACCTGTTAACATTGATGCTGAGCTGGCCAAAGCAGAGCACTTCGCTGAAGCCGCTTCAGCAACCTGACAAAATAGTGCCATGCGTAGCTTTTCCCTGGAAAGGACTGTGCTCTCAGAGAAGAGGTTTGTGCTCTCAAAGCTTGCTGGAACAATTCCCCTGGGCTCCAAGATCCTCTGCACTTTCTGTGCTGACAGACCGGATTCAAAGAAGGGATCGATACCTCTTCATAGTGAAAATAAGGCAACGTAAATTATTACAGAGCCCTTAGAAGAAAGTCTGATTCTGCAGCGCTCTGTTAAATTCGGTTTTAGGGGACCCATCTGTCACTGCAGTGGAAAGGTAACTATTTCAGGCATATTTGCATCAATCCCATGGATTTCTGGAGCATCTAGGCGAAGATCCCAAAGCACATTAGCTTTGCTAACAAAATACTTGTTTGCTAAACCTCACAGCCACCCTGTGAACCAAGCAGGCAGGACAGCTGAGGGCCCATTTATTACGTTTTCATCACCGCTTGTGTTAGAAAGCTTGAGCAGGCACACGTGAAGTTGGACTAAGTGGAGCCCTAGAGCCCCGAGGTGCTCAGAAACAAGGGAAATCATTCCTAAAACTCTGGGCTGTGCCCTGACTTTGGGCATGGAGAGCAGGCACCTATGAAAAGCCTGCTGAAGGCTGATGCTACGTGGTCCAGAGTTACAACCTCATTGGAGGATTCAGAGTGCTCAGGGTGTGAGCAACAACTGGGAAAGGACTATCTCCTTCCCAGTTTCAGACAGAGCCTCTAGCAGGTAATGTTGCACCCCCTGCCTAGAGCAGCTGGGATGAACTTGTACTGGGCTGTTCAAATTTGAGCCCAGATGGAACAGCTACCCAAAATAAAAGGTCTCCTCGAAAATCTGGCTTTTCAGGGTTTTGTTCTGTTTCTTCATCACAATGTATTTTAATTCAGTTGGTATTAGCAGCACAGATACAATAGTTGGAGTATTTATGTCCAAATCAGGGTCATCCCAAGTTTCTCCGAGCAATAGGGATGTGGGGTGAGCCGTGCTGGGGCTGCCTGTCCTCCTGCTTTCCACCTTCACAACAGGGGCAGAAAAAAGCACCCGCAGCTTCCTGAAAATTCCTGAAAAGCTGCCTGTGACTGTGCCGCTGGTCTTTAGGGCAGACCTTGTCCCAGGATGGACCCTGAACACCTCTCCGGTGGCACACATGGATGACCCGCATCCTATC
Source organism: Falco cherrug (assembly GCF_023634085.1). Taxonomy (NCBI): domain Eukaryota; kingdom Metazoa; phylum Chordata; class Aves; order Falconiformes; family Falconidae; genus Falco; species Falco cherrug. Next base: position 105,252,112 of record NC_073697.1, on the reverse strand, counting down.
GGCGGTTTCAGGCAGCCTGCACCCACTTCTCCCCGCCATCCGCAGCACAAACATGGTTTCTCATCCTTGGCCCTAGACAATAAGACAGCATGTCTTTCATGCCAAGAGACTGTCACAGCTGCCTGGTGGCACTTGGTGCCTCCAAGCCTCTGGTGGTACTCGGTGCCTGCCAACACTCTGGGTGCTGACTGTCCAGGGAACGAGCAGCTGGTTTGTACTTCCAGGTCACTAAACACGGCCATTTAGGACCCTGCTTTGGCAACCCACTGACCATCGTCTCCATGAAAAGCCATCAGGTGATGTGGGAATGGTATGAAAAGAAAGCACAGGCTTACGTGCCTCTGAATGGGGGTCAGCATCCCTGCAGAACTGAGCTTGCAATAGAGCCAAATGACTTCAATGACAAAATGAAGCTCTTGCAGAAAGTCAGCACCCCAAGCATCATCGCTGCTGTTCGCATGCACGTTGCCCGGAGTGCACCCCAGCCCCTCTGGGAGGTACAGGGTCCCGGAGCATCATGGCTTTAAACTGTGCTGTGCCTTAAAAATCCTGCAGCATTCATATCTTGGAGCAGTGTCCAGGCAGGGGTGACCCCCCAGTAGCTGTGGTACAGTAGATGGGGCTGGAGAAAGGAGCAGGTTTTGGGGAGGATCTCTGCTGCATCCAGCCCTGCCTGTGCTCTCTGCAGGGCTCCTGCCACCCTGTCTCCCTGCTCCATTGCTGCTCCTCAGCAAAGCCCCACTGAGCACATCATTTCTTTCTCATCAGTCCCTTGGGTGCCTTCAGTGGGACAAGGCAGCTTTTTTCAGAACATGCAACTCATCTCACAAATGCTCCTCATTTCTAGATGCCGCAGGCTACTCAGAGGCTAAACAAATTTTCCTTTTCATTCAGAAGCAAACGCCTGGGAACTGTCTGACTAGATGAACAGCCAGTGAAAACCAAGAGGGAGCAGACACAGAAGTGCTTGGTCCTTTAAAAAAAGGTGCTTTTCACTGCATTCCCTTCTGGAAACCTTTGAGCTCCAGCAGGTTAGTACCAACTTGCTAAAAGCTCATTTAAAAATTATACATATAAAATTTCTCAACGCGCTGACACATCCTGCTATTTACTGAGGCCAATGTTGAATTATCCTTGATTAAAACCAGAATCCCATTCCCATTCAAGGGCAAAAGCAATCCAGACGATGCTACTGCAGAGTCTGCTTAGTATTACTCTCACATCCCCCCTCTAGCGAAGAAATGATTTAACACCCTCCCAAGGAAACTGCTGCACCACCATCCAGAGCTCAAACTGGATGTTTAAACCTCTGTCCTTGCCCACAATGCTCCGCTGAGAGCCGGAGGACAGGGATGTAGCGGGCAGTGCAAGGGGAACACCTTTCCTCCCATGCTCAGCTCCTTGCAGGGTTTGGTGTAGCAGCAGGGGCAAGGATCCCAGCTCTGATCTTCTCAGCTCTGTTTCGCTACTTTGCAGCTCTCTTGCTGCATCCACCAAACCTCTGCTACTCGAGTATGTTGCTTAAGCGAGGGTTTTACAAAGGGGGATCCTGATACACAGCCCTTCGGAAGGGTTCAGCTCCCGTTCGGGCTCCATCTCCAGCGCCCAGCTGACTGCCTGCTCCTGGCAGAAGCAGTAGGGGTGGGATGCTGCTGGTAGGAAGCAACGGAGAAGAGGAAGGTGAGGCCAAAGGCTGCCCTTCTACCGCTGTGCTCCAACCCACACGAGCACACCGTGTATCACTGGTCACAGAGGACACGCAGAGCTTGCTGCCAGTGACACGTCAACGGCCAAGGGACGTGCCGGGAAGGTGAGGAGCAGGGACGTGCAGCGAGCGCTGCCCAAACCACCTGCACAGTCTGTGCCATGGGCTGCTTCTAACCCCGAGCACAAGCACTGGTGGAACTGCTTCAAACAACAAAAGTCAAAGTGCCTGATCTTCCTTCAGAGGCTCTAACACATCTCTCTGATCTGCTCCACCAGCTCATTAACTCTCTCTTAGACAAAAGTCCTCATCGATCAGTATCAGCAACACTTGTAGCTACATGAAAGGTTTTTTGTTTGGTTTTCTAAGCATCTGAAGAGAGCTTGTCTGAATGTGATAAAACACAAGCCAGGCAAGCCAGTCCCTCTTCTCCTGGTGGTGTCACTTATAACACCCAGCACTCAGCAGTGGTGGCTGCAGTGTCACATCAACACGCTCCATTTCGAGGAGCTCGGAACTTGTGCAGGCAAGAGGCAGGAGCAGAGGAGCAGGTCCCTGTTTCCCACATGGGAATGGAGGCACAGGTGGATCAAGTAGTTTGCTAGGAACAGTAGAGTTCCAGCTCTGCTGGCCCACACCAACATGAGGTCCAAGGAACTCACCTCTGAGCAGAGCCAAACCACATCAAACCCATCTACACCACTGATGCTTCACCGCACCTACCCCAGCTTACATTGCAGTAGATATCCTTCAGAAGAGACAAGCCTGTGTTGACTCAGACGTTGATATATTTGCTTGATTTTCCTTTTAAGATAATGGAAACTACACTCACATATTGATGATCAAGTAGATTGAGTCTTATCTCAGAAAAGCCAGCCTTGATCTGCACATCAGGTACTTTGTTACTGCTCCAGGCTGAGCGCGCAGGGCTCTGGAGCATCGCAGGCATCCCTACAGGTGCCCTGCAGAGACCTGCTGCTGGAAAGGTGACATCCCAACAGCTTTAGCCACTTGTCACGACCCTCCCCTCAACCCAATAGCTCAGCTGAGACAAGCATGCTCTGCAGAGGGGCCAGAACTGCCACCCTTAGTGTCATTAGGCACAGTCACAGGAGGGAAATTAGGCATTTTCTACAGAGAATGCAGGAAACCATGTTTTTTCTTCCTTTCAGCCACACTGATAGCAACTGTTTCAGCTTCTCCTGAGCCAGATAAAATACCGAGCTTGCAGCTCAACAGCAGAAGGGGCAGCTGCTGTGCTTCATCTGGACTGTGCAAGTCAGCAGGGTTTTCCCCTGGGTCAAGCCTGTGTGCGCGTTCCGTGCCGTCTGCCCCAGGTAGCATCACAGCCAGGCTACCTGCTTACACACACCTCCCATCTGCTCACTCTTACTCTTAGGCTCTTACTAAATGTCCCAGTCCTAAAACCAGACTGGGATACCTGCCTGGCATATCCCTCCTGTCTTTTGATGCAGTGCACTTCTCCTTCACCACCTCTCCTGTGGCTCCCATGTCCATCTCCTGCCACTGGAGAGGAGTTTGAGGTACTGGTTTCCACTGTTCATCTGCCAAAACAAACTGGGATGACACCAAATTCACCATCACTTGAACCCATTTACCATGCAGTTATTAAACGTGAGTCACCACTGAGTCGATCCAGACGGAAATTTTACTGCCTTTAAGAAGTCAAACCTGTATTTGGGTATCACCCCATCCAGGATATCTGGAGTAAACCAGCAGAATATCTGCCTTTGCCCAGCAAAGTCCTTCATCCACCTTTGTCCTTCGTAGGCTTTGTCGCAGGGAGGGATATGCTAATGCCTGCAGCCGTTTCAGCCACATTTACTGTACAAAACAACTCTGAAACACAGTTGTGCCCCTAATTAACAAGGCTTGGGGGGCTCCAGGACTTTTTCTAACAGATGGTCGAAGGGGTGAAAGGACACTTGGCACAGACAAGCACTCTGCAGCCTCGGAAAGCTGCCTGCGAAGGTGTGACAGAGGTCTGTAAACCAGGGGTGGTGCAGAGTGGGCAGGATTGTTCCCGAGTCACTGCTGGCATCACCCGAGACCTGCAGGATCAACCTGAACCCCCAATGGGAACTGCTTCCCACAGCATAACAGGAGTAGGGAAGAGAGAGAGAGTTGGGAAGAGAGTTAGGAAGAGCAGGGGTAGCAGACATTGAGGATTTACACACAACTTCAAAAAGCAAACGAACAAACGAATGTAACAGTATCACAGGCTGTTAACTACAAAGACACAACCTTTGGCTGAGGAAATGTCTGGGCCACTGCTCCCAGGGTGCAGGGTGAGCGGCTGGGCACCCATCTGGCTGGCACTGCTCGTGGGTCCCACTGCCAGGCACCCTGGGCTGACCCTGGGGCATCACCACAGTCACCTCCCAGCTTCCAGGATTGACTCCTCCTGCGGCAGCTAAGTCCTTCGGTGACTCCTCGCTATCCACCACATCTACTTCTGCTGAGCATCACTGAGAAAGCAACGTTTGCCTTACTAGAAGGAAGACTGAACCTTAAATAACCCCGCATAAGCACTATGAGAGGGAAGTTACAAGTGGAAAGGGAGGTAATTGCACATATCCCCAGTTCAGAGACGCTTAAGCACATGCTTTAGTTAATGACACAAATAATCCAGCAGAACTTTTCCATCCAAAGTACTTAAGCACGTTCTGAAATTACCACTCCAGCGGTACTTCGAGCACGGAGACAACAGCCTGGCTCCCTGGTGCACACGTGCAATGCCCTCAGTACTGGGGAAATCTTGCCAGCGGGAGCAAAAACACTTTCCTTCATAGGGCCCATTTCATGAGGACGGGAATTAAAGTTTGCATGTGTGTAAATAACTCCTGACACAGTCAGCACAATAGAGCCCCGGTCTGAGACAGGCACACAAACCCAGAACATGTGAACCCGTGATACCACCACGCTTAAGCTCAAAATATTTTCCCAGCAGGTCGGGGGCCAGAGGAAGGGATGCTCTACCATGTGCAGACCTCCCCGGCTCTCACACCTTGAACCTGCCTCCGTTTCTTCACCGTTCAGTGAATGAGGTTGGGACTGTGCGTACTTCCCAGTATTAAATGTATGAAACCCAGAAGCCCAGCCAGAAGCAGCTGACCATGCCACTGCCTGGATGGGGAGCTCTCAGCTGCCCCCAGGGCATCCCCCCCTGCCTAAGCAGGCTTCCCACCCAGCACAGGATCCTTCTGCTCTCCTCGCACCGAGCCCTGCCTTCCTCCAAATGCTTCTCCCCAGAGCCAGCCCTCCTGCAGGAGGTCCCCATCCCAGGCACGCATCATGGATAACCAGTCAAGTCCAGTCCCTACAGACAGACACACAGCGGCCATGGACCACAGGCCACCACTGGTAACCGAGGCCAGCCCGCGTGTCCCACCGGTAATCGAGGAGGCCAGCCCACGTGTCCCACCTGCTGGGCTCCTGCAGCCCTTCCCGGTCACTGCAGACCCTTTGCACCAAGGACAGTACGCTGGCCTGGATTAATGCCTTGCAGGCTCTGACAGGAATTGTTTGCAACTTCTAATTTAATAAAACCTACCCAGCAATGCTGCATTTGCTGCCGTGCTGACTGAGAGCTGCAACCATCTGCATGGTTATTGAGACTCCCAAATTGCATAACAATTATGTACGCTTACATTAAAATTACCTTGCAATCTCTAGATTGCCTGGCAACACTTTTCCTTCAGCATGCACAAACAGTGCGCTTTTCCTTTTAATTACATAATAATTGCCATGCATTTACCCAGCAGTTCCGAGAAGACCATTTTTAACTTTCATTTGCTAATAAAATAAGAGGTTACTCAATACCCCAAAATAAAGCATCCTATTGTTCCTCTTGCTGGGCATACTTGGGCATCCTATAGTTTATTGCCCAATTTCACTCCCTCTGCCTAGGACTACCCAAATTTTACTACTATTTTTTTTTTTAATGTTTTACTATCTTCTAAAGTCAAAGTTTTCTCCGAGCAGGAACTGTTATGCCAGCAGCATCCAGCGCAGCAGAGCTGGGATCTCCTCCCAGCTGAGGCATACAAATTCTGCTGTAATATGAATGCTAATGAGAAAATAAAAACCTGCAGTCTTCGCCCTTCAAACTACTGAAAAACAGTCTTGAGCTTCCCCTTCACGTATGGATTTCCCACCAACTTCCGGGGGTGACCCGACTGATTTGGGCACTACCTGGAAGCTTCTGGACTGTCACAGACTTGCAAAGATTTTATTCCCAGCGACGGGTTTTAGCCAAAAAATGAGGTGATGCTGCATTCAATGCAGAGATGGACCAGGGTGCTGCAAACCACCTCCCTCTGCTTCAGCAGTGTGCTCAGAGACTTGTTCTCTGCTGAATCCAGATGAGTCTTCAACAAAAGCCTTATAGAAGCGAGGGGCTTGCTCTGGCTCCAAGGAGCTGCTGAGCTTGCAGGAGCCACCAGAGAGGGGCAAAATTAAGGCAGACGTGGCATGACAGCAGCACGAAACGTTACTTTTGAGTTTGATGTGCCTACACCTTGGCTTTTTGTAAGCACATTTGAAACAATTCCCTCGAGTTTGTGAAAGCTGCAGGTATTTATTTCCTAAGGTTGAAACAGCTGGAAACATCTCACCTTGGAGCGAGCAGGGAGGGTGACACAGCTCCATCTTGCACGTCTGACGTTTCACACTTTGCACTGCTCATTGACTGGGGATGACAATCCTCGTCCCTCCCTCTCCTGGCCGCCCTGACTTTGGATCTGCCACCAAACCCGTGCGTTGGCACTGCCAAAGCCAGCCAGGTTTATAGAAGGTTGCCAAGCCCAAGATGCCCAGATAACCTAGATCCGTCCCGAGAACCCGGCGTAGCGCAGCTGCCTCTGCTGACAGCTCAGCACAGCCACAACCACAAGGACAATGCAGACAAGCTGCTGAAGGACAGGCAAGGATGGAAGAGAAGCCAAACCAGAGACCTACCTGCCCCAGCACCCCATCTCCTGCCAGGGGCAATAGCTTGGGGAAAAGCATCAAGCAGAAAGATGGGACACCCCTGGCAGCCACGCTCCCTGCTTCGGGGAGCTCAATGGCAAACTCTGCCCGTGTCCTCATATTTTGTTGTCCTTGATGGACTTTTCTTCTACAGATCCGTCTCCTCGCTTGGAGCCTGTTTGGTTCCGGCACCTCCTAGCTCCCTTAACACTGAATTTCACACGCTACATGAAAGGGTAATTCCTTCTGGTTTAAACTGGCTCCCTGATTATTTTTATTTGCAACCCCTTAGTTCTTGTGTTTCTAGAGACAGAGCAGATTCCTTCCCTGTTCATCACTTCCCCGACACTGAGATTTTATAAGCCTCTGTCATATCACCCCTTCCCATGATAATTTTCAAATCTTAAGAGCTTTGGTCTTCTCTCTGCACAAAAGATGTTCCATCTCTGTACAGAAGATGTTCCAGGACCAGCCTGACCATCCTTCTCGGGCCTTTTCCAGCTCTAGAGGGCTCTTTCTAAGACAGACTGAGCCGAGTCACACAAAACATTCAAGGTACTCCTTGCCTGTACCTAGGAGCTCTTACAGATCCAAATAACTGGATTTCTGTTTTCTTGTCTGTTTCATTCCCCCTAATTCCCCAAATCTTGTTAGTTTTGTTGAACATCACCAGTGGGCTGGCATTTTCAAGAGAACTATTAAGAACCAAGCTCGAGTGAGAACAGCTGATTGAGAGCCCATCACGATGTACAGATTTTTAGTGTTTGTCCCCCTCATGCATTACCCTGCAGTCAGCAACGTGGATTTTTATCTCCCATTTTACCATGCCATCACTTGCGATCACAGCATCTTCCTGCCAGTCTTCGCAGTTGGTTCTGACAACGACTATCCTGAATAACTAGATGTCATCACCCATCTCAATGACTATCCTGAATAACTAGATGTCATCACCCTTATTGTACTCTACCTTTTTCACATCATTTAGGAATATATTGAACAATCCAGGCCGCATTATGGATTCCTGTTTAACCACACCTGTGACTTTGCTCCATTGCGAAAGCTGGATTCCTACTTTCCTGATTGTCTAGCTATTAATCCACAAAAGGCCACCCAACCGAAGGGACTTATGAGCTACTGTTAATGAACCTAATCAAAAGCTGTTTGGTAATCAAAATACAATGTACTAACAGGATCACCTTATCTACACGTTTGTTGTCTTCTCTGGAAAATAGAGATAACAGATCTGTGAGGCAGGAGTTCCCTCTGCAAGAGCTCTATTGACTCTTCGTCCTCACATTCAGCTGCCCAGCCATGGTCGATTCTTTAGTGCATCAGTGTGCAGAGACAGCAGTCAACGATGAGATGGCGAAACTCTAGGGAAGGCTGTCTACCAGGAGGACAGCAGAATTTGATTACTCTCTACCAGGAGGACAACCTGCTGGCACGGGTCAGAAGAGAATCCCAGCCACAAAGCCAGCAGCACAAGGACTGCAGATCAGCAGTGAGCAAAATGCACCACCTGACGGCCAGACATCCCTCGCTGCCGAGAGCAGAAGCTTACATGGACACACCAGCTCTGCTAAGGGTCCACCAGGGCAAACGGCACCCAGTCCTCGATGCTCCACAGGGCTCACGCTCACAACATACCAGCACACAGACCGCTCTACCCTGTGGCTTCGGTTCAGGGACCCCTCCTCTTCTTCTACCCGTCATGCCAGCAGGACCACGTCAACTCCAGAGGGGCCAGAAAATTCCCTGCCATCATTTACAGACCCGTCAGGGCTTCCTTGTGCTCGTCAGGGCAGGTGCTCAGCAAAGCATCTGGCCTCAGTTGTGGCAGAAGACTTACCAGAATAAGGCGACAATGATCAAATGGGCTACGAAGAAGAGGAACCCCACTGCTGCAGTCTCCGGCCAGAGCCTGGGAACACACTGGAGCCCTGAGCCACGAGGAGTCACCCGTGACAGCGCAGAGGGTGCGGAGGACGGGCACCCTCCCTGTGCTGCTCCCCAGCTCTCCCCACAGCTGGCGCTGGCCCTGCTAAGCTAGAGACAGGGATTTGTCCCAGTTGGAGCCGACCGCTCGTGTCACTGCAAACACCCACTTGCTGGCTCTGCTATTGCCTTCAGGGACGCTCCTCGGCAAGAAGCAAGTGGAAGAGAAAAGGGAAGCTGCTGTTTTCCTAACATCCTTTCTGAGGAACACCTGCTCCCAGCATCTGTGACACTGCCTGGTTACAGCTAAGCCCAGTGGGGCCCCCGCCACCTGCAAAGCCCACCCCGTGCCATGAGGGGGGACCTGCTGGCTCAGCTGACAGCCCACCAGAGCCGAGAGGCTTCTCCCCAGCTAAGCAGGAGGCCAACGCATGCCAGTGCTGGGGGTACTCACAGTACTCGATGCCCAAGACGATGTCTCGGAAGTAGAGCCGAGCCTGCTCCTCACTGAAGGGCTGGTCACTCGGTACCTCCATGACAGGGCTGTAAGGAAGAAGGAGAGGGACTCAGCACCTTGCAGAATGGCAGCAACGCTCCTTGCTGGAGGAGTTTCATGTTCTCCATCACCACATCCCCAGCGTGAGGGCCAGGCTCCCGAGAGGTCCTGGGTGCTGTGACACAGGAGGGAGGCACAGCCATCCTTTCTGGACGCGGTGACGCTGAGGTCAGTGAGCTTGGCTAGCACTGACAGGTGGCTTTGCGCAGTCCCTGAGCCAGCGTGAGCCACCCCTCATCACCATGATTAACTGCTTCTGTCTGCACAAAATCAGGCAAACGCTGAGAGCCCTAATGGGAAAAAATACAGAGAAAGAACCAAACTGGGTTTGGCCTTCAGTTTCTTGCTAAAGCTGCTCATGGCTGCGAACACCAGCATCACCAGCAGGTGCCCAGCAGCAGCAGGGACAGAGTGCCCATTGCTGTGCACTGGACATCATGCCTGCTGGGGCTCAGTCCTGAAGCAACATCAGCGTGCAGCTTGTCTAAACCAACGCAGAATCTAGAGATGAACCAGTGGCTTAAAGGTTGAGTGGGCATATTTCCAGTGCATTGTGCTAAACTGCTCGAAAACCTCTTTAACTGTTCAGGGTTCAGCCACCACTGGCACTCAGCCATTCAGCTGTGAACAGCCAAGGTTACCTGGTCGGCTTGTCCTCTCCTTTCTTTTGTATGCCGGCATTGCTGAGAGATGCAGTCTCCTCTAAAAGCTCCTCTTCTGCCTGTGCCTGCTGAAAGCTGAGGGCAAAGAGGATGCAGGAGCCACTCAGCACCTCCTGTTCCCCAGCGGATGAATGGCAGGAGCCAAGGACTTCACTGCGCTGGGGGTTAATCCTGCTTGTGCTCAGCAGCTTGACCTTGCATTTGGACATACGCCCACTGACTTGAGCTGGATTTCAATGATCGTTCCCAAGGCACTGTCCTTGCAAGCCAAACCCTGGCGGGGAACAGCCCTTTGCCAAAGCCAGGCTCTGTGGCCTCAGCACCCAGCAGCAAAGCCTTCCTGCAACACTTCTCCCTTGCTGCCCACTTGATTGATGACCTTCAGCTCCCGTTTGCATTTTTTCTGCCTCCCTCTTCAGGCACATCTCTCTGCGGCTGAAACCAGCCGGCAGGACTGACAGAGCCACTAATGGAGTCTAATTGCCTCCTGCTAGAGGCAGGCAGGCTGCGCTGCATGTTCCCTGGCCACAGCTGATGACAAGAGGGTGGGTTTTATTTTTCCCTCCCCCTCTCCTACAGGATAGTCATCAGCCTGGTCACCAGGGAGACTGGGGAGCCTCTCACCAACCTGTTGGAGCTGGCAGCCTGCAAGAGGCTTGCTGGTGCGGCCAGAGAGATAAATAAGCCCTTTGGGAATCTCCCCCATCCTGGGCACAGGTCTCCTGGCCGCGCTGTGACTCCGCAGAGGTGCAGAATCAGCACAGGTGTAGCAAAAAGCACTGAGGATTCTCCCACCACCTCATCACTTCTCCTGCTACAGAAAAATGTGCCAACAAACCAGCCTCCCACGATATGTTAGCGCTAGGGGCAAAACAAGGCAGCGGGTGGCAAGCGAACACTGATGCAACCCCGCACCCCTTCTGCCAGAGCTGTCACCCCAGCAGGGTAATGCTACCAAAACCTTTTCTTCCAGGCATGTGATGGGGAATTGGCACCAAGTTTGTTTTCTGGATCACAGCCTGGCACCCAGATGTGCCCTCCCGGCCCATCACTATTCACCACATCATTCTGGGCTGTACCAGCGCTGGATGCTGCTGCCTCCGCGCTTGCCCCACTGTACACATCAACCCTCCATTTCACCTAGGAAGCCGATGATGAACACACAAATTTTCAACACAAGGGATCCCAGGAGGGCTACTTACCCTTTCCTCAGGAGGTCAAACACTGCAAGAAAAGGAAATCACACCATAAATGAATCAGAAAAGGGGACCGGGCTTATCAATTTTGTAGCACCTACAAACCCACATATATTCCCACACCTGCAAAATCAATTTATCTCCACTCGCTTCTCTTCCCTCACCCATGACAAGGACACTAGAGGATGCAAAATGAAAATATTCATTTCTTCCAAGACAAATATCCCTACCTCCCGCCAGCTCCACGCAGAGAGGCAGCGGGTGCTTATTTATCAACCGTATTTCTGCTGCTCCCGGTGTTCAGCCCTTGCTGCTTTGAGACCCATCTTATTCAGTACCTTCAGGGAGGGTGTTTGGCAGGATATTTCTGCTAAATGGCTGATAGCGAGCGAGATGCTGTAAGAACACACTGCTCCATTTCTGCTGTGTCAATCAGCAACGTAGCTACACGGCTGTCAGAGGTAAACGCTCCCGGGCAGGAGCAATTGGAGCGGATTTCTTGGTGTGAGTTGAGGTTTGTAAAGTACAGGAGGTTTTGTGTCTGATTAGGGGGTTAGTGGCAATGTGTTTTTCTGGTCCTGCCTGACCTGGTCTGCAAACAGGAGAAGGATCTGCCTCTGTCTAGCGGGAGAGCTCTTTCCTCATGAACTGCTAAGGGACTTCTTGCACCCCCCAAGAAATGCAAGCAGATCGCCCTCCCCAGAGCACCAGCAGCCCTGCTTACAGCTGTGCTGCTAGACCAGCTGAAGGTACCAACGCGCCAAGCCAGCCTGCACTGCCGCTCCTTGCTCTCCAGGCGGAAGAAGCTGCAGTTTGTGGCAGTGTTTCGTTACTCAACCACCCTGCGCCATTGCAGGTCGTTTGGTTTCCATCGGCACCTTCCACCCCCTGCTTCCTTCCCCGTGAGTGTGCAGCAGAGCTCACAGCAGTCCTTCACCCCAGCAGTGATTAGCAAAGAGCAAACGCCACTTTCTTTGGTTTTGCTTTGTAGCGGGGGCATTTTTCAAAGGAGAAAGGTGCAGTTCATCATCAGCTGGGTCAGCAGCAGGAGGAGGAAACCCACAGGCTCAGTCCTGAGCACCTACAGCATCCCCTTGCTGCCGAGGGAACTGCAGAGGCAGAAGCTTGGTTTGCCTGCGTCACTCTGCCAGACCCGCTCACGAGATCCCAGGCACAGCAAAGAGGTGATGGGGCATGGACAACCGGGATGCAGCCACTGCTTGCTGCCCAGTGCACCCTCCCCAAGGTCCCAGTGGGACCAGGAGACGTGCCACTTGCCCTGCTGCTGTCGCTGCCATTTCTGGACCCTTATCTTGTTCCACAGCAAGAACTTGGGTTTGGTTTTGTTGGGTTGGGGTTTTTTTTCTTTTTCTTTTCTGCAGCTTTGACTTCCTCATGCATTTATTTTCATTCAACAAAAAAGCTTCCTCCCTCACCTCTCCCCCTCCTCTCCATCCCCAGGGGTTCAGGCCTTTAAACATCAGCCCCAGCCACCCTCGGCACCACACCTGCCCCTGCCTGGGCTGCCGCTTTACGATGCTGCCAGAATGCCCCTGCAGCTTCAGCAGAAAGGGAAAAAGTGGCCTTTCAAAGGCAAATAGCTTTGTTTGCTAAGCAGAGGCCCCTTGCACAGGCAGCTTCAAAAGCATCCCATAATTATTTCATGAGAAGCAGCCTTGGAGCCTATCTGACTGGGAAACAGATGTAACAGGGTCACACATCCCACTCCTCTGGGCCACCTCAGAGGGCACTTCAGTGCCTCCCTGGCCTGTCCCTCCAGGTTTTGCCTGACTGGGGGTCAGCCTGTGGCTGGCACCTCCAGGGCTGGGGGCAGAGGAAGACGGAATGGGTGGGAATCCCTCACCCGAGCCCCCCGCGGCAGGGTCTGGGTTCAGAGGCCAAAGGCAGCAGCGCTGCTCCCTTAGGAGCTCCCGAGGCTCGGCAGGCTGCTCCGTGTCTCCATAGGCATCAGAGGGGACACCCTGAGACGATGCTGCTTCCCAGAGTCTCTACCACTATCCACAGCCTACATAAGTCTGGAGAAACCAACCTCGCACCAGGAAGAGGAGAACCCATCCCTCACCCTTCCCTTCTCTCCTGGCCCCAGCACTGACACACACACAGGGGAGGGCAGAGCCGCCATCGTGTCTTTTTAGTGTCCCCATGGCAAGATGTGCACAGCTGTACTAAGACCCCCAGTTGCCTTACCCTACTGCAAGAGGCCCTTCCATCCCAGCTGCCTCTACAGGCGTTTCACTTTTCAGAAAAAAAACAAGTCTGCTGAAGCTGGGACACGTTTCCTCCAGGCATCGACCCCGAGCCCCGGTACATGTTACTTGCATCGCTAGGTCTAAGCCCAGATGGTTCTGTTCGTGTATACGAGTCACATACCCATGTACAAGTTGTCCTCTGCAGGATCGTCAAGGACCTGTAATGGATAACAGAGAGAAAAGGGGAAAGGAGAAAAAACAGCAGGAAAACAAAGAGATTTTAAATCAAGTAATATTTTACTGCTCCCTGTACACTGTGCTGAGCAGCAAAGCATTGAGGATGACTTAGGCTAATACTTCAAGGTTCCCAGAGAGAGGGGCTTTGAAGGGCACGGATTTTCCTGTCTCCAGGAAAATCTGGGCTTCTGCCTGTGTTTGGAGAAACAGCTTACTAATAAAGGTACTGCATGTCCTAATCTGACCTCAGGCAACAATGAGAACGGCACTGAAGTCTTGCACTAGTGCACCTTCCCAGGTTTGTCTACGCATGTTTCACTGCTCAAAGCTTGTTGCTGTTTCCATCGGCACAGCTAGCCGCCTTCTCCTGGGCACCAGCCCAAAGCCTAGGGTAAGCATGTCACTTTGTCACACGTAATCAGTACGATCTTGCTTGGATTCACCAGCCTAAATTTCTACATTTCTTAACTACTTTAAAACAATTTTGGCTGAAATAGGGGTGGCTGAAGAAAGAGCCTCTTGCTGCAATACAAATCCAACTTGTTTCAGTCTAGCTCGGGGTGGACGAAGCGGCTCACCTCTATCAGCTTAACAATGTTGACATGGTCCAGTTTCTTTAAGATGGCTATTTCCTGATAGACCCTGTCCAGCGGTGCCATGGGCTTTGGCTGCTCTCCGGAGGATGCTTTCGACCCTCTGGGAGGAGGACGACCTGCAAGCACGGTAACAAGGTAATGAGATCTTCCCGAACAGCTGGAGGTATCTGCAGAGGGGGCAATGGCTGCTCACTCCTGCGTACCAGGTGCTGGTGAACTGAGATTTCCAAGCCCCATTCAGACCAGCTCCTCCCAGCCCAGTGGCCCAGCCACTGGGGCCAGGTGCTACCTGAGGGGGTAGAAGAGCCCCTGGGAGGAGGGGGTCCACCTTGCCTAACTTCCAGCACTTAATTAGGCTTCACAGATGGTAAACACGGAAGGGTCAGCACTTCAAAGAGACTCAGAAAATCAAAGCCAGGAACCTAATTACCAAGTTCATTGGAGTTCCCTGCGGTTGTGCCCACCCTTTCACTATCCGCTGCATTTTAACCAGCCCCCAGCTACTTGGGCAGCTTACAAATGAGGCCAAGTTCTGCAGCCCTTGCAGACAACGTTTCTACAGAGATATTTGCCTGACCGAGGACAACGGGCAGACCTCTAAACGTGAGATACCCACGTGGAAATCCATACTGCTTCAAGAGCTTCTTTTTGGAGAGGACTTTCATAGCCTGAAAGGAGAAGAAAAAGCAGTGTTAAAACTGAACAAGAGCCAAAGTGCTCATTGCTGTGACCTGAGAGTATGCTGGGCATCAGGGGCTGGCTCAGGGCTGCTCCTCAACCTAGGGAAGAAGTCTCCTGGTCAGTGGTAGCCACAGCAGAGATACACGTTGATACAGGCTTTGCTAAAAGCACCGCTAACCATCTGTTTCATTCCTCTTTTCCCAGGAAAAAAATAAATGGGTTCGATTTATTTTAAATGAGACAAAGAAAAAGGAGCCCAAGTTCCGCATTTGGGGCAAGAGCTTGAGGGAAGAGGGGGGTTCCTCTAGCTGACCTTCATGTACCTGCTGCTGCGGCATGCCACGAGTCAGAGCCACTTCAAGGCTGCTCCACCTTACGTTTTGCTTTGCCAGAGGCTCTAGGAAGCAAAAAAGTTGGGATCTCACAGGCGTACAGCTAACACCCTCGCAGCTGACACCGCAGACCTGGAACAGGGTGAGGACACAGCCCTTCCACCAGCTCTGCGCCACCCAGGGAGGCTTTTTGTATTCCCTGAGACTATTTTTGCCCCATAAACCTCTTCCACGCTGCCAGAGCAATAGAGAGCACCCACAGTGTGACCCAGCACCATGCCCAAGACCATGAGCAAGCTGCTGAACACCTGTCCCTGCACCATCAGGAACGGGGAGGCCAGCCCCGTGCAGGAGCACGGCGAAGGTGCAGGGAGGGAAGCAGGATTTTACTGGTGGCTTCCCTCCCTTCTCATACCTGGTGGCACGCTGGGACCGCTGCGAACCCAGGCAGCTGAGGGGGTCAGGGTTATTTTTTCTGCCATGCAATTGGCATTAGCACAGTGGCAAAAGGCAAGCTGAATTTAATAAACTGTCTCTGCGCCTCCATCTGCTCGGTGCATTAATAACCCTTTGAGGGTCACTCAAACAGCCCTGAGTGGCCCAACAGATAAATACTTCATAAGAAACCAGCTCACGGGACAATTTGCTTAGAAAAATAGTCTATGCTCCCAGGAGATGGGATGGTCACTGGCTCCTTCCCCTAGAATAGGTAGTTACTCCTATTCATTAAGCATCCAAATCTGTAATTCATGCTGGAGTCACCCCTGTGACATATAATTAACCAAGGACTCCTGCAGGACACAGTCAAATGCCAAGGAATTTTGCATTAATACCGTGGAGGCCGGCTCTCTGCACGCTACCTGTTTTTAATACATACACCAGGAACAGGTCACCAAAAACATTTCAGCAAGCTCCTTCCCGGGCTGTTTTTCCTGGAGGCAATGCCACCACACACCCCAGGATCCCCACCTCCCGCCAGTGCTCCCGCTACAGCCAGGTTCACGGCTCGTTGACAAGATTGTTATTTTTGGTACTGATCCAGTGAAATCCTCTGGATTTGCACCCGTGTAATTGAGATGAGACACTGTAGTTCTCAATCCTGCCTGACAGCTCCCCAGCCAACTGTTGGAAACAACAATGTTGAGAGAGACGCAGAAGTGCTTATCTTTTGCTTAGCACAGTGCTGCGTCCAGTACAGCCAGCCAAATGATTCCTGGTCTGCTGAAAGAGGATCCAAGATGTGCACAACCACCTCCAAGGATGGCCAGGACCAAGCCTGGAGGACTTCCTACACTGCCTGCTTTTTTTCTATATATATAATGAAAATTTAAAGAGGGGAAAAAAAAAAAATAATCAAAGGAATTGGTACACAGCACACCTATTTCTCTTTCAACCATCGCCAGCCCGGGAGGAGAAGGCTCCTCTTGCTCCCATCCCACCTTGAGTCCTCCCTGCCTCATGGCAAGGAGCTTTAGAAGAAGAAAGAGATGCAACGTGCTGGCTCTGGGCAGGGGCTGGAGGCAGCAGCAAGGTTTGGAATGGAGCAATAGCAGAGACAAGAAAAGCTCTTGGGGGACAGAAACAGAGGGAACAAGAGCTGCTGCTGGCACCCGAACTCCTTGAAGGATGCTACAAGGGGTGACGGGGCGATGGGTGGCAGCTAGTGTATGGCAGGCAAGGTGGCTGTAAACCACCCCTCCTGCTGTGCCAGGAGCACCGGGATATGCCTGGAACGGCTTCAAAGCACCAGTATCTGCTGCTACACCAGCAGGGCTGGATCAGGAGAGAGGACCCGTCCCACCGCGCTTTCAAACGCAAACAGAGGATGAAGAGCAAATTTCAGCGCGCAACGGGCCACAGCCACTTAATTATCACAAGAGCAGAGGCAAGAGCAGACGGCGGCGAAGGCTGACGGCAATCCCAGCGCGAGCTGGCAGGACAAGGCTTCCTGGCGGAGTTGTACCTGTGCATAATGCGGGAGCAACACAGGGATGCTTCAGCAAACCTCTCCTTCCAGGCTCACTTGCATGAAAGAGCCAAAGACATTTGTACTCACAGGCAGAACTAATTAGCCAGATAATGCCTTTCTGATAAAGAACCAGCACAGAGCCAAGCCAGGGGATTTTCCCTTTGCGCTGGTAAGCCTTGCTTTGGCTTCCTCAGGAAAAAAGGGAGCCTACAGAAGATTTCCCCCACACAAGCCCCTGCACCCACCTTCCTTCCGACTATTCACGCATGGGCATGAGTCCTGACCCTTTCCTTTGAAAGGCAGCTGAAATCGTGCCCTTTTCTCTGAGGCATGTTTATTATCCAAGTTTACTTCTCTCCTAGCAACCTTGCAGCTGGAAACCACTGGGAAGCTGCCCAAGGGAAAGGAGATGCCAGGTTTACAGAGAGGAGGGATGCCCGGGACAGCAGCTTCCACAACAGCAGGACCTTGAACCTGCATCCTGCTGTTGGTAATGACAACAGCAAAACGGCCATTAGTTGTGGGAGGGAAGGGTGACAAAAATGGATGGAGCCAATGGAACTCATCCCCTGTCCTTCATGACGCTTTCACAGCACTTGGAATATCATTTTATTTGCCGACAGAGACTTGCGTTGCAAGGGCAGACCCTACCTGCAGCTCCCAGGGGAGTGGGATGTTGCACAGAGGATGCTACTAACCACCCACATCCTTGGCTAGTGAGTGATGGCACCCTGCAGGAATGCCAAGCAGACAGGAGGGCACTTCCAGCCCTTCCTCACCTGTCCTGTCTGACACCCCTCAGATGAAGCGGCTCAGGGGGAAGCTCTGCTGGGAGAGAGGAGTGCCACGCACTGCAAGAAAACCCTCAGCCAGCCAGGCTTAGCTGCAACGGCCCTAAAATCCTGCTCCTGCTTTCATCACCTTTTGTCCGCCCTTTGTCCTGGCGGCAGCAGAATGACATCGACAGGCTGTTCCCATCCACGCTGTGACACCACAGCAGGGATGCCTTCCCAGCGCAGCCGTGCCCACCTGCTGGAGGCTCCTGCTCTTATCCCAGTTGTCCCGGCTCCTCACAACCCCACTGTGGAGCAGCACGGGCTGCTAAAGGAAATCAGAGGCTGGTTCCTCGGTCTTTGCCACGCTGGAGCGTAGCTGGCAGTTCAGTAGCTGTTATGTGAACTGGGGGATGAGAAACACAGGAGCCGTGCCTTCCCTTCCCACCTGGAAGTTCTGGAAGACCAGGTGGGGTCTCCAGGGGCTAGGAAGTTCCAGGCTTGCTGCTGGCCACTTGCTCCTCAGCAGCAGCACTTTGCTCAGCCCTCTTTTCATAAATCTGGAAGGAATTTCTCCCCAGCATTCAGAGTTGGTAGAAAAAAGCCCTCCGTGCTCAGGTTGGTAGGTAAAAACAGGCAGAGAGCATAAGCACACAAATCTTGTTTCTTAGGAAACCAGATTAAAAAAAATTGGGAAAAAAAAAAAAAGACACACACTGACAACCTACAACGCTATTGCTTTTGTCCAGAAGTAGCACAACAAATGTACATCATAACCACTTTTCTTCGCAAGCTGATTTAGAGATGGAAAATAGGAAGACGACATGACCTGAGGCATCACAGAATCAAATTCCATCAGCAATTGACTCCAAACCAGATCTCTGCCTGGGCACATTTGCCTTTGCTTTTTATTTGCTGCTTTTTCACAGAGCTTGGCTTTTCTTCTTTTTTTCCCCTAGTCACTGTCAAAGGCACCTCCTGCAAACTGAGACACTGAAACCTTTCCAGCTGTAAAAGGCTCCTCAGCAGAGCCCCACAAACGCTGCTGTAACAGCTACACATGGCCAGCGGCAGCCAGGACCGAGCGCAGTGGCACGGACCTCTGTTCTGGGAGCCAGCTCCTCACCCTCACGGGATCTCCTCCTCGGAGGCAGCAGTGGGTCACATACTTGGTGCTGAAAGTTCAGTTTCCTAGGTCTAATACATTCCCTGCATCTGCTGATGCAAGTCAGCACCTTTCCGAGCCCTCCTTGCACTGCAGTTGTTCACAGAAATGAAGGATAAAGCTCTTGGAAGCTCTCTCTCATCTTTAATGGAAGGTAAAAAAACACACAAAGTAAACACAAGGCATCTACATTTTTCTTCAATGTGGTGATCAGCTTTTTTTCCTTGAGAGTTTTTCCTAATTCTAGGTCAGATCCAAAACTCATTAAAGCCATAGAAATCTTTCCTTTTGTTTTGACAGGAGCTAGATTCAGTTCCTGGTACCTATAAACTCTTCCTTTCCAAAGAGAGCTAGCAAAGGGCCCCATGCCTCAGCAAGAATCAGGAGCCACACTCTGAATTATACTTCAAAATAAAAATTTTCCGCTTTCTTTAAAGTTTTGCTGCTTTTTATTGCAGCACGCTAGCTTAAAGAAAACAAAGCAGGCAGCAACACCCTGGCCTCATGCTAGAACCCTCCAGAGCTAAACTTGGGGGGGGAAATAAACACGCAGAAAAGACCCTCCCCGACTACCAGAATCTTCTACCAACTGCTGGTAACAGGCAGTTGCATTAGGCATCCTCCCTGGGGGGTCGGACCTCGGGGGTCTAAGACGACACAGCCTTGGAGAGGAGGGATCAGCAGAGCAGCAGGGAAGTTATCTCAGCGCTGGGAGGGCACGTGGGGACTTAAGCAATCACCAGACAGTTTTGCAATTAGCTACTATTTCTCTGAAGTTTTAAAAGGTCTGCCAGCTCCTGGGCTGCTTTAACATCTCGGAAAAGTGGAGGTGTCTCCACCATGCCCCCTCCTCTCCTCCATGCTGACACCCACCGCGCCGATGCTCTGGCTCTGGTGCCATCTCTCCCCGCGGTAGCGTTCCACACACCTCCCAGGATCCCAGGCTCAATCCCCTCCCCAAAAGGAGGATGAGGGCAAACCAAGGATCACGTCCCCTGCAACACTGGTGGTGGTAAGGGGGTCTGCATGCCCCAACCCTCTCCAGGTAGCGAGGCTGAAACAGTGCCCAGGCACGGGAGCCGCTTGCAGGCTGCAGTAGCTTTAAAGTGTTTGCTAAGATTAGAAAAAGAAATGGAGATTAAGTGGGGATTAACTAACACACACCAGGCTAACCTGGACACGGGCTTTCACTTTTGGCTTTGATTTGACCAGCTAAACCTACATCCATGGTGTTAATCCACATCCAAAACGTGGACAAGAACGCAGCAGGCAATGCTAACTGAAACCCAGCTCTCTCGGGCCGAGCTGTGACAACCGCCCTGGGCATCCAGTGTCAGGATTCCCACAGCAAAAAGGCAGCGCCAAAAGGTAAAAAAAAAAATTAATGTATTTTTGAATGCAAAAATATTTTCAGCTGGAAATAAATGTGATGCAATGCATTCCCATCGTGTGTCCCTGGTGCTGGCACTGCCCACACGGGTGGGACAGGAGGGTCAGGGAAGCATCATTGCGCCCTGTGGAGCAAACCCAGCCTGCAGGGCACGGGAGGGAGGATTCGAAGGGCAGCAGGGCAAGGGAGCATTGGAAACAGCAACCGCGCTGGGGTGGTGGGTGAGTCAGCTTGGAAAGGACGGGAGATGGAAAGACTTGTGGTTCCTTTGCTTGGCCAGCTCCAGGGCATTGCATCCAGATTTTTGTCTCATCTCTTCCATCCTTCATTTCAAGACATTTCTCCTGCAATTTCATGGCTGCTGGAAGCATGGGAGGGCTAACGAGTACTAACAGGCATACAGTTCCCACCCGACGCCTCCAACCCCGTATAGTGCTTGTAAATCCAAGGGTAATGGAGGACAGGCTGGCTGGGGAGCAGCGGGGAACCAACATGTTCGACACCCCCACAGCTCATTCTTATTCCCCTTTGTACCAAGCCCAACAGCTGCGTGCACTGGCACAGGGAGCAGCACACAAGTCTGCCTGGGTGCCCCAATGGCCCCACTGACACCCACATGAGGCCACACACACGGTGGCAGTGAAGGCAGGACCGCTCTCACCAAGGGCAGCGGAGCAGCAGCTGAAGCACAGGGCTGGACTGGGTGGGCTGAGTCGAGGGCAGCCGGGGTTCAGGTTCAACAGCGCTGCAACCACCCAGCTCTGCTCACCAGATTCCTGCCCTGGGATCCACCAGAACCTGCTGAAAGCTGTTTTTACAAGCCTCAGGCACAGTCACACACAGCAAGGCAGTTTTCCCTTTTGCCAGCCGACCAGCTGCTGCTCTCAGCCTGAGCGAAACCATTGGGCAAGCTCCAAGCTCAGGGACACGGGCACACCTGCAGACAGATTTTGCAGGAATTCTGGCTGGGATGGTTAGGATTTACCTGCCTCTGAAAGGGGAGGAAGAGAGAAGGAGCCTTCAGTGTCAGCAGCCTTTTTGAATCTGAAACCTTCCAACTCTGGCTTCAGCTCAGCAAAGGATTTAAAAGCTGAGGTTTGCCTTCTGCCCTGCACCCTGACAGCGAGGTCCCGTTTGGTGCAGAGGGAGGCATCCTGCCAGGGGGTAAGATGCAGGGGAGCCAGGCACTGCCCAGCATCTTTCTGATAGATGCCCCCTTTTCCTTACAAAACATGCCTGCTCGTACCAGGCCAATCTTCCCATGCAAGGGCAGGTGCTAAATACCACCACCCACACGCCTCTACTTTCAGGTGACCTGCTTCATAGCTGGAAAATGTCAAGACAAATCAGCAAGACGCTTCTGCAGCCTGCCTCCCAGATCCCCGCCTGCTGGATAAGGCAGCCCACCTGACTCCCCTCCTGTTCGGGGCTGCACGCCAGCAGGCATGCAGGCAGCAGCTCCATGCCCAGCAGGGAGATTTGGTTCCTTGCATGCCACCCAAATCAGAAATGCATGTGCTAAAAGCAGCCAGGCAGAGGGGACCTGGTGCTCGGAGGGGAGGGGGGGCAAAGGGAGATGAGGAGCAGCAGCAGCAGTGAGGAGCGGAGGAGAGGGACACTTACGTAATACTTGTCATCATTCTCATTGTAGGCCAGTTTCACAACACCATAGGAACCCTAAAAATAAACACAAATTGCACAGTCAGTTCAGCAGCTTCATCTCATCTCCTTGCTGCAGGCTGGCACACTGTGGCCTTACACAGGGAGGTGGAGGGAAAAAAACCCCAACAAAACAACCCCACCCCCCCCCAAAAAAAAAAAATATAAATCTTCGAGGCCCCAGGCTGTGCCTTCCCCCTGAGCAAAGCCTGCAGTGATGTGACCCCGAAGTGAGGTCGCACATTTTGGCAGCTCTGTTGGAGCCACGGGGTGCTTGAGGATTAAGAGAGTCTGGAGGAGCTGAGCATTAGCCCTGAGCCAAAGCCACCATGTCTGTCTTAAACGTGAGCGGGGAGCAGAGAACAATTTTCAAGCACACTTTCTTTGTGCAAGTTTCAAAACTCTGCATGAACACCTTTCCTGCACTTCTGCACAAGACCATTTTCAGCACAAACCCTCTCCATCTCCCGATAGCATACAGGACCTCAGTGCAGACCCACTGCCTGCTTTCCCAGGGATGCAGACCTGAATTGCTGCTGTACTCACAGCTCCAGTGACAGCCTGAAGCCAAACTCCATCCAAATCCCTATTTTCCCCACAGTTCTGTGTTAACATGATACATTTTATGCAAGCGAGACACGATGGCTAGGTACCATCCCCGACAGATGCCTGCTGAATAAATGAGTGGGATGAACACTAGAGCCTTCAAAACATTTCTCTTGACTTCCCTGAGAGCTGGAAAGTGGGTCCTGGTCTCAAAGGAGACTGACCAGCCACCTGGCTGATCCAGAAGCACAGCAGGTCCAGCAGACCCTCTACCAGCCTCAGGGTGCCTACGTGCTCGCTGTGACCTGCCGGGAAGGAGAAGGCAGGGGCAAACCCACTAGAGAGAAGGCTTCACGCTCTCCTTAAACCTACTTAAGCCAATGTCAAAGCCATGAGTGGGTCTGAAGCGGTGGGTGGCTTTCAGACGACATCTGCTGTACCACCGGTGGTGGTGTCTCCAGCCTTGCACGCTGCCCAGCAGCCAAGCACGAGCAGCAAGGGTGCCTCCTCCCACGGCCTCTCGCTCTGGAGAGGACTTTGGGCTAACAAATTTTGCAGTGCAGGTCTCTGCAGCTCAGGCTGCAGTCCCTCCTGGCTGCAATGTTCTGACTGCAAAGGTAGGTGCAGCTTCCAGGCAGCACCGTGGACCCATCTGCAGTGGTGGCAGACGGCCAAGCGGGCAGGTGTCTGAACTGCTCACCAGCCCAGAACTCTAAATAACTTTGGAAGAATCTCTTCTGAATCATTCTGCAGCTTTTAAATGCTGACTGGAATTAAACCAGCATTTCATTCACGGACCTAAAAACTTAAAGTAGTGCTGATGGGGATCAAACACCTGCCCTGGTCTTTTTTTTTTTTTTTTTTTTGGTTTTCTTTCCTTGTTGGGTTGTATTAATGCAGCAAAGGCTCTCGGTGTTACATTTGGCAAGCAAACACCCTGGAAGGGAGCCAGCATCACCACCTTCAGAGGAAAGGAAAAGAAATTTAGAATTCAGGGGAAGTAGCTCCACTTTGACCTTGAACAAAACTTTCTCAAACTAATAAGGAAAAAAATCTCGAACAAAAAACAACCCCAAAACAAACAACAGTTACAAGGAGTCTTGGCCAGTAAGATCTCCTGGGCTGGCACAGTCTTTCCACCTGTCCTCGTGTGCATGCATTCTGCTCGTGCCAAACCCAGGCTCCAGGAACCTACCTTGCCTATTTCGCTCTGCAGCTTGTACTGGTTTAATTGCACGCAGTCCTGTGGATCAAAAGGAGAACATAATTAGAGTATTGGTTTAAAGAAATGACTGAGTTTGAATTAATATCAAGTAGAGGCAGAGTGCTGAATAATGAAAGACTAAATCTTATTTAAACTGGTATGTTACACAATAAGCACTGCTTGTTGGTTTTGGTGGGTTTTTTTTTGACAGCTCAGCACAAAGCAGTTCGGGCTGAATTCTGACTCCGGTGAGCTGGTCCCTCCAGCCTGAATCCCCGGCATCGCTCCAGATTCAGCCCCGTGACCCTGCCAGCAGCCTCTGGGCTCTCTGCATTAACCGTCTATACTGAACTGTGCTCAGCACCAAGCAGAGAAAGAGCCGCCCCCAGCTCCCCAAGGCTCCCACCCCCCCAGGGTCACAGCACGAGCCCCTGCCCTTCCCAGCACCCTGGCAAAGCCAGGGACCCCCTGCGGGCCGTGCACGGCTGTGGCTGCACCCTGAGGAGCCTTCACCTGGATCCAGCCATGCTGCTTCGCTGTGCAACACAAACAGTAATGGATTCCCTTTAGGCTGATACGATATTTGCTAAAATAACTTACCCCTAGGCAGGTCTGATCTCTGTTTGCAAGCTCTCCCTAGCACTGAAATCCCAAGGAATGGGAAGGTGGTGGATGCAGACCCCCAGCAAGCTGTGACGAGGGTGCAACGATGGGGTGCTGAGTTACTCCATGGACCAAGAGTGCTGCAGGGAGTGATGCTGGCCCCAGGCAGTGACCGCTGGAAAGCGAGGTGGAACAGAAGAGCCAGGCAGTCGCCTGATGTTAAAGCCACCCTCCTTCAGTGCTGTACCACCTAAAGCAAAACACTGCCACAGCAGCAGCAAAACCTCCACGTCTCCATTCCCCTTGGAGCTGAGCCCTCTGCCCTCCGCCACCACAAGAAGCAAATCCCGGATGCCGCAGGAGCACGGGGGGCTGCAGGCGATGGGCACAGGGGGAGCAGCCTGCACTGCCTGCACCGAGCTCTCCCTGCGGCTACCAGGGGGGGACCTGCTGGTGGCC
This sequence comes from Falco cherrug, assembly GCF_023634085.1. Taxonomy (NCBI): domain Eukaryota; kingdom Metazoa; phylum Chordata; class Aves; order Falconiformes; family Falconidae; genus Falco; species Falco cherrug. The sequence goes on along the minus strand of NC_073697.1, from coordinate 105,227,242 downwards.
ACCGCCATGGGGGCTGCGGGAGGGCAGCACCCACCTGGCTGCAGCACAGAGCTCCTGGCAAAGCATCAAGGGCACTCCTGCGGAGAACTCTGCGGCGCTGGCAGCAGGAGCGTGGGATGCACGTGGTCCTGGCTAAATGCACAGCACTCAACTGCATTGCAGGGGAGGGGAGAGCCCCAGACTCAGGGGGGTGAGGCAAGGGGGGAGCTCCCAACCACAGCACATGGTATGGGCTGAGCCTTCGATGGGACCCCCTTCCCCACCCAGCAGTTTTGAACACAGTATTTCTCCTCCAGGGCTGCCAAGCACTAAAGCAAGCTGGACATTTGCTTCCAGCCTCTGCACCGGGCACTCCTTTGGGAACAAAGCTGATATAAAAATTCGCAGACAGGTAGATTAGCCTTCCCATAAACCTCAACATAGCCCTGAAATCTACAGAAGCAGCACCGGGACAGCAAAGTGGTGCCGGACACCTTCCATCCGTTTGTAAGAACTGGGGGTGTCACAGCCCTGGTGCCATGCAGCATCCCCACGGAAAGCAATGCTCCCATCCCCCTCACAGGACGCATTAGAGCACTGATGGGGTAGATGATAATTTTGACTTTTCACCATCACCAACAGAAAACACTCCTAAGTCCAGTGATGGTCACAGTGAAGGAGAATAAAGGAACAGGGAACTGATGACTTTTTAAGCTTGCAAGCAATGGCTTGTCAGGAATACAAGGAATGACTTAAATCTTACATCTTTTTTCCAGTGAAAGAAGGTTTTTTTCCACCACCCTAACAGGGAAGATAAGCCAATTGTGAGTAATGGAGCCACAGCAGTGTTTTAACTGCTGCTAGCAAACCACGTATCTTTCCAAAAATCAAAAAGCAATCCATCAGAACTGGAAGCAACAAGAAAGGGGAGAGCATGACCCTGCAAAAGCCAAGATGTAAAGCCCAAGGCCACTGAAATACATGGAAAAGAAAAATCCCATTGAATTTTGTAGAAAGGACTCCCCTCCCCAAAGGAGGGTGGGCAGCAAGCAGGAACCCCGGGTACAGACACATGGAGGATGGATTTCCTTGCAAGCACTGTGCCAGCAGATCCACCCCCCAGCGTGATGCTGTGCTTTGCACGGTGGTGACTTTCACCAGCTATGCAGGAGCAGCTTTCTGTTGTGGTGTCCTGCCCGGTGTTCCCCTGTGCTCAGCTTCGCCTTGTGCTGTGCAAAACGGCAGAGATGGGGAAACACTCACCAGAGCGGCTGAGACAGGTGGCAAAAGTGACCACCCCTCTGAGCCAGCCTCCAGCCACCTCGGTACCTCCTGCTCTTCACACCAGCAAGCTTGCCATAACAGGACCTGGTCACCAGGCCTCCTCCCCCAAGCAGGGATTACTCACACAAGTAAATACAGCCTTCTACACATAGCTACAGATGCTCTGGTCTGGACTCAGTACCTTGTTTCAAGCCAAGGTGGCAACTCCAAAGCATCACATTTGCCACGGCTTCTTGCCAGCACAGTGTTGAGGAAGCCTCAGTAGCACTTTTTCCCTCTTTCCTGAAGGAGCAGAGTCCTTTGTGCGGGATGTAGCTCAACCAGCTGGGCAAACCCCTTTACAAAGCATTTAGTGCAGCTGAGGAGGGACCATGCCTTGTCCGTGTCCGAGGCACCAATGCCTTTGACCCCGACCATCACCTTCCCACCACCCCTCTCACCTCTGGTTCGAAATTACTGCTCTTATCCCACCCCGGATCCGATCACCTGAAGCATCCCTCTGGTCTTCACTGCTGCTGAATGGAGCTTGTGAGCAACGCCAAGACACCCGCCTTTGGGGGATGGTTTTTTGAAAGGGAGGGATAAATACTGGGATGGGAACACCCAGAGAGGGTCCGAGGGAAAGGCGGTGACAGGGTCTGCAGCACAGCCTCCCAGAGTCTACACTCGCTGTCACCACATCCCTACCTGGTCCGTGCCTCCATTGCTCTCCACTCAGGTAATTAATTACTGGTGAGAAGCACTCTCAGCTTCTGCGGTGCTTTGAGCACTTGAGCCCAATGCCCCAAAAATCAAAGCAGGTTATAGGTGCTTTCTGCCTTTGTCTCTCCTTGCAGAAAGCCCGTAATTCCCAGCTGAAGCGACTCCCGCCACGCGTTGCTGCAGCCGGTCAGGGCTGTTATTATGTTATTTGGTTCTCCTGCAGGAAGCGGGATAATTGTACTGTTCCTTTATCGGAGAAAAACACCTACCTCTGGGCCAAGTGTTGCTTAAAGATAACATTGCACGATCTTCTTGATTTCATCACATCAATGCATTTGCAACTGCTGATAAATACGAACAGAGCAAGAACCTTAATGAGAACCTTTAATGAAAAGCTATCAGCAAATGTGACCGGTGTGCCTGTCCAAGCGTGCAATAATTGTTCTGCCTCAAAAAAACCAAGATGCCCCATTTGTTACCAAGTCCAAGGTACTACTGAAGAGAGGGGGAAATCAACGCCACAGAAAACAAAAATGGATCCAAAAATTCATAAAGCACACTGAAGTCCAGAGCCCAGGCTCAATTCCATAAACCCACTGCTCCCATCACTAGGTGACAGCAACCCCGAGACATCGAGAACTGAGCCTCTGCGGTCCAAGGGGACACAGGAATGGGAAGGAAGAGCCAGAGCTGGTTTTCAAAGACAGACATTTCTGAAAACAATCAGACTACATACGTACATGCATATATAATGGAGAATTTTGCCCCCTAAAAGAAGCCAAATTCACCAATCTGAAAAGAATTATATGTTTCAACAATTCAGAGATATTTAAAGAGAGGCACAGGAAAGAAAACTGGGAACTAAAAGCCAGTAATGGAGACTACACTGGTTGCAACTCATCCTGTCTGGAAGAGGAAGTGAAAGCAGTTCTAAACCCAGACAAAATTAAAATAAAAACCAGAAAAAGGGGCATTAGGGGCAGCAATGAATGCAAATTAGAAAACAGTTCAGGGACAGAGAAGGACACACAGGAAGCCCAGAGCTCACGGAGGTATGAAAAATAAACAGATTTTTAAACATCATCCAGAAACAGATGCAAAACAGAAAGCGCAGCACCACGAGTGGCTGCTGCAAGGAGCACTGGCCACGGCTGGGCAGAAAGTGCAACAGTGAGCACGACCGTCCGGGCTCACCCACCCGAGACCCTGCAGCTGGATGCAGGAGGCCATGCACCCACCGGGTCCCTGGGGTACCACCGGGAGAGGGGCCATAACAGGAGGGGGCTGGGACCGGTGGGATGAAGGCAGCCCCCTTCCAGCCCCTCCCGCCACAGCTGCTGCTTTGGGCTTTCTCCTGCTCTCTAACCTCCCCCTTCAACAAATTGGAAATGTAACTTCTCATCAAGGTTAATTAATCCAAGGAAAAGAAATTAGCAATGCCTGTGGGATATTTGTCTTTGAAAAAAATGTTTTCCACCTATCTTTGATCTTTTCAAGAGAGCTCTCATCTGAGCACCGCAGCAAGACCTCTAGAAGAAATTGGTTTGGGGGACTCGTGGGCTGGAAGGGGAAGGTCTCCAGCCCACGCTGTGCAGAAGCTCCGTCCCCGCCACTGCCCTGGTCCCACCTGGCTTTACCTTCATGGACAGCAAGGAAATTATGACCTTATGAAGAAAACCAGGCAGCTCCCAGAGACTGGAGGAGCACAAAACCCAGATCAGCCCGGTGCCAAAGCACTGCCTCTCCCAGCTCTTGACATCAGTTGCTTCCAACCAGTTGGCCAGCCAAGCAGGAGACCTACAATAAAGATGCGAAAAGCCAAGGAAAGAAAGGGCAAAGTGGTGATTTATTTTCTGTGCCTCTGGAATAAGCCACGGACATCGAGCATAGGAAAATTCCCTTTGTCAGCTCGTCCTCCTCCCTGCACACTTGGGCCAGCAGCAGCACCAAGGAGGGAGAACGCGCTGGCTTGACTCATCTTCTCCACTCCTGCTGAAGCACACATGGCCTCGCTGAGTGCCACAACAGCGCCTGTCTGGGGAGCTGGGATGCCTGCCTGCTGGTCCCAAGGGATGGGGAGAGCATGCAGGCACTGGGGCTACAGGAACCGGGATGCCAAGGGGTGGGTGGATGTAGGGAGGGAAAAGGAACATGTGAAAAAGGACGATTCAGCCAGAAGAGACTGGAGAAGAGAAATTATAAAGCAATTAACCGTGCTGGCAGGTCTGGGGAGCAAGCCTGGAAAAAAACATCATTTATCCTTCTAGCTCTTGCTAGCTAGAAGCAGCTCTTCCTAGCTTTAACTGTCCAAGTAAGACTTTTCTTGCCTACCTAAAAAGGTTGGTTTGGGATGGCAGAATAAAAAAACCCCAAAAAACAGCATTGCATTTTCAAATGCCACTTTCCAACAAGCAGCACCACCTTTGGCAGACACAAACCCTGCCATTTTAGGTGGGACAAGCTCTGTCAAGTGACAAGATGCCCATCAGTCTGTACAAACGTGTTCATTGGGAGTCTTGCCCTAGTACATACAAGCACCAGAGCATCATCCGTGCAGCAAAGCAGAAGCTGCTTTTAGCAGCCCCAGGAAAACCCTCTCCTCTCTGTGCTGTCAGCACCGAGCAGGAGCTGGGAACCTCACATCAGTGTGGGCCAGGGACTGAAACGCTGGAGCCTGTGTCTCAGCTCTGCAGAGTTAAATACCCTTAATAGCTTCAGCTTAATCACTTCTATGCCACAGCTAAAGGTAATGCCATTCCCCTGTTCGAGTGAAGCACTGATGGGCAGCAGAAATCCCACCAGCCTGGTAGGCACTCCTGCTGGAGAAGGTAGCACTGAAGGCACCTTCCAGGCCATAATCCATGAATAATCTAAGAAGGAAGGGAACAGGCAGGAAATTTTTAAAATTACAGATCAGATTTAACAGAGATACGGCAGATCAGGTTAATTAAGTACACAGCAACGCTGTCAGGAGAGCAGAACGGGTTACTTCTCCTGCAGAGCTGATCCTGCAGATGAAGACTTGTCAGCAGTGGCTGCAAGACACCAGCAGCTGCCAGCTCTTTGTCCCAGGGCAATTAGCTAAGGGCTGATGAGGAACTGCCTCTGTGCAAGACAACAAGCCCTCAGCTCTGCTGCAGCCCTGCCAGCCCAGGAGCCACCATCTTCCTCAACAAGAAACCCAAGAACCGCCGCTCTGAAGGCAGGTGCCTGCAGGATCGGTCCCGGGGACAGGACAGCATCATTCCCCGCCTGCTCCCAGCACCGGGTGAACCCTCCACAGCACCACAGGCACGGCTTCGGCTCTTGGCCCTCTGATCCCTGAATGCAAGAATTCCTCCCAGCCTGCGAACAAGTACGAAACCAGCATTAAAAAGCTCAGCAGCATCTCTTTAACTGAACACACGGTTCTTCCGTAATTCAGCAGAGAACAACAGAAAATTCACCTCTGCCATAGCCCGTATCCCATCTCCCCATTATTTCCCCAGATCAGTTAAGGATACAGAACCGCTGACAGCAAGGCAGTGAGCTGCCGCTCCTGCTATCACTGGGGAGGGAAAGCAGCCTCAATCCTAGATGGCTATCGGCACAACACAGGGAATTTTGATATGCAGCTGTGCCATCCGTCTCTGCTACTGATGGACAGCACCTGCACGTGGGCCACTGATAAAGCCCGAACGCTCGTGAACTTCATTTTTGCACAGACTGTAGCTCCCTCGGGCAGCAGCCATGAGCCACAGTGATGGATGTCCTGCCACCTGAAAGGCACTGACTGGTGATGCCCCATCCTCAACGCAAGGAGAAAGGAGCAACTGCAAAATGCCTTTAAGCAGGTGAGAGGCATGGACTCAAGTACAGACGGTGTCAGAGTAACCTCCATGGAGACCAGGGGCAACGCCGCGGCGGCTGAGCTGGACCTTGTCAGAGTACCAGCCTCCCTGCTCATTAGGGTCTGCACACCAAACTGATTCAACAGAAGACACAAAAGCAGCTGCTGCTAAGTATACCATGATTGTCTTTCTCTCTATAAAATAACAGGGTTATTTTATCCCCCCCCAGCACCAAAAGCCTCAACATGGAGTCCCCCATAAATCCTACCTCCTAGTTCTGCTCAGCAGAGCTTTGTATGTGGGCAGGGAAGACTAATTGCTTACAGCAAATGTACTGAGCAAATGCATGTAAAAAAAAAAACAAAACAAAACAGCATGAAAATCTGCTCTCCATTTCTCTTCTGGATTCCTGGTACAGCCTGGATTTGGACTGGCAGTGCCTCTCACAGCCAGGAACACAACAACCCTGCAACAACCACTTGGTAGCAACTGGCAGGTCACACGCAGGACGCTGGAGTTGGGCTGCGCACTGCGCTGCACGCTCACCTTGCTGCCCCACACCTAACACTTATTTCTCGTTATTTGGTGGCCAGCCTCAAACTTTATCCTATAAACATGCACGCATCTTCCCAGACCTTTTGCTATCCTTTACAGGACACTGATACTGTCCCTATAAGCTGGGAAGAGGAAGAACGGCTCCCAGGAGCAGAGCTGCGAGGGTGAGCAGCCCCCTCCGAACACACACAGCTCTCGCCTAGACCCCTTCTTCCCCCTACCCCTGCCATGTCTCCCCATTAGTATGAATAATGGTTTCCAATGAGCCCAGCTTTGTTAAGCATCTGGGCTGCCCTAGAGCAGGGCTCTAAATAGTTACATCAAAGTGACCATTCAAAACACAGTACTGCGTGTAAAGAACTGCTGCAGGAGCAGGGGTGGGGGTGGGAAGCTTCGCATCTTCGTTTGGAACTAAGCATCTCCCACCCCCAGGGCAGGAACTACTGCTCCCCAGGCTGCAGGTGCTGTGGAAGAGGACGGAGTATTTTGCATTGGCTTGCAGATGGGAATGTGCTAGTCGTGCTCGACCGCAGTTACTTCGAAACAGGTTCCAGACAAGCCTGGCACCGAGTACTGCAGGATGGGAGAGCTGCCACACCAGGCACGTCCGCTTCCAGGAACTGGCTCCTTTCCCTCCCCATCTCCCTTAGAAAAGCATATGGCTGCTGCCAAAGAAGCTGCGATCTCCGCAGCGTGCCTTCTGCAGATACCCTCTTATCAGATGGGGATGCCACAACCCATCTCACAGCCAACGTGTCTTACAAACCTTCCCAGAGGACAACGGCTGATTTGCTCCTGCGCAGCACCCATCCTCTCAGGTGTGCGAGGGGAAAACACCCACTTTTCAGGAGGGAAACACTAAGCCACACAGATGTTAAGCTCCAGGTCACTTGGAGCCACACGGCAAAAGTCTAAACTCCAGCGACTTGGGTCCTCTACAACACAGGGCAGGAGCACATTTAGAAGCACTAAATGGGATTTAGGCATCGTGTCTGGGAGCCCCAGGGTGCCCGAGGGCAGTATGCTGGCACAGTGGCACTGGCAGAGCCACGCTCAGCAACATGTTCTCCATCAACTGGGTGAGACAGGGTCAGACTGGAACTGCTCCTGAGCTCCTGGCTACTGCGTCTGTTGCGCTTCAGTGCTCAGGCACAGCAGCAGAGGTGAAATTCATGGGTGAGCATCTCTGTACTGCTAGTTCTATAGGAAAAAGAGACCAAAAACACCCATGGAAGTGGCTTATCCCTCACCAGAACAAGGCTCATAGTCACAAGATGAACCTGGGCTCACCTCCTGCAGCACCAGGGCAGGAGATGCCTCTCCCTGCAGGGTAAGGCCAGCCCGTCCATGCCTCTGCCGCTCCTCCCTCCAGCACGCTGCCTCCTGTCTGTTACGGCACCTCCGTGCGAGACCGTGGAGTTGTGGCACCCACAGACATCGCCCACCCCTCTGCCCTGCCCTGCTCTGTTCCCCAGGAGCAGAAACAAAAGACAAATACGACTGTGAAACAAATTCAGTCTGGAGAAAAACAGCAAGGCGTAGAAAACTTGGTTTTCCTCCACAAATAGATAAAAGTCTCAGGAGAAGGCACAGTCTGGGCTTGCGGGATAATTCAGGTGCGAATCTGTGTGTTTTCCCAAACCAGCTCCCAGTGCCAAGATGATGCTCCCTCCCCAGTACTCCAGACAGCCCATTCCCCACTTAAAAACCTTCCCCCAGCCAGTAACACTTTACAAAACATTTTGGCTCCAAGAAACACCCCTTTTACGCTACCTCCATCATGCCTGGCTTCCAAAGCAAGCCCTGCTGCATGCCCCTTCTCCACGGGCTCAACATCTCTAGCAGGACACTGGGCAGCGGGGTCTGAGCAGCCTCTGTCTGGTCCCTGTGCCCCCCATGATGGCACAGCACAGGGATCTGCAACCAGCAGCTGCTTCCATCGGGCCACTTGACCACTGCAGCGTGGGGGACATGCTGGGACAAGTCTGAGCCCAGCTCTGGTACCAGGAGATGAGCCGCAGGACAGAGGGCAGGAGCCACCACAGCCACCCAGAGACACTTCTTGGAAGGACAGGAGGGTCACAGCCCGCGGTTACCGCTGCCCTTACAAGTACTTTAAAGACAAAGGAAAATCCTGACGGGAGTACGAAACACCAGTGCATTTAAGCTCTTTATAAAATTAAATCATGCCCTCAATAACGGCAAAACACAATAGGAGATACATAATCTCCAGAAGCTTAAATCCATAAAATGCCATCAGCAAAGCTGCTGTGACTGATAAACTCCCGAAGGGCACGTACAGCAGGGACACGAGAGCAAAGCAATTGGGCTGCAGCTCTCTGCACAGCCTGGCAGCCCTTCTGCATGCCCCCGCCACACAGCATCGGTCCTGGCCCCCGAACAGGACTATCGCAGGCAGGCGAGGGCTGGAGGGGCCCCCGAACAGGACTATCGCAGGCAGGCGAGGGCTGGAGGGGCCCCATGTCAGGACCCAGCAGAGGTCTGGGGGGTGGATGCCAAGGCGTTCAGCCATTCCAAACTAATAGCACCCCTGGTTTCAGGGATTATTTTTTTTTTCCCTTAGAAAAACCAGTGCTTTCAGACCCACTGCTCCAAAAAGCTGAAGACCGCCATTGCCAGTTAAGAAAGACTTACCTTACCTCAACACCCCAACTCCAAGGGAGAACATGCCTACCTCAGAATCTGATATGGAGACCCGATTGGATTCTATCGTTGGTCTCCTCATTATACGTGGCGATGGCCCTGTGGCATAAAGACCACAACCTGGAGCGTTGGTAGAAGCCAAATAACCTCCTGATGATCTCTCCTGAAGAGACAACTTCCTACTTGAAAGGACTGGTCTAGTGAGAGGTCTCTTGGGAACGTGTCTCCAGTGAGCATCTTCTGACTGTTGGGAAGGCAGAAATTCATTCACTCCCACATCACTGTTGACTCCATTTCTTTGGATGTCTTTTATGTTATCAGAAAAGACCGTGTCGTTTTCTTCCCTGGGGTCTTCACCATTTCGGCCACTTCTGTCTGGGCCAACAGCCACATCGATGGCTGCTACCCGCTCTGCCAGTTCCGTCTGCGTGTCTTTGCAGCACGTCTCTCTGCCTCCATCCACGGCATTCATTGCAGAGTCCCCCATCGCTGCGGCCAGCTCGTATGGTCTCAGATGGCACTGCAGAGAGCTGTGACACTAGCGCTCACAGACAGCATGTGGCACAAAGGAGTCTCTCCATGAAGTAGCTAAAAGGAGATACAAACAGAGGGAAACTGAATAATAACGTTCACTCAGCATAAATATGACCAAGACACCCATCTTTGGCTTCTTCCAACACTAAAAGAAAAAATGAAGGCAAACCACTGGCAGGCTGTAAACAAACTGCAAACGCTCAGAAGGACAGGCAAACCCAAGCATCGAGCTAGATCTGAAAGTGATAAAAACTAGGTTTTATCTGATGTGCAACAAGTGACACAGCTCAAGAGAACTTCTCCTCCTGCAGCTAGACCGCCGGTCAACCAGAGCTTACATTAAAGGTAATATAGCTTCTTAACAAGCCAAGGGTAAAGGGTCAAACTTCTGACCTCTTGAATTTATTGTAGCCCAAGAGCTTCTGGTACATATCCAAACCCAACGCACACAACAAACCCACAGCCGTTTCAGGCTCCACAGTAGTCTCTCTGTTGCCCTGTAGGACCTTGGAGGGTGTCACAGAACAGACTAGAAGCCAAGCCACAGCTGGTGACTTCCACGCTCTCGATTATTTGCAAGGTAGTCAACAGCAAAGGCAAAATTTAAAAGCAAGTCTGGTTCCAGGGTCACCCCGGCCCCCCCCTCCAGTGGCAGCTTGTGTGCAAAAGGGCATCTTTGCTTCCCACCCTGTATAAAAGCTATATTGAGCTATAACCAACCACACTTGAATGATTACCAGCATGTGGGAATCAGCTTTTCCCTTGGAAAAGCCCTACAGAACAAAAACGCAATACAAAGCAAAAACTGCTGAATAAAAATTGCTGTTTCCTGGATGCTAATTTCAGTCTCAGTTTAAACCAGATTTCAGTCTTCCCAGCACAGTCCAGATTAGAAAATATTCCTCTGCGACACACGGCCGTCACCCCCTTCATCACCTCTGAAGATGTGGTGCTGCAGGACACACCACCTCATCCCTCTGCCCCGTTCCTGGGGACAGCGGGGGAGAACTTTGTTTTATTCCCAGCAATCCTGGACTGCATCTAGTGAGGACCAGGGTAGGCTTCACTCCGAAATATTGCAGCCTCTGGTTTTCTGCATGCGAAGCAGGTTGTGCATAACAATCCCCGCAAGCCCGGTGACGCTTGCATCGCCCTGTTTTCACGCTAGCTACCTTTAATTTACATGAGGAAGGCTGGGGTGAGTGAGTTGAAATGGTCCCCTCCAGCATCACCCTGAGAACCCAGGGGACACCCCTCGAGGGCACGGAGCAGAGGCTGAGCCTGGCTCAAAGCCGCCCAGCAATGCTCAGTTAAACCCGCCACAGCTGAACTCTGCCGCAGAGAGAGGCGGCAGCCCACGTCCCCCGCTGAAGCGCAGCAGCCGAGCTCAAGCCATCTTTTATATCCATAAGGAAAAAAGATCTGGATGGGAGGCTTCACCCTAGGTAGCGTGCCAGTCACCGGGGGGACACGCTGGACATTCAATGTCATGAAAGGGAAACATCCAGATCTAACGCATCCCTTCCCACAGCCTCCTTCCCCACCTGAGTAGCATCTTCCCCCCTCCTCCTGCCTTTTCTGCGGGCTCATTGGAAACAAATTAACAGAAAATGTCACTCGCTCAAAACAGTAATGAAACTGTGAGATCAGCTTTAAAAGCTTCTATTAAAACTATATTTAAACCCTTCAATCCCAAAGCACAAATCCCTTTCAGAGCCAGGAGGCAAGCGCCGGGGGGCGGCTCGTGGCAGCAAGGGAAGGGGCGCAGGGTTCGGCCAAGCACATAGGCACGTGGTCCCGCAAACCCACGGGCAAACCAGCACAAGCCTCCCCCCAGCTAAACCCCCCCTGCTCCCCCCCCCCTTTTTTTTTTCAAGCTAGAAAGCCAGCTGCAGCCCTGCAGCGGCTCAGCGACGATCCCGTCCTTTGGAACAGATTTGCAGGCAGCCCACAGAGGGTCTGCTGTTTGCAAAACGCTCATGCGAGGTTTGCACTTGGAAAGATTCTGGGAGCATCAGGTCAGGGCAACCGGCAGCCTTGTGGCCACCCTGCTCTCTCTGGTGAGGCTTTCCTGGCACTCCAGAGCCTGTGGGGAACAGCACGTTTCCCAGGATTTTTATTCCTTGTGAGATGCCTGTGTGCTCAGCTTTGGGTGAAGGTCAGCTCCTCGGCCGCTGGGAAGCACAGACCAGCCCCCAGCCCTGTGGCTTCCCGGGGCTGCTCTGCACCAGGGAAGCATCCCCACTCAGCATCCTCACCGTCAGCCCTCGCCTGCTGGGGGGGTTGCACTCCAGCCTGCATGTTTCCTTCAATCAGGAAAACTGCTTTAAAACGAAGGGAGTAAAAATGCTTTCACCATTTAATCCAGCTTGCACGAGGGTTAAGAGGAAACCTCTGATTCCACCCTGCCTTAAAAGCCTGGCTTTGCTCTTCTGCCTACAGAGAAACAAACCCCAGGCCTTTCCTTGCAGCAGCTTTAGCTTCTGGACAGTCAGAGCTCATGTCGCTCCTGGGGAGCGTCAAGAAGAAAATCAAGCCAGAGCTGAGGTCCGCAGCTCCCCTGCCTTCTTCCCTGCTCCTGCCGTGAGGTCTGCCCACACACGGGAGCGAGGGGAGGACAGCGCCTGCCCACCTTAGCCCACAAATCACCCACCTGGATGGAGAACACTTGGGTGCCTGGCACTGCTCAGCCAACAGGGAAAAAAAGCCAGGAGTGCTGGGAACAGCCGCCAGGTCCCAGCAGACAGCGATGCTCGGGTTAGCCACCTGCACGGCTCCTCACTGCCCAGACCAGGCACCCCAGGCTGTCCCCCTCTCAAAAGCAGAAGCACGCTTGCACAGCTCCAACCCACAGCTCAGGCTGCAAAATAAATCTTCAGCTAATTGACCATTTAAATAGATAAACTGAAGATAAACCCCAGAAATCAGTTCATCCAATCAAAACAAATAGACCCGTGCAGCATCACAACAAATACAGTGCTGCTAAAATATGCTAAAAAAAAAAATCCAGCAAGACTTAAAATCATTGTTCATCTGAGACCTGGGCTTTGTTTCAGGTCCTGCTGTTCTGAAGGATTCCTTTTCACTGATAAATCCTCCAGAAGCATATTGGAAAGCAATGGTTTCTGAACAAGCAAATCAGTCTTACTGTGCATAAAACTCAGTATAAAAGGCAACTATTTATTTCTGAGAGGCAAAAATCGATGGTGGATTTGCAGTTTGGCAGGCTGTAACACAACTGCACCTTGCTGTGATGGGAAATCCCAGCACAACAGAGACACCACCGCGACCTTCTGTGAGCACTCCACAGCTTTGGGTCTGATGCTTTTCATGTGGTCACCAGCCTGATCCCCCCCAACTCCAAACACCTGCTGCAGATCCCAGGATTATGCTGCAGACGTGAACTAAAGCTGCAAACAAGCTTATATGAGCAAAATTAATTTACTTACACCTATCTTATTTACCTTTTTTCACTGTAGCTATTCCTCTGCTGCATGCAGACTGCCACTTCAACGGTGGTTTTCACAATAGATTTATCAAATTGCTGCACAGGTTTCCCAGACAGGCACTGGGCACAGCACGGTACAAAAAACACCCTTTTGAAAGGAATACAGTTCTAGAAAAAATCTGTATTGTACGTGGGAGCGGGAGATGAGTGAATGCAATTATGTTTGCTCCTCAAAGCATTTCAAAGCGTTGTTTGAAAAATAAAAAATTGTATATCTAGTTTACTGCTTGGTCCATCCATTTGGCTCACTAGAAGTGTTCCTATGAGCAAGGACGGGGAGGTGAAAAGGTCCTGGCCTTCTGCAAATCCAGTTTCATTTTCCGATTTTGCTACAGGCTACCCAGAAAAGTGACTTTGCAGCTTCCTCTGCCGCAGTTCCCCAGTTAAGAGGGACGACGCTGCCCCCAGCCCACCTCCTCCCACTTCCCCTTTCTGTCCCTGAGGACATACCTGCCCTGCGCGGAGGCATCAAGTGCCTTTGCAGTAAAATAAGTCACGCTGAATAATAGCCGTAACGAGCATTTGCACGGATAGCATGCAAGCAGCAATTCTGCTGCTGCTCAGAGTTGGAGACTTCTTCAAACATCTGTGGATGGCACCCTCCGTGCCAGCGTGGGGACCAGCAGGGGTGTCACACTGAGACCCTGTCTGAAGGCAACATCCATTAGGTGCCTCTTGACCACGCAAGACCCACAAAGAGAGGTCCCAAAGGTCACAGAAGGCTTTACTCTGCCACTTCAATACACGCTGGCAAGGTCAGGAATCAGCCCCAGTTTTCTGAATGGCACAGCTAGCCATGTACCAGGGCAGGCTGCCTGCGGAGGGGATGTCATCTCCATCACCAGCATCCTTCAGCTCAGGTCAGCCCCCTGCCCAGGAGCTCAGCCCTGCCTGTGGGCAGAGCTGGGCTGCACGTCCAGCCCCACCTCGTATCACCTGGTGCTTGTGGTGTGTTTCCATCAGACACTGCCCCAATGAAGAATCTGTTCTGACTGCTGTCAGCCGGCACCAGAAACTCCCTTTAAGGAGAGAAGCAGCAAGTCCTGGGCTGGGTTGCCAAGTCCTGAACAGCTCCTCGAATGACATCTTTGAAATATGAGGTCAGCAAGTCCCTTCCAAAGCCCGAGCTCTCTCCCCACCCCAAGAAATACAGCCCGTGACTATTTCCATCCTGGAGCTTCTCCCACGCTCCTGGATCTGCAGCTGGCTCTGCAGGACAGCCCTGGTGGCTCAGCATCAGTCCGCTGCCCTGACACGGGGAAGGTATTTCCACACACCCCACCCTGACCCCATCAACTTCTTCGAGATGGGGGAAGCACCTGTCTGGAGCCCAGCCAGCTCCCTCCGACACCTTTGGTCTGGAGAAGCTTAAGGGGGGCTTACACCCCACAGCCACACACCAGAGCAGCATCTGAGCTGCCAGAAGCACAAACTGGTCTGCAACACACGGCTCTTCAGGTGTAAGGAGCCAGCCACTGATGAGTCCCATTGCTGCGGTGGGAGAGCAGCCGGTGGATTCATTTTTTCCTGCAGCAATTCACTTCAGAGCGTGCTGGCCTTCATCTCAGCTCTGCCCCCCGCCAGTACACCGAGCAGGGGGTCTGCCAGTGAGGTGCCTGTCCCCCAGCTCCGCTCCCACTGCTGCTGCCAGCAATCCAGCCCCAGAGAAGCGCACGGGCTCCCAGGCATCCCTGCAAAGCACTTTCAGACACCCAGTGGCCAAAAGGCACCCAAACCCAGTGGCAAAGAACAAGTTGCAGCTCTGTGAAGCCCTAAAGAAAGCAAATCCCCCCAGGGACCACCATGACAGATGCACACCAGACCAGCCAGTTGGACTCTGTTCTCGCCGGGAAGATGATAATCACTTTTTGTACCGATTCCTGACTCAAAGCAGGAGATGTTAACACATCCCAAAGAATAAATAAGAATATATTGTTTGTGCTTTATGCACACATGCCACATGTTTGCTTTATCCTGCGGCTTATGAGGCTCTTGTTTCAGAGCACAGATAATCGTGTCTCACTGAGAAATCACTCGATTCTGCTGCAATCATCTCAGTCCTTTCCCTTCTTCTCTCCACACTTCTTGGCAGTGAGCCTGGCTGTTGTGCCACAGCTGAAAATTAGATCATAAACGCGAGGCGCTTTGATTACTCCTGTGAAGCTCCTAGCACAGCTTTTAAAGTAACCGCTGAGTGACAAAGAACAGTATTATTTTTTTTTTTGCAATTCGAGCACGGCATGAGAAATTTGAAAAGCGGGTCGAGGCCCACACTCCTGCCAGCTTTCCGGAACAACAACAAACCTCTCCAGACCACGATCTGGAAAATGCACTGTCTCTCTCACCTCCTTAGTCCTTAGCAAGGCAGGGTGTTTTCAAAATGGATTTCATGGCCAGTTCAGCCTCTGAGCTACAGAGGATGAGCACCCCGAGGTGCACCGCTCCGTGCTTGTCCTGCTTTCCCTCTCTTCCCCATGAGAGATCCCAGCTGAGGACAGGATCCAGGGCTCCGGTCCGATGCTTTCGAATCCCTGGGCGTAAGGTGTGGGACAGCGGGGCTGAGCTCAGCAGCGTGCTCCTGTTATTACCATGTGAAAAATAAGAAGTTACATGCCTTCACACCACGAAGGCCATGTAAACAATTTTAAGAGCTATTAACAGCATGTTTTAAATATGTTTTGAAACTAGCCAGGATGCTGAACTGCATTGCCAGTCTACCAACCTACAGTGCAAGAGGTAACAACCACCTTGCGCACTGAGTACCGAGCTCAGGAAGTTTTACAAAAGATTTCCCAACTGCATTATATTTCATCCCGCCCTGTTCTAATTATATGATTAAATAAATCTGCATAATCAGATGCAATTACGCTAATTGCATATATAAGCAATAATCAACCAAAAATTACTCTGAAGAAAAAGTTTCTACTTAAGGAAATTCCTGTAACAAGAAAACATTGAGGAGTGCCAAATCTATCTAAGCGAGAGTGACATTAACATCAAAGGCTCCAGATCACGCTGGTGACATAGGAGCCCTGCCAGAACATTTTTTGACTGGGTACAGCTATGTTGGCACATGTTAACCACAGCTTTGGTGAGGATGACACCAATACATCGAAGGAGTTGTGCTCCTTTGTACTCAAGCCCTGGCTACAAACTACTTTTGTATGACAGGTTTGGCTGCTGTGTTTTAGATATTAGGAGAAAATCCTTCACTGTGCAGGTGGCGAGGCGCTGGCCCAGGCTGCCCAGAGCAGCTGGATGGACGCCCCATCCCTGGCAGTGCCCAAGGCCAGGCTGGACAGGGCTGGGAGCAGCCTGGGCTGGTGGAAGGGGTCCCTGCCCATGGCAGTGGAGTTGGAACTGGATGGTCTTTAAGGTCCCTTCCAAGGCAAACCATTCTATATGGTATAAACCCATGTTTTATAGCAGACAGAGGCTCAGCAAGACTTGTGGGCATGAGACCCTGATAATGGACCATATTCAACTCTGCTTTAAACTTTTAAAGCTGTTTATCAGTATATGAGCATCGTAAGTGGTTTTATTTTGCAAGTTACAGTCAGGAAAGCATGAGGAGTGGTCAGTGAGAGGCACTTCGCCCAAATATCCCACATATTTTTCCAGCAATGATGTGAAGCGCCTCAACTCATCATCTCTGCAACATCCCACAAACCCAGCATATCCCAACACCCAGCTCCACACATCCACACTGTCCCTGCAGACAACTTGAGCTCAGGTTATAACAAATCCCATCTGCCCTTGTGACAAAGGATGCAAAAGTGTTGTGGGGGAAGGACTGCAGCCCCTGTGCCAGCCTGACATCAGCCCTGACACTGCAGCAATGAAGGATGGAGGAGATCAGCGTGGGCAGAACACACCGAGCCCAGTCCTGCTACATGACCACGCAGAGGACATCCCAGCACGTCCCTAGCCATACCAGATTGTCTGCCCTACCTCCAACTGACACTAGGGAAAGCAGTAAGAAGGAATTGAGCTTGTTAATATGCATACACAGACTGGACAACATCTGAATCACTCAGTTTGATGGCAGAAGAGAGCAAAAACCCAGGAGAACCCCATTTCCAAAGCTACTCTGTGCGTGTTCCCATTTGGCACTCAGCCGATGCTGACTCAGACCTCAGAGCCTACCTACCCCAACCTCCTCTTCCAATACCCATTAAAAGTGCAGGAAATACCCCAAATACATCTTGCACCATGCACAGGGAAAGCTGAACTTCATAATCCAGTGGGAAAACAGCCTTCTGACCCCCATGTATGAGTACGTACTGATAGAGCTGGAGGTTGCACAGGTGGGCATGGGCAACATCAACTCACACAGGGAGGTTCCTCGCAGGGTCAGTGCAGAATCTGTGCAGTGGAGAGAGGAGACTCCTGGGGCTGAACCTGAGCAGGGAGGAGGAGGAGAAAGAGGACGGAGGAGGAGAAAGAGGAGGAAGAAGGATCATGGTTGCTGTCACTTGCTGAGCTGAGAGGCAGCATGATTCCCAGGAGAGGGGCCAGCAGCAGCAGGGAGCACAGCTTGCTGGAGGTGGCATTTAAACAGCGGGCGAGGGAGTGCTTCAAAAAAATAACGGAGAATATGTCAGATTACCTGAAGTTTGAAAAGCTTAGAGTATCTGTAAAATACTAACAAGGAAGGCAGTAGGCCAGACTCCATTGATTCACGAGCAAACTACCTACTTCAGAATTACAGTCTTTAATATTTAGGGTCTTCATTGCAATGACTTTTCAAAAGTCTGCACCATGGCGAGGTAAACGGCAGGTTAAAGAAAAAAGGTTTTTCAGTTGTTCTAAGGCAAATTGTCTCAGATGAGCCAATCTGTAATGATACCTCAAAACTGGCATAGAAGACAGTACAGTATGAACAAACCAAAAACAAAGAAATCAAGAGGACCTGAACAGCAGATCAGTCTGCAAGGGCAAGGTCTAACCCTCCACCACGGCCAAATTCCCTCCGATCTCATGGGAGCAGAACCGAGCACTCCAATCAAACCTGGTTCTAAAGCACTGCAATTGCTGCACAGTCACTTGAAGGTGACGTGGCGAAGCGGGACATGTCTTGGCACCAGCAAGCAGCCTACAGAAAGCGTCTCTTGTGGCATGGAGAGAAAGAAAAGAGAATGTAAGAGAATATAAGAGAAAAAGAACCACACCCACAATGCACAGCAGTGAGCACATGCACAGACCTGCATGAACAGACACAGCACAGGGCATCTGCCCGCTGCTATTAGTGTAAGGACTGGGGTTGAAGTCTGATAAGCCCAGCCTGCAGCAAAGGCTCCAGAAAAGCAGGGGAGCCTGCCAACCAGGCAAACCAGCACTCACACACCAGCCTGTGCCCCTGAAGAATAGAAAAACAAGCGTAAAGTAACGGCTGATCATCTGGGATTGCTCCTTGGTGGAGCTATGTGGTCCCTCCTGCACCAGAGTGCAACCAGGAGCCTGCGGTAGGTGCTTGCACATGTGAAACTAAAGACCAGAAGCCCCAAGGATCACAAGGGCCACACATGGCATACAGCTGCGCCCACCTTCCATGGACCACGAGGAACAGCCCGCCTGCTCCCTTCCCAAGGGAAATTTTATTCAAGGATGGCAGCCTCCATTCAGCTGCCTGCTATGCAGTGACAAGAAAAAAAAAGTGAAACAAGTGGGTTTTTTTCTTTTTTAAATGGAGTTTTCTCTATTCCAGTTTGTGCCCATTGCCTCTTGTCTGTTCAGTGGGCACCACTGAGACAAATCTGCTTCCATCTTTCCTCCAGCCTTCTCCCATCAGTCACTTACACATGTGAAGCTGACCTCCTCCAGCCTTCCTCCAGGGCCATCCCTATAGCTGCCAATGTCCAGCACACAGGCTGGAACCTCACGCTTCTGAGGGCTCCTCCTCTGCCCATCAAGACTCAAAAGCTGCAGAGGGGAGTAGCAGAGAGGAAGACACACCACCCTCCTCCTCCTCCCAGGGTGAATTTACAGAAGTCTTATAAAAAACAGGTTAAGTGGCGTTGCTTTCAGCACTCTGCACCAAACCTACACAGGGAACCCAGAGGTTTCCCAACCATGAATGCTGCCAGCTCAGCCCAGAGCCTGCGGCTGTTTTCCTACTCACATTCCCAAATTTCTGGAATATATTCTGCAGCAGGGCCCCATGAGCCTGAGCAGCATCCTGCTTCCTCAGCGGAGCCCATGATATACACTAGTAAATAACTTAAGGAGGAGGGAAGAAGCAACCTGAAGTTGTGCAGACAGGCTGCTTCAGCAGCAGTGCCTCAGCCCACAGCGGCACTTCAGCACCCAGCAGACAAGCCTGCATGCTTCCAGGCCACTTTCCCTCCTCTCCAGTTTATTTAATTCACCAGTAAACTTCTCAGTCCTGCCCACCTCCTCTTCTGGACCCTTTAGCACCTTCCGTACCAACTGCCACGGTTCACTCTGCCTTTGAGGTGCTCACGGATGCTCAGGTTTCCTATTGCTGCATGTAAGAATTCAATGACAGAAAAGCAAATCACTGCAGAACAAGGCTGGTGTAGCTCAGGAGCAGCAAAGTGGGGTCTGGGAAAGCACACATATAAATCCTCAACACAGCAAAGTAACACGGCATCAAATACCTTTGACAGCCTCAAATCTCACAGCGCAGACCAGCACTGAAGTTTGTGTTTAAAAAACAGCCACGAGAAACCGAACAAGCCACCAGGCAGAACAAGTTCACATTTAAACATGTCCATCTTAGAGGTTTATCTTCCTCCCAGATAAAGAAAAAGCTTTCAGCTGCTAAAAGCTTTCAGAAGGTATTTCAGATGATATATCAAGTTGCTTCGTTCTGTAAGCCAGCTGCAGTGAAATTGATGTTTTTAAAATGCCGGAAAGACTTTTCCAGCTGTTCCAAGATTGGCAATCTACAATAAAAATGTACAGCACAGAACACAGCGGGCTTTCTTCTTCCCAGCAGTTCAAATACGGGTAGAGATTTCTATTCAAGGTGATCACTGCAAAGAGTTTTAACGAGGGAAACGATCCAGCACCCATCTCTGAGTGCCCATGGGCTGAAGGTCTTCACAGCTCTGCCAGCCTGCGCACCCCAAGGCAAAAGGCAAAGCACAGAACTAGAAAGGGCAGGACAGAAAGCAGGGAACGCTGTAAGGAAAAGACAAACAGACTTCAGATTCTGAGGTCAAAGTATTTGCTGTATTTCCACACGGATAACTCCCATCTTTAGAAACCCCAGGACTGGAAAACACTGCCTCAGTTGACCTGCACAAAATCAAAGGCAGCGGCAGAGAGGCTCTGTGTACAGAGGGAACAGGCTCCCGGGGATAAGCAACGGCTCCCGCTGGGGTCAGACCCAGCTAAACCACCCCTGTGATTACGCCTGTCTGTGCACACGTAACCCATGCTGCCTGGAAATGGAAAGGGTAGCAGGCTTCCCAATTCCTTTGAAGCCTTAAGCTTTAGCACTTTAAGCCAAACTGCACTTTTCAAAGCTCCAAGGTCAATGACTGGAGATTATGCAGCCAGTCTCCTGGGAAAGGCCGCTGGGGAGAAAGCTGCTCTTTTGAGTCACTGCAGTGCTATTCCAAAAATTTAGGCTAGCGATAACATCAGCATTTGTCAGAGCATGAAAAAGCCTTCGCAGCACCAAAGGGCCAACAAAAGTTTCTAGGTGCAGCTTTACTTGGAAAAGCAATGTGAAAATGCCCCCCTGGGGCACCCTGGCTGCACCCCAGCCATTCCGGCTGTGGTGCACAGTGAGCCTGGGGCTGAGCAGCAGCCACCGTTGGGGTGCCTGCCTACCCTGGGACACCAAAGCAGCCCCCCTGCTCTCTGTGGCCCAGGACAACTCCTGTGCATTGTACTCAACCAGCCGGACCCTTTTGGAAGTGTTAGAAATGACGCAAACCCACCCAACAGCTGTCTCTTCTGTAGAGCAGCAAGGGGAGCAGAGAAAGGCGTCTTTCTGGCCACCAAGTCAGCAGTTACAGGAGCAGAATGGGAAGTAAATCTGCTGGCAAGATGTCCCTCGCTGAGGGAGGTGCAGTTTATGATGGCAACACAGGATTTTAGTCTTGCTTCACATGCCCCAGCGTGGCATGCTGAGCTGCAGGAGGAGCTGCCTGGGCTGAAGACATAGGGACAGAGGGAACAGAGAGGGGACACAGCTGGTATCGACAGCAGCGCTCACAGAGCCATCTCTTTGCAGAATCAGAGCTTCCTTCCCAGTCTCTGACTAGGGCTGTAGCACCTTCCTCCTGCACGCAGCGGGCAAGCCCAGAGAACAACGCCTGGCAAACCTGAGAGCAGTCAGAAGCCATCAACTTGCAGAGGATTTTTAGGCTCCTCTCCACCCTGCCCTGGGCTCCACTGCAGACGATGCCACTTCCAAGTCCAACCTGAATTTGGCAGTTCGCCGCCAAAATTTTCAAGGCAAGAGAAAGGCAAACACAGTCAAAGAGGAAAAGGGAGGGAGGAAATATCATCTGTGCAGCTTAATAGCAAAGACATGTGGAAAGATGGGATGCGGTTTACAAATCTAGGTTGAGCATTGCTCATGCAGCCTGGTATGCATCCCTGCCCAGCAGGAGAATGCAGAAGAGAAAATATGAAGCCAGTTGGCTTGGGCATGGGTAGCACTACCTGCCCCCACCAGCCCTCCCCTGTCCCGTGAGGCATCCCTCGGTATGGGTCAGGGGATTGCTGGCAGATGAATTACACTGCTCTGGCTACTCAGGTATCCTTCCCTCCTTGCCAGGGGAAAAGAAATCAAAGGAGGAAACTCTAACAATGTGAAAAAAATAAGCAAAGCAAGTGTTTAAAAGCCTTGCTGGCTCCCAGCCAGGGTGCTCAGCACCTTCCAGGACGCATGTCAGAACAATTAGCCTGTATGCAGCCCCCAAGTTTCCCAACACGCTGCTTCTCTCTGCAACGGAGACGTCGGCTCTACTCCAGCAAAACACTTAAGCACATACTTGAACTTTACGGTCTCAGGACATCAGAAGGGCCAACATTCATGTGCTGAAGTGTGAACAACACTGAAAATCAAAGCTTCAAAAATGTGGAAATACTCATATGTGAGTGTCTGGGTGAATGTGTTTCACACGTGTCTAAACATAAGAGCTGCCCAGTTACAGCGGAGCCATCCCAGGGCTCCTTTCCCAGGAGGGAAGCAGGATGACAGCATTTTCATCCACGTTTCCATCTACAGCTCTTTCTTAGGCTAGCAGGGCTCATGTCAAGGAAGCATCAGAAATAATTCCCATTGCATCCCTTCTCTTAGACGGGGTCCCACCTCTACCCAGCTTTCTTCCTTCCACCCGTGCCAGCTGCAACACACAAACAGCCACCTTGAGCTCTGCGTCCTACCGCATGGCGACGAGGAGAAAGCACCGCAGCTCCACTGCCCTGGTACCAGCCCTCCCCACCAGCCCTGGGGCACCACATGTACCACGGAGGCAGGGCTGGGTTCCATCCAGGCAAGTTTGCAGCTGCCTGCAGCACACGAGCACAGGGAGCGAGGACACAATCCAGTGTGGAGTTGCAGAGGGCTGTAGGAAGGTCTCACCGGTTGGGGAGATGGGCTACACTCAGACTGAGTCTTCCAAAAATTGCTGCTCCCACCATAGGCTGAAGATGCTCCAGCACCACACTTGGACGCAGTTCCTCTTGCTTTGTCCCTCTCCATCCCTGAACCACCGTGGCTGTCCCCTCTGTGGCCACCGGAGCCCATGAGATGCACATGGGGGTGCAGGGAGCATGGTAATCTCCCGTGCTTTCCTAATTGCTTGCTGGTATCTGGGAGGCACACACACACACTCACGTGGAAAGGGATCCCAGAAACACCCAATATCATCAACCAAACACGGAGCATTAGTACAAACCCACTCCGAGGCAGCTTCATCTGCATTCTCAGCCCACGAACTAACCTGATGTGGAAGGTTTTCTGTGCAGTAACACCACCAAATCGCTAACATTTGCCTTTTCTTATTATTATCATGTATTAGCATAATTCTTTTGCCTTTGAGGTTTACCAACAATCTCGTAAAGTAGTTACATTTTAAAACAGAGAACACAAAGAAACTTCTTCTGTAATTAAAAGAGGCAAAAAGCTGGAAAACTTCTTAAGGCAGTGATAAATTCCTCTGGACTTGAATTCTCCAAAAGGGACTGCTTGTAAAGTCCTCCCGGCTTGTGACCCAGGAGACCTAGTATAGACAATTAGAGGCACCTTATAACCTACAAGCCTGTGAATTATTCTCTAGTACCTGACAAAGGACACTTGTAAGAAAACTATTTTTGACTTCCCTTTCACCAGTTCAGTTTAACGATAAAACCCTATTCTTCAGCTTCCTGTTTTTGAAATTGTAGCCTGATACATTTCAGTGGGAAATTCTCATTTACATAGTATCTGTCACCTGCCACGACCTACCCGTGTCTGACAGATGGTGCCTATTCACCAAAGGTCGAAAGAACATTTACAGAGAGGAGTTTGGAAGAGACACTCTCGCTCACAGTCACTTAGCACAGCAATGCTTGGTAAGAGAATCCCAGATTTCTGATTCCCGACCTCTGGCTCCTTCACGCGCCTTTGTACTCTTCCTATAATTGAATACACCATTGTAAGAGTAGACCTAACATCACCATCATTCTTTATAGCAACACTACCGTCAGCATTCCTGCCACAAATCAAAACGCCTGCACTGGAGTCATGCTTACAGACCTGTTCTTGACAGCCACTGCATCCCCATTTTCAACACTTGAAGCACCAGCAGGAGTTTAACCACATCCAGTTTCACAAAACCTATGCCTAAGCCAGCAGCAACACCCCGTGTCACTCCCTGCATGGTTCTCCCACTCCAGCTGCCACCCAGCCACACAGGTCAAATAAGCAGCAGAGATCACACTGTGCCACTCTAAGCTCAACTGATTCATCAGGAACTCTGTTAGATCAGGAACAGCCCACATTATATTTATTGCAGGATGACTATGAGATTAGAAAGAAAAAAACACTCCACAGTTTATTTGCTATATAAAGCTTAGAGTGGATTACAAGGCAATTTTTCATTCTCTCCCAGGTTCCCAGACATGCTATTCACTTGCTTAAACATATGCACGTTTCTAAACAGTCTGGTTTAAGTCGACTTCTCCAATATTTTGGTAATGGAAAAATATAATTACATATAAATAAAAGTTGACAACAGCAGGGGTTTATTTGCACAGCAATCTTGAGATCGTTTCAGGGGCCAGCTTCCATCTAGGATGCTTTTACATACTGCTGGTGGCACAGGAATTTGGAATAGGCTTCAGACTCGCAGCTACCCACAGCATGGACTCACTGAAGTAACCTGAGAACAAGGCTTGAGAAGTCTGGTTTGAAGCATGAGATCACTCTGCCTGACCAGAAAACAAACAGCAAAATTAATTGAAGTTTCACAGCGCTGTAGAATTCAGACTCAGCTTTTGGGATGCACCTTACTTGTCGTATAGAACTGTTTCCTCTTCTGTCCGATACACCATCCCATCACGTTCTTTCCGAAGGCCTTGATTTGACTTCCCTCCCACAATCATTCTTTTTTAAGAAATTTTTTAAAAAATTATCAAAGGGGGAGGTGGAAATTTTAAGCTCCTCTCTACCCATGCCATTCTGGAAGCACCCAAAAAGAGAAGCACTTATTCTAGAAGTGACTAAGACGTGAGTCATCTGATGAGTAAGCACATTGGCTCTAGAAGTCTCATTCAATCCATCACCATACCCAAACCATCTCACTACCTAAATCACTTGACCATTTTATATGTCAATGCAGCAGCACTCCAAGGTCAGGAAGGGGCTCCCATTTCCTATGCCAGTGTAATTGCCGCTCATCTTGTCACGCTAAGATGACAGAACACCACTGGGAAACCCTGTGCTGAAACAGCAGAGGAAAACCGTGTCGTGAGTTTGCATTTAAAGTGTTTTGAAAACCAACTTTGGAAACGCCTCCAACCTCGGCTAACACGTGGGTTAAGTGTGTGCACGTCGCTGGCACCAACCGCTCTGCACACCGCAAATGCAAGCAGAAGCCCTGCTCCCAGCAGCAGGGATGGGCAGGGGCTCTGCGCTGGCAGGTGCCAGAACTGCAGCCAAATTCTTGCAACATCCTTCTATTACTCTCACAAAAGCTCCTATACGACGCTGAAAAAGCATTAAGTTAAACCACTTATGGTTCTTAAATATCTCTCCATTCTGGATACAAGCACCTCGCAAAACAGACACACTCACCTTCACAACCATCCTGTGGGATACATTCACCGGCAGGGAAATAGAGCACTGAGGAGCAGGTGTAATTCCCATAAATCCTTCTTACAGACCCCAACAGATACCTTGATGCCTTTGAACTGCTAGCTTAAGATCCAACAGCAGGTCTACAGCAGATGTCCCTCTGCCCTCTTCCTAAAATCCAGGTGAGGACACCAGTCAGCAGGTGCGGTGTCTCCTCCGAAGGCTCCTGGCACCCCGTGCTCCATCGGGGCAGCCACCAGCAAAGCAGCAGTAATGCACCCAACAAACAGCCTGGGCATCCCCAGAAGTCTGTTCAATCTGTTTTACAGCCCCGTGCACAGCTGTTCTGTGGGGCTGCTAATTGCTCCATGTTCCATCAGCGCAGCACAATGAATACACTCATAAGTGGAATAACTGCAGAATTTAAATTGGTCTGCACTGTACCGCTGGCATCACACTACAACCAATGTCTTGGTATTGAATTTCCACAGTTTTTAGGTTTTCTGAATATTTCAACAGACTCGCAGGAGAACACAGCCAGGGTTTTTATCTAACAGGTCAGCCCTGTGAGCATCTGCCTTTATACAAACAAATATAAAAGAATAGCAATTTCTTATCAAGGAGTGAATTTGCAATTCACCTGTGCTGGCCTAAAGGTGTGAACAGTTGCCTTACACCCCTTTGTGCCAAATTCAGTGACCACAACTCATCCTCTTGCAAACTGAGGTCAGATAACGAGACTTTATCCCATAAAGATAGTCAGCCTTGGCTCCAGAGGTGCTGTGCTTGAGTGTGGCAGTGACCTTCCTCAGCTGAAACATTAGTCCATGTCTGCCTATGCCTCCCGGCCACCTTTCACACCCTGCTTCCCTCCAAGAGCTTCAGCTTCACCACCAAAATCATCTAACGTGGACAATGAGCCATTTCTGGCAGCAGAAGGGAAGAGATCCCAGGCAACTTGCTGGCCTGAGGATGGAGAGAGAGGCTTACACCCAAAGAAACAGCCCAGAAACACCTGGATGTTACAACTCAAGTCAAAATTACCACAAAGCAGAAGCTGCCGGCATTGATGAGAAGGATAAAAAAAGCGCTGAAAAACTCCACACAGGCTCATGATAACAGCTGCCTGCGGGTGCAGGTACAAGATTAGCAAAGGATAAGCCGCTTTTCAGCATCATTACAGCACATGCTGCTAAAGCTGCAGGTGGGTTGACACACACCTCCGAAGGGTTCAGGCAGAGGTCCCTGGGCCTGACAGCTCAGCTGTGACCACAGCCCAGCAGCTGCCAGGGTGGCACATGCACTTGTGCACCTTCAGGGACACACAGGCACACAAATGTAAGCGAACATCTCAGATCCCACCAGCGCCTCATCATCTACTGCTCTCCACGGCAATCCTATCAGATGTACAAACCAGGTCTCCAGGAGGGAGGAAAACCCAACGGCCTTCAAGCAGAGTGCACAGCAGCTCCACTGTGAATCCGCTTCACGCTGATGCAAATACGTCCCCTCTCCCACACTAAAGGCACCCTTCAATATAAAGGGTAATTACCAGCTCTCCTGCTACAGCTACAACGTCATGAAAGGTCTGCTCCCTGTTGGGATAATCGCTCCATGTGCCTGTCTCTGTCCAAGACAGCAAGACTTCACCAGCCACCTCCAGCTCTCCCAGCCAGCACAAGCTAGCTGCTCACGGATTACAGACCAGCACACTGCTGCAGCGCTTCCAGCTTACACCTCTGGCACCAGTGAAAAGCAAACCCAAAGACAGACAGGTCCCTTCAGCAGACAAATAGCTGTACCTTGGGGAAAGAGAGAGGGAGGCAGAAAGGAGCTTACTGTTATCCTTAATCCCTTTCTCTAGGAGCCTGCTGCAGAGGTGTAAGGACAGTCTCACCCCTGGAAATACTCGCTCAGCTGTCTGCGTCCAACCTGTGGGCAAGGCAGGTCTGCTCCCGACGTAACCAGCAACACACTAATGCAGCTCTGTCTCCTGGCAGCTGAATTCAAAGGGGACTGCAGGGAGCAAAGAAGCACTAGGAGAACACACAGAATAAAATGCTTTATAAAGACCCACCCATGACAAATCCCTGGTTTCAGGCTAAGGGTTTCACCCTGCTCCAACTGGAAATCGCTGGCGAGATTTCACTCACCCCTCTGCTCCATGACAGCACGAATCCCAGAGAGGTTACACACTTCACGTGGATTTCTCAGCCCCCGGGAAGACTCCCTCCCACCCTGCAGTAAGGACATCAGTAAAGTCAGTAATGACAAAGCTGCCCAAGGATGGATGTGCGCGCAGCCACCACCGCGCTGCCCTGCCGCCAGCACTGTACCTGCTCCGTGGAGGACTGCTGACTGCGATCAAGGCAACTCCATCACCACTCTTCTTAAACAACCGGAGTTCTCCGAAGTCATTAACTCATATAAACATCTCATGTCTGCTTAGGGAGCTCCGTTTTTACAAGCATTCATATGTGAAAAGCAATCACTGAGCGCATTTAAGAAGAGGCGAAATCAAGAAAGAAGCTTTTGTTATAAATAGTGGAACATTTCTCTGAGTGCACGTTGTGTAGCTTGGCTCCTCCGGCTCTACACCACATTGTATTTTGTGTCACACAGCCTTTAAATCCTGTTACCTTCAACATCTGCATCTTCACTTTAAATATCTTGCTTCCCTGTACTGCTGCCTGTTTTTCAAAAAGTCAGAGCCAGCCAGAGCATTTGTGGCCTGCCCCGGGGAGACACTAATCTCACTGGCTAAAAATTTTTACTCTTTCCCCTGCTTTCCCAGCCTTCTCTCCTCTTCTTGCTGCATCTTGACCTTTAGACAGTTAAGTTTTTGAGTCAGGGTCTTTCGCTGACTCTGTTATTTTAGGGCACCATCCCCATCCCCACAGTATGAACCATAAACAACAGAAATGCAAAATTATGCTTGTACAGGGTCTGGTCCAAAGCTCGTTGGAAAGTTGTCTCTCTCTTCAATGGCATGTGGACCAGAGCCATAATACCAGCATGAGCAGACAAGAGCTATTTGCAAAGCTAACTATTTGGGGAATACAATTATGCAAAACCATGATCTTCCAGCAGAATGTCTTCGCACTTTCCAACAGACCCCCCCAAAAAAGGGTGTGCACACGTATATGTATGTTTTTATCAAGCATTTTTGGCATAGGAAGCCTTCTGATGCCATGGTGACGGGTGCTCTTACAAACCCTTAACATAATAGATACAGATAAACCTGATGCCAATTAGCAAAGCAATACTGCTGTGCTTACATGATCCACAGCTACTCTGAAAGGGACAAAAATCTAACTCTCATGAACAAGATCAAAACAAAAACCCAGATCCATTGTTAAACAGATTAATCAGACTCTGGGAAAGCTCATCAGGGATTGGGTTCAATCTCCGCTGTTGTTATTAGCATAAACCCTGTACAGCAGGAACAATAGGCTCACTTAAGTCCCACGCTCTCCGTTTACTTTGCAATGAGACTCCTATCGGGCTCACAGCATTTAACATACATGCTTTTAATTAAGGGGACAGGGACATGAGGAAGAGTCTGGCTGAAATTTATACTGCAGCAAAACAAAACTGTTAATGGCCCTTTTTATAAGGGTAGGGCTACCAGTCCCTGCTCTCCCAAGCAAAGCCAGCGTGGGAGAGAAAGGAGCCCCGGCACCAGCATCACCTCCCTGGACCCAGCAGGGACCTGCTGCTGCACACCAGGCACCAACCCACGTACAAGAGCCAGTCCTTCCCTAGGGAGATGACAGCCATGGCAGGGAGAGGAGAGCTAGGGGTGACCGTATGCAAGGTGGATAGAACTGTGCTGTGCTGGCAAGCAAGCCCAGAGCCGACGGGGCATCGGCCACCGTGCTGTGCCTGGCCCATGGGCAACAAGGCACCGATAGAGGGATGGCAGGAAGGCTCCTGCTCGCCTGCGCGGCAAAGGGACGGCCGAGAACACGACAAAGCACAGCCCCAAAGCAGTTCCCTGCAGCTGCGGGGACCGGACGGGGCCCCTCATGGGCTGCCGGCTCCTGGGAGAGGCTGCAGGGATGTGTTTGTGGGAAGTGGGTTAACAGCATCCAAAGAGAAAAAAAGTCTCCACAGGAGCGCTGACAGGTAAATGGAGCGTGGGAATGACAGCCTGCCGAGAAACAACATCCTGCGCCCCTCGTCGGGCATCAATCATGCGCTCCCAAAAAATCCCTGAATTAGAATTAAATATGACTTTGCCGCCTCTGCACCAAAAATTATTCATTCCATAAAAAGCATTTTCCTACATCTCTCTTATGACTCCTCCATTGCTCTCCAGGCCCCCTCACTCCTCTCCCACAGAGGAGTCATTTGATCAAGGCACTTTTCTGATTGCAGCATTCTGCAAACTTTTTTTGCAGAAGGGTTAAATGAGCACATCCCTGCAGGGACCAGCCAAGGTTGGAGGGAATGACCTTCCTCTAGTGACACTAGTGACAGCAAGGCAAAGCGGAGCCCCCCCGCTGCAATTGAGCATTGCATCTACTTTGTTGAAGGCAGAGGGAGTCCCACCATGCCTTCCACTGTGATTTTAAATTTTTCCTCCAGATGTGCAGATTAGAACTAAATAATGATCTCTACACATACTTTGTTTGCTTAGGTCTTGCTGAAGCTAAGCAAATGCTTGAGTATGCGTATTGCTTAGGGAAGAACTGCTGGATGGGATCGCTGCTTTGCTCACCCAGTGCTCCAGGTGGGCTTCATGGGAATTAGATTTTCCAGTCACAGCTCAGGAACCTGGGCAGAAAGAGAGATGCTGCTGCATGGTCTTCCCTATAGCAACATCTAACGATGGGTCCAGGGAGGATGAGAAGCTAGCATGCCCTGCATGCTCATGGATTCAGAACCAGTTGCACATCTGAGACAGGTAAGAGTCATCTTCTTTTTTTCAAGCAGTTACTGTGCACTTTTCCATTCCAGTCCAGAGGAGGAATCACTGTTGTAGAAGCAGGGAGTCCAAGGTCCTGCTGGCAACCCAAAGCTTGCAAGCCAAGTTTTACTCCTGACTGTCATCACTTCATCACACAGAGCCAGACACATTGACCTCACCTCGCTGCTCTTCCACAAAACGGGGCCAGCAGCTCCTCACCCCAGTGCTGGGAGGCCTGAGCCATCACTGAGCATCTCACTGTCCCATCCACCTGCAGACCTCTCACTTCCACCGGTGCTCACACCAACTGCCACGCTGTCACCTTCCACCGCTCTAACTCCCAATTTCATAACTCAGTTGCGGCACTTCCATCTCCGGCAACATTTAACTGGGACAAATGCCAACATATACATTGCTTGGTGAAGAGCATACAGAGCCGTAAAACCAACCAAAGGTTTCAAGTGGTAACTAATCAGCTACAACAATGAATAATACATGCACTTTCAATTGTTTGATCATTTCCTGGATGTCTCCCATAAATACCTAACCAGTAAAGCATGCCTTGGACAGTGACACTTGTATCTTTTTCCTGTCTGAGCTAATTCTGTGCTACTTACTTAAAATAGAAAATTCAGTAGGAGAAAGACAGGTTGAAAGGTAACAGGATTTTGGGAGCATTTTGAGCACTCAAACTTGCTCTGAACAACGAATACTTAATCCAAGTGTTTCATCTTATCTCAAACTTACATTATTCTATAACAAATGTTATACACCCGTTTGAACCCCTTCAGCCAGGCAGGCTGCTGGGCAGCAGCCTTCATCAGCAAGCATCACACGTGATGCTCGCTGACCAAGC
The DNA here is from genome assembly GCF_023634085.1 of Falco cherrug. Classification (NCBI taxonomy): domain Eukaryota; kingdom Metazoa; phylum Chordata; class Aves; order Falconiformes; family Falconidae; genus Falco; species Falco cherrug. The sequence goes on along the minus strand of NC_073697.1, from coordinate 105,196,156 downwards.
TGCACCCCTGCCAGGGCAGAGCTTGGGCATGCAGCCTCATGGAAACCAGCACCAAGATAAAAGCCTGGCCTGAAAAATACAGCCCAAGCAGCCTTCACTGAAATACAAGAGCTTTGCTTTTAACTGAGATGGAATTTCTAGTTCAGGCTTTTGAAACCAAGTGTTGTGTTTAAAAAAAAATAAAAATATAAAGAAACCAGTGCAAATCTCCTCCCAGAAAGGAAAGTGGAGTTGTCAAAACAGCTGGAATGCCTTGGGCATTTGCTAAAGAAGGGGCTGGAAAGCGTCAGTATCATTTGGCTTTTAGCAAGGCTTGAATGAGCTTTACCCTTCAGATGGGGACTGGCCAGTCCGACAGGGGTTAATTTACACCACTGAGCCCTGGTGTCACGAAAGACACCCCAGTGTGGGCAAAGGGTGCCAAAAGCTGCTCACTGCTGCCGTCTCCTCAGAGAAGCCTGTCAGGTGACGCTGGTCTCTGCACCGCGGCAAGTCTCTTCTCTACCACAGCACAGCGATGCTCAGCCGTCATCACCCATCCCATCAGGGCTGAACAGGTTTTTAAGCTACACATTTAGAAGGAAGGTGCAAAAAACCCCCCACCTACCTTAATATTCCAGCTGGTGCCTAATCCTTTAAACTCTCCTGGAGAGGTGCTTTTCATTTCCAAAGAAAAGTGAGTTAATGTTCTTGCCAGTGCTGTTAATCAGAGCAGCAAAGCCTCTTTTCGTCGCACAGGGCCCAGGTGACTGTTTCCAAGGGATTAGCTGTTACCACATTTAGTTCAGTAAAGGGTTTATCTCAGTCATGTTCACAAAGGCCGACTATGAAGACATTTGCCTGTCGAATTCCCACGGGCTGACACCCTGAGCAGCCGCAGGGCGCAGAGCGCGCCCGGGGAAGCATGAAATGGTAATTGCCGGGAGTAGGGACCTCTTACCACTCACCAGCACAAGAAGCCAGGCCAAGCGGCAGCTCTTTTTGCAAGATACAGCCACTGCTGGCTGCCAGCAGGCTGGGCTGTCCAGAGGAGAGAAGGGTAAGGGAGCTGGGGGCAGGCGAGTGAAGATTTTCAAAGCCCCCGACCAGGTCAGGCACCACATCTTTCAGCAATCTGTTTGCTAATGGTCACAGCAGCTGCCATCAGGGATGTCTGGTTGCCAAAGCCATGACCCACGTATTCCAGAGAGCCTCTGAAAACTGCACGGGGTGAAACTATTGGACTTTTGCCACCAACTTTAATCCAGAGCTCAGTCAGACTCTGCTGAACACGGCAAGCCAGGAGCAGTGCTGAAGGGAGCACTGGTGTCTGCAGCCATCCTGAAGGTTTCATAGAAGACAACCAAGTTAGGCACCCAGGCTCTTCTCAGACCAGTGCGAGCTTCCAGCTGATGAAAAGGAATCATGTTTAAAAAAAAAAAATAATAAAAAAATCTAGATTTTGTGCACTGCTGTTTCCTCCGGCACTAGCCAAGCATTTTGATTCTTAACTCACCGCCTGCTCCATCCTCTTTAGCAACCACTCAGGTTTGCATTAGTGCCAAGGACAAACACTGAAGCTTTGGGACTGCTTCCTGAACTCCTCAGCAGACCAGAGGGAAATTCATATTTTTCCTCTTGCTCACCAAGAAAGCAGGCTGGGGTGGGGCTGGAAAGATTTATAAAGCCCCAGGTGCCCAAGAATAAGAAATTCCACTCTGATGCTTCTACCCCTGCTCCCCCCAGCCTTGAAGGGGACTTTGCTGGCATCTCGCACCAGCTGGCCGAGCGCTCACTGACTGCATCAGGCCAGCGTGCCCACGGGCTGCCTGCGGCCCCAGAAAGAGCTTCTGTGCACCAGTGTCAAGTGGCTGAACGAAGAGTCATCAGAAAAGAGGGCTGATGCCCGAAGCACCAGTAAGCAGGACATCACTGGGCATTTAGAAGAATGACAAAGGCGGTTCTCACAAACGGAGGGGGGAAATAAAGGAGAAATGAGACTGAAGATTGCAAACCATTTCCTAGTGTTTGGCATGCTCTAAAATTAGTGCTATAATGGATGTCATCAGCCAGCATTTATTTTCCATTCTGAAGACAAGAATTCAAATAAGCAAGCTGCAGCAAGAGAAGCACTTGCTTAGCTGAGCAGCCAACCCCTAACCCAGGCAGCAATGCAAATGCAAACCTGCCGGCTCCATTCCTGCTGCCTCTTGCTTGGGAGCTTTGCAAATGACAGCTCAAGCTGGAGACCCATTTTGTTTGACCACATCACAGCCCCCACCCCCCAGAGGCAACAGAGCCTCGGGAGCAGGGCGGGGGGGGGGGGGGGGGGGGGGGGGGGCAGGCAGAGTTGCTCCAGAGATTTGCTACACTCATACAACCGTACAAGATGACTGAGGAAGTCCCAAAATTACTCTGCCTGGACAGGACCTGATGCAGCAGGTTCCCCACCACAGTTTGGGAAAGCCCTGCTATCAATCATCCTGATGGATTTCACTGCTGCTGTCCCCAAGGCACGAGCCCTGTTCAGCCGGCTCATGCCTGGGCAGGGAGATCCCAACAGCTCTGCTGTCTCGCTGTGGCTCAACAGGGACAGCTCTCACCTGGCTGGGCTCAAACCCACTCTGGCCACAAAACCAGGTCACCAGATCCCAGGAGGATGTGCTGGTACCATCAGCATCCCACCTGGTGTTGTGCTGATCCGCCTACCACCAGCACCTGGCTCCCAAAGCTCTGGCACAAAGGCTTCGTGGGTTTTTAATTGAAAACACAAGCAGCAAATCACTATAGGTTTACCTTGCAGCTCTCATAGCTCCCCTCTCTTTCCAACATGCACGCACCAGGTAAAGGTACCCAACACCGCACGAGGCTGCAGAGCATCAGGGCCATGCAGCAATGCCTGGGAAGCTCTGGAAAGGCCACCAAGCTCGGCCAGGAGCAGCGATGTGAGCACCGATGTGACGCACCCATTGCTCTTTCAAAGTTTCAGAACAAATCCCTGACGGCAGAGGAGAACTGGCAGCATCACTCAGCTACGAGGTGTCAGAGATATTTCAGGCAGCCAGATATTCCCATGAAGAAACCCAGAAAAAGTCATCTCCTCACTCCCCCAGCTGCCTCTCTTTGCATTATTGCTAACATGGATGTGACTCACTAGAGTTGGGTTTATATTAAACTCTTGAAACAGATTGTTTGGCTGTTATGTAAATCCAGTAAATGTTAAAACACTAGAATAAATCAGTCAAGCAGTTACCAGAGCCAGCTCTCTCTCCAGAGATATCCAAGAGAATATTTTTTTTTAAAAAAAAAGGGGAGAGGTGGCAAGAGATGAAGGGGAAATAATAATAATAAACATAAAAGAAATAAATCACAGCTGCCTTTCAGCAGAGGGAGAGCTGTGCTGGCGGCTGCAGCACCCCCATCAGCGCTGCTACCAGTGTCCTGCCTAGCTACATACTGGCAAATCACCCAGTTGCTGCTCTGTGCAAGTGAAGTTATGCAGCATCACCTGCACAAAACGCCAGCTCTGGGTCAGCAGGACTGCCTCTGCACCGTGCCACAGGACAGAGCATGGCGACCTCAGCAGATGCTGAGGTTAAGCAGTCAGCCATACCATGCTTTAAAATAAAATAAACCCCAAACCAGGCACGAAGGTGCTACCTCCCATCCTTACCACTGGGCAGGAGGTTCTGCTTTAGGAGATGCCCCTTTCCCGTGGAGCAGAGGGCATCTGCCACCCAGAGAAAAGTCTCCTGCTCACCACGACACGAGCAAGCAGGCACAGGAACAGATTTTAAAATTTGCAAACACAAGTGTTTTTATTAGAAATCTGACTCCAGGATTTTCAACAGTCTAGAGGCCAAAGGATTAGTCAGAAAAATTATCTGGCAAATAATCTGCAATAATAAGCAAAACCAGAGCATATCACCATCTGCTCACAGATCCCTCCAAAGACAAAAATAAGGAGGCTTCAAATTAATGTCTTCACTTTGTAGCTAATTGTTTGTAACCAAGCCATCAGGATCAAAATGCTCCTACACCTACATTAGCAACAAAAAAAGGAAGCAGGTAGAAATTAGGACCCCAAATGTTAGTTGCAATGTCAAGCGCGTTAGTTGAGCTGCCACTGGAACCAGCCACGTGGCTCAGCCCCAGCACCACGTTCCCCACCAGACTGAAGAGCAGCTGGAGCTTGGGGGACCCTGGATGCACAACGCCCTCAGGATGGGCACGCTGGGCAGGAGGCAGCGACCTGCCTGGCCTCCAGGCTGGCACAGCACAAGCTCCATCTCTAACAGCCCCAGAGATGAAACCATAGAGCAGCACCATCACAGCATTGAAATGAAGCGGAAGAGATCTCTGAGCTGTTTAATTAAACAGCGTCTGGGAAAGTCTCTGCTTTTATTAAACACTGCCTCAAAAGAACAGAGCTGAGTAATCCACCAATGGGGAAAAACACACTCTTTAGCTACAAGGTGTTATTATTATAGGCTTAATATCAAAATGGTTTGTTCAGTTTATAACATTAGACTGAAGCAAACGCTCCCAGCCTTGGCAAGACTCCGAGATACTATGGATCTACATTACACACCTACATAAGCACTTGAGGTTCCTATGGAAAGGAGTCTCCCATCTGGAGAGGTAAGGCACTGATTTGCACCAGGTTTCCATGGCACAGCAGAGCTGGTCAGACAGATTACAGCAGTGCATGCGTGTTGTACCAGGCACCAACAGGGATGGGAGCCGCCACTGCAGCAAGGGCAGTGACAGCAGTGGCAGGAGTCGATCCCATCGACTGGGGCCAGCAGCAGCAGGCAGGCAGCTGCAGGAACTCCAGGCACGGCCAACGTAAGCGCAGACCATCGGGGAAGCGCTCCGCAGGTGTCCTGAACACTGAGGGCACCTTGCTCAGCACCACATATTCAACACCGAACTTAGATCCTGCTTAACCTCGAGCTACTGCTTCCTCGCTTTCCCCTTCTGCAAAACAGAGGTGTTCGCGTATAAATGCTTAGATAAAAGGCTTCGGAGCAGGGGGTTAAGCAGCATTACTGCTGCTGAGCCTGCCCTTGGGAACCCATCCGGAGACAAGCAGCCACAGATTGCTCCGCGCCACAGCACCGGGCTGGGACAGCACCATTGCCACCCGCGCCCGCTCACCTCCCCGCAGGTGCAGCCAGGCTGTCTCCATCCCCCACACCCAAAATATAAGAAATAATCCCTACAACCTGAAACTGTGATGTTTGAGGCTCTTCTTGAGCCTTCAGTGAAGAAGAATCTCTCACTTCTCAAGTTGAAAAACAAACTCTTTCTCTGTCTTTTATTTGCTAATTAAATGTGCTCATTGTATTCAGATCTCATTTTTTGGTGCATAATGTTTTGCCCATCTGTTTGATTAAAAAAGAACCCAACCACACAGCTTCATTAAGCTAATTAGACACATTCAGCCATTGGTTAATATTCTGAAGTACTTTACAATTATTCTCCCCAGTTATTAAATCTCCTCTGAGGATTTTATTTTCTGTGCTACACTCTTTATTAGCCAGCACCCAAGTCCGACTGCATTTGCCCACTCCTTACCCACATGCAAACATCCCACTGACTCCCTCCGCGGTTTGTGACCCAAGACATACAGGTAAATTTGTGCCTGGATCTGACACAGTTCAGTCCACCCTGACCTCAAAACACAGCCTCTTCCTCCCTCTGTGCCACAGAGGCTCCGCACTGCCTGCCCAGGGACAGCTGGAGGATGACAACGCATTAAAAAGAACACCACGGCACCGGGGAACCATGTCCAGCTGAAGACTGGAGGATTATCTATCTTTCAGGGATTTCTCCGTCCCAGATTTACTCCCCATCTGTACTTTTAAAGGGAAAAATGGTCTCAGAAAAGCTCAGGACCACAGTTCAAGATGGGCCATCCTAGAGAATGAAAACTAACACCAACTGAACTGGTGTAGCAACGGCACGGCCATGCGGCACCATGCAAGCTGACCTCACTGGCAGTCCTGTGAAGGCTTCTAAGGTGACTTCTTAGGGTTCAGGTTTCTGTACTAAGTTGTCATCAAAGCTACTTGCACCTTGGGCCCCCAACACGCCAGTCTCCCCAAGCTCTCTGCGCCATTACAGAGAACATGCAGCAGTTCTAAGGCTCCATTTCCACATGTCCCAGCATCGCTGCCCCACCACTCCTCCAAAACATCCAAAGCTTTGACCAGCACTGCCCCCCACCAGCAGCCCTGCCCCAAACCAGAGCAGTCCCTGCTCAGCCTCAGCCACAGGACAAGGATCCTTCAGGATGAAGTATTGCGGGCAGGCAAAGGGGACAAATGGCACTGGAAGGATGGCAGGAAAGAGCCTGGAGATGACAGAAGCAGCATTGTCACCTTTTCCTGGTATGAGCAGAACTCACAACTGGAGCGCCTCACCTCTCCCTCACCGTAATATCTTCCCTCCTCTACCCAGCCATCCATTTCCAAAAAAATTTGTAACAAATCTTTGAAGCCTTAATCACTGCAAGACACTTAAGAGTCCAGGAGGACAAAGGCTCCAGAACTTGGGTGGCCAAGGTGGCAGGGTGGGAGACAGGACTGGCAGACAGAGATATACAGCAGATGTCTGGCTTGCCTTTTGCACAGGGTCTGGTGTCAGAAGGAAGCCAAGTTAATTTTTTTTTATTTATTTTTTTTTTTTATAGCAAGCTCTGACATACATGGTTCTAGTCCCACCTCCTGGCCCCAACTGACACCAAAACCCCCAGTCTTGAGAAAGAGCTGCAAGAGATAACGATGAAAATCCACATTCGCGTGCAGTATGGACCCGTGAGGGCTCTTCCTTCCTGAACCAGCACTAAACCCAAGATGTAGGTCAAGAGCTTCTAGAAAACAAGCCAGATCATTTATAGGAAAAGCCACACTGAGTCAGGCCGTGCATCCACCTTGCCCTGATTTCTGTCTCCAACAGGGGCCAGTACTGGATGCTTGGAGGGGTGGCTGGCGCAAAATTAAGAGCTTAAAAATAGTAATGATAATCAGAAAAAAAAAATTAGAGTTTGCCCTCCTGACAGCACTTCCCAGCTTCAAGCAGTCACTCAGGGAGCCCCAAGAGAGCATCCCTGAACTTGTCTACCACATTTTGATGCTATTTATTTTTTCAGCCTCCAGAGCACTGGAAGGAATTAAGCTCTGCGATGTGACAAGCACTGCAGAGAAAGCAGGATATATGCCGTACCTGTTGGCCACACGGGGAGGTTCAGGCACCCCTAACACCCCTCTCAGTGCCAGAGAGGACACACTCACTGCCCCATGATAGACCCCAACACAGGGTCAGCAAGAAGCTGCCACAAATACTCTGTACAGTGTAACAGAGCAAGAAGGAAAGGAAGGGCAAGGGAAGCAGCTGTCCTCTATTTGCTTCTGCAATCCCAGCCCAACCTCTGTTATTTGGATTTAGAGAAAACAGCCAGTATTCATTCTCTTGGTATAAAAGGTGGTTACACTTGCAAGAAATCAATTGGTGGTAATTTAACTGAAGGAAGAAGAAATTTAGAGGTTGATGCAGCTGTGATTTGACACAGGCTACACCAGGGCCCTTGGAAAACCTTAATTTCCTTCAGGCCAGCCTGTTCTCCTTGGTTCGCACTGTAATTAGCTTCCCCTGACATCCAGGCAGAGAGCCTAGACCAACAGTTGAAAATTTGGCCAGGTTATTACAACCTTTCAATAGCCTGGCAACAGCACCAATTAATATAGAGCTAACTGCCTCGCTATAAATGCTCTAAGGCGCACTGAAAAGCAAGCTTTGGCTCAAACAACTTCTAATCAAAGCAGGCATTAAAAAGAAAGCTTAAGAAATCACCCCCAAAAGGCCAGTGCAGAACTCCCTTGAAAGTCCAGCCCCAGCTGGCACCTGCACAAACAAGCCTGCTATGTTGGAAAAGGAAAAGCAAGGAAATGGAAGCAAAGGAAAACCCTACCAAATGACCCAGGGTTATCATTTGAGCTGTGGTTTTTCAATAATATAACAGCATCTGTGACATACTGACCATTCAGTAGTTGAATGGCACGCCTAGATTTAAAAAAAAAAAAAAAAAAAAGACATTTTGCTCCTTCCTTAATGCCTTCTTTAATTTATCTTCCAGGTTTTGGGGTCCCTTCATGGGTGCGCAGCTTTGGTGAAATCTTATTCCAGCTAGACGCAACAGCCAAGGATGCTGCAGCCCTCTGGAGAGGGCAGGGATGTAGCACCAAGCCTTATTCCTGACAAGCTCTGCCTCTCGAGCATGTGGCCTTCCTCTGGGGAGACAGCCAAAACGAAAAGGGAGAGAACTGAGGGCTGGGTCCAAGGTCCTGGGAAACACAAACCAAGCAGCTCTTCCGCATCTCCCATCACCAGCAGTATTTCTTTATCTTGGCCTTAAGGAGGAATTAAAGTTGCTGAGGACTAATTCAGGCTGTTCTTAACGTGCCACCCAGGAGCAGGCAAGCTCTGGTGCACATGCCACCAGCCATGCGGGAATCAAGGGACAAACAGGGCTGGAAAACCAATGTCCACATTAGTCAAACTCAAGAGCAGTGCTGGCTTTCAGCCAGGGGTTACTCCAGATGTTCTGCCCTGCATCTTGGGCTTTGGCTGCTTTACACACTGCTTTCCTCGCTCATGTCCACAGTGAGGACAACTATCTTGTCCCTCTGCTGAAAGGGCCACAGGTCCTAACACTAAAAACGCAAGGCTGCAGATTTTTAAAGGGACAAATCCAATGTTTCACTTTTTTCAGGCTGAATCCACCTCCTGTCGCTGACTCCAGTCACCTTCCCAGTACACCAGTTCAGGGAAACCAGTCAGTACCCATGGGAGTGGAAGCAGCATCCCACCCACCCATTCAGGAAGAACGCAGCAGCCTCACAGGGCAAGTGGTCCCCCATTAACCCAAAGAGTGCAAACAAGGTGGTGGGTGGTCCTGTCTCGCCAGCACCTGATGAACAGTGACCCAGGTGATCCATGTCAAAGCTGCTAACAACAATAGCAGCCCCAGTGTTAAGTGAGCTATGGATTTTCATCATCCAGCGAAATCACCAACCCCTCCTCAAAGCCAGAAATTCCTTCGGTGGTTTCTTCTTTAAGTTGGCCAATGGTTTACTATTTTTTTTTTTTAATTTACTTACTTCTTTAAATCCTGCCCTCTGGGTTAGCTGAAGGATACTATTGCCTGGGACAGACCTGCAGTGGTACACAAATGCACTGCTGGAGGGACACTTACCCTTCAGTTTGCTCCCCTCACTCCCATGTTTCCTATTCTTTTCCCTTAAGACAATGTCTGCAGCTAAATGAACACATTACAGCAGAAATTTTATACTTAATTTTTCCCTTGGGTGTTTTGCTGACCCTACCGAGAACTATATTTAAATGTGCAATTTCCTGGCTGGGCTCATTTGCAGTCCCTTCCCCCCAGCTGCCTATGCAAGCCTGGCCCAGAATCCAATTAGCTACTACCACCCTTTAAATCAAAGGCATTAAAAAAAAACCCTCAAACAAGAAAAAACAAAATCAAGGATTTTAATTGCATCATTCTTATTATATGTCTCAATACTTACAATTCCCGTGCTCTCTGGGAGGTGGGCTTGAAAGGCTGGAAGATGACAGGTTTCCAAGCAGACAAATTTATAGCCAGAACAAACAGTTTGACAGCAGAGAGACTCTGCCCACCCTAATCAGGGCATGTTGGGCTTAATACATGGCAGAGCTGGATGCAGGACCTGCCCAGCACCAGGGGAAGGAGCAGCTGCTCCCCAGCACCCGAGAGGAGGCATGGCAAGCACAACAACTTCCAGCTTTACACACAAAGAAGCACCTTCAGTCCATCTGGTTGTAACGCCAGGAACCTCCTTTCATCACCCCCAGATGCCTGGGAGGTGGTGGTGGTGTTGCTGCAGTTTTCAGAGGAGTTTAAAGTGAAGGGATGTCCAAAGCCCACAGACACTTTGGACATCCCTTCCACCAGGATTGCAGCTTGTGGCAGTTTCAGTATGAAGGCAAGGCTGTGGTTTACACGTGGTCAAAGGCAGCCACCTCCCACAGACAAGCCCAGAGAGCACCCAGCTCTATTTCTAAATAAGTGATCCAGCAATCAGAAGACTGGTCTACTTCTGGGATTTTGCTGGTGTCACAATTACTCCTTGGCCAGTTTCAGCTGGTCATGGTGACAGCCACTGCAGCAGCTGTACCACGTTCCCAACAGCCCCAGCTTTGCACATGAACAAGGCAAGGAGGATGTGGATTCCCACCACCATATAGCCCTGGTCTTCACCACGATGGAGGGGCACTTCACTCCTTTCCCCATCACATCTTTAAGGTTCCAGCTTTTGCAGGTCAGGGTCCCAACTGAGGATTGCTGTGGCTGTTCTGACTTAACGGCAACCTCAGAGCATCTCCAGAGCCCCTTTTGGGCAAGCTTCTTGACACCCCATCCTGCTCAGCAGCCTGTGCTCCAGCTCTTGGCTTCTTCCTGCCTCCAGGAGCCACTCAGCCGATCCCCAGAAAGCCTTTGGCTCTGGTGAATCTCCACAGGAGTGCTTGGCCAGGGCAGGAGGAGCCAGGCCCTGTGAGGCTGGAAGCCATCGGGAAAGCGGACATGCCATTTGCTGACTGACTGCAAGTGCCTCAGCCTGGACACCAGAGTTCCCAACTGCCGGCACTGCTTGGGAGGTACCACAGCTGCAGAAGAGGTCAAGGACTTTGGAACAGTCCCGTTGCTGCTGGAAATGGTGCTTCCCAATATCAGCAAGTGAGGAGTAGCTGGGATGACTTCGCTTCAAGATATTGGCTGTCCAGGTCCAAGCAAGCTGCCTTCAGCTGCTGGCAGGAGCTGGGTCCATCCCGAACAGTGCGGTCACCTGTACCTGCTCCTGAAAAAACACACGGGCTTGGCTCAGGCCTCCTGCCACCAAATCAGGGGACTGCAGAAATCCCATAGGTGAACCAAAAAACTCTTACGAGAGCGTTAGACAGCTCAGCCTCCGGGGGAGTGGAGCAGGAAAGGGTTTAGTACGAGCCACAGGCTTCTTGCCAAGAAACTAGAAGAGGCACCAAGTGATCCACAGGTCATGACAGCAGAACAGACAGCTCCAAAGAAGCTCAAAACAAGCACACTTGCATGGTGGGACAGAGACTCGCAACAGGAGGGAGCACTGCCAAAATAAATGTATTAAAGCACAACGATGAAACATCTTTCTTCATTGACTCCCTGATTCCACACCCTTCCTTTAGAGAGGAAAAGATACACATGGACAGATGATTTTGCAGAAAGCCATCAGCTAGGAAGATCAGATTCCCCAAGAGATCCACACCTCTGAACCATCTTCCTCTTCTCTTCCACGCAGCTACACTGACAACTTGCAAAGATGCTCTGCAGAGCTCCCTAATGTGCTAGAAACCAGTTTGACGGTGAAGTGTCAATGTATTTCTAGCTTAATAAAAGTTGGGGCATGGGAGAAGAGAGGGAAGGAATGAGACCGATTGTCTTAGACAAAAAGACTGGAATGGATGTCACAGCAGAGAACGTTTCAGGCCAAGGAAATATTTATTCATACCTAAAGAGCACGGAATATTAAATACTCTGGAAACTCTCCTCCACAAAGCCTTAGTGGAGTGAGGCTCTTAGCACCTCGCAGTAACCCCAACACACCCTCAATGCATCCAGGTGTTTCTACACAGATCACAGCAGAAATTCAAGAATACCTTGGCATCACAGCCGTGCTGTTAGCAGGAGGCTGGCACACACACTGTGACAAGGGCGAGCAGCCTCAGCCCTGAGGGCCAGGGACCTCATGAGGAATGAGGGGACAGGGAAGCTGGGCAGGCACCGAACCAAAGGCGACACAGCAACATGCTACTCTGGAGTCAAATCGGAGACAAACAACCAGCCCTTTGGCCTTGCATCCCCAGAGCACCTGCAGTTCTTTGACTCAGATCTGGAGGCTTATTTTCTATTGCTGTGGTATTTCAGATGCAGTTATCGCCTGTGCCTGATGCTGTACGGAGAAAACACTGGTCCCTGCCATGAGGTTTATCCTCTTAAGGTAAGAAAAAATGCCACCAGCAGACAGATGTTTGGAGGAGCATGAGGAAAGCCATAATGGCGTTGCCCATTTTTTCAGGACATGCCGCAGAAGAACAGATTCCCACAGGTGGGGCATAATCTTATATTGCTCTTTTGCTGCTGTGATAATCATTCCGAATGGCAGGCATACAGTGGCATTTGGGTGAAGCGCAGCCACTTTTTGACTCCTTGGAAACAGCAAAATGAAAATTAACAAAAAATGCCAGTTCCGTTCTGCAGTCTGACTTAAATCAATCTATTTGGCATTAAGTAATGGACTCCCAGCAATTGCTATGAATAAACCATGCCTTTTTACTATTGCTTCAAGGCAGATTATAAGCACTGCTCACATCAATACTGTATGAGAAAGGAAAAAGCAGAAGCCTGATTAGAGTATGGAAACATGTTGGAAGAGACGCCTGATCTCTTGAACATGTAAATGCATAGTAGTAACGTGGCCCGATTTGCCAGCTGAAAGCACCGAAGTTCATGACCACTACTACAGAACAAAGGCAGACAAAGCATCACACCCGTGAAGGCATTGCACTGATCTGACAGCACTGTCAAGGAGCTATAAGCCCTCTCAAGTTTCCAAAAAACCCTTCCTTCTGCCTCTTTCCTCCACACTTCCCCAGCCGTCCCCCCGCCAGTGCTGTGCCCATTAGGCAAGCTGAGACGGATGACCTCATTCTCACCATTCCAGCAGATCCCACCCTGCACACACAGTAACCCCCCAGCCCAGCCCCATGGCAGCAGCACACACACATTCCTGGTCCCTCTGCAGCCAGCCAGGGCTGGCCTGACAAGGTGCACCCAGCCATCACCCACTGCTCCATGCCTCTCCGCCTGAGGATGCGGTGCTGACAGAACCAGGCAAAAAAACCCTCATCTCAGGTCCGTTTTGTACCTGGGAGCCTCAGATACCATTAACCTTTGCCAGTTCAGCTACCTGACAGCTACAGAAGGGTCAGCCTGGACTTCAGCACCACAGCATCTCATCAGCCAAGAGGTCAGGGGGTGAATCTTCTGTCCTCATACCACCACTTGAGGCAGGCACAGCATCGGCACAAGCAGACCGAAACCCTTGGTTCCAGCACAAACAATACCACAGAACAGCACTACCCAGACACCGTCACTAGTAGCGGGTGTTAGGAAGTACCAAAATCAAGACTTGACTTGTCTAAGTGGTTAGCTTATGCATGCGTACTATAATTGTCACAGGAACACTGCACCAGGATCCTACTGCCTTCCAAGGATTTTGATTTCTTTGGCATGGGGGTACCACCTTCTATATCACCAGTATCCAAACCCGGTTCTCTCTCCTTCCCTCCCAGTTCTTCCACACTGATCTGTAACCATTCATAAAAGACGGGGAGGGAAGCTCTGAAGAAGCAGAATACACCTTTCCAAGGCAACACTCAGCTCCCTTGAGGGGCAAATCCATCCTCTTCCTTTCATGCTACCATCAATCACTTTTCACATGCTGCAGCAAGGAAGCCTCCTTCCCTAATGGCGTTGTGATTCATCCTCAGATCACCTCCATCCCAGACTCCCAGCAAGGAGGCAGCTCACACATCTTCCAGTTTCTTGTCCACAGACGAGCAAGGCACCAGGTGCTGGGGTTGGACAAAGGAAAGGGAGGGCAGCAGACACCCAGCATGAAGCAACAGCTACAGATCTTCTAGCAGGGCTTCCTTTGAGCATCCCAATTTCTCTCCGAGAGCCCACATCAGAGCAGCAGATCAGACTTAGACCACCAGCTTTTTCTAGCACATGAGGAGGTCCAGAGGCAGGAGGAAAGCTCCAGCAATGCCTGCGTGTTGCCAGTACCATGGCGAGGAAGCACAAAGGCAGGAGCTAGTTGAGAGTAACTTGACAGAGCTCGATGCAGCAGCATGGGAGCTGGTAATTATGGTAATTACAGCCAGCCTCAGGTAGGTATGCATGCACAGCACTCTGCAAAGCAGTGCTGGCACTTTTTTTCCCCCCGCTGCTGCCCAGTTCCTTCAGTTTTATCCATTAGATGCGACAGCCTGCAACTGCGGGCTTCATGAGGCTGTGCCCATGCTACTTCTATATATAAAATCCTACCCTCAGCAGCTCTTTTGTGGTTTTAGGACTTGCTTTATTATATAGAATAGAAACTCGAACTACTGTCTAGAGTGGAAGGTGGGGAAGAAAAGACAGAAACCCATGATAAAGTCTCTCATGACTACAAGGGACCAACAGCAAAATATTCTGAGTTAATACGTACACCAGGCAAAAAACTTAGCTCTATCCCAGCCAAAACCAGAACAGCTGCACTCAAAACTGCAAGATAAAATTGTGAGCAATCTCTGCAGCAGAGGGACAGCTGAGAAACACAAGCCACCAGGACAGCAGCATCTCACCACAGAACACTGCTCCAATACAGCAGCAAACTGTCAAATGCAAGCAATAAAGGCCAGGTCACTAGGGCATGATGATCTCACACCCCTTGGTACAACTGATTCACACTTTCACCACAGTCACAAATCAACACTAACGCACCCTCAGAAGGTGTTATTCAGCCTGGGCTTCTTTAATTTTCCTTTTCCCACTCCAGCTGAGCCTCTCGTGTCTGCTCCTGGTTTAACAGCTATGCTAAGCACTCAATGTTTGGGTCTATCTGTGAATTGGAGCTCCAGGTTACCAAGGAAATCTGTAGCCAGAGGAAACAACTGAACAAATCTTCATGTTAATGTAACAGCCTACATACCAAATCATCCCTCTCCATTTGAAAGCCTTGTGGGTCTGCAGGACTTGCTTCTACAGAGCATACTTAGAGTTCAACAGCCATACTAGAGATCCATGTAAAGTGAGAATACCAGAGGCAAGGTGGAGTTTTTTCCCCTCTGAAGTTGAAGAAAGTGTTACCTGCACAGCTGTGCAAAGTCAGGAGTCTTGCCCTGCACAGTTTCCCCATGGGAACAGGGACCTAACATCCATCCAAAATGGGTCATTAATGCTTTGTCCTCACAAGGTCACACAATTATGGAGCCACCTGGCTGCAAAAAAACAATCAGCACACCATGGAAACCACCATGGGATATTGCAGAGGAACTGCAGGTTTCAGGGAGCTGCTCTTCCTCCCACCACGGCACACAGCTCTGTTTTTGGTGGCTTAATGCAGACCCCTCTGCTCTGCAACAAGGACTCTCATCAAAACATCAGGCTCCGCTGCCAGCTGAAAAGGATGGGACACAGTCCTCCTCACTTATACTGCAGTGAGAAGAAACTACCAGAGACAGTGAATTGCAAATGGTAGCAAAAAAAAAAACCGAGGTAATGAGTTTGGCTCTGCTGACTTTAGGGAAGCAGCTGTCACTCAGCATCAGCAGAAAGGAAGGCTGGATTTCCATGGCTTTCTTCTTGTCCAGGACATACATATGGCTACTCTGCAGAGAGTCCAGCAAGGGAACAGGAAAAAGGGGAAGGATGCCCGTATCTCAGCAAGACACATATTCAAGTGCTGCTCCAACAGACAGTAGCACATCACAGCCTTGCTGTTTACACTCACACCAGCATAATTAGAGCAGTCACTCTTAACCAGCTAACAATTTCACCATAAACTCTGCACAATACTGAAGAATTAATCGCAACATTTCACAGCCTTCCCTGAACACAGCCACCAATCTGCAGAAACATTGAAACCACCCCAGAGACAAACAGGCTAAATTAATCCCACATGGCTTCTGGCAAAAAGAACAACTATTTCAGAGGTACTCACCCTAAAATAATGCCTGCCCAGGGCAGCAACCCAAAAGAAACAAGTCCTCAACAAACCACACCTTTATCCACAAGGCATGACTCAGCTCCTGTGCTGGTGCCACCAAGAAATAAAATAGAAGGGTTCATCTATAGCCAGGTTTCATTCCCTAAACCAGCAGGTTTCTGGGCTCAGAAGCTCCCAGCTGCCATGGGACAGCCTTCCCTTCCAGCTGCAAGCCTCAGCCCACTGAGAAGCCGTGTCCCCAAAAGGTTTTGACCTTTCAGGAAAACTTCCCCATCAAGGGACACCAGCACATGAAAGGAATTTAAAAAAAACCAAAATTCTCTGATGTCATGTACGTGACACTAATGACAAGTATTTATGCTTCTCCCTGTTTCTGTTCATATCACTTATGTCAACAATAAAACTGAAGACTGCAACGGAACAGGAATATATTTCTAAAGACTTAGCCCAGCAGGAAAAGTGACCAAGAAATCCAGACTGCAAATTCTTAAGCAAGTTAGAACTGCAAGTTACACAGTGCTTGACTGCACCCCACCATTAATTAGGAGCTCTATAAAATGACTGCATTTGTATAGGTTAAAAACTAGACTGGAAAGCAACACAGTAGCTGAAAACCAGAAATATAGGATGAAAACCAGAAATATAGGAAAGGTTGAGTCTGATTTCCAGATGGATTTTTTCATAACCCTGATGTTTGATTCCAGGAAAAAAAAAAAAAAAAAGCTACACTTGCTAATTCAAAGCAACCCTTGAAGTAAGGCACAAGCCTTCTCTGGGAACCCACAGAGGACCTCCCTGCTTCATCACATCTCTGGTTTCATCCCTTCTTCCCCGTGCCTGTCACCAGGTGCCACTTCTCACCCAGACCAAGACCAAGGGCAGGCAGCTCTGGGCCAGAGGCACACTACACTTGCTGGTCACCCAGGACCTGGGGAACTCCATTTCTCAAAAATACCGCAACAACCTCCAAAGGGATCTGCAGCATCCTGGCCTGTTGCTGATGTCCCTAACAGAGCATGGTTTTCTGTGATTAGGGACTCAGTCCTTAAAGCCACCACTTGCGGCCAGCTTCACAAGCCTGAGAAACATCTGAACTTCTGAAAAGCTGGCAACAGGCATGTACACTTACACCTCACCCACCACCACAAATCAGCAGCCACTCTCCCACGCATCCATGAAAGTTACTGCAGCTTCTTTCCACCATTATCTTTTACATTAGTATTCTATCCCAATTTATCCATTAGCAGAATTTCTTCTTTAGAAGGCTTCAGACATTTTTCTCCAACCATGCTAGGCTTAACAGCTGTCTTAATTAAAACATGCTTGACAACATGACATTATTTGATAAAAGTCATTTATCTACTTCACCCAATGCTTTGATGCTTTATCTATCACAAACATCACTAACCAACCCTCAGATCTGCCATGACGACTGTGTTATGTCAACAGTTGCTTCTGTACACGTCAATCATCCCCACCACTTTTACAGCCAGCTACCCACATTCATTTCTCCAACCACGTATCTTCTGATGACTGGGTCACCTCCCTGCATGTCGGATGCTTGCTTCTTAAAGCAAGTAAGATCCTGTGCCAAAAAATAAAGGACTGAAGATCAGAAGAGAAACCATGAAGAGAAAGACGTAAGAGGAAGAATTTTGACAGGGGTTACTGTGTACCTAGTTTTCCCCAGATGTGTCTGCTTCCCTACCTCTTAAGGCACAAGGCAGTAAGATTTTATCTCATACCAACTCTATACTTCGCTTTTACACTGGCAGCTTTGTCCAAAAGACAAAGGGGTAACCTGCCTCCTCACTGGTTCTCAGCAAAGGGACAGGCTCAGCTGCCCATCTTCTCCAACTGCCAAACCTCAGCAGCAGGGCTAGGTACCAGCAGGCATCTGCCAGAAGCTGTGCAGGAAGAAGTCTCCCCCCACCCCAAATTAGAGTTATGTCAACAGTTGCTTCTGTACACGTTTACCCAAATTAGAGGTGGGTAAAAAACCTACAAATGAGCAGAGCCTGCCTCTCCCTGCAGCCAATGTGTGCTGGTGCTTTGAGCTGCTGAACAGACCCATGGACATGCCACCTGCTCATCACCCACCTGCACTTCAGGGCAGTAACGGGTATGCTCTCTCCAGGCATCTTCCCAAGGCAGAGTAATTGCACATATTGATTTCAGATGTTGTCAGACAAACTGCCTTCCACAACTCCAGCACAGGCAGAATTCTCACATTGAGCTCCCCACCAACACATGCCCTTCCCCCCCCCCCCCCCCCCCCCCCCCCCCAACTCGGCTTGCCCGGATTTGCATCAGATTTATCCTCTCTGCCCCTCAGCCAGGCAGACAGGTCCTCTGGAGAGCCAAACCACCCTGCTGATAGCCCACAGAGGCCAGCCAGCACCCCAGCTTTTTTCTGAAGCCTCTTACAAAAGAGGTTTCTCCTTCCCCTGCTCCTGGGTAGCAATGACCCTGTCAAGGCTCTCCTAAGGTCAGCAGTGACACTTGCAGGCTTGGTTTTCAGACACGGCTGTCCTCAAGAGAGGCTGGCACAAACAACTGGGTTAAATACACCCTTCAGGTAACTTCAGGGAACAAACACCAGCAAGAAGAGATGCTGTACTCTGGCGAGCAGACCCTTGTCTGAGGTACAGTGACACACTCAGCATAGTGGCACTTCTTCAAACGCAGCTGAGGTCCAAACCACAGAAGTGCCTGCGGTGACCGTTACCTCAACGGTGCTTCTTCCTCCAGCAAACAGAATGCTGCCATGCCGTCCTTCCAAGCATCTCCTCTGCTGCAGGCTGAAGAGATTCCCGTTGTAGCCACCCCATGAGAGCCCGTAAGGGGACAGAAATCCCACGGTCCCTTCCCAGCAAAAGGAAGCTGAGCCTTGAAAGGCTGGTTAGTGCAAGGACAATGAATTTCATCAGGCAAAAGCCTTTAGTGTTTAATGAACATCCTAATGAAGGGGCACAGGTGCCCCAGCAGCACAGGCTTTGAAGGCCATGGCAGACGTCAAGAACCAAGAGGCTGTGTGAAGTGATGGGGGCATCTCACTGTCCCTCGGGACAACGCTGGGCAGGCGAGGTCCCCTTGCAGCTCTGCTCCAGAAGAGGCTGGGTGAGTTGCTCTGCCCACCCTCCCTGGGCCAGCAGCTGTCCTGGGAGGGTACGCACCCCCACACATCCCACTCCAAGCATGCCAGCTCCGACCCACAAGATACATCCCAAAAGCGTGGAGAAGAAATAGCTGGAGACAGCTCCAGATTGAAGGCACTTCATACCAGTGAACCTCAAAAAAAGAAAGCTATCAGCAGCCAGCACCTACTGTGACTTAAAGCCCAGCCTTCATACCGTATCGAGCAATAACATGCCTGAACTCCTCGCTGGAAAAACAGGCTGGTGCTTACACTCCTGGTTGCTAAGATCTGGCCTTCTCCAGGCAAAAGCCATGGGAGCAAGCCCAGGAAAGCATTTTATTGCTGTGCCTGGAGATTAATCCTATGCATACCACGCACCCCAGCCCAAGCACGGGGCACAGCACAGCGAGCTGTGCCATGCGCAGGGATGTGTTGGAGCACAGCCCCATCGCACTGGCTTTGCTTTTTCTCTTCAAGCAACCAAGATAACGGCTCTCTGCTTGCCTTATCCAGTCAAAAGCAACACTTCAAAGCCATCCCGTGTCAAACGCCAGAACTAATTGAAGCTGCCAGAGATGCCTCGCAGGGAGGAGGTTAACGCGTTGTGGGAAGCGGCACCGTAAGCTTGACTTGGAACCACAGAGTATTGTAAATAGCAGAGCAACAGTCTATTAAACAAAACCTGTTCCATTAAGTTACAGCTACAACAGAACGGTAATTTTAGCTTCATCAGAGGAGCTGAAGAAAGCGATATCCCTGCAGGATCAGCAGTTTTCCTTGCTCACAGCACACAGGCCTGTGGAAGCCGCAGTTTGTTTTCCCTCCCTGGCAAGGTAAGCGGGGCAGGGGAGCTGAGCCCCCCTCGGGCCGGGCTGGTGCAAAGGGGAGGACAGCGCTGACCCGGGTAAAGGCCCCCCCCGCCCCAGCCCGGCCCCCAGGACAGGACAGCGCTGACCCGGGTAAAGGCCCCCCCCGCCCCAGCCCGGCCCCCAGGACAGGACAGCGCTGACCCGGGTAAAGGCCCCCCCGCCCCAGCCCGGCCCCCAGGACAGGACAGCGCTGACCCGGGTAAAGGCCCCCCCCGCCCCAGCCCGGCCCCCAGGACAGGACAGCGCTGACCCGGGTAAAGGCCCCCCCGCCCCAGCCCGGCCCCCAGGACAGGACAGCGCTGACCCGGGTAAAGGCCCCCCCGCCCCAGCCCGGCCCCCAGGACAGGACAGCGCTGACCCGGGTAAAGGCCCCCCCCGCCCCAGCCCGGCCCCCAGGACAGGACAGCGCTGACCCGGGTAAAGGCCCCCCCCGCCCCAGCCCGGCCCCCAGGACAGGACAGCGCTGACCCGGGTAAAGGCCCCCCCCGCCCCAGCCCGGCCCCCAGGACAGGACAGCGCTGACCCGGGTAAAGGCCCCCCCCGCCCCCGCCCGGCCCCCAGGACAGGACAGCGCTGACCCGGGTAAAGGCCCCCCCGCCCCAGCCCGGCCCCCAGGACAGGACAGCGCTGACCCGGGTAAAGGCGCCCCAGCCCGGCCCGGCCCCCCGGGCCCCAGCCTGGCTCGGAGCCAGCGGCAACCCGCACGGCGCACCCCACACCACCTACCGCCCCCTCTGCCCCCGCTCCCCCGCTAGAAAAGGGACAGACACGACTGCTGCGACGGGCAGCCCGCTCAGGACTCCCGGTTTTAGGTCTGTCCGTCCCCCGCCCCCATTTACTTTGGGGCCTCGCCGCTCCCGCAGCCCAGGGGACGAGGCAGCTGCCCGAACGCGCCCGCCCCGGCAGCCGGCCCTCGGCCGCCGCACGCCTCCGGAGCCCACCCGCCGTGCGCCCCCGCCGGGGCGCTGCCCACGGGGTGAACCCGCGTGTGCGCGGCCGCACGGCAGCGGCACCTGCCCCAGGCCGGGGAGGTGCCGCCAGCCCCGGCAGGGCTGAAAGCGGGAGACCCGCGGGACGGGCAGCGCGGCCTAGGCGGCCCCTCAGAAGGGAGGGGGCGCCGAGAGAGGCCGAGGGGACTCGAACCCGCCACCCCGCGCCCGCCACTGCCACTCACCTGCGCCCGGCACCGCCGGCTCCAACGTGCCACTGTTTGCGGCGCCCGGCGAAACTGCCCGGCCCGCGCCCTATCAGCGTGCGCCGCCCCGGCCGCCTGCCCCTCCCATTGGCCGCGCGGCGGCTGAGCCCTCCCCCCCCCCCCCGGCTCTAAATAGCCGCCCCGCGCGCCCGCTCCCATTGGCTGGCGGCGGCCGCGCCTCCCCGGGCCCGCACGGCGGCAGTCGGTCGCTGCCCGGCGGGCGCTGTGAGGGAGAGGCGGCGCTGGGCGGGCGCGGCCGCGGGTTCTGAGGCAAAAACCCCCTTTTTCGGGGGTGTGCGGCTGGATGGTGCCCAAGCAGAAGCACACCTGGGCTAAGGGCGGGCTTTTGGGTGAAAACACCGGGATTTTTGGCAATATAACCAGGCAAAGTGGTGCTGGCACGGCAGGGAGCCGAGGCGCTGCTGGGCCCAGGGGGTTGCACCAGGCGAGGGATGTGGGGGCGGGCAGGGGGGAGACCAGCGGTGGGGGGACAGGCAACAAGGTGGCTGCTGCCTGGGCTGTGGGCGATCAGGCAGTGGGGGCAGGTGGTTTCATGGTACCCTGACTCCAAGGAGGCCGTGAGAGCGCATCTCCTGGGGCAGGCGGCCTTGTTCTGCGGATGCTTGCCCAGGGGTCCCCGCGCACCCTCAGTGTGGCCAGGTGTCCCCTCAGCCAGGCTCTGGCTCTACAGTCAACCCTGACCATGTGCACAAGCATTTTCTGAAGTGTTACAGCAATAGGGAGAAAAGCTGCACGTCAACTAATCCCACTGCCATCACTCGAGGAAGTCCTACAAGCAGATGCCCGCCATGTTTTATGACTCATGCTTTGGCTTTATTTTTCCCTCCAGCTCTCTTTTACCTACTTGGCTCACGGTTGACCGTGCCCCTGGGTCAAGGGGTTCCCACTGCAGCCCTGCACCCAGCTGTGAAGTGTGTTTCCTGTGGGATTTGTGAGGATGTCCATTTTGTGACAAGTGACTTGCAGCCGGGCTTCGCTGGGCTCCCCACTGGTGGTCAGGTCGCCACCAGGGGATCTTGCCTTTAGCAGAAGAGCAAGAGTTGGATTAAATCCATGTCCTGACTCAACCCACTGCAGGCTGCTGCTCCTTCCCGCTGTGAGAACAAGTGGGTAGAAATGCCTGTGCCTCCTTCCAATGGGCCTGAAATAGTCCTCCGCTTTGGAAACAAATTAATTTCTTACCATGGGTTTCATATCTCAAAACAACTCAACATATTAATAATGCAGCTTGTGCTTTGCTACCAACTTTGTCTCCCATCCCAAAAAGCCTTGCTCAGGTTGTCACTGTGTTTAGAGAAGTATCAAAATGTAATTAAGAGACACTAATCATTAAAATACCAAAGTCATTTCGTAAGCCTTGCAAAGACTGTGAACTTTTTCACTTACTCATTCTGTGGGTATGTGTCTTGTAGTCAGACATACCATACTGCAATTTACCATGTGCAACCAAGTCTTAATGTTTCCTGCAGAAATGTGCTTTGTCACCCTGGCCAGTCACAGGCAGCTGAGCAGCTCTCTACGGATGAACAGGTTTATCCAAGGCTAACGCCCTTTCACTTCCACCTAAACTATTTGTCCATTCCACTTGCCAGTTTTCAGTCAAAAATGCTTTGAACTGAAATGTTTTGAATTTAGCTTGAAATCTTTGAGACCTTATTTGCCTACAGTTAATCTTTGAATTGGTAAAAAATAATGGATCCAATTATATGATCACAACATGCTCTGTCCCCTTACTTATTTTGCAAGGAAGAAAACAAACAAACAAAAAAAGTGGTTTTATCATTAGCAAACTAAAATTCCAGCACTTGTGTGGTTCTAAACTTGACTATTAAAGAGTTACTACATTCAGTGAAATGATCCCTGTTAGAAAGATGGAAAGGATTGTTCTTTCAGCTTGCCACAGAGAAAATCCAGCAGAGAAGATCTTCATGAACAGGAAACACTGGGGCAGAGAAGGGCTCTTGGACCAGGTGAACAGCAGTGTGACATAAAACAGCAGGAGGGTAACAGAGCCTGCCATGTTTTAGTGTGAAAACACATTTTCTGGGTTTTACCATTGGCAATTTGTCAGTCTCCTTGAGCATATTTTGTTCACAATTGTGACAGTTTTTTCCATGTTTTCATGTCTCTTAAATATTATTTGGTTCAGGTTTGCACTTCAGGTATACAAAATTCCTTCCTGTGGCAGCTAGAGCACCTAAACCGAAACAAAAATATAAAGTATTGAGGGCCCATGGTTTCTGAAGGAGGGTGTTTGGGGCAGCATCTTTCCACCCTTGGACCAATCACCAGCAGCTGGAAATACTTCTTCATTTCTCTTTCCATGCAGAAAGCCTTTCTGACAGAACTAAGAAGGCAAGGAAATGCTAGGGTTTATTTTCAACACCAAAGCTTGGCACAAAAGGTTTCCAGCATCTCATGCTGCCCGGGTTTTATGGGACCTCTCCCTTCCAGCCCACATTTGGTCTCTGCTCGTGGCAGTGGAGCTTCATTTGGCTAAACCCCAGGGCTTTTAGGAGCAAGGATTTGGCTGGTCTTTCTCTGGCAGTTCCCTGGTTCCTCTGTATATCCAGAGAAGGGCAACAGAGCTGGGGAAGGGGCTGGAGCACAAGTCTGACCAGGAACAGCTGAGGGCACTGGGGGTGTCAGCCTGGAGAAAACGAGGCTGAGGGGGGACCTTCTCACTCTCTACAACTACCTGAAAGGAGGTTGTAGCGAGGTGGGGGTTGGTCTCTTCTCCCAACTAACAACCGGTAGGACAAGAGGAAACAGCCTCCAGTTGTGCCAGGGGAGGCTTAGATTGGATATTAGGAAAAATTTCTTCACCGAAAGGGTTGTCAAGTGCTGGAACAGGCTGCCCAGGGATGTGCTTGAGTCACCACCCCTGGAGGTATTTAAAAGACATGTAGATGTGGCACTTAGGGACTTGATTTAGTGGCAGACTTGGCAGTGCTGGGTTAATGGTTGGATTCAGTCTTAAAGGTCTTTTCCAACATAAATGATTCTAGGATTGTAACAGGTCAGCAGAGAGCCTTATCACCTGGAGTTCATGCTTCCAAAGCTTTTGCCTCCTTCCAGCAGCGCCAGATATTACCTAATGATCACTGATTAGATATCATCTCAAGGCTGCTCATCTGCAATCACCGATGAGATATCATCTCAAGACACCCACCAGCCTGAGCTCCTGGGCTGTCTGTTGGTCCTGATGGACTCTCAAGGAAAGTAAGACATGGCTATGAGCAAAAGCAAACCCTCCTCCCAGCCCTGAGCAGTTAGAGCCCCACCAACCTCCTTCTTGGATGCCCAGGTATAAGTGCTCAGCACCCAGGAATGTGGCTGTGCCCATGGAGAGACCGTGCTCTTGTGGCTGTGGGGCACGAGAGATGCTCTGAAAGACTGTAACACACAGAAGGTAAAACACTGACCTGTTTCACAAGGGCTGTCAATTTGACCAAGCAGG
The DNA here is from genome assembly GCF_023634085.1 of Falco cherrug. Taxonomy (NCBI): domain Eukaryota; kingdom Metazoa; phylum Chordata; class Aves; order Falconiformes; family Falconidae; genus Falco; species Falco cherrug. Next base: position 105,171,642 of record NC_073697.1, on the reverse strand, counting down.
GCCTTGCTCATGCAGGGACAGCTTAGCTTCTCTTGAGCGATGAGGAAAACTTTCAGCCTTCTGCTCCTCTTGCCATAACTACTGCTGAGAAGTATTTTCAAGCGTTCCAGAAGTCATGTGGGCTGATTCATGTTTGGCTTGAAGATGCTGTTTGGAAAGTGCTGAGGATTGTCCCCTAAAGACCTGTCTCCGTTAGCATCAGGCAGTTTAAATCACCAGTGACGTCTGAAGCACGGTTTTAGCACCAGCATCAGGGTTTGAAAGTATCGCCTCTGGCAAAGTCTGCTAGCACTTGGCCTAATGAAATAACCTGGTTAGCTAGTCTCAGTCAGAAGCTGCTATTTCTTCCAGAAAACAGAACAAAACAATCACGTGCCTCAGTTTCCCTTTTCATAATACACAGGTGTGTAGCAGCGATGACCAGTGCAAAAACAGTCCCAAATAACGTCTCTCTGAAGCTTAGATACGAGGGCTATAACATTAGAACAAGACTTTGGTATTTCTGTTTGATAGCAGTCGGGTGCAGTTGGTTGGTTACTGTTATTTCTCGTGTGTTTTCTGGGTGCAAGGACTGGGAGGGTGTTTAACCTTGAGTTACTACAGTCACGAGAGGGAGACTTTACATTTCCCCAGGCATTTCACAAATATGTTTAGATTAAAAAAAAGACTTGAAGCCATCATTTCTTTTAAGGACAGCTTGGGGCAAATCTCTTTGTGGTGCCATAAAGCTGAGCAGGATCTGTGCTTGGTACCAGGAGGCAAAGCTCTGTTAACTGAAATGATCCTGACTTACCCCTGTTAAAAAGCCCATCGGTTGACTGCGCTGTTGCTATATTCAGAATCCATTTGGACACTTTGACTTTTACGCTTTCTAGAATAAGGCAATAAAGCAATTAGAAATAGATAACAGAAGGAGAGAGCACTTCACCAAAGAAAGGAAAAGAAAATAGCCTGACATAATTAATACAGAGCTGGCAGCAGCAAAAATGAACTGTAACAGCCATACTGTCACCGGGACTATGGCTGCAGGCTGAGCTGCAAATGTCTAGCGCTCTCATGACAGAGGGTCCTTTTGCCACCCAGCACAATCTGGCCTGAGAATGCACATCTTTGGGACAGAAGGAAATAAAAGCATCCTTTAGAGGCTGGGAGGATGTAAATGTCAGCACTTCACTGTGTGCCAGCCAGAGGATTTATCCGACTGAAAACATGCTCCCACATCAAAAGAAAAAGGGAATTAGTGTAACCAGAAAGGCAGATGCTTTTTTTAGGGAAAAATCCAAGAATGTCCTAAGTGGAAGATTGGGTTAAAAATAAAAGAGAGTCTGCTGTGTCAGAGAAAGAACGAGTAGGCTTGTAGATAGGAGAGATTGCACAGCATAGGAGCTCTCTCTTTCTTTAGTGTTATTCATTTTTAATTTGCATTGTTATAGTGTCTGGAAACACCAGGTGGAAATCAGGGCCTCATTGTGCTGGGAATTGTGCGCAAACATAATGATTAAATGTTGCCAGCTCTGCAGAGGTTGAAATATAATTCCTCATCTCTGCAGTATTACTAACCAGCATAATTATTGCTGAATAATTTTTCTGCAATTGCTCTGCTGGAATATCTGTGCCACTTGATTTCTCTCAGAGTAACCACACCTCAGGGGATGAAAAGATATATTTGTACCAGGTCCAACCTGGTAACCTTCACAGATAACAACTGGTCAGAAGCAGAATCTGTTCACCACATTTGCATAGGCATTCAGAAATTATTTGCTGGTGCCTTGGTTTCCCTTTCTGTAAAACGGGAATAGTAACACTGCACTCAGGGCTCACGCTCTTTATCTAACCCCCATGATCGGTGCAGGAGGCCTCTGTAAGGCCCTTAGAGGACTATACTGACAACATCACACATAAAGGCTTGTTAGTGCTGTTTGTAGTGATTTGGGATTAGCTGGAGAAGATATATTCTTTCTGTTGTGTTTTCTGGCTGAAAGGACTGGAGGCAATGTTTGATTTGCTGAAGGTTCCTTTTCTATTAGTGTTTTCCTATTAGCTAAATAACCATGTAAAATCCAAAACGCAACTAAACAAGGAGTTAAAAAACCCAACAACCTGACAACCCTCAGTTGCCACAGCGTAACTAGGAAGCAACACAGCCAACTGTCATTGAAGGGGTCTTTGCACAATGACTAAATCCCTTTGGGTTTCTGTGACACTTTGGCTCACTGCTCAGAGGTCAGAGAGCAGCAGGGTACACTGTCTGCATTTGTTACAGCTTCAAATACAGGCGCTTTCTGGCCACAACCCATGGCAAGCACAGAAAATTCTTCCCTAACCCTCACAGCAAGGTCAGGTCAAACCCAAAGGACCAGGAGTGTGGTCCTGATGGTCACCCACACCTCCCCATGGGCACTTGGGCTGAAAGCCCTCCACGCAACAAGCTCACTAGCAGCACTAGTGCACTGCAGGGTGCAGCCAGCCTTTCTCTTTTGCCCTTAAGGGCAAATCTTCAAGCGGTCACTATTTCCCTTTTTCAGTGCTTTAGATAGGCAGACTTCTAACTGCTGTGTACTACCCTGCGTTCAGTAATTTTGCATGAATTTCAGCGAACCGCAAGGCACTGGGAGAAGGAGCTGGGAGCTGCAGTGCAGAAACAGGGCACCCACACCAACCAAGGCTTCCCCGGGGGGCTGAGCAGTCCTTCCTCTTCGCTCTGCCACCCCTGAACACCAGCTCCAGCCCTCTGCCAAGAGGAGGGACCAAAACAATTGCCATGGGCTTTCCCTGCCTTTTCATACCACAGAGAGGATCTGTGTAACTTAAAAAAATCAGACACATGCTCAGTTTCCCCCAGACAGCTATTGCTCTGCGTGGCACCCACCTGAAAACCACGGGTCCTGGGGGCCCTACCTTAGAGAAGGAGCTTGTTTTGGTGAAAGAATTCAAATTACAATATCACATTCCGCCGTTTGCAGAAACGGTTAGTGAATGAAAAGCAAACAAAAGGATCCCCAAAGATTGTGCATTTTTAAAAACAAGCAAGGAGATGAGGATAAATCCTCCAATGGTTTTTAAAGCAGTCTTGGGACTTTCAGGAATCCCAGCTCAGAGGTTTTGAATAGCAACTACAGGGGATCATTTACAAGTAGCATTTTCCCTAATTTCCTATTCTGCCTTTAAATACTTCCTAGGAAAGAATAGGGGCTTTGCCTTACAAGCAGCTTGAAATATTAAGCAGCCAGAAACACCCCCCTGCTCTACCTGCAGCCTTGCACCGGTTATTTTAAGTTATGACTGGAGATTGACCCAGTTTAAGTGGGTGCAAAAGGTTACCTGAAGGCTTTGTTTGACGACAATTTTCCTCAGGCATGCCTGTGTGAAATGGTCTCCCAGTCCCCTCTGCTGGTTGCAGCTTGCTGGAGGGCTGCACCGTTGCACAAGACAGCGACTGTGCGGTGCTTCGCCTCAATGAGCGCTGCAGAAGACACCGGCTGCCTGGGGATGCCACCAGCCCCATGCCCTCAGTGCCCTCTAAGGAGGCACTAACCCCTCCAGAGACTGGGGAGCTTTTCCTCACCCTCATCGCTGCATCTCTAATATAAGCACCCAGCATCTCTCCTAACAGCGGTCAGCATCGTGAAAAAAATCAGCCAAATGGATAACCTTACAAAAAGCACCCCTTCCTGTGAAAGCTGAGGCATCCTTCCGAGACCAAATAACCTCCCCATGGGGAATGTATGGCTTGAAACGTTTGTTGAGCTTGTGACCAAATATCACCTGCAACAGTTTGTGGCACATGCTGCCGTGTCCCTACGAGCCCACCGCCGCACGTCCGTCCTGCAGGCTGCTTGCTCACGCTCCCACCGCAGCCAGCAGCCTTGCAGCCACAGGCAGAGCAACCCCTGTAGCTTCTTCACTGCCTTTCCCTCAGCAGCTGGTATCCAGTTTTGAAGTGACCAAGGCAAAATTTCCTCCAAGGGGTGTAAAACAACGCTCAGAGAGAGAATCCTGATGCATCCTGGAGAATGAACAGAGCCAGCAGCACAGGGCAGGGGCTGCTGGTAGCCGTGTGGGGCTTGGCCGTAGCTCATGATGCCCAACTGCACGCGGTGAGAAGTGCAAATCTTCTCGCGGAGAGGGGAAGATTCGTTGCTGGGTGCAAAGAGCTGCTTTGTGAGGCTATCGCTGAGAAGGTCGGTTCTGACCAGCTAATGCTGGCCGACGTGGGCAGCGGGAGGCCGAGCTGGCACAAGGCAGCCGGTCATGATGGCCGGCAGGGTGCCAGCGCTCGCTGTCAGCCCGCCTGGCTGAGGCGGAAACCCGAGTGACAACCCTGATAACAACCCCTGCTCGTGGCCGGAGGCCCAGGGGCCTTGCAGGGGAAGGCAGAGCCCCCGGGAGCCTGTGCTCAGCCCGTTGCAGAAGGCTCCATGCCCTGGCCGACTCACAGAATTGCTTTGCATGCACCCCCACCCCCCCCCCACCCCACCCCCCAGTGCTGACACCTGCACCACGGGGCAAGCATGGGCACTGCAAAGGGATGTAGTAGAAAAACTAAAGGTTTATTTTTTTTTTTTAATAAAATACATCCTTACAAAATAACCGGTTTTACCCCATGCTGAGGGACTGGGTATGGTTCTTGCCAGCTCTCCTTCCCTCCTGCTCTCCTCAATTTGCAGCTGTCCAAGGGTGCAGCCGGGGAAGGAGAGGCAGCGATGCTCTCCCCAAGGCTTCGGGTGCGGGATGCCTCAGCACAGCCCCAGCACACCGGGCAGGGTGCAACAGGAGCACTTCAGAAGTGCCTGCAAAGGCTGCAGACCCCCGTGGCCTGCAGCAGGGCTGCTGGAGGGCCCTGAGGGTCCCCTAGTGTAACCCACCCGTGGTGTTGAAGCGTGTCCCACCAGAGGCAGGGTGCCGGGCCAGCCGGCCCCTGCCCTGGCTGCAGGGCAGCATGTTCCCATGAGCTGGTGTTGGACGCTGCTCCCACTGGCCTTGGGGCTGGCGCAGGGTGGTGACAGGGGATGACGACCATGTTTTAGGAGAGGAGGAGAAGGAAGAGTGTGTAGGTTTGTTGGTCAGTGTGGATTCTGCCAAGAGAGAGAGGTGCATGGTGATTTCTGGTGTTTTGCTCCCCACTGCCCCTCTCCAAGTGATGCTGCCATTGAAGATGCGATATCAATTCCACATCTCATGCCCAGTGCTGCTGTGTGCACTTGCTTGCCTTGGGAAACACTCACTCCAGGTTGGACATTACAGCCTACAACTCAGATCTCCTCTATTCCCTGGAGCCCTGTTGCCTTCCCGGGGGCCTTGGGATAACCCCAAGCCACATGCTAGCAGCGTCTGGGAAAACACGACTCACCTCTCACTGTGTGTTGTCCAGCTCCTTTTCCTTCTTATGTGACTTCGACTGGGGGTTAAACAAGAGAAAACGATGATTCTTTTACAGACCTGCCCCTTTCTAATGCCAAGGAAAAATGTGGTCAAACAGCAACTTCTAACCTCCGATGTATAAGCATATTTTCAGATTAATTTGAGGGCAGCTGTTTTTGTGTCCTATGCAATGCCACGAAACATCCCATGGTCATGGAGATGTCCTCAGAAAAGGGGACACTTTCCAGTTTTCCAAAGCACTAGTCCGCCCCTGCTTCCCTTAAAGCAATGCAAGTGTTACCAGATACTGGAATATCAGCAGATAAAGGGAGAGAATAAAGCTATTAACAGCGAGTCACACAGAAGGTCTCTAATTTTGGAGAGCAAATACATGGATCCCAGTCTCTGACAGTCCCAAAGGCTCAGGATTCCCACTAGCTCAGAAGGCGCCTGGTTGCTCCTCGATACAAATGTTTGTGTTACAGCGTCATTACTCACACACACAGCCACACTCACTCACCCGCAAGAGCCTCCGCAGGGGAGGGACTCGCTGATACTTACAGGCTCTTGTTCTGCATATTTGAATTTCTTCTGCTTGTAATAGTCCCGTCCTTGGAGAAAATGCAGCAGGAGCAGGTCGCAGAGGACAGAGGCCTTAAATCAAAGTGCAGGTAGGGTTGGGGCTGCCCTCCCAGCTCACCTGTGCCACCTCGTACTTCCAGCTTGTTCCAGTTTGCCCCACAAATTAGGGTCACTTCTGTTTCAACCCACAACGTGGTAGCAGCTAAAGAGCGTAGAGTTCCCAAATATCCATTTAGGACATATGTGAAATGTACTGGGTTCAATACTGGGCAATTTAAGTCAATAGAAATTAAGCATTTCCACTTTAGGTATATGCAGAGCACAGCACCCTTCGGGTCACGCCAAAGTCTTTAATGATCACAACCGAATAGGATGCTGGTTTTCTGTCATGCACAAAATACTGCCCATCGCCTCCAAACCCCCCTCCACACCAGCTCTAACTTGAAACTATCGAGATACCAAGGCATGGTCCTGCCTTCCCCTGGCTCACAGGGCAGTAGCTCCCGTTAGCAGAATTCACATCAGCCAGTGGCCAGCAGGAATCCACTTCCCTAAGCTTGTGAGGCAGGAGAGCATCTCCTTCCCCACTTTAGCCCATCCCCTGTTGCCTAAGCGGGAGCCAGCATTTCACTGCAGCTCAGGGATACTTCCCCACAGATGTCACAGGCAAGGAGAATAATTTGAGAGTCTCCATACAAAGGCTGGAAATATCTGAACTTACCACTCCAAAAATACCAATTCCAGAGCCGATTGTGGTCATGGTCGGGATGATGTCAAATTTGCCTGCCTGAATAAAATCGGAGAAAATAGGTGATATGTTACAATCAGCCCAGGGTGGGGGGTGGGGGGGGAAAGGGTGCCGTAGCTGTAGGTGGAGCTCAGCTAAAGTGCCTTGCAGCAACCCAAACCACAACCACAGCACGGAGAGAAACAGGAGCTGAGTAAGAGCTGGTTTTAAACTCATTGGTCAAACAGAAAAATGTGGTAGGTTAATTTTGGGCTGACACAAATTGAAATTATTTTGCTTCCTGTATTTTTAATTTAAAAAAAAAAAAGTATACCCTTTAAATGTCCCCAGTGGGAACACAACAAGGAAAGCCTTCTCTCCCAGTGGGAAGAAAAAGACAAAATAAAAAGGTACAAATGTGGAGCTTTTGGAAATATCAGTAAAAGGCTCTGAGTTTCCACAGTTCCCCCCAACCCATCATGATGTTTTCTGGGACAAAACCACTGATCAAACTGCAGCTGATTGACGTGACCTGTAAAACGGGCTTCCCCTCTGTGTTCCCCTCACTGGCCCTTCCGAAGGGCTGCGGTAAGCGGGCCACCACCCCAGGAAACCACTCACACTGGTTTTCCTGGCCCCATGAGACCCTGGTGCTGCGTTACAGAGCTGGCACCTTCCTGAGGACATGGCATTACTGTCCTGGGGATCCAGGGGCGAACCCAGTGAACCCTTACCTTGCCATTCACCAAAATGTCAAACCGGATTCCAAACACCTTGTAGAGCGTCCTCTTGTCCATCCCATCTTCTTTGTAGTATTTGGCGTATCTGTCGAATTGGATGGTGAGCGTTAGTGGCCTGCCAGGGTGTCTAACAGCCCCCTGCAACCTGAGGGCATTGGCATCTTAGTGGGCTGCAGAGCAGGGTGAAGATCTGAGGATGCACTGGCTGCTCCTGACCTTCTCCTTAACCCCCCCAAAGGAGCCTGCTTGTTGGCACCTCTGCCCTCTGTGCCTCAGTTTCCCTCCTGCCAGTTGGAGTTAAAGCTCCTGCCAGTGCTGGTACCTGATGACTCAAGTGACAGTGGATATTAGTGCAGCACTAGTGGCAGCTTCACAAAGAGCAGCAGCTACAGCAGCAGCTTATGCCTAAATGCCATGCTGTGGCTGAATGTTTCGAAGCATGGGAACACGTGAGATGACCCTGCACCATCTCCAGTCTTTCAAGAGGCTTCGTGAGATCTCAGCTGAGTGGGAGAGTCTGCGAGGGGGAGGACATGTACAGGGAAAGCCAATGGGGTAATTCTGAGGCCAAGAGACAGGTTATCACTTTTCTCTTGCCATTCTAAAGACAGCACTGCTGTCTGGCACTGCAAAGGTAGCCAGAGAACGGTCCCCGATCTTCCACCACCTCTTGAGTGCTGTGGAATCCTGAAAGGTGTCACCTCTGAATTCTGCCTGGAGAGTTAACAGGGGTCTCCTTACCTGAAGTTGAAGCCCGGTGAAACATTACTGTCATCATTGTAAAGGCCATGGAACTGGTAAATGGGTTTGCAGTACCGGACGGGCCAGTCGAGGTCGCAGTTCCAGTCTATGGTGATGCCCACCACTCCTCCCTGCAACCGAGAGGGGGGTCATGAGGTTAGCCCTTCTAGGACCTGGCCCGCACGGAGAAACGCTTTCCCTCCTCATACATGGCCTTTCTCGATGCTACGAGGTGTCCTGGCTCTCCAGGGTACATGGACCCCACCACTGCTTCAGCCCTCCTGGGCAGCCTCAGCTTTGTGCCCTATACATCACCCTATGTGGAGGTACATGCTTCTGCCCTAAATGTTGGATACACAACTAAATTCATGCCCTCTTGTTCCTGGTCAGCACCCCGTGGCCAAGGCATGGTCCTGAGAAACAGTGCTCCCTGCAGATCCCCACCCCCACCCCCAGCCCTTGTAGGACAGCCTGAGCTTGCCCATGAAATTTGCCTTTCCTGCCATCAAACCATTAACGTCACAGGGAAAATCAAGGACAATTTAACACGGTCATAGAGGAGAGTGAAACGAACCCATGAAAATCAGAAGAAAACCTCTAAGAGAAGTGGCCACCTGTTGGGAAATGAAGCAGTCCCTCCCGAGCTCGCTCCAGGTTGTAACCAGCTGTGCCCCAGAGGCTCGTCTTTTTGCACTTTAAATATATGCAAGCCTCTGATTTGATTTGTTGCCTAGCAAAGTTAGCTTAAGGCTCCACAGTGCATAAATAGCTGATATTCTTGCATACCACCCCGAGAAGCGCTGGGCAAAGCTGCCTTTCTGAGCCTGGGGAGATGCTGCAGCTCATATTGTGCGATGACTAATACTTGACCATCCAGCCAAGGTTTCCAAGCTCAATTGGACGGGATTTGGCCACGCAGCTCTAGTTATTTATTGCCCAAATTAAAACAAACTGAACCCTGGATTTCCTGCCAGCGAGACGAGTCTTGTCAATCTTACAGGGGAGTTTCCAAGAAAGGCTTAAATATTAGGCCACGTCCAAGGAGATTCATAATCTTCAAGAGCTAATTCTGACACTGCCTCTCAAGTCCTTGAGAAAGCAGATCCCTCGTGTCTCAACAGCTTGGGGATGATAGCTCTGCCAGCGTCCCCCTCAACACGTCAGCAAGGAACATAATTTGAAATTAAAGTACCTTAACAGCCAGGAAGGTAAAATTCTGACCCGATTCCTTCACTATGTAGCCCAGGTCAAACACGGGGCATAAGGAATCGGTGACTTTGTGATAGGTGCATTTCTTCAGGTACTGTTTGGTAACACTCTCCACCAAGTTGCGCCTGTGAATGAAAAGACAGTGAGAAGGAGTCTGAATAACCCAATAATTTGTGTGGGGAAAGGACCTCTGGATGTCTCTGGTCCAACCTATTGCTCAAAGCCAGGTCATGTCAAAGGCCAGGGCCAACTCCTCCTGCTCCACATGCTCATCAGACCTCATGCGTGGAGAGTGGGTCCTTTCCTCCAGCTCTCCCACCTCATCAGCTACTCATTTCCCTTGAACCTCCTCCTACGGAGGAAGCCTCTGCTGTTTTCTTTCTTGCAAATGATCTCCACCTCTGCTTTGGGTTTGCTGCTTTGCCTGCTGCCCAAACGCAGCACATGTCTGCCTGGCCTCACATCTTCCAGCAGCCCCCTCTCTCCTTCCTCAGCTTTGGAAACCTTCCCATGGCCTCCACCATCCCTCCCAGCTGCCTCTCCTCTCCACATCTCAGCTCATCTATGGGCTCTGCCGGGCACCAACTCTGTGCACCAACAGTTTTCATCTGGGAAAGTTCATGGATCGTGCATCCCACAGCTGTTAGAATTATCTGGATTTGCTATCTCCTCCAGAAAGGGTGAAAAGGAAAGGACAGCATTTCGCCTTCCACCCTGCTCTGCTCTTTTGCCTAAAAATAGTCTTTCTGTGAAGCCTCCCTGACCCAAATGACCTAAAAGTTGTGCCTTGCTCAACCCCATCCCATAATTTATGCTCAGCAGTTCATTAGCAGCAGTGATCAAAGGCAGGAAGCTCCCCCATGACCCCATCCAGCCCTGGCTCAGCCCCTGCAGCAGCACCCAGCCTGGCCCACCCCACCTCCCGGGACCTGCTCTCCCCCACCACGTCCCCTCTCCTGCCTGCCCTCGCCCCCGCTGGAGCCCTCCGTGCTGCTGGTGGGGGATCCCCTCTCCCTGCCACCTCTCGGGGTGCAGCGCAAGGTCGGCTCGAGGCTTTGCCAAGCGTGCCGGCTGCCAGGGCCTTTAACCTTGGCTGCAGCGCAGGGATGCGATCGGCTTAGAGGGAGGAATCAGCCACCTTCAGCACAAAGAGCTTCCGTTAATTTGTTCCAAATCAGATATATAATCAGTGTCATCGCAAATCCTCTTAGGTGTGCGCCTTCAGGCAGCTGCCTGGAAGGGGGCGACCCTACACCCTGTTGCAGAAGCAAGCGAGAACCGTGATGTTAAGAGGGGCCTCTGCTCATTTTTGGGCACCAGGCTTTGTCCTGGCTGCTCACACCCCACTGGGCCATTTCATATTTTATTGTTCTCTTCAGGGAGGAAAAGGGAGAAGGAAAATGAAGAATCAGAGAAACTGTATTTTCACATGCATCGTGAGAGGGTAACTCAGGGAACACGAATCCCAGAAACCTTTCCTGTACCTGCTGAGGTGGGACAGATTTGGGAGGGAAATGTCTCGGCTCCCATAAGCTGATCTGGTGATCAGTGCAGCAGTTAAAGTAGCGCTGGTCTCACTGGTGAGGAATAGCATCCTCGATATCAAGCATCCAGCTACACCCGTGGCCTCCCCGAGGGACACGGTTGGGGGAACCGAGCAGAAGCCATCCCCCCAGATGTCCCCTTACCTGGACACCTTGAACCTGGGGAAGGTGATGCTGTTCTTGATGAACAAGGTGAACTTCTCTGCTTCTGACAACAGGGCAGGGCTGAAAAACACAAGTGTTGACATGTGTCCATCCCTCGGCTCTCTGGCCTCTAGGGAAAGCCCCGTTTGGTGGGGATTCATCCAAACTGGGTCAAGTAGGACCCAGAAAAACTGATGATCTCATCCCTTCCCTTCTGCATGAAAGATCCCAACAAGGTTCAGAAAAGTCCCAAGGAAGGATGGAAGTGCCTGTTAGGGGACAGACAGGCAGTTAGGAGCTGGGATTTCAGTTAAGACACCCCAAAAGCACAGTGAGGTGGCTGGAAGAGAGCTCAAGGTTCTGCATGCTTCCCTGGGCTCCTTGATGGATCTTGGCTGTCCCTGCGGCTGCCCGGCGAGGAGGGGAGGCAAGGAAGACTAGGACTTTGCATCTACCAGGATATGCTTCACAGCGGCCATGGAGGTTGGAGATGGAGAACATCTCACGGGCAGAGCACAACTTTACTCTGAAGGCAAACGGGATGGATGGGAGCTGCTAGTCCGTGCACAGAGCACCCAGCAGACATGGGGTGAGCTGCTGGCAAGGTTGGGAGGAAAACCACGTCAGGATAGGCACAAACCCCCTGGGAACAGTGGGCAGCATGTACAGCCACAGGGTCTGAATTGACCCAGGCTGTCCTGGCAGCATCCTGCAGAGCCCTGGCTTGATCTGCTCTGCGCTTGCTGGGATGGGATCGGGCTGGAAAAAGTCAGCAACCACATCACTCCTTACTTGGGAATGTGGTCATCAACTTCAACGGGGCACCAGCCAAAGATCTCGCAGGTCTTCACAGAGCTATTGAAATGCACACACTTGCCTGTCATGAGCCCTGTGGAGAAGAGAGACAGCTGCTCACGCTCCTGGACACCGGGAAAACCCAGCCTCACACTGGGATGGGTGGGATGTGGTTGGAACTTCAGCCATGCTGCAGACATCCAAGACACAAAATACTCAGGGCTTTGGTGCCCCTTTGTAACAAGAGGAATTAATTGTGGCCTCTCAGCGTGGGGCGGTGGTTTCTCTTGCACTATCGTACAGGGGAGCAACTGGGCATTTTTCTTGCTAAAATACACCTCAGAAAAGGCCGAGCTGTTAGAAGGATAGCAAAGTGGGGAAATGGTTTGGTCTTGATTAACCTTTTGTCTGCAGAGCTTTTTGCAGCTCAGGTACCTTTCAGAACAAGCAAGCAGGACCAGCCCAGGTGAGACCCTCACCCGGCATGTCAGAGGCTTGTCCCAAACTGGTGGTCAGAAGCGGGTCCCCCTGCCAGGCACCCCAGCCACGCCGCTTTGCCAGAGCACGCTGTGCTCGGCATGTCCCACCAGAAACGCCGGTGCCAGCCCCTCGGGGCCACGTGCCGTACCTTGTCCCTGGCGGCTGTACTTCCCTTGGCTGCAGTCACTGTCCCGTGTGCAGAGCCCCGCGTCCGGCAGCTGTTTGGGGAGAGCAGGCAGCCGCCCCTCAGCATCACACCCTGCTGTTTCGGTCCCTCTGTCCCTCCTGCCTCGCCTGGCAGCACTGTCCTCAGGGGCAATGCCACTCAGCTGAAGGCAGAGCCGTATCTGTACACCGCTTCCCAACCAAGGATGCCCAGATTAAGCAGAAAAAAGGGGGATTTTCTTTTTTGAACTCCAGGCAGATGCTTTTATTTAAGCCTTGAGTCTGCTCTGCTCGATCATCTCAGAAAGAAGAAAACTTAAATGGATAGTGGCTGTTTTTCAGCAGAACAACAGCTTTCACGTAGTGCTCGCAAGTCATGAATGACAGTACGGGACCAGGCTCAGGCTTTTATCAAACCTCCCCACGCCAGCAGCTCCCTCCCCAGTGCCACCACCACAACCCCCCCTAAATTACAGAAGCTGAGGCTGCTGAAGGAAGCCAGTGTGTTTACCTCCGGGCAGTTGCCTTGTTTCTGTCCAGGGGTGACAATGAAGTTGGTCATCACCACAAACGAGTTGTCCCCCTGTGGAGACAGAGCCAACAAGCTCACAGCCAGCACCGTGTTTTCTGATGGAGTCTCTGCGAGGAGCCTTTCCCTGGGGCAATGTGTAGGGTACCCAAACCACCGGGGCATGCCCAGGGAGACGGCACCTTTCTCTCTAATTTTGGGTCATCCACTATCCTTCATCACAGCTTGGGAAGCTGGAGTGGCCCTGGGGACCTGCAGTGCCACCAGCACCAGAGACAGTGGGGGACCCCTTTGCTAAGATGCTTGTCCAGAGGCACCGGAGGAGCCTTGATCCTTTTGGATGCAGCCTCAAGCGTGCCCCATCAACCGTGGTGAGTCCCAAGCACTAAATGCTCCCCAGGGGCGATATGTGGGCAGAGGTTTGTGGCAGAAGCAACCTGCTTTCCACCACAGGGACACCATGTCATGGTTAGCCCCACGGAAAGCCTATGCTGAGGAGCCCATCTGCACCCCAACACGTGGGGAAAATCAGCTGTCAGGACAAAAGGAACCCCCCCTAACCCACCCACCATGCCTCCTTACCTGGGGTGGAAAAACATAATCCACCACATCCCAGATGTGAGGGCCCATGACACTTTCGTTGGTCAGCGTCAGGCCTTTCAGCTTCACCGAGACCGAGCTGACGATGCTGTCCTGAGACTGGTAGCCCTTCTCATAGAGGAAAACCCACCTGGATAGGGAAAGGTGGTGGAGTGAGCACGGCCACTGAGGCTCATCCCCAGGAGCCCAGGTCCCAGCACATCACTGTCTTCTACCAAGTATCACCTGGGGGCTTGTTTGCCAAATTTTCTCCAGCTGGGTAAGGGACACGTGGCTGAACTTTCCTACCCTTTGCTCGAGGCATGTGGGACCTGTGGGACCTGGCTTCCAATGGTGGGATGATTTATTCTGGGGACAGGGATGCATTTTGTGGTGGTCAGTGTGTGAAGGCAGGTGGTGCAGGGTGGCCGTTGGCCATTTGGGATTAAAGGTTATGGTGGGTTGGCAGCTTGCTGGACTCAGTGACCCACCCAGACCCTCCTGACCCCCTTCATAGGCACTGTCCAAAAATCAGTGCCTCCAGGGCCAAGGCAGGGGTATGCCTGGACATGGCTCATGTCCAGGGCCACTGTTCCCCACCCAGCAAAAGGAACCTTTGTGGCAGAAGCAACCTGCTTTCCACCACAGGGACACCATGTCATGGTTAGTCCCACAGAAAGCCTGTGCTGAGGAGCCCATCTGCACCCCAACACATGGGGAAAATCAGCTGTCAGGACAAAAGGAACCCCCCCTAACCCACCCACCCATGCACATGGGGGCAAGTGGGCTGCAGGAGCAGGGTTGGGGACGCTGCTGTGGCTGGCATGGGGCTCTCCCTGCATTTCCCAGCCCATTGCGCAGCCATTAGGGCGCTGACACTATTTAACCTATGGCATAAACAAGCTGTCGCTGGATTAACTCTGACTCAGGAAGACTATAAACATGGGTGAGCAACCATTTCGGGTAACGCTCTTGGCGGCACGGAGCATTCCCGGCACTAAAAAAGGAGTGATCTGGTTTTTGTCCCTGCTGCCACAGGCACCGGTCCTGCTGGCTGTGACAGAAGGAGCACACTGCCTGTGGGACAGCCTGTGGTGTCAGCTCATCCTCGGGCACCAGACTGATGGGCACAGGGGAAAATGGGGGAACCCCAGGTGCTGTCCAGAGGTCTGCCCTAGGGGTGATGGACATTATGGGAACCTCGTGAGGATGGTGGACTTTGGCTTGCAGCCCCATCAGCATCCCGGGACAGGGGGTGAGGGGACCTCGGGGGTGGCATCTGCCCCAGTACCTGGGGACAGGAGGAGAAATTCAGCACTGCTGCCACCCCGGCTAAGACCCCCAGCTCCAACCTCCTCCAAGGCAGAGGACCATACTGGGTTACACTGGTTACGCTGGGCATCTTCCCCGCTGTAGCTGCAGGAGGCTGTGAGCTGGCTAGCACCACGGTGGAGTCTTTCCCTAAATCTGCCTCCAGAGCAGCCTCTGCCATGGCCACCTCATCCCACCCTGGCAGAGGTGACTGTGGGCACACAGAGCCCCCCACTGTGACACAGCCTCCCCTTGGCAGGACAGGTTGCAGCCCCCACCCTGCCACTGAGCCATGGTCATGGCAAACGAGGTGTCATCTCATCATCATGCTGTAAATGCCCCCTCGAGCCCTGCCTGGGTGCTGAAAGTCCCCTGGTGTTGCTCCCCACTGTGGCAGAGTCACCAAGCCACCAAGCTGACCTCATCCTGCAGCTCAGCCCGCGGCCCCCTCGCACGTGGTGGTGTTCTCAGGAAACAAAAGCCAGAAAGCAAAGTTCAGCTGAGAAGCGCCTGGCATCACCCAGCCAGCAGTGATACCGCCTTATCTCAGCATTATCAGCAGAAAGAGCGGCTCCCCAAGGGTGAGAAGGGTCTCTTGGTGACATCAGTCCCATATCCCTCCTCTGCACTGATGGCACTGCCACACATCCCTCCAGCACAGCCACGCGTTGGCATGCATCCTCATGAGCATCCCATGCCTGCTGCCCCAAGGGGGACCAAAGCTGGGGTAATTGTAAATAAAATAAATATCTGTTTGCCAAACTTGCTTTCAAAGAAGACAAAATCTCCAGCATGGCTCAGTGCAGGCAGGGGAGCACAGGCAGTGCTGCAGGCAGCCAGGGGATGCCAGTGGTTGGTGGGGCTATGGGCAGCTGCATTCACAGGCAGCCCCCGGCTAGTGGAGCCCTACCCCACCAAACCAGTAAAAACAGGAATTACAGCAACTTTCTGCCAACTTCCTCCCCTCTGCCACTGACCTCCAAGCTGGTTTTCTTTTTGCTGCCTCCTGGCTGCCTGTTCTGTTTAGCTGGGTTGCTTAAGCCACATTTCCTTAGAAAGTCCCGCCCTGGGCAACCATTTCTGCCAGATCCCCATCCACAGGAGCAACCGCCCCTACCTGGGTTTGCTGGAGCCCTGGGGCTTCATGGGCTCAGCCCTTAGTAGAGCCAGTGCTGCTCCCAGTAACACCAGTCTGGGCCGGTGCAAAGCCTTTTGCAACAGAGCATCCTTTGAGACCTTGGCTCAGCAGCAGTTTGGGAGTGAGGATTACCCTGGTGATCCAAAGTGCTGGTGAGGTGGGTGGGTGCGATGTGGGGGTCCCACAGTGACTGCCTGGGAAGCTCTTCCCCCTTTCCAGGGGATCTGTGCTAAAAGCAGGGCTGAGCACTGCTGCTCCCCACAGCTACTTTCTTTCACCGAGCCCTGGGAGCTACTGCCTCTCCTTTAGGCTTTGGGCTCCCCGCACTCCAAAAACACCCAGTTTTTCCAATTCATGGCCAGACACCCTCTCTCCCTGCAGACCTCTTGCCCTGGGACCTTTACTGATGGAAGGGTGCCAGTCTGTCTTGAGGGCTGAGCCCACAGCAACTATGGGGGCACAGCGAAGATTTTTATCGAGCATGGCATCCCATGGCATGGCACATCATCCCACAGTGAGGGGACAGGGACCCAATCCCTGTGGCAGGAGCAGCAGCCCCAGGGCACCCGAGGACATGCATCCTCGCACGGCTCTGCGCCCGCCTGCTCCACTCACTGCCTTTTTTAAGCAGCTGTTCTTGCACCGTGGCTGCTCTTAGAGCTGCCTCCCATAAGCAAAGCAAAGCAGGGATTTGGAGCAAGGCTCCGTCCTGGCCCCAGCCGCTGGGCTGGCCCTGCCTCCCCGGCGGGGTGGTGGATGGGGGAGATTTATGGTCCTGTCTTGAGCCGCTTGGGTCTCACAAATCACCGTGCTGGCCCCAGCTGCCTCTTATTTAATATAAATGAAAATAAAAATAACAACAGATTCTCAGGCCACCGTCCAGCAGCTCGATTGGGATTTGGATGCAGCTCAGTGAGGAGACGGGGCCTCGGCGTGCAGAGTGGGGCTGGGCAGGGATGAGCCTCCAGCCTGCACACGCAGCCGCTGCTGGGGAGCATGTGGGGACCAAGCAGCCATCTGGAAGACCCACGGTGGGACACTGAGCTGCATGTGGCCATGGCCAGGGAGATGCGATGGCACCAGCGATAACCACCCCTGCATTGGGATATAGGTGATAAAGGAGCCCCTTCATCTCCGTTGCTTTTGAACCCGGTGGCACAGCATTAATTTGGGGGAAAGCAGGTGCCGGGGAGCCTTACCCGATGATGTATGCCAGGACGATGAGCTGGATCAGCCGGAAGGTCAGTCCCACCTTCTTGTTCCTCACCAGCACCATCCTGGGGGTATCATACTCGAAGAGGAAGGAGGACACCTTCTCCATGCACTTCTGCCCCATGGCTGCGCCAGGGCTGTGCCGCAGCCTCCCGCCGGCCTTGCCGCTCGCCGCGCCGTGGGTTGGGCTGTGCCCACTGCAGCTCAAGCAACTCCTCTGTTTGCAGAGAGAAGGGGAAAAAAAAAAAAAAAGAAAATAAAAATGCTATCGGCTTTGTTGCTCTGTGCACATCTGGGCTGTCGGGTTTCCTCCTCTGCGTGGGGACGAGGTTTCCTCTTCCTATAAGCTCTGGACGAGGAGCAGCCGGTGCCCTACATGGTCCGGGGGTGGGACGGGGTGCGGAGGGTGCAGGGCCACCCCGCTGCCAAGCCCACGTGCCACCAGGACGGAGCTGCCTGCCCGTGAGGGATGTACCCTCGCCCAGGCAGGGACCTTCCCTGGGGACAGAGGGGCTGCGGGCAGGGCTCAGGGTGAGCAGGGACCACTAGGTATCCCTGGGGGCAATGGTGGGATGGAGGAGATGGTGGGGGTCCCGGGAGACGATTTTAGGAACTGGGGTTGGGGTATCATCTTTCCCACTCCAGCAGCCACCTCAGGCTGTGGGTCTCCCGTTCGTGTCCCTAACCCATGTCCTCCTCTGTCCCCCAAAGGCTGCCCCAGAAAAAGGGTTGGGAAGGGGGAGGCTGCGGGCGCAGAACCCCCAGCTCAGCAATTCGGAGCCAATCCACAGGGCAGCCGGGCGCCGGGCTTGGCCCCCTCCCATGGCGAGGCCGCCCAGCTGGGGCTTGGCTGGTTCCCAGTGCTTGCACAGGGCTGGGCTGGGCGCACGTCGAAGCATTTTCAGCATTTCCAGCATTTCCTGAAAGCCATGGCTGTGAGCGGGGCCGGCCGCCCTGCCAGGGTCACCGGAGGGATGCTCGGCAGGGCAGTGCAGACGCTGCTTAAGTGAATATCGCTGAGAAAGGGGCTGGATTTGTACGTGCCAGACTGAAATTTGAGTGTCAGCATCACTGCAGGGGGAAGCTGGGGGGTAGTGGGGATGACTCATTGCTGGGGAAGGCGCAGAGGCTGTGGATGGGGGACCCCGGACCTGCGCTGCACCCCCCCGGGCAGCTCTGTTGGGGAGCGCTGGGGCTGGGGAGGATTGTTGCTGGGGGAAACAGAGGATGTTTTCCCCAAAAAGCCCAGAGCCCAGCAGCTTCAGCACTCCCCGCAAGGACAGGCTCCATCCCGTGAGCCCTGGTTCATCTGCTGCCTCCGTGACCTGGGAAGAGGGGCTGGCTCTCTGCAGCCACCGAGCCTGGGACAAGGTCGCTCTCTGCAGGGGGAAATTATTTTGAAAATATGGAAAATTTTAACCTGCTGGGATAAATCTTCCCTCTTCAGAACTTTTAACATCACCACCTCTCACATTCAATTGCCCATTGCTTGGCATCATGTTGACCTTTCGACTCAATATTTTACAGACCTGACAACCACGAAATGAGTGGAACAAATCAATTATCTTTGCTGGGCAATAGGGAAAATGGGGGAAAAAAGCGGATGAACCATTTATCCAAATCTTTTGCTCTTACCATGAAGCCTGGGAATCAAAATCAGATGATCCCACGTTACAAGTGACGTGACACCATCCCAACGCCCCAGTCCTCAGCAACATGGAAAGCTGTCAGACGGGGAGCCAAAAGCAAATATGAAATGCTGATGCTAATCATATAAGATTGAAGGCTGATACTGCTATTGAGCAGAGCAGAAAAACCTTATAAGCTTAGATATCTGTCAGGAGAGAAGCAAATAACTTACTGTATGAAACGAGGCCTTTTAGGGAAGGCTACTCACCCTTGCCAAAGCCATGGGGATAATGAAAATAGGACAGCTAAATTTAACAGCAAAATGACTTGTAAAAGAGTCACTTCCAACCTTCTCTCTGGTACTTGGAGTCAATAAAATGGTTATAGCATGGATTTAGCTAAAATACTTTCCATGGGGAGATAATACGCATCTCCCATTTTAGTATCTCTTGGAGCCACGTTGCAGTTGGCGAGTGGGGCCGGACCTCAGGGACGCATCCGGGGTGATGTGGGGAGCAGGGGACCCCAGCATGGGAGCACCCAAGGGGCCTGGGTCTTCTCCTGGGCTGCTGTCAGCACCCAGCATGGGCACCACCTTAGCCATGTCACCCAAATGTTTGAAAAAAAATCAGAGCCCAAACCCTCGTGGGCTTGCACACCACCATCGCTCACTCCTCTCCCATGCCTACACCAGCCCTGGGTTTGCCACTCTTTAAATGACTTTATAACAGGGAATTTAATAGCTTTGGGCTAATCTACCTGGCCCCACAACAGCGACGAGGGCGTGCGAGCAGTGCCAGCTGGCCAGTGTGCCTGGCCGCCTGCCGGACCTGCATCCTGCTCCCCCCCAGCTGCGGTGCTGCTTCTCCCAGTGATAACCCACGTGAGCTGCTAGCATACCTCCCCATCTCTGCCAGGTGGCTGTCGTGGGGAAGTGCTCTACCTGGGTTGTTAAATTGTTAAATTACCTGCCCAGACAGGGCAGTTGCCTGCTGGGAGATGCTGAGTTCACAGGGCTGTGATGGCTTCTGCTGCGGCTCAGGTGCTGGGCTGTCCCAGTGTGACGTCAGGGCTTGCTTTCTGTTTGCAATACTCTGCTGCAATCATAAATACATTACTGTAATGCCTAAAAATAAAAATAATAATAAAAAAAAGAATTAGTGGAAAGAGGGGTTTAGAAGTGTATTGTTTAAGGTGTAGCCCAGAGAAGTGCCCATGACCTGCTGCACAGACACTTGCACAGCAGCTGTGACCCTGGGGGTGTTTTTATCTTGTGTTCCTGCAGACCCAAAGTTGTATGATGCTGTTGATAAGCTCTCAGTTGTCTCCTCTGACTTTTGCATGCTGCTTTCAAGCAGAGCAAGCATGAGACCCTGGGGGAACGAGGTGCAAAGACTGTGGCTGCTGCTGGGGGAGCGGTGGCAGCTTGCGCAGGGCTGTAGCAGGTGCTGGGCATCGAGGCTGGGTTTGCCCAGGCACAGAAAGCACTGAGCTGGGCTTGACCTGAGCAGCATGCAAACATGGGACCAGGCAGGGTGGAGCAGGACGATACCAGGTAGAGATAAGGAAAATGAGCCCATCTAGCTGCGCTGCCCATGGGAGAAGAAAACCGAAGCAGAGACATGAGGTCCTAATGCCTCTGTGTGTCCAGGCTTGCAAAGCCCCAGGACCAGCTTTCCCAAATGCAATCCTGGGTCAGCCAGCACTGCCTGGTCCCCAGCACCAGGCTTGGCCTTAGTGAGCATCTCCTTCAGCTCCAGCTGGGTCAGACACCAAGGGCATCCCTGGCAGCGCTGCACAGGGTTAGCACAGGACTCCATCCATGGCTGCAAAAGCAACTCCTTCCCTCTACCCATTAAATGAACTTGACCTCTGCTTGGGGCTGTTGAGAGAAAAAATGCAAAAAATGGTGGTTTAAGGGGAGACATTTGGAAATGTGAGCGCATCTTTGCTTCAAGCTGGGACAATGACCCAGAGGCTGGAGGAGCTGCTGGGGCACCAAGAGGGTGGTCTGAAAGCCTCTGCAGCGGGGTCGAGCCCACCTGCACTCAGGAAAGCAAAGCTGTGGTAGGCGTAAAAGCTACCAGGTCTCTCCAAGCGCTCAGACATTGCTTTTCTAAAAACTTCTCGGGTGGGGGGGGGGGGGGGCTGGGGGGGGGGGGGGAGAGAATTATAAAAATAATAGAAGTAGCTCATTACACAATCCAGACTCATGCTTGGCAGCTTCCAGCACAGAGCTCTGAATTTCAGCACAAAAATGTGCAGCACGCTGCAGATCTGGGGATGGGGAGGAATAACATGGCGGCAAGGAGATTTAAAATATGACGGCGGGTGTAAAGAGACCTGCTATGGTCAGAGTTGCCAAGAACCCCCTGAAAGTTGGTGGCTCTTCCCAGAAATTTTGGCTGTCACGACCCCCTTGCCCCCACCAGCTGGAAGAGATACTCACGCTGCCCTGCTGGCGATGGGAAGGAGGGGTGGAAAAAAATTGGCAGATGAGAGCAAGCAAGGTCCTATGAAACAGCATGTTCAGTTTTCTTTCCAATTTTAACTTGTCCTTGACCTCTCTTCGCTCCTTCCCAGCAGGGCTGGCTCCACTCCGTGCCCGTCCCGCGCTGCGACGCCCCGGTACAGACAGATGTTTTCGGTGGTACTCACCCCACAGAAGCAGCATTTCCATCCCCGGTTGCTGTGGCAACACGTCTCCCTGAAAATACCTTGGTGGTGGTTTAGCCAATGCCAAAACAAACACGTAAACCCAAGATGCTGGGGGTCCCGAAGGGTGTCAGCAGCCCTATGCCCATTGCAGCCACTGGGAACGTGGCCAGAACATCCCATGGGACAGCTGAACACTTGCCATGGGGTACAGGGACCCTCGGCGGGGTTTTTTTTGGGGGGGAGGCGAAGGGGGGTAACACCTGTTTTCTGAATCATGCCTCTGAAAGACACGCATAGCCCCAGCGGTGATGGTCCCCAGTGGTCCAGGGACCAGTACACCACCAGGTGGGGAACTGGTTGAGGTGCGGGTTGCCTTCACCGCTATGTGCCAAGACAGTGCTGCACCCTCAGGACGGGGTATGGGGGCTACCTCCAGCCATGGCCACAGTGGCCCTCATGGACTGACACTGCAGACCAAGCCTGCATGTGGAAAGAGGAGGCCAATCAATGGCCTTTTCCAAAATTCTTTGTTTGCTTGGGTGTCCCATGTCCCTCTTTGTAACCCCCTTTGGGTTACTAAGTTTTGAGGTTACCCTGTTACATCCTTCTCCTGCTCGTAGCATTGAGAAGGGGCACGTGGGGCCAAATCCCAGCGAAAACGCACCATGGGTGGATGTTGCCATGAACCCAGCTTTGCTCCAAAACATGACCTGCAGTTGCATCAGGATTTTCCGCTCAAAACATGACCATGGGCAGAGCTCTGGGCGATGCGGAGATGGAAACTCATGGCCCCAAGGCCCTGCGCCACCCTCCAGAGGAGGCCAAGTTATTTAATTATTATTTATTTAGCAATTATGTCTTGTGAAGGTCATTACCAGGCTTATTTAAACCTCCTCTCAGCTGAGAGAGATAAGGTGAGAACTATTCTGGATGCAGTCAAAATTAGCACTGTTATTTGTATTCTTGTGCCCTGAGAGCGAATTAGCTGATACTTTAAAAAAAAAATAATTCCCCAACAGTCGTATCATGCCACTCCTTTCATTTTGCCTTTGTCGTCCCATGCCAGAGACAAGCTCAGCTCCATTTCTAGTTTGGCTGCTCTGAAAACCCACAAGAAATCCTGATCTGGTGAGCACAGCTCCTTTTACGGCTGAAGAATTCCTTTAGGCACTCCCATCCAGCTCCAGGGGCTCCCAAATGTTCCCCAAATCGGCCGCAAACAGGGTAAGAAAGGAAAAAGAAATGAAGAAAAAATGAATAAACCAACAGAAAATCCCAGCGTCATCCAGTAAAATTACTTTTATTTCTGTAATTTCATAAGTATAAAACAAATCAGCCCAATATTGTGTGAACAGAGTGGGTCATATGGATGTGACCACGAGGAGCCTTCCCACATCTTCACGGCACACCTGGCTATTTACAGTCAAAGGATGTGATTTAGGAAGCGGTCATTTAGTGGAAAAATATCTCTCATATAATAAAATAGGAAACCTTGTTTCTTTCAATTCTACCCCTCAAGTAACACCCTCCCCGCCCCCCTCCCCCCCCCCCCCCCCCTCCCCCCCGATATGATTTACCTTTTGCTACGATGCACAAACTCAAGAGATTTCTAGATTTGGCTGTTCAGGCTTCTCATATATATAAAAAAAATAATCAGCATATGGCCAGATCAAAGCGCCCGAAGACACCACTGGCAGCTCAGCAGGTGCCCTCCTCTTGGTCCTGAGCATCCGCATCCACCCAGCTCAGACACCAGGTACCCACGTCCCCAGTGCACACAGATTTAGGCTCATTTAATGCCCCTTTTATACCGAAAGCTGAATGGCACCAAGAGGACAGGTCCAGGGAGCACAATTTACCCCGTGTGTCCCCTTCCCCGCTGCAGCCCTGCAACCCCTAACCCAAACTGTGTCATGCAAGCTCTGCACAGGGTGAAGCCCTTCTCCTTTGTCCCCAAAACCGGACTCGTGGGCTGCCTGCCCACTGGGGACAAGCCCTGCCAGAAATTGCTACAGCAGAAGTGGGGAAAAAAACAGCCCAAGTGGGACTGAACAGGGGCGACTGAATCTCTGGCATCATTTATGCAAGGTGATGGCCATGCCAGGCATGGACCAAAAATCACAATAAGTCTTAAGTGTTGGTACTGGGGACTCCTGCATGCTTGAATTTCAGGAGCAATATGGCACCAAGGTCACTGGACCTCCTGAACATCTCCCACCAACAGGGACAGCATTAGCGTGAGCCCCTGCACAGCAACTATTTGATGAGTTTTGGTGGAGCAGAACCCCAACTGGGAAGCAGCACTCTCAACCTGACGTACAAGAGGGACCAGAAATTGCTGCTGAGTTTTTTCTGTTGCTCCTCTGGCTACATCTGGCATTCACACCGTGCGCAGAGAGTCCGGTTCAATCCCAGATTTAATGCTCTTACAGGAATAAAGTCCCACAGCCTCTCCCATAAAGCCTGTCCCTCCTACTCCGGACTCCTCCAGCACCTGGTGGTACCATCCAGCCTTGGCTGAGCAGAACATCAGAAACACACGTATGACATCTTCACAGTGCCAAAGTCTCAAACACAGAAGTCCAAACCCTCACCCTGACCCTGAGCTGTGCAGTGGCCACGTGACAGAAGGAAAACACAGGAGGCAGTGCTACTTCGCTCTGCAGAGCATCTCTCTTTTTCCTTTCCCAATGTGCCTCCCGACGGGACCACACGCTGCAGGGGGAAGAACTCATCCAGCAAGTGGCCACAATGACACAACAGCCCAAAACAGCCCAAAAGCCTTTCCACAGCTGTTGCCCAAAGGTGATCCCCTGGGTTCTTGCTCCAGGGACGCGGGACCCTCACCTCCTGCCTGGGCTGCAATCCAGCACGGTGCCTGGCCCCTGAGAGAGGAGTATAAAGTGCTCGTGGAACAACCCCACACTGCCGTCCTGGTGCATCCTCCACCGCCCATCTCGCATCGCTGCTTCTGTTTCATTTAAAACCTTTGAATATGCCAGGCAGCACAATCAAAATTAAACTAAAAAGGGAATAATTCCTAACCTCTGTTATCAAAAAAAGCAACAATCCCAGAGGCTTTGCCCCTAGGCTGTTTTTTTTTAACAAACTTTTGGGCAAAAGAGCCACCCAGTGTCTATCTCCCTTGTATTGCAAAGAGTTGGGTGCCTCGGTAAGACACAAAACCCAATCCCAAAGCAATGGTCTCGGCTCTGGGATCTCCAAGTTTGCACAAGAACATGCTCCAGCCTCTAAAAGTGCCCAGCACACTGCTGGTGGCATATATGCAATAAATAACTACACCATCATTTATCCTCACCCTTCACTGAAGCATAAGGGAAAAAAATAATTAGATCTACAGATATTCTTCTATTTCATTAAAATATTTGAACTACAAGCCTCTGTAATCAAAAAGCACGGAGTGAAAACCTGTATTCCAAGTAATTAAAGGACGGAGGGAAAGAGAGAGATGTGGTTAACCGTTCCGAAGGGCAAACGGGGATGCATCAAAATGGTCCCAGCAAGGGGGATGCCGGCTCCAGGTAGCCTTAGTGCCTGCACGGTTTTCTAGGTAGATCTAGAGGTTTACGATATCAAGGCAAATGCAATTTGCTGCTGCTGGGAAGAACAAGCCTTTGGCTGGGACACAGCTCTGGTTTCTTGCCCGTGATGGCTTGGGGTTTGGTAACGCACAGTTGCAACACAGTGACTGCACAGACTGAGGCTGCCTGGGCCTGCAGCAGCGTGGCAGCTCCATCGGCGACCGAACAGCAGCAGCTTGGCATCTCTAGCAACTCTTAAGTTAACAAACTCAGCGTTATCTCTTCAAATAGCCTTTCTGTCAGCGGGTTCAGAAGGATGCCCGGTACAACCACCCCCACCCCTCTGCTGTCAAGTGAGACTAAACAAAAATGACCAGCAGGAATTTCAGAGAGAGTTAAAATTTTTTGATGTCATCTTTGCTTTGAAGCAAAGCTCGCTCTTCCTTTTGGGTCTCCTTACATCAGATACTCCCATCCATCATTCAGTACTCATTAGTGGGACCTCTACACAAGAAACTCATCCATACACACGCGTGTCTGGGTAAAATTAATAATCCTACACCAGACACTAAGCCCAGGGAAACCAGGGTAACTCAGGTGGTGCAAAATGGAGTGGATGGACCAAGCAGGTCCCCACAAGCACAACAGACCGAAGCCACCATGTCCAAGGAGATGCCATCAGGCAGCTAAAAGCTCTGCTGCACCCTATGAATGGGGCTGGGATGCTCTGAATCCAGTCCAGCCTTTCCCAAACTGGTTTTCAGCCTCAGGGACACACAGAAGCAATGTCCTCTGAAGTCACCAAGCCGGTACTGGATTAAATCCCTGCTGGTTCTTTCCTTGCACAGAGAGCTGGAGATGATCTGTACTAAAATAAGGTGAAATCCAGCCTTTTGGGGAAGGGCAAATCACACACCTACAGCATTCGTTTTACTGAAGCCTTACTTGGAGGCTTTAAGCAGTACCTGGGTCATGCCCTGGTCCTCTGCACCAGGGTGAGTCTCATCCATGGTGAAAAATCTTTAAAGAAGAAGTGGTTGCCAATTAAATCCATTAGACATAACACAACTGAAAAATAAAAACTACTTCAAGACAAAGTATAATAATATTAAAAAAAAAATCAGCAACAATATTCTAACCACGGAGTATCTATAAAGATCTTTTTTTTTCCTAAGAGCTCCATATTAAAATTCCTTGAATACATTATATATTAAATACAGTAACGTCATTTCATGCAAGGTTTATGTACAATTAAATCAGCTCAGTAGTATAACAATTCTGTACATTCCCATTGGTCTGGGGGCTCTGCTCATCTTCAATGCTGGTGATGGAGAAACGAAAGGAGGGATGATATTTGGCACCTGCTATGCAGGGGAAGAGTAGCTCTTGCCCAGGTGAGAGAGAAACAGAAAAGCACTGGAAGCTTTCACAGGGCAAAAAGTAGAGGAAAAAAAACCCAACAGCCAAGGAGCAAAACGCTGTCCAAAACCCTGGCTCTAGTGCTGCTGCTGGAATTTAAAAGAAAGATGTAGGGCCTGGCTAACGAAATATCGTCAGAACGGGTCATAGGGAAACGCGAGGAAAACAGAAGGCAGGATTTGGAGAGCCGGGGAAGAAATCACCTGCGATCAGCTTCTCTCAGCTGGCGCAGTTCAATGGACAACGATCCATTTATTGGATCCCAAAATCCACTCCAGATCCATAAACTCCCACTGCAGCCTGTGTCACCCCTGCTGCAGAAAACCCCACCAAGACTATTCAAAATAAAGTCGGTGCCTTGTAAAAAGGGATGTCACGACCAACACCTCTCACGGAGGACTACGTTATGTACAGACATTCATTCCTGCCCCAGAGGCAGATCACCGGCGTCAAGGATGTTCAAGGACAGCAGTGTTCTCCAAAGCAGAGGACATGACCTCAGAGACAAGCTCCTAAGGGCTTAAGCTCTACTCCTGCTAGGTAATAGTTAAAAATCAACTGAGGAAAGAGTGACCAGGAGGGAGGAACCCCCATGAGGAAGAGGGCTCTGGCTTCACCACCGCGGATGGGATCTAACAAGGCGCCAGCGAACAGGCAGGACTACGCCATGCTTTGGTGTCGGATGAGCCTGAGAAGGTGTGGGGCTTTCCACAGCACGGGGATCAAACAGGGCAGTGTGATCAACTGGGAGAGCTTCACCTTCTACCACACGCACCCAACCTCGACATACGAGCACCCACCGGCGAGACCCACACCACCCGTGGCCACCAGAGCAGAGCGCAGCAGCCGCGGCGATGCACCACCAACACTGCGGACATCGAGGGTCAGCAACCCCAACCCACGGCTCCCTCGCCTCCCTGCCCGGCCCTCACCCACTGCCAAGTCCTTCCCAGCCCTGTGAGCTGCCCTCGCGCATCCCGCCCCGCCGGGGGATGCAGCCTCCTGCCCGCGCTCAGCGATTGCCTAAAATCCCGACTTCCCCCCCCCCTCCCCGGCCCTTGATCTCCCGCAAAGGGCGCCGTGCCTGAGCTCACCCAGTCAGGGTGAAAATTGGAAAGAGGGTCTCAAATTTTGCAGGAACAAATCCCCAAGGAACCACGTTATGACGACCCAGGTCCACACAGCTCCGTCCCCAAACCCTACGCCAGCTGTCCAGTAATGGCACTCTTATGTACAGGAAAAAGAAAGCTACAAAACAAAACAAAATCGGTATTTTTCTTTTCGACGATTCACCCGCATTTGTCTGAGAGTCGGACACATGCATGTCCTGCTGGCTTCTAG
Source organism: Falco cherrug (assembly GCF_023634085.1). Taxonomy (NCBI): domain Eukaryota; kingdom Metazoa; phylum Chordata; class Aves; order Falconiformes; family Falconidae; genus Falco; species Falco cherrug. The sequence goes on along the minus strand of NC_073697.1, from coordinate 105,143,796 downwards.
CGATGGCCACGCATGCAAGACTTCAGTCCGAGTTACAAGTTGGGGATCCTTTAGTTAAGAGCGTTTCCTTTGTGTCATTCATTTCTTGTCCTCTTCTCCTGGAAATGAAGGGAAAAAAAAAAAAAAAAAAAAAGAGAGAGAATTAAAAATATTGGTGAGCGTTCAAAAGCAAACCAGCTCCCTGGTTTTGGTATAAAGAGAGGTTGATCCCAGAAGGAACCTGGGATCCCATCTGCACGGAGCTGGCTTGACTGCAGCCACGGCAGCTCAGGCTGCATGAGGAGGAGGAGGACGGTCCCCGGGGGAGGAAGGGCACGGTGTGCTCAGCCTGCAGGAGGCAGGAAAAGGGGTGAGTTGGAGCCATGCAGGCCGGAACAGCAGGAAGGTGAGCAGGCAGGGATCCCTTGTTATTGCTGCTAACCAGGCAGCACACAGGGAAAGGCAGTGGTGCAGAGGAGGAAGCTCACCGCATCCCACCACCCATCCCAAAGCCCTGTCCCTGCTGCCACCAACAGATGGCTACAGCTCCCTAGGCTGACACCACTTACACACACACACACACTCTATAATTTACATCTATATATACCCCCAAAACAACCAGCAAGCACCAACCTACCCATCGCAGCTGCTGTCCCAGCCCCAGAGCCGCCCTCCTCCCACCCTACTAAAACGGATGGAATTGGATGTGGAGGTAACAGGCAACACATGGCCTGAAGGAAAGCTGCGGTGTTCAGCTTGAACTTGGTGTGAACAGCCTTGAAATCCCTGCCAGAGCTTGACTCACACCAACTCGATTCCCAATTTTCAAGCCGTCGACAGCAGCATCCCTGGCTGCCCAGGCAGCCGCTACTCTTCAGCCCAGGGCTGGGACAGACCTTGCTGGCAGCTCAGTCTGCCCAGAACAGTTTATTTTCTTTTATGAAAAAAAAAAAAAAAAAAAAAAAAAGGCAACAACAACAAAAAAAACCCAAACCACAAGGCAGCAGTTTCTGAGAAGAGTTAGAAAAATCACTTATCGTGAATCTTTCAACCATATTTCTCCATCTTTCAGCACTGCACCACATGTCACCCAACACATCTCGCAGGGGACTGCCGTTACTGTGCTCTTGATAAATAGGGGTCCTGCCTGGGGTTACCAGCGAGGCTCCACACCCGCTGCCAACCCTGGGGCCAACAAGCTTCCAGGAGAATTAATAAATAACAGAGGACAGAGAGGGGGAGGAAATAAAAACAATCTTCTTCACAACTCCTGCCAACATTTCTTTCCAGCGCTGGCTGGCAAGCCCAGCCCTCCCGTCCTGAGATAAGACTGATTGCTGCAATGGCAGCATCCCTCTGGATGACCTCTGCACCGCAGGCTTCTGGGCAAAGCAGGGATGCTGGTGGCCACTCTGTACTAAATTTCAGTGCATTAACCAAAATTCACCTCCTCCACCTTGCGGGAACGTCTCTTCAGTAGCTCCGAGAGCTGAACAGTCCCTGCTGGGTGACACCGGTGGTTATTTGACAGCCACAGCAGTGCTTCACCCCGTGGCCACCGTGCCAGGCGGTGGGCAGGGACAATGAGGGGACGCAGCCGCAGCACCGACAGTGAGCCTCTACCCACAGTTAAAGACGCTCTTCAAAACGTTACTCTCAGGCCTCAGAGTAACCCCCTCAGCACAGAGCAAGTCACACTGACCACAGGCAGCTGAGGGTCCGGCGCCCGCTTTAACAGGACACAGGTCCCCATGCACCCGTGTCCAGCTCCCCGCTGGGGTGACAGGAGCAGGGGGGATTCAGGGACCTGTCTGCAGGAGTGCTGGGGCCATGGTGATCCATCTGCATCCTGCCTCACACCAGCCTTCTTAGGGGTGTCACAGCCCATCAACTCTTGCAAACCCACAACTGAGCACCACGAGCTCATCCCCTACAAGATCTGTTCCCCCCCAGGACAGCCGAGGCTTTCTGGGAGGATTTTCCTTATTGCTTTTGACTTTTCTCTTCATGAGTTCCCGTAAAAGGTGATGCTGGAGGGATGCAGGCTCCAGCCACCAGCCCAGATCACTCCCTCCACCAAGGGACGCGCTGCAGGCCTCATAGCTCTGAAAATTGCATGTCCCCCCACATTGCACCAGGGCACCCTGAGCTTCAGCTGAGACCCTGGACCCCAGAAGAAAACCGAAAGGAAAATCCTCCTCCCATCCCTTTGCAATGCCAGGGTAGCAGCACCGAGAGCTTCCCTCTGCTCTTCTATTTCTAAAGGACGGTGCACATGCACACAAATGAAAGGGAGGGAAATAAAAACAAAAAGCAAGGCAGCAGAGCCGTAAAATCCCATCTGGAGAGATTCCGGCCCTGAAAGGTAACGGCACCACTCTCCTTCAGAGCATCCCACAGCTGAAGTGAACGACTTGGCCCGTGGGGACGCATTCCTCGCCCGACGCCAGCGCCCAGCCAAGGTAGCTCCCGGCAGAAATTACCCTACAAGGGCAGCCCAGGGCTGCGGGCGCTCGCTCCGGCTCTGCCGCGCCAGGGAGAGGGATGCCTGCCGCTCCGCAGGGAAAGCGGGGGGCTGCAGCTGCCCTGTGCTCCTGGGGGGGGTTTAGGGGGCTGCCCTCACCCCCAGGTGCAGACACAGGGGGGAGGTGAGGGCGAGAAGCTGCTTTTTGCAACATGCCGGAGGTTTTTTTGGGGATGGGACTCGGAGATTTTGGTCCCTGCAGGTTTTGGGCTGTCTCTGAGGGATGTGGAGCCCCAGCAGGGAGTATGACATGTCACCACACAGTCACCTCTGCCAGCTGCTCTCCCCTCTGGGGGGAAGTTAAAGCATAAAGCGGACGTTGACTTTGCAAAGAAGCAGTTCTATCTCCCTCAGCAATGGAGATGCTCACCCAAAGGTGCAATCTGACCTGCACATCAGCTGCGGGGCGCTGTGCTGCCCACCACGGAGAGGACTTGGACCCACCGGGGACAGGTACCCAGTGGATGCAGTCACCACCTTGCAGCCCCTGCAAAACCGCCCAGGGGCTGCCATCCCTACCGGGCTCAAGGACAAATAGCTGCACAAACACTTATCCGCCACAAAGCACGCCAAGACAATTCTTGTGCATCAAAACTTCTGATTTTCAGTGATGCTGCTGCTGTCGGGGCAGCTGTGGTGCTGTGTTGCAGAAAGCACCTGCTTTTTGACTCACCCCTGCTTTTACCACTGCATGGGTGGTAATGGTGAAGCCTGAGCCCCCCTGCTGCTTAACAGGCTAAAATCAAGTGAAAACACCATGGTGGCAACACGTGGTGACACCTATGATGGGTTTGCTTCAAGGTGGTGAAGACGAGGAGGCCCAGGAAGGCAGGAGGAGAGCAGGGTGGCCATGGCAGCAGGCTGATGGCACACAAAGGTACATGAGCACCAGGGTTATCTCACTGTCCTGTCTGGATTTGGTATCTTTTGAGAACCACTCATCAAAGAGACTCCTGCAAGTTCTTGGCACAGATGCCTAGAAACCTTCCTCCTGCACGCCACGGGGCTCAGAAAGAACAATACACTTCACTGCACAGAGCATGGCAAATATTAAAAATACTAGGGCAAGAGGTCCTTGAGGGTGGTCAGCCCTCGTGCGCCTGCCAGGGTGTATCTGTGCAACAGACCCCTGAGAGGGCTCTGGAAAACATCTCCACGTTCCTGACCAGAATGCCTGCAGGTCACACCAAGGCCACCTAGCTCAGCTGTCCACGTTCGCCTGCTGGCTCACACTGCCACTGCCTCCCAAAGCTGAGACAGCAGAAGCCTCAGAGGGGCCAGAGGTGGATGAAGACAGCAATACATGCAGAACATGCAAGATGAGAGGCTGGAAGTGACCGGGTTGACGGGCAGAGGAATGTAAAGCACCAAGACCACAGTGAAAACTGGAGTCTCAGCTTTCTGCCATTTCAAGGACAAGGAAAACCCAGCATAATGGAAACACGACTTATCTAAATCTGATCAAAGGAGAAACTTTTTCATGCAAAACCTGACTCGGCAGAACTCACAGCTGTACATTACATCCCTCAACTGAACACCCTTGGCCATCCCTGAGAAGGTCCCACAGTGGAGACCAGCCCCAAGCATCGCCTGGCCAAAACCGCCACGTAAACAGCTGCTTCACAGGCTTCTTAGACCTTATTTTGAAGCAAAACACAGAGGCCAGCATGGGGAAAGAGATCCTGTGTGGGTACGGGGTCCTTGGGCTCTATTATCAGCTGGTTTTCCAAGCCATGTTCACCCAGACACGTTCCAAGCAGGTCCCCACCACACACGAGCAAGACTTTGGAGGACACACGGGTGTATGGTATTTGGGGATGAGACGTGTAAGAAAGCCAACCCTTGCTCTGGAGTCCTGCAGGTTTTCAACTGGTGCTCCCCGCTCCATGTGTGTCTTACTGTTCTGAGAATGCCTGGTAAAAAAAAAAAAAATAAATCACAATACCACATCTACAAGTGGTTTTTTGAGGTTTTTTTGTATGCTTTTCAAAGCCCAGAGGAATTAGGAAGACGCAGGATTTCAATGATTTCTTTCAAATGTGATGATTTAAGCATGTCGTGACTAAACAGCTGCATGGGAAACCCTTGCTGGATGAGACACAGAGTGACCCATGAGCATCAGCAGCATCGTGACCGTGAGGATGCGGGCAGCTCAGAGGACCTGGTACGCTGGGAGCATGGCATGGGAGGAGGAAACACTCCAAGCTGGTATGATGGGACTCGGAAGGACCGTACACCTGCCAGAAACCCTGCTGTGCTTGCAGCTGCGCTGGCAGAGCCAAAGCAAAGCCCTTCCTCCAACAGCGCTGATTTTTTATAGAGAAATGCAAAGTGTGGGAGAAAACCAGACTCATCCCCAGATCGCAGATGGCGAAGTCGAGACCAAGGGCATGCATGGGATGGCAACAGCCAGGAATTAACCAGCTCTCCTACACCCTAGCCCAGTGCCACACCATAAAACTGTTGCTACAGGCTTGTAATCATATGATAAGGCAGACCTGGGTGATGCAAAGCACCCATCGGCCTGCTGAGAGATGCAACAATTAAATAAAAATAAGATGGGAACAGCTTCTCTCTGGTCTGTAAAAACAGCAGCCCCTGCGCCTCCGTTTCTCAGCAGAGGATCCTCTGAGCAATCGCTGTGGTTAAGCATCAGCTCGCCACAGAAAGGAAAGCAGACGTGAGCACCCCCAGCGTGCTGGGACCCGTTGATGGGGAGGGCAGCCAGTTGGCGATCGTTTCCTGCTTGCGATAATTTCCCACCCTGTATTTCCAGCTTTTTGCATGGTTCTGCTCCTTGAGAAACCAACCAGAGCTGTTACAACGCCCCAATTCCCCCCTCCTGCCAGGGCTGGATGGGCTGCCTTCAGCCCTGAAAAGCAAGAGCGGCTTTGCACCATTTTCCTGGGTCATTGCTGAAGGGAAAAGAAGGGGGTTGCTGTGGTGCCAGTTGCCTAAAAAAAAATGGTTTGAGCAACGTGATGCGGTGGAAGGACACCCAGCCCCCACACTCAGCTTATTCATTTGCCCCCGAGAGCCACTACATCTTCCCCAGGCAGCGACGGCATCTCTCCTGCCCTTCTTCTCCCTGCTACCGCTGTCGGGGCAAGCACGCCCTAAAAAAATAAACCCTGTTTTCCCGGCGAGGGGCCAGCCCTGTGGCAGGCACAGCACCGCTCGGCAGCTCTCACCCCGCGGCCACTGCGGGGAAAACCTGCCCGCTTAACTCGGCACCGAGATGTCACCCGCAGCACCATCTTTTGCAAGAAATGAAAGAGAAGATGATATCACCTCTTAGGAGGGCTGCCTAAATACACGCCGTGATTTACAGCGCCGAGCCCAGGAGCAGAGGGGAACCGCTGCCCCGGTGTCACGGGAGCTGCTTCTCCTCTGTGTGTGCCGTGGGCCAGATCCTGAAGGGTGCTGGCCAAGGGCAACCCCATTAAAACCTGTTTATAAGGTGTTCAGCTCTCAGCTGATCTTACTGTAGAGGTAGAAAACACAAGATAAGGATGGACACAGATGGGGGGACAAAAAAAAAAGGACGGATTCTGGTTAGAAACAGTGTTTGATTCGTTCTGCTTGATAAGAGAAGGGATCCAGTTCCCAGAGGTTCGAGAGGAGCTGGATAAACACACGTGGCAGGTTTATCTGGCGCTCCAGCTCCTAAGGGAGTGTTTCCAGCAGATGTAAGTACCAATTGCTCTGGCAGGCATGGCACCCGGGGAGGAAGGGGGTAGGAGAAAAAAAGCCCCTTTTTCACAGCAAAGGTGGAGGAACAGGCAGGTGCAGGCACCACCTGAGCAGAGGAGGTGAGCGAGGTGTCCGTGAAGCCACCATGAGCCCCATGCAAACCACCACGGAGCAAACACAACCCAGCGTGGTGCAGACCGTGCTCACCATCCAGGTGGTTGCGGGAAAGGTACTTGAGTCCTTCGTCCAGCAGGATAACGGGCAGGGAGATCTTCATCACAACCACCCACTGCGGCCAGCTCAGGGGGGTCACCTGGAAGATGAGCTGCAAGGTGCAAAGGATTGGACATGTCAGTAAGGAAGGTAGATGAGATTATTATTATTTCGGTTGTTTCAGCTTGTTGTATGGCACAGCTTGAAAGGGGGCCATCCCAGGTACAAGGAGGAAGGATCCAGACAGCCCGAAGAGCAGGATTTCTTCAAGGCCTGTCATGATCCCAAGGTGGCTCTTGGCCAACATGAGTCAAAAATTATGCCTTTCACCTCTCCTGCAGATGGGGAAAGTGAGGCACAAGCTGGGACTGTATGTTCATGTGCTCACAGGCGCTTAGCAGGGGACAAGGGACAATGTAACCTCCTGGGCACAGTGACACGCTTCATCTTAAGCACCCTTAGGCATCACCCGAGGCATCACCAGCCTTGGACTGCAAAAGGAGGTGATGCCTCCAAAGTGGGTGACCCACCTTCTGGAGATGCACCTCTTTGCATCACCTGTAAGGAGAGCTTCTGACTTAGGTAAGGGCTCACTGGGGCAGGAGGACTCCCAAAGCCCCACGTTGGTTCAAGTCACAGGACTTGCTCCTGAGGACACATGCTGGGGACAAACACCCCAGAAGCTTCCAGGCTCAAAGATTGCCCCAGGGATGCCCTCACCCAAAGACGGAGCCCCCTGGGCTGCACCCGAAGGTGGCAGAGGGCACTCACAGGCATGGGTTTGACGTAGAGGATGAGGAAGTGCAGAGCCATGGACATGACGATGGCCCCCAGCAGCCAGATGTTCAGCCATGGTGGCATCCGCAGCAGCGACTGGTTCTCAGAGACACTGCAAAAGTGAGGGGACTGTGTTAGCCCCATTACCTCCTGCTCCCCATGCCTACCCAAGCTGGGGGTCCCCACTTCTCTCCAAGGTGCAGGGCCGTACACTACAGCCCTTCCCTTCCAGGCTTGTTCAGCTTCAGGCTTTGCTGAAAATTGGATCTGGACACCATCCCAATGCAACCAGCCATGCATGGATCAGGACGGGTCATTAACAGGGCCAAACCATCAGCAGGTGCAGATCCAGTCCTTCCTCCACCACTATCGACAGCAACATGCTGGCTTGGAGGAGTTTATTTATGGCAAAACCCAGTGGTCCCCTGTCGAGAAGGCTTCAAAGGGCTCTGCTGAGTCCAAGCAAAGCCCTCAGCCCACCACCAGATGCTCAAAGAGACCCTACACAGAACTGGTCGCGCACCGAGCATTCCGAAGAGCCCTGCGGCCACCCTACCTGTTCAGCGCATTGCACATTTCGATCGTCACCAGCACAGACAGAGCCATCGTGGTCGGGTATCGGGACTCAAAGATCTCACAGTTGATTCCTTCAAAGATGGGGTTGTCCTCAGTGCACCTCATGAAGTTCCGCTGTCGGCACAGGAAAGCGTTGGTAAATACACGGCAGAGCAGCAGCGTAGGAAAGGTGGGAAAGAGGAGGAAGAGGTCGAGTGGTTGGGGCACACATGATGAACCTTGATTATTAGGGCTGCTGTTAAATATCCCACAGTTCAGAGCAACTGATAAAATGAAGGTGACCCAGCTTCTGCTGGGGTTGGGGCTTCAGGGCTATGGCTGGATAGTGGCTCAGAGGTTTTCACGTGCAGTTAGTAAGGTGTTTGAGCAGACACACATCTCCATCAAAAACACATCTTCCATTGCACGTGACATCGGGGCACCTGCTTTCCTACCACCTCGTTCAGACCTACGGTAATGTAAAAATCAACGCCTTTCAATGTGGGATCAGGTAAAGGAGCTACTTTCAGCTTCTTTGAATCGTTTTCCCCACTAGCAGAACCAAGGCTGGACACATGAGCCTGAGGGAGAAAATTAGCTTTTATTTTAAGTTACCCTCTTCTCCACCAGGAATGCGGGAACACCACAACAACCACAGAAGGCAGGCAGAGGAAAGACCCCAATGCCTGCATCCACGCCCTCACCCACCCGCTCAACACATCCACCCGTTCCCCTTCCAACTCACCAGCTGATGGAAGGAGACCTGCGGTCCCTCAGCGTCGTACAGGAACCACCAGGTCGCTGCGCCCACCGTGGCCAGGCCCACGTACACTGCGGCCGAGAGAAACACCCTTACCCCCAGCACCCAGCAAAGGCCCCCCACCCCATGGCACCCCGTGCCCCTCCTCGCCCCCTGCCCACTGGCACCCATGGGGGCTCACCTCCGACGGCCAGGTAGCGGAAGAAGAGCCAGCCACTGATGAGGGGCTCCTTGGGGTTGCGGGGCAGCTTGTCCATGATGTCCAGGTCGGGGGGATTGAAGCCCAGCGCGGTGGCCGGCAGCCCGTCCGTCACCAGGTTCACCCACAGCAGCTGCACAGGAATGAGGGCCTCGGGCAAGCCCAGGATGGCGGTCAGGAAGATGCTGCGGGGGAAAAATAAAAGAGATGCTAAATTAGACGAGCTCCAGGTAGCCAGAGGAAGCAGCTGTGATGTGCAAGGGGAGAGCAGACAGGCACCCTGGGTCCAAATACCCGAACTGAACATTCACCCAAAGTCCTGCAGATGAACCCACAGCCCCTGAGTCAGGAACCTGAAGTCCATGACTGAATTTTGCATCTAAAATATGTTCCTGTTGCTATTCAAATCTGCTTTGCAGTCAAAACCCAACCACTGCCACACGCATTCCTGTTCCTGGCACAAACAGCCCTGCTGAAACGCCAGGGCAAAGGATGCCCAAGGGATCCCAAGGCTGTGGTGAGGACGGCGCTGATTTACGGGGAGGGATGGGACAGGGAGGGCCACCCAGGACCTGATGCAGAGTGCATCAACCCGGTGATGACAGCCTGTGCACAAATATCTGCACCTGTCTTACACGCTGGCATGGGCTTAAACAGGCAATGGGTAACAGAACAGTTCCTGGGGGGTGGCACGACTGTGAAACTACAAAAGAAAAATCCCCCTGCCCTTGGGGAACAGGACACGGCATCGTTTGGTACCCACAGTTACAATTCTGGGCTCCGCATGCTGCCAGGGGTAGGGGACACAGACAGCGCTGCAGGTCACCTGCCCCAGGGGAGGTGTCCCCACCACTGCTCCCCCCAGCGTGGCGCTCGGCGCGGGGGGGCTCTCACCAAACGACCTCCCCGACGTTGGAGGAGATGAGATAGCGGATGAACTGCTTCATGTTGTTGTAAATGGCCCTGCCCTCCTCGACAGCCGACACGATGGTGGAGAAGTTGTCGTCGGAGAGCACCATCTCGGCGGCCGACTTGGCGACGGCCGTGCCTGAGCCCATGGCGATGCCGATCTCTGCTTTCTTCAGGGCCGGGGCATCGTTCACGCCGTCACCCGTCTGCACAAAGCCGTGATTAACAGGGTGAGAGGGCCAGGACCAGGTGGAGAGGAGGGGCCCAGGGGGTGGTGGGGTGTCCCCAGGGGACTCACCATGGCAGTGATTTCGTGGAAGGACTGGAGGTATTCAACAATGCGGGACTTGTGCGCCGGCTCCACGCGGGCGAAGCATCGTGCGTCACGGCACGCCTGCCGCTGCGCCTCAGGGGGCAGCTCATCAAACTCCCGGCCCGTGTAGGCTTTGCCAGTCACGTCCTCGGTCTCTGAGAAGATGCTGATCCTGCGGCAGATGGCCACCGCCGTGCCCTTGTTGTCGCCGGTGATCATGATGACACGGATGCCAGCCTTGCGGCACATCTCGATGGAGGAGGTGACCTCTTTGCGGGGAGGGTCCAGCATCCCCACACAGCCCACGAAGGTCAGGTTGTTCTGGGGACACACACAACAACAACCCCAGACCCATATTAATCCCTGGGGATGCAGCCACTTCCCACCATGACACCACCCTGGGCACGGGAATTTCCCTGGCAGGAAACTTGCAGGGGGGTTCCTACCAAGAGCCCCATGGGTGCACCCTATAGCCCCAATGCAATGGGATGCTCCCGTCCCTCTGCTGCTCCTCACATCTTTTTGCTTCGCTCCTCTCCTCCCCAGCCCTCTTGGTGGTCCCCAGGCGGTGGTCTCAGCAGGCACCCCACGGGGACAGATGCTCGGTGGGACAGGGTTGTCGGCCTTGGGACCATACAGCTTTGCACCAGGGGTTGCAGAGCAAGAGCTGAGCCATCGTGCTGCCTGCTACCCCACAGGGAAACCAGAGAGAAAATACCACTGGGGCAGCTGGGAGTGGGCAGGAAAACTTTCGGAATAAGGAAAAAAGCTCCTGGAGAAAGCCCCTGGCGCTGTACCTCGTAGTGGATGAAGGCAGCGGAGTCATGCAGCTGCATGGTCTCCCTGCGGACAGGCGTGTCGTGGGTGGCCAGGGCCAGGCAGCGCAGCGTGTCGATGCCCATGCCCCAGTCCCGGATCCTGCTCAGGATCTTCTCCCGCACCGGGGCCGTCAGCGGGACCTTGGCAGTGCCCACACGGACGTGGGTGCAGCGCTCGATCACGCTTTCCGGTGCGCCCTGGGGAGTAGCGGCAGGTTTAGGGGCTGGAATGAACCTGGAGGCTGAGCATCTCTTGCCAGCACCGAAGGAAGTGCCAGAGGGAGGGAACGCACCAAGTTTGGGCAAAGGAGAAGGAAAACTCCCCAAATCTCCAGCCCGCACATCCCGGCAGGGCGGCTCAGCGCGCTAGATGGCAGCCTCCGACCGAGTGCACAGGACCACGGCCGGCAAACCCACGTCTGGTCACCAGACAGCAGGATCTGCTCTGCGGGGGATCCACCTGACTCCTACAAAACCTACGCGCCTGCCCGAGATACTCCCACAGCACAGATCCCCTCTCAGCCCTGGAGGGAATTAGGGCTGGAAATCTCTGCTGAAAACACAGGCTCCCTGCGGGATGCTCAGCGGATACTTGTGCTGCCTCTGTGATTCAGGAAAACATGTCCTTTAGCATCACAGCATCTCACCCCATCCCTGCTGACCTTACAAAGGACATCCACTGCGCTTTTTAATGTAAAACTTGCAATCCTTCTATTACTCTTCTTAAAAAGCTCGCCCAGGACAGCCAGAGCCACAGATGCGGTGGGCCCGGCAGGTCCTGACCTGACCTGCAGGACAGAGTTCACCCACGCGGTGGGAACAACAATACACACAGATTCAGCTGGGGGAAACTCCTGCCACATCTCTTCTCCTGGGAAGAAAATGCCCTTTAAAACACGATTTTATTTCTGGTTACAGTGGAAAGCTGGGCATCGCCCTTTGGGCATTGCTGGAGGGTCCCAGCCTTTTTAGTAAAGGCAAGTGGCCAAGTTTTGCACAGAGGTAACTCTCGCCTGGCCCCAGCACCAGCACACTCAGTGCCTTTTCCTCCCTCTAAACCATTTCACCTCCTTTTTTTTTTCCCCTATCACTACTGCAGACTCACCTCCTCCCTGACCACAGCGGTCTACCTGCTGGCTCCTGGACCCCTGCACCGCTAAGGGAGGAGACAAACTGCAAAGCATCACTGCCCGCTGCGCTAAGGGCCAAATCCTGCTGGGGTGTGCAAGGGGAAGGAGGGTCCTGCAGGGTGCTGAGGACCTTCTCCCCTACCTTGACGAACATCTTACTGCCGGTAGAGTTGTGGCCAGGGCTGGTGGGCGTGCAGTATACCGACATGGACTTGCGGTCGCGGGAGAACTCCAGGGTGCACTCCTTCTTCATCAGCTGCTTGATCACCTGCGGGGACAGCACAGGTCTGAGCTGGGACACGACAGGGACACAGCAGCTGGGGCTCTCTGCCTTGGCTAACAACCCTGCTGAGCTGGCACGGCACCAGTGATGGGAGGAGAAAGACAACCCCAGGAGCCAGGAGGGATAGGACAGTGCAAAAAGCAGAAGGAGCATTCCCAGTGCAATTTGTGGGGAGAAATTTTACCCCTCCAACTACATCATTGCTGCTCAGCAATGCTCCGTCATTTTATTGACCCCACATGAGATGCCAAAATGCTGCTGTAGCCTAAGCTAAAGCCCCGTTTGCCAGAGAGGCAGGGGAGACTCCCCCACACCGGGCTCCAGCTGCACTGCAGGAGGGGGAACTGCATCCCACTCATGAGAGCTGAGGGGTTCACCCTGATCCTGCACCCACAGGGGTCACTGGGAGTGGCAGCACCAGCATCACCTGAGGCTGAATTGGTTCCCATCAAATTAACCACCCCTGCAGCCGAGACTCTAATTAGGCTCATTTCAGGACATGCTAATTACCCTGAGGACTGCCAGCTAAGCAGTAACAATCGTTTACCCTAATGGTACCTGCAGGTTTGCAGGGCGAAGACAGAGCAGGGGCTGCCCCAGTGCATGGACCCACAGGCACAGGCAGCACCCGTAGACAGGCTCCTGCACCTCAGCACCCCCAACCCCCCCCACAAACCAGCCTCGACTATTGCTATTAGTTAATTACTGAAGGAGCCAAATGCCCAGCAAGATAGCAGCCGGTCCTCTTCAAACCAACCCCCACTCCCACATCCGCATCAGCACCATGGCTGCTGAGCCTGGCTCTGGGGAGGACACGTCTTGTCCCCAAAAAGCCATTTCATCAGCCGGGCATCTGGGGCCGACCCAAAATATTCACGAGAGAGGGCAGGGGGGACGCTGACGCCAGCTTTGCTCTGCATGGCTCAACCGTGTATTCGATGACTATTTTTTGTTGCCAGGCAGGGGTTGCTCGTGACAGGGACACGAGCAGCTTTTTGCACAGGACTTTCACAGCAACTTAAATCTAAATAAATCAGCGAAGGGCACAAAGGGAAAAACGCCACAACTCCTTTCGGGGTAAAAACCTTGCAAATCCAACGTTAAAAGGATGCTCTTACTGCAGCAAAACTGCGAGCGGACACTGGGGAACTGGAGAGATGTGCAAAGGGGATTTGCCCACGCGGGCAGTGACTGTGGATGTGCCAGGCGAACACCAAGCAGCTCCTGAAGGCCAAACCCAGCGCAGGGTGCAGCGGCCACACGCAGGCAGGCAGCTTTGGGGGCACAAAAGTGGTGCTGTCCCCACTGGGCGCTGCATGCGGTCAGGACACCTGGGAGCAGCCAGCCGCTGTGGAAACCCCAAAATCCCACTGGAGATTTTCAAAGCACAGAGCCACCGGGAGCAAGTTAAGAAGCAGTAAAGAAACACTGCCAGAAAACTCCCAGGAAGGGGTTTTTGTCCCTGCCCAAACACAAGAGTAAGGAGAGAAGCAGCAGCAGCTGACCCCGATGGCAGCGCAGTGATGGGCACGTGGAACGAAGCCGCTGCCAGGATGATACATGGCTGGGAAATTCCATCTCCCTTATCAGAAAGGAGTCTGGGGATTTATTGTCACCTGCTCAGAGCTATCTGGGGAAGAAACACCAGAACAGAGAGCCCTTCCTTCGAGCCAGCAAAGACACCGTAAGATCTAACAGCATGATACCAAAGCCAAGTAAACCCAGAGATGAAATAAAGCCTATTTTCACCAGCAGGACAGGGAGACACTGGAGAGCTGGAGCAGGGGAATAGCCAGCATGGGATGTTTTCACATCAAACCCTGATGTTTCCGAAGCGTAATCCCTAGGGAACAGGGTTTGGCTCATGCTATCGAGGGTGGCTGCTCAGTGCAAACCGGGCACCCGGAGATTTGCTGCGGAGCAACAAAACTCCAAACCTCCGCATCTGCAGGCGGGGCTCTGGCCATCACCAGAGGGTCTCTGGCCATCACCAGGGGGTCTCTGCTGACTGAGCAAGGACTGGGCTAGTTTGAGCCACAGGGCTCCCCCTCTCCGAAGCTCCACACAGATCTGGGTCAGTCCCACGGGCTCTGCATCAGCCCCCCAGGGCCACTGGGCTACCTGCTCCAAAACAGCCCAGCCCCCCGCAAGCCAGGAAATTGCATCCTTGCGGCAGATCCGTCCCTTAGATAGCTGCGAGTGGTTATTGCTCAAGTAACAGCTGTCCCCAAACCCTCCTCTCCCTCCCATTCCCCAGCTCACCGAATTGCAGGCATTGGCTCGCTCCACCTTGGAGAGTTTGCTGATGTCAGTGTTGAAGACGTTCATCTTCTCCACCAGGCACGTGAGGGCCGTTTCGGTGGCTTCCCCCACCTTCTCATAGACTTTTTTAGACTAGAGAGCAAAAGAGATAAAAAAAAAAGGAGCTTAAGCTTTAGAGCACGTCCTCTACCTGCTGCTCTGACCAAGGATGCTGTCACCCACTGCACCATCCCAGGGCTCCCAGAGCATCACCTTGGCATGAGTTAAGCCAGGGAAGTGGATCCCAAGGGAAAAACCTCCGTTGGCTTTGCCCCAAAACACAGGGAAGAGCATCGCCGGTCCCCCACCCCACCCCTGGTGCCCCCCGCACCTCGTTGTAGTCCAGCGAGGAGTCGTTGCAGAGCGCACAGATAGTGGCCAGCTCCACCAGCCCGTCGTACTGCCCGCACTGCACCGGCTGCTCGTCCTTCAGGCTGCGGGAGAAAACAACCCCCAAATGCTTACACCAGCTGACACGTTCAGATAATACATAGCTTCTCCTATATATACCATGTAAAATTTTCGGAAAAGAGAGAGAAAGAGCCCAGTTAAAGCCCAGGCTGGGCAATAAACGTCTGGGTCCACTTTCTGTGCTTTACGAAACGGGGCAGGGATAAGCTGCAAATAAAATAGCACAGGAGGCAAATCAACTCCGGAAGTGGCCCAGAATAAAGGGGGCTGCAGAGGAGCTCAAAAAAGCATTGGACCTGAAAGCAGAGACTGCCAAAAGGCTGCTGCTGAAGATGATGATGGACCAGAAGAGGGGCAAAGAAATCTAAGTTAATGTCCGTTCCCTCGGGGGTTTCCAGTTGCTGGGGATCCAGAGGTGCTACAGAACCAGCAGCATGTCCCTTCTCCTCCCTGCGATGCTGCTTTGTGCTCCGGCGAGCCCTATGGCACCCAAGGGAGCGTTTAAAAGCAGCAGAAAAGTGCAACAACTGCATTTCTGTGGCTGTTTCCACACTGCGAACTGTGGCCTTTGCTTCCTCATCATCAGCTCTTTGCTATGTCAGGGAGCAGCCCTGAACACACCAGGCAAGCTGGATGCTACTTCTCACTCAGTGGCAAAAACGGCAGCAGTGGTTTTCAGGGGAAATCAAAAATCATTCCGGTTCCAGGAGAGGTAACTGCAGGTTAGAGCTGTATAAACCCAGCCGGTCATCTGCTTGCTGGAAAAATAATTTGTCAGGCATTTATTAGGATCAGTTTATTCCACTGCTGGTTCCCAATGGAAAGAACATTTTGGAGCCCTTGTTACAGCTCGGGAGCGGAAAACAAGGAGCAGCCAAGAAAATCTGAAAAATATGTTTGCTGAGGGACAAGGAGCGGCGCTGGGCTGAAAGCAGGCAGGGAGAGCCGCTGCCCCCTGCCCCGAGGATGCTGCCCAGCCCCGGGCACACTGGCAGGGGGCAGGCAGAGGGTGGAGCAGGGAGCCTGAAGACACACCGGGCTGTGGTTTGATGTTTGAGAAGGTGGAAATACCAGGGGTGGCTTTTGCCGCGTGTGATCCCCTGGATATTGCTGGGAGGGGATGGGGAGATACATGCCTGTCACCAGCCGTCCCCGCGCAGAGCTGGGCGAGACCCACGTGCTGGGAAAAGCATCAGCAAAGGCGCTGGGTGCTGCACAGGGATGGGGGCAAACCCAAGGTCAAGCATGTCATATCCCCCCCGCCCCAAGGCCAGGCTACAGCAGCATAAGCATTTCAGTGCCACCAGCCCTGGGAGGATGGAGGGGTTTCTCTCCTGGACACCTAAGCGAGCTTTCCCCTCCCCCTCGACGTGCAACAAAAGCACAGGGCTGAAGCAAAACTCAAAAGCACCACAAATTGTTGCAGAGCAGTGCAGAGCCACCCTGCAGGCAGTCCCCAGAGGGGGGACACTGAGCTTCAGGGGTTAGCAGACATGAGTCCAGCCCCTCGGTCCTCCTCATTTAATTGAAATGCACTGATTGATATTAGCTTATGACCTGGCTCACTTGTTAATGGAGATTCTTAGCCGAGGATCAAATTGGCTCTATAAATATTCATGAAATTAAGTCTGAGGCTGGGATGAATTATAGTTGCTCCACAGATGAGCAGAAAGGACCACGGTGAAGAACGTGCCTGGGATCACACAGCAAAGCGAAGGGGAGCGGAGAGTGCTCCAACCACCGGCTGAGCTTCCCATCTTCCTTCTTCCCAGACTCTCCTCGCACTGGGGAGCATCACCTCCTTTCAAAGGAGGAGGAACAAACAAACACAGCAGCAGAAAACCCCACGTGTGTAGTAACACACAGCAGGGAAAAGCCCCTGACTCCCATTCCCCATCCTCAGCTGCAGCTCAGCAAATCCCACCCCTCCCCTGAACACATCCTGACACCAGCAGGATCGTGCCCCGGGCACAGCAGCCATCCCGGCCATCCCTGCGGAGGATGCAGGGCTTGGGCAGCGCTTCCCTGGGGATTTTGCAGCTGCTTGCAGGCGTGTGGCCAGCCGCACAGCTCCTGGACAAGCTGCTGAACCTGGGGTGGGGTGGGGGCCGCAGCTGCCTGCTGATGCTGAAAGCGTCCAGGCTTCAGAAAATTGGAGGATGAGCATGTAATGCAAAAAAGCTTCATTCATCACTATTCCCACACTTGCAGTCCTCTCCAGTTCAAAAGTGGGCTCGTTTTCCTCAGGGTTGCTAACGAAGGCAGAGCCGAGCGTGCGGAAGCCCCGCTGCTGAGCAGTGGCACGGCAGCAGGCAGAGCTGGGGTGCATGCTCCCCATATCGTGCTGGGCAGGAGCTGGCAACGAGGGCCGGTGAGACAGTTGCCCTGGCTCCCACCGCAAGCACAGAGCAGCCACCTAACGTGTGCAAGCCATCGTGGCCAGCACCAGCGCCCAGTGGGTACCTCCGTGTCGGCAGGGCTCAGCGTGGCTGCAGACTGCCACAGACCCCCACCCTTCTCCCCAGCTCGTGGGGTGAGCCTGGGGTCCCCCAGATGTGGCCACCAGCTCGACCCTCCCGGCTTCCCCTGCCCGTGCTGCCAGCCCAGGGCCACCTGGTGTCACCCCCGAAGCGGAGGTGACCCGCACTCACATCTGTCCCTCGGGGGCGTAGGTGGAGCCGGTGATGCTGAACTCGTGCAGGCTGCACTGGGTGCCCTCCACCTTCTCCATAATGAACATCTGCAAGGGGGAAGGATGCAGACAGAGCGTTAGGCAGCGGGTTTTGGGGGCAACCCACGTGCCCAGCCCAGAGACCTGCCAGCCGGCACCAGCCCAGTGCTGGCCCCGGCGGCACTGGGTTCAGCCCCCTCCCTGGTCACCCAGTACTCCTGGCTGTCCCCAAAGCTCTCCCCTGCCTTCAGCATGTTCACCTCCTCCAGCTCTTTTTTTCCATTGGAGACGAGCGATGCCGAGCCAGTTCCTAAGAAGGTGCCTGTGTTTTTCTTGGAGCAGAGAAGGAACCGGGTCCAGGTTTCCGCTCCTGCCCCAGCTGCCCTGGAAAGCCTCTGTGGGGCAGGATCCGACCAGCTACCCCACCACCCTTTCCCAGCCTGCTCCCTGCCACCAGCTCGCCTTACTGGGATCACACCTTGGCTCCAGGCACCGGCAGCATGGCAGCTCCGTAATAAAGCCCTGGGGAGCTGTTAAAAGTCCCACACGCTCTATTTTCAGTGACTTTTGCCTTTCATACTCCTTCTACTTTCTCTCTTTCTGCTAGAGAGCAACAACCCCCCAAAAAACTACAATACAATAAAAATTTCCCTCTCCGCGAGCTCTCCCAGCCCCCCTTTGCCCCCTCCTGACAAAGCCCACCCTTCGGGGCAGCCTCCAGCGGCAGCAAGAGCAGCGCCTGACCCCGGCCAAGGCGACAGCTCGGCGACACTCGTTTCTGCTTAATCGTTATTTATGACTCATGCTGAAGCCAAAAAGTAACATAATAAATAGCTAACTAAATAAAATTGGTTTGACGAATGCATTTCCCGGGTCGTGATTGCCTGCGGGGAGCAGCCAGGAGGGGGGATGGCTGCAGGGAAGCG
This sequence comes from Falco cherrug, assembly GCF_023634085.1. Taxonomy (NCBI): domain Eukaryota; kingdom Metazoa; phylum Chordata; class Aves; order Falconiformes; family Falconidae; genus Falco; species Falco cherrug. The sequence continues at coordinate 105,125,334 of NC_073697.1, read as the reverse complement.
ATGCTCTCCTCAGCTCTGTGAGCCTGCTCGGCAGCTCCAGAAACTGGGGGCAGGGACAACCGTCCCTCCACCCCATCTCAATTCATTCTTTTTTTTCCCAATATTTATTTTCCTCTGGTTATTTGAGATGTTCCCCAGGAGAAAGAAGCCACAGATGCTGGAGAAATTGGAAGGCATCGCTCAGCACCAGAGATGTAATGGCTCTGGGTACCACCCAACTCCTCTCCCCTCTGCGCCTCCTCCGGCAACTAGCAGAGCTTAATTTACTTTATTATTAATTATTGTTAATAATGCAAGGACACCCCACCAGTGCAGCCACATTGGCTGGTGGGTGTGAGACCCTCCCACGCAGCCTGGCGTCCCCAGGTGCAAGCTTAGGGCCAAGCCAAGCAAAAAAGGTCAAGCTCAGGGAAGCACGTTTATGGCAGGTTTTTAGCACCAGGACACCTCGGTGGCTTTTCCCACTTCCTTACTTTACAGGTTTGGGCAAATCAAAGCAGGAGGTTCAAAGTGTACGTCTCCTGTGTAAATAATTCTGAGCCCAAAGCAACCTCCCCATGGCTCCACAGCTTCATAGCTATTTGCAGCTCAGGCCCTTCCCCGCTCCGTGCTCCCCACCCCACCCCCCATCCTGGAGACTCCTCAGCATCCCTGAAGGTTTTTCAAAGAAAATCACAAGCCAACGAGTTGCAGATGAGATGTCCCATGAGGCACTGAGCTCCTCTGGTGGGAGGTGCAAACACTAATGCAATGAAGCACCTCGATGAAGAGAGACAAACCACATCCTATCTCCTTTGGTGACCGAACCTCCCTGAGATGATGAACTCCAGGAACCAAGGAGCCCAGCTGGAGCCAACACCAAAAGCGACCTCTGAAGACTGAGTATCCTTCATCTCTTTTTGAGATGTCCAATGCCATCGGCCTTCCAGCAAGCCAAAAACCTCCTGGTCTTTTCAGAAAATGGACTCCCGTGCCCAGAAACACTGCCCAAACTCAATTTATTAAAAAATCTGAGAGCATCCACCCCAGCCACCAGTGGTTCTGCCTGATATGGGTCTGTTTGTTTTCAAACGCTCATGGCTACAAAACAATTGCTACTTTCACAATAGCGACTTTCTTATTAAAAAAAAAAAAAGGAAAAGAAAAAAAATCAAAATCATTCCAGGCCCTTTATTTTTTCCATGCCTATTTAAAAAAGGTCCTGTGTAACCCACAGCAACCAGAGGTTATATCAAATTTCCTGCCTGCTCCCAGCTTGCGTGACTGGCAGAGCGAGGGGGTGGCTGGGGCATCGCAAAGGTGTTTGCAGGTTTTTGGCGCGGTATTTCGGCAGACTTCCAGGCTGAAAAGGGAGCAGGTTTGCAGGCAGTGGAAACAGCCCGGAGGAAATAGCTGTGTCTTAATCCCTAAAGAGGCTGGGTAAGGTTTTCATCACAAAAATAATATCAATAATAATAAGAGCAGCAATAGAAAGAGGTGGCGAAGTGCGTGCCACAGAGCAGCTGGGGGGGGTGCTGGAGAGAGATGCTGGCAGAGGGGCTGCCAGACCCCCAGACCCCTGGCTACGGTGAACAGCATCTCCAGCACCCAGCCAGCACCACCCCAGGGCTTCCCGCTGCTCACCCCCTGCCCTGAACCCTTTTCAAGCCCCGCCGGCAATTTGGGGGTTCAACGCGATAGAGGGATGGGAAGGAAAATGTCACTGTGTGCTTCTGAAGAGCGCACCCTGCTCCAGAAGAGTTCCAGCCATCGCTCCCTCCTGCCCCACGGATCTCGCCTGGCCCCGGAGCTGCTGGCATGTATTTTTAGAAAACCCCGGGCACTCACAGATGCACTGTCCCTGGAGCGGCACACGGCATCAGCTGCAGGCTGGCAGGGAAGAGAGATGTGAAGGATACGTCCCCACATTTCTGTAATATCTTTATAAAGAACTACTCATTAGAAGGCAGACAAGACAGGATTGCTGTCTGGAACAGGAAGAGCCTGTAATCATCAGTCATATACCCATCAACCAGCCCACAGAGCAGCATCGTTCTCCTCCAGCACTGGAGCAGCCCTGGCTGACAGGCACCCACCGGCGACTGCCACAGCCGGTGGCTCAGCCACCCACCCTGGGAACCCCCCAGTCATGTTTCCCACTAACTAGGGACTGGTCTGGACAGACAAAACTGCTGAAACCAAGCAAATGGCACCTGCACGGCTCCTGGGCGGCTGCACCCGGGATGGGAGTTTGCAAATCCAGGCTCTGCTGCAAGGTTTATTTGAAAATAAACCCCTTTCTGCCCTTGTTCCCCAGAACACCAGCCATCTCTGAGACAGCCAAACATCACCATCCTCCTCCCTCTTCCAGACATGGGGTGCCAGCATCTCCCCCCTCCAGACCTGTCCCACTCTGCCCCCACACAGCATCCCTGAGGCTGCACAGCTGCACTCACATCTCCGCTTCTGGTCCCCATTTTCCAGCACCACCCTCGTGGCTCCTGGAAAATTAAGTTACGATGCATAAAAGGGTGCTGCAAGTTTTAGGCGAGTGATTTAAATGTGCAAGAGCAGAGCTGCAATGCTCCTCTGCCCGCTCTCCCCCTGCCAGGCTCCCATCGCTCCCAGCTACAGGGTCAGCTAACGGTTGGGAGGGGGCTGCTCCTGGATGCTCCCTGCTGTGGGCTGGATGAGACGGTGGTCTCGGTGACCCCCGGTTGACCAGAAGGTGAGTGACACAAACCACAGGTTTAATCTGATTTACTGAGTGAGTTTGGGGCTTTACTGCAGAGCTGTAACCTCCGGTGCACTTGAGGTCAGAGCAAAAGCACCAAAGCCTCGGCCACCCCAGACAGACAGATGCCCCCCACCACAAAGCACTCCAGTGGGCACTTCATGCCCATGGGCACCTGGGGGGCACAGATTTGCCCCTGCCAACCACCCTGGATCCACATGTGTCCTGCTGAGCCACCAGACCCAGGCACGCAGCGGGACACAGCGCCGGCAGCACAGCCCTGAAAAAAACTTTTAAAACAGCCCCGAGGCTTTTCCAGAGTCACTTTACAGCTCTACAGACCTGATGCCAGCAGCAAGATGCAAAGGACAAGTGCTGCTTGGCAGCGTACCCTGCGGCCGAGCAGCTGCGCTCACCCAAATTTAACGTGAGTTAATGAAATCACACTCAATTAATATATTTTTCCAGGTTATCGATAGGTTTTCGTGGCTTTTTCACCCGCTTGGTGCAGGAGCACAGCCAGGACACGCCAGTGGCCGCCCAGCACAAATATTGACACTTCCCTGCGCTGCTCGGCAGAGCCGCCTGCGTCAGCACGGGAATCCCTGCCCGTTAAACATCAACGGCTGCGCGCCCCTGCCGCCAGCCCGGCGCTCCGGATCGCGCCCTGGGAGCCAGGATGCAGCCAAGTGAATCACATGGATATCGGAACGGGCATGTGGGGAGATGGGGTGGAGGATACATTGAATTTTCAATTGAATTTGGCTTTTTTGCAAAGTTGCTGGGTCCATTCTGCAAACGATGATGGATGCTAAAACCTTCTTGCGTGCCGCTGCCCCTCTTGCCCTCCCCCTGTCTCAGCAGCGCTAATCCCGTCTCTCCCGACCCACACGCTGCGGGAGATGGTGACACTTCTCCCCAAGGAGCAGATGCTCCGGTAGGACATGGTGTGGGGAAGGCACACTCACTCCCACCGCTCCTTCTGTGCTCTGCAGAGCTAAAGAGACCCCGAACACTGTTCACCCCTGACCTGCTCCCCTGCATCCCTGGGTCTTTCTGAACCTGCTCCTCATGGGAGACACGGGCAGCTCGGTCACTGCCCCGTCCCAGCACGTCTCATTTTAAATCATTTTCAGGGCAGAAATATCAGACGTTTCCAGTCATCTGTAGTTCGTGCTGAGCAAACCAGCGGCCAAAGCCCACGGCCAGCTTGCAGCACGGTCCCGGCTTCCCACCACCCTGCCCAAGTGTCAGAGAGGAGGGACAGTGGCCAGGGCCATTTTTCCCCACAGCACCACATTTTCCAAGGTTCTCCTACAAAACCGATGCGCCAAGGCCATGAAAAAAAAAAAGCTTTCCCAAGACTCGAGATTAATAGGGAAACTGAGACGTACTCGGATGGTCCAGGCTTTCCTAACGATCATCTCTCCACACAGCCAGGCGTGCAGGAGCAAAGCTCTCTGGTAGACCAGGGGTCTCCAACCTCTTTGCCAACCCCCCCAGGGCTCCCTCCATCAGAAGCACCCAGCTGCATGCATCCTGCTGCCAGGATGGGTAACTGAGGCACCTTTTCACCAGGTCACGGGCATCTTCTCTTAACCCTTGGATTTCTACACGGGCTTTCCAAGACCCACACATTGCAGTGACCCTCAAAGTTCTGGCCTCACAGGTCCAGGCTTCTTAATTTTGCACGGTCCAGGATTTCTCACTGGTTTGGTTAAAAAGAGGGGCAAAGAGGGCAAGGGAGCGGAGATGGCAGATTCCATTGGCATCTCCAGGAGCAACGGCTCAATGCCACATCCCAGCAGGAAGGAATGCTCTCTAGAGAGGGAGCACTGAAGTAAGTCTGCAACACAGCACCTCCAAACCGGTGTGCTCGTAAAAGTGAGTTTTCTAATTACAACCAGGCCAAAAGAAGCCATAAACCTTGCCAGCCCTGGTCAGGCAAACCATCTTACACGCTCACCTTCAATTCCTCATGGGAAACAGGTCTGGTGAGGACAGCAAAGCCTGTCCCCTCCCCCAGGATGGGGATGGAGCGATGCAGAGCGCTGGGGGGCTTACAGAGCATCCCCCCGGCACCTCAAACCCCTAAACACCCCCGGCACTCACCCGGCAGACGGACATCTGGTTGGTGGTGAGGGTGCCGGTCTTGTCAGAGCAGATGACGGAGGTGCAGCCCAGGGTCTCCACCGAGGGCAGGCTCCGTACGATGGCATTCTTCTTGGCCATGCGGCGCGTGCCCAGCGCCAGGCAGGTGGTGATGACGGCTGGGAGACCCTCAGGAATGGCAGCCACCGCCAGCGCCACCGAAATCTTGAAATAGTAGATGGCCCCTCGAAACCAGGAGCCGCCGTGGACAGGGTCACTGAAGTGGCTGATGTTGATGACCCAGACGGTGATGCACACCAGGAAGATCACCTTGGAGAGCTGCTGGCTGAACTCATCCAGCTTCTGCTGCAGCGGGGTCTTCTCGGGCTCCGTCTCCACCATCTGGTTTCGGATTTTCCCGATCTCTGTGTACACCCCTGTCGCAATGACGACCCCTACAGCCTTCCCAGCTGCAATGTTGGTGCCCTGGGAGGGAAGAAAGGGGCCAGAGGGGATACGTGGGCATGAAATCTCTCAGCCTGAGCGAGGAAATGGGTCGCTTGTTGTGAAAGGAGAACATAGATCTTGGTTAAGGGGAAAATGAGACATTCTGGGGTTTTATATAAAGCCACCCAAAAGCAGCAGGAGGCCCCTCCTGCAAACTCCCTCGCCCTTCAAGGACTTAACTTCTGCCTGACAGGAGAATGAACAAGCAGGCAACATAAATTTGCAATAGCTCCAGGCTCAGCCACAAACCTTTACCCCACCTATAATGCATCCTACTTCGTGGAAAACCCACTGAGATTGCGCAAGGCATTTAAGGGTGTCATGTGCCACAACCCAAACGAAATCCAGATGAAGCAGGTCCTTATTTTTATGGATTTGTGGGCTCTTTTTACAGATTCAGGTCTTTCTCATGCACGCACTCCCTTTCACTGCTCAGAGATCTCCCATGTCCATCAGCCTCTTCACTTGGCAGCTGTTTGGAAAACCACAGAAGTGGGGGCAGGTGTAAAGGACTTACGGAGAAAAGCATGTTCTTCTTGTCCTGGTTGACAGCCCGGGGGTCAGGGATGGGGTCAGCATGTTTGATCACCGACACAGACTCCCCTACCGAAACAAGAGGGGTGAGATGAACCACCCGCGTTTTCTCTCCAGCCTCCACTTGACACCGTTCTGAGCCTGCATCGCAACCCCCACCGCTTCCTAAAGTGCCACTTTGCCACCAAACCACCAAAACATCCATCCTGGGAATGTCAGAACTGGGCCAAGGCACTCTGAAGATGGGGGCTGCAGAAAAACGACCCACGCGGAGCGCTAGTGGCCGCGAGCTCCCATCCAGCCCCATGGGATGGGGCAAATCCCTGGGCCAGGGAGCCCGCCGGCTTGCAACACAGGTTTGCCGGGTCAGATGGGGACTGTAGGGCAGGACAACAGCCAAGGTGCCCAAAGCTGTTCTGCTGAAGGTTTATATTTGGTCCTTTGCAGATTTGCCTTTTTGCTGTATCTCCCCTTGCCGTCTTTTGAGAGGACTGGGCTCCTTTCCCCATGTTTTAACACTTTTTCTGATTGCTTTTCCTTCTCTGCTGTCATCTCCTAACTCAATACGTTTACAAAACCACACAAGAGAGCTGAAATACCAGAAACTCTTCTTGCCATCTGATCATTGCCTGGCCTTCCCCGACAGCAGAGAGGAAGAGAATCCATGATACTTCAAGAATTATCAGCTTTACGGGCTTTTCCAGTGCTTAAAAAAAAAAAAAAAAAGCCCCCAATATTGTCACCTCTCCCTGAAGTCATGAGGCCTCATGTGCCAGCGGTCATCCTGCTACAGCTGCACAGGGGGAGCGTGGGCAGGGAGCTCGCAGCCCCCCGTGCAACCCCCCAGTTTGTGTTTTGCAGGAGGGATGCCCAAGCACCAGGAGCATCTCCCCTGTGCCATGACTTCCAGACGATGCAGGACCTCCCCAGGTCCTCCATCCCGTTCTCCCACCCCAGCAAAGCACTTCCCCCCGTATCAGTCCCAAAATTTAGCTCCAGGAAGATGGCAAAGGGAAAGCTCTGCCTTCAGCAGCCACCTCCCCCCTCCCCCCACGCCTGCACTCACCTGTGAGGATGGACTGGTCAACCCGCAGGGTGGTGGACCGTATTTCGATGATCCGGATGTCCGCAGGCACCTTGTCACCAACTACAAGGACAAGAGCAGAGCAGCTCCGTCAGGTGGGACCAGCAGCACCCACCACCCTGGGGAAGAGGGATGGCAAACCCCAGACATGCCAGCACAGCTGGGCTCTGCCCCAAGGCTTGGGGCCACCGGTTTGCACCTCGCTTTGTGCTCTCTCCTCTTGGTTTTTATTTCAACTGCCTGGTCTCCAGGGCAGGGACTGACTTTTGTTGGTCACCATGTCCCTACGTGGTGCAGGCACATGGCAGCACCCAGCCTGCAGCAAGGAGGGGTCCAGCCCACAGTAAACCAGTGTTCTGCCCTGGGATGCCTCCTTTCTGCTTTGAAAGCTTAATTTTGCACGTCTATAACCCACAAGGCAAAAAAAGAAAGGCGGAAAGAGGCACCATCAGTGGCAACCAAGACATTGGGTGGTGCAGTAATGGGACCTTGAGGAAGTTCTTATTTTAGGGGACCACGTGCCACAAGAGCAGCCAGCCCAGTGAGCAGGCAGCAGCACCGCGGCCAAGGGGGTTACTCACACCACACCAGGTGCCTTCCACCCTCTCCCATGGACCAGCCACACCAAGCATCATCTCCCTCTGCAAAATCCCTGCTGCCCCAGCCGTGCTGTGCAGGGATGCTGGTGGGACAGGTGACCGGCCTGCCAGCCCTGCCCATCACCTTCCCCAGTTGCACCTGAGCAAAACTGTGGTTCAAGCCTGGTTTGCCAGGACAAGCAGCAAAGGCAGGAGCTCTGCGTGGGACAGACAGTGAGCAGAGGACCCAAGCAGGCTCCTAGGAAGCCCCCACCCTGGCTACAGCTCTGCAGTGACACGTGCTCCTCTGCTGTGGCTCGGACCCTCCTCACCATCACAAGCAGCAAGCCCCTGCATCCCTTCTCCAGCCAGCGAGCGGGCAGGAGGGCAGGTATCTTTTTCTCTTCTTTTGGAGAGGAGCTGCCAGGCTCTAGAGCTGCAGGTATGTGGTCATTGGGGCAGCAAGCATCACACCCCCTGCCTCACCTGCTCAATGCATTGCCACCCTGCCACGTCCCCATCTCTGCTCTTCTCTGCAAAACCCCCCCAGCACTCCCCATCTTGCCTCTTCCCTGCAAAAACTGCACTTCTGGAGTGGCCCAAGCCTCCCAACACCACTGTTGACACTAGAAGACCTTCCATGGCCGAGACACCGGTCTCCTGGCACGTCACGGTGGTTATGGGTGAAAGCAGCCCCATGAAATGACAGCCACCGACCACCAACCTCCAAGGCGCATGCGCTTCCTCAAAAAAACCCACATTTAAAGCTGCTTTTCCTGCTGGGTTTCTTCCTCCAGCTCTTCCTCCTGCTCCCTTATCAGCTGGACACAACCACGCTCCAGTGCTTCGGAAATATTGAGGCAGCGAGCCCTGGTTCCCAGCGCCTTACATCACGTTACACAACACTGCCGGCTTGGCCGCTAACGATAGTCTCAAATCCCAGACTTTAATGAGTGCTTCCTCCTGGGGCTCGTAAAACACCCCCACCCCCCCCTCAAGCACAGTGGGAGGGGGCTGGCACCGCTCCACCACCCAGCCTTTCATTCCAGCTGCAGATCCCAGTGCTTCGGGATGCTGCGTGCAACATCTGCCGTCCAGCCAGACCTACCCCACTCCCCATCACACCCATTTTTGGGGGGGCTGAGCTCAGTGGTGCTAAGCACAGGGACCCACAGACCCCCCCCCCCAACATTCACTTCATGCACAGACTCAGACTTTGCATCTGCTCAAGGGAGCTGGAGCTCTTTAAAGGGAGCAAAGAGCAACTCTTCCCCCTGGGAAAGGCAGGGAGGGTTTGCAAACATTACCTAAAGCTGCAGATGAAAAATATCTGGTGACAGCATCTAGTGACAGCGTCAAGCCCTGGTGCCATGGGGGTGGCATCTGCTCAAGGGTAGGCACTGCGATAGCATCCCAGGAGACTCACATGGCACAGGACAGACGTCCCGTACGGACCTGGCCGCTGCCGTTAGCCAGCTATTGAATGATCACCCAAGCACTACAAGTCTCTCCCGTGCCAAAAGCCAAGGGAAAGAGGAAAACAGAAGGCAACACTGCACGGCCACGGCCACCAGCACTGCCAGAGCCGAGCAGGAGCAGTCAGGTGGTGCAGCACCCAACGGAGCTCCCTCGGCAATGCCCGCATCTCTTGCGCAAGGCAAAAAGCTGGCGCTGCAGCTGCCTGCACAAGGACTCACCTTGATTGCCCTGTTGCAAAAGGGCAAAAATCAGCTGGGTTTAAACAGCTCGTCAGCTATCATTTCCCTCTCATCTTAGGGCAGCAGACTTTCAGCTCCCTGCTGCCAAATTTATTGCATTTGCACACACAAACAGAAGCCAGTCCCAGCCTGTGCTGTTCCTGCCATCCCCAGGAAGTCCACTGCACACCCAAAGCCGTGGCTCCTGGTCCACTTTCCTACCAGGCAGCCTGACAGCATCCTCAACACTTACTATAACCTCCTAAACCCACAATTTCCTAATTAATTTGCTAATAACTTGCAAACCCCTCCAGAGGAGAGCTCAGCTCTTTCCCTCCCAGTCACGATGCTGGTTGTGCCACTAAAAAGTAATATTCGGCTGCCGATGGGCAGGCAGCAAGAAGTTCATTTTGGGAAAGATGGCAGAATATAATTTATTAATAATTAATGTAATTAAAGGCCAGGTCAGCAGTTGGAGTGCATTGCTGGAGCTGGCTTGGGAGCTCTGCCAGCTCGCCCAGCTGAGGATCTGGCCGGCACTCCTCTGCTTGATCCTCCCTGCATTATTTTTATGTTCATCTTCCAGCTGAAGCCCAACTGGAAGACATAAATAACAGTGAGCTGGCTGGGCGCGGGAGGGATTGCAGCATCTTTCCAGGAGCAGGGCCACAAGGAGGAAAAAAGAGGATTCGGTTTTTGGCTCTGGGGGTTTACGGCATCGTTTAACAAACAAACAAAACGGGATCATTGAAATGCATCCTCTGGTGGGGCAGGCAGGAGACCCCCCAGGCATCATTCACACGATGCAAAACCCTGGCAGAAGGGTTGAGGGGGGGGGGGGGGGGGGGGGGATAATCTGACCCTGGAAGCAAAAGTCCCCTGAAGCCGGTCCCCTCTGCCTCTTGCCCTCCCCAAAACCACCCCCCAGTTTCCAGGGAAGCCTGCCCACACAGGCAGGGCCAGCCCCGATGCCCGCGGCGTTCAAACCTCCCGGTGCTGGCACCGCCGGCGTGGCACGCAACGCCGGCCCTTCACCCGCGCCTGCTCCGGGGATGTGCATGGAAGAGCCGCTTCCAGAGAGAGGGAATCTTGGCAGAAAATTAAAAGTTCTTCCAGAAAATGGGGAAACCCTCCCGAGACACGAAATCTGTGCCAGAAATATACAAATGTTTTTTTTCCTTTCTGCTGTTCTCTACCACCCTACGCTTGGGGCGAAGTCTCAGCAGGCTGATGAGCCCAGACTTTGGCCCAGATTATTTCACCTCTCTGGACTTGAAAAGAGAAACTAAGATCTCAAGTGTACAACAACAGGGTAACTTGGTGGCTGTGTCTCCGAAGGAGATACCCTGGGACACTGCAGCAGAGCCCTCCCATCACCAGGACCACAGGGTGCCCATCACCAAAGCCCCCCTGGCCAGTACCACCTCCCCATCCCACCCCGTGCTCTGGGGCAATGGCACCCTACCTGCCACCTCCACGATGTCCCCGGGGACAATGTCCCGGGCGCGGATCCGCTGCACCCCGCTGCGGTCAGCACGGATCACTTTCCCCATCTCGGGCTCGTACTCCTTCAAGGCTTCGATGGCACTCTCAGCATTTCTCTCCTGCAAGTAGAGGAGGAGCACAGCTGCCGGAGGTGGGGTTACTCCTGCCAGCAGGGTCCTTCCCCACCCAGTGTCAAGACAGGGGCACCCAAACCCTGGCCCTGGCTTTGGCATCCATGTGCATCTGCTTCTCCAGCTGCTCTGAAATGGTCCCTGCTGGCTTAAATCACACCAGGTGCTGGGCACCACACAGGACTTTGGCCTTGATTTTCTCATTCTCAGTTTGGGAAGCAGCATATCCCACCCAGATGGATTTTTCCCCATTCAGCAACCCCACCTCAGGTCAAGCTGCAGATAAATGAATGGCCTTAACATAAATATATAGAAGAAAAAGAGCATTGCTGGCTGAAGCATTTGCTCATCTCCCAGGAGGCATACAGTGAGGCAAGGGACAGCAGCCACCGCAGCTTTCTGGTGGACAGGGCAAAAAGCTTCCCTTGGAAAGCACATTTGGCCATGGCCAGGAGACAAGCAGCCGTTTGCCTGGATGGCAAAAAAGTCCAAGATCCTAAATGCCACACTGCAAAAGCTGCCGAAGACTGAAGGAATGAAGCAAGAGGAAGCCAACATCTGCACTGGGGCACAGGGCAGCACGGCCAATGTGAAAATTGAGTTTTTGAGAAATGAGTTTCCAATGGCAAGAAGCAACCAGCCCTTCCAATGAAGCATCTCAGCCACGTGGAGCGGAGACCTGGGGGGCAGGTGGGGGTGGGGGGGCTGCGACTTACCTGCCACACACCCACCACAGCATTGGCGATCAGGATCATAATAATGACGATGGGCTCCACAAACGCCGTCGTGGTCTCCTCTCCTTCTTCAAACCAGGCCAGGATCTGGTAGGCAAGAGAAGAAAAGGACCACAATGTTGAAACAACAAGTGCCAACATTTTAAGAAGAAGGACAGAATCAAGAGCCACCCAACAGACGGTGTTTGCTGGAGAAAAGACATCCCAGAGCAGTGGCCAGCCCCACACGCCTTGGTTAAAGTGTGGACCTGCCACATCCCACTGCTGGTGCTTAACTCGGGTACCTCCACTCTTCTGCTAGGGATAACCTAACACATCAAATGAGCAGGGCTGGAGCTCGGATGAGTATTTGCACCAGGAAAGCATCTCTTTTTGTTTAGTGCACCCCATGGGAAGACCACGGCCACGAGCAGATAAGTGGGGAGCAGCACTGCCTGCTTCTCAAACAGATACAGCTGGGCAGCCCCTGCGGTGGCTGCCCGCAGCACCGGCAGCCTCTGACGAGCCCCTCCTGGGCAGAAGTTAAGCCCTGCAACACATGCAATTGATGCAGCAAGAGCAGCCCTGCAGTGCAGGGACTGGCCTCACGGCTTCTCACCACCCTGAGCCCCCTCTCCACCCCACAAAGGCCTCACACCATAATACAAACGAAGTACTTGCGCTCCATTTAACAGCTTGTCAGGCTGTGCTGTGTCAACACAGCAGCGCAGGCACAGGCACAAGGGCTCACACCTGCTTTACCCAGTTGCAGCACTGCCACCGTTGCCACAGTTCTGCAAATCCACCGACAAACGAGTCGCCACGTGTTGTTTTGGGAATGTCTGGAACCTTGCAAGGGACCAGCCTCCCTCCTTACCTGCCCGCAAGTTGTATCCAAAAGGAGGGGACAGGAGACCCGGCTTTGCCATCCCACTGCCAAACACCCCAAGTCCACTCAAAAAGTACAAAATTCTCCAGCAGCTCGGTGGGAAATGTCTCCTCCTGCAGGGTTGCTCCCAAGGTAGATTTTGGGCAGAACTGAGTGAATGGCTCAAACCAGCAACTGGGGAGCGATGTGCCGCTGACAGTGAGCGCTTCTCCAAGGCACCACGGAGTGCAGGTATAAAGGGGTTCACATCGCAGTGACTCAGTGCCACCCATAAAGGCAGCTTCGCTAACCACGTGGACACTGAGTGTAGCTGACCCCACATCACCTCTCAGCATCATTAAGCGCGGAGGAGGTCAGCAGCGCTCGCGGGCACCGGCTCACCGAGCCTGGTGATGCACCCACTGCCAGCTGACTTTGCCTGCATGCCCCGGGGAGAAGCTGCTCTGTGCTGGCAGGAGGTGCCGGGGTGACTCACAGCTCCTCCAGGGAAGGCACACAGCCTCTCCCCCCCACGAAGGTGGGACAAGAGCCCGACTGGAGATAGACCACTGAGGAAGGAAATATTTGAAGATGAGCAATAACACCATCTGGGGAAGGGAGAAGCTGGACGTATCACCCTGAAGGGACCACATCAGCAGCTCCAGTGGCAGGAGAAGCCTGGGCAGGGCTTCACACCTGTGAAACACAAGGAGAACCCAGTCCTGAGCATCTCTCTGACATTACCCAAACGTAACACCACGTCTTCCTGCTGCACGACGCGCTGGGAGCTGTATTTTGCCAGCAAGCATTAACCCTGCCCCATACCTCGGCAAAGGTTTAAAGGAAAGCTCTATGCCCTGCACTGTGCCCCGCCGTACCCAACGCCTGCCCTGAGCGTCACCAGCTTGGTCATCACCAGCCTGGGATCTCTGAGCCCTGCCAGCCACGCGGTGGGATGGGAAGGCAGTGACCAGTTGGCAGGAGGCACCTCCCACGCAGGCAGCTGAGATGCTGCCAGTCTGGCTCAGCCAGAGGAAGCAAAAATTTATTTAAAAAAAAAAATATTAAACAGATTGGATTTTTATTTTTAATTGAAAAATGAACAGAATTGCTCCATGAGGGGGACTTCACTCCAAGGAGGACAGCTGCATGGGGCTTGGAAATGCTCCCAGCCCCATCTTTGCCCCCCTACATGGATGCGCACACCTTAGGCAGGTGCCTGCCCCACTGCCTACCCCCACCCCGGGGAGGTGAGGGTGGTACCTGGGGCTCCTGAGTCAGCTTCAGGCACCTGAAGCACTGCCCTCACCTCTCATCACCCATCACCCAGTGCTCTGGCCAGGAAAAAGCAAGCTGTGCGACACCCTGGGTGTGCAGGGGAGGGGTGGCAGACCCCCAAGCTCCCAGCACCTCACAACCATGAGGACACATGGCTTGGTCATTACACCAGGAATGTCTCTGCACTGCGGACACGCACATCTCCACGTGTCAGAGACACTGTCCTCCATTCCGGCAGATCCCAACATGGATCTGGTCATGCTGCAACTTAATACTTCCAAAAATATCCAAGGGAAAAATAAAGAATGGGGTAATTTTCCCTTTCTGTTTTACCATCTTTTGGCGCAGGGGTGTAATTTTCTTTTTTTTTGTAAATTTACCGAAATTTACCATTTTACACAAGCTGAGGCACAAGACGTATTTTGCTGGATGGAAGAGGGGGTTGAAAAGCAATCAGTAAGAATGAAAATCAGAGAAGAGACTTGCAAATAGGCAGTTTGGGTCGGAGCTGAAGTGTACCCCGCAGTCCAGACACTGGCCATGGCTGCGCACACAGGGTCAGGAAAGCTGACAGCATCAAACATCATAAAGGGAAATCATGGATTGAAGAGGAAAGTAACAAAGGTACCTTCTAAGCTAAAACCATAGAAAACTGTTGATAAAAATGACGCGGTATGGTAGAGACACATCCAAAGGACCTGCGCTGTCTCACGTAGGGTCTGCAAACAATGGCAGAAATCTATGGATCATGGGAAAAAGCATCCCAGGACTGAAAGCCTTGGGCAGCCCTCACCTGCCTTTGGCAGCCCCACTTTTGCTGGGTCTCTGCACTCGCTCTCCCCAAACCCTACCCCTACACCTACCCAGTGCCCACAGCCAACACCCATCCCACCCAGCATCCCACCAAAACGCGCCCAGCACCGAACGTTTCCATGGCCCTTTGCTGCCTTTGCCTGGTAGTCTTGGGCAAACAGCAAGAAGCCCAGGTAGTCGTTTGGTATCACTTCTGGATGGATCGGCGTTACTGAAAGATCCTACAGTCTCATCTTTTAAGTAGGTACGACGACCTTGTCACCATCCCCTAGAAAACCACTGCATCGCTGCTACATCCTCACCCAGCGTGCACCTCCCTCTGGCTCCCGTGCTGTCTGGGTCTCTTTGTGTGCCCCGGGAGGTGCCCACCCCCGAGCCCCCCCAGCCCGGAGTACTTACAAATGACAGAAACGCTGCCATCAAAAGGATGCGGACAAGGAGATCTTCAAACTGCTCCAGCACCAACTCCCAGAGGGACTTTCCTGGGGGGAAAACACGAAGTCAGGCACAGTCAGTGCTCAGAAAGACCCCAGAAGAGAGGTAATTTAGACCACTGAGGCCACAACGGCCACCAGGACCCAGTCCCCGGCTCGCAGCAGAGCTGCTCCAGTGCCCACTGGCCGTCGGCACTGGTGAGGACATCCAGCCCTGCAACGGGGCGGTTTTCTCTCTAATATTAAACACCTTTGTTTCTGGCATCGTTTTTAACTACAGAAATTAAATCCTCTGTGTTTCTACTCCCAGCTGGTGGCCTTGCCATCGCAGGAAAGCTCTGCTGTCAGCCCAGCTTTCCCTGGGATTAAAATCAAGATTAAAAGATCTCAGTGACTCCCCGCTCCCTGTCCCCAGCATCCTCCACCCAGACTTACACCCACCCTCACCTCCAGCCCACGGCTTACCTTCTTCTGCAGGGAGCTCTGTCGGTTTTCATTGACAACCCAGCAAGCATAACAACATAAAAAAAGAAAAAAAAGATAAAAATAAAAAGATTAATTAGTGATTTGGGCCCAGGCTAGCAATCCCTTCCCTTAAGCCCCAGCAGCCTGTTCAGTGCCCCAAAAGGCAACTTCTTCTGCACATATTCCTGCAGCAAAACAGCTTGTCCTTCAACTTCTCAGTCTGACACCAAGCAAGCAGCACTGGATGTCCCAGCCCAGGGAAGCATCATTTCCCTGCTGCAGGCAGCTCCAGCAGCATTTATTCCTGCACTCAGCCTGTCTAGAAAGCACTCCTCAGGAGCTGCCCTCTCCAAATCCAGGACACAGAGGTCCAAGCACCCTGTAAAACACCCTACCAGAAACCCAACACGGACCCGCTGGGGACTGTAACTTTCAGACCACATTTCCTATTAATTAGTTGTATTTTACTGCCTGTAGTGCTCTAGCAAAGAAATCCAAAGCCAATGCTCAGCTGATCCAAGCCATCCTCCTGAATGCACCCCTGTGGGTGCAGAGCCTCCACCCACACTGCTCCCAGCCAAACCCGAGCCCAGCCACCTCCACCACCCCAAAAAACCCCAAGGGCTCCCAAAGAGCCACCAGAGACTCCCACATCCCCTGGGATGACCATTACCTTCACACGCCGCACGCACCAAAGGGTCCCACAGCTGCCCAAACCCCAGCACCCCCCAAGAGCATCGCTCCTGCTTCCTCACCCCTGCTGCAATGGATGTGCTGGCCCTGCCATGGGCATCCCCAAGGGCTCACGAGTGACCTCCCCCCTGCTTTTGGCTGCTGATGGGTGCTCATGTCTCCATTTGCATCCACTGTCCCCGCATCCCACAGGAATCCTTCAGTTGCCCACAGAGCAGCTCCCAGGGGAGCTGGCAGCTGGACCAGAACCTCTGCCAGCTACCCAAGGTGGGGAAATAAGGACATTGCAGCTGTCTCATGGAACAGTAAATCCAGGATTCACTGAGCACAGCAGAGCCTGCTGGAGATGGAGGAACCAAAGCCATACCCGTGCACCAGCAAAGCCGCAGAAGGGCTGTGCTGGTGGCTCACAGGCATCACACACCGCTGCAAGGGACAGCAGGGCACCGAAGTGACACAGCACCAGGACAGGGTACCCACTGCCTCCATCCTTCAGTGCTCTGAGGCGGGAGGGGACCGAACAGAGAACTCCCACCCCAAACATCCCAACGGGGAAAAAAATCAGGCAGAAACCTCTCGAAGAGCTGTCCCCAAGCCTCTGCTGTCTGCCATCTACTGCTGCACCCCATGGGGTGATAATAAAATAAGATGTTCCTCCAACTCCTCGTGTTTCTGGCAGGGAATAAGGGACCGGCCAAAGTTCAGGAGGAATCGGCCCAAGGCCAAAATGGGGCCAAATCCCAACATGTGATGCCCCGTCACCGGACCAAACATGGGATATCTCCAAGCACCCCCAGCACGAAGCCCCGAGCAAAAGCAGGAAGTGAAACCGGCTTGGCTGTTTTTCATCATCTATTTTCATTCAGAGAAACGAAAAGAAAAAAACAACAAACACAAACCAACACAAAACCAAACCCACCTTCCCTGACCAAACCAGGGAAAACAAGAGGCTGGCCATGTTTAAGCTTCAAAGGGCATCAGCTCCTCAGTGCCCCCAGACATACTACAAGTTGTATTAACCCATGTCCCTCCTGGATAAGGCTACTCTGATCCCCTGCCATCACAAGAAACAGCCTAGTACGTACCACCTAAAATTATTCTTATCGCCAAAAAAAAAATATAATATATTGGAGCAGCTTATTTGAGTCCCCTGTGGAGCATGTGAGAAGGAAAGTGGCTCTTCTCCCTTTTGCAGCTGGCTCCTCTCCACCCCCAGCTTCCCCTCCCCAGACCAAATTAAATAGTGGAAGAGAATTTAAAAAGTGGAAGAGATCTGCTGCTGCTGCTTCCACCCCGGCTCCACTTTTAGGGTGCAGACACGCGAGGTGAGAGGGCTGGGGGACGGTGGGTGCCCCAGGGAGGTGACTGGGGCTCCTGCAGGTCGTGGCTCTGCCGGGGTGCCCGGGGTGACTTTCCACCCTGAGCAGTCACCCGAAGCGCTGCGGTCCTCTGGGTGCTTCTCCCACGTGGCAGTTGCACGACAAGCCGCAGCGACGCCGTTTGCAGGGCAGGGACTTTGCACGAGCTCCTGACTGAGGCATGAGAACGGGTTTCCGTGAACTCCGAAGGAAACACGTGCACCGGGGCAGCCAGCCGAAATACCGCCGGTGGCAGAGCCACACTGCCATCGCTGTCACCAAACCTCAAACATCACCAGTGCTGCTGCAGGTGCCTCCCAAAAAAAAGCAGTTTTGGGGATACTGGGATCCAGGCACCTCCCCAGCCACCAGCGACTCCTTCACGTGGCAGCTCAGCACCCATTTTGCTCCAAATACCCAGAGAAAAAGGGCAGAAAGTCACCAAAAACTCGCATTTTGGGGTCTGAATCGATCAAAACCCACCAAAAAACAGGAATGTTTGGGGCTGGAGCCTCTCCCTCTCACTTCCAAAGGTTTGCTAGGAATAAGAGGGTTTGCTACCCAGGTTTTACGTGAGTCAGCCCCGCGGCACCTGGCAGAAACTGGTGCTGAGCTGCCGCGCTGCCATGTCCCACCCGGCTGGGAAACCCACCGCAGGCAGGGAACCAACAACCCCAAATCTGCAATTCCCTTGGGACAACACGGTGAGCGCAGACAGGCTGAAATGGAAACTCCCAGCCGGCACCTGAATAGCCCCTTTCTTCGGTTGGCGGCTCAGAGCTCAGCACGGAGATGCTGCTTCGTGCCCGAGCACCCTGGTACGGACAGAGGACCGTAATAACTAATCAATAAATAGCAACCAAAAAGGCTGCAAATAACACCACCAAAGGTAAAACGGGATAACGGTTGCTCAGAATATCCCAAAACTTGGCCACCCACTCACAGTCTAAATCTCAGCTTCCCAAGCTGAGCAGCCCCGATGCGGGACCTGCGGCTTGCGGACGCGTTTCTGCGCTTCCTCTGCTCCTGCTCTTCTGCATCGCGGCTTTGGAGAGCAGTGCCAAGGACGTAGAGATCCCACACCAGGGCGATGGGTGCCTGGGTGTCACAGGACCAATCCCACCAGCAGAAGAGCTTGCTCTCCTCTGGGTTATTGAGCAGAGAGGTGCAGGCAACCCTGGCTCCACCAGCCCACAGGGGCACAAAAACCCAGCTCGTGGGACTGCTGAACATTTCCAGCTTGCTCTGAGCGTGTCACATCACGGCTGCTTTCCTCACTGTGCCATCACATCACACAGTGACCACCGTGGCCCAAGCTGGGCTACAAAACACCGATACAAGATGCTCTAAGGGCATGCAACGAGGCCGGCCACCCCAGGCAGACGTGGGGCTGGCGTTGGGCTATTTTAGCCAGAGGTTAATCTCCTGCTCCTGCCAACTCAAACAGGGCTGGCAGCCCACGGGCTGGCACCTGCAACATGGCAGGGCACGGCCATCAGGTGATGAAAAGGTAAATAAACACGGGTGCCACCCACGAGCGAGGCGGTGCGGGTGCAGGCTGCTGCCCCGGGGCTCTGCAACAGCCTCATGTCCCCAGGGAGACCCGGCCCCGCTTTCCAGGCCAAAGCAAATAAACAAAATGCAACAGGGTGGCGTTGGGGTCGCTTTAAGGAAATATTTGAATTTCTCCTGCCGTAACAGGATCAAAAATCCCCAGAGCAGCACAGCCCTACAGCAACCGGTGTTTCTCCATCGTGCATTGAGCTATCGCATCCTACTCTGCTTTTGGGGAAACTGAGGCACAAAGCGACACTCTCCCAGGCGAAGCAAACCCTGGTGCATGCTCAGACCTGGTGGCCCACAACAGCAAACATCTTGCAGGATGAACACTGAAATACCACCTTCCCCACCATTTCAGGAGCTTCCCTAGGATAAAATCTGATTTCCCTAATGGGAAACACTTCTGCCACCAAGTGATGCTGGAAGGGTAACGGCACAGTGCCGTTAGTGATGAGATAGTGATGAGCATCATGCCTGGGCCCAGCTTTCTGCTCCAAATAACTTCCTTCAAGCCATATTTCTACGTCGTAAACTTCCCACCAGCGCCTTTAATTTCTTTTCCCATATGCAGGGAAGGTTAAAACGGATGGGCAAAACAAGGGATGCATCCAATTCCCGGACTCTGCCAACAGGCAGGAAAAAGGGCCCAAGAAAATAGTGAAAAGATAAAGAAAAACCCTAAAATATCTCCAGCTGGGAGAGCAGCTCTCTCCTGTGACATAAAGCAGGAACCCAGGCAGGGCTGATCTGGGAACCTTCCCCCATCCCGCAAGACACCAGGCAGAATAAATTGTTATTTTAACTGGCTGCCTTTCCCAGGGCCGGCTGCGCTGGAAGGATCCCATGCCGGAGGGATGTCTGCTCAGCTTCATCCCAGCATCAGCCCATCACCGCTGCCCCGCAGAACCACCCGACCAGGAAGGGCTGTGCCGGGCTGGTTTCAGGCAAGCTCAACCCATCACCTGCCTGGGGTAAATCTTGGGACATGAGGCTGCTCATCACCTTGCATGGTCGCCCTTGAGCCACAGAAGTGTAAAAAACCAGCATTGGCCAACTCATGCCGAGTGTTTTAGCGTTATCGGGGATGACAAATGTTCAAAGGCTAATGGTGCTAATGCTACCTGATGTTCGCAGAGGACAAAACAGAGTTCCCTAAGCACCTCAGCTCTGTATCGCTTCCATTAACCCACATGGCTTTGCCGTTGTGTGCTCCCTGAGCATCGCTGCATCCCTGCAGACTGTCCCGCACCGCACTCCGCTCAGCACCTTCAGGGTGCAGCTGAAGGGACTGTCTGAGCTTGCCCCAGCTCCCGCAGAGCAAGCTGGGCATTGCCCACCCCCTGCCTGCCCCGGCACCCCCTCCCCCTGCTGGAGCCCAGGAGGGGAAGCCACGGACACCATGTGCTATCGCAGCAAGACGGGGAGCCAGGCACACCACCAAGCTGGACCAGCCATTCACCCAGCAAGCCCCATCTGTTAAACCCCTCAGCAGCCACCCACCTGCCTCACAGCAGGCTGGGGGGCTGCCGCAGGGCACCCCCAGGGCACCCCCAGGGCAGGGGGGCTGGCTGGCGCCGGCGGTGGTGAAGGCGAGGGCAGGGCTGTCGGAGCGATGGCTGGCTTGGCCCGTGGGGAGCAGGTGGAGCAGCAGCTCACACACCCCAACTGCCCCCGCACGGAAATGGCCCCCCCGGGCCCGCAGGGCTGTGGCAGGCGTGCATGCGGCACATGCGCCCACCCTGCTGCACCAACGGGCTTCCCCAGCTGCGCCGAGCTCCGGTGACCCCAGGAAAACAGCAATCCACAGCGCATCAAAAAGCGCCTCGCAGGTGCAGGCGTGGCACTGGCAATGTCCCCATCCTCTTGCCGAGTGGCCACCAGCAAGCTCTGCTTTGCACCGCTCCTGGAGAATCTGCCTCTTCCCCACAGCCTCCCTCACCCCCGAGGAGCGGGTCCCAAAGCCACGGGTGCTTTTCCTGCCGTGTCTCTCCCTCCTGAGCCAAGGCGGTGGTGGCCCTGGGTGTGCCACAGATGGGGGAAGCACCTCCAGCACCTTATTTGCTTACCACCTCGCAGCTGCTTTTTCCTGCGCACCGGGCGAGTTTTGGTTACGCTGACTGACTGCGACAGCCGCTTGCTTGGGGCTGCTGCGAAAGGCGGCAGGAGATAAGAGGAATGAGATACAATCCCCCTTCCCACGCCAAACACCGGCACTTCGCTGTTCCTGTGACCCCCTGGTGCCCGTCCCAGCTCGAGCCCTGCCCTGTGCCTTGCAAAAGCCCCGTGCCCCGGCTGCCCAGGGCATCCACGCCCCAAAACATTCAAAACTAGGGCCAGAGGAAGCACTGGGGATGGCGACGGCACTGGGGTGGATGACGGCTGGCAAAAGGATGGTTAGCAGAGGTTTAAGGGCCAGGAACAGCCTTGCTGTTTTCCAGGGGATGCCTTAGGGTGAAATGATCCAACCAGTTCACTGCCCGGCACCTGGATGCTCTAAGTGGCTGGCAATAAAATCAGCCCCCAAAATTTCTGGTTTGGGTCACAAGGCTTCCCGTGGCAGACAGGGCTCCGGACCAGCTGCTCAGCCTACCCTCATGCTGCTCTTCCAAACCACCAGTACCAATCCCAGTCCAACATCACTGGTCCCTCTGGGATGGTGGCAGGGTCCCGGGGGAGAATAGGTGAATCCAGGCACCCACAGCCCCACTGCTGGGGGAGGACCTGAAGGGCTCATTTGTTCCTTTTCCGGCCAGCTAAGCTCACCCCAGCAGGTCAGGGAATAGGAAACACAAGTTATCCTGGATGTGCCCCTCAACAGCAGCAAAGCACCGTGCAAATCCAGCCCCACACCACCTCCTTTTCCCCAGAAAATCACCACGTCCCCGCGTTGAAGGATAAGCCATCACCACCATGTCCCGCTGCCCAGGGAACAGGGATGGAGGTAGGAGCGCGGTCCAAGTTGCTGTATGAAATTAAACACGGAAAACCTTGCCCATCCCTCCCCAAATTTCCCTTCCTTTATTCTTGGAAACGGCTCATCCCTAAGACATTGGATAGCACGAGCTTCCCTCCGCCACGGCGCAGGGGGTCCCAGCACAGAGCCATGGAGCCCGGCTGGCCCCAAGCATCCTCTCCCCACGCAGTGGTGAAAAGCATGTTGCTTCCCCACCGATAACCCACCTCCTCTCCTTAATGCTGCGAAAATAAGCAGAGAATATCTTGCCCATTTTGCACCCAAAAATGAAGGCACCACTCAGGCTCGCGGCTCCACCGCCACACGGTGTTTACACGAATAAATTCTTGGGGAAATTTAGGGGAAACCCCCTGGGGAAACAGGGCTGCAAGTAGTGGCCTTGCCCCCCCCCCCCCCCCCATCCCTGTCCCCATCAGCACCCGCAGTGGATCCCTGGGATCGTTTTGGGAGTGGGAGGGAGCAGGGCAGAGGAAACCCATGGCTCCAGGCTGGGATGGATTATTTGAGCAAACTAAAAGCAGCGGTTTGTTCCCTCCTGCACCAACGCAGTGGAAAGAATTTCCAGCTCCGGCTCCTGGGTGGAAAAGCTAAAAATCTGCATTTAAACAGTAACAGACTTTGGAAAAAAAATAAAAAAATAAAATAAAACTACTACAGGAGCACGAATAAAATAAAGCTTAAGCTGGGGTGTTGGTTTTTTTTTTAGTTTTGGGGTTGTGTTGGGTGGGGTTTTTTAGGTTCTCCTTATCTCTGCTCTGAGCAGACCCTTTCCGTAAGCTCAGGGAAGGCAAGGGACTGACTCTGCCGTGGCTGGGAACCCTCTGCCAGAATTCCCACAACCCCAGCCGAGGGGCACGCACAATTTCGGCATATCCTCTTATTGCATCCTACAGGTATCATTTTATTGCCTCCTTTATTGCCCTAAAACTATTTTTTCCAGCTAACATCCCACTGGTACCCCAGTGCGAAATGTTAATTGGGGATTTCTGCCCAGTAATGTTTTGTCACCCCTTTGGGCTCCGCTGCAGCCTCCTGCCCTCGGTTGCTCAGCTCTTGGGCTGCCCCCAGCATCACAAGCGAGATGCCTGGATGCCACCCTGAGCCAAAACCCCTCCATCCTATCTCAGTGGCAGAAAAGCACCCACCGGGCCAGGAAAAAAACCACTACGGCCGGTTTGTAAGCTCCAAGCGCCACACGCCACCACAAACAGGCCACTCGCACCAAGTCCGACACGCGGCAACAGAAAGTTGAATAACATTTTCCTGGCAGCACTGGGGAATGGTTTAGGAAACCAAACACGGAGCTGCGGAGGTGGCAGTGCCAGGAGCCCCGGTGATGCCCTGTGCTGCCGGGTCAGCTCAGCTGGGACAACCGGGACAACGTGTCCAGCACTCGGAGGCACGTCGGCACCGACCCTGGCTCTGCCTCCCAGCTGAATTCTGCAACCCTTGGGGAAGAGCAAGGTGGGACGGTGGGTGGGAGGGGGTTTTCCCTAAAAAAGTATATAAAAGGGATATCGGGGCTGAAAAAGAAAATGAGACTAGGATGCATTTTCCAAATGGGATGCATTCGCTCCTGGAGGAAAGATGCAGGGAATAGCATCCCCCAAAATTGCCTCCCCAGGACCTGGTGAGTGTTGACACTGAGCTGAGCATCTCCGATGAGGCTGTAAGCAACCACTGAGGATATCACACTTACGTGGTGTGCAAAATAAAATAATATGTCATAAAAATAAATAATAAAGGTGACTAAAGCACTCCACTAGCCAAGTGCTGTGGAAAACACAGGTGGCTCCTGGTTGCCCCATCCAGCGGCAGCCAAGCAGCTCGGGCGCATCCCGCCGGCAGCATGCCTGCTCAGAGGGCATCTGTCCCACGCTGGGGCTCGGGGACCAGCCCCTCCAGGTGCTGTCGGCATTAACACACCTGGTACCACTGCCCCAGCTGGAGGCGGGCAGGGATGGGGTTACCTCCCTCTCCCCCCACTGTAACCCCACCATCTTCCCCACTACACAGTGCCGCCTCGGCATCCAACACCAAACCTGAACGCCCCAACCTGCCTTCAGCATGGGGGGAAGCACCTGGCCATCCCCCCATCCCCTCCCCCCCCCCCCCCATTCCATTAACCTGCCTGCACAAACCACCATAAAACTCCCTCCCTTCCCCCAGAGAGGGGCTCGCTGCAGCACTCGTGGCACAGCCCAGCAAACAATTGGTTTTGCCACTTTTTTTTTTTTTTTTTTTTGCTCAACATCATTCTGGACTGAATTGCAGCTGGTGCTGACCCAACTCCTGGGACACGTATAAGAGCCGACCTACGGGGGTTTGTAAGACTGAACCCCTCAAAAGCAAAGCCCCAAAGTTGTAACATCAATTAAAAAAAAAAAAAAAAAAACAACACAAAAAACTACAAGATACTGCTTTTAAATCCAAACAGCATTTTCTCCCCTTCCCTGCCAAGACGAGGAACCTGCTCACTCTCACCCCTCCAAAAGCTGATATTTGCTGATACTTTAATAGAAATGTTTCAATCGATAGATGCGTTTTAATTGATCCTGCTGCCACCTGTAGCCGCGCCACAGTGCCAGAGCTGGGCTGTGGAATTACAGCTCAGGAAAACCCAAACTCTGCAAGCTGGCTGCCCCAAGGTGGGGGCCAAAGTGAGCCCCTCCATCCTAAAAGCGCAGAGGTCGGGAGGGGTGGGATTGGGGTTTTTTTTCTCCATTTGTTTGTTTTCTGGAGGAAATACCTCTGCCATGGCAAACCTTTGTGAAATCCGAAAGTTTGAATATGGCATCTTAACCCTTCTCCCATCTGCTGGGAAATAAAATCAGGCTGGTGTATCCGCAGGGCAGCACATCCTCCAACCCCGACCCGCATGGGCGCTAATGAGCTGCTTTTCAACTCAATTAACTCAAACTGAGATTCCTATTAATAATTTCTTTTGCAGAACTCCTTGCCCCGGCTGACCTGGCTCCCCCCACACACACACTTGCTTTTTCTGGTATCTGTTCTCAGAGCACAGTCTATTTTCAGCAGTCCTCTTGGATGGGGTTTCATGGAAAATGAAGTCTACACTGCCCTTAGTTTAGATTATATCAGAAGAAAAAAATTTCTGTAGGATAGAAAAGATCTGTTCTTCTGGATGGGAAAAAAAGGGCAAGTTGGACAATTAATACTTTTCATGGATGAATTCTCTGGGGATCACACATCTCTGTGTAGTTGAAGCAGTTCCTTTCCTGGAGCGAGATACTCAAAGATCCCTGGAAACATCAGTCCCATCCAGGCTTTTTCCATCACCTCCTTCTGACTAGGTATAATATCTGTGTGCATGTCTATAAGGATGAAATATTATATATATGTATATATACGTGACACCTATACACATTTGTGCACAAGGATAAAATCATATCTCTATATATGTATATATACAGAGATACCGATATACATTTATACCAAAAAGGGGTGGAAAAGGGAAGAATAATTTGAATTAGGCCTTTACAGATCAAAAAGGAGCCCCAGAACATGCCTGAGCTGGCACCGCACAGCAGCTCCATCTTCTCCCGGCTCACGGCAGGACTCCCCTCCGGAGAGGAGTGGATCCAAACGCTGCTGCTCCACCAATGGGGCTTCCACCTACCTGCCAGCAACAGAAGGTGCCTGATCCCCAAAGCATGCAAAAGCCCAGAAAACCTGAAGAAACCCAAAGGATGGGGTGCCCCAAGGGGAATCCTCTGCGGTGGCCGGAGCAGGGACACAGCTCCATCACTTCCCCTCTCCCACCCCGCACTGCTGAGCTGGCTGTTTTTTGGTGTTATTTTTCCACTCACTCCCCACATTTTCCTTATTTTAGCCCTTCTGTTGACTTGGAGGCTGCAAAATGGAAAAAAGAAAAGTGCAAACAGGCAAATAAAGGGAGGGTTATCCCGACCTCAGCTGCCAGTCTCCCAGGGATGAGTGCTGCCTGCTCGGCAGAATCCTGCTGAGCTGACGTTTCACAGGGCAAATCCCTTGGGATTCAGCCACTGCTGGCTGCAGGGGAAGGGCCGGAGTCACTGCTCAGCTCATTTGAGTTCCTCCTCGAGGATCTCTGTGTTTTCACTCCCCGTGGTGAAGGAAGCAGAAGAGAGAATCTCCCCCGCCCACGCACCCCTCCCAAAAAATAACTGATTTTTATCAGCACCAAATGCAAGAAAAACTGTTTCCAAAGCAGAAGGAGGAAAAAACAAAACAACCACCCCCCACCCATACTGAAGCAAATATACAACATACAAAACACAGCCCTTGCTTTGCTCTGAGGGTGGCTCTGCAAGGACTCCAGGGATTTTCTCCAACAAAATGCAGCGGGGAAGCGTGCTGGCCATCCATCCATCCCCCCAGGAGGACATGGACCAGTTGTGGGGACTAGTCCCAGCACCGCCTCCCCACCCAGCTCCCCGGAGCAGTATGGCCACGGCTGGTGCCTTTGGGGATGCTCTGGAGCTGGTTTCACCGGGATGGAGAAAACGCATCAGCCCCGGGGCTGCCCCCAGCCCTGCATCCCCCACCAGCACAATGCAACCCTTCGGTCCCAATTAACTCCCATCCCTTCCCCGACCACCCCACCCACCCCCCCCCATCCCCCCCCGCGCGCTGGTTTAAAATACACAGAGTGGCTAAATAGCAGGAAACACCCAAAGCAAAAATACCACGGACAGGAACCCAGGGGCACTGGGGACACGCAAGAGCAAGGAGCGGATTTCCTCCCCCAAACATCACACCTCCAACGGTGACCCTGCCACGCGGCTAGGCTGGGCCACCAGCGCCGTGTCACCCGTCCTCGAGTGCCTTCACCCTTCAGCATGCATCTGTCAGCTCTTGACAGGGGAAAAAACATCTGTTTATTGTCTGTGGCTTGTTTCCACTCCATAAAGGGGTCTTTTATTCAAAGGTGTCCCACGATGACTTGAAAATGTTAGTGTGGGGTAAAAAAAATGGGTTTTTATATATAGATAGATATATATATACACCCATACATATATACACATGCAAACTTAATCGGGAGACAGATATATACAAAAAAATACCTCAAACAGGACATTTTCTATATATATATAAATCTCAAATGGGTTCATGTGGGAACACAGGTGACGAAGCCAGGACCTGCGTTAGCACATCCAGCAGATTGCTGAACCTTTACATTTTAGGAGCGTTTTGAGGAGCGCAGCAGACACCTACACTTAGGGGTACTACAGATCTAGACTTCCAAAAACGGTACAAAATTTCAGGTTTCAGCCATGGTGGGTCACCAAGAGATGCCACCAAGAGATGCCACAGCATGCCCCGAAGAAGCCTGATGCCCGGGGAAGCGCCGGAGCAGGCGGCACACGGGCACCAACCATGTCCTGGAAGGTAGGTGGGATCACCACCGAACCGCAGCCTGACCTTGGGCTCACCACCTCTGCGGGTGAGAAAGAGAAAAAGCTTTTACAGAGTGATAACAAGCAGCCAAACCTCAAAAACTGGGAGGTTCCCACAGAAATTCAGCAAATACGAGTTATACACACACGAGAGCTTAATCGCTGGCAAGGATTAATTCAACTCCAACCCAACCCTCCTTTCATGAGATGGCTGGCTCAACTCAGGCAAGTCACCCACCAAGCCACGGTGTGGAAATGACCTGCTAGCACTAATTGCACTAATCCCAACAGGAATAACGAGTCTTCTGTCCCAGCACCGCTCATCACCACCCACGTGGTCATTGCTCGGCCGCCAGCGGAGCAGGCAGCTGCCGGCAGCCCTGCCTGTGAGGGGTTAACCACCCACGGAGGAGCCTCTGGTGCACGCTCACGTCATGGAAATACTCAAGTAACCACAATTTTCTCTATTGCTTTTTGGCTCCAGTTCTTCAACATTTCTACACTTCCAGCCCAGATCTCTGCTACCTGTTTTCCAGCGAGGTAATTGGTACGGACAGCAGCTCAACCAAGCAGTTGGCAATTATTTTTTTTTTAATATAGGTTACTGTTATACTTTCTACCTCCAATACTATCAACACTGAGATACAAAAAAAGATTGTGAGTCACAATACCAGGAAAAAAAATAATTAAAAAAATGCAGATGCACAATAATAAATGGAGGTGGGCTGGGGGGGTGGTGCTTTCTGGGTATTAATAGCGCACCAGGTTGGACTGAGCCCCAGACAGCTCTGTCCTGCTGCTGCCTGCCCACCCACAGCACCCATGGGCTCCTCTCCTCCATTCCTCCACCCCTCCCAGCTTTCCCAGTCCTCCCAGTCTTCCCAGCATCAGCTGTTTCTCCTGCCCAAGGTGCACTACCCTCCTTGCCTTCACTCCATCTGAGATGCCATGGGAGGTCATCCATGAGTGCTATGTGAGAACCAGGGAAGGGGAGTGGAAAAAAGGGAAAAAAGAAAAGGAGAGACAAAAAGTCAAGCAGAAAGCCCCATCCCTCACCTGATAATCACAACCTGCCTTAATATTTCCACCCTGTAATTGAGACCACAAGTGCCAGCAACGCTCCCGGGAAATATCCCAGCAGCTTGGCTCCCGGTCCCCATCCCGCTCTCAAGCATCCCCCCCCTCTGGACCGCTCTGCCAGCCGGTTCCTGACCTTAAGACACATCAAACCAGCCCAGGAGACAAGCTGGTCCTCACCCTGATGCCGCTGCTGGGCACGATCAGCAAAGCGAGGCTGGGAGGGAGCACTGCCTGCTGCCCAGGGCTGCCCAAGCGCCCTGATGGGCTTTTCCCGGGGGGAAAAAATACTGAATCGGAGTTTTAGAGCACCCTTGTGGAATGTCAACACCCAGGTGCCTAGCCTTACCTGCCAAAAGGTTTGCCATTCTGCTTTTACTGCCCTGAATTCCCCGTGAAGCATAGCTTAGGTGTGGCTTTTAACATCTTAACACTCCCTTTAACAGCCCCGAAAACATTAATGGGGATGGGGCATCAGTGACCCATCAGGTGAGCTCGATGTACCAAGAGAAAAGACTTTGTGGCTGGTCAGACACAGCAATGCCTCGCAGGGAGGAGCCCCTTCCCCAGGACCAGCTGGGCGAGAGGCACAAGGTGCAAAATCTCAACATCTGGCTCATAGCTTACAAAGAATAACCCTAAAAAAAAAAAATATTCTGGAGGGGCATCAGCATCCCAGCTGGCTCTGCAAATGCTGCGTGTAGGACAAAAATCAAAACTGGCTCCTCCAGAGGTCTGAACGTATCAAAGTGTCAAACCACCTCATTTTTCAGGACTGTGAAAACGAAAGCATCTCAGGGTGGCTTGCAGCCCTGCGAGGTTTCTGCTGCCTTTCAATAATCCGTTGGGATCCCAGTTGCAGATCACGGAAGGGCAAAGGGAATGCCGGTCCCAGGAGAGGTTTCATGCACCAGGGAGGGCATGGGCTGCACTCACCCCAGCTCTCAAGTGCTGCCCAGGGCAGCTCTCAGCCCCAGAAAATAACAATCACCTGCTGTAAGTTGCCCGAAGCTGCGTACACTCAGCCCTGCTGTGTGCCAGCACCTGCAATTGTGGGTACCCAGCAAGGATGTCCTGCAGGGTCCGTGCCAGGAGCATCGCCTGGGCTGTGGATGTGCCAGGACAGACCCACCTGCAGGACAGGGCTGATTTAGCCACAGCCAGGAGCCTCCTGCTTTCACACCATCCCTTCTGCAGGAAGAGATCAAATGCAGAGGGAAAAGGCAGCGACTTGGATGCTTCTCAAAAATTAAAATTCTCCTCGGTGGGAAGAAAGCAAGAGCAACACCAGGCATCAGATGATGCTTTCTACTCAAGAAAAAAAGGTTTGAGGGGAAGCTTTAAAAAGAAGAAAAAAAGACAAAACTCAACTGACTTGCAACATAAATATCAATAGTGTTTTGCAGAGGTTTACCCTGGAGGGAGATGGCCAGAGAAACATGGCTCGACAGCTTCAGATCAGATCTGGCCATTAGAAAAGGCTTAAAACACGCAGGGAGACCGACACCACTGAAAAAGCAAAGAGCAGATGTGCGGCCATGCGCTGATGGCTGGAGCAGGGATCAAAATAGGCACCTGAAAGCCTGGGAAGGGGATGAGCCTGCAGGAAGGGCGATGTTCGGATGCTAATGGTGTTTTTAGGGGACCCGCTCCAGCGCCTTTCTGGGAACAGCGCATCCCAAGCCAGCATCCAGGCACACGCAGCACACCCGACTCCTCCTAAATCAGCCTTTTCTAGCACCAGATCTGCTACCCCCAGCTTTAAAACCAGCAAGGAAATAAAAATGTTAATGAAGTAACTTGTGCCATAGGGGAGGCCAACCCCTTGCCCCCCCAGCACAGCCCCTGCCTCTCCTTCCCCTGGAAATTTCCCCCCCTCCGCCACACCCCGTTCCTGCAGCATTTGAAGGGCAGACATCAGGTTTTCTCTGAACACTGCTCTTTATTCACGATTTTTTTAAAAAATAGATGTGAGAGCAGGTAACCTCAGAGGATGGCACAGGGATGAAAATCCCAAGTTTCTTCTTGTCCAATTAGAAAAATTTTGTGTAGTCTCTCCCCAGATTTGACAGTGTTCACAAGGTTTCAATGCCTCAGCATTTCTCCTAAGGGAAAGGATTTGGAGGAGGAGGAAAAAAAAAAAGCCCGTAACATGTTTATGAATCAGACTGTTAAGCGTGTGTTTCGGGGGTGGAAGAGGTGGGCGATGCGCAGAGGAACAGAGAGCAGAGTTAGATGAGTCAGAAAACGCTGCTTTTCCTCTCCTTACCGGCATCTCAAATATTTCAGCATGAAATAGAAGTTTTGGTTTTTTTTCATTGTCAAGAGAGAGTCGGAGCGTAACCTTGGCTGGTTAGAAACTGCCGGCAGCTCATCTGATGTTAAGTAACGCACCGCAATTAAGAGTACGCACCAGGGCGCGTGCATGCACACGCACGTGCCGCCCTGAGTATAGGCTGGGAAAAGGATGGGAATAAATAATGTATCAGTGGGGTTTTGCTGCTGCTTCTAGCAAAACAGGGGCTTGCACACATGCTCACACCAAAGAGCAGAAAGCTCCTCGTGAACGAGCCTCGGTGGGTTTGGAGAGAGCTGCAACACATCACCGGCTGGATTTGGGCTCGCGGACATCTCCTCCTCCTCCTCCTGCCCAGGTAGGCTGGGGCACACATGGTCAAAAATACATGCAAGAGCTGCAAGATGCTGAAATAAATCTTACAAAGGTGTAGAGAGGTGCGGTAGGAAAGAAAAGCCGATTTACTTGTGGGCTTTGAGATCACCCAGTGCTGAAGGTGGCTTGAACACTTAAACCACCCATCACGTAAATACCGTTATCCGTGCAGCGGGGCACGGGAAGCTTCGAAGAGCATTGGGTACCACGCTGGGGATCAGTCCCAAGAGCGGTAAGGGTAAAGAGGATGGGTGAGACCCCGAGGAGGGCTGGTGGGCAGGGGCTGGCGGTTCCAACTGCAGACGGCAGCAGGGCTTCTGCTTCCGAGTCAGAAGAGATGAAATGCAAGAAGAGATAAACACCCCTATGCTGCAAACAGCCCGGCACTTGACTCTGCTGACATTCACAGTCCATTTAGGTTAGCGATGAAGCAAATAAAATTATGCATATGCATTAACACTAGCAATATCTTGCCTGAAATGTATGCTCACTTACACATGGAAATCCGTTTAGAGAGAGAAATCAGAGCTATATTCAAAACAGAAATATCACTTGACTCTCCATGGGGCAACTCCTGTTTTCATCTGCCATTCTTTGGCAAAACCAAAATAATTTCATCAAAATCATGCCCCTGGTTTTACGTCTAGAAAGAAAAATGTTTGTATCCCTGCACCCTCCTGCTCAGTCTATTATAAAATAAGAGATGCGCATTTTTGGCTTTTGTATTTATTTTTTTTTAAAGCTGTTGTGGTCTAAAAGCAACCTGTGGAGCTTGGTGCTGGCAGCGGGGAGGAGGTTTAGGGAAACGCCTGCCGGGCACACGAGGAGCATCCAAAGCTTGTATTAGTTAAAATTAACTTTGGAGATTCAGGAGCCTTTTAAGAATCATCATGGTGAGACATAAACATTCTGCAGCTTCTCCAGTTTCCTTGGCAAATGAAATGGCCATGCTGACAGCACCGATGACAGATCTGAAACTAGAACATGAGCTCTTCCTAACGGAGAAATATCTTCTTCCAGCCCAGTAATCTATATCTCACTGCTTGGCTGCCAAGCCACGAACTGGAGATATTAAATAATCAGTATTGCTCTCTGTTTCCTCCTGCAAATGTAAATGCGAGCACTGGAACTGAAAAAGCAATTCTAGGCTGCAAAAAAAATACACACACCCCACCTCCAAATACATATTTTTAATATAAAACACACCAACGGCCACTGCTTCTCACTTCACGCTGGAGCTCATTGCAGCTATTATTTTTTAAAATGCATCAACACAATAAATAAATTTTAAAAAAAGCAGCAGAGAGCAGCTCTCTGAAGTATGTTGGGAAGCAGTTTTTAAGAAAGATGGTGTATTTTAGATTGCGATTCACAACCACACCGGCAGTTTGGTTTCAGGTTTAAAAGGAAATGAATGAATATGAGAGAGGAGGGTGCAAAACCGAATCTAGCTGGAGCTGAAGGTCTGCTCTGCGCTTCAAGCCACGCAATATTTGAATTTTCTTCCCCCTTCTGCGCGAGCTCAAGTCACCCAACTGCCTTGCATTTCCGCTGCCGGAGACGAACTTAAGCCTAAATTAAATGCAGTTTAATACAGGCCATCGTCAGGACCTGTGCTCCAGCACAAGCCCGGCTCACCGTCCCATGCTGCTCCCCATGCCACCCACCCCCGGAGTAGCTCCCCCAAACAGGGCACCCATGGGTGCTCCAGTGCAGCTGAGGTCGGCTCCTGCTGCCTCACACAACCTGCAAGTTTGTGCCGTGCTGGGAAAAAGGCTCTTTGCTTAACACCGAGGTTTAAACCCAAGCAAACTGCACAGGTTCCCACTCTACATGATTTTAAGCTGTGCTAACCTGTCCGCATCTCATCCCCATCATGAGAAAAATACAAATACCGCACCGAGATTGCAAAAATTCAGAATTCTTAAAAATCTTTGACCACATTTCAACTGATGGCTGCACCTGCTTTCAACGTCCATGCACAGCACTCCAAGAGTGCTCTGCTCGGAAGGCAAAAGCCACGGGACATCCCAAAGGCAGAAGCTCTTGCGAACTGACAGCCTGTAAGACACCCAGCACTGGGCTGTATGGGAAGCAAAACCGTAGAGAGAGGCAAGCACAGAGCCGTTGCTTGCAAGAGGGGGAAGGAAGAAGCAAAAAACCAAGACAACAAACTAATTGCCACCACTAACCCTTTGCTTTGCACCTACGTCACACATTCGAGCTACCTTTTTCAAGGCAGAGAGCCCGGTGCCACCGAGCAGCCAACGTGCCTGACTCAGCGACGATGATTCACTTGGGCAAACAGGAGGACAAAGCCACCACGAGCCCCACAACGGCGATGCCTGTAGGTGACACGCTGCTGCACGGTACAGAACACCCACCATCCCCACGCTCCCCTGGGGCCGAGGGATAGCATAGAAACGTTGGGAGCAATTATACCTTGAAATCAGACTGAGCACCTGGTTGCGAAGGATGTGTTTTGCATTCAGCCCCCCAAGCAGAGGGGTTGCCCCCCTCCCAGCTAACCAGATGGGTTGCCCTCCTCCAAAATCAGGAGAGGTGTGATGCTCCATGGCTTATACCTCCTGCCCAGCGCTCCGTGGAAAAGCCCCCAAATCCAGCACTGACCACGCTGGCTCAGGCAGCAGAGCAGGAGCTGCCTGGTACGGGGAGCGCAGGCGGGATGGGGACCCCAAGTGCAGCCCAGCACATGGGGCTGCTGCTCGCAGGGCTCGTCTGGAGGAGGCACAGCCCCCCCAGCCCCGGCCAACACTGAACCCTCAGGACCCTGGCAACGCAGAACCCCCAGCCCCGGCCAACGCGGAACCCAGGACACTGGCCAATGCAGACCCCCCAGTCCCAGCCAATGTAGAACCCTCAAGACCCCGGCCAATGCGGAACCCCCACCCCAGCCCCGGCCAACGCGGAACCCCCAGCCCCGCGAACAGAGATGCGGGCAGCAGCAACGCTGCCAGCATCCAACCGGGCTTCCCGAGCCTCATCCCCACGGCTCCAGCGAAAAGCAGCTGCAAGAAGCCCCCGGCCAGGGGAGCCCCCACGTTTGTCTCCCCACAGAACTTCAGGAGGGGACCTGCCGCCCCGAAGCACTGGGGCAAGCTCACCTGAAGCCCCCCGCTCCCACCCTGGGGGTTAAGGGCCCCCCTCCTGCCACAGCCCCCACAACCAAAGTCACCCCTCGCTGGGTGGGTTCAGGCACCCCAGTGAGCCCCCCCTGCACTTATAAACCCCGAGTTTAATAATTCCCCTTATCCAACCCAGAAGATGCCAGCTGCTGGAAGAGGGCTCCCAGGCCAGCGCAGCGGGACCCCAGCTCACCCCCCTGGCACCCCACGTGTCCCCCTGCCACCCTGTGTCCATCCCCCCCACCTCCCCAGCAGCACCTACAGCCCCCCTGGCCCATCTCAGCCCCCTGCCACCCCGTGTGTCCCCCTGCCACCCTGCGTCCATCCCCTGCCCCATCT
This sequence comes from Falco cherrug, assembly GCF_023634085.1. Taxonomy (NCBI): domain Eukaryota; kingdom Metazoa; phylum Chordata; class Aves; order Falconiformes; family Falconidae; genus Falco; species Falco cherrug. The sequence goes on along the minus strand of NC_073697.1, from coordinate 105,090,726 downwards.
CAGCCCCCTGCCACCCCGTGTGTCCCCCTGCCACCCTGCGTCCATCCCCTGCCCCATCTCAGCCCCCTGCCACCCCGTGTGTCCCCCTGCCACCCTGTGTCCATCCACCACCACCCCAGCACTCTCGCCCCTCCCCGCCGCCACCCCCCGGCGCTGGGGCTTCCCTCTGTCACCCACAGGCAACGGGGGAACCCCCCCCCCTTCCTGGCGACACATCCGTGTCCCTCCCGCTCCCAGACGCTCCGCCACAGGAATTAATGCCCCGCTAATTGCCAGCGCCGCCCGGCCGCCCACATCCCCGGTAATTAGCCCTTAATGAACGCCGGGAAATGCTCCCCTAACCAACAGGTGCCGCCCGCAACCCCCGGGGCGGGGGGCTCCGGGCAGCACCCCAATCCCTCCCGGTGCCTGTCCCGGCGGGATGCCGGTGTGTGCCCCTGAGGGGGGTGTCCCCCTCCCGGGGTGGGGTGCCCCCCCCACCCCCCGGCAGCACCCCCCGCCCCGTCCCGCCGCACTGACCATTGGGGCCGTACCGCTCCCGGCTGCGGCGGACCTGCTCGGGGCTGAGCCCGCAGCTCTCGGTGACGCCGAAGCGGCGCAGGACGTCGAGCACGGGCAGGCTGTGCGCTGCCTCCATGCCCCGGCCGGCCCGGCCCGGCTGCGCGGCGCCCCGCACCCTGGGGCACACGGCTGCGCTCGCACGGCGCCGCTCCGCGCCTCGCCGCCCGCCCCGGGGCCGACCCCCGCCGGGACCGCCCCGCCCCCTGGGGCCGCCCCGCCCCCGGACCCGCCCCCCAGCCCCGCCCCGCCCCAGCGCCGCCCCCCGCCGGGCAGCGGGCCGGGGTCCCCCCGCGAGCCGTGCCTTGCAGCGCGAGCGGCGCCCCGCCCAAGGCGCCCCACACCCTTTTGTTTTAATATTTCTGAAAATTTTAATATTTCTGAAATTTTTAATATTTCTGGGGGGTTTAATTATTTCTGAATTTTTAAATATTTGGGGGGGGTTAATATTTTCGAACTTTTTATTATTTCGGAATTTTAAAATATTTTGATTTTTTAAAATATTTTGGAACTTTTTATTATTTCGGAACTTTTTAATAGTTTGGGATTTCTTAATACTTATGATTTTTTAATATTTCTGAATTTCTTATTTTTTCTGATTTTTTTTATATTTTGGGGTTTATTAATATTTTTGGATTTTTTAATGTTTCTGGATTTTTTACCATTTCTGATTTTTTTTCTATATTCCTGATTGGGTTTATTATTTCGGAATTTTTTAATATTTCGGGATGTTTTAATATCTCTGATGTTTTTTAATATTTCTGAATTTTTACTCTTTCTGAAATTTTTATTCTTTCTGATTTTTATATATATTTTGGAGGGGTTTATTATTTCTGAAATTTTTAATATTTTGGAACTTTTTATTATTTTAGAATTTTTTATTATTTTGGAACTTTTTAATATTTTGGAGTTTTTTAATATTTCTGGAATTTAAAATATTTCGGAATTTTTTTATTTCTGATTTTTTTATTATTTCTGATTTTTTAATATTCTGGAATTTCTTAATATTTCGGAATTTCAAAAAGTTTTAATGTGTCAGATTTTTTATCTTTCTGATTTTTCTTATTATTTCTGAATTTTTTATTATTTATGAACTTTTTCCTATTTCTGAATTATTCCCAACTTGTGGGCAGTGATGCTGGCGGCCAGGGAACCCAGGGAACTCCCCCCGGCTGCTGGGGGGGTGCGGGGGGCGCGGGGTGCCCAGGGCAGGTGGCCACCGCGGGATGGGGGGCAGTGCCCGATGGCGGTGGTGGCCCTGCAATTACCAACCCTGCCTGGCACTAATTAACCCCCCCAACTGGGCCGCGCTGCCCGCAGTCTCCCAAACGGGGAAGGGCACATGTCCCGGCAGCGAGGCGCGGGCTGGCGGGGGGCAAGACCCGAGCCCCCACCTCACAGTGCGTCCCCCGACACCCCGGCCGTCGCGCTGTGTGCTCGGCGCCCCCAGCCCCAGGGTGCCAGGCCACGGGCTCACTGCGGAGCCCCCGCTGCGGCTGGGGGTTTGGGGGCCCCGCAGTACGGCAGGGCCGGCCGCGCCCCCGCTCAGCACCCCCAGAACCGCCACGGGCTGCCTCGGCGACGGCTTCTGGCAGCCACCAAACTGTTCCGGCTGCCCCAGCAGCAGCAACGCGAGGGGGTCCCCTGAGGTGGGGAAGGAGGGTTGTCCCCAGTCCACTCCCCCACGCATCTGCAGGACTTTTCCACCCAGCCGGGCCCTTTGCTCCAGCAGCGTTTCCATGACTTGGCCAAAACCCGCTGGGGGTGACTGTGACCCCTGTTAATGCTTGTTTCTGACTTTTCAGGTACTTCCAGTTTTCCCGCTGCTGGAAGAAGCGTGCTGCTGGTGGCAACTGGAACCTGAGGAGGGAGAGGGGAGCTGGATGGGGGTGAGGAACCCAACTTGTGTGGGAAGGTGGCCGGAGCAGAGGTGGGAGATGGCCAGGAGCACGAGGACATGGCAGCAGCCATCTTGGGGAGCAGCTCCAGCTTCTGTCTTTGTCGATTCATTTATAGAAAACATGTTGGAGCTCCTACTGGAGCGGAGATCCTGAGGGAAGTGTAGGCTCTTTTTTTTTTTGTTAATCATTGTTATCTTTTTTTTTTATTATTCTCATTTCACTGCAGCCGACGGGGCAGGAGGCAGAGGGGGGCTCTGGCTGCGCTGCAGCCCGGTGGGCCCCCCCGAGCGGTGCTGCCAGCCGAGGTCTGGCCCCACTTCAAACTCTATCCTATTCATCTGCCTCTTGTGACCATCTGGGGGGGGAAAGCGGTGTTTCTGCTGCTGACCCTCCCCCGGGGCATTAGTGCTGCCCTCAGCCAGGACCTGCCCCAGGGCGCACGGGGCTGAGCGGTTCCACCAGGTGCCTGGGAGAGCCGATGCAATCTGATATTAAAATATGACGTGTTCTCCACAAGGTACACAGAGGGTTTAACGCAATGGATCAGCCCCGACACGCGGCAACTGCCCCCCGAGCAGCTGCTTTAGCCGGGGTCGGGCCGGACCCCTGTCACCCAGCCCATCACCCCGCTGGGGGCTTGCCTACAGGAGCTGCCTGGTCCTCGTCACCCTGCCCCGGGGCAAATGTGCTGCCCCTAGAGCATGGGGTTTGGAAAGAGGGTTCCTCGTGTCCTCCCGGGTGTGATTTAGGCCAGGCCTCACACCACGGGTCTTCATCTGCACCCCAGGAGAGGAGGGTCTGCTTTAATGCTCACCATGCTGATGAAGAGCAGAAGCAAGACCCCGAGGTCCAGCTGCGGGTCTGTGTATGTACCACTTGTACGAGCAACCAGGAGCCCCTCAATTCTTACCCCAACACCTCCTGACCCCTTCATCACATTCTGCCACCACGGGTCCCTCCAGCCCAGCAGTGGCTCCCCAGCAGTGACCCCCACCATGCCTGAGCCCCTACCACCGGGCAGGCACCTACGGTGTCTACCACCAGCCCCCTCCCAGTGCCAAGCACCTTGTTCAGCAGCCCCCACCGATCCCTTCTCCCAGCCCCTCATCTCAGCCACCCTTGGGGACATGCCACCTCCTGCCCGCACCGTGCCCTCAGGCAGGGCATCCCACAGCTCTGCTCGGCGCCGCGTGAAGACCCTCTCCTGTTGACCCTGCTCCTCCCAGTTTCATCGGATGATTCCAGTCTTTGTACTGGAAAAGAGCGCAAAGACGATGTCCCAGCTCCAAACATTTGACGAAGCTGGGAGCAACTGAGAACAGAATTACAAAGCAAACATCTGGCAGCCCCAGTAACAGGCAGCACCAGCCACCCCACCTATAATTAAGCAATCCATGAAAATTATTAGTGACTTGGAGCCATAAATTAGTCAGTCCAACAATGGCCACTGAGGGAAAATGGTCTGGAGTGAAAACACCCGCAATATTGCAAGCAAAGGGCCTGTGGCCACTGGAGCAAGCCAGGTTGTGGGGGGGCCGGGAGTGGGGCTCCATCCCTGGCAGCCCCCCTGGCTTGGGGGATTCCCTTCTGCAGCATGGCAGCCCTAAAACGACAGGCAAACCTCCTTTTTTATCCCGGCTTCCCCCACAGCAATAATTTTTGGAGGCAGACAAGCTTAAGAGGGTCATAAAAAAAAATAAGTGGGTTCAACACCTCCCAAGGCTCTGCAGAGATTTTTCAGATGCGGTGCGGGAGGGAGAGCAGCACCCAGCTCGTGCTGACCGAGGGCCGTACAAGGCATGGCAGCCTACAGCCGGTTTTGATTTGGATCTTGTTTCTACGAAAGGAAATGGGGAATAATTCTCCCCCAAGCTGTGGATTTACACTGCTGTGCTGCTGGGCTGGGGGCAAGGGGAGCGGGATGGCCGGAGCTGCTCCAGAGCCTGTCGGAGTCAGCAGAAAGGCTGCCAGCAGCGCTGAACCGACGCCACGCTCCTCACCCCAAGGATTTTACGATCCATGGAAGATTAATCTTTTGTCTCCACTTTGTTCCTCGGAGATGGGGAAAAAATTATGTTTGCTGGAAAGGCTGAGAGAGCAGCCTGTGTGCCGGTAACCAGCCCCCAGGCTCCAGCTCCAGCTCCGGCGTGCGAAGTAGCGATGGGTAACACAGGCTAACCGAGCCTGAGCACAGGCTAACTGCGGGTTTGAGGACTGTCAGCGGCAATTACGACTTGAAGGATGCGAGAAAATGTACAGGGCTTCCAGCCGACTGTTCCATCCTCTTCGTTTCTGCGGCAACATCATTTGGGGTCCACATCATCCATGCACCTCGCTCAGGTCAAGTTTGAATTCAGAAGGGAGTTATGAGCAGGTGATGGATGCAGGAGCCAGCCCATGGCATGTGCGTTTAACACCGTTTTGGGAATCTCGTTGCCACCCCCTGAGCTCACACACCTGGCTGCTCCAAGGAGAGCGTGACCGTAAGGAGAGCAAATTCAGGGATCGCTGCCCTGAGAAGAGGCTAATGCCACACAAGGAGATGCAAAACTCTTCTGTCAACAGCTCTCACCTTCATAAAGCGACACAGGGTTTCACACAGCTGCCCCAGCACCTTGCCCTGGCTCTGGGGCTGTCACACACAGTCATGTTAATTAATTAAAGGTGACAGTGCCGCTGCCATTTGCTATTCTGCTCCCAGGCTTCCTCCCACCGCATCCCCCCAATTCACATGCAGCAAATCCCCATCCACAGGGGAGAGTCAGGAACAACTTTTTTTTTTTTCCACAGCAGCTTAGATATTTGCTTTTCCTATGGAGAAAAAAAAAATGCTACTCCTTGAAATAACAGTTTGAGGCTCTTCTAAATGTTACACACCGGCCGACCTTTCAGAGCCAGGCTTAGGGGTTTATTTTTAATCCCCCGGCCAGGACTCCCAGCAGCTGTGGGCCAATCCTGCTCCCCAAGGGCTGGATCCAAAGAACACTGAAACATCAATCCTCACTGCCACGATGCTGGGGGCTGGCACTCCGGTATTTCCACCCTTGCTGGAAATACATACCCTCGGCTGTGCATCCTGTGCCACCCTGTGCACCTTCACGTGGTATAGGAGTGTGGTTACCATCAGGATTTGGCTTCTCAGAGCATAAAGGCAGCTGTTGAAGGTGGCAGGGAAACACCAGCCTTGCTCAGCATCCCACCGGGATGCAGGGGTTGATGTGGATTTGCAGCACGGGACTGCAGCAGTCCCAGCTCTCAGAAGCCTACCCGGGGCCATAAATGCAGAGAGATCCTGGAAACACCTGGCCAGCACAGGATTTCGAGGCAAGCAAGAGGTCACATCTAGGGAAAACAAGGAGGAACAGTTTTGTCCAAACAGCCTGTACGGACAAGGCTTTTCTGTTGGCAGGTGGCGGACGCACAGGGCAGCCGCCTTATTTTCCAGCCCTATTTCCCCCTGCAGATGGCCACGAGGAGTAGGATTCCCAGCATCAGACAATATTTACAGTTAAATAAAATATATAAAGCATATGCATTGAGGTTGCCTTCTCTTTCAGGGCTCTGTCTGTAATTAAGCTGGAAATGGGCTTTCCTGAGCACAGTGTCCCAGCAGGGGCATTACTGGAGCGATTGCCCAAGCTCTGCCAGCTGGATTTGAGTGAGGATCCCGTGGTGTTTCCAAACTCCCTAGCATCTGCCCCACAGCCATCAGCAGCACACTTAGGACCCTCTGTTTATGAATCCAGACTGATATCGGGCAATTACTATTTTTTTAAAAAAAAACAAAACAAAACCTGTATTCCAATACCTTTCAAAGGTAGAAAAGCACATTAATATCCATCGAAGGGGGAACACCGTGACTCTTGCTTTGACACTCAGATGGGTTTTTCCCTGATGCAAAATACTTCCTGGAAAAAAACCTGCCTTTGTGGTGTGTCATTCCCAGGGTTTTTGCTGGAGTTTAGGAAACTCCAACACGACAGGAGGCTCCAAGGCAGTGCCAAGCAAGCCGAGTGCCCTCCATGTACCTGGGGCTGGGCTGATGTTTGAGGTGATGAATTCAGCCCTCTCACTACGGGGAAAATTTCCCTCCCCATTTCCCTCCAGCAAAAGCACAAGCCAAAAAAGGAAAAACGTCTGGTTTTAACTAGGCAGAAAGAACGATTCTGGCTCTCCATGGAGATGCAACGTTCACCAAGGGGGGGGTAAGGGCTGGCCGGCACGCTTGGCACTGAACAAGCACCAGTAGGGTTTTGCCTCTCTTCCTTTTACCCTGTGGTGCTTTTGCTCTCTCCTACCAAGCAGGAATTGCACAGTATCACCAGGCACCAGCCCTCTCCAGCCACAGATCTCCCTCGGACAAACACAACACGGTGGCTTGGAAGCCAAAAATTCCAATGGGAGGTGGCCCCTCCAGCCGGAGGGATGCAAACTGTCCATGGCACTGCCCAAAGGGATGCCCTCGTCCCCCCTGCACCCCAGACCCATGGAGGGGTGGGTGCCAGGGGCCTGGCAGGAGGGTGCCCATCCCAGCGCCAAGCACCCTTTTGGGAAGCGAAGGGGACATCGGTACCTGGCACACTGCGCTGGGTAATTCACCAGAGCTGTGTTTTTACTGTGCAATTTCTTTTTTAAGGCTGATTTCCAGGTCTGAAGGGTGGGAAATGGGGAAACCAGGGGGTTTTGTGACCGCAGTGAGTCCTTCCCACAGTTTCCTAGGAGACTGGCTGCCCGCACTGAGCGATGCTGATGACAGGACTGGAGCTGGTCCCCTGCCCTGCACCATCTCCCCCTGCAAGCCACCAAGGCCATGCCGCTGAGCCCTGGGACTGCCCTCATCTCAGAGAGCAGCTGAACTGCACAGGGGGGAATTAAAAAAAAAACAAACAACACTTTTTTAAAAATACAAACACTTTTTAAGAAAGTATTATTTAAAAAAAAAAAAGAAAAGCATAGAACATAAAAATTTAAAATAAAACTGGCCAGGCCCCATGCACCAGCCAGTGGGATGCCCTCTTTGCAGTGGAGGAAAGGAGCCAGGACATGCCAGCTTCAGCTCTTGGGTGGTGGAGGTGCCACTGACACCTCGACCCCGGGGAGGGGACCGTGCCCGTGCTTCACCAGGATGGAAAATAACCCCCACATCCAGCCCAGAGCTGAGCTGTGTGGGGCAGCGAGCTTCCCTTCCTCCTCCAGGCTGTTTGCTGCCTCCAAACCATCAGAAATGTGCCAAACCAGGCTATTCAGTGGCATATTTTTGGTGATGGGGCTTGGGGAAGTGACCTTTAGCGAGGACGGGAACCCCGGCAGAGCCAGCCCTGCTATTTTTAACCGAGCATCAGGCTGAGCAATGGCGGGTTTCCTTCCTCTTGCTCTTTCGTGAGTGCTGAACAAAGGGAAACCAGATAAACCTCCACAAACCCTCCGCTTCGAGGCAGGGAAGACCACGAGAAAAAAAAAAAAAGGGTAACCCAGCATATTTCTGTACAGCAGCGGGATGGACGGTTCAGGCTGCGAATATCTCTGGGAATAGGGAAAACACGGCAGTGACCCTACTGATGGGGTTTTTTTTTTAGCAAAAAAATGCAACCAGGGTAAAAGGGACAGGTTTGACTGGGAAATCAAGCTGGAAGTAAGAGGGAAAAATAAAAAGCAGCAGCATTTTTTCCCCAAATGTCCCAAGATCTTGTTCCAATGCTTCCTAAACAAACAAACAAAAAATCCCAAAACAACACAAAACAAACAAAAAAAAAAAGGGAATTTTGGATATTTTTTCCCTTTAAGGTAACACAGATTTAGCTCTATTTAAGAAGGGGAGGAATACAAAATGAGAAAAATGAAACATTTCATTTGCTGTAGCTCCCTTTCCCCAAATTTTGACTTAATTTTTTGTCTTGAAAGGAGAAGCCCAGCCACCACCACCCCGACTTGATGCCCGCACCAAGAAAATGTCTTAAACATCTGAAAATTTGCCATGAATTACCAACACACATCCACAGCTCCAGGACACCTTACTCTTCTGGCTGCATCGATACTCTGAGACACATGGACCGCATCCTTAGTTGCAAGATGGACAAGAGGGGACAAAAATCCCCTTGTTTTTCCCTAGGAAACACAAAAATATTTTGCATCAAAAAGCTTTCGAGACTTGGCTGTCAGTCAGTAGTGCACTGACGGTATTTACAGCTTCTGACAGTGTCTGTGTTTTGCAGGTAGCCTGCAAAAAAAAAGTGGAAATATTTGGTGGAGTGCGACACACAGGTATTTAGCTATATATAGCTCGCAAATATATCGAGCACTACCTACGCACAACATAAAAGAGATTGTTTGCCAAATCATTAACATGCTGCTGTTGATTTCTCTGATTTTCTTCCCTGAAAAAAAAAAAATCCTACATTAATCAGAGAGCAAATATATAGCATGACAGGAACGGCTTTTTGGTCTGCAAAGGAAGAAGACGTGCAATTGCTCAGTTCATTTTGGTTTGGATGCTGAGGCCAGAAGCGCTGACGGCTGCTCACGCGGAAGGTGGTGGCCTTCACAGGAGATGTAAAGCTTTTTTCCCACCAGTTTTTGCCTTTCTTTCTCCAGTTTGAGGAATTGGGGATGGTTTCCCAGCTCAGACATCAGGTCTGAGCATTCCTCAAAATAAGGTCGCTTTAGTTGTTCTTACCTTCTCGCTGGGCTTGGACCAAGCAGGTTCAGGCTGCGCCTGTGCCCAGAAACCAGGGGCTGAGGAGGTAAAAATAAAGAAAACAATCTAAAAAACCCAACCTTTTGAAATTCACCTCTTGGCATGGCTCCAGAGACCGGGTCTTCAGGAGCAAACATGTTCTTGAGATGTATGGCAGCATCATGAGCAATGGCCCTGATGTTGCCCCAGTGCCCGGAGCCTGGCTGGGATGGCTCCAGGGAGAGTTCAAGGGGAGTTGCCAGCATTCCGCAGTGCAAGCCGCCTCTCGGCCGTGTTTATGTGGGTCCATCCTGGGTCCCCGCCAGGGCCACCACCGCTGAGGCCACGTCTGCCAGCAGCAGCTCAGGCTGGTGCTCGCCATGCCGCAGCCTCCCTGCCGACGCCAAACCTCACACAAAGCTGCCATGGCTTCGCTGAGGGGAAACACCACATCTCGTCCTTCTCAAACCATGGGCCAACCCTGCCTGCTTTTTATTTTTTGTACATATTTTTCTATAAAGGTGCGGCTCACTTTGCTCTCCTCCTGTCACTCACTTGAGCACAGAGGCTCATGCAGCTGCTCCATCCCAGCAGGTTCCCTCCATTCCCAGGTTTTCCCAAGAAATGGTTCTCATTTGCACACAATTCCCTGCCATGGCAGGTGGTTCCCGGGGATCTCTGCAGCCCTCAGGGCCATGCACAGATGACACTGGGGAGCCAGCAGCCCAGAGGAAAAGGCTCCCACCTTCCCCTGGCTGATCGAGGGGCTGCAAAGCAAATTAGCTGCTGAAATGTCCCCTGCCTCAGCCCCCAGTTTGTTGGGAAGGGGTGAGCGGGGGCTCTGGTGGGATGGAGCCAGGTTTCGCTCGCCGCCCCCGGCACCGGCGCGGCGTCACTGCGGTCGGGACGTCGGGAACAACCTTGCCACAAAAATCGAAGCCGGGAATCTGAAAATATAAATATCGCACATGATTTCAGGCTTGCTGAAAGCATGATTGACTGTTTAATTCCCAACACACACACACTCCTTTCCTCCCAACCAGGGTGACTCAGCCCTGGCACAGCCGTGGAGGCTTCTCCTGGCTCCTGCCCTCGCCGCGAGAGCAGAAAACGTACCCTCTCGTAAATGCCGGCAGCGATAATCAAGCCCAGCGCTTGCAGGGCTGATCGACTACTGCCAATTAAAACAGAGCCGGCGGCACTCTCCCACGCTCAGCCGAGGCGGCCAAAGCACCCGCTGCCCAGAAAATGCTCTCCATTGCCCCGGGATGATGCTGCTCCTGCTGACCCCCAGCCACCAGGTCTGAGCAGGCTGAGGATGCCGAGCGGCTCGGCTGCTGGGCACAGGCTCACGAGGCCCAGGTAGCCACCTGCAGGGCTGCTGGCGTGGGAAAGCCAAAGCCAAGGATGCTTTAAATGCCACCGGGCCAGAGCGCTGCTGCTGTGGGACAGCATCTGCTTCCAGCCATGGCCATGGGCAACGCGCTCCGTCAGCCCGCGGCTGTGCTGGGCTCGGTGCTCAGCAGGACCGGGTGCCTGGAGGCAAATAAACCCACAGCTCAAGGGAAAAAGATGAGGCCCTTGGGATAACCCACCTCCCAAAGCCATTTCTTTTATTCCTGTGCAAAGCCGCAAAGAGGAAAAACAAGCCCACAGTGTGAAAAGCATCTGTCCCGCACCAAGGAACTAGAAAAATACTGTCAAAGGAAAATGGGCTCCTCTGGGGCTGGCTGGACTCAGGGTTGCCTGCTCACGGGGCCATCGGGGTGGGATGGTTTTGGTTTACTTCGTTGGTTTTTTTAGTATCTGTAAGTCTTTATCATCCACTAAGCAAAAGTAGCCCACTACTTGGTCGGGAAATAAACCCTCGACCAGCCCGGCTCTCCTTCCCAGCAGCGAGGAGCAGGCGGGGATTTTACAGTTCACCTTTTGCCGACGGCAAACCGAGCACAGCCCCAGCAATTAAGTAGAGCCCACCCCAGCCTCATCCCTCTGCTGTTTCATTTCCACCCCCCAGCTGTAATTTGGCGATGCTCCTTCTGCCCCTTTGCTCGCCCCAGGGCCAGGCAGGAGGCCAGAGGGATGCTCTCTGCCCACGGCCACCACCGCATCTCCCCACTTTTGCTGCCTTGTGTGTGTCCCCCTGTGCCGGGGCCGGTGGTGCAGGATCCCTGGCGTGCTGAACCCCCAACATGCGTCCCCTGCGTGGGGAACGAGTGGTGGTGGGCGAGTCGGGGTGCTGCCTGCCTGCCTGCCTCTCCTCCTGGAAGTCTCTCACACCAATCTTGGCTTTTACGTTATTTCTACACTCCAAGTTTCTAGCTGTAGAGATACACTCAGTGCTCTCCAAATGCAAAACCCAGAATTTGTACATTTAGAATCCAGAATTTCTTTAAAAAATAAAATAAAATAAAAAATCATTGCTTTAAGGCCCAAACTCACAGCTCCGGAGGGAGGACTGCTCAGCATCTCCTGGTAGCAGTGGGATGGGGTTGTAGAACTTGACTTCCTTCACCCCCCCCAAACCACAATGCCTGGCAGGAACTGGAATGAGCTGGTGATCCCTGCATCTCCAAGGCATCCCCAGGACACCCACCTTGATGGCTCTCAGCTTTGCACAGCGGCAGCACAAAACTGGGCTGGGAGAGACCCTGCGGGCACAGCGGAGGTTTTTCCACCAGGGGTGGGTTTTCCCTGGGGAGGTTTACTGCAGCAGGGAGGCATTTGCTCAGCCCCAGCCAGACCGTGGCTCTGCACAACAAAACACCCCCCAAAACTTGAAAGCGAAGGCTGTGGTGTTTCTTTTCTGCTTTCCCACCCTGCAAATTGACACTTGCCTATTTTCAAGCTTCCCTATAAGCCAGAAGCTCTCCCCTCCCCAGTCAACCTGATCTCACAAAATCACGAGTCCCCAAGTACACTTGAAGCAAGATGCAAAGAGCCAAACTGGCCTTTAAAACATCTGCATCCAAAGGTGCACAAAGCCTAAAAGGCTTTGCAAGCCACCCAGCCTGCGCCTCTCTGAAGATGGAGCGGAGCTGAGCCCTTGTCTCCCACATCAGAAGCAGCCTGTGATAAAAAGAAAAGATATAAAAAAATAAATTGCAAGAACATTTGCTGCTGGAAACTGCTCATGGGAAGGGCGCAATGTCTGGAAGGCGCCTGTGCACACATCCTGTGCCCAGGAAGGGGACGAGATGTGATAGCGCCGCATCTGTGCTCGGTGCAAGATGCAAGGAGCATCCCCCAGCCTGGGGCCACGGTGCCCACCACGAGCACCTTGCATGCCAGCCCCGGAGAAGCACCGACCAAACAGTTCAGTAAATTTAATTTTAAGATGGTGAGGAGGCGGCTCTTTGCAGATGGCATCAATACCAGCTTCCCTGCCAGCTCCACGGTGTGTCATCGGTTCTGCTCAGCCTTAAGTGATGCAAATATAGAAAACAATGTCATTGTTGCTAGGATTTTCGGGCTCCAGATGCCCGGCCAGGCTGAGGGCACACAGCAATGCTGGGGAAGGATGGCCACGAGGGATGGTGTTACTTCAGATGAAGAGGAAGATGAGTAACTTTTCCAAAAGCTGAGTCCTTTCAGTGCACAAACACATTTTTAAAATGGCTCAGACCTCAGTTATCAGTAATATTTTTGGCTCCCGTGGGCCTCAAGGACATCAAAGCACATGTCTGCTGTGGGTTTTGGGATGGTGACAGGAGCCACCCCAAGTGACCAAGAGTCCTGAGCTCTGAACTCCTAGAAACGTCTCAACTTCAATGCGCAAAACAATGAGAAACTGCTATTTATAAACCACCAGACATCCCTACCTACCCCTGAAATCTCCCCCAGCACCAGACAGACCACAATGCCAGGGCAGCAACAAGGGGTGAAACCCCCCCATGTCTCCCCATTGCATCCCATCACATGGCCAACACACGAGCTGTGGCACAAGGCAGACGCTCCAGCAGCGGTGACCCTGTCTCAGGTCAGTGGCGAGGACACAGGGCAGCGGCTTTGCCATCACCTGCCCACGCAGCCGCCCCAGTTGGCCACATCCTTCACCCCTGTCTGAGCAATCCCGGGGGTCTGTGCAGGCACGGCAGCAGGTTCCCCACTCCGCAGGCGAAGAACCTTGACTATCCTGCTCCCCAAAAGCCATCAGTTGCCCCCACGTCACGCAAAATGCACCCAGCTGGCTGGATGAGAGCTTTGTATTTTCCTCCTTGCCATCCCACAGAGCTACCAGCGGGCACTGCCTGCCCAGGGGTTGCAGCAACACAGCGGGCAGCCTGGGCTTCCCACCCCCATCAGCGCAGCCCTGCGTGCACCCTGCACGGCACCGTGCTCTGTCCCTGCAGCATCTAAAGCACCTGCCCAGCAGCCACGGGAGGTCTGTGGCTTTTTGCCATCTGAACCAGGCTCTTCCCAGTCCCCGTTTTGCAGGGGGAGATGTGACCACCACCCCTCTGACATGGGATTTCTCTTTGAAAAGCTCTGTGCCTGATGACTAGCAGCTCTGAAACCACTCTGAGGGCATGCATCTCGCGGAGGTGACGCAAACTCCTTGCACAGCCCGCGCTGCCTGTGGCAGGGCCCTGCTGCAGGGACATGCCGGGATAATTAATTTCCACCTAATTAACCGCTGATCCCCTGCGCAGCCTGGGAAGCGTGGTCAGAGGTTGCCTTGGCTGGGAACTGCGACCCATCTCGCCCCATCCACCGGCAGCAGGAGGCAGGGCGTCCCTGGCACGGGGCCGAGAGGATGAGGATGGGAAAGGCGAGGGGAACGGCCTCGCGGCGCCGGCCAAACATCTGACATTCAGCCCCGGCCCCACCGGCTTCTTGTCCATGAAAATATACAGCCATGACCTATTTCCAGGGAAGGCAAGCGCCCATTTAAACAAACCCCTGACAAATGAAGGCAAGCAACCATTTCCTCCTTATTTCCTTCCATTAGAAACGAAACACCGCCGTTAATCACCAAGAAAGAAATAAAACCCCAAAATGATCTGCTAGTGACTGCGTGAGTCAGGTCCCTCTCCTGGAGCTCACCACGGAGCTGACCCCAGGCACGGGTGGAATAATTCCGGCTGCCCTGAGCCAAACCATTGCTCTCTCCTAAGGAAAAAATGGGGAACATGCTGTGCTTAGCTGATGCCCAGCCCTGTGTGCACCCCCCGTTTTATTCCTCCAATTAATTTCATTTTTTACCCCATTAATGTTTTTTTTCCTCCAGGAAAAGCTTGTGTGCAAGAGCCCTGTAGGAAAAATCAGGCCCCACGTTGGGTACAAGTTCCTCCTGGGGAGATTCCAATTGGACACAAGAGGAAAATTTTTCATAATGAGAACAATTTACCGCTGGAATAACCTCCCTGGGGAAGGGGTGGGCTCCCCAGTGTGGAACACATTCAAGATTTGGCTGGACAGGGTGCTGGGCCATCTGGTGTAGACCGTACTTTTGCTCCGAAAGGTTGGACCAGCTGATCCTTGAGGTCCCTTCTGACCTGGGACTCCGTGACTCTATGAAATATGAGGGTCTCAATAATAGCTGTTGTTTTGCAAACCTGCTGGCAGCCCCCAGCCACAGTGACCATTGCATCCCACTCCGTGCCTGCTCTCCAGAGGCCGTTCCCACCTTGGAGATGGCAACCAGCAGACAGCTGGATGGCTCTAAGGACACGGGGGGGGAGGGTGGGGGGGGGGAAGCAGCCGGTCCCTGGGACATCGTGTCCTGCCTCCATGCTGCCAGGAGCAGCTTGTTGGTACCCAAAGCAATTATCTTCAGCAAGGAGGAGGGCTGATGACTTTTTGCAGCGGGTGCAGGAATTTTTCCTGCATTTGCAGACTTGGCTTGCAGAGATAACTTCAGGTTGGTTTGCTTTTTTGGAGTCAGATTAGGATCTTTCTTGTGCACCGCGTGTGGGGCTGTTTACCAAATGCTGTTGGCAAAACACAGCCCACCACAAACCACAGAGGCGGCCACATGGGATGCAGGCAGCTCCTGACGCTGGCTGCAAGAGGGGGTGCAGCCTCTTGCTCTGACTCCAGCACCCGAGCCGGTGGGGCCAGAGGGGTCCTCTGCACCCCAGCAAGTGCTGGGCATTTGGAAATCACCCAAGACCTGTGCAAAGGGTGCACGAGACCCCCTTGCCACAGGCAGGCTGGCTGCTAGCAGCGATGCTGCGGAGGGTGAGCACACGAAGCCTGTGTTTCTGTAACTGGCTTCCAGAGCAATGCCTGCATCCCACTGTAAAATGGGGAACTTGTCTCGTTGGGATGAGCGCAGCACAGATCCCGGGGTGCCCATGCCATGCTGCTCGTGTTTTGCCAGTGGGGTCACAGCTGGGATGGTTGTGCGGCCGTAGGATGGGGGTGTCGGGGGCTATTGGCAGGCGCTGCCCTGCCTCCCTTTCCTGCCTACTGCATCCTCCAGTCCCACCATACCCACACTGCGACCATTCCCAAGAGGGGACCTCACAGAAAAGCATGAGACAAACGCTGGGGACATCCCCACCATCCTACTGGTGAGGGGCGCGGGTGCTGCCCTGTGGCTCACAGCCGCAGCCCCCCCAGCACCAGGGAGCCAGAACTTGCTCCAGCTCAGCACGGAGCAAGACATTTCCTGCTCCGGTGCTTATCTCCATGGCCAGGCAGCCTCGAGGAAGCCGAACACCCTTGTGCTGTTGTTCAGTGGCTGACGGCCAAGGGTGCACTTGTGTTTCGCAGAAACCCGGTGGGGCCAGCCGCTCCTGCTGCGGGCACGGCACACGGGGTTTGGTCAGCAGCGTACCCCCACGGCCAGCACAGGGCAAAGATCAGTATTTTTGATGTGATTTCACTCTTACATCACACAAATCTGCAGGCATTCATTCTCACTGTGCACCCGTCGATCGCGGCACTGTCGACCCTGACGCTCCCGTGGGGACAGCCTTTGGGGGATGCACTTTGGGGCGTTGTGGGTCTTGCAATTTGGCAGAGGCAACATCACAACCCCATAACTGTTGCTTCCCCACGCCTGGCCCTCTCCTCACCAGTGCTCCAGGGGATGCCAGCAACAGTGGCAGGGCACAGGTCAAGCACAAACCGCCCCCACTGTGTCCCAGGGGGGTAGTGGGGACCCCAGAGATACCCTCACCCAGGGCACATGCGAAGTCCCAAACACCCCTCAAGTATCAAACCTCTCGCAGATGTGCCCAGCACAGCACCCGCTGCACATGGCTTTGCTCCTGTGCAGGAGCTTCCAAGGGGAAGAAGCCGACCCAGTCCATGTTGTGTCCCTCATCCCCCGCTAATGAGCTCCACAGCCCACTAACGAAGATCCAGCAGCATGACCCAAACCTCGGGCAGCTCGTGGGGTGTGTGTGTGCAGCGCTTGCTGTAGGGCACAGGCAGATTCTGCATTGACTGCATACTGTGTCCCTGCTGCTGAAAGCCCAGGTTTGCTTTTCTGGCACAGGAACCACTTACCTGCTGTGAACATCCAGCCTGGGTTCAAAAACCTTCCCAGAAAATCAGTTTAGCATTGCTCGAGCACACGGCAGCACTCAGCTGCGATATTAAATTCACTCCAAAAGAAAAACGGACCGTGCCTCCAATGTCCAGGATAAATCCCTGGCGGTTTGGTCCTGTCCCATAGCATCAGGTGCCCCTGGTATAGGATGACTTCCCATGGAGGCCAGCAGCCCCTGACATGTGCTGCTGAGGACTTTCTTAAGGACATCCTTGGAGACATGGCACCAGAGCAGCCATCCCTGTTTGCCCACCCACTGCAAGGCACCATTGAATTGACATAGGACCATATTTTTTGCAGACACACTAAGAGGCAGGGTGGGAATGTCAGGAGGAGACATGCTGAAGGCTGTGCTCTAACATTCAAGGTCCCCAGGTGTCCCTGGGGTGGGGGAGCAATACAGGGATGCACCCCAAGCTGCTGCTGCAAAGCCCTCAGCAACCAACCAGAAGCAACAAACGAGCACAAGCCCCTCAGCAAACCTTGGCTGACAACTCAGAAGCAGAAATAGCAGGGAATTTGCTAAAGAAATTGTTCTGGGAGTCACTCATCTCCACTAAAATACCCACGCACAGGGGATGCACCCCTACAAGGGACCTGTGGCATCACAGGGAGGGGTCCTGGCGCTTTCTGCGCCACAGCCCCTCAACTTCAGTGCCACCAGTGTTTTGCACCATGCAACCGCCCCGGTGGCATGAAGAAATGTCAAGAGCATGCAAAACCTTGATAAGGTCAGCGGGTAGGAAATGCAGCCGAAATCCTTGAGTTTCATAAGGGGGGTTGACAATAGCTCGGAGAGCTGCCAACTTTCCTTTCATGCACTGAGTGACAAGTGTGCTTGGAAACTTCAGGCTCTCTGCAAAGAAAAGAAAATTTGCCAAAGGAGAGTGTTTTGGCATGGCTTTCTGAATTTCAGCTAGTTTTGCTGTGAGGTGGTAAGAAACGTCCCCTCCAGCATGACTGAGCTGGGGGCTGCCCTTGCTCATCCCCAGCCCAGGAGGGAGCAAAGGAAATAAATATGGAATTCCGGAGTAAAGGGAAAACACAATGTTTCTGGATAAATATTTAGGCTTTGCTATAAACCCCCTGCTACAACTTCTCCCATTGCAGCCGGGTGCTTTTTGCATTTCAAAGTTGGGATTTTCAATGCAAATGCTGCTGAGCACCCAAGGCTGAGCCCTGCTGCGGGTGTGAGGGCATCCTTGGCTCTGCTGGCCACCAGCCACCGGTTTTGCTCGTGGGGAAATCCTCAGTCCTGCTGGAGGGTGGGATGGAGGCAAAAATCCTCCAAGGAATTTGCTCAGGGAGGTGCTGATCCCGAATGGTGATGGGGAGCTCTGAGGGCTGGAGAGGTGATCGCAGCCCCTTGCTGGGCAAAAGGCAGCTTTAAGCCAAGGGTCTTCATGTAGCAGCAGAAATGGGTGGTGAAGAAGTGTATTTGGGAGCTGAGCTCTGCAGTGGGTTTGTGCCCTAACAGGGGCTGCAGAGACCCAGCTCCAAAGCCCCAGGGAAGCCTTCGGGCCCCTGGGTGGCCGCATGGGTCCCAAAATCCTCCCTGAGGTCCCTTACTGGAGGCTGGGTCCTGGCATGACCTCAATTTTGAGCAGAGCCAGGGATGCCCAGAGGGCCACAGCACCCCATCCCCCTCAGTGGGCACAGGGGTCCCATCCTGCCCCTTCCCAGCGTGGCAAACAGCATCCCCAGCCCCGGCAATTAACATCCACACGGGTGGCTGGATTTGCAAAGTGTTTGGGATTTGCATTTGATTAAAATTAAGTGCTAGGAAAATAAAGGCACGCCAGTTCCTTATTGCAGCTGGGCCGGGGCGAGGAGGGCGAGGTCCGATGGCGCGAGGGGAAGAACGGGGACAGGGAGGAGAAACCCCCTGGATTTGATGTCACAGGGGGTGAAGGCAGGGGCTGGCGGGGGGGCTGCAAGTGGGGAGGCTGAACCCCAGCCAGGGCGAGCACACCCAGCACTTGGGGCGACGCGCCGAGTGTGTTGGGCTTCATCCTCTCCACTTCGGTGCAGAATTTGGATATGGAAAAAACATGCCAGGAGCATGACAACAGCCCTGCTCCATCTGGATAAATAGTTAACAGAGTAGTCAAAATAGCTGGTGCTACGAAACAGCTGCTGGGACAGGAGACAGCGGCAGAGAAGCATCACTGGAAAAATGGGATCGGAGGAAGGAAGTGCTCGAGCAGGATGTGCCGGAGGGGAGCGGGGCACAGGTGGTGGCAGACAGCCCTGTGTGAGCTGGGACTCTCCGGCACTGCTGGGGATGGGATGGAGGCAAAAATCCTCCAAGGAATTTGCTCAGGGAGATGCTGATCCCGAATGGTGATGGGGAGCTCTGAGGGCTGGAGAGGTGATCGCAGCCCCTTGCTGGGCAAAAGGCAGCTTTAAGCCAAGGGTCTTCATGTAGCAGCAGAAATGGGTGGTGAAGAAGTGTATTTGGGAGCTGAGCTTTGCAGTGGGTTTGTGCCCTAACAGGGGCTGCAGAGACCCAGCTCCAAAGCCCCAGGGAAACCTTTGGGCCCCTGGGTGGCCGCATGGGTCCCAAAATCCTCCCTGAGGTCCCTTGCTGGAGGCTGGGTCCTGGCCCCCAGTGCCCACCAACCCCCAGCCCCCCCTAGGCTTTGCATCCCAAAAACCTGCACAAAGAACCAGAGGGCTAGAAAACCTACTCACCGGGAGAGCTGGAAGCGAGAATGGGAGACGCGGGGTGGGAGGCGATACTGGACCCACTGGAAGCAGAGGAAGACCTCACACAAGGCAGGACCACACATCTCACCCCAGGCAGAGCACCCCCAGGGCTCCCTGCAAAGGGCTTTTAAAGGTGGAAGGGCCCTTGCCAGGGTGTTTAGGCAGGGCTTACCCTTATTCCAGACACCTGAACCAGCTGCCTGCACCTGCCAGCCCGGATTAGCTTCCCCCAGCCCCACACACAAAGGGATGTTTGCACCAAAAGGCCACTTTTCCAGCAGAAAGCTCATGGCCAACGAGCTGCCCGTCCCCGAGCCCCCACCTGGCCCCATGCAAAACCCCCAGCCCTGGGCGAGCTGTGAGCCGGGACCCCCGTGGGGGCTGGTTTCCCCACGGTCAGAGCAGGGGATGGCCTCACTGGCTGGAGGGAACAGCTAAGGAGCTTCCATGGGAACTGGGCAGCAATGGGGGTCACAGACCCCTCCACCGTGACACCCAACCTGTGCGTTGCTTGCTGGGGGACAGCCCCAGCACCCCAGCAGGGGGGTTTCTCCAGCATGTCCCCTGGGGCAGGGAGGTTCACGCTGCTGAGGAGGGGCTGGAGCTGTGTCATCGCCTCCCCCCTCCTCAGCCCCCCAGCTGCAAAGCAGGACAAAAGGGACAGAGCCTCTTGTCACCCGCGGGGGCCGGGATGCATCACCACACGCTTTGATGGCAACAGGAAAGATGTTAGGGCTGGAGGTGTCTGGGTGTGCAGGAGCTGAGGGAGATTTTGGGAAGGACAGGCATGATGGGCATCACTGCTGCCCTGGGGGCAGGTGTGGCATCACACATTTTGGGTTGCAAAGCACTTGTGGCCACTTGCTGCGACCCACTGGAGGGCTACGGGGACAGTCACCTCAGTGGGTCTCAAACCCACCTCCCAAAGGAAAACCCCAGGCTGAGGATGGATTTTGCCATGATGTGATGTCCCGTGGATGATTAAGAGCCATTTCTGAGCCCACCGCCTTCCCGGGACCTCTCCCACCCTTCACCTCTCATCTATTGCTCCATGAGAAATACGGCACGTATTCCCACCACGGGGAGGGATGCGACCACACAGCCCTTGCCTGCTCATCTTCCCAACCCTAATTACCCTAATCACTCCCACCCTCTCCAGTGCAGGGAAACATCCGCAGCAATTCACACACCGGGAAGGACGTTACAGCCTCCACCGAGGGGCAAAACGCACCCGAGAGATGCTTTTGCAATAGGAAAAGAATCGCTTTTCAAATGCGATTTGCTTGATCTATAGGTGCTACCTGCGGCGCTCGTTTATTGATGATTTCTAATTGATTTACTCTATTAAGCACCAGCACTGACGGGAGCAGCAGATGCTCCGGGTGGGTTTGAGCACGGCGGTAGGAAGCATCGCAGATGGCTCCAGTCTCAGAACCAGGCAGCACGAGTGCCTGACGGACGCCGAGGACTGATTAAAAAAATTATTAAGGATTTATTAACCCTTGGAGAATTATTGTTCTATGATCTAGCCAGACAAACAGGGATGAGACCTCACTCTGAAATTTCCGAATTGGAAAAAGCCCCAAAACGTCAACGTTCCCAGGGAAAATTAGGGGAAAAAAAAAGTCATTCTGCTTTGGCCAAAACATTGTATTTCTGCAAAATCACTTTGTTTTCTTTGTGATTTTTCAAAGCACAGTAACAGAGTGTGATATAAAACAAATTATTTCCAAACAAGAGTAACTTTACAATAAGAAAAATGTAAATATTTGTCCTGATGGAGTGAAAAGGGCTGCTCCAACACTGTCAAGATCTTCCCTCAGCCCTGCTCCCCCACCCAGTGTGTTTTGCTTTAGTTTTTATGAGAAATCAACAGTTGGAGAAAGCTTTTGGATTTTCCAATGGAAAAGAGCTGGAGGGACGCTTTTTCTACAAGTTCCGCCAATTAGCGCCTGGCTCCCCAGCCCCACGGCTGCTGTGAATTTTCCATTGCTGGAAATCTTAAATATCAAAGCTGGATGTTTTTCTAAAAGCCAAATCAGGCTGCGGGGCAGGTCAGGAGCCGCTGCCATGCCACACGCTGTGCTCCCTGCAGCCCCCTTCGTTTACAGCCACATTCAACTGAGCGTGACGGATTTCTCCTGAAATGCTTGTTTTCCACCCAACAGCAGCTTGGTTTTGTCTGCCCGCAGGGTGATGAGCAGCGGGAGAGCCGGACCGTCGCCAAAAGGCTCCAGCTGTTCCGCCTGCCCTTCCCGCTTGCGCATCCCAACGCTGCTCCAGCCCTCCCGCAGCAGCTGCCCAGATGTGCCTGCCCTCCAGATGTGCAGCACTGCTACAGAGCTGGCAGAGGGGATGTGGCTCATGTTATAGCAGATCCAAAATAGCCTGAATTTCAGGCACAATTTGACAGCTGCTGTGCAGTGCTCGGGGTCAGCACACGCATGGGGGGATGCCCAGCGTGAGGCTGGATGAGCTGCAAGACCTTCGTGGTGTTGCTAAACCCAGCCTGTTTTTATGAAGAGTATTAAAGGTCTTGGTTTGGTTTTGTATTTGTTTTTTTCTTTTTTTTTTTGTAATGGTAACACAGGCACCATGTACCAAATACATCGCATTAATCAAAAATACAATTTCCAAGACGTTAAATATTTAGAAGCGACGCCAAAGCTGCAGGACAGTAAATACCAAGAGCACAGAGGTGAAATAAGGAGGAGATTTGGGTTAATTATTTTATTGCCAGCTTGCACAAAATTAGGGCCAAATGCTGGACACGTGCTCACTGCCCCCAGGGCCATCACACCTTCATGCCCTGCTGGGGCTGTGTGTCCCCGAGGCTTCTCCCCTCTTTCAGCATCACTTGGGGTCCCAAGGAAAAGGGCTGGAGCTCCGGCACCGTGGGATTAATGTCGCAGGTTAACCGGGGGTGGGTTTTTCTGCCTGGCTCTAGAGGTTTCCCGTGACTCAGCCACGCCGGGGATCGGTGCATGGAGCAGGAAAAGCAAATCCCAGCACCTTGGCCATGCCGAAACAGCAGATCCCACGGCCCCGGTGCCAGGGATAAACCTCAGCTACACCTGGCAGGGGAAGAAATGAAACGCAGGAAGAGAAAAGCAGGATCCTTATGGTCAAGTCACCCCAATAAAAATGAAGATCAGCCCCCAGGCTCAGGGAAATGCTGTTGAAATCCATCCCCATCCTGACCCGGGTGCAGGGGAAACACCTCACGCAGGGACAAGGCTTGCAGCCAGGGGAAATTCCCCCGGGGTTGTTCCCTCCGCTGGGTGGATTTCTCTGAGCACACAGCCGCCACAACTCACGCAGGTGGTCGGTTTTCCTTTGCTAAGTGACCCTGAAAGGCAATGCAAACCCTTGGGAAGGCTCCAGGGTCCTACGGGAGAACAAGCCTTCCTCCACTCTGCACAGCAGCCCTCCCCGGCCAGACCGGGAGCTGGGCACAGGGGGTTGATATCCCAAAAGCACTAATTTTGGCAAGTTTTATGCATGGCAGGGGAAAACCCCATGGTATATCTGCAAAGTTCCTGCTGACAGGCTGCGGGGCCATCACCATCCCCAGGAGCCTGCGGTGCCCGGGGAACCTCACTGCATCCCCTGCCCCGCTCCATCACGAGCACAATATTTTAAAGGGTAAAAGCCAGAAAAAAAAGCCATGCCAAGGGGCTCCGGCTGATTTGAGGCTGTTCCCTGCAAAAAAACAGGCTCAAGGGAGCAAGGAGTTTCCTTGATCGGGAAAGGCGACAAGGGCACAGGACCAGGGCAGGGCTTTTCTCAGCTTTTATTGAGGTGGCAGTGAAATCTGATGGCAACAGAAAGGAGCTGGAAAAACAAACAGGTGTGTCCAGCAGCAAAGGGGCCGTAGCTATAGCAATGGGACAGGCCCTGTTGACAAAAGGCTGCACAAAGGACCTTCTCGGGAGATTAAAAGTGGTTTATGAGCTGGCAGAGCTCCCTGGGAAGGCGCCGGGGCCACCACTGCAGCCGTGGGAGGCAACAGCTCAAAAATCAGGATGGGGGATTGTGCCCCGGGCACAGACCTGCGCCTCCAGCATCCCCCGGAGCAAGGTGGGGGGCATGGGGTGGTGGTGCACAGGGCTGCTCCCTCACTCCCAGGGGCACAGCTGGGTCCTGGCTCTGCAGCAGGCACCACAAAGGGATGCTTTATTGGGGGAGGGGGGATTCCCCCAGGTCTGCTTGCCAGGGTGCTGCTTGGCCAGCGTCACTGTTTGCAGTCGCAGCCTGGGGCTTGCAGAGGTGGCCAAAGGCTGGGTGGGGGGAGTGTAGGTGCGACGCCTGGTGCCTGGGCTGGCTGCCACCCTCAAGCCCCCCTTGCTCCCACCCCAGGTACTTGCAACAGGAGAGAGGGAACACCGCTGCCGTGTTGTGCAGCTGCTCCGAAAGCGCCGAGAGCAGTGCCCAAAGCAAAACCATGAACAGCAACAGGTCAGCTCCATATCTGGGCCATCACACTGCATCCCCAAACAGCTATGAGCCCCTGCCTTGCCTGCCTTCTCCCACGTCCCCTGCAGAAGGAGGTGGGCTTTGGCTCAGCAAAATTCTCCTGGGACATCTGACAAGAAGGCACGGCTGAGCCAGGAGTTTGGCTGTGCCACCAGAGGAGAAGAGCCGAGGGCCAAGCCCTGCCTGGAAGGCAGCTGGTGGGATGCAAAACCCAGCCCTTGCCCAGAGACATTCACACTGAGGTCAAAAGGGCTCCTGAACACTGAACCAAACCGCTCAAAAGCTGCAGCTGAGCTGCAACGATCTGTTTCAACTTATCCAAGATTTACCAACAGACTGGCTTGTAATTAAAGCCATGGATCATGACTCTGCATGAAGCCACTTGATGCCACGTGCACACGCCTGCAGCTCGTGATGGCCCAGGGCAAGAGAAGCCCAGACCTCACAGGCAAGCAAATTTTCTATTTCAGAGCTAGTGGAGGAGCCTGAGGGGTATTTGAGAGAACAAGCAAGGGGTGATGCCTCTCCCTGTGGGATGTGGCAGCCAGAGGGCTGCCCTGAGCGCAGCAGCTCTCACCACCAGAAGATGCTACACGGGCAACCACAGGAACGCTGCAGGACCTGGTCCCTGAAACAGAAAGGGAGATTGCAGGCAGCTTTAGGGGTGCAACAGGGCTCTGCCGCCTTTCCCTGGGAGCCTCGCAGCAGCCACCTGTAAAGGGTGGTGAAAAATCAGAAGCCAGAAGGTGAGTTAAGAGGCTTACGCCTGTGCAAGCAAAGCCAACGTCCTGCTCCGTTAGCTCTGGAGAGCTCCAGCCTTGCTAAGCCAGGTGAGGCTCTGTGGCTCTCCAAAATCCTCCAAGGAGAAAAAAAAAATCTTAAAAGGAAAAAAAAAGCCAAAGGCTGCCTTGGGCAGATGAGGGGCTGCAGCCATCAGCGTGGCGCGTCACTTGTGTGCCAAAGCCACGTCCCAAGGCAGGGAGGAAACTGGCCACGAGCCCAGGTGAGGCCAGCTCTGCCACGCAGGGTGCAGCACCCCGGGGAGAGGCGAGGAGCAGCAGGCTGCTTGCTGGGGGAAACCCAGAGCAGGACATTCCCCCAGGACAGCAAGCTGCTGTGCTCAGGAGCCCAGGAGCAGAACGCGAGGGGCCGAGCTGTCCCAGCAGCAACAGACGCGGGTTCACAACCCAGCGCAGCCGCGGAAGGTGGTGCATCTCCAGCAGAGCCACGCTCGGACCACCAGCGCCCAGGCAGGCACCCAGCTCCCCCCGGGATGGTCCCTGCATGGCTGGCACCGCACAGCCAGCACCACGCACCCAGCACCGCCGGCAGCCGCTCCGGGGGTGGGCAGCCCTGCCAAGGCCATATGCCACGGTTGTCGCCGTACCAAGAACAGGCGCTTCCCGGTCCCTGCGACAGGACACGCTGTTCCCAGCTGGTGAGCCTGGTGAGGGCTCAGGATGTGCTTGAGACTACAAGCTGGGAAGTAAATGTGTGATCCTTTTTTTTGGAGAAACCCCCCCTCAAACAGCAGCAGCTGCTCACCCTGCAGCAGGCGATGCTCCAACAGCTTCCCTGCAACTGTTGCTGGCCCAGGGGGCACGAAGGTGCCTTCAGCTTCGGAAAGAAAGCAGGCAACGCCCTCCCCCCAAGGGACTGGAGGAATCTCTCTTGTACCATCTAACACAGGTTTTGGCTGGGAAGAAGCCTCGTGTAGCAGAGCACCGCATCTAATTCCTATAGCACACAGCAAGCTCAGGGCACAGGCAGCAGGAGCTCCCGGACATTGGTCCATGCTCCTCATCCATGGATCCTCCCACTCACCTCTGTGCAGGCTTAATTAAAGAAAAGCTATAACCTCTCAGCAGCAGGCTCTACCCGTTTGACACACTATAAGTGGAAAATTCGGGAGGGATTTGCTTTACTCTCAGAGAGCCTTTGAGTTTCTGGTAAATAAACCCACTATTTTCAGCTCCTTGGCTCCTGCCTCTGCGGGAGGTTTGCCTCCCTTGACTGAATGAGAACGCAGAAGCCGCAGCAGCGAGCAAAGAGCACACCCTCTGACACGCCATCAGCTTTGAAGAAGCTGAGACATCTGCAGAAAAAGAAAAACCCATCAGTGTATTCGAACAAGCAGAGGAAAACACAATTTTTTCAGAGCAGCACAAGGACAATTAGGGAAGGCAAAGCAATGCCATTTAAAATCCTGCAGTGTATTCAAAACTGACCCCAAGGAGGATGAAACGCCCTTTTCTGTTTAAATATTAACACTCACAGCATGAAGGAACAAAAACATTTTAAAAAGAAGAATACAATTGGCAGGGAGAAAAAAGCCCAACCTGCTACTCCAAGGAACATTATACGTGTGTGGGGGTGTGTGGGGGTGTGTGTGTGTGTGTGTGTGTTGGGATTTCTATGAAACCATTGACATTTTTGATTAATGAGTTTTCTGTGGGTGGTTTATGTAAAGGAGAAGGGTAAGAAACGCAGACATGACTTATTCTCAAGCAAGCTGATGACACTAAAGGCCTCCTGACTCAACACTTCTCCTGACTCAAGAATTCATCTTTTTATTTTCTGCCTTTGCAGACTTCGCTGGATGCAAGAGAAAGCTGTACAATTTGTGAGCTTTGTATCAACAGTGTGCTCTGTTTAGGCTCCAAGGCAACAAAACCGATTTAAAGCCTATCTTGAAACACTTAACTAGAGGTGCTTAAGATAACACCTTAATTCCATATTTAATTTAGTCTAAGATAAGCACAGTGATGAACTGAAGCCCAAATAAACGTCTAGCCATGTACACATATTGAAGATCTCCTATTATAGATGTCATACCACAGGAGGTGAGTTATTAGAGAGACAAAAATCTGTACAGGATGTGTTTAGTGTTTTAAAAAAAGTATAAAATCATGAGGGGAAGCATTTCCTGTAATTCTTCAGGCATCTCTCACCCAGAAACTCAGACTGAGCTTCAATAGCCCACGGCTGATGGCAGTGCTGGCACCATGCTAAAAATCACCCCACCTGTAAAGCCCTCCCAGGGCAACGCTCAGCAGCCGTCCAACAGCACAGAAGTAACTGTCACGTAGTTTAAGGATATTCACTGGGTTGGGTCTGGCTAAGAACTCATGGGGAATATATTTAAATAATTACCAAAACCCGCCACGCATCACTTGGCCTTTTCTCACCTGGTTTCTGACGTGGCCACACTCCTGACACAGCAGCAAGGCCACCAGATGAGCAGAAGCAGCAGCTCCTTCGGAGTCCAATAAGGGGGTTTGTTGGCTCCTAGAAATTTGATGTGGTTGAGGAGGTTAAAACCTTTGGGTGCCTGGAAGGCAGCGATGTGAGCGCTGTGCTCCCAGCACACAGGTGGGTTAACGTCCAGGGGAATGACTCGTTACAAAGAGCTTAAGAAGAATTTTGCATGTCAGCTGTTAGGCACAAAGTGGTATGGAGTGATGTTTAGCACCGACCTTACCAACACCTCCTGGCAGAGAGCAACCCCCATCTGGGAGGGACAAGGGGCTGCCTTCAGAGTCCCCTCTGCATCCCGAAGGAAAAGCCGCATGGCTCGTCCTGGCCAAGCGAAGGAGCCAGAAAAGACTGCTTTTGTGGGCAACTTGCAGCAAGGCACAGAGCTGCACTACAGCAGGTTGCAAGAGACGACTGAAGATGTATGAATAGGCACCGGGCAGAGCCATCAGAGAATACAATTAAGCTCACTGCAATTAGCCAAACCCCAGTTTTTTTGCAGGCAGGGACTGGGAACGCTCGTGGAGAGGAGGGGGCATTCACTGCCTGACGTGGTCTGCACTGTGTGTATGAAATGGAGCATCTCATCGCACTCACTCATGTGCGGGTAGCAAAATGGCTTGGAGTAAGCGTGTTTGATGATACAGGTGCTAGGAAATGCTAACAAAGTGTTTTCGAAATAATCCTGCGAGAGAAGGTACCACTAACAAGTATTTGCAGGCACTTTTAATTTTGCATTTCTTTAGTTTTCATAAAACTGACCTTTTTCCATGCAATGCAAGCCTAAATATTTGTTATTTGCACTGCAAATGTAAAAAAAATGCACTGAGATTTATGAAAAGTCAGAGTAAAGTGGGGAATGGAAGCAAGAAACCAGCTTAAAAAAAAAAAATAAAATCGTTAGTTGTCAGAAAAGCATTAGTAAGAGAAACATCCCAGCAACCTGCCTAACATTCAGGTGGAAAGACCGTGTCTCCAAGACAGTCCTGTTATCCTTTTCTGCACCTTTTTTCCCCATGTTCCCTAAATCCAAACATTCTTAGCCCTTGAGTATAAAAAGAACAAATCTCTAAATGCTGAGGACCACTACAAAACTGGCTTGAGATTTCCATCTATTTGTCAGGAATGCTTGTTCTGTGTTTCCAGTTAGAGGAAATGAAGTTTTGGGTTGGTTTTTTAAAGTGTTTATTCCTGCTCAGACTACATACCCATTTATGAGCCCCACCACAACGCTGCAGCCAGGGTTTCAGCTGGGTACCAGCTTTTTATTCTTGTGTTTGCTTCTGTAAAAATCAGGAAAGATTTCTGCAGAATAGACCCGATTCAATTAGACCTGGCCATCATGGAAAGAATGAGCTTTAATCTTACTTCCTTCACCTCTTACTTAATTCCTTCCCTGTTCACAGTGGATTTCTCTCTTATTCATCCAAATCGGAATTGACAACTTTGCTTTAAATTCAGAGGTGGGCCAGGCTTCTGTTTCCCCCTATGAAGCCCAGCACAGTTCCTGTTTTTTCAGGCCATTTTACCAACACACGTTCTTTGTTCCAGTCATTATCCAGCCTGACCTCCTACAGGCTAACTGGCCAAGTGTTGAAAAGCATCGTCTTTACATAAATTAATCTATTTTCCAACATTCTCATTGCTTTACCTAAAGATCAGCTCATGCTTCAGACGGGCTCCCACGGCTGCAGTTGCTGCTTGTGCCCTGAAAACAAGGTATGATGCTTGTGCTGGTGGTTTCCCCGCTCACTTTTGGTGGCGAGAAAGCGTATTTATCATTCCAAAGGGAAAGGAGAAGTATCAAACCAGAGATTACTGGGTCTTGCTCTGCTCCCATTGTGACCAGACGTTCCAGCAGGCCACCTTCACGGGTTTGCAGATGGTGGGCCCAGATTGAAAACAGTACAAAAGGGCACGTCTTGTCCTCCTGCTGCAAAGGGACAAGCCCCCCTGGAAATGTTACAGCTGAGCCAGGCTGTGAAAACTCAAGACACTTGGGCCAGTTTTGTTTTAAACAGTGTAGCCTTCTCCTAAAAGCAGGTTATAAAAAAAAAGTCACCTGCTTTACAGGTTAACTTGCAGCCACAATTTGATCTCTTGGAAGAAAACCAGTATTAACTAACTTGATCTGAAAAACAGTGGTTCCCAACCATTACGGTTGTAACTGCTGATCCCTTCCGATGCCTGGGATCACACCACATTTACTAACAGATTAAACCGAATTTGTTAGATTTATCGCCAGCTGAAACCTCCCACCTGGCTGTCTCAGGGAATGGCTCCCACTCTCCCAGAACTTCACAATCATACCATTGATTTGTATTTCATAAAATTACCTAATTAGACCATTCTCTGAGCATGTAGAGCCAGCGGAAACAACTTACAGCTTCATGCAAATACAGAAAGATGTCAACTTCCTCGTACGCCCCTGAACAACCCATTCCTTGAGCCAAACCCAAGGTAACGAAGCTTTTAAACTAAGCCCACCAGACTAGGTAGGTACAAGCATTGTCACTGATAAACTCCACTAATCAGAATCAAAAGATACTAAGAGAAAACTCCATTTTACATGGGTCATCTGGGCCCCCCCGACGTGTTTCAGGTCTGAAAGTAAACAAATAAGAAGCACTTAAACCAATGGGTATCCATGGGAAAACTTCATTTTTAGGATAAGGCCACTGAAATGTAAACAGCAGGGCTGGAATTTAAGAGAGGACTCCAGAAGTACGTACCCTGCATAGTTCCATACCTTCTCAGATCCATACTAACCGCAGGAGGAAAAGCGGGTTTGGTTACAGGCACTGAAATGAAGATTCATAAGAAAAAAAACCCCTGGATCTCACTGGAAAATCAAGCATTTCGCATTCGGTGAGGAGAGGAGGAAAAAGCAAAAAAAAACCAGACACTGTGTTGTACTTTTTTGTTTTTATAGAATTTTTACAATATATTTCTCTTCATTTGCATATTTTACCCACATCTGTAGCTTTCTTTTTACATGTTGAACTGAACTGGAATAAATCTAAAGGTCTGATATATTTTAAACAACTGATAAAAATTGCAAAGTAGTAAACCCGTAAGAAAAGAAATTATAAAACTCTCTTTTTTAAGTGTTTAATGAAAGCAAGTCAAATGTGTCGTTAGGAACAATATGGTTTGTTTTAAACACATCATAGGTGATTCAGGCAGGACAACTTTTTTTTTTTATGTTAGGCACATTTTTTTTCAGCATACCTGTTTTCCAGACAGTTTTATACTATTTAATAATATCATCCGCATCCACTTGGAACCACCGCAGAATTTTCAAAATGTGATTGATCATGAGTATTCATTATTGGTATTCTCTTCCTCTTTCTTTAAAACTATCAGAAGAAAAAAAAAAAATAATAATCAGTGTTTCTTGTCTCTTAAAAAATCCGTAATGAATGATTTGAGTTGTAAGGCAGCAACAGATTCAGTGTCAACTCAGGTCACAGTCCTTCAGTTCCATCTAGTGGGTAGAAATTATATTTAGTGGACACTGTTCCTAGACAGTCCCTTCAGGACAAGGTGACTGACTCACAAGGCCAGTTACTGCTGGTAGAGTAAGTGAAGTGGTACACCTAGTAAGGAACACTGGCCACTCCTGTGTCATCCTTGCAGCCTCTTGTCTTCATACAGAAAGCAAAAAGACAGTCCAACGGGAAAAAATAAAAATAGTATTGTAGAGCCATGACAGCGTCTATGAATGGTTTATTTACAGTCTTCATCCCTGATGTGAAAAAAAGAAAACAAACCTTCTTTGACTAGGGCAGGCAGATCTCAGCAGCATGCCACATGCCTTCGCAAATCAGCCCATTGCATATCCTCGACTGCTTAGCCACGGCTTCACACCGAGGCAGCGAACAGAAAGTCCTACTGCTCAAGAAGAGCAATTTCAAAACGCTCACCTGTCCCATCGACATGACTCCCTAAAGCAGTCTTAAGAATGTCTCATCGTGGTGGAGCAACTCCCTGTTCCCAGAATCTGTCCATGCTATTGGGAAGTGTGAAACAGTTGGTTCCTCTGGGCGCTCTCACCCCCCCCTGCAGCGAGACTGCAAACTCCGACGCGTTACTGGGATGCGGGAACAAAACGATCCATGTGTTAAAGATACACCACAGCTTCGTTAAAGACATGCCACAGCTTGGATAAATCCCTTCCCATCGTGACCTCATTCAGGAAGGAAGCAGGGCTTTAACCTTGCAGCACACTCCAGGAGGGGGTTCAGAGCCCCATCACTCCGCCTCCTTTCAGTCTTCGATAAATTGTACGTTTTTCCTGAATTCTGGCATTCCCATTTGCTAAGAGGACCACTCCATTCCTGAAGGCAACAGCTTCAGCATAGTGCTGCTTGGTCTTCACTTTTAAGTCTTTCAGGCAGAATAAGCACGTCCTGATTCAACCTCATCCCCTGCAGAAGCCATTCACTTGGTACTCACCTGGCTGAACAGAAGTCAAAACACCTTTAACTACAGCACTAGGGGCCATTAAAAAAAAAAAAAAAAGGGGGATGTATTACTGCACGTTTCCCTCTCAGAGGGAGACTGGACCACCCTTAAAAGTTTCTGCCCCAGCTGATAGAGACCATCAATTCAGAGGTCAGCCCCCAAGGCAGTGCTCCCGCGCATGGTGCACGTTGCTGTTTAGGCACGACTCACTTTTTGGACAAGCATGGTCAAAAAGCATATGCCCTTCTGACAGAGCCACTGCCCTTAGACAACCTGCCGTCGGTTACTACTGAAGCTTTTGATTGCCTTTTTTTCATATCCTGATGTTGAGGTGGAGAAGAGAAGAAGAAAATAATCAGCATAAAAAGTGCTCTGAAATCGTATTTGACAAGGGCAGCTCTATATACTGTATAATGGTATACAAAATACACCCCCAAATTCTTCTATGTTCTTTCTAACTCTTTGGAAAGGGAATAACCAGCGTAGTTGAACAGGAAGAAAGCCAATTTATTTCAGCATGGAAAGTCTGCAATTCACTCCGTGATCACCAAGAGTAATGCAGTTATTGCTCTATAAGACTGGATTGATCATTAACCCCCACCCTGAGTGCTGGGAGTCCAGGTTCCCAACATTGCCAAGAAGGACCTCCTAAGCCACTAGTATTGAAATAATTAAAAGAAAAAAGCCTCATGAATGATGTCTTGTAAAGATGTGATCATCGAGAAACAGGCTAGTTCCTCGGTTCTTCATATTACCGCTGCTTTTTGAACGGGGGCCAGCCTTTGCCCTCTGCACTAGAATAATGTACTAGCTAGAATGACACACCAGAGGTAAATTAAGGTAAGAATAGATGATTCTGCTGATTGAATCAGACCAGGAGAAACATTTAACATCTTGCAGGAGGATGCTCTGAAACTGGAATCCTTTAACTGCTATGTGAATCACCCAGAATTTGTCTTACAACCTGCGGTTCAGTAAGAATTAAAGTCCTTTCCCTTGGGTAGTAGCCTTCAAAGCAAACATGACAGGATTTAAGTGTGGACCATTTCTGCACCAGCCCACCAGATTTGGGTTTGCCTATTTCACTTCAACGATACAGAACAGACACTGCTGATGGCATCACTCAGAGTTCAGCAGTATTTTCAAAGCTGTCACATTCCATCAATCAAGTTTCCTTGGGAGCAGATGATAGCAATGCAGGGGCCTTCCATGCTCATACTTCAGCTACCTTTCTTTTGCTTCCTCTGAATAAAAAAAAAGTATTGTTCTGTTTACTCTAACATGCTACAATATGTGCATACATAACTGTAGGCGATGCGTGAGTTACTTCAAGATGTGCTTTTTCATTGAAGTGCGCTTTTACTTTTACAAATTCTACATCAAGGTGGAAGGAAGGAAGGCTGCAGAGTGCTCATACACTGAAGCTGAAGGAACTTTTCCTGAACGGAGTTACGATGTTTGTTCCAATGTCCTATGGACAAACTACTCTATCCCATGCACTCCGGCCTGAGCCAGTATTAAACATTCCAGAAACTTGTTGATTTGTTCGGATAGTTAATGGCAAGGCTGATAGCAGCAATGTTTTTCAGGGCCTGGAGGAGACAAGGAAAAACAAAAGTCTCGTCAAAGATTCTCTTCAATCCAAAACTGCAAAGAAATCCTTGTATGAAATGAAACAGAAAGAGATAAATAACCAGCCTGTTTCCACCTGGTTAACTAATTGTCATGCATCCAGGCCGTTTCAGCCAGGCAACTGCATTTCCAGGGGGTTGAAAGACCAGCCCCCTTCCCCACGTCCATGTTTTGGCAGTTGAGTGGCCCGTTTGGTAGAACAGATACGGCTGAGAACACCTGACAGCCCCTTTGTGGCACATCGACTGCTCAAGCAGAACAGCATTTCTGCATAGTTCATGGCCAAATTTCAGAGGCCCTGTCATGGTATCGTAAAGCCCAAGTACATGCGTATCTATTTGATAAAACTCCACTGGGCAATCCGAAGTTATTCATTGTCTCTGCCAGAAAAATAGCACAAACCCCCCCATCGCCGGGGTCGTGCAATTTTATTACCTGTGCTGTGCAGCGATGAAGATGATCTTCAGTATTTAAGGCAAGCAAATACTCCTGTATAGATTCAAGCTCCTGCAGCCAGAAAGCATTCTATGAACACCAACGTTTCTACCAAAGGTATCACCCTACTAATTAACTTGAAAATGCTGATCATTACAGCAGTTCCCAAGAACCAAAGCTATCAGAACTGCACACAAGACTCTCCTGGACTAGAACAGTTTGTGACCACGGAGATCAGTTCATTACAGGCTGTTCATATGTAGCGTTCCAAATCAACTCACGGAAAACCACATTCAAATACCTTTAAATTAATTATTAAACCAGCACTCCTCTCAGAATAAAGAGTGGCTTTACGGCCTACTGCCTTAATTGCACAAGGAAGAGTCACAACTATTATTACTTAAGGCCCCAGGATGGATAAGCAAACAGCATGCCCCTCTATTAGAATTTGCTACCAGACTCCACAAGAGAAAGTTGTTTACGTTTCTGAAGCATTTTATGTTTCTGAAACTGATGAACTTCACCAGGACAAAGGAAAAGTGCATTTAATTTGATGCTGCACTACATATCATTCCCAGCTGGGGAGAGAAGGGATAGGAACTGAGGAACTGCTTACAGTAACTCTGTTTTCTGTAACGAAGAAGAGTTCTGCAAGTGCACGATGAAGAGGAAGGAGAATACCAGGCTTCGTCATGTCATGACACAAGTTGTTTTCCATATGGGTAAAAAGCTGCCAAAGTGGCTTCAACAGCGTGAGGTCACAGTCCCTGGGGGGAAAAAAAGAAAAAGAAAAAGTGATTTAAATGAAATAGTGAGTAATCATGGTCTTACGCCTGTTTCTGGGAGGGGGCAGGGGGGGAAACCCAAACAAATTTAAGAGAACAAACCCATAGTTTTGACAGATGTGTAAACAAAGGGAGAAACACAAGTAGTATTTAAAAATCTAATTTCAGTCAGGTGTTTCAGCACAATGAATTCCATTCTGAATCTGTGAAGTGAGAAAACCTCATACCCACGAACAGATCTAAATAATTTTTCTAAAACTGAGTGGCCTCCTGAAATGAGAACTTTAAAATAGCTATATATATCGCTGTGCTAAATGCTCTGGCTCCACTGCTGGAAATTATACAATACCGAACTACAGCACTGAGCAGGCAATACCCTTGTACAGGGCAGACAGACAAAAAATCACATATAGCTCGACAAACAACTTCAACCGTGCCTCCTTCTTACTCCTGAGTTAAAGCTGGCTAACCCAAATGTCACTCATCATACAGATAGCATGACAAATATTGTTCAGTAGGGGACAGGGGAGACGGGGGAAACAATTTCAGAACCTACCATCTGATTAGCTAAGAAAAATATTTAATGTTATAAGCACAACAGAGACGTGATCTTTTAGCAATTACATTTGTTGTCCACATGACAAAGGCATTTTCTGATGAAAAAACTCAATGGAACTTGGGGAAAAACAAACAAACAAACAAAAAAACCCCACCACAAATCTGTGATTACAATACCAAAATCAGTTTTTCAGACTTGGATGCAGATCAGTGTATCTCAAATCTACACAGAGTCAAGCAACGAGTTTACGTACACTACATGTGAATATACTTTTTGACACTTTAACGAAGCGAGCTAGTAGAATGCTGTTGTATTCGTGATTTTGCTTTTCCTGAACTGAAGGGACGTAACAGAGATAAGTGTCAGCATTCCATAACTGTTGTCTTTTGTTTCCAGCATTTCTACTGAATGAATGTGACTATACACATTTGCAAAACACTATAAAAGCTCAACATTTTCTTAAGAAACACCCATGCCATACATACTTAAGCATTAGCCCATATATCCCTTCTAAAACTCAATTAGAGGCTTAGCGGTACAACTAAAAATAATAAAAGTTATTTACTTCACAGAGAATCAGTTCATCATTTCACCAGTTTATTATTCCACCTTCACCTTAATTCTGAAGTACAACTAATACAAACAACACAGTTCTAAAAAATTAATTTCTAGAAAATTAACTGGAATCTATTTTTTGTTCTGTTTCAGGGTGATTTTTTCTTTACAACATTCGAATTAATTGGACCTTTTTTAAAAGCCAAGAAGGAAGAGAAAATTTAAAAAAAAAAACCACGCACAAACTCCCTTATAATAAATTTCTGCTATTGAGGCACTGTGAATTGTATCTGAAAGGCAAATTAAGAATACCTACTTCAAATCGTGGCTTTCTGGCTTCAAAATAATATTAGCTTAAGTCACTTTTTCTTCTCTGGCCCTTTTCCTTTTAGTGCATGACACAGAGCAGTGCACTTACCTCTGGGCGCTGCACTGCACTATCTTCAAGAGCAAATGGATAGCCTTCAAACGCTGGTGCCCGGTCTGACGGCACGCTACCCCGACCTGCCATTCCCAGATTTTGGCCAGTGGGAGGTGAGGAACTACCCTTTCTTCAGACAGCATCTGCTTTAGAATTTCAAATCCTGGGGGGCAGGGGGGGGGGAAGGAAAAAAAAAAAAAAAAAAAAAAGTCAAACAGCTGTTATTTTTGTAGGGCCCCATTCTGTTCAGATACTTAGTTTTCTCTTCTCCATATACTAAGTATTGGTCTGGCAAACAAGAAATAAATTAACCAAAAAACAAACAACCCCCCACCCCGCAAATAAACTAAAAAAAAAAATAAAATCTGGGATAATCATAGATTAAATCCTGACATCACAAGCCTTTTCTGGGGAACAACTTAGACAAAAATTACAAAGATTCTTACCTGAAATTAAAGTTTTGCCTAAACAAGGCAAACAAAACACTGGTTCTCACTATTATGTGATATGCAGTAAAGTTTTGCTGGTTGCAAATCATTCACCACCCTCAATTTCATTAAAATATTTAAACTCTGAAAGAAACTAAGAAAACCTTTTCTGCTATATATAGAAATTAGATCCAGAACCAACCTATTTTAAAGGAGAGCTACTTTTCAAAACACAATTGCATTGATTTCTTTTCCAATTACAGCACCTTGCAGCATTTCCTAAATCCTGCACGTAATTACTGTCATATAGTGAGACTTTGACTACAACTAACCATTTTATAATTGCTATCTCCAAGTGCCGGCGAAGATTTGGTATTTCTAGCACAAAGTCACAGTAAGTAAGAGACATTAGTCCAGTTTTGACTTGAACAAAACCAATCACATCGTTGCCAGAATATTGGAGAAAGCAAATTCTAAGCCAAAAAAACCCAGGGATAACCACAAGTCTGTCAAAATCTGGCAAAATAATTCCAGAAAGTCCTTTCCAATACATTCTGTGCAGCGCTTACCTGTCTGGAACCTTCCAAGATGACCTGCTGTCACTGTAAACTTATAACCCCACTCAGTGTTACTCATGTCAGAAGTAAATCGGTAGTAGAGTGTGTCTCCTGCGTACAAGGGAAGTAAGAAAATCCACATTACTACCTTCTAAGTCACTTATGCTATCACATATACCATCAATTGAA
Organism: Falco cherrug; assembly: GCF_023634085.1. NCBI lineage: Eukaryota > Metazoa > Chordata > Aves > Falconiformes > Falconidae > Falco > Falco cherrug. Next base: position 105,053,622 of record NC_073697.1, on the reverse strand, counting down.
AAGATGTCATAAATTAATCCTAGATATCGTCATTCAAGAGGTGATCTATTACTTTTTGGTAATTACAAAACGCACAGAGCAGCATGATAAACAGGAGGCTGAAGCAAAACGCAGAATGGTTTCCACTGTGTAAAGATACAAGGATAATGTCTCTTACATTTTTGTCAACTACACAGAAGTTAAAGAAACTCTGTACTGTACACAGTTAAACTTCACTTTTCCAACTGTGTTCCCAATCTGTTATGATTTATGAAAAGAGAACCTCTAAACAAGCAGCCAAGTTCACAGTCCATTAAACAAAAGGTTAAAAAAAACGTTGAAGTGAAGTTGCGATGCTTTTACATGTCAGAAAATTAAGTTGCACACTTTTACTCCAGGGAACAAAACCGTTAACCACTTAGAAGGGGAAGAACGATCAAAAGGTTCAATCATTTCACAATCAGGCAGTGGAACATTCAAGAAGTTTATGTCATTGTAGCATCTACAGCTTCACAGAGATGAACACTGGTAGCTAGCTGTAACACCAAACAAGACAACCTTACCTATCGTGCTCTGTAATATTAGATCTGGTTAAAACTTAAACTTTCCTCCTGTTCCATGAAAAATCCTATCACCCTGGCACAAGTTTTCATTGGGAAGCAGATTTTTCAGTTTCAGGAAGAACAATGTTGAAAACATTTTTAGGATTAAAAAAATAATTTTTAAAAAAAAGAGTATCTAAAACTCTGTTCCCCTTTTCATCACAAAATGGAGCCATTGCTCTCTCCTACTCCTAAGAGTCTTGAGAAAGCCCTGCCATCAAACGAAAAGCCCAGAAGCCTTCAAATGCCTGGTTGCAGCTAAAGCCTGCTGAGTGGAAATCAAAAGCCTTCACCCAGACAGCTTTGGCTGGAAATGAAGTTTGACAAGGTGAAACTCCAAGTTGCACAGCCAACTCTGCTCCAAAACAATGGACCTCAAAGTTCAGTTTCTTGGCAAACCTCCGCAACTATTCGGGAGGAAAAGGAAGACAGAAGTCCATAAAAAATCCAAAATATTTCTGCAAAGCACGCATTTGTTTCTAAATAGCGCCTTGTAACCCAAACTGCTTTGCTAAGAAAGTTCTTCAATCTATTTACAGCTACTGACAGTGCTCGCAGTGAAAAGCTTCCTGCAATGCCACGGTGCTCAGTGGGTTAAAACAGCTTAAAAGCAGCATGGGATCATGCAGCCCTTCAGCTCACCGGCATTAGCTACTGTGTTATCAAAACTGAGCTTAGAGACTACAGACTGGGGTCGTCAGTCAAATGACTGATTTTTTTTCAGCTATGCTCAGTGGCAATAACCGGAGACAAGGCATTGGCACACAATGTTTGCTCCGAGCACTAGTATAGCACAGAGACAAAAGATAAGCCTATCTTTCTTTTTTCCTTTTTTTTTTAATAAAAATGTGCTTCCTGTGGAAAGTAAGACAAGGCAGAAACAACGTAAGTGAATATTGTGCAGAACACGGACTGTGTTGGAACAGAATCAAGATCAAAATTTGTTTCCAGTAGCTAAGTGCATGCTTTGACTGGGGTGTGGAAAAAAAGGTCAAGTAGCAGAACAACAGATAAGCCTACTTTTAAGAAACAAATGCAAGACGTCAGAACAAACAGATTGGGACAAGAAAAGGTTTATTTTTTTCCCCACACACATCTCAGGAACATCCGCATTTAACTCTCCTCTTTCAGTACTTTCAGGAGTCCCAGATATCCGCAATACTCTATACATTCGCACTGTGAAATGCCGCATACTCACCTGGAAGCTCGAAATCATTCCATTTCTGTGGAGACCCACTGAAGCTGTGCCGATCCTGCTGGAAATCACTGCTGCTGGACATGAGCAACTCATCACAGCCTTCTTCTGTATTACACTGAGAGTCAAATTTGATTGAGAGGTAGATAGCACCGGGAATGTGAACTTTATCCTGAGAAATAAACATATGCTCTTTGTATGCTGTAATACTCTATTATCAAGTGGCTGCTTAACTTTCACCATACAAACAAGGGAGATACAACAAATATTACAGCATCTCCACAGGAAAAAAACCTCTATCGTATTTTTATGCAGCATTGATTTAACCAACGTAAAGCATGGCCTATTGCTTATATTAACTGTTAAGCATGCAAAATTAATTATCAGCTATGCTTTGGTTTTCTTAAAAGCAGTAATGTTGCTGATACCGATCTCGCTGCCAGAAGCTAAAGGCTTATATGCATTTTAAAAACAAAAATCAGAAGGGTCAGATCTGCAGGGAAATTAAAATCCCAAGTCTGCCCAGAGGCAATAATTACTTACCAAACTATATTAGAAAAACGCTTTCAAACAACACCAAGAAAAAGAAATCAGAAGCTGTTTGTGTCAGGAGAAAATAGTCTAGTATGAGAAATACAAGAAAAAAAAAAAAAAAAAAAAGACTCCGCTCCTAGCTTTTGTCAAATAGCACAAGGAAGTAACAAACCAAGCAAAACAGACCTTTGGATGAAAGGGTAGAAATATTTGCTCATTAAGGCCCAGAAACAATTTAAGAGTATGATCTGATTCAAACACATGCATCGTAAAAGCATTTAAGTGATGCACTTTTCTTTGAATTAGGACATTAAAGTGCCTTACTGGACACATTTCTTTACAGGGAAAGGCCTCAGTGATCTGGCATCAGTCTTTTCAAAAGCAAGACTGAACAGATACTTCACAGGTGCTTCGAGCACAGAAGCCCCACAGGCTGAGACTTCTGCTCCAACCACCTTGATGTTTGTCAACAAATCTTCAAGTCATGCAAATCCACTGCCCTGCACTACACGTATTACCTCACCTCAAAATTAGTATTGTTGTTATAAGGATGTTTAGATTCACGCATCTGGACTGCCATTCCGGGTTCCTCCATGAACTGGCAAGCTGTCAGTGCCATTGTGCCTAGCATGCTCTCGTTGCACCCATGCAGTACTTTCTGCAGAATCTGGGGAGAAGCAACATGTGACATAAGTGTAATTTGCCATCAAAACAACATTTACACGTGTGCATGCTGATGACTGACATGAGTCATTTCTAGCGACACAACATTTCAGAAGAGAGACTCAAGCTGCAAGAAACAAGACAAATTTACAAATGATGTTTACAACTGTCATCTCTGTAAGTGCAGAAGACTTTACTCTGTCCTCTGCTCCCGATCTTTCAGTCTTTATCTGATAAAAAAATGCGACAGCTATTAGATACATCTCTTTCCACAAATGCTAGAATCAAGGCTAATCCATAAAATAATTAACAGTACACTACAGCTGTAAACAAGGAAGATAAACAATTTTGTTAACATACTTCTACACCTACAGGTTTTGATCGACTAGAAATGTCATGTTTTAGCCTTCAAAGTGTACAACTCCATGCATAAGAAGGAATAATTAAGTGGCAGTTAAGTGGCTGCAGTGTTTGAAAGCACTAGGTGCAAGAGCTGGGTCTTTAAAAATACAAATAAATGTGTTTTCTTATTTTTCAAAAGTGCACAAAAGCTCTCATCAGGAGTCCTGCTACTCCAGGCCCTTTCCAGGAGCAACCTATATAGCAACCTATTCCATCTCTTCACCAGCAATTTTCTAACTACTCATATAAAACGTAACACTAGCTCACACCAAAAGGCTCATCTCCAAGTCAGCCAAAACTTGATTTCTTGGGGAAAAGGAATTTACAAAACCAAAAGGCACTACGTAGCATAGTTTCCTGAACAAGTTCTTTGCCTCCACACACTTGCAGAATAGCCTAAGACAAAGGCTCCACTTCTGTATTTAATATTCCTTTAACAGATTTTCATTCTATCAGTTCATCCTGTCATTTTCTGAACCTATATAAACACCCTGCAGCAACAATTTCAATGGCATACTGTGTCAAGAACCAGTTCTTTTGGTTTGTTTTGGACCTGCCACTTATTACCGTAATCTGACCCTCCTTTGTTTTCTTACTGGGACGGTCAGTGAATAACACTTGCTGTTAACTTTCTTATGCCGCTTACTGTTTTAAAACTACAGAGAAAGTGAACAGATTTATTTTTTTTTTATTACTACTCCTCTCTTGATGCCCCCCACAAGGCAAAGATCCAGGATGAAGAAAACTAGTTGGTTCCTCGTATTCAAGTTATTTCATGGCTACAATAATTTCTGCCGCTCTTCTCCAGACCTCTTCCAGTTGTACTGCAACTTCTTAATTTATTTATTTTTTTTTTAATGAGATGAGGTAGTCAGGTCACATGCTGTAGTCCAGATGACAGCATGCTATTGGTTCAGCAGCATACCAACGCCTTCTGTTTTATTTCTGATTCCTTCTTTGAAGATTCCCAGCACTTGATTTGCTTCGACCACTGTGAAGCATCGAGCTCACATTTTCATTACAACACTTTTCTTATAATTCCAAGATCACTTCCACCACAGTAACAGTCAGCTCATCAATGGAGTAGCAGGCATTAGAATACACACATTGAGAGCTAACAAAAAGCAGCTGTACAAAACAGGCTGCCTATTTCACCTATTTCTCTATAAGATTTATTTTTTCATATAGCTCTTTCAGAACTGAAAGAGTTGTCTCCATGGAGCTGTTTTTTCCATTTTCTGTTAACAAAATCGGTACATTAAGACACTGACAGATTCCAACCGCTTTTTCAGAACTAATTTAAATTCTGGAGTTTTAATTTAGTTTAAAAAAGGAACTGCAAGTATTTTTGTTAAGAGTCTCGTGGCACGTGGGCATGTAGGCACAGGGTTTGTTCACACGTATAAGTGAAATCCACTTACTTTTTCCCATAACTGCTTCTCCTCCAGCTGCATAAGCATGTCCAGTATGTATGTCATATGAGCTGGGCCGCTAAGATCTAGGATTTCCTCATTTATTGCCACATCATCTGGCCACTCAGCTAACAAAGATGCCAGCACATGCCTGGCATAAAGAACAGCAGTTGCCTCATTCACACGATACAGGTAATCCCTCACGGCCTTTTTACTTCTAGAGTCCAGCTCCTTGTGTAGGAGTATTGAACTCTTAGTGCGACGTTGCTTGGCATAACTAAGCTGCAGATCACTCTCCGTGTTGGTTATCAGTTTCTGGGCGACTGGATTGGTTTCTTCTGTTGCTTTATCGCACAGTGCAGGCTTTGACTGCCAAAAAAAAAGAAATGCAAGTTTGAAAATAGGCTCTCAACAATTTACTTCCTTACGTTTGGATATCTGACCAGCCCATCAGACTGCAAGCTGAATTTACAAAGGAATTTGTCTTTTGCATACTGAAAAATGAGATGCATCCAAGAACAGAGAAGTGTTCTCTCTCACACACCTACAGGGACAGAATTCCTCAAAAAGACCGTTTATGTCAACAGACTTCCCTATGCACTGATGCATTCATTCATGACTGTGCACACGAGCAGAAACAGCAGAATTCTAACCAGAAGCATTACTTTAAGCTGACCCACAAAGGTAAAGCAACAAAAATGCCATGCTACGTGTGACACAGGGTGAGGCAATTTGGGAGGGACCTTCGGAGATAGTTTGGGCCAAATCTGACTTAAAGCTGAGTCAACTTCACAACTAAAGCTTTGTCCAGCTAAGCTTGGAGAATTTCTGGGGTAGATATTTCACAGCCTCTGTATAAGCTGTTGTAAGGCCTAATTTTTTTTTTCTTATATTTATGCGAAACTACTTCAGAAAGCCCCTGATCCACTTTGCTACGCAACTGATAAGACAACCGTGCTGGTGATACACACAGGCCCAGGAATCAGCACCCAAAATAAAGCAAAGAGCTGTAGGACCACGCCATTGAATGCAAAACCTAAAGCTTGCAAGCGTGGTGTTCACTTTACAAGACAAATTCATAGTTTCCTTGTTCTGTTGGAATTACTGTAAGATAACAATAATATGCCCAAACAGTAACACTGCATAAGCTTACGGTAATGAGCTACAATCTCTCTTGTTTAAAGAGAAAAAGTTACAATGTGCAATCATAATTTGTTCCCCTGACCTGAGAATCAAGTTCTCTCCCTTACTTAAGAAATTACAAGAAGTATTTGCTTCTCATTGTACCTGCTCATTCATTTTGACATAAACCTTTAACAACACATTATGTCAAAAAAAATTAAAAATATCAGGTTTGAAGTTACAAAACAAACATGAAGTTACTCAATGCCTGAATGAATTATTTCACAGCTGCTCCTTTTTGTGGAGATGTACATACCAAACATGGCAAGATGATCATATCTGTATCTACTGCTTTTGAACTCTGCTCCTCCAACCTCAAGCGCTTGCTGGGTTGCCATTTCTGAGCCAGTGTTCGGATCCTCTCATCTGTTGTAATTACATCTCCATCAAACCTTAAAAGAGACAAAAGAAAAAAAAAAACAAACAAGACTGGTGTTTCAAAAGTAATGCAAACTACATTAGTACCATTAAATGCAAATTAAATCTTTCCACCTTCTGTTTTAATAAGATTCATTAAATTCTGCCTATTTCTATTATGTTAACTAACTTCCCTGTTTCAACAAGTCAAAAAGTTGTAAATGTTATAAAATCACTCAGCTCTGCAAGAACATGGTGGCTCCACAACATGCTTTGATTACTAGAAGCTACATGTAAGCTCTCCACTCTGCCTCACTAGAATAATTTAGAAACATAGTAGATCTTCATAGGGGAGTTATCATATTGAAAAGAATGTGCAACGTATTTCAGAAGATGGGGACTCGTTTCTACACATACAACTTTGTAGGAGTTTATTTCCTTACTTTTTCACACATGAAAAAAACAAATGGTATCCTCTGAACAAATTCTATTCAGCACCTATTAGATTTTAGGTTACCACTCACATCTAGTCATTTTGGGTTTCTGCTGGACCCAGACTTTCACATACCTCTCTTGAACTTCCAGGAAAAAAGAATCTGTTCTTTTCATTTGCAACTCATACATGGCTCGCAGAATATGGAGAGGTGCGTTAAGTGCATCATGTGTCATCTGAGCAAGGAGACAAAAAAACCCACAAACCAAAAACACATAAAATAAAACTCAAAAAGATGACATTACAGGGGAAATAGAAATCTGAATTTCTTTAAGGGCAACCTAGGTATTATTTTGCCACTTCTCATATAGGTAGATAATTAATGAACTTAATATCTGGATTAGTAAAAATGAAAAGGAATTTAGCAAAAATCTTTATTGCAATTTTGTAGTGTTCATTACTGTAGCTCTAGTTTATTTCCTTTAGAAAATGAGGCACTGAAATCATAGACCCATATTCTGTAAATTTACAAGAAAACCAGCCATATAAACTACCAAATATTTTATACAACTAGCAAATTCACAGTAACTTCAAAGGAAGTAAAGTTATGTTCAAGTACCAAGAAGCATATTTTGGTGGCTTCATCCAAACCCTCCAGAGGATCAAGTTTGTTCTGCTCTAAATCAACAGGACCAACAAAGAGTTGCTCCACATCTTGATCCTGCTCCCTTTCTTCCAGTTCAGTATCTTCACGTTCAGCCAGGGAACTGATCTCTTTCTTTGAGGAATACAGCATTATTGACAAAATCTACATAGAAAAAAAAGGTAGCATATGGTGTGACGGCTGTAGATATTATTAGCGTATCAGCAATCAACATTTTGTAAGAACATTATAAGACTTGGACGGTGTTTAACACATGCTATTCTAAAGAGAAGCAGCACCTAATAAAAAAAAAAAAAAAGACAAAAAACCAACCCCAAACCACAAAACTCAAACCATTTCCCATCTTGCAAATGGGTTACACCTTCCAGGCTGCTACAAAGGCAATTTAAGTGATTAGCCGGAAGTGTAAAAAAAAAATTGAGAAAATAATTATTTTGAGACTAATTATTTTTTAAATTGAAGAACGCAACTGAGTTCTGAGTAGGTGATTAATGCCTCATCTTGCAAATTTCAAATATACAAAATAGATTATGATTAATTAATAACAGCTCCTGCTTTAAAGAAGTCATAAGGAAGACTACACAATTATAATGGACAGAGGATGGCAGATCTAGGGGTACAGTTAGGTGAACGTTTCTATAAAGACTAATTAGAAATACTCTTGAGACTTTCTTCACAAAAGGGAAGTGCAGTGCCATATTCATACCACTGCGTGAAGCCTGATGTTTTAAAAAAAACGTAACTTTTCTTACCTCTAAGTCTCTGAGAAGCCAGGTCTTACTGAAGCCAGTTCCTTTGCTACATTTCTTCACGAGAAGCTTGAGTAAACCGGACTGAAGAAAGGCAGCTTGGATCTCCTTAAAGCCATGAATCTACACACAGAGACACAACTAAGTAAAAGGGGAACATTGCAACACAGTGCTTGCAAGGCCTTACCCACAGGGCCTCGGATAAATTTCCTGCCCAGATGAATTACATTGGGAGTGTTTTTCTTTCATTTTCCTAAAAAAAAAAAAATCCCAAAATCCAAATCCCCACTTCAAATATCTTAAGAGTATCATCTATGACACACACAAAGTAGTAATTGGATATCTGTTTTGCCCGGATAGCCCAAAAAAAATACAGATTCCCTCTTCAAATACTTCCAAGAGTAAGAAAAGGGGCAGTAAAGTGTTATCCCTATAAATTTCTTCTTCAGCTTTCACCAACGGTCAGCTCCCACAGAGGAAAAGCGATTCCAGTTTCAGCTCAGACTCATGCCTGGTATTTAAAGCCCAGCGAGGTCTCCAGCCCCCTACAGAGAGGGGATGAAAGGAGCCAGCTGAAGGAGAAACCAACTTGTGTCAGATCCCCCAGTGTGCCTAGTCAATACCCAAGTTCCTGTAGCACAAGGTACAATATAAACTTGTATTTATCTACTACATTCTACGTGTCAGGCAAAAGATACCTTCAGTGTTCTGTAAAGCCCCTTTAGAGCGAGTGACAAGACCCAAGTGGCTTCCACTGCCTCAGCATAGCTGCTGTCCATGCTGGTTTGCAGGAGGTGTGTGGCTATAAGAACGAAGTGCTGGAGGTACTGTCTCAGCTGGGTCTGGCAATCGCTGCCTTCTGGTCCGCATTTCTGAATCAACTGGTAGTCTTTCACTACAAGAAATAAAAAACACGATTTACTAGTTTCATCTTGAAATGTCGCAAAATCATCTCTTACCAGTAGATGTGAGTAGGCTGAGACATGAACACTATCCATGATGCACAAAGTACATTCTAACAATGGCCTTGTACTAAAATTATCTCAGATTCATCGAATAGTCAAGAAATTATTTCATTTTTCAGGACAAGCTAAAAAACCCCCAGGTAACTTCTGGCAACAGACATAACAGCACAGCATACAAAGCAATGCATGCTGTATTTTACAATTAAAATGGAAAAAATTCTGACCTGCAATTGATATGATGAAATAAATCTTGCTGATCTTACTGTTTAAAATGTAAACAGTAACAAAGAAACAAAAAAGCTTTTCTATCCAAATCCTTCTTCATTATCAAAAAGCAGTTTATCCTGTTGGTTTTTCCAGGTGTCTTCTAAACTATTTCAATAGTCAAATCTTAGGACAACCTTTGCTTTATTAACTTCACAATATTAGGTCATGTACGACAAAGCTGAAAGCCCCCGCTCTTAGAAACCCAACTGATTTGTTACACGTTAAATACTTAGCTTGACTTAACTTTTAAACAAGGTGAAATACAGGAAGAAGATTCTCTCTGGTACAACGAATAGGGCTCAGGAAGCAGCATTTAGCTCTGGGGTTTTGTTGTTTTCTGGTGGGTTTGGCATTTGTTTGGTTTTAATACCCTTTAGCCAACACACCCTACCAATGTGCCCTAGAATGGATTATTTTTAAAATATCCAGACACATTCTCTGGAGTTTACACTATTTCATGCTGTACAGCTTTTTAGTTTTTCTTTAAAATTTTAGGAGTATCCAAATTGTTTTGAAAAGTTCTTCCAGACAGGAGGAAAGCAGAGAAGATAGACTCCTGACACATGATTAAAGAAGTTTGGCCTGTCCTTATGGCATGCTTTTTTACAGGAGCAGGAAAAAACAGCCAACACAGCATCATTTCTGAAGCAATCAATCGATAGCAGGTATGGTTGCGTTTGTTCTTGATCTTCACCTGCTAGCACGTAAGCACATCTTGACCACAGTGGAAACAAGCACTTCATAAAAAACTTTTCTGGAGCAACAAAATGGACTATCTCCAAAACATTCAGGTTTCGAGTACCTCTCCTTTATACAGCAGCACCTAACTACTCGGAGGCAGCATGTATATTTTTAAAATCTGCAATTCTTTTAAAACATTAAGCACATGTTTGTAAAGGGTAAGACACAAGCGATAACTAAATCTCAAACCAGAAACAACTGCTTAATCAAAAGCCTGTTTCTGAGAGTTCTCAATTAATAAAATGGTCTCAACAGTTTCCTAAATCCTTTTCTGAATAAAAAAATATGCTAGATTTTTAAACAGAAAACAAATCTCTGTAACGTTTAATGGCAGAAGCTTCACAATTTGATTTAACCTACAAGCAGACTGTCAGGTAACTTAACAAATAATGGAATTCAACCTCTGCAGACCTGGACAAAGCGATCTAGTTAAAATATGCTTTTGGCTATCCATTAAAAACTGGAAGGAAATACTCTGTGATTCTTTGATAAAATAAAAATGTCACAGAACCTGTTTTTCTCTTTCGGGTTTTGATGTCTACTACAACTGCCCTGTTTTTCTCAGTGAAATGCTTCAAGATGATCACATTATGAGGCTCATTAGCATTATCCATGTACACAGAACGAGTCCCCATACACAGCACCTGAAATTGCAGCAAAATACTCAGTTATGATTGGAATATTTATAAATATACAGTCATCTCTTATATTGGTTACATTTGCTTATATTGGTATTGTATTTTTTAGCTGAACCATCTGTTTGCTGCCAGGTATTTGCTGATCTTTAAAAAACAGCAGTTCACTTCTATATAAAAAAACACCTAAACCCACCAGCTTAACGTTACATAGGCAATATATCAGAGTTACAACTATCAAGAGTGAGATTGGATTGTTTTGCTTGTATAAAAAGCCCTTTTTGTTACTCAACCGTACTAAGCTGGTTTTCTCAGAATAGTTATAAGTAGCACTCAAAGAAATGCAAGGCAAAACCAGCTGCGTTATTTGTCACTAGATAAACATTAATCGTGCACAAGTGGAAAGATGTGAACTCTGACATACACCGTGTTTGGACAGTTTATAAGGGATGTCCCCAATTGATGAAATCTGTAGCATTTAGAAATAGAAACCTACAAGCTCTAACCAATTTTGTTTCCTTTAGTATTGACAGGCCACTTACCTCAGGAAACCCAACCAGCACCAACAAGGTGAAGATATTCGTGTGCTTTAGCTGGAAGGGCAGTTGCTTAATGCAATGGTCAGTGAAAGCAGCGATCACATTATGCCACTGCGCAGAAGAGTTCAAAGATCGAAGAATATCTGCCATGGAGCTTGCCCAGTCCAGACCTACACGACTGGAAAGCAAGAGCAGTCAGTAAGTATATTAGGAGGGCTGACTACAGACTTACCCGAAACTACTTTTCCTGAAGACAGTGTATTACTTCACAGCTATAGCTTTAATATCACTATACAACCGTTTTTCCTACTAGTTGAAGTTTTCATATCAGCTGACACATGAATTCTGTTTCGGATTTTATCGCTACAGCATAAATACCGCTCTGTTTTCTTAGGGGGTTTACAGTTCCAATTAAAGTGTCCCTGAGCATCGTTACCTTTAACTCCTCATTTTAGTTTAGAGCTCAGAAGGTTTTCTTGACACAACAGCAAGTGTTTTATTTCTTTCATACGTGACCACCTGCTCACCCTCTGTGGACTACACAAATAACGTAGACACTGGCCTCCTTGCTCTGAAGTTAGTCTTTGAGAAAACCCTTTCCCCATAGCTGATCCTCTGGATATTCTCTCTTTAAATTTCATATGCTTTTGTATTTGTTTAAGACCCTTCCCTGTGAAGCACAGCTACAATGAGAAATAACCCTATCATATTGTAACAGGCATGACATTAATCTTAGAATGCTTGAGAGCTTTCTCAAGATCTTCAAAACCAAATATCTGCCCTGCCCCTCCTTGCTGGTTCCAGTGCAACTTTACTAATACAAAAAATATCTTGCTAATACTTTTACAGAAAAGGCCCAGATCCAGAACTGAGCACTGGTGCTAGTTACCACATGACACACTCTCCTCCCTTGCCAAGTTACACAAGAGATATGTAAATCAACAGGACAGAATTCAAGTCACACAATAAATATAGGACTGTATTTTGAGTTTCCTTGAAGTTTCCAAACCTTACTTCTTCCACTACAACATGCTACGTAGGAAAGCAAACCACCCTGCAACAGCTAGCCTTCTTTCGGAAGGAAATTCAGAGATTCTCACTGCAACAAGGGCTGCAGGTGCTAAGCCCTTTCCATGATCAGGGTACAGGCTTAATTGATTTTCTATTAAAAAGCCTCTATCCATGAGGCACACGTGAAACAAAATCAGCATCAGTCAACAGAGAGCAACTAATAGGTTTAAAGTAAAAAGCACCTGTCTAAACACACAGCTCCCAGACTGAACAGAAGATGAGTTGTCTTCCAGCCTTCTGGCACTGTAGACCCATCTCCCGCAGCAAACAAATTATGTTTGGTTGAAAGGACTTTAGCCACCGCAGCATCCACTTCTGCAGGCATAAGCCTCAGGATTAACTGGCCCAGGAGTCCCAGCGTTAAATGATAAGTTTCATTTAAGTGGCCAGCATTTGAGATTACAACCTGAAACATCAGTGGCAGTATTTGTTCCAGGTTAAGCAAAGACATTGTGGAGCCCTACAGAAAAAGAAAAATCTCAGTAAGGCAGGGAAAGAAAACACGACTTTTGGTCAAAGTCACAGCACATACAAAAGATTTTGTTCTAATGCTTTTTCTAAGGGGACAAAAGGAAGTGAGACACTAGGCTCCTACTGCAGTTGTTGACCTGTTAAGCTGACCTGACACATAAACCCTAAATAGATGATGTAAACTTTGCAGGTGTTGAACAGCTAAGATAGACTGCTTTAAAGGTAAAATTCCTTTCCCTCTCCCCCCACCCAGGAGCCAGCCCTTACATTCTTAGTAATGTGAAATGCCTTAAGACATTCTGATCTGCATTTTATAACGTTAGCAGCAAGAACCCATCTCCCACCTTTAATTCACTATGAATTTTATTCATGTTATTTGTGACACCGAGAAAGCTACACAGATTGAAAGTAAAAAGAACTAACTGATTTGAAAGGTGGTAACATTGCTGCCAGCAATCCTAGAATCCTCTTCTGAGAGCATTCAGCAAAAACTTGTTCCTGGCTAGGTATTAAAACCTTCTCTGCTTGCTTTTGGGTTGAATCTTCCGAGAGGTAGTCATCTGCTTTTTAAATTAAAACAAAAGAAGAAAATCCAAAAAATGATATGAAAAATAAAAGAAGTGACAGCTTATAATTACATTCTAAGGATAAAAAAACGATTAAAAAAATTGTGTTAAAATTTGAAAAGCAAGTCTTTATAAAATTGTATAAAAGATAAAGGGATTTACACCTTTATTAAAAACATATAAAGGACAGTACAACAGACAGATCATTTAACTATCATAAGTCTTACAATACTCATCTTTAGTAGAACAAGACACTTACTATCTGGTTCTGAGTGGAAGAATACACAAGTATTGTGTTAGACCAACAGGAACCATAACCTCTATAGATTGATACAGATCAGTGGAATTCTACTCCGATTTCTAGAATCCTTTAAACCAACTACAAGGTAGCAGTTGTTCAAAGCAGTATGCTTGGTGGGTTTTCACAAAGCAGACCACTCGCATTAAAGACATTTGTAAATACACAGAAATGGGTTGGCAATAAAAAAATACAGCTGTTTGCTTTGCATATGAATGGATACTTGTGTGACAGGGAAAACGAGAATAATTTTTTACCTGCTGGGGAAATATCATCATCCACAGACAAATCTGACTCTTGTCTCAAGACAGCTTTCTTTGCAAGGACAGCTTTGCTTTCACTTCCTTGTTTTTCTACTTTATCTTCTGCAGGAGACTGGATTTCACTGCGAGTATCTCCTTTCCCCTACAAATAAAACAAAGGAACCACAAGATTAAAACAAAATTTAACACCTGCAGGAACAGCCATGGAAAGAAGCAGCCAGTCACCCGCACTTCACAAACATTTTTCCTTAAATACCAAAACCTTTCATACGTTAAGAATTTTTTGATGTATGCATATCTTCAGCTTCTGTGTGGTGAAAATACATTTTTCTATTTTGCTCATATCTCTGTGCATAAAATATTACACTGTAATGCTGTCACAGTTTTATATGCTGTATAGAAAGGAGGAAACTCATTTTCCTACCTAAACAGTGCTAACAACTAGGAGAAACGACAACCCTTTCAGAAAGGACGATCTTTGCCCCTCCAACAATTTTGTGAATCAGTTGCCTTTAAGAACATAAGACGATGCCTTGGTCTTTAATCAGCTGTGTCTAATAAAAAAAAAAAAAAACACCACCAAAACCGACAAACCAACCACCAACTGTCCCCTTGGCACCCAACTTTTACCTATGAATGAAATTATTGCTATCCATTATGTCAGTTACATATCCAGAATAGGATGTTTAAGCTTCTGAAGATCATACACCGAACTGGTAGCAGGGGCTCTGGAAAGAAGAGGTACTTACATTACAATGAACGTGTACTGAGCCTGTGCTTGGCTTCTCATCTCTTCCCTTCACTGCTTTATCACCAATATGATTTTTTGGAGCACCATCTGTGGGAGGACTGACTGAAACAGTGTCGTTCTCTGAGAAGGATTCACCTTCTGGTAACATGCAGAGAAGAGCTAAATTTTTCAGACCTGAATGCAAGAAAGTTAAAAAAGCTATTGAGCAGCAAGACAGGCAAAAAGCAGAACTGAAGTATCTTGAAACGGAACTGCAAACTTCCCCTCATACACCTCTTTTAAATATCAAGTCCACCAAAAAGATGTTCCCCATCACGGTCACTTAAATATGCAAGTTTCATTGAGTAACAGTGATGAGCAGGGGGTCACCCTTCCCACCTCCAAGACACCATCAGGGCACAAGTTTCAATTAAAGAAAATGTTACAGCTACCTCCCAACAGTGTAAATTATGAAAGGTAAATGAAATCTGTCTTAGCTTTTAATATTTTGACCGCTTAAATATTTACACAATAAAACTATACGTTAAAAACAGATTAAATAATGAGTATGTGTAAGTATTTGGCGGCGGTGGTTATTCAGGTGTATTAAAGCTGCTCAAAAAAAAACCTACCAGTAAGCTTATTTGATCTCGAGTCTAGATTTTTTGCTACATTCAGCATAGGTCTCTTGTATGTATTCTTTTGCATGGTATGGTGCAGTATTGTATGGTATGGTATGGTGTTTATTGTGTTGTATTACATCGTATAGCGTGTATTTTAAGTCTTATGAGGAGCGGCTGAGGGCACTGAGGGTATTTAGCCTGGAGGAAGGGAGGGTCAGGGAAGACCTTCTTGCTCTCTACAATACTGAAAGGGGGCTATAGCGAGGTGGGGGTGCGTCTCTTCTCCCAAGTAATAACAAATAGGACAAGAAGAAACGGCCTCCAGTTGCACCAGGGGAGGCTTAGATTGGATATCAGGAAAAATTTCTTCACCAAAAGGGTTGTCAAGCATTGGAATAGGCAGCCCAGGGACCTGGTGGGATCACCACCCCTGGAGGTATTTAAAAGACATGTAGATGTCGCACTTAGGGACATGGTTTACTGGTGGACTTGGCAGTGCTGGGTTAACGGTTGGACTGAATGATCCTGAAGTTCTTTTTCAACTTAAACGATTCTACTGCATCACCCTATCTTCTGTAGTAGGTCCTAATTCACACAAGTCCTCATTTCCAAAGGGACATCATCCCCAGAAACTTCTCATTCCACAAATAAGGTTAAAAAATTCTTGCCAAGAGATGCAGAACAAAAAACATTTTGCACCAAGTTATTTGCTTTCCTTCAAGTTCTTCAGTTGTCAGTAACACGTCAGTAACAGAACATGAAGCTACATTGATTGATCCCTTTACAACATCCAAGATGGAAAAAAAAACAACCAAAGAGTTGCCAAGTTGTCTTCAATATTTATGTAAGCATAAAATTAATTTTCTCAAGCACTCTATTTTCCATGTTCCAATGACCCTGAACAACACTTGTTCTACATTTGCTTTCTACATAAACAATTATTCTCAGTGAAGTACACAGTAGCTTCCCCTTTCCTTTGGAAACTTCAAAGTGAGTAATCACAGACTGTCTGCCACTTGCTAGAAACCATTGTTTCTGTGAAGGAGGAGCTGACTCACCTTTTCCATGCTGGGCTTTCATCAGGCAGTCTCCGATGAGCTGTATGCACTGCTGTTGCAGAATTCTGGCATGACTGAGGACCTGTGAATCTAGTTTCTCTCCTTCTACTTCCTCCCCATTTGCCAGATCTGCACTGTAGAGAGTCAAAGCTGCAAACAACAGCCAGGAATAATTGTGGACATACGGCTGGATGAGCCTCTGCCGGTCGCTGATGCGAATAGTCACCATCGGATACACTGTGATGCTGTGAGTGGGCAAGTGACTGAAAGAAGAAGGTACACCATTTTGAAATGCAGCCTCTTTCTTGCTAACCGATTTAATTAGCAACCCATGACACCTTTAGAGGAAGGTACGAAAAACCCAACACATGTCCAGAGTTTGAAACTGTAGACCTACTTTTTTTAAGATCTTTGGTGTCAAGCACTGAAACCTGTGCTAACCACAGCAATGGTCATTTCTTCTACCCTATCATTCCAGGTTCGTAGCTCACCTTCTGCAACTTTCACAGCCATGGCTAGAAAACAATTGCTACTTGTCTTACTTCACAGGTTGGGGCAGGGTTCCAAACTGCCAAAGTGTTTGCTAACCTGGCCCTGTATTTGCTATGTTTCTCTGAAGGACACCAACTAGACGTTCTGATGTCAGATGCAACCTTGTAGGAAGCAATGTGAGAATGACCGATTGTATTTCACTGCTAATTACCGCTTTTCTGCCAAGTGAAGAGGGGGAAACAAAATCACATATTTAATACCTGTCAGAATATTTCTTTGCAGAATAACATCCATAGCAAAGGTCAAAGTCATCACACACGTTGCAGTTCATTCTCCGACCTATGATAACTCCTTGACAGTGGTCACAGGCATACTCCATGTTAACCATTTCATGGTCATCCTCATGTCCTTCAGGTTTAACTCCACCTGGAAAGAAATATTTTAAGATTTCCCTGTAAATCCTTTTCAATAAAGGATCTTTCTTAACTTCAAGCTCATGTTCATCATAGTAAAAGAAAAGCTTAACGTTTCTAAAGTATCCAGGAGAAAAGTCTTTCACTTTGTTTTATGTATAATTTAAAAGATACCATTTTGCCTTCCAAGTATAGGGGTTCGAGGTATTTTTTTTAATTTTTCTTACCAAGAAAGCAAGTTTTACACAGATCCATGTCATTGCATTGCAAACAGCGGTAGCGATGCCATGGTGCAATTTCATCACAGCCATCACAGGATATGTCCACATTTAAGAGGTCACAGTAACGAGCAACAAACATGTGCATCTAGAGAAAGAAAGGGACACAATTTACTTGAGTATTATTTTCTGACTTTGAGAAAGCTCTTTTTAGGCAAAAATCAGAACACTTCCCCTGCCAAAAAAGGATGGGCTTCTTTTCATGATTTTAGGCTTTTAGAAGCCTCCAGGGAGGCCAGGGATCCAACTGATGGAAGATCAGTTTAAGCCAGATTCCCTTCTCTCCTTTAGGCTTTTAAAAAAAGTCTATTTGCCCCTTCTGCAGATAATTAAGCAAATCATGAGGTCACCTTTCGCTGCTTCTCTGGGTCAGCTTGAGCGATCTTTTCATACCAGGTCTCAAACATTACATCCTGACATTCATCCATCCACTCACAGTTTTGCTTGTAGTCTGCAATTTCATCTTCTTCACTCCACTGACTAAAAGAAAAGCAAGCTCAAAATTAAGTTTGAAAGCAGACTTCCCTCTAATATAACCTGGGATACTTTTTGGTTTTTTTTTTTTTTAAAAAAGAGGAACGCAGTGCTATAATACACTAATAAAAACAAATTGTGAGAACTCCAGTTCACTTGGTTAATGAACAACCATACAGACACCTGCTTCTTGCTTCTGTGACATGCTCTTGAATACACATGGGGACCACAATGCAAAATCAGAAAAACTGACACTTAGAAAACTGCTTTTGGTAATGCTGGCGGATCAGATGAGACATTTTAAAGACTTTTGGGCTTTCACATTTGTTCACGTGTAAGTAGTACAACTACTTGAAAATTACAACACGGATGTGTTAAAACCATTTGATATTTATCAAGACTAGAAACAGCTACACTGCTAAACAAGTAAAGTGTTCCAGCAGTAAGCAGGTTAAAGATAAAATTTTAATAGTTTTTGCATTAGCGATGCTGCAAAAAATTTCAAATACTTCAGTTAAGCCTCTGGATACTGACCAAAATTATGCCATACTTGTTAATAGCACTGTTACTGCTTGTTCCAGGACAAAGTTCAGGAGCCTTGCTTGGTAAAAATGGGCAATACTTGGTACCACGTGAAAGCTGCATTCCTCCTGACTTACCAGATGACACTGTCATGAATACTTATGTTTTCTTGTGATGTAGTCATAAGAAGATGTGGTAACTGAATCTCAACAAAGAAGGAAAGATCGCTCGGCTCCCAACTCATATCCAAAAGGTGAAGGAGAGTTGTCTGCACACACGATAAGGCAGGAAGCAGTGATCTAAACAAAACAAGACAATAAAACATGACAGTTCTAACCTGAAGTTGAAATAGTATGTCCAGGGAGTAAGGGAAGACAACCACTGCATCAATTTCCAGGCTTTACTCTGCATTAAATGAACTATGTGGCAGAAACGCAGGTTGACTAATGTATCAACTCACAATTTAGCAAGAAGCACAGCCAATGCCATTTGAAATAAAGATGGTATCCTTTACAGATTTAGTCAAGACAGAGCTTATGCTATTGCCTGAGCAGTAGCAAGAGGGTTTGTCTCTTCTCTGCAGTACATTTTCTTGGTATTTGCAGGAACTTGTTCTCTTTGAAACCTTTGCCATGTCCAGTTGAAAGTGAACAAAGGATTTGGAAGTTACTGGCAGGGAAACTGACATTCTAGTCACAATATTCTTCTTTCTCTAGGACAACTATTAATCCCAAAAATTCTAACCAAAACGTTACCAAAACAGGAGCTTTAACATTAAAGCATGGAGGCAGAATTGCTGTATTTATTGTGGCATTACTCTTGCACAAGTATTGCACAATAAATTAGTTATTTCTAATACTTTACTACTAGAGTTTCAGAAACATATTGCAGAATTGTAAGTACAAAATGCAGTAAAGGTTTTAACACTGATAAATTTATTGTGCTTTCCCATCTAATAGTAATACAAAGCTAACAGGGCATTTTTGATCAGAAAATCAAGGCTCCTTAATTAGTTCTGTAAATAATGCAAAGTCAAACTTAATTAAGGCATTAAACAATAAATAAGTGACAAGGGAAGAGGTGAGGATGAACAGGAAAAAAAAAGTCAAGTAAGTAATACACGCAGTGTACTTTACCTGTCATTAATAGTACTAAATCCCTTCACAGATTTTACCAGGAACAAAACAAGCTGATAGTAGGACTCTCGAATCTCTTTGTGCAGCTCAGCACCACAGCCTTCCAAGTTTCCAAAGTAGCTAGAAATTAAAGTCAGTTTAGTAGTCTAGAATTCAGCGTTACATTTTAGGTAGCATGCTTTTGAGAAATTTTACAAACAGGCCATCCTTTAAACCCTCCCCACAAGAGGGAAGGATATTAGTTTTGTTTAAAAAGCAGTCTATCACTTTCAAAGAAAAATAAAAGAATCCTGTACCAGTAATCAAAAGTTAAGAAACAAAACAGGCAAAGAGAATACTCTCCTGGCACTAACAATAGAACATTCCTTCAAATTGAAAAGGCACTTTATAAAAATCTAATCAAGATCTTAAAGGAAATTGGTGCACTGCAAGAACAACCATAAAAAGCTCTTGACAAGTGAGAAGCCAGCAGACAGAGTTCAGATAGCACTGTCCGGACACACGATGGAAATCAGAGCTCAATTCATGAACCAGAACGGCACGGTATTAGCTCCTCCTTTGCAACAAGTGCTTTCTAGTTGTACCTAAAATTTAAAATAAACCCTTCCAAATTATCTTTCCTTAGAACAACAACTGCACATGCATATAATGGGTATGATCTTTTTTGCCTCTTTTATCTGTGTGTATGTGCACGCCCCTATACAGCACTGCAGACCTTGGCTGGCACGTCCACCACTTCAGCCTCTGGCACCCAAGTGAAACATTCCACCACACAAGAAAATCTGTCTTATACAGGTATCACACCCAAAGTTACGAAAACTCATAAATAAGCAAATGCTTGACTAAAAAGATATAACATGCACCCATTCTTGGAAGTTAGTTCTTCTGCCAGATAGTTATTATCTTGATTTACAAAGCAAGCTCACAAAAATTACAGACACAACACTACCTAAGGAATTATTCATTCTTTGAATGAATGAAGAGCTAGAGAGGAACTCTAAAGCAGTAACTGAAGACTCCACAATCTTTTGGGGCCTGTTGTGATCTGGTTGGAGCTGTAAAGATATTTCTAGGTATCCACATTGTGATTCAACTGCATGATACCTACTGGCATGAATAGCTGTAAAGTCCCACTTGAAAATAATTACTTTTTTTTTTTTTAATGAAGCATGCAAGGCACACATAGTAGCCTAAAAACTTCTCCTCAGGTGATATCTTGATTATCTGTGTGGATTAAAAAGCAACAACTTTCTACTGTTTAAAATATATATATATGACCGGGAGAACACAAGAACTAAGACACATTCAATCTTATGGCTGAGCCTTGCCTAAATAATTACTTACTTGGTAAAATCTTTCTGACAGGCTAGAAGTTCTAAGAGAAAAAGTACACAGGGTGGATGAAAACAGTGCGGCTGCCCAAGCGAATCTAGGCACTGACGGATCATCTTGAGCACTTCCATAATACTCTGCCCTTGGGATTTTCTCAAAGCAAGAACCTTTAAAACACTAAGAAGAACAAAAAACATCTATGAGGACTTCAAAACATTGTACTTAAAATAACCCAAAAAAATCACAATTCAAGAAGTGCTTGACCAATAAACAAGAGATGGGTATCTAAATTTTCAGTTCTATTTCGGCAGCAGTATATTACAGTTGGAGTGAGTGACAAAGCTTAGAACCCAACCCAGCCCTTGCTGCACCAGTCCAGCTTTTAGAGCTTAAAATAGACAAGCTGAGAATTGAAAAGCTGTCTTCAAAATAGCTTTTTCAGAGTATCAGGTAATTTAATGAGAGATGCAACTATTCTATAGTTGGTATCGAGGATTGTTTGTACTGATATACCAGGTCTTTGCTGTTTGTAGATACAAAGTAAGATGCTACTGCAAACAGATCTCAGGAAGCAAGACAATAAATTGCCAAGTAATTGGTTTTTTTTACATTCTGTACTACATAATTCAAAGAAAACAGTACTCCCTAAGAGCCCCTACATGGGGTGTGTTAACATATGTCTGCAAATAACTGAAGGTTGATACATCCATCTGACCACTAATTATTTTTTCAATACTCCCTTGCAGCTAAAATATGGTTTACTCCACCTGAGGAGGTTGTGAAGACAGGTTTCTGTATTTTATGCTTGGCAACATTTTCCATTTGCTTACCTTTCATGTGAAAGTGATTGATCTTTAATAAAGTCTAATATGTTTTTCAATATAGGATATTTCTCCTTCACAGTAGGCACAGCTCTCGGCTCTTCCATTGATCTGAAAGACAGCAGCCTTAGTCTGCCACGGCTGAACTGAGATTTTCGCGTAGGAGTGGAAGGAGGTGACGATATCTCTTCTTGCTGTGAAACTGTATTTTCAACAGGCTTACTGTGAAATGTAGACGCTTCTGTTCGGAGGGGGTCTGGAATTTGTTTAACCCTCGTATCGGACTGTGTCATTTGCCCCCCCTCTTTTGAAACAGGATGAGTTACTCCATTGGGTGACATTGAGTGTGCTGTCTGGAAGTCCATGTCCACAACGGAACCTTTTCTTTGGCATTTATCACTGACATACTGTTGGATATCATCAGTGTCTTGGGCTTCCAAACTGTCTGAAGCAGAATCTTTCCTCTTTGCTCTCACAGGCAGAAAATTCAGTAACAAAAGGCTCTTCTGCATACACAGTTTTGCTGCAGTATAAAAATTGGAAGAGTTAAAATCATGACAACAGGACATCAAACTTGCTATCTTCTGCTTAGGAAGAAAGTGATTTATTTCTTCTGAACAAAGACAGCTAGAAAACACTGGTTTTCCTGTTATATTGATCATGATGCTATCAGTTACTTAATCATAGATTTCTAAATGCTAAATCCAAATAGTTACACTGAACCAGATAAAGTACGCAGTAGTCAATGAGAACACACTTTAGTAAAAACCATCTGTTATTCTAACATCAGTTAATTGCAGTTAACAAGTATCTACAAAAACAGATGAATGCAAGTTCAGAACCCAAGTGAGAGGTCATTCCCTGAAGAATTTTCTCATTTACTATTTTCTACAAAGAATAAAGAACACAACCCCAGATAGTTCAAGGAGCATACACTAGTTTGTGTCTTAAGGTATTAAACAGTAACCCCAGTTGCTAACTTACCTTTTACGGCAAAAATAATGTCTAAGATTTACAAGGCAATGCTTATGCATTTGGAAAGGCAATACCTACCAAGAGTTTCTGGGTTGACCTCAACCGCTTCTGTGTTCTCCTTCTCCTCAGCATCATTGCCCCTACTCATCAGGGATTTCTGCTTCATTTCCAACTGTAGACAGGATGTTAAAATAGTTAAAATATGATTCCCCCCTGTAGATCTATACAGTAAGGCAGTATGAAGACTGCGTCCCATTAAAGGAATTTAATCTCAGGAACAGATGACAGTATTTACTATTCCCTACTGCAGAAGAAAACACCCAGTAGTCTAAAAGAGCAGCACCTAAACTATCAGAGCAGATAACAGCTGCACACCACGACGCTCAAGGTTTGTAGGCTGAGACCCTTCCCCATCTTGTGACTAGATGTGCATCAGTCCTCAAAGAAAAAGGCTTCCCCTTTACCCCCACCACTCAGGATGAGATAGATACACCTAGTCATGAGATAAGATTCTCCAAAAGCATTATGTCACTTAACTAGCGAGTACTGTCAGATGCAAACATCACCTGTCACATCACCTGTGGTACAACGCAATTATTCATCTTAACATGCACCTGCACTCATTGCATCCCTAGTGTTTCAAGCTGCCAGGAATTCTGGCAGGCAGGAAAGAGGAGGGAAGAGGTCACAAGATACTAGAACAGTTAATTTGTCTGGCCTACACCTGAAGGGCTTACAACAGGTGCAGAACAACAAGCCATAGACTGAATTGTCTAAAAAAGGCCACGTAATTTTTACTATTTACAATTTCCTGCTGTCTAGTGAAATCTAAACCAATTTTGGCTCTCTGCAGCTGCAGGTGATGATGCAGACACCTCTCACAATGTTGCGAGTGGATGATGCCAGCCTTTGACATAGGGCTTCTGTTTCAAGGAAAAAATCACAGGCAAAAACCATACCCAGAACTGAAGCCAGTTACTTGCTTGTCAAAGCAGCAGTTATTTCCTTTTCTATTAGCACTGCACTGTTTAAGACAGATTTCTTTCTATACTATACCTCAAAAGTACTCCATCTACTATGTAAGAACCTTCCAAATTAACAACACATTCTTGCTGAAAAATAACACAGATTTAACTGATTTTGAGTCGAATTCACTCCTAAAAGTTAGAAAGTTTAGAAGTGAATGTATGATGTTCTTAAGGGAAAACAGCTCGTCTAGAATCACTGAAGGAAAACATGGTTCCATGCACTTCTTCACATTGCACTGTAAAATATTAAAAAGACATTCATAGATAACCTCCTGAGTGATCTTACCATCCATATTCTAATTGAATCAGCCAGGGAATATACTTGTGCAAACGTATCACTCAAAGGCACCTTGCCTCCACTGTTGACTGGAAAGGAGAGAAAGAAGAGTCGTGTTTATTTACAGCTCCATTTTTTATACAACTTGACTAGTTAACTAAAAATTACACTACAGCCTTCCCTTCATCTCTTAGTCAATACTTGGAATTATGCCTGTAACAAAAAGAAGGAGTAAGAACTGTCAACATTGATACGCCTCAAATACATAAACTGCACCTTGACAGAGTTATTTGCAAAGTCAAATTACGAGTAGCTTTCTCATCTCTCCCCAGAATTGGTGCCTGTAGTCATGGAAGATAAAAACCTCTCCCCATACAAACAAGTATCACTAACGCAAACTGCTATCAGAATAGTCATGAAACGCTTAGTATTAACTTAAAGCTCTATAGATGCATTTGGTTATAAAACAAAAGAGAAAAAAAGATTTATGTGATGAACTTTCTATGAACTGACAAAACCTCAAGACCTGACAAAACAGTTTCCATCACAACTGGCCTGACAATGACTATGGAGAAAAAGACATTCCTATTCAAGGTCTTCTCTCTCCCATTGCCCTCGGTTTGGGGTTTTTTTCGTCATTGCTTGTACAATGCTTCACATGGTACAGGTGAACATGGGTCCTGAAATCAGTCTGCCCCAGCAAGACTGACAGATGAAGCTATTACATAATAGTAGGATGGATACCCTATCCACTCAATATTTTCCTGAGCTACCACCATTTTCAATCTTACTCAGAAAAGTAGATCAATTATCAGACACAGACAAAATGACTAAAGGCAATAAATACTTTAGTCATCCAGGCAGTCTTTGTGTCAATCATTTTTACCCATAACTTCATAGCTCAAAAAGTAAGATATTTAGCTTCAAGATTGCGACAGAAAGTGAAAGCCTAAAATTAAACCCTTTCAAAGCCAAGTAATACCTTATTATCCAATACTTCAAACCTATCAAGAAGTTTAATGGAAGGATGGTGCAAGTTAAAAAGTTGTTCACTTCCCCTACTGAAAAATACATAAATTGTAATACAAAGGACATAATGTAAGTTAAAAGCAAAACATTACCTTTTATTTAAAATAAAATAAAAACCTATGGTTTTGAGGATGCCAAGACTAGTTTCCACAGTAACATTTGGGGAGGTAATTCACACCACCTCCATGTAAAAACATACAGGTTGGTCCTGGCTTTTTAGAAAAGATACAATGAGAATGGAAAATGATGTAAGAACCTCTAATCACCAGGAGCCACACTGTTCTGAATTAACACTCCAGAGGACATCACTGCTTTCTCTGGGTATATCCCTGTAAGGCTTAGTCAGTAGCTTATGATGTTTATTAGTTTTGGGACAAAGCTCTGAAGATAAGAGCACATATTAATAAAAAAGAAACACTTTAGAGATAAGGCTTACCTAATCTACCTAAATAATGACTTCTTTATACAGAACATTTTTTTAACATTGACAAACTGATTTTTTTTTAAATCAGTAAAAAACCTGATTTATAAAATAGCCTTCTACAAACTTTAAGTCTTCATTATTAAGAGAGTCTAATAATATTAGAGTTACCATATTTTTGAAGCTTCTCATATAAATCTGGAGTGAGATACACCAAAGCAGCAAATGTTGAGTTCACAGCTTGATCAATAGTAGAACCAGCAACTATATCTGTCTTTGGGGTCTGTTTTTTACATGCCTGTATAAGTCCTTTGAAAAGTTCAGATTTTTGCCCACTGAAGTCCTGGGCAGGATCTGATTTTGCAAAGTCGATAAGAAAGTTACGGCAGTCATCTGGCTGAGAGCTCCTAGCCTGAAAAGAACATTAGAAAAACACTTTAAAATGAATGTGAAAAATTGTTGCAGCTCATTTTGACAATAAAGTCAGCTTGCAGCGTATCTACTGCAGTTGAGCAACCTGATGTAAGGAAAGATGTCCCTGCCCAAGGGACCTTTGAAGGTCCCTCCCAACTCTTCCATGATTCCATGAAAATGGAAACTAATAAGAAGAGTACAGAACAACAGTTTCTTTCCTCCTTAATATCTGAATTCAATAGCACAAGCGACGATAACTTCAGCACAACAGCATACGCTTAAGGACGTATCAACTAATTAAGTTGGAACAGAACTGTGTGATACATCAGGATTTCACGCCTACAAAACGAAAGCAGCGGTGTAAAAGTACCTCTTTTTCATCTTTGTGCCATCGACTGCTTTGACTGGCTCGGAGTGCCTCAGGACACATCTGATGCCTGAAGACAGGTTTCCAGAGAGGAGAATTAAGAACTGACGTGACTTTCAAAGGAGGCAAGTCTGCTTCACTACCTAGTTCTGCAAAAAATTCGGAACAGATGCCTCAGTTACTGAATATTTTTGTTCAGTTTTACAGATTAATGAAAATAGTAATTGTTAAACATCCAGTGGGGGAGGGGGGAAGGTAATGCAAATAGACAGAACAAGTAATTTAACAACATTCTCTAACTCCTGTTTCTCTAATGTGGTGCAGAAAACTGCTGTACCCTTTCTTTAATGATAGCATCAGTATCTTAGGGTGACAATATGTTACATTATGGAAGGACTTTAGACATTTTTGCTGCACCTGTGACCATAGACACTCCCCAGTTTGCAAGAGAGTTTAAAAGCTTTTTCTCCTACTAATGACGTAGCAATTTGCTGTATGTCAGCATGCTCATATTAAGAAAGGAAAACTACATTCTACTGTAAGAACACTTCAATTAGTTCCCTAAATTTGTGTGTAGGTACCTCCCCAATTTTCAAACGTAAGGACTGACCAACTGATTGCAGTAAGAACTCAAAGTGGTGAATGAATTCAGATTTAGAAAGCTAGCTAGAAGTGTTCTGGTTCTGAAACTAAAGAACAAATGCACCTTTTTTTTTTCTTTCTTATGGCACACTCATATTTTTTGTATTTTACTTATCTTCAGTGGCCCAAATCCCAAGTGTACTTAACTACCAGAATTAAGCAAACTTAATTTGTAAATTCAAATTTAAAATCAATACCAAATGCTCATGTGACACACTTAAAATCATTTGTGTTCTAAGCTCTAGGGGGCGGGTGCGTGTTTGCTGGCTCCATATTCACCCCACCACAGCACTAGGGAACAATTTTAAAGGA
This sequence comes from Falco cherrug, assembly GCF_023634085.1. Taxonomy (NCBI): domain Eukaryota; kingdom Metazoa; phylum Chordata; class Aves; order Falconiformes; family Falconidae; genus Falco; species Falco cherrug. The sequence continues at coordinate 105,026,290 of NC_073697.1, read as the reverse complement.
AAAAAAGAAGAGAAGATTGGTCAAATTCTGATATTACTTCACAAATGTAATTCAGCTTAGTATGTTTACTTCCAGGTGTCCATGCCTTCCTAACATTGGCTTCTGAATACCAGAGAAATCACAATAGAGAAATTTCCAAATTAGTCCCACAGAACAGCAAGCAGGCATGCCACAAAAAGCTCAATGCCCAAACTGGTTTGAGCAGCAATACAGCAAGTCTTCCACCTTCAGCCAAGAAAGAAATATAGGAAGAACTTCATTTCACAGGCTATTCCAAACATAAAGTCCTCGTATCTCCTCCTAACACTGCATCACAACTTCTGGAGCTATTAAACGCACTCACCTCTTAGAGATTTCAGCGCCATACTTCGGGAAGCCAAGCGCCCCATCAACCGGGATACAAGAAGCTGTAAATCCAAGCCCCAAGAAACGGCAACATCTGGTAGGCCATAAGCAGTGACGGAAAACTTGTAGCCCCACTCATTATTACTGCTGTCAGAGTGAAAGAGAAACTGCAGCCGTGGGCCAGCCTTAAAGGTCACTTTCTACAGAGCAACAAAACAGTCATTTTGCCAAATGTACATGACAAGTAGACGTTTCAGGGTAATGAATTCCCTTCAGCAACTGTGGTTTTTTCATTATTACGTTCTGTCCATAACAGATCTAATCTCCCCCACCATCTGAATGGGAAACCCACAACACCAAGGAAGTGAAATTTCTATTCAGTAGCTTAGTGAGCTATTTTAGAGATGATTGAGCTTTAGCAGTCGGAGCCATAAAGCATCCCATTTGAGCAGGTGTCACGGAAGAAAGAACATAGCCACAGAAAGCACTGCACTTTCTCATGATGCAAAAAATTGCAAGGGCAGGGTGTCAGCCAGTAAGTTTTACCCGTGTAGTTACTGGCAGTTAAGCATGATTATTACTTTTTGTTTTTGACTGACTGCTCCCTTAATAACAGCAACAAAAACAGCAACAAAGAGGGATTCTTTACTCATTCACTCCTTTTATTTGCATCACTGCAGACTTTCTTCCTTGCCTCCTGCCCCCCACCTTTGAGAGGGAATAAACACACACACGCAGGGATGAAAGCACACATCCTTTTAGACAATAGGTTTTCCACAAGAATCTTAAGAATTTCCTAAGATTGCATATATCACTTGGTTCAGAACTTCAAAAGGTGCTCACCTTAGGCCACTTCTCAGTGCCAACCTTTGTATCGTAACGAGTTTTTGCACCTCTGGCATCAGTAAACTCGAGGTAATCATACCTGTGAAAATTGCAATTCATTACTTCCAAATTTGCTTTTTTAGTTTTGAGGGAAAACGTTTGCTTTTGGATTTTCACAAGCACTACATCTCAGCGTACCCTGTCACATCTTTCTGAAACACACCTGCATTGCTGCATGTGACTGCTAAGGAATTTATTTCACATTTCAGTGCAATAGTCCCAGCAAACACAGACCTGCTTTCCTGCAGAGCTTTCAACCCTTGAGAATTGGTAGTGGGTGCTAATTTTAACATCTGGCATATGCCTTAACTAAGCAGTAGCCTGATACATTATCAGGAGAAACCAAGCCAATAGTTTTGCCTAAACAGGGCAAGACAAATACCACAAGCACCAAATACCACAAGCACAAACTGTGCTGGTCACAGCAATATTACAAAACAAGTCAAGGCCAAAGGAAGCAAAATTCATATGAACAGAAGGCTTTCAGCACCAGAAGTCATTCAAAATACACACTGTGTATTACACAGGACAATGCAGAAATTGAAATGGCATGCTTGAAGTGCAAAAAAAAATATTCCTTGCACATTGAAACGTGAATTTCCCCTCTGCAAACAGATATTGGAATACAACACAGCATAAGATTAAATTACCTCCTTTCAGTTTCACATTTTTCATCAAATTCCACCTCAAAGTAAGTTGCCCCATGACACAGGAAGACTGAGACCTCATGGCAATTATTTTCATAGTTATGAGGCGATTCCATTGTCCATGTTCGCAATACTACAGGCTGTTCTTGCTGCCAGCTTTCCATTTCCATCTGTAGAACAAAAGTGTATTTTTGAGATACAAATGCAAAGCTTTTTTTTTTTTAAAAAAATTACCACACTACATTTTTGTGTCTATACTTTAAAGCTGCCAAATGTACATACAAAGTGCCATGTAAAAGGCTACAGCATTGATTGACACCTGAACTAGTTAGAAAGACACCCTCAATGATCATGGTAAAGCAGCACTTCTAAAGCAAGATTCACCTAGTCTACTAGGGGAGGAGACAGTCTCACCCCAGAAGAGCCTACAAGTCTCTGACAATAATAAAAGAGTCTAGATGACTAATGCAGATTTAAAACATCTACACTACAGACACAGAGACTTTATTTGCATCGCCACAAGCAATGAAGCTAAAAATGTTGAGCACATAATATTTTCAATTTTATTTTTTTTTTTCATCCTCAGAATCCCTCCTTCCTATCTGCCTTCTAGGCTTCTCACTCCAGTTGCTCTTTCTGGTCACTTTGCTCATCTTCCATATCAGCACAGATATATTTCTAGTTCACTCAACGTTTTGTTACTCATCCCATGCTTTTAGAAGCTTTCCAGCTCCTTTCAAATGCTCACGAATGGAATCACCTCAGGTTTCTCCATCTTTCTTGGAATTTTGCTTTTGTTTCACTGTACTTAATAGCGCCTGTATCTTTAGTTACCTTATGAGGCTCACTACAAAGTCTTTTCAGTGGTTCTATCAAAGTGCTAAATCCCTGTAGCAGAGTACAGTACGGAATGTCTAAAGTGCAAAAGTCCAACAAGAAGATGACCTAGGAGAAAACACAGGTCTCATGAAAATGCACGTAACCACAGCCATGCCACCCGGGAATAGTACAAAATCCCAATGTTCACGTACCAGCTGACGAGTTGCCATAGCAAAGACAGAGTTACTTATTTTTTCTACTATTGTTTTGCCACTATATTGAGATAAAAGTGACTGCAAAATCGTTCTGATATTTGACAGGAACTGGCCCACATCTAAAGAGAAAAAAAAACACCTTAATATCCACCTTAAGGATTTGATACCACAACCTGCTTTATCAAACACATCAGTGCATGGAAATGCGGATGAGACAGACAGCAGGAAAGGCATCTGCTGCCTCAAGGTGGTGACACTCACGAGCGAGAACAGTTCAGAGAAGTTTTCTGTCATATTTCTATTGTAGACACAAGTCATACTTAATTCTACAAAAAAGATGAGCAATGAGTAATTTAATCAAACCCTCCAAGTTTGTTTCAACCACCTCAGTGTATCCAGGAGCCTCCCTCTACAACTAAGAAATTAGCTTAAGTAGCTACTAAGTTTTAGCTATAGCCTTACTCCATTTTTAAATGTAAGATAAGAACACAATAAGCTTATTTATACACAAATATGAAGTAATCTTACATAAAATTATACCTCCATTAAGTACTTGGCCTAATCAACTACTCAATACTGAGCTGCTGCGTAAAAAACAAACAAAACACCAAATAAAAAAACCAAACCACTGCAGCAAAACACCCTTAGAAGTGCCCAGCCTCTTAAGTTCCTTCTTGCTATCACAAACTTCTAAGAAAATACGTTAATCACCACACAGGACCTTATAAAAATATGGGACATTTAAAGAAACCAAAATGTTCAAATGAAAGTCTGTAACTGGTTTTTGTTTGGCTGTTAGTTTTTTCAGTATTTGACCCCCAAACCTGACTGAAACGTTTTCTGAAGATTCTCCCAATGTAAAATTATCAGTACAGTTAAAATTCTAAATTGCCCAGTATGCCTACAAATTCCTTCCTAGAGGGATTAGAAATGTTGTGACAGCTCTGAGTATGCCTCAGGCAACCACCAGTGAACCCTTATTATACTGCAATTCGCAAATCCCATTTTAAAGTCCTGTATTACATCACACATAATTCTGTATTCGATCCCAGCACTTACAGTTTTTAACTATTTCTACTGCGAGATCCTTGGCTGAATTATCGCTTCCCTTAAGTTGCAGGTAGCACCATGAAAGGAGGCTACCTTGAACAGACCAGAATAGGGAAGACAAGACTGTGCCACTCTCTTGCTGTGCAACATCCAGCATCATCATTTCACACTGAAAAATAAAGAATGTAACAAAAGGATATCCTCCGTTGCTGCAGAACGACACGAAACATGTACCCAGTAAACTGTGATGGACATTATATCATCCCACTCACCCCAGAAAAAAGATTAAATGCAACTGACAAGCAGCATGTAACACCATGAAGCAACTGATGGATTTTGTTTTGCTAAATTGAAATTTTAAGTAGGAATAGCTACAACGTATGAGTCACTGTGTTCTCAGCAAATTTTTTCTCCATATGTAAATGGCCCTCCTCCATTTACACCTCCCTTAGTGGCATGACCAATTCTAACCTCTCAACGTGGGATTACTTCTGTTTCCTAGCGTTGATAGGGTACCATAAATTCTTTTCAACACTACGGCAAAATATTTCATCTTCTACATTACTTACTCCACTATAATGAAATATTAATGCTTAAAGGAAAATACTTCAATTGTCTGCAAAACCTAATCCTGCAGACTTGAATAGCCCTGAACAGTTTTATCCAGATGGACAGGAAAGCTAGTTCTTTAGCATGTACCTCAGGCCTGCAGCTTGTGTTTGAATGCATACAGAAATCCTGGCAAAGCAGGAAGAGTGCAAAGACAATTACCTCTCTTGCTGCCACTAGCAGAAGGGTATCCATGACTGACAGCACTTCACTTATGTCAAAATCCGCGGAAACTCCTTTCTCTGGTAATAATAGGAGTCCACCTGGATCCTGATCACTACAAAACAAAGATCTTCTCACTAACCAAGTACCACCACAGTTCCAAAGCACAAATTTATTTATCCCTGTGATAAATCTGTAGAGATCCTACTGTATAATTACTAGGAAAATCAAAAGTTTGTGTTTTGATGACTCTAGACCAGTTAAATCAATACCAGCCATCACCATGGACAAACAATCACTTTAAAAACCTGGCAAACAGCCTAGAAGAAACCTAAGAGCAATACACTCTGATTTCAGCACCAACCTTGGACAATGTTTTATACAGCTACTCAGTTAATAAACATATTAAGTAGCAGTGTTCTCCTTCCTAAAGCAAAGTCAGTTGATTACTTTGGAGAATTATTTGCCAGGGGAATAACATTTCTAAAAAGGAATAAATATAAACTTATTAACAGATGGGTATCAAGACAATTATTGACAGTTTCAGGACCCCTTACCTGAAGTGGGTACACAAGGATCTGAAGGCAAGATGTACTGATTGCTTATGTTCTTGCTCTGTGATGTTTTTCTAGAAAAGGAAAAAGATTTATTTTTATGATATGTTCTGTTTCCTTCCTCTGTGAGAAAGAATTCTAATTTCTGCGTTCTACTATTCATTTTTGGTAAGAAAGGCAGGGTTAGCTCCTCTTTCTTTGGATAAGCTGCAGAGAGAGAGAGAAAGGGAAGGGTAAAGAGAGGCAAAGAAAAAAAAAGAAGGTTTTTACTTTAATAGGACAAAGTATACATTAGTTGACAACAAGAACTCAGATTTGTCCTCTTTTGGGCATAAAGAAAGCAGGTACTAAACAATCAATTTCTCATTTAAGAGTTTACCATCATGGTGAAGAGCTGGTGTCGCCTGGTCTGTCTATCTGGGAAAAAGATTGCTGCTCCACTGAGTAAGGTGTTCTTAACTTCCTCTTTTAGCATTTTCATTGGCATGAAGTTACTGTCCCCCATATCCACTACTGCTCATACAAAAAGGAAACAAAATTACAGGTTCAAATTAATACTCCATCCAGCATGTTAGAGGCTTAACTGAATTAAACATGTTATTTTACACAACTTCAAGCCCTTGCAATCCCATTACACACAGAGAAAATGAGGGGAAACTTTCTGACTTCTAGCAAGAAAGATTTTTCTAAGGATATATTTATTCCCTGAGTAAAGTAATTCTAGGAACATTAAGACTTGACAACTATCAAAGCTCATAAGGTTCTCGAGATGTGACAGGTTCTATATAAACTGTTTTATCTCTAGCTCGTTTTTCAAGAGTGTGTTAGTTCATAAACAAAAAAATTACACTTGAATAAGAAAGGTGTCATCCTACTTCCAATGAATCTAATGTGTAATTTCCATCCTCCACCGGCTCCAGAATCTTCCCTGTGCTTCTATAAACCTTACAGGCTCCTTTCAAGATCATTTATATTTATATGAAATAAACGAACCCCAGTAACATTATAGTTAAAGGATCACATTCTCTGCTAGTTCAAGCAGGCGCCATGTTTGAAAGAAGTTTTCTATTGCAGCTGCTTCCAGACCATACGTTGTCAGAGATCTATAAAACCATTTCATAGGGTTAAAAAGGAAGTTTCACTGGGATAGACTAATGAGCATACACTGACCTGAAGCAGCAGCAAAGGAACACTTGGCCTCTAGGAATAAATATCTTTTCCCAAATTGTAACTGTTTTAACACACTCGTAAGCCAGAACAGACAAAACAGTTAATGTAAATTACCTTCACACAAATGTCTATAAAGCTCTTCTGCAGCTTCTGTGTGACCAGATGTTTTGCTCTGAGAATTTTCTTGAGGTTTAGCAGTTTTACCGTCTCCAGCAAGTACAGAGAAGCAGCTCTGGAGAAGCTGCAGTAGCAGTGTTTGAGCAAAGATACATTCTTCCCTCGGGCTGCAAGAAAGCATAAAACAAACAGAAGCAGTAACTAGAACAGAAGCTCTTTTGCACCAAATAGATAATGTTATGAAAGTCACCATCTCAGATGGATAAAAACCACTGAGTAGAGAACAGATAGCCAAAAAAAACCCTGTAGCTACCGGCTAAATTAATCTGCATCTCAAGCTTCTACATAACATCAGAGTTAAAAACCCATATGGCAGCAACAGGAAAATGTTATTTATGTAAATGATGTCGTTTAGGAAGAAGAAACTGCTGCAACTAAACTAAGCATACTTTATTTATACATACACACACAGATTAGTTCTTCACCGCACAGTAAAGTGACTTACTTTTGGTGAAGTTTATTGTAAAAATTCCAGAACAGCTGCAAATCAAGGCCTGTGAAATCTAAAAATGACTTGTATTTTAATCCACTCTCCTTCTGTTGGACCTTAAAAAGGCAAAGAAAATGCAAGATTGGAAAATTAAGTCTATACAGAACACATTTATAAAAAGTAAATCCCTGGGCACTGGGCCTAAAGGAGCCTGGTTTCCTATAAATTTGCAGCTAACATGAATTCCAGTGTAAGGTCTTTCATGCATATTCCAGTGTCTAAACGTGACTGTTCATGCTGAAACCTTCCCCTTCACAGAGCTACTAAAAAGGACTCACTGTCCTCTTTCTAGACTGTCTAGTCCCCCACCCCTGTCCTCCACCTCCACCCACAACCTCTGCATCTTCATCTAATTCGACTGAAAATAATAACCAAAACGAGACTGCCCATAGCTCAGAATTGAAGTTGAAAAGGCAGATGCATGCACTGCAGGAACAAAACATGATTTTGACATGTATCCCCAGAAGCCGGGTACATTATGCTGAGACATATCAGCACATACCAGCAACATCTCTTAGTCGTACACATCTCACCCTAGGTATTTGCAGAATTATTTCAGATAAAAAGAGAACATGTTTTAATCTGTGCAACCTTCCTAGCTCTTTCTCTATGCATTTTTCCAGATGCTTCCTTCAGAAATAGCTATACTATCTAATAGACAGTAGAGCATCCTCCTGTTGCATCTATTTCACCCAGCATTGTAACATGATGCTGAAAAATGGTTCTTACCTCTCTTCTGGACCAAATAGTCCTAGTCAACTTCACTAAATATACACAGAATGCTATTTTTCAGAATTTTTTTTTTCCCCTCATAGCACAGTCTTAATGGTTGCTAGTACTGATTCCCAAGACTTCTCTTTATCCATTCACAACTACCATTAGCATAGCGTTATTACTTTTAGCATGGGAAATAACATGCTTAAAAAGAACTAAGAAGTAAGAATACCAGGTCCTGTGCCAGCTGCTGGACAAAATGAAGCGTCTTCAGGAGAAGAGTTGTGCCACAAACTGTATCGTCATCAGTCCTCCTGCACTGCAAGCAGTTCATGCTCCTATTGGGCTCGTCTCGCATCGGCCGAAGGTACCCAAGAACATGCAGGCCTTGAACCCCCAGCCGTTCTGCTGTGTCTTGTCTTGTGCACAAGAACTTTATCATCAAGTACTAGAAAGGCAGAAACACAGCACAAGATTGGGTTTTAAAAACTAGTACTAATCTGGCTTTTAAAAGACGTGAACACACATATGCGAGGAGACTGCAGGTAGGGCTGGGAGGTCAAGCCTTATTCCCTGGAAATCACCTCCAGAAGTTTAAAATACTGAGCCTGAGATTCAGGCTAAGCTTGAACTCTCCTCCCTTGCAAAAGTTACAGAGATGGTTCTGTGACCTCTACAAACACCTGCAAAGTTAGTTAAGTCATTATCAGTTCCATTTGTTCTACATACTCTGCTCCTTGGCTCTATAGCTACAGCATTTTCGCAGGTAAAATAATTATTAGCCACATTAAAAAGCAAGCAGAGGATCAATATGTAGTATTTAAAACATTCTTTTATGCAATCTATCCACAGTAAGGTACAGAATGCAAACCTGAAGGGAACAGCAAGTTCTGCCATCCAAATGTACTCAGTAACTCTGCACGCTCGTTAAGTCTCAGGGACTAAGGGTTACACAGACACCAGCAGAGTGGCTTAGCAAGCAGTCACAGTTTTAGAAAAATATCCAGTTGACTTGTAACTGTACCACCACTTCTGCTGATTTCCACAGTATGAAAAAGGACTGAGGAACTGCACAACAGCCGATTCCAGAATCAAGAGAAATGCAGGATGCAAAAAGCAAAGTTTTCTATTTAGGCACTCCCTGTCAAACCCCATATTCTGCCACTCTTGAAACAGAAAAGCCCCATATTCCTTAAGGAAATCAACCTAACTGATGGAACTGCTTAGCAATTGTCCCTTAAAACAAAGGTTGAAGAAACTGGCGGTAGTTGTCTAGATCTTAGAATAAAGGAACAATCATGTCTTTGTTTTTAGAAATATTTCCTCATGATGAAACTAGCAGTCTGTGCGTTATCACGTAATTTTGCATTAAATTTGATCCTGAAGCACCATTTAACTACAGCTCTCTGTGTATACATAAAGAAAGAATAAAACCTAAAGGACAGAAGCTGAATCATTCGTTTAACTAGAAGCCCATTGATTTTTACCTCTGCCCAGAAGAATTCTCCTTGCACAAAAGAGTTACTCATTTCAACTGGCATTACAACAAAGCACAGAGATCAACTTTATTTTATGGGGTTTTTTTGCTCACTGTGACTGCACCAACGGGTTTTCAGTTTCTTACTTGGGAGATTCTGCATTGCTGCATTTTGACATCAACTTCATCCCATTCTTCCTCCACTTCAAACCAGCCAATAGGGTCATCATCTCCCAGATCTTCATGCGAAGAACTGCTTCTATGTATCAAAGTATACCACAAACTTTGTGAAGAAGAAGTTTAAACAAACTGCAAGGCCGTTGATATTCTACCAAAATATTTTTAGCATGTTACAGCTACAAAGTTAGGATGAGAGACAACAGAAACTTTCACATACCCGAACTATCACATGCAAAGTAAGAAAATCCTTTTAGTCACTGTCCCTAACTTCCCTTCACTCCCAAGAAACAGTTCTGAGAAAGTAATAAAAGCTAATTAACCTATGATCTTCCCATAAAATGTTTCTGTTTACCAGTGATCTGCACCTCAAGCAGAAAGTTTGTTTTGTTATATCCCTTATTAAACAGGTTTTTAAATCAAGAGGTTGAAAACTAGCCATGATGTATTTCCTCAAACACATCAAATTGAGGCTCATTAAAATTAAACAAGTAATGATTAAATGACGCCTAATTTTTAAGTCATTTGGAACAATTCTCAATAGTTCAACTGGCATTGCAAAAAGACCTAATTAACATTTATCTTCCAGGTATTCGTTACAAAATGTCCGCCTATACCTGTTTTTTAAAAATTTTTTGAATTCCCGCAGCTTCCATTTGTCATAGCTTTCAAATCTTTTGAAGTGTTCCTCTGCATGGAACTTTTCCGAAGCACTATTATAAGCAAACACCAGCCCACACTGGGCCCCAATGGCACCTCTTCGGACCTAAGAGTAGAGATTCAGTTGCAATATTATGAAAAAATTGACAATAAAAATGTATTGCTTTTATATTTTATATTTCCCATAACAAAAAAGTTATGGAGAGGAACTAAATATTGACCGTACTTTTGTAACCCACTGAACCAGGATCGTGTGAATGGTTAATATTTGTTGCATTTATCACCCTGCTAGCACCCCAACATTAACCAGAGTTCCATATATTAATTCTCATTTAAATTTTGTATGCTTTTTTTCAACACAAACAAAACTAAAGTTATGTATCCTGGTATCACTACACTGCAAAACAGCTTAGCTACCTGTCCAGCTCATTAGAATTTACTTGCCAGAAATCCATCCACCTTTAAGTCTCTTTGACATTGAAATATGCATCCTTGTTCCAGGAATCAGAAATCTCACTGAAGTTTTGCCCTGGCCATGAGAGTTAATCACTTTTAAAAGTTAATCACTTTTAAAAGATCTTGCTTTTTAAACCAGATAAAAGTCACACCAAATGTGCAAAGTACACTGGTGTCTCTAAAAATGAATTTGAAAGACCTACATTTAATCTAACTTACTTGCTATCTTGAAACCTGCTATATACAGTTGGAAAATTATTTATAAGGTCTTACCTGTAAATCCATACTCTTCAGAGAGAAGCCATACACATAAGAGTCACTGGCTTGAGTATATCGCAAGATACAGACAACAGCAATATAAAAGAAGCGTCTTTACCACGTGCCTATGGCCCCTTAAACAATTGATGACCTCCCTTTCCTTAAGTTCCCTGTGACTTATACCAAAGTAAACCCCTAAAATAACGCTATTTCATGATGAATTGAAAATTCCAGTTCATACAAAAAAAATATTCTAATTCAACTCTACCACCAGGGAAAAAAGCAAGCCTTCTACTTCAAAAGGATACAGGAACCACATACCTTTATCCTTATCTGTGTCACTTGAAATGAAGATTCAGTTCCAGTAGAAAGAATGATACTTGCCCTGGTTTTCCCAGTTTCAGTAAGAAAACCTAAAGCAGCAGAGGGAATAGATGAGGTTGGAAGGAGTGCTAGTGCAAGCTCTTTGAAAGAGAATATGAAGATTGTGGACTAAAGGGGGGAAAACAAAACCACAATGCTTTTCTAGTGAAATGCTCCTTAGTAAATGCTTCCAAATAAAAAAGAGACAAGTAAGACGACTGTATTATGTCAGTACATGCTCCCACAAGAGCATACACGATCTCTCCAGACCGTGTCTCTCCTAGGACTGCAATACCTGCAGCAGTTTCAAGAGTGTTTCCCCATTAAAGGTTATTAGTAACTCCCAAATGTTACTTGGGCTTGTAGCTGTATTCACTGATACAGCTCACCTTTCCCCAAACTGTGATCCACAAAACAGCGTAAGACAATCCACAAATATTTTTTTTTTAAAAAAAAACCCAACCAACCAACCAAACACAAAGCAAACAGAGGGGTAAAATGAGCATTTAGAATGTGCCTGATTTTCTGTCACAATAGCTTTCATTTACCAGTAGCACTGCACAAGACAATACACAATTTAAAAAAAAAAAAAAAGATTAGGCAGCATTTCACTTAAAAAGGAGGTCAAGAAAAACAAAACTGTTTAGATTTTATCTAGTACATAAAAGCATTGCATTAACAAAGACAGGCTTTAAAGAAGAATTAATAGTTACGTATAGTCAGCGAAAATTTCAATGATTTCTACCATATCTCTCCATCAATATTTGGGAAACAAACAGTGAATTATTCAGGAGTTCAAGCCACAAAATGTGCTCTAGTATAATTTTCTTTGTGACAGCTCATTGTTGACTTCCACATAAAATATCAATAATTCTCCCCAAAATCCAATCTTTTTGTTTTAACAATAAGCTGGCTCCTGAGAAATCCACCTTGTTGTAAAACAGAATTTCCACATTGTTTTGGTTTTTTGGGTTTGGTTTCGTTTGTATTTTTGGGGGTGGGGAGGTGTTTGTTGTTTTGCCCTTTTTTTTTATTTTTAATTACAGATCTTCCATATCATAAAACTATCGAGTAGCACCAAGTATATTTAACTATAAGTGGAACAGCACCACAGCCTTATTAACAGCCTTTGTGTAGTTGAATATGCTGGATTTTAAGTCCAGGCTCTTACCATCCCCAGTCCATGGCTCTACAAGGAGGTTTTCAGGCCCTGATTTATCTTCTTTTCCCTTTACATCACATGCTTGCAGTGTTAGTCGCAAAGGTTTTCCTAAGTAAGAAAATGCAAGGGTTTATCAAGTTCATAAAAAACACTGGGGAAAATGCTTTCTAAAGTTCTTCGTAGAGAAAATGAATGGAAAAAATTACAATACTGAGATTTTTACCATTGTCAGACACACAAAAAAAAAAAGTGTGAAGAAGCTGGAGTGTACAAGATACATTGACCTAAAATAGCTCAAGTTTTAGATATGGGCAGAAGGACAATGAAAATCATGACAACTAATGTTCCTTCAACTGTTTGCAGACTTCGGAATTCACAATATGCGAAATATCACTCTTGTCTTGCAAAAAAGGCAGTGGCTACTCCGGGAAAAACTAAACAATTTTCAAACCTATTGAAAGTAAATACTGATATTATAATTATAAAATAAAAGCAAAGCAAAAAAATCTTCCTGAGAGAGTAACGATAATCTCAGAAGCTGACATCTGAGAAAACACAGATTTATCAAAGAAGTACAGTCATTACAGCAAAAGTTGACCACCTTTTGCGAGACCATGCACAGCTCTACACTTAATGACACATTCAGATTAGTTTATAAAAGTGAAAATAAAAGCACTGTAAATAGACGCTAATGACATTATGTTTAGAACACTTCTTCAATTTATGCATGTCTGCAAGAGAGATCCCTGACTGAGGCTAAACATACAAAAAAGTGTGTTATTGGAAGAATGAAAACACTTGATGCCATTTGCTTTCTACACAACACAAACACTATCACCACCTTGATACAGCCACTATCTACAAAGTTCAGGTTTTCTCCCTCAAGAGAATGCTACCTGGTTCAATTCTTAGATCAAAGAAAGCTGATCTAATCAATAACTTTTAAGACAGTTCAGCTTCTTGGTTAACAGATGATAATTTAGAAGTCTTGTACAGTTTTAACCCCTCAAAGAGTAACAAGTACAACTCAAAGCTGCATATTGTTTTAAGTACATACAGTAAAGGCTCCAACAATTATTCATTTACCATATTTATAAAGAAGGTTCTGTCTGACTGTTGCCATGGAAGCGATAAGCGATGAAGCCTTGTACGGAGTGTCCAGATGATCAGTGATTGTACAAAGAGAACTTATCACTTTAGCGACACTCCCCCTGGCTAAGGCAAAGGCCAGGAGTGTAAGTTCAACCTCTGGAGTAGTACAACAACTGGGGAGGGAAAAAAAAACAACAGAATGAAAAGAAACTCCAAAGACATTCTGTTTTTAAACAAAAATAACATTCACATGGAAAAAATCTAGAGGTGCCTGTTTCTTAATGTCTTTGAATTTTTCAAGATACTAAAAAAATAGCAGGTGTGTAAAAATGAGATACATTTGCTATAAAAATTCCTCAAAACCATCTTCCACTCCATCAAAATACATCAACACAAACTCACCTTGTTATTCTTATAAGGAAGCTATCTACTTCTTCCAAAACATTTGGAGATAAGAAGCTTGAAAAATCTGTAGACCCTGGCGTTAGAGATAGAGGTGGCATGTGTTGCAGTGCTTTCCTAGTAGAAAGGAGGGAATGTAACATCAGACACCAGAGAGAATTGGAGAAAACAGCCTTTTAAAATTAGACATTTGAATCACCATGTTTTTTTGCAAAAAGGTCTCTATAAATAGTTTCTGAGGGCAGAAGATTTATATACGCAGAGAATCTCTTCCAAAGGTAAAACTAGTATTGCATTCTGGGCAGGGCAAGTTCAACGACTGCCAGGTAATCTTGAATGTAGCCTCATATCTCAGATTTAATGAGACAAATAAATCAAAGGGGTTTGAATTAAATCCGTGACAGCATTAGAAATAGCTTAGCGCCCAAGTACTGCTTTACTTTAAATAGTTTTAGAATTGAGCAACAGCCTGTTAATAAAGGGAAAAATCCTTTTAAATTCTTTCAGAACAATTACAGGAACTAAGAGAAACTGGTTAGCTCAGATCAGAATTTTTGTTTGATTTCCAAAGGTAACGCAAGAACCCCTGAAAACAGGAATTCCTAAGCAGTTTCAAAGTCATTCTATGCAACACTGAAGTTTGGGGGTTTGCTTTATAATTCCAAACACTGAATTTGTACTTCCTGAAAGCACATTTTTCGGTCAAGATTTCGCCATTATAACTTACTTAGCTTTATTAGCTCAGTATTTACATTGTATTTCTAAAAAAATATCTCAAGTGTGGCAAATCTGAAGCCCTTCGGTTTTAGTAAAGCTTGCCGACATAAGCATGTATAAAGTTATCTAAACTTTAAAGAAGATTCATAGATGACACAAATTAAAAGATAGGCTTAATGGACTTTAGCCTACAGTACTCATTAACCTGGCGATAGCCATGCTCTTAAGCATGGTGGCATCACGCTAAGCTCTATAAAAGTTGATGTGGGTGTGTAATGGTTTTATTAGGATTCCAATCCTTCAAGTCATTGGGCAGAAGCATTTGGCAGTCAAACAAGGAAACAGTAACGCAGAAAGTGGCCAACCACCACGAGCAAACATCTGCACAGAGATCCTGCATATTCCTGACTATATCCCTGCATAAGGCATGGCATTACAGAAGCAAACATTTGCTAAAAATTAAGCTCAATTTAGCTCCAGTGGTACGCGGAAGGTGTTCAATATTTATAATCAAAAAAATTAACAATAAAATTTAATTAATTTTAGGCTTTTCAAAATTATTACAAGTCAGAGGACAGGTAAAAAACCCTATCTGTCAGTGTTCAGTCATGACTTAACAACTAGATTAGACAACAGGTAGGAGAATTTGACTTGTTCTAGTGTGTGCAAATGGATAAAAGAGAAATACCACAATAGCTGAAATTATGTTCAAACACCGTGATGAAGGGAGTGGAAGCCAGTTACACAAAGTAGATTAGTTTACTAAAGCTGGAAGTATTTTTAAAAATAATTTTTTAAAAAGTCACAAACCATCTAAGTTTGGTACTTACTGAGTATTTTGTAAAATAGTGTGAACGAATGCTGGATTTGTTTCCATGGAAGCTGTTACCAGAGAGGTCAGCAAAGACCAGTACCAGATAGCCGAAGCATCGCACACAGAGACGCCCACCTTCTTAACCCTTTGATAACCAAAGGCCCTGAGTCCATGGATTCTTGTGTCACATCCATCACTAAGGCAACGCTTGATGTTTATCT
Organism: Falco cherrug; assembly: GCF_023634085.1. Lineage (NCBI taxonomy): Eukaryota > Metazoa > Chordata > Aves > Falconiformes > Falconidae > Falco > Falco cherrug. The sequence goes on along the minus strand of NC_073697.1, from coordinate 105,010,654 downwards.
GTACATCTGTCAAAACACAAAACATTTTTTTTTCAATTTCTTCTGCTGGATTAGATCTAGAAGAATCCAGATATTCAAAGCAATAATTGCTGCAAAGCCTCCTAGAAAAATAGCAGCAGATATGTAACAGTACTCCCACATACAGACAACTATGCATATGTGTTTCTTCACCGTGCTTATGATTTGGAAGATTCAGCCTTTGAATGGCCTATGAGATCCTTTACATACTGTATGGCTAGAAATTAGGGGAAAAGTAGTAAAAAGACCCTTAAAGTGGAAAATAGATTATAGATTATCCAGTACCGTTCCACCTACATACATAGGAAGTGTCTTGAGAATGGCAGCGGAGAAGATAGAGAAAAAGAACAAAGCCTAAAAATAAAGTTTTGAGTTAGATAAAAATTTTCACGTAAGTTCTTGACCATTTTGCATAGATAACGTTGTCCTAGTTACTTCTGAGGAACAACATCCTTGCTGCCCACTTCTGTGGCAGTGAGAGTTCATCTTAGTGAAAAGCACCTCTTTGGAAGGAAGGGACAAAATTTCCAAAGCTGCAGAAGCCATCTTAGGAAGAAGCAGCTTTCCTCTGTTTGATTCCAATATAGCACCCACAGATCTACCAGCCTTAAAAATAACACTACTTAAAAACCCTTAGCATAAAACCTGCTTTTACAAAAAGCATCTGACCAGCTTCAGAGCTTTGCTACTGAAGAAAAAAAAAAGAAATACTTGCTCAGAAGCAGATTTTTTTGCCAGATGCCATCATCCAACATACGCTTTCACTGTGCAAGCAAAGATATTTTAAAATTGCCCAGTGTCTTCAAACTGAGAGGCTAAAACTGCATATTTAGTCATCCTGGCTCTTCAACCCTTAGCCCAAGTTCCAGACAGATGCCATGAGAAAGACTCAGAAAATATCTTACAGGCTAGAAATTAAACTACAGTTAAAACAATTTCTCTAACCCAAGGACCAGGTCAAAAGTTTGTTCTAATAACTGACATTTCAACACATCGATCTATGATCTACCCAACCTTTCACCTTCAAAAAAGCACCAGAACAGTATACCAATGGTATCTTTATTGACTCACACATCTGACTAATGTTAGCGTTTTCCAACAGTGTTACGTAGCCAGTGATATTGCTTGGAATGTGAACATCTCGGACCTCCTGAAGACTGCTGGCATTCCTTCCCACTGCCACTGTAACTTGCTGTGGCATGTAACTCTGGTCATTAGCTGCCACTGCAATGGACAGATGTCTCAAAACAACATCTGGCTTCATCTTTAAACTGCAAAGCAAAGAGAACATAAGTCAAGTATTTCATTTTAGCTAAGCTTCACTCTGTATCCACTTCTATAGACACAAATAAATCCGCTGGCCACTAACTAGAGCTTCACAGGCACTACCAGCCCCATATCACGGTGGACAAGTTAGAAAACTTGTAATTGACTTAAATGACAGTCACCTCTGATAATGAGACTGTAGAATTTGGTTGTTCAGCTTTTCAACTAAGAATTCATTCCCCGGGAATAAAAATGTAGTGTCAATAATGACCAACATGAGACTTTAAAAAAAAATAAAAAATTAAAGTATACACACTTAGATCTACTACCGAAAAAACACATTTCATGGAGTTTCACGTAACTTTCTAGACAGTGGCAAAGCACCTCAAGCAATAACTACTGCATCTGTAATGCAGTTTGGAAAGCTTAGCTACAAAGCAAAGGTACGTGCCAGCATGGAAGATGTATGCATTTTACCGGTGAATACTTTTACTTGGTGGTCAGGCCTTTAAAATTTATGCAGAAGTCAACTATATTCATCTGTCGGTCATTAATTGCACAATTTTTTTTCAGTTACCTGTAATGGGTTGGCGTGACAAGGTTTTGGTAGCCAGGGGGCTACAGGGGTGGCTTCTGTGAGGAGCTCATGCCCAACAGAGCCGATGCCAGCCGGCCAAGGCCGAGCCCAGCAGCGATGGTGGCAGCGCCTCAGGGTAAGAGATTTAGGAAGGGGGGAAAAAACCTGTGCAACTGCAGCCAGAGAGGAGCGAGATGGGAGAGCAGCAGCCCCGCAGCCCCCAGGCCAGAGCCGGAGGGGCTCCAGACCCTGGAGCAGACATTCCCCCCAGCCTGTGGGGAGCCCCCGGCCCATGGAGCCCCCAGGGGAGCAGACCCCCCCGCAGCCCGGGGAGGGCCCCACGCCGGGGCAGGGGGTGCCCCATGGGCAGCGGCGCTGAGGCAGCCCCTGGCAGGGCCCGTGGCACATGGGGAGAGGAGCCCGGGCTGGGGACCCCGTGGGGACGCCCTGGGGCCAGCTGGGCCTGGGAGGCTGCACCCATGGGAGGGACCCACGCTGGAGCAGAGGAAGAGTGTGAGGAGGAAGGAGCAGAAGAGACAGCATGTGATGAACTGACTGTAACCCCCATTCCCATTCCCCGTCCCTCTGTGCTGCTGGTGGGGAGCAGGTAGAGACATCAGGAGTGAAATTGAGCCCAGGAAAAAGGGAGGGGTGGGGAGAAGGTGTTTTTAAGATTTGGGCTTATTTCTCAACTTCCTACTCTGATTTGAATGGTAATAAATTAAACTAATTTCCCCAAGTCAAGTCTGTTTTGCCTGTGAGGGTAATTGCCGAGCAATCTCCCCATCCTTATCTCGACCCACTTTCCTTGTATTTTCTCTCCCCTGCCTGGCTGAGGAGACCGACAGGGCGGCTTCGGTGGGCACCCGGCCTCCGGCCAGGGCCAAACCACCACAATACCCCACTGGCTGTAGACTTAAGGGCTAACACCCCCAAAACTCAGCTGTACATTGCCACATCACTCACCGGATCCAATGCGAGCGAGCACTCCCATCCGACTGCCAGAAAGATGTAGTTTCGCCATTTGTCATCTTGTCAATATCAGCAGAATTGGATGAGGTTTCTATGTGAGTATAGCACTTTGTGACAGACTTCAGCTTGTCCGACTCCTGATCACCATTCAAGTCACTGGGGTATTCTGCAAAGAAACCCCTCATCAGCACTCTTCCTTTGCTTGTTTTGAATATTGTTATACCTTTATAATAACTATCTCATATAGAATAACTTGTTGGCACAGAACACAGTTCCTGGAGAACTGTTTCTGACAGAAACTAGAAGACAGCGAAGTTGCATTTCACCTGAAATGAAATCATCTCAACCTGCCACTTGCAGTATTAAAGTACCTACTTTGCCTGGAGTTCAATAGCCTTTATCTCCTCCTTTCATTACTGGCCTCACCAGTGTTTTATCATTATTATGCCAAAATACAAATAGACGAGAGGAAAAAGTAATACAATGGAGAAAACGTCAATTCAGCTGTTCCAGGGAAGGGACAAAGCATATTGTCTCCCCAAGCAACTTGATCTATTTCAATAGAAGTGCAGATAACTGAAAATATCAAGTCAAGCTGTGAGGAAAAGGAGTCATCCCTCTAGGGAGACCACCAGGCCAGTCCCATCTGAAATACAGTAAGATTCGCTACCTCTACCCCTAACCAGCAAATTCTTTTTTAATACTGAACAGTCAACTTCAGAAAACATTCATCTTCGCATGGGAACTAAAGTTCTAGCAACTAGTAGAGATATTGACTGAATAAAGGCTATAGCAAGTTAGTACTCATCATTCTGAAACAGGTCAGGAGAAAGGTGAAAGACATCCCAGTGTGTTACTCTGATTGCTAGGTAGTTAGGAAAATAATTTATGTGCCTCAAAAACCAACACAAAACCCACAGAAGCATGTAGATCAACTTCATAAAAAGCCATGCCTGTTAAAGATTAAACAGTAAAGAAAGCTTTGTCTTTTATCTGTAATCGCTTCTTCAAGCTATGGTTACATTACCATCTTGAAAAAAGAAGAGAAAGATACTACATACCTTTCTCTTTTAGGAGAAGCCGATCTAAAGAATCCTTCAATACAGAAGACCGCATAGTACAGATATTGTTGAAGTACTCCAACACTGGGTAAGGGATGGCAGTACTAGAAATCCGATTCCGGTGCAAAAATCTCAGTATCATTGAAGCATGAAGACCGAGACGCTCTTTCGATTCAGAAAATATATCAATAAAACCTAGAAAGAGACATTATTTCTATCTTCGTTGCAACACCTGACTTGACCAAGTCATCATTTGTCCCCTCTGTAACGTATGACTAGATAAATCCCAGTTAAGCACGGGAACCTACATGAGAACTACATTCCACCATATAAAGTAGCTCAAACTTTGCAACCTTTGCAGCAGGACTGTGAAAGGTGCAGGCAAGTACTTTTGCCAGTAACCAGAAATGCCTGAAGGGGTTCAAAACAATTTACAATAAAAAAATAATCTTACTTCTTGTGCTTATTTTGCTGTCCCAGAAGTTCAAAGTGAAACAGTTGCTGCTTGGCTAATGAGCTGATGTACTCACATCACTCACGCTGAGCTACACTAAGCATTTGGCATTATGGATTATTCCCAAAGAGATGCCTAATGCTTTCCATGAACTTCATAAGAAATTTCAGCTCCTTGACAGCGGTACTCTGAATCACAGTGCATTTAGATGCATAGAACAGTACTCCGTAAGTACTCTCCTCTGACTTATCTCTAGCCAATTCTAGCACTTCTCATTTAATCCTCTGAGGCAAATCCCCTTTAGCCACTTTGCATCAAAAGCTTGGAAGGAAACTCAGTAACCGATACTTATCCCAGAAATCAAATTCTGGAAACTGACACTTTCCAAACAGTATGCTATAAAACATGAATTATGTTTTAGCAGGATTTCAAATGCTAAATAACAATATAATAAAAAGGAATATGACTCTTCACCTGAAATAGACTCAATGAAGGATTTATTCCTCCAGTTACTGAGTACAAGATCGCATTAGCTAGGCATTCAGCAAAATTTTGCAAGGAACTGTTTTCTGACCATAAGCTAAACCAAACAAGGATAAGCAGCTCCACAGCTGCTCACACAGAGAAGAAAATATTGGGTTTTTATGAAAGTTAGTGAGCTGGATGTAGTTATGGGAAATTTTTCATTTACAGCAACTTCACTTGTTTGATACTAGAGAAACAAGAACAACCCGAAGTATGGTTTTGATAAGATCAGGACAAGCAACACTATTAACACAATTTATTGAAGCAGCACCCCTTATAAAAAAAGGCAAGACTTGGGAAACCATTTGTTTTGTCACTGTTCTCATACCTGGAACTAGTGAACAAGCTTGCAGTTGCCTGATCACATGGCTAAGCTCCCCTTGAAGATTAGCTCCACTAGAATTCTTGAGAGCCTCCAGCATGTTCTCCACATCTACGGTGCCATCTCCTTCAGCATCAAATTGTGCAAAAGCCTGAAAAGAAGCAAAAAAAAAAAAGAAAATTATTTCAAGCAGAAATTCAAGGTATTTCACAGAAACTACAGCAGTAAACATAACAGCATTAAATAAAAATCAGAAGAATCTGTTTTCCGTAGTACTGAATTTGTAACAACAGGAAACAGCCTGGCTGGAAATCTGCAGTCCTTAGCAGGTTTTAAGGCATTTGCACTGCCTTCCTATAGAAGTCAACCATAGTTACGTTTAGGTGGAGCCAGCACATCATCTATACCAGTGAATCAGCAGTATCCATCCACCGGCAGCTGGAACTACGAAGAAGGTGCTCACAAAAGAACACTAAAAAGCTTTTCCATTAAAGGGTAGAGTAGTTCTAAAAGCCATACCACCATCCATTACGCATTACTGCTGCATCTATCTCACACTGCACCCTCTCATATTCTTTCAGGTTTTAACTACTTCCTTTACTTACGGAAGTGTCTGTAGAACCAGATTTTTTAAAATGTGTATTTCCTTCCATACACTGTCCTCCTACACAAAACACCAGTTTAACACAGTTTTTCAAAGTATGTGTGAAAACAATGGGGTTAGACAAGACTTCCCCCTCCCCCTTATGGAAGGGAATAATTGCCAACTTTATTAACTTTGACCTTAACATAAATATTTAATATAAGAAGTTGTGTTGAGCACGTATAAAGAGTCACTCACACAGCTATGCATTTCACATCTTTGTACTAACAAAAGTACAAGATACTTTTATTCAGCTAAACCTATCCAACAGAACCAAGCTGGTAAAGGTAATTTTTTTTAACTAGCCACGTCACAGAACTCACGATCCAGTGACACACTACTATTAAAAAGAACACCTAGCTATATTTTCACATTCATATTTAATTTTGAATCAAGCTTCTGTTTAATTGAAAAAACAAAAACAAAAAAAAACCAAACCCAAACCCTGACCATACCCCAAAAAGAAATGTTGTATTTCACAAGCACCTTTTTTTTTTTCCCCCCTAAATTGGGAATGCACTTACAAAATATATTTCTTTACAAGCAAGACTTCCCAGCCCTGAACTTGGTATTTCAGGTTCAGCCACATAGCCAAGTCAACTTGGCCTCTAAGAACAGATCACAAGCGTCTGACAGAGTCAAATCACGGCTGTTTGGGAGGAAGCTTACGCTTGAATCTCTTGGTTTGCTACCCGATTATCGAACTTGATGCACCATTAAAAGTACTATCCTAGAGAGAAATAATCTGAAATGATTAGATCGAAATAACCTGCCAATTAACCATGACATAATTACACCACTTAAATGAGAGCAAAGTCCTTGGAAGGCAACCGAATCAAAATGCTGTATTTTAGCTGACTGCAGCTCCAGCAGCACTTCTGTGGCACAGAGCTGAATTTTAACAGGAGTTTATAGAACTGCTAAGCTAAACATACAGCTGAACACACGCTAACAATGATCACCTTTTAAAAAAATTATTCTTGGTAGCAAAGGCGAACGGTGCTGGGCACCCAGAAAGGACCTCAGCCAGTACAGACGGCTGAGGCTGGGCATCAGGTAGGTGCTGAAGCAAAAAACTAAGGCTTTTGCTGGAGGACAACACCACAGCGGGAATTAACTTTAACAAACGTTAACTCGGTTGCCAAAACAATTCGACATACAGTTTTGCACCACACCATTCCTGCCATTATGATAGAATCACAGAAACTGTTCAGGTTGGAAACGACCTTTCAGATCATCGAGCCAACCGTTAAGCCAGGACTGCCGAGTCCACCGCTAACCCATGTCCCTAAGCACCGCATCCAGACGTCTTTTAGATACCTCCCGGGATGGCGACTCAACCACTTCCCCGGGCAGCCTGTTCCAGTGCTTGACAACACTTCATGGGAAGCAATTTTTCCTAATTATGACTTTTTCTCCTTGTATTTAAAGTCAAACTGTGCAATTACTAAAACACGAGGTAAACAAGTGAACAAGTTTGGTGATGTTACTAGTGAAAACAAACACCAAAGAAGATGACAAGGCTGGATCTGCCAATATCTACTTTAAACGAAATTTTTATACTTTCATGTAGGGAGAGATTATGACATATGTGCTTTTCTTTGTATCTTAATGCAGTATTTTGCTATTTTATTTTTAAACTCTTCCTATGATCTCAGGAGACTGCGCCAACACTAGAACTCTACAATTATTTTTTGACTGTTCAGTATAACAAACTCTTTAACTGACACAAAGCATACACAAGTCCCACTGCTCAGACAAGCTGCTCTGTACAATGGGGATATAAGAAAAAAAAAGAAAGAAAAAAATCAGTATGCAAACCTGTGTCCAAGCTTTTGAGTTGTGTTCACAACTGAGACATGATACAAATGCAGTAGCAGCTTTACCACAATCCAGCTGCATTGTGCTCCTAAATAAAAGCATGAAGTCCACACACTTCCTACTCAGTTCAACCCTGAACATAAAGAAATGTAAAAGAGACATCCTTCCTGGGAAAATTGATGGCTAAGGCGATTGCTAGGAAACATGGCACACGGAAAAATCACCCCCTCATCTCACAGACAGCTCAGGAGTTGGACAGCATGACAGAACATCTGAAGTGTGACTTAGGAAAACTCTGTATGTCATCCTTCATCCTCGGCAGAGCTGCAGCGTTAATGTTTCAAGCAAAAGCCGGACACATTACATGACAGCTCTGAAGCACTACTAAATAAAAAAAAGGATTCAGAGGTTCACTTTACCTAGAAAGAAGATTCTGCACTTAAACAAGAGGTTCATTTTGCCCATAAAGCATTCAAGGTATTTGTTCACAAGCCCCACACTGATAATAGAAAAATGGGCAGATCAACACTTAGTCTATGCCAGACAGGATTCTATAAACACTAAAGAGTGAAACCTACTGACCTGCCACCCACAAACTAACTTCTCATCAGTGTAAAACACATCCTAAAATACTACAGTCCCTGGGCTGGTGCCAGTTACAAAAACAATGACATCAAGGTTTTCCCCTAACTCCCAACATACCAACTTTGCAGGACAGACTGGATATGATCACATATCCATACCATGATAAATCCTCTGACAAGTTTTTTCCTCATTCCCGAGAGCAGAAAAAAATAAATAACCAAACCCAAAACCACTACATTCTTCATGCAGAGGAGGATGCGCAATACAGACAATCCTCAAAATATTTCTGCAGCCTGTGAAGTTCAGTTGTTTGTATTAACAGACAGCCCTGATGCACTAATTCCACTCTCACCATCATTACAAACGAAGTGTTCTTTAGTGCCTCTCTTAAAGGAACTGGAAATGGAAGCAGCATTTTAGCAAGCTACTTAAAACAGTCAGGTATCACCATACCTATCTGTAGAACAAAATTAATCTCTTCACAGTTTCCAGTAGTCTTGTTAATATCTGGGCACTGATTTCGCAGAGCGTTATGTGTGACGTTAAAGTGTTTAACACTTTACCAAGTTATTCTACTACTCAGGAGCCATACAAAGACAGGAGGAAGTCACCGGTGAGACTCAGGAACTGCATGCAGTGAGAGATTCAAATACAACCACTTTCTCAACCAGCATGAAATTCCCCGTAACAGGGTTTTCCACTGCATTTTAAATGCTAGCTAGCTAGAGAGCAAAGCTAAAGCTTAAGTGTTCTACATGTTAAATTCTCCACATGCCTTCCCACAGCAGAAAGGGCACTGCACTCTCTTCTATTGCCAAAACCTTACCTAAAGACCTGTCTGTGGAGGGGGAACTGTGTTACACTACTTGCTTACAAGTTTTCCAAAACTCTTGTTCACCTAAGTAATGGGATACCAACGAGCTACTTGACAAGCTCACTGCCGATTTTGAAAAGCAACAATAAAATCAAGTCTGGTAAACTTTGACTTGCGATGCCATTAAGAAGTATCTCAGAGGAATTACTGGTACAGAACTTCCTACCTGAGCTACCACCAGCTGCACTGGCAGTAACACCAGCAGAATATGGTTGTTAAATAACCCTTTTATTTAGAAGTGACTGCTGGGCATGATCAACAAAACCAAGTATAAATTACCGATGGAAAAAAAATATTAAAAAAAGATCTGGAAGTTGCCAGCCACCTTTATCGGTAGCAGCAGCCCCTTTCTGAACCTGGCTGCAGAGCCCTCTGCCCTGGCCTCGCCCCGGCCACCAGGAGGGGGTGACCGGGCTCCCCACGGCCGCCTCGGTGGCCTCGCTGCTGGGACCCCGCGTCACGGGCCCGGCGGCTGCGCGCCCACAGCGAGACCCCGGGGGAGCCCCCCCGGCTGAGGGAGCCCTGCCCCAGCGGCAGCCCGGGGCGTTCCACCGCCCCCCGCCCTGCCCGGGACGGCGGCTCCCCCGGGAGGACGCCCCTTGTCCCGGTCCCCCGGCCCTGCGCTGCCCCCCTGGGCCGGCAGCTCCCTCGGGAGGGCGCCCCTCGTCCCGCGGGGGGACCGGCCCCGCGCAGCCCCCCCAGGTGCCCCTTGTCCCGGTCCCGCGCAGCCCCCCCAGGTGCCCCTTGTCCCGGTCCCCCGGCCCCGCGCAGCCCCCCCCGGCGCCCCTTGTCCCGCGAGGGGACCGGCCCCCCCGCAGCCCCCTCCGGGCCGGGCAGCGGCCTGGCCCCACCGGCCGCCCCCTCACCTCCTCGCTCTCGCCGCGGGAGCCGGCTGCCAGGCGGGAGACGCTCTCCAGCACCTCGCAGAACTGCTCCAGGCTGACGGCCTCGTCGCCGCGGCTGAGGCGCTCCTCCAGCCAGCGCACCAGCGTGCTGTGGTGCCGCGACACCAGCGACTCGGGCAGCGCCGCCTCCCGCAGCCGCGCCGTGGCTTCCCGCAGCCGGGCCTGGTCCAGCAGCACCTCGGCCGGCGGCAGCGGAGGCGCCGGGCTGGCGGCGGCGACGGGCGGGAAGGGGGCGCCGGACTGAGGCGCCGCGGCCGCCCCCTCCATGCCCTCCTCGGCGCCCTCCTCCTCCTCCTCGCTGCTGTGGCTCGCCGCCGTCCCCATGGGCCCCCCGGAGGCGCCGACGCTGCGACCCGACGCTCGGCAGAGCCGCTTCTCCTTCCCGCGGCTCCGCCCGGCCCGGCTTAGTCAGCAACTTCCCGGCCCGCCGCACCTGTCAGCCCGCAGCCGGCGGCGGCCGCGCCACACTGCCGCCAAGCGACGCCCGGCGCCGCAAAGGCCCGGCTCGCCCCGCCCCGCCCCGCCCCGGAAAGCCGCCGGTGCGGCCGCGCTGCGCGACACCCGCCGTAAAACGGAGCCGTGGGAAGGCTCGTCACGCCTCTTTCCCACGGCACCGGCCACGCTGCCGTCAGCCGCCGCCACGCTGCCGTGCGGCGAGGAAAGTGTCGTGAAAGGGGTCGGGCACGCGAGGCGCCCGCCAGGGTGGTGCGGCCCCATGTGGCGGGGTGCGGCGGCTGCGCTGCTGTGCCTGGGGGCCGCCTGCCTTCTGGGCCGCGGGTTCGATCCCCGCGCCTGGCTGCTGCCGCCGCCGCCCCGCGGCCGCCTGCTGAGCGTCGCCGAGCTGGCCCGGTACCGGGGCGCTGCGGGCGAACCCGGGCTCTACCTCGCCGTGCTGGGCCGCGTGTTCGACGTGGAACGCGGCCGCAGGCACTACGGCCCAGGCGGCGCCTACAGCGGCCTCGCAGGTAGCTCCGGCGGGGCGGGGGCTACCGCGGCCTGGGCCTGGCAGAGGCTCGGGGCGGCTGGCAGGGCCCTGTCGGAGATTCGCGGGGGGGGGGGGGTGTCAGGGGCTCTGTGGGGGCTGGCAGGGCCCTGTCAGGGGTTCGGGGGGGTGGGGGCGCTGGTGGGGGTTGTCAGGGGCTCAGGGGGGCTCTGGCAGGGCCCTGTCAGAGATTCGGGGGGGGTTGTCAGGGGCTCTGTGGGGGCTGGGGGAGTTGTCAGGGGCTCGGGGGCGGCTGGCAGGGCCCTGTCAGGGGCTCAGGGGGGGTTGTCAGGGGCTCGGGGGGGGGGCTGGCAGGGCCTTGTCAGGGGGTCGGGGCAGTGGGGGGCTGGCAGGGCCTCAGGGGCGGCTGGCAGGGCTCTGGGGGGGCCTCACCACCTGCCTCCTCGCAGGGAGAGATGCCACCAGAGCGTTTGCCACCGGTGACTTCACACCAGCGGGGCTGGTGGACGATGTCTCAGCGCTGTCGCCCGGCGAGATGCTCGCCATCCAGAGCTGGCTGTCCTTCTACAGCGACAGCTACAACCCCGTGGGTAGGTGGGCCTGGCTGGAGTGAGATTCATCTGCCCACCTTGGAGGCAAAACTGGACGGTTCTCTTGCCCTGGGCCGTCAGCCGCAGCTCTCTGTCCTGCTTTTCATCATTTCATCAGATGCGAGCACTGAAATGAGCCAGGCTCGGGGGACGGGAGGAGCAGCAGCACAGGGGAACGATTTTGGGGAATAGGGTGCACGGTTGGGAAAGACTTCTGAGTTTTGCAGCTGAAAGTGGTGTTGACTTTCTGATCTTTAATGAGGCTGTGCCTAAGCTTGCCCTGCGTGGATTTAATATGTATAAATTGCTGTGTGATCCAGTAATGGAAAGGATGTAAGCTCAGTTCAGTTTTAAAATTGGGCCATGGTGAGATCCCTTTTTGTCTTTAAATAATGATTTATTTTTTTACAAAGACGGAACTATTCCTTTTCCTTGACTGGAAACACTTCGGTCTTAACTGATCTTCTCTCCCAGGGAAGCTTGTGGGCAGATTCTATGATGAAGATGGGGCACCAACAGAAGCCTTAAGGCAGGCTGAGGCTGCGATAGAGGAGGCTCTCAAGTTCCAAGCAGAAAGTGAGCAGAGGAAGCAGCAGTTCCCACCCTGCAACTCTGAATGGAATTCTGCTAAGGGCAGCCGATTCTGGTGCTCCAGACAGAGGTAAACTGCCTTCCTGCCATCACACTTGGACCCTTTGAAGCAGAGCATTTCTGCCGTTTTTTTGGATGTCTTGAGCTTTGTCCTTGGCTCTCCTAGCAGGAGTGGCATAGAAAGATGTCCTGGCTCCTGCAGCCACCATACTCCATTGTAGGTGAGGTCCACTGACTTCTCCACAGAAGGGTATAGGCTGGTCCTAATGTGCTGAGTGCTGGCAGGGCTGGAATATGCTGGGCAGGGTCCCTTCCCCTGTCCACGAATTTTCACAGAATCCTAGAATCATTTAGGTTGGAAAAGACCTTTAAATCGAGTCCAAACAATAACCCAGCACTGCTAAGTCCACCAGTAAACCATGTCCCTAAGTGTCACATCTACACGTCTTTTAAATACCTCCAGGGATGATGACTTCCCCACTTCCCTGGGCAGCCCGTTCCAGTGCTTGACAACCCTTTCCGTGAAGAAAATTTTCCTAATATCCAATCTAAACCTCCCCTGGGGCTGTTTCCTCTTGTCCTACCAGTTGTTAGTTGGGAGAAGAGACCAACCCCCACCTCGCTACACCCTCCTCTCAGGTAGTTGTAGAGAGCAAGGTCTCCTCCAAGCCTCCTTTTCTCCAGGCTGACACCCCCAGTGCCCTCAGCTGTTCCTGGTCAGACTTGTGCTCCAGCCCCTTCCCCATCTCCGTTGCCCTTCTCTGGATGCGCTCCAACACCTCAGTGTCTGTCTTGGAGTGAGGGACCCAAAACTGAACATGGTATTTGAGGTGTGGGCTCACCAGTGCCAAGTACAGGGAGATGATCGCTGCCCTGGTCCTGCTGGCCACACTGTCTCAGATACCAGCCAGGATGCTACTGGCCGCCTTGGCTACCTGGGCATGCTGCTGGCTCATGTTCAGCCTGCCATCAGCCAACACCCCCCCAGCTGTGCTTTCTGTCAGGCAGAGCCAACCGGCAAGGAGCAGCAGTGCTGTTCTCTGCTGTGCCAGGCTGAGCCACTGCTGCTGTGTGAATTGGAGTCCCTAGATTTTCTCTGCCTGCCCAGCAACCACTGATAGCCACCACCCAGTCTGGAGTTGCACAGAGGCGTAGATTGGGCTAGTGAAAACATTCTCCAGCATGAGGTAGCAAAGAGTTACTCTGCTCACTGACCTGGTGAGCGGGTAAAAGGAAACCAAAGTTTTATCCCAATCATTAATACTTCTAGGAATTTTATTTCTGGGGCAAAAATTCTTGTGTCACACTGGAATCCAAATCAGGTTTCAGAACTGCCACATGTGCACACAAGCCTGCTGTTCTCAGGGAAACAGGACAGAAACCTCACTAGGACCATCTGCTGCCTTCTCACCTATCGGGAATGCAATGCTTAGCTTGTGTTTTTCAGAGAGTTTCAGAGCCTGTCTCACAGGCTACTGCCACAACAGTTTTCACTTAAAACCACATAAAAATGAGGTTGAACATTGAATAGTCATTTCCTGCTTGGCCTATTTACTTGTATTCCTCTCTCAGTTTAGGGAATATTTTGTTTGAAGGTGGGATCATTTCACAGACCACACCACGAAATGCTTAGGCTTCATTTCGTTTCGGTACAGCAGTAGCACTGCGTACCATGGGGGAATTGCTTCTATGTGTGAATGAGCTTGGTACAGCCTTGGGACTGGGTGTTGCGTGGCAGTCACTTGTGTAAAGAGTTTTACAGGCTTAAAAGAGGCTGTGGTTGGGGGAACGGGCAGGATTTGGCCCATAAGAGACACCATGAAGTAGCTGCAGAGGTACTTGAGATATTTTTTTTTTTTGCTTCTGCCCTAGTTCTCAAAATCACTGTGTTCAGTCAAGGCACAGAAGGTGGCATGTGGTCACCTGTGAGCAATTAGCTACCCCCAGAAAAGGCATTTTGCCATTAGACACGCTGTGTAACAGAAGGCTATGATTCCTTTTCCAGCAATAGAAACACGGTAAGCAGAAGTTGGTTGCTCTCGGAAGTGCGAAAGCATGTAGCAGCAGTGATGACACCAGCTTCAGGCCACAGGTGTCCAAAGCACAGCCAATAAGGAGGTCTCAGAAAGCTGTGTTGGCTATTGACAGCAAAGTCTACCTCAGTGGCGTATTGTTAGTTCTAACTCTCCCAGATTCTCTTGGGTTTTTTCTAACAGTTCTCTATTCACTAGAAGCATTTTCACAGGTTTGAATTGTAATTTATTTAAATTTTCCATTGTTAGTGGGGGAGTGAAGAGAGACTGGACTGGAGTCCCTCGGAAGCTGTACCAACCTGGTTCGCGGGGGAGTCACTGCGTGTGCGTGAGGACTACTGGTCCCTCGTGGGGCTGGCCGGCCTCCAGTGAGCACAACGACCGCGGCGATCTGGATAACCCTCACCTGGAGGAATACGAGGGCTGCCATCCGCTGGCCGAGCAGTGTGTCCTGAAGGTGTGACTGACTCCAGGGGGGCAGAGTCCTGCAGCCAAACATCGCACTTTGAGGGGGCAGCTCCGGCTCCGTTCCATCTGTGCAAAGGCAGCAATTAACAATTCATGTTGCTCGTGACTCTCTTAATGTGCGGAGCTGGAGATGAAATGGAGGAAATACTTTAGCCAAGTTAGTGGCTAAAAAGCAGTAACAGGGTATGTACTTTATTCCTATGGTATGTTTACATCTGGCAACAAATTTTTAAGATGCACGGCCTGAATTATATTTAAAAACTGATTCATTGTGCAGTCAGGAAATTGATGCTTGCATGCGCAGTGGTGGGTGCAACGTATTGCGTTTTAAGGTAGTGAGGTAATGAGCACAAGAACTGCTGCAGCATCACTGACCTGTTTATGCACAGTCCTCCACTTGCTTGAACTATGTCTGCAGCTTTGTAATGGTGGTCATCCTTCCCACCTGGTTTTCTCCAAGGAGTTCAAAGGTAGCAGGGAGAAGCCTGAATTTCTCCAACAGTTAAGGTACGTAGCATCTAGGAACTTCTGCAGCTTAGTTATACAAAAGCGTTATCAAATTCTTGGAATACAGAAGGCAAAGGTCACAGCTGTATTTCCTCATTTAGTGTTTGCATTAGATACTGTGCAAAGATGATACTGGAAGCCACCTAATGAGGATTGTTGTTTTATATTAACCTCACCCTCCTGGTCCTGTGATTCACTACTTTCAAACTACTCAGAGCAAGAATTGGTAGTTTAACAAAAGCTATGTGGCAACACGACTATCCCGCTGTCATCTGCCTCTTATTTCCGTTGTGGTATATGGCCTCCTCCCATCTGGTACCACGTCCATCAGCCTGTAACCTTGAAGTCTGTGCATATTTTATCACAGCTGGCAAATGTGCAGGGCAAGTTATTACTGTTTCTGCGTGGGGCTGAAAAGGACAAGAGAATACCCGCAGAGAGCCTAGGTGCTATAAACCCAAGGCTGCAGGGAAGCAGCTGCTGGTTTTCGTTAGGTTCTGGTCTAGGTGGGGCCTCAAGAGAGACACTCAGATTACACAGAGCCCAGCAGCGGCACAGGTCCGTGCTGAACTGTGTTCAGTTCCTTAAGGCAGCTGCCACCTATTTATAAACAGCTGGAAGGCATTTATAAACTCAGTTAGTTTTGAGCTACTAGCACCTCTAAAGTCCCACAAATCTAAGCAATCAGTTAATAAGTATTAAGATTACAGGAGGCCTGGCAGCATTGCTTCAAAGTAGAGAATAATCACTTCATTGCAGTCACAGCAGGACATACTACAGTGCTTTTCACCTACGATGTTTACGATGAGGCTGCAGCTGACACTGATAATAGCTGTACAGCCATTTAAAGGTGCATATGGTTATTGTAATACGTTTGGGGGGTTGTGGTGGGTAGGGTTTTTTAGTAAACCTAGTTTTGTTGTTTAGTTTTCAACCAAAATCTTGAAGAGAAGTGAAGACACTTTCAGGCAGATGCATCAGCTCTTACCAGTCACAGCGAAGTCATATGTTTAGGTGAGTGGCAGAACTGAAAAACCCAGCCCTGGGCTCATGCTGTCTTTGGGACAGGAGCAGGCTGCTCCTCTCGCATGACAAACCTAAAGGTAAAGCAGTGTAAGATCCGCAGGCAAGAGGTGCAAAGCCATCCTTCATTGTCTCCACAACTCAGGGGGCATTCCAAGCATCACTGCATCATGTGCTGTTGGATGTGTCTTCTTGAACTAGCATTTAAAGGTCAAACCATCCCCTAAATTGATTGGCAAATGTCTTTAAAGTAGCTTTTTAAAGCTGTTTAAAAGTTGCAGTAAATTCCAGGTAATTAAATACTGTAAAAAGCAGTTTGTAAAGGCAAGTCAATGTCACAAGTTGGAGGCCTAGCAGAGGTGCATTAGCTATGTAACCTCTAAGCAAGTCTCATCTCACTGTAATGTGCTCTGTGCTCAAGCATTATGTTGAAATGCTGAGGGGATGCTTTTGATCTTAAAAGCTATATCATAAAAACCCCCCAAAAGCAGTACAACCCCATGCTGCAGCAAGGCAAGATGGGAGTGTGGTGCTGTAACTTAAACTTGGTTCAAAACCAATTTCAGTTTAGTGTTTGGGAAACACCAAGATGGAGGAAAATTTTATCCTGCACAAGGAATAAGTCATCTATTAAAGCAAACAAGGAGACAACCTCGCTGGCCTGAAGTGCTCCAGGATTATCTTGTTTCTACGCCAATTTAAAAGCTCAGCTAGATCCTCCCATAGTAAAAAGGGTGGGAAGAAAATAGTGACAGTTACACAGGGGTCAGGTCAACACAGACGGTGCTCTAATAAAGCTCAGTGTTCATCTGTACTTTAGTAAAGTTTTATTAATAAAAAGACTAACACATCACACTCACCAAGATGTTTTGGTTGGTTTTGCTATTGCACTGAAGCTTTCCTTTTCTTGAAGCCAAGCTGCAGCAGCTCTAGGCTTTGCTAGGAGGCTAAGCTGCCCACCAATATACAACTGACCACACTTAGTATGTTGCTTTGAGTCAACTCGGCTCAGCCCTTGAAACTGATCTAAGCCAAGAACTTATTTACTCCATGAACCAGCTCTGGCCTAGAGGAAGTTAGGATTGTTTCATAAGAATGATTATCTCTGTGTCTAGTATAAGGCATTCAGGATGACTATATGGTATAAACTAGAACACCAAACCTTGTCAGCCAAAAGAATGGTTGTAGCAGTTCCACAACATTAAAATGAATACCTGGAATCATTTTAGAACAGTTGTCAAGCCCAATTGAATGCTGCATCCCTAGTTTTCCTTGTGGCTTGTAAAGAATAGCTTGCAAAGGGGCAGCTGCCTCTACAGGAGAAGATACTTTAACAAGGTTTCCACCTCACAATGCATTATCTAGTTATGCATTTTATTACAAGTAGAATCATTACACAACAAAGTAATGCATATTGGAAAAATACATTTTTACAGTGACTCCAGACAAACATTGCAGATAAAATGCCATTGTTCTAAGACTTCCTTTTCTATTTCAGAGGGTATTGGAAGGTTCGAGTTATTTCTGTCACTCATACAAGCTTTGATTTTTCTAGAAATTAGTTTGCTGCAGTACCCAACTCTGCCGGTTACAGGAAAGAGGACTCACCTATTAACATCTGATCTACAAAAAAAAAATAAAAATCCAGCCTTGGCCTCCAATATTGTTACATGCTAATTTATAAGCACTACGTGAGAAATGAGAAGTTGTACAAGCCATTCATCTCCAGCACAGGAAGTCATTAAGGCATCTCTCAGCTTTTAGCCAGCAATTTGCTATGCTCTGTTAGTACCTTCAACACTTAACGTTCTCACTCCACTTAGTGGTGTGAAACAGTGACTACACCTTTTACAGAGACAAATTAAAACTGAAACTAGTCCACATTTTGTGCTTGTGTAAGTGCTGGATGACTGCAATCAAGAGGAATCCAGGCTCAGAACAAAAAGCTACAAACCACCACAGACTTCCCACGTAGCCCTGTTGAAGCGCCTGAAGCCTGCTCTGACAGCATCACTTCCCAGGGACGGCCGATGGCTTTCCATTTACCCTGTTCAACGCTTGGCAGACTTGAGTCTCGAGTGAATAGATACCACTTAAAGACAGCAGGGGTAACAAGGGTTGGGGTTTTGGTCACAACTGTAGTATGCTACAAAGAAGAGCAGTTTTTAGTAGAGTTAGAAATGTGTTGACCACTAGTACATTACCAAGTGCCTCCATTCGTATTTGTACCCTGCAGTGGAGCATTGCCAGCAAAACTCCCCGCCCCACCCCCACCCCCCCAAATCTGAGGTCTGAGAGTTCAGACCGATACTAGACAGAGTGTATAAAGGACCGACCCCACCAGCTGTTTGGTGGGGTCAGCCTCTTCAGCTGAACTAGAAGGAAACTTGCGTTTTGGTTTGAGTTGTGAGCTTCTCCCCTTTAACTCTGGCAGAAAGCTATTTAGAGTTGGCTGGAAGGAAACTATCTCAAAGGCACTTTAAAATGATCAAATTCATTGAATTTAGTTGCTTTAAATTTAATGAACACTTCAGGCTACACATTTGTTTATCGACAACCTTAACTTTCCTTTTCAGACTTCAGTAAGAAAGCTGGTACAATATTGGCTGTAAACAGCAAATGAGGAGCGTTACACATGGTTTCACACATCCTTCCCAGAGTTTCAGGCAGTTAATTAATATTCTGTGTTAAAAACAGCAACTAGCCAGCCTTAAACCTGCCATCCAGTTAGGCTGAATTTTCACAAGATCTACATTTTTCATTATTTAAAAGCTTGCTTACTCTGTTAAAGCTGAGCTCCCTGTTCCCCTGCCCCTTCCAGAGAAGTCACTGAAAAAGTGATGTTTAAACACTTCAGCAATTACATGTTGTGCAGTTTTCCACTTAAGTTGGAAGTCCACAGGCTGTGGCCTTGGAAGAACACTCCTCTGCCGCTATCTTTTGGTATTCTGAGCACACAACTTACCCCTCCACATCACCACAGCTCCAAACCAAGGAAGTCAACATGTTATCACGGGATACACTACAGCCAAGACTTCTTTCACCAAAAGCACTTTTCCATCGCTATCTTTCACTGCTAGATACTTGCAGCCAGTGATATTCTGAAATATCAGAAAGCAATAGACTAGAAGTACAATGTTTTTCATCTATTCCACTCAAAAACCCAAACTGTAGCTTGCAGTTAAATGCTCAGACATCATTGTTCTCCACTTCTCTCACCTAGAATATTCTGCCAGAGATACAACCATTTATATTAGTAACTGTGTTAGAGACCAGTTGTGTTACCCAGGGCATTCTGTTGGAACGTGACAGCAACAGACATTAAACAGTGAGGCAAATTTGTATTATTGTCCATTACTCTTCTCTAGTGTTAACAAGGGTGAGATTCCAGTTATAACATAGTCATATTGGAAAATCAAAAGTGCAGATCAAGTGAGACTTGATGTGAAATTCAACATGCAAATGTCACCAATTATACCCTCTCCTATCCTTTTTTGTACAAGTGTGAGGAAAAACCCCAAGCCAGTCTTCCACAAAAGCAGCAGTCTGGTTTACCATCTCACCTTCTAAGACCGACAAGTCACTATTCTTCACAGGGCAGTGCACCACCAGCTCGCCCACGTTGTACACTGGAGATAACAGTCATTAAATAAACACACACCAGTTCACAGTAGAGATGAGGAACGCCGAGTTGAGTCTAAACTAGGTTCATCTCTTGGGATGAAAACAGCCTTGATATAGCATGTAGTTTTGCTTAAGCACACGTACTTTCTGACTGAAGCCTTTGCCCACCAAATCATAACCTTGTCTATCAGCAAAGTACTTTCCTGTTTACCTAGACAATGTGGTGATGGATTGTTACAGATTCAGCATGTTTAAGAGAGCATGATCAGCCTAGATTAAAATACTGCAGCTTAATTCAAATGTCTGGCACTGCACCACTAGGTCGGAATCCTTCCTTCAAGCCAGAGGCCAACTGTTAACAGGAAGCCTCCAAATGCGCTCCCACTCACCAGCAATCCTGCTGAAAATGGAATTTAATGTCTAGAGGTGCAGCACATCCTACACTGGTAGGGTTACTGACTGTCCCACAGCCGTTCACCAGGGTCTTTAAACCAAAGTAAAGTGCTACTCTCCCTCATGGGATTCATAATGCACATCAGCATTTATTGCTGTTTTCCAAGTTACAACTACTTAACCAGTTCTAGTGTTTCTCCATCTAGCATACGGTCAGGTCTTTCAGCGCACTTACCTTCATTTATACAAGTTACCGGAATTAGAAGGACTAGCAACGTAAATACGAAAGTGCAACAAAGTAGACCTTGACAGTTCTAACTGGTATGAGCAAGAGTATTTACTGGCTAAACAATCTTGCGCTTCTCTTGAACATGCTAAAGCTCATGAGACATTTACTGAGGAGGTATTCAGATGTGGATCTGCAATTCTGACTGCTTTGCATCAGATGTTTGTTGTAAAGCTTTCTGTTGTAAGGCCACAATTCTTGAGCTATACTTAACAACTACTCCCATTTTTCAAGAGTTTAAGTGAACAGTGGTTGCCACAGCTCAGCCTAGCTTCTCAAGAAGTCTTCTCTGGAGAAAGGGAACATTTATCCTTTAAGACAAAGCAAAGAAAGATACCTGGTTACCCTGAAACTTAATGCCATCTCTACTAATCAGCCTGAAAGCCACAGGACTGAATAGAGTTGCTCAGTACAAAGCACCATATCAAGGACAGACCTGTTTCATGTCGATTTGAACACCAGCCTAACAATTTTAGCTTCCATACCCCACTGCAACTAGAAGAGGGTCTAAATTCTTTTATCACTTGGTTTTCAACGATCCACTCGAATTCCTAGTGAAGTCTATCACAGCCCAATACATTTACAGTCGTACAAAGTCATTTATACCGGAATATATCATAACAGGGTCCTTAATTAGTTCAGTCTATTGCAGAAGACACGTATAGGCCTCCTCTTCCCTATCCAGAGGGCTTGTAAGCAGAGCTGCTGTCAGGAGCGCTGACTGGGAATCCCTTTACTTCCACAGCCTACTAGGAGACTCCTCCCAGAGTCAGGACATCAAAGCAGATGTTGCAAACTCGAACTGGCTTGTTCAGGTCAAATTTTATGATGGGAATCTCCTTTGTTGAGCACTTATGGCAGAGCAGGCGTCCACAGTGTCGGCTGTTGACAGAAGAGGGGTGGGAAAAAGTTAATTCACTCACAGTGAACACTTGGGGTTTACTGTTTGATATTCTTTATCAACGACAGTATTACTATAAAGGGTACAGTAGCAGTTGAAATGCCACATTTTTCTTGTATCTTCTTACACATCTCATGTAATAATTTAATACTAACACCAAACGCACATACTGCTTCTATACTAGTCAGTCACCTAATATGACTTCAACCAACACGCATAGTTTCTCTGGAATACTGGGATAAGAGAAAAACCTTAGCCTAACATCCATCTAACCCAGCTTGTTTTCTACAAGTTCAGACTAGTTAAGAAAAGGCAACTCATACCAGCACCTTCAGTCATTTTCACTTTACAAACAGCACCCCTAACCTAAGCTGGCAGTGGCTGCCTAAATCTGTCACCTGTTTTAGAACGGGTCAGCCCCATCACTGTGGCAACGTGCTTTCCCCTCCCCCCTTTTCAGCTTAAGCAATAGCCACCAGTGGCAGCAGGTCACTGCATCCGGCTTAAGGTGGACTCTGGGGAGACAGATAACACCACAATAGCTACGGGCTACAGACCTTGCTCAACAGCTGAGGGCTAGTTGAGCATGTACCAGCCAAGATCCAGCTGGTATGCAAATATGACTAAGTCAATAGTCTTACTCCATAAACAGTGGTCAGCCCAGGGCCGTGGAGCAACCCTGCATGGCAGCAGGCTGCATGCCAACACCTCCCCTCGAGCAGGGATGCCTCTCAAGGTTACTCCTTGAGGTTGAGAGAAGGCTTGTCACATCAGATGCTAGGTAAGTGAACTGGGAATAAGCACGCTGAACCTCTGAAAAGCCATGTAAAGGCGCCTGACTCTGCCTAGATAATCCTTTAGACATAAACCACTGACTAAGTCTGGATCCCGCCACACCTAAACCCCTTCTCAGAAAGGAGTCTAGAACAATCCATATCTGCTGTTTTGCTACAGGAACTTTGACGTGATTTCAAGTGCACAAACTCCTTAAGATATGATTTTAGTCAGACCACAAGGTGCTGATCTAGGATAGGGTGGAATGTTTCAGCTAGATTAGTTATACCCCTACGTTAACACAGAGGTTTTCTAAACCACCAGAAGGAACAAGCCTAGCCACGTTTGGAAGAGGAATCCGTTTCCTCATAAGCGCAGCAAGCTGTATCACGTTACCAGTGATGCTTTCTTGTCGTGACTCCAAATTTGGCAGTGCATTCATAGCAGTTGGAGCCATCACACCAGGGAGGTTCTTTTGTCAACATATCTGTTAAAGGCAAAATGTAAAGGCAAAATGGGCTCAGACACTCGAGTACACTGTAACATTAAGGAGGCTTTTTCCAGTTTTATGCTGCATTCGGTATTAACTAGCTACTCTGGCAGTAGCTGCACTCTTGTTTGTAGGCAATGTAATGTTGACGAAAGCCACTACACATTACCCACAGCAACTATACACCACAAGTTAAACAGCAGTATCTAGGTTTCAAGACTGTATTGGACTACAATACCAGCCAGGAGTCTCCGCAAATATTACTTTTTCTAGAAGGATAGGAAAGTTTGACAGGTCTTCACTGTGCAACTTTTCAGTTGCTCATAAAAAAAATTAGTATTTCTACCCACCCATTTAAAGCTGTAGAATATTCAGAACTTCAGCCCCTCTGGAATTACTGTGATCAGAGACAGATCTCCAGAGTTCCTTCCTCCACCAAAGTACCTCAACACACGAGCAAAAAACCACTTTCCAAATGTAGC
Organism: Falco cherrug; assembly: GCF_023634085.1. Taxonomy (NCBI): domain Eukaryota; kingdom Metazoa; phylum Chordata; class Aves; order Falconiformes; family Falconidae; genus Falco; species Falco cherrug. The sequence continues at coordinate 104,987,526 of NC_073697.1, read as the reverse complement.
AAGTAGTGCTTACCCAGCAGTCTAAAGAGAAGCTGTTTTGTAGCAACTTGATAGTTGAAGATATTGACTCCTTGATTATTGTTAACTCCGAGACGAGCCCCAGCTCTCACTATTGCACGACACAAGTTAGCATTTCCCTTCATGTAAGCCAACAGGAGTACTGAAAAATAAGAGCCAGACACTTGCCTGCTAACAGAGTGGTAGGTCTGTATTATAATTACACTCAGTCCAGAGCAAGATCTCTAGTCCTTTTAAGTTTCCACGTAATGTTTGCATCTTACTGTATTTAACATGCTACTGCCAATTATTCCAGCTTTAAGTGTGACATACCATTAATACAACGTGAGGGACTTTCAAGTTTAATAGCGGTTGAATCTCACCTACCTGTGTTTCCTTCAGCATCGGGTTTGTCTAGAGGGTATTCTGGCATACACTCCAAGAAGAGGTCACAGATGGCTGCTGCATTATCTTTCCCATACTGTCCCAAAATATGCATCGGTGACTGGCCTCTGGGGAGAAGAATTTGTTATTCTGATCAAAGCCTGCTTGCTACTGCAGTTACTCATCCAACTCTCCTTGTTTTCAAGCCTGGTTCTGACATAAAACAATGCTACACCTAACTCACTCAGCACATCACACACAGCTGCCTACTTTTACTTCCTTTTCTTGGTGTATAAGATTTCCACACAATTTAAACACAGCATGCTCTGCACACTTCACTGCAGATTTAGTGCAGAAATGCTACAATCCAAGGCAAACCTTTGAGGTTTTTTAATCTAGTCATACCAGCACATACTTTAAAATAGAATGTGGTTCTTTTAGTCTGTTAAGACTATACCAATTACCTAATATTAAAGGCTTCTGCATCTACATTGCACTCTGTGAGGAGGACTCGGATATTGTTTAGACGGCCATGCATCACTGCCAGATGAAGAGCTGAAAAGTAAGAGAAGCTTCAAGAATTTGAAGTAGTTAATGTCAGCAATAGTTACAGCCCAATAAAATTAAGCACGCCCGTTCTACTTCCCCCACCCTCCCTCTCAAAGTCCTTCCACAACCTCCCATTTCCTGGGCTTTCATTCTTTATCACCTTTGAAGAGTGAGCCCAGTCAGTGGGCTACCTCCTATCACGGAGAATATAACAGTAACAGACCTACTGAAGCATTTGCATTTACTCATGTAACTTTGTACGTTTACCATTATTTCCATTTTCATCTACGGCTGCGAAGTCTACTCCGTTCTCCAGAAGGACTGAACAAATTGTGGGCAGATCTTGCTGGGCTGCTAAGTGCAGAGCAGTCTGACGATGCTTAGTCAGTTCATTCACCTGGGCACCTGCAAGCAGCTGTCAAGACGCAAAAAGGACTATGTTCAAAGATATTTTCAGGGGTATTAGCCAACAGTTTACTTCTGTGAATGAAGCACACAAGACTCCACTGTACAGAGATACTTTTAGGCCTCCAGCATATATAAAATGCTATCATTACTGAGCTGGTGCAACTTCTGTTCACGGTCAAGTCTGCAGGAAGAGCAAGGTAAAGTTCTTCCCTTAAAACGAGCCACACTATTTAGTGATTGCTGCAAATCAAACATGCTCATATAAAGGTTACTGATGCAGCCCACCTAGCAGTACAAGCTAAGGGAACTTGATATGCAAGTCTTGAGTTTTGCTTCAGAAAAAAGTGGTGTCACCTTCAGCCAACTCTTCCAGTCTACAGGCTACGTGCATCAAGTTAGAATATGCATTTTTGATTAGAGGAAAAATGACTCTCCAGTACATACCAGATTACGCACAATGATCTCTGAGCCAGCTTGTACAGCCAAGTGGAGAGGTGTTAGTTTGGAGGCATCCTGGACCCGAGAGTTTACGTTAGCCTGTACACTTATCAGGAACAGCACGCTCTCAATGTCCGAGTTCTGAACAGCTACATGTAGGAAGTTCCGACCTTTATTATCAACCTGTGGCAGAAAAGGCACATGAAATGAAATCCATTATTTCTGTAGTACAACAAATTGTTACGTGGTAGGACATATTTTCACTAAGAGATACTTGCTCCCTCTACTTGTTGCTTTCACTGCTTGATATTAGAGACTTGATAGATATAACTTCTCGGTTCAGTTACTTGATGGTTATCAGCTGCAATTGCTCACTCCAATCTGCTTCAGATAACTTTATTTCTACTTCACAACCTTGTCATTCCTTGACCATGCACTGGAGAGAATTGTGACAGATAGAAGGTTAACAGCTCTTGTACTTCAGCACTGAGCAGCAGTTAATGATAAACTCAGTTAAATGAAACAAACTTGAGTCAATCTGGCAGTTAACACCAGAGAAGCAACATGTGGTCCCGGCACACTGATGTAAAGTGTCTTCATTTTTTGGCTTAGTATCAAATGTGTATTGTTTTTCATCTTTGCCTTGAAGCTGATGTTAAAGCACATTTAGAACTGGCTGTATTTGTAACAACATTTTAGATACAAGAGCTCACTAAGCACTCAAATACTTTACTAGTAATTAAACTTACAAAGGGTAGGAAGAAAGTCCTGAACAGCTGCCCGAGTATCACACCAGAAGCCTGAAGATATGGTGGAGGCTTTTATAGTTCAGTAGTGCAGCAAAACATCTATTATTCAGTTATTTTAGGTCAGGGTTTCTGTTTTAGATAGCTTTAGGAGAGGTCAGAAATAGATTATTTTTGTACTAGTCCAGCACAAAACAGAAGTAGTTAAAACTTTCTCCTTGCATACAAATACGCCTGTTTCTCAGTTCGGTACTGAAGAGATGGGGTTTAATGAGGCGATACCCCTTCATGTTCTTACTCACACAATACCATGTACACATCTACAGTTTCCTAATAAATCCTGCTACAGAAGACCAGTTTCTAGTGAATGTCATTGCATGTAAAGCCACAAAAGGATAAAGCAGAATTTGCTTGTGGAACACCTGTTAACTACAAACTTCTGCAGTAAGATAACCAGCATGCTTTGAGTACTTCCAGCTTACCTGCTCAGCAGCTCCTGGCTCCCTCTTCAAAATTGCTTCAGCTGCTTTGTTATTTTTATACGTCATGGCACATGCAAAGGGAGTCATTCCTTGCCTGTCACGTACATTTAGCTTAATATCTGGATGTGAAATCATAAGCTGAATGATAACGTTATGTTGGTTGCTAATGGCAACATGGATTGGAGTTCTTCCTTCAGCATCCTAGAAAGAAACCAGGAAGTTAGATGAATATTAACACAAAAATCCTTCCCTAATTCTGAAGGGTAAGGGTTGAGGAAGCTTAGTTTAGTTCTGTGACATGCCCAGCTGCCTTCAGCTGGGACATCAAACAGTTGCAGTGGGAGCTCAAATCCACAGTGTAAGTAAAGCAAATTGGTATTTGTTTCTCCAAATAGGTTGACCTCAATCCTGTGCTATACAGGCATCTAAGTCGCTCAGAATAACATTTCCCATGAAGTCAGACATTTTGGGGGCAGAGATGAGCATTCAAACCTAAGTCTAGCAAATTCAAATTAGGCGTTTAATCACTTGTCTGTACTGAGCTGCAGTTTACAACCATGGCTGCTCCGTGACTGTTCTGTCATTCATTTATATATCATTTTTCAATAGCATCCATAAGGACCTAGAAGTGTTATGCAGTCATTTTTGTTGCTATTTGTCAAGCTTCTGTTTAAGGATTACTGTGTAGTAAAACATCAAGTTACTCATACTCACATCACCTCAGTTTACTCAGTAACTGAGGGCACTTCCCAAACATACTAACAAAGCAGAGTATTTTGAGTTTTATGTGACACTTGATCTAATGATTAGCTGCAACAAAATCCAGCCCTGCTCCTGCCTTGAATTCACACTAGGGACATAAGAGTTGAATTCCAATCATTACATCAGAAAACTAACCCTGCAAGAAGTTTCCTTCTGTCATTAGTTTCCTTCAGCGTAGCTTTTCGAATTAACCCATCACATGGGCAGATAAGCACTAGATCTGGTAACAAGGGATAGGAAAGAAAGTAGAGCCACAGCCAGTCATCACACCAGGGCAGCTGTAACAGAAGGATGTAGTCACAGCATGGGAACAGGCTTCCCAGAGCTGTTGTGGAGTCTTCGTCTCTGGAGACATCCAAAACCCAAGTGAACACTGTTCTGCACAGCCTGCTCTACGTGAACCTGCTTTAGCAGAGGGTTGGACTAGATTATCTCCAGAGGTCCCTTCCAACCCTGACCATTCGGTGAATTTTTTCCTATCAAGCAGGATACTCAGCTGAAAGGAAAGTTTGTTCGCACTACATCAGAGGCAAAGAATCAACTCTGAAGAAATTGCACAGCTTCTCAACATACCTGAGCGTTGACATTGGCACCAAACTCCAAAAGGCACTGAATCACCTCTTCTAGTCCCCAGCAGGCTGCCAAGTGTAGAGGTGTCTGTCCGTCATGAGCTTCCTCTTCTCCTTCTCCATTTGGGCCTGGCTTTCTGGGACTATTCACATCACAACCACTAAAACCAACACAATACAGTCAATTACATTTCACCTAGATGTAAACTTTTTAAACTGTTGCATACAAGAGTCAGAAAAAGAGCTGATCCAGCAACTGCTGACATTCTACAAAAGTACAAGTTCCTGGTTTTAATTTGACACGCCATCAAAAACATGATGCTAACAAGGCTAACAGAACATGCCTTAGGATTAGTCAGACTTCCCTAAGTGCCATCCACCCACCAAAAGTCTAGTGAAGCACATACCTGTTACTGGCTCAAAATGGCATTCAATTATTTATGCCAGGAAAATATGTACATGCACATTAGAAGGGTTGTATTTTAAAAGGGGGTCTGACCTGCGAATAAGAAAGCATGCTATCTGTTCACTGTTTTCATCAATAGCTCTATGAAGAAGAGTTTGTAAGCAGCCACTTGGTCCTGACCCCCAACAGGTTGAATCACAGCCATGCCTAACCTGGAAGGAGAAGCACAATGAGGCAGTGAAGGTTTTTTGTCTCCAGCAGGCTCCTACTACTTTATATAGTCCTTTACTAATGCTTCCAAAACATTATTCATTAGAGAAAGAATTTCTGATAGTTTATCTATTCTTGTGACAGTCCCTAAATTTCAGGAAGCTATTTTAATGTCTTCTGGACCAAGAAAGAAAGAAAAAAACAGGGTTTTTTTGTCTACTACATAATATTCAATTATGTAGCGTTTACTAACAATTCAGATAGTCACCCAAATACTCTGACAGACAAGTCTTAAACCAGTTTGGCTAAGAGTTACCTATCTTACTTTCAGCAACGACAAGCACCTACAGCAAGTCAAACAGCATCAGCAGACACTGCCTTGCAAGGTCTGGCCTGTTTCCTTGCTTTCCTATACATTCAGCTAAACAGAGACAGTTTTTTCAGGAACTGCATTCCTGGTATTTGTATTTTTCCACTACAGAAGTCCTTACTCAAGGAGTGGCACTTCAGACTAAGACTCCACAAACTATTTACAAGGTCTATACACAGGTAGTTTCAGTGTTGACTCTGTAAAGATTCTTATTAAATACCAGCACAGTCAGTCAAGTATTTAGTTACAAGCTTTATTTCTCAGGTCATCAGCACAGCTTTTAAACAGTTGTCTCTAGCAGACAGTAACTGGATAGAGACAAAGCTTTCAGTAACTTCCTTATGAAGGAGACATAAGGACATCTACTTGCATCTCGTAAGTAGTCTACTGGATCACCTATGCCTGCACACCAGTAACCTTTAAAGTAAATGTAAGTCTTAAAAATGCTATCAAGGCAACCTTTATAAAGATGCAACAAAACCCAGCACATACTCCAAAGTATACACATGGGTGTTCAGTTTTACTCCAGAAGCTGATCATTATACAAGTTTGGTATGCTACAGACTAACATTTTTAGTAGATCCTTACTCCTTCCAGGATCAGGAATCCAGATAGCATATTCTATACTTTTATTACAGTGGCTGCAAGATATTTGGCTGTGCAGACTACAGTGTGCATAAGAGTTCCCAAGAAAAAGGAACTTCTGGTGAAAAAAAAACCTCTAGAAGTTAGACAGTGATATAAGGCTACACTGTTCTTTTCATGCACTGAGCTTGTTTTTGCTGGTGAGCCCTTTGTTGCTAGCAAGATGCACAAACCTGAAACTAAATTAAGTCAATTGACGGTCTTACCAGAGTTGATGCAATATCTTCCAGGTTATTTTCTAAGGCAAGCCATAAAGGAGGATTTCCTTTCTCATCTGGCACAGACATGTCTGCTCCCCTGGTACAAATGGCATCAACGACAAGAGGGAGCTGGTTTTTTATCGCTAGCTGTAAGGCAGTCTCTCCATCCTGTGTTCTGCAATAAGTAGTTTGAAGTGAGTTACTACTGTATTATAAAATTAGGCCTCACATTACAGTAGTTTACTGGTAAAGCCAAGAATTATCTCCTTATACAACACAGCAGTGTACTTCTGCTGTGGTAAGACCATGTGTTTCTACAGCCAAGCACACATGTTCGTTTTTGATCACAGCTATGTAGTTGACCTTTCACCAGCCCACCGCCCTTAAGGAGCAAGTGATTGATTTCGGAAGTTTGAAAAGCACATTAGTATTCTTAGCTCAGAGACACTACCATTTCCTTAAGCGCAGCCGTTATTTGAACTGAGTTCCTTCAGATCAAGCCTACTGCCACAGAATCAAAGAGCTTTGTCTGCACTGTGGTAACACTTCAAGCACAGTCAAAAACACAAACTATTAAAAACCTGAAGTTAGAACAGCAGTACTAGGCAGTTTGTACCCATGACATTGATTACAGCATAGACTGCCAAATTTCAAAGACAGCCTGTCAGTCACATAAGCAGATAAACGCAAGTCCAATATCAATTTGTCTATGAGACAGGCAGGAGGCAAGTTCTATCGCAACCCTGTTGCTGGAGCTAAATCTGATTAGTTTTCGATGGCAAAAACCATGCAGCTCCAACAAGCCCACAAACAGATGAGATTGCAGAAGTTTACTACCATGTCCCTAGGACTTACTTGTCTGTTCCACCTAGAATTAAGTGGCACCTCCCTCTGCAGCCTCAAGAGGAGGTACTGACCAATGGGGCTATATATAGGTCCAAGTTCACATATATAATCCTTCAGCCATAACTAGTGCCATAAAAAAAAAGCAAATGCATAACAATGCACAAATCATTGTTTGAAACCAGCTTCAAGCCGCTATATCATAAGGCAGTCATCACCACCTGCTCCTACATACATATCCATGGAGTAGTGTATCAGTTCAGATCTTACCTGACATTTATGTCTGCCTGATGTTCCAGCAAAAAGAGTGCACTCTTACTGTCTTGCCTCTGTATTGCCATATGGAGCAGAGTCTGTCCGTCTGACATTGTGTCATTTATGGACGCCCCAGATCCAAGCAGTTGAGCTGCTATTGTGTGCATGCCTAAAGAGTTAAAGCTCATTAGTGTTTACCTACAGTTCTGTAAGACAGACACTGAAGACTAACAAATAAACCTTCAAGCTGTTTTCAGTAATTAGTCAGATGCACCAAATCGGTGCTGGAGCCTAAGATTTACGTACCTGAGCTAAACCAACTCATGACTTTACCCAGCTTGAATATTCATTTACAGACTTACTGAATATGGATTACCGAGTCCTTCTGTCTTGCTCGAAGACACAAGATACGGTCTGGCATACAGCAGAGCTTTCCTATTAGTTCTGCCAACCTAATGTAGTACAGTCCTGCTTAAACCACACCTAGCTTAATCCTTCATATCACTGCAGACTTCTGTCCCAACATACATTATTAACTTTGGTATTACATTCATAAGCTATTCCCTTGAATATTGCTGTATTAGATGTTTAGGTTAGTTCTTCCTGTCTCAGGGCCAGATAAAAGCAATGGTTGAGAGAAAGCTGCATTTTACTTGCCTTTCATTGGAAAGGGAAGTGAAAAGCCTGGACAGTAAGGGTGTTTGTTACATGTGGATGACATCTAGCACTCCTGTACAGAGTAACATCTCTAAGCATCCTGCCACATCTGAAGTCCAGAGTATGATTAGTCATCTCCCATACAGCTGCTGCTGCCAGTTCAGCAGGACCACACTTAAACTGATCCAGTAGTGACCACACCACCTCTTCCTTTTGACAATGTCCTGACACTGCTGAAATGTCACTTGGCTGTAGCCAGAAGTATCTTTTCCCCAAACCACTCCTCCGCATTTCAGATAACGAAGCATCTCAATCAGTATTTCGACTACCATTCCCCTTGGTGAGCTACTTTTAAGTAGCTCTTTTCCCTTTGTAAAGGTCAGGGTTATTGTATTAAACTGCACCTAGAACAGAGTTAACCACTAAGACACAATACAGTGATCTGATATTAAAACTACCAGGGAGCTCACAGTGGAACAATTCCACAGAACTGGAGTACAGTCATGGGCAAGAGGCTCCAGGCTACCTGCTGGTCAACAAGGGAAGCTGAAGGGCTAGAAAACTATTGGTAAGTCAGATGTGAACATTCAGTTTTAGAACCTGAAGAATCATCTAAAGCTCTCCTTGACAGCTTCTCATTAGTAGTGCAAGCCAGGACATGAACACACATCTGCTGTTTTGTCTTAAGATACTTTTTTTTAGTTCACAACAAAAAAAGATGAGAATTACAAAGATATGGAAGCTATGAAAGCACATACCGGTCCAAAGAGCCAATCCCAGCACAGTCTGATCTCTCGAGTCCTTTAGACTAAAGTCAGGAATAATTTGCAAGTTGTTGGTAGCATGAAGAGCATTAGCTACAAAAAAAGCATAAAAGCAATTAGAACGTTCTTGTGCTCAACCTGCAGTTGCACACTGAAAGCTCCATGAAGTAGCAATGTCACATTTTGAAGTAGGCTGTTCCTTCAGTCAGCTTGGAAGGTCTGCAGAAGACACACCCCAGATGTGATACTGCCTAAGATTTGGGTAGTATTACCACTACTGCCTAATCTTAATACTTACACTACAAAACATTCAACTTTTTAGCTAAGAGGCTTAACATGCCCCATATCCACCTCCATTTTCAAACAGGGTAGCCTATACAAAGCTCTGAGAATGAGGAGCGGAGGCTGTGCTGCAAGGTGATGGCAGCATTCCTCCTCCTCAGCTCCCTGGCATGAAGAATGTTCTCCCCAGTTCACCTATGCCCTTCTAAATCCCACTTATGACAGGAGACAAAACAGGCCTTGCTTCAGCTGTCAAACTCCCTTCCTGATGCTAGAAAGGAGAAGCTGAACTAGTAGCATAGAATAAACTGTCACCTGTTAGTATTTCAGTACTCAAGTCTCCACTGTAACACTAGTATTACTCTGTACAAAGTCCTCTTACTGAAAGAGTTGTGGGAGGCAGAAATCTCACCACAGGAAAATGCCTTTACCCGTATTTGATTCCAGCATTTACCTGAACTAGATGCTTTGACAGGGAGAGAAAAGGAGCCTCAGGCTGTACAGCTGAGATCAAGTGTTCAAGTCCATTATCTACTGTGGAGAATTTAGAAAGATTCACGGCCAAATAGTCTTAAAGAGCAGATTATTTAAGACTATGTTTAGCCAGTCTTATTAACTGCTCTACCTAAGCACCATTTATTAGTAGCTCATCAAAACACAGTTTAGATGCCATCTTGACGCACTGCTCTACTACACCATCAATACAGTCTGAACCAGAGAAAAACCCTACCTTTTTGTTCCAGGATGACTGATACCACATCTGGGTGATTGTAAGCAATTGCCATGTGAAGAGGCGTTTGCAAATAAACATTCTCTGCTCTTGGAGAAGATGCATCCTTCTGACCAAGCACTGCTTCTGCCGTCTGGATGTTCGGATTGGCTCCTTGTTGCAAGAGTTCTGCTGTCAGGTTTGCTAGGCCATGCCTACAGGCTGTATGCAGTGGTGTTTCTCCCTTTAATAAACGGGGTACTAGGTTAACATGGAGAGAAGTAGCTTTTAAGCCACTATGCCCACAAGAATTGGTGCGAAGGCTTGAACACCCCTAGTACCTGAAGTTCCTTAGGACTTTCAAACTACATGAGTTTGCCTGTATTTATAATATTATATAAAATATATATAATTATAAATATTATTTATAATAAAGGACTTTATTACAACAGGCAGTAAGGGAACTGTTAAAAGCATGTTAAGAACCAGTGATGCTGCAAGAACAGTGCCATGAAAATGCAACAGTTGTCTGATCACCAGTAAATCTCTGAAAACATGCAAAAGGCTCCACAGGTGTTCCAGCTTGCTCTAAGCTATGGTTAGCAGCGAGAGATCTCTGCTATCTTATTTCTGAAGAGAAATAAGGAAACTTTCAGACTACAGTCTATACGTTTATTTTTACCCATTTGTTTTGGTGGTTGACTTTTGCTCCATGAGTTGCTAGGAAGAGAGAAGCTGCCTCATTTCCTGCACCAGCTGCCCTCTGAAGCAAGCAGTTCCCTGAAAAAAAACCATAAACACTGTTAGAGTGCTATTCCAACCACACTGATACTAACAAGTATGCTAGTGCCTACCTCCTACCTTACAACATTAAAATTTGAAGCCACAAGGAAAATCCTACCTACTAGTAGTCCCCTTGCAACACTGGACTATCATGTGCACTATCATTTAGTGATTATGCTTTTTGAAACTGTAAAGAGGATATTAAAACTTGGCAAGGAGTCCAGATTTTCTGTCACTTCCTGCAAGTCAGGCTCAGCTTGGGACTGTCAATGTTCCAGCTCTGGGTAAAACTACTACCACCTACCATTTTTAGTGCAGCAAATGCTGTTGAAACCTCTCATTCAGCCCCTCAGAGTGCAGTTCACATTAAGCAATTAACTTACAAGCCTTCCATCTACACAGAAATACAAACCTCTTTTTTACCTGTTACTGTGTCTGGAGCATCTGTATTGCTGCCTCGTTGGATCAACCTTGCTGCAAAACTGTTCTCATCAAATGAGGTTCCATTTACAACAGGAGCATCCTCAAAAGGGTTTACAGACTGATCAGACGATACAGTGATATACTGAACTGCAAGCCACAGAGCCGTGCTTCCTTCATGATCCTTCAGCTCCAAGTCTAGTCTAAAAATAAGAGTTAACATTCCCCAATTTATACCTTAAAAAGTGGTTCTCCAGCGCAGCTTAAGTTTCAAGTGTCTGAACAGCTGTACTAGCTTATCTACTACCTCACTGACAACTTTTGCTTGCCAAGAAGCCTACTGTAGCTCCAGTTACTCCAGAGAATCCGTGAATACTCGAAACAGGCAGGACACCTTTTAGTCACTACTAGATTTAAGCTTATTGCTCCTAGGAGAAGCACAGCCCTGGTACATTTGGGCTCCTACTAAGTCTAACAAAGAAGCAAATCCTCTTGTATTTGAGTAAACTGCGTACAAGAGCTGCAAATTCAACTACAAAGAAACTGAGTCAAATGAAGTATCCTGCTCCATCGCCCTAAGCAGTCACCTGTATTAGCTTTAAGCAGAAGCCAAGTTGAACTCAAGAATATGTTCAGACATTTAAGAGTCTTATTACTCCTTTTAGTTCCACTACAAATGAAGTTATTGCTACATTATTTCACCTAGTCCTCTTTGAAAAGTACAGAGATGCAGTTTGCTTCCTCTTTACAGTAGGGCAAAAGCTTACTTGCCTTCTGGCACTGTTCTAGCACCTCAAGTTACACAAAGCCTTTACACTTTTGCATTCCAAGCCTACTGCTAGCCTTATTATAAGGCAAAAAGGCATAGATGAGTTGTTAAACCAGTTTTTGTATCTTCACTGCACAATGAAACCTCAGCATAATTTTTACATTTCGGTGAGACTTACTGTTTGCACTGGAGCAGCTGACTGAACACAGATTCATTCCTAACCACAATTGACACATGTAATGGGGTCCTGTAATCAGAGCAAGATACAGTCACGTTAGTAATAAGCTTAAGATCTCGCCCCTGGCCCTCAACATAGCCCTACCGATTTAAAATGTTAACTTTTGTCTCTGCTTGCAGAAGGGCACAAGCACATCTTGAAATAAAGAGAAATCTATCCTTTTAGTGGACACTATTCCATTTAATTTAGCAGTAAGCAACTCTTTACACTAATGTAAAAGCTAGCCATCAAGGAAAAAGCACAAGAGCTTGACCTATCAGAATTGAGTAGCTTATGTACTCTTAAGTCTTCTACATCATTTTACATACTTGTTTGCCAGCTCAGCCTAACCTATTAAAGCAGCTCGCTTCAGATAAACACACTGCAGATACTGGCTCTTTTGAGATCATTTCAGTTTCACTGACAGTTTCAAAGAGAAGTATATTTCAGGAATACTAGTTGTCATCTTGGTTAGCTTGCTTTACTGTTCAGTAATTCAATAAAGGCAAACTGCGTGCCACATGTCCTAACACAATCAAGTCACACCAGCTTTCTATAGCTGGGCTATGTTTAATGGGTCATGACAGGGTACCATTCAGCCTGCACAGCTTTCTGCTTTAAGTGCTACCCATAGGTCTCAACCTGGATTAATGAATTCACCTTTCCTGCTTCCAGCATCACCTGTGCTTTGCTGACAGACCTGAGCAAGTTCTTAGCAGGCTACATCTAATTTATACAGTATTATCTGTTAAACTGGTAGTAGACTTGACTTTACCCACTATTTACCTTCCTTTGTTGTCCTGCATATTTGGATTGGCTCCTGCCTGTAAGAGGGACTCTGCTATCTGTGCCATCTCTGTCATAACATCTGGCAAATGCTTCTTGGGGCTGTATGATGCCACAAGGTGCAGAGGAGTCTCCTGGTCTCCCAATGTAGCAGCATTCACACGGGCACCATTTTTAATGAGAAAGTTTGCAGCAAATTTATCTCCTTTTTTGAAACAAAACCAGGTTATTTATGGAAATATACTTCAGACAACTCCAGAAAATGGATACACACAATTTACCTCCATACCATACAATTATGCCAATACAAGTGTTGCTCTCAGAATGCCTTAGCAATAGGTAACTTCAACAACACTTCACTGCAAAGCCAGGACTAAAATATTTCCTAACAACCCCTTGGAAAAAGTTTTTTGCCCAGAGGTTACGTGTGACTCAATTTCACACGCTAGTTGACTTGTTATGGTGATGTGGAGTTTGCTAGTTCCTCTATCAAGATAAATCCATTGCCATTTTAATGCACAACTGGACAAACTGTGACACAAAACATACAAGTAGTTTTTGAACAAAAGGTACTATTTCAGGGCATCAGTCAAAAGTGTGTAGTTGAAGTCAGTCATCATCTGTTCAGTCTTGCTACAAAAACAAGCAATAACACAGCCTTTGCTCTTGAAAGTTTAGGCTCCATTATCAATAGGGTAAGAGCTTCAACAGTCAGGACCCACCACACATGGCATTCTTAAGAACTCCCTCCTGAGAAGTCAGGTCCACTTCAGTACATGAACCCTTGGACTTGAACCGCCAAAATGTAGAGAATGACTTCAGAATACTACTAATTCCCCTTACTCCAAAGACTACTTTGTACAGATACGTTCACAGGTTGCTTGTCCTGAATGCAAGACTGGAGAACAAAGACGACTGTTCACCTGTTTAAGCAATACAGATTGCTCTATTATCTCTGCCAGCAAACCCCCAAATCTCATTTTCTGATTTCCATGTCTCATTCCCCCACTCTCCAGTGATCATTAGAAATAAGAATCATGTGAAAAGTTCAGACAATTTGCTTTAGCTCCATTTCCAGAACATGTGATTGTTAACAGTGATTAATTCACTGATGCTTTAGTTACTGAAAAGCAAGCATTCATTCTCAGAGCTCTAGCTTAGCCTGAAAGCAGACATTAGAACTAAAGGACAAATGCTAGTATTAAGAGCAGCCTGCTGCAATCTTTGTAGTGCTTTACAGGGCTGCAGCCATCACAACACTGACCTATGCCTAGAAGGTCTCCTACTCCTCCTGCTGAAGTTTCAATCACAGGATCAGACACCAGCATTACCCTGTTCAGATATGTAGGAGATTAAAGGAAGAAGTAGGGAGCTATATTTTGAACTCACAAAACTTAAGCTATTTCTAAGAGCCCAGGAGAGCTTGCTGTTAAAAATAAACTTATCCTTTTAATTTGTGGCACTACAATACCCATTAGGTCCAGTCACAGTGTTAAGGTTCAGGTTGTGCTTGGCTTTCAGGAACAGAGCTGTCAAAGACATCAGTGCAGGCAACTAGTAGCACAAGGCATTTACTACAGGTTTTTACCAGACTTTGGCCATAGGCCAAGATGCTGCTGCTCCAAAGCCTTCAGAGTGCTGTGGCAAAGGCAGCCAGGTCCTACTGCACTCCAGTTCTCCTAAGATGTGTTTTCCACTCTAAGGTGGAGAACAGCTCAAGATAATCACACAGTTGTACTCCAGCCCCACTCTGATAACTACGCTACCATTCACCAGAGCTTTGAAGATATTCAGACTGCATAGAAGCACCTCCACCTGCTCCTCATCTTCTTCCAGTCAGTTTTTTCTCCCCTGAAACTGCTGTCCAGTAGCAAGGAGGCTTGCTGTTAACAACAATCACAAAGCAGCATATACTGCATTCAACCCAGGTCCAGAAAAAAGCTTCATCTTTATTTGTGCCTACACTGTCATGACTGATTCAACTATTTGTCAGAAAGACATTGTATTGCCAAGTTAGAATATTTCCAGTATCTCCCTACATTTCTTTCTTTAGCAGGCAATACTCTATTGGATCGCTTCTGGATGTCAGATAGCGTAAGTTTCGTTTACCAGCCAGCAGGCTAGCTTTCAGATCCCAAATAAGAGTGAGTTTGGTTTTACATTTCAAAAAAGAACTAGGACAAAGTTCATTTGTGACTGTGATTCTCTAGCTTAGCTAAAAGTGACACAGGAATGTGTATTCCACAATGGGAACAACTGAGTTAACAAGGCTTCGTATCTTATTTACTTACCTCTTTGGATGGCTTTATGTAATAGACTCCAGCCTCTCTTGTCTGCCCTATCTACATCAGCCTTGTAGTTGACCAGTGTAGTTGCAATACTCTCCAATCTTTGGGAGAGGGCTAGATCCAAAGCAAGATCTCCATTGTGATCCAATTCATTGAGCTTCCCAGGAAGCTACAACACAAATTCAGTCAAGTGACATGAGTTAGAGGCATGCTCACCAGACCAACATAGTATTTTAACAGCCCATTCCAACTACCATAGTGTCAGATCTTCAGTTCTAGTGCTAAAGGCTAGCGTTGCATATAAGGAAGCGCATCTTAGACAGGAGAACAACCAGAAGACTAGCATCACCACATAAAAGCCTGCCCTGAAGGTTGTTCAATGAGAAAACAGGAGTTTTGTTTGCAAGCCTCATTTAACTCACAGGAAGAAATACTAGTACAGTCTTAAAAGATGCTGCCTATACAGGTATATTCAACATCATACTAGGAAAAATTATTCAATTATTGCTTTAAGATACCGCAAATCCCAGCTGGATTAGCACCTAACCAAGTACTGCTATAGTCCCAGCTTCCAATTAGCATCCAAGGTATCTTAAAGGACTAGTTAACAATTCTTGATAATTAATACTTGAGTAATTCCTGCTTCCCCCTTGTGCTACAGTTTATTTGCTAGTTGTATAGTATCCATCCAAACAGAATACCTGTTATTTCAAACATTCAATAGAAAAGTGGGTTTTTTCCAAAGAAATTATGTTTAGTGAACTGCCATGAAGCAGCAAAGTTGACTAGTATACCATTCAGCTTTAAACATGTATAGCGATATCAAGTATTGGATTTTATTAGATACGATCTGTTGCATGCAAGATGTTTTAAGTGTCATCAATCACTTCTGAATTATGTGTTTATGGAGCCTTTACCACTAGACCTCCACTACATACACAGAGGTAACCATGGCAATGATAAACATGCAAATAAGAATTAGTTACAAAACAAACCAACTAAAAAAAAAAATCAATAACAAGGCTCAGACTGGTAGCTACAAACTAGTTATTTGAAACACCAAACTCTAGAAGACAGATCAAGTCTGTCTCACTGTACCTGTGAATCCATTTCAATTAGATACAGAAAGACTACATCTTCTCTCTCAACTTTAATAGCCTTATGCAAGGGATATTCCGTCTTTGACTTGAACATTTTATACAGTAACTGAGCACTCATGCTACTGAAGTCTTCCTTACGCAAGTCATCCTAGAAGCAATAAAAAAAGGGTAAGCAATATTCCCGTTCCATTTCTAAACACGGCATCGTACAATATAATCATGAAGTTCAGAAAACAAGTTCAGTTAAAAGCTCCATTTTGATAATATCACAAGAAGGAACAACCCAAGACAGCCTATTAAGGCTAGGAAGAAACACTCAGGAAGCTTTACATCTTACATTTTAGTGTCAAGATCAGTTTTAGTGAAATTTTTCTCCCCTTTTGTCTACAGATATGGAAAACTAGCGCTTTACCAAGCATTACAGTAGATTAACATCTAGCCTCTAAACTAATTCTCTATCTGGACTTAAATCACAGATTCGTTTCCTGACAAAAAAGCCTACATCTATTAAAGACTGACAACTGCAGAACTTTGTATGTTTAAGTTTGATAACTTTTATTCGGAGTTTTTCCAAAGACCTTAAGTTTGAGCTAGTGCTTGTTTGACTAAACAGAAACCACCTCATTCCAGGGAGAATACAGTGTCAGAAGCTCTGAGCCAAAAGCAGGAAAGAGTTAAAAATCACTAACCTGCAAGTTCAGATATAAGAATTTTCTTCATATATTTGTATCAAAGCACTCCCCTCCGGCATCAGCCAAACAAAGAAACATCCACATGTAGACGATGCATTCGAGATTTTGAATAACCTAAATCCTCACACGCTACTCTGCTGTTGACAAGTCTGAATTTAAAGGCTAATCCATTACTCAGTTAATCAAACCTTCCTCAAAGTAACAGATCCGAGCTACTTCCAAGTCTGTTGCAAGACACCTTGGCACTTCATTACAGAATATAAACTCTTCCCTGGCTTCCAGGGATTATTTTCAGAAGTAAAAGCAGGCCTGGGATTTGGGATCTGTGTAGATTGAGACAAACTACGGATGAACTTCATCTGGAGTACAGATTTGGTAAGAAACCCTCTTGCTTATTAGAACAGTCCCTTTGGTTTGGTTCATGTTTAAGGAAGTAAGATGCTTTTTACAGTGAAGTATTCCAGTGAACAAAACTACTCTTCAGGCTATAAGCTACTTCCCTGCAGTTGAGACATTCACACCGAGACAGACAACAGACAAAACCTCTAAAGACAAAAACAGATCTTAGAGGAGGAATTCACTGTGCTTTCTTTCAAACATATATATTACAAATTAGTATTGTAGAGAATACCAAATAACACACAGCATCAAGAGCACATACTATAAGGATAACCGAGACAGATAGGAAGGGAAATCACTCCTGCCTCAGAAGCAGCCCCTTCACTCACACAAGGGGGCAGGACAGGCAGACTTGACAGCTTTTTATCAACACTTGCTCCTTGCAAACATACAAGCATCAGCATTAATAGGTCACCTTAGTCACTGAAAGTTATCAGGAATCCATGTAATCCCCATCCATCCCAACTGGAATGCTTGAATGCTAGCATATCAAGAGATACTCCTGAAGTTAGACAGTACAGTAAGTTAAGCAAAATTCTACTCATTAAGTTCCAGTATTCTGCAAATATTTTTCTTCTGGGTTTCTTCTGACAGTACTTACCCAGTGACTAGCAATTATCTCAGCACAATAGTTCAGAAGAGTGCTAGCATTCAGCTCCTCAGCAGTCTGATAGAAACGAATGCAGTTCCTGACATTAACTAGTGACATAACACCTTTTTCACATCTGTCAAAATAGGAAAGCCAGTGTTCAGTAGCCAGGAAACAGCTTTACTGCAATCACCATCCCATGCTGCAACAAGGTCCTATATACTCCTTTTCCCAGATGCCAGCAGAAAATGGCTTGGCCTTAATTTAAAGTATGTTTATAGTACTTAGCCTTACAGTAATCGGAAGCCCTGTAAAACAGTTTCCAGAAGAGCAGACCTATTAGAGTCCATCTAAGCTAAGGTCCCATGACAACACCCCATACCACAGGAGCCTGCAAGTGGAGACAAGACATCTTACATCTCCCAAGGGAACAAAGTGCAGTTCATTTACTGTTATAAAGTAAGGAAGAGGTCTATCTTTGCAAGTACTACAGTGATCCCAAGCAGCTTTTGTGCCAAAGTTAGAAAAAGGCACAGCATATACAGTTATTAAATACAGAGAAGGGATTAGCTTTAACAGCCGATCCACCTAATCTTTACATGCGTGAAGCTACCAGTTTGAGTCTACAGGAAGAAAATTCAAATACCTGAAAGAAAATATGAAGTTAAATATATTCCTGTGATCTCCAAGCAGATATTAAGACCACAAAAATGGATTGTCTCCAGATACAGATGAGACCCACGCAAAATACTGAGGGAGCTGGCAGAAGCCCTTACTGAGCCACTTACCAATTAGCAGTCCCAGCTAACAAGGGAGGTCCCAGTTGACTGGAAGTTAGCAAGTGTGACACCAATCTACAAGAAGGGCCAGAAGGAAGATCAGGGGAACCACAGGCCTGTCAGCCTGCCCCCAGTGCCAGGGAAGGTTATGGAGCATATCACCTTGAGCACCATCATGCAGCATGTACAGGACAACCAGGTTACCGGGCCCAGTCAGCATGGGTTTATGAAAGGCAGGTCCTGTTTCACTGACCTGATCTCTTTTTATGACAAGGTGACCTGCTTAATTGATGAGGGAAAGCTTGTGGACGGTGTCTACCTGGACATTAGTAAAGCCTTTGACGACATTTCCCACAGCATCCTCCTGGGGAAACTGGCTGCTCATGGCCTGAACAGGTCTACTGTTCACTGGGAAAAAAACTGGCTGGCTGGCCAGGCCCAAAGAGCAGCAGGGAACGCAATTACACCCAGCTGGTGGCCACTCAAAAGCAGTGTTCTCCAGGGTTCAGTGCTGGGGACAGTCCTGTTGAATACCTTCATCAGTGAACCCAACAAGGGGATCAAGTGCACCCTCAGTAAGACTGCAAATGACACCAAGCTGGGGGGGAGTGTTAATCTGCTTGCAGGTAGGAAGGCTCTGCAGAGGGATCTGGACAGGCTGGATCGATGGGCCAAGGCTCAGTGCAGGTCCTGCAGCTGGGTCACAACAACCCTACACAACACTACAGGCTTGGGGAAGAGTGGCTGGAAAGCCACCTGAGAAAAGGACCTGGGGGTGTTGCCTGACAGCAGCTGGACATGAGCCAGCAGTGTGCCCAGCTGGCCAAGGAGGCCAGTAGCATCCTGGCTGGTACCTGAAATACTGCAGCCAGCAGGACCAGGGCAGCGATTGTCCCCCTGTACTTGGCACTGGTGAGGTCACACCTCAAATACTGTGTCAGTTTTGGGTCCCTCACTCCAAGACAGACACTGAGGTGTTGGAGCGCATCCAGAGATGGGCAACGGAGCTGGGGAAGGGGCTGGAGCACAAGTCTGACCAGGAACAGCTGAGGGCACTGGGGGTGTCAGCCTGGAGAAAACGAGGCTGAGGGGGGACCTTCTCACTCTCTACAACTACCTGAAAGGAGGCTGTAGCAAGATGGGGGTCAGTCTCTCCTCCCAACTAAGGACTGATAGGATGAGGAAATAGCCTCAGCTCTCAAGTTGCACCAGGGGAGGTTTAGGTTGGGTATTAGGAAGAAATTTCTTCAGTGAAAGGACTGTCAAGCACTGGAACAGGCAGGCCAGGGAAGTGGGAAAGTCATTATCCCAGGAGGTGTTTAAAAGACATGTAGATGTGGCACTTAGGGACATGGTTTAGTGGTGGACTTGGCAGTGCTGGGTTAGTGGTTGGACTCAGCCTTGCAGGTCTTTTCCAACCTAAACAATTCTATACCTACCAAGCTGTCTAATAATTACTAGTAGCATATTGTACAAGGACTTGCCACTAGACTACTATGACCAGACAACAGCTGGTTGTTGGAACACGTAGGTAGCAAACATGAAGACAGTTTTAGGCTGGTACAAAGCTTGAAGGCAGTTTTAGCATTGACCTTACAACTCAACTCCTTTGATCAAAAAAAATTAACAGCAATTTAGTTTGCTTCATGTTGAGTCACTTAAACCATAAATTACGAGCATCATGTGCTGCTGCAGCCCCCAACACCCCTTGGGCAAGAGATTATCAAAGGGTACTGTATCTTTGACCAAATTTAAGGCTTCAAAGTTGTACAAACTGAAATTTCTTTGTGTTTTGTACATTCAGGCTTCTCACTAACTCCATGTAGAGCACTCTACATTCAAGATAACAACCTAGCCCCTACTAGTGTGGTGTAATCAGTCTCCTCAAAATGGCAAAGCACTGTACTGTTACATCAACTTTCTTACGAAGTTGCCACCAAGATGCACAGAACAGCTCTTTAAGTTAAATATTTTTCACTTGTGGTATTTTAATACTGCAAGCTACTTGCTATTGATTCTTCCTAGCATTTTCTAACAATTCCTTTCTTGCAGCTCACCACAGCTTGTTACTAATATACTGATCTCTACTTCCTCTTAATGCTTAATTAAGGTTATTAGTCTGACTGGGAGTGGAACTGGAAAGTAAGCATAAAAGCTTTAAGAAAGACCACTAGAGTTTAACTGTAGTGCAAGGCTTCATGTCCTGTGATAAACTGAACGGTCATGCTGTATTATTAAAAACTCAAAGCTTTTAAAAAGCAAAATTTTATCCAATTGCCAGTAGCTCTCATCTTTTTTCTATTCAAACAAGGTTGAAGAGTTCAAAAAGATTCACTGTATTTACCAAGACTCACCTTTCCCTAAGCAGCTGGAGCTGAAATCTATTAGCTAGTTTCATGAGCTCTGTCAAGAAGATATCATCTTCTCTTAGCTCAAGTTCATCTGTGTAGATCCACCGCAGCATTGCCATGGTTACCTCTGGGTCAGCATCTGGTACAGAGAGCAACAGGGATTAATAAAATACTCAAAGAACAATCACCTATTCAAGTAGCTGCTATTCCTCTGACTTAAAAGCCACAGCTACCTTGGAGAAAAAAAACAAAACAAAAACAACCAACCACATTGAAACTGTACTGCTTTAGTTTAATCAAAGTGTCAAAACAGAGGCAAAACTGATCTGAATTTTAAGCTAGTAACAATGCTGGCACCAAGCAGGAAAACCTTTTTTTCCATTGGAACACCGTGCAGAATGCAGTGAGCCCTATAACATCTCCTACCTGCCACATAAATATTGCATATTTATGTGTTAGTGATGTCCATTTAAAGTCTTTGGTCTCTTACCTATGGCTAAATCCACATCTACATGTGACAACCACAAAGATGGCCAGAGGGCTGGAGCACCCCTCCTATGGGGACAGGCTGAAAGAGCTGGAGTTGTTCAGCCTAGAGAAGAGAAGGCTCCAGGGACACCTTCTAACAGCCTGCCAGTACCTAAGGAGGGCCTACAAAAAAGCTGGAGAGGGGCTTTTTACAAGGGCCTGTAGTGACAGGACAAGGGATAATGGTGTTAAACTGAAAGAGGGTAGATTTAGATTAGATATAAGGAAAAAATTCTGTACTGTGAGGGTGGCAAGGTGCTGGCCCAGGCTGCCCAGAGCAGCTGTGGGTGCCCCATCCCTGGCAGTGCCCAAGGCCAGGCTGGACGGGGCTGGGAGCAGCCTCGACTGGTGGAAGGCATCTCTGCCTGTGGCAGGAGGTTGGGCTAGATGACCTTGAAGGTCCCTTCCAACCCAAACCCTTCTGTGATTCCACAACTTAAGAATCCTCCCTCTTTTTTATTATAGCCATATGTTATGAACTGTTGCATTCCAACAAAGGTACTTACACCTTGGTAATGACTTCCAACTGCTAAAAACCATTTCTAGGAAAGGTGCAAAAGAGTCAGTTTAAGAAGCTGGTCAGATTTCAGTGTTTACAACACTGATCAGATGCCTGATGCTTTTACACAGCAAGAAAAATAGAAGCATACACCACAAGACTCACAAGCCCAATGGCCAGGGACCTTTGTCACCTAGTCAGAAGTATAGTGACAATTCTACTTACAAAGATGTAGATGAGAATTACTCCACAACATAAGATCAGTCCAATTACAAGAAAAAGTTAGAAAAATAATGTTCGTCCCTTAAGCTGTTTTGTTTTTAGAACAAAACCATACATTTTTAAGACACCAAGATACTCATCCAGAAACATCTCCTTTACACAAAGGTTGTCCCAGATTATTTTCACAGTACCAGGCAGTACTTGGCATAGAATAGACTGCCTCCTAAGAAAGAAAGAGGAGGTTTTAGTAAGGCACGTGTCTTTTCCAAATTTGAAGTAAATCAGAAAATCTACTGAAGTCAGCTCTGCCTTGGCAGAGCTAAGTGTTCATTTTCTCCCTCCCAACAGAAGAACTTGCATTTGTCTCTTTATACTCTTCTTAAAGACTAGAAAATTCTGCAGATTACATGACCTTTAAAAAACACTCAATTTTAAATGCTGCTTGTATTCTGAAAGTAGGATTCAGACAATCTCAGCTTGCAAGTTCTTAACAGAACCTGTTAAGAAAACCATGATAGATCTTAGGGAACAACTTGTTGCTTGCCACAACTATTTCATAACCTAATCCTTGTGCTATTTATAAAATTTTATAAAATAATCAATTTTACAGTAGGACACACATTTACTAACACTTCTTTTAAAATCATTCTATAATAGAAAGTGTTTGCATTGTTAAATATGCAAGACTAGTTACATTTGAGATTCTCAGACTACCTTAAACGTGGAGCTAGGAAGGCTATGGACTGCCACTTGCAACAAAACTACAATTAACAGAAGAGCTTTTTGTAATCTTCTATTAGTATAGCACTCAAACTCCTTGGCATCTGTTTTCCTGTGGCTGCAGAAAGATCAGTAAATCCTTTTGCAAAAAAGCTTATGCTATCTCATAAAACTAGCTTGCTGTGACTTGCTTCTTTCCAGTTTGCCTGCACTTAGGTTTCATGATAAGATTAAGTGTGGAAAGCGAAGCCAATGCTCGAATATTCAACATGCCAGACAGCAAACTTGCTTAACTTCATGCCTGTTTTCACTGCTCACAAATTAATTGTTCAAGACTCTTCTATACTGTTAGGTACAGAAAAGCCTAAGAGGTTCAATCTGCAGAAACACTGCCCTGCGTTAAGTACATGTAGCAGCACAACAAAATACTCTTTAGAAAGCTTCTCTTTCTCCACTATTTCACCAAGGTACCAAACTGCCAAAGCAAATAACCTTTTAAGTATTTGTATTCATTTCCCACACACACTATGTTAACAACAAGTAAGGTATTTCCATGACATGTTACAAAGAAATTACGCACTCTACCTCTAGAAGCCCTATCCTTAGAAAAAAAGAAGTCAAGCTCCTCCATACAGATTTGTTTTTCATTATGCCTAGTTGACTCTAGAAAAGAAACAGGCCACCATTCTCAACCCCTGTTCATTAAAGAGAAAGAAGGTAGGTTATTGATTTAACTAGCACTAGCACCAAGGTCACAAGTGTACTACCATGTTTCAGAGACAGAGCTCTGCAATTAATGGATTAAGCACCAGTTTGTGAACAGTAGTAGTCGGAAAGGTATAGAAGTAACCTTTTCTCCAACAGGCCTTTCATCAGTCACCCTAAAGACAATCAAAGCATCTTATTACTAAGCAATGACTGACCTGACAGATCCAGCTCCTCTGTTGAGGCAAGGTTGGCAAGGCTCCAAGTATCACTGCGTGCTGCCAAGACAAATTTGTGAGCACTGATGCGCTTGTCCCCAACCTTTATCTTCAGATCACTGATAAGAGGAAAAAAACATATTCATGTATAATGCAGACTTCCCCTGTTCTTAGGTATGTACAGATTTAGCATCTCCATAGTATCTATGTCCTGGTATCCACATTTAGGTTTGAGTTACTTGAAACATCAAAAACATGTTTAATCATTTAAGTAGAACATGTTGTCAAACGACAATTCTTATTTCTCTAAGAAGAAATGCAACGAGTCATTATTTAAAGTGTTTGCGTGGGTTTTTTGGTTTGGGGTTTTTTTCCAACCATTTCTGAATAAATTGCCAGGGAATTACTGTACAAGATAGGAAAATCCAACAATCTTGAGGTTAAATATTTATGTCACAGTGTCCATACTAATACAGTCAGCTAAGCACCAACGGTTTCAGGCAAGACCAGCAAGAGAACAATGTTTCACACTAGTCTGAATACAAGGCAGACTCCAGAAACCCCAGTTCCCAAGACACTGGCTGTCAAGAACACTGATTTCATCCTGACCCCTTTAACACCAAGTTATCCTTTGCAGTTAGGGAGGACCTGCCCTGTTTACTTCAAAGTCCAATAGCTTGCAACGTTCTGACTGTGTAGGTGTACTTTCTAAACCATTTTCTATATCAAAGCAATGCTATAAACTACAGTACAACAATACAGAGATGTTAAGTAACAAAACTTGCACTGGGACTTGCTACCTTTCTCATTCCATGACTTGTAGGCCCTTTTAGACCACTTTTCCAAGACTTTAAACTCAAAAAGCTGAACAAAAATAAAGCAATCCAATTCTTCTGGCATATACTACCCAATAAATCTTTCACCCAGCATCCTACAGTAAGTTCTTGCCAGGCAAAGAGCCTTTTCTCAGGGAAGCTCTTGAGGACATGTTAGGGGAAGGAAACCTTAATCAAAACTATGTATTTTCTCATTACATTAGCGAAATCCCTTATTATATTGGCATTGCTTCCAGTAATAGCCAAGAAATTGGTAAGTGTCATTGTAGTCTCAGAACTAAATCAGTTAAGGGATCTAGAGTATTGAAGGTGATGGACAAGAAACCATTAAACCTAATTCTGTATTTTTGAATCTCAACACAGTATCATTTATACCACTAAGACCTGTTATACCATACAACCAGACAAGCCAAGTTAATAAGGCTTCTTCACACACTACAGCAATACAGAACTGGTTTCAAGGACACATCCTTTCAAGAAAGGAAGGCTTCCCAGCTGATAGATTAATTAATTGATGTATCTTCTACCAGCTAGGTATACATCAGTTTGAAATTACTTCTGTTCAAATGGAGTTTTGCTGTTGACAGTAAAGATGGTCAGTTCTCTTCAAACTTCTCTTAAGAGTCAGTCTCAGAGGTAAGCACCTACTTCGAGCTCTTTATTCAAGAACTGGATTTAGGATGCTACCTGATCTTCGCATGCTCTTCCAACTGCAATAAGGATTCCATTCGCACCAGGCAGTAAATAATTCTCCTTATCCAAGCCTAGTACCTACTGCAGTCAATAAAGTCAAAGGTTCCTGTAATGCCCCCTTTCCCAAAGGGGCATTTCTTACCTGTACTGCTCCTGCTGATAGAGTTCAGCTACAATGGCAAGAAGTCGACTGATAAAGGTGTCACTGGCATTGTCTTGGTTAGCCTCGGCAGCCAGAAGATTGCATCTCCTTTCTGTATCAACTAGTTTCTTCTGCAGCTTTACATACTCCTGGCGGAGAAGCATCAGATGCTTTTCCAGCTTGGCCACCTCCTCTGCAGAGGCACACAGTGTTACTACAAGACTGAAACATGCACACCTTTGTTTTGCATCTGAGCATAACTTCATCCTACAAGCACATTACATATCTAGTTTAATCACAGAACGCTCCAGTAAGAGTCTCTCCTCTTCCACAGTACTTCAGCATCTCCCCCAACATTAAACCTTTTATTTTATGTCACTGCTAGCCATAAACACATCGAAAAAATCATCAGAACAAAGTGATAGAAGCCACTTACAAAGCAAGTTCCCAAATCCTGTCCAGTCAGGAATGCCATAAGCTTTCTAAAACCATGGTAGTCAATGATGGTGGAAATTACGGTGGGGTAGGGGTCTAACTGTAATTCTTACGCATTTTTTCAGTGTAGTTAAGGTACCGTTTGACTTTACAGCTAAGGCATCAACCACAAGTGAGCATTAGAACAGTTGCTGGTGTACCTTACCTACCTCAGAGTACCTGACTGACCTGTTTAGAACTCCTCACAGTGTCAGCTAGGAAACTGCTTAAGAAAATGGCCAGAGTGGAAAACAGATTCTCCTCAGAATCTGTGTTTTAAAGACTAGCCAAAGATCTATAGAACTGTACTTACTACTAACACACACACATTCCTCCATCGGAGGCACTGCTAACAGGGACAGGTCCACGGTGGCTATTTCAATTCAGGAGCAGCACAGCAACAGCACCTGGGAGTCTAACCCCGATCAAGTATTTCCATCCCATTGCAGCACCCACTTTTCCACCACACGTAAATGGTCACTCCACAACATGTTGTGGTAAGTTAGTTTGCTGAACTCAACCCAGGTTACCTGTATGAAAAACCTCCATTTCACTGCTGCAAGGAAATACCTGCACAGGTGTTTAAGAGCAGCCCAACTTATGAATACTTAATTATGGATTAGTTGCAGAAATATGTGGTGCTCTATCATTGTGCTTAATTGATTATCACACACACAATCATTAAGTTAATGTTCCAAATAAGGTACAAATCCAAAACCAGTCCTAAACTGAGAGGGGCCAGTGAGGAGAAATTTTGAAGCTAAGCAAACAATTTCAGTGGCAAAGTTCCTACAAGGTTACTCCCTACCAGCCAGGAATTCATTGTTCAACAATTTTTCTCAAATATTTACTAAATGTCACTACTACAAACAATGAGAAACTGAGCTCTTTTGACCAGTGTTTTCTTCTTGCTTCTGCAGAGAAGTTCAAAAGCATAGCTGACCTTGGCCTTGCTCCAGCACAGGTCCCCAGAGCAGAGCATCCCATCCATCTCTAGCTCAGCTGCAGACACAATGTCTCATTTTGTCTTTCCTCTACGGACTACTGCAGCGAATGCTCTCTCATAAGTCTTTTAACTTCACAACTACTGTAATGGATAAACAGAGTAATTTACTCTTTTACTCTTCAGTTAATAGTACTTAAGCAGGCTTGGCAGTGTACCTCCTTCAACAGTCTTTTATTTAGCTTTACCCTTTAAAAGTTAATAGATACCATCTCCTTTGGGATATTTTCCTTATTCTATTGAAATACACTGCTTCAGAACTGTGCTATCAACACCACACCAGCCCTCAGAGGGTTTGAAATTCTGCTCTGGTCTTACTATCTAAAGATAAATGCAGTTTTGGCGTTCCCAGAACTAGAAGGACATGTTTCTGGAGCAACAGCTCCTTCCTGACAGATTCATGTGTTTAGGGTGGCACAAAGCAAGCCCCACTGTTACAGCTGGGAGAGCAAAAATCTGACAGCAGCTAGGAGTTATCACTGAAAAGACAATGAAACCCACATCAGAATTTCATGTGTGAACACCACGACTGTTTATATAGCAAGATTTTTAGGTGCCATACAAATTCAAACGCTAGGAATAACAAGGTGCCTGCTGAACCTCATAGCATATATCATCTTAAAGAAATACTGCATCTTCCAGTCAAACAATGAGACCGTGAAGGTGGGAATAAAGAAGCAGTACCAGGAGGTAACATCTCAAATCCTGTCATTTTGCCAAAGCCAGCTCATTCGCTCTGAATTACTCTGCAGTCAAGAGGACACAATGTAGAACTACCTTAAACTCTCAAACAGCAGTAGCTTAAGCTTTATGCTTAACCGACAATAAAGCTTGTTACTGCTGCTTCCAGGGCAATCGAAGACAATCACTACCTGCAGCGAAAGTAATTCAAGAACTGAAGCTTTGAGAAATCTGTTTCAGATTGACAGCATGCACTTCCTGCAACCTCAGTGAGAGGGACTGACAGGTAATTCCTACAGTAAGCAAATACAAGACTTGTAAAATCAGAGCTTCTCTTATTCTACACAAGAACATGCACACCAGTTGCACAGTAGCTACTACTGCACACCTGCAGACAGCATCTGATCTTACAGCACATTTCAAGTGCACATTCAAGACAGTCCTTGAGGTGCAGTTAATCAACATTCACCACAAAGAGCAAAGCCTCAAGTTTTCCCTGTACACTGTTCACTTAAAGAGTAAGAGAGCTGCTTAAAATAAGAATTGCTTCAAAAAGAGCACCCTGCTCCATTTCAGTTAGAAGCACAATCTCTATGCAAACAAGTAGCATCACAACTCCAGATTTTCTATAATCCTTTTGGAAGGAGGGAGGAGGGTCATAACTTAAAAAAAAAAATCAGTCTAAAGTGACCATTTATCTTCAAGCTGACAATCATTTTGACATAATGCCTACTATTGCCAGTCCACATTATGTATAACCATTCAGCTGACTCTCTCCCAAGTATAATGTACATCCACTGCACACATACACAAATCTAATGAAGATCTTTGCATCAAGACACTGAAAGGATAGCCTCACCGGAAGATACCAGTAAGTCTCTGGCTGAACATCAATCCACATGGATGAGTGAAGACAAAGTCTGGGTTCAGCAAAGGCATACACTAAGTGCCTCCTTTTCTGAGCCCACAGTTCAGGTATAGAGTTAACAGATGGCAAGAAAAGAAAACCAGTGTTTAACAACTTTCTGGCAGCTAGACTGGCATCTCATGGACTGGCAGAAATTTACACTCCACATCAAAGATTCTAAAGAAGACTTCAGAAGAGGCTTCTTATAGGAGAAGGCATAACAGTACAGCAACTGTACAGCTGAATCCAAAAAGATAAGTAGGGAGGCAACAGGCAATGGGGTGACAGATAGCATGTACCAAAAACTAGAGGGAGGGTCTAGCAGAACCCATCACACCCATCAAAAGCAGTCACAGAACCAATATGGATAAACTTTTGTTTACTTATGAAGTGGACACAAGAGAAATATTTCAGGAAAATGTTATTTCCTTACCCCTCAAGCCAGGTCCTTCATCAACTGCTCCATACCCCAAGCCCCACCTCCCCAAGGCTGTACAAGTTACTGCTTTCTTGTTCCTCCTCATTTTTGCACACTTAATGATCTTTACCCTGACAACCACCCCAAAAGTATCACAACATACTTCCTGCTGCTTTAGACTTAGGCATTAATCCAACAATTTCTACCCATGGCTGCATGTAACTTCATATTCTGTGGTATTGGTGGTACAGGACTTAACAGCAATTACAAAGGAAGCTCGGCTCTCGTCTTTAGAAACTGTTCAATGAACTTGTAACTAGTAATTGCAATAAATCCAATTCAGGGCTTCTATACACAGAGGCAAGGCTTCCATAAGAAAAAGCACTCAGCTTCTGAGTAGACAGCCAGTATGACAAGCTCCCTTAATAAACCTTCACTTTCCAGCTGACTCTCTAATACCATCAGTTCTTAACTAGAAAGTGTTGCTGCAAATAAGTACTTTGTTTGAAAGGACAAAATGAGTCCCTCTGCACAGATACCATAAGGAATTCAGTGGGCAGAGCTACAACTGCAGCTTATTACTCCTGTTCATGCAGGATCACTCAATGGTCATATACTTTCTTTAGGCAAAAGACCAGAAAGTTACATGAACTAGAGAAGAATCTTTTGAGAAGCACAGATGCCTGAAAGCGGACCTGCATTAACTGCAGGTTCATTCTGCAGAGCAGGACTCCGAACCAGAGCCTCATATCTCAGTGAGGAATGTGTCCCCACCTGAAGACAACTTTTACATCGAATGCTCGTTAGAACTGGATGACCAAGGCTTAAAAGCAAGCCTAAAAGGCTGGTCAGCTAAGACTGGAACCGTGGTATTTCAGCACACAAAAAGTCAGGAGCTACCCTAAGGATTTATTAAACCAGCTATACTGCAGCATCCTCTCAGCTGATGCATGCCAGTTTATTGGCATCTGCTACATTGTAGTTAATCTTCCACAAGTGCTTTTAAAATTCTACCACTGCCTGAGAACTGCTCTCCCAGAGTTGAAGGCTGTGCTTTTCAGACTGGAAGTCAGAGCCTTCATTTCCTCTGAAACTTGGGACATTTTAGCTCAGTTCACCGACTTGGTTTCCTCCAAGGAAGAAAAGAGGAAGCTTCTGTCTTGCAGGAAGAAGTAGGACTGTAAAAAACGAAGCGTTTTTTCAAATCCCATTACCGCAGTTAAATTAATTTTGAAACGGTGTAATTGATAGCCTCCAAGCAAAAGCAGAGCAGTCTAGGAGTCCTTAGGAGTCCTGCAGATTTCATCGGAGCCCGAATGTGACAAAAGGGGCGGCAGCAGCAGGTGCCCGAGAGGCTGCAGCACTTCCCAACGCCTCCGCGGCTCCAAGAGCAGCCGGTGAGGGGTCCCGCGGCCCCACAGCCCCGGGCAGGCGGCAGCGTCCACCCAGCTCCGCCTGGCCGGCCCCGGGCGGGGAAGGGGGCTGCGGGCCGTCCCGGCGGGCTCCCCACCACCCACAGCTACTCCGAACCCCCTCCTCCTAAAGGGCAAAGGGGGCCAGACCCGCCCCGCCGCCGGAGCTACCGGCCCGCGGCCCCAAGCAGGGCTGAGCCCCTCCCCCGCCATTTCCCGTTCACCTCGGGGGCGGCCTGTCCCACCCGCCGCGGGCGGGGCCGAACCAGCGGCACACGGGGGAGCGGCGTGAGCCCCACACGGGGGCAGCTGCCGCTCCCCTAGCGAACGGAGAAGCCAGCCCGGCCGGCGGCGCTCCCCGTACACCCGGCGGCCGCGCCCCGCCCGGCGCCTCGCCCGGGCTCCCCCCCTTACCTTCCGCCATGTTGGGTCCGGGGCCGCAACTATCGCGAGAGCCGCCGCCCGCCCCGCCGCCAGAGCCCGGCGCTCTCGCGAGACCAGCGCAGCAACCGCTCCGCTCCGGCGGCCGCCTGCCGTCAGCGGGAGCCCCGCGCACGTCAGGCCGGAGGGCGCGCCGCGCCGCTTTATCCCGGCGGCTCCTCCCCGCCTCAGCCAGGGAGCGGCCCCGGGAACCCGCCCGCCCCGGCCGCGCCCCGCCCCGCCGGCCCCGCCCCGCCCCACCCTCCCGGCCCCTCAGGAGGCGGTGGCGCTCCCCGGCCCGTGGCTCTCCGGTCCCGCCCGCAGCGGCCGCGGGCTTTCGCCGCCTCTGGCGTTTCTCTCCCCGGCTCAGATCAGGCGCCCTGCCCGGGTTGTCTCTGCGGTGCCTCCCGGCGGCGGTAGGACAGACCATGGTCGCCTCTGCGGCACAGCGCCGGCAGGCGGAGCTGGGGAGAGACGCCCAGCCCCGGGGACGGGACGGGACCGCCGCCGGCCGAGCGGCTGTGAAGGCCCGGCCGGGCAGTGGCCTCGGGCAGCCCAGGGCTGACGCGTGCCTGCCCCCGCTCGCCCGGCTGCGGGACCCCCGGCTGCGGGGCCCCTGGCTGCGGGACCCCCCGGTTGTGACCCAGCTGCGGCCTGGCTGCGGGACCCCCAGCTGCAGCCCAGCTGAGGGGCCTCCAGCTGCGGGACCGCCAGCTGCAGCCGAGATGAGGGGCCCTCAGCTGCGGGACCCCCAGCTGCAGCCTGGCTGAGGGACCCCTGGCTGTGGGACCCCCGGTTGTGGCCCAGCTGCCACCTAGCTGCAGGACCCCCAGCTGCAGCCCGGCTGAGGGGCCCCCGGCTGCAGGAACCCTGGCTGTGGGATCCCCAGCTGTGGGGCCCCGCAGCACCCAGGGCTCAGGGGATCGCTGTACTTTCGGCTCCTGCACCTAGTGCTGCTGTTTCAGGCAAGGTGCCCGGCAGCTGGAGCTGTGTCCGGTGGGTTAAGAGCGTGGTTCAGAGGCGAGGCAGTGGCCAGACCATTTTGTCAAGCCCTGTGTACAGCAAAGCCGACCCTCGGTGGCTTCATGGCTCCTGGTCTTCCCTGCCTAGGTGCAACAGCAGTACCAAAATACACTGATCCAGCGGCAACATTGTTTCAAGAGCAGATTTCAAAGAAGTGTTTGAACACATTACGCACAGTATTGTATTACAGACATAATTGTCTCCTTTCTTCCCATTAGATGATCTTTGAAAAGTCACTCTGCCTCATACCTGAAGTTTTCTGTGCCTGTGGGATAGAACAGCAAAACCAGAGTGCTAGGGCCAAGCTTCGAGAGCCAGCAACTGCAGTTTCCACACAGCGTCAAACACGACTCGTCTCATTTTTCACAGCTTGGTGACAAATGTGCACGGTGCTGCTACCTAGCTAACTTACACCACTGCTTCCCAGCTGCTACTGATCATCCCCAGTAACTGTGAGGAAACAGTTATTACTGCCTGATCAGATTTAGCCTCAGTTGAATATGTGAGTAACAACAGAGACTGGATTGCAAACTGCGACCATATTCTGCATCTGGGGAATCAGCAACCTCATCTTCTGCCGAGGATTTGCCTGGGCAGGAAGCTGTCTTTTTACAGCCTCTCTTTTAAAACCCAAGCACTTCCTGATCTGGCTTAAAATCGCTCGTACACGCTTCTGAAAATACGCAGAAATTGTAAGACTTGTGGTACTCCCCTGTTTGCACTGCGATGGCACCGTACTGCACCAGATGGTACAGACGCAATAAAAAGTCCACACCCATCGACCTACCAAAGAAATTAAATACACTTATGGTCACTTCAGAATTAATGTTCTCTGTTTATTGATCATCTAGTTTCAATAAGCATTTTCTAGGCATCACAGCAGGAAAGAATTTTAGCATGACAGCTGAACAGCCCTTCTTTTTACAAAGATCTCTGACGCGTAAGTGGCAGCATGGAGAAATCGAAAAAAAAGGAATCAGGGTAGCCATACTACTTCAATATTTATTTTAATTCCATGCTTTGCTTTTCCTTGACCCCCAGTGATGGAGTGTTACCTGGAAAAGCCACCATGTGCTGGGGGTTAAAAACAGCACAAGAACTCAGCCATGGTTACAAGCCTCCAGAACACAGAAAAAGTGTAATTTATCATCCAGTACACTGCCGGCCTACATAAACCAAACCAGATACAAGATCTTGGTACAGATGAAACGGAGTAAGAATGCTGGTTTACTCCATTGTTCACTACTTGTATGTACTGCACCTCTTCAATGCTGTTCCTATCTTGAGGCTAAGCAGAGATTTCTGGTTGTATCAGTTACCGTCACAGCCAGATTCCTTTCACGTGTGGGGCAAGAATAAATAAAAAGCCCACTGTGATCAGAGAAAAGTTAAAATAGGCCATCTCCATGCCCTTCAGAGGCTTTTTACAGCCTGGACATTTGGCACCAGACACTTAGCTGCCTCTCACTAGGTCACTGGGCATTAGCCATACCTGCAGCTCGTAAATCTCAACAGCATCCTGCAGGAACGCTCCTTCCTTTGGAATATCTGGGTCATGTGGAATTGCAAACCATCTGGGTAAGCCAAACAGAATTGGGTTTACATTTGAAAAATTTACAAAGAGGGGAAACCAACACTGCTGTGGAACAAACAGTTCTTCCAATACCACTGATGCAAGATTAATGTTTCCAGGCCTACCCCTTAAAGAACAAACAAGCAGCTCTTCTGGAGAACAAATGAGAAAAATAAAGCTTTAAACCATTTTGTGAAGTTTACAGATAAGTCAGTTGTGAACTGCATGTGTTGCTTAAGAAGACAAAACAGAGAACATTGTTGAACTTGCTGAAAGCAGCAAGTACCAATTATCTTGAATTGCTGCCAGCTCTTTAGACACACTGTGGAAAGGGAAAAGGGCGGGCAGCCCATGGAGGGAAGTCCACTGCTAGGTTTAGGAAGAGTAGCTTCTTCCCAATGTTTTGTTTATAGAAAGAATGGTACCGTGCCACTCATGTTCCACACAGGCCCAACATATATATAACTGAAAAAGTGTAACCAGCTGGTGGGAAAGAAACCTCAAGCAATTTTAGACAAGTACACAAACAGGAACTAAGATCAACTGTTATATCTGGGCACCAGTAACTCTGAAGTACTGCCTGCCTACATGAGCAGGCTATCCAATTAAAAGCAAATTTAATGATTTCTCAAGATAATTATTTACCAAATATGTTAATGTGGACATTAAACACATCTGTATCTAAACCAACTGTAGGAAAAAGTAGTATCTTTACATTTAAGTCATCTTCTACTTACTAAATGGCTTTTTTGGCCTGTATGGCTGTCTTGCCACTAATAATTGTCATCTCCTTCCATGCCACCCCACCCTCAAGAAACCTGTAATATATGCCTTTTAATATATGCATGTTGCACAGCAACCTGAAATGAAGTCCAGCCAATTAACAAATTAGTACTGAAGCCTTCTTCCAAGATGACTCTCTAACACTGGAACTCTTCATTTATTAGTGGGTTACTCTGTGCTGTTAGAAGCTGTGGTAAACCTGTGACAGAGCAGATAACAGTTAAGTAGTTGCAAGTTCCTCTTTCTTTGGTAGAAAGGTATTTCAGCTAGGCTTGGAAAACTCTTGTTACCAGATACTCCAATATTACTATTTGCTCACTGGAGGGCCAAAAATGGTTACAATAGGAAGAAAGGTGTGTATTTTGTTTGCTTTTTAATTCTTTCAAGATGAAATACAGTATGTCAAATTCAACAGATGTTTGCTGATGTTATGTTGTTGAAGATGTTCAGGTGAGTTGTGCTCCAACTGCAATCACCCTTCCTATTTAGATACTCAAGACAGCCAGTTTGACACATTATTATTGGAAAAAATTATATTTTGGAAGAACTCACTACAGAAGGTGACAGAATTCCAAAAATCAAATTACATGAAAATATACATCGCAATTTTCTTTGTACATTAGGTGAGGAAAACTCTGAAGTAGAAGGCAAAGAATATGAAGGGCCACAGAAGAGAGAAAAGGGATAAGGAGGGAAACTATTTTTGATACCAAACCCAGAAGTTAATCATTTGAAAGCCTACAGATGTGCATGCTTGAACTCAACCTTGAGAAAAAACAAGCCTCCCACACACACACCCCAACCCCACAAACAGGCAATGAAAAAGGCAAAAAAAAAACCCCCAAAACCAAAACAAAAACCATAAAAAGCAGCTCATTCCTATCTTGGACTAAATTAGTCAACTGAACTTCCAAATGAAAGCGCTCAAGTCCTGGAAGTCAAAAAACCAGCAGGCTGCTCAAGGGTGCTCCATGGCCAGTTTTATTGCTATACCCAATTCAAGAAGTATGTGCAATTGGGTTTAAAAGAGGAGTGGGAAGGAGAGGGAAAAAAAAAGAAAAAAAAAAAGCAGCAGCACCTTTGAGACTACAAAGGTCATCACAGAAGAAGACACAAGTAATTGATAGCAAATCCTTTCAGGGTTTAATTATGGAAATTTTAAGTTCTGATGGGGAAAATAAAAGGGAGCACATTTCCAAAAACCAAAAAAAGAGATACTAAACTTTAATAAGCAAGAGATTTTAATTAAGCATAGGTGGGTCAAAGGAAAATTAAAGCAGGGGGGAAAAAAAACCAAGACAACTTTATCCTAAATTGGTTTTAGTTTAACATGCTTCGCAAGTTGTTGTGTTTTTTTGTTGCTTTTTTTTTTTAAACTGATAGGAAATAATGAACAGGGAGAGAAAAACCTGCTAAAATCTTTAGAATTTACACGATTCTATTCCTAACTACAGACAGCATTATTTGGTACAATGTGTATTTGTGGATGTACATGAACAGTATATATATTATCCGGATCATGTTGTGCTATGTACACATCTTTACAATTCTTCCTGAAGGTTAAAGCAGTTCATTAGATTTCAAAATGCGTAATCATCTTGTGTTGGCACTTGTTAGGCTCTTGTCAGCATTGATAACTGGCATGTTTTATTGCAGCCCAGTTCCAGCCAGTGTTTGCCAACTTGTAACAACAGAAGTCCAGCAATAGGTGGGTAGAGTGCAGGAAAAAAAACAGTGCCATGTTTCTCAATTGGAGACCTACAAAGAAATCACAGGTATTAAAATAAAACCCCTCACCACCTCAATTATTTTAAAGAAGTTAAACAGTGTTTCAAGCACGATCATCATCATTTGTTCAAGAACTTCACATACCTCTAAACAGAAGATGCATAAATTCAAAGTCATCACCTGAGAAAGACTCGAGTTAGTTCGGCATACTGTGTTTCCAAGCTCAACTACCAGACTTTTGGGCTCCTGTTACCCACGTTGCTTGTCAAGTGCATAGTGTATAAATGTTTCCTTATCCACACACAGGGCTAAACACTTGTAGATTTATCACTGAAACTTCCGTGCATCACTTACTGTGAACGATGGATGCTGCTTCAAAAGCGAAGTGCAGTACAAAATGGCATAGCAGTGCTTCATTAAGCAATAACACCACAGCTATCAAGGTTTGAAACCAGCTATACGGCCCCTTCTCATCCAATTCATTGCCCATCACTTACTTAGGAGGAGTCACCAAGACTTAGAAAAGCTGTCGCCTTCCAAAAAAGCAATAGAGCCAATTACTTAAGTATTTGTCATGAGTAAGTGTTTGTCATGAGCATTGTTTCGCTATGGCCACGTTTAACATGGCAACAGAGCCGAGGTTATTTAAGGATACTGTGGAGTGTTACTCACAGTTACTCCCTTTCTCCAAGACAAAAAAAAAAAAACAAAACAAAAACTGTCAGCTGCATTAACAATCCTTACATTCCAGTTACAGGCAATTGTACAAGACATTCAGTTTCTTTGCTTAGTCTTTTGATCAATATTAAGCAGTTTTCATGCTCTCTCTCTATTGGAGCAAGTTCTGTTCAATCAAAGCATTTCTGCAGATAAGAGACACTGCAGTACTAGTTTGTCACAGATGGAGCCTTCCCCCAACCCCCACAATTCTTACAAGAGCCTGAGAAAGGAAATATCTTCTGTACAACCACAGTGAAGAAAAACTAACTAGCAGGAGCATTTAGCAAGCTGTTCTAGTTGTTCAGACAGTACAACCCCTCTGAAAAACATGCAGTGCCGTATTTCTCTTCCCCCCGTCCAAGTTTTGTATGCTGAAGCTAACTACTACATATGGTTTGGGGCTTCTCCAGCCAAATGGGTCAGAGTATTTATTCGCCAAACCGACCACTAAGAAAAGGCAGCTTCAATATGAAGCCCTGTTTTGCTTTGGAAAGCACGAGTGGGAAATTATTAGCTAGTTGAGGATGTTTTTCCCTGGCATAGCAAGGTTAAAGTGACCAAAGGCCAGGTATTTAAGGGCCACATTTTAATACAGAGCTGTCTACAAGAGTTTATTGTAAATAAAAAAAAAAAGTCCCATTAAAACCAGGATGGGATTGTTCAAATTAAAGTTACCTTGAGTCAGAAGTTTGTTTTTAACAGGGCAGCATGAAGTACAAATATCAATCAACTACTCTTAGGTTAAAATTTGTCCAGGCTCTCAGATACGCTACAGTTCAGTTTCCACACAGAGCAGAGCTGTTTTTCTGAAGCTATTCCTGAGCCTTCCTCAGTTAAAAAGTTTTTTTGAGCTGCTGAAGAGAACACCACTTTTCTTGATATTATTGATGGATAATATCTCAACTTGATCTTTTCTGATATGCTAGTCAACTTTCTATTAAAATTCCCACAAACACCTGAAGCAATCATTTCCAAATGGTTCTTAACAACCTCACTGAAGTCTTCTTTAAAACCTATATGCAATATGCCACCAACATCTGCAAGATAAACTCCATTACATATATGAACTTGAGATAGCAAGACAGGATGCTTTTAAGATTTAAACAAGCGTTCTTCACAGTAATGAACATTAAAGGAATCATTACTCCCTTCTCTTACAGCTCTAGTAACCCCTAAGTGCTATTAATAAAGCAGGATGAATACTGTTTAAGAGAATTTCAACTTCTGAACAGCATAAATGAAAGAGTACTCGAGAAGTTCCCCAATCTTGGCTGAAAGGGCTGTTACTGCACTTGAAAATTCTTTTCATCTTTAGTATTGCACACAGCCAAAGAACTCCACTGAGACCATGCAGCTGAGAAGAAAGGTTTGGGGTTGGCTGGGGTTTTTTTGCTTTTGAGAAAAAAAAATTAATTCAGCAACACTTAACCAGGAAATCCTCAACTCAGTAACTGACTTGTCTTTAGAAGGATACTTACCCTGAAAAAAGTGAAGCTACTAGCTGCTGAATAAGTGTCACTCAAAAGCAGTTTCTTGGCTTTTTCTTACACAGCGGGCAACTTTTCTTTTAAATTCTCCATTTCTGTCTTCTCTCCATTCTTTCTGTAATTGAATAGACAGCTTTCAGATGTCAGTCCTATAACAATGTACAACTTCTAGGAAGACTCTCGGTATTTGTGTTTTCAGACATTAGCCATCTAGTCAACACCTAAATTTGCTTACAATCACGGAGCTAGTCACTGAAAAAACGTGACATTCTGAACTTTTGAAAGCTTGCTCTGGGTTTCTGTGCAAGCTGCTCACAAGACAGTGAGGACATGGCCTTTTTCCTCCTTGGATTTTAGGCATCCTCCAAGACTAACTTGGTGGCTACCAGTATTTCACAATGTCTAGGCTGACATCTATTTACTTCAGCCTGCGAAGCAGCAGCAAACTCAAACTGTGAGCCACAAGCTATTGCTATGGGGTACAGAAAGTGTCTTTAACTATGGTGATGAAAAAAGGTACGCAGCCACTGTGGAGCCAGTAGTTATTCTGACATTTTCAGGACAGTTTCAAATCCCTCTCACTCTAGCCAGGACACTCCAGGATAGAAATACAGAAGTCACAGTACTCAGAAGAGGCACAGCAGTGTCCTCCCAAAGAAAACACCCGTAGTTAGACACAGCTGCAAGATACTGGCTCCATAAGACAGACCTTAACAGAATACTGAGCACACCTATGGGGATGGTCTCTGTGACAGGTATCTGATTGCAGAACTGCATAGATTAAGAACAAAGATAAAGATGAACAGGAAGCTAGGCAAGCAGGAACTCTGAACCCAGCAATGTGCATACCATGCTATCACAAAAACCCATAGGGAAAAGTGCAGCCAGTTTTAGGTGGTCTATGCCAGCCTCATGATGAGCTCAGATGGAAGCATAGGAGCAGCATACAATTAACTAAGGCTGACGCATTGGGTGCTGCCTTACAGTTAGGCAAGAAGTGGTGGGAAAACATGAAGAACACCTGATTTCATGAAATAATTTCTACAGTTCTTAGTTTTTGATATAAGCAATATATTCTTACTGCAGGAGTGAGGGCAGGGGTTAAAAAACCCCACAGTTTTATCTGAAACAACCTACATGCAACACCTTTTTACCCCCCTACTTGGAGTAAAGGTTGTGGCACATTTAAGTGAAAAAAATACTAGGATAACTGGCATATCCTAACATTCACCACCCCCAAACTCAACTAACCAGTCAGCACATTGGAAAGCCCAGCATCATCTTTCCAGTGAAAACACAAATAAGGCTACTAATTAATTTGTTCTTTTTCAGCAATTAATAGAATCAGCATTTGGTTCCTTGGATTAGGACATAGGACAGCTTACACAAGATGGCTTAAGGCCAAGAAAAAGCATTGAAATTGTGCCCTCCTAGCTTCAGATTCTTAGGTTTTGTTTCTAGTTCTATGAAGCAAGTGTTCAGAACTGAACAGCAAGCAAAGTTTCCAATTTGACAGCAATCTCTCCAAAACTCTCAGGTCACGAACTGCTCTATTTGCTTCCCACAATACCTATTCAGGCTCCTGTCCCTCATTTTTCTCCCACTCCAAGGCAGTACTCCAACACGCATAGTTCATTTTTCTAGGAAGCAGGTATATCTCCTGATCTCATAATGCTGTGAACTTTCTGTAACACTTCATTCTCTAGACTCACTTAAAACTGGAACTGAATGAAAGCTGACAAATTATCTTTTAGTATCCACCAAATACTGTTGCTGCAGTAAACTTGTACTTAGTAAACCAAGAAGACAACATCTTGATTACAGCTCCGAATAAAGCACGTAAGCTGCTGATTCTTCGTTACCCTAAAAAGTATGTTTTGGTTAACATTAAGAGGATGCAATCTACAGTCCATCAGGGATGCTAAGCTGCTCAAGCAGCACATGAAATTTGTAAGTTACTTGAAACATCTAATAACACAATCAGAAAAAGTTCCTAGCATCCCAGGTGATGCCTCAGTATTCTCTTCACAGTCAGACTTGGATTTATGTTTCTGTTCTTTGAAGCTGGACTAAAAAAAAAAATATCTGTGTTTTAAGACGTTCTCAACCTTTACCCTAAGATTTAGAAAACTATGAATTTGTTTACATCTCTAAGGAAAAAAAAATAAAATCCTGAAGTAACCAGCAGAGTAGGGCACAGTACAGAAAGATTAAAAGGCTTGTGACACCAGGAAGGTGACAAGTATAGCTAAAAGTATAAGCTTTCTCCAGTGTTAGGTCAGCTACATTCAACATACATGAGTCTGTAAACTGAGGAATTCTAATTCTACTTTTAGCATTTCATTAATAACTTGCTCATTCCAGTGCTCTCAAGTTTGCCAGCAGAACAGTCCATGTGTCCTAGGTAATTGTTTCCACCAGTAACATGACTCAAGAAGAGGAGTTCCCACACTCAAAACAGCATTCATTTAATGTAGGGAATTCTTCACTACAGCTTTTTGTGTTTGTTTTTCTTCCTATTAATTTTGTTTCACATGCAACTATTCCCATGATGATTTTTCAGCAGAGCTCAACCACCTTTGGAAATACTAGCAGCATAGTAGATCAAAGGCTTCAGAAAACTACACTCCCACCCACTTGGGGAAGGTATAGCTAGCTTGAGAGAGCACGTTAACATTCTTCTAGAAAACTTTGCATCTTCTGATTACTATCTCCACCTTCCTCACTCCCCCAGTTAAAAGACCTAGAACTTCTCTTTTGTGAGAGGACAGCATGTATTAGTCACTCCTGAACTGCAATTCCAGAGTAATTCAAAGGAATGTTGGTGCATCTCAGATGAACGTGGCCTGTAGTCTGCTCCCCTACTCTCCTCTGGAACGGAGAATTTTTTTCCCTGACGACCACAAATCGTTATTAATCTAATTGTTACTCTGTTAGCTGTTGGCTCTCTAGAAGAGCTGCATTTATGTGTTTATACACCCACGCAGAACAGGCCACGCTCCAGAAACGGTATGCTGCGTGAAACATTTGCATCTCACTTATGACAGAAGCTTTACTGTAGATCTACCCTGGTAATCTACTATAAAACCGGCCTTTCTTCCTCACTCGGCCAGTCACCCTAGCCTGGGACAACACTTCCTCCAGAGTTGGAGACCAGACGCCCAGTGAAGCTTTCTCAAAGCACAGACCTACACAGTCAAACCTACTACTTTAATCCATGATCCAGGAAGACTGCTGTAGACAGCGGAATGCAAAACATCACAACATAATTATACTGAGGGACCCCACCACATTTTTGCCTTCCATTCAAATCAATAGATCTGTTAACAGGTTATATAATCACCAAAACAGAAAATTTGGTGCACTGATACTAAGAACCAAAATAAGTTTCCAGAATACATTAACTTCTGCAACTAAACTTAATGGCAGTTGTAACCGCTATGTATATATAGACACACAGGATTTTGCAGCTAGCTTCCTTGAATTTTTGTAAGACTACAGAAGCTGAAGTTTACCCATTGAGTATCTCTGTGCACCATTATTTACTATAAATAAATGCAATATTGCATAGAGAAATTAAATCACTGCCTATGAAATCTGACTGCATCTTTCCTTTGCAATCTATAAAAAGTTTCCCAGGGCTAACTAGTAATACTGTTTCACAACGTGACAGCTCTTCCCATCAAAAAGGTATCCTTAGCCTGTGATATAAAAGGTTCTTCCAAAAGTTACCGTACTGTTTGTCAAATTAGAAGCAAAACTCCATTGCACGTTTAGATTTCTACACTGAAGACAAATGGCAGACCAAGAAAAATCTTACCGCTGCATCAACATTAGCAGGAGAATCACCATTGGGATCTGCCAGCATAGAAATAACACTAATCATTATAGTTTCCACTGTGTGAATGGGAAGCCAGCGTTCCTCAGGTTTTTCATAGCCATATTTGTCTTCTCCAGGCTCATGAAGAATTGAAATGCAGACATCACCATTCTTGTCAACTACAAAATAGAACAAGGCATATTTCAGTAATGAACAACATGCTGGCGTATCTTCAGGATAGTTATGGAACTGTGAATCTTCACTCCAGCTAGTCTGAAAACATGTTACTGAAGACAAAAAGGAAAATAATTAACTATTACAGAACTCAGTATGTAATAAATAGGGCTTGGTGGAAGTCTTACTATGCCTAGACTTCTGGCAGAGAGGGCACATGGGGAGGAAGAGCTTAATTCTAACATTGTGCTGCAGCTTTCAAGACTATTTAGATAACAGAAAGTTTTAGTGAAAGTCTAAGTTCAGCAAACTAAAGTGACTTTTTTCCACAGCAACAGCATCAGCTGGATATTAGTGCAATATATTAGAAAATGATCTAAACTGCTGGAATTAGAAACTGCCTGACAAGTACTCTGATATTTCCAGAGCTAGAACTGACACACCATCATAATATTCCCTCCATCCCTTATGATGGGAGCACTGTGCTTGTCTCCTCCCAGCTTTCAACATCTACAACTTCGTTAAGGACTTCAAAAACTGAAGAGCGTTCTTCCTTCCCAGTAAAAACCTTCTTCCATTTTATTTTACCTTCCCATCTACGTCCAGCAACCCATAAGCAAATGAAATGTTAGCAGAAGTCTTCTTTGGAGGGACTCAAAGATGCTGTTATTTCCTTTCATGCTTCACCAGAGAAAGAACCTTGGGCCTTCTATAATGAACTGTCAGGTCAGTAATATTAAGATGAACTGTTTGAAGGTATAACAAAAGGCAGCTATAGAAGTCACATCCCTCCTCAGACCAGAATTTCGCACTTCAGGAAAAAAACCCAAAAATATCCCTGAACAGTTACCAAGAATTCAAGAAGCTACTTTCAGTAGCTTCTGAAAATACTTTAGGAGCAGTGTCTCAGAGCAGCACTATTAAAAACTCTGACAGTTATTACTTCTTTATGAAGTGAAGATGGCAAAGTAAATGCAGAGTTTCATATTCCCAAAATGAACAGAAACGTATCCATTTGTCTTCACCACATTTTAGTTCTTAATTGCAAAAAGAAATTGAAACTTTGACATTTCTTACCATTCGGATGCCAGATTTCTGTGATGAATTTCATTTTTGGCGGCCTCAGCGGATAGTCTTTTGGAAAAGTAAGATGAGCCTTGAAAACACCACCTTCACTGGGGAATCAAAAATATCTTAGTAGAGTTTCTTGCAGGCTTAAACTGAAGACTGGAACTTACTGATGTATCAAAAAGCTCTAAGTTTACCCTTCACACAGATTAACATCATGTCAGTAATTAACGGGTACCAATATTTCCATATGCAATGCGAAGAAGAGTTTCCAGATTGAGAATATACTGCCAGTTTCCTGATACTCTATCTTTTTTAGGATTAGAATGATGTTCCAGAGGGGAAAAACCACACACATTAAAAAAAAAAAAACAAAAAAAACTGCCAAAGAATTCAACATTTGGAACTACAGCTTACATTTTTCCTCCTAGTACATTTATTAACAGAAGAAAAAAAAAATTGCCAGTAAGTCCCTTCTCAAGTACAGCCCAGTTTATTTTCCTCCTTCAGACATCTCAGTCCTCATTTCTTGCTATCAGTCTGCAGCAGTGAACCTCAGTGAAAAGTAGCAGAAATATTTATAGTTGTGCCTACAGCACTACTTTCAAAGACTTCCAATACTACCATTTCAACACCGAGCTAAAGGGACTCAGAGATGACAGTGAGGTGTTCTACATTAGTTACCCACTAAACTGGAAAACAATATTAAACAAGAGACATCCAGTTTTTATGTGGAGTCACAGGCCCGTATTTAACTAAGGTGACAGGTTGTTGGTTTGGGGGTGTTGCTTTGGTAGGGGTTTGGGGGTTTTTTGTTTGTTTTTTAATAGCTAGGTTTCAATACCTAGGAATAGTCAGTCCCTTTTGTGAGGGAGGGGAAGGCCTCTATTAAATGGAAAGCCTTACAGATGGAGTACTTTGCTAATCTAACTAATGTAACATTTGCCCCCGTTACCGTCGTTTCTTGTAATTGAAGTTTAGAATAAAATTTGAAATGGCAAAGGCAGAGATTACAAAAACTGGAACACAACCTCCAAAGAAGGTGGCACAAGATGTGCAGTATGACAAGCGACTCCTCAGGAGCCATGCAGACAAAGTAATTGGTGTAGAAAAGACACAGCTGTTCAGTGCAGGGTTTTTTTCCCTTGTATTTGTAAAGGAGTAGAAGCCAGCATCCAAAGCCCACAGGCTACTGAGAAAATAACAAGTTTTACACCACAAACCAGAGATGTGCAATTCTAGCAAGTGTCTCAAAAAAGAGCAAAGCGCCCCCAAACAACAAAAACCACACACACAACACAGCCCCAAATCCAAAAGTCACTAGATCTAAGTGACTGGGCTCTTAAAATAAAGCAGCTGAAGGCATCTGAATCCACAGCATTCGTTTTCCACAAGTTTTAGAAAAGGCAGGCAGTTTCCAAAGAATCCTTGACCCTGGGAAGGGTAAAAATTCCAGAAACACTGGCTTTTTAACATCTGTACTAGCCAAGACAAAAGGAGAGTGAGATTACATTTGTTGATAGCCCCAAACCAGTTAAGTCATTTCTTTTAACATGAAAAGGCTCTTTTCCCTTTCTGAAGGAGCACATCCTAAAGCTACTAGGCTGCATGGCACCCTTGGTTGCTCATCAACTACATATAAATAGAGTTCTTTAACTGCTTTCTAATGTATATCCCATTAATGAACTACAGCTGTCAACTGATCGCCATTTTAAGCAACATAACTGATAAACGGGTCTCTGCCAGTAGTC
The DNA here is from genome assembly GCF_023634085.1 of Falco cherrug. Classification (NCBI taxonomy): domain Eukaryota; kingdom Metazoa; phylum Chordata; class Aves; order Falconiformes; family Falconidae; genus Falco; species Falco cherrug. Next base: position 104,942,672 of record NC_073697.1, on the reverse strand, counting down.
ATGCACCGAGTCTAAAGTCTTCTTCAGTAAACTTAGAATAAAGTAGGACCAGGAATGAGGCTAAAATTTGAAAATTTTGAACCACCTGATTAAATTATTATGTTCTACTGTCATCATAAGATGGACCAGGGAGGAAGGATTCAGTATAATACTACCTTGAAAAGCAGCAACTAGGGACTGGAAGAGAAGAGAGCTTCTTAAGCTAAAAAGCCTCAAAACAAGCTCAGTGCCTTACTGAAGCAGGGAAAAAGTGCTATTGCAATTCTTAACATACAAGAAGAGGTTCAACTAGAAGCAGTATTTCTTTACTGACAGTATTTATAAAGCAGCCATGAGAATGTAACTGAGCCACCACAAGACTGTTCAAAAAGAGGTCAACAACGTTGGAGACTTCATCTCATGCAAGACTTGAGAATCACAATATGGTGAGCTTGAGGAGAAGCAAAGCAATTTGATTACTATGCTGAAGGACTTACTCTTCAGACAGAGATATACAACAACTTCATGTTGGAATAAAATTGACCTCAAGTAAATGTCACTAGGCTTTCTGTATCAGTTATTCACTACTGGAACAGCTTAATGAAGGAGAACAGAGTTCATCTTCAAGAGGTACACTTTAAATTGACCTCTTCTGGGCACAGAACCTTTTCCCAGGAGCTAGAGTAGATGATCATATATAACCTCTACAAGTAAGAGGAATCATTCCTGCCAGAGGGTTTTTTTTCATGGTGGTTGGTTGCTTTTTTTGGGGGGTTGTTTTGGGTTTTGTTGGGGATTTGGGGGGGGGAAGGGGGGAGGTGGCAAAGGGGAAGGAAAGGACTACCAAAAATGAAAACCACCAACAAAAGGAAACAACAAACCACCAACTGCACTACATGGGCCAGAGTGCTTCAGGTATATAGCAATGCAAAAACACAGTGAACTTAGAGAAGTCCAGGAAAAGAAGTTAGTGCATAGTTTTGTGCTCAAGTGTCAGTTAAAGAACCTAGTCCTTAGGATAAAGATAGAAGCTTTTGGAAGCCCACCGTGCATGGTTTGCCAATAATTCAAATTTGATCAATACTGAAGTACTCTACATCCCACTAGGAAGTTCTCCCATCTCAAACTGAGAGGACTCGAGGCTAACACTACAGTCTGTTGCGGTTTCCCCAGCTACATCCCTCCTCAGTATTTTCCTACAGCCACCAGCATGAAGTTGTAATGGCTTAAAATTGTACTATCAGCTAAATTAGGGCCTCGCAGCAGTAACAGCAAATAGTAGATTATACTTGCCTTACTTAAATGCATATGAAAACAGTAGTTGCCTCTAAGGATTACCTATCCTTTCTCACTTCCACACATGTGCAAAGGGATCAGTGTTGTATTCTACCAGTGAAGCAAAGCAGTTTAGAACTTCTATAAAGCACATTCAGCTATTTACAGGTATTTTACTAGCAACAGAACAGCATTACCTAACTTAGTCAGTATGAAGATTTAGGTTAACTGCTACTCACATAGACCAAACTAGAACTAGTAAATCCAAGTTCACTTAAGTTTCTGTATTAAGTATCAGTACTTACTATAGTGTATCTGGAGGACCAATAATAAGGACTTCCCATCGATAAAGATCATTGTCATCTATTAAGCCCGCTGAAAAGCCTTCCACTGGATTTTTGTTGAGCTCTGTGTAGGAAAAAGAATTTAAGAGTGACTTTAGGTGTCTAGGATATGCATTTCCTGGTTTTGCTCATGCCTGTATACGTGACCAAAAAAACCCATGACTTCCAGTGACTTGGCACCTACTTGCTGGCCTTATGGCCTGGGTAAGTAACCTCAACTCCCTACCACACACAACAGCATGCTGCCAGAGCTGAGACCCATAGTCTGACTAACACTAAATACATCATGAGCAGAAGGGCCACAATAACTCAAAACCATCAGACACTGTCTCCTAAACTAGGTACCAACAGGTGTACATGCAAGTCAGAAAACAGATTTTCCACTAATAAAAAAAAAACCACCATACTGCTTTGCAAGAACCCTGAAGAGCCAGGCTGAACTAAAGTCTATCTTTAACTCCAGAAAACGTTAAGAGAAGAAACAAAATCACACTATGTTTTTAAATAAAAACATCCTCCTCCTTCCCTTTAATGATTTCCCCACCCCACCCCCCAAATATGAGCATTTCAGACCTGTGCTCAGTACATTCTGGAGGTAATGATTTACTATATTCTGAACTACGAGAAGAAAGCATAGGATATAAACTGTTATGCTGCTCAGTTTGGGGGCATTTTACTGTTTCTTTTGTTTCACATTTTTATTCATCAGTGATAAGCAGTACAGGATTCTCAGTTTATAGGCTACTTCATATAGTTACTGCCAGATATAAGGCTTATCTGGAAATAGCTATGCAGAAGTCAGACCTAGATGTGGACTCCACTGAATTTCTAGTTTCAGTCTGCTCCAGGAAAAAGCCTAAGATTTGGAAATAAACACCTCAAAAGAGTTCTGCCTAAAATTCAGCTTGGGGGCAGGGGAGGAAGGGGGGGGAGCACACCTCTTTACTGATACCTTTGGGTTAAAAACTAACTTAAAAGCCATACTGATGCCAAACTGAAATTCTTGATCCAGCATTTCCAACAGTACATACAAAGTCCTTATGGATCTTGGGTGTTTAGGATATGGGAAAGGGAGAAAAAGTTACTCCTTCAACTGGACAGTAATTTCCAGATTAAAGCAGGATTTTTTTGTTTTGTTTTACAATTACTACTGCATTTATTTTAAATACTGTCAGACATTATACAGCCCTCACTACTGTATTCCACAGTACAGTTAGCCTACATATTCCCTCTTTACAAACCCAACAGCTGTACTTTGTGTTGATTTGTACGCATTAGACTTGAGTTCAGAGGTCCTTCTAACGCCCTCAGGCACATGCAGAAGAACTTCAAGTGGAAATGTCATACCTCCATGGAGAAAAGGCTACCATTAAGTCCAAACTGATTTGCCCATAAGCTTGCAATCACTATTTGCCAGTTAAGTTCTCGACTATTTAAAGCATGGTTAAAATAATGCAAGAAGAATCAATTCAAGCCCTACACAGAAGACTAAGTCCACACGGGGAAAAGAAAGTGCTCAGACCACATGAAGGACCAAGGTCCTGAAGATGTAGATCAGGAATACCAACTTAGTTTGGCCATTGATAATTCAGTCAGATTTATCCACTAAGTGACTCAACGCTAAAATCCCAAGAAATTTATTGGAAGGGCTTTTCTTAGAAGCTGCTCAGCAGGGGTTTAGTCAACACACTAGGGTCAACCATTCACTCTCCAAATTGTAGGACAAAGACTTAGGTATTGATTCAAATCAATACGTTTTCTCAAGACTGTCCTGAAACAAAAAGGTACTATCACAGGTTCTTTAACCAAAATGCAAAGATGCAGGCTTCAAAACCAAAACCTATTAGCATGGCCCCACCTCCACTAAGCAGACCAGTTCTCACCCTCTGGCATCTATGAAACTTAGTGGAAACATCTGCATGAGCTTGAGTAACAGTTCCATTTATTTTTAGATGAAAGGGGCAGAGAGACTAGGTAAGCATCTCACATGAAACAAGGACTTCAGTAGTCCCTTACTACCTCCCTACTACAGACATTCCACCGACATGAGATTTTTAAAAGTTCCATCACATTAGTAGTTGAATGTGTTTTCTCATGCAGAATTTTATTTTTAAAATGTGTTTATACCTCGGACAATAAGGCCATCTCTGTTCAGGACACCTAAGTAATCTTCTGGATATTATATTAGTATTGTAATACAGAAAATCCAGCATAACTACTACAGAAGTTAACAGAAAGAGTGCAAATATTATTAGAGTATCTCACCTTAAGACTTTCAAACCTTAATTTAAGCCTCCAAAACACAGATTTTGTCTTTTCTGCACTTCTACAGGGAGAAAAGGGTTAAAGCCAAGTTCTGTGTAAACTGCTATACTCAAGCTGCTCATATTTAGCTTCCTTATTGTTTGCTAGTTATCACTTCTCAGTGATAAGACTTTAAACAAGCCTGCTAGAAGTTAAGACTGGAAAATTCAGCATGCTTCCATCCATCTAAATACATCACACTATTTTTGAGTCCAACATACACATTTTCTTTTCTGTTTCTTGATTCATGCCATTTCAATTTCTTTTTACATGTCTCAGCCTCCAAATAAATTTTTAATCCTTAAGTCCTTTGAAACATTTTTCATGTACTTGTTCCCAATGAAAGCCAGCTCCTAACTCTGACTCATACCCAAGACCCTGCAGCACTATATTGTAAGAGAGCTTGTGAGAAGGAACAAGATTGCTGGATGCCAACCCTTGTAATGCAGAAAATCTGTAAACTGTATACTGACAGCCATTGACAAAAGTGTTCAATTACAGCAGTTATGGCAATGTGCTTAGTGGATGTTTATAAAGTAACTTAGATGTTACTTCTTTCACAGGAGGTGGCATCGGTCTCTGCTTGTACAAGGTTTAATTTTCCTTCCCTGGTAACAATACTGAAGCATAATTCAAACAGCTACTGCTTACACCAGTACTTTAACTTAAGGTAAAACAGCGGATATAAATTCAGGCACCTTCTCCATTAGAGGTACATAGAATTACCATAGCCAAGTTAAAATCGGCTTTTCCATCCAGGTTATTCATGCTAAACTGAACATCAACTAACGGCTGGTTGGCAGACAAAAAAGGAAATCTCAGGGAAGTTTTGCACTGGGACATGAAAATCATCATCCTTGGCTGCTTTACCATGGATAGCTAAGGGCTGCTACTTATTAAAACTTGCAAACACTGAAACCTAGGGCTTGGTTTTGACACACGCACACACTCCCCCGATATAACTTTTCTGATACGCAGCACCGGCTAACTAGGGGTACCAGCCTTTACTTATCTCTTCATGAGCTGAGACTCACACAGTAGCGAAACCCAAGTACCAAAAAATCCCAAATGAACACCACCATGGCAAGAAAGGAGCACACACAAACACACATATGCTGTACTCCCAGTCACAGAAGTCTGCTGCTGGGCAGAGGGACAGGTGCCCACCAACCAGAGCCTCTGGTGACACTGACACTTCACCAGGAAAACGAGACACCTGTTCTCCACGTCTGTCACTTTCTACCAGCTACAGGAATTAACTACTTGCAGCCTGAACAGGAATTTTCCTAGATGAACACAAGGATGATAAATACACTCCATAAAGCGAAGGATTCAGTTCCCTCCTCCAGGCAGGGACAGGGGAAACAAGCTCTTGGTGCAGGTCCTCTTCAAAGCCCTGTTGAAGAGCTAGCCTGCAAGTCCTAGGAAAGCAGAGAAGTCAGACACCAATAAAGAACTGGATCCCTCCACGTTATTTTTCAAGACTTAATTTTTCTTTGAGATTTCTTGTTTAGCTAAATATACACTGTACTTTTTAAATGTAAAATGACTACATTAACACATTTCCATCATATCCACGCCTGAATAAGTGCAATTTACTTGCTACTACTATGTATTTCAGTCTATGGTTTAGTATTTCTGATAGTTTAATATAATAGAAATTTTTCTTCCCAGAGGAAAAAAAATAATATATATTCTTACAGTCTCGAAGCAGTTTCAGGTAAAGTCCTTCACAGTTCAAGCAGCAGCAGCCAAAACAGCACAAACCTGGACAGCTGCCAAGCAGCAACATACAGGGAACAGAATCCTGTGGCTGCTTATAAATTAGACATTCAGTTCCTTGAATCCCAGTCCTGAACCAATACCTGATTTGGGAGGCGAGGAAGATGAAGGGCCCATAATCCAACTGAGTTGTTTTAAGGCCAGAACAGACTTTAATGTCCAATGCCTACCCTCCCACATGATCCGCCAACACAACACAGCAACACAGTGCTCCTTTAGCGGTTTAGCTCTTACTGAAGTAGAGCTACAGTTACCATTGCCTTAAACTTGAGCCAACACAGTACCATAAACTGTGCTTCCAGTCTCAGCGTCTAGTTTACACCAAGCTACTGATGTTCCCACACTCACTAAAACTGCCTTTATAGAAGCCAAGAGACTTTCACCAATCCAAAAGCACAAACAGCGTCAACAAAAATGACTAAGCAGAAAGAGCCCCATGGCTACATGTAGCAGCTATGCACGGCATCTAAACTTTTCAGCTTGACGTTTCACCCAGCCAGCCACTGCATATGAACACTTCAAAGTATTTTAAGCTACGTTACAGTACAAAGCTTTCAAAAAAATGTAAGCTTCTATATTATTTTTAATAGCAGCCTCTTTAGTAAGTTACACAGTGGTTTGAGTTTTGTGCAGCCCATGGATTGAGTCCAGCACAAAACCAGAGACCAGACAGCCCAAACCCCAGCTAAGGCTTCTGGAGAAATCATCTCGCTGACTTACATACACGCAGTTCCCAGCACAAGCAGGCCATATCAGAGCTTTATGGTCATTATACATTAGGCTTGTTTTTTCTTGGTTGCTTTTTGGGAGTCTCAGCACCAGTCCAGGAGCTTCAAACAACCGTATAGACTGAAAATCCTTGTTCTAAACTGTTTTTCTCTGTATCCCAAGCTGTGATTTCCATATAGTTGTATTAATTAACTGAGGACGGCTATGATCTCCAAGATTTTCCTTTCTGCCTGCATACCCAGCTGTAAGTCTCTGATTCTAGAAGATTAAGGGCTGAGATAACCATAAAAGTAACATGATCTCCATGTACAGATGTATTCTCAGAGCTCTCCATAACATCTACTTTTATCATGTTCCATCTTGCTCAAGCTCATCCAAAAAGTTCAGACAAAACAGCACAAGATAAGCACACACTTCTGGTAGCCACTTTGGCAGTGACAAATAAGGTAGCAATTAAGCATTTTCAGTTTCAGGAGGACATTGTAATTATTTTGGAATGAGACTGAAGCAGTAAAAACAAACCTGTCTCAAGAAGAGATTCTACCAATCCGTTCAGCAGCAGCTTTAGGTTTGACACTCAATTTTAGCCTGGCAACTAATTAATTTCCAGTGCTGCATGCGTCACCCCCTGTTGATAAGGGCAGCATTGCAGACTTCTGCAAATCTAATTCTCCTCTCAGTACACTGAATTTGTAGGAAGGATTGTATAGTTAGCATTAAAGGGCAAGCTGCTCACAGAAATGACCTCAGTGCTTTGTGCACTGCTACATCAACATGCTTTGCTTGCCATCTCCTCAGCTACACCTGTAGAAACTTCCAAGGATTTGCACAGTGAAGCATGTTTTTGGAAGGATGGAGGACAAGGTTGAGCGTTTTTGTTTGATTTCTGGTTTCGCTCCAGATCAACTTCCTAGCCAGGGCCACAGCTCAGCTCAGTAGACAAGAGGACAACAGCACTAACCCAAAGTGAAGAGGCAGAAGCTCCTGTAACCGCTGCTATAAAACGGTACTATAACCTTAATTCACAGACTTGAGAAAATTGACTACACTGGGATTCTTTTACCAGTAAAGTGTCACATTATTCTAGACATAAGCTAAGAATAAAGTTTCTTGATTGTCTGTGTTCTGTAGCTCCACGTTCACATGAGTTGTGGCACACCTGAAGACAGACAATGGAAAGTTCAGGTTAGCTGTTCAATTGAAAACTGACTCTTAACACACTAACTAGAAGCTCGCAGGTCTTTGGTACTGTCTTGGTTCTTCAGGAGTTCCCCACAGTCCCTTAAGTCCACAGAGGTGGCCACTGATAGACATAGTCATGTTCCTTTAGACACTAATCTCAACTTGAAGGTCTCAAGGCCAGCTCCTTCACAGTCTCAATTAGGCCACAGATACCCAGCTACCAATCCGACCCGGCAACCCAGTTTACCTGGCCCACTGGCTGTTCCCATGCACCATTCTACCCGAGAGTCACAAAGACAGGCAAGGATAGAGATGACCTGTTTTGAGACGTTGTCCTTCTGCAGCACCCTTCATATGTAGAAGCCTTCTGTGCACACACACTCAAGGCAGTCCTTTTCCAACATCCCATGTTTAACATACATACTCCCCATGATGTGTTTGCTATTAAGCAAATGCCTGAACTCATGAACTTAACTGTGGAGTGCAGCGTGCCTACTAAGTTTTGTTTCCTCAAGATGAAGGTGGTGTTCCACTTACTTTCCTGTCCAAATCAGCTTCTACAAAACACTGGAAATAGAAAATGTACTGATGAAAACCTTTTAATCCTGTACTATTGTTCAAAGCTTTGAAGTATTTATGCTTCCAAAATTAAGATTCTCAGCACTAAGTTTAAAACATATGTTCAAATATAATCAGTCATGGTGGAATTTTGGTAGAAATTGTGATAAACTGTTTCCTGAAGAGGCCTCTGGTCAGATTGCTTGAAGCATGCTGTGCATCCCATCACACTGGAATCTCGCAGTTCCATTTTAACCTGGGTGATGTAAGTTGAACAGGTCTGTTGAAAAATTCCAGTAAGGTCCAAATTTTGAGGGGAAGTGGTATGAGGGAAGAAAAAACAGAGACAGTTAAAAGGATTGGAAGAACCCCGATTCTGAAGTCCATCTTGGAAAGGAAGCGAGTATCTCACCAGGAAACATTCAGTGGTTTGTCCACAGTCAACTGCAGCACAGGGCTACTACATCCATCTATCACACTCAGTACAACAGAAATACCACCTTCATTTTATTCTCAGTGTCCAATACATGTTTCCACTCTTCAGAGTCAGACAGGTATTAGGCGGGTACAGGCATCTGCCTGTGTTTGAGACTATCACCCTTAGCCACGTTCAATACAGATCTTATCAGGATAAGTAGTTCCTGAGACTCCATGATTATCTCATCCCAAGCAGATGTCAGAAACAGGTCAGATGAATCACACTCTACATGTACTCGTATCTCTCATCTACAAAGGAGCCTACAGAGCTTCAGCTGTCAAATTCTAGCAGTTGTATGCAGTAGATGAGTATCATCCTAGGTGCCAGTTGTATTAATGCAACTGAGTTTGGCATGGACAGGAGAGTTAATTAACTTCTTAACAGCTGTTTGCAAATTACCAACAGACTACAGCTACAAAAAACTTCCGTCCAAGTATCTTCTGAGCAGTCATATACACAGAAGTCATGAAAGAGCACTGTTGAACAGAGCCAACAGCTCTAGAATGTGTGTGGCTTACATACAAGAATAGAACATAATTCTAGGAAATCCACCAGAAAGTCTGTATCACAAGACTATGCCATGGGGAGATGTTAACATCCAAGGAGTTCATCAGAAGCTTTCCTCATCATATGCATGAGTTGTTGTGCAAGTCAAGGACACTTTTCCAGCTTGTTTTCTCTTGCTTATAATACGAAAAACAGGTTTGCGTATCATAATTTGACTTACATTGTTATTCAGAATTAAGTAATTTCCCTAAGTGACTCCTGACAACATCACCTTTTAGATCAGCACCAAGTGCAAGCCAGCTGAAAAAAAACCCAGCCAGCTTGACTTACTAGGTGGTGGTGTGCTGACTGCATGGAAATAGGTTTCCCCTCACTAACAATTCACATACAGTCTTCCTGTATGCAAAAGCCTTTACAAAGGGTTTCTATCAAAAAGTCTTTAGCATTATTCTAAACCTGTAGAAGCAGCATTAACATTCATGCCCAGGAGAGCAGTTATTTTTATGGAATCCTATTCCATTAGATGGCTATACTTAGTGTTCTTTAAAAGGTCTGGATATCTGATCTCTCTTCCAGCTGATATGCCTTGGACCTCAGAGTAGGAAGGAGAAGCAAATATGAACATTTCCACTTGCAGGGTGGCCTAAAGCTCAGATCTACTAGATTTCCTACGTGAAAGATCTTGCCAAGACCAGTCTACTGACAGATATCCCCCACCACTGAAAACAAGCACGCAGCAGGTGCAACATGGTGATAGCATAGGCCTGCATATGGAGTGTTACCCAGATTCTGTTCCCATATGTTAGGACAAAAAGCAGACAGGGCGAGTTTCAGTCATATGCCCTTGTCCTCACCCAGGCCACCTGCTCTTCTTTCTCCAGGCACCTAACTTCACACACTCATTTTAGTATTTGGTTAGTTCATACTTTCAGAACAGCAGTCACCTTTCAGTTCTGTTCCACTTCATTAGAATCCAGTCTCTATGCTGGAAACAATACTGTACTTTAGATCACAACCAAGGAGGTTGCATTAAACAGCTTAGAGGAAGAAAATTCAGCAGAATGCCTATTTGAGGCAAACAAGTTTTACCTGCCAAGTTCACTTATTCCCAAACTGTTTAGAATAGGGCTTTGGGGGAACTAACAACTTGTACCAACCACAAAAGGGACCAAGTAATCCTATCTTAGTTGAACATGCATGTACAGTTCCAAGTCTTTCTTGCATTAAAAAAAAAATAATGAAGAGATACAGAAGAGCCAATGCAGAATCAGTTATAATTACAACATGTGACTTTATTTAAAGACTATTCACTCTACTTGATATATCCCCAATCAGTTTCTTTTAAACAAAAACTTATAGCAAATACACAAATCTTTACAATGTACAGTTCTGCAGCAGAAACTCTCAATATCAAAGCTGGAATCACTATCAATCACATAAGGCAAGACATTTTAGGGGGATCTGGGTGACTTAGCATCTGCAAGTAAACATCTTATCAATAAAGCAGGAATTCTTCTAATGAAAGTATTTGCTCAATAGATATTAATTTTGCTCCTTATGTCACAGGGTCTCCAGCAGAATTCACCCATTCCACTATTCTCTACCAGAACAGAGAGAAATCGCTTTATTGTCAGATCCAGGTATGTTCATACTTTGGTGTAACTTACAAGGCTTTGTTTGGGGGGAGCAGAGAAAGAAAGAACTCATAATTTACAGCAAGCTTGCTTCTTTCCCTGAAAAGTTAGTAAACTGACCTAGTCAGAGCCAACTGTCTCTGACTATAGCTGCCCCATCAAGGAGTAAGCTTACTAAGCAGATTGTTATTGTTTCATGCTGTTCAAGCAACTGGTTGAGTCACCAAGCCCCTCCGTTCTGAGGTTTAGCTAAAGCTCACTTTCCAGAACTGCCAGCACACCTGAATTTTTGCTCTTGTGACTGCTGTCATAAATACTTTTTTCTTTGAAGAGGCAGAGTTCAGGTTATTTCTGCAAGAGGAACATCTGAAAAACATGCGCAGCTAGTAAAGTTTGCCACAAGTCACATCCATTATGTTATTTGCAGCGTAACAGAAATCCAGGCTGTTTGTACTGCTCAGCCTCTAGTCACTGTAACACAATGTGTTTAGCAATGATCATATCTATAAAGTCAGCATGAACAAAGTAGCTTTGATAATTCTGTCAACATATCCTCACAAAACCCAGGATTTTCTTATTTGCTATAATAGGGCCCTACACTGCAAGAACGTTAAGGTGAGTAGTACACACACATTGTACCTAAACATCGCAGAAAGCATCAGAGGAACAAAGATTGATGATTATCTAAAAATATAACAGACTCCTTTTAAAAAATATGGAGAGGGATTGTAACTTCAGTATTGCTTAAAATGCTAAGTTTGACATATGCAGGACCCTGGAGTCTTTAACTATTCAGGATAATACAGAGTATTACTGGCCAGACAAACAGATGTCTCCAAGGAAGCTAACTGGCAGACTAGCATCAACTTCATACTTCAGATCAGTGCCACTCAAATTATTAGCTTGTAGGCAAACCTACTGTAAGCCAGTAAATAGCTGGTACTCAGCTGTAGACAAAGGCTTCTTCGACAACCAGCCACCTAAGAGAGATGCCATCTCAGCTTCGATCTATAAAGTCACCTTAATTCCATAATTCCCTCAGAATTCACTACTCAGATTTTTATTTTTTACATTAAGTCCTATGTAATTGACAGAAATACAACCAGTTTAACATTACATTGCAAGATTTTTCCACACCAGGAAGTAAAAATTGTTGAACTGTCACATTAAATATTTAATACAGTTTTCCAACTTGCTAATTTTTACTTATGTTTGTGCTTTGAAATAGGATCTGTATACACTTTAAATTGAAATAATGCCATGTTTCTCATGTTCAAGAAAAATACTGTGTGGGGTTTTATGTATCCCAAGTTAGGGAATATTTACAACACAGTGCAACTGGGCCAACAAGGGCATGTTTCTTCCCCCATTTTCAGTGATCCATGTTTATGTTAAAGAGGACTTGCACTTCTGGTTCCACTGTGCACTACTGACTTAACTGCATGCTCCCTACATGATTTTGGTGGTTGAACTAGACAGGTCTGCCTACTCCAACAAGTCTCTGTGTCAGCAAGGATTTGGCAGAAAGATGAAATAAAAGCATTCACAGAAATGCCTCAGTCTGCAAAACCCTTGGGCTTGACAGCTCTGGAGACTGTATGAGAAGCTTTACACTCTCAGTTGTCTCCTGCCTCTTTCTAAAAAGAGTGCATAAAGTTTTGGGGCTGTACAGAGAACAGGGTTTATCTTCCCCCTCACCTCCCTTGGGGAGTGAGCTTCGCTAATCTGGTGCTATACCAGTCTGCATACTTCTTGTTGCCTTTTTTCTGGAAGTTCAGAGGCACTTCATTCTTCTAGTTTTTCCTGTACCTTACCCATAAGAAGAAATGAACAGGTCATGCCTTCTCTTTCACATTATTACCCATCCATAACAAAGTGCCTTTCTCCTTTAAAAAAATAAATAAGAAAAGGACAACTGTAAGAACAGATACGTTTATTGCATTCTAAGATACTTCCAGAAGCTGCTAGAGCTTACAATTATCTTGGTTTCAGAAGGAAGAGCCATTTAGCTTCACAGATATCCATAGAGAAGAACCTCCCTTCAGCTCTAGTGAGTTAGACTAGCACTCTTACTGGCTTTGTTAGTCAGAGATCTCCAGTCACCACTTTCTTTGAGCACTCAGAAAAACATTAAAACTATCCAAAGTTATGACTATCTTAATTTAAACTGTTCTTGTGCCTAAAGGGGGCAAACATGTCAATATAGAAACAGCTACTATACTAATTCCCTCTTGATACAGTTCAGTATTGTATTAGCAAAGGCACTGTGAAACCATTTAGTATTGGGGGATGGGGGTGGTCACAACACAGAAAAAACAACTCGCATCTAGCCTGAAGTTACATTTTCTGACTGTCATTGAATATCCCTTCTCTTAAAGCATTATCAGCATCCAGAATATGCCGGTTAAGTTCACAAGTGTGTTGTATATATGGTGTTGTGGTACTAGTTACCTGCTCAAGTTACAATACAAGCCAGCTTGCTCCAGAAAAAAATAGCAGTCTATCTTCATACACTTGTTGGAACAACCTGGGATTACGTTGTCAAGTTGTGTTCTGTGTTTTGATAAGACCCCTTGGGTTTAAGTCTCACTGACAACCAAGACGACTTACCAGTTGACCTTCATTTTAACAAAGCCTTCACGAATTAAACCAACTCATTAAAGTGCTATGAGCCATTGACACTTTCCCCATAATGCCTTTATTAAGAACCAAAGCATATGGGAGACAAGAGAAGTAGCCATTCTGAGAACTACTGCTTTACATTCCTTTCTCCTCCTGTCATTGTTTGGGTTTTTTTTCCCTCTCTTGGCATTGAAAAGAGCTGTCCAGGGTCTCGCCCATTAAAGAATTTGTATATTCCTCAACTGCTCCACCATTATATGGGTTTCAGAGACAACCTCCCTCCGCTTCTGGATGTCTTGCTCCAAGTCTAACAGCTCCAATTTCAGATCTCTCGTGCCTGAATAATGCTAATTTGACAAGTGATTGCTCTAGAACAATTTAAACTAATTTAGATCACATAACGCATATCCACTGCCTGTTCGCTGCTCTCCAAAACCCAATTGTTAGGCACAACCCAATGACTCACCACACTGCACATACAGTGAAAGCTACATGTATCAGGACTAAAGTATCAGCCCCACCAGGGGCAAAAATACCACAAAGTTGATTTTTGTTTTGAGGTAGAACCAGTAGCATGGGTGTAAACAAAAGGGACACATTGGAGCAGCTGAGACTTGGAAAGAGACAGCCAGCAGTAGGGAAGGAAGATCAGACATCATGAAGCTCTCAGTCTCTGCATTGCGACTTCAAGTAGCCTGCCATCAGAAAAAGCAGTGTCAGAGTCTAGTTTCAGCTCAGTTCAGATGTTGCTTAGGTTATCACATATGGAAGAAACTACTTTCTTTCTCAAGACAGTTACTCCAGACAGGGCTTCTGTAAAGTTCAAGACTTTTCTTCAGTAGATGCCACACACTTAAGTATGCACACTCAAATTTGCTTTTAAAATGGCTTCGGTATTTTTTTTAATACATGTAAAAGGATACCAAAGTCACTAATATTATTTAAAACACAAAAATATTACATAAAACACAAAAGGAGCTGCATGTTACATGCAAATGGTTGCACTACTTGAGTCAGTACAGTTGAGTCAGTACCAGTAATAGTGGAAACTGGAAAAAGCTTCCTAGTTTTTACCATTACACAAGAAGCCTTCAGTAAAGATCGAGCAGAAAGGTAAACAGAAGTCAAGTCCCAAATCTAACCGTCTACTTGCATATCCAGCAAGCCTGGGCTTAGAGAAGGTCTTAAGACATCACAAGACAAGAAAAAGAAAAAGCAAACATAACTACACAACAGAAGCTGACAGCTACTACTTGTTGTGAAGAGGCTTCAGCTAAATGTTAAAACTTTCTTTCACGGAACACAATTAGTCAGTTAAAAAAGAAACTCCAGGCAGCCACAGAACTATATTAGGTTATCAAATGTTCATTTTTATCAAGGTAGACAGCAAGTATTCTACATTATTGCTTCCCTAGAGGGATCATTTATAGGGAAGAGAAGCTTCACATCAAATCCAGTCCAGAGCTCCTGTGGTAAGCCTATACCTAGTGTTATTAGCATATCCAAATGTGCAGACACCTTACTGAATGTCAGTAACAATTTTAGTAGTTACAAAGGCATTTAGAGGTGCATGCTTATGGTCAGCAGTGCAGCCAAAGTAGTATGAGGGTTTGGGGTTTTTTGGTTTTGGTTGTTTGTTTTTTTTTTTAAGAATGTCACCTTAATGGGGTAAAAAAAAAATCTTGTGCTAATTGTTAACTACGTTGAAGTTTCTCAAACTTGTCATCAAGTAAAACCAGGAGATAACGCTGGAGATGCCACAAACACATCACCTAGCTCGCTGTACCTGGTTACAGCGACTTCACCTCCTTACCCCTAACAGTGTCGGTTTCCACCTTACGCTTCCAAAGGCATTCCTGAAGCCTGGGGCCAAAAATCCTCCTCCAGGAATTCCCGTGCCCCTCCGTGTCCCGAGCTGTATGGCTACTCGGTAAACTCCGGCCGCGGCTGTACGCGCCTGCGTTTAGGTACACCTAGCGCGCATTTCCTTATCTGGGTATGAAGCAATTTTTTTTACATAAGGGACGAAAGAGGCGACGGGGCTTGCCCGAGGTGCCGGGCAGACCTGCGCGTTTTCTGGAGGGGGTGCCCGAGCGCCGGCCGCGGCAGCCCGGGGGCACATGTGCGAGCGGGGGAAGGGGGGCGGCCGCAGGCCCCTCGCCGCACCCGGCTGCCGGCTCGTTTCTCTTTAAATCTGGCAGCCAGCGACACATGGAGCTGCATTGTGCGCCCCGCCGCCCGGGCGGCCCCGCGCATGCGCGCCGGGCCGGGCCAGGCCAGGTCCCCTCGGCGGCGGCGGCCCAGGCCGGGCCAGCGCGCACGGCCGCACGGCCGCCGCGGGACAAAGGCGGGGGCGCGGCGACACAGAGCCGAGCTGCCGCCCCGCTGCCCTCCGCCGCCATCCCGCCTCGGCGGGCCCGGCCCTCCGGCCCTTCCTGTCCCCGAGCCCTGGCTCCAACTCCTCCTTCCCGCACCCGTCCCGCCCTCTCGCCCCCGGCGGACCCTCTCGCCCCTCCCTGCGGGCTCCCCCCGCACCACGCGGCGGGCAGCCCCGCTCGCCCTCCCGCGGGCCGCCGCTCCCGGTGCTTCCCGGTCCTCTCCCCCCCGTCAGCGCCCGCAGAGCCCCCGGCTCTTCTCCTGACAACAAAGGGGGAAGCGGGCTCCCCCTCCCGATCCGCCCTCCCCGGCGCAGGGCACGGGAGGTGAGGGGGGAGCCGGGAAGGGGAGGCGGGACGGGGGCACCTCAGGTCCCCGCAGGAAGGTGCGCGGAGCGGGGCGAGTCACCCCGGGCCTGAAGCACCGTTTGCAAGGGGGAGAACCCTCCCCCCTCCGCGTCTTTTCGGGGCCTGACAGACATCTCCTCACGGCAGGGGCACTTCCCGCACACACACCCCCGCTGCGGGAAGGAAGGCTCCGGCTCCCTTCACCCCCCCACCCCGGGAAGACAGGGCCACAAGAGGGACCGGGGAGGCTGCCAGGCACGGGGCGGGGGGGACGACGACGGGGACAGGCGAGCGGGGCCGCTGCCAACCCCCACTTCCCTGACGGGACGGGGGCAGCGAAGGAAACGCTCCCCCCGCCATGACGGCCCTCCGCACCCCTCCCCCCGGCTCCCCTGGCAGCGATCGCCAGGCAGGCTCCCCCTCCCCCCCTCGGCCTAGTTCCCTCAGCTCCCGGCTGGGCAGGCGAGCGGCGGGGGGGGGGGGGCTGCCATCTCCCCTTCCCCCCTCACACACACAACACACAACCCCGCCGGCTGCCCCCTCCGTCGAACCCCTTCCCCCACCGCAGGCCCCGGCCCGGCCTCCCCGCCCCGCCGCCCCCCGCCACCCCCCCGCAGCGGATCGCCCCCCTCCCCACCGCCGGCCGCCAGCCCGGCTACCTGCTAGTTGTCTCCGCAGTAGCAAGGCAGACTGGAGCTCCGTCATTCTCCCCCTCTCAGCCCGGGGAGGGAGTCCCAGCGGCGGCGGGGACGGTGCGGCTCCTGGTGCTGCGAGAGCCCGAGGCGGCGGCGAGTGGCCCTCAGCCCGCCCGCACCGCGCCCCTCGGGGGTCTGGCTCCGCGCCGGCCGCCGCCACAGCACGCAGGGTCCCTGGCAGGGGCGTGCGGCCGTGGCTCCGTGCCGCCCTCCTCCTCCTCCCCCCGCCCGCCAGGAATTTCTCTGCACTCCGGGCCGCGGCGCGCAGGCGCACTTCGGACCGGCCGCCGGCTCTTCCGCGCCGCCATCTTGAGAGGGGACGTAGGGCGGGTAGGCGGGGCGAGCCGTCCTTTAGCCGCCATGTTGAGAAGGTCCCTTCCCGCCCCTCCCCCCCCCCCGTAAAGCCTTAGCTTCTAGGGAAGGAGCTCTTGCTGAGGGCTTTTCTCAGGAGGGGATTAGCGTGCTGTCCCTTTACAGCATGGTGGTTGTGCTGCCGGCTGCTGCCCTGGCTGCCCTTGCTTGGCGCCTCTGAGGGCAGAGGGGCTTCTCCTGAGGGACAGATGGCTGCTCTCTGTGGGGGACACCTCTTCCCTCAGTTACCACGCTGCACAAGACTGTTAGACCCTGGGCAGTAAGTAACAAAAGCTCTCTGAACATTTTGTTTCTCCTCAAAGCCTTGCTTGCCCTCAGACTGCTGCCATCTCCCCGAGCCGGTAGGATACATGAAGTTTTGAGGAGGGGCTAAACAGAACAGGCTAAAAAGAGTTAGCAGCTGCTGCATGAAAGTTGCTCATGTAGGATTGCTGCAAAATGGAGATTTTTTTGTCTGTGGGTGTGAGGGGGATGCTGGGGTGCATGCCACCACGCTGAAGATGTGCTCAGGAAAGAAAAAAAAAATTGTGAAAGGCCCAGGTCAAGCCCCTTGTTAGGCTTGTGAGGTAGCGGGGCCCTCTGGCATTAGCTTATCCCTGAAGGATGTAGGCACAAGTTTGGATCTCCAGCAAAAGCTTTCAGAAAAGGATCTTTTGGAAGATGACTGCAAGTGTGAGGACAGGCACTGCTGAGAGAAAGAGTTAAAAAATAAGACAGTCTATCCCAAAGACCTAAGTAAATGGCCAGCAGAGGAATGACAAAACCACAAATTGTTTCTATATTCATGTGTTGACTAGGAAAAATATACTGTGATAAATAGGTGTGTGAGACTCAAAAGATACGGGCTGCTCGGCTCCTCTGCCACAGGCTTTGTGCACCCTATTGGATTCTCTAATTTTACATTTTAATTCTTGAAGAAATGCAGGTTCTTGCTAATCGGATGGATCATTGTTACCAGTGACAGAAAGTAGGAAACTCCCTGCTCTATTGTGGAAAGAAATTACTACGAAGGGATTTATCCTGTATCAGTTTGCCAAAATGTTCAAATCCTTTACAAAAACAGCCCTCTCTATTTTTTCTACTACAATGGGTTTATTTTGTTTGTGAACACCAAACTTGGCTTCCAATGAAGCAAAGAGAATGAGCCTATAAGAGAGATGTTTTTGCTTGGCAATGTTGAAGTCGTTTCCCATGCTACAGTTTGGAAGGCCTAGTATAGCCTGAGAGTTTCATTACTATGCTAGTACAATTAATCAGAATACTATTCCCAGATATTCTTGCAGTTCTAATTAAATCTGTGTCCCCTTCAATGATTAAACTAGGAAGATACAAGACATCCCACAGTCTATGATACTATTACTGAAATTCATCCCATAAAGTGGTGTTCTTAGCCAAAGAAAGTCTTTGTGAAAGCCTTTCTCCTTTGTAAGTTGACTCTAATTCCTAAATGTATTTGTATTTGTGCTTTGCATTGCTTCAGTCAGGTTCATTCAATCTTAAAAAACAATCTATCCATTTAAACACAGAAGGCTATCATGTGCAAGTGCATTTTGTAAACTTATTATGCTAAGAGACAGTCACCCAGATTGGAATTCAGGCGTGTTGATGGGAAGTGACACTATTGTGGATGGTATTTCTCTTTCAGGAATAAAAGGTAGGCTCTGTTCACAATGTCAGTTAAGCCAGTGCTAAATTCACTCACTCAACTCTCTGTACCTGATGTCAATTCAGGCATGAGTACGCGTTTCTGACAGTTCTATTAATAGAGGATCTAACTACAGCATTCAAGACTGAAAGGTTATATGAAACAACTCTGTTTCTATTACATTCTGTTAATTGAAGTCATCCTGAATTGCTCACCATTAGGTCACTTGCTGGCAGTCATCTTACTTGAGAAGGGAAGTTTTCTGTGGTCTCCTGCAGCTTGTGTATGGGTAAGGAACATTGGAGGCTGTGGGCTGGGAAAGAAAGGATATGGTTTAAACTGGCACAGATGACCTGGATTCCTTTATTCTGGCACCAGATTCAACCCTAGTTTACAAAAGTAGTACGTGTGTTTCATTATAGGAAGTACTGGCAACTTAAAGTACTCTAACCTTGCTCTGTCAAATCACCTTGCGTGCAGCTGCAAAATGTAGAACATGGTTACTGCTGGTAAGGACAGGTGTGTGACTGAGATGTAAACTAGTTTAGTGTTTCCTTACAGTGATAAAGACTCCATGGAATCCTGTCATGAAAACGAAGCTGTCGTGCCACAGCAGAGTGGGAATTCTGATGCCTCACAGTTCATGTTGCATTAAACGTGTCCTTAAACACAACAGGCTATCTGAAAAGAGATAAAAGCTTTTCCCTGGCTAGATGAAGTGATCTTCTGTTCTGTTAATGTCTGCTTTCTGTATTCCCTGTGCACAAACACCTTATCCTACTGTTTGCTGAGGCAACAGGCAGTACATTTTAGGAAAAGATCTCAAGATAGGAGAGATGGTTTTCTTAAATTTGTTTTACTGCCTCCCATATGCAGCCTCTCTGCAACCGTTTCTCCCATCTCTGCATTAAATGGAGGGGCAATAAGAATAGATTACTTTCTCTTTCCTGAGACTTTTTCTTGTATAATGACTGTTCAGATCTTACAGCAATTTGCTGTGGTCCTTACTGCATTAATCTTCCCTTGGCAAGGGTATATTATCATAATCATTCATCTTGTGATTAGAATAGGAAATCCTTGAAGTTTTTCTGTCACCTTAATAAGGATCAAGGTTTCACATTCAGAGTCTTACTTTGCTTGAATATGATGTCTTTTCTTTGACTTTCTCCCCCAATTCCTCATTCACAACACAAATCACAGATTACACTAGTAGATAGTTTCTGTTCAGTGGAGTCTTCCAGCTGGATTCACACTGTTAGCAACATCTGTTTCCCTACTTCAGCTTCTTGGCAAAAACAAAAAGCTGATGGTAAGATAGACATGGCTCTCTGTAACATGTTCTGCAGTGTTCATCTAATTTTACATGCTGGAGTCAGTGAAGAGACAGTTTAAATGGTAGCAATGTAAAGTATCAGGTTTTAGGCTTAAAAAAAGTTCCTGTTAGGCAAACAGAGACCATTTATGTGCCCATTGTAACATTTGCAGGCTTGAGTTTCTTGTGGTTTGTATCAAGCAAACCAGTTGTTTTCTAATGGTAAAGGCTAAGTATTTTTAAGGGCTTATATTCTGGATCCAAATTCTCACCAGGAAATAGTACCAGTCTGCTGAGCTGTGGTGTACTGGTCTATCCTCTTACACTTATTTTTGCTTTGCATCCACTGATACATAACTAGTTTGCTCTAAGGAGTCTCTCTTTGAATAAGCTTTGATTGACTTAGTGTGTGAGTAATACAATCCAAATTACTTCTTCATATATTGTGTGCAAAGTAACAGTTGACCAGCACTATGGGTGTGTATCATAAAGACAAATGCTCTGAAAATTCCTTGTTAAGAGAGAATTTGAGAAAAAGGAGACAGTAGTTCACTGTATTTTGTCTTTGATTCATAGCTCACTGCTGGCTTGAATAAGAGTGTAAGAGGGACTAAAAACTGTTTTGTTCCCAGTTAAGTAAGACCTGTAAATAAAGCAGAGGACTAAACCAGGGCTGAACACATCAGTCTGGCCAGAAGCATTTTGTGTATGTTCAAGGCTACTCCTATATAAAAGGTTCAAGAGTTTAACTGTTACTCAAATGTTCTTGGGCTCATGTTTCACTGCCAAGTGGGGCTGTGTGTGAAGAAGTGGGGTTTCCTGGAAAAAATGGGCCAGTGAATCACCAGCATGGCAAACAGAGAAACCCGGTATGGGTATTGCTGCAGCTGCTACAACACATCTTTTCAGAACATACCTCCATGCAGGGTATGATGAAAACACTTGTATTTACTTGTATTGTAGGGATGTTTAGCTTCTCCAAGTAAGATCAGAATCCCACTGGGTTAACACTAATCCTTGATGATCTCCTGGAGAGGTAAGAACCTCCATTCCTCCATTAAGAGTTCAAATAGTTAGGGTGGAGATGTGTGGCAGCCCATGGTGCTAAAATGTCTTGCCCAAGATACCAGAGCAAGCCTGTACTGGAGCCAGAAATAGGAGCTGGTCCTGACTTCCATGCCCTGATACATGAAACCGCAATGGCTTTAATGTTCAAACCTCACCATGTGTCTGTCTGTCCTTAATAAATCCAGCAGTATTCCACCTAGGTCACTGAGCATAGATGCAGGTTTCAGCAATGGCATGAAGTGTGGAAAATGATGGCTTGAGCCAGGGGGAAGGTATGTAGGTGTAGGCTAAGTTGTTCACTGAAGGGTGACACCTAAAACAAAGTGTTTTGACGTGACTTTTTGGATAAGGTTTCTGGTATGAATCAACCTTGACAGGAATGGTCATGGTAAAGCAGCCTCTGGAACTGCAGGAAATCCTTATGGGTTCTTATGGTGGTGTTGACTCAGATTTTTGGCAGGAAGGTGCCGTTTAAGTCCTGGGTAAACCAGAATGACCTTGTTCTAAACTTTATTTGTATGAGCTTAAACTACTACTTAAACAGATAGCATTCTCAGCTGGGAAACTAAGACTTTGACTGGTCATCAACATTAGGATCAGGGTAATATGCCCACCTGAGAGGTGTTCACTTCACACAAAATGGACATAGTTTCTTCAGAATTGGATTTCTTCCCTCATTATTAATAAAAAACAGTTGACTTCAAAATAAGACAGCAAATGAAAGCAGCAGAAATTAAAGGAATGATGAGACTGGCTTGAATGCCAAAATAGTTATGGGAAGGGTTAAACTAAAATGAAAACAGCAATTTTCTAACTCATGTTTCTAAAAAACTGAGTGTGAGAAATTTTTGCTTTGCTACCTGCAAAGCCTGACCTAACTGACAATCGGTTTAATATACCTGATGGAAAGCAGTCATGAGACCCACCGCTCTGCCAGTTCTCAATCCTTGGAATAAATGCAAGCATGTGAAATAGAGGGCAGGTAGTAATTGATTTGCTTTTTCTGAAACACTGTCATGTTACTGGAAGAAAATAAACCTCGGTATTCTTACTTGAAGAAAACAAGGGAATGTATTTGAGAATGGTTATTTATATATAAACGTGATGCTAGAAGTTAAAATACTGTTTTCACTACTTCCTTTTCCTATTGTTGCCTTAAACCAGAGATTTAAACAATTGATTCATGATTTAAAATGGCAAGCAGGAAATCTTAATTTACATGAGTTATTTTAATCTTACTTTATAATTCTTAATTATTTTCTTAAATAAAAGCAGATTCCTTGTGCTTGGCAGGACATTACTTTCGATCAGTCAGAAGGACAGGAGTAGTCATTGATTTAAGATATGTCAACATATGTCTATTAAAACTTTTGATTTTGTTTTAAGTCATTAAGTACTATTTGAGATCTTTTGTTTATTAGGTGCTGTGAGCTTTTAACGGTTTATTTCTGTTACGTTACACTTAGATGGGATTCAGTTAAAATACACAAAGGAATCATTAATAAAATATGCAAATTTGGTTTTTGCTCCCCCAACTTCCAATATGTTAATACTACCAGATCTTATCCTCCCACAAGTTAGAGCTAATCATCCTGCATCTTGATTTTGTGCATAGTTTGAAAAGGAGAAAACAAGCTGGCTTCCATTTTCAAATCCCAGTTGAGTTCTCATCTCTGAATGAACCAGTCATCAAAATGAACTTGTTGAATAAACTGAAATGAAGAATTCACTTTCTTTCTGCACCTGCAGATGAAGCTAGTGTTGTAAAAAGCTGGTTCAGCACTCAACATGCTATTTCTAGCCACTTACTCAGTAACACCCACCAGTTTGGTGATTTGACTTTCTGTGAAATTTCTGCAGCAAGCTCGGTCTGCTTGTATGTTTTGTACTTACTGATGCTAGATTTCACTGTAGTGTAGACTGCCCTTATTTCACATTTTATTTTGTGAAACCAACAGGGCTGGTTTTAAAAGGACAGACATACTTGGTTTAAAATAAAGAATTACACTTTAAATTTTTTTCACCTTTTAAACTGGTAAATTATTTGGTTTTGCTCACATTTTGCAAAATGTATCTTAGTTGATACCACATACCTCAAATTGTGGCTGATAATTGTTGATTAGGAGGTATATAAAGCACTTGGCAACAAAGTTATTTTTTTCCTGCACCAGTACACTTGCACTTCTTTGAGATATATTTGTACCTGCCATGTTCTAGCACCTTTGCTAGTACAAAATTAGTACAGTGCACAAAAGGGAAGAAAATATGTATGCATGATGGGCAGGTATTTCGTTGCAAAATGCCATAGACATTAACAGAGCCACAGATATAACTGTAAGCTGCACAAGGGCTGTACATGAGCATAAGCAACATGACCTATACTGGTATAGTTGAGTGGCAAATCCCTTGATGTGAATGCAGTTATACAACATATGAGCATTAGTCCCATGGGAGAAGCAAAATAGGTTAATATAGTGTAACTACAGCATAAGTGGGCTGTAATGTTATCATATAATACAGTATTTGCCTCTACTGGAAAATTATACTACCATAATTCTTATAACATACACAGGTACTCTGGCATTGAATTTAATTTCAAGAGAAGCCCAAGGGAAATCTGAGCTTTGAAGCAGAGAAGGAAATACCGGGCAGGCCTGTTGCTGGAAACAGGTGAGCGGATGAAAGGAATGAATGCCTCTGACCTGTGGAGTCTGGTAACCTCTCGCTGCGATCTTGCTGCAGTGCTGGATTTTTCTGATCTTAATGTGTTACTGTGTATGGCTGGTTTGTTTTTCTGTTAAGGCTACATTATGAACTTCTCAGAGGAGGAGAAAAGCGGGGAGAGGGAATGAAGGCAGTGAAAACGCAGGTGGCTTGAGTGATATTTGGCTTTTTTGAGCAGATTAATCACTTTGCTGATTTACACAGTCCTTATTCTGTAATTTTAAACTCTTTCTTAAGGCAGCATCTTAATGAACTAAGTCAGTAAACACTCCATTGATGTAAACCTTGCTGTGAGGTAAAAAAAATCTTTTTTTTTTCTGTTTGGAAAATTGAGTGATGGCAGTTCTTCCATTACTTTGATGAAGCTGGTTAAACTCCTGCAACTGTTCCAGACTTTGAAACAAAGGTTCTTCTTACATTCATTTAACTTAGGGATTTACAATAACAGATTCTCATAACACTTTTTTTCAGGTAAATATACCAGCTGAGGTTTATATTAATGCTCTTATTGATAAGAGTTGTAGCATTATGTATTACTTTCTGCTATGTGTTATTTTTAGCTTAAGAAGCAGTATTACATAATAAGGGAACATGATTAAAAACTAAGCATCAACTATTAATGAAAAGCATCTGAAAAGCTACTTTAAAGTATGGAGAAGAGACTTTGCTGGTTGCTGCTTGTAAGAACAAAGAGATAATAGTTCTTTCAGTGGTACTGAACTTGTCTTAAGCAAAAGTAGCTACTAAAGCCATGAGAATAAAATCCTTTTATTAGCAGTCTGAGATTCTGTATCATTATGCTGTATCAAAAGTGTGTAATGTGTGCAAATGCCAGCATGTTTCCAGGCAAGAAAGGCAGGCCCTGTTTTGTTCACATACCTTTTACTTTTTTATGGAATGTAAAATTTTTGAGACCATCTTCAGATCAGGTAAAATTACTGGTAGTATAAAGAGTGGATGGAAGGAGATTATCAATGGAATGAATAGATAGAAGTGTAAGATATTAGTATATCTACTTTTTAGTGTAGTATTGGTAAATAATTAATAAATACAAATGATTCACATTGTGGGTTTATTACTTTTGTTGCAAATTTTGTGAAGAATATTGTATGCAAAACAGAGCCTGAAGAACCAAGTGCTGAAGCCTAAAAAAATCTTGTGCATTAATTAACAAAAATCAGATGTTAAGTAGAATTGTATAAGTGTTCCAGAGCTTTAATGTTTATTGTTTTCTTTCTTCCTTTTGAGGATCAATGGTACCATTTGCTTTAGAGCTAGGGGCTTGAAGTCCCTTCGCTGTAGCAAAGGAAACTGGTAGCAGAGCAAGGAATTCTTCCCAGCTCTTCATCTCCCAGATTACCAATATAACTGTTAGACTATCCTTCCCACACTTTACATTTGTTTGCTCCATGTTCATGGATTTTTTTGGTTTTGTTTCATTAAAAGCAGATGTTTGACTGGCCAAGGTTTTTACAGACTTCTTTAGAACTAGCTGATTAAACTCAAACAGGAGATGCCCAGGAAAAGTTACGCTGGCACCTTCTGCATTTGTTCTCATGTTGTTGGAATGGAAGCTACGCTCTGCTTAAGATGGGTGCCTATCGCTGACAGTATAGATATATTTTAATCCAAATTTCCGATATAAATTGCTTCATAACTTTAAGATTTGCACAATAACTGTCATAAATGTCAGCATCCTGGGGTTAGTGTAACTAAGAGCTTTGAAATGACAAAAGTTTTCTTTTGTTGCTGGCAGAATTTGTTTCTCAGTGCTAACAATTATGCATGGCTGTAGGGAGTTCATGTACTTACCCTTACCAAAAGGGTGACTACAGCTTGCACTTTGCCTTGCTGGAAGCATTGAGAGTGACAGTAAGTTTGTTTGCGCAGGACACTCTGCCAGGAAGTAAAGCCATTCTCAATATTAAATTAGACTATTCCTAATTTAAATCCATATTTGTTCAATTTTTTAGTTAACCCTGACCTTAACATTGTCTGTAGTAATTAAATACTGTGTTCAACTGCAGAATAGTCTTCTTTTTCAGTCTGGAGGTAGCGAGGCTAGGAAGAAAAAGGCCTCATAGGGAAAGGCCTCCATTTTTGTTCTGTCAATGCTTGTCTCTGTCATTACTCATAAGAAATGGCTCCTTATCCATTTTGCTGTCATCTTAATTAAGAGGGCTTTGGTGTATAAAAGTGAAGACTGCAGTGGTCAACTAATGGTTCTTCTGGGGATGAATGTCTCACTGTGGTAGAAAGGTCAAAACATAGGTTAAACAGACATTTAATTCCACAGTTTTCTTCCTAAATCCATGTGGATTTCACAGCCCTTTTCTGCTATAATTGTGGCAGAAGCATCCAGAATCCTACAATGCAAGAAATCCTGTTATCAGATACACCAATAAAAGTAAGCTTGAGCTAAAAGAATGGTAAAGACAAAAGCAGTTAAATTGATTAACAAAATAGGATCTTTGGTGCATAGTAACTATAATGCCTCACTTCTCTTGACCCCACAAGCTGTTCTGTGCTTGAATAAATCTCAGCTAGAAAAGGAAGCTCTGTTGTGCAGCTTCCTCCTTTGTCTGATGTTAATGCAAAATGTTCTCACTTGTGAAGAAGGTTTTTTCTTTTCTTTTTTTCTCCTTTTTTTTTTTTTTTTTCCCTCAGAGAAGGAGGAGGGAACAGTTAATGGGATGTGTTCATCTTTTACTGTTATGTGATTATGTGCTGGAACTGTAAATTCTTCTGCTATACCTTTTGAGGCAGAATTGTATGGATGCAACCAAGGAGAATGTTACCTGTGAAATGACTTATTTAGGTAAGAACCCCAAGAAATTTTTCATAAAGTAGCAATTTGTTTCCTAATTAAAAAGGTGTAGGAGAAGAGTCTGAACTAGCCTCCCTGCCCAACCAAAAGCATGATCTGCCTACCAGGAAGCTTGAAGTTTTATATAGCTTATTTGTTAGTAATAATGAAAAAAAGTGGATTTTATAATTTAGAGTGTGTCAATTTTATTTGCTGTTCTCACAAGGCTAAAGTATGCTTACGCTCGATCCACGCTGTGTTTTGTGCTATTACCAGGCAATGTGAAAGACAGCATTTTAAAAGGAAATTCAGGCTGAGGAGATAAAAATGATGCAGTAACTAAAAATGTAGCATTTATTGAAACTCACAGAATGAGAATATTTCCAGCAGATATTTTCCAATTAAGTGTATAGTGGAACAGGTGGTCCAGCTAGTTTTCCTGAAGTTTTTTGGTGAGGGAAGACTCCTCATGAAGTATACTGGGCCCATAAAAATTGTTAGTCTGAATGGTTCAGTCCCTTGCTACATATTTGTTCCATAAGATGCATGCAAATTGAGTGATGGCTCAAACCACTAGTTCTGCCTGCAAAGGTAGGTTTGAAGAAAAAAACCTATATTGTCATATAGTTGATATATATTGGCATATAAATTGGCAATATAGTTGATTATTCAGCTACAAAATTTGATTCTAAAGTATTAAATATTTCATAACAGTATTTTAAGTCATTAGGTTGCTACCTGAATGTTAATCATGATTAAATGTGGCTAGAAGCAATACACTGACATAGAGCAGATTCAACAAACTACAGGTGAAGAACTTCTTAAACTTCCATGGGAAGGAGAGCCCTCAGGTTGCCTCCGTCTTGGCTACTACGGGCTGTATATTGCAAGGTAATAACAATCTGGCAAACGTGCATCAGTCTGGAGGACTGAATTGCAAGAAAAATATACACGTTAGTAGATGAGTCATCCCTGGAGTTTTGCAATACGGTCTTTTATGAGAACAGAATAGACTCTTGATTCTATAATATACCTGAAACTGAAAATCATGCTGAATTTTACACATGATTACATTACTTGAGTAGCCTGCCATTCTGTTGGGTTGGTCACTGGTTTAAATTGTAGGTCAAACTGCTATCCCTCCAGACATACAGATATGTCTAGATCCAAGTTTGTCATTATGTTTTATCATTGCAAACTAGGTTCAAAACCAAAAGTGATTTATTGTGCAGACTTGGTTCAAATAGAGATCACAGTGACAAACTTAAAAAAACCACAGCCTTTTACCTACATCTCTGTCACTCTGCAGCTCTTTTGTAGTCATTATAGTTGTCTTTAAATCTCCTTGGAGTGGAATATTTCAGGTAGGTCCAGGCATGCATTTATTAGGCTGGCTGTCTACCAGAATTATGTTAAATTTCATTTTTCTGATCTTGACAGAAACTAAAATTAGTAAGTCTTGCAGAAATTCATATTTCAACTATTAGCAGAATCTCATGATTTATGAATTTGCTTCCATCACAATTGGTTTAAAATACATACACCTTGAAATGCAGACCATTTCCATATATGCTTGCAAATACACACAGACATGTGGGGTTTTTTGCTACTTCACGTGTGCTGTCTGGGTGATGCATGACAGGGGTAAGATACCAAAAGCAGCTTATTTCTTTTTTCCTAAAATCAATTTTGGTAAATCTAGTCAACAATGAGTATTAATTCTGTATTACATTCTTTCGTAGACTTTGTTGCTGTTTGCTATTCAGTGGGTTATTAAGCTTCTTTTCATTACATGTATAGAAATGGTTTGGAGTTAATCAGGATAATAACATTTTTTCAATTTATATCTTTCTGACATCTTGGTTCACTATTAATGCCCCTTCTGATGCAGCTTTCTGGGAAAGCTCTGGCAAAACCTCCAAAGCTGTTCATGGATGTGGCAGCATCCACCATTAAAGGATATTTGGAAAAATAAACACATTCAGAGGCATGTTGTGGTAATATTTGTAAATCCTTTCAGCGAAAACTGGAAGGTCTCACATTAGTTGCCTGTAAACAGGCCTGTCTGGATTGCAGGCTCGACATGTTTGTTGGCAGCGTCTCACCTGGGTTTAGTTAAACGGACAGGAATACAGCAGCGGCTGTTAGGCAGGCTGCTTCCACCAGTCTTAGCTGGTTACTGTTACCCTGCCTCCTACGCGCACCGCTGCCTTGTTGCTTGCTTGTATGAGTAGCAGCACACGGTAGGGTTGTGGCCGAGAAAGGGTAGTTCCTCAGCCTCGCAGGGGGAGCACACAGCGCAGGGTGAAGACCCAACAGGACTGCTGCCCAGATGCTGAGTGGGTGTCCAGACAAACAGGACACTCTAGAGGAGGAATACCGGAGGAGAACTTCCTTGAATGTTCTAGTTGAAACAAGGCACCTTCCGAAATACAGAAAACTCACGTGGCTTGGCATGCTGAGTATCAGGCAACCAGTTCTCGCTATCACCAAATGTGTGTGTTCATCTGGGGAGTCTCAGCCGCGTTTGTCAGGTTCAGCCGTCAGGTTCAGACATCACGTTCAGCCGTCAAAACAACTTTTGATACCACAGCCAGATTCAGAATGGTGTAAGGAAATATGTTGCTCTGTGTGTGGACTAGTGCCAAATGCCTAGAATAAACAGGTTCTGACTTGCTGCTACCATAGAAGGATTTAACTGCATGACACAGCTATGAGATCTCATGCTTAAATGAACCGTCAAGAGAAGAACAGAGCTTGTGACGGGAGTATGATAGGGACAAAAAGCTGCTTTTTATATTGCATTGGCACCTGGCACCCCTAGTGTAAGCTATTTAGGCAAACACTGCACTTTGTTCCAAGACAGTCAGTCCATATCTTGACAGACAGAAATGAACAAATAAAGGGGAAAAAAAAAAGTATTTGGCTATAATGAAATGAGCTGTAATCTTGCCTAACAGAAGTTGACTTGTGGCATTCTGGAGCCCACACAGCAAAAGTGGATCATCGCAAAGTTTTGCAGGAATTTTTTGGCATGGTGTTGTCTCCATGAACATGAAAATCTTAACTGGAGAAAAGAACAAGTAGGCAGTTAAAGACAGGATAGCTATCAAGGAATGATGTCTATAAAAACTGACAAGAGTAAGGCTAAGTCACACAGGGCCTTTTAGAAGCAACTGCAGACTTTTACCCAGCGATGAAAAAAGGAGCGGATGGAAGGATCTGGCTAGTGACGCTGAGGGAGGGGAGAAGGGGGGGCTGCAAAGGTGGGGGGGATGTCTGGTGCCAGTAACAGCAGCTGGGCTGTGGTCTGTGTGGCACTGAGCTCCCACATGACAACCTGGCTCATAGGTTTGGTGCTGCAGACAGAAGAATGGCCAGCTACTATAGCGTCAAAAAGCATAAAGTGGAAGAAATGTCTGGAAGCTTTAATGAAGGGCAAAAAGGGAATAAAAAATTAAGAAGAGTTTAGAACTGGTGGTTTGTGAGGAACATTTTTCTGTCTAAACTATGTCTTTGGAAAATTTGATATTTGGAAATTCCATTTTAGGAGAGCAGAACTGAGTTCTTGCCACAACAGTTATAGTTAGAAATCTGCTTTTTTCTGTTTATAAACATCGAGCCTCGCAGTAGGTGTCAGGAGCTGACAGCAATAGAGGATGTGCCCCTGGAACTCAAAGGACATTGGGACTGAGACATTACAGCTATCCAGAGTGAGGGTTAAATCCTGACCAGCTGCCCTGCCGGGCCTTCCTTACAAGGTTTGAGATGCGGCTGGGCATCAAATATGGAAAATATTCCTACTAAAGGATATAGAGGCCAGATCCACAGCTGCCTTGATTCTGAAGAGCACAAAAATGCAAAAAAACCAATAGCACAACTTGGACTGTTTCATTTCCCATTGCTAACGAACCCCTCTGCCGCAAGCAACTAAGCTTCATCAGTTTGAGTCTCCAACACCCTGTTTAGGCTGTGCTTCTGCGTGTTGCTGTTGGGTTTTCTTTTAGATTATATGTTTTTAAAAGTAAATAAATAGTTTGCAGCGGCACGGTTCAGCAGCCGGGCTGCGCGGGGCGGGGCGCGGCTCGCCGGCCCTGCCCGGTGCGGTGTTTGAGCGCCACCCAGCGACACGGTGCGGTATTGCGCTGTGGCGGCCGCCGGGGGCCGCCTCTGCCGCCGCTTCCTCTTCACACTCTCCTGGGCTGAAGTAAAGCAGAGCTGATGTTCGCCTTGCCCACCTTTAAAGCCAACCGTAATTCTTCAGAGTAATTTTAATTTTTTTTGCATGTTTTTTTATCCACGGTTGTGGATGTAGCTATAGTTTTTAATATCTGCAAAATTGTGCTCATTCTTTATTGCTCTCAGGTATAGCTAACTCTTGTTCATTTTTGGCACCCAATGTAGGGCATGAGGTATTTGAGATAAGGATAGTAACTGGGAGAGGTAACAGGCAAAACATGGAGTGAATACAGCAAGACAGCGAAGAGCAAAATGATCATGGGGTATTTATGTTATTCTAACTGTGGTGAAGGGACGAGGGGTGGATTGTGTGTAAATTGTCCTGTTCGGTGATGTGATGTTACTTTGGTTTTGGTGTGGCAAATTCTTTTTGATGCAAGTGAAGTTTGTGTCATTAATGTGGATTTTAAGGATAATACTTAAATATGTGATTTACAGGGGCAACGGGTGGAATGTAGTGGGTTTGCATGGCAAGGTTTTGGTAGCCAGGGGGCTACAGGGGTGGCTTCTGTGAGAAGCTGCTAGAAGCTTCCCCCATGTCTGATAAAGCCAAGATGGACCCATCTCTGGCCAAGGCTGAGCCCATCAGCAATGGTTGTAGTGCCTCTGGGGTAATATATTTAAGACATGTTACTTAGATCTTGTTCTGGAAGAACAAGAATGCCTTCCTGTGTCTTCCTTTACTCCACCCTCAGACCCCTTTTTGGAGGAGAAAGGGGAAGAAATCACACTGCACAATTCAGGACAGTGGAATGCACACAGTTCTAGCAGGGTGAAGAGGGGTGGTTTTGTTTACATCTCCCTTTCTCTGCTTACTGGAGCATTCTCAGGTGTTTTTTTAATTGGTTTGGTTGGGACTTTTTGCTTGGTGTTGCCCCTTTCCCCCCAAAAAAGAAACCCCACTACAACCAGCAAGTAGTCTGGAGTATGAGTCTTCTGCTTAAGATCTGACCTAGAAACTCAGGACCCTACTGGAAAGGATTTTGTTCTGCATGTAGATCTGGCCAGTGCAAAGCGGATGAGCAGTAACAGGGAGAAGTGACTGGTCAGGTGGCAGGGACAAGGCTAGGTACCCCTATTTTAAAGGCCAAGTGTGTGTGTGTGTGTGTGTAGCAGGAACAGAGATCTGAGGTTCAGAGAAAGCAAATGACTTGTCCAGAGTTGTGCAAGAAGTCTGTGGTAAAGGAGGGCTCAAGTCAAAGATAGGTACCAGCTCTAGCAAACGAGCTTCTCTTTATTTACTTTTTTTTTCTTTCCTTCCCTCTCTTCTCTAGAAAGGCTATTTTTAGCTCTGGCAACTCATTGGGACCTTAGCAAAGATTATTTTAAATTTTGCGTATGTAATTTCTGCAATTTTGCTTTTGCAGAAACACAGAATTGCAGCTTCTTTCTGTTTAAAGTTCTTCGTACTGCAAGGAACGTTTAATTTCAATTTTTAGTGGCTGGGCTTCATTGCCGGAAATGACTGTAGTGATTGAAGTTCCTCATAGCCCAAACACAAAATTGACTTGCAGCTTGGTGCGCTAAGGAAACCCTTTCATAATCTATGGTGACATTCTGCACTGGGAAATATGCAAAACCCTGGCGCACATGAAAATACAGGTTTGCAGTCCCAGCCACCTCCTGAAGAGCAGAATTATGGAACTACTGCAGCACATGGGAGACAAGGTCCATTTGTGTCTGTGTCAAGGAACGGTCCAGCAAAGAAAGATTACTTGACAGCTGCTGTGCTGTGCTATGCAAATTTGATAAATTTCATGGATTGGTTCATTGTGCCAGGTGAGAGCCTATTTTCTCCTTCTAAGGAAAAAAGAAAATTAAGTTCTCAATAGCTCTACTTACTCTGTACTTACAAATGTTTTCTAAAGTAAAGATATGCTTTATGTCTTTTTAATCTTTCTCACTTACCTGCTTTAGCCCATTGGTCATACTCCTAATGAAACTTTCAATTATAAATCTTGAGAGACCAATAAATTATGTATTAGTTATTAATGGTTAGTAGAATGCTATTAAAATCACATCTGTTAAATGCTTAAGATTCATATTTTTAAATCTAAGTCTCTTATAAACAGGCTAGCATACAGAGCAAGTAGTCTATTTATTGTGTCTGGATTCTACAGATTTGACTGAGAAGGTTCCTTTTATTGCATACAGCAGCTTACCAGGCCTTCTTTGGATCTAGTAGATTAGATATGGCATTCTTTTATCTGATGACTAGTGATGGGATTCCCCTCATTAAAAGTACAAAAATTATGTTGTCTTTATGCAAGTTTGTTTAGGGGAGGCTTAACTTCCTCATCTGCTGGAAATTATGTGGTTTCTACAATAAAGAATGTAATGTGATTGTGTAAAGAGAACTAAGACCCAATTCCTTAAGCATCACCTACCAAATTTGCAATTTGTTTTCTAAGAAATAACATCCTTCTTCTAAAATGTTTGGAGGTTTTTTTGTTGGGTTTTTTTTTTCCTTCACCTAGCCATGAACAGTAAAGCATTGCTTCTAGTAAATTTGTGGGAAATTATGTTTTTTCCTCTTAAACTGTGGTGTGTGTAAATTACTCTGTTTAGCATCACTCCTAAGCATCTACCATGCTTCCAGGGATCTGATTTATAAATTGGGAGGAAATACTTGTTGTGAGCTTACTATATTTTACTTTTGAGTGGCCTGGAAATCATAAATGTTTTTAAACCTTGAAAAAACCCCAAAAGATGGATTATTAAATTTGGAATTAATATCTAGTGACAGGAGACAAACTTAATTATTTTGACTACTTAGAGCATTCAGAAATTTAAGGCATTTGGTCAATATCTTTAAAAACTGAGAGGCTAGTAGGTTGAGGAGTTTAAGGTTTTTCTGTTGAATGCTTCTTTACCACACATTTAAGAGGGAAGGAAACAAGTAGGAGTGTGTGCTGAATGATACTGCAAGACTGTTAGTGAAAAACTTCCATGTATGAGTTCTATTGTCAAGTAACTTTCCCTGGAGAAGGGTAGGGGACAGTAGAGGATGAAAATGTCTTTAAGATGTGGGATGCTAGGAGGGTATGTGCTTGGAAGGATTAAGTGCAAGCAGTCATTTGGCTCATTCCAGGCTTTGAACTATTCTTTGGCTCCTGTACATGCAAAGAGCTCAATATTTTCAAGAAGGCCCGTGAAGTAAATCTTACCTCCTTGTTAGCTTGCTCAGTTTCTTGTGAGTGAGGTACTTTCAGGTACATGTAAGAATTTGGGAGAAGAGGTGGGGTAGCGTCCAGGCCTTTGAAATAGCAAACATCTCCTGTGATTACGATATATGACTAAACCACTTTTTAGTTAGCTCTATGACCTCCTGGGTCAAGGGGGAAATCTGTAAATTGCAGTTGATACCACAGCAATATACTGTTTGTCTGCTAAAATTCAGCTGCATTACAGAATTCTTGCATCAGTCCTTTGGAGTTTGGCTGTCCATATCTATGAACATACTGTTAAATATAAGCTAACAGGAAAGTGAAGAAGGAGAGGCTTGAGCATTAATTTAAAAGTAAGCTGATGGCAGTTACAAAGTTGTGGTTTCCGGCCAGTTTTGCTCACAGGCTTTGACAGAGTTTGCATCAATTCACACAGAAAACAAGCTCTTCCACTTATCTGCTGAACTTGAGTCTTCAGTTTGTTAGAAACGGTGGTCATGCAGACTTCCTCCCCTCTGATCTGTCACCCTGTTCCAAGCTGTTCAGATAAATGCTTTGTAATTTGCCAATAACTGGTCAGGTCAGTTATGTGAAGGGGATAACATTTTAATGGTGCTCAGTGTGAAAGTTAGTTTGAGATAAAGTTGTGGTTCAATTCAAGTCTTTTGTAGGCTGGAATTTGTTCTAAATACTCCGTTCAAAACTGAAGTTCCTGTAAGACAGCATTTCTGTGCGTTGATAATTGGCTACCAGAAAGAATAGATACAATTGATTGTCCTGTTTAAATGATGCAAAATGTTTCAATGAAGTCACCAACTTAAACATCTGAGACCAAGTTTTAGGAAAATCCGAACTGCAGATGTTCAAGAGCGATTAAGAAACAGCTATAAAACCTTGGGTGCTGCTGTTAGGCTAGACCTGGATCTACGCTGCCTTCGAGTCAATCAGTAAATAGTGAGGAGATATTTTGCTGCAGCCACGGAGACTGTGGGACACCAGGGATTTGGCTATAAACTAGCTGGCTCAAGAATGCTTCTAAGTAGCTGCAGCAGCATAATATATGACATAACATGTAAAATACGCTGTAGGAGCAGAATAGGTGCCCCTTGCTAACCTCACCCTGAGCTCCATTCTGCCGCAGATCAGCTTCTGTGAACACAGCAGACGATTAACACAGAACTTGTTTTCTTAAGTGGTGGCTTCATCCTCTGAATAATGTTGTGATTTTGACTCTTTTGGCAAAACTAAAGCTGCATGAGAAGAAATGTCTTTTTTTAATTGATATCTTTCAATATCGGAGTAAAGGTATGCTTATTCAAAGCACTGTCTTCTGCTATTTTTATTTTTTTTTTTCGGGAATATAACACAGAAATGCAAGATAGGTGAGACGGTAGATCTGCAGCCTTGTATGCAGAAATGAAAATGACCTTTTTGTCTCAATAGCATTCATGCATCCATGAGGTGCCAGATCCATGGATCTTCCCTCCATTTGTTGCTTGTGTGACTTTCTTTCACACCTTTCAACAACATTTTTCCACAGCTATTGGATAGTTAGAAATTGAGGTGGAGTTTCTGTCAGCCATTATCACAAACAGAAACAATCACTTCTGGTGAAGTTTGTCTGTCCTTGTCACCACTAAAAATGTTAATTTGTTAATCTCATCTGATCTCTGCAAAATGGTCATGGAAATATGAGCAGAATTACACAACCAGAACTGTGATCTGAGTGACAGTAGTATTTCCCTGATTTAGCCACCATGGTTTAATGAATACTGTAGCCATTTGCATCCTGAAAAATCCTACACTAATTTGAATACTGTTTATAGTGAAAATATGAACAGTTATTATTAACAGAAGGCCTTTCAACTCATCTTAACATTTTAAGGTCACTAAAAAAATGTTAGGATTAACTGTATAAGATAACTGTATAAGATAGTTTTGCAGCCAGGAGATTGCTTTGCCACTGTTTTGTTTCATGTTGTGTCCATGAAACTTTGAACTGTAAACTGTTTATGTGCTTATGTATTAGCGGTGTAAAAGAAACAGAAAACTTGTGATTGAAATAGTTGGTAAACTGACCCTCATAAAACACGTATAGTGGAAGATCATGGATTTTTTCTCTAGTGATAAGAATTTTTAATTCCCTGTGTATCTGTGCTTGTGGTAGAGTAATGGTTTACATTGAAACTAGTGAGCTAAATGTGCTGCAGTTCTTGGCAAGCCCTCTTCTTGAAATAAATCTTTGAGTTGACAAATTAATAGAATTACGAGGAATGAGCAGGGTTTGCTGTCATTCAGTATTTGGCTCTGTTGCAGGGATCCTGTTAGATATACAGAAATACTTCAAGCTTAGCGATGGGGATACAGGTCTACTGCAAACAGGTAATAACGTCTCTTTTGTTCAGATAGTTTACTTTGCCTTACATCTGTGTAGTCTGTTCCTAAAACACGGTATAGTTGCTTATTTCTTCTAGTTCCTACTCATGTGTGGTGTTGCTCACTTCCACTTGTGGGCAGGCTGACTATAATGCAAAACTGAAAGTCTTTGGTTCAGTGAAGACTGCAGTTCAGTCCTTCAAAAATCCCACAGTATATGAGTCACAAAAGATGAGGGAATTTCGCAAGAAATACAGAACCTGAGCAAGTCGCACGTTTCATTTTTGTATAGGTTTGTTTTGAACCTGCATTTATCTTTTTCTAAATATCAGTATACCTACTAGTTCTACAAACTCAGCCTGCCTTTAACCTCCGCCCTAAAAAATAGCCTGTGTTTCTCTGAGGGGTGAGGAGTACGCCTGATAAAAATAATTTGACCAATATTGTCTTTGCACCTTCTTGGATTTTCAGTCTTCATCTTGTGTTACATGCTGGCTGCCCCCATCTTTGGATACCTCGGTGACCGGTACAATAGGA
The DNA here is from genome assembly GCF_023634085.1 of Falco cherrug. Lineage (NCBI taxonomy): Eukaryota > Metazoa > Chordata > Aves > Falconiformes > Falconidae > Falco > Falco cherrug. Next base: position 104,905,614 of record NC_073697.1, on the reverse strand, counting down.
AAATCATCCTTGGAGCTGGTATTTTCTTCTGGTCTTGTGTAACATTAGGCTGTTCATTCATCAGTGAATTGGTACGTTGCTTTTTTTAGAGAGTACTATGAAAATGATGTGCCTACATCTTGCAGGAGTTTGATAGAGTCCTTCTCTAATCACATTTGGCAAAGCCATCAGTGAGCCTGGACTAAATGGAACTTCGTGCAGGAATGCTTTAGGCGATGCCGGAGTCCAGCCTAGGCAGTGCAGGACCAACACATTACTGTTGCAATTGATGGGATCTTATTTTTGTCCCAAACGTTTCTTGATTACGACCGTCTGGTGTAGCAGCTTGTTCAGCAAGCTTGTGGTCTGTCGGCCCTACCCTGTAGTTCCCTCTGGGTGTCACTCTAAGAAGTCACTATGCAGAAAGTAGAAACCACAGCAGTGGGATGTCAGGGGAGCAGGTGTGAGTGGGGGGAATATAGGCATACTCAAACGGCAGTGGAACTCTTATTTCCTCTGGTACATTTGATCCTCTAAAATGCACCTCTTTAACAGTAAGGATGCGTTCTTGCATGGGGTTTTTTGGACTGTAATATGTCTTTTCTCTGCAGTATTACTGGATATTCTTTCTTTCACGAGGACTAGTTGGCATTGGCACGGCCAGTTATTCCACAGTAGCACCTACCATTATTGCAGACCTCTTTGAGGAAGGAAAAAGGACCACGATGTTATCTATCTTCTATATCTTCATTCCAGTGGGAAGGTTGGTTTTCTTGCCTTGGGAAATTCTGACCACATCTGCAATTCAATACACCCTGAGCCTTGATTTTGACATATTTTTATGCATATTTGTATTGGCTCTCGCAAAAGGATTTGTAACTTGCTTAGCACGCTTAAGTGGAGCTGGTTAGGCTTATTTCTATATTTACCTTGAAGAAAAATTTGCTTGCTTTCCCCAACATTTTTTAGGAAGAATCTAAACTCTGCAAACCAGTAGGCTTTGAATAAAATATTTAATGAAGTCTAAAAGGAATATGTGCGTGGGGGTAGGTAATTTGTTTCTCGGTTTTGGAAGGCAAAAGCTTTCAGATATTTGTTTATTTGACAAATTTTTCAAAACCTCTCCATTAAATGTCTTCCAAGGAAAAATTGGCATTTCCCTCTCTTTTAGTTAAAGTGAGATTGTGTCTGAAGAAGAGGAGGAGAAGGGCTTTTTAAGTGGTTTGGAGGCATATTCTTCATCAAAGCAGGCAGCCAAGGCTGAGCCCAGAAGGCAGATTAAAACAGAAAAAAATTCCTGCAGGACTTAATTCATGTGACTAGTACAGAAAAGAGTAAATAATAAACTGCTTTATGGGATGTCTGATCTGAGTTTGCAGTGTCATTCTACAGAATATATATTCCAAGGGGAATCTGAGACATTATTGCCACCATCTCAAGTCTGCTCTGAGGAGGTTAGACTCTTTTTAATACTGGCTGGCAAGAAGACTAGCATAGACCATGAGGGTTGTTTCTGTTGATCTGTTTTGAAAACTATGACAGAACACTTCTCTGTGCTCTCCGTAACTGGCAAGATGTGTCATTTCAGCCAGCAAGAATTCATTGGTGCCTACTGATTATTCCTTTCTGTTGTTTACAGTGGTCTTGGTTATGTCCTAGCAGCCGGCATGGCAGGTATCACAGGTGACTGGCACTGGGCATTCAGGGTGAGTTACTCACTTTCACTCATGGCTCTGAGCCATTCACTATAAGTTGAAATCATCCCTGGGGTTTGGATTACTTGTGTTGAAAGAGGAGAGCAGCGGAAGGGCTTCCTACTCTCTGACTGGTCATGAACTTGGTGTTTAAGAGAACTCTTCCTGCAGGACAAGTGGAAGATTTATGCCTAGCTCTTGCAGAATGAAAGCAGGCATAGGTGAAATTGTACAGCAGCCAGGGCAGGTGCTGACGTTCCTCTTAACTGAGGACACACTTGGAATGCTTGTCAGTGCACCAAGAACTCCTCAAACAGAGGAAACCGAAGGTGAAATGATCATTATACTGGTAGCACCAGTATAATTCTTCAGGAAAATACAGAGAGATTGTTTTCTGAAATGCTGTTGGGAACATCTTCTATTATTTGAGAGTTTCAAGAAAAACCCTCTTCTGTTCTGGATGTGTCATCATGATGTCTCTCTGTATTGAACACCTAGTGCTTAGGAAGTACTTTGTCAGATTGTCCTAACTTACCTATAAAATTAACTAGCAGGTACAAGATGAGTGAGGAAGAATGCTTACTGGAATAACAGTCTGATGTTACTCAGATAACACGGATGACTGCATCAGCGATTCTTGCATTTGTGGCCAGAGTACTACAGTACAGTTTTCTTTCTTCACATGTTTTTCTCCACAATCAGAAGGAGCGATCATGTGTCCGTATGATGGGAAAGGAGGATCTATTTTATCTTTCCTCCAAAGTCACGATAGATTACCAAACTCACTCTTCTTCTTTACAAATATGACGCACAAACAGCAAGTCACATCTATTTCTGAACGCATCTGCATTTCCCCAATATGTAATTCTAATGCTGAATTTGAATTGCTGTGGAGTTCTCACTGTAAGACAAAAAGGTATCCTTGACCTAACCAGTCTTGTGTTTACAGATAACTCCTTGCATGGGAGGTCTAGCACTGGTTCTTCTGATTCTACTGGTCCCTCACAGGACCCCAAGAAGGACAGCAGCACACAGAGCGCTGAGCATCTCTGGCACAATAAGAGTAGCAGCTGAGAAAGCAGGTGTGCAGAGAACTGCCAAGACTACTTGGTGTCAAGATGTCATATCACTTGCCAAGAAGTAAGTCATTTCAGCAACACAAGTTCCCTCCATTGAGGAGCAACCATTCCATTATTAGAAATATGGCCATAAAATCCCACTCAGCTCCCTTGTATTGCATGCTGTATACAAGATGATTGAAAAGCCATTAGTAAAAAAACTTTCTTCCAGTCTTTTACAGGAATGCTACACAAGAGATCAAAGTTTCTTTGCTCTGTTATCCTTCCATTTTGAGAAGGGTGAAGGAGGCAAAGTTATGATGGCAGTGTGCTGCTATTTAAATTCGACTCTACTTTCTACGAAGTTTCCCCTTCCCTTTTGCTTTAACATATAGGGTAAGCTAGATTGGTAAAAGCACCTAATTAGCAGGTAGCTATCTGTAATTCTTAGTGCCTGAGGAAGGTTGGATCAGCATGTCCCAGGCAGCCTTTATACGGTATTTCTGAGCCTGCTGTACCTCTGATACAAGAGGTCAGTCTGTAGGACCCCAGTATGGTTTATAAAGTAATTGTACATATGTTTTGACCAGCTAACCTGTGGCTGGCAGATGACCTCCTCTTTTAACCATGCAAAAAACGAAAGTCAATACCAGCTGACCTGCAGGACAAAGCAAAACAGTGGCTGCAGGTTTCTCACCCCCCGCACTGGTGATAGCCCTTGCTGGTGCAGGTGGAGGGGCTGGATCCGGCTGAGAACAGCGGGTGCTGCACCAGAGCTACTCCAGGGCTGCTGCCCTGGGGCCCCATCAAATGCATTTTGTTTAAAGGCTTACTTTCCTGGGACCTTGTCTGTCTTTGGAGGGTTCTTCTCGAGGATCCAGCATTTTCTAGTTGACAATTAGATTTGCATCCTGTTTGCATCCAGAACAGCAAGTACACTAGAGAGCCAGTTTGTTGGATCACAATTTGCAGGCAGCATGGTCTGAAGGGAATAAAAAATAAACTTTCCTGAAGAAAAAATGAGCCTTTCTGATGTTTCAACAGCTAGACTATTGTCAAAGTTGCTTTCCTACAAAGATGTTCCTTACAACCTCCAGCAATGTTGTAAAAATAGATTTTAAGTTTCTTTTCCTGTAGCAATTGATTTCCACAGGTGGTTCCACTTTTAATCAAGCCTAAGAGTCCTTTATCTTTAGAAGGTGAAGAATTAGGTTCATATCTTAACAAACCCTTTAGTTTGGTGGTCACCTGGTCATTTCAGCATTATTACTTAGTCTTAAGATTTCATATCCCACTATTGACCTCAAAGGGGACTTTATCCTAAACTATTAACTAGAAAGATGCCATTAAAAAGTTAATTTTCCCCTTGGAAGGAGACAGAGTTTGGATGGTTTTTAAAAATACTTCTCCTTTTGTCTGAAACCTTGTTGTGCAGACTGAGAATCTATTTTTACTTACTCAGGTAGAGTTAAAGAGTGCTTCAGCCACTACGTCTTAACAGTTCGGAAGATCCAGATGTTACTGTCATTTATACTGGTTACTCAAACAACTTAAAACCATCCTGAGGCATTTAGATTTGCACGTAGAACACTTCATTTAGCTACTAAGCCATTGAATTCTTGCCCACTCTCCTTTGTTGTAGTTCTGCTATCAAAAATTTCACAGCAATTATTCTAGGAAAAGTTGGCAATGCAATCCACAAGAGACCAGGACTGGGATTTAACATGAAATCAGTAGGTCATACTCTTTGCTCTAATTAGTACTTTAGTGTTGAAGTTCATCGATAAAGCCTCATTAAAGTTTCTGTCTTCGAGGGAGTGCATTTTGATTATAAGATGTCTGAATGGATTATTTTGTTATTGCTTGAAATCCTGGGTATTGCAGGTAGGCTTTCCCTTTTTCCTCACCCCCATTCTTTCTAACATCTCTCATTTTTTTACTTTTGACTTTTAGCTGGAGTTTTGTGTGGTCCTCGCTGGGTCTGACTGCCATGGCCTTCGTTACTGGAGCCCTAGGAATGTGGGTACCACTGTTCCTTTACAGGGCTCAGGTTGTCCAGGGCATTGTATCACCATGCTTGGAAGAATCATGCAATTCATCTAACAGGTGAGGTGTGCACAGCTGTGGAAACACACTTGGAAGCACTGCACAGTGGTAAATCACAGTTTGTTTCCAAAGGCAGAAGGTAGGATGTGACTGCAAACACTTCTTGTGAAGGCAATTGGGTGTGAATATTAGACTAAATTGCTTCCAGGTATGCGGAGACACTCCTATTTGTTTGTTTGTTTATAATCACTCTGTTAACTGAGAAGATGCTGCCAGCCTTATTTAAGTAAAGGCGAAAGAAGCAATAAAAGGAACACTCAGGGGAAAAAAGGAGCCGCTTTAGCAAGGAGACTTCAGTCAACTATTGACTGTGCACCCCAAGCTTCTTAAATACCCATTGAAGTATGTGTAGACCCCGTGTTTTAATAACTTTCCTATTATCTTCTTGTTAGTCTGGTTTTAAAATTCCTGCTGTGTTGGCCAGGTCATTGTGACTCCCAGGCTAAAGCAAGCCTGATGAATTTGATCTAGTATCATATCATTACATCAAAATTAGATCATTTGTTCTTGTAACTGCCAGCAGATCTCCACTTACAGAGGCTGTCCAGACCAATAAAGATTAATAAGTATCAAATATTGGATACTTTACAACAGGAGAGGATTTGGAAGTAATAATAATACAGCTTTTGGGAGATCACTTTTCCTCAGCTAGGAAGAGATTTTTTTTCCTTACAATGTGTTATCCAGAACAGAAAAAATGTATTTGGTATTCCTTTTGAGTCTTCATGGCCACCCTCAATAACAGGGAGTGCTGGGGCAATTCTATGTACTGACTCCCCTACCAGTGGCCTCCATACAAGTGCCCCTGCGTTTCTTCCGGAGGTATACCTAATCTGGTTTCAGTCTCTGCCTTCATGATGGATTTCCAAGAACTAACTGCTTACTACCTTGTCTTTACCTGGAAAGACAATTGAAGGGAAAAGTAGTAATTGTATCTTGATTGTGTCCTCTGGTAATGGGGTTCTTTTGCTTTTCTGCAAATGGAATAACCAAATCGACTCAAAAGTGGTTTCGGAGTTGTGGTGTAACCAGATGGGTTGAACAGTCATCCACAAGTACTTCAACGGGAAATGCTGTTGTCCTTCCATGGATGCCACCATTAGAACTTCACTTAATAGCAAATAATGCTGAGGAAGGGAGTGAACTTGGGAGTCTGGCTCAGGGTAGGCAGAGAAGAGAAGCTGAACAATTTGAACTGTTTGGCTGTATCTGTTAACAGATACAGTATAAATACTTCTAAGCTGAAGGTGTTAGCCCATGTTTTGTTTTCTAATCTACCTTCTCAATTACGTATTCCACAGTGGTGTTGCTAAAGCAGACGTGGTCTTCAGGGAAGTAAAATGGAGGACCTGATAGTTTAACCTCATGTACTGCTTCTTACAGGATGCTTTAAAAATAACCTTGGCGTAAGCTAGTGGCAGAAGCAGCGTAAGGTGGGTTTAGACTCTTATTCCAGGGGGATATAAAGAAACATATAAACAGCTATGTCAGACCTGTAGCTGATGGTGCTGGAAGACTGAGCTGCACATTCCGAGACCTGCCCAGGGATACTTTAAGGACCTTTTCCCCTCTGGCTGTTCAGCAGTTGCAGGTTTTGGTTAAGGATCAGAGCTGTGTCACTTACACTCCCTGGAAACAAATTCAAACGGCACCACAGCTGACTCAGCTCTCAATCCCTTCAAGATAAATAAATAGGCAGTATGAAGTTTTTATTTAGGTCTTTATGCAGGTGCTTTCAAACAGACCAGATGGATAGGTGAGCATCTCAGATGCTAAAAGATCCTGCAGGAGCCTTTCCCCCTGCCTAGGCTTCTGTACTTTCCTACTCCCTGTCAGCTGAACTGTGGATTTAATTTTGGCTGTTCCCCTTTCTTCCAGCTGTAGGTTTATTTCAACTGCATTTTACAACACATGAATCTTGTAAACACAATTGCGTGATTGCTTCGATCAACTAATGTCACCTTGGAACTTGCCTCTGCTGGACAAATCTCTTAAGTCAGCTATTCTGCCTAGTGACAATCTATATTGTCACTATCAAGCTATAGTGAGTGATGGATCAGAATACTGAAAAAATTACAGGGAGACTAAAAATATGCTTAAAGTCTGTTATCTTGTATAGCACTACTTTTTTTTTTTTTTTTTTTGTGTAGAATTACTGAGTTCCTCCTAATTAGCCAAAAATAAGTTAAAAATCAGATGCACTGTAGTTTAAAGGACTAAATCATATCCTAGCTGGTTACTTTGCTTTGCAGTCAGAGGAAGCTTAGGAAAATGTACAGAACTTGCCACGTAGCACTCTGAAACATTTAGAGACACTTGTGCTCAGGACACAGTGCTCTTGTCCCTGTTTGTCTCAGGAGAATTATGATGCATTAAACAATCAGTGGCACCACTAGTCTTGTTGCAAGAGACTTGCTTTGTCATTAGGATCTCATTTGGGACAGAGAGAAAAGTATATATGGAAGTCCCTTTGGAAGCTGAATCTTCTAAGCTTTTCAAACACATACCTTTAAAACATGAACTTGTCATTCCTGGCAAACACATTTGCATTTACAGACACAGAAAGCTGAGTGGCATTTGAAATTCTGCATTCAGAAGGTACTACATGGACCTCCCACTCGTTAACTGTTCAGTCTTCTTTGAACTCTTTTGGGAAGTGGAAGATGTTTCCCATAGGGAAATGACTCATCTCAGCTGTGCTAACTAGAGGGTTATAATTTAGATGTATATAATTCCATGTGATAGGAACTCTTCCAAGACAGCAGATTGTGATACAGCGTTATTCCATCTGTGTTTTAGGGATGACTGAGTAGATTGGTTCACAAGGTAACTGAGATGACCGTCTCTCTGCGAAATCACTGGATATCCAAGCCAGGTCATACTGAGAAGAGCCCTCCTTGAGCCTGGGTGCATAACAGCTGCTCTGTAAATGGGAAAATATCTGCTTCACAGGATAGAGCCTCAGTTGCAGAGGCATAGCTTCAACTGAGGCTTGGGATTAAATCCATTTAGAGGGAGCGGGAGGGTTAGATCGAGTGGAATAACATTCAAGTTCCACATTAAGGATTCCTCTTAAACTAAATGTATAAGCTAGCACTATTTCCCCACACCCCCAACCCCCTGGCCCCCCAGTATGTTCTTACTATGCTCAACTGAATCCTTTGTTTTGTCACCAGCCTAATATTTGGAGGCATCACCATTGGGACGGGAATCTTGGGTGTCATCGCTGGGGCAGAAGCTGCAAGAAGATTAAGGAAGATAAACAATAAAGCTGATCCTCTGATCTGTGCCACAAGCATGTGCATTTCTGCTCTTTGCCTCTACATAGCCCTGATGGTGGCCCAGACGAACATCCTTTCCACTTTTGTAAGTGCCAATCTGTCTGTCATTAGCAAAATGTCTTTTGGGATCCTGGGGAGAGAGGGAGTGGGGAGGAGGAGGTGAGGGGTGGCTTTGGCAGAATTCTCTGCAATCTTCTAGACCATTAAGAGGTTTCAGTGACTTGCATCAATGTGGCCTGCCAGCTATGTACTGCGCATGTTGCTCCAATACTGCAGCTGCGGTCTGTCCTGTGAGAGCCGTGTTGTGCATTACTTGATCCAGCAAAAAGGGCAGGCAGTTGGGGCTCAAGACCTACAGTCTGCCCAAAAAGATGAGAATAGTAAGCCTGTTAGTTAGCTGCATGAAGCTAGTGTCCCTTATTCACAACTGTAGTTCAAAGAAGTTTCAATTTTACGTTAATTTTTAATGCTATGTGATTAATTTAGTATTCTTGTTGATTTTTCCTCTCTGAATACTTAAAGGTTGGTATTCTTGTGACTACAACATACACAGTTCTTGCTAAGAATAATTTAGCCATCACCTTCAAAGGCCTAAATCACTAGCTGATCTTCAAAGTCAAGCTTTTGGCAATGCAACCTGAAGTATAAATCACTTAGGTTCTGTTCTCAGTAAAGGGAAAACCACAGACTTGCCAGGGATGACAAATAGTTCAAATACAACCCTGTGAGAGGGAACTGAATGTAAACCTTATCTGAACTATAATCTGGTAACAGCTAGAGAAAGACTCCAAGCGTTTTTCTTGTGACTCCATAGCCACAATTACCATGATTAACATAAATAAGAGGATCCAAGTAAAGTTAATTACAGTAATCAACAGTTCTTTCCAAAAGAGTACTTTTGCAGGTTTTTTGCTTCTAAGAGTAACACTTATTCAAAGAGGTTTTCCTTTTGACTCCTCAGGAATGTGTATTCCTATGGAAAAGTGCCTTTACACCAAAGGAAAAAAAAATGGATTTGCGTGTCTGAGTGTGTGTATACAAAGCAAAAGGTGGAATTGAAGATTATTTTTAAATTCAAGAATGGATATCTGAGTGCCATAAGAATTAGCCATTTTTCTGTTTCTCAGGTTCCCTCGTAGTCCCACTCTGAGTATGTTCTTAAGTTCATTTTTTGTCATTAGCAGTGGAGAGCAATAGTTTAATTTGCCAGTCTGTGTTAGATGAGTGAATCAATATATTGGTTTTGAATTACCAAAATATACCTTTTATGAGAACTGATAAAAAGAAATTTGTTTAAAATGTTTCTCTCCTTGCAAACAGCATTCTCTTTTCAAGCAGTGTGTTATCTGGAAGGAAATTCTAAACTGGGATAGGGATAACTGTGTTCTTTATGTTCCTTCCTATGGGCAGACAACGTGGTCTTTTAGCCAGAGACTTTGCCATTTTGTCTTTTGTTTGGCGTGCTTGATTCAGGCGTTGCAACATGTAACATCAACAATGTGCAATGATAATAAATTGTTTGTAATCTAAGTACCTGATTCTTCTACTACTTTTAGCACTACAGCTGCTTAACTATTGCCTTCTCTGGTACCTGCCATGCCTCTCCTTGCTTTCTAAACAAGATTTGACACTAGTCATACTGGTGTGAGAATTGGAGTGGCGTGCCAGCTGGTGCATCTAATTTGAAGGTCCCACTGAAACAAATCTTCCATTTGTGTAGGACACGAGCAGGAAACTGGCTTTCCAGTCACTGTCTGCTCAGGCACACGGACATTAGCAGACCTGTCTCCATCACTTCACAGTGAGGAAGCTACTGAAGCAAAAAAGCATACATGCATCAGTGCACAATTACAGTAGTTTCTATATGGTGCTTTCCACTGTCTTGAGTGGATAATGAAGGGAACAAGACAGGTTTAGGTTTAACCAGCTATGGCCAAAGCTGGAAGATATGTTTAAAAGCACAAGAATTCTAAGTTAAATATGGCAGGACTTCCAGGGTTTCTGTTGAGGTAGATGGACTGAAATGCCATGCAATTTGTCTCCTCTTTCTGGACACTCAGTTCTTGATTTTGACGACTACCTTTGAAAAGACAGAAAAACATTACCTGGCTTTTTTATCTCAGAGGCAGCTTTGTCTAAATCTGTTCCTGTCTTCAAAACAAGATGAAGCACCTGCAGTGCAGCAGGTGCTTTGGAAAGGCATGACTGAACCCCGTGACTGGGAACCTTGGACAATATTTGGTGTGCCGGTAACTTAGACTTAAACAAACTTCTCTTTGATGGTAATGCTGTGTCAGGATGCAGTCTTGACCTGCAACTTGCCTTTGAAGGAAGCATTCCGCAGCTCTTGTCTCTGATACATCTGCCCAGCTGTTTAACAGCAGCACGTGTGTTTGGCCCTGACATTGATTACAGTCTAATTCTCTTCATAGTGTCTTTAGGTATGAATGTAAACAGTCATCTACAAAGCAAAATCTCCTTAACATTTGGGACATTTTTCTAGTTGTATCCTTTGGAGATCAACTAAGTGTTGTCTGCTAAAAAAGTTGGAGAGCCTGGGGAAGGTGACAGCAACAAAATATGATGCTTCACGCTTTTCTAGGTACACTTAGTGGATTAGAATGGGCATGCCACAAACACGATTGCACAGATTTAATGGGAACCTTTTCAATATTTATTTAAAATAAGAACGTGAGATGGTACGAGGAATATTGAGAGATGGTAGGAACAGAAGGATATACTTTAAATAGAGCATTGCTCTATTGTTTTCCTGCCATCCTCAGCCCTTGTTCATGGCACTTAAGGACACAGTTTAGTGGTGGACTTGGCAATGCTAGGTTTACAGTTGGACTTGATGATCTTAAAGGACTTTCCCAACCTAAACAATTCTATGATTCTCTGAGTCTCCCTAACCAAGTACAGTACTTCCAGGATGTCTCCACCTGTTTTGGAGAAAAGAACATAAAATTCTCTTCTCTTTATTGATTGCAGTTGTTTTGCAGTTGGGTGGCTTAGAATGCCAGCTATCCAACTATATTGCATTTATTCTGCATGAGAAAGGACAAAATTGATACTGGTTTTAGACAAAATACCTTGATACAATCCCTAGAATGATTTATTACCTTCCAGAACTGTCTGGGTTACATTTTTCTGATGACTCAACAACTGTAAACCACACAAGACCTTAGGAAAGAAAAGAAAAGCTAACAAAGTTAGCTTTATTCTCTAACGTTAGCACAATTCTGTATGAAATAATTAATCTCCAGAGTATGAGGCTGTAGCCACTGAATATCACATTTTGTTATCATGGATAATTTTTCATGAATTCCTATTCCTTAAAACTCCAGGTTGATAGCATAACTTATTTTGTAAAGATGAATTTTGCTTTCTTTTTTTGCACTGTGCATGACATGCCTTTGTTCATAGGGGCTTGGAGAGACTAAATAACTTGGAAAAAGCATAAAGAGAAAGGAAAACTGGAAACAATACTTCAAAAGTGCTAAATATCACAAGATTCCTGTAAGGGAGGTAGACCAATCTCTCATTTGATGTATAAAGGCAGTTAGTCACCTATTCCATTGATGGTATCTAGGAACAGTCTGGAAATTTTCAGAACCTTCTGCTCGAACAGTTGTTTTTGCATCTTGTTATATCTGAAGTATCGCCAGGATTTAAATAAATCACTCAATTCTTCGTCTCCTTCCTGATTCACTTTAAACTGCACTGCACTGTCTCTTGCTAGCTATGGCAGAACTGACAGAATTTACCTAAGTTCATGCCATTATCGCTGTATAGCAGGATTCAACTGCACTTCTGCATTTGCCTATTATGCCTCTCTGGTACTGCTTTGACTGCTTCAGAGGCTGCAATTCCAAGTTAAGCAATAGCACATTTAAAATTTATTTGTATGGAATTGGAGGAAAAAAAAAAAAGAAAGGAGGCTCCCTGATGAATTTGGATCCTCCAAAGGAGTTCAGAGAGTATTAGCTTGAAAAAAGAAGATGAAGGGCTACTATTTTCTGGTGGCTGCAAGATCTGACATTATTAGTCCTTATTGTCAAGTGGCTTGGCAAAAACCTGAACTGTGTGATATTGTTGCCCACGCTAACGAAGACATTTCATTTTATGTTTGGCCCAGAGTTCTCTAATAAAAGGTGTCACTTGCTTTCCAGCGAAGACTGGCGTGCAGCATTGTTTCTGTAGTCTATAGACTGTTATTGCAACAGTTGTGGAACTGAAGAAGAATGATTGCATTCTGTCTCTTGCAAGGGCAATGTCTGCCAAAGTTGTATCAGTGGAAAGACTTTGATAGTGGGATGCATAAATCCAAGACCTAAGGTGTAGTCAAGGAGTATGTGAAATGAGTGTTATAAAACTTAAAAAAGCAGGAATTATGTATGGAGGAATACATTCAGCTGCATTTACAGAAAAAAAAAATAATATAAAAACCTATATAAAGCATTTTGAAGGAAAATATGTCTGGGTAAAGATCTATACTAAATATCTCTGTACTTAAATGAACTTTTTCTCCAGATTGGTTTGGAGCAGAAAACACATCAACAGTACAGGCAAGAAACACAGAGGAGGTAGAGGTATCATAGGAAGACGTATAATACGTCTGGTTCTTCTTGGGAGAATGGAAGTTAAAAACAAAAAAAAATAGTTTGCCACTGTGCCTTTCTTAGGACTGTGTTTTCACCAACCAGATACAACATCTTGACCAAGACCTGACCAAACAAGGTCCCGGCACTTGTTATTATAATGGATTTTATTTCCTAGCTGCCATCTGACTTTGTGGCCTGCACCACTAAATAGTTTTTGCTTTCTAGAACTCCTCTGGCTTAATAGTGTAGCTTTATTGCTTTCCTCAGTATCAGTTACTCAGTACAGCCTGTTAAAATCTATGTCCAGGGATGGCTGAAAGGGTTAATCTTTTCGAAGGCCACAGCTGTAAGAATTGTTGGGGGCCCTATCCCTTTCCTGATGGCTGGATCCCCATCTGTGATGAATTAAGGAATTCCCACAGGGCACCAAGGCTTTGGGGCTGCCTGTCTCCTGGAGTCCATTTCATTCTGGAAGTCATCTCTCTGAAGAAGCCTTTAAAGTGCTTGTACTGGCACAGAGGAGTTCTGTTAGTTCATTTGGAAACCTGGGCAAAGGAAGGTCTTTGAGCACTTTTAAAACTTGAACTGAATGTTTCTCTTCACAGGCTCTTGCTTTTCTCCTCTTGGGTTCAGCAGTTCACTACAGTTTATTTGGGAGGGTGGTATATGTCTTCTATTTTGACTCTTCCGCTGAGGATTTGTGACACAAAGCGACTCACGCCTTTTTGGTTCCTTTTCCCCCTTTTAAGATGAAGTTAGTGTTTTTAAGTATAGACAGAGATGTTTAATTTATAAGTAGATGGGTATGTACAACTCTTCCATAGATAAGCACAGTCAGTGAGCCTGCCTGCATCTTCAAAATAAAGGGCAACGCAGTGTGTATAGTCACCGCTTTCTTTTTTTTGCAGATTTTTATTGCATTTGGAGAACTGTTTTTATCTGTAAACTGGGCTGTTGTGACAGACATACTGTTGGTAAGTGCTTGTGAAACAATTGCTTTATTTTTAGGTTTTCCGCTTTTCTCAACATAATATTGTTCATAAGCCTGCATCCTGGTGGCCAGAAGGACCTCTGCCTTCTGGAAAGAGGTGAATGAACTCTTGCTAAGAACACCCTTATTGGTACCCTGCTGACGTTAGGGATGTAATCATGTGCCACAACATGCAGCTGTGCAAAGATGCCAGTAACAACGTAGGTGAGCTGGTGCAGTAGTTTAAGCTCTTTGTAAGCCCAGAAAGGAGATGTCCTGATTTGGATGAAACTCATGCAAGCAGAACTATCTTGTGCTGCTGATACCCACACTAGTTTGGATTTTCTGTACAGCTCTGTGTTGTTGGACGTCCACCAGAAAATGGTCTGCATCTTAAAGAGGGTCACTAATAAAAAAGAGGGTCTGTCTATAATCAGAGATTTTCTATTTGTGCTGCAAAGGTTTGAAAAGATGATCCAAATGGGAGAAAGTCAATATTCTGGAAACTAAAGTGAGTGAATCCATTACAGTCCATCATTCTGAACTACTAGCAAGTTCCTTTATTTGAGCATACAATGCAGATAAATTCCAGCACTTGTAAGTCACATTCATAAGTGGTGCTACACTGACAAAGTGTTAGGTAAGCAGCAATGCTTATGAGACTCTTGGGGGTTCCAGGATTGACACCGCAAGCCCAAAGAATAGCAGTGCATTATTCCTTTGAACTCAGTCATCCGTAACTTTCTTTAGAAAGGAGTGATGTGAAAAGCACAATTAGTCTAGGTATCAATAAGAAGCTAGTTCTTTTTATCATTGCAGAGAGTTTTAGTGTTAGTAATTTTTTAACGTACTTGAGTTTTCGCTCCAAGAAAAAATTTGGCACCCTTTGGTTTATGCTCTAGCTCCACAGTCACTAATCAGTGTCTGTGTAAAACATGGGACAGGTATTGTTGTTACTATCAGTGAAATACAGAGATTACTGCAGTCTTATGAAGTAGTTTATATGACTTTTTTAAAAAAAATAATTCCATACTATGAACAAGCGGGATATAGTTTATCAGTCAAATAAGCAAGGAAATGGTCTACCTTGTTCATATCTAGTAATCAGACTTGAGCAAGCTGCTTTAAGTAATAAAGCCAGAGCTATTAACATGATTGACAATCCTTTTGTTGCTGCCCATGGGCATAGCACAAAGCATTTAAATTGACACTATCCTTTACTACAAAGAATATTGTATCACAAATGAGACCCAGACACTCTACTTTGGAGAATCTTCTGTGGGATCACTGTGTTGCAGAACGGTGGGTGTGACTGTAACCCAAAAATTTCAAGCAGGATGCTACCTGAGGGACAGAGATTGTTGAGACAAGTGTGTCACAGGCAAAATGCCAATGCGGTAGGTATTGATAAAAGGCAAAGTAGGGAAATTGTATAAAGCTATCAGGACAAGTGAGAGGAGACACAGAAGTAAGGATAAAGCAGAACAGAAATCTCTGACTGTTTCTGACCCTCAGGCTAATGATGGAAACCCAGTAGCTGAAGAGAGCCTAAGTAAGTGTCACAGGAGCATTTTCCATTTTATATAACAGTTCGTCATTCTAAGAGAGCTCAAATCTATTTGCAGATTAGTACTACAAACTCCACTGTCATAATAAATCTTTCATACAAGAACATAGTGAATGCATTAATATGTAGCACTACCTGTGGTGATGTGTTATAACATGTCACAAGAGTTTAGGACAGTAAATAAAACTTGCAGCCTGTGGCTCATGTGGAACACAGTTGCCTACAAAGCTGTCATCACTGCTTGCCACGACAGGAATTGAAAATGTACAGCTGAGGTTGCTGTCACAATGATCTTAGTGGCTCAGGTGAACAACTTGGTATTTCTAAGAACTAATTAAAAACAAGTGGTAGAAAAGCTGAGCAGAGAGAAAAGTTTCTCTATTACAGACTTCCATGTAAAAGGATGTGAGAGTGTAGCCAAATGCTGAGGACTGTCTAGCGACAAAAGACTAACTGTGAAGCACTACAGAATTCTCCTTCCATTGATTTGACCTTGCCTTGTTGACATGAGCATGTTTATTTTCACACTTCATAGTTTGAAGAATTTTCCTTTACATCCTGATCAAGACGAAGGAATGCAACAACTTATATTTCACGGTTCTTCAACAAAGCACTGTTGATACTGCCTATTGTGTTATGTTCTTAAGCTACTCTTTCACAGTGCTACTTACTACATGTCAGTTTTCTGCACTCTGGAATTTTAGCAAAACAAAACAAAAAAATGCAGTCAGCATTAGTGAATTGGTTAACTGCTTAAAACCTCAGCCAGCAGCAAGAGGGTTTTCTTTTTTGACTCTCAAAGAATGGTCAGAAACAATTATCATTTGAGACAAGAGGTACAGCCTTGAAGCGGTGAAGGTGCTCCACCTTGAAGGTAGAGACAAACTATCACCAGCCCAATCTGAATTTTTTTGTTAGCTTCTATTTCATTTTATTCTGAAATCACTGGGGTTTTGCAACAGAACGAGTACTGTTACAATTAGCATTCCTTTTGCATCAGTTGAGGTATTACTGAAGGATTTGTTTTAAGTTTCTCAATTTACTTTTCTTGGAACTCTTACATCTGCATTCTGATTCTCACCTCTGTGGTTATTAAAGAGGAAGGTGACATCACTGACTTAGATACAGTTGATATAGGTTGGGAAAACTAAAGCAGGTGTTTACTGTCAGCTCTTTCCTTCAATTCCTTTCTGAACGCAAACTGCAAAGGCTGCAAGGAGCTGTGCTTTCATTCAGGTCAGTTCTCAGGCCTCAGCTTGCCTAGGGAATACTACATCATACTGCAAGGGAGGAAGTTCTTGTCTCCTGAGTAACTGACACCCCTCATTTGTATTTATTTTAGAATCTTTTGGCTTTAGGTATGAGCCATATTGTGTCAGCTGGCAGCAAGTGGGAAGGTGAAAAGTTTGGTGGAGCACAGCTCTGCAGTGGTGTGTTCCCCCTGGGAGCATTCAGTGTATTACCATGAATGTGCTTTGGGTTGGATCTGTTGGATTCTAAATGTTACTAATTGTTTTATCAGGAAAATAATGGAATTCCGTTGAATTTGTGGCTCTCTGCTCATTCAGTGGCAATCTTATTTGGGAGTTGTGTTTCGTCCTACTGAAAACCCGTGGGTTCATTGTATTGCTGCTATTACATTGACTGAAGGGTGCCATAGATAACAACAGTAATTTCTCTTTTTGCATTGTTTCCTGCGTGAACTGGTAGAATTTTTGATAATGTGGCTGGATTTGCTAATGCGTGTTCTTATTTTGCCATGGAAATGACTTTTCTTTCTTCCCGCATGGTGCTACTAGCCAGACAATGTAGCTAGGAATTCATTTATCCTGCAACCTGTGGAGCTGAAGACAAAGGAAGATGCTGACTGAATGATAAGGACTGTCTTTCTTTGTGGCTAATACATCAAGATGCATTGCATGTAGCAATCTTTGTGCCTCTTATTCAGCTGTAAACATGAAATTATTTACTGTACAACTACAGTCATAATGTGCAAGTGGAGAAGTGCTGTAGCTGCCTTGCTTACAATACGCTGGCTTACTGGGAGGCTGTACATGGAGCGTCCCGTATGAAATATGTTTGCCATCTGTGAGGTAATGACACTGTCTTTTAAATTTTTAGCAGCTAATAGTGTAGGAGGTGCTGGAACTGGAAGGTGATACAGGGTTTGGGAAGGCTACCAACATGTCCCTGTCTTTGGAAGTGCTCTTGGAGGTGTAGGAGCCTTTATCAAGCTGTCTCTTCCATCTGCTTTTTTAGATGACAGCTCTGTCACATCATCTGCAGGAGGATCTCTAAAACCTCAGAGACAGCACGACTGGGTTTGCAAACTGTACCTGTTTGGGGCACCCTGCTTACCTGTCCAGGCATCTGGGCTGGGATCTCCTAGGAGATGAGTGTGTAGGGTGTCATCTGCATCGCTGACATGGCATGGGTAATGGGCAGTCACTGCGGGCAGGCAGGATGCTGTGGCTATTTCAAAGTCCCTGTGTGGGGGAGTGTTTGGTTTCTTTTTCTCTTAGTTAATTCTACAGTGCTTTGAGCTCTTGCATATGGTTTCCATTGTGCAGGAGAACCTGAATAATAGCACAGGGAGAGTCTGTATGAGCCTCGTAACTATAGGAAGCGTCTTATCCTTCTCTTCCATTTTTCTTGTTACAGCTTTGTTCCATGTGTCTCTTGTAGTTACAGATACGAGATATGAAATAAATGTGGTAAGGAAGTGATGCACGACACAGAAAGAGTGAAAACGAATTTATCTTTTCTAATGCCTGCAACATCCACAATACGTTAAGTGCATAACAATATCTGATTTGTATTTCTCAAGCACAGCTTGTCATTATCAATAAAAGAAAATAAATCTTAATCTAGGACAGATGACATGATACTCTTGGAGAGCCAAGAACTGACAGTCTTCAGTCCAGTACAGCCTTCTGCTGTAGTTTCTTCATCTCGCTTTCTGTACAAGAGCCTGCCCCCAAAATGCAGATGCTCAACTGGTACTCCGGGAAAGTTCTGAAAGAAAACAAACCTTGGGTAGACTGCATGCCCTCATTCTAGGCCAAAGTGTGCCATGACCACAGTGAGGAGGAGCTGTTGGACTGTTCCCTCGTCCCATGGATGACAAGGATTTCAGCTTCCAGATCAGCCAGCCTCACGTGACTCCATTCTTACACTGGCGGGGACTGGATGCAGTGTGATGGCAACATGACATTCAAGTGGTTTTCAGTAACTGAAGAGATTTCCAGGACACCCCTGTTTTAATATTTATTATTGTTGAAGCACTCTATCTAAATATTCCTAATGAAAAATAAATATTCCGTCCACAGTAAGAATATCTACTTTGGAGACACTAGGAATGGAAAAGGGTACAAGATAGCTGTGTGTGTACAAAGTAAGGAAAGACACTGTGACTTTTAATAAAACCGTGTCACATACAGTACTCTTACTGGGTGCAAAGATGCTGCTTTAAGATTTTGAACAATTTGTGTATCCAAGTTTGTGGCCATTTCTGGCTAAGAAGGGCATAGCCAGTGGGGACTGGGTCTTTACTGAAACTGCTTGCAGTAGGGTAAGCAGTACCGAAAGGCTCCCGCTGAATGGAATGAGTTATATGAGCTCTTGAGAAACTCCCTCTCTGAACAGAGGAAATTTGGCTGTAGAAAAAAAGGACATCACTGCTCATTGTTGTGTTTCTGGCATTCCAGCGGGGTGTAAGGCATGTTAATGCTTAGGAAACTCTGGCTAAAAGAAGGGTTTGCTAGGCAGAGACAAGAGGCCAGATAGCCAAGTTGGCTATAATTTTTGCTACTTGTGTTGGGGAAAATGTTTTTATTTTCTTTCTCATTTTAGATCAAATGTTCTGTTAAATCTAAATGGGATTCATAGCCTCACTTCTTACGAAAACAAGGCTTACTGCAGTCTGTGTCTGCTTTCTTTTTAAGTTTTGAAACCATGGGATTCAACCAAGTTTGGTAAAGAGTTGGACACCTCAGGAAGACTTGAGTTCATAGAAGCCTTGTGAAAATAGGTGACCCTGCTGAGAAAAATTACCCAAATTGGTACCCCCCCAGAAAAGCTGCATTTAGGAAAAGACTCTGCAGCATGTACATCTTGGCAAACATGAAAGAAAATGGTCGAAATAGGTTTGTGACAGAGAGACATACAGCATGAAAACCATAGCGATGGAAAAAGCTTGGTATGATACTTAAATCTACAAGATGTAAATCCTACGTTATTTTATGAATAAGTTTTTATCAAAACAAATTTTTTTAGGTGTTTTGATTCTATACCTGCGCCGCTTTTCATACCAAGAATGTATGTCATGCATGTATGTAATGGTAGCTCCTGCA
Organism: Falco cherrug; assembly: GCF_023634085.1. Taxonomy (NCBI): domain Eukaryota; kingdom Metazoa; phylum Chordata; class Aves; order Falconiformes; family Falconidae; genus Falco; species Falco cherrug. Next base: position 104,886,003 of record NC_073697.1, on the reverse strand, counting down.
GATGGAGGGCTGCATGAGGGGAAGGAATGCAGCGCTACAGAATCCTCTGTCAATCTGCCCTTGAATGCCAACCATTACATATATATAGCTTATTGTCCTTCCCGTTCCTGCATCTGTACTAAGGACTCATAGTTTCAGTATAGCTAAAATGCTGTAACTTTGTGGTATGTATAGGTCCTGACTGCATGTGGCACTGAAGTGTTTTTCACTCTCATTCTTACGAGAGTAATTAACCTTCATGTCTTGCACAATATTGCTTCCTTACTCATCTGTTTTAATTAATGGAGTTCCACTCACCCTAAAGATGTGGCATTAAAGTTGTTGCTGTGATTCAGGTGCATCTTAGTGGTAGGTAAATATTTTTTTATCTAATATTCTGAGGCCTCACAAACCACAAAGTTTAGTTAAATGTGAAAGCAGGGTCTCTTTTTTCTTCTAAACCCAATTTGGAATGCATGTTAGTATTTCCTTGAAGGCAGATATAGAGCCACAATACAGGTTATATACCTTGAGTTTGTCTCTTGGTAGAACACCAGTCACCCTGTTAATTAGTGTTTGAGACACCCTAAGTGATGTTCAGATCAGTTTCCAAAAAAACCCAAGTTGGGGAATAAAGGACTGGGAGAATATTAAACATTTGGTGTCTGATATGAGCAAGTGGTTGGAAAACAAAGGTATGAAGGTTTAAAATTACTTCTGTCTCATTCTAACTTGTCAATGCATTTTGCATAAATGTATTATTGAAAGAGAGAGACACAAATTACATAGAATCATACTGTACTTCTTCAGGCACAGCTGATCTTCAGTAGCACAGACAGAAAGCCCTTATTCCCCCAAAATGACTGTATTTCATTTTAAAAAGTAGTTCTGATCCACGTGATACTTTGCCACGTTCTGGTTATGCGCCACATCTTCTCCAACTTATTTAAACTGTGTGCACTCAAACGCATAATCATTTGGATGTATTGTTACTAGTGTAGCTATATCTCAGGTGCTATCCAGTTGCAAGCAGCAAACATCTGCCATCAAAGGACAATCGGTCACCTTCTGGTCTGACAGGTTGGGTCCCCTCCCTCTGTCTTCACATGGTCTGCAACATCCCAGCTGACATCCTTTGCAGCCATGGCAGCTACTTCAGGTTCCAGGTATCTCAGTTGCCCCCCCAGCAGTCTAGATCGTGTCTGCCAACACAGTGTAGTAAGAGATTTTTCTCAGAGGCTGTACTTGCTGAATCTCCTCATTAGTAAATCAGTATGACTGCAAGGGTTGCTGGCTGGAGGTTTCTGTTAGTTGTGTGGCCAAGTGAATCTGTACAAGCTGCTGTGAGTCTACAAATGGCAGCAGGGGAGTCATGTTTTTCTTACTTTATTGTCATTCCCCCTTCTGTGTTTCTTTCTTGCATGTTTTTTTCCTTAACAAAACATCCAGTGTACTTTTTTGCTCAGAATAACTTCTCTGTCTCCAAATGTATAAGAAGTGCTTGAATATGAAATACATAAAAATGAATACATTCACCTCTCTAGGATGTTATGCAAGCAGCTGGCCATTCATGAGATTCACTCTATTAATATTTGTTCTCTTGTGGGTTGTGTTTTGTTTCAGTATGTTGTGACACCAAGACGGCAGTCTACGGCTATTGCCTTGCAGATTTTGGTGAGCCATTTGCTGGGAGATGCGGGCAGCCCATATCTCATTGGGATTGTAAGTGCACTGTCTGCTTACTGAGCTTTCTTTCGGGTCAAACTTCTAGAAACTGACAGACACTCACAGAATTGTAGGCACTTCCTGGTCCAAACCCAGAAATCACTCAAATTGGTGGCCTTGATACTAGAATACAGAGACATTTTGTTAAACGTTTTTGCTTGCATGAAACTTCTGGTCCTGTGACACTGCGCGTATGTAGAATATAATCCTGTGCCTATACGTGTGAGCAGTTCCATGCAGCATGTAGAAATTCATTCTGATTTTATATTTGCAAACTCATACATTTTTGAAGGCATACATTTTTGCAAAGATGGTGTTGCGGGTATTTTACTAGGATTTAAGCACTTTCTGCTAAGTTTGTGAGGAGTTCTATGGATATTAATCAAACACCATAAAAAGCTAAGACTCTTAGTTCAAATGTTGAAGTTTGTAATCTTGTAATTAGTCAATGGTCTCTTGAAAATCAGAACAAGAGTAACTGCAATGGTTGCCTTTTGATACTACTTGGCATTCAAAGCTCTGGTCTCAAATCACCTTACCCTTGGATTCCCGTATTGCTTGAGACCCAGTTTCTCAGTTCTTCCTACACTGACTTGATCATAAGTGCTTCTGGACAAAGCAGCCTAGTACTGTTTTCTCCTTGAAGTTCATTTGGTTTAGTTCCAATTGATGATGTCTGGCAGTGTTGTTTCCTTCCTTCATTATTTTTTATCTAAGACACAGTGATTCTGCACACAGTAGCTAAGTAGTCAGTCACCCACTCTGATTTTTCTGCTTTACTGGACATGGGAGAGTGAGTTGTCGTTGTTGTTTTAAAGTTTTGTTTAGATGGAAGTTTATTTTAAGAAGTTCACCTCAGGAATATATGTTCTTTAGCAGTGTTAAGGTTAGACTGGGCCAGACAGACTTGCCGAGTGAGTGGTGCCTGCAGGCACAGCTGCTGCTGGTCCAGCCAGACAGGGGATCCCCTTGTCCTCAACTGGGTGAAAACCAGTCTCAGCTGTGTAATCTGTCTGGCAGAGAGGGCTGTCCAGGAGAGATTCCTCCTGCTTGCTGTCTTTTTTTGGCAAATGAAGAGGCTGCTGTGCTCATTGATGTGTATTAGAAAACGATGGCCCCCGCACTGATCTAGCTCTACGCATGGGGGAACATAATAACCAACGTCCCTGTGTCATGAAAAATGGCTGAAATTATATGCAAAAATGAGAGGTTTCTTGAAAGCTGAAATATGTCTTGTGCATTCTCCCTTTGACTATTCTATTGATTTATGCTTCCTGCCTGAGAGTTTAACATGTTTGCGTCTGTCACCCACCATTCTTTGCCATCTTTGAGGCACTGATAGAATTAAGCCTGCCTGCTGGATGTGCTGCTGCGTCCTGCCAGTGACTGTGTAGAATACTTCTTATGCAGTACCTTGCATGCAGTTGCTTTAAATAGCAGCTACTTGAAAAAGTGTAAAGACAAAAAAAGCTTATACAGATGAGATTAACCTCACGTAACCTTGCAACTTTGCAAAGAACAGAGACAATAAATCCAGGAATAAAACTGCTGTATGTCCAAGTGGGGTCCTGTGCAATGAGCATAACGTTTGACTCCTGGAATGCTGCTGTGAACCGACACACCAATGTGGCCCATGTTCGCTATTGATTAAACACCAGATCTTCTGCATTCATGTCTTGTTATTGTTTACTAACCTGCTTCAGCTAACCCTTTGGCTTAAAAACCAGCTGGAGCGTCAAGAAATAGTCTTTTTCAGAGTCTCTTTTTCCTCCATCTCTGCTCCAGAGATTTTCTTACTAAGCATTTTAAAATTAAATGCATGGGGTTGTGTTTTGGTGATTATGCTTGCTATAGTCCCTAGGTGCCCATTTAGAGTTGATCTTGCTCTTATCTGCCTATACTGTCATAAATAATCATACGAAACCCAGCAAAAGTTGAAGAGTCTCATATTTGTGTATTTCAAGTCACACAGTATATTCTAAATATCAAGAACAAATGTGGGAATAAAAGTGACTGCATTCAACATATATCTTTATGCTAAGAAGAGATTTCAAGTTCCTGAGTTGTGTTGAATATTATTGAGTTTCTTGGAATCAGCTTTTCTTTCTGTCGACAAAAATAAAATTTATTTGTATCATTTATAGCTTTTAAGACCTCATCCTCCAGCCAGTGCAAAAAGCAGCTGCCTGGTATCTTCTTCTTCCCAGTTCCTCATAATGTCACTCCATGACTCCTCAAATGCCTTTTGGCTCAAAAGCAGACTCCACTCTTGTCTCAAATTGGTTCCCAGCTCTTCCCTTTTTGAGTGTTGCTGCTTGTGCCTGTATGGATGCTAACCCCCTATTTCTATCCATTTGATGCTGATTAGGGAGGTATAAAGCTATCAAGTAACATCAAGAAATGATAAAGGTCATTGCCAAATGTCTCTCCTATGCTAGCTATCTGGAGATGGGCTAGGAAATGGTAAGATGAGTTAATGCTTACCAAACATTATGAACGTTGGTTGCAGGATTTCCTGCTCTTATGGCTGGACACACTGAAGGTGTAAAAGAACATGAGATTCCTTGACCAAATGGAAGCTGGTCAGCAGTGAAGGACAGGTATATTGAGTACTGGGTTTGACAAACTTCGGTAGCAGGCGTTTCATCCCTATCTGCCTAGTTTTATTCTTTTCAAGGACTACACTGTAAACAGTCTTTCTAAACCAAGAGAGAATGATGATGTTATCCCAGATTAATGACAGCCTTGTTCACTCCCTAGATCTCCAATGCTATCCAGGACAAGAATGCTCGCTCATTCCAGTGGAGTTTCTGGAGCATGCAGTACAGCTTTATCATCTGTACTTTTGTTGGTGTCTTTGGAGGAGGTTTTTTCCTCCTGACGTCTTTCTACATTGAGGAAGATCGTAAAGAAGCAGAGAGGCTTTGAGGTTTCTATATATGTAACTTTTAAACCTGTATCTGCTTGCTTTCCTGTTTGTACACTTGCCATGATATCGGCTCTGTAAAGTTAAAACTCAAATGTCTGCATAATGCTAATGAACACATCAGTTTCTATTAAAAAATTAAGGCAAAATCCCAGAAAAGTCTCAGATTAACCAAACTTCACATATTGAGCAAAACAGACTGCAGAACACACAAGGATCAGGGAAGTGCTATTAGTGATGCCTTCCAAATGATGCAGTATATGGAGGTAATAAACCAGCTTTACTGTAATGCACCATTGCAGATTTTGTGGAAGGTGCTGTTCTTTTTCTACTCTGGTCTTTTTGAGCCCAGTAGAACCAGTCCTAGCTCTCTAATACTTCTTCCTCTTCCCTGAAAGAAGTTACGCTCAAAGGGTAAAAGATTTGAAAACCTATCAAATTGGACAGAACACTGTCCTCAGTCACCTGGAGTCTTGCAGCTTCCTTCTGCTCTGACTTGGTTTTCTAGGTACCAGAAATGAACGCTGTCTTTCAAATGAAGATGAACTCTGGGGCAAGATTTGCAAAGAAGAAAAGAATGTCCTCTCCTTTTTCTTGCCTTTTTGCTTAATGAGATACAGCTAGAGAAAAGGCCAAATAACAATTCCTCCATATGGCAGCAAATCCTGAGTACTGACTTTTTTTGGGAGCGTTTGACTGTGAGTCAAAAATTGCTGCTGCATCGGCATATGGCAACCCTCCCCCATCTGCAAAACGGGCACGAGTATTCTGGGGAGCTGGGGAGCTGCAGAAGGCAGTGTATAGAGCTGTCACAGGCACGACTGCTAACCGAAACAAGACAGTAGCATTTAAGGCAGAATGTCTCGTGGAGATGAGGAAGGGAGGCCTAGGAATTCTCAGCAGGGTACGATTTGCCTGTAGGATTTGGAAAACAGAGATAGTACAAGAAGTGTTTCCAGTTGTCTGAAATGACCAAGAGAAGCAGCAACTATCAAAGTTAGTGTCAGATTCAAGAGGGAAGGGTTGTGATTGTTTTATATACAATATGTTAATGGACTCTTTCTAGTCCTTTGAGGCTCTTCAGCATATCCTCAAGGCCTTGCAAGTCTCTCCTCTTGTGAGCGAACAGTAATACCCGCTCTTATCACTAAAGTGCATAAGACTTTGGGTCTTATCTGTTGTCAGGATATCATGCCAGGTGCCAAATAGGAAATGACGGCCAACTTCCATTGTTTGACGTGCTGTCACCAGCAGCACCAGCCAAAGCCTGAGGAAGACAATAGCAAGTGAATTGTGAAGTATTCTGAATCTTCCCTGATTCTCCTAGTAAATCATAAGGATGATAAAGCACAATATTCCTGTAACGACTGTGAGTATCTAGTGTCATTACAAATAATGTAATTCACCTACTGCAGGTTTTTGTTTCTCCCTCATTTTTAAAAAAAATCTGTTCTGAAACCTGACTTAAATGCAGGTTGTGAAATTTGGCCAGGGTTTATGCCATTATGGGAAATAACAGAGAAACTTTTTTGTGATACTCAGAAAGAGCGTAATGCTTGTCTTTAAGTTGGTATTGTTGGTATTCTGAAAGACTGAGCAACTTCTGGTTGTAAAAACTAGCCAAAGCCTTTATATCACTGACTTTTTGGAATTTAATTTGGTGTCAGAGAACCCATGTCCAACAAAGGATTTTTACTATTGGATATGGACACGTCAGCTTGTAGAGGTCTTAAGTGCTTGTCTTAACATTTTTCAGGCTATTTTTTGAACTACCAGGTAGCAATGTTCGGATTGAAACCTATTGCTTATATTCAGCAGACCTGGTGACATTTGTAGCATTTGTCTTTCACCTAGAGGGAGAAAAATTCACTTTGCACCTATGTCTCACTGTAGGATGAATTTGGGAAGCCCAAAAACATTCTTTAAGGCCTTCTTAAGTCACTGCACACTTGAGGTGGGACTTGCAAGAGCCTGTGATTCATCTGGTACACTGTTACTGTACCACGTGTGCTGTTCAGCGATACCCACATGGCCCCGGCAGACAGCTACTTTGTCAAAAATTAAATTCTGAGGTGAGGTGACATTCACCAATACAATATATTGTACAGCATGTTGTACAGCACCTTCACCAGACACCATTTACTGTTACATCACTTCATGCCCAGAAACTGATGAAGAATTTGGTGAAAAGTGCACATCAGTATTTGAGGCAATAAGATTATTTTGATTTTGTTTAATTCTATGATATTTGCTGGTGACAGCAGTGCCAGATCCTTCCTTAGCATATTATCAGAATTTCTCAGAAGCTGCATATAAGCATACCACCATAAAGATCTGCGTTGCCTCGTCTCTTGTACACATTATGTAGACATGTATATTTATGTACAGCCTAATTCTGAGATTGTCTCGAAATACTGCTGTTAGGTAATGATTTAGTTTTGGTAAATAATTAATTTTATAAGGTAACTTGATACTATGAAAGGTGTTAAGCTTGGATTTACAGGGCTCTGAGGATCAGTAATAAAATCACAAGATTCTACCTGTGTTGCCAAACTCTAGAGATACAGTTTGCAATGGCTGAAATCGTTGACAGCTGCAAACCCATTGCAAAACCAAAAAAGATGCTCCCAACACCACAGTTGGTTCCCTGAAACTTGGGCAGGCAGGCCAAGATCTTGAGAATCATTTTTCCCTTTATTCAGTTACGGTAGAATTTAAGCAGTTTGATAGTACTTCGCTACTGGTATGTTCATGATTTGCCCTCTAAACAGATGATCTATTTATCACTTTTGTTAAGTCAGCATTAAATTCTTCTTAAAAAAAATAAGTCAGAAACTGTATCTGGAATACTGCGGAGGTATGTATTTGACATATGAGCAAGAGATGCCAAATGCTGTTCTGTGGATGGTACGTGAAGTCTGTGACAAACTCATTCCTACTCCTACTCGTATCTCCTTTGTGAAAGTCAGTGCTTAGAAATTAGCAGGATCGTGCTGACTAGTTCAATTCTGTCTTTTCAAATGCTTCTCTCTTTTCTTTGTGATGTAAGGGGGGAGGACTTCTATTTTTGTTATTTTTTTTTCAGCATTTTAGCAAGACTAACATCCAAGACAAGGGCCTGGATGCTCTGAGCTGTGCCTGGGTATCCCTGTACCTGCATTGTCTTCTGTCTTGGTGACTTAGAGGTCATGCGAAAGTGCGGTGCCTGCGTGAAACAGCCCTGGGAGGCCCTGCCTCTAAAGCCAGGAAACTGTTCCCATTATCTCTTTGGCTCTGTGTCTTAAATAAAGATAAAACTTCCTTGCAAGGATATGTAAAAGGAGTAGAATCTCTTAAAATTCTCTGCATGTCTTGAATTTGCTTCTTAGCAGGTGGCACCAGCTTCTGCGCTGAGGGGTTAACACAGCAGTTCCTTAGTGCTGGAGGAACTTAAGGCATTACATATTTTGCATGCGTCAAAAAGCTGTATTGGAGGAAGTCACAGAGTCCTGTCACATGGCCAGCAAAGGAAGAAAAGTTCTTTCTAGACATCGGTTGAAATACCAGTTATTTTCTATGGTTCCAACGGAGTAGAAGTAAGAAAAAAGTGGAGGGCTTAAAGAAGTTATTAAATTTGCTGCTTCATCTAGTTTGGAAAGAGCTGCTGCTGCTAGCTGCTGGTTAGTGTGTTCTGCAGCATTCAGGCTGCTTGGAATCTGTGTCCCTTCCATCAAATGAATTACAATCGAACAAGCTGTATTTTCTGTAAGCATTCAGATATTCCTTTCCTACCTTTAACATTTCTTCTTTGCTCTTTCCAACCAAAACAGTGGGTAAGAGACACTTTGGAACAGCTCCAAAAGGTGTGATTTTCTAAGTCCATGCAGGTAATGACTTTGATCTTTTCCTCCCCTTTCCTCATTCCCCAGAGCAGGGACAGGTGATTGGTATTGACCTTTAGTGTTGTTTATGTGGATATTTTTTTAAAGAAGTTTAAGAACTCTGCTTGGCATAAAAATTGCCTTCAAGTCATGATTATTTCTAGCTTCTGCTGAACACCTGTGAAGACATCAAATGGGCAGGACATACCTTAGGTACAACAGTACCATGGCGTGTAACTGCTTCTCCAGAGTGATTCCTTCCACCGGTAATGTTGTGTGAGATTGCTATCAGCAGAACTTTATCAAAGACGTTTCATGTAACTTTTTGTCTCCCTCCCCCTCTCCTTCCCAAACAAGTAGCCCCATGCACTGGTCTGAAAGGGGGTTTGCAGCACCTGAGAAATCTTTCTGTACGGTGGCTGAAGGCGTGCAGATGGCAGACCACAGCTTTCCAGGCTATAGATTTATATATTCTGTCTAGGCTGCTCTCTGCTAAGAAGATCTTTTATTTTACTCCTCTTCGCCCTCATCACTTGTGCAGCTGAACTGTGTTTTGCAAAATATTTTGCAGAAGAGCTGTGATCCTTTATAATGCCATGGATGGAGCCATCGGTGTCCAGAGCGTCATTTACCTTTGGGAGAAAGGCTCAGGGTTGCTGTTGTCATTCTGAGGGACCTGTGCTGAGGCTGGATCAGTTCTGACAGTACCAATCCTGATGGCTGTTTTTTTAGGAACTCATTCCTAACTTCCACTGGGGGAGTCTATAGCACCTTCGCAGGTGGCCTGTGGCAGTACTGCATCAATGAAAAAATTGGTGGTTCCCCCCTTACTATTCTCTTGCAGAAGAATTAGCTGAATTCTGTCTTGCTCATCTTACCTGCACTTGTCTTCCTTTGTACTCCCTCCATTGCCTAGTGACTAGAGATTCCCCTAGTGCCTTTATCATTACATATATATGTCCTCTTAGCTTAGAATCTGTAGAATAATTCACCAATTCCTGTTTGCAAAGGAAGCTAAAAGAAGTAGACACCGTCTGCCTGACAATAGCATAATATGAGGACAGAAAGGCCAGATCAGCCAAATTTATGCTGTAGCTGACATTAGTTTTTTCTTAGCAGTAGATCCATCATCTCTGCCTTTAGTTTCCCCTCCTCACACTAAAATGCAGATGCAGTGTCTGTTGAAGTGAATTCCAAAATAATGAAGAAACCTAAAAATCCACCATTATCACAAAACCTTTATGGCAAAAGTTTTCTTCTGAGATCCTTCTGTTTTTTTGCAAATGTTGTTCACCCTTCAGGCCTCCTTCGAGTACTTGGTTCTGCTGCCCTGCCTGTGCTACTGCTGGTTACTGCTGCCTGTGAGGGTGCCGGGGACCCGCAGAGAAGTCACCTCCTCCCTTGAGACAGGTGAAAAAAAGGATAAAAGAACAATGTCTGTGTGTCTCTGCCAAGTTGTTCTGGCATTCAAGTAGCTGGAACTGGCTGCATTCCATTACAAGGGAGCTGCTGCATTCATCTCCATTCTAAAATTATCTTCATTGTAATCCAATAAAGCCTTGGAAAGGTTCTTAGAAAGCTTTTTTGTTTATAAGGGAAACAAAGGTGGATATGAAAAGACTCTTGATCCTAATGCTGTATAGCTGACCAAAACTGCGTTGATCTCTCTTTGTGTAGTTTAATGTTTTCATAACAGTTTTGTTATTAGCATGTAAATTGACTGTGTATCCTGCAGTAATAAAATGGCTGTAATTTGGAGAGATTAATGTAAAGTGCTGTCAAATCCCATTGTAGGAAGGGCCTTCGTAACTGCACTGTTAAGTGTACACAAATTTGGAATGTGACTGGATCCCAGTAGGCCTAACCCTGCCGATGGAGCTAGAGCAGGGCTCGGGGAGGGTACACTGCCTGTGTAAAATCGGGAGATTCCCTACAAGGCGCAAATCTGACCTGTACAGGACTTGGCTGCTATCGTGGTACTAAGATCCGACTTTACCTGCTCATATACTGTGGTGGGTTTTTTCCTACAGTGAATATTTTTTCTATGTTATGAAAAATGCTTTAAAATGGAATTGAAAGGTAAATTCATGCATTCAGGTATGCAGGTTCATTTTTCTTTTCAGTATTTAATGTGTTGGGCATTAGGCTTGAAACTGATGTATTAAGGATGAAGGTGACCATTTTTGAAAGTACTGACTTCAAGCTAGTGATTTAATTCCACCATAATGTATCCTCCTAAGTGTCTAACACTTTTTTCTTCATTCCTTTTTTCCGAAGTACCTTGCATGCCTCTGTTGCTAATGCAGCCGGTCTGAGCAGCTGTGTGTTCAACACTCAATAAAATCAGGCCATTTACTTAAAGACTTAATTATGGGTTTAGGAGCCTAATCTTAGGCACCTAATTTTTAAAATCTTGGCTGTAGGCATTTTTTTTCAGGAATATCTCTATCCCGCTGAATGAAAACATCACTTAAAGAAATGCAAGTCTGGCAGTACTCCTTAATCTTCAGTCTGGTAGATATCACACCTGTTAACTTCTTCATCACTTTTTGCCTTTATAGGTTACATTTTCAGTGAATTAACTTGTTCTTTTTGTGTATTGACAACCCGCCGCAGAGGAGATGTCACTGGAACTGGTGTGTCAGAGCTGGGAGCAAACAGAGCCGTAGTCAAAGAGGACGTGAAGTGAAAAAGGACACCTGAGTTGTTGCTGAGACTATTTCCTCAGTAAAACCAGGTGAAAAGGCATTTCTTCAACCCATCTGGATAACTCTGTGGATTCATCTGGTAGTGGATGGAATAAAATGTGGATCACAGTATAAAGGAACAGACTCCCCATCTCTGATTTTTCAGAGCGTTCCAGGAGGACAGCCTTGTGGTAGTACTGGAGGGGTGTGTGGGTGTGAGCATAGAGGTGAAGAGGAGAGGTCATTGATGAGAAATGCTCGCTAAGTAATACAGGTCTTTTTACAGTAAACATATTAGTCCAGTTTTTGTATGAGGAATGACTAGGGATGATTCAGCTAAAGCATGTTTAATGGCAGCTAGATTGTGTTTAGCCAATATTTTATCCTAGAAAACTATGTTCATGATCTGATTTTTACCACAAAAGCTTCTGCAAGCCAGCAGTCTCTGTTAGTTGTCCTGCCAATTAGTGTAGGTAACTTAGGATGAATTGCATGGTAAGCTCTGAGCAAGGGAATTACTTTTCTTTGGTCCTTTGTTTGCCTGGAAGTCATGGAAGACAGAGCTGCTGGCCTGATCTGTGAAGTGAGGAGGCATAGCTCCTAAAGAAAATTGCGGTTCTATTTTTAGAATTGTTTTAATTGGGCATCAGATATGCACATTTCCAACCTATTAACCTGGTCACACTGTGTGGTCTGATCCTCCTCTAATAGCATGTGATTAAATGTGATTCATCATCATCTCCGCTATGCGCATGCAAGTGGGAGAACATTGATGGCGAAGCAGATGCAGTTATTTTCATACCAGTTGCTTTCTCCTGTAAATTGTTTGTATTGTTAAACACTGTCATGTTGTCTTAGGGGGGCTGCGTCTCCTGATTTAGTGCGATGACTGATGTTCTTTGCTGCAGTTTACCAGAGGCTCACAGGGCTGCTGGGAAGGGTGAGAGCGACAGAAACAACAGGACAGAAGCACGGACATTGGTGGCTTTGAAGGAAGTCAGTCATCTGTGGCTGGGGGAGAAGAATGTTTTTATGCTCACTGGGCTTGCCTGGACTTGCCAGCTTTATTAAGGAACTTTTATCTGTTTTTAAGGGCAAGGTATGGTAGGAAAGGAGAAAGATTTACATTTGCTGATGATCCATGAAAAGCACATGTTTAACCAAAAAAAAGCTCAAGTGAAGAGAAAGATCTAGTAGGGAGCCTGTAGCTGCCTAGAGGAGGGGAGTAGTCACAGGATGGGTCTGCTTCGACAAGTGATTGGTTTTTTGTGATCCCGACAATTCTAGAGCAGACTTTAACTGCAAGTAAGTACATTAAGCTTCTTAGGCATTGCAAACTTGCCTTAAAATCAAGCTGAACTGCCTACTTTAAGGTGCCTAATTTTCTTTCTGATGTGAGAAATATCTGCCCTCCAATAATGCTGCAGAGGTGCAAGGAAAGGATCCAAATACCTCCTCCTCCTCCTCCTTCTCCTCCTCCTCCTCCTCGCTCTTAGACTTTATTTCTAATGGCCTTGGAAAGTCAGTGTTCAGACTCCTGTGTTCTGAGGCAGCATTCAACAGAGGGGCTGGAATATCTGCTTGTTCCAGCAAGCACCTGCAGATGTCAAACAGGTTGTATGTGCGGAAGGCCATGGAGATTGCCAGAGAGACGGTTAGTTTGGGCTGTTTGTATTTTCTTCCCAGTCAAGCGTTGCTCCGTCCTGTCCTTCCCTAGCCAAATGCTGTGGCAACAGATAATGAGCGATAATGTTCCTCTCTATCTTCAGGCTTCTTTCCAGTCGGAGATGCCTCACTCTTCTGATAGCAGCCAAGGAAAGGTGAAGGTGTTTGACAAGAGCACACAGGAGACAGGTATCTCAGCAGCCTGGAAGAACGTGTATCTGCTTTTTCTCTCTTTTAAGCCTTGGAGTCGTGGCTCTAGGAGATGTATTACAGTGGCCAGGGAGTGCTGAGAGCCCGCAATGAAGCTGTCACCCATGCGAAGGTGAGACCTATCAGCAGATGAGGCTGGACAAGAACTAGCACTCAGCAAGGATGTGAGTCAGATGGGGAGAGGGCTGGCAGGTGCGCAGAGAAGGCAGCGGAGTAGGCAGGCAGGAAGCAGCTGGCAGTGTAGGAAGAAGTGAGCTGTGATGGGAACAAACAGGAGGAGCAACTGGGAATGAGAAATGTCCTCGTTCATGCGCTGATATCCAGCATCCCATTCAGCAACAATGATAGTAGGATTTCAAAGAATGTCCAAATAAATTTATTCCTTTAAGGGATTTATTTTAATTCTTTATTAAAATAGGAGATAAATGTGCCTTTTCCCCTCTAGCCCGCTGTTTTGATAGGATTACCTTTAGCGTCACCCCATGGGCTTTTTAATTCTTCATTCCCAGTCTTCTATGTGAAGTCGTCTCAGCAGATCCAATCAGGTGTATTTCATTGCTCCACAGCAGAGAGGAAATGAATTTTTCTGATGAGGGGAAAGCACAGTGAATAGCTTGATTCTCCTCCCCAATACCATCTGCAGTCAGTTTTGTGCTGCAAATGAAGTCAATGTTTTCCTGGGTCAGAGGTGGCTAATTATTCATAGCACTTTCATTTCCAGCAGTCAAGTCGTCATATCTCTGCCAATCATCATCCTTTTTCATGTTGGGTTTACTTTGCATTGCTCTTAGGTTTGCAAGTCTAGCTGCTATCCAAACTTGTCCTGTTTGTTGCTTTTCCTGGGCTAGTGCCAGTAGTTTTCTCGGCTTCTGAAGAGACTGACAGGAGGGCTCTGGCACCAGTATTGTAATCTTCTCCCATTTTATGAGATCATGTCTGTTTCAAAAAGAATGAAATAGAAAGGAGGGAAGAACATAACGCTCAGTTCATGTGTAACTAACCAACAACCCCCAGCTGAGTAGTATTTCAGTAAGTTGGGTCAGTGTCATCTGTGGGTTTTTTAATGGCCGTAAAGCCCAGGCAAGTGTATTAGTCAAGGTACAGCTGGGGTTTGAAACTTGACTGCCTTAACTCTTAGGCTGGTACGTTTCCTGCTGGTGCTCAGTGCTTCCCTCTGATGAGTGAGAGCGGATCTTATCAGCCTCTACACATAACTTAAGGGCAAGTGTCAAGAGGATGGGGTCAGGCTTTTCTCAGTAGTGCCCAGTGACAGGGCAAAGGGCAATGGGCACACACTGAAACACAAGAAGTTCCTTCTGAACATGAGGAGAAACTTTGCCTTGGGGGTGGCAGAGCCCTGTCACAGGCTGCCCAGAGAGGCTGCGGAGTCCCCTTGCCTGGAGACAGTCAAAGCCTGCCTGGACATGACTCCGTGCAACCTCCTCTAGCTGAGCCTGCTTTAGCGGGGGTTGGACCAGGCGATCTCCAGAGGTCCCCACCATGCTGTGGTCCTATGACTGTCCAGCACTCACATTGTTGCAGCGACCACGATGTGTTTACAGTGTCCTTTAGGCTTGTCCCTTGCAATTTTGCCCTTGGATTTACGGTGCTATTCCTAACGTAGGTTAGGAGAGTAAATGAGCATTACTGCCCATTCGCCGCAGCAAACTGACTGATGGAATGGAAACACAAAGGAACTATGATCCAGCCTTGCACTTTCAGGTAGTAGTAAGGTGCTCTTTGCACAAAACTGTTTAGAAAGATTTTAAGAGGGCTCCAAAGGAGATGCTGATAATTAAAATGCTAATTAAAAATGTTCCCAACGGTATTCACTGATAGTGTTGCCAGAGCAGGTGAGATTTCAATTATCTTGCTATTCCTTTTGGAACTAGAAAAATGTCCTGTGGTGAGTTAAGATGGAGTACCTAAGGCATGCTTATTTCATAGCGTTTAAGTGCCGACTTGCCTCCAGATGCTTTCAGTTTCTCTTTTTCATCTTAAAAAAAAAAAAAAAAAAAAGGTTGTTCTGACAATTCTGAATGTACAGAACAGCCACCGAGGGAACCTGAAGCCTCTTAGCCTCCCAAGGGAGTGAGTGAGGCTGCATGTCTTCCACACCAGCTGCTTCCTGAGCCCACCTCACCGTACTCACTGGGTTTGCTCAGAGTGGAGTTGGGGAGAAGACAGTTCTGAAAGGCTTTGAAATAACAGCGCCAGAGCAGGGGGGGTGGTGTCAGCAAAGAGCCAACCAAGAGTGCCATCTTCAAAGTCCGGTCTGCACAGACACCAAAGCAGAGCTTTCAGCTGCTCAGTTCTTACAGCCTGAACCAGCAGAAAACAGGTGAGTTTTCTCAGGAGGGCTCGCTGCTCTGCAGTTTCCATTGGCAGGAGTTTAAACATGCTCAGTGCCATAACTGAGAAGTAGGAAATGGCCCACAAAGGCAGGACTATAACAAAAAGAAAGCTGGAGACGGAGCAATCAAGGGAGAGATGACTGCAGTAGAGGCAGATAGCATGGATCCACACAAAGGAGAAACGGGGCTGCCAGATGTCTGATTAAAAGACGTGCTATAGTTAGGTGGAAAGCTGTGGGCTTCCACACAGGAATACCAGGACAAAGGCTTGACGGCCTCTGCCTCTTGAGCATGGTGATCTCTGTAACTACGGGATGCAGAAGTTTCACCGATTTTTGTTGACTAGATCCTGTACCATGAAGGATGTGAAAGGGAATTCTATGTAGCATGGTATGTAATTTTAAATTTTAGAAAAATGTATTTTCTGTAGCTAAGATGAATCCTGCTTCCAGCATTCCTCTGAGAGGGTGTCTTTCATGCCAGGTGAAGTATTTTCTGAATCAGCATCTTTTAATGGTGTAGTGTGCAACAGGTGGTGATGGAAGCTAATGATGGTGCGTAGAAAAAGCATTCAGGAAGGATTTGACAGATAAGAAAGAAATGTAAAAGTGGAAGAAAGTGAACATATGCTAAACCAGCGTGTCTGAAACTAATGTGATGTAAAACGACTCAAGCTAATGAAGCTTTTCATGAAATAAATGTCTGCTAAACTCTACCTGGAATACTGCACTGCCTCTTCCTTATATCCCAGTAATTTGTATTCCTCTAATACTTACATGTAAGAGTGGAGAATGTTATAATTGCTATTCAAACATGGTTTTACTTCACACTTCGCAATAACCCCAGGCTGTGTTTGTCTTTTAAAAAGTATAATGTCTCTGAGACTCCTTTTTTAAATGGTGTAGTAAGTTTGGAGACAATTTAGATCTGTTTATAAAAGCAGGGTGTTGTTTAATAAGTGTCTGTTACTGGTTGCATTTTACAGGTAAATAAAACATTGCAGTCTGATGCTTAATGTATACGTATATTTATATACAGAGAGAGAGAGAAAATACAGTACTAAGAAGACAGTTGGAATTGAGCCAGTGGAATAGCTGTAGTGGTAAGATACACCTGTACCCCCTCAGCCAAGATATGGTGAGTGAGAAATTTGTGTGCATCACTCAAATACCAAAATTATTCAGCAGAGGTTGTTCCTGAATGGTTGTGACCACCTGCTCTGAAGAGGAGACAAATAAGGCAAGAGTGAAAGTGCTGCATTTAAGCAGTGCCTGATAGAAAAAGATTCTCTAAAACTTTGCTGCTCTATCTCAACAAAGATGACGTGTTTTACAGGCTTCCCCCACCCTCCTTCATAGTGAAAGAGCAAGGACTCATGAGAGGATGAAGTCACAGAAGGCTATGAAGTAAAAATCAAAGCTGTTTTGTTTTGTCCTTGCACAACTGGCTTGTCTGTCCAAGACAACTCTGTCATCCAAAACTATCATAAGACTTCCTGAAGCAAAGCATTTCCCACTGCCAAAATCCAGCCAAAAGAGGAGACTGCCCGATACCTTCCTGTGTACCAGAAGTACTGAGAGTGAACTACAAGGAAACATTTCCAAAGGTTTCTGGTGGGCAACAAGAAAAGAAATCCATGAGATGAACAACAGTTCCTTTGAAGTTTCTTAGGTAACTGTTTTAAGATTAGACAGTAGTTTTAAACCCTGTACAGTGTTTCTTGCATTTTTTCCTGAAGTAACCCAGGCTGGTCCCCGCAGGAGGCAAGATACTAGTTTTTTGCTGGTCGGAGCTGATAAACTTACTCCTGCGTCTCCCCTGATTGAAGATGCTGCCAAAATTACAGTGAAAGCAAGATTTGTTTTGTTAATATCTGCAAAAAATGCTGATACGCAGCGGTGTTCTACAGCTTGAGACTAACATTGAATTGTTTTATATTGTCACGGCCTGGTTGGACAAGGTGCAAGATCTCACTTTAAATGGAAGTAACACTTGAGGAGTATACAGATTTAACCACTGGACAGCTCATTGCACAATCCCTAGGAGCCCTCTAAAGACATGCTGAGTTTTCCAAAATATTTTGTATCTTCAGTTGAGATTGTTACACTTTTGGCCAGCATTCCTGCAGGGTGGATATACTGTGCCGAGTAGTTTGGAAAATCTGGTCACTTACTAATTGGGGAAGGGAGGCGGAGGGAACTGAGTCTCGACCATTGCTTCCAAGCAGTCGGAGCTTGAGAAAAGCATCCTCTTACTTGAGTTTTACGTGGTGCTCGGAAGGGCCATCTGGCTTTCTGTGACAGCAGAAGGGACATAGGGAACACGACAAAGCATCTATTGGCCAGGCGCGGCTCCTGCTTCTCAAAAATCTAATCCAGTGAAAATCAGCTTTAGAGGTTTTTTTGTAGAGCTTCAGTGGCAACAAGGATACATACATACATACAAGTATTACAGGATAAAATGCATAATAAAGGACACATGTTGATTACTTTTAAAAATAAATATAGTGACCTGAAGTAGAAAGGGAATTACTTAAAGGGGAAGATGAAATATGAATGACGATTCATTTCCATAGGTGGCTCGAGTGTGTCTGTTGAAAATAAACAATCATGCGTGCAGGGAGACTTGACAAACCCAGCCAAGGGTGTTTACTGAACACACCGGTTTAAAAAATAAGAGTCTTGATCTGCTCTGTGGCGGAAGGGCTTGTATTGATAAGAGGCAAAGGAAAGATACATCCACCTGCTTTTAAAGAGAAGACACTGAACTGGCTAGAAGGGAATGAAATAGCTCCGCGCTCCTGGCAAGCTAAGGGTGGTTATTTTAGCATCACTGTGTGAGTCTGTCTGTCTCGCTGCAGGGTAGGAATTGCTCACTTGTGTGATCAAGTCCAGTTTAACTCCTGGCCTAGCCCTGCTGGAGTGGCACCTCTGAATTCTCCGTGTCACTGAGAAGCTCCCACTGAGGGACGCTCAGGGGTAGCAGTGCATTCATTACAATACGACTTCTTAAAACCGTCATTCGGAGTGCTGCTAGGCAATGCAGTTAAACATGGCATTTAATTACATTGCACCTCCAAAAAGTCCCATGAAAATTAATAATGTTACATTATGTTTGTACAGCAGAAACCAGAAGAGGGATGTTAAACTCCTGTCACTAACATCCACACCCTAACCATTTCAGAATCCTGGTCTCTTTGAATGGGTAGGGAAGGAGCAGCAGGTATTCAGCATTGATCTCTCTGCAGGAAAACTGCTGAAACCAGAAGGGTAGCTTTTAATATGTAACTTACATATTTTACATGCTTGTGAACTATATCTTGGGCTACGTACTTTGCCTATATTTAGCATAGCTTCATCAATCACTTTATGTTGCACTTCCATTACTCCTATTTTAAAATTTCATCAAACACACAGTCTTGTCAAATATTAACTTTTCTAATGTTTTATGAAGGCACATGGTGCTCAGACATCCTTATTTTCTAGTTTGAAAAGGCTCTCAGTGTTACAGGGGACTTTAATTATGCTGATTACTCCTTTAATAGCAACCATGTGTTCTCTCTCGTTTTAATTTAGACCACTGCAAACTTATTTCAGTCTCTGCTCAACCACAGGTAGTTTTCTAAGTCTTGTAAGAGCTCGCAGCTTTTTAGCTAGGCTTCTCAGTTATTTTCTGTTTGTATGTCTTCTTTAGTAATAAATACGTTATTGTAAGTGACAAATACTGTAATGCAGCAAATGCTGCTTTGTTTAGGAAGCATTTCTGGTTTGTCATGCTCAGGATATTACTAAGTAGAGTCTCCATCAACAGGTCTGCCTTGCAATGCTCAAGGCTGGGTTTAGACATACCAAAAAAACCCCTGAAGACAGATTTCTGTGTCTGTAGAGAAATAGCAAGTCAAACAGTTTCCAGCTCTCAGCCACCTGTATGAGATAGAAAGTGTAAGAAGTGTTAGGGAACAAAGAACAGTCCTGGGAGGGAAGAAAAACAAAGCATCCTTCAGGCTATGTATCTCTCTAGCTATGAGAAGACTGCTGCCTCCAGAAGGGAATGCTGGCGATGGTGTTGGTAAGTTTTTGTTTGTTAACTAGGCTTTGAATGAGTTGTTTGGCCTGTGACTACTTCATCTTGAATACAAAAGCTGAAGATAAAATGTGCAGTTGTCTGTCACGTGTTTGGGAGGTGACCTTGCTGGCGTTTATGCAAAAAGAGTGCACTGGTTCACGTATAACCTCCACGCCCCCACTGGTTTCTGTCCCACATTAAACTGGACGCTTTCTTGGCTATTGCTTGCTGGGGTCTCAGGGAGCTTTCCTTTAGGGAGAGGGGCCTGGAGTGGGACAGTGCTGTTGCTCTGTTAGGTTTTGCTTATGCTTCGTTGAAAAGTAATACTTAATGAGTAGTACAATGAAAGAGGAAAATTAATGTGCACTTTGAAGGGGCACACAACCAGTTTGCCATTTGTCAGCTAAAAGAGTGATCTCTGTGCACAGCGCTTTTTGTCATCTACATGGGGCTGGGGGTGGTGTCAGTTACAGGCTGGCTGAATGTGCCTTGTCATCGCCTTTGGTTTTGCAGAGCACCGCGAGCGCCTGTGGTGCTGACCCGTTCATCTGCAACGGGTGTCAAACCACCGCTGCGCTGCCCGCTCGGCCATAGCGATACCTGCGCTGCCGTGGCTGGCCTGCCCTTCAAGGGCACGCTGCTCCAGGCCTCCTACTGCTGACAGCTTTGAAGCCCTAATATCGTATGAGAAATAACAGTATCGGTGCTGAACCAAGAGCCCTAAAAATGGAGAAACCAAGTGTGGAGAGAGAGCAGCCGTGCGTGCGTGTTTTATCTGTGGTCTGCAGCGTGTCCTCCGTAAGGCTTAGTTGTGAAAACTGTATTGGATCACATATTCTTTGCCAATGCCAGATTGTTTCGTATAATCTTTTTTTCTTTAAATGCCATGTCTGCTTATAGCTTTTAATTATCTTACTTAAGCGTATCTGTAGCTTTAGTAAACAGCTTTGTGGATTTTGCATTAAATTTATTATTTTCCCAATACTCATCATTCTTATTTTAATGTTGTCATACAACTCTGATGTGTTACCCTAAATACTTCCACATATACCTTTCAAACCCTTCTAGCTCTCCCCTGATAACAAATCCCTCTAGTCCTTTTAATTATATTTACAGTTGGCGTATTTACTTTGTCTGTGCTGCTATAGGACTGTCAGAATTTTCAGCAGTAATCTTCCTCGGACTACAGCTATCAAAACAGCCTGCCAGTCTCCCATCTGCTAGGGAGCATTCCTGTCATGTGTTGATTGTTGTCAATAGGTTGTGTTTGAGAATTAGGATATTGCCCAAAATCCTTGTTTGGCTGACAAGCCCATTTTCTGTAACATCTTGTTTAACTTCTGCTGTAAGCGAAATTATCTAAACAAGAATATGGCACGCAACAGAAAGCATCGCACGCTGCATATGGTATGGCCTTTGTTGAACTGTTTCCTCCCCAAACTACTCGTCTAATAATTGAAGGGCTGGTTGTGGTGGTTTGGGAATCTCTTCTCATGGAGATAATTATTGGGGTTTTATATCCTTGTGATTTACCAGAGACTTGCTCTGAGCATAATTTTCTGTAATGAAGTGCAGGCACAAATCAAAATGCTTTGGCTTATGAGTGACAGCAAGGTTGTGGAAAGTCACGTAGTGAATGGAATAACGTAAAAAGAAAACAGGATGTTTCTCAGCTCCGTAAGCTCAGGGTCCCCTGTGCAACTGGGCAGAAGGCTGGAGAAGCTCCCCAGAGTGGCTTGTCTGCGCTTTCCCAGCGTGGAGCGTGATGAAGTGGCTGGTATATGGACTGCTTTCTGCTGGCTGCGTGAGATTAGCTGGTGGAGCAGGCTGAAGAGAACAAGATGTAATAGCTGTGGTGTGGCAGCTGCTCCAGCCCTGTGTATGTCTCTCCTTGTAAGCTATCACTGCGAGGCTCTCTTTTCTTTTTTTTTTTTTTTTTTTTTCCACCCCCCCACACCCCTGCCCCCCCTCTAATAATGAAGAATAATAGATAACTGGAGATGACGTTGCTGTCTGCTTCATCGTGAAAAAGGACTCGAGAAGCCAGCTTTTCCACAATAATTCACCCATGTGCCAGCTGATGCATGCTGCTCTAGATATGTTGTCGTTTAACAACAGGAGGGAAAATGCTGCCGCTGGTGGCTGCCTGGGGAAATCCAGTAGAATCCAGGGTTCCTAGGCTTTTTTAAGACAAACTACCAATTTTATTGTGTTTTCTCACCTACTGGAGGAAGGTGATGCTTCCTGTTCAGAGGCATGACAGCCACCTAGAGTTTGCAAAGGGGTCTAATACGCTGCTTTAGTAGAAAGGACTCCAGCTGTGGAGTCTCTTATGGTTAATGTGAGGCAGGTCCTCTCCGGACAGAATTACCAGAAATGGATTTCCATTTTTGGTTCTGCCACAGACAACCTACACGAATATTCTACACATTGTTCAGCATGTTGAACGGAAAGATCGCTCTGTGCCTAACAGGAGGCCGCAGCGCTATTGCTACACCTTGTTGCCACTTTAATCTTAACTGCCACCTTTAAGCTTTCTGTAAGCTAGCTGGTTGCAACAAACCCAAGCTTCTGCTTGTCTCGGGTAAATGCTGAAAAGTGAATTTTAATGATTGTGTAGATTAAAAAAAAAAAAAAAGTTTGAAACTTGCTGCTATTATCGGGCAGTGAATACGGGTAGTAGAGCTGTTTTCCTAGCACGTAGGTGATGTAAAACTATTAGACTCCATTACAAACTCTGTCACTACAGCGATGCTCATCCCACTTGGGCTTCTAGCAGTAATCCCCACCATGAATGCCATCAGGCTGAACGAAAAGATTCCCGTTAGCACTCATGTAGCTTTTGCAACTTCAAAGTCTCTAATTGTGTGCTGCTGAGGTGGGTCACTAGTCCTCTGAATCCTGCAGGGACAGCACTAACGTGTTTCTTAGCAGATAAAGGCGCCCGAGGCGAATGCAAGTAGGACCATTCCCCAGTCACGTTTTTAATTGCTTTGCCCTGGATCCGGCTTAATTTTGACTCTTATCATAGTGCCATAAATTAAATATTGGAGATTTGACAGCTCCCTACTGGTCACATTTGCATCGGTTTCAACAATAGGGCAACCCAAGCGTGCCTTCTGTTAGGCTGATGGCTCTTGAAATGAGTTGGGCATCCTTACCTGCCTGAAGGCTGTGTTGGCGTATTAATTCTGTCAGGGTGAAGGGCGCTGGTACCTATCTTACTGAGTTCGCACCGTGCAAAGCATCTTCTGATTGAGCTGTCAATGCGCAGGCTGCTCCTTACTTGTCAGGCTTGTCTTTGAACTCCGTGAATTTGTAACAACCTGGAGGAGAACGGCACTGAGTAGTCTGAGCGGAGCCTGGGTGCATCCTAACCGCTGTGTGTGTGAAGAGTTACGGCTGCAGTGAAAGTGCTCTCCAGAGTGCGTTGTTTATCCAACTCTCTATTAGTTGCTAAAAATTCACTGCTGCCGTCAAACCTCTGGCTGGTGAAGGGAGCTGGAATGTCTTGCAGTGATCCCCAGCATGCGGGATGATAACTGATGGCCTGTCTGTTGGTGAAGTATGAGCTATTTTGGGAAGCAGAGCAGTAGCACTGTCTTGTTTGTAGGAGACCAGCCTGTACCTGGCACTGAAGGATGTCTAACCCAAGTTGGTGCCTCAGGATAGAGAAAGGGTGATAACGTGAATTAAAAAATGGAACAGTTACTTTTGCAGTCTTCCTCTAATGTTAGACTGATCACTCAAAAGAGGGAAAAAAAAAATTAAATTTGCATTACAGACTTGGGTTAAAAAGTGGAGAGACTGTTCTGTGTCGTGTATAAGCTTTTGTTGGGGTTTTTTTGCACTGACAGTTGCACAAATTTGCACAGATTGCACTGACAATCTCAGTGCAAAGGAGAATTAGATTAATCTCTTGATTTAACCTGGCTGTCATCATGCAATCTCTCTGAAAGATTGCAGTGCAGCTTCCTCGATCTTTAGTTGACTTTTTCTCTCTGCAGCAGCTTCTCTTTATGCCGCAGGTCAATGGTGCTGCTTCAGGATTGAACCAATTGCAATGCTTTGTTAAATCAAGGTTTTGTTCGCCAGGGAAATGACATCACATGGCAGAGAACTGATTGCTGTCCTGGGCTCTTTTGTGTTACCCGTTACTGCTTACTGATAAAATGTTGGATGCCACTCCATGAGACTGCTTCTGAAGCAGTCCAAACAATTTCATTGGCTGACATCAGCTTTAAATGTTATTTCCTGGACAGCATCTGAGTAATTTAAAAAAAAACAAAAAACAAAAAACAAAAAAAAAAACCCCTAACAACCCCCAAAATTAGATTTCAGGACTCTTCAATTATATTAAAAAGCTCTGCTCAGGAAGAGGAGGGCTGGCATTCTAGAGCACAGTTCAGCACATCATTCGTGTGGATTTGTCTTTTGGATTTAACCAAAAATTTTTTCTTTAATTTTGTTTTTTAGTTTCTGAGATTAACTCACGGGTGAAAGCTGGTCTCTACCCCTGCCTAGAGTGGATCTAGGGTCAAATCTATGGTCAAGAAGAGAAACAGCATGAGTTTAAACCAGGATTTTCTGTCTAGTACCCTATTTAGTAGCAAAGTGGCTGCTTTGGGTTGAAGCTGCTTTTTTGGCATTAAGAAGCCTTCATTTTATTTCAGGTCAGGATTGGAAGCAAACATGCAAATCTGGACACGTGTGAAGCTGAATTCCCACATAGTTAATGTTGCTGAGGCCCTGCGTAGAGACAAATGGTACTGACTGTTGGAGTGGTCTTTTTCTTTCGGTAGAATAAAAAGGGTTAAAACCAGATGGTCAAACCCCTGGTGTATCTAGAACCATCAGCCCGAGACTTAATACCTTACCCCCTGCACCACCAGGTATGTAAATAGTTAACAAGAGACTTTCTGATTTGTGGAATGTGCGCTGTTAGGTGTCTGTACCTGCTTTTCTGCTCTAATCAAGAAGAAATTCATACCTGTCAGATACAACGTTTATTGTGTCATGAGCTTACTGTACCTCTGGCTCATGCTGATTGTATAGAAGGAATCCTTCCATGCATAAGTGGCTTGAATGCTGCCTGTCCAGGCACACTTGTGTCATTTTAATACAGTTAATAATAATAGCAATTTAGGAGAGAGAGCGTTTCAGAATATGTCTGCCCCTCTAATTGTGGTTTGGAGAAGAAACGCACCCTTTTCTAGGGCTGTATTATCTAACAACTATCTACCGCAGGTTTTCTTCCATTAAGCATCGGGGCTCGAGTATCTTGTAGGTCTGCCCTGTTTTGCTCCTTACAAGCCTTCTGCTATCTGCTCCCTGTGTTTTCGCAGAAGGATGTAGGAGTTACGTTACCAAGAGCACAGCAGTGGTGTTTGGCATCAGTGTTACGAAGATGCCTTTTCCGTGACCCTAGATACGTGCCACGTATCTTCAGTGATGTGACATACAGGCTATTGAGCTCTCTGGAAAACTACCTTTAAAGGATCTCTAACTGCAAACCCTCTGGATGGGTTTGGAGGGTGATATGTTTTTCCGTATGAACCTTGGAAAATTTGAGACCTTTAGAAGAATTAACAACCTAGAGTTGCTGTTAATTTGTTGTGCTGACAGTGACAATTGACTTCAGCTTCACAGAAGAGCTGGGTAAAGCAACGCTTCCTCTCGTGCATAGCAAGTATTTTCTTTGATCTTTATGACTTCCAGTGTGCCGGAACATCTAGATACTCCCGAGCTCTTCTCCCATTACTGCTAAACTTCTGCCATCCTATGAATGTGCGGTTGTGAGCCTCAGGGGTTTGCATGAGACTTTGATGTTGAACGTCAGAGCACTCCTCCAGCCAAGCTCCTCTCTCTGGGTGCTTTGTGCTCCCCAGCAGATGGTACTTGTTGGCCTGCACTGTTCGACTTAGGCATTTACCAAGCTCTTGTGCTCGTCGCATGCAGGTTGCTTTCAGTGGGAGTAAGACAGAGTGCTGTCCTGAAGGGAACAGAATCAAATATAAATGAAGCAGAAGGCACAGCGGGAAGCAGGCTGAAAGCTCGAGATGTACCAGTGCACTTTGGAGAGCTGCCTGCTGACTAGTGAAATAGCCAATCTAGTCATAGGAGGGAGGGCCGCTTTCCCCTTCTCCAGAGCACGGAGTATTTACATCTTCTTCAAACACATTTAAAGAACAAAGTTAGATGGAAATACCTCCTGTTCCCTTCTGACATGTGCTTATCTGAGGCTGCTTCTGCTTCTCTGTGGGAAAGGCTGCACTTCCAGGATTGCACCACACTGATGAAAACTCACATTATATCGCTCTGTCAGCCAGCGAACAAAACCAGTCTGTGTTGTATGCCTCTATCACGCATCTTGCCTTGCAAACAGGGGAAAGATGTGGCCTGGTACACGTTAAATACGCTCTCAGCTCTAGTGCGATACTGTATCTGCCTGAAGTGTTTAACAACTGAGAACACAAAGTTTAGTGCTTCATTCATCATTAATAACACCTGAGGGGTTTGGGGTGCTTTTGGCGATGGAATGATGTATCGTCACATGTAGGATACAGCGTTAGATCCAGTCTGGATTGCTAGACAAAGGTGTGCCTATGCTAAGGTTGTGAAATAAAGCTGCTTTTCTTACGGAAGAGAGAAGCAACTACCTTGAGAGTGCAAATCCTTCTAGTCCCTGACTGTTCAGCCACCGGCAGTAGCTGGCACGCTCAGACAGCAGCCATGGTGGAGTCCAAAGGCTGAGAAGGTCACGGAAAGTGCAGGGAAGCCTTATTTATCTTGTCAGGCATGCACTCAAAACTAGCCCTGCTTTTGCCGCCTCTGCAGTTCAGTATGGAGGCAAAATGGATGGGAGACATCAGATGCCCTTTATTGGCATCAGATTTATTGGATAAAATGCCATGCTGAATATAGAGCTGTTTTGCAAATATGCTGTTTTCTGCTACTCCAACTGCAGCTGAAGTTTGTTTCTCACTTTAAACTGTTTTCCAGTGTTGATGGATTTGGTTTGACCTTCCATAAGTCCTAGTTCTAGTGGTAAATTCTAGTTTTAAGTACCCCTGTCACCAGTCAGCAACCTCTGTTGTTCCCTGCCCGCCACCTGAGGCAGTCCGTACTCCAAAATGGACATGCTTGTGCAGCAGGCTTAGGAGGAGACAAACCACCTGTAACTGGTACCAGTTACCAAATGCTGACTGAGCAAGTTCACAGTGCTTAACTAGTGCTTAACTGCTACTTAAATGTGTGGAGAAAACATACAACCCACTCCTTTCCTCTTGCTACTCCCTCCCATCCCCCAAACAAACCAGCCCACAAACTCTCCGTTGCTGCTTTGCAGGTACGTGCATACCCCTGACTGCCAGATCTGTTCATGCCTCAGAATCCTAATCCATCTGCCTCCAAAACCAGAGGTCGGAATGAATGTTTTGCTGTGTTGGAAAATGTAATTTAGAGTTGCATTTCATAAGGTATTCTTCAGTTGCCAGGTCCAGTCTCATCATCCAGAGTCATACCTTCTACTTTACTAGGATGAAATTGCTAACCTCTGGCCAGAGATTTGAGTAATTCTGGCGGCAGAGGGCACAGGCAGCAACAAGGCATGGGTCGCGATTGCATCGGCCTTATTTCAGTTTTAAGTGTGGTGGGTTGACCCTGGCTAGAGGCCAAGTGCCCACCACAGCCGCGGTGGCACTGCCCTCCTCAGCCAGGCAGGGGAGAGAAAATATAACAAATGGCCCGTGGGTGGAGATAAGGACGGGGAGATCACTCAGCAATTACCCTCACAGGCAAAACAGACTTGACTGGGGGAAATTAGTTTAATTTATTATTCTACTCTGATTTGAATGGTAATGAGAAAGAAACACAAATCTTAAAAAACACCATCCCCCCACCCCTCCCTTCTTCATGGTCTCAACTTCACTCCCGATTTCTCTAATCCCTCCCCACCAGCAGCGCAGAGGGACAGGGAATGGGGGTTACGGTCAGTTCATAATGTGTTGTCTCTGCCGCTCCTTCCTCCTCACACTCTTCCCCTGCCCCGGCGTGGGGCCCTCCCCGGGCTGCGGGGGGGTCTGCTCCCCCGGGGGAGCCATGGGCTGGGGGCACAGCCTGCCTGGCCGGGGGCTCCCCACGGGCTGGGGGGAATGTCTGCTCCGGGGTCTGGAGCCCCCTGGCCCCACTGCCCTGGCCTGGGGGCTGCGGGGCTGCTGCTCTCCCATCTCGCTCCTCTCTGGCTGCAGTTGCACAGGTTTTTTCCCCCCTTCTTAAATCCGTTACCCCGAGGCGCTGCCGCCATCGCTGCTGGGCTCGGCCTTGGCTGGCGGCGGGTCCGTGGGAGCCGGCTGGCATCGGCTCCGTTGGGCATGGGGGAAGCTTCTGGCAGCTCCTCACAGAAGCCACCCCTGTAGCCCCCTGGCTACCAAAAGCTTGCCATGCAAACCAAATACATTGTCAGGCAAAAAGAACCTTTTTTCCTGTTTCTAAAAAGAAAATATGTGCTGGATTTGAATCTTTTTAATAGCAGCATGGTAAATGGATTAAAAATAAAAATTAGTTTTTCAGTGACTTCATTTCACCATTATACTGGTGATTTTATTTTTTTTTTTTTTTTTTAGCCACAACAATCTGGCAAGGTTCTGCCTTCCCTGTTACACTGAAGGGTTGCAGACAAAATGTGTCAGACAAGCTTATTCATGCTAATGACAGCCATCCGTCTTGTCTAACCAGCAAAGTGCTCTCCTTGCACAGTTTTAATTTAAATCCATGGAGAAAGCCTTTCTCTGCTGAGTAATGTCAAAGGCCTCCTCACCACTATTTTTTGCCTTCATCTTTCATTCTCTAGTAGCATAGGCGCATCTCTTTGCTTTTTGCTTTAGTGAGTTTCAATGATTTTGACCTATGAATGGCAAGGGTACTAGAAACTTGACCTTCTATTGCAAATCATATCACATTACCCCATCATTTTTCCATTCGGACAGCAAAGCGTTTGCTTATACATGCGGCCTCATCCACCTGTGTGGTAGAACAGCTTTGTGCTTTTTTAAATTTCTTTGGTTTCTATTTTTTCTGATTTCATAATTTTTATTCATTAATTTTTGGTTAAGATTTGAAGCCTTGGCAAGTGTTGCTGGCAAAGTAGGTTTTGGTGAAGATGAGGAAAGCACTTCAGAAATCTAGACTCATTTTGGCGCTGATTTATCTGAGTGAGCGATAGTCAAATTCACCTTCTGTCTTTGCTTCCCACAGGCTCACCACATGGGGGTTGGGATGGGGACTGCTTTGAGAGGCAGGCCCTCTGCAGTGCTGGGGAGCAGTATGAAAGCTCGTGAGTGTCTGAGATGTGGAGAATCTAAATGTGTGGAGAGTGGTGCTTGTTATCTCAACAGATGACTCTTGCCTGTGCATTGCTTGTGTGGCTGCTCAGTCATTAAGTATAACATAAAAGCAATTCTTCTCATAGGGAGGCATAGAGGGTTCCTGCTGTGATTGTTCTGAAGGGAAAGATTTTTTTCATTCTGCTAATGATATTGGCATTCCCAAATTCTTCATCAGTATGCAGAGGGTGAAGGGAAAAATCGGTATTTTTTTAAGATCTGCCTTGTGATTACGATTCTGATGAGCTGCTCCGAGGCCACAGGTAAGTTGGCACCACAGCAATCGAGTGTTTGCAAACAGCAGCGGGAATGTCTGGGTCAGGCCATCACTAACGAGGTGCCCATCCAACGAGCTGTAGAAGCTGCTTGACTAGTTGTAAGCGACTGTTGCCTCCTGTGCATAAGGGTGCCCCTACAAGGCTGCAGACCTTTTCCCATTCAGCTGTTGGGCAAGCTAAGAGGTGATTTCAGCCCAAACTGGCTGGCATACCAGGGGCATGGCAAATGCCAAAATGCTGGTATCACAAAGGTTGGTATCCTCTTGCTTTGCAGGAGAAATTATTAAATCATTTCATAGTCTCCCGATGAGTTCTCACAGGTCTCTTTTGTTCTACCCAGAAAGACTTGTATTTTCCTACAGTTGATGGGGAATTAAAATAAGATGGAAAAAAAATTTGTGGGTCAAGATAAAGGCAGTTTAATGAAGCAATAGCAACAGTTGCATGCGTGGAAATGAAGGAAGAACAGAAGCTGTTGTTCTCTACTTCCCATCAGCAGGCAATATTCAGCCACTTCCTGGGAAACAAGCCTTCAGTATACATAGCAGTTGCTCCAGAAGGCAAATGTCATAAATAACGAATGCCCCCCTTCCTCCTTCTTTCTCTTAGCTTTTATATCTGGGCAGACGCTATGTGGTATGGAATATCCCGTTGGTCACTTTGGCTCAGCTGTCCTGGCTGTGCCCCCTCCCAAGACCTTGCCCACCCCCAGCCTACTGGTGGGGGCGGGGAGGTTGGAGAGGCAGCCTGGATGCAGGAGCCGAAGTACTGGTGTGTTACCACCATCCTTCCAGCCACCAAGACAAGCACAGCCCTGTGAGGGCTGCTGCGGGGCTCAGCCAGCCCCAGTGCAGGGAAACTGACCCTGGAGCAGCTCGGAGTAGCGCTGAGCGGAGAGCTATGGGTTGTGCCTCAGTAGCACACAGAGGAGTGAGCACGGTGCTCCAGGAGGCACAGTAACTCGGTGATTCACTCCCTTGAGTAGCCATCTGCTGGGTCAGTGCCGCAGTGCAAAGCTGCTCTGAGTTAGGGGAGAGCAGCACAACAAGGCTATGTCTCTGCTGTCTTGTCACTGTCCAGTTCTTGGGGGGAGGGGGAGAAACCCAAACCCCATCCCCCAACCCCTGAGAGAGTGTCTTCTTTCCTCGCATGCAGAAGTTGGGCTCTTCCTCGTCAGTGAAGTGTTCACAGCTGGTATCTGAGTAAAGAAAATGCAGTTGCCTGCTACACAATTTTTGTTTAATCTCCACTGCAGTGATCAGACAGAGCTCTTCAGTTTCTCCTTTGCCACTTAAAAGCTTAATTATATCCAGACAAAGACTATGCTGGAAGGACAGCTGTTGTGGAAAAAGCCCGAACAGTAAAGACATTATTAGATGTGTTTAAACACGGGGAGCTTTAGCCATTCTCTGTTACTCCTCTTACGTACGACTGCTTAATCCTGTTGTGCTGACCAGAAGATTTAAGACAGACCGAAACAGGAATTGCAAGGGGCTCCTAGGTTAGAGTGGTGATGCCAGGTATTCCTCGACAGCTTTATTTCCCTTAATCCCAGGGGAGACTTGCAATAAGAAACACCATTGCTGTGCTCAATGCTAAACGCCTGACCCAGCTATGCTGTCTTTCAAATTTACTGAGGAAAGAGTGAAGCAGTTTGCAAATAGTTTTAGCTAAAAATGACAAAAGGAAAAAGGACAGCACTTTTAAAATACCAAAGCATTTTGCTTTAAGCCTTCCAGTTGAAAACCTGACTTTTACCCAAGAAATGTAAAGTTTGAAATGGAAAAAATATTGGGGATTTTTATTATTTTTTTTAAGTCTAACATATTACAAAGGTGAAGGAAGACACTCCATGTGGGCTAGAGAGATGCTCTTTGGTTAAAAGCCAAAGGCTTTATTTCTGTGCACCTGGACAAACCCATCAACTTGTTTAACCCGAAGCTAAGGTCTGTTTTCCCACCCTGAAATTTCTCTCTCCCACCCCACAAATTCGTATGCATGTCTAATTCTGCTATTGAAGTAAAAAAGAAATCCTTTATTTGCTTGTCTCTGGGTACATAGGACCTAAAGAAGTTAATCAGTTTTCATGTCATGCTGGTACATGGTACTGATCCTGTTGCCAGGGCAGTGTTGTGAAACAACATTTTGTTGATGATGTGCCAAGCCACCTTCTCTACCTGGTCCCACCTTCATTTTGAAAAGATCTACCAAGTTACTTATGCCTAAGGACTGTGGCAGCCAAAACAGCCCTACTTATCTTTGAGGTTGTCTCTCCACATAGTATCATCAAAAAATCAAGGAAAATCAGAGCTGAAATAGTTTCCCTTACATTTACTGTTGCATAATTGGAGGACACTTGCCTTTCTGATTATTGCTGCCTTATGGAAGCTTCAGTAGTGGAATCATGGGCTTGATATTTACCAAGATCTCAGAAGTCCTGTGTTTTTTTCACCTTAAAGGTAATTTTACTAATCGTTCTTATCCTGGTTTGGGTGGATTTGCTTTTCATCTATAATTTCTGTACTTATCTGGAGGAGGAAGTGTTGCCAAAGGAGTCAAGCAAACCCTGATATGAACCCTATAACATTTATTTCACGGGTTGCTGTGTTTAGAATGTGCTATCATGCAGAATTAAGATAAAGCTATTGCAATTCTGAGAAACAAGCGTCAAGTGCTCAGCCCAGATTCCAAAGTGCCTCTGTGGCCTTGTCTAGACTGACTCAAAGAGGCAGTGTCTGTGCTAGATCACTAAAATGCATTAGCAGAGGTAGAGCATACTTTAATGCATGTGTTACAATGCACTTTTCTTTTCCTATGCTAACGCCAGTAGTCTAGCTACCACCCTGTACATTCCTAGTCTAGACAAGCTAATGTCCACGGATTTATGTGCCAGAGGCAATGGGTGAACCTTGAAAGGCTGGTGTATGCCTTCACCTCAGAAAGGAGAGTTTTAATGTTCAAAGTGTAGAAATCCTAGCAGAGACAAAATCTTGGGCAACTTAACAGCAGCTAGCATCAGTGAGAGAAGGAGCGGGGGTGTAGGTTTGGCTTTAACTGCATATGCTGAGCTCTGATCAGCCTGCGCCTTTCTTCCAATACAAATTGGCACAGAAATATATAGGATACCTCCTTGCTCTGAAGATAATGCGAAGGAGTAGTCTCCATGAGTTGTCTAGACTACCCTAGAAGATGTATTCGAAGCCCATTAGTTAAAATGACTTTAATTATTGTATTAAGAAGGTGAAGCAGGCAGGATGATTTGTATTCTGTGGCTGTAGCCCGAGAAGGCTGGAGTGCTCTCCGGCACTGGGGAATCTCAAGACTCTGCTTCTGTGTTGGAATGGCCAGCAGTTTTGTGCAGAGACTAAAGCAGTCTAGCATCTGGACTTTGCTCAAATCTCGGAGAAATCAAAGGATACAGAATCAGAGTGCGCATGTAGCTCTTGCTTCTGAGCAATGGTTAATAAAGGAAATAACTTTGTTCACTCCCTACCATTGCAGGTTGTTAGGTCAACTGGCATTTTATGGTTTTAATGACTTGTAAGCTAGCTCGATGTGTCAGAATTGGTTGAACAGAGTATGTTTAAAATTCAAATAATCCATTTTCATATGAAATCTGTGTGGGATTTGAGCAGTGTCCAAATTAATGTGTGGCACATTTGAATACTGACTAATTAGACTTAACAAATCAGTAAGAATTGGGCACTAGTGAGAACTAAACCTATTAAAGAAACAGAACAGCAGTTAATCTTAAAAAAAAAAAAAAAAAAAAAAAAAAAAAAAAGCCCTGACACTTTCTGTAGTGTTTTCAATTCACAGAGATTTTGAAATGCTGATTAGAAATGCAGTGACCTCTGGCATAAACCTTGGCTGTGATGTGCAGAGCAGCAAGGTAAAGTCTGAGCAAGAAAACAAGAGAATTAAAGTCCTGACTGGTAAAGTGCAAAGCTTAAGTTCATCATTGCTGAAGGCTTTCTTTTCCAGATAGTAGCAAGAGAAATGAAGTAATTATTTAAATGACAGAGACTGTACTATTGATGTTTTAAAGTGACCCTATGTATCCTTTCAGGGTATAGTGAATATTTGATTCCATGCTATACTAGGTTGTTTTAAACATCTGAAAGATGTGGTTCAAGGAGTTCTTGCTGTGTTTTCTTGGTGATTTTGCAGTGCTTAAATGCTCTTCTAATAGGAAATGCCCTGGGACCCAGGATAAAGTCTCATGGGGAGAGACCAATGGGAAAAGACTTCAATAAAGCTTTGTTTTCTGGTATTAAACAATGTGGTTTTGAGAGCTTTTGTCAGAAATGTGTTTGCATCCTGGATAGGATGTGTCTGAGGCTGATTTACTCAAGCTCTTAACAGCAGTCCTGTAGAAGGGGTTCTCTCTTTGGAGTTGGGCTGCTCCAAATTATGAAAAGGAAGTTCTGTGTCTAGGTGTTCTCCATGCTTCCAGGTGAAATGTTTCCATGGTTTTCATCCTGTGTCCTGTATGTCTGGCATTTCAGCAAGAGGAGGATACCCAAATTGTACTGGGTGACAGGGAACTGAGTGTGTGACTTGGCCAGAAAACAAAGATCTGTTGTTTGGCATACATAAAATGAGTCTCAATGCTTATATGTGAAAGCACTTGAAGATCTGAAGGAGGAAATACCTAAACAGTAAATATTTTCATAGGGATGCTGTGCTCAGCTACTGCTGTGTTTCCTTGTACAAGAACTCCTGGAGGTTGCAGGACTGAAGAGACTGCAATGGGACAATAGCCTGCAGAGCAGTAGGAGCTGATGTGCTTTTATTTTTGCATAGTTTTCAAAATGCATTCCACTGACTCCAGCAGTACCTTTCAGTGGGAATTTCTTGCTTGGGAGGTCTGACTGCAGCCAGGTTTTGGTAAGACAGTGAAGTTGCCTTGTTTTGTACCACTGTCCTGATCTGCAAAGCCTGTGAGCAGCCAAGTCATTCCCTCCCAGCTGCTTCTCATCTGCCATATGTAAATACTTTGCCATCAAGAGCAATACTGAGCATTTGAGAATACCTGCATTATGTCTAGAATTGCAATTTGAAGTGATTTTTTTTTTTTGCTACAGAAATTAACTCCCTCCTGTTGTATTCATTTATAACTTAGTCCTTACTGCCTAATAGGATCACACCATTAATTATATCATTCATCTGACTGGCTAAATGTCGTGACACATAGGCATTTCAGACTTCTATGGACTGAGCATTACTGTACTGTGAACCACTTCTAAGGAGCAATTACCCGCTAAGTCCTGACCAAGGCCTCTGTCCTCCTTGTGATGAGGAAGTTGTATGTGCTTCCAACAAAGCGTTAGAATGAGATGAGACTGATGTGAGAAGGGCTTTCTGCTTTTTGTCTGCTTACTGTTGCTTTTCATTTTGGCATCCCTGTGGATCATAATGGGTGGAGGCAAGGCAGGAGATGGTTGGGTGTATCATGTTTACAGTGAAACAATCCCAACAGTGACACAGGGGACTTCTGCTAAAGGCTATCTGGGACTTCTCTACACATCAAGCTGCAATATTCTTCACTAGTCTTGTGAAGCTGGAGCTGTACGTGTGTAACAAGTGTTTGTATCGCTACAGATCGTTACAGGATGGCGTGGGAATACAGTTCGTTCTGTAACTCCACCCAAAGTGTGGCTTCTCCAAGCGATGGTTATGCTTTAGTGACAGATGTGGATGTTCTTCCTACAGTCCCTGCTGGAGCAGCTAATGAAGAAAATGCAAGCTTGTAAGAAGAGGTGCAAGTGATAGGATCCAAAGAAAAGGCTGGAATTTTCACCAGAACACTTCCATCTGTGAGGTGGCCCTGAGGGGTGGACAGACTTGCTCAGCTCTTCTGTAAAACAGATTAATTTTGCCCTAATGAAAAGGAGAACTATGGCAGCCTCACCTAGACGCTATTCTGGTTATCTCAGGAGGAGTTTATTTTTGCCTGTATAGATCTACTGGTTTTCCTTAATGCCTGTTAAATCTTTTGCCACCCTGATGACGTAAAAAACCATTTTATTTCACAATGAATTAGACTGCCTTTCAGTGTAGTTGGTGTAGCTGCAATGTGCACTGGAAGACCCTTTTCTACTGGACAGTAACATCAGCGACATCGCAGGATTTCACACTACAGCACCCCAGCTTTTCTTAGAACTGAAGCTTTTCTATTGGAAGGCACAAGGAACATACAGTAAGAAGACATAGCGCTTCAATTAAATTTCTGTTCTTGAATATTTCCCAGAAGGCTATACGCAATATATTACCAATTTAAACTGTAATCATAAAGCCCTTAGTTGCCTTTAAGGAGTCAACACATTTAAGCAGCATTTGCAGTATTTTCATAAATACAACCATATTAGAAGCCACTGTTCTTCTAACAACTAGTCTTATTACCGATAAGCAGAGGCATTGCTCCTGTGTCCAGCTAAGGATGTTCATCTCGGGTTTACTTCCATTTACTCTTAATACAACCGTGCCTATTTCAGGAGGAAAAACTGTGTACGTTTTGCGTGCTGCCTTGCACAGGGCTTGGAACTGCAGCAGTGAGTGCAATGAGTTTCAGAACACAGACCTGGAAAAGAAATGTCTCCATTATATTTAATTTTGTTATGTACCTGGCACTACAGATGAGATGCTATGTGATGTGCAATCGGAATTTTCAGTTTTGCCTTGGGTAAATTTGTCTCAAAAGCATGTGTCAGTTACATGTTGGGACCCCAGATGCCTTAATGAAAATAAATACTTTAGGATTAGGCAGGGCAAAATAGTTGGAGCATGAAAAATAGGGCTTTACAAATTCAAATTATGTAAGAGGAGCAGGACAGATAAGAGTCAAGGTCATGAAGATGCAATGGAGGAATTTCATATATTATGTATGTAAATAGCTTGTAATGGTTTTGTTTGTAATGGTTTGTATGCAAATCAAAATGTAATAGGAACAGTAAAATCTGCTCACTTATAGAACTTGGCTTTAGAAATGCAAAGACACTGGGGAAAAAAAAATCTGTGAACTAAAGCAGGTGCAATACTGCATCATCCCTCAACTTGCGTCTCTTCAAAGATTTGCTGTTGTACGAAGTGGAGCATTGGAGGACCTTTATGTGACCTCTTTGACAGTCTCACATGCACTTACTGTGGTTGCCACTCGTGCCATTAGTTGCTTTGAAGTTATAGCTTCCTATGGAGGATGCCTTCATCACTGATGGCAGGACATTGATTTTGAGTGAACAAACACCATGTGTTATTGACTGGTTTCCCTGGCCCCGTGGGGGGTGTCTCATCTGAGAAAAAGACAGAGCAAGTTTGTGCCTGGTTTCCAGGCTTCCTTTTTATAGAGAGACATTCAGTCCATGCTTTTCCCTACACCAAGCAGTCAAGGGACTATCTCTTTGCAGTGAGGCACTGTGGGTATATGTACTCGGTCTAGTCAGAACCTGGACTTTAGTCAGTCTGCTTTGTCGTGGTGGGTGTTTTTGAGAGCTGCAGCCCCAAAAACTTGGATGTTATACTGTAGAAAGACTTGTTTTCTAAGTGATCTTAAACTGTTGTTTATGTGCTAAGGTATTGGAATGGCTTTTCTCCGGAAATTGAGGCAGAATATATATGTTTTCCTGCCATCTCCAGATCAAATCCTTGAATTAAATGCATAAATTAATTGGCTATTATTGATATCTTTGGTTATGACTGGAAAACTGTTCCAGTACGTGATTCTGAATAAGAAAAAAATAGAAGTGCTCAACTCTTCATGCATTCTCAGTATAGGATGTCACTTTCAAGCTTGCATGGCTAAAGCCACTTAGAGGTAGGCTTTAAGGGGGTGCTGGACTCCTACTGCTCTCTGATCAGTCAGAGGTGAACAAAATGGTCTGATGAAACTATCGTCCTTCCTTTCCAGACAGGTATACTCCAGTTCTTGGATAAGAAAAATCTTAACAAAGCTAATACACCCCGTCACCTCTGACCTGAAAGAAGTGTCCAGGCTCTCTGAGATCTTGGACTGACACTGTGCAGCAATCTAGTAAATTACCATGCAATACTAGCAAGTAGGGAAGTAGTGCTGATTTTTCTTCACTTAAATTGTGGTGGGGAGTTTTGTTGGTTTTGGGGGTTTTTAGCCTTATACCTTGGACATGAGCAAAACTAATGCTTTGGGACTAGCTCAAAAAGCCTCTGGGTTTCGATCTGTTGCAGTCATTCTGTGACTTGAGATCTGTGAACGTATGTGGAAATTGAAGACATGGGGAAGGGAAGCATGGCAACAGAATAGCATTTTGATTTTCCCCCCAATGGACAAGCCAATTATGATATATAACAGACAAACATGGAATACTTTTTTCCCTTTGTCCTATAAATTGTTGTCGGAGATGCTGTTGGGGATATTATGGGCAGGGAGGTTCCTCAGACATCTTGCAGAGCTGTGTTAGGATGTCCAGCCTGAGGTAAAAGGTGCCAGTCCTGCTGCCCTGGAGGCAGAGGAGGGTTAGTGCTGTGGCTTTATCATCCTGAGTCCTTTGCTGTAAATTGGCAAGAGACCAGCAGTGCTTACCTCAATGCAGGCTATTTCCAGATCTGAACTAGTTCAGGAGTTACCAGTGAGCTCTGGGAGGTGGAAAAGGAACTCAACATGCCTAAGCTTCCCCTATCCATACCGGCCAGGAGCAGTAGCTCCCCACCACTCTTTACCTTGCAAATGGCGTTACAATGCAGGTAGCTCCTGTGCAGGACAAAGATTGTGTCTCCCAGCTGCTTTCTTGCTTGCAGATGTATGCATGGGAGCTACGTCTGGTCTGCACCTCGTCAAGGATGTGGATTGCACTACAGGAAGGGTAAAGAGCTCTTGGGACTATTTCGCTGTATTTGCTCATCCATGTAATGCAATCTTTAGTGCACAGTGCTGTACACACTTCATATCTTTCCCTTTTTTAAAATTTATTTTATTTTGACTGTTTTGGTAAAGCTTGTTGGATGCCTTCCCCCTGCCCCTTCTTCCCCTGTTGTTTTTTGCTCTAGAAGTATGTATACTAGACCTCTCGCTTTGCTGAATTTTCAACACAATATGAGCATTTAGCATTGCGTCATCATGACAGTGCAGGACTGTGATCCACAGACATGTTGATTTTTCCATGTATGTTCTAGACATTAGTAATATTTCACAGTAGTAAAGATGCAAACAGCAGCATGCACCCCTGTATTTTGGTAAAGAATTGGCACGTAATTTTCAGTGTCTGTACAATATTAGTTGCAAATGGATTTACGTTTCTATCCCTGTATATAATAAGTCAAAGCATTTGTTGTATACCCATAGGATTATGGTAAAAGTTTGGATAAAATATACAATCCTTAGTATTAAATAGATATTAAATCTCTAGGAAAATGAGAAACACACAGCTTCCAGGAGACTCTCCTGCTTAGTTTTTGCTCAGCCTTGCTACCTGTTACAAGGAGCTTACTCAGGCTACGCTTGGGGCTACTTAATTTCCCACTTTGTTCAGTTGTGCTGTAAATCTAAGCTATTTTCTTGTGAGTTGTTCCATTGTAACGTACCTCCTGCTGCTACAATGGCTAATAGACCCTGGATAAAATCCTCTCAGTGGCTTTAGAAACGAGCCTTGTAGCTCAGACTTGTGCTCAGAAGAGGACTCAGCTGGGCGGCAGGCATTCTAGCTGATGGTGAGCTTTCACCTAAATCTCCACTAAAAGCTAACTTGAGTCAGTGCTGTTGAACACCAGGCACCTTTTGCATTTATATAATGCAGACTGCAGCTCTTGGTTCAGATATTTGGGGACAGTAGTGCAAAGAAATAAAATACCCTTCCAACTGGTCTGAATTGGGGGCGAGGGGGGAACGTGACATCTTCAAAACACTTGGCATCAGTGTCTATGAAAATCATTGGTAACATGGATTCCAAGGATAGCAGGATTTCTTAAGCTAACGTGAAAAAGGCTTGTGCTGTGCAGTAATGGTGCATGTGTGGCTTTTCGGGTTGGAGTACAAGGTCTTCAACAGCTCCCACAGGCTGAATGTACCATTTCGCTGCATGAGTAGTAATGCTCCTGTGCTGTTAGTGTGGCATTTGCCTTGGGCGATTTGGTCACAGAAACAGAAGTCTTATACGTCTGGCTAGGAGGTGTTTTGGGTTGGACTCTGGGTTGCCTTACAGCCCTTGCTGTCTTGTCTCTTTGACAGCACAGCATCAGTAAGTCTGGCT
This sequence comes from Falco cherrug, assembly GCF_023634085.1. NCBI lineage: Eukaryota > Metazoa > Chordata > Aves > Falconiformes > Falconidae > Falco > Falco cherrug. The sequence continues at coordinate 104,846,651 of NC_073697.1, read as the reverse complement.
GCAGGTCTGGCATAGTCCTAGAAGCTGAGCCCAGATGGCCGTCTGGGTGGGTGTTTTCTACCCTAAGTTTGATTTAGCTAGAATGAGTAACGGCTGTAAGGAATTTATTTGGGTAGTAAAGTCAGTACAGAATTTGTCTCTGTGCTTTAAGGCATGGCAGTCACTTTACGGGGCTCTATAATGTAGTGACAATAATGAAAACAGTTCAGCCTCATATCTGCAGAGAAATCAAAGCAAGAGGTCCTTCTCTTTGCAATTTATTTAGCAGGAGAGTTGAACAAAGTGAGGGGACATCACAGTCTAGAAGAAATATTCAAGCTATTGTCAGCACAGCAAGTGATAACTGTGATGTGAAGGGCAATGATCCGCTTTGGAGATAGATGTACTTCATGCAAATGTAATACTTGCCTAGCCTGAGCGCACAAGAGCCGTGCAAAGCTGATTTACTATAAGCAGGAATTACTCTGCATGAATCCTTGAGCAGAGATGTCAAATCTTGTAGCTTTCTTTTCCTCTCTGGTACTGGGATGTAAGGATGAAGTTGGCCAGAGTTATTTGTTCCTCATGTGCTTTGGAGCTAGGCAACCTGCACAACTGCTTGCATGAAGAGTAGCAGCATGGAGACTTTGTTCCTCCGGGGGTGTGGGGACACGAGGCAGCCTGGTGTCTCGTTACACATCTAACAGTGCACTTGCTCTGGACTGCAGGTGGAAGTGGGATGCAGGAGCACACCGCTGTGCATGGGCAGAGGGGCTGGGTGTGTGGCCACCAGCCTTGTGGAACACACGGAGCTGGGTTCAGCACGGTGGTACACAGGGCTATGCCCTGCATGCGGGTTCTTGAGCCACTGCTGCCCTAGGCATAGCCCGGACACTCCTGTTGTTGTCTCATTGGTTTGGCAGTTGCGCTGACAGTGCCGTGCCAAGACTTGTAGGTGGAGCACTGCTCGGTATTGCACACGTTGAGCCACTTCCATTCTGATTCATTAACAGGTTTTCTTTCCAAATGAGTTAAGGTTAGCAAGCCTGTCCCAGTGGCACAGACAGCTGAGCAGTTCTTTCAGAAAACTCAAAGAATTTGGCAACACAGACAAAGACTTCCTACAGATCTCAGCTTATTTTGAAATGAGTTCCTTAAATTGTTGGGGACAACTAGAGATGCATGTTTCCATGTGGTATGTAGGAGTAGTGTAGGATAATTGTAGAGAGATCACCACTTCCCTATATTTCAGTGAAGGGAGAACTGATTTTATTTTTTTTTTGGTAAGTTTTTGTCTAGATTTAAAAAAAGTTCAGAATGGTATTCATCCCTCTAATTCATTTGTGTTGTTTTCCCTGCATTTTGATTCCACTCTGAAAAGAGACTATAGAAAGCTTACATATTCTTACTCAGCAAATTGCTTCCCTTTAAACACTGAGAGGCAAAGTGACTAAGTCCTGCTGCATTTTTCTTACCTCAGTACTAATGTAAAAAGAAATATGAACAACTCTGTTCTTCCATCATGCTCGGGATGTTTCACAAGCTGAACTTGAATTCAAAAGATTTGGAGATACCTTGAGAATCCCGGTTCTGACACAGAAAATGTGTATCGGAATGCTTCTGCTTCTGAACTTTATAGTATAGGTGGACACTCCTCTGATTACATTGGGAAGCTCCCTTTCATGTCAGTCAATGTCAAATAACTTTGGCTTCATCAGTCCCTCAAAAGCCACAGTTAAAAAAGATACCATTTGGCAGCAAACATCAGATGAAACACTGTCATATGCTCCTGTGTTGGAAGGGTGGGGAACACAGGTAAACTGCAGTTTTGTAAAGCTGTAGCTGTGGGAGTTAAATAATAAGATCAAAAGATGCTTAACAAAAATGCCAGTTACTTCCCTTAGGACTGGGCACAAGAGGAGGAATGTAGAACCTGCTGTTAAACACAGAGGGCCAAATTTGCTGTTAGTGGCGTTCTGCTGAGGCCAGCTGGATTACTGAAGAGAAGAACAGGACCCTGTAACATCAAAAATATCAAGCAAGCTCAGGATGTGACTACTTCTGTCAAGAATGTTCTGACATTTCGCAGTGTTCAAAACTGGTTAAAAAGCCCTGGCTCCATCACCCCTGTTCTAGTAGATGGTCAGATCTGTGGCATTTTGCCTGGCATCTTACAGGATTTGCTTTTGCCTTCATCTAGTCATTCATCAGTATGTAAAACTGCATGGGCACTGTGCAACAAATTGTCTTCTTAACGATTTAAAAACCTTTTTCTTATTTTTCCAATCTGAAGCTTGCAGTTTAGATGAGGTTATGGTCTGTTTTTACCTTCCCCACCATCACATTTCTGTGTTGGAGAAGTACAGATGACAGTGCGAAGTGAATCAAAACAGCCACTTCTCCCTATAAATGACATTTATGCAGGTCTTTGAGAACTGGGACCGTGTTGTCCAAAACAACCAGGTGGAGTTACAGAAAAATAATATATTAGCTTGAAAGTGATGTTCTATCAGATGTAGTATTAGTCCTACAAACACTGACCCTTTTTCAGTGGCATTTCTGTGTCCATATATTATTGATCTGATGGGCTTTAATCCTTCATATTGTAAAACTGACACTGCTCATAAATCATAAGTGGACCCTGACAGCTATTTCTATTAAGAAAGAGCCAAGTCAGTTTAATCTTAAGTCTGCTCCTTTCCCCTCCTCCTGCCACAACAGCCACTTTGGAATGTGCTTTGTGAAGTTGCAGCGTGTGTGAAAGTGAACAAAAGCTACCATTCTGCCCCAGCGTGTTTAAGAAGAGATGCCTAAGCTTCCCTCTGTGTGGGTAGAAGCCTGTTGGTCCTAAGTGGTAGATGGTGCACAGTGCTAGAAGACATCAGATGGTCTAGACTTCACTGGAAGCTCAAGTGTGCCAAAGAAGGCACAACCATCAGGGCAAGAGGACAGTGTGTACTCTGTGTGTGTGTGTGTGCAGTTCTGCCTAGATGTTTTCAGTCATCATAAAAAACAAAACAATGATTGATGTTTTAGAACCCTAAAACAACGTTTGTTTGAAAAATACTAAAGGATCTTGGTGGTAGTGAACCATTAAGCCAAAATGCCTTCAGTCTTGGGGAAAGGACCAAGACAGCTTTCTGCAAGGGAGGATGTATTAGCACCCATCTGCCTTCTGCCTGGCAGCACCCTGCTTTCCTGGCACTGTAAGAGACAGCCACTTCCAGACATTCCCAAGCAAGTGCCCTATGGGGCCAAAGAAGGAGGCAGCACTATGAGGGAAATCACTGAAAGGGTGGTGCGTGGCGGCTGTGCCAGAGGGGGACCTGCAAGAGTTGGTTTAGCCTTGCTTTGTCACCTGCTTACAAGTGGGGACTTAAAAGGGAGCTTGTGGCTCTCAGCAGGTGCTCATCAGACTTGATTTAGAACACGTGTAGGAGCGGTGAGTCCTGCTTGTGTTGTATGGGGAGCACAATGGCATAAGCTTTTGTACAAAGGTAAATGGAGCAATGGAGCATGTTGATGTTTGCACCTGCTGTTACTTAATGTGCATTGACCTTCACCTAGTGAGAGACCCAACTAAAAAACCCCATGCAAATCTATGTTATGGTGTTTTTATAAATCCTATTGTGTGGAAACCAAAGAATTGAAGGGATTTTTAAAGTTAGAGCCTGCATGTTTGGCTCATAATGGTCCATTTAAAAGCAAAGAACTGCAAAAGAGTATAAGCTCAGAAGCAATCTTAGGACTTTAACAGGGACAGATGTGTGGGGAAACACCTAATGTGATTGATACCTGTCTGCAGAACACTCTTGTCCTGTAGCTGTCAGGAGTGAAACAGCTAAGGGCTGAAGTTCAGTGTCATGCAGAAGAAAGCCCTTGTGAAGCTATATAGACTGCTGTGCTTTTCCTGACAGAGCAGAATAAATTGGGGCAGGTTTATTTATATCACTTGATATTTTATTTAGAGCACATGCATATTCTAGCAAACCCGTAATTAGCTCCCACAGCATGCATTCTGTAAATTTTTCTATTGTGCCTGTGAGAAGCATTCTTGCTTCTTGTATAGCAAAAGAGGGTAGCTGCTGCCTTAGTGTTCAGGGCAAACTACGTCTTCCCTTTCTATTTCTCTACCAATTTACCTAACATGAGAAGTGCAGGCACGTACTGCTAACCGTGGAACCACACCTAAACTCAGCACGGGGTCTAGACCTGTGGTCTGCCAGGCAGCTTCACTTCACTGACCTTTTTCTTCTGCAATTCAGTAAAATGGCCAGGCAACTGCCTGCTCTTCTTTTCCTTTGGAATAGCAAAAACCCAACAACTGTCCTTGTACTGTTCTCTTGTTCCCTGTCCCAGGTAGGAATTCTCTGCTCTCTTCTCTCAGTGTAGACTACTACTTTTGCCTTCTCTCTACTCATCTAATTAAATGTCATTTATTACACTTGTTGGATTTTCTTAAGATCAATAATTTGCTTGCTGTGTAAGTAGTGCTGTTCTCTTTGTATCAAAATTACATTGATGTCAATACTTAATGCTAAGAGAAATATATTGCTGGGCAGCAGTGATGGATTTAGAAGTCTGGAATGCTTGCGGCTACTGAGGGTAAGGTATCATCGTCACCTGTAAAAGATAGTTGCATCCTCACCATGACTTCCCACAAATGAATTAGGAGCCCTGCAATACTAGCTGTGCTTTTTGAAGTTAAATGCATGTACTCTACAGCTTGCAATTGGCTTTGCTAAGTAGCTTCTCATTGTACGTGGAGTTTAAAAAAAAAAACCAACCCAAAACAAAAGTCCATAACAAACAGTAAACTTTACTCTGACCTTTCTGCATTCTTTTGTGAAAACTTCATGTAGTTTGAGGAAGAGCTGTCATATCTGTCACTAAGTATATGATGGTTATCAAAACAAATTGCCATGAGAGATCTATGGTTCTACCAGCATCCTTTTGCTAACTTTGCAGAGCTTTGCTCTGAAACCAATGGCAATATTTCTATTTATCTTTAGTGGGGTGAGAAGGTGCTTGTAGACTGCAAGTGAAGGGAAGCTAGAACTGAACTGCCACGTGGGCTGTTTTCAATCAGTAAATGCAGCTATACCTTTTTTTTTTTTTTTTAAATAAATGTAACAGCTCCACCGGCTGGCTGCGCATGTGTTTTGCGCAAGAGTGAAGGTGTCTATTGGGGCATGATCAGCAGCTTCTCGCAGTGACCCTAAGGTCTTGCTGAAGTTCCATCAGATCTGAATCTGAGGGGCATTTCTGGCTCCAGCATAGAGTGCTTCTTCACTCTGTGAGCAGATGGAGCATCCTGGTGCATGGTCTGCCAGCTAAAGAGCAGACACTCAGTGGCCTTACTCTGCCCTATTAACTCTGGCAGTACTATTACATACAGGAAGAAGCTTTTCATATCTTTATTTAGCATTCATTTTTCAAATAGTTCACCCTTGTTACCTCTTACTAGCCCTGGCCTGCTGCTTGCCTGGGCCCTCTTCCTTCCAGCCAGCACAAAGATAGATGAGCAGCTCTGTAGGCTCCATCCAAAGCGTTAAACCAAGCTGCCAAACGTCACCCCCAGTCACCCCCAGTGGCTGCTGTTCTATCTGTGACTGGGATACCCTGAACTTTTTTAGATCCAGTAGCCCTGCTTCGCCTCACATGTTGGGTTTGGGTTTTGGTTGGTTTTTTTTGTTTTTTTCCTATTATTCTTTTTCTGCTGGGCTAATTTGATCTAGAAAAGTGTCTTTTTATGGGTCCTTGTAACCATGCCTTCATATTGCAGAAAATCATGCCATGGAGTTGACTTCTGTCTCAAAGATACCCTGGCTGTGGTACTGCCAAAAAGAAAGATTTCTTTAGTTCTCCTCTGTCTTGATAACAATGACACCGCTCCATGCATGTCCCCATAAACATGAAGAAGTTCCACTTTTTGTAGAAAGGTTGTGGGCTCTGGCTGTTAGCAACAAAACTGAGGGGTAATCAAAAATACTTTATGAACAGGGAAACTTGTTGAAATTCAACTATGATATGTTACTAACTGATGCTATAGTGTACCATGATGTGTTGATGCAGATTCTATTACGCAAGAGATGCTAAGTCGAAGCATCTTATGACTAACAGCATCATTCTTTTCTCTCCTTTTCCACTACTGCATGCTAAGGACTGGGAGAAAGGGAGGGGAGAATAGACAGGGAGAGACTCCCAAATAGTTCCATTAGCTATAGATAATAAAAATCCAAAGCATCTGGCACACACAAAAGTTGCCAGAAGCAGATGGTAAAAAGATAAATGAATGGGAATTGGCAGCATACCTAGAGTAACCCCAGTCTCATCAAAACAGGGAAAGAGAAAGAAAAATAATCACTGTGTACAACTTAGAAGTGACCACAGGGAATCTCTTTATTTGCTGGAATACTTCCCAAATCCAGTCTTTGAGAGCCTTGCATATAAATTAGCATTACTGAGGATGCAACCTAGTCCAGTGCCTTCTGGTATAAAGTGAACACACCTCATCAACACTGATGCGTGGATGGTTTTTCCCTTGTTGGTTTCCTTTATGGGAAAGTGCAGTGAAAAAAGATTATTCCCTTCAAATTATTTACATGTATCCCTTATGATTTCAGAGGGAATAGCAAGATTGCAATTAAATTTATCCTTATTATCATTAAACCCCAAAGCAATCATGTCAAAATAGATCTGAACAAGAATCCCCCAGGAGTGTGAAAATTAAGGAGGAAATTTTCTCCATTCTTAGTTCTGGCTGTTGGTTTTGGTCTCCTATGTTTCTGTGCTGATGAACTGTATGTGTTGAAGAGACAGCAGTATCCCCACAATGACACCCAAGCTGACAGCAAACTCCTCCTGGAAAACTTCTCAAAGGACTCAGTAGGCTCTCCTCCAATACTTTTTCTTTTTTTTTAAGGAATTATGGCAGAAAGTTAAACAGAGGCAGTCATTTGCACAGGACTTGGAGAAGCCCTACTCTGCCACAACCTTCCTGTGCGATAGTGTTGAGTCTCTTAAACCCAGTTATTCTAAGTTACCAAGGTACTTCCCTCCTTCCCCAGTACAGCAGAGATGTAGTTTTCATGCTTCAGGTCCTCACTGCTAAAATGGGGATGCTAAGCTGGGTGTTTGTGAGGTTAAGTACATCCGAGAGCATGAGCTGGACAGCAGTTAAGGTAATGAAGCCTGTGTAAATAACAGCCAGAAAATGAGGCCTGGTAACAAAATGCAATGGCCTGTGAGAAGTGGTATTTTCTAAAGCATTAGTGACTGAGATATGTGCTCCATTAGGTGTATTCAGAAAAAAACGATGCTAAAGTCTCAGGGAACTTGTCTGACTTTAAAGAATGAGGCCAGTGGGAGTCTTTGTAGATGTGATGATTGATCAGAGCCTGGGTCTCTATAGTAATTTGTTGTAGTGGAATGTCACTGGCAGCATTAACTGATCTGATTTTGTAGATCCTCTTTGTGAAATCAAGATATCTTCTGGCTAGTCAAACACATACAGGCCCACCCTAAAACTCTTGCAAAGACTAGTGCTGTGAGTGATGCTAAAATCTTTTAGGTGTGCATGATGTATCCTGTTGTATTCAAGGTTAAACTTATTACTGCTTTCAGGCTAGGAACAAATTTTGATGTTCCCATTAACTGGCATTAACTGGTGCTGTTGGAGCTTATGTCTGCCCCATAGCATGGCCATTTCCTAGGACTGTCAGGGCACTCCTTGTTCAGCAATGCCCTCTCGGGACCAAAGGCACTTGCAGTGACCTGACCTTTTCTGTGGTCTTTGTGACACATGACAACTGGGGCCTTGTTGTCACACTTTGGGCCTGCTTTGGAGGGGTGTGTGATGTGAGTACTGTGCATCCCTCTGGACCGCATGTCCAGCGCGTGGCTGTCTGCCCTCACGGCAGGGAACGGCATTCAGACAGTCGGGCCATATGTCAGCTGCTAAACTGTGCGTGGCTCTTAAGAACAGTGACATTTCTATCTGTCCTTCATTCAAGCCAAGGATATGTAAAAAACCAAAACCATAAATGACTGACGTTACTTTTAATGCAAATAAATAATTTTAACTGCCTCAAAGCAATACCTCGAACAAAAATTTAGCAGACAAGAGAACAAAACTGAAAGCATGTGAAAATCTCACTCAGCCCTAAGTGTGAGTCTTCTTGTCCCTTTCAAAAGGCACATATGGCCAAGCACAGCCCTGCAATAACAAACCAGGGCAGGAATCAGATGTTTTAGGAACAGCAAGTGGCTATCAGGGTTTCTGCATGTGACTCAGGGGGGCTTGTGTGAGGGGGAGTGAGGACTGGTGGGCATTTGGCAATTTTTGTATGTCTGAATCCTAGGGGAAGTAAATTATAAGATGGTCACAACAGAAAGACAGACCTGAACCATGTCAGCTGGAAATGCCTTGAAGGATCTGGCTGTGTTCCACTCCTGCAAACCTGGGGTGAGGATCAAGTCTGTGTGGAAGAAACTTTGACTTTTAGGAGAATAAGGTTGCTCTTACCCATCTTGAATGGGTTAGGTAGAAGAAAGTTGAAAATAGCAGTCTCTTCTGGGAACACTCATTGATGAAGGCAAATAAAAAAGCATTACTGTAAAGCTAATAGTTTTAAGTGACTTTTCTAATAGGTAGCAAAACTTCTGCAAAGAAGATGGAATACCTTGTATTCCTCCATGTACCCAACCCCTCTGCCTGTAGCTTGGACAATTTATTTTTTTATATATATCTGGTGTTAAATGGTACCTGCCAAGTGCTGTATGACACTTGGGTGTTCTGCAGGTATGTAACTAATGTGTCCTTCCACCCATGTCTCTCTTATTCTGGTATTGGACAAAGTATTTTATGGTGGAAGAGAATTTCTTGTTGCTTTAAGGAACGTCATGTGATGCCAGGAACAGTTTGAAAGACTGGCTACAAGGAAAGTTAGGTGAATTTTTTTGTTTTCTGTTCACAAACAGATCCTTGCTCCTGCAAATGGTTTTATTCTTAGCGTTACTGACAAGTGCATGCAAAGACTCCTGCTGCTATCCTAATGTAAGCCCTGTAAGGGCTCTGAAGGTAGTCTGGGATCTGTTTTTTGGCTGAAACTCCAGACTTTAAGCTGGGAAGGAGAGCAGGTCCTTGGAGTTAAAAATAACAGGGAAGACCTGCTTTGCCTCTTACTGAGTAATAAAACACCTTTTCCAGGCTCCTTTTCCCACCCTCCTCTTGCTTTTTACTGTGTCTTTCATACAAGGAGATTATGGGAAAATCCATTTCTAAGTCAACAGCAAATTAAGAGCCATTGACCACCTGGAACTATTCCTGGTTAGAAAAAATACAGCCCATTTCTGCTGTAATCTTTGTCCTTGTTCCTCTTGCAAGGACTGCTTTACTTCATAGACCAGAGAGCAATGAGTGGTTTCTGCTGTTATCAGAAGCAGGGGAGGAATACCAGGACAGCTTGGGTAAAAGCATCGCTTGTGGTTTTACCCCAAAACACTGGTAATGAAGGCTAGGTGTGCAAGTCTTCCCGTAAAGTGCAAAAGTTAGTCTCACAAGACCACTAACCCAGTTACGGACCTCCTGGTGCTTCAAATACAGCAAGCTAAATTTATCTTATTATTTTAACATCTTTTTTCCTTAGGTCCAAAGACCTTTATGCCTCTGCTATAACTAAAGGAGAGTTTGTGTTCATGCAGAAGACTGAGGGTCACTATAGGTCTCATAAGCTACAAGAAAGCATAAATATTACTGTTTCATATAGCACTGAACTACATATTGGACTTAGTCTGAATGCCAGGTCTGCTAATACTGCTTTTTGCAGATGCTTCTGTTTGCTGTGCCTGATTCGTTGGATGGTTGGTAACATACTGATCCAAAATAACTGAAGTATAACTGTGGTTCTCAGCAGAATGGGGTCTCACATTCAGAGAAAATTTGGAGATGCTGCTGTAAATGCTCTACCCTTACTATATCTTAGTGTGATATGTTAAGACAAGTTGGTGTGCAGTCTACTGTGCCTTTGTGTAACCCTCAAGTAGTATCACGCTCCTGTTGCATACTCTAAAAGTATCTTCTTTCCTCAAAACATATATCTTCTTTCCTTTAAATGTGTGTACTGAAATTCTGGTTTAGTTTCCTGCTGGAAAATAGAAACTAAAAAAAGCTGGCTCTCTTCTAAGCATTTTTTTTTTGTGTTCCCACCACCTCATCCCCTGTTAACTATGAGAGAAGCTGGCTGTCTATAAGCTAACAGCCTCATTCTGGCACTAGCCTGAAGAGATGATAGAGCTCAGAGCCTGATGTAGGTGAATGGAAATTCACATATATATATATATAAATATATAGATATGTATCTCTAAAAGGCAGCTCAAAAAAAACAGGCTACATCTTCATCCATCTAAATGAACACAGCAGGCATACAGGAAGCACTCCCAGGAGAGAAATAGCATTTACCAATGCATGCAACAAGCATCTATAAAGCACTTGCCACTTCCAATTAGAAGAGGCTAGGTATCCTCTTGGCTCTTTACCCCAAATTGAGGCTGCCAAGGAAACTGGATGGGAAACAGTGTATTTCGTCAAAGGTACAGCACTTTAGTACCAAAAGCAGGCTCGTGGACTACTAGTCCCCTGTTCTGGCAAGGACTGTATAGCACGACTTCTGAGGCAGCATCACCCGTGGAAGCAATTCCAGTATTTTTTGGTGTAAGGCTTATCGTGCGAGGTGTTCCCCTGCTCCTCATAGTGCAGGCTGTCAAGGTCAGCTGCTGGGGTGAGCTTTTAGTACTTAACAGTCCTGTGAGGTCCCTCATCATCAATGAGTGAAATACATGCAGACAGCAGAAGGAAAATTCAATTTGTAAGCATGTTCACTATTAATTATTTAGCACATAGGGCTAGATGTGCATTAGATCCCTTACAAAGCAGTAGCACTCACTGCCCAAATGGCCTAAAGACCAAGGCAATAGGAGGATATTGTGCAGTTAAAAGCATGTTTTAACTATTTCAAAGTTAGCTGGATAGGTGAGCCAGACTTCTTCCTTTGTCTGGTCTCTGATTGCAGTGCCAAAAGGATAGAAGGGGGAATATGTTATTTTCCTTGCTTTTTGTGGTTTGTTTTTTTTGACATGTAGACATGAAATGGAAGAGGAAGCTTTGGCCCAAGTTATGATAGTAAATTCACTTAGATGGGGTAAATCTTCCTTTGGAAATGTGTTTGTTCCTTTAGTGGAGCAAAATGCCAGGATTTTGGTTGGCATATCCATATTTGCATCATATGGCAATTAGAGCTAAGGCACAATGACCTTATAGCTGTCTTTACAAACAGTGCATTAATTCATTAAAGAAACTGGGTATCAGGCATGTTCTGGTTCAAGTCTTATTTCTTCATAAACTAGCCTATGCAATTAATGCAGCACTAAACAGTACTTTGTATATCTATGGCACCCTCCACCTAGAAAGGTCAAAACTAAAGCATGATATGTTTTTATCTATTTACCCAAGCAAGGATATTTTATAGGCAATCACATCTGGATTGTCTGGGTTACAGGAACATGATTGTTTTAATGGGCTGCTACTATGCTGGTGCATGCCTCTGAGGATACTGTCCCGTATTCTGATGTCACTCTATTATCTGGGTTTATCGGCACCTCCTGAATTCTTCCCCCTCCCATGTTCAGTCTGTTCCTCTCACAGACTGATTCCTTAGAAACCTGCACATGCTTGAGTTTAGGAAGGGCTAATGAAGGTTAATATTTCCTCTGAAAAACATTCTTTGCTTTCTGCAGAAATAGGCTTATAAACAGTAAAAACAAACCAGGCTTGTCTAGTTCAAACTCTAGAATTTCCAAATGTCATTTGGAGGCTGTTAGGATTCAGTTTCTGCTTGTACACTTGTTTTTACTAGAGAAAGACTGCGTTTTACCGGGCCAGTACTAGCACAGTCACTTTTAACTTCAGCTTAGTCACTCTTCTACATCGGACACAGCCTAAACCACTAGAGGTCAGGGGAGGAATGGACAGAGATACCTTCTGAAAAACGGAGGTAAGGATACAATTTGGCAGGGGAGGTATTTTTTCCATGCCAGTTTCATTGAGGTAGATTTTTATAGCCTTGATTTTTAGTTAGTCCCCTGGGGGAAAGCAGAAGAGTGTTACTGGCATTTGACATCTTTATTCAGCCCTTGGCTTTGCTACAGACATAGCGAGACCTTTAGCAAGTCGCCTAATTGTCCTGTGCCACAAACCCCCATCTGTCACGTGAGGATTTCCACTGCATGCTGTGTTTCCTTAATTCACGTGAAGCACCATGTGGCAGTGGTTGTTTTTCACTGTATGGGGGAGAAGAATGGGGCCCCACCATTCACTGGGGCTGACTGAAATGCAAATAACTCGCTACGTTTTTATCTCCAAGCATTTCCTTCATCTAGAAATATTTGCAAACTAACTTGGCCTGAAGTTCAGCTGCAGGGTGAAGGCTACCTGACATTGATGAAAGACATTTACCAGATGGTCTTCAATGTATTTTATTTTTTTTTTCCTATTTTTGCTTTTCACCTGGAGCATGTTGGTTGTATGCAGAGAAGTCAGTCTGTGCTTGCTGGATTAGTCCCTGTGGGCAGAAGACAAGGGAGCGGGCAACTTAGTCCTCGTGCAACCTGTTCCCTAGGTGAGCTGAGGCAGCAGATGGGCCCCAGCAGCCACTTGGCAAATAAAAGTCGGTACTGCAGGCCTGGCCAGTGAGGTGTAGGTGCGTGGTGTGGCAGCCCTAGCCCGGGTGTTGCTGGCTGCTGCCTCTTGCCCTGCTTGCAGCTGTGGAGGTGCTAAAACTGTGTGGCTAAAACTGGGCAAAGGCCTGAAAACTCAGCAAAGACTATAACTGACATAAGTTTGGGCCCTAAAACTTGGTGAAGGTTCTAAAAATCAGTGAAGGCCTGATGCACTAAGGCCTGAGCAACAGGCCCTGAGCCAAAGTTGACCTTTAGATGGAACTGCCAACTGAATGTTATAGAGATATATGTATAAATATATATATAAAGTACCCAAACTTTAGTGAAATGCGCACGATCCTTAGTGAACTATGTATGATCCTTAGCGAAAGATGTAGCTTACGTAAACTATAATCATGAGTGAAGAGATAGTGCATCCTTCCTTGCTCAGAGGCAGGTGGCCAAGGCCGTGAATCCAGCTGTTTGGCCTTGTTTGGAACCAGGTGGGCAAAATCCAGTAGATAAAGGAAACTCCCTTGGGTCCTCCCTGAGCCCTGGCCAGGCTTTGGTGGGATCTGGGAAGAGAGCGAAGCCAGATGTTTCCACATTTGCCATTAGGTGAGCATGTTTATTCAATAGTATAAAAGCTGGACCCTCTTGCAGCAACTTTGGAGACCTCAGCTACGAGGGGATGCCCTGCGTAGGCCTTCCCCAGTGCCTGGAGAGGGTCTCCACATCCTCGCTGTGAGAGGGGCTTCCCAGTGCCTGCGTATCTGGAGGATGGTACTGTATTAGGGAAATGTGAATACGTATGTATCTTCATCGCTGTAGCTAACCTGGAGTAGTAATGATTAGGTGCTTTGCCTTGCTTATCTGTTCTATTGCTTGAATCAGGGTATTGTAGACTAATCCCTTTTGTATGTGCGTATTGTATAGCGAAGGCCCAAACTGGGGCAGGTACGTCTGATCTCTGAAGTCTGGCGAAGGCCAGAACTGGGGTAGGTACGTCGGAGCCCTGAAGCCCAGTGAAGGCCCGAAGTGGGGCAGGTATGTCAGAGCTCTGAAGCCTGGCAAAGGCCCAAACTATGTCAAGTACTTTGAAGACCAACGAAGGCCTGAAGTGGGGCAGGTACATTTGGGCCCTGAAGCCTGGCAGTTGCCTGCATTGGGGCAAGTATATCAGAGTCCCGATTCCCGGAGAAGGCCCTCACTGGGGCAGGTACGTAGAGTCCTGAAGCCTGGCTAAGGCCCAAAGTGGGGCAGGTACATCAGGGCCCTGAAGTGGGGCAGCTACGTTAAAGCCCTGAAGCCCGGCAAAGGCCCGAACTGGAGCAGGTACATCGAAGCCTTGAAGCCCAACAAAGGCCTGAAGTGAGGCCGCTATGTCGGAGGTCTGAAGCCTGACTCTGCTCAGCTCTGACTCCTGCTTTTTATCCTCCCACCTTCCCTCCCTCTGCCCCCCCATTGCCCCTGGCTATTTTTGCTTGCTCCATCTCTCTCTGCCTGGCTCAGAGTCTCTAATTATTTTTTTTCCCCTGCTCCTTCTCTGTCCCATAGCCCATCAGCACTTTTTCTTTCTCTGGCTCTATTTATCCTAAATGTGTGAGAATTGATGGGAGGGGGTTGGGTGGTGGGTTTAAAGCATACTGAAGAACTGCAGCTATGGGTGTGAGGGGTTGAAATAAAGAAAAAGCCTCTCATTTTTATGTATACTGAAAAATAGTATCCATTGATAGAAAAGGGAAAGGATTTTGATATAAAAAGCGGTGTGTCTGATACTCTGTGTCTTTTACTATTGTGTATAGCTCCGCCTGTGGCCCCCGCTGGCATAACCCAGCCCTGCCCCATGGCCTGAGTGGCCCCACCAGGAGAGGGAGCTGCCTGTCCTCTGAAGGAGCAGAGACGATGATGTGGTTATGCGGGAATGCAGGACCTGGGCAATACCCTGTCCCACCCCTCCCTGCAGAAGGACAGTTTGTCACCTGCACCTGCTTCTTCAAAGGCTGAAGGGAGGCCAAGAGGGAAGGGAAGTACAGAATATGAACAGATCTTGCATTGGCCTTTTTCAAGGCTGACATAGGTGTTTGTCCCCAGTGTTATCCTTAGAGCCAAACAATGAGGCTCTAATGCAAGTAACTGGTATTCTGCTTGCCTGCTTGGCTGGGATGGCCACAACAAAATCAGTGGGTACAGGGTACTTCAGAGTATTAGCTTTGGGAATCCTGTCCACACGGGAAAGGAATGCCAGCATACACCAGGATGTGCATTTAAATTGCTGTGACTGAGCTGGTATAACAACAGTCTTCACTACACAAATATTTTCAAATTGTTTTGAGCATCCATCATCATCCCCCCCCCCCCCTTCTATTTGTTCTGTCATGTTTTGCAAGAAATTTGGACTAATCCAGGAAACCCTTATTTATGTTCCAGATTGAGCATAGCCATGTAGGGCAAGTATGGTTACACCCAGAGAAACATTCCCCATGAAGGTATGCTCTGCACCTGCTGCTGACCTCCCAGGTTGAGCAAACTGCGTCTTTGGCTCATGTACAGGGCATGTGCTCTCACTGCCTCTTAGGGGCTGTGAAATGAAAGGGGAGGAAGTATCAGAGGGGATTTTAAGGTGAGTCATGTGTGCTGAGGATTTGGGATTCCTAATGCATCTGGTTGCTCACACTATTCTGCAAGAAACAGTATTTCCTTGTTCCCACAAGGTTGGTTGATTACAATACTCAAAGCCTTCTTCCGCCACTTCCCCCTGCTTCATGGTAATAGGATAGCAACCTGTCCCCTGGGGGTGGAGGAAAATACTTCACATATTTTTCTCTATCACTGCTCCTTTGCTGTAACTCAGCTCTGGTCACTTACAGCTCGTGGCAGCAACCAGCCCCTTCCTAACTACCCAGGGGAGCACTTGTGAATAGTATCTTCTGGGCTGCTGTGTAAGGGAAGGGCTCTGGCTGTTGTAGCACCAATGGTAAGCACGCTTTTCCATACTGAAAGAAGTGATTGCTACTCAGAGGAATATTAGGCATGTGTGAATGATTGCACCCACAGCTTCAGTGTTAGTGCTGCTCATTCTCCATCTGCTCCAAGGAAGATCTAGGAAAGATGCCAAGAAAATACAGTAGTAAATAATGTTTCTATTGCACCTGCCATCAGAGACTTGCAAAGTGTTTTGCAAGCTATGCTAAATCCCACTGCCACTAGGAAATGGGAGCACGTTCTTGTGCTTTCTGGTAACGTGCATACTGGAAGGTGTGAGGAGACGACTCGACCCTCGGCAGCATGGACGTGGTGGAGTCTATCTCTATTTCCAGGCTTGCAGGATGAACTCAGTTACAGGAAGAGCATAGAAAATTAGATGGATGCCTCAAGATGGCAATTTCAAGAAACTGGAAGTGCTACCAGATTGCTCGGTGAGGTAAAAATCCCACAATGACAGAAATGTTTGTGCTTCTGGGCTTGTTGCACCTCAAATGCCCACTGGGCAGGATGCTGCACCTTCTTTCATATGCCACAGCAATGGCACCCCTTCATTAGGACCCTAGAGTTGCTGTCATGGTTAATCTCCTGAGAGGTCACTGCTTCATGCAAAACTTTGTGAGACTCTTCTGCAGTTTCTCTTATCAAACATCTTATACTCAAATAGCTTTAACTAAATCTCTTGGGTACTTTGCTCCTGTATGTAAACCTGCAGCTATAAGATTTGTCCATGCAATAAGTACTGTGGAAGTAGCCTGCTTTGAAACAAGGGCCTCCCCACAGAGCAGACTCTGTCATCATAGTGCCACAAGAAGCATGCTGCACCCAAAGGGAAATGGGTCAGGCTCTCTCCACTGTGCAGACCCTGCCTCTCCCCTCACAGAAATAATTCTTTTCAAAAGAAACCTGAAAAACAAAAGATGTCAATATGAAAGGCCTTGACTAAAGGGGTGTTACACCCAAAGGTATAGGGAGTGTGGGCTGGTGGCTGTGCCCTACAAGAAGCCCATAGGTTCTGTGCCTTGTCTGAGCTCATGCCTTAACAGGCAGACAACAGCCTGTGGAGAGCTGGTTCAGAGGGAATTATCTCTTCTTCTAGATCCTAGCAAGGACAGGCTGACAGTGGCTTGTCTGGAGGCTGTCACTGAACCTGTCAGTGCCTGGCTGCTGTATTTGACAGCCTTATGCTAGGTCTTGCAGAGCTCTGGTTGCTCCTTGAGGGATTGCTACTCTGTTTCTTTTTGGGTTTTTTCACCTTCTTGCTTTTAGGGTCCTTTCAATAAATAGGCTCACAGCTGATGCTAGATATACCTGTCTGTTTGAGGCCTGAGATGTGATGGGTAGATACCTTCCCATTGCAGAACACCTGACCTGGAGCTCTTTGACACTATTAAAGACTGGAAAGATGAGACAGGCTGCTGGTAAGCTTTTTCTGAAGTGATCCCATCTGCAAATCTAGATGATGATTCTGTTGTCCCCTAGCCTTGGATTTCCTATGTAAGGAAGTAAAATGCCACTGGGATGGCTCACAGCCATTATCACTTCTCTGGGGAACACCTTCACGCTGGTTGGTGGTGATAGCTGTCCTAGTCATTTGCTTTCCAGCTGCTCAGACTAATCGGAGTTTATCAGAGTAACTCCCTGTTCACCTAGAATCTTATTTGGACTGTCTGGATATTTGGGTATTTCTGCATCACTTCAAAGACGATTACAGACATTGAGTTCCCCTTCAAAATGCTCATGGTTAAGCTGGAGATCGTCAGTATGAGAAAGCTGTATGGGTATATGGGTATAACACATCAATATTGGTATGGGCCTTGTAGGGGACACCACTAATTCTTTTTTTTTTTAAAAAAAGTTGACTGTAAACAGGTGAGCCTTCTGTGGTTTTTCTGTGCAAGGCTTGTACTCGTTTGCTAGTTTAATTTTTCACCAAGAGTTCACCACGATGGTGTCATTTTCTTATGTCTTCAGGGAGACTTTACCTGGTGACTGTTGAATGGAGGAAGAAAGGAAGTGATGTGGGTTGTCCAGGGACAGCAATGGAGTCTATCAGAACTGCATTTATTTATCTGGTATAATTTTTGACGGTGCTGTGCCAAACCCACACCTCTGGTGAGCTGGTTAGATAGAGCAGGGCATTCTTATGGCCTGGAGTCAGCTTGGGTTTTGCCTCCTATAAAACTAGTTTTTCTCACCCTCTTAGTGACAACTGACAAAAGCAAATCAGCTCCTACCTGTGTGATCCAAACAAGCTGTAAAAAAACTCTACCATGTTTGTGTGGGAGGAGGATGTTTCCAAGTGCTAGGAAGGAAAGCTGCCTTTTAAGAAGTCAGTTATTTAATTACATTGTTTTTATGGCACACTTCTCCATGGGCTGGATGTGGAGGAGGGCAGGGCGATTCCCATGGTGCTCAGATGTGAGAAATGTCATTGTATTTCACCACCGATTCCTCATGGAGTTCAGTCCACCAAAAATCAAGAAAAACCCAAATGCTAAGAATATTTATATGGAAAAAAACCCCCACAGCACATTCATGTGGTATCAAGGGCCAGATACTCTGTGGTGATAAAAGTGTTGTGGCTTGCGTATTGTGAAGGACTTCACCGTTCAACCAGTCGTGGTTTCTTTAGAGAGAAAGATCTGGCAGCTTTTTTCAACAGTAATATTTTCAAGGCCTTGGTTTTGCTTCTATAAGCAAAAGCTGAAGATTCTGATTCAAGGGTATCACTGAGCCTATTTTTCATAATGGTAGAAAATGTTTTGTGGATGGGATCAACAGTGATAACAAAATAAGCTTTCACAGCTATTGCCTTCTAGCTGTTGTCTGGCTGTGGCACAGTCTAATGCTTGTGCAAACAGAACTAATGCAGGCACTGTGTTATTTGTTTTTTCTAGCATAAAAGGTTGACTTTATGGTGCAGTTTCAAACTTCTCAATCTTCCTTACAACCTGGACATTGTGTAAATTGCTTCTCTGAAATCCTTCTGCATTATCCAGAGAATTCCAGGTATGACAGCTGCTCCCCTTTCCGTCTCATGCTAATGGCAAGACAGGCTGTAAAGAACCAGAAGGGGAGAGCACGGATAGAAAGTTCTGCTAGGTTTGTGCTAGAAGGCTTCTCTCTTTTATTAGAATCATATCTGCATAAAAATCTTTGTAGTGTTATTAAAGAGCCGTATATTACTGGGAACTAGCATACAAAGACAATCCTCTCAGATAATAGACTGGAGAGCAAATGCTATTAAATGTAAGGTCAGATAGTTCTGGATATAGTATCTAATAGATTTTTCCCATCAAAATATGCCTGAATCAACAAGAGATGATATGACTTCAAATGTAATTCTTGCACGTGTTAAGGATATGATAAAGAAGTTGCTGAAAATCATTATCCTAGCTTGGGTGATCATAAATTGACTCTCTTTAAATTAAAGGCTAAAGGAAAGTAGGTTTGCGATTCAGATTTTCTGTTTCAAAGGGAAAACTGATTATGGAAACCAACATATTTGAATATGGAAAAGATCTGGAATTTCATTTGCCAGCTGTTGTACAAACATTACCAGGATCTCTCCTGAGTACAGGACTCTCCACTCCAGCACATTGAAAGAACTGGAATACAGCAGCAGATATTGTTTGAACAAATCTGCCCTTTGAAAATAGGACCATGTAGGTGGAGAAGAGGGGACAAAACCAGGCAGCATTTAAATGCGAATGAGGGTAGTAAGTAAAGATGTTCCTAACAATACATGTGATCTTATTTGATGTTTGTATTGGTTTACATTTATGGAGAATTTTAAAATGTAAGGGAATTGAAATGGATAAAATTCAGCGAGACAAAATGCATGATAATGAACCTACAGATCAACAAGAATTTATGCTATATACAACATCTAGGTGCAATCAGATGAGGGAGAAGAACACATGCAAGGGCCAGTCAAAGGATGGATCAGACCTGTCAGAGGGGAAAAGTGCAATTGCAGTTCTAGTAATCCAGAAAGGATAAAGGGGTATTAATGCATTGTCCAAATCAGGAATGAAATCTTACATAGAGTTTTGCATTGGGTTCTTAGCTCTGAAACAAGTGCAGAAAAAGGTTGTCCATTCCCCAGTCACCCTAGGAACCCATTTTATGAGAAGGAAAGAGTACCCTATGAGAGGCAAGAGTCCATCTATGAATACACTACAGGAACGAACAACAGGAAGAGAAACATATTTAAACCAAAGGACAGCGTTAGTTAAGAGAAAAAGGTATGGCTGGGCCAGGAATGAACTTAGTCTGGAAACAAGATAAAAATTTATAATCCTCAGAACAGGGAGGCTTTAAAAGAGTCTCCAAATTGGAGCTGCGGGGAAAAGAAACTTACTTTAGAAAATGGATGTCTGGAAGGCCTTTCCAGCCCTGTGTTTTATGGGGAGGAGAATGCACATACAACTGAACTAGTGGACATCAAAAGCACCAGGTGCCATCAGGAGATGGTAATTTTGTTCTGGGTGGCTGGAAACTGAACTATTTTTTTAGGAACAGCATTAAGGTGGGGTCTGGTTATCTCCATCAGTGTTCAACAAATGTCACTCACCTCTGTTTTTTGGGATAACTGGTTGACTTTCTGGCCAATGCACATTTTGCTATAATGCTTTCATCTGCCTGTGAATCAATGTTGAATGTATGTATTCTGAAAGAACATGTGCCAGCCTCTCTGTTTACATTGTCTTCCCCTTAGAGTAGAAAACACGTTTCCTGATTCTACAACGAGGCTGTAATTCAATTAAAGGAACTACTGATGGCGGTTTGTGCAGCTAATGAATGGCAGGAAAATGTGATTTAAGTTGCATTCAACCAGATCCTCTATTGCAAGACATGGACCTCACTGGCAAAGGTTTTACTTTTAATGTTCTTTACAGTGATAATGGTGAACGTGTGGAATTCATAAAATAACGCGTAGGATACATCTGTGTGAATATTGCTGCTGAAGTCATTTTTAGGAAATGATGCAGGTTGGAGACCTTACAATATTCTTCCTGCTGGGGTGGGTTTTTCCAATATGCAGCCCAGCACTCTTTACAGTGACAAAGTCTGCCAGTGAAAGTTCAGAGCTCAGTCTTAAAAAAAAAAAAAAAGAAAAAAGAGGGGCTCTGTCTACAACCAAAGTTTACTAGAAAACTGGGATGTAGCAAGAATTGATTTGCTGGAGGCTTTATTACCTTAGCTGTTTCTGGGACTGGTGCTTTGAAGGAAAGTAGGATTGTGTTGTAGGTATCCAGGCAGACAGCCCTGAACAGCCAGAGTGTGACAAAAGCTTCCAGTTCTACACTTGAAGACCTCCTTGCTTTTGCCTTGGCTTGCACGGTTATGTGATTGTATGTAAGAAGAGCTGCACTTTGGTCTTGCTGCAGGTTACATTTCAGGATGAAGTCAGAGAAGATCAGCTCCAGCAGCTTAAATAGCAGTAGTTATGCTGATGTATGTATCTTCAAAGAATTAGCTTCTAAGAACAGCTAGTTGGAAACAGTAGTCCCAAGAAGTTTGTTGTATTCTTGAGAATTAAGCACTTAAGCAATGCCCTCTAGCTTTGTTCTGACTTCATAATGCTCTGCTACTTAGCAAAGCTTATAAAAGTTGCCCTCTTGCCATATATCAGTTGTGGTTCATTATGTTTTGCAGCAATGAGCATAGAAATAAATAAGTTATAAGAACAGTTGTTGGTTAGACTCTTCAGTAGCACCAATTGCCACTGTTGTTAAAGCCTCTTTTTTCCCCCTTTGCACTTCACACAGAAGGAAAAAAGCATTTGATCAAACAGAAATGTTTGCCCTAAGTTTTGTTCTTATTTTTAGATATATGTGTATGTATGCATATACATACACATGCATATATGCATATACATTTGTCTAAAAAGAGATTATCAGAGCAGATGGGACCTTTCCTGGCTATTTAATCCCATAGCCTCTAAGTTATAGCTATAGACTTCTGTAAATTATTTTCTGTTTAAACTACACAGATTTTAGAAAAAAAATCTAGTTTAGACTTGAATAATTTTTGTTAAAGTAGAACTACCTCAATTACTGGTGAATTGGTACAGCTAATTATCCTCATTATTAATAAAGAGGCATCTTGTTTGTTGTTTATATCCATGTATCTTCGCACTCTAGCTGCTAAGAGCTTTTTTACAGTTTAGTCACACAGATGACTCCGTAACAATTGAATTAGTTTTTCTGTGTATATGTACAAAAACCTGTGCAAATCAGCTCTTGGCCTAAAACTCTGAACCCATTTGTGCTTCTTGAATCTGTTGTTATAAAACATTATTCCCAGCCCCTTCATCTTTCTTGCAACAGTTTCCTGAGTGCTCTTCTGTTTATCGACAGCCTTCTTGAGTGATAGTCAACAAAACTGTACTTGCTGTGTCAGAAGTATATGTGACACCACAGTTAAAGGTGGTATCACTTGCTTCCTATTCCAGGTTCCTGTGGTGTTCATGGCCTTTTTGCCTACAGCACTGCACCAGGAACTCGCATTTAATTGACTGTTCACATCAGCCTAGTCGCCTTTCCAAAGTGACTGCTTTCTAGAGTTAAATCCTTTGTCCTGTAAGACCTATGGTCTGTGTTGCTAGACATTAAAACCTATTATTCCAACTTGCCCAGCAATCCAGATCATTCCAGCAGTAAGCTCTACTGTTCTTATTTACTAAATGCTATAGCATTGGAACATGGTTGGTGATTCCTTTCTTCCTTGGCACTAACAATGTATTTAAACAGAGCTAAAGTTCCTGAGGGACTCCTTCAGAAATGTGCTTAGTAATATATTCCCACTTACATTTTGTAACTTGTTATATAGTCAGGTTTAATGCATTTAGCATGCCATGGTAAGTCTGAACTGTTATGGATCAGCAGCATGTCACATAATACCAAGTTAGTGTTGTGCAATAGTCCATTATAGTGACATTGCTACCTTTCAGCAGGCAAGCAAACTTTTGATCCCATTAAAATAAAAATCAAATTAATTTGGCAAGTTCTACCTTTTAATAAACTTTGTTGTGGTTTAACCCTAGCCAGCAACTAAGCCCCACACAGCTGCTCTCTCACGTCCCCACAGTGGGATGGGGGAGAGAATCAGAAGGGCAAAAGTGAGAAAACTCATGGACCGAGATAGAGACAGTTTAATAGGTGAAGAAAAGCCGTGCTCACAGGCAAAGCAAACCACGGAATTCATTCACCACGTCCCATGGGCAGGCAGGTGCGCAGCCATCTCCAGGAGAGCAGGGCTCCATCCCCTGTAACGGTGACTTGGGAAGAGAAATGCCATCGCGCCCAACATCCCCCTCCTTCCTCCTGCTTCCCCCAGCTTTATATGCTGAGCATGATGCCATATGGTGTGGGATATCCCTTGGGTCAGTCGGAGTCAGCTGTCCTGGCCATGTCCCCTCCCAGCTCCTGGTGCCCCCCAGCCTGCTCGCTGGTGGGGTGGGGTGGGGTGAGGAGCAGAAAGGGCCTTGACTCTGTAAGCACTGCTTAGCAGTGACTAAAACTTCTCTGAATTATCAATGCTGTTTTCAGCACAAATCCCAAACACAGCCACATACTAGCTACTGTGATGAAAATTAACTCCATCCCAGCCAAAACCAGCACAACTTTTGTTCATCGGTACTAATTATACAATCCCTTGTTTCTCTATTAACTGAGTCCCATGTCAGCCCTTAAGTTATTTTACTCAGGACTGATGCCAGGCTGGCAGGCCTGTATTTATGTTTATAAAATATTGGCATAACACAAGCATCCTTCCAGGCTCCTGGAATTTCCCTCTGTTAATAGTTACCAGCATGTCTCATGTCAACAGACCAGAATGCCCTCATCCTGCTCGTTTAACAGTCTCTGAAGTCCTGACTTAAAAGTGCTTAGGCCTCAGTAGCTTTAAACTGCACCGCAGTGTTGTTCACAGCTCTAACCCTTTATCTAATGATGAGGTAGTATACTGTCAACACTACTTTTGTGTTAAAATAGACATGAAAATATTGTTTACAGAATATTCAGTGTCCTTTTGCTTCATTATCAATTTGTTTTATTTACAGATTTCAATTTATCAAAATTTGTCCTTTTTATGGTAATAGTGTTGGGGGTTTTTATAGTCTCTTTTTCAGTAAATGAATGGCTTCTAGACTGTTACCATTCCCTGACTTTTCTCTTGACTAATTGTACTCATGATTTTTTCAGCTTTGTGAAACAGTCTCTATTAAAACATCGAGCACGATATACAGGTCAGGTAATTACTCACTGGCTATATTCTGTTTGCATACAAGAAAAATCATCCAGTTGTAAGCACGCCTACATGAATCACAACTATCATTTAGCTATGTGATCAGCTCCATTTCATGTTGAAAATTAAGCTTAATATAAAACTTCTCTGATTAGGATACAAGAGTGCTTGAACTGAGAAATGGTTGTTGCTAATCATTCGCAGAGTTGCAGTTAACTTTGTAACTGGGAGCACACGCACACGCTGCATCTTATCTCACTGATTTTTTTTTCTCTCCCTTCACTCTCCATCACATAAAAGATAAGCTTACCTCCTACTCCATGCTACTTGTACCCAGGCAGTGGATTGAGAACCTCCTTCTTCTCTCAAGACATAAATGATCTCAGAATAATTTTTATGTTCTTCTTCAAATTGCTCTTAAATTCCCTGATCTTGACTACTTTTAAACTGTGATCCCTTCACAGAATCTCACCAGTACCTGTGGTTTCTACCTTAGGTAGAAACCTAGCTTGGCTTTCTAATTTTGTAGTAGTGCTCTGGCTTTGAATAATGACTTTGTCTTTTTTTCTTTCTTTCTTTCTTTTTTTTTTTTTAATGCTCATGGTATAGAATTTGCTATGATATGCAAAGAGGTCTTTGACCAATGTTCTCAGTCTCTTTACAAGCGCGGCAGGGCAATCCACTAGTGAAGCAACCCCTGCATGTTCTATTTTGTTTGATCAAGTGGACCAGTCACCAGTGTCAACTTTGGAGATTAAAACTGTCGAACCACCAAGAATAGTAATAGCTGGTTCCTTCCATCCTATATACCTAGCTGTCAAATCCCATCCCATATAATTGTAAGCAATCATTGAGTCCAAGGATGTAATTGCTGTTAGCCCAGAAGAGTGCATCTCTAATATCCTGTTATGAACCAAATGGCTTCACTGTGAATGCTGAAAAGGCATGAAAATTACCAAGTGCAAAATAAAATAAACCCCTTTTCTGAAAGCACAGATGGGCGCCCTTCAGGTGCTGAGGCTATAAATGTGGTTTTTAACTGTGAATGCTTCAGCCCACTTGGACTACTATAAATTCAAGTGACACTGATGATGTATTAACATAAATCACATTAGGTTATGAGACTGGGATTGTAATTTTGGGGACAATGTCTGGGACAATGGATGACCAGCCCTAATTAAAGCCACTAGTATTAAGCTGTAATTTTCAAAGTTGCTCGAGGAAATTTGGCCTTGAAATAAGTCAACTTGACTGAGAAAACTGTGCAGTTTGAGCTGTACAGTTTCAGGCTGTTCCACTTTGTGTGACCTCATCTTTTATCTGTCCTCATGTGGGCAAAAGCAAACAGTGAAACTGTTTCTGTTAATGTTGTTTTTGTAAGGATTCCCTTCTCATGGCTTGAGCTCTTTTTGTAAGATGCCAGGAAGTTGTTTATAAATTGGTAACTGCTGGGTCTGTCCTTATTGTTTTGGGATGCCTCTGCTCCCACACAGACCTGGCAGTCCCTTCCTAAAATTCTGGGGTACTGCAAGAACGCTATTTCTGTAACTATCCATTCCTCACTGGATTCTTAAATGCTAGTTAATCAGACCTCAAGTATTTAGTTGTTCTGAGAAGTGGGACGCTAATGGCAAATATGCGTGTTATCATCTGCAGAATCTGACTCCTCTAGTGGGCGGAGGCAGTAGTTCAGGCTCAACATCCTTCATTCAAACATGGGACAAAACTTGCCAAAAATGTGGCACACTAGTAATTGTAGTCCCCTCTGGGACCTGAGGTGAGACCGCAAACTCCATTTATTTAGAACATTGAGGCTCCTCTGAGTATAATGAAGGTCAGTACTTCTGGAGATAGAACCCTACATTCAACAGCCCTGAACATCAAAGGCCACTCACTAAGAAATGGCAAAGGACAGCGGTGGTGTGTGCCTGCTGTACCAACTGCCTTTGGATACTGTGATCCTGAGCAGTCTGCTATGCCTGTAGATTTTTGGTTTGGGGTTTGCATGTGTTTTCTCTTGTTGCATGTGGGGAGGGGCGGGTGGGTTTGGGTTGTTTGGAGGGTTGGGGTTTTTTATGCTGTTTGGGGTTTTTTTTAGTTTTGGTTGGTATGTGATATCATATGCTGCCAGGCAGGCTGGAACGCTATACAAATGTTGTAACTGCAAAATTCACAAACAGATACTCAGGCACTTATGTAGGATTGTAAGGGAGGGTGAGAGCAGCTGCTCGTATTGTTGCAAAAGCTAAATGTTTTCATGGAAATACAGCTTCTTCTGCACCTAATTTATCATTTCAAGCACTAAGCATGAGGGTCAGAAAGAAACTGGGCCTTGGGATGCCAGCTTCCATTCATGGATTTTTCCTTTGATTCACTGCCTCTGCCTCTGTTGTGTTTCTGTTGAATTCAAGAAATTTAAACACCACTATACTTTCAACACTGAGATTACGCCTAATCTGCCTTCTGAGAGATTTTAAAATGTTTGCTTATTTTGGGGCGCTGCTCATATCTTCTCTGCTTGATGAACTTATTCTGAAGGTGACACGGTCTGGCCACATTGCTCTGTGCATACGGCACCCGGCACAAACATGTTTCAGCACACCAGTGCCCAAAGCTCTCCTCAGTGAAACATGTCACATATGAGTGTGGAGGGAAAAGGATGATAACCAGGGGTTTATTTACATCACTGAGTGTTGAACACACACCTTAAATAGCTAAACTGAGAGGCTGGTCTCTCTAGGTGGTTTAACGTAGAGAGCGTGTTTGAGAGAGTGACTGCTGGAAAACATGGAGGTATATGCTAATATGTATCCCCCTTCACTGGTTTGGAAGACTGCTTGATGCTCAGCAGGTCTCCCTGGTACAGCATGTCACACAAGAAACCTCTGAGCTGGATGAGCTTGTAAACGCAGCTGCATAACATCAGTTGTTAGTAGCAGCTTAATTCAGCCACAAAGTTTCTGAAAAAAACATGAATCCAGGAGATATAGTGGCCATGATGGGTATGTCAGTGCGTAATTGCCAGGTTCTAATTCCTGTTCTTGCAGAGCTGCAGTCTGTTTGAAGCCCAGGAGTGGGCAGAACTAGAGAGAGTTCTGTCACTGTCCTGTGTTTTGCTCTTGCGGCCTTGATGATTGCCTGACTATATGACCTTTCATAAAATTTGGTGAGGCTAAGGCTTATCTCTGGATAACTGAAAATCTGGACTTTGTGATCCTATAGTTTGGTGGCCTGTGTAGCTTTATTTTTCTTAAGTGACAGACCCTGTGTGTCCCTGTGTTTGAGTCCTGGTTTTGAACTAGACTATGCAAAATGGGAAAGGGACAAAAGTTGTTTTGAGTTGTAATTATTTACAGTCTAACATATTAGACTATTATAGGCAGTTACTACTCCTGATTATAGTGGTGGCTACACTGGTGTACATTTTGGCAAAGCATTACTTCAGGGAGGCTCCAGTCCTTTGACGGTTGTATATGAGAGGTTATTGTGACTTTCTGAAGTAGAAAAATTGATTTTTCCAAGATTTTTATTAACTGAAGAAAGAGTCTGGATTCTAAGTAAGATGGGCTAGAGACGGAAAGGCATTTTCTTTTAATTTTCATTATTTCCAAACCAGCAATGTGATGTCCTCTTGATAGTCTAATTCCTCAGGCTGTAGTAACTGCTTAGATTAGGCAAGGTCCAACCTAGTTATCAACATGGCTCAGGTCTGGGTTTTGCCTTCCATGGGTGCTCCAACCCACCATTCCCCTCTGCAACAAGTCCTCTCCTTCCTTTCCCTCACAGCAGCAGCTGGCAAGGGGCAAAGATGTGAGAGAGAAGGTAGTTGCTGGCACCTAGCACCACAGGATCAGCCATCACCCCTTGGGAGAGAAGGTGGGAGGCTGGTCATAAACTTCCTGTAGGCCAGGTCTAGTCCATGGACCAGCTACTGACTACACTGCTGTAGTTAATATTGGTGTGCAGCAAAAGTGGGTTCTTTTTCCTCAAAGATAAATTACAGCTGTTGTCAAACAAAAGTGGTTTTGCTCATACCGACCACCTCTAGAACTCTGGAGATGGGGAAAAAAATCAATAAGTGCAGACCAGGATAAAATAAAACAAACATTTTCAAGCTTTTAAGATACTAACAAAATAATGAAACGAAGAAAGTAATCCCTGAAGGGATAAGCTCTGTTGACTGCACTGGTAGAGAGTAGGACTACTAATAAGTGAATTTGTTCTTTTCCTTGTTGAACACTCAGCAGGATGTCTGCAAGTACCTTTCAGCAGAGCATGGTTAAAGACTTGGGCATGGTTTCATTTGGTCTCACCCGGACACCACTGGGACAAGACAGTGATTGGGTATGGGCTGAGGTGATTTTAGAAACATGACCAAGGCGATGTTACTTCTCTGCAGAAAGGTTGCTGATTCTCTTATCCCTAGCTAATATCTGTTAGTTGGAATCTACTGAAACTGGCTGGAGCTCATTCTGGAGCAGACATGACATGCATAATCAGGAAGAAGCAGAAAGATGAGCTAGCTAAGTTCAGATTTGCTTTTAATTGTATCTGTATACTTCTGGGTAGCACTCCCAGTGTGAGGGAGCTTCTGTTTGAACAGAACACAGTATCACCAGTATCTGGAAAGATGCTGTCCATTTTCATCACCAGGGCTATGAGAGCGCTACTGTTTTGCACTCACTGTTTCAGGCTTAGGTTGGTGTCATGTGCTTTCCTAGGGGCTATGCTCAGATCCATCTAGTGACTGAAGTGGCGCAGAAAATATTGTGTGCTTGGTAAGCAGGGTAAGAACTCGTATCTTCAGGGTTGGGGTTTTAACCCATCTCACCTGACCTCCTGTATCATAAAATTACAGCCAGTTCTCTCTGTGTGGAGTACGGTAACTCATGTTTGAGTTCAATAATGCACTTTCTAGAAAGGGCAATCAACGTGCATCCAAAGACATAAAGGGATAGAGAATACACTCCTTCTTTAGCATTTTGTTCCAGATGATAATCACTCTGTAACAAATATGAACCAGATGATTCATTAGGATTTTTCTAACTCCAGCTCTCAGCCATTGTTCTGGCTCTTGCTATGCCTTTTCCCACTTGATTAGGGCTCTTGGAACTGGCATTTTTCTCCCCATGATAGACCTTGCACACTGTAATCAAATTGCCTTTCAACAACCTGTCGCAGCAAAACCCAGCAATGTCTCTAAGCTAGAATCTACTCTGTTCTTCTTAAGAGGTAGTAACCGGTGATTTTAGCAGTTCAGCCACATGAATCATGCTGCCAGTAAAACCAATTCCACCACATTTTTTCCAGTTCCCTCTGCTTTTCCTTTACATAAATCTCATGACATGGATGCACTAGCATCTGTTCTGTTCATGAGTTTCCATGTACAGCTAAAGGTGTTAAGGTTGGCTGTAATGTAAGGCCCTGGATGTCCATGTAACTAACTGCCTAACCAGTGCCTCTTTGTGCTCTATCAGTAGATGACTCTGAACTGGAACTTCTCTCTCTGTCAGAAATAAAAGGATTTTCTTACAAGCCCCTTCAGCTTGGTCCTGAACTGCTCTGTGTTCGATGGCCCAAACCTGCCTGAACTTTGGGGCATATATGTTGGCCTGGTTTCTCTTTTCCTGGGGATTTGGAGGAGTCACTCCCCAGTTTTTTTAGGCAGTTATTTTAATGGGCAGTAAGCTACCTTGGCTTCTGTGTCAGCTGTGTTTGTGTGCTTGGTATTGGTTACAAATGAAAGGAAATTAATTAGGTTAAACCTCTGTTTCTTCAGAAAACTGTGCATTTCTTAGTTGCTTTCAGGGGAACCATTTGAACCATAAGATTCAGGTATTTCATTTTGCCTTACCTTTTAATCTCATGAACATCTTCTGAACATAGTTTTCTGTGTGCAAAGCCCAGGGGTAGCCCAAGCAGTGAAAAAAAGCGTGGAACTGACTTTGGGGCAGACTGTACACATCTGAGGGATCCTGGATACTTTGGCTGGTGTCTGTGGAACTCCTTGAACCTGTAGTTCAGCTGTGTTTAGCGCCTGATATGTCTAACTTAAAGAACACCCAAGTTTTGCCTCCAATGCTGGGCAAGCTGTGTGGTCTTTGTGAAGCCATTTCACTCTTTTTTTTCCTTCCTTTTTCTCCCTTACCCCCCCTCCACCCCCCTTTTCCCCTTCTTCCCCCCCCTTTTTTCCCCTTCTTCCCCCCCCCCCCTTCCCCCCCGCTTCCCTTTTTCTCCCTTACCCTGTTGGTTGTGGTTTTTCCCCCCTTCATTTTAGGCTATATAATATTCTGCGTAAGCACTGTCGCTTGACCACATTATGTACACCACTTGAATTCTGAAATCAGTGGGAACACGAAGAAGCAGTTTTGTTAGTATAACCTTTACCATATAGCCAGTCACATCTGAACTGCAGATGCTGCTATGGAGTAAGAAATGTTTCCCTAGACTTCGACAAGTCAACCAGAACATCATCCTATGTTAATCCAGCTATGTTGTTTCTGTTTCCAAAACTAGTTCCGGAACATCTGTGCAGACCTACTCCCAACATAAAACCATCACTTACCACTATTTGGGAGTGTTGTTTGTCATCAGGAATGGTGTTTGCTCCTCTCCTCAGCCAGACGTTGCTCAAACAGCACTGATTTGTGCGCTGACTCACCAGAAAGTGCCCTTTTCACTGGCAGCATCCCGGGGGTTCCTTTTGTAGTATCTCACCAGATTACTGGCATAGTCCGGCCCTGGCGTCATCGGTGCAAGCTGCGTGGAAGGGGTGTGACAAGGCCAGGTATGTGGAGCACACACACATCGCATTGTGCTGGGAGCAGCTGCCATTTCCTCAGAGGTAGGTGGCAGGCGTTTTGTTTAAATGTGTAACCCGGAGACAAAGGCTTTCATCATGATAGAGTTTCGAGAGTATGATCAACAAACTGAGAGAAATCTGAAATTGTAACCTCCTGTTCTCCGACAAGTGCACGTTAGCTCTCTAGCAGTCATTTTATTTCTCTGTTTTTTAGTTAGCTTTTGTAGTTTTACTACAGGTACGACAGGCTGGAGCCACTCTGGTTGTGAACACTTTTAAATCTCTTTGAAGACTCCTCCTTTTGAAATGAAATTTCTCTTGGCTGTTCTTAGCTCAAAGGTAGAACTTTATAGGGAGCGGGATGGAACTGTTTTCAGCGAGGGGAACTTTGGAGCAATTTTACTTCCTTTGAAGATGTGTGTTGTTCCTGAAGTAACTTCTGTGCTGTAGGAAAATCGTCTGGGGCCGAGCAGGAAGCTGTGAGGCTGGTGGCGCATTCCTGTGTGCCCTCACCCTGCCCCGCCATCGCCCCTTCCCTGACGGCTGCCTTTTCCTCACTGTAGACAGTTCAGGGCGTTGGAAGTTTTTGGGGTTTTTGGATTTGTTCTTAAAACCAGATCTGAGGGTGGGCCTGCGTGTGGCCCACGTGTATTTTACCGTTGGGCACAAGCCAGAATTGCTCGAGTCCTTTTTGTTGGCTATTTTTTCCCCAGCTCGCTACACAGTCCCGCCAATCCACGTGTTCCGAGCCCGCTGTGAAATCATAAAAGCTAGGAGACGGTAACCGACAACCTCGCCCCCACCGCGCTGCTCGGAGCCGAGCTCCGTGGGGCTGGAGCGGGGCTTTACCTCAGGGGGGCTGAGGAGATGCCAGACCCCCTTTCCCGCGCAGGGCGGGGCGGGGCCGGGCGCGCGCGGCTGCTGAGGCGGGCGGGGCGCGCGCGGGGGGGGGGGCGGAGCCGGCGGCGGGCCCCGCCCCGGCCGGGCAACTGTCAGAGGCGGCTGAGGCGGCGGGTCCCGCAGGCAGGCGGGCGGGCGGCTGAGGCGGCGGGTCCCGCAGGCGGGCGGCTGAGGCGGCGGCCGGTCCCGCAGGCAGGCAGGCAGGCAGGCGGCTGAGGCGGCGGCCGCCGGTCCCGCAGGCAGGCGGCTGAGGCGGCTCCCGCAGACAGGCGGGCAGGCGGCTGAGGCGGCGGCCGGTCCCGCAGACAGGCAGGCAGGCGGCTGAGGCGGCCGCGGGATGCGGCGTTGAGGGCGCACCGGCGGTCGCTCCGCGCGGGTTCCTGCGCGCCGCCGTTCCCCTTCCCGCAGCCCATGATGTGCCTGGAAAGCGACGGCTCCTCCGGCAGCAGCCCGGGCTGCGGCGGGCGGCTCCGAGCCGGCGACGAGGAGGAGGAGGAGGACGGCGAGCGGGGCTGCTGCGGGCGGGGTGCCGAGGGCGAGGTGCAGACCCTGTCGGGCAGGATGAACCCGCCGGCGGCCGGCAAGCACCCCGAGCGCCCGGCCGCCCGCCACAAGGCGCCGAACCTCGGCCGGGCCCGGGTGGCGGCTGCCGGCATCCTCAGCGTGGGCAACGTGCTCAACTACCTGGACCGGTACACGGTGGCAGGTGAGGGCACCCCTCGGCGTCCCTTCCCGGGCGTGAGGGGCGGGCGGCGGGGATAGCCCCTGGTCCGGCACGCCGCCGCCTCCGTCCCCCGGGGGCAGCGGGGCCGGCCGGGGGCAGCGGGGCCGGCCGGGGGGCTGCGGGTCGCCGCGTCTGGGCGGGGAGGCCTCGCTGCGGCCGGTGCCCATTGTGCGGGTCCCGCGTCGTCCCCCCCGGTATTGTTCTCCAGTGGGTCTGAATCTGATGGAAAATAAAAGGAGGTGGCCTTTGTTTGTCTCGGCTGGATGGCGGAGTAAGTGTTTGGTGGGTTGGTTTTTTTCCAGAAGGGACCGATGCCGGGCAGCGGCGGCGAACGTTACTTGATGCGATTTATGGGCTGACAGGAGAAGCGTTATTGATCTTGGGAGCGGCCCGAACGCGGTGGGTGACAGGTGCAGCCGCTGTCACATACATACAGCCTGCTGGGAGACGGGGGGACGCGACCGCTTGTACTGCTGCGGGGGGGACACCGCAGCGGAGCGTGTCACCTTTGCCGTGTCCCCGGCGAGCCCCTCCAGCCCGGAGAAGCCAGGCTGCCCTTCAGCGCTGGGCCAAGGAGGTCCCTGCTCTGCAGAGCTGCCCAGCAGGTGACGGGGGAGCTGCCCCGCAGCTTCTGCGGGCGGCGGTGCGCAGCAGCAGGGCAAGGCAAGGAGGCTGCAAGGGGCTCTGTAAAGCGCCTGGTTCTTGGGGTAAACGTTTTAAAATCGTGCACTCCCCGACGGATGCACCTTCCCAGCTGCGCTGCCTGACAGGCGCTATGCGCCTCGCGATTACTACTACTATGAAGCTTGGCTCCGAAACAAACGTGTGTGAGGATGTTTACTGTGCGGTCCCTAGAGGGGACTCCTCATTTATTCTTGTCAGGCAATAACAGCAGGCAAGATGATGATTACTGAACTTTTTCTAATTAGAAATGAAGTAGGCTTGTTGGTATTCAACTGTCTCATGTAATTAAAATATAATACATATTCTGTGTTTGGCAATACTGATAATTTTATCTTCAGAGCTTATAAAGGGATTTGCGCATGTATAAATTCTGCTCTATGCATATACATACCTTAATCACTAGGACTCGATGTGGTGTTAAACAAATCACATATTTGTTTATGCTGCATTAAAATAATATATGTTTGTAGGGCAGTGATGGAGTGCAAGGGACATAAATCTCGTCAGTGTTGTCAGAATAGGTTGGCCAGGTTGGTTTTGTTTTGTCTGGGTTAGGGAGGTGGGGGGAGGATCAAAATGAAAATTTAACTGATGCTGTTGTGGCTTAGTTTTTTAGCCAGGGCTTGCTCCTTCGGGAAATGTAAAGGCCTGTATTGGGAAGTATTGAGTACTCGGTTGGTAGTCAGTGTGTTACAGGAGGAAGCTTGAAAGTACAGGGTTGATCTGTTGTTATGGAAGGAAATTGTACTTTGCTCCATCACACTCAAACAGGATTCTTTCTGGCAGACATTTTTACTTTAATACACGGGAGAGTTTCCTTTTCAGGAAGCTAGCCCCCACTCGTGCACCCTTTTCCTTTAAAATCACTGTCTTGTTCACCTGTTTGCTCTAGTACTTTCAGCAAGACCTTTGTCATCTGATTTTTCTGCCAGTAAGAGCAGAAGGCATGGGATACTCCAGCAAAGGGAGGGAGAAGCATCTTCATTTCTGGAAAGGCTGGAGAGTGCCTGGCCAAACAGAGGATAAAAACCACCTGCCTACTGTCATGTAGTACTACCAGTCCCAATGCTATGATTTCCAGTATTTCTAGGATAAGCTCTGGTTTTATGGTGCTCGGTCACTGCCTTGTGGAATTCAGCTTCGTATCAAAGGTCTAAGATCTCAGACGTCTGACTTTTCTTTGAGGACAGAATCAAATTTTGCATGATCTTTTTGTCTTCTGTCAATTGGTACTTATTTTTCAAGCTGGTGTTTTACAAAGTGCTACTCCAAAATGGGGAATAATTTAAATCCAGTCTAATAGAAGAGACACGGTAATAAAAACGTGTTTTGAGCTCAAAACTGACTTTATAACAAAGTCTTCTCTAAAAGCAATCTTTGCTTTTATATTTTGAGTCTTCGTGCATACCACATGCTTATGTGACGTGCACTTGCATATGAATCAAGCTAGCACTTTGAATATTCAGCTCATGTCTCAAGACAGGTAATAATTAGCAAATACAACTCTTCAGACCTTCAAAGTACATTTCAAATATGAATTGTTGCAGCAACATAATAAGGGTGTTTGACACTAGCCACGTTATGGCAGGGGAAGTAGCATCAGAAGTTATGATTTACCTAAGGCCAGTGAACTGTTGTGAGAACTGAAATTAATTTCTGGTTCCAGCTCTATTTGAAACAAGTGTTAGAAGAGCAACAGTACCGATGGAAACTGGTTCCTGAGGATTCATGTCTCTAGGGTGATCCCTTCTGTGGGTTCTCTGACGTCAAATAAGAGCTGACCTTTGTCATTAACCTTTCTTGTCTTGTCTTACAAGAGGCTGTCCTCTACCCAACCATCTCTTTTAAATGAAAGTGTTGGGAGCTTTGGGATTTCTTCCTGCTGTCAAATTTCGTCAAAAGCAGGTCAGTGGACTCAAAAGTGATTAGTAGGCAGCTGACAGATGGACATAAGCAAATGGAGAATCCAGTCATGTGGGCACAATACTACAAGTACATCTTCTACCTTACTTGAAATCTTAGTTGCGATCATTTTGGTCTTCCTGGTCACAAATGCAAGTATGAAAAAAAGCAAGTATATCTATAAAATAAGTATATGCAACTATATACTTAGTCACTAGGAAAAGAAATCAAGTATGGAGCTCTTTGTTGCAAATGTCATTCGCTGGGTATCTTCCACTGTCTTCTAACATGGAAGACAGAGGATACGCATCCAGTCAACACAAGGAGATCTTACGTGCTAGAAAGAACTAGGCTGACCTCTCCTATAGCACATCTTGCTCCTGAAAATGAAAAGCGAATGCTTTTGCATTGCTAAAAAGTAAACAGCAAATGTGGTATTTCTTGGTGTTTACAGTCTGGAACAAGGTTGTTGTGTATAATTGTTCTTGGGTAATCTTTTTTTCAGGTGCAACAAACAAGGAAGTAGCTGCCTATTTCCCTAGGTTTGGTTTAATGACTTCCCAGTATGGACTAAATGAGTTTAGGATGGGATGTGCCTTTTGGTATCTGGGATGTTCTGTGACAGAACTTGAGTGTAGTTTCTGAGATACAGAACATGTACAGCTTCACACCTCACACTAAGTGGCAGCTCTTTTGGGAACACGTGGTGAAACTGGGCCTCCACTGAGGACTGACCTGCTTCTTACGGTTTAAGAATAAATTTCTTCCAATGCATTAAAAATAAAAAGACTGCGCAGTCGTAGTGGATGTTTCATTTATGCAGAGTTGGAAATTTCCAGTGTGTGTGTGTAATGTTAAAATGTAATGGTATTTGGGAGAAGCTGTCCCAGACAAAAAGTGGGAATGCCTCTGCTGTGGCTCTTCTAAGGAAAAGATTGAAAACTCTGTGCTGAACATTACTGACTTGAAGGAGATGATCCTCTGCAATTTTCTTAATAGGTCTTTGATGATACTGAAAACAGTTGCCTGTGGAAAAAGCAATCTTTCAAGAGCTATGATGTTTTGCTGCTATTAGGAAAGCAAAGAGTAAGGAAAGGGGAAAACTAGGAGTAATGAAGCCATTGTGGATTACCTGTGAATCTAGTGTGTTTCAGCCATCTGGAGATGCTGGGACATATCTTCTTCCTTAATGAAGTTTTGGGAAAAGTCATCTTGCTTTCAGAAGCTTGGAATGTGGTTTCACAATTATGCCATGGATGACCTTCTACTATGCCTGCTGTTGACGATGAAAATAGTCTTGCTTCATTAGGGTGTCACCTCCACCTTCTAATTCAGATGCTACTTCCTGGCATTTCTGTAGTGCCTTTAATTTAAACATAATGATTTAATTAAGCTGTGGAGATCTACCCAGCAAAGTAAACGAGTCTTACTGTCCCACTACAGAAGGGGAAACAGAGTTGTAGAGTGTCGGCGATTTGCCTGTGGTAATGTAGTTAGTGGCAGAGTCTTGGCTGGTGTTAGTCCATCCTTGAGGTTCTCTATCACTGTGACACAGTATGCCATAGGCTTTGGTCTGCTGTTTTTGTCCTGTAAATGTCTGTAACTTGCTAATAACCATATTTGTGTTAATTAGCCTCCCATTACAACACATAGTTGCAAATCAAATACCATTCTTTGAAGATACATACATGCAAATGGTTATTGAAAGTTGAAAGGCAAGTTTAAAACTATGTAGTACAAGCTATAACTGAAGGGTTAGGAAAGGTTCAACACTTAACTCTCAAGTACAAAGACATTCAAGAGGTTATAAGCCAAAACTTCTTTTGACTTGTGAGCTCATATTTGTGATAATAATATATTACCTCATAGCATATTTCATACTGAATGATCTTCATGCAGTCTGAGATCTCGTATATGTAACCGGATAAAGAGGGCCCCTTATCCCCGTTGTAATAAGGCTATGCTCAGTGGTTATAGTTTCAGGGAGGAAACCATTAAGTGGCAGTAAAAGTTCTTCATTTTTTGTGTGTGTCTTTTTTATTTGTTTTTTTTTTATTTTTATTTTTTGAGCTGATTTCAACCTAGGACTTGGCTGTGGAAGGAGTGTAATGTTGGAAAATATTAGAAAAGAATATTGACTGAACCTACTTGAGCCAGCAGTGCCCCTAGCTCACACATGTGAGAATTTGCAAGATGACAACAATGTTTTGCTTGACAATAGGTACCTGTTACTGGCTCAGAATTCAAGTACTGCACTGTGAGTGGAAGTGGGAAGGACTGAACCTCGTGCACATCAAAAGCAGGCAGTAGAAAGCACTCTACAGCACAGTGACAGGGGCTGTGTACTAGCATCTAGTTCTTTTAATGTTGTGTTTTCCCTGATGGCCTTTATTGCATAGTCAGCTGCTTCCTGTTTGCTGGTTCTTATGCGAGTTGGCAGGATTTGTTGCAGAGTATTTTACATTTCAAGCGAAGTCTTATTATGTTTAATCATAGTATTTTTCTTCCTTGTGATGTAGGTTTGCCAGATAGTTACTATCTTTGTTATTATGTGCAGATTTTCCTGTTTGACTCTGAGATCCTCTTTCATGCATGTTGATTAATTTTATCCCCAAAGCATCCAAGTCATCACAGTCAGTGAATATGGCCTTTATTACATGGAGTTAAGATCCTCATAAATACTGAGTGTGTTCTTAAGAATAATGTGATTATCTTACTAGTCTCTTGATCTCTGAGACTGTCAATATCAGAAGCTGTGTGGAAAAGCTCCTTTGGTCAAAAGTGTGGGAATTCTGTAATCATTCCTTCAGGACTTTTTAGATACTATGCCAAGCTGCAATAGGGTTAAATTCCATCAGTCAACTTGTTTTTAGTTGTTCCTATTTATTATGCATTTATTCTTTATTGCTTCTGGTAGACTGTACATCAGAAGCAAATAAGCTGCTGATTAGGTAGCATGGTGGGCTACTAAGCTCAACAGATGTTATTAAGAGCTAGTGACTTTTCCCCTAATATGAAATCCCATAGCTTTTGCTTGGGCTTTCAAGTGCTGAGGAACTTGTGATTGAAAGGTGTTACGATGTGTCACCTGAATCAAGTAAGTTTTGGAAAAGTCTTGGAGGTTCCTTACAGCTGTTAATAAAGACTCATGGTACCTATTCTGAAGATTCAGGGGGAAACCATAATTTTATTTTACAGACAGAAATTAGGAAATACAGAGATCAGAGCTCTTTCTGACTTGCTTGTTTGCATCGTCATTGCTTTATGTGTATCATAGACCAGGACATCATTGTGCAGCTTCTACTGAATCAGATGGTGCACCCAAGGTACTTACAATCCATGTACATCAAGAGATGCCAGAGAGCTGTAGGCCATGAGTAGGAGAGTCTGAAGGAGACAAGAGCAGTATTGGTTACTGTAAGGGGCCCTAGGAGATTAGCAGATATGACTTACATTGTTGGAAGTGTAGCTAAAGAGTGAGGAGGAATTTGAAGGTAAGTGTTTACAGACAGCATCTACCAAACATGATGAGCACCACAGGAGAAGGCGTGAAGATGTCTGTTGGAAATGGACGATGGAGGATGTCACACGTCTGCTGGTTGAGAGAGTTGTTTGTGGAAATTGGTGCTAGGGATATAGGGTGATGAATGTTCTAAAAAGAAAAAAAGTATGTTCAAAATGAGTTCTACAAAGGACCTGTGAAGTGCCTATGGGGCCATGGGGGTTAATGGAAATTGAGCGAAATGGGCTTGGGCTTAGAGCCCAGAGAGGTGTAAGTGAGGTGAACAACTTCTGGTGGTTTCCAGAGAAGTTTGGGTACAGAACTTGGTGTGGACCTCTCTTGAAAATTTTATTTTTGGTGAACTGGTCAGAAAGTCAAGAAGTAAATCTGAGACAGGTACAGGCAAAATAAAACTCGAAATAAAACAGAAAAAACCCAAACCCTTAGTTCTGAGCTCTTTACTAGAACCTCCCTTTGAGTCTGTTACTATTAAAATAGTTCGTGCTGCTATTTATAAACTGGACAAATACTTTACTTAGTATTGGCACGCACAGTAGGCATCTCGTATGCATTTTTTTCTTTTTTTGACACATCTGTTTTCATTGTTGTTTTGTGGGTGTTTCTGTTTTATGTAACCCAGCTATTTCTGTAGGGTTGCAGGGAGAGGAAGTGAAAGGGAGGGAACGCTGATTTCCATCCACTTTTACAGCAGTGTAAGTAATCAGGAAAGTGAGAACGTAAGGAAACCTGGCTGACTGAAGGGATGTAGAATCCTTCACTTCTGAGGTAGCTTCCCTGGACCTGTTGCCAGTCAGGAGTGGCTCAAGGTTTCCTTTGGAAGGCTCTTACATGGGCTGTTCGGGAGCCTCTGGTGCTCTCTTTCCACTCTTTACAATGCTGTGTGTTTTAGGAAAGCCTCCACAGAAGGCACGACTGGGAACCACCACGTTACCTCAAAATACGAAATGACAGAGTAAGCCATTGAGTTCTTCTGTCACGTTGATCCTTCTGGACAGCAATGAGGCATATCGTGAGAGCACTGTGGCTGCTCCCACCTGTTCTGTACTGCTTTTTTTGAGGGAATAAATATCAGTCATCCTTCTCCAGAACTGCTGATCTTCTACCACAACTGAAATCATAGAGCAATTTTAGCTGAGGGGAGAGAAACATAGAAGAAAAACTCTGCTTTATGCCTTGCCAGACCTAAATTCAGGCTTCAGCAATATCAACAAACCAGGATTATGTTGTTGGTGAACACTATTACCTCTTACAGGCTTTTTTTTTTTTTTTAATAACTTTTCTATGCTTTTGCTGGTGGCCAGCAACTGCAGTGGCTGAACAGAACAGCAGAGGGAAAAGATCAGGGTTTATACGGAGAATAGCTGCAGCGGCAGCTTGGAGCTTGGCTGGCAGTATGAGAGAACCACATGCTGGAATGAAAATCCTTTCAGCCTTGGCATGTGATGAATTTTTATTTTAAGGCTGCATTGAACCAAAACTGCAGTAATCCATTTTACTCCTTGTTCAGGCTTCTGTGAATAATTATGTAAATAACAAAACACAGTTAATTATTTGTTTCATAGCTTCCCATTTTCTTTATTTGTATTAGAAACATGTCGTTACTGTCTTAGAATATGAGCCTTGTGTTCTTGGCAAGGTGGAAAACAACAAGAGTGGGTTAACTGAGAGAGGCAACAGGACTTGTGTCTGTGTGAAGCCTGCAGGGCTTGAATTAAACCTCCCCGAAGGTTAACTTTGACTCCTGTGGCTGTCCTAGGATTTGATGATCTGCGCTCTCTGCATATTCTCATTTCAGAGAAGTGATCCTTTGGGAGAGTGCGCCAACAAAGCAGTGAAGATCTGTAACAGGGGGGACTTGCCCTGCTGTTGATTTGCAATTTTCACTTCTTTCTGCCTGTCACCTCTGTATTTCATGATTTGTGCCTGTGTGGTAGTGATGACCTTGGGCATTTTGCATTTATGTTGGCATACACATAGTTGCTTTAGCACATTTTTGCAACTAGCGCAGTTTGGGAAGTTTACAAACCACTGTGTGCTCTTGCTGTGTATTTCTTTAGTGGGACTTTTCATCTGAAAGTGTGAGACTATGACAGGATTGTGTGTGTGTGTGCCTAAGATACTGGATTCTCATTTTTACATTGCCTTTAGTGTTGGGTAGTTTTCTCTAACAGGCTTGTGCTTGTAAACTTCATCCTAGCCAGACCCACTGTGGCTCGGATGTCCTGAGCAGCACAAGTTAAATAATATGATGTGACATCAGCTGACCAAGTGACATGATAATCCAGACTTCAGTAATTGAGCAGGTTGGTGTATGATATGTTGGTTATGAGACACTGAATCAGGGCTGCTTAAGCACTTTGAGGCAGGGACTAATTTTGTGCAGTTCCAGGCATGCTGTCAGTGCTAAATAATAATTAATACAGAATTGCAACACTATTAATA
The DNA here is from genome assembly GCF_023634085.1 of Falco cherrug. NCBI lineage: Eukaryota > Metazoa > Chordata > Aves > Falconiformes > Falconidae > Falco > Falco cherrug. The sequence continues at coordinate 104,805,737 of NC_073697.1, read as the reverse complement.
AATGCTGATTGTGTAAGTTAGGAAACAAAATATGCAATAAAGAAAAATGATTTCTAATCCACCAGTGTGGCTCATAAAGAGTGGTCATTGCATGTATTTGTGTGTTAAGCTATTAGATCTCAAATATTGCTGAAGCTATAATGTAAAAACATTTATAATAGTCATGCTATTTCTGTCTAGCAGCCAAAAATGCTGACTAGCTTTCAGGATAACAATCTTTTATATATTCAGGAAACTAAATACCCAAGGGCCACCAGTGACTGACAGTTACAATGCTCTGATTAAAACTGACAGTTCCTGATCAGCTCCATCTTGGATATGTTAGTTCCTTCAGTGGTGGGGAAGAGAAGAAGGAGAGCAAAAAGCAATGTAGTGTGGTAGTATTAGGAGATAAGACTTTTTTTTTTTTTTTTTCCTCCCCTTTGCAATTTTTGAGGAATTTGTAACTTGGAAGTACCAAACAAAGTACCTGAGTAGCAGTGCTTGGAAGGGCAAACACTGATCTCTCTGTGATGACTTTCCTATAACAATATAGGGGAAATACTAAGGTGTTGGTTTCTAGTTATTGGTTTTTGACTATAACAACAATGTGCTGAGACTCCTGAGCTTCTGATGATCAGTTAGGCTATGGTGTTCGGGGCACTATAAAGTGTGTATGTGTGTTTTATTCCCAACTGGTACTAAGGCAAGGAAGGTAAGTTTTATTTTTTTCTCTAAATGGGAGGTATCCTGGTGGCTTTGTTCATCTGTGCTTTCATACAGACTTCATAAACAATTACACAATCCCTAATGAAAAACCTTGAGTCACTGGTCAGAAGGTGAGGTTGTTGGGTGCTAATTCTGGCCAAATGTGGGGGTGGCACCCACTCCACAGTGAGTTTATCTTTTGCCCTTTCTTCCCTGCCTTTCTCCCCAACAGCATTTCTTGGCTGTTGAGGGATAACCAACTTGATTTCGTTTACCTCTGTGCTCATTTAATCTGCTTTTCATATGTATGAAGGTGCTGGATGCTTGTGAGCAGCTTGCAGTGCTTCCCTAGTACATACTGTTGTGTGCTTGCTGTCTCTGTGGTGTACTTTGAACTGTACAGAAGTGCTGAAAAAGCAATAAAATTAATGAGTTTGCTGCTCTTGCCTATTCCATTATAGCAGGGTCTTGGTCCAACTGCTAAAATTTAGGGTCACTTGCTATTTCCTTTATAAAACATACATTTTTAGGTAATCATAATTTGCACCTCTTACATGTTGGCAAATTCCAGCTTGGCATAAATGGATTTGCTCACAGTTATTTTGTAAGCTTAGATGTATGACCAGTTATGGAAGCTAGTGCACTGTTTTATATGTGCTTTAAGACCCATGAAATTGGGTAGACGTTTTACTACTTAAATAAATTTGGGGGTCAGAGTCTTTAAGTCTCTGGGACTGCGGACACTGGAGAAGTAGGGCATCTTTCTGAACCTGGACATCTCAAAAGTTACAGCTGCGGTGCAGGGAGAACAGCTGTGCTTCCAGGAGCTTAATTCTAGTGCAAACACATCTCTTGAGTTGCTGCGTAGTGCCCTTCCAGAGGTTCTTTGTCTCGTGTCATGCTTCAGTAAAGCTCTTAGAAGCTAAACCCTTTTCCAAGTGGGGTTAAAATTATGTTTGTCCTTAAAGGTGTGCTAAGATGCATGTGATATTAAGGCACATTTTTGGCAGCTATTCAAGGTACAGTGGGTGTACTTTAAGTTATTACAAAGCTACCAAAATTACCAGATTTTTGGACTGTGGATCAAGAGGGATTGCAACAGTAGCTGAAGCAGAGAGAGGTAAATCACTTTTGCACTGCCTTTCATTGTTCTTGTTAAAGTTCTCATTTGGAAGTGACTCAAAATTAGTAATGCTTCTGTAGTCATACTATGTTCAAAAATACATAATGGTATAAATGTCAAACTCTGTACATCACTGCAAGCTTACATTTGCCTCACAAGTATATATTTAAATCACTTGCATTGGTGAAAGACAAGAATATTCTTTAACAGGAATGAATTAGCAGTAGAGCTAATGTTTGGACAAAAACATGAGTTATGTGAGTGACTGGATAGGGGCTTCTATCTGTAAGCACATGCAATACAATCTGAATTGTGATTTAACCTTCTTGATTTAAATATTTAGTGAAGGATGGTATAATAGAGCTTGATGTTTTCCATATCGTTGTGGTTTAACCCATGGTTAACCATATGATGTCATATGGTATAGAATATCCCCTGGGTCAGTCGGGGTCAGCTGTCCCGGCCATGTCCCCTCCCAGCTCCTGGTGACCCCAGCCGGCTTGCTGGTGGGGTGGGGTGAGGAGCAGAAGGGCCCCCACGCTGTGCAGGCGCTGCTCAGCAATAATGAAAACATCCCTGCATTATCAACGCTGCTGCCAGCAGAAATCCCAAACACAGCCCCATACTGGCTACTGTGATGAAAATTAACTCCATCCCAGCCAAAACCAGCACACAGGTGAATAGGAGATACGCTCACCACCATTTAGGAATTACTGGACTTTGTAACCTGATGATGTTTGGTTTTATTCCCCGAAGACTTGTGCAACTGAAGAACGAGCTAGTCTTGAGTGGGAGAGGTTTCCTATGCAATGGCCATCTGTAGCAAGAGGTTTGTGTGTACAGAACAAGCCCAGCAGTGGGAGAGTTCGGGTTGTATAGTTTGTCATAGGCAGTAGCCTCTGGTCTCTGCACAGACTGCCAGAAAGCAAATGGTGTGGACATCACTAGTTAGTAGATTTAAATCATTGATCTGATAATTAAGCTGTTTGTAAATGTCAGTAATCATGCTTTTGGCTGGCAAAACCAGTATTTTTCATCCCTTTAGTTTTCTTGGTAGATTAAAATAAATATATGGATCTTGTTGCTTGCATGAGTTTAGCTTTATGAAGGAAGCTGGTAAGAAGAAAATTTATTAGTAGCACAGTTTCCCACTGTTTTCAGGGGCTTCTTTTGTTCTGCAGGAATAGGGTTTGTTTTTTCTTCTCCCCCCCCCTTTTTTTTTATATCAATACCACTGACATAATATAGAAGATCACTGTTTGTAGCTTCCATTCCAACATGTGGACTCCAGTTGCCTTTGCAAGTATTGGGTTCTAAAGAAAGGAGACCTAAAATACAGATCTTACAGTCATACGGAACGTTTCTATTTTAAAAAATAGGTTTATAAGTATGGTAGTTCTAAAATATATCTGCTCCTTTATAATTACACACTTTAGATTATTAATACATATAATTTTGAAAGTATAATTTAGACTCCGGTAGGTAGTGTCGTGACAATTTTAAGGTAGGTTTTTAAAAAAATTGTGCCTAAATATTCTCAACAGGCAATTTTCTTCTTTAGTGATATTCTTGGGTTTAGTCTGGAAGACATGATCTTCCACTCTGGTGTTGGGTTTTTTTTTGTTTTGAGTTTTTTCCCTTTTTACCCAGGATGCAATAGAGAATGAATTGTTTCGTCTTCTAAAGAAACAGTCCTGGGGTGCTTTGATAAGATTTCAGGGCTAGAGGGAAGCAAGAACACACTTAGGATAGTTTTAGGAAGTAAAAGTCTCCTGGCAGCTCTTAAAAAGCCAGGTAGTAAAAGACTTGGTTAGCGATGGACTGAGAGAGCGTAGCACCTGCAAGTGTTGTGGACAAAGTGTCAGTCTGTGCGCGTGGTGGTGTGTTCACACACAGATTCCAGACTCCTGCTCTGTGATGTTTCTTTAACAGATTAGTTTCCCTTTAAATCTGGGATAGCATCTTTCCAGTCAGAATTGCTATGCGGTGTGTGGTTTGCTGAGGGGAAAGCAAGTAATTTTTTGTCTACCAGAGGATCATGCCATGTCAGCTGTCTGATCCCCCTGTAATTTTGCTCTGGACCACTGTTCAATCCCCCTGCTGCTGAGACTGCAGCTGCATGCGCCCTTTAAGTTCAGCATGGGTGCTTAGAGGGTCCTCACTCTTTCTTTCCTTCTCTCCCTCCCCCAGGCTCTCGGTTGTGTGTAATCAAATTAAACAGTAGCCCCAGCCCCAGTGGAGAAGAGCTCCTCTGTTAGAAAGCTGTCCCTCTAGAATCTGCGCACAGATTTCATCATTTGCACCTGCCATTGCTGGCTGCTGATATGACCTTGTGTGCCAGCAGCCTGTGCTGATAAGCATTCCCTGTTCCTTCTATCTCAATTAGTGGTTTTAAGGACACTTAATTCCTTGCCAGTCTTCTAAAGCTTGTCTTTGTCCATAAACACTCTGCATTATATTTTTACAGGGTCCAGTTGAAGAGTGCTTTCACAGCATGTAATGAAAGCTCGAACGGGCAGTGTTCTGAGGTTTCTTTTAAATACATAAAGAAAGGCAGCAACCCAAATCACCAGCAATTGGTGTCAAGTGATAACTGTGCAAGGATGCTGGGTCATTCGAGACAGTAGCAGTCACTTGTGGAACACTACAGACTTCTATGAAACCCACTGTAGGTTGGGAAAGCCTCTCTCGCTGTTTCTATTCAGATCTTCTGGGCATTGTGCCTTCTCTGGGGTACAGGGCTGCTGCCTTTCCCCCAAGCAGCACCCTGCATGCCTGGGACACCTGCCTGAGCAGCTGCACTTTGTTGGGTAGGATCAAGGTGCAGCAGCATGCGAGTGTGAAATGGCCATGGGGCTGTGAGACTTGCCAGGTCTGCCTGCTCTGCACAAGTCCTCCCGCTATCGTTTTCACTGCCTGATGAACCCCATGGAGTCAAACCAACACTTTTTCATTTGAAACCACTGTCTCAATCACTACGGACCCGAGCTTTCCTGATGTCATGAAGCCACCTCATTAAAACATTTTACACTTCAAAGCATTCACTTGTTTCAATCCAGAATTCTTTGATTCCACACAGGCTTTATATCCCTTCTATCACTGAAAATCATCCAGAGAGCATTGTGCAGTGGAGCTTTCTAAAAGCCCTGCTTAGCCTAAGCAGAAAACTGTGGCATTTGGTTTCTGTTGGGGTTGGTTGCTGCAGCCTCCTCATTGTGGATAGTTTTCAGGTGATGTTTGCATTTGGGTATTGCAGCGTAGCTGTTCCTGTGGAAGGGTGAATCTCTGTGTCAGAATTGGAGAAGGCTGGTGGAACTGAACGTGGTGCAGCTTGCCTTGTTGCTTCTGCTATTGCACTGTTAAAAACATTAATCTTTTTAGTTGCTAAATTTCTCCCATTAGTGATGGCTAAATGTAGTTACTTATGTACAAGCAAGCTCAAACAATGGAAGATATATGAAATATGAAGCCTTTCTTTGTGCTCGGGTGGGAACATTTATCTTGCTTTGGTGAGGAATGTTCACCTCACATTTCCGAACATTGTATTCAGCAGATGAGCCGTTTCCTCTTTCTCCTTCGGGTTTTGGTTTCTCCTCTGGAGACGGGGGCTGAGAGGCCACGCTTAGATGAACTGTTAAAGTAATTATCAAAACGAACAGGCATGGTTTTAAAGATGCTGTTGTGTGATTTTATTGTTACTGAGTGGAGGGGGTTGGAAATTGGCTTGGTTCATTTTTTGTTTTTCCATGGTTCAGTCTATTGACACGTAGATGAGCAAAAGTCACATTGGGAAAGAGCTGCTTTTTGACTGTAGCAGTGTCCCCAGCTGGAGAGAAGACTGAAGAATGCAAAGGAACCTCAAAAAAAACCCAACAAAAAACAACCAAAAAAAACCCTATAGATGACAGCCTCCTGTCAAGCAGCATATTTGCAAAGATTATGGACTTTTTCATGTTTCTAATTTTATCTTTGCTGGGTGACTGTCACTGTTAAATGGCTGAGAAACGTCCTTGTACAGGCATGGCCATAATGTCACACATCCTAAGGTAATAGGAGTAAATTATGGGGAAACTGTTCCTAAACAGTTGCTCTCGGCCCGATTTCATGGAAACTTTAACAACAAAACAAATACAAAACTTTTTTTTTTTTAAAAAAAAAAGCCCTTAAAAACAGAGATGAGGTTAAAAGGAGACTGTGTCTAATTTTGTTAGCGTTGTGGTCCTAATTTGTCGCTTCTGGTGACTTGAATTCCTCACAAATTGCTGGTTTGTCTGCAGATCTGTAATTCCCACATGCTGTAATTTTGCCCTTAGAAATGTTGGCCACTGGTAGCTCTCTCTTTCTGAGCTGGAATTCTGAATATTTTAAACTCCTCAGCTTGGTCTTTTTCTGTTTAATCGAGGTGGAGATGATTGCATCTCAGGGAGGGCTGAGAAGATGAGTTGTGCTGTAGCAGAAAGCCTTGAGAAGGCAGTGGCCGTGAGTGGGGTGCTGGGGTGCAGAAGGTGCTATGTGTAAAGAAGGCGCTTGGTTTGCGTGTTGGCCCTAGAGAAAAGTTTGTGGTTTTCGGCAGCAGTGTAACCATCCAGCAGAAGGATGTGCTGGAGAATCAGGCTGTTCTCTTCTAGGATACTTAACAATGTGAAATCAAGAGCTACTGCAGGAAAAATTCTGAGATGCTTGCTATGCAAAATCCAGGAATCTCCCAAATAATGTGCTCTGCTTTTTAATTCCTATTAGCTAGTGGAAGGGTCAGATATTGCGATGAGCCCTTTGCTGGTTTGAAATCACTAGCTACATGCTTTGAGTTTCAGCTAGCCCTCAGTCTCTGGGTTTAGGCCATATGTTTAATTGTTATGTCATAAACTGAAAAAATATGTCATTTATTATAAAGTCTGAAAACCTGAAATGCTGAGATGAAAGTGCAACTCAGATCCAGCTCTCCTTTCATCTGGTTTTCATCGTTTCTCTTGGGTTTCATCTTGGTAGTTTTTTTGTTGGTGGTTTTGTGGTTTGTTTTTTTTTAGGAGCCCTGAGAAATTAAACCTTATTCTTTGTAGTTTGCTTTTTACATCGATTTTTATCCGTTGGGCATCCCCTTTTGTTGTTATAACTGTTACTACTCATAGCCTTAGTATGGATTTCTCAGGTAAGAGGACATGACAAGTAAATGCAATTAACCAAACCATTCAGATCTTCAAGGGCTTATGATGTAACCTAACCTCAGGATGGAGGTTGGTCTTGAAGTACAAAGATCCTTTAAGCTCCAGATATTTTTACTTTTCTGCTCAGCTCTAAAATTTAGTGGAGTTTTGATGCTTGCTAAAGTAGTCATGGATGCTTCTTAAACAGATCTGAGATGCCTGGGGAAGGCTTTTTGGTTATACACTAATTATGTATTATTTCCGTTTTGGGGATTACAATTAAGAACACTTTCATTCTGTGATCTGTGCAGACGAGTAACAAGGACTATTGGGAGAGCAGAGCCCTTTGCTTAGCACATGGACCACCTGCGCCATACCTATATGCACAAATTCCTTTACTGGCCTTTCCTTACGTATAATAGGGCTCTCTGCTTCTGAACAAATTAATGGGCAGAATTATTTAATATGAAGCAGAAGACTGGGCCTAAGGAGTCTGGAGGCTGCCCATGTGGTCCAGCAGCAGCAGTAACAGTGCTGCAATGCGCTTCTGTGCAGTTCCTGCTACAGCAAGAAGGCAAAAAACCGCGTTCTGTAATTTTACGAAAGAGGAGTGTGTAATTTAAGCAAAATGCTTTACTTGATAGGCTGCAACCATTTATTTTTCAAACGTGCTGTGAAACGTTTGTAGTGGGTTTGTATAAAAATGTTTGATTGTGAAGGAGGAATGTTTATTTTGGGTTGAAAAGTTACAGAAAGGAAACAATATTCATATCTTGATGGAAGTTGAGTAACGTGAAGTTCATAAGGAAAATAGCTGGGCTGAAGTCTCTTCATGGTAGCGTGAATACAGGGCAGTTGCAGAGTGTTCTTTACTGTACAGCTAAGATCAAGATTTTACTACTTTATTTTCCTGTGTTAGAAAGGCTAAATGGAAGAAGGAACAGTGAACTCAAGCTAGGTTTTGGACACTGCCATGAAGTATTGCTGTTTTTATTACTTAAGAGTCCTAAGGTCCACAAGAGTGGATCCTATTGCAGAAGTGGCTGTGCTCTTTAACCCTGCTGCATCCTGTAAGTGGTGCTGGAAGCAGGACAGCAAAGAGCAAAGGGGTAGGGAGGAGGCTCTGTCGTGGCAGGGGAATTCAGCAGGAATGTGAGGAATACAGATGGCCCTTGTTGCAGAGTGACTGTCCTGCAGACCTGCTGCATGCTCTTGGGTAACGGGACACAACCTCTCTAGCTCTGCTTTCCCACCTAGCACAGCAAGGCTGTCCAGCATATAAGAACTCCTCACAACAAATCAATACTCACAGTGGTCCTGTAAGTTGTTACTGTTCATATCATAATGCTGTTGATGATGCTGATGTCTGCCTTGTGTTTGGAAACTGAGAACAGCAACTAAAGAGGTCAATCCTGAAATGGCTTCTCAGCAAAACAAAGGTATCTTTTCATCTACTTGCTCCAGTTTTCAAGATGCTAGAAAAATGCTGATGCTCCCCTAACTGCCTCTTGTTTGGCAAGCGCTTTCCAGTGTGGCAAAGCACCATGCTACTGAAAATGAATAGGCAGTTAATTTGTGAATGAGTTGACTTGCATACCTAATTTCCTTTCACACCTCTTGTTTGCAGCTGATGTTAGGGAAAGCTTCATGTTTTAATACACACTGTGTTACACTGAGAGTGAGTGAGCATGTGTGTGAAATGGAGAAAGGGGGTAAGAACTTTTATGTAGAAATATGATGATGGATGGCACTTAAATACCTGTACTTTGACAGAAATTGATGATGTAATTCAGAGCATATCAGTTAGTATGAAGGACTTGAAAAGGAAATCGATACAATTCAAAGCACTTCAGGAGATTCTGGAACTGGTTTGCATCTAGCTGGAGCAGTGGAGGCGAGGATTAGAACATGCTTCTGCTGAAGTAACGTGTTTGGCCATTTCTGAAGGCTTGCTTGAATATTTGTAAGCAGTAGCATCGTTAATTTTGTCATATAAGGCAAATTAGTTATTGTTTTCTTCAGGGAGGAGAAAGTAAAGGAAAACCACACATTTCCCTTTCCCTTCCAGGTGCTTTTGCTCCCCTCGAACTGCAGGTGCAGCCACACTTTGGCTTTGGCACATAACTTGGGGAGCAGCAGCAAGTGGGTCAGGGCAGGGTGGGTAGGTGGAAATAAGCAGGGAACTGGGGCACTGTGATGATCAGATAAGAAAAATAAAGCAATTACATTTTTGTAGGTGTAGGACCCCTGACAAATAATGGGTCCTTTAACAGGCCAAATAGCCATGGAAGTATTTTGGTAACAAAGCAAAAGGCAGAGGATTTTATTTACTTCTAGCTTTACAGGCACAGGGCTTGTTTCGCAGCAGTTACATGAAAAGGAGGGACTTGAGTTGCTCAGGATGGAATCATAGAATTATTTAAGTTGAAAAAGACCTTTAAGATAGAGTCGAACCGTTAACCCAGCACTGCCAAGTCCGCCACTAAACCATGTCCCTAAGTGCCACATCTCTTTTAAATACCTCCAGGGATGGTGACTCAACCACTTCCCTGAGCAGCCATTTCCAATGCTTGACAGCCCTTTTGGTGAAGAAATTTTTCCTAACATCCAACCTAAACCTCCCCGGTGCAACTTGAAGCTGTTCCCTCTCATCCTGTCAGAGGGATAGAAACGGTTTGTTGTTTTCTTGTATTCTTTTATTTCTCTTTCTATTAACCTGTGGACTTGTTGTCTTGTGTCTGAGCAATCTTTTCGTATTAGGAATCATCATTGTTCTGTTTGCAAAAAATAAGTAAGAGTGGGGGTGTCTGATGGACATTTACACCTTGGAGATAATAATTGCCACAGCTGCAGCTACAGTAATGATAAGGCCTTTTAAGTTTGCCACAAAACTTAGAAATAAGTACTTTTTGGGTGTAATTCAATTACAGTCTGCGTTTGGAACCTGTGGGTTTTTCTCTGTTTTGGGGTGTTTTTCTGCAAAACCATGCAGTTTTATAAAGTTTGGTCTTCAAGAATTCGGTAACTGCAGTAGCAGCTGCTTTAAGGAGAGTGCCAAGTCTCGCAAGGGTAAACAAACTTATAGGAGATGGCAGTTCTTAAATCCTGCTTCTTAAAAGTTAGGACTGATTCTGTAAGCGTTTCTTTAAAAAGCTGCAGCATGAGGCAGAGTTTATGCTGTTGTCAGATGGGAAGCTAAAACGTAACAAGTGTCTGCTGTTGGCTCCAAAAAGATTTGCCTTCTGTGGAGCTTCTGTGAAGCTTCTGCTTTCCTTGCTGAAGTGGGAGGCTTCTCATGACGCCATCTACCTTTACCTCCATTAACCTCCTTCCTTCAGTCCTACTTTCAAGATTCACCTTGAATTGGCCTATTTCTCGAAAACTTGCTGTAAAAATAAGTAATTAAACATTACATAAGCATAAAGTTTATTAGAGAGTATGTTGTAGGAAATCAAGAAATCCTTTGATCTTTTGCATATTTGATTAAATAGTTCTTGCAGTCTGACTGCCGTTAGGTTTCGACTATTTTGTTGATGCTCCACCACAGCAGAAATCTCACTCCAGCTGCATATGCGAAGGGTGTAAACATCAGAACTAGCAATTTTCTTCAAGCATTTTCTTTGCATTTGAATGGAGCACACAAAAAAAGGCATCTGATCTGACAAGCAAACCTGATGATGGCTCTAGGAAAACAGTTTTTTGTTTTTGTTTTCAAAGCAATTTCTGCAGTTTTTCTCCACTTCTGTATCACAGTTTAGTTGAATGGAGCTGTATTATGCCTCTAGCACACAGCAGGATCCTTGTGTCTATAGATGTTTTATGCAGTCTTTTCTTTGTGCGGTATCCTAGGGTGGTGTGCCTGAGGTGAATATTTTCTTTTCTCCTTACCACCAAAAAGTGGCATTAATAACAATATAAAAACTAGGAAATTACATAAAAAAGAAGGTGAGAGTAGGATGGAGTATGGCTGCATTTTGACAAATGTCTTAGTAATTCCTAACCTCCTGCATCTTCTAACATGTAATATCTTCTGTTGTTCCTGAATATCTGCAGTCCTCCTCTGGGCCCTTGGAGCATCAGATGATAGGGAACAGCAGCTTGTGACCCCACCTACAAGGAGATGAATTAACTGTGTTCTTTGTAATTCTGGATCTTTTAAAATTAATTGCAATAGATTTCTCTCAGTCTCTGCCCTTTCAGATATCAAGTTGTGTTTTCTTACCTATAGCAGACACTTGGTAGCAATGCAGCTAAGTAAAGAAAGAAATTTGCAGTCAGTTCAACATTGGATAGTTATGTGTGTAGTTTTAAATAATGGTCATATAGAAGTCAAACTACTGATCACGTTTCTGAACACAGAAGGAAAACATACTATATTTGGCTTCAGTTTTTAGTGTGCATGGAGCAGTTCTGTTTCCTCAGCGTCAGTTCCATCACAAAGTGGGAGCAAAATGAGCAGGATGAAACTAAAATCAAATCACGGGAATTTGAGTTGACACGAAAGGGAAGTTTCTTAATTGAGGGAGGAACAGTCCAAATACTCTAGCAGCAAAAAAAAAAAGTTAAACTGATTCAGAGAGCAATTTTTTCTGAATATATATATCTTACAGGCCTAGTAAATATAGCATTTTAGGATTTGATTATACTTTCATATAAAAATCTCTCATTTGAAACAGTGCCTTGAGAAAAGGACAGATGGTAACTCACTACTCAACTTCTGTAGTGAATAAACGGGTGATCCTTCTGGCTGTTAGCAGTTATATATTAGGAGGCTGCTAATATTCCATGTGTTTGCTACATGTCTTAAACTTCATGCAATGCTGCAGCACTGTGATAGGTATTAAAAAGCAGTAGATACGTGATAGGCAGTTTTCCAGCCATTTTTGTTTTCTGTCCAACTTTTCAAGAACAACCAGCTATGTGACAGTTCCTCAAAATTGCATCAATTTCCTCGAGGATCAACAGGTGCCTTATAAGCATGCCTGAGGTATTTCAAGTGAGGTGTTAATGAGACTCATTTCCTAGGCAGATTGATGTTCCAGATTAATACATGTATTAGCACAAATGATTTTCCCCTCAGTAACTTCTAGTTTTCGATATAGTTTTGATCCTTAAGAAGTTTAAGTCTGTGGTTGGGGACTGCAGGAGCCTGATGAAGAAGTATGAACAAGACTTTCAAGGTGATCTACTTCTGAGTTTTTGTTCCTTATTAATTACCATTGTTGTAATGAACAGGTGGCTAGTATAGTGAGCAGAAGTAGCATAAAGAACAGAACAGTTTTTCATATTTCTAAGAAATGCATGGCAGGTAAAGAAAGCATACTGGTTTGTTTCCTTTCCCAAACCACTTGCATTTGGTCCTTCCCCACTTCCATTTTCTCTTCAGTGCCAAACCGGGCAGAGCATAGCGAGTGTGCAGCTTTGCAGTTGTGCAGAAATCTCTTTCAGTGTGCCACAGAGAGAGGAAGAAATTGAACAGCATAGATGGAATTCTCTTTTGTTTGATTTCCTTCCTCATTGCTGCTGTCATGAACACATGAAAATTACCTCTAGCAAAACACTTAAGCTGAGATGTAATCTGCCGAGGGAATTTGGGCATACAGTACCTGCTTAAAATAACAATAAATCAGACAGTTGGATGCCATATTCTCAGTGCAGCTTTGAAAGTCTCTGGCTTGAAGTATAATTACAAATAAGATTTAAACAATGCCACTTATTTATACAAGCTGGCTATGAGTCATGAATTGCATCTTTCTAAATTAATGAAAAGAGTAATTTTCTCTTGTTTTCATTTCCATCATCTCCAATACCTTGCGGGGGGATAGCTTACAATGTAAATGACTTCTGGGACCCCATCTGAAAACCATTCCGCTGTGGAGGCTGGTGAGGAATGCTGCAGCTCCCTTGGTGAAGTGCATACCTCCTGGGAACACCTGGCATGCCTGTTCAGACCTGCACGGAGCTATCTGCTGGTGTTTGGGTGGCATTCATGTCTGGCTGCTAGGCTGACTTGAAAGCACCCTCACTAGCTTGGCACTGCCTGTTTGAAAATAAAGTTTTGTGCTATGGTAGCTCACATTTTCTGTTTTGTCAGGTCCTTGTGGATTTACCTCCCATCTATATATGCTAAAACATGCTCAGTGGTGAGCTGTATCCATACTATGGTGTGTTCTGCACTTCTATTTAGACCAAATTTCTCTTGGTTCAGCACAGAAGGATAAACATACGCAGTGGTCAGTGGGTGCTCTACAGCCCAGCTTCCAAGCAAGTGTCTTGCACGTCATGTGGGTACTTGGAGTCAATCATGTCACTCTTTTCTCCCAAGTAACTATTGATAGGACAAGAGGAAACGGCCTCAAGTTGTGCCAGGGGAGGCTTAGATTGGGTATCGGGAAAAATTTCTTCTCTAAAAGGGTTGTCAAGCACTGAGACGGGTGGCCCAAGGTTGAGTCACCATCCCTGGAGGTATTTAAGACATGTAGATGTGACGCATAGGGACATGGTTTACTGATGGGACTTGGCAGTGGGAGGTTAACAGTTGGACTCAATGATCTTAAAAGGTCTTTTCTACTTTCCATGATTCTACGATTCCAGCCAGTGTCATGAGCAGAAGGAATCGAGGCTTTTTGGGCATGGCACACTTGTGCAAGATCTGCTCTCCACCTGCCACATGTATACCCCCTCAGCAGAATGCTTGGCAAGGAGTTTCTTTTATCTAAGAATCGCTTTAGCTGATAGCACTGATTTTGGTGCTTAGAGTTTGCAGTACTTCCTGAATCCTCCTTTATATTGAATTTACTGACTGCACAGGCACTTTGCAATACTTTCGTGAGTTACTTTCAATAATCAGACAGCATTGAGGTTTTTTGTTCTCCTTTGCCTCAGACTGGCATAGCTCTTTTTATTTCAGCCCCTCTATATTATGCAGTATTCTAATGGGCATGCAAGTAATATGTTTTATTTTCTGCTGAACATCTGAATCAAGAATAAATGATCAAAGGAGTTGACATGTGTCTTAAAAGAAGTACCTTTAATACCAGTGACTGAAGTGCAGGACCAAAGAGTGTAGATTACTGTCCAGATTGAGGACTGGCTTGCCTTTTAATTTTAAAATGGATCTTTTATTTTTCTTTTCTATTCAGTGAGAAAGCACATTCATGGGACCCCAACTGGCTGTTTCTTCAAAGGGAGCTCTGCCTTTTATGTGCTGTACAAGTTCGGTGGCTAGGCATTGCCTTCCTGACCCATCTCTTCAGGTGTTTAATATTTCTATGCAAATCAGGGTGTGGGTAGGGAGAGAAAGATAAAGAGTGTTTGCTTTATTTTAGTGATAGTCCCTTATGTGCAGCACCTGTGTCTGATCTTGATTATCTCTGAAGATTAAACAGTTTTCCACTTCACACATAAAACCATCATGACATAAGGCATGAGAGTCACAGACTGTCTATCCCAAAAGCTGTGTTTTATCGGCCAGCTATGAAAGCTCCAGGTTATTTAACATCATTGCAAGAAATTTTGCTAGGTCTGTTTTTCACCAAAGTTGTGTGGTGTTTTATCTTACTAACAGACTGACCATGTTGATTAACAGAATTAGGAGTTGTAACTGACCCAGGGTAATGCACAAATTTCTGAGTTTATAGATACAGTGGAGCAATATTGCTGATTTCCTTCTGTATAGAGAGGAAAAGCCACTATGGCTGGCTTCAGATCCATGGTGCATATAGCTGTTCTCAAACAAGAAGGTCTCTGGAATAAAATGTGGCTGCTATGACCAAAATAAAAGAACTTTAGCAGTTCCAGTAAATGAAGACACGAATTGCAATAGAAGAAGTTTCTTTTAAACAGAGGCTGTTTTGTATGTCAGTCTCTCTCTAGGTTATTCTTTATTTGCCATGCCCCTTAATATTTTAATCTGTTCACCAGTTTTGGCTGGACTTGAAGAAGGAATTCTTCTTGAAGATACAGTGCTGCTAGACATTTCATAGAAATTTGGAGCCAGGGAAATGAGGGAGTCCCTGTAACATGAACTTAATGTTTATTAGATGTGAAAGAAACCACAAAAGCAAAAGATTTTGAACATCCGCCACCTCTGGAAAAGCTTGGAGCATGCTGTCTCAAGACATAAAGCCATAGGAAAATAGGGTTCATTAGTTCCGCTTCTAGAAAACAACTTTTTGCTATAAACTTGCTGTGAACTTGCTTGTGGGACCTGGCCAAGCCTTTCTTTGAAAAAGATGTGGGCCTCTGTGAGGTATGTGCTGTGGTTAAGTCTTGATCTTGTGATTAGCTGTCCTGACTTTGAGGTGCACCTGTCATTAAGGAATTAACGCACATTTCACGAGCAGAAGAAATTAACAAATTAGAGTCTGTCTGGGTTTTGCCCCTTAACTATAAACAGTAAAAAACTCCTCCTTTAGCTAGCTGCATTGCAGTGTCTCCTGAAATGAGTGGAGGCTATGTCCTTTTTTTCTTCTACTGCATTGTTAATTATCACAAATTAATGTGTAGGTGACTTGCTGACAGCAATTTTTTAAAAAAAATCTGACTCTTGAGAAATGAAGGGTTCAATATCACCCTATTTTTTAAAAAAACAGAAAACTTTCTCTGCAAGGTGAAGGAAAGGTTTTTATGTGTCCTGGAAAGAATATATAATTAATAATTTTTCCCTGGTTCCTGTACTCATCTATTTTTTAAGAAATTCATTACTGAATGCCCTGAGGGATAGTTCATGGAATTTGGTATCACTTTGAAATTCACACAATGAAGTTAAGAGTTAGAACTGCATTTGTCACTGAATGATGTTGAATCAAAGCATGGCATCTAACACTCCTAGCATGCTGCAGGAAAAACTAGGGTTCATCTTCGGCAAAGGAGGGATACTCCAGTGGAGATAGCAGTCTGGGCTAGCAGTGTGGGCTGAGGGTTGGGGAAAAAGTAGGGAGCTGGTGTCTCTTTCTGGGCTGGGCTGCTCAGTTATACCTGAGCTCAGCCGTGTCTCTCACCGTGTCCCTTTCCCTGTGTTTACTGACCCCCTGATACCAACCTAAACAATAAATCTTTAGTACTTCCTAGATAAAAAGCACGGCAGAAAAGGTGTTTCCATTTGCACAAGTCTTGTTCAATTCCCAAGTGCTTGTTTATATTATTTCGTTGCAACATTTCTCACTAGTGACTATGCTTGCTATGTTGTGTTTATCCACAGGAAATGTTTCTTTTTCTTAAGTCTTTCCTTCTAGTCTTTTCTAGTCTTTCCTTCCGCGGCAGTAAATTTTTGTTTCCTTGTTTTGCCTTGCAACAGTTAAAACACAGGCAGGCCTGTCAGCTTTGTCATATCACAGATGCTGGTTACTGTGAAATCAGACCTTTGATCAAAGGCCTTTATGTTTGCAATATCAGAGGCTCAGCAGCCTTTATCACCTACCCACAATCTACAAGTAAAGCCTGAATGTGGAAAGTGATTGAAATGGGTCTGCTTTACCAACACAGAAATAAAAGCTGCCCTAAATCAGAAAGACTCTCTCTCCTAATAACAGCAACAGCAAAAATGTTCCTGTCTGTTTTTTATTTGGGATGCACATGTCTTATAATTATTCTTCCTTCTCCTAATTTCCCTTTCATCTGGAGCTCTTCTAAGCACTTCACAAGAACATAATAACCAAGCCCTACTGTATCTGTGACACACATGATTATTGTTATTATCTTCATTAGGCTAATGCAGACTCTGAAACTCTGCATGATCAAATAACTTACCCAAGGTTAAATAGTGATGTAGTGTCAGGATTGGGAACAGAGCAGTCCTGTCTCTTAAATCATAAACATTGAATCCAGGTTTTGCTAATGTGGGTGTGTCATTTAGGAGCGTGCATCACTGTCCTGTTACCGTAGCCCTTCTCTCAGAGGTCCTGTGGCAGTGCAGCTAGGCAAAAAACCGCTGTGGCGTGTGCTTTAGCTTTAGAAATTGCTACAACTCGCACTGAATAAAACACTCTTTAAATAAGACAGGGCAAACCCTGTTTGTGCTCTGAGGATTTCCTGGCATCACTGGAGTCACATGGCTACACCAATGACCCCTTCCGATTATAGAGAAGCCCTAGCTGTCATGCTTATTTTAGTGCACTCTATTCTCATTTAAGTGCACACCCTCACACAGGTGTAGGGTTTTATACAGATTTTACTACTATATCAGCCATGGAGCTATTGTATAACACAGTAAATTCTTTAATAGGTCATATTTAGGAAGCTACACTGATGCTTTTAAATATCTCCCCTGGTACCTCCAAAGCTGGTTTCTTTTCTGTTTTCCCTAATAATGCCGTGGGTAAGCCCTAGCTTCCTTTACAAGCTTTTGCACCCCACACAGGTGGTGTGAAATACCTAGTTTGAATACCTGTGTGCTGTACTAATTAACCATACAAAACCACTTGCCTTGTCAGCTAGGAGAATTTAAAGACACGTTGCTTAGAATAACTAATGCAGCCGTCGACAGTTGGGCACCATGCTTGATCATTTCCTAGCACAGCTTGACCAGGGCCCAGAACGAAGCACAAATGCTTAATGCATTTCTGTGGGAGGTGCATGCACACGCACTTGTATGTGCACAGAGGAAGAGTGTCACGTTGCTTTGTGCTCAGGGAAAGGTATTTTCAATCGGATGCTGGGCAATGACAGAAGGGCATTTACGCTCATACATGGATTTAAAAATGCCTGTGATTAGGGCAGTGCAGTGGTTGCTTTAAATAGTTAATGGAAGAAAGCGCAAGAGGTTCCAGGAGATTACATTGGCAGTATTTACTGGCAAGCCTTATATGTGGGGAAAATGTCTCCTTCAGGTCGTGCGAGGATATGAAACCTCTCCTTTAAACAGGGTCTTTTGATTTATTTACATCATGCATGCAGTTAGATTCTTGCGTAGATGAATGCACTTGTGATGGGAGAGTTCCCCAAGTGAATACAAGCATAGGGAAGGAGGGAGGGATTGTGCGTCGGGTGTGAGAAGCTGCTGTACGGATCATAGTGCCCTCAGGATCAGGGCATGATGAGGAGACCCGCAAAGTCCTGGTTATGGTGCTCTAGAAAGAACAGGGGAAACAGGTGGGTGAAAGGGAGCAACGTGCAAGGGTGGACTTGGAGTAGCTTTATCCTCCTTACTTTATGCAGGATGACAGACTTATAAACCTTTTGCCATGTTCAGCAGTGGTCTCTCAGAGATGTTTAAAGCATACAGTTACCAGTAAGGGCCATTCTGGGATTGCTAAAGTTAGCGTACATGTATATTTATCTGCAGCCAAAGGCTTTTTCATCTGGAAGTTACAACAAGAAGTTTTAGGTGGCTACTTGAAATAGTAGGGCTGTGAGGTTTTTTGCAGGTTTCCTGTTGTCTTAGAAGTGGGCTGCAGCACCAAGTTTGCATCACAGGTTTATCCAGGTTTTAATCTGTGGAGGATATACTATAGGCGATTCCAGCTTTACCTGCTTTTGCACTTAAAGCCTCATGATCCTATTCAGATCTAGGTCACAGAGGGAGATTTGTGTAGTGGACATTAACTGATGTTGCAGAGCCACTTTTTAAAATCAGTATGCAGCCTGGCAGGAGCACTGGAGATGTGCTTGTATATCCCTATGCTGGCATGAAGTTGATTACCAGAACTCCTTTATTAGCCCAGGACTGTGACAGTAGATGTGTTGTGCTTTCAGAAACTGGCAGTTCTGTACAGCAGAAACCTGCGGGGAATGTGCCTGATGTTCCCTACCAGACTGCTTTACCACCTGGCTGCTGTTTTTCTGCAGGCCACTCTGAACAGGGTACCTCTGCATCTGGCATCTCCCCTGCATTTTCTAAAACATTTTTTGGATTAAAAAAAAATTTATTAAAAAAAATAAAATTACAATTACATACAAATATACCAGTGTGCCCTGGACAGCTTGTGATGTTCCAAAATACCTTCAAGGCATTGCTAAACAGAAGCGAAATGCAAATGAGAAATGAGATGCAGTCAGTTGGAAGTATGTCCAATCTGACTGCATATTTCTACAGATTTGATAGAAATCTTCTTAACTGGAAAAATTAGCTGTCATCTGTTGTAAATCATGAGTCGCTAATTAATTACCCTAGTTGTTCACTCATATCTCAATCTTTTGTGTCACAAAAGTGTGCGTGGCTATGAAAAGGGAGGGAGTGGGTAAAAAAAAATCCTCACGCACTGGAGTCTGTGGCATTACAGAACATAAAGGCTTTCTTCCGTTAGCCTTCACAACCTCAACATCTGCATTTTTTATTTCTCCCTAAATATTTTTTCTGAATTTTAATTTTGAATTTGAATCCAATGTTATTAGTGAAATGTGATCTGTTGACAGCCCCAGAGGTGTAGCTGCTTGTGCATAGAAGGTATGTACACCTGATAGCACAGGCTCTTTGGTGGGCTTCATGTTCCCAACCTGCCTGAAAATCCCAACACGGAACACGGACTGTGTCAGAAAATAACTGTGCACGTTCTCATGGTCTGTGCGAATGAGGCAGGCAACAAAGCGGCCAGCTAGAGGACATGCTTGCACAGAATGAGCTTGAGAACTGTTATCCTCATATCATGCACGCCATTTATTCTCAGTATGGTACTGTTAAAATATTTGCATCTACTTTGGCTGGTTCCAAGCGAGTAATATCCACCTATTAACTAGATAAGGTGATATCGAGCATTCAGTAGAATATAATAGTGTGCTTCAAATGTATTTGGTTAAAATGTAAGTAAGAAGTTCTAAAAGTAAAGGCATCAAATTGATTCTGAGAACAAGAGCCTAATCATTATGTATTGTCTCTAGAACATGTAAATGACTCTGTTGATACTGTCTAGCCAGAAAACCATGAGAATAGAGCTGTGAAGGCCATAGCCACATCCGTACAAAGCCAGCAAAAATCTCTAAAATCTCTCCAAAAAGAGATTTTGTAGATACTTATTTTAATTTCCTGGCAATTTGTGGCTCATGCCAGTTTCCTGACTCATTGTCACTCTGGTACGGTGATATGCCAAGTTTTCCAATAAGGAAAACAAGGGAGTGGTGAGTCACTGACTGAATTCTTATGCACTTTATTTGCTCTATCATTATCTATGCTGGTTTTATTTATTTTAATTGGTTCATATACAAGTTCTCTGAGATATGTTTCATTGCATTAATTAGCTAGACTTGTTAGTCTTCTGTAAAGATTAGAAAGCTAGAAGACAACTAGAGCTTTTGGTTGCAGGCCCACTTTTTTTCTGCCGTAGCATGCATAAAGACAGTATGAATGGGGGCAGCCTCTGAATTTTCTAAGATTTGAATAAGTGAAATAATAATGTTGCTATTTTTTGAGGGTCTGCTGTTTGGGCTGAAAATCTGTTAAAAACTGCTGATTGGATCTAAAATGTCACAAGAGTAGCCTTTTCCCTTGCTAGAGGTTGTGTTTTGTTCTATATTAGAGCAAAGTGTGCCTTGCTTGGTTGGTGAGATTAAAAAACTAGACAGAGGGTCTGAACTGAGTCCTGAGATAGAGATGCTGGGTATGGCAGAAAGGTCTGGCCAGCTTCAGCTGAAAGCTGCTAGTGATTCCTGTCATTCCAGATGACTAATATAAACCTTAGCTACTACTGACATTTCTGTTGTTTTTTTAGAGTTGTAACAGCTTCTGACTTTTACCATTCCACATAAAGGAATCTTTCCAAGTCTCAAAGAGTAAGTTTGTTTTTAAGTTCAGGTCTAGGTGCCAATTCATTTTAGCCTGTCCTTTGAGCCAAATCACGTCAATTATCTCTAATTGAAGTCTTCCCTTGGCTTATGGGAATTGTGAGGCTGATTAAGAGGGGCTAAGGCAGGAGTCTGAAAATGAGATGAGGCAAGAGTGAAATTAAGGATTTCATTGTAGGGAGCTGTATGGCAGAGGTGGAGAGGAGAGCAAAGTGACATTGTGAGCTTAGTCTCGGATTTGACCCATGTTATTTTACAATTTTACTTGTGAGAGCTGTTGTTGCATTGGATCATAAATGGAAAACCTTCCATGTATTGGCGTTTGTTTAAGCTCTTGGATTCACGTTGTCTGAGTATCCTGTATCCCATGTTCCCCATTTGACAAGGGCTTCCTTCCCAGCCATAGTCCTGGGAACAGGCCTACACTGTAATTAGGGAGATGAAGGATTTGATTAGGGTGTGGTTTTGCCAGTGAGGCACCCAGCATTTGGCAGGCATGGTTGCATTCAAATTCCTATTTGCTTTGTTTTGATTTTTTAAATTTTTTTTAATCCGAGCAGGACTAGCTGTCCTGTGCTGCCTTCCCTAGACGCCCTGACCCTGTGTTAATGATGCCTTGTACTAATCGATTCTACATCTGATGAACTTTTATTTATCTCCTCCCATTCTTGCAGGCAATTTTGTGCTCAGACTTTGCATACAACATTACAGTGGAGTTAGAGCTATGTTAGAGGAACCATCGTTTATTATTACCTAGCTCCTGCCAGAGAGAGAGAGAAGTTGTTTTTTAATATATTTTCTTCTCTGAGCCCTTGGTTAATTGCATTCCTTATTTTTTTTCCTAATGCTTAATTACTTGTTACATGCTGTGCAGGTAAGCCAATAGCCTTTGGGAATGAATGACTAGCTCAGATACTTCCCCACTGATATTATAATAATGATAAAAACATTGAATGGAAAAAGTGGGTGTGACAGGTGGTGCAAGTCTCTGAGGATAACATTGGTTTTCGATTCAGAATAGGAATGTCACTACAAAGCAGACAGAACTTCTTATTGCATTTCCCAAGCAGTAGCATGCTTGGCAGCATACAGCACCTATCTTAATGCAAGCCCACTGACATGCTACTCGGGGTGAACAGCCAGTCCTCTGGTCTGTCAGAGCTACAGGTGTATGCCCTTACAGGTTTGCTCTCCGTTTCAAGCACAGTCTTCTGAGATGTGCCTTTACCCCATCACTTCCCATATGTGCGGTAGTGGGAGGTTATCGGTGTCTGTGAGGGCTTTGAACTCTCACACTTAACCACTCTGGGGTGTTGTTAGCAGATTTTTAAGCAGCTGTGAATGACTGCAGTGCTTGCCACCAGGAGCCTGGCTCATTCTGATTTTCGGCTTGAACTGCTGTGCTGGGTTTCTCTCTTTAAAGTGCTCTGCTTTATTTCTGAGGGAAACCCCTTTCTAAACATGCCACTGTGGGTGCTGGCAGTTTCTTTTCGATGCTTTCTAGGTCACAAGTTTCTTGCATGCCAGTGTGAGCAGCTCTTAGGAAACCCTTGTTTTGATTTGTCTGGCTGCTGGTTTTGTTTCGCTGCTTTTTAATCCTGCAACACTATTTCAAAACCAAAGACTATTTCACCAATGCAACATCATGTCATGCAACAGTGGAAATTAGTTTTGCAGAAGGAAAGTCAGTGTTTATGTCAGAAGGAAACTCCTGTCAAAGTTTTCAAGCAAGACATCATCGTTCATTTATCAATATTTAAAGAGCAGGCCTGCTTCTTTTTTGTATGTAAGAAGGGAATGCTTTCATGGCAATCCAAAGAAGGTGGTACTGTGTTTTAGTTCTACACTTAGTGATGCTAGCAGTGGGAATTAATCTTGAGGTACAAATATCAGCAGGACTACCATGGTGGTTTTCTGCAGCTGAGCATTTAAATAGGGTCCAAATTGTGAAGCTGGTGTTTAGTAGCTAGTGGGTGGTGGAGCTGAAGCCAGTTCGTTTGAAGCTTAGGGATCTGTGTGTGAACTGCAGTCACACCTTGGGGTTGCAGTGAAGATATAATCAGAGAGACCTCAAAATAAACTTCTCTCCACCTAATCTTTTCACATGTCTCTGAACAGGCAGGTGTGTACACCACTCCTATGCCTCTTTAATGCGTTAGCTGAAGCAGGTCGAATATGGCTGCAGGCATGAGGAAGAGCCTGATGGTAGGAAGGTGGCTTGTGCCTTTAATGGCTAGAAGGCCAGGGCTTGGCTGTCCCTGCTTAGGTGCTTCCACCTGAGGGAGCTGCTCCTGGAAGAACCAGGGAACACACAGCCTGTGAAGGAAAATGCCTTCCTAAGGAGGAGGGGTAGTTAGCAACAGGTAATGGAGGAGAAAGAGTTGTCAGTAGAGTCTGCTCTGGCTCTTTGGGAGGCAAGAGAGTGCAAGTCTGGGTTCTCCATCACCTCCTTTGAGGCTTCCCCAAAGACAGGTGCAAGCCCAGGGCTGCAGTGGGGCAGGAGAGAGGGTGCAGGGGACACCCAGGATTGCTATCAGTGCCCAGCCTGCACTGTGTGGAAAGTTGTGTACTCATGCCTTTGAAGCACTGTCATTTTTCCCTATTAAAAAATACCTTTAAAAATTCATGTGCTTTTTAAGTAAGTAGTCGCGTTGGCCAATGGTACTGCAGCACCCATGCAATGTTTAAAGAATGTGCATTGGCATTACTGATGTAAGGCTTGGTGAGCTGAAACTGTGGCTTTGATTCTGTAACTTTGCACTCTGTGTACAGGCTAACTGTATATTTTGCACCTGCCTTGGAAGCAGTTTGCATTCAAATCATGATGTTTTGTTTTGGTGACTGGAAAATGGGCCTTTCCCAGGGAAGTTCTAATGTGCTTTTGCTTTGAAATTGTGATTTCATTGTGGCTTAGCTTATGAACGCTGTTTCTTACCATGGCAACTCTTTATTCATATATACAGGTAGTAATAGTTAGGTGAAAAGCCCGTGTTTCATTTAAATATAAAGGATAACCAAGCATCCCACGCACTAGATCTGCAGTGGAGTAGTTCTGTAAATGATGGTTAACACAAGAAACGTCTGTACTAAGATGACCTTCTGTTCAGAGCATCTTTTAACCCCATATCAGATGACCTTCCAATCCTGCAACTTTTTTTTTGTTGTAGCTCTGGTAGGGAACACAAAGCCTATCTAGGCAAGCAGCTTGCCTCATGGCATGATCTGTACTACCTACCTCCCTGTTTGAAGCCTGAACTGTGCACTTCCAGGAAGATCTGCCTTTCCTAAAGCATTTCCCCTAAATTAGAGATAACGTAGGCCATTTAAATGTGGACCTGCATTCCAAAAGCCCCAGAAGTCAGGTCTTTTATATTCACTATTTGTGAAATGGCCATTAAAAATGACAACAGCACTCAGGATCCTGCACTAGATCCTAGAAGCCCTCTGACCCTGGGAGTGGATGAGGTCAGCCGCATTCCTCTTCCCCATTTATGTGACATTCCCTCCCTATCAAACACTCCACACCCAAAGACCTTTTGTCCTTCAAATTGCTCTTAAAAGTCCTCTTCATGCCCAGTGCCCACAAAAATCCAGTAACTGCCTTGGTGTCTTTGTCAGGTACTTAAGACACTAGCAGGCAGGCCTAGTAAAGTAACCTAGATAGGGCTGAAGCAGTCATTCCTCTGCCTCGGTTTCCCAGTAAGTCCTGTCTCTGTGCCCATCTTGATCAGCACTCCTGGCTGGGTGCTGCCAGTGTTTCATCTCATTGAATTCCAAGCTCTACGTCAGCATTAACCGTGTCTGGTTCAGCTGGTAAAATACTTTGGAAGGCTGGCACCATGTTTCCGGCATGTTCGTTCAGTCCTGAAAATGCCGAATGTGTTTAAGAAATAATAGGTGATAGCACTAAGGTGTGCCATGTAATCATAGTGACATCCCAAACGGCCATCAGCCCTGCGGAGAGGCTGTCTGGGGAAGAGTGGTGCCTGTTAGCTGCTCATGGCTATTTTGAGATCCTCCTGGGACACAGGTATGAACTTTTAATCCAAGAAAGGCCTTGTCAGCTGCATGTTGAGTGGCTTCCCTTTCTTGGATTGCATCAGGTGTTGTGAGACACCTGGGAGCACATCTCTGCAAGCAACGTGATCATTGTCTGCAGCCTGGCTCCAGCTATCTCTGCCTTCCCATCATCAAGAAGCAGAAGGGAAAGTCAAAAGCTCTATCATTTTCCTGTATTCTCCCCTGGTCTATCATTGCTTAATTGTATCCCTAAATCTTATTGAAGTTTGGGGTGAGTCATTGCCATGGTGAGGTGGAAGCAGAGCTGAGCAAATTTAAGAGAGGACGAGTGTCTTCCCAGGTGAGCATGCTGAGCAGGAAAACTCCCACAGCAGAGAGAAACTCCTCTCACTTCATAGTATGGTGTGTTGCATCATCTGCTTGCTGCTGCCTCTAATTTAATGCTCTAAATCCCATATCAAAACACCTGTAGTCCAAAGAGAATATAAAATAAACTTGGAGTAGGAAATCCATGCCAATTAGACATGCAGATCTCTCTTAATCATCTGAGACCTTCTTCCAAGCTCACACAGGACTTATAATTGTGGTTCTATGTTGTCCTGTTGCAGTGACTGTCCACAGAACCCACTTGCCTCTCCACCACCAGAGTAAAGTAGGCCTAATCCAAGGTGGCTGCATGTCAGTGTCCTAGATGTTTTTTGTTTGTGGCTACAGTAGTTCAAGCTTGTAAAACACATTATGATCTCTTGGGGGGAAAAAGGCAATGTAAAGCCATTGTCACTGGAGAGATTGTCTCTTTATAATGAACTGGAAGACCTCCTCTGCTTTAGTGTGCAGGCACCATTATAGTCCTTTGCACTTGCTGTTCTGGTTTCTGATGCAAATCCAAAAAAATCATCTTTCTGAGGCTATGTTTTCCGTCGCCTCTGCTCCCCATAATGTTTGGTGGTTTCATGTGCCTCTGGCATGGCAGGGGATATGTTGCTGTAGGCAGGGCAGGCACCTTCCAGGGTGGTGGTGGTAGCTCTGGACATGCATTGGTGTTCCATCATAGGATTAGGAGCATAAAATCACAGAGTAGCTGAGACTGGAAGGGAGCTGTGGAGATAATCTAGTCTAACCTCCCCTGCTCAAAGGGTCTGCCTTCCGAGACACTTTTAATAACACAGAGCTACAGCTCTTCATCTCCCTTTTCCCATCACTGAATCAGTCCCTTTGGTATCCTGTGGCAGGACAGTAAATTGTGCCACTTTGCGTCTTGCACGGGTGAAGTTCTGTTGTTGGCTTGCTCTTGAGCCTTGTGAACCTGCGAGTTTAGAAGGTGTGAGTCCTGCTTGGTGATTACCTCAGCAGAGGTTTCCACCAGGAAACCAACGTCAAGGTAGTCTGTATGCACCAGCTTCAGAATACATTTTTTCATCAGCTGCCATCCTAATTAGAGCATCTGCAGGGAGCAGTACAGTTGCAGCATCCCTGGTTTAGTATTCTACTACTTTGTTTTTCTGTGCAGCCTTTAGGTAATATACTTGTTCACAGAGTTTAATTATTAAAATGAAAATCTATAATGTTAACGGTTGGACTTGATGATCTCAAAGGTCTTTTCTAGTCGAAATTATTTCTATGTTTCTATGTCCGTGGGAGTTGAAGCCCCATTCTGAAAGGAAGATGGGTGCAAATCTTAGTCCTTTGTTACTGAAATAAAAGAAGCTGCAAGCTGATGGGCTGGACTGGAGCATGGCATCCACCAGAAAGCCGTTCACCTGTGGATCGGGAGGTGAATGGGCAATTTGACCACCCAGTGATATACCTGCTTGGGTTAAGTCTTGTATTGAATGTGTCTGTAAAAGGAAGGAGAGCTTGGATCCCGCTGACTTGGCTTCTCCAGCTGGAGGGCTTGGGGCTCAGCTGCAGGGAGTTAGTAGGATAATTCAGTTCTGTGTAGCACAACTGAGTGTGATGGATGACAGGAGAGCATAAGAAAACATTGTATTTGGTGTCTTCTCCATTCTTGCACGTTCTTCTTAAGAATGTTGATGGGTTTATCTTCTGTAACATTGGGATTATAGTAACCGCAAGCTGTTTTAACTTGCTGAGCTTCACCTAGTGTGGGAAGTTTTGGGCCAACCAATAATGGAGCACAAATTGAAGGTGTTCAGATCTAGTTAAGCTAAGTAAGGAGGTTGGGTTGCAAGAGAACCATTTTTTTGTGGAAGGGTGAGATGCCAAGGGGAGTATGTAAGTCATCTATGCCACAGAGGGTTTTGCTAGGCAAATGCAGAATTTATTTTTGTTCATCAGATATTGCCTGGATAATGATATCTCACTTATTAATGGAGCAAACGAAGGAAGGACAGCCACAAAATGCCAGGGCACTTTGAAAATGGAGGTAAATCTGCCATCGAAGAGGAAGCTAAGAAGTTCCTGTTGGAATTACAGTAGACAGCAATGCTCCAAAGGAAAAGAAAGGCCAGGGGAACACTGTGTTAGGCTGGATATAATCAGTCACTCAATACTTCAGAAAATTATAGAATCACAGAATAATCAAGGTTGGAAGTGACCTCTGGAGATCATCTAACCCAAGACCTCTGCTAAAAGCAGGGTCAGCTAGGGCAGGTTACTCAGGACCGTGTCCTGTTGGGTTTTGAGTATCTCCAGCAATGGGGAATCTACAACCTTTATGGACAAACTGTTCTAGTGTTTGGCCACCTTCACAGTAAAAAGGGTTTTTCTTGTATTTAAATGGAATTTCATGGATTTCAGTTTGTGCCATTTGCCTCTCTTCACTGGGCAGCAGTGTGAAGAGCCTAGCTTTGTCTTCTTTATCCCCTCTCCTATCAGGTATTGATAAGTTTTACACCCTTCTCCACCCTTAGCCTTCTTTGCTCGGTGCTAAACAGTCTGATAGAGAGGGTATGGAAGTGGGGATCGTTGTAGGAGGTTGAACTGATGTTACTGGGCAGATATTGGTAGTCTAAAGCCAACTTGAATGCTGCCCTGAGGAAATGGTGATGTACAACTAATATGGAATAGGACAAATGAACTTTCCTGCTTTTTCCTTCCTTCTCTGTATCTTTATTTCCTTTAGTACCTTTAATTTATGTCTCTTTTCTTGGCATTGTTGCAGATGTCTTCTGGGAATAGTTATCTATGTGTCTTTTGTCTCTCTGTGTTTGTCATTTAGTGTGATCCTGGCAGTCCCAAAGCTAAGATATTTATGGTGAATGGGTTCAGGTTGGTGCTTAGTTGTTTCCCGTGACCTGCAGTGATGAGCAGAATCACTCTGGATAAAGCCTTCAGATCAAATTTGATCGGAAGGTGAACTTTTATAGATGTTCAGTATAGTTGGAGAATGGTGTTTCTTGTTTTTTAAAAAAGAAGCTTGCATTTCCTCAGTTTTGGGGAAGACAGCAGCCTAAATAAGGAAGTCCCAGAAATTAAGAGAGCAACTGTCTCTGTTCCAGACCCAAGAAGTCGGAGTGTGGTTTGTTTAGACCATAGACAAATGATCAGGCCTCTATATCTGTATCTCACACAACTGGACCGTCTACAGCTTGGCATATTTGTGTCCAAGATGAGTTATAAAAGCTCTTTTGTGGGTTTTCTCTGTTGGCTAGTTGCTTACAGAAGCATGCCTATTCATATTACATGTATTTATGTTTGATACCCAAGTGCTAAGTCTAGCTGAATGTGTAAATACTGCAAAACCTGTTAATTTTGCTTATGCCAGTTAGTATATTGGGGGTTCAGGGAAGTGAGAAGGTTGGGTTTTGTTCTGCTTTTAGTTGCTTTAAAGCTAAGCATTTGGTCACTTACCCACTTTTATTAACTATTTTAAATTTATTTCCTGCATTCGTTTTGGAAATGAGACACCCCCCCCCCCCCCCCCCCCCCCCGAGCTAGTTAAACATGGAAACTTCTATCATTGCTCCTATCAATGTGTCATATCTCCTCCCAGCAAAGATTTGTTAAAACTTGTCTTGGATTTGTCTGTCTTGTCAAACCATTTGAAGCACCAAAGGTGCAGAATCAGTTTTCCTATATTTCTGTAAAATAATAGAAGTAAGGGGTCTGGATTCTGCAGAAAACAAACAAAAAGAAACCTTATTTAAGTAGAAAGCAAAGACCAGTTTTTCATGCGTGAGGACTTCATTCTGAAGCTCTTTGCATGATGTTCTATCTACCTACCTCTGCTTTTTTTGCAGCAGCCCAAAATTATTGAGTGTGCATGTATAGAAAAGAAGCTAATGTGCAAACTTGAGAAGTGGTGTGTCTAAACTACTGGAATTTGAAGCGTTGTTGATGCTTCACTAAAGGTTTGAGTTGTATGCTTTTCAAAGGCTGAAGGCACTGAGTTTCTTCTCTCTGTTTTCCTTGTAGGTGTGTTACTAGACATCCAGCAGCACTTTGGAGTCAAAGACAGTGGGGCTGGCTTATTACAGACAGGTAAGAATATTTGTTTTCTCACTGCTTTCTGTACCCTTCCTTTTCTCAGAAAGGTGCTTTCAGATTTTTTCCGTTATGGCCCTTGGGCACATTGGCTGTGAAATATACTCTTACCAGGAAGATGAGTGGACATGACGGGTTTTTAGGTTTTGATTTGCCAGTGGGTGGGAGGTTAGGGCTCAGAATTACTTGAGTGCAGAATAGGCCAAAAGCAAGTAAACCTAATGATATTGCTTATGACAATTAAATTTAAATAGGAGATGGCTAGTTCCCCTAGATAAGAGAAGTCATGATAAACCAACAGTGGGGTCCTGTTCTTCTCACTTCTCTTGATTCTCTGTAGGTTGGTAATAAGTGTGATGTATGATGCCCTTCATGTACTTCACAGAGAATCTGCTGAATGTACAATAATTGGGAGTACAGTGTGGCATGAAAATGTAAAACTCATCAGGACAAGTACCTGAGGATGGCAAGTACAGGGAAGGCTAACAATCATTGCATTCATGGTAACTCATGGATTAACAATATCCCTATGATTTTGGTGCTGTTAGCTCCAGGCATTTATCTCCTTGTGTTTAAGGAAGGATTATTGCAATTGTGATGTCCTTTTAACGTAACAAACATTTAAATGTTGCAGATGTCTGCAGACAGAGCTGCGCAACCCCAGGACAAACCCAGCTTTTCTGGCCTCTTGCCCTGAGGTGGTTTAGGGGAGTGCCTTTGTCAATGGGCTGGATTTGATGACATTGAGGAACAGTCTTATGTAGTTATCACAGAACATTTGATCTTTATGGAGAGTTGAAAGGACCAGCCAGAGAGCAAATGCAGTATTTTAAGGAGAGAAACAGTCTGGTTTGGAAACTTCCTACAGAATTGTTAGTTGGAGTCATAGATTTCTGGTGCTGTAGCTGTCTTGTCACTCATCTGTCTGAGGGAACCACACTGGAACAACTATATCTCTGAAAAAATTAGAATTCAATTAGGATTAGAAATAGTGTGCCAGAAAGATATTTTTTTTTCCATCCTGTTTTTCTTATGCTGTCACAGT
Organism: Falco cherrug; assembly: GCF_023634085.1. Lineage (NCBI taxonomy): Eukaryota > Metazoa > Chordata > Aves > Falconiformes > Falconidae > Falco > Falco cherrug. The sequence goes on along the minus strand of NC_073697.1, from coordinate 104,775,556 downwards.
GGATACCAAACGCCTGTCAGGAGCTTGTCTGTGGAACTATAGCGAACAATAAAGTGTATAAAATCATTCAGTCTTAAAGATCACAGTAGAGGTGAGAATATTCTGGAGCTCTGTCATTTGCCCTTTGATTTCAAACTGTGCGAGGCACTGCAGTATCTCCTCCTTTTGATTTTCTGCAACCCATGGCACAACAGGGTCTTCATCTGTGGTTACAGCTTCTTGATAATGTTGCAACGCAGACAATTAATAACAGTTTGTATTATGGCTTTAAAAATGATCTCCTTCTGGGATGGCAGAGTTCAGAGTTCAGCTAAGTTGATGTGTGCAGCACACGACCAGAACAGAAGGCCTCAGCTTTACAAGTGTTACTGGTTATAAGTAGCATCAATCAGTTATGCCCAAAGTGGCACTGGTTGTCTGTCAGGCTCTTTTCTGCAGCAATTATTTGTATTTATTTATTGTACTCAGAGGAACAGGTCCTTAATGTATCATTAGATGCAAAATGTCTTCAAGAAAATATTCTGGTGGAAAACGACACTTGCCAAAGTATATATTTAATCTTCATTCCCCTCAGTGGATTAAATCCTTCTGCAGATGATTTACTGACAGCAAGTAAGAGCTAAGCTCTAACACAGCATTTCATTTGTTAATTGCAAGAAGTGTTATTTATTTCTCTAGCAAATACACAAGGCATCTGAAAACATACTGCAAGATTGCTGCTGACAGTTTTGTAACTGGTAACTGTTGCTTTAAGAAAAGCCACATTTTCTCTTGGTTTTTTTTGCTGATCTGGAAACTGAGGGCTTGACTTTAGTCTTGCAATATAGATGATAATGTATTAATCACAGTGCTATCACAGGGAAAGAGTGCTTACAAAATAAAAACATTTCATGTAAGTAAGGTTAGGGGCACATAACTGAAAACTTATTAAATGTATTACTTCAGCTTAATAAGTTTCTGTGTTGGCAGCTGGCCCATGACCATGTAGTGCTAACCCTGGCGAAATAAAAAAGATGCTGCCTTAAACCACCATAAACACTACTGTTAATCTTTTGTCTGTTTTCTATGTCTGACCTCTCTAGATGTGCAAATAGGGGAAAATGGGTGCAGAGTGCAAAAGCATTTGACCAAGGTTGCAGAGGAAGCCTATAGTGGAGCTGGGACCAGGACTGACATCTCCCAGACCTCTGCCTTAACCTTGAACAGTTCCTTTGCCAGCAAAGACAGAAATATCATTTTCTTCCCAAGAGATGGTCCTGCTAACTGATTGACTGATGTGAGACGAAGGACTGCTCATCCTGAGTATGTCCTCTGAATAAAGAGTGGATTAGTCCTCAGGTTGTTAATCCTGCATCTAAATGAGTCCTAAATTAATTTACAATGTTAATAAGGGGGAGTGAAATGTAGTACTCACTGGCAGTTCATATCACTCATCAAACAGACTTTAAAAATAATTTAAAAAATCCTTTTAACTGAGAAACAAGGCTGCACGCAGTTTTAGGAAGCAGTGGTACTGAAAACACAAACAGGGAGTGGAAAAGAAATCCACCAAAGGCAATGTATGACCCTGCATTCATACCATAACCCATTCTTTGCAGGCACAGCCAGTCTCATAACTCTCGCTCCAAACGTTCAAAAGCCAATTCATACACTCTCCGCTTCTACTGCTGACTGGAAAGCAAAGGTGACGGGTTTCTTAGGAATTGCAAAGACAGAATTCGAATTTTTGTCTTCTTTTATATTAATCCCAAGATAGAAGCTGCTTTTTGCCTAAGAGATACAATGAAAACTAGTTAGAGGGGAACTGTGTACTCTCTGTACAGAAAAATCACAGGGACATTCCAGCCTTATCCATAATGGAAAGGAGCAGAACATGGTAGTCTCTGCAGCAAGGATCTTGTGACAGCAAAGGACATGCTGACAGATGGATCACGATTGCTGCTTGCTCAGGAGCATTGTGCAGTAACAGGCATATAACTATGTTGATTCCAGAGCCTCAGTTGTCATTGATGATGCTGTAATTCTGTGCTGATCTTCCTTTTTAAAGCACTACCTACACAGTTATTTATATATTAGTTAAGTTCAATTAGCTATCCTACAGGTCTGTATCCAGGCTTTCTTGTGCTTTTCGTTCCTTACTGGTTGCTTTTCCCAACTGGAGAAAGGATTATCCTGGCTGGTCTCAAAAGGTGATGGAGCATCTCCTTGCCTCCTTGAGCTGTACAGCTGTAGTCAGTCAATACACTTACACACTTACAAGCCAAACCATACAAAAAGTCTTTCCCATGTGTGGAGTTAGGTAGGAGCAGCAAACCTACAGTCTTCAAAAACCACAAAGACAACTGGATTTGTCAAACTACTTCTAGACCACAGGACTCGTGCCCCAGTGCTGTACTCTGGTTTTCACTTGATTTTTTCCCCTCCTTGTTCAATTTTGATGCTTTATTGCTGCCTGCTTTCCTTGCCCTTGGATTTATTTCACTTTTGTGTCACTTGCCAGCGTCTATTTAGCACACCAAAGTTCTAATAATAATAGTGTCTGGCTCTCAATATCGTTTGTCTTCTGTAGATCTCAGGATGTTTTACATAGGGAGGGATAATGAGACTTGCCCTTTTCTACAGATGGGGAAACCAAGGTAACCAGATGGGAGGAATGACCTGCCCAAAGTCACACAGCAGGTCTGAGGCAGAGCCAGAATGAGAACTGCGGTCGAGTTCCTGAACACGCAGCATTCAACTAGGTTAATGCTTAGACCCAGAAATTTGGTCCTTCTTAACGGGCACCTTAATCTTCTAGCCTCGGCAGCTGAAGCTCAGGGGAAGGCACGTAAAACGGTGGGGACTTCTGCAAGCAGGACTGTGTGGCATCAAATGGAGGATATGGCAAGGATCCCGTTGAAATGCAGAGGGAAAGAGTGTCTGTCTTCAGAAGGTGCACAGGGATGTTGTTAGAGGAAACCCTGGTAACCAAAAGTTTATACTTTAAGGTCAGAATCAAGGAAGTTTAAGGAAGTGAGAGCTCTGGAAGGACTCATTAAAGGTGGATAATCATACATAACTGGAGCTCTGAAAGAGCTTGTCTCTTCTCATGTGGAAGGAGGTGGGCATTCTCCCAAATGTCTTTCAGCCCCTGTTTCCCAGGAAGCCTAGCAATGCCAGGGACTTTTCTGAAGTCTTGTGGGCTCGTTTTTCCTGTAAGGGTCAATTCCAGCTAAAACCTCTGTTCATTTGAAGAGTGCAAGCTTTACCTGAGTTCCCCAACCTCTTGAGCCAACCTAGTGTAACCTTGCACTAGATTGCAACCTTGTGAGTATGTTTAGCAGCTCTGGTGTTGTCTCTGCTGTGGCTGTACCAACTGGGCTATAAGCCCGTGCAGTGACTACGGGACTTGAAATGGTGGAGTGCGATGATGGGATAAATCGGACTTGCTAAACTGAAGATTTGGCTTTCAGCTCCCTTTGACTCCCATTGTCTTGTCATTGGTTTATGATGACAGCCTATACTGCTGTAACATTTTTTATTTATTCCACATAGACACTACCTCCTCTGGATGCTGACTTTGAATATGTGTATCTTACATAAGTTGCAGATGCCACATGTTTCTTTTCTACCATCTGCTTCTACCTGAATACTGTCTTGCTCCTCATTTGTTGCTATGCATAACTGAATCAAATCTTCATCATTTACTTCCTACTGCACCTACTTAACTGTTTTTCTTGCTAGAACAGAAGAACTCATATTCTGGAAACTTTCCTGGTTTTTATTCAAAATCCATGGGCTTTCATTTTAAGTGTCTGACTTCTTACACCAGAGCACCTCTCAAGGCCCTGGTATTTCAGGTGTGCAATTCAGAAGACAAGACAGAACGCTTTGTGGTTGCTCTCGATTTACGACTGCAAATGGTCTGGACCACCATGTCCTACCCAGAGCCCGTCACACCACTGTCGTCTTCCCTTCCCCCAGCCATTTCTACATCCAGGTTACTTCTCTGGCAGTCTGGGGCTCTGAATGCTGGGACGAGGTGGAGCTCTCTTTCTGCCAGAAGGAAATCCTCTAAGTTGTACCAACAATTAGCAAAACCTTTTTCTCCATTTCCCCCTCCATACTTGATTTTGTATAATTTTTTTCTGAATTTCTCCAGCCTTCTGTATTGTGCCACTGATCTAGGGATTAACCAGTTTGTATAGGACAGCTCTAGTTTAAGCAATGAAGTTCAAGAAACGGGGCTCCGTGTTCAATGTGCCTCGATTTATGTGTGACAAGGGTAGGTTTTTACTTATCAAGGTAGAGTTGAGATAGTCCAGAGCCTGATTATTTCCTGCATAAGTCCTTTACAATTTCTGACAATCCTTTTTTCCTGTGTGCTAGAATGCTATCTGATGTGCTAAGAAGTCATGGCAGTTGGAGGGGCTGATTCATGAAAGCAGTTAAGCCTATTTGGAAATCCCTCTGCAATCAAGAATGAAAGTATTTTCGCAAATCAGTGAGCAGGTTATAGGAAAATGTGTTTGTGCCCTAGCCCAGTCCCCTATGCACCAAGGACCAAACTATAAAAATGCTGTTTGCAGTGTACACCCTCAATGGGCAGCCCTAGAATGCAAAGTAAAAAATCTTTGGTGGGGGAGAAGGGGCAGGGAAGGGGAGGGGAAGGTGTCCTTGCCCTCCTGCTGATGGGACATAAGTGCTTGAGGCAATGTTGCACTTTGTCTTTTTATTGTACATGTCAGCAAGTGAGCACAGGCTACTAGAACAGGGAAGCTCTCCAGATTGGCTTGTCTTCATTAATGTCTTGATTTTATGGTACTGCATGGCCACTAACACAACATAACAATTCATTTTCCCATCCTGTCTTCCTGCGTTGCAGAAGGAAGGTTTGTCCTATTGGCCTTTCAGACAGGGCAGGTACTAGGGCTGGTTGTTGCAAGAGAAACTTGTACTTTTGCTGCCTGTGGCATGTCTGTTCTGTAAGTAGATATTGGCCCATTTTCCCTTAGGCTGTAGTTCAAGCATCTCTTGCCAAGGCTGCGTTCACTTCTCTAATTTATTATAATAATGAGGGGAAAGGTTTCCCACAGATTTTGGAGAAGTAGTTATCATTTCACCCCAAGTCCTAACAGTTTTTAACGTAGCTTGTCCATCTCCCTCTATACATGTTCCCCAAACCTCAGAATTTCATTCAAGCTCTTTAGAGTGGAAGCCAGGATTTTTGTTAGTATTGTGTAATTCTTTTAAACAACAACTTCCTCTTAATGCCAGCTATGCAATCTCATGTAGCAGGCATCTGCCCTCTATTGTGTGTTTCATGCACAAATAGTTCAGAAGGGCTAGTCTTGCTGGTTTTGCTTTTTTCATTAACACCATATTTGGCATTCTGAAAGAGGGAGATGAATGCTTGAATGACATTACCAGATATTTTAATGCTGTTATGAGACATCTGAAGGCTACCAGTTGCTGGAAAAGAGGTATGTACTTATATTCAATACCTCATGAGTAGTAGCTCACTTTTTTTCCTCCCTCTCTGCAGTGCCTCTAAAGGTTTTTGGTAGCAAGTGGAAAACCTGCTTAGCTTTAATTCCTGCTTTGCACTGAGCCTGTAAGTTTAGTTTTCAAGTGTGGTGACCAGAGGAGTGTTTGTGTATGGTCTAAATCAGAAGAAGCCCTGTATTTCTTCTCTGTAACTTGATTTAGATCTGTGCATACAGTTGCTACTGATACCTGTTGGACTCAGTTTAAAGGTGTTAGCCCAAAGGGGAAGGTATTTTGCCTTGACTTTAACGGAAGTTGGATCAGGGTCTTCTATGAACTGAGAGTGAGAAAACAGTGCTAACTTTTATAGTACATTTTGTATATTTAAACGCTTCATCCCAGGGGACCCATAAGTGCTCTGCCTTAAAAGATTTATTTTAAGATTGTTTTGGTTTTGTCTTGCCTCCCACACCTGAGGAGCTCTCATTTTCTTAGAGCACAAACCTACAGTTCTTCAGAGCAACATACCGTATTGTGAAAAATGTAAGCAGCTCTACTCATACAGGGATCTGAGATCAGGTGATGAAGAGGTCAGACTTGCTCTGTGCCCACTGGGAGATTTCCAAGTTAACATAGTACAGTTGGAAGCATTGCTGTTGGAAAAAGGGTTTGATTTGAGAGAGAAAGATATCATTTGGGTAAACCAAATATTGTCTTGACAGAGTCTGAAGGAGCTCTGGAGTGCTGAAGGTACTGTCTTGCAATGAAGCAAAGAGCACTGGCATTAGCTGTTGTAATACAGCAGACATCTAGTAGCCTTGGGAAGTGCCAGGGTGTTCTCATAATAATGGGAGTGTTGGGGTCCTTGACCAGTCCATGTGATCATTTTACTTCTGTAATGTCTTGTCTTGAGATCCAGGTGGCTTTTCCTCCAAACCAGTGCTTCTCAAGCATTTTAGGCAGTGTACCAAACCACTCTGCATCCTTACAATCAAATTTTTATAGTGGTTTATCATCAGACAACTATAAAAGTAATATTGCTATGTGGCTGGCTGCAAAGAACTTGCTATTACCTTGTGGAACACAATTTGGGGAACCAGAGGCTTTAACTGTTCCAAGCTACTCAAAACAGGTAGTGTGTTCCAGGCAGAAGCAACTACATTTCATACGGGCTGCAGTGACTCCCATGTGTAAACCCATACACACTTCAGGAGGAGTGACTCATTTTCCAGGGCATCAGTTATGTAAAAAGTGAACATTGCTCACGGTATTCGGTAGCGTTACCAGCCTGCAGAACTAGATTCCAATTAACACAAGTAAGTCTGAATCGCATGAATGGTGTATTGTTGCACCAATTCAAAAGAAATGTTCTAATGCGCTCCCCTTACCCCCAAGACGTGAACATATTCCAGGAATTTTCCTGGATGCTGATGTAAGGTTATAAAGCAAAGACCAATTTTCTGTTTAGATTATGCAGGGTACCTGGTTTTGGAGGGAAAAATATGACTGACCATAATCCATTACTTACCCTAATTCAGAGTTAGTTCTCACAAAAATGTAAATGTACATACACATTTTTTGCTAAAAGTCTCTTTAGTTGTTTTCAAGTTTTAATCAAGTGACGGAGGATTGCTTAGGTTTTTAAATTTCAGATGAAAAACAGTTATTTGATGAGACAAATAGCAGGAGGAGGGGTCCACATGCATTCTTGTGTTCTTTGCTGCTGTGAGCAGGGAAGTGTGTTGGTTTTCAGTGGAAAGGATGACATCTTTTATTCCCCCACTCAGATATGCATCAGGTTATTCCAAATTAAACGTTTGGACAGTTTTAGTAATTTCCTCCTTACTACCTTTTCATTCACTGATGTTTACAGAAGCAAGATTTATTTTACATATGCTCCTACTGCATCATCCTTCTGGCTCTTTGTAGATGAGCAGAATTGGAGATGTGCAACTCTTAATTTATTCTTTTGTGGGGACAGTAGTTTTGAGAGTATTAATAGCAATGTACCTTTCCTGTGAAGAGCTGCCTTCAAGAGCTACGAAGTTATAACTTTAACATGCTTATTTGGAGCCACACAAATTTTAAATGGGTAGTTACAATAAATTACTATTGGGGTAGACTTGGAAGTGAATTAGGGAGGCAGCACAGGTAAACCAGTTTTAGCTTTGATTTCTTTTTATAATTATGCTGATGGCACTGTCAAGGTGCTCTCTTCTTCGGGTCTTTCCCCTGTTTCCTTTCTTTGCTAGATCATCAGTTTATAGAGGCAAGGCAATCACCTACCCTGTAAGCCGGTGATGAGGTGCTTGTTAAAACTGACCTTGTTAAGAGTTTTGGCTGAGTGAAATTTTCAGGATAGGATTTGCCTGTCTGGTATTTTTTGGGAGTTGGGTTTGTTATGTTTTGTTGGTTTTTTTCGTTTTGTTTTCCTAGAAGGATGTTTGAAATATGGTCCAAATTCTTTGGTTTTAATTGCATCTTAATCACAGTTACTGGTTCTATCCTTACCTCTACCCACATTGGGATTTGAGTGGTCCTGGTCCCCACAGCAACTGATGGTGTTAGCTGGCAGTGCTGTGCTTGTGTGTTCAGCATCCTGTGGTTTTGTTCAACCTGCTTGGCAATAGAAATAACAATAAAATTGCCTTAGTGCCCTTGGCCACACCTTTTGAGCACTGGAAATCATTGACAAAGTCTGACAAAGAAAGGTACTATTTCATGAGAACCTTTGTGACTAGAATGAGTCATGTAGGAAAGATGGGTGAGTGAAAGAATAACTTTGCCACCTAAAAAAAAAAAAAAGAGGGTGCGGGTTTGGGGTTTTTTTTTTGCTTCCTATGGAATGTGCAGGGTGCTTTAGAGGTCCTTGTGTAGTTGAACTCAGTTGCATTTAATTTAAGCATATTTAAGCTGTTTTTAAAAGCAGCCTTCCGTTTTACAGGTGTAGTTTAGGATACATAAATGCCTAACTTACTAATTGTGCCAGCAAATCAAGAGTAGTTAAATGGCATTAATTCCACCAGCAAAATTGCTCACAGGGTAAATTGCAAGCTCAAAATTAGTGATTGAGTTGAGGATCCTTTAAAAACCTGATACTAAAAATAGGTATTATTTCAGAAGGGCTGATGTAAAGAGTTATTATGGTGATAACCACACAAGTGTTTGACTAGATAAATTAATCTCCTTTCTCAATCTTCTTGAAGGTAAAACTACAGAACAGGAACATGAAAATGCCTTATAAGTTTTGCTGGTTTGGTCCCGTCCCCCCCATCATCCCCCATTTTTTTCGTAAATTAACATCTTCTACCATCAAAACGTTGCCCATGTGATGTCCCCCAAGCAGGGGTTCACAGGAGCACTGCTGGAATATATAAATATATAAATACTACTATGTCACTATAGCTCAGGGTGCTGAAACTGTCATCGGCTACGTGGTTGCTTTTGCTTAGTCATGTGGGCCTAGAAAGAGGATCTGTCTCTAAGGGTTATTTTGTTGCGTTTCTTGCAAAATGTGATGAGGGCTTCTTATAAAGAAACCTACTTTGCCAAGGCATTTAGCTTTCACTGGTACTTGTCACCATCTGTCAAAACACCAGCCTTGCAAGTTGGCCATTTAGGTGAAGGTATTTGGAGTTTGTTGGCTACAGAGTCGCTGTCAAGGGACAGATGTTTTAGATGTGAATACCATAATAAGTGGAAGCTGGTAGACTAGTGCCCTGCTCTGGCTCTAGTGCTGTCCAGTGCCCTGGGCTATTAGTCATTACTGTGCAAAATCTCTTTTTCCCAAGGGATGTTCAGGTTTGGGTATGTGAAGTGAAACTGAGTTGAGCACGCTTCAGAAACATGACCTTCCAGCTCCTCTCAAGACCGGTGAGGCTAAATCCACAAACGTGTATCTCATCTGCTGATGGGTGACCTGTGTGGTGTGGGTCTGCGCAGTGCCCTGCCTCCATCCGCTGGCATCACCATGTGAGAAGTGCAGGTGGTTTCATTTCTCTTTTATCCATCCCGAGCCTTCAGTTACTTCCAGCTTTTTGGCTAACGTAGCAGTCATGCTGCGTGCTAATGGCTATGAAACCTATGGATGTAGTAATAGGGCAAATTATTAGCAAGTGTGATACAAAATATGTCATATTTGGAAGGGGGAGTGAGGGTGGCAAGACAAAAAGAAAATACTAAAAGCAAGTATCTCTGGGAAAAAACGCACAGAGAGAGAGAACAGATTTTCCTGAAAAGCAAGTTGTCCAAAGTTGCTCTTGTTCTCACTGAGGATGTTTTATGGCAGAAAAGGTAATAATACAGGATATTATACAATGGATGTTGAATTTTCCCTAAAGGCTCCCCAGTGAGATATTCCTACCAGCTGCTCATGTTACACCTTCCAATGACTTGGACAATACAGTATATGACACACTGAGCTGAGAAAATGTTTACGTTGTGTATAAAAGACATGTTAATTTTCCTTGTTTGTACGTATTGAACTTGTTCTTTATGGATTCATAGTCCAGAAACTAGATTCCATTGTCTAGTCACCAGACAAATAAACTGTTGGCAACACCATGACAAGTTTTCCCCCAAGATGCAGTTTTCAGCTGTATAGAACTGCTAATAACAAAGCTCAGCTGGCATCTGGGGACATTTATGATGGTGTGCTCCCCGGGGAAGGGGAATGGAATAGGCGCTGAACTTCAGATGGGCCACTGCTTAGTCATCAGTCTCACCTTCCCCTTATTTATGCCTGATTGAAATGGGCTTTTTTAATATGTTAACAATCCCTGGATTCACCAAATATTGTCTTTCCTTTTTTCCATTAATGTAATTGATGATGCATGAAGGCATTGCATTTGTAAACCTTGCGCATTGCAGTGTTCATTTCACTATGTTGTTTTTCAGTGGTACTCATTCTTCCAGGAGGGTATTAGTCAGAAGAAATTTAAAATGAGGGATTATTTAGAACGGGGTCCAGTCGTGCACAGTGGCTATTGAAACTACTGTTAACCCTGGGATCTTTTACAGAGGTCATGTTCTTTTACTCACAGATGCGAGTTTAGTTGCAAGGCTCACTTCTGGAGCTGCAGTTCAGCTTGGTATTGAAGTGGTTTTGCAAGTCAGGGATGAGACTGAAAATTGATGTGGGTGATAATCTTGTAAGTAACAGCTGTAAGACAGACAGAGACCGGATTCGTTCTCGGTGTAGTTATGATGCTTTTCCTTTTACAAACCATGGCAAATTAAACATGGGGATATGTCAGTATTTCAACAATTTCCTTAAATGAATTTATCCCTTTTTGAAGGCCACCCAGCCACTCGGTATTTCAACAATTTCCTTAAATGAATTTATCCCTTTTTGAAGGCCACCCAGCCACCCTGGAACACTTGCTCTTTGTCTAAATTGCCATTTATAAGAACGAGAGGCAAGAGCATTTCTGAATACTGGCAGCAAAATTGAATCAGAGAATAATTTCTGTCAAATAGCACTAGCCACTTCCAATTGTGAGAGAGGTGTTCTTACGTACTGGGTGATCCCTCTTCGTTGTAGGATGAAGACTGCTTGTCATTGTAGGTGTTTATTTGTTGCCTGCTGTTTGTTCAGCTCTCTTGTCCTACTAGTCAATATGTAATTGCAAATTGCAGTCGATAGCAATGTTTCTTTGTATGTACTTTGTGGTACAAAAAACTATTGAAATGTGGCTGGCATTTGAAAAAGCAGACTGATAAGCCTGTGGCTCTGTACCCTGGCAGAGAGTTGTTCAAGTGCTGATGGGCATGGTATGGAATTGGATAGGAATTAGGAGGTATTTGTGACCCCTATCCTGTGCTCAGCCCACTGCTGTTTAAATGCTGATGAGACTCCCTCTGAAGTATGCTGGACTCTCGAAGCTGTGGGAGCTGAGGGTGCTCTGGATGTCCTGAGATCATGTTCCTAATGCCTCTGGCTCGCTGGCGGATCACATTAGGACGGTGGGGTTTGGGGCTGCCTGGAAAGCCTGCCTCTTGTACTTCAGGTGCCAGTCCCAAAGAGAAGCACAGGAGGAGTTACCTGGCATACAGTAAGGAGAAGCAGCATGGTAGCTGCCGAGGGGCTAGACCCTTGTTTTCTGCCACAGGTGGATCTTGCTGTTTGGTGGATCCTGACCCGTGCTGTACTGTTCATCGTCAGGGTTAGTGGTTTGGCAGTTTGTTTCCTGGCCCTTGCAGCTATGGGTGAATTGTTTTTGTCTAAACATGCAGTGTCTGTGGCTGTGCAAGTGTAATGACAGGGGTAACAAAACAAACAAGGATTAGTTCAGGGTGCAGGGTGAAAGCACAGAGGGGTCCTTCCTTGTCTTTTAGAGAATTTGTGACTTATAATGAAACTAGACAGCAAATGCATCAACACACAGGACACTCTTGGCCAATGTGTCTCATTCAGTTCAGCCAGCCCGCCCAAACGTGTCCTCACATTTTGTCTTCACATGCACACCCTTCACTTCCTTGTTACAGAGTAGTTTTAATAATCTGTATTATTAATTTGCTGGCCCTTAAAAATAAGGGGGGGAGGGGCGTACTGTAAAAGCACATAAAGTAACAAACCTCTTGAAAAGGTAGGGTGTGTGTTTTTCTTCTGTTTTCCTCGTAATGCAGAAACAGTCAGTACGGGCCAGTTTGCTGGAAAGCACTGCAAAAACTTATCAGCGAGCAGTTAGCGTGTGGAAATGAATGCCACCAGGAGTGTTGTCAGGGCCAGATCTTGAAAGACCAGATCTTTATGTGGATAACACATTATAATTCTTGGGAAGGCTTAAGCCAGCCTCTGAGTAATTCAGCTGCCTGTGTAGGAATTTTGTGTACTTTCCTCAGAAGGATCTGATGGCTGTCACTGTCACAGACAGGATGCAAGACTACATGGTTTTCTGATCTGTTGCCATTGTTCTTGTGCTCTTATGAAGTGGTCTCCTGAGGTTACATGAAAGATCTTTTACTGGGAGACTTGTTATTATTTATTCACTGCCAATGCCTTAGGCAGAAAGATGGACACGGCTGTTAAAGAGAAACTGTGAGATTCCATTGAGAGATGGTTTTCTCACCGCCTGTGTTGCTGCTTTGAATTGAAACCCAGTCAGCACTAAAGAAATTTCCTCTGTAAAATTAGTATGGTTTTGGTCCCATCCCTAATAGGTGGTGGCTTGTAGAGCAAGAGCTGTCATTGCATGAAACACTGTTCTATCTTACAGGCAACTCAGAAAAAGATAGACAACTGAGCAGGACAAAATACTGACATTCCCTCTGTGACCAGCAAGCAGCTTTTTAGAACGGTTTGGTGGGTGCTGTTATGAAATTTATATGTTTCCTCCACAAATAAATGTGAAGCTATCTATACCAAGCATTAACATCCCTGGGAGGAGGGAAAGTTGGAGGAAAAACTTTGTGGAAAATAAGAATCCCAGGCTGCTGGATTGGCATCAAAAAAAGCAGTTACCCATGATGGCTTTTACATCCATATCTTCTGTGGATTTTAGCATATTCCCATTCCACAGTGATTTCTGTTCCTTAAAAAGTGAATTAGCATAAGGCTGCAGATGGCAGGTTTTTAAGAGCAATACCCCTTGTTGGTGCTGCCTGCATCTTAGAGCAAGTGAATAAAAATCAGATATTTCAAACGTCTTCTTGAAGTTAGTCTGTTTAGAAATTTAGATCTGAACCGACCTCTGTGAAGGACGTTAGCTACAATACACAGAGATGAATCAGCATTTTTTCCCCTTCAGACTGATAATTGTCTTAGTTATTGAGGTTTTATTAATTTCAGAAGATGCCATTTTACTGATCTGCTAAAAGCACTCTTGAAGGTGTATGGCTTGAGTTGGAAAGGTAACAATTTTGCAGAAGAATGGTGTGAAAATTTGCTTCCAAACCCCAACACACTTTTATTTGCACATGTACAAACACAGGTTGTGAATATGATTCCTTGTCCTTCCCTGTCCAGACATCGGTGCTCTGCTCCTGCACTTCAGAGATAACACGGAGCAGGATCTGAAGTGCCTTGGGGGTCTCCCATTCACCCCCAAGTGTTTCCTGTCCCTCTGCCGCATGTTTACATGCTTTCTGGAACATGTAATCTCCAGATATGTCTTCGGTTTCAGTTCTCTTTAGGACAACTTTGGTGGATGTTGACAGACATTTAAGACTTTTAAAGCTTGAGAGCAAAGTACTTCTGTCCTGGCCAGAGTAGAAAATGTTTGTAATGAGGTTGTCAGTGCTGTGTTAGTTGATAACCAGCTGCATAATTAAAATGAAACTATGGCCATTTTCCCTTCAAAAGAGGGAGCATGTGTTTTGCCAAGCCCACTATGGATGATACAACAGCCCCCTAAAGAACTGTAATAATAATTAAAAAGAAATCAATCAGTCCCACTGGCTGCCTGGGGAGGATGTCAGCAAAGATGTGCGGCCCCTCGCTATTCCCAAAGCAGAATGTGGATTTGCAAGGCTTTGATGTAGCCTTTCCTTGCCACTCTCAGCATCCCCTCCATTGCCACCAGCAGAGCCCCCAGGGCTGACAGCTGCAAAATCCCCCCTGGGCTTGCTGCCTTAGTAGCAGGAGATGGCTGAGGGTCTCCTTCTGGCCAAGACCAGTAGCAAAGCCAGTGTCTGTGCACCAGCCTTGCCCAAATCCCTCGCCCTGTAATGGCACTGTAATGGGGTTAGCTCTATCCTGTGCCCTAGCTGATTGTATGGCATATTTATGAAGTAAATGGTTACTACAGGGTTTCTCCTGCTTTGTAAGAGCAACCAGCAGCTATTAGGAGCTTGTGTGTAGAGCTTAGCAAGGCATTCCTACTGCAGAACAGTCGTTTATTTGTGAATTCTCTTTTAAAAACAAACTCAAACCAACCTGAAGGCTGAAAAAGGCTCTGGAACAAGAATATGTCAGATGAACATTTCTTTTAGCAAGTTTCTGTGAGTACCACGGCATGAAAAGCTCTGGATTCCACTCTAAAGAGAAGGGGAAGCGCTTCCTACTGCATTGTTTTTCTTAGGGAGCTGCTGCTGTTGGTAAAATATGTGTAGCAAAGAATTTGTTAGTAATACACTGTACTTTGAAAGTGTCACTCTCCTATTCTCTATTGCTGCAAGAAGTAGGTTTTCAGGTTGATTTCTTTTTGAGACTAAATAACTTCTGTTGCACACTAGTTAATTATTGGAAATCAAAATGTTAGTTAAGGTGAAACGTAGGATTAGTGGTGCAGTTGTAAAGTAGGATGTAAACCTTATTTTAGGATGAAAACAGTCTTCTCCCTCTATCTCAAATAGGAAACAAGGAACATTATTTCTGTTTGTATGAGATACAAATGATCTGTCATCCTATTAAGAGAATAATAGATTTAAAATATTGTATTGCTTGTTAAATCTAATTCATGGTACTCATGCAGATTTCAAGGATCAAGGGCTTTAGATTATTCTGCATTATCAGCTTTAGGCTGTCATTTCTTGGTGTGTTTAAATGCACGCCGTGGTCAAAAAGGCTTTGTGGGCAAAAGTGCACATAACCGTTCTTGCCCTAAGGAAAGCAGCTTGCTTCTGGCCACCTGTTTATAGAATAAAATAAAGATCCTTTGGGTTTGTCTTTATTTAAATGCTTTTCTTAAGACACCTTTCTCTAGCCCTGAGCCCTGACTACAGGTTCTTCATCCTCCTGGCAGATGAGAGCAGCCCTCCTCCCTGCTGGAGATTTATTTCTGATTGAAGCTCTCAGACAGATGGCACGTGCAGAATGTCCTGTAAAACTGCACAGAAAGGGAAAAGCAAAACTGTTTTTTTTCATGTGCAGACTTTCATGGGTGCTAGGAGTGATTACTGGCTGTTTCTGTAACAGCAGCTAAGATTGTTTTAGCTGTATTTTAGTCATGTTGAGGCAAAACCAGTCTTGTAGCAGTGCCACTCATGATGTTGCAGTGCTGCAAAACTATTGACCAATCTCCGTACATCTGGGATCTCATGTCTAATTCAGGATTGACCGGAATGGATACCAATCCGTCCTAATTGGCTAGCTAAGTTAATGAAGTTTCCCTGCAACTGATTGCACAATGGCAAAGCGACCCGTGTCACACATTGTGTAAGCACCAAGGCTGCAGCCAGGAAGGGATGATGCTCTTTCACTCCACTGAGTTAACTGGCAAAGTTCTCCATCAGAACCAGTTAAGTCAAATGGAGAAGAAATTGCAAGAGGACAAAGCTGCTGTTAACTGACTGGGTACTTCATTACTTTACCCTGTGAGCGTACATGTGCAGGGACAAAGTCACTTGTGGTTTTAGAAATTTAACTGTCAACCACACTCCAGCTTTTGGAAATAATTTTAGGTGCAATTCAGTAACATGTTAATAAGCCATTACCTAAACAAGCTGCAGAAATGATGCAGATGCAATTTTGTCTTCCTGATTTTTTATGGGTTTTTTTCAGAATAACATGGGAATAGTTGTACCAGTCCAGTCCAGAGGTCCTTTTAGTGTATTACTGTCTTTGATTGTGATCATTAGCACATATATAGGGAAAAAAAACCCAAAAAAAGAACAGGACAAAATTATGGTGGTAGTTCCCTAGTATACGCTATCAGCTGGATAGCTGAGGACTTTCTGAACAAGGAGTTATTTTTAACAGTCCTTAAATTAGTGTTCTCCCAGGACTTTGTCCAGGCCTGTTCTGAAATAATGTGAACTCTGAGCTCCCATAGCCTCCTGTGATAAAATCCCAGTGTGTAGTTAAGTTTTGTTCATGAAATACCTCCTTTGATTTGAATTTTGCAGCTGCCAGTCTTATCTGATGCCACCTGGTCAGTCTTCTAAGAGAGGAGGTGATTCAGTTTTCCCCTTTTCCATGCTACTCATGGTGCTAGATCTCTTCTATATCCCACATCAGTTATTTCTTTTCCAATATGTTTAAAGTTTTACTGTAACAGGACCTGTTTCATCCCTTTGACAATTCTTTTTGATGCTCTCTGTACTTTTCCCAGTAATAACCTTTTATGTTACAGGGATGCAGTAAACTTACAAGTAGTAAAACCTGTTTAATGGTAAAGAGGTTCTGATCTCTGCTGCCGTTGGGGATTCATAAGCAGTTCTATCTAAACAAAAAACCTCAGCTCTAATGCCTGCTGAGTCAAGTGGGAGTCCTTCCATCAGCTTTGGTCAGGGGTCTAAATCAAACCACACTAAAAGCATTTTGCAGAAAAACAACTCAAAGTGGAAGCAGCTATAAAACAAAACTGGCCTTGACTTACTTAATCATTCATTTCCAAATGGTAAGAAATGTGAAGGCAGAGTTTAAACACTGACAGACAAGCTCATTTTCTAGGTTCTGCTGCTAAATGTCAGCAAGCTAATGCTGTCTTTGACAATAATTTCCATGCCTTTTGTATGGCGCTGCCATGGAAAGCAAACTCCGCCACAGCCTCCTGTTCCTGCCTCCTCTTTTTGGCCACCATGTAAGGAACGAGATTGTGAAACTGAACCAGATGTGGAGATTTTTTTTTTTTTTTAATTGATGGGGAGGGGTGGTGTGTGCTCCTCCTCAAATGTTCTCATGTGTAAATTTTAATCCCCCAATCAAACACGCTTTGTAGCCACAGACGGCATTCTGCCTGCAAATACACTATTTATTTCATTGAAAGATGTTTGTCAGGGCTGGCTGGCTGCTGGTCTCCCAGAATCAGCTCACAGCAGGGTCAAGCAAGCACCAGTTTAGGTGCAAGGGAAGCAGTGGACTGTAAGCTGTACGCTGGAACCGTTCCTTTGGATTGCTGCCTGCAGCATTGTATTATGAAGCACATCTCTAGGAACACAGTAACTGGTTTATTGATGTTCAGGTTGCCCAAATCCCTTTAAAACAATGGTAATGTAATCACTGTAATTCCCAAAGTGAAAAGCAGAAGGTGGGTTTGAGTTTTTCCTCTCTTGTTGAATTATGTTGTCTGTGTACAGCTGCTCAAAATTTAATCTCATAGCAAGTTAGCTCCTGCTCCAAGTAAATATGCTGGACATCCGGAGAGACTGAACAGCAGAGTAAAATGGTAGCTTTTCCACTGTACGCTTAGATAAAAAATTTTGAAGTACAGCGTGACAGAATTGGACCTCAGTGGATGTGTGAAACGGTTGTGAAATAATAATTGTGAATAACATTCTACTTAATTGCTTTAGCTATTAGCCAGATATGAACAACTGAATCTTTAAATGCAGCTTTAATTGACATAATATTGGAAATTAATAAAAAAGGGGTGACAAATCTGAGTGCTGTTTTACATCTGGGCTTTTAATTCAAAGCCATTTTTTCCTTGGCTTTACAATGCTGATTGCCTGTATCAGGAAACCAAGACAAATTTTGAACTTTGAAACCTTACAGCAGTATTTGTGAGGCTTAAGTGAGTGGAGCATCACTGCTGCTCTTGGAGGAGCGCTGATATACTATGGACCATAGAACTGAGGACCAGAGAGTGATCAGTTTTACAGAGATACTGACTTAGGTCTACAGAAAGTAGGCTGGAGACATTGTTTGTCTTTCTTTTTAAGTTCATGTGGAAGGCAGTGTGCGTTATGGCAGGGTTTGTGTTCTTTGCAGTGCATTGTACCTGATCAGTTGTTGGTTTCTCTCTATCTGCTGGTTATGAGCATGTGCCTGTCTCAGCCCGCCAGCAGCAGTGCCAAAGCCAGCAGCTGGCAGCTCACTGGTTACGGTCACTGCTCACTGGTGGTGCTCAAACTGTCCCAGATTCTCTAAACAGCCCATAAAATGGGCTCTTTCGAAGACCAGAATGGCAGTAGTTCACATCTTAAAGCTATGAGTTTCCTTCTGCTACTGGACACGCAGCAGTACTTGCGGATGGATTTGTTGAGCTGAATGTTTCATGGGTTTATTTGTACTGGAATAATTTTGGCTGTAAGCTTACTCATGTAAGGAGCTGCCACGGCCGCTGGACCACAGTCTTTGCCAGTCTGTGGGCAACAGTACTCACGTGTAAGGGTTGTTTCCCTTTTTAGCCTTCGCTTTTGTTAGAGCTATTTCTTGTAGCTCTTGTCTGGGCACTTGGGACTGGAGAGGAATATTTCTCTATCCCTATGCAGCAATGCACAGAGTAAGTGAAATATGCCTCACATCGGTAACATCCCATACTCACCACTGTATGGATCACTGATGTAGTGTTCTATATATGGCACTTTTAACAGCAATTACTCATATTTGACCACAGTGGTTGCTCTTTGCCCAGCACAGTCCCTCTCAAATCTCAGGTGACATGAGTGTGTTACTGGGCTAGTCTTCTGGCTATTCTTATCTGATTTTCTGTTTCCAAGGGCTAGATTTCCCAGCAATTCCCACTGAAGCAATTATTCTTGTTGGTTAAGGTAAACAAAGCAAGCCTTCAGGATATCCTTTGCTGGGAATATAAGGGCTAATCCTGGAAGAACCCCTGGAAAAGGGGTGGAATTATCAGTACTGAATTCTTCTTGGGGCTGCATCTTGTGTATTGTTGAGTCAATCACGAACTTGCCAGAAAAGCTGTGTTTGGGCCTTATATGTCTTCATTTTTTTTTTTCTTCTGTAATCAGGTTCTGACCTTGTCACAGCAAATGAAATTAAGCAGTATTGTACAGTAGCCACCTTCTCAATGTAAATGTGTATGTCAACTGTGTGTGTATATAGTAATCCTAAACATGTTGTTTATATTTTACATCAGTTTGCTCTAAGGAGAAAACTGACACCTCATGGTGCAATATGCTCCCTATGGAGAAGACAAGATTGGAGCTTGAATACTGATGAATGGCATCTATGGTGAGGGAAACGCAATCTAGAGTGTCCTGCCAAACAGAGAGATACTAGAGAAAGACAAACTGTGTGAGTAATAGGTCCACACCTTTTAAAGCACTGCTTTTCTCCTCGTTAATTTGCTGAGGACACAAGCACACAAGGAGGCATTTATGAAATTCCCTCTTTCATCTGTGGGAGAGAATACAGGCCGCCTCCAAACCAAACATTTATATACTTAAGTCCAATTGATTTGGTGTGTTCTCAAGCCTTTTTCTTTAAATGCTCCTGTGCTCAGTGCTGTCAGTATATGACAGCTTTGCATGACATACGGAACTAGTGGTGTGTTTCAAAGCTCCTCACACTTGTCAGAAACTTCTAGTCTGCATGATAGTCTGGAACCCACTGATCTTGTGTTTTGCACTTGGCAAAATGCTGTAGCATGATCCATCTGTTGGCTGTTGAATTAGAAATGAAGTAAAACAAAGAGCAGGCGGAGAGTGATGTAACAGCGTACCTATAGCAGGGTTTATGACGATGATTTGAAGGCTGATATTTTGTATAACCTATTGTGTTGTAAGAATTCATCTCTCTCAAAGGATGAATGTTTTAAATCACATTGCTGAGATTTCTCAGAGCCTTGGATTGCTGCATAGTCAGGTATCACTTCTACCTTGATCACATCACCATGTTGGGTCTGAGCTATTGAGTTCAGTGGTTAAGTAGCATGGAAGGATCTTTTTCCTGCTTGGCTTGTATGGTGCTGTAAGAAAAAAATAATCGCTTTCAATACTGATTGTAGACTTTCAAAAATACCTTTAGCATAGATACGGGCTCGTAAACAGGACACTGATGAAGCTGGAAGACCTGCCTGGGTTCAAGATGTTTGTAGTTCATCCTGGGCAGGTCACTTTTCCGAGTCTTAATTTCCGTAGCCCTGAAGTAGAAATTAATGATGTTTAACTTCATTTCTAAATTGTCCCAAGCCTCACTGTGATTAAGTGTGCTGTGTATATATGTGCTGAGTAGTATTATTATAGCATAAAACTATAATGAAAATGAAAATAAACCAAGAAGCATTGCAAAAGCATGTCTTTGAAACAGAGGGACTGGTTGGGCATTAGAAGAGCCTTTATTGCAGGTAGATGGCAGCTGGTCCCATAAGCAGCTTGAGAAACATTGTGCATTCACAACTGAAAGTCCCTGGAGTAAAGCGCCTTGAACAAATCCAAGCAGGGCAGTGTCTTATGCAGAAAGAGCAGGATTGTGCTTGTACACACCTGGAAATTATCCCATCCAGAGCAAGCTGGGTGTTTAGGTGTTCTCATTGTTTGGAAATTTGTTGTTGGGAAAATATTAACAACCTCACAGCACATAGTTCTTTGCTGTGTTTAAGTGGATTGCCCGTCCCTTGAGGCAGAGGCTGTCTGGGTTTGCCTTCCACAGAGCCAAACACATTGTCAGCACTCAATTAGACGGGTATGTATGGTTTCATGCTGACCCAGAGCTCAAAGCCACTTTTTTTCTCTGGCTGAGCTGAGCATCCCTGCATAGAGAGAGAGCGAGAGCTATTTTTACCTGAACCTGAAGCTTTCTAGCATTGTTCCTGATAGGAAAAAAATAAACCCTCTATGCTTGAAGTCAAAACCAAAAGAAGGGATCTTTTCTTGGAGGTGCCTGTGATCCTCTTAGCCTTCTAGTAACTGAGGAAAAGCAGGCTCTGCGTGTGCACCTCTGTCAGTGCCTCTCTTCCCTCTCAGTTATACTACACCGGTATGTAGCTGGCAGGAGAAGCCCCTCTGAGATACAAAGGGCTGATCAGTCCATGTAAGAAAAGAGCAAGTGAGACGGAGGCACCGGTGCCTTTGCAGTCAAGGGGTGGATAGCTGATGGGTCAGAGCCATTTTAGTTGTCATCTCAAGCTGGTAAAGTTTTGTTTGGAGAAGAAAAAATAAGAGCAGTGAAGTCTAGTTCCAGTAGTCAGGAGCTTTTTGTGACTGTTGAAGTACAGTTTCTCCCTCTCCCCTCGCCTCCTTTGCTAGCACTGTCTGGGGGTTTACTTTTCCACTGGGTACACAGACAGCTCTTCAGAGGGGAAACTGTGGGCTGATAACAGCTCCCTGGCCATAATCCCCGAAAGATGACTGGAGATACGGTACATGAAGTAGGCAACAGAGGCTGAGGAGGATGCTGTCCTTCTCTGGTGAGAGTTTGGGTGGGAGGTGTAAGATTTTTATACTTTATTTTATGCTGCACATTTTTGTAATTCCAGCCGTGCACAGAAAAAGCTGGGCAGTGCTGGCTGCGAAGGTGCTTGTGCACCTGTACAAGGGTGGGACAGGCATTCAGAAGCAGAAATAGACACCAAGCCGTCCTGTTTGGGCAATTACACTCTTCCTGCATTCTCACCGCAGTTGGCATTTCAGCGGCTAAGCCACAAAGGAGGTATAAAGACAAATAGGATCTCCTTTTGAAAATACCTGTACTTAAAAGAACCTCCCTCCTGGGATGGCATTCATTATGTGTCTGTTTATTCATCCTTTGCTCACATGATAATTTGCTCCTGCAGAAATGTATCCCAGCTCCACCCAATGCTGGGACTGAGCCACTTCTGCCGGCACTGTTGGAGATCATTTACCAAGAGGAATTAGCTCTATGGCATACATAATGGTGACTGACGTTGCTATACCTGCTCACAGCTGCTCTGAATGCAATCACTACCTTTTCAGTAGCTCATCCTAAATCCCAGTGGATTTCTGACTCTGCCCTGGCTTGCACTGTACAGCTCTTCAAGACTTGGTAATATTCTGAAATGGCTTTAAGTGTAAATGGGAAAAGGAGCTGTTGATTGGGAAGAGGCAAATGAAATATCAGCCTTTGTCACCGCGCTCTCCTGATAGAAAAGATTTGTGGCAGTGGGTTGAGCCGAAGCAGCAGCTGCTGTGGTGCCATTTCAGTATTAATAGGGGAGTAGGTGAGTGCAAGGAGCAGAAAATGCTGTGGAAGAGGGGAGAGGAGCCAGGCAGGAAGACAGAGGCATGGGTGCCAGGCTCCATCACTGGAAGGCACCCCTCTGCCTTATGCTGAGGCTGTGTTTACAAATTATTCACGTTTCTGCTGCCCCTCTCTCCAACTGAATGTGTTGGCAGTTTTCTGTCACCTGGGTAAGATCTGCCCTTTGTGGTGTTTAGCTGTCGCAGAACCTCAACTCCTGATCTAGAGTAACTGAGGTTTCCACCTCACCTGGTAATGTCCCCTAGATTCATTCAAGTCTATTCTGCCAACCCAGCCTCTCGTTCAGGAGTCTTGTCTGTCATTTGCAGGAGTAATTGCAAAAATTGATTCACGCGAAATGCCTGTAACAGGCAGATCCTTTTGACAGACCACACAGCCATCATATTCTGCATTTATTTCAATCAATCAGTGCTCTGATGCATATTTGGGTCATAAATACTCTGACATAAATTGCATTTATTATTATGACAGCTGTGTTCCATTAGCTATTATTTATTAGGTTCTGTTGTCCTTCCATTTTACACCTTGTGGAACTGTCAAGTCAGCTGCTTACCTGTGACAAAGCTCAAAGCTTAGTTCAGAATCTTCCAAAAATAAATTCACTGAAGGGATTTGAGTAACAGCAGGATGTGTGTTCTTGGAAAGGCATTGGATGATCTTGTTTTCAGTTTGTTTTATTCCAAAGAGGAGGTTTGTGCTTTTTGCCTGCTTTTGCCCAAATTCCAGAATTAGACATTGCATTTGTGATCCAGAGGTCATGGAAGCTAATAATCTTACGGATTAATGTGAATTTTGGATCACACCCCCTTGTCTCAAAGTTTAATTAATCAGGTTTTTCAATATTTGAAATGGTGGGATGCTGACTTGGCTATATCTAATTTTCCCTTGGGAGCATTTTTAGCTTCATGTCTTTTTACATTGTAAAAATAGCAGAATATCTGATTTGGAGATGAATGAATTTCAGTGTCCTTCCAAGGGTGAGGTCAAATTGCAATGGGCACACTGCTCTGTACAAGTCAGAGTCATTTTCTGTTTCTCATTCCCAATAAACAGTCACACATCCTTCATGCCAGGCTGCTGCACCGGCTTTGCAAGGTGCCAAGCACTTTGGTGTTAATTCAGGAAAGCACTTAATCATGGAATTGATGACTCCAAAGTGCTTAATATAAGCATGTGCTTAAGTGCCTTGTTGGACCGGGGCCAGTGCAGATGTACCTTGTAGAGCAGAGATTTGTAAGCCCCTTCTGCTTTACTAGAGCCAAGTTCCTTGGAGATCGAGGCTTTCAGGGCTGTGCAGCTCGGGGAGCTGGACTGTGCTGCAGGGGTGGGCGAGATGACAAAATGCCCCTGCGCGGGAGAGAGAGCATTCACCCAGGCAGGCTGTGTCCTGCCACTGAGCAGGGAGCCAGGGTCGGCAGAGCATGGCGCCCTGGGCTATGCCAAGCATTGCGTGCACCAGCTGAGCAGGAGGTGGGAGCCTGCGTGGTGCTGGAGCCGTGCACCAATCCTGTCTGGCAAAGCTGGCGCTCTGCACTGGGAGCGTGCGTGCCACAGGGATGGGGCAGCAGCACTGCCTGGCCTTCCTAAAACGTAGCAGCCCCCCCGACCTCCATGGGGGCTGGTTTCCTGGGGATGGAGTGCTAAGCTGCGTTTCAGACTACTTGTGTGGGGTTTCTGTAAAACACAGGAGACGAAAGCACGGTGTAAGTGCTCGTAGGTTTATTCAACAGGTTTTGTTTGCACAAGGATTTGGGGATAGATGCAGGAACCGAGCATCCCGTCTACCCATAGGGTTTATGTGCTAGCTTAACAGCAACCTTGTTCATAGCGTTACTATTGAAATACGTGTGATCCAGGGCTGTGTGTGCCTCTTCACATGTCTTAACATTTCTGTAGTATCTCCATTTATTTTACTCTAAATGTAAAAAGAGTAAATCTGTAATTTTGATCAAATACCACAGTGCAAAACTGATATATGCACAATCATGTCTCACAAAATATAGATGCAAATGGATATGTATTATTTATAAAGCAGCTTTGACATCGTAATATGCTAAAAAAAAAAAAGAGACATTTAGATCATTTCATAATTCAGCATGCGGCATGTTTTTGAGCTATCGTATATCATTATCCATGAAAAATTCATCATTTGAGTCTTAACCACTATAATTTTATGCACACATTCCAACCAAAAGGGTGTGTGTCCTTTGCTCTTGCCTCTTTTTTTCCTATTCTATCCCACCCACCCCCTTTTATACAATTAAAAGTAGATTGGTGGGCCTAGACAATACCAAAAGCCCACCCTGCCTTCCAAGAACTACCCAGTAATTAATGAGAGACGTAACTCTGCAACTTAAGAGGGATCTCCAGGTATTCTAGTGTCCCCCCCAAATCCTTCTGGGTTTGCTGAACCTGAGACAGTCAGTGAAAGTCGAAAAGTTTATACTACATAGCAGTAAAATTGATGTTGCTTTCATGCAGATCTCTAATGTGGACAGACAAAAACCAGGTATAAATCAGCTCAAAACATGGCTATTTCTGCCAAGTTCCAAGTGAATCGTGAATATGGTGTGATTGCCTCATTTCAGGTGTCCTCAGTGGTGTCACTGGCCAAACTGGAGCTAGACTGGAGGAGTGAAGTCTGAAGTCGAGGAGATTTTGCAGAGGTTATTTTATCATGAGCCTCATTCCTACGTGACAGAAGGTCTTGGGTTAATGCTTTGGGAGATTTTTTGGGGGAAGCAAACAGGAAAGGTGAACTTGTAGGCTTTCAGATGAGGACATCCCTGGCCTGTTAGAGCTTTGTAGGTTATATTTCTTTCTTTTAGTGAAACTGCTACTCCGTGGTGGATTTAAATACAAGTTCGGTGCTGGTGAAAGGACATAGTGAGGAGACAGGAGTTTTCTAAGGACAGAGGTGGTGCCAGTAGGATGATAGTAGTGTTTACTGTTTTTCCTCACTGTTGCGTGGTTGCCTTAAAATACTGCTAGGAAGGATGAAAGAAATTCAGCCTCTGTGGCCCGTTTCTCCGTGGTCTCTGCTGCAAGAGCCAACAAGGAGCCCTTGGCTTGTTTCTGTTCATGTGCAACTCCTTCTAACCACCACTTCACCTTCTCGGTGCCATTTAGACAGAAGCTCTGAATTTATTCTGTCCTGGTTTTGCCCATCCCTGGATTCTGAGCTCACAGTGGACTGTGAGGGGCTGGTGCTTTCAAATGTAATATCAGTTCCCTCGCCTGAAGTTTCTCTGGGAATGAAAAACCCACTTGATTAAGGAAACCCTGACTTCTGAAAGCCTATCAGACTGCACAACTTTCTAAGTCAGGGCTGCAGAATGTCTGATTAAATGGAACTGTTCTCTAGAGGATTTGTCTTGCAGAAAATTAGTTTTCGTGTTCTTGGTCTGATGTTTATTAAATATTTCTTTCCTTTTTCTCTCTTTTTCAGTTTTCATCTGTAGTTTCATGGTTGCAGCGCCTATCTTTGGTTACCTTGGTGACCGTTTCAACAGAAAGATCATTCTCAGCTGTGGGATCTTCTTTTGGTCAGCTGTCACTTTTTCAAGTTCCTTCATCACTGAGCAGGTAAGATCTTTGCAAAGGCACTTTGCAGGGTGTTCTGAAAAGATGGACAATGTGTTCCTAAACAACTTTCCATCACAGTGTGCTGAAGGGGAAGGTCTCCCTTTCATGTGTATTGTACATATAGCATATCTGACCTTTTGTGGGTGAATTGTGATATGTATAACTGTGTTTCCTTGACTCTGAGAGCTGTTAGTCTTTGATCATGCATATTCATAAAAAATAACAAGTGAAACATATCTAAGCAAGAGTTTCTGTTGACATAAGGGAGGAGTTTTGAGGGAGATCCTAAAGAAAGGCTTTAAAAAAGACTTGGGAGAAAAAATTCCATTGCTATATAGTAGTTCTCTTGTCTTCTGATATGTAACAAAGGCCACTGGAGTTTGTTGGGAAGTCTGCTCGTGGCATGTGGAATGACAAAATGCATCCAGCAGTGATTTTATGCATGTGCTTTGTTTCCTATCCAACAAAGGCAGTGAAGGTGGATGACAGCATGGAGATTGGACGTAGTTTCAGCTCCTTTAACGCTAGTTGATGGATTTGTCTGGGGACCTGATGATGGAGTTATCAGGCTTGCTTAATTTTGTCAAGCTATGCACAGCATCCCTCACCTGCTTTCAGGACAGACACAGTACCCCATTTTGAGGACTCCTCATTGCATTAATTTTCTTGCCTGTCAGAGGCACTTGGAGGAAACAATGATCTGGCAGTTTCTGGGGAAAAATATCCTCTTGCTTACATCATATTATAGAGGATGTTTAATTGCTGCAGGTGGCAACATTCCTGGAGAGACAAGTCACAGCTCCTGGCATCATCAGACTGATTTCCCCAAGGGAGGCAGGGGCATTCCTCATCCTTTCTGTCCAGCTGCGTTCCAGAGATTGCAGCATTGTGGTCACACCTAAAGAATGACAACCAGGGACTAAACCTCTCCACCCTGCTCCCTCCTGCTCACTCACATGCTCGGCAGTTTCTAATACAAGAGAATTTCCACCTAAAGCGGGCAGTGGAAGTCACATGTCTGTCTGGCTTTCATGTTGGATTGATTGTTGCTGCATTTCTAAAGAAAAATGCATATGGCCAAATGTAGAAGCCTTTAACTCAGTAAATTGTTCTGGTTCCTTTCCAGAGAAGTAACATCTCCCATCTAAAGCCAAGAGGCTTTTTTCTTTTCTTTCTTTTCACGTCCTCATAACATTCTGCAAAAGCAGCTGTGATCAGAGCCCAGAGAGGGAAGCATTTTATAAAGGAGGGTTACCTACTTATAAACACTTCTTATGTTACGAACAGACATTTATGCTCAGGTTCTCATTGATCTCTCTGCCCTGTAGTTGCAAGTAGTGGAACAGTGGAACTGGACTGATGTTATCTCTGTTTTCAGAATTGATTTTCAGTTTAAGGATTTTTGACTTACTAGCTGAAGTAGTTCAGGGATTCATATATATGGTCATCAGTATAGAGAAGCTCAGAGTGGAAGTGGCATGTTGTTAGACAAAGAGAGAATTATGTTTATAAAGCTGGATTATGATTGGAATTCAAACCCCAATGTTTTGCAAGTCACCAGAGAGACAAGATCAAAATAGCTAGACCTGTGTTAATTTCCCCTGGATTGCATCAATGCTAACTCTGGACCCAAACTACAACCTTGGACAAAAACCACACCAATTCTGAGAAAAATCCCTCTGTCCTGACTTTACTGCCATCCTTGACTCTACCAGGAGACTTCTCTATTAAACCAGAGGTCTCATGCCCAGCTTTTGTTACCAGCTCCAGGAGATCATGGAAAAATTTGCAGCTGCTGCATGGATGTGCTCTACCCAGTGGCTGCAGCAGGTCGTAAGAATAATCCCAGCTTCACCTAGTTATCCCTACTGCTTTGGCATCCTTTTTGGAGGCCTGATCTCTAATTGGGAAGGCATGCCACACTGAACAAGGTGAATTCCTGAAGTGCTAATGAGAAAAAGGGTCAGATAAGAGCTGATGCAGCTTTTTTCTTTATGTAGTGACTAACTAGGCATTTTTCCTGATCTTTGTCTTCTAGGATTCATTTGAGGAGCAAAACACTGGCTCTTCTCTCAACATTTTTTCTTTCTTTCTTACAAGACAGTAAATGTGTTTGTCAGGGAGGAGGGCTAGGAGCTGAAATATGAAAAACTCTTTGCTGGCACAAATAAAAGCAGTAGTAAGACTACTGCTGTAAGTAGATAGGTACTGACATCCAAGTCAACATGAAAACACAGGGTTAGAAGGAGCAAGCTGGCACAGGCTTAGCCCTCTGAAAAACTGTACAGAGAACTTCATGTGGTGACAGCAAAAATACTGAACTAGGCGAGAGACAATAGCCATTCAGTAGAAACAGCAAACTGTGCCTCTAGGGATTGCCTTTCTTCAAATTTTGACAGTGCCTAGTGCCTCACACATGCTATGACTGTGTAATTAAATCGACTACACATCTGCATAGTTCAAATTTGGACTGTAAATGCAAAGAGAAGCTTAACAAAGGCAGAAAGCAGCTACAGAGCTGGTGGACTCAAGGCACTCAATTTCTAAAGATTTTTGGCAGTGTGATGGTAGTATTTATTCCTGGCTAAAACTGGGACACTTAAAGGAAAACAATCAAAATGCTATCATTCAAATGAATATCTAGATCATTTGTAATTTATTGTGCAAACAAGTATACAGAAAAGGACATACTAATCCTTATCTGTCCTACTGTTAAGTTGTTCAATAAAGAAATACCCATGTGGCAAGAAAAGAACATGGAGTGAGACGCTACCTCAGAGAGATGGGGTTTGATCTGGAAAAAAGGATTGGAGCACAATGAAACAGTTCATCTAAGATCTTTATCTAAATGCTATTTCATGCTGTTTGGGTTAAAAAGATACTGACTGAAAAGTGGCAGATAAAACAGGGATTTGCATGTATACACCATGCGGACATGTAGTTGCTAGAGGGCTCTGCATTAAGGTTTGTAACCACTTACGAAAATACACTTATTTATTACCAAATATCTTTGGGCTTTTAACATGGAATAATGATCATCAAATAAATGTAGAATGAATCTTTCATCTGCTAGTAGCTAGTAAATAGCTAAATAATAGGTTCTCACAAGGAAAAAAGAAAGTCAGACCAAAATTTAAGGATAGTTCCAGAGTGTATAGGAGGTGATAGTTACATAAAACAACAATGTATGAATTCCATGCATAGCAAAATAGAAACAGGGCAATCAGATACTTAAATATTAGGTTATTGTTCATGAGGTCTTAAATTACATTTAAAACAAATCAAAATAAGAAACCCAAGTAACTACCATATCAGAGACTAATTCCATAAATACACTTGGTTTCATGGTTAAAAATAACTAATGATAAATTTAGCTGAAGAAAATAATCAGAAGTAACAAGACTGAGATAATATTGAAAAGGTCACTTTTTATTCTGTCAAATAATGTGAATTGATAATTTATGTTACTGCACATTTTCTCTATAGAAAAATAAGAAATGAGTCCTCCACTTTGTCTCTGATGCTTGGACATTTCTGCTTTATAACACTGTTCGGCACTTACTAAAATAAAAGTTGCTTTAAAAACTCCTTAACAAACTTGTTCATTAATCTAAAATTAGTTAAAATTGGTACACGTTTAGACATATCTCTAGATTAACTCTGTTTATAGAAACTCTGATAAAGTGTGTATATATCTTAATTTGTATTTTGTAAGTACAGACACCTGCTTAGAAATTACCTCACTTTATGCATGCCTTTTAATCAGTCCTGCATCTGCGGGTACACAAATTTTTGGTATACTTTCACCTGTAAAACCCTTCCTTGTGTGGTTTTTGGCTTTTGGCAAGCACTGGAGAAAACATTTGCTGGTTGTTGGTTCATATGCCATAATAAATCAGCCAAAAAAAAGTGAGCTGCTCAGTATAGAGTCATAGCACAAAGAAATGTATGCAATCTCCATGCAGGTCCTTTACCACGATGCATTTCCATCCACAAAAGCCGAATATGTGTCTGTCTTCCTCTGTGTCAGTATAAAGTCTGATTTAATAAGTGACCAGTTTTTTTCTCTAGATAGCATTTTGATGAGCGTAAGGCCTGATTGTCTGTGTTGCAGCTGATCATCTTGAGCCAGTTTATATCCCAGGATGTCATTGGAAAGAGTCTGTAATCCCAGTTGCACCATTTATCTCTTTCTGAACAGTTTTACGTGAAGCAACTTGTTTATCAGGAGCCATCAGGCCACGGGCTGGGAGTTTGCTTCTGGCTGCTTGGATATCCACATCTATTAGTCATAATAATAGCTCTTACAGGTGACTGCTTTGGCCAGAAATTTGTCTTAGATGAAACCCTGCTTTGGTGCTAGCTTTCTTACCCCTCTTAGCTCAACTTCTGAGAGATCAGGACTCCTCTCCCTCGTGGACAGACACACTTCTTGCTTTAAAATACTTCCTACCTCCAAGCTCTTTTAAGCAAGAAAGAGCTTGGAGATGGAAAGTTGTAGACTGTTCTCCAGTCTTGTGAAATACTGCTATTTCCCATATAAATATCTCGAATAAAGCATATTTCTGTGTAAAATGGATGCTGTTTTACAGATGAGCAAAGTATTCTGCAAAGTAGTTAGGCTCCGCTGGGCTGGGAGACCAAGTGTACCTAATAATCAGCCAGACCAGGCTGTGGTAATGTGGGTTTACTGGGAGACATGAGAGCTGCAGATGGTATAAAGTTTGGAAATGGAAAAGCAAAGACTTAACAATGTAAACCAGGAATGTGCTTTTGAATCCTCCAGTTCTTGATAAATATTTCTGTTTAAATGTTGATATAGCTAATATGGTAAAACATTTTCCCTGCCACAGCATGTTAATCTGGATAGGTGTTTCTACTAGTGGTTTGGGTTTTTTTAATTATTTTTATCTCTGAAAGAGGAAGAAAATAGTCCACTGTGGAATTCTAGTTAGCCTGCAGCGCTTGCTGAAGTCCTGTCTTTCAGACTTGCCAGATGTGTATTTATTTCCAAAGCTTGTCTTTCAAGGAGTGCTAAAAGAGAAGTAACGAATTATGTGCAGTATGAAACAAATGGTTAGCTGGGTTAATTTTAAAAAATGTAAACATAAACCAACCCCATCCCCCTACACATGATGATTCGCTCCAAGGGGAAAAAAAAAATAAAAAGCGCCTTTAGCCTTATGTGCTGTGGCAGAAGTTGTACTATAAAACATACAGCTTCTGTTCCTTTGCTTCCACTGTGTAAGATAAATCCACAGTTTGAAAAACAGAAGCAAACAAACTAAAAGCCCCAAGCTGTTGCTTTGTATGTAAGAAGGGTACGTGTGTGTTATCTTTGAAGTCACCATGAATTACTGGAATGTTTATATCCCACTGTTCCATCCTATTATTCTTGAGCAGAAGTCTCTTTTAGAAAGAAGGCAAAAGAGATTCTCCCAGCAACGTTGTGAAGTCTGCGGCACACGCATTCAATCCCTTCCCTCATGGGCGATTCCTGACAGTTTGTGTGGCCATTGCAGAAATTGGTGCTGGAACTAACAGGGGGAGTTCATGGACAAAGGCTGATTTTTGGCTCTGATGTGTTTTGCCAGCCTTTAATGTGGTGCTGGAACCCTACAGATGAGCATATGCTGCTGACATTTGGATTTCTGCATGCTTGCCCTTTTGCTAGGCTGCTCAGGAAAAATATAGTCCGCTGCATACTCTCTTATCACAGATGAAGAGATTAGGGTGGGTAATATATTACAGTAGTGTTGCTGTTCTATCTGCTAGTGGTGTCAACAGTCAAATTACTAAGTGCTGCTCTTATGGCTGTACATGTAATGCTGGTGTAGTGCCCTGCTGCACCACCTGGTAGCTGTAACCTACTGCTTTGCCTCTGCTCTGTTAAGATGAGACATAGCAATTTATATATTCTTCTATATGTTCTATATATTCTTCCCCCACTGCCCTCTGCTATCAGGGCTCCCTCACCACCACAGGAGAGCTGTTGTGCTAGGGGCCGAGGATCAGTAGGTACCGGGTGAAGGAGGGTGCTGTGCTGGACTTAGGCGGCTCTGAAGACCCAGAAGAGAGGGAAAGGCTAAGGGTTCTCATCTCCACTTTACACTGCACAATGAAATTCTTTGTGGACTGATTCTGCCTCACTTTCCCTCTCCCGTATGTCTTAAAGCATTTTTTTGCATTGCTTTGAAGAAAGGTAATTCCCACAGCTTTAGAGCTGCTTCCCCTCTAAGCCGCATGCTGTGCAAAAGGCTTACCTGCACTGCAATATGCAGGTGATGGCACTGCCCGTCAGGAGAAGAAATGAACCTGCCTCAGGTCTGGTTATATGTACCTACACCTGTGTCGGTGCTGGAGATGGGGATGAGACCTCCAAAGCTGCAGCTCTTGGGAGGTAGGAATTGTCAGGTTCCTGCAGCAGTTCTGCTGTGAGAAACTGTGTTTTCAGGGCTACTTGACTCTCCACCTCTAGCTAGGACTAGATCAAGATGTAACAAAATCCATGCTTCCTGGACAAGGAAGTATGAGAGATCCATGCTTCCTGGACAAGGCAGTATGAGAGTTTCTATGGGAACTGAGAGGCACCATTTCTTTAACCTCTGCCCCCCCCCCCCCCCCCCCCCGAAGGCTCCTACTGCTCCTTCCCAGTGCTATTCACAGCACTCTTAAAAGTTCTACTGTGTTGCATGGTTTTTTTATACGGATTACATGAGGTGTAGGAAAAAAATACAGTATTGCTTTTTCCTTCAATAATGAAGCATTGCCTAAGCTGGTCTTAAGAGATTCCGGGTATCTGTCAAGTCCGCTAACATCTTCAGCACTGCTGATATCAAATACTGTATGGGAAACTGTTCTCATGTAAGAGCAACATCTTCTCTTGCACAGACCCGTGTAATGATTTGAACTCTTGAATCTGGGGTCCTCATTGTTCCCTCAGATTTTGCTGACCTAGGACAGAAGAGGTGGGAAAAAAATTTATGTAGATGAAATAGTTGCAGCTTTCTGCAATGGAGTACAGGATTACTGTCATGTGTTTGTCTCCTAGCTGCTTTATATTCCTACCTTGTCCCCTTCTACTTGTCCCTGTTAAAAGGAACCTATAAATGAAAAACAGGTTAGGGTGTTCTCAGAGCATCAACCCCACAAAAGCCAATCTATGAGGAGGCTTTTCCTAGGTGTTAGAAAATGAAGTGGTGTATTTTCTGCTCTGAGTGTTGTTTTTTTACCCTCTGGTATCTGCATCTATATACCTGTAAAGCATTTGGGAAGGGTTATTGAAAACACAGCTGGTGATGGCTACCAGGAGAGACACAGAGCATAGTTCCAAAGCTTACTCAGAAAGCTTAATCATGTGATAAGAAAAATGAACTGCAAGAAACTATCATAAGGAATAGCTCTACCATACATTGTATTTCTTGTCTGCAGTGTGTTTGGAGCAGGATCAGTTCTGCTTTCCCCTCTGGGACCCGAGAGCTGTCAAGGTAACACCCCCAAGTCCCATCTTCCCCCAGGTAGGGTCTGTCTGGCACCACATCCCAAACTTCTCCAGTTGTCCCAGTCATGTGCTGTTCTGATCCTAAGTGTGCCTCCTGCCCACTGCTTCCTGCTTTTGGGTCATTCATTGCTCTGAAAGCATGCAATATCTGAATCAGACACTGTGGATGCTGAAAGAAGAAGAGGTGTTTCTGTTGCTGAGTGTCATAACTCACCTGGACTGACACGTGCTGCTGCAGAGGCTTCTATTGCTAGTTCATTAAAATGAAAGCAGCAATTTGCACCGAAATGTCAGGACTGTTCCTCAGAGCTCAGGC
Organism: Falco cherrug; assembly: GCF_023634085.1. NCBI lineage: Eukaryota > Metazoa > Chordata > Aves > Falconiformes > Falconidae > Falco > Falco cherrug. The sequence continues at coordinate 104,741,899 of NC_073697.1, read as the reverse complement.
TGTTTCTAGAGCAGGTGGACAGAGGTTTGTGCTGGGAGAGTATAAAGAAATAGGCTTGAGGCTTAATGCTCATTTGCAGTGGGTCTCAGTGAGGGCTCCCTCTAATTGCCTACCCATTTTCTGGACAACCGTTAGTTATCTAGGTTACTGGAAGATGTTGAAATCGTTATCATAGGGTCTGTGACTGTGGTTCTGATTCAGCTCGTCCTTTGGGAGTCTGTGGGAAACTTTAGTGTGCCTTTGTGTGAACTGAGTCACACCCTACACCTTTTTAAACCAATACGCTTACATTTGATGCTGTTTCATCAGATCATGAAAATGCCTAGAGAAAACAGCTGGGGACCGTAGTGCCAGCGTGAAAGATCTTTACAGGCCAAAGACCTTTACAGTTTTGTCTCATTTTTATGCAGAAACTGGAATTTATAGTCTCTAGGTTGAAGCATAGGAAAGTTCAGCCACTATGTCAGTTAATGGATGGTTTGGAAGCAACACCTGCCTGTAACTATCATCCTGCCTGTCCTGCTTTTATTGTGCCCGAGTAGGAAATCTCACCTGGGTCACTTATTTGCTGAGGAGTCAGAGGGAAGAAGGCATATTTATTTCATTGCCAGGCTGTGTGTGTCTTGGAAGCGTTCCTTCTTCTTGTGTTGTCTATTAAAGTGTATATTCTGCTTGTCATACTGCAGCAGAGGCCTAACCCCAGAGCATGCTGATGGAACACAAAAAGGACGTCTTATTGCTTCAACTCTGTCTTACTGGAAGACCCTATAAGGCTTCAGCATTATGCTTTGTAAATAATTATTACAGCATCTTAAGCTCATCCTCATTCAAAACATCCGAGGAATGGAAGAAAGGGAAAATGCTCCTTAAATAGAATGGAATTGAATTGGCTGGGGTGGAGGGAGGAAATAAATTAAAAAAAGAAAGTAAGTAGTGCTGCTTGTAAGTTTCCAAGCAAATGTTAAAATATCGAGTAAGGAATTCCAAAATTTCCTATCAGTTTAACGTGATCCTTGCAGCAGTAGTTGTGATCTGAGGAACACAAGCCATTCCTGATGCGGTGCTCCACTGCTGCATAGTTGCTTCAGTAGTGGGAAAGCCTGCCTTGGTCAAACAAGTGCAGAAGGCAAAGCAAGTTCCTTTGGAAATAAGCTTCCTAGGTAACTATGTATTGAGGGTATCGAAGAGATGCCAAGTTGGTGGTGTGCTTTGCTGGGATGTTCAGATATGGGTCTGGAGAAGCATTACCGTTTGTTTAAGGCTGTAAGCTGACATGGATGTAAATAAGGCAGCTTATGGCTTGTGTTCTTGAGGCTGACTTGAAAAGAAGCATGATGCTTCAGGAGGGTTTGGTTAATGATGCCTCACAAAGAAAACAGTGCATTCAACCCAGTTTTAGGCTCATTACGAAGCCTGGCAACAACTTTGTATTAGCAGGGCCTTGGTGGTTCTTGAAGGTTGTGCATATCGTCCTGAAAAACAGGGTGCAAGAGAGAGGGAGTGTTGTTCAGCCTCTGGCTTGCGTTCAGATGCAAAAGTATGGATTTGAGCCTTTCTTTACTTGAGCTCTTGGTTGCCTACAGCTACAAAAGCTTCAGTCATACTAGAGGCAGTGTAAGCGCTTCTTCAATGGCACACATAATGTGGCCACCCGGGTCATGCACAAAGGCTGAAAAAAGGACCATTGTGTTCTGAGAAACGTGCAAATAGTGTGAAGATGGGAAATACATTATTGTACCAGGTGCTACATTAGTCTTTTGGAGTATAGACGTTTCTTTTAAATTCATAAAGTTCACATGCTACACAAAACACTGCATTTGCAATTCAGATAACATTGAATTAGAGTACTAATCTCAAAGCCATGTAGTAGATTTTGAGCTGGAAATCCCTGGGAATGGTGCTGATCATCATGTCTGAAAACATGATTGACCAAGTCTTGTGAGGGGATAGTGACAAAACATGCAAATGCATTTAATATAGTTAAAAAGGATTGTCATTTTGTCAAATAGGCTGGATTTAGAGAATGAAATGAAGCTACAGCATGACAAAACCTTGCCAATTAATAATGCTTCAACAACAGCTATTCAAAGATCATGAGTAGGGAGAAGCTGCTAGGTAGAAGGAATTGGTAGATGCACCAGTTTCTCTCTGGAAATGTGATGCTAAAAAATGAGACATCTCTCAGATGTAAGCCAAACTTACTGCAAATTCAGCATTCCTCACAGCACTTGGATGCTTCTGGATCTTGATTGAGTCAGTGAGCCAGAGAAGTGTGAAACATGAATGCAGAAAGAAAAAAATTCAGAGTTTGGAATCTTTTGGATGGTTTTTCAGCAAAGTTGCCTAAAAGGTCTGACCTCCCGGTGTACTTAAAATTTTAGCACATGCAAAATAAAACATGCCAAGAATCAGTAGAACCGACAGCACAGGGAAAGTTCCTGAGACTACAAATTTGTTCATGGTCACTTCATTTAAACCTCTTCATGGACTCTCCAAACTTGTTCTACCCTTGAAAATGCATATACTTAGGGCAAAACATTCACACCAGAATGTCTCAGTCAGTGGGGTGATGCTTCTTTCAAAGGGTGCTGAGAAATCATCGTTTCTGCAGTTTCAGGGATAGGAACGTGGGGTTGTGCTCTCCAAGAAGCAGAAACATCTGCTGGATTTGACTGAATTTTGGTTTAAGAGCTGATCCAAACCAAGGAGTGTTTGAGCCAAGACAGCCCATAGGGTAAATGCGGTTAGATCTCACGTGTTTCTATAGATATCAGTGAAGGTGGAGGTGTTAGTGTTACCTGTAACCATTTGTTCTGAAAAGTCTGGTGTCTGTTTCTCTCTGGGTTCCTTGGATTCAGTCTTCTCTTGGGACTCATCTGTGCTGGAACACAGCAGCCTGTTACTGCCTTTGAATATTCTTTAGTATTGTGTACACCAGGCCATATTCCAGCTGTTAGTATTTGAAAAGCTCTTGTGTCAAGCAGCTTGCCTTGTTTCCACAGTTGCAAAAATACATTGTAGTTCTCCCCATCCCTATTTTTGTGATCATGTTATGGTTGTCTTCGCACATCTCAGGTAGGGAATGGTGATAGTACCTAATGCCAGAGATATTTGTTGCAAGTGCTGGTAAGCGTGTCCCATCTGACTAATCTGGAACAAAAAACAACAGTTTGCTTCTGACCCAGAACTATTAAGGTTCTCAGGGGAAGAGTTTTGGAAGATGCAGTCTGGCCGAACTGCATGTAATGGTTTTCTAACAGGGATAAATGACCACTATTTCAGCCATGTGAAGTGCTGTGGTCTCCTCAGTGTCTTACACTTTCAGCCACAAGGATGAAAAGGAGTGCTTTAACTTGATGTTCTAGCAGGCACTGGTAACATGGGGCTCTTTATGATCCCTGTGATTTATTTGAAAATGTTAGCCTTTTTCTTTAAGGTCTATTTTATAAGTAGTTATGCACAGGGCACTCTGCTGGATGGTGTTCTGGTGAATAAGCAAGCTAATCTGTTACATTCCTTCCAATTACATTCCAGACCCCTGTCATTAATGCAATATTAATGACCAAGAAACTAAATTGAGAAGAACATAAATCCCACCATTTGAGTGTCATGTAATATTTTTACCACAGGCAGGTCAATCACATGAAAAGCCCTTCAATTAGTAAGCTGAATGCTGCTTTGTCTTAACTGAGGCAATTGTCAGGACCTGGTGGTGCTGCTTCATCACCCAGGGACTTGTAATTACGTTACCTAATTGGATGGAGAATAAGAATTGGGCTTACTCTTTTTTTTTTTCTTCTTTTTTTTTTTTCTTCTTTTTTTCTTGTTTTTGGTTCCAAAAAATGACTGAAAAGTAGTAGAAGAGTCTCTCAGGACTGCCACAGGTTTGAAGCAAGGGCAGTGTTGGGAACTTGGATTCAGATGCTGCAATTTTAATGCTGAAGGGGAATTGCACATTCAAAATTTGCAAGCAGCTAAGAAAATGCTGAATTTTGTACATGCAAACCACACAGCAGCTCCCTGCTGGCTCTGGGAAGTGCTGTGGGAGTCTTGCTACTTCCAGGGTCGTTTTGGTTTTGTTCTGTTTTCTCCAGAGTGCTTAATTAGGTGCTTCACTTCAGAGCCTATCTGTAGGTATCCAGTTGTTAAACACTGATTGAAGGGTGTGATGAATGAAAAAGGAGTATCTTACAAGCTTTATTGGTTATTTTTATGTACAAAATAATAATATAAATATCATAAAATAAGGACACTTTAATCAGCTAGAATCTTAGATGCATTTCCAAATAAAACTTTCCACATTCAATTAAGTGTGTCTGAACAGATCACCTGGGAGCAGTAAAGCCATTAACAAATACTAGAGACAATCAAAGGAAAGGTGAGTGGACTTTGCTTCATCTCCCTCGCTCATTTCTATTATTAAATATGTATTTTGTTCTCTTTCTACTTGTTGTAGTCTCTCTTCTCCTTGCAGGGCTGTGAATACCAGCTGAATTTTCCCAAAAGGGAGTTGTTCAAAGGTGAGGTGCTTAGAGCTGAGAATTGGTGGGACGCTTAATGCATCCAAATGAGCTGAAGTTCTGAAGTGTTTGACATAGTGTAAATGGGTGCTGTAGAAGAATCAGAACTGCTTTAGAAGCCATGATGTAAGTCCATCCTAATGGCAAAGGGTTTGTATATTGACCCTTGAGCAAATGATTAATCAAGTATACTAAGGTTTCAATAACTCAGTAGCTTGCTATTAAATCTTGGTATGATGTAGTGGTCTCATCTGTAACATGCTTATAACCTCTAGTCAGCATATAATAAGCATGTGTGATTGAAAAAAAGGTGAATATGTGAATAAAATGTATGAATACTTGAAGAAAGGTCCAGGACATTTTCACTTTAGTGTTAGTGACGTCCCTGTCAGAGTTCAGGGGAAGGCCTTTGGGTAAGAGAAGCATCCTTTGTTGGACACCAATTTATAAACTTGTATACTTGTCATGCCCAAGCAGCCTTAAGGGAAAAAGAGTGAAGAAAGCCAACACAGTAGATGCGATGGTGTAACAGAGACATGGTAGATGAGATGGTATCTGCCATGTGGATTTAATTGGGAGTTTAAATAGTTCACCTTTGCTAGAGTGGCATCGTCACTCTAGGGCTGTGCTTCTATCCCTAGGCAGCCTGTAGTGCTGCTTTGACATCTGTCATTACCTGAGAGGAGGCAGTAAAGATGGAGCCAGACTCTTCTCAATGGTACCCAATGAAAAGATGAGGTAATGGGCATAAACTAAAATATAGGAAATTCTGTTTAAACATAAGAAGAAACGTTTTTACTGTGAGGATGGTCAAACGCTGGAACAGGCTGTTCAGCAAAGTTGCAACTTCTCCATCCTTGGACATATTCAAAACTCAGTTGGACATGGTCCTGAGCAACCTGTTGTAGTTGGTCCTGCTTTGAGCAGGGGGCACGGACCAGACTATCTCTAGAGGTCTCTTCCAGTCTCAGCTCTTCTCTGATTCTGTGATGTGCATGTAAAGGAGAAGAGCAGTTTGAAAGTGGTGATGAAAGACGGACTTAGCATCAAGAATTCAATCTGAAGGGAGGAAACCTAAATAGAACTTAAGTAGAATCCAGTGGTGATGAAAGTTATGGGAAACTTTGCGTGCGGTTGTGATTGTAAACAGGTGGGAAGTGAAAAGTAGTTATGGGTAAGTGATGACACACACACAGACGGAAGAAAAGAGAATTCTAAACCCCATCACTTCTCTGCAGTGGGCCAAATGGTAGAAGAACCAGCAAATGCAGTGCATCTCCCCCAGGCTACCGTGCCAGCATGACTCACGTCATGATAAGGGAAGAACATCTTGTTGGAGGTGAGAAGGGTAGTTTATAGTTGTATTTATCAGACAGGTAACTGTAGCGTGAACTTCTAAGTGCACTTGTAGCTCTACAGAAAACTGATAAAATACCGATAGCTCACAGTGTTGCATCAGAGGTGATAACTTATCTCATAACCCCTCATCACGCAGACTCCACACAAGCGTGTACCCGGCTAGTTGTTATGTACGCTGCCCAGAGATTAAACGTAATCAACTCCTTTTGGTTGTAGGAAATCCTGGAAACAATGCTTACCCAACCTATTAATGGGGGAGAAAATTACCAACAAACAAAACATCACACTGAACAGTTCTGCCTCTGTATTATTTTGTATTTTGGTCTCTGCTGGCAATCCCCATGAGGGATTACTCAAAATTACTTGTAGATAAAGGTAGATACTAATCTTCCTTTGTTTCTGCACAAAGATCTCCCAGACAGTAAGACACAAAATGGCCAAAATTTGGCATGAATATTCAGTTACTTAAAAGTCTGGGCTGCACTTGATAGGAAGACATGTTCACCAGTACTAAATAGGTAACCCCTCTCTAGCTCTTTACAATATTTGTTCATTTATTAGAGGAGATTTAGAACCATTCATGTTTGAAAAGGTAGGGCATATGACTGTGTGGTCCAGATCTAGGTCTGACACAATATTTCTGTCAACAGTATTCCTGTGGACCCAGGACTTGTATGCACATGTGGAAGCCAGGTGTCTTGGTTATATGTATTCAAAATTGGTAGAGCTTTAGGGGTGCACAGAGGTGGAAGATGTATTCAGGCTTATCTGTTCATCTGTTCTGCAGTAGCCTTTGTCATCCATCCAGACAGAATGGAATTTAAAACATCAACATTATTGTTTCATGTCATCTTGTCTTTTGCAATACATCAGTGTCCCTGTTTGACTTGGAAACTTTCAGATTCTGAAAGGTGACCCCGTCGTTACTGGAAGAGCTAAGAGAATTGGGGGAGTTAGTGTTTATGCAGGTGAAATACTTGCTTTTGTAAAGCCATTCCATTGCTCAGCTCTTCTAGCGACTCTCAGCTAATGAACTGCAATTTGAACTGTGAGTTTACAGGAGCCAATGCTCTTAGTCACAATACCGATACTCAGAAGCACGTTCCTGGTTTGGTTTGCATCATGGTTAATGGTACATCTTCTCATACCTGTGGTGAAGGGTGTGGTGTGTCAGCTTTAACCACTTCGATGCCTGCAAAGTGCTGATTTGGCTGGGAAAAGTGAATGGAGTGCAAGAGGCAGTGGTGTTTGCCTGGCCAGAAAATACAGTTCTGCTCAGGAAAGGCAAATGCTTGCACATGAGTGTAGCTGTCAAAAGGGACCACTGTTGTGCAGCCCTTGAATGTACATTTGAGCCCTGTGGGTTTTACTTTGCTCAGCTGACTCCTGCAATATATCAGATTTATCTGTCTTCAGTTGATCTAACTGATCGCTTGTGACTGCTGTGGTACCCTGGATGTTGTCAGTGCAAGACTCTGCCAGCTGCAGAAATACAAGAGTGTAACTGCAGCGCAACTGAGTTTGCTCTAGAAATTCAGGGGAATTCAGTCAGTCCCAGTGCTTTCTCCTTAGTTTGTTGTCATTCTGCACACATGTATTTTAGGCTTTGGGTGGCAATCCTAGCTGCCTAGTGGCAGGAATGGCCTTATGCACATCATCTTGCCAAGGCTGCAAACCTTGATCCATAGCCTTGTTTGTTGCATAATGTTTATATAACAAAGAAGGAAAATATGGCAAACCTCAGCAGTTCAAGTATGGAATTTCATGGTGCTGAACCCTCTTTTACAGAAGCTATATGTAGAATCTGTAGGAGGTTAACTCAGTATCGTCATACAGGAAAGGCTGCAGGTGCACTGGCTGTAGCAATATGAAAGATTCTACTTTTAGACCAGCAACATCAGTTCAAAACATGACTTGCACTGGTGCTGTGCACACACACACACGCACAGAAGTCATTTGTACTAGGTTGGCTTTATGTGTGATCTCATCAGCCCGTGTGTCCCTAATCTGAAAGAAGTATGTATTCAGCTATTTTTATGAGACCCTTACAAGCTACTTCACATTCAAATGCAAATACTTAATAACTGAAGCTTAAGGATCATATGATTCTTTAGACAGTAAATCTGGTGGTTCAGAGTTGTACACATATTTGGCAGATTATAGGTTTATCACTGACAGCTAATCTTTTAAAGAACTGTGGCTTAATTCCTTTTGTTAACTAATTAAAAAAAAAGAGAAAGAAGTTAAAGCTGTAATTAGAGCTATTAAAACATGTATTACTCAATCAGTGGTCTATACAGCTAGGATAAATGTATAATTAGGAGGTTTGTCCAAACATGATTAAAGCTAGTCATGTGTCCTAGGCCATCAAACATTTATGTGTGCCTGAGACTGAGAGTGAAGTCAGTACGAAAATGTGAATATAAACAGTGTCATACTTTCTAGAGAAAATACATGAACTGTCTTTTGGAGTATTATAAATATTTAACTCAAATCATAAAAGCTTTTTTCAGATGAAAATTCTGGAAGGGTTGTGTCACACCCATAGCTTCTAGTCGATAATGTCACTGGCAACAGTGACCAGACCAGGTCCCATCTGACGCTGTGATCTGTCACTGTTGTTGTCTAGGGTTTGCTGGTAGTTTAAGAAATTTGGGTTGGTAGGTAGAGTAATTTCTATTAGCAATCGTCACATTCCCTGAGGCACAAGGATTTGTATCCCTTCCAAAACTCAGGTCTATTTTGGCGGACTGGGTTTCTTTTGTGTTTGGGTGGTTAGCCCTCAAATCACAAAGTAGCAAATTGTTCAGCTTTAGAGCTAGAGCATTTTTTTCCTTCCGTATAGTTAGGAGATGGGAGGAAGAAAGCAGGTCCGTTGACCTTTTCTCCCTCAAAACATACGTATGAGTGATTTCTCGGTGCAGTAGTCTCTGGCGATGGCATCTCTGGAAGGGAAATTCCCAGGAAGGCTGTAGCAGTTCTGGGTCTCAGTCAGCCACCATTCTTTCCATATGTTGATGGTTTACTGTATACTAGAATCCTCCCTGGCTTGTGTCTCATCAGCCCCTGCATGGCACATACAAATTGGAGAAAGGGACTCGGAGCACCTTTGCATCCTGAATTGCCCCAGGTTTCTGCCGTACAGGCATTCAAAGAAATCCATCTCATCTCTACAATCCAGGAGATATTAACAGCTCTCACGGAGGTGCTGGCATCTGTGATGTGACTGCTAACCAAAATTAAATACATAAATAAATTGTTTGCTGTAGTAGCTCTTTGTTCCAAAAAACTTTAGTTGCGAGCACTGGCCCAGAGAAAAAGACACTGAAGTATTGGGGTTGGTGGGCTTAACCTGTGGAAAAGGAATAAGCTCAAGTGCTGGAAGCTGACTCCTGCCAGGGTGAGAACTATTTGCACAGATGAACAAATTACAGAAGAGTTCCAAAGTAATGTAGAAAGGAATAAGCTTCTTTAATATATATCAATTTCTGCTTCGGGAACAGTGAAATTCAGTTAGAAGTCTTAGCTGCCTGTCTGTACTGCTTTTAGGCACAGAAAATGTAGAGAAGAATTTGGCTGATGTCAGCCCGGTTTGTCTCACTGAGACAAAAACTGCTGAGAATCTTGGGGTAGGACAGAGTGGAAAAAGCACTTGGGGGGGAAATCGAGTGCAGAGGGAATGGTAGCAGTGCCCTGCTACAGCTGTGGAGGAGAGCAGCACTTCCTCTGCCTGCGTAATTGCCATTTGTTTCTGCTCGTTGTCATGTTCACATACACTCAGAGAGGGAGGGAGATGTTCATATGGGTGTATGTCTACATAAATAGACAAAAAATAGCAGTTGTCTGTATTGTACACATCGTGGTTTTAGGACTAGTTTCTAAGTGGTTTATGGTATGTCTGTGATCCAAATGAGTAGCAGCATAAGAATTTTGGAGTTGTTTTGTTGTTTGGTTGGTTGGTTGGTTTTTTTCCTATATGAAAAATGAAAAGATTAGACCTCTCTCAGAAATGACTTTTCATCTTGGGGAGTTACCCAGCCGTCCTTCTTCAGAGATGACAAAAACATAAGTTTTGACTGACTGATTAGAGATGGAAGATTGGGGGTCCTAGCTTGCTGTTACAAATTACTGCATAATTTTATTCTATAGGTTCCAGTAGGATGCATGCTAGCCAAAGATCCAGCAGACATCTTTCAGTAGGGTAAGAGGAGGCATTAGCTCTTTAGAGCTCCAAAACTATGCACAACGTAGAATAGGCTATAAATAATTCTCTAATATTTTTTCAGATTTTTGTATGTTTTGCCTAGTTGTTGCACCTAAACAGCTGCGTGGTCCGTAGTCTTGTGTATGTGATCTCAGAAAGGCAATGCCATTCATGTCTTTGTGTAGCTTATGCTTTTGTAAGACTGCTTTTATTGCCAACTGAAATCAGAATCTCTTGACTTAAATTTGGATACTGCAGCTTCAGATAACATAGTTCAAATATTAAACAGGTATTTGGAGTATGTTACGTATGGGATGAGCAGGGAGGAGGATCTGAGGAGGAACTGGGGGAGAAGAATGAGCTTGTTGCTTGCTTGCTTCAGGTGATTTTGTTGTGCTGGGACTCCGATTCAATGGTCTGGATGGAACCAAGTCACTCTTAACCACAATAGGAAAACTTTGTACAGTTTTCGTGCTTTCCACAAGCGTTGTTAAGAGGAGCCTTATAACACCATTATTTGGAGAAAACTCCTGTCCAGTGCATTCACTGGGAGTGATGCTGGCTGCTGAGCACAAACTTGTGTCATTTTTCCGTACGTATTTCAAAATTGAGGAACATCCAGTACATTTGCAAGGTCATTCTACAGGTGTAACTAGCACTGTCTTAATACTCATTCCAGGTCTGGCAGATGACTGTTTTGCCTGTCACCCTCTCTGTGATGCAGATCTGAACCTTTTAAGAAACCAAAATCATGCTCCAGTTCCCCCGCTTTCTAATTCTGCGTGACTAAGTCATTCAGCATGTTATAAATACTGTTGCTCATTCCGAATACATTGGTTACCTGTGCACCAATCATTGTCAGCATATTTCTGCAGTGGAGTGGTTTAGCATTGGGTAATTGGCATAAATTAAATTGCTTGAGTCACAGTATTGCCCTTTTTTGCATACACCCACGTGTGTGTTACATATGTGCATTTTATGGGAGATATATGAATGATAGCAGCAGTGCAAACGCCCTGCCAGCAAACAAGGAACTTGCATATACTCAGAAAAGAGGTATTGATGCAGAATTTATGTCCAAATAAGAGGAAGTAAAGAGCGTGCAAAAATATTATTATTTTTTTTGTCGTACTGTCAGTTTTGTCTGCTGATGGATATATTTATGACTGAGGCACATGGCTTAATGTCTGTGTGGTGTTTTCTGTATCTGAGAGCTCTGTACTCTGGCTTAGCTTTGCTGTAGGGCACAAAGTCACTTCCCTACAACTCAAATATTTCCCATCTGAAGAAGGGGAATCGATAATCGCTCGTGGTTCTCAAAGCATTTTTGTGTTTAAGGACATACCATAATCCCTGCTGTTCTTCTTAGAAATGATCTACAGAATAATCACAGCAAATTGAGGATTTGTAGAAACAGATCTCCCTGTGCTTACGGTTTTCTGCAATTGACTGTTTAATTTGCGCACCTGCAATTACTTCTGGGTGTAGCTCAAGCTGCATAGATGTCTGAGAACCTGATTGTGCTCATGTATCAGGTATTTAGGCATCAAAGTCTTGTGCCTTATGCCCTCACGCAGCAGCACCCAGAAAACTGCAAGTGCAGTGAAAGAGGTCAGCTTGAAAATCAAGTCCTTGCAGTTTGCAGAAGTGTTGGCTGAAACGGGCCACGAAGAAAACTCTGTTAGATGAACCGTTCCTTGTCATCCATTTTCGGCTGCATGGTGGTGAATGTGAAGTCCATTAATGCTCTGGGCAGCTTAATGAATTTTTCAACCTGTGCCATTGCTTCGCATGGCTCCGAGTCGTTCACCGGGTGGTACTGCTGACCGAGCACACCAGTGTTCCGTGGTTTGCCATAAAGCTCGCCTCTTATCTCTTGGAACTCTGTGCATGGCACCTCGGATTGTAACCGGAGATTTTTCAGAGCTGTTCAGTGTTGGCTCGTTCTGCCTTCCCGCTGTGAGGGGGAGAGCCCTGAGATAGGTGCTTAGCACCTTGAAAAAATTCCTTTATGCTGTAGCTTCTAATGAAGGAAAAATAAATTATTTTGGGGGATGGCTGGTTCATCTCTTTGCACAGCTGTGAAGAATCTTTAGGATTTCACCAGTCTTAACTTGTCCCTTGGCGTGCTGGGGAGGCTGGGGCTGTGCTCAGCAGGTATTGCTTTTGCTGGGTCCCAGAGCAGGATTTGCTGCTCCCCTGCCTTCCTCCGTCAGTGCCGTCTTGGCGGCGCCTGGGCTTAACAAGAGCGAGCTGCAGCCTGAGAATAAACTCAGGGTCTTCTGACTGTATTAGAATCTCTTCTTCAGTGTTGCTGTGTAAACACATATTATTATTACTTTTCATTCACACCTATAAATCTTCCCCCAAAAATATAGTTCCTTTCCTCCTGGCAAGAGACAAATGAAAGGAGTCGGAGGTTTTAAAAAGAATTGATGCATACAAAAGGATCACGTTCCAGTTACATGGGTTTATATTTCCCCATTTGCTCAGATTTCACTGTTGTCCATCCTGAATTTAAAAAGACAAGGGGAGACCCGCTAACATGTTTCATTTCTTTTCTCAGTATTTTTGGCTTCTTGTGCTCTCACGAGGTTTGGTTGGCATTGGTGAAGCAAGCTACTCCACTATTGCACCAACCATCATAGGAGACCTTTTCACCAAAAACACAAGGACCCTGATGCTGTCTGTTTTCTACTTTGCAATCCCTCTTGGCAGGTAAGTGACATAATGCTTCTTTCATCTGGTTTTGGCTTTTCTCTTAAAGTAAGCTCGCACAGATCGCAGGTTGTTAATGGTGAAAGTTCTTCTGTCTTTGGTTGGAATGATTTAGACAGGAAGATACTGTGAGCAGTGACTAATTAGTTGCAGGAATTGGATTTTTTTTCTAGCCCTGTTACTGGTTCACTTGTGACTTTTGGGAATTAGTGGGAAGTTTGATATTTGTTGGGTTTTGGTGTTTGGTTTTTTTACAGCAGTGCCACTGAAACAAAATTTTTTAGCATTGTTAAATTAAACTATCATTTCGGATAGTCTTATATCGGTTCTCTGAATTGTTGCTTCGGTTCCTGTGAGGTCTAGGCCTCCTTTAAGTAATGTTTCAGGTTACTGTGAAATCAAGATCTCTGAAGACACTAGGCTGAATTTTTAAAAGTGAGCAAATGGGTACCTGCTTCTGTGTGACAGTCTAGGTATCAGAGGTTTCAAGAGGAATATGCTATATAATATAAACAAATTGAAATTTTGACTTTGAAAAATATTTTTACTTTAAGCTCAAATTCTGCCCAACCTTGGATTTGGCCAATTGGACTAAGTTTGGAATATGCAACTAAGCCAATCTTAGATGACTTGCGAGTTGCGGTGGCCAGCCCGTTCTAGTGCTATTGCCACTGAAACAACGATTAGGAGAAATTGTGAAGTCTAGTGTAGACAAGGCTGAAGGGAGAAACCATAATGATAGTTCACACTCAGTCTTGAAGCAGAGTAGTGGCAGACAGCCCAGCCCACGGATGCCTGATGAAAGCAAGAGACACTCAGATTTGGAGCAGTTGTTTCCTCCAGCATTTTCTTTCAGTTGAGTCCCCTTATCAGCCCACTGCAGTATCACATTGTTGGGACAGCAGGGAATTTGTGATTAGTTTATTTTTGTTTTTTTCTTTTAAAATAATGGCTGACCCTGTATTGTGAGGTTGTAGGGGTGGGTTCACATAGCTTGCATACCGACTCCCAGAGCTGGAGAACATCCTGTGCAATAGTGGCATTGTGGGTTCATTTCCAGCAGGGAAAACAAGGGCAGCAGTTTAATCCCCCCAACTCAGGGAAAAACTTTGGGGTTTGGGTGGTGCATTTTACAAGTTAGAGCACTCATCCCTGAGATAAAACTCACAAACATCCCTCTGCTCTTGAGGAAAAAGAGATAGCCAAGTCCTTAACTGGTGAACAGGATATTTTCCCAAGAGGACCAAGGATGCCAGATATTTGCATGGAGAACTCAGCAAACTATGGCTAGCATGAAATGACAAATACTCATCCTGTTGAGCCTGATTCTGGGGCTTCATTATCTTAATATCCAACAGAGGTGTGGATCCATGGTTTGATTTTGGGGCCTGGGGCCCGTCTGTGGAAAAAAACCAGTTTTGGGTTGGTGATAAATGGCAACCTCCAAAGCTTAGCAGGCTGTTCAGTGAAGGCATGTGGTGGCTGACACCTGCCCCACAGCAGTCCTGGCAACTTCTAGCCAAGGCAAACTCAACTAATGCAGCAATTTTGGAAAAAAAAAAAAAAAAAAAAAAGGATATTCACATCCGTTCAGTTCACCTTGAAAGAAGTGTGGCTACGTTCACCTCGATCTAGTCTCCTGAGCCACCTTTTGTTACCACAGTGTAATTCTTAGCACGTAGCTGAAGGTTCTGTTGCTCCTTTATCTTCAGAGGGGATTCCCAAGCTTTAGGTCTGATGTTCTCCCATCAGATGGTCTTGCGCGTTCTTCTTGGGTTTTCTTACAAGCTTATGGAAAATGGTTTCTTCGTGGATAATTTCAATCAAGTACTATCAAATGACAAGAAAAATACTTAGTGATCGAATGTGTCATTGAAGGGCGCTTCTTAACTGAGAGCTTGAACATAAAATTGTTAAATATTCATATTAGTGCACAGAAAGGCCTGATGTAGAAATTAAATAGGGAAATTCTTTTCAAGGCTTTGTTTCCACCCAATGTAGATTGAAATGTCAGCCATAAACTTGAGAGCAGTGTCCAAATTTGCATCAGATTTGAGCATTTTTAGATCAACAGTGCTGGGAAGAGTTACTTATTAGCCACCACCTCCTTCATCCGCTGTGTTTCTTCCTGCAGGAGAAGAGACCCTAGGACACAAAATTGATCATGCCTCTTTTTTATCTCTATTTAAGAACAGCTATGACTGAAGTGCTCTGTTAAAGCTCTGACTGACTCTCGTCTTTGTATTTCTTGCAGTGGCTTGGGATACATCACCGGGTCAAGTGTGAAGCAGGTTGCTGGAGACTGGCACTGGGCGTTGCGGGTAAGCCACTCTCCTAATAACACCTTAACAGTTGCATCGGTTGATGAGTGTTATGAGGAGTTCTGTCACAAGCTCCTCAAACTGTTACGATATACAGAAGGTGAAGGATTAGGAATTACGTCTATGGATATTAGGTGCATAGCAGATGCATTCTTTAAGCAGATGGGAAAGGTATGTGGGTTTGGCTCATTGTACTTGGCTTCTTCCCTGCCTCGGAGCAAGGATTTTCCGATCACTTTATTATCAGTCAACCATGATTTCTTGATGGGGATGGGAAGATGAGGCATTGGCCTTAAATCAACTCTACAGTCTTTCAGTACCCTGCTGTCAAGAAACTCCGAGAATGGCTTCCTGCTTTGAGGAAAAAACACTTTGTTCCAGTTTCCGCTTGTTTTTCTGCCCTGAGACAGTCGGTTTCCTTCTATTTTAACCTCTTGGGACCTTGATAAATGTGTTGAAAAGATAATACACTCCAATCACATACACACAAACGGATCCTGCAGACAAAGATGTCTTGAAAGAGCGGAGAGGAAGCGTCCCAGCAGAACTGTTCTCTGACCTTTGGCGGTCTGGGTGGCATGAGCCCCCGTGAGGTGCATTCTCTGGCTCTGGCACTACATGAAGACAATGAATCTCATGAAGCTCAGGCCAACACCATTTATAACAGCAGGTGATGAAATACATGGGTTCCCATCTCAAGCAAATGTGCCCTTCTGGAACACAAGCCATTCCCTCCCTGCCCAGCAAGGGTAAGCCAAGCCAGGAAAATCACCGTGAATGGTTTGTCTGCAGCCAGGAGAGCGGAGAGTAGTTTCCAGCTGTGAACCTGAAATGAAAGGTTGAATAGCCTGCAGCTTTACACCGAGAGGATGGCTACCTCATTCAGTAGCAGAAATACTTTAAAGGGTAAAATTAACTTTTGAGCAGAGGCCAGCACAAGGAATAAGAAACCCCAAAGTCCTTCCTCCTGGTCACTGGGCTTTAATGAGGGTGATACACTGGGGCACTCTTGTGTTTCTATCTGTAAACCCCAAATGATTAATCTGTGCAAAGAAACCCTCGCTAGCGTCTTTCTTTTCAGATGAAGTCTCCATAGTTATCATGAGAAATCCAGACTTCCTTCAAGCCTGTACCCCTTATGGGGTCATAGGGGTCATAATTTCCACTATAAATGACACATTGATGCATGATTCCCTGACTGTGCAAAATTGTGGGGACTCTGACAAGCTGCACACTTCTATGATGGTTGGTATGGACAGCATTGCTTAGTTTTTATGGTCAAACAGCACATGGTGAATACTTCCAGACATCAGTGTAAAGCAGCCTCTGTCCCTGTGTCAGTTGTTATGCTATTGTGAGATGTGAAAGATTCCCCTAGGTGATGCTTCCCTCTAGGATCTCCTGTGGTCTCCAGATCCAGGAGAGGTCAGCGATAATCTGTACTTCAGGGGGCTGAAGAAGACAGAAGGGCACACTGGCAAGCGGCAGCTTTGTCTCTGGCCGTGGCAGTAATATCATTGTTTCATTGGAGCATTACTGGGTCTCGGTGGATATTGTCCCATTGGGGCATTAAGCCTTTAGATGAAAATCAAAGAGGCTTTAAATGATACGGCCCTAGAAAAGCCCAGCATTTCCATTTATTTTGCCAGTGCCGTGTCTTGTGTTCAACTGTAGTAAAGATAACTGTATCAGGCTTCATTTATCCCTGGATGAGGGATTTTCCTGAATTCCCAGTTCTGAAATATTTTTGTCTCCCCTTGCCTAGAAGAATTCTGGGTTTGTCAGCTTTGGGCATGAAACACTGCTGTATGTGTAAAGGCCATTCTCAGATTATTATTGGAAGTGTGTTTTTTTTGGAACAGGAATTTATTTTTAAAATAGCGTGCATAGAAGTGATGATAGTTCAGTGAAAATCTATGTTCCTGTTTTCCTAATGGAGCTATTTACCATTCTGATGATGTTGGAATGTCAGTGTGAAAACAAGACTCATGTTTGAAGCTTGCAAAACAGTGTGGGATCGCTGTATTTTTCTCTAGTCATTGGGAGAAAGGGTTGGAAACTCGGAAACCTAACCCTTCAATGTGTCATTTTCCTATCTTCCAGCCTGAATTTTCAGTGTCTGCTGTACACTGAGGTCATCGGAGGAAGCCGCCTGAAAATGGGAAGCCATTTGGGTTAGCTGGAAGAGGGATGCCTGTCAAGCAAGGGTTTTCAAGCCAGCATACTACCTACATCCAGAAATCTTTTACCTAGCCTCATTGCCTTTAAAAGGCTTCTGCACTCTCCCACAAACTAGTTGGTCTCTCAGTCCAGCTGGGAGTAGGGTTCCAAAGAGTTAAACAGCACTGAAGAACTGTGTTTAGATGAATCTTGGTACTTTAATAACACAAAGAAATGGGCTGCCTTAATCAGAGTATTCTCAGAGCTGCTTGCTTCCAGAGTGAGATAAGAGGTCCAGGGAATGACAGGGAGGAAGGAAGTGAGCAGATGCCTCAGTGTGCTTACGGATTCTGGCTAGCTGTAAAGAATCAAGTCACTGAAACAAAACTAATATAATCTGCTTCTTACTGACTAGTCATAGCAAACCCTCCTGACTCCTGTGCTAATTCCCTGTTCCTTTCTTGCAGGTATCTCCGCTCCTGGGAATGATAACAGGGACACTCATCTTGATATTTGTACCTGCTGCTAAAAGAGGACATGTTGAACAACTTGGGGGACAGCTGAAGGCTCGGACCTCATGGCCAAGAGACATGAAAGCGCTGATTAGAAAGTAAGAGCACTCTAGTAAAAGGCGTGCCTTGCCTCTAACGCTTAATTGGAACATCCAATGGCCTGGACTTCTTAGAGCTGTGAGACTGGAAGGTGACAACACGCAGGGAGTTGCAGGAAGTTTAGTCTGTGGACCTAGGGAAAAAAATCACGGTTATGTTTTCATGAGGCATCGACTGTAGTGACAACGATAGATTCCAGTTTTTGCTCTAACCTTTCCAAGATTGGGATCTAAGAGAGCGTCTGCTTTGTTTGGCTCATACTTCAGACAAATCAAGGCTTTTGAAGTGTAGAAATTGCTGTGTTCCTGTACTAATTGTTGTGCCACTGTTGTTCAGACGCTTAGATCCTTTTTCTTCCTTGAAAGAGCTAATGTGCTGAGGGGAAAAAGAGAGTTAAAT
This sequence comes from Falco cherrug, assembly GCF_023634085.1. Taxonomy (NCBI): domain Eukaryota; kingdom Metazoa; phylum Chordata; class Aves; order Falconiformes; family Falconidae; genus Falco; species Falco cherrug. The sequence goes on along the minus strand of NC_073697.1, from coordinate 104,723,607 downwards.
GCCAGGGCAATTTAAGAGGAGAAGATACACAAAAGCTTGCGCTACATGACAAGTTTAAATATATATATTTATACAGCCACATGTGACTGCATGCACGAGCACTGAATGTGCTTGGGTGCTTGTATATGTGCATAAAAGATCGCATGCTTGTGAGTGTTGAAGCAGCTGTACTTGCTTCCAGAAAACTCGCCTGTGCATATGCAAATACTTGCACTGGTGAATTCAGTCTTACATTGGAATTCTGATGGAAAACATGTGGTGTCCTTCATTTTTAGAGCTGCCAGCTAGAATGCCTTCCTGGTATTGTCATCCAGTCTCAAAGGACTATGAAAAGTGATGATGGTTAATATATCAATATTTATATATTACTTACTTTGGTAGTTTATCCAAGTAGTAATCACATGGTGGCATAAATGGGGAGGGAGAAGTGAAACTAGTCATCCAGATAAACAGGTGATATTACAGTGAAAGCCCCGTGGTTCACACATGATGTCTTAGTGACTAAGTACTGAATGTCTTCTGAAACAGTCCCACAAAAAAATGGTCTCTCTGAAGAGTTAAGTACATTATTATCAATGGAGCATCACTAATGAAGAAATATTCTGTGCTGCTTATTCTCCATTGCTTTGTACCTTGTCTTTTCTCTGCCCGTTGGCAAAGGTGGTTCGTATGGGAGAATACTGTGTTGTCACCAAAGCACAGGCTGCTGTCCTGGGGCTCCTGCTTTTTCACTTTTTCCACTGAACCTTCCCTTGGTTTTGCCTCTTGCCGTCTCCACAGCCGCAGCTATGTGTTCTCGTCGTTGGCCACCTCAGCTGTCTCCTTTGCCACAGGGGCGCTTGGCATGTGGATCCCTCTCTACCTTCACAGAGCACAGGTCGTGCAGAAGACAGCGGAGACCTGCAGCTCGCAGCCCTGCAGCACCAAAGATAGGTGAGCTTCATACTCCACTGCTTTAAAGAGGGGGATAAGGGGGTGAGGGCTGTACCAGAGGAAACAGGCAAGTCCCACAGAGTCAAGTTACTAGAATGTCTGTAATTTCCTCTAGGTCTTTGCAACAATGATAGGAAACGCTGGGATTGTAAACTAGGTTTTATTTCTCTTCTTCATTGCATGAAGTCAAACCAAGGCAGAAGCAATGACCTCAGCTCTGTCTTAGTTCCCAGGCCGTTAGTGCAGAAGTAGAAAAAATACTTTTGTCTTCGCCTTAGAGGATGTTTGGAGAGCTGAGAATCTGGTTTCTTAAGACCCATACTTACCTGTGATAGCAGCAGAATGAGCTGGCAGGTTGGGCAGCCACGGTGGTGGCTATAATTCAGAGGTGGCTGTAATTCAGAGGCTGGACTGGTTCCCCTAAAGGCTGCAGGGACTAACCCTGCAGGCTTTTGTTTCTGTGTGGGGAAGGACTTCAGTGTGTCAGCGTGTTTCATTGCTCCATGTACTATTGTGTAGGCTGATCTTTGCTGAAGAATGGTGCAGATCTGGGACACTTTGGTCTGGAATGCTTGATGTTATACAGTGGTTGGGTTTTTCCAGTCCCAGTTATATAATGTCACGTGCAGCACATAAACTATGAAAAGTAATTCATTGTTCTGTGCTTTACGGTGATGGCACAAACCAGAAAATGCTAAAAAAGCATTTATCCAGGTGAATAAAAGATACAAAAAACTGCCTTTTGTCAGCTCTTTCACTTTTTAGCTTGTGAGGGAAAAATGGTATTAGTAAAACCTTCTTGCTCTAGCTGACACAGTCTCATCTCAAGTAAACTACTTAGTAGTTTGAAGTACCATCAACTAGAGTGTCCAGCGGGCAGTCTCAGTCTGTTCTGCAAAAATGCAGCGAGCAGAAAATACAGCTGCAGTCTGACTGCCCATCTGCTGTTTACAAAGAGAAGTTTTCCACTCCTTGACGACACCTATATTTTGAGCTGCCCTGGAGCTGCTGTTAACGGAGTTGCCAAAGATTCTGTCTGTAATCCAAGTCCTGCACGTACAGTAGGGAGAATCCTTGACAGCTCCTGGCTCGTTAAATTTAAATTAACACATTTCAAATGTATAACCTAACAGCAAAAGAAGGCTTCTTTGAAGTCGTCTGAAGGGAGTTAGAAAGTCAAAGTATGTTGAAAGTCTCTGACATTTAAAATTTTGGTCGTTTCCTTTCCCTTAAGGTTCCTAGTGCCTGCTCTGTCCATGATTTCCCCTTATGTGATCGATGTGCAGGTTATTACTTAGTTTTGTGCATACATAATTAGCTGTACAATGCACTTTATAGGAAGCTCAGTCCCACGCAAAGAAGCAGTGTGAGCCCTTTGCATGTTGATCAATGCCTGTGAACAAGGCTGAATTTCATATGCTGTGTTTTTCTTAATCACAGGGGAAGAGTGCTAAAATCATAGGCACTCAGCGGGGAAGCTCATTTATTTTATTCTAAATTTGCAAAGCCAGTGTGCTTTCCATTAGTCAGTTTGCCCTAATAATTTGTTCAAAGACCATGCCTATTTTTGGGATAAACTCAAACAAAACCCCTGTCTCTTTTTTTTTCTTTTTTTTTTCTTTTTTTTTTTTAATAGCTTGATCTTCGGAGCAATCACGTGCTTTACTGGTTTCCTGGGTGTAATCACAGGGGCAGGGGCAACCAAATGGTGCCGGTTAAAAACCCAGCGAGCTGATCCTCTTGTCTGTGCTGTTGGCATGCTAGGATCAGCCATCTTCATCTGTCTGATCTTCGTTGCTGCCAAGAGCAGCATTGTGGGAGCCTATGTAAGTATAATCCTTTGCATATGCCAGTCTCACTCTTACTTTCTCTACCAAACTCCTTAGAAGACTGTGTGCATTGTTCCCTGCAGGAAGCCTGAGATGTTGGTCTCCTTTTTCCCCTTCTGACTGTCCTTCATTTTGCCCCTTGGCATTTTGGCACTATCTAGATGTGCCTGGAGGGAAAAGGGTATCTCGACAGCTTATCCCTGCCTACAAACTGTCATCAGAATTCAGAGCTGGAAATTTAGTGTGTGCACAGAAACCCACATTGCCCTGCCTTTGGGTTGGTCTATCTATACCTCTATCCGTACCTTGATTGCTCTTGCCCAACGTTTGGAAAACTGGCCGCTTCCCTTGCAATAAGGTAGCTGCAGTGGTGGTACCAAATTATAATTACAATGTAATCTGCCTGCAGGCATGCTTTTGGCTACCTGTAAGTGCCATTAATTTCCATAACTAGGTAGCTTGCTGCAGACCAATATTAATTACCATGTAATTTCAATTTGTTGTTATCTGTATTACTGTAGCACCTGAAAGTTCTAGTCATAGCCCACGAACCCACAATACTTGATGTTGCACAAATGCAGATTGCAATATGGCCCCTCCCTGAGTGTTTATAATCAAAGTACATAAAAAGACATCAGCTAGATCCAGGCAAATAGACTGAAGGGAAAAGGAAAAAACTCAAATATAATAATCCAGCCTCAGGCTAGAGTCTTATTTTCAGCAGTGAGTAGAAATCCAGTATATTGAAGAGGTCCTGGGTTCCCTTTCGGGGTAATAGCGAGAAACCTGGGACCTGGGAGAAGTTGTTGAATACATGAGATGGTTGGGGTAGTGGGATAATTTCTGAAAGGCCACCCTTAGCTTCCACACAGCAGTGCACACTCCACCCAGCAAGGAGAATTCATTTACAATTAACCAACCAACTAATCTATGTGTTTCCTTGTTTCTTTATATTTCTGGCACTAGCCAAGCCAGGGTTATTTTCTGGATATATATCTATATCCAGATATATATCTGCTATTGTTATGGGGGAATATGAGAAGAAAGAGTGAATGTTTAAAAACATTAAGACAGAACCAAGAATGCCTACTCTGGCTATTTAGAAAGTGTCAGAAGGAGATTCGGTCCTCTGGTTTGTGGCATGGTCGAGAACTAACCTTTGATTCAGAAAAATGATCGCCTCAGACAACCTGTAAGAGTGTGTTACCGGTTGGCAAAGCGTTGACCTCCTCTCATTATCAGCCATCCCCGAGTGAAGAGATCTGTCGCATCCCTGCACCTGCCATTCCCCTCCACCCCTCTGTGCAGCCAGACCTGTGATTTTCTCCTTTCTCAGACCTGATGACAGACGTGTTCATTCGGGGTGTTTAGTCTCTTTATGCAGAAGTGCCTGCCTTTCTAAGCTGGAAATACTGTTTCAAAAATTCTGCAACAAAAGGTGGTTATTGGTCTCATTTGAATTTATTTTTTTTTAAATAGCCATATGACTATTTTGCATTGTGTGAATATATAAATATAGATGGTATTATTTAACCAAACTTAGAAACAATTTATTTTATTATGCATGAGCAGTAAATCTAATAAAGAGTCAATGATTTGCAAAGGAAGTTATATCTGCATGCGGAGGGGGGATGAGGAATATAAGCCTGTTTGCTGATGCTGTTGGGCCAAAGCACACATCTGTTGTGGGTAGCAGTGCCTCTCCAAAGCCCTAGATTTGTGCTCCCTCCTGCTGGGGACCTGATGCATGGGAAGCAGATTAAGAGTCCAGTTAATGGTGCTGCCTGGGGAACCGGAGATCTGAACACTCTATAGATTCTACGTGTGACAGCGGGCAAGCTATTTAACTTTGTTTTGTCGCTGCAAAAATGAGAATTCGTAACTTACAAAGGGTCCGGGTAGCTTAGACCATTAATGTTTGTAAATGACCTGGAGTTAGATGATCTGTGGCCAAGCCATCCGCTACAAATTAATATAAACATACATGGCATATAAATAAATAAAAACAATGGCACACCTGTTACTGTTTAGTGTTACAGGTGCTAACCCAACTGAGAGAACAGGTCCGTGGTCTGTGTTGGAGCTACCAGTGTCTCCTAACACAAGATATTATCACAGTGGTGCTGTATGTCAGTTGTATTGACTTTTTCAAGGCAAGTTTCCAACACGAGCCCTTCTTTTTCCGTGCCATTCAATGCTACTGCAATCTTACAGATTTTCAGGGTGTTTACTTCCCTTGTGTTTCACTAGGAGACCTGTGTTGCAAGGTTGCATGATGTAGCAGTTTTTCATTACTCTCTGTTTTAAGTCTCATTGGTTCAAAATGAAGATTGTTCTCTGACTCTGGACTGGGAACACCTAGATACAGTGCTAGGACAGCATGACAGACAGTGTTACCTTCCTTATCTCAAAATCCATGATAACAGCTTGTTCTGGAAAGAGTACAGTAAAATTTATGGGTTGGTTTTCTCATCTCTGATAGCTTCCTTGATAGCCATGTCCTGGCTTTCATCCTGAAACAGCATCCTTGAGTTCTGTATGACTGTGAAAGGCAAGAGCAGTGGTCTGGTCTGTTCCCCAGTATGGTGGTATTTGCAGACCTTCTGTACTCTGACTGTCCTTAGACTTCTGTCATTGATCACACCATGCTAAAATTGAAGAGTTACTGGGTTTGGACCCCTCATTGTCTCAGAGCCTTAAAGTTATCACTTCCAAGTGTTTAGATGTGTCCCCACAAGACTGTGTTCTCTTGCACTGAGCTGTGGTAGCCACCGGACCACCATCTCCCTCCCTGCTCTAGTTAACAGTCAGGAGTTTTTAATGTCAACTGATACTGGTATCAGCTTAAATGAAGTGTTCAGCACTCCAGCAAGAATCAGCAGAGCCCTTGCTTTCTAATTTATTGGTTTGGGAGAGGGGGTTGGTTTGTTTTTTTAAAAGCCCTGCATACCCATTAGAATGATCACCTTGTCCCTTACAGGCTGTCAACTGTCTGCTCTCCTCCTCTCCTGAACATACATACTTTTTCTCCCCTGCTTAGTCCTGTCTTGCAGGTGGTTTTGATCCCTGAGGGCAGCTGCTATTCCAGTTCTGTAGCAGCCACTCCTACCTGGAGCAGGTAGGCAGTCTTCTTTTTTCCATCCAGTCTTTTCGTACTAATCCAGTAAATTATTGGCAGTGGTAGAAATGGCTGGAAGGGTGGAATAAAACAGCATTCTGTATCACTTAGCCGCCCAGGCACTTGTATTTCTATCTTTTACTGTCTTGCTTGGCTGTATAGTCCAATCAGTTCTGTCTGTTTCATTGCAGCATATAGATTTGTGTGTTGTATTCCAGCTCCTTAAAACAGCAATTTACAGATCTGTAGGTCCCACTTTTTCTGAAACACATACTCTTTGAAATGTTGGGTTTCAAACCTCTCTTTTGAAACCCATTAGCTGTATGGATCACTGTATCATACTATTCAGACATTTCAACTGCAGATTTTGCACTAGTTTAAATCTCCAAATGACTGGAGAGAGGTGCTTTGCTTTGCCTTCCTTTTTACACTCTTCCAAGTTCCTGTTTTACTTCCATTTCAACATCTATTTCAATTCCTCAAAGAGATTTTATGGTCTTGCAGAAGCAAAAAAAATCTCAGGGTAAAATCTTGCCATAGAGCTTTTACAGCATCTCAGTCTCAGCTCCAGGGACTTTCTGTTGACATGGTGTTGGTGACTTACCTGCTTCTGAGGCACTGATACTGCCCTGCACAAATTCAAGAGTGCACATGGGTGTCTTACCCACCGTTTCAGGGGGAAATACAGATAATGAAGATCTAGACAGATATGTACTTTGCAAACAGCCATGGAAGGTGTTCATAACCTGCTTAGATCTTGCTGTGAAAGCTGCTGGTGTGACCACTCTGAAACCTACTTTATTATTTTTGGGAATCAGAATTTGCTAACTGGTCACATAAGCAGAAAGACTTGAGGGGGATGCAGCTTCTGTCAGCTCATCAGAGATGAGCAACTGGACAGCAAATCGAGGTGGTGAGATATTATACAACACAGCTGGATTCGGAAGAAGATAAATCTGTAAAGCTGTAATCTCAGTGTAAAATGAGGCTTCAAAAAGTGTGTGAGGAGTCAAAACTGTGACCATTTCAGGAGCTATTGATCTCTTCTGGAGGCTGCCCTATTTGCAGTAAGCGTCCCTAGAGTCTCTCCCCAGCAAAAATGCCACATATCCTCATATGCCCTTTGCAGTGGATGAATTCATTTTTATAAATCCCCATTAGCAGCTGAAGGACAGACTTTTTTTTAATGTCAGTATCTTTTGTCCTACTTTTTGATCTTCCTCTTGTTCTTTTTTTCCTTTTACCAGTATCCACATATGAAATACGTGTTTTCATGAAAACATGTTGGGTGAAATACACATTCAACAGTTCAAACCTGGTGCATTCTGAAGTTTGTAGCATTTCAGTGATTTATGTATAGGACTTGTGCTGAATTCCTGCAGAAGGGGGCAAGCTTTACTTGCTGCGTGTAACGATTCGTATGTGTGGTACGTGTATGTAATTCGTGTTAGCTTAAGGCAAGCAGTTGCCTGTTTGCAATGCTGTATGAACAGGCAGGGCATGTCGATGCCTCATTCAGAAGTGTGATTACATCTTTCCCAAGCTTGATTTAATCTATCTAGCCACAGAACCCCAGCAACAGCAGCTGCGAAGCTGTAGTAGGACAGATTTCAGAGCAGGTCCTGAGAGCCCACCCGGGGCTCCGGGATGCTCTTGCTACACGACACGTGGCTTCAACTCCTGTCAGCCCCTGGATTCATCAGATCTGTGTTTCTTAGCTTGGCAGTTGTCATTTCCAGTGAGAGCCAAGTTCAAGGCAGGCAGACCAGTGGACAGTGGGAAAATGGGAAGAGGAGATTCCTAGCTGGCCAGCTGGGCCATAATGACTGGCTCAGACACCATCACAGAGGAAGCAGATCCAGTCACAAAAAGAGGGGATAGGGAGGGGGAACATGTGGGAAACAAAGACAATTTTAGAAACAAATAGAGGAAGCTTTCTCTGTAGGTCAATGCGTAAGACTTGCTAAATAAAGCTAACTGTTCCTGGCAGGGACATGATGGTCAGAGGGGTTTCGGCAATCTCAACCGGTGTGTGGGAAAGATGGTTGCGGTGGTCACGTCATGCCATGGCTGCCGATCCTGTAGTTCCTTCTCCCCAAATTGCACATGTGCAAGCAAGGAGGACGGGGCAGCGGCCGTGGCTGTCAGCCTGTCAGAGCTCACAAGAACACCACAAAACGACATCCGTCTGCATGTTTTCTCGGCGCAAAGCATACGGTGCCTTTCTTGCTGGCTTTGTTTCATTAATGAGTTGTAGCCTATTCAACATAACAAAAACTGAACATAAGGCAATTAAAAAGGGAATCTTCAATTACCAGAATCCCAGTCTCCATAGCTGTTATCCCCAACTACCAACAGGAATTCCAGCAGTAATGTTTTCTCTCTAGAGGCTACAAAAAGAAATGGTTTAGCTGAGCCAAAAGCAGCCTTTGGGGGGAGATATTAAAGGAGTTTCGCTTGCCTTCTTACTGGGGAGAAATGGGGGAGCTGATTTTTACAGGTCTGGTTATTTAACTAGCATATGTGTTCTGCTCTTCATAATACATAAGAGGGAAATGTGTGTGCGGAAGGTTCTCTGTCTTTTTTTCATCCTGTTGAACCTACCTTTCTTCACTAAATCGTTAACATACAGTATAAAAGCAAAAGGTTCATGATTGAAATAAGAGTAAAAAGCTTTTTGGTGGAGGCAGTGTTCCTCCTGGAGCCGTGTCACCCTTGCTCCATCAGGTTCAGTTTGGTGAACATGTAACGATAAGGCTGGGTTAAATTCGTTTCTCTTCTTGATCATTTCCAGTTCTTTAACTGCTATAACTGTTTGTAAAACCATTGAGTGAACTGCGCCAGAGAACTGATTTGGGTTAAAAATAAGCAAAACAAGCCCTTCCCCTACTTCCCCCCCCCCCCCCGAAAAAATTCTTTGCCCCTTCTCAGTGTCCTGCTCTGAATCCCTGCTTGGCCCTGTTGCACCAGCGTGGCTGAGAAGGCAGTATGAGATGGGAGCGAGTGAGGAGGGAGTGCCAGAGGTGGAAAGGATATGTGGTGGCTGTTCATACCGCGCCACCACAAAAAGAAGCTCTCATCCCACTACATCCACAAGGCTTTTAATGTATCTTGCTGACCGTATCCACAGAGTCAAGAGTTGTATTTCACCGTAAGACACTGATGTTGCAAAACCCATACTCTAAGTCTGTCTTGACTGCACACAGATATTACCAGTGCGTAACGCTTGAGTTGGATAGTGCCTGGACCTATGTCCCCTTGAGAAAGGACAGCAATATGCTACTGGGGGAGGAAGGGATCTTGCACATAGTGGGTTGAGAACCTCGGCTGGCTTGCTACAGAGCTTAACACATAATTTAATTCCTAGTGATGAAAATTACTCTGTTTCGGGGAGTTGTGGCTGCGTGCCTTTTCTAACTGGCTTTTTGGAACAGAATGATGTGAGCATGGAAGCCCAAGGATGTCTCTTCATGCTGGCTTCTCATGTTCATCTGTAATCAAATGTGTCAACCTTTTATTTAGCTGTTCTGTAGATCATAAACAGTTTACACTAACGAAGTTGCAGGCCAACCCTCTAGAGCTCTGATGAAATTTTATAGTTCTCTAATATTCAGGATAAACTACAACAGTAACAAGGAGTGTATTGTGTACATTTGAGACAAATAAGCAACAAAGGAAAGTTTGTGACAGGTTATTTTTCCTTTGAATGTCAAGTGAATAAATCTCCTTTTTGTGTGTTTTGTTACAACAGATTTGCATTTTTATCGGAGAAACTCTTCTGTTTTCAAACTGGGCTATCACAGCAGACATACTAATGGTGAGTGTACTATGGAACAGCATCTTTCTCTTCTGGTGGCCAGAGCAGTTTGACAGCTTGCAAGAACAACGTGACGTTCACAATTTCTTCCAAATGCCTAGCCCCTACTTCAGACTATTTATTTTTTTCACTTGTTGAAAAGGAAAGTGGCAGAGAGAGAGAAAGAAAAAAGATTCTTCTTGTCCTTTGTCCTGAGCACCAGGGAGACTAAGTGTCCAGAAAGGACACTATTGCTGAACTCAGATAGCTTCCCCAAATTTTAAGTATTTGCGCAAAACCCCACATGCAAAGACATCAGCCAGCGTTTCCTAATAGTCAGCACATGAGTGGATTTTGTTATCAATAACTCAGCTTTGTTCTGCAATAGGAAATCCTTCCCTCCCTCCCTCTTCTGACCACAAAGGCAGCCATCTACCTCTCTCTTTGGCTTAACTCCAGCAAACCTACCATTCAACACATGCACAATAGAAAACCACCTCTGGGAGAGGAGAGAGGAAAAGAAAGTATAAAGAATTTTTGGACTATGTCCACTTTGTCCAAGAGGAAACTGTCAGGAACTTTTCACCTCATGTCCTTCATTTTCCATTCTTTCTCCACCATACAGCTTTTTAAGTCTTTCAAATCAGCAAGCTGACCTCAGCGTACATTTTCATGTGAAATAGTCTAGACGTTTGTTAGAGCACCTTGCCTGTTTTGTAGATGCTTCCATCGGAGACGTACAGAGCCTATCAAACATAATGTATGTTGAAATCCCATTGTTAAAGAGGTGTTGCTTATTGTATGAAAAAGAAAGAAACTAAAGGCACAGACCCATTACAGGACTTGCCCGAGGTCTTTTGGCAGCTTGTTGATAGAACTGAAAATATAATCAGTCTGGCATCAATAGAAAACTCCTCCCTTGACTTGTATTTGTTGCTTATGCAAACATCAACGAGAAAACAATCTGGCTTAGTATTCCTAGATGTAAAGATAATGGTGTTGATATATTGATTCAGCAAAGAACTTCAAGCTTCTGCTTAAGTTCTGTTTATGATTTAAGTTCGAAGTTGTGTTTATATTTTAAGGTAGCTCTGTAGTTGCTGTAACTTTCAATCTTTAACTCCTTTGTGCGGAGAACGCTTTGGGAGGTGGGGTGGCGTGGTTAATTCCACTTCTCTCAGATGTGAGTAAAGCACAGAGAAACAAAGGTTATCAGTGTACTTCAACAGCATTAGATAGCTCTTAATTACCAAGGTTTGTTCCTCCTACCAGTTTAGCTTCAGTGCGATAGAGCTCTGCATGGGCTGAACGGGTGGTTGCTCTGTACCTGCCTGGATTCTGCAGCTGGTTCCGAGTTCAAGGCTGCTGTGGCCTTTCATGAAGTGGTATCTCAACACTTAGACAGATGTGCCACCTGCAGACAGTTGTGTTGAGGAAGAAATTATGGTACGATATTTCTCGTTGCTCGTTACTGTCTCCCGCCAGAGCTTTCTGTTGCATCCTGCCTTTTTGGCTAGGATGTTCCCAGGAGACCTCCCAGCTCTCAAACCGGTCAGAATTAGCTGATGGGTTTAAATAGCAGATCTTTCATGGCCTCACTAGCGTTGGATGAAGCAGGTAAGGGCTTGGCCACAGAGCACGCCTGCAGTCCTCCAGCAGTGACTCCCAAAGAGCAGCTGAGGTCCCCTCTGCTGCCCACATAGCACTGGAGGGAGGGTACCTGTCGGATGTGTTCAAGGTCCTCCAGAAACCCTGTGCCAGAGGGAGAGCCGAAACTTGACCTACGTTGTCTCAGGCTAACCCCAACAGACGTTTTTCAACCAACTACCCCGTTATATCAAGCGTACTAAATTAAAACATTGCCCTGTTTTAATTATTGAGATTTTTTGTGTCGATTTCAATGTGACTTCAGTATCCTGTAGCTTCGTCATAGCTTTTATAGCGTTTGCCACCTGTCTTACCAGCATGCTATAGTCAGCTGCAGTTTGTAGGGATGCATTTGTGGTTATTTATGTTGCTTTAGTGTAAAAGAACTCCGTAAGAAATTATTTGAAATAATTAGAAATAATTTCTTGGTTCCAGTTTTCAAAACATGGAAAAGAAACTAAAACCGTGTTGAAAATTGGGGTTTGGTAATTGATGCCAGCTCTTGAGTTAGCCGTTCTCTTGTCTGTTTAGAAAAATGAACTGTCATATATAATGCCCAGCTTCATGCATTATCAGCATGGGTAGACCTGTAAAAGTGCTATAAATAAAAATCCACTTAGTTCAACGCAAGCATGTAAACAGATGGTCTGGAGTGTGCTCGTGTTATGCAAGGGGTTTGGAAAGGATGTGTAGTCAGGCAATAGGTGAGAGCCAGGGCTATAACCGTGTTTGACAGGCAGCTTTGTCAGATGTCGTAGCCAGAGAAAGGTGTGGATATGGTGTAGTGAGATGCACTTCAGATGTTTGGCAAATTAATTTCTACTGATTATTATTTATTTGGTGTAATCGGAAGTATGCCTTTTCTTGCCTGAGGCTGCTAAGGAGTTTAAAAGCATTATTATCATATTAAGTTTACGCTGAATACGTAGCACTTTCATCATATACATAAATATTATCCTGTTTTCATGGATAAAAAGCTTGCCATAGTGGCTGAACACTGTTCCCACTGATCTCATTATGCCAGAAATTAGGCTTTTTGGAGACTGCATCCCAAATGATGTATCATAGCTCTCCCAAGTTTTACAGATCTCATGACAGCTTAAGAACCCCATCAGGCAAGTTGGTAAGCATCTTCAGAGGCTTTGCAAGTTTAATTTCCTTGGCAAAACAAGGATGTTTGCTTATTATCGCCGCATTTAATTGCTGGCTCTTCGTAGCTTTGTGCTTCCATTCATCTACTGTTCTTGCCAGTGTAACAGTCGGCGTGCCGTTCCTCAAATTGTCTGCAGTAAAAGGTGCTGAGTGCTAGGTTTGATAAACTGTCGGCACTGCAGAATGTACTGCACTGCCTGAGACTTTAAAAGGCTGATATTTGTTCCAAATGCAAATTTGTACAAAACAGGCCTTATTCTCCTGAGCACAACTCTCCATATCTCCTCCCAGGCACATGCTCAGATGATGCTTAGGGAAGGGGGAGGATGTTTCTTATGGAGCATGCTAATTATGAAACAGATTTTATCAGCCATCTTTGCAAATTGGCCTCAAAATTACCAGCACCCCAAAGCAGCATTAAAACTGCCTTGTAACAGCAATAATGAATGAGCTTCAGTGCAGCAGGCAAGTGTGTAACATTCTGAGACATGCCGAGTGCTTGGGACTTTGTGGAGTTTGGTCCTAATAGTAGGATTTTTCCTCTATAGCATGTCTCAAAAATAAAGATGATGGACAGAGGCTTGGTGGCATTTCTGTGTAAGAGCCAGTAGGCAATTTAAAGGGCCTCAGCTATTGTGATAACAATCTCTGCAGGTCTTTGCTGAGAAAAGCCATCTTCCAGTTTATGCAAAGTCCTGACACCCATATAAAAAAAAAAATGCTCTGCATATTTTTTTTTTCTTTTAAAACATTAGTTCTTTTTAAGTGGTCAGGAGCTGCCATGGAGGAGCTGCTTTAATGTCATGCTGTAGAGTCAAAGTCTTCCTTTAGGCTTGAAACAGGTATAGACTGGTCTTCAGCTGTGCTATAGGCATGGAGGAACATTGCTTTTGTTCTGATTACCTTCCAGATAAATAAAACCCAATTATTTATGTAGCGTAAGATACTGTCCTTGTTTTACAGCCAAAGATAAATCGCACATCCAGCTCTCATTGTTGCTGCTCTTAGTGTGCCTCCACACATTGGTAAGCTGAGTGCTGTGGTTTAGATTTCAAGGCAGGGTGAGAGTGCCCTGAAGGAAGGTAGACAGCCCACCTCAAAGCTTGGGCGCAGCTCTGACCAAGCTGGGAAGGATGGGCCATGGGGCAGCTCAGCAGTTCCGTGGGCCGAGGGTTGCAGATGGATGTGTACTGCTCTCTGTTGAGCTGTAATTTGGAGACCAGGTCAGCCTCCTTTCACATCATTGAAAAGTATAATTTTTTGCACAGCATCTGCCTAGTTTGAGGGAAGGGTCTCTCTCAGGCTGGTGTCTCTGCGTCACAGCCTTTGCCTTTTCTGAACAACAGTTACAACAGGGACACCTGGACTGTTTCCAGGCTGTCATGTCTAGCATGGGCTTAGCATGTGTTGTCTTTGCCTCTGGTGCTGAAAGAGGCCAGCATGCATTGTCCTGCAGAGTACTGTTTGGCCCAGAACGCACAGCAAAGTGTTTTGGAGAGCAGAGTTTTCTATCAAAGATCAGACATAACCACCAGAACTTACCTCTCTGGCGCATGGCTTTTTACTGGGGGAAGGGTGATCTCTCCTTGGCTTTCCTGGTTGACTTATTTCAGACCGACTCATTCTGCTGGTTTCATTACAGGAAGGGGATGTCAGCAGTAAACCACGGCCTTTCTGAACCTCTATTTAAAGAGCAGAGGTTTGCCAAAGCTGCTTGGTCAGCCTCCCTGCCCATCCTCTGTGCTGCCTGCCTCTGAACCTGGAGTCAGAGATGAGCCAGGGCGATCCCACGGACATCCGCCTTGGCTGCTGTGGCTTTCCCACCTCCAGTTTCTGTGGGATGTTCAAACCAGGCCATGTATGGTTTGAATTTAGGCCTATTTTAGTATCAAAATGCCCATTTAGAGCTCTAATTTACTGCTGTCTTCCTAGAACAGTAGATGTTTCCTACCAACTGCTTCCTCTCCATCAGAATAAAATGCTTTTTAAGTAGGGATAGGGTGGAGTATTGTTTTGTGTTTTAGAGATGCTGGTTTAAGCTTTTTTTTTTTCCTTTCAAATATCTTTTTAGAGGAGGAGGAAAATTCTCATGTTCGTTTGCTTGCTACATCTAGGGGGGTTGGTTTTAGGCGGGAGAGATGTTTCTCACTTGAATTCCAGACTAAATTTACTGCGTTCTAGCACTTTATAGTGTCAAACCATATCGATGGTTTCGACCATCAATAACTTTAGCTAGGCACACCGAAAACTTGCTGGGAGTTGTATTGCTACTCACAAAGCTATATGTATGCATAATACAGATATACATGAAACATGTCTAATATATGTGTGAGTGCGTATTCATGTGTATAAGTGTGTATATATATATATGCACACACGCATATGATGCGGGTATCCTTCAGATTTCTTTCTCCAGTTAGTCCCACTTCACTGGCATTCCCTGAAAATGTAAGTTTTTAACAAATTTGCCATTTCCTTTGTCATTTTGCTAAGAAAATTGATAGAATATAGAGCTGGGCAGGCTTTCTTCTGCAGATTTATTAAAATTATAAATTTATAGAAAGAAAAATATTTTAATCTTAAGTTTAAAATGCCATGTTTCACAGGTATACAACTCTGGACTCTTGAATTATGTAGAATTTCACTTTATCTTCTCAGATGGCCTTTCTGAAACAGCTCTTGCAGAATGCTTCTCCATTGCACCTGTGCCAGCTGGGGCCAGGTGGGAAGTAGAACAATAACTCATCTATTATTTTTTTTCTTTTTTTTCTGTCCAATTTATCCAGGTTGCACCCATTACCCTGCATCTTTGGGGAATGGTAATGAATTGTGTGGCTGTCCTACAGTTGCACAGTGTGACCTTCAGTACGTTTCTGTGTCTCTAATAAAGTCTAGACCTTATTTTCCTCTTGGGATTTCTGTGAGCCCTCAAGTCTGTTTTGAGCTCCTGGATGCAAAAGGAGGACAGTGACTAACATCTGCACTCAGGTGGCTGCTGTGGATCTAATAATCTTTTGCTGTCCTGTTGCACAACAGGAGTTTAACAGGGTACCCATTTAATAGGTGGCATCAAAGTGCATTAGCAGTGTGCATTTGCAGCTTTGTGAAACCAGTATTGAAAGAACTGGCAGGTCATTCTGAAAACACATGGTAAAACCCTAAGGAAAAGCATTTAATCCAATTTTACCCATCATTCATAATTGTCTCTGCTTGGACTGAGATGATTGTTCCAAAAAGGCATCAGTTCTTGTCTAGTGTGGATTTTCTCAACGCTGTTTCTTTTCTTTCCCGTTTTTTTATGACTAACCCTTTCCACGGCAGGCAGGGCAACTCCCCTTCCCTCAGATGAAGTGTTAAAGCACTGAAACCAGTGCTTCAGATCCTGTGCCCTGAGATACGTATGTCACTGTTGAGCAGTGAGCCCTCCCTTACCTCAGTCAGCTAAGGTAGATTGATCTCTCTGTGTCTTTAGCTGGGGATATGCCAGTCCTGAAATGTCACATTTCATTAATAAATGACTTCAGGAGAGGAATGCAAGAACAAGTTCGGTCCAGGAAGGCATGTCATCTAAAGAAAGGCCAAAGGCAGCTCATCAGAGAGAAAGTGGATCATACTCTACAAACAGCTGAACAAGAGAGTTGTTTCTGGCACGGTAGATTGCTTTTCAGAGCAACAGAAAAAGGCAGAGCAAGACTCAGTGCTTAGAGATGGAAACAAAGCTCACTTGGATTTAGAGACCTATTGAATTCTTCATTATGTACAGCCCTTAAATCAAGAGAGGATCAATTTATAAATCAGGACACGTGGACTTGATGGAGATGTCCTTAGCCAGCTTCTTTCACAAGTTTTATGCAGGAGACAATTATTTTTTTCTGCTCCTAAATGTGTGTTGTAAAATTAAGGTCATTCCACAGGACAGGGGTTTGCTCTTTTTCCTTTTTTAATCTTTCATCCTCTTCCATGGTTAGGGCTCTTGTTTTCTGTGAGTTCTGGCTTCTTAATGGGGAAGTAATTTGTGTTTCCACTGATCCTGTGTAGTCAGACTGATTCTGCACAACCTTGTTGAGGGTGTCTATGTCACTATTCACAAGCGGAATCACAATTTTTGGAGAAAAATATAGAGTGGCTAGAGATGGAGTGGGAGGGGAGAATGTGTGACCTTTCATACTGATGTCAGTTGCTTATGGGTTAGGAAACAAAATCATATCTTTATTATGGAAATAACACAATATCCCAGGTTACAGCAGAGTCCTTGTTTGGAAGGCTGGTGGGGCTGAGCCAGTTCTGTGTTGCAGGCAGCCTTGAACTTTGCTCTCCTCATCAGCCAAGCGATGTACAGGCTGAGGAGCAATAGCAAAGTGTCTCGTGGGTAAAGCTGGGAGTCAAACTCATGCATTCAGTGCTGCTGAGAGGAGTGCAGACCAGCAAGAGCTTCCTTCCCTCAACACCTGCCCTCAGGAGTACTAGAAAGCCAGGAGGGGTGGCTGAGCATCCCAGTTTGAGCCACCCATGGACTGGACAGTGGCTGTCTGCCACCAGTATTGGGGGGAGCATGTTTACTTTGTCCTGACCTGGGTATAAAGTGGGCAATACAAGACAGTTGACAGGTTCTTCAGTTTCCTTATATTTTTTTTTTCTTTTTCCCCTTCCTCTTTGCAGTACGTGGTCATTCCAACACGCCGTGCAACCGCAGTGGCCTTGCAGAGTTTCACTTCACACCTCCTGGGAGATGCTGGCAGTCCTTATCTGATCGGATTTGTAAGTGCACACAGCAGGTTTTGGCAGGGTTGCTGTGCCCATGTTTGTTTTTGTTTACTAACTGCTTATCTAAAATGCCGAGTTACACCATGCTAGGGAAGGCAAGCCTGTATTTATCAGCAGAATGGGAGGCAGTGCTGTGCAATGCAGGATTTTACGTGCGTATGTTATTGGTGGGCCACAATTCAAACCTGGAAGGACTGCTTGGGCATGAGGAGCGAGCTTGTAAATCTTTTTAGCCTAGGGCATTCGTAAAACTTAAGACAGCTCTGTAAAGGGAGAGCAGTTGCTTCTGTGGTGTGGATGTAGGTCCATTAGAAATTAAATCGGAACAGAGTCACGTGTATGTGTGTTTAACTCTTAATCCGGTCTCATAAACCAAATATCTATCTATGGGCAGCAACATGCAGGTGTTCTGACCTGCTGATCTATTGAACCTGTTTTGTATGATCAGAAACAACGGTGTAAAATCCGTGGCAGGATGGGTGTGTATGTTTTGGGATTTTTATTAGTATTCCTTTTTGATGTGTATGCTTTGGATTTGTATTAGTAGTATTCCTTTCTATTACTGCTGCAGTTGTTTGTTGGCCTTGGTCTGACCAGAGATCTCCCTTGTTATGCCACCACTATCCTAGTGCAGAGCGAAACAAAAGACCCTGCTCCAAAAGCTGGTGATCAGAGAACATTCATGGTTGAAAATGTAAGGCCTGAGAAATTTAATGAGGAAAAGAAATCTAGATATACCGGGGTAATTTCTTTCTCTTGGATCCTTCTGTGGAGTTTGATGCGTTGCGTTTTGGAGAACGCAGACGATCATTTATATAAGGTAGTAGCTTCCACATGAAGCCCTCGGCGGTGCTGCTCATGTGTTGAAGGTGCTATGGTTTTCCAGTGATGTAACTGGGATCTTCACTAGTCCCGTCACCTGAGAGACAGAACTTTGATGTGCTTTTCCAGCTCACTGCTGCTGTGTGACACAGCTGCTTCTGGGTGCTGTGGAGTGGAATTTTTTGGTTTTTAAACTGTCATTTCTCATCTGTTCATCCCATAGACACTGGTGTGTCTATCTATAGGTATTTACGTATATATATTTAATTTTGTGTATATGTATTTAAATGCATATCAATAATTCCTCTTGAATGGCAGCTCCCCAAAATTATGTAGTTGCTCTGTAGCCCTCTGAAGCATACATGAAGAGACAGATACAGATAAGGCTGAACGGATCAAAGAAACAAGAACTGTCACAAGAGAATAAATACGTACACTTCGGCTTACTGTTTATTTATTTCAATGTTCTGGGCACCCAGAGAGAAATTATTTTATTTTAGAAATTATTTGAAAGTGGCAAGAACAAAGGAATCACTGGAAGAGACTTGCCTTGTGCAGGGCGGACAGTATGGGGAATGTCAAGAGGAGAATGGAATAAGCAGGCCAGCATGCCGTGAAGGCAGGCGGCTGCGATGAGAGGCAGCGTCTGAGATGCAGGCAAAGCCGTCTCAGGTGACTCTGCTGCATGTTCATTCTTTTTCTTATGTAAGAGGGATGTCCCGGAGGAATGGCAAGGACCCTAAGTGATGGCAATTAATCTTGAAAGTTGCCTAGGGCTCTTTAGTGTCACAGATTAAAAAAAAAAAAAAAAAAAAAAAAAAAAAGGACTTTGGTTGTAGGAAATAATGTGCTGTGCCCTTCTGGTATTCAGAGATGAAGCAAGTTGTGAGTTACTTAAGGATGCCTGCCTGAAATATGCTTAACCCCAATTTAACAGCTGCCTTAGGCTTTCTTTAGACTGGGAAATATTAATTATTATTTTGAATTACTCTTTTCTAATGCTGTACTTGTTGGGCAGTTCTCATTTGGGAGGAGACTGCTCAAGTACAAGGTTCTGTGGCAGGAGAGCAGGAGTGGAGCACTCATGTCACGGAAGCCACCAGCATCCATTTCTGTAGCCTCTGGCCTGGCTTACGCTACAGTGACTGAAAGGTCAACTGCAGCTTTCACATAACACAGAAAAACAAATCCTATTTAAAGTGAAAGGCCAAACAGCCAACTTCTCCACCAGAGCTAAGAGAAGCAATCATCTCCATCGTTAAAAACTGCAGGTGATTGTCATTGGAATCGTCCAGCTGCGGTGCAGGATGGAGACCTTCACGCAGGATTGCAACCTCGCTTGGGCAGGTTACAAAAGTGGCTTGGATTATGGTGAGGATTTTCAAGGCAGTCTGTGGGAGCGACCTGCTCCTGTTGTCTTTCAGGGAAATCTGGGAGCCTAATTCCCATAGCGCTTCTGGGAATCCCCAGCCTGAGGATGGCAAATCACGCTGCTGTTACTCCCGAGTTACTACAAAGCGGACCAAGAGCAGGGTGTAGGTCTTGAAAGAGGGAAGCAGAAGGCTGGATAAATCAAATGAACTGCAGTAACAGGCGTGCTCAGAATCGGTGAAACTCTGCCTCCAGATCGCTCAGGGTTCATCTGAGATCCTGAAGATCAGCCATTTCTTCTGACTGCTTACAAAATCCTCCTGCAGCTCCCTCACTAAATGAGCAGTGTTTTGATCAAATATGGCTGGAATCTTACATAGTTCTGATGATTTCATAGTGAGATTCCCTCTAGCAATGCTCCTAATAAAGAATCAGATACCCATGTCCTTGTAGGACCGAGCTGTCACAGGCAACTGTCAGCCTTTGCTGGATACCAATAAATGTAATACTGGTCTTACAATCCTCACGTGGCACATAGAAGGTACTGGAGAGCTGTAGCCACACGTGTGCAGTTGCTCCCTTGCTCTGTGGTGTGCCATAAGCGAAGGTCAGACAGATTTTTCTGTAATCTCCCCCACTTTCAAATCTCACAATGCAAGTGCTTCCAGTCACCCAAAGCACCAAATATATGTTAGTGTTTAAAAGCTAGGTGGAAGGAGGCAGGTGTGTATTGTTATTTTTCACATCTCTTTAAATATCGGTAACTTTTAATGGGGGGAAAAAAGCTCAAGACTGACTTACAAAGAAGTTATGCAAATGCAGGTTTAGGGTGGCAGCTGTAATTTGCATCACATTTTACTACCTGCCAAGGACTGAGATCAATTACTATAAGTCAGTGCTGTCTATTCATTCACAAATAAAAATAGGCATCGCTGCAATATTTCAGTAGCTGAGGCAGTTTTTATTCCTAGGTAACAATAACTTTATCAGGACCTTTGTGATAACCTGCAGAGTTTAAATAATTCCTGTTTAACAACTTGGAGTATAACTTTGTGCTTTATTCTTGAGGTAGTCAGTGAGAAATTTCACCTGTGCAGTGCGTTACACCTCTTTTTTTAGTAGTACTTTTCCATTTTTGAAAGGTCCCACTACGCAGACATGGTTGCTGAAGCACAGAAAAGTTAAGAGCAATACCCCAAATCCCACCACTCCTGTTGAGTATCAGATAAAGGTCTTCTAACTGCCTCTTCTGTGCCCTCATACCTAGGCAGCATTTCAGACTTGGAAGAGCTTAGCGGAGGTGGCAGCAGAATGGAAAATACAGTTAACTCTTCTCAGGCTGCATCATAGCTCCAGCTCTTTGTATCATTAATTCTGGTTACATCTTTGTTGCCCTGTAAAATTAAGTAATTGTAAGAAGTGCCGGTGATTCTGTGTTTATCTGTGCACATGCATGCGTGAACCTGCCTTCCCTACTCAGGGTTTACATTATTCCTTCACACAAACAGCCGTCTCCCTCCATTCACGGACATACTCTTGCTTCAGGAGAAACGAATACACACAAGTGATTTTTTTTTCTTTTGAGCTTGCTTTGGTACTTTTTCTTTCCTTCCTCCAAGTCTGTCACTTGCTTCCTATATAAGCACAGCAGCGCTTTCCTCTTCCCTCCTTGCCTTGCTTCTAGTGCTGGTTGTGATGAGAAATGGGCATTGACCGCAGCCTTTGCTCTCTCTCTCTGTGCCAGGGGAATTGCTGTTGTGGGCACACGCTGTCCTTGCGTCTAATTCCTGTTACTTTCCTGCTTTATTAAATAGTTCCTCATCCGTCAGGTCTAGGGATTGAAACCTGTCTGTATCTGCTTGCCACCTGGCAACAGCAACATGTGAGGCTGGTGTTTTGAAGGGCCAGAGATCATCTCTCCTCCACCAGCACCTTTTGAGGGGCTAAAAGCTCCTCCCTGTACTCCGCTGGTAGGGGTCCCACCTGTCCTGACCTCCTTGGCTGCTGCTGCTGCTTCAGCTTTACCCAAAGGACACAACCTGCAGCCACGCCGGCCGAGCAGCATCAGGACAGTGCGCTGTGGTCTGGCAGCCGGGTGGTGTGAGAGAGGGCGTCCCGGATCGTGCATCCATGCGCCGAGGGCCGTGCCAAAGCTCTCCCCATCTCTCCATCTCCAGTAACACAAAGGGCAGCCTTCCCCGAGCTGCTGGGGCTCTGACAGCTGCCCCTCGGCAGCTGAACATGGTGCCGGTTGCGGTGCCCAGGCATGCTGGCTCACCCCCGCCATCACCAGCGTCGGAACAGGGCCTTCCCTTTGACAGTCTCTGCTCGAAAATGAGGTCTCGGTGGGAGCGACCTTGTCATTAATTGTAAGCAAATCTGAGCTGTTCTGTTTTGAAGGGGGGTTGTGCCATTCCTAGTAGGACCTGGAAAGATTTTAAGAATAAGCCTGTCGCTTGTCACCCTTCACTTCTCTCCCTTCCCCACCTTCCTTATGTGACCAGGTTGATAAACTAGATCTCATCAGCTACTTAAACAGCAAGAACGTTAATGACCTTCCTTTAGCAAGCAGTTAGCAGAACAGTGTTAATTATCACTGGTGCAGAGTATCAGGGAAGGCAGATCAGCATTTGATGAGGGGCAGCTCAAGAGAAACCGTAGTAAATGCAGCAATTAAGATACTTCTTTAATGAAAGTTGTAACTGGAGGTGTAGCTTTCACAGCCTTGTCCCAGTTGGAGACAGCCTTTTTGTTGATTTGGTTTCCAAGGTGTTTACTCATCCAAGTAAATATATCTGTATAGGAGGTAGTTCTATATGTAAAGACTTGCCTGTCTGAGGAAGCGGAATTCATGTGTTACAGTTGAAAATTTGTATTTTGTGGTTTTAAATGCTATGGCTACTTCAGAGTAAATCTGTGCTTGTGCTTACTCTGGAATAACACTTTTTCCAGTTTAGTTTGCTAGACCAGAACGGGCCACAAATCCGCTGCCGTCTGACTTAGAAGCAGGGCAGTGGAATAAAGCGGATCGTTGCGACGCAGTGCTGCAGTCGGGGTGTTTTGTCCCTGTCTGACCTGTGCAGCCATTCCTCAGATGTGGCCTGTTACGTGCTTGCTGGTGATAACAGTGTCCCTTCTGCCAAAGCAGGGTGCGAGATGAACTGGAGTTCAAAATGGCAAGCACATCCTGTAACAAAAACATGCAAATTGTTCTCCTAGCATCACTCTCTGTTTCACGGACTATCAGGAGATATTCCACTGCTGTTGTGGGATTAAGGATGGAACAGAGGTCTCTGTCTTGTTGCCTTTTGCAGCATGTTACATGTTCTAACATTTATAGTATATGTAAGAGTGTATAGGCAGCGTCTTCCATCACCTGATGGAGATGAAATATGATACACAGTTAATTTTTTAATTGTTCTTTCTTTACCAAGTGCCAGCTGGTAAAGACATCAGCTTGACTGATGTGCTGTAGCCCTGACAGTATCACTCCTGCTGTAGAGTTTCCCCCGCCATCATGCTTGCAGATGACCCAGGTTGTGGCGAGTAAAACGGGACTCACCCTTGCAGTCCAACATCTGATGTACGTGTGTCAGGGAAATACTGTGAGGAAGGGAGCCCCCCGGCCCCTCATCCTTATTAATGGTTTCTTCAAGCAGCAACTTCAAGTTGAGGATTTCTCTGGTCCTGGCTGAGCTGAGTAAGTAAAAGCCTTTTCCATAGTGCATGGAAAGGCCAATCTTTGACGTGGCTGTCAGCTGCAAAAAAAGGGGAGAATTAAGCACCTGGAGACCAATCCACATAGGATTTATCTCCTCATTGCAATGAGCTAACAAGCTTCCAATTTCTGATGACTCAGCAACAGACAAGATTTAAATCTGCCCTAAAAAACCAAATTACTTCCCATACATAAAATGCTCTTTGCCAAGGGTTCCCAGCCTGTTCTGGTTTTTTGCCAGAGCTGCTGTGCACCTGTTATTTCCTGTGACTTTGATTAGAACTGCAGGTTCTCAGTATTTTTGATAAATGGACGTTTAAAGTATGTAAAAGTATCTCATTAAGGAAAGGCCAGAAATCCAGGGCTGATTGTTGTTTCACTCAAGTATTTCAAGCTCTGTCCCATCTGCTCTGTCACTTGTGGGCACTAAAAACCTCATTAAATCAGTGGCTTCTTTCTCTGAGCTGCTGAGGACCCTGCACACTCCCAGTACAGACACAGAGTTTTCCTGGTGCTGAGCACCTTTGTCCAGCTTCTGCAGCATGGGGGAATGACCTCCTCCTGGAATATTCTGCCAGGGAAGGGGCCTGTGCTGCAAGGGGAGGTGGGAGACAGGGATGCTGCTAAAGGGTGTGCTCCCAAACAGTGGTCCTGTGCCACAGACCTGATTTCTACATGTAAGTGGGCACCCCCATTCCTACATGTTTAAGGACCTCTGCCCTGTCATGTGAGCTGTGTTCCTCGATTCCACATTCCCCTGGGGGGAACGTTCTCCCCTGGGAGAAAGCCCAGCGTTAACTTAGAAAATCTGTGGCAGACCAGACCTGGAGAGAAATGGAGTTTACAACATGAAGAAAATAGACTTTCAACCCTCTCCAGGGCAAATGTTATCTGGAGGCAAATGTTGCTTTAGCACCAAGAGATGTACAAAGTCCATTTCCTACCATTTCAAGCAGAACCCTTGATTCTTTAAATTTAGCGCCGCCTTTCCAAGCAAGCAGCACTTATTTAATGCAGCTCGGTAATCCTGGGAGAGGGTACAAGGGCATGAACAGGTGAGCCTGCCACAGGGGAGCAGGGCAGGAATCCTTGTTGTGAGTATTGCTGGGGCAAACTCGGGTACCACGCACTGATGCAGGGTACTGATGTTGCCACCAGCTGAGTATTACATTAGTTTGCGATCCCAAAAGGACACAGTTGAGATTAAAAGGATGTTTCGCTTCTTTTCTCCTCCAGCATCCAAACATGCAGAGGTTAAAATTGAAATAACTTTTAGACTATAATTGCTTTTACCTTTGTGCAGTTTTCTGAACAAATATTGTAAAACAACCAGGTTCACTTCCTCTTCTCATAATGTGTTTCTCATGCCATTTAGCACAGTATAAATGCTTGTGCTCAGGCCCAGTAACTTGTTTACTTTTACATTATAAAATCCCTTATTTTAGGTTTCTAGTCCTCATTTGCATTTGTATTAGATTTTTAAAAAGAAGCAAAGAAACCTTTCACATGAATCTCTGAATTCAGAGCGGGTGAACCCCAAACCGTTGTGGTGATGCTGTGGGGTTACAGGGAGTACTGTGTTAAGGAACTGTACTGAAGAGAGGAGCCAGGGAGAACCTGGCTTGCATCAAATTGGTAATCGTGAAAGTCAGGTATTTGTGCCAGATACTGCAGTAGAAATAGCCTTTTATGTAGCAAGATTTGTGCCCAAGAGGCAACGTCAGAAATTTAGAAAAATCAAGCAATTGCAGAGGAATTGAGATGTTGACTTGGCAATGAGACCAGGTAGATGAACTGATGATTTCAAAGATGTTGTTACCGTTACATTGGCTAATTAGTAAATCAGTTTAGCTGCCTAAGCTGTTCAGGAGGGACAGCAACACAAAAGCAAGCTGTCTTGCTAGGGCTTCAGCCCCCCTGAGCTTTTATTTCCTCAATAGCCTGTCCAGTGTTCCAAAAACCATAGCACATGCTTCCCAAGAAAGGTAATGGAGCTTCCCTCTTTTCCTTCGTTGTCTTCTGCACTCAGATTGAGACACTGTCGGAGATTTGGGGGTTTTGGATCATGCCTGCTGCAGCTATACAGTTAGTTCTCCAGAAAATGGGCATTTTCTCTAGGTGGACTCCATCCAGTTGGCTGCCACCAGCTGAATACATGCCATTTGTATTTGGCTGTAAAAATGCCACCAGTATATTTAGCAAAGTCATTCTTCTTGGTCTGAGATCTATGTTCCACGGTGAGGGAAAAGAAGACGTGAACTTTCGTAGTTAGGGTGTTACCAAAGACCTTTGATTAGACTGCAAAGCAGCAGCAGGGCTTCCTTACCGATTTTCCACCCCCACGTTTTGGGCAAAGGCTTTGACGATTTTTGCCACCTACCAATTGGCAGGACAAAGAAAGGAATCCCACGCACGACTCCACGCTGAAGAACTGGCACTGACTGTGCATGCAATCCCCACTTTCTGTTACTCATGACAGAGAGAAGACACCAAATATATCGCTAGCTTGGATCCTGCCAGATCACAGTTAGACAACTCGGGGTGCTGCCATTGCAAGGAGTCTGGAAACCCCCGAAATTGGCAGTCCAGAGCAGACCATTTGGCAAACCGTATGTCGTTCTTGGAGTCTAAGTCTGTAATTATGTCCTGTGTCCTTTTGAGAGGAGATGCCAAAGTTTCAGTCTTAGCAGGTGACTTGTAACCGAGTGGAACAAAACAACAGGGACTAGTGACTGTTAACAGCAAAACATACGTGGGCCCTGATAATGTTCTGGAGTTGGGAGATGCAGGCATGGGCGAGAGGATTGTATAAAACCCAGATGAGAAAGCCCAGCTGGCTTGGTAGGAAAAGTTGTATCTTGGATGGGAGGCAGCACTGCTTTTTCTAAAATACGCACTTACAGGTTAAGTTTGGTTAAAAATGGAATAGGTAGCAGATTCAATATTAACGTGATTTGTTGGTATAAAGGGTCAACGTGATGCCTTAGAAGGGAAGGTGGGGGGCAAGCTGCATTTGGGAGTTTTGTTTGTTGGAGGCTTTACGTTTTCAAAGCTAGTTTCAGCCTAGAATGTCATGTCATCCATAAGAGAAAGCAGTTGGAAGCACATGCCTGGCTTTTCATTCTCTACTCTGATTTATCATGTCAATTTTTTGAGGGATTTATTGTCTGGTCCTTTTGGAAGATAATTGCGTTCATTCCCAAAAGTGAAAAGGGGTTTAGAATTTCTAAATTTCTATTTTAGAATAGCCTCAATTCTGGCTGTTGCACACAGGAGCTGATTCAATGCCAAATTTTGGTTCGTAATTAAGAGTAAGGGAAATACTGGGAATTAAGGTGTCTGGATGCAAGAGGGAATAAATTACTAGCTGATGTCCCTGTCTTCTGGGTGCAGTGCGTGTTCTGCTAATTTCCTGTAGGTGCGTTCTTCTCACATTCAAGTCTTGTTGCTATTTTTAAATTAAGTCTCACAGACTAATAGCCACTGCTATTTGCCTTCAGTCTAAGGACTTTTTTTTTAACTATCATTTCTCCCATAAGACTTGTTTGTAACACTGGTTTTTCCTTGTGTGCATTACACACCGTGAATACAGTTCTCTTGGAGAGGACAGGAACACCTCCTTAGCTATATCCCAAACTGAAATTTTCTCCTCCTCCTTTCTAGGGCAGGGAATAAACCAGAGAAGTCTGGCTAAAAACCTTCAGTTCTTCTTGTAGATACACTCTTCCAGCATTTATTCTCTCCTCTCTCCATGAGAATGCTCCATGCTGAAAGACAGCCTGCTGCAATTTCGGGTGCGGTGGTTTCACCTCCGGCATCGGGCTGGCCACTTCTCCTTCCCGTAGCTGTAGCAGGGGCCAGGCTGAGCTGTAGGATGGATATTAAGGCTCTGAGCTCACCGATGCTCCAGAGCCTTCCCGTGAAAGCACCCTGCGATCTGTTCATGTGGCTCCCCACGAGTGTCATCCTTCTGTGACCTCTTGTTGCGCTTGGCCTCTGCTGAGGCATCTCTTCACCCATGTTTACCTTCAAGGTCGCTGCAGGGGGCTGCAGGGCTGTGAACGTGACATTTCCTTACTCGGTTGTCAAGACTGAAGCCTTGAATGTCAGGTTTTGCTTGTAGTTTGTGTCTGACGCCACCTTTTCCATTAGCAGTAATGTAGCAGTTTAGAAGTTGCTGCACAAGCTCCGACTATTTCTGGAACCGATTTGCGTGCGTGCACAGCAGTAGGATTTTATGTTGCAAATTCCCTGCAGTCTTTTGGTATAAACTAGTATTTCTGCTTCAACAAAAAAGTCACAGATAAAACCAGAGCTGGACAATTAAATACCCTATGTTTTGAGACTCACCCCTACTGCTGCTACCACTCTGTTGGATTTATGGAGAGTCAAGTTGTGTGCCAGACAGCAAAGATAAAAATGTGATTGTTTTAGCTACAGACAGTGATTAAATATTACTGAGTTTTAGCAAAAGCTTTTAATAATGAACTGAATAGTGCCAGGGGATGTCGCTGCTCCTTGGTGTAAGTGCAAACTTGTGTTCCCTTCCCCATAATTTTGCTTTTTTTGGCTGTCAGAAGGTGCAAGTTGCCTGGGCTCAGAAACCCGGTGGCGTGTGGTTCTTCGGTGTGAGCGCAGCCTCTTTGCAACAGACCTTGCCTGAGCCTGCGGGGCACTGTCACGTCTTGCTCACAGTCACACTCAAAGTGCAGCAAGCTTAGGAGGTTAGAAGAGGAATGAGGCCCATTCCTCAGACACGGGGGTAAAAAAACCCACGTCTGAGTTCTGTTTCTGAAAATCAGATGGGATCTGGTTTTTTGTTCCATGAAAAACATTTCCCTCTTCCCACCCAACACAGAGAAATGGAGTTTAATACCTTGTTTTGCTGAAAAGTAGGTAAGGGGCGGGGGTAAGAGGGACTTGACAGAAATTGAAGAAGATTGATGGCTCCCTCACCCACTGAGCAGCGCCAGCGCAGCTCTGCCTGCGCTCCAGGAGGCTTGGTCAGTACAGCGAGGTTAGACACCCACGGATGCTGTCACTGAAGCAGCCAGGGAGAAGATGGAAAGGGCTGTGGGAAGAATAATAGATCAGGCCAGAAGAGCGACAGGGAGAGGAGACAGCCCTGCCAAGCTGCTCACAGCATAAGTTGCCCAAGTTCCAGAGTGGCATGCGGAAGGCTGAGGCATGCAAGGGATATTCGGCTTTTACTGAACACGCTGTTCCATTTTAAACCTCGTGCACATGTTCAGTGGGTGGTTGTTTAGGGAATCCTGTTCCCTTCACTGTTACTGTGTCTCTTTTTCATCTAAGTGACTAATTTTTTTGCCCATCTCTCCTAGATCTCGGACCTGATACGACAAAGCACAAAGGAGTCCCCAGTCTGGGAGTTCCTCAGCTTGGGGTACGCACTCATGCTCTGCCCGTTTGTCGTTGTCCTAGGAGGGATGTTTTTCCTGGCCACAGCCCTCTTCTTCCTAAGTGACCGAGCCAAAGCTGAACAACAGTGAGTAACCTGGCAATTGCAAATGGGGAGGTACTGCAGCCTGTTTTCTCTCTTGAACGTTATGCTTGTCCTCTTTCCCTGGCCTTGGTCCTTCCAGGTAAAGGATGTTGCGTTGTGCATTAAGAACTTGGGCTCAGCAGAGCGCATGAGGCTGCACGAAGCACAGGGGCTTGGGTCATGCTGGCTGAGCATCCTTTACACGCTTCTGCTCTGGTGGAGCTCTGTTGTTGGCCGTACGGCCTGGAGGGGAGCACGGGAGTTGAGGTCACAGGCCCCTTTTACCCTTGCGTGAGCATGTCACAGCCCAGGCCATCTGTGGTGAGTGGGACCGGCGGACTGCTAGGTGAAGAGCAAGGGATGCTTTACAGAGCTTGGTGGTCAGTGTTGAGCCCACAGTCCCATCTCAGCCCCCTGTGCCCTGCTCACTGCCCCCAGTACACAAGAACAGCAGGCAAGAAGAAGGCCGTGCGTGGGGACATACGTGCTCAAGGGTTGCTGTAATAAAGATAGTCTTTCCCAGTCCCTTATTGCAGCTTGTAAAAAAAAAGCTACTGTTTTTCAGTAAAGAAACCAATTCGGACCACCTCACGGTTGGCAACTACAGTAATTCGGAAGACGCTTCCACATGACATACAAACTTCTGGGGTTAGTCTCTTTCTCATAATTGTCGAAAAATAAGAGTATCTATGTATAATCTCATGCTGAATATGTGGGTAGGTGACTAGGCTGGTGTTGGCTCTAAATTGCCTTTGCCTTTCTCCCAGTGGGAGAAGGGGAGACACGCAGAGGTACAACGCAGACAACAGGCTGTGGCGATTC
This sequence comes from Falco cherrug, assembly GCF_023634085.1. Lineage (NCBI taxonomy): Eukaryota > Metazoa > Chordata > Aves > Falconiformes > Falconidae > Falco > Falco cherrug. The sequence goes on along the minus strand of NC_073697.1, from coordinate 104,694,132 downwards.
TGCAGACAGAGCGACGTGTGTGCCTTGCAGTACCTCCAGGAGGAGGGCCCTGTCGCTAGACGTGGCACAACTCGAATGAAAATAAGGTGTTTGGAGGCTGGCATAAGTGCGTGAACAGTTTGGGTGGTACTTTCTGGCTCACGCCATCGTATCAGATGGATGCAAGAGGTTTGGAAGCGGTGGCACAGATGGTGCTGTAGCTGTAAGTGCCCTGTGAGTGCAGTTCCACTTTCCTTTTACTAACACGCCGCAAATACCAGAGAAGGGAAAGGTTTCCTGCCTCCTGGTGCCTTTGGATATATGCATTCTTCCTATGATGAGATCTTTAAGCATTGTGTTAAAAGCAGGACCTCATCGTGTGTCTTGTGAGGAGGTTAAGTCCTGCACAGTTGAACTTCAGCGTGGCTTTGGAGATGGGACATGACTGGTGTGTGCCCTGGTTTGTTATCTGCATGTAAGGCCTTTGAATTGCAAAAAGTGAAATCAGAGATTAGATGTTAGGAAGGACTTCCTAAGAGGAGGGGGGCAAAAAAAAAAAAAAAAAAAGAAAGTTAAATGCTACAGCAGATTATTTGGAGACATGGAAGCTGTCCTGTGTTTCTGAAGGCCTTCCTGGCTTGGTCCTGAGGAGGAAGATGGGAGCTGCTCTCTGGCTGCCTTCCAGTCCCATTTCTCTAACTGTGCACATAAGCTGCACTTGCAAGTCTAAATAGTGATCCCGTGGGGACATGGCCAGGTGAATGGAAGTTTCTAGGTGCTCAGGGTGGCTTTTTTTGCTGCGAGGAGCTGAAAGTTCCGTTTGGTGCCAGGGCAGTGATACATTGCAGCAGATAAAATGCTCCTCGTGTAGCCATAGCATTAGCCTTTCCCCAGGACCCTCCCCTTTTTCCAGGAGAACTTCGGTGTTTGTCTTCACTGTATTCCGAGGGGAGAGTGCTCACTCCACTTATAATTACGGTGGAGATACGTGATATTGCACCATGTGTGTTGCCAGCGTGCCATGACAGCATCTCAGGTGGTGAAGGAGGATTTCACTATTCAGGCACTGATGAATTCCAGGTCATTCCCATCTTTATCAGCATGTCTAACCCCAGCTGGGCAAGGCACTGTGGCGTGCCACTGGTATCACAGCTCCTGTGCAGTGCTGAAGGAAGAGGCCTTGCTCAGGAGGCACTGCAGGTCACTAACTGGTTGACTCTGCTTGGGTGCCAGCGCTGGTGTGTTCTACAGGTTTGGTTTAGTGCCCCAGAACATCAGCTTTTCATTAGTGTTACTGTGGGAGGGAGACCATATCCCACAGCTCTGCTTTTTCCTGCATAAAAGTGTTTATTTCTGTCTGTTGCCATCTAGTCTGAGCAGATTTGGTTGTACTTGGCTCATGTCCAAAGCATACCAGCTTCCCAGGCAGGCACTGGTCTGCTTTTCGAAGAAACATCTTCAGGCTTCAGTCCTGGTTTTGTTGGTCTTAGCATCCTTCCCTTACCTGGTCTGTCTGATTCACATTTGTTCATGAATTTTATATTATTCAGCCACGAATCTTTTGTGTTACAAACCGGCTCAGATACAGAAGGAGAGCAGTTGTCGTAAATAATGGTTGACAAAATAATTTCTCTCAAATGACTCCTAGTGCCGTATTTCTGGGATATGCCCACTCCCATGTTAAAAATACCCTGGCATCCTACAGTCAGATTCCTGGAGAGCGCAGCTTGATTCGAGTTTGACACGTTACTGAGCAGTAAGACAGTGTCTTTATGCCGTGTGCGTCGACTGCGTCCCGTCTGCCGCTAGCCCTACCAAGACTACGGGTTCAGTGGTCTCCTCGGAAGAAGCTGGAGACGGGGTGGGGGGGATTTGTTTGTTATTAACTACGTGCTTGCCTTGAGAGAAGAGACAACAGAGCGTTTTGCTATCAGAAGCTTAAAACTCCGTGCTGGATGCCAAATCCAACGTCCAGCTCCCACCTATGTGACCGGCCATCTGCGCTTGGCATTGCACACCTCTGGCAAGGACAGCTTTCTCCCTGGCCAGCCCTCCTGGCCATCCTACCTATTACTTGCTGAGTACAGGAGAATTGCTTTTTCAAGATGCCTTGATTTCCCTCTGCAGTCAGGCGTGCTGCTCAGACGACAGGACTTGGAAATGTGCTTTGCCAAAAGAAATCAATTAACCTGCAGGAATCACAAACGCTGGTGTCACACGCCAGAGATTAAAGCCATTCATCACCAGGAGGGTCAGGGCATGCGGGGCAGATGTCACAGACCTCTCTAATGAACTAATATGGCAGCGAAGAAGTGTAACGCTGCTCTCTGCAGCTCTGCCTATGGAACTTTACCTTTCCCTGCTTTAATTTCCATGCTTCTGTGAGAAGTAGTTCAGAGGTTTATTGCTAGGATTTTTTCATTTGTTTATTCCTTTGTGTAATGGTCTCTGGGCTTTGGCTTAGAGAGAACTTCTTCCAGGCAGGACAGAGTATCAGGATAGCAACCTCTCTTTCCTGTAAAGCTTCCTCCAGTTTCCACCACACTTCCTTTCAAAAACAGAATTTCCAGGCTTTCAGTGCCTCGTGACTTTTTTTATGCTACTTTTATCGTTGGCACAATTCCTGGCATATTTTGTAATTACCTTTTTAGCACAGGAATTCCAGTCAATAAGACTGCCCCTCTTACAAAGAAACTCGTGAGAAAAATTTCTTTATACAGCAATTCTTTTTCTTTTTAAATCACAATTCTTTTATAACTATTTTCATCCTGCTTCTGAAGTCTGACAGTTTAAAGAGGCTTTTAGTAAATTTAGGAGTAGCAGAGAACATGATACAATACATCACTGTAATATAATCCAATCATTTTTTTTTTGGGTGCGATTTTTATAACACAAATTTAATCCTACCCTTCCAAAGTGGTAAGAAGAGAAAATGGTTAAGAATGGTTTCTGCAAGAGCTCTTATGCACTAGTAATAATAAACACTTCTTTTTTAAACCACTCAACTACCAATCCTGCTGTGATTTCACTTGACTCTGTTGTTGTTCCTTTCCCGTTCTGTACTGCAGCGGAGGGTTAAAGCAGTCGTATTTTATTTCCAGACGTGACTGCACTCTGTACTGTGTTTCTCTTACCTGCTTAATGAAAATTTGTGAGACCCAAGCCGTACTTTGAGAGCCTCTGGAAGACGATACGTACACGTACAGTCTTGCCATGGCAGAGCCCTACAGAAAGGGAGCAGGAATCTGATAACCTTACTTTTATTCCCCAGCTCCATCACTGAGCCCTGTGCAGCCTCGGCAGCTATCAGCCAGCCAGCGGCTTTCAGAGGTCAGGAGCGCTTCAGGTACCGCACTCGTTGGAAGTAAAAGCTCAGCACTGCTGAGAATTGCATCTGTGGCCTGTCTGTGTCCTTTTCCTCGCTCATAATGCAGATAACTTGAAAAAAACAAAGCCTCACCCTAGGGAGCTGCAGAAGAAACGTCTGCATTGGTACTTATTAGAAGCAATGGCTTCACCAGTAATTAGAAAGAATGTGCTCTTCTTATTATGAAAAGGGAAGAAAGAAAAAAAAGTCCTTTCCCCAAGCTGTGACAACAGTTGGGTGCCAGGCCATATAAATCACTGTAATGTAATTAGCGTGTAACATGATTCTTTTCTGGGCAGCCAGCCTGAGTGTGAAGCATCTGGAGCTTTGCTGAGCACCGACGCTCGCGCTCTGCACGGGCACAGACCTGCAGGACCACCGATGCTCTGCAGCAGGCGCAGGGTGACCCCCCAGTGCTGTCTGCTACAGTGGCCACTCCCAGGCGTTGCTGAGGGAAAACCCAAACTCACCGAGATTTTTCCTGAAAAACTCCACCCTAGAGGATAGCCTACCCTTCAAAGGATTTTTAAATTTAATTTCATTTTTTTCTTTAATACCTAGTTTTATACCTGGCAGCATGAGATTTTCTTTTTCCCATATCTTTCCAGAGGTGCAGAGAGATGCTCTGGATGGGTATCCCAAGTTTTGTAATTGTTCAGTCCTGCTCTGCGTCCTGCAAGATATATGCTGGGTATTTTTGCTAAAGATACAGCAATGCAGATCAGGCAGCAGGATGCAACTGCAGTGTGTATCCCTGGTGCAGACGTGAACAGGAATAAATAGCTGCACTGCTGCAGCTGATCAGAACAGAAGAATTTAACTATTTAACTAGCCAGCACTCAGCACTTCAGAGAGTCCTGCAAGCCTAAAGGGTTCACCCATTTGTTTACATGACAAGAATCAGGTTATTTAAACAGCTCTAGTAGGTTTTTCTTCTCTCCTAAAATTAGATTTAAGCAGTTAATAAGAAAAAAATTTTACTCTTCACACCTTTGATCAGGTGTGGAAATTCTCGCTGAGTAGCAGTGCTGATTAACATTTCATTTTAAAAGTGGTGGGTACAAACGCTAGAAAGAAAATACCCATTACAGACTAGAGAGTGCAAGCCACAAAAAGAACAATCCCTAGTCCATGCACCTTTTCTGCTCTTAAACATGGCACATCTGCAAATTACATTACAGGAAAAATGAGAATAATCCATTTTCAGACTCTGTCTTCTGCCTCACATCAGGCTTATTTTTAGCCTTTGCTAGAACTAGATAAAAAATGATCTCCCAGTTCTCCTATTGCAGCAATTTGAAAGTGTCTGACCTTATTTTTGCTTTGCAGATTCTATTATGTGGGGCAGGGGAAGGACTCACAGAGTTGTCAACCTTCTTTTTCTCTGATTTTTCTGTTGCAGCAGTTAGAGACAGAAAGGACCCATCGGATGACCTCATGTTGTTGCCAGCAAAGGATATAGAGTCCCCTCCATTAATAGTGTCACAGGTATAAAGTGGCATGCTAGATGGATACAGAGCATGTTCCGTTCTGGTTGTTTGCATTACTAAAAAGAATATTTATTCTATGAAATATGTTAAGACATACTGCAAGGTGTTCTTTTTTAAAAGGGGCTGGACACCTACTTTAGAGAAGTGTCTCTGTGCTGCATTGAAGCAGAGTTTGGATTTCAGGGCCAGCAGGTGGATTTTAACAACTCCCCTAAAGGGATATTTGAGAAAGAGTTCGCTCACTGCTGATACTCAGCTATTTAGGGGGAGTAATGTGATTGCTTTGTTTGTTTTTTACTTTACAAAAGAACAATAATTAAACAGTTCCTATAGTGATAAAAGCTCACAATGCTTTTTTAGCCCAGATAAGATGTCCTTGGCCTTTGGAGGCATGTGAATTTACAGCACAAAACCCAGATTAGGATGCAGATCTATGGTGATGGAAGAAGAGAGGCAAGGAGTGCGTTTTGAATTATCCAAGAGTGGCATGATAAAGATGCATAGACTGCAGATGGAATAAGATTAAACTATTAGATGGTTTATATGGAATCAAAGAGTTGAGAATATAAAGGGAAGAGGAGGAGAAAATATAAGTAGTTCTAGTATTGGTGGGGAAAGCCTGCTTGTAGAGCTGGGGGGGGTCTCCCCTGTTTACTAGCTGTTTGTAACTCCATGAATAGAGCTAGCAAATAAAAGAATGTAACGGCTTGGGACTGGCTGAATTTTAAATGCTGGTTTGCTTCTTCAGTTGGGAGCTGCTGCTTTCGTGTAGATGGAAAATTCGGTCCCATATAGAAATAACACTGCTCTGTTGTTTTAGTCAACCTGAGGATTTCCTGCAGGTTTGGTAGGAAGATGTCAGAAGTCAGTTTGGTCGTTCACAGATATTTTGAGCTCAGTTGTGGTCCTTACACAAAACGCTCACGGCATTTGAAATATGCCATTCAAGTTAATTGTTGGCAGCAGGAGCTTTGCTTAAGTACAGTCAAAAGGATTCAGCCAGCTGGTGTTGGCATAGCTCGCGCTAACTGCGATCTGTGGAAGAGGCTGCAGACAGAACTTTGTGGTTCTCCAAACCCATCAATTCCCCACGTACACTGACCTTTTGAGGTTAATCTCCTGTGCCATGGAGAAGGGAAAACAATATTCCTAGACCGTTCCTAGCTGCTTAGGTTCTGTTCTACAGCAAGAACAGAACTTCTCCATGTGCCTGAAGTTACAGGAAGGCACAGCTGACTTGTCCAAGAAGAGCACCAGATCAAGAACTACTTGGAGTCTTAAGTGCTGTCTTGGCTACTGACTCTTCTGTGACCTTCCAGAAGTCAGATGCTGTCCCCAAAATGCTCATCAGCTGTAAAACGGGATTGAAAGCACTTGCCCACAAGGTACAAGGGGCACTGAAATCATATGCTTACAATGGATTCAGTATGTCAATTTGCGCTGTCATCGCAAAGGACAGTTCTTGGCATGGAGGGACTTTTACCATGCAGGAGGATATTTTAAACTCTTGCCAAGACAGTTTCTTTGCTATAGCTGCCCTGGCGCAGATACGAAATCTGATCAGATCCCACGCAGGTGACTGGAGCACTGAACAGAAGGCAGCCTTCCAAGCCAGAAACCCTTTTTGACACAAGGAAATAGAAAAAATCATGAAAAAAAATCAGCCCTGCTAGTGTGTTTCCTGAAGCCTGTCACAGCCGCAGAGCATCTTAGGAAGGTACTGACTATTATCAGTAGTAGGTGACCTCCTTGAGTGGAGAAATCTGCAAGGCAGATTTTCAGCAAGCTGGGACTTGTAGGTGTGTTATAGTTATTTACTTCTGATTGAGTCCTTTGCTTGAATGGCATCTTTTAGTGAAACGGGGACAAAATGGTTGGAGTATTACTTTCAGTGCCTCAACAAGGAGTGTCGTAAGGGCTTTGGCTTGGTCATTGCTAAAGTTGCTGCCAGACCGCTGCCACATGCCAGATGGGGCTTGCCCAGACTGTTACAGTGCAGCAAAACAGAAGGATGGTTCCATACCTGGTAGCTTAGAAGTTGGTGGAAAGAGCTGTATCCTGAGGCAGTTATTTTGGAGGGTAAGAAGTATGTTTCTAATCAAGTGGCATCAGGAAGTTCTACGGGATTTTTTGTTTAAAGGTTTAATTAGATCATATTTGCTTTTTATGTCATGCTTTATCCACTTTCCCATTCAATCATGGCAAAAAAAAAATAATTGAAGACCCTCCACTTCCCCTTTGCTCCATTATTTCAGTGGACACAAGAGTATGATGTTACCCACCTCTTCCATGGCACTAAAAATCCTGCCACGTGAATTGTGAGCCCATCAATATCTGGCAGAATTATACATCCAGGGATGGACTCAGGCACCAGGGTTTGAGGGCTTCAGAGACCCATGTCTTCATGAACTTCAGGAGTCTACATCAGTGTACCGATGCAGAGTGGTAAGGCAGACCGATCTCTGGAGTTTGTTTCCATCCAGGTCCTCGATACCCTAATGAGGGCTGTTACCCGCTCGCCTTCACATCTGCTCTGTTGCAGCTGCCCAGAAAAATAGAAGGAAAGGTTATTGATTTTTTTCTTTGTGCCAGTTTTCTCCTCTGTCAAGATCTGCGAAAGAGGAAAAATAGAAGCTGACCTATGTTTCTTCCTCTGGAGGCAAATATGCTCAGCACCTAGATTAAATGAACAGATACTAACATAGCCTGCACAGCTTTACGGGGCCGTACGAAATAGAGAAAAAAAAAAAGTGTATTTGCTGTACACGATTATCATATTCCATTTGCTAAACCCACTGACGTGCAGGAAGAAAAGGGGATCTAAGCCAATTCATTTCTTCAGCGCAGCTGGTGGAGCACCTGTCGTCACCAGCATGCAGCTCCCATCGGGCTGTCTCCACCAGAGCTGCTGCTCAGGACCCGCTGCTCCACCGCTGCTGCCTCCAGAGGGAAGGGCAGCTCTGTGCCAGGGGCTGGGGGATGCACACAACCCCGTCCTGCCTGAGCCTTGAAGTGCTTCAGATTTACACAAGCCCCAGGGTTCCTCCCTGGGTAGAAATGAGTGAGCACAAGCAGGCAGCAGAGCTAATTGAAGTAGTGGTTTCTTACTCCAATGCGAGCTACTTCTCTGCCTGATTCTTTGTTATTAGTGTTCCTATTCCTGTTGTAAACTGACCTCAAACAGAAACTGTTTTATTTCATCAAACAGACCCTGTTCTTGGGAGGCTGGATGAACCTGTCACGATGCATCAGGGAGCTCAGTGCATAGACTTATTTTTAGCTGTGCCAGTCCTGTCCCGGTACCACTCACTGGGAGCTTTCTAGGTTGATGTATTATTATTGCTTATGTTTCATGCATCTTCACTTCCAGTCAGTTTTTCAGCAGCAGCATAGTAGGAGCCTTTTAAATCAAAGCACCAAATTTCTGCAGTAAGGCAGTTATTCATGGGCGTCTTTGTCCCAAAGTTACTGAGTTCACTATCAAAATAGCTTCGGTTCAGTTCAAACAGGACGTGCTCTCTGGCAGCAATCCTCGATTTGGCTGGTTTTACACCCTGCTCAGAAGGCAACAGGTTTTGAACGAAGGTTTGATGTTCTGCAGCCAGTTTTTAGGGAGGAGATGGAGGCACCAGCGCACCTAGGAGTTTGTTCAGCATCCCGGGAGAAGTCTGTTGTGGAGCGGGGAAGCAAAGCCAGCCCCTTCCAACTGCAGGTGCAAACGGCAGCTGTGCTTAATTACCGGGGGACAGTAATGGCTAATGTACATTCTGCACCGCTTGATTAAAAACTCTGTATCATGAAAGGCAGAAAAGCTGCACACTGGAACTGGAGCCTCCAGCCTGCTGGTTGTGCTCCTCATAAAGCATCTGGCAAAACAGTGAGACATTGCTGGGACCAGTACGTTACACTCCCATGCGTGTAGGGAGCCAGGCTGAGAGAGGATGCTGCAAATAGGTAAGGCAGCTTCTGCGGTGAGCACAATAATAGGAGGAAGCAGAATAGCCATGGACTTCTTTGATTTGTTTCAGGGGCAGAAATCTTTGTGTGAGCTCAGTGCCGCACGTGTGACCCTGTGCGTTACTCGATAAAACCTGGTGCTTTTCATGGAGTTTGACCGATTCAAAGTCCTCAGGGTGACAAAATCCCAGTGAAATGCAGCTGTAAGTCCCCAGGTGGTGAAATACCGGTGAGACAAAGCAGGAGGGTCTGTGCAGAGCACGAATGAGGTGTGCCAAGGTACGAGGGGTGCTTGGATGTGTCTCTAAGGTGTTCCCTGTCCTGTGTTACTGCTTTGTATTGCTGGCAGGCCAGCTGCAGTAAGCGTTCCATCCCCTCGAAGCTGACTCTGTTGATGAGGGTGTTGACAGTATGCAGCCAGAGATGGAAAATATGAGCGGGACGGTCTGTAAACTTGTGTCCATTTCCCTCCTTTGTCTACTAAAATGTGAATTGTTTTGGCACTCGGCTTCAGCAAGGATTTCTTTAAAGCGATTGATCCCTGCAGTAACGCGGTGGTGGTTGAAGTGAGGCCAGTATGTGGAGCATACACCTTCCTGACATTTCGCCCTCTCTGAACCACGGCTGGTGAATGAGGAGGTGGCTACTGTGCAGAGAGAGTCTGTGCCGTAGTCCCCTCTGTCCTCCTCTGCCTTGCTGATCTCCTTTCTCCCTCCAGCTGCAACTACACGTGTCCTCTTGCGTCAGGGAGGCCACCGTGACAGCGTTACTTCTACCCGAGGATTTTAACTTACCTGATGGACCGGTGGTCGGGTGCATTTGGAGATCAAGAAACCCAGTGTGGAAGGCTGCCCCAGCTCTCCCACGCCCTATTTTGTCGGTTATCTGCAGGAACAGCGATAGCAGCAGCATGAGCTGACCTCGAGTGCAAGTGGCTTCCTGTGTTCATTTATCAGTCCATAAAATTCACTTTTACATTTAAAGTCATACAGGTGTGGAGCTGCAGATGATGATCCATAGCCTCTGTTCTTGCATAGGTTCAGACAGCAACGTTAGGTCTGAATGCTGCTGATGCATTTCAGCAACAGGATTTGCAGAACGCCACACCTGGCTGGGCTGCAAGTCATCACTGGTAACGCAGGTGGAGTGTGTCATTGGCTCTAATCCTTCCATGCCAAGAAAACCCACCCCTTTAACTAGCTGTATTTGAAAAAGAAATTTGTTTTTTGTAGATGTAGGGCCATAAAGTCTCATTACCTTTCAGGGATGTCTGTCCATGTAAACATTGCATCACCCAAGTTTTCTCATTTTGGTGTGTTCACAAAGCCTTTTGGAGAGGTTTTACCCCCGCCCCCCCCCCCAGCAACATCTGAGGAGGTTCAGAAGGCTGGTACCCCTTCCTAAAGCGCTGCTTCAAGCAGCACGTTGTAGCATGTTGCACGGTGCTTCAGAAACACAGAATTCTCTCCAGTGAAATAAAAGGAAGAAGGATCCTTGATCACAGGCAAGAGCTGCTGCTGAGGCCAGTGATCTAGCTGCCCCTGTAGCCCCAATACTCATCTGCTGAACGAGCTCCTGCTAGTCAAAAAATGAGTTATTTGCAGGCTAGAAGGACCCCACCGAAGCATTTTATTGTTGGTTGTGAAAGTTAAGTGATGTTAAGTACAGCAGGCTATAAAAATTAGGATGTTATTTCCTAATGTGCTTCTTGGTTACAAAAGCCAGAGCCTGACTTGCTTAGATAGCAAGAATGCAGGGCTTTCGGAAAGCTGTAGGATACTGAAATATGTGTGTTGTTCAAGTTCTGTATGAAACTTAACATTAAATGGTGTTGGCAGCATTCACAAAAGCTTTATGTAACCGCAGCCTTTCTCTTGGAGTCTTGCACATGATGGTGCTGCACGTACCGAAGTGTGTGCTCCTTCTTGCTGTCCTGTTACTTGCTGGAGTTTGAGCTCATGAACAGAGCTGACACATTCATGGAGCTCAAACGTTTAGTAGCCTATATGTTACGGCAAGTCAGTGGGACGTATATCCCGCCACTGCTTCTCACAGCTTCACCTGAAATTGCTGGAGCAGATGGAGCTGCAGGTGAGGAGGGAGATCTGGGTTTTATTCTTGCTGGCACAGGGTGGAGCAGAGCACTCCTGGATTGGATGTGGGCAGCAAAAAACTCTTTTTTTTTTCAGTGGCCACGCAGGGCTCAGACTGTGCCAGGAACTGCACAGCAGCGCTGGCTGTCCTACAGGTTGTAACCTCCACGATCTGTTGGCTTGGTGGCCAGCTGGACTGAAGGGGACACAGTGTTTGGAGAACATCTCTGCACAGTTCCTGAGATGAGTAGAGTATAGCTGACCTGTAAAAAATCCTGGCCACTCACCTGTTGTCTTAATTTCATCGTCTTTTTCTTATGCAGTACTCTAACCGGCGGAGGTGCTGTGAGATTAGATCCATTTTACATAGTATAAATATTTAACAGCTCTAGAGCATGTAGTTTAATATTAAACAGACAGTCTTATAAATACTTTAGAATTATAGATCCTGTCACACTACATGGAATCGGTTTGATAGGATCTAGGAGAAATATTTAGGTTTGACAGGAGAGGAAATGATGGGGTTAGAAGGAGTCAGCCACATTTTTAACTGCTGGAGGAGCCCGTAAAAAACAACAAAAAAAAGTTGTACGGCTTCTGTTCTTGAAAGGCAATTTGGGTAAGTTTCCTCCCCCTCAGGAAACAAGAGACTGGTTCCCACCCCGCTCTCTTCAAGGAAAGAAAACATTCACAATCTTGAAAAAACACTGCAAAGAAAATAGAACAATTTAGGATCCAGTGTTTACCCAGCAGATACCACCAAATCGGAAGCGACAATCTATTCAGTGTGGGATTATCGTTATTAGAGAGGCGAGTGGGACCGAAACAGGGATTTAGATGCTCTTGAGCCTTGTGAGCTTAAGTCCATGTACTACATTTTAACCACCTAAGAGAATCTAAAATTTATTATTAGTGGTTTTGCTTGGAAAAAAAACCCTGATAAAAAATTCACAGCTGACCTGCTGCCACCTGTAAGCTGTGCCCCCTGCAACCAGGCTGTGCCTACGTCAGCGCCCACCGTCTCCAACAGCTTCAGGGAGAAGCTGCAGGGAGTTTGCACAGTCCCAAACCCGGGGCGGGGGGCTGTTTCAGCCCCCTCCTCTGCCCGCTGGCTTCCTCTGTGAGCCCTGAAAGCCACTTCTCGTCCCAGCGGCTTCTCAAGGCACGTGGGTCTAATGTCCTGTGAAATCTTGTAAATGCATCTCAGGATTAGCCCTTCCAGGCCTCCGTTCCCATCTGCAAAACAGATAAAGCCAAGTGGGGAGAAATGTGTTAAAATGCAAAGACCGAGTAAGTCTCATGACTGGGGGGGGACAACATACGTACTGATGTGGGAGGTACCTGTTACCGTGGAGGGGGCTGAACTCTAAGTGACACAGGAGGGACAGTTGTGTGTGTATTCCCAGTTCATCCGTCAGCAGTGTAGGTGGCCTCCCTGTGCTAAAGAGAAACTAACGGCAAAACGAACTTTTTTTCGTGTAAATGTGTATGTAAAAATGTGGCATGAGTTACATGTTAAGGGACTTGACTTTCAAACGTTACAGCATATTCGAACATCTGGAGGTCTGGTATCCTGTGATGGTTTCCTAACCTATCAGTTTGCTTCCTACCGAGGTTGCCTGTGGTGGTACAGGGCGGTGTGTTTTCTCTCCCCACTGGATTCTGACTGTTAAAGCACACCGCCACATCCGACACAATGTCATGACCAAAGCAGTGGGGTTACCGAGAATGACAGTTCTACAAAGAAACTTTCCAGCAGCTCCTGCATCAAAAATATTTCAGTTTATAGCCTGAAAAGGTCCAGAGGCTTCTGTGCATCTCGGAGACAAATCTCCTGCGAGGCTGGTGTGAGGTTAAGAGCTGTAGGTTGAACTGGGCCGCTTTCTGATGCAGAGATTTCTCGCAAGGTGTCCCCTAGCCACTGGTGAATTTTTATCCTGGAACACGTTGAATCCAGCATCATACCTTTTCAGCAAAAAAGTTTGTCCCGCGTGGGGTATGAGGTCTGGGGAAAAGCCACAGGTGACTTTTAATGAAGCAACATTTTCCGAAGGAAAATGATGTTTCACTGAGAAGTTCTTACCTGGTGGGACCTCAGGCCGTGATGGTTTCTGTCCTCTCCCCTGTAAACCTGCCCAAGTTTTTCGCTGAATCGGAAAGTAGCTGTGCTTTTGCATGTGATGGCAACCCGTGCCATCTTTTGAGGTATAAAAGGCTACTGTTTATTTGTTATTTGAAGTTAGCACAGCCGAAAGACTCCTCCTTTGTGACTCAGATTTATCCTCTTGTTGGCCAAGTGCACTTGGGTGAAAGCAGCCCAGCATGGCAGTGTCAGGCCAGGTCCCTGGGTGAGGGGTGGGGGTGGGGTTTCCAGCGTATTGCAAGGACCTAGGAGCTCCCAGTGAGGTCAGTGAGCATCCAAGATAGAAAATAAGTCCCCAAGGTCTTACTTGTCCTTCTTACGGCCCAGACAGGGGCCTGGCTGTGCTTAGCGCCGTCTCAGGAGTGTGTCCGTGTCCCCAAGTCACCACAGCCCAGGAAGGCACAGCGGCGTCAGGGAGAGGCGAGGTGACCTGCTGCGGCCCACGAGGAGGGCTGAACGCGCAGGGCATGTAGTGCCCTGAGGAGGAGCAGGTCTAAGGCACGAACTTTGTAAAACCTGTTGCTGCCTTTTGCCCGGGTACCCCGCCGAGCAAACTGGTGCTGTTCCCCTCGGCGGCCGGCGGTGCAGGGCAGCACCTTGCCGAGACCAGCTCCTGCCTGGTACCACCACAGTCTCCATCCATCCCTCGGGAGCAGCTGTCTACAACAGCAGCAGGTCTTCAGGAGCTGAGAACTGAAAGACAGCTCCTTTTTACTTAATTTAATTTTTATCAGTGGTGACTGTTTACATTTATGCTGTCAGACTGAAGGACACCATCCAACAGCCACTGTATAAACAACCTCGTTACTGGCTTCGGGAAACAATTGCTGTGCCTGGATGCATTTGGGACCTTCCCAAATCCTTGTCAATTAGTGTCAGCAACGTTACTTGGCATGTTCCAGCTATCATTGTCAGAATCGCTATCAGGCACCGCTGTGTGAAAGGGTTTCAGCTTTACGCTCCTGTGCAGGACAGTTATTACTGTCCTAGCTCTTTAGAAATTGTTAAGCGACAGGAACCTGGATTTAATAGGCTGCTATGTTTTTAGGAGCCTGTTTCTTTGCTAATTGCAGCTTTCACATGTCACTTTTGTTTTTCCTTCACCAGGGTCAGTCAACTCGTGATGCCACCAGCCTCTGTGAAAGTCTGAGATGGTAAGTGACCCACACAGCAACTGGTTTTAAGCTACCCACGTGCTCCAGAACCCCTGTCAACCGATTTCTTTCCTTATAAATTGGAAAGTTAGCCTCAGACAGCCATGGCTCACACCTCTGCTACCCTTAACCCAAATCGGAATCAGAACAGGGAAACCAGGGGTCAGCTCAAGTGTCCTTTGTTGTAGCAAGTTGCTTCCAGAAACCTGGTGCTCCCTTCTTGGAGCAGATAAGACCATTCTGCTCCAGTCGACTTGACCAGCAGCAGGTGTGGTTGTCTGAGGCCAGAAATTAGAACGTATCTGGCGTTCATAAAACCTCCTGCTGCATTGCTCCTGGTCCAATGTCGGCTCGCTATCAAATGACCGCTCCTAGCATATTCCGACTTTTCTGCAGAAAAATATTTTCTGGCAGCACGTGAACTTGCACGTTGTTGCTAGGACTGTCCCCCGCTGTGACCCTGGATCCAGGGTGACAGAGCTGAGACCTCGGCAGTGAGCCAGAGGGAGAGTCCCCCTCCTGCTGCCCTTTCTTCTCCCTTGTGTTCGTGCTATTCTTATCACTCACCAACAGTCACAGCGCCGCCGCTCAGAGCTGCTACAATTGATAAACACTTCCCAGCATTTTACCGTAGCCAAAATTAATTAAAGCAAGTTTTTGAAGAGGAGATTTCTTTCCCATAAATTAAATGCATTGAAAGCCTAATCATAAAATCAGAATTCAATAACACACTTAAGAACGGCCTTTTGGGGGGAAGGATTTAATGCAATCTCTAGTACAGCAGATGGGTTATTTCCACAGAGGGGAGTGTATTCTGCTGTAAACTAAGGCTAGGATAGGCCTGCCTGTACCTTGTAGTCTCTGGGCTGGACATGTACTCACACATTATTTATCAGTAGCTTTTAGATAAAGGGTGGGTTTTAAAAAACAAACAAAAAAAAGCCTCAAAAGATCTGGGAGGAACTATTTGGTGGTGTTGCTGATGCTGAGACTCGCCTTATAAAAGACTGGGTCTTATAAAAGACACTTGGGTCCTGTCCACACCCAGGTTTTTCGTTGTACTTTCTTCTCTTTTGGTCCAGTTGTACACAGGTTGAGGGAATTGATCTGTAGCTCAGCAGTCAGGGATTTTTAAGGTCAGGGGCAATTTCCTGCGTAAGGTGGAGCGCAGACCCTCCCACAGAAATCCTGCGGTGAGAGAACTGGTTGTTAGCCTCTCCACTTCATCTAGGCAAGCTGCTGGCCGCTTGGATGTGCCACAGCGTACACAAGGGGTACCTCGCCGGTCAATAGATGTGCTGAGACCGCTCTTTAAAGCAAGGGGGTCCCACCACGTGCTGGGGGAAAGCCAGTGTCCGCTCTGCCTCAGCAGCAGCGAGGCTGCCAGCTGGGCTCTCCAAAGGACAGCAGTTTTGAAAATGACAATTTAAGGCAAGAGGAGGGCCCTGGGTTTTTTTTAGTTAATTGATGGGGTTAAAAACAGTCCAGCAAAAATTAACCATTACCTGCTGAGCTGTTTCAGATCACATCACCAAAAGCTGTATCTACACAACTGACATAGACAAGACGTGGGTGATGCCCTTGAATGCTACGGACAAGAGTCTGAACCTGCTGCTGGTTCAGTCCTCGAGCAGGCTGTGCCTGGATCTCGGTGCATTCCTATTTCCCATCCCAAAAGACTACAGTCCATCCCAAAGTGTTGTCTCCACGCTGGTCACGCTTTGCTAGCCGCCAGCTTGCATGGAGGCAAGGGCTCTCTTCGCTGGCCTCTGCCACAAAGCTGGGGCGCGTGAGTTCACGATTACCGATCCATTCCCGTGACTACCCCATTAACCACCACCTTCTCCCTTGTTTGCAGCTGCCAGTGAAGGAAACAAGTGAACTCCTGCTCCCACCACCATCACAACAATCTCAAGCTCAAAGCCCTTCCGTACTGGAAACCGGTGGATCCTTCAGCTCCACAGCACCCTGGCAGGGTTATCCAGCACCAAATCAATCGCACCGCTCCAGCCTGCGGGGCCAGGCACTCGGAGGTGAGCAGGGCAGCCTGGAACACAAGAACTTTTTAAGCATAAGGACGTTCACAGGTTCCTCTGACCATTGGAAGCAACTGTCCACTGGACCCAAAATGTGCTACCCAAGTGAGTGACTGTAGATTCTGTATATGGTTTTAGTTGTAGCCAACAAAGTCCGCATTGTTTATAGGGCAACTTACGTCCTATTGAATGCTGCTGTTCTGTCAGCACTCCCAGAGACTGCACTAGGTTGGGGACTTATCCTGTACATCACCTTTTCTTTAACACTGAAGGCTTAATTCAGATTATTATTTTTTATTTAAATATGTCATAAGATGCTTTATCTCTGCCGAAGACATTAGATGACAGATATATATATATATATTTAGATAAACAGTTTTTATTTAAACATTTAAAATGTGGAGCTGCCTGTGCAACCATACCAGACATGAGCAATGTCTACAGCTCTCCTCATCTCGGTGCCCTGGGATCAGGCCCTGCAAGGGCACCATAGGAAGACTGCCAGAGGGTGACTTACCCGTCACCTGAGGCTGAGCAACGGGACAGAGGAGAGAGTTTCGCTGCACTGGGTATGCTGGTGGTTGTTACAGAAAGGCCCAGAAGAACTTTGGGCAGAAATACCTAGGGGCTCTAGAGTCTGCTTGATAGGCTAAATTCAGCCTTGCCTAGGAGGTTCACAGGTTTTTAAAATACCAAAATCCAGCTGGCTGAGTTGCTTTACCTAGGGCCTGGTAGTGCAATACTGCTGTGCCAGTGACATCGTGCTTTGTTTACATGCATATCGCATCACGTGTATCGTCAATGCTAATTCTCCCTGTCAGTATTCTCAAAGCAGGTGGCTGATACTCTACCGTAGCGGTTTCCTTTGGAGCGATGTTTAGGTTAATGCATGCCCAACCCCATGCACAGTCCCGGGGCTGCTCTTACCAGGGTGTCACGTTTACCTTTATGAAGATGCATCTGAGATCTTTAATATACAAGGCCAGCGTCTGACCTGTGTTGGTCTCAAATGCAGAAGCACGTGTCTGCAAAGCAGTCAGGGCGCTGTTTCGCTGAGTCTTGCTTCCTGCGCTTTGCCTCTACACGCCGGATTTACGCTAGGTCAGGTTGATGGTGCAACAGCGTGGGGAAGGCAGGTCCTGGAGAAGGAGTCAGGCTTCCAGAGAAAGAGCGTTGGTTCCGTGAACTCCTCACTCCCTTTTTTTCTGTTTAGGCGTCTCCCGCAAGTTTAGATCCCCCCCTCCAGCTTAGCACACATCTCAAGCGGGTGAATGCCCCTCACCCTTGTGCTCATGTTTAACAAGTGGCTGCAGTTGGGCTGCAAATAGGACTAAATAAGCAAAGGAAAAGCCAGACGGGGACTGGATGTGAGTTAAGTCTGGAAACTGGCTGTCCCGACCGCGGTGTAAGTTTGCTCAGACACGGGAAGGTACCGTTAGCAAATCTGGGGTTTCTCTGCCGTTCACTTCCAGGATGTGCTAGGACCTAGAGAACAGCATTGTAGTAGAGATGCTCAGTAACTCCAGGTACCAGCAAACCGGTTACTACTCACTGCACAGCCAGTCTCTGCCCAGGTAGAGGGGTTCTGAGGGTGACTCCTGTAACAACGTGAGCCTTTCCTCCTCGTCAGACTCCACAGGACTCTTCTGCAAAGGTTGCTCTGTCACCCAGAATCCCTTAACAATAGCTTTAAGATTTGGCTAAACAACCAGAGCCAGAAATTTTCCTCGAGTGCCTGGGCATCCTCTGGAGAACAGCAAGTGGGTGCTAGAAATAATAAAGCAAAGCAAATCCAAAACAATGCTTCATTTCCCACCTCGTGCCACTATTTACATTTGTAGGGGAAATACCGCCTCTGTAGTCTAGGAGCCAAACACTTGGCTTTAAAGGCACATGAATTTCTGATTCCCATTAAGAAATTCCTTGTTATGTTAAGCTGTTTAAAAAGAAACAAAAAGCAACCTAACAATCAGTCATTTCATCTTGGAGACCAAAGAAGATTAGCCACGCTTCCTAAATTCCTTTTCCGATAGGCTCTCTCAGTTGTAGCATTTACCGTTAACAACATGAAGCATTCCTGCTGAAGTCCGGAGATTAGGAATTGTCCTTAAACTTAATTCTCAGGAGTCAAAAATGAAAAGGGAACTGCAGTGTTTTGTGATTTCACTAGCTCTCCTCGTTCGTGACAAGCCCCCACCCCGGTTAGAGAAGCACAGCGCTGCTGCAGGAGGCCAGCTTTACCTCCTGTGCGTGTGAAGGAGGTTGCGGTGGCTTTTTTCAACAAGGAAAGAGGGAAGGGAGCAAGCAAGGGAGTTAGAAGCGAGTCCTACCTGCAGCAGTTCCACGCCAAGGGATCCCTGAGTCCCTGCTCCCACATGTTCCCGGCTAAGAGAAGGAAGCCAAAGCAGCAGCTATGACAGCTCAGAGATGAACAGAATGGAAACTCAGCCTTTCCACCTCCTGCGGACGCTGCTGCTCCTTTACACGTTGATGACCCATAGTCAAACGGCCAGAAGCCAAAGGGCTGCATTTCTTGTTGAGCGTTTCTTGGTTTAGCTGTGAGGAATTGTTCAGTTAGTGCTCTATAAAGGTATTTCATCTATTAGAGGGAAGCCAGCTCGCTTAGATCGAGGGTCCATAGATTAAGGCAATAAGAGATCCATCCAGTCTGGACATGAAATGTACGTATTACCAAACAAACTGGATCTATGTTGCCATGTAAACCCCTTCCCCGGACTTGAAGGCACTGTTCCTTGTCCCAGGACATCGGGCCATTTCTGCCGGTGATGATGTGGGGAAAGCCACCGCCTAACCTCAGTTTCTGTATGTGCCAAGCTGAGATACTCGCTGTATAAACGAGCGACGTCATGTTTCTGTACTCTAGTAGAGGCCAGAACTTCTGTATTGTTAAAACAAGACTTACAGTGTTGTGTTGTACTGGTGCTGAGCTCCGGGCTTAGCCAGCGATACTGTGTGGGTTTCCCCTGTGATTCCATTTTGCGTGGGTATGGATGTCCCAGCCCTGGAAGCTGTTCGCTGTTGACCTTGTGGAGCAGTTTAGGAGCAGTGGAACAATGTTTGCTACACACACGGGAAGTATTTCTGGAATGAGAATGGAAATCTAGACTGAATGCACATTACTTGTATCCAAGCTGGTAAGAACCCTCGTTAAAACTAGTATTTCTGGTTTTATAAAGAAAGGCTTTTAATAGGAAAAGAGAATTAGTTTCTGATGAGGTAGCTATGTATTTTAGTATCCATCACATCAAATGAAGCAAGATTTCAGCCTGTCACTTAAATAAGTAGTTGTTCAAGACATCAACATCGTGTCTGTGGTTCTAAACTTCACCACAAAATTAAATAGGCCCAATAAGGACAGAAATACCTGTAAAGCCACCGATCTCTTGCACGCAAAATCACTTCATGTGAATGTCTGAAAATCAGAGTACACAAACAGGAGCCCCTGAATGCATTTGAGAACATATGGGACAATACTACCAAAAAGGCGGCGAGCACTACGCACACCCCCACCCCAGCACAGGCACGTCTCCTCAGGACAGGCTGCCAAGCGAGGGGAAAGGTCTCCAGGTTATCGGCTGGTGCTGCTGTGTCTTGCCCCCGCTCCCTGGTACCTGCTGCCTCCCCCTGTTCCTTTGGGCTGCGACTGGTCCTTCCCCAGTGCTCTGCCCCGGTTCCCCACCTCTGCCCGAGGGCCGAAGGTCTCCCATGGCCGAGGGCCTCCCATGGTTTGCTGCAAGGCGCAGGCTCCGTCCCCTCTCCCCGCACTTTGCTGCATTCATCAGGGTCTGCACAGGGTGTCCGGAGCGCGCCAGGGAGGGTCCAGGACGCCCTCAGTTAATCGTGAGGGCTCTCTTCCACTCCACTCCATAAACAGTCTGGTTTTTTAAAGCCACCATGAACTCCCTCCACAGATAAACTGCATTTCCACCCATGCAGCCACTACAGAAGCAATTAGGTGACTTGTACACAGCGAGGGAAACAGAGGTAATGGGAACTGCACAGAGAGGCAAGACGGTGACCCAAAGGCAGCAAACTGCCAGCCCAAGTAACTACAACACCTCCTGCTGCCGCCGCTCACGGAGTGACCCCAAGAGCCTCTCCCCCTTCACAGAGTAGCTAAGAGTCACCTCAGGGTGACTGAACCCCGTAAATGAATGGCTGTACTCTGGAAAGCAGAATTCCTCTGTGCACCCTCTGTCCTAATTGTCTGTTTTCTTTTCCATCTGCTTTATTGTTTGGTAAACCAGCACTTACAATCACTTTTACTATGTGATGTACGGGAGTATTAGTATATTTTCTTGTTATACAAGGGAGGAGTATAAAATAGTTTTCTGATTTCTTTCAGAAGCAAATGACTATTTTATTTTTTAAGAGCAATTGATTGTGAATCTCAGAGTATAAAAAAAAAAGATAAATAAGCCAAATATATACCTTTATGTAAATTAAGAAATAAAAGTATTTAAAGCATACCTCCTGGCTCCCTTTCTTGTGTCACACCCCGTGCTCTGCTTGCACGCTCCTGGGGCTGCTGGCTGCAGGGCTGGTCCCTGGGACAAGGCTCCCTGAGCTCCACCAGCCACACAGCTCCTACCGGGAGCACTTTGATGTAGAGAGCGATGAACCCACCTGGACACCAGCCTGCCTGCAGCTTGTTCAAAAAGTAACACCGCGAGCAGGGAAGGGCAGAGGGGTGGTGGGTGACAGCCTCCTTTTCCCCCTGGAGTTGGCTGCCTGGATCCAGGCCAGGATCAGAGCAGGGAGGAAGGAACTGGTGGCGGGCACAGAGGCACGGTCCTGCTCCATCGCCTTCCAGGCCCCTCACTGCACAGCAGCAACGCCTGTCAGAGCTACAAGACCTGGCTGATCTGACTGATGGAAACGGCTAACGCAGTGGTAGCGGCGGGCTGGGCGCACAGGAAGCATGCCAGGAAATTCATCCCCAAGTGGCAGCCATGGCAGGCACCAAGGATCCTGCACCAGCTGTGCCTGCCGGCTTCACGGGATGCTTCGCATCCTGCTCGTGGCCAGAAGGAGCGAAGGGGCTGTTCCTGCTGCTCCGGCAGCACTGCGGCCCACCTGCTCTCCTGCCTTGGTCTGCGGTGGCAGCACAGACAAGGTCTGAGTCGCCCCTTACCAGCTGTGGAAGAGCCCTCTCCTGCAGTGACCTGCAGCATCTGCTGTCAGTGTTCTTTTCCTTCAGCGCCGCAAAAGTGTCCCAGCCAGGACACCCCTGCCAGCAAAGCATTTGTCACTTCAACAATAAACCCTGATCGATTCTAGTAGTGCATCTCAGGGCTTTCAGCTTAAGTGTACTGTGTAAATGACTCAATTAAGCATAATTTTGAAAATTCTGATGTTCCAGCAGCTAAGCTTTGAAGCTCAGCAGCTTTAGCTTCCATCAACCAACAACTGCTAATGTGACTGTACTGTTCACTTTTTTTAAAAAAAAAAATAATCATGGACATACACATGCATGTGTGCGCACACACACTCCCCTCGCTCTTCCAGCCTCCCCCCGCAGCCGTCCCTTTCCGTAACCCCCCCCCACACACACGCTGCTTCTGCAGAGCTGTCCCCGAGGCCCTCTGCACGGGCTTGCACAGCGTGACTACACTGACCACCTCCAGCACGTGCTGACAGCCGAGCTGCGCGTCACCTTGGGAAGCCCGAGCTGGCTTGTCCAAGCCGATGCCATTTATGCCCTGGGTGTCCTGGCCCGACTGCTGGTGCCTTCACCACGGCTGTACAAAGAGGTCCTGAGTCCCGCTCCAGATCAGCTCCCAACATGCTGTAACCACCTCCTAGTGTCCCTGGCAAAATCTCTGTATGACACATAGTATATTACATCAAAACTAAAACACTGAAGCGTTAGCATTTGAAGGAAGCTTAAAAGGACACGACGTTTATCTCGCTAGAAGTCGGGTCAGCCGTCTCTGTGGTTAGATGCGATGACCAACAGATGCAAGCCAGGAGGAAATCCCTGCAGCCAGGCTTCCCGCTGCCGAGAAGGGCCAGAAAGCGAACCCGCTTGCTGGGTGCCGGGGCAGAGGTTCCATGTGGCCGGCCAGCTGGGACACCCAGCAGAGCACAGCCAGGCTGTTGGGAGAGCCACTGCCCCAATCCAAACCAGCACCGAGCGACTGGGAGAGTCCTGCCACCCCCAGAGCACGCGCTGCTGGCCGCCTGCTGAACAGTGAACCTGCTGCCTCCTCTAGTCTCACGGCACAAAGCAGAACGCTACAATCTGTGTTAACGCCCCAGGTTGAGGGCTTCTGATTCTATGGAATTACTCCTTTAAGAGACAGCAGGGAAATGTTGCCGTTGAGCCCTGCTTCCACTACAATCTGGGGAGGACAGGTTCTCCTTTACCTGAGAGAGGGAGAAAAATAAAACCACAGCTCACCGTTCTGCAGGCTGGACTCACGTGAAGTGCTTCTGAAGACCAGGCATATGTCTTGCCTTGCCTGTCTTTTAGGTGTCTCTCCGGTATGTCTTGAGTCTGTCCCAGGCTGTATTTTACACAAGTCTGGAACAGCTGGAAGTAAACTTGGGACTCATGGCAGCAAAAGCAACTCAGGGGAAAAAAAAATAGCTTTGGTTTTGTTGTCCCACACTTCAAAGTAAAAGCTATTGCAGCTACTTTCCTCTGGAAGAGGAGCGGCTGCTGGCGAGGTGATCACGGCTACTATGTGCCCCTTAGCATCGATGCTCCGAAGCATATTGGCCACCCGTGACACGTCTGTGCCAGTGCCCTGCACTGCTGTGTGACACCCCCCACACTGGCACTACAACCCCGGGCTTCTCCTGCATCAGCAAGGCCCCACGGCTACAGGGCAGGTAATTCCCCGGCAGCCCCGCTAGCCCAGCGACTGTTCACCTTGACCCTGCAGGGCCTCCTGCCGTGGCAGAGGTTCGAAAGCCGCAGACAGATCAAGTCGGATCAAGACTGATCTCATCTGCAAGGATGAGATTCAGAGGGAGGACAGAGACCTGATCACGGCTGTTCCAGCACAGGCTTAGCTTAGGACAGGTAGATCTGTAATCTCTTTTTTTTTTTTTACTGCCCAGCTTCACCTGACTGTGACACGCAGCCGCACTGCCCAGCGCCGTGTTGTCCCAGCCTTTACGCCCTGTCCCCATCCTCCGCTAGCGATGCAGCACCGACTGTGCTGCCAGTCACAGGCAGAACACCCCTCGCAAGCAAACCCTCGCGCCTTCGGTTAAAACAGCCTGCGCACAAGAAGCAGGCACCGGGCTGGGGGAGGCGGTTCAGCCCTGCTGCTGCCCGGCCTCCCAGCCCCCAGCACTGCAGCCCAGAGGAGCTGCCCTCTGCTCAGTGCCCCAGGGCCCGCGGCTGTTTTCTTGGTTCAGAAGAACCCTGGAGCTCTTATCACCGCTGAAGAGCCTCAGAGCCCAGGATGGCCGAAAAGAAAAGGCTTCATTAAAATCAAAGCATCCTCTTATCCCCTAAAGCCCTAAAGGTCCAGCAACAGACAGGACATGAAAAAAAGGAAAACTGAACCTTTGCGATTGTTAAAAGGCACAAGTGCGTGCCGGTGAAACACGATTTGACTTGGTGGATTAGTGACCGTGTTCTATAAACCCTGCATCAAAGCCAGCCTAATGTCGGGTAATTTAATTGGCGAAGGAGTTGTTACCACAGCACAACTCGCATAATGCCTCACAGCTCTCCTGTTCCTTCTCCCCTCCTGCGGGTGCTGGAGGCTCCACACACACCCGAGCTCGGCAGCCTCCCCCCCGGCAAGGTCCGTCAGCCTCTGCTCTGCTGGCACCACCCAGCTGCCATCTTTCTGTCAGAAACAAGAGCTGGCACGGCCTGGGCCTCGCGCTTTGCCTCTTCCCTGGTCTCTGCCCCAAATGACAAAATGATCAGTGACAAACTGATCCACACGAACTCTTCACCTCTGTGACCCTGGCGGATATCCCAAGTGGCTCAGCTAGCCTCCGTGGCCCCAGCTCACGCGGGCAAGGACTCACCCAGCAGCAGTGGCCACAGCAGGCCCGTGGTGGCTCTGGGGTGCCAGGCGGATGGGCTCTCTGCAGCCAGGTGAAGGTCCCCTCCCCTTGCTGCCTGGAGGGAGCTCTCATCCAGCTCTCTACACTGAGCTCTGAAGAAAACCTGCTATTTACACGAGTCCTGTGTTGGCACCAGCAAGGTAGAAAGAGCAGAGACAGCAAGCGGTGCCCATCCCTAGCAAAAGCACTGGCCCTGCCACGGGCCACGGGCAGGGGAAGCAGGCTTCAGCCTGCCACAGCAGCTCTGCTGGCAACACCATGAAAGGCTCTTTTTCTCCAGCACTGTTACTTTCACCAGGACCTTCTGCTGTCCCACAACTTGTCTGTGATTGCATCTCTGAGCCTGCAAGTGATGGAGAGCTCAACTGGTCCTTAAACCAATTCAGCACGCTCTATGGGGCAGAAACCGTGCCAGCTGAGGGGGAGAAACACTTGTAGGCAGACGAGGCTTCACTGCAAAAGGATCACAGGGGCAAAAGCTCCTAATGTGAAGCCACAGGACAGCCCAGTGGGCTCCAACGCTGTCTTCCCACTCCCAAGAGACCCATGTACCTGTGTGCCCACTTTGCTTCCCACCCTCCACACCTACATGCCGTTTCTCCTCCAGTTCTGCAGGGGCAGTGGTACAAAGTCCCAGGATGTCCTACTTACAGGCACAGAAAGAAGAAAACAAATCATTAGCGAAGACAGTGTCCAGATTTGAAACCCCTGCTCCCCTTCAGAGCATCTCTGGATCATTAAACATGGATGGCCTTGACCTGCTGGCCTCTTGTATGCTTCGTTTGCATAATAGACAAAAAGTCATCACTCAGGAGACATCTGGAGGGGCTTAGCTGGGATTGAGGTTTTACCAAGGCAATGAACCAGCTTTCGGCACTAAATGGCAGCGGCAGGTCAGCACCTCCAGTGCCAACAGCCCCCTTTGAAGCAGAGGCACCCTTTTTCCTGGCGACAAGATTGGCACTAATAATTGCCAATACCTTCTGACTGGGAACAAAGACTTGCAGCTCTTCTGCAGGCTGCAACGGCAGCTATCCCCATCGAGACCCTACAACAACCTTCAGATTAGTAAGTGGCTTGGGAGAAGGTCCAGCAGGACAAATCCAGCCCTAAATCGCTCAGCCAAGCGTGGGAGCACCACACAGAGCCGCTTCCCTGCAGGTCTGATCTGTATCGTCCTGGCCACACACCTGCAGCCTAAGCCTCCATCCTGCTTGGGGACCAGTGGCTTCTGCAAGCCGTGCTGAGGCTGCAGGCCAACAGTTAGCATGTGCGGGCAAAGGAGAGCTTCCCTTCACACGCTAAGGGCACTGGCAGCCTTGCAGGGCTCCCCTTCGCCTCCTGCCCCCAGCTGTGCCACTACCTGAAGACACTTGACTTGCAGAGCCCAGCTCCAGTCTGCCTCCTCCTCCTCATCCGGGACGCGCAAGGCTTTGTTTGTTGTTGCTCCTCAGCCCTGCCTCCCCTCAGCGCCAGAGGAAACCAGCTGTGAAGGCAGAAAGCAAAAGGCAGGGAAAGAAAGGACGTTCTCTGCTGAACCCTGCCAGCAGGTCAGCGCGTTACCTCCGGCCCTCGCGGGCTAACAGGAGCCAGCGCACTCCTTAGGATGCGCGGCAGAGCTTGCGGGATCACTGCTGTGACATGGAAATGAGAAGAGGGCTGCACCCACCCAGGGGTCTATAATTGAACGTGTCTGCGTTTCTGCCAGCAGCTGTCTCCCGGAGAGTTTTATGCCATTTGAGAAAAGGATCATTGCAAAGGCAGATAAATAGCCGAGGGCAAACAGCCCTTTGCAGCTCATCTCTCGCTCCCTCCAAAAGCAACATGACATTTCCAGTGCCCTTATCTATGTCTGGTGGTACAGACCCACCTGCGGGACAAGAGCCTAAGGCACAGCAGGAACAGCCCTGCTCTAGGGCCCTCCACTCCGCCAGCAGCTGCCGGCTTCCGACAGGAGCCAGCACCAAACTCCGCAGCAGGAGAAGGGACGGTGCCTGGGCCTCTACCGGGACTGCTCCCCTCGGATGCCGGGAGAGGAGTCGGGGCCGGCCAGCAAGGCAGACCTTCCGGCCTCAGGAGCAAGGTGGTCAGCAGATGGGGGCGAGGAAAGGAACGAGGAGCCTTTAGAGGCAACTACAACATGAGTAGGGTTTCAAACACTTGGAGACTCAGCTCCCACTAAGAACCAGGTACCCAACACATCGGATACCTGGCTGTGGCACCCTCCAAAGGGGTGATGGCGACCTGTCGTTCAGGAGCCTGGGGATAATTAATCAGATACAATTCCAAGCAGTCACCTTCATAGACTGTTGTAAGCCTGCTGGTTACAGGTACCCTGCATGGCTGCACAAAGCCTGCTGGCCTGGCAGACGAGCAAATCAATCATTTCAATTGTTTCACTGTTTTATCGATGTCCCTACGCTACCACAGGGACCATCACCTCTCCTGCACCCAGCAGCAAAAAGGCAAGAAAGCCAGATGATGGTAGTTACCCGAGTAGCCAAATCGGATATATATGACCCAGAATACGCATGTGCAAGACTCTTTAACTCCAAGCATTTAAGAGACAGCAACTCCAAGACTGGAAAAGCTGCGAGTACTACTGGGGCTGGGCAGGACAGAAACAAGCCTTTAGGAGTTACTTCTGCACCTCCCACAAGGCTTGACTGCACAATTCAGCAGTGCCAACGCACCTACTGCAACTCCCCAAGAAATCCAAACAAGCCTTTCACTTCTGCCTTGGGAAATATGGAGACAGGAGTCTGTGCTCCCCAGCACAGGCTGCTTGGCACTGTCAGAGAAGAGAAAGTGGGCATCTACCAGAGCCTGGGGGAAAAGTGACCTCCTGAAGCTCCCTTTGCTCTAAGTTGAACCCTCCACACAAGTCAGACCTGCAGCTTTAGAGCTCAGCATCATGGAAGTTTATTTAAACCCATGAAGGACATAAAAACTATAGTTATAAAAGGTATTAAAACAGTCTTCTGAGCCACACTAGCCATGTCAGGCCTGTGTGAGTCCCTGGAGTTTACTGCTGTGACACTGGAGTTTTTTTCTCTTTTCTTTTCTTCTTGGCTTTGCCCTGCTTCTGCTGGGTCTCCTGGCTGACACTCTCCTTGGTTTTCTTTGCAGCTGGAACCTGCTCAGCTTCATTGCCTGCATCACCTTTTCTCTTTCTGTTCATCCTCTTCTTCTTCTTCTTCTTCTTGTCAGCCACAGCATCTCCTCCATTAACAGCTTCCTCCCCACCCCCCACCACCGCCACTCCATTCTCCCTGATCGCTCTGTTCTGACTCTCGCGTTTGCTGCTAACGGGCACAAGGCCTTTCTTCTTTTGGGGGGTTTCTGCTCCCAGAGGCTGCTCCTCTGGAGCTGCTTGTACTCCATCTTCACTAGTTACTGGTGCTGCTCCATTCTTCTGGGTGCCTTTCTTGCGATTCTTGCGCTTCTTGGTCTCTGGCAGGAAGCCTTTCTTCTTCCGCTTCAGTGGCTCTGCTTCCTGTGCAGGCTTATTAGCTGTCTTCTCCTTCTTGGGCTTCCTGCAAAGAGAGCACCAAAAATCAAAAGCAACTTAGTTTACAGCCAGGGAACCATGTGATCCATGCTACAGGCAGCCCATGAACAGGCAGAAGCACGAGAAAGGCGCAGGAAGCACAGGCATGCTGCAGGGATGAGCGTTATCCCTGGAAGCGGTCCTCAGTCTGCACAGGGGCTGGTTCAATGAACAGCAGGGGCCACCCCAGGACTCAGGAAGGGACACGGAGACTTGAGGAAGAATCTCGATTCCACAGACCAGGTAACGCCGTACTTGCCACCTTCTCAAGCACACCGGTGGGTGGCCCTGTGCAGGGCTACCGAGACACTGTCTGTCTGTCCAAGGCAACGGCCCCTGCAAGGCCTTCATTGTGCTGAGAATCCCAAGGGTCTTCCAGCAAGAACCCCCAACGGACCATTGCGGTCTCATCTAGGCAGCCTTTGCACGCACGCGTGACAGCGCCCGCTGCTGCCTTTCTCTGACAGAGTCCCTCAGCACCTTCACCGCCACCCAGCCTGTGCTGCTCCGCACCAGCTCAGTCCCCACACAGGAGTCCTGAGAAGGAACCAGGCTCTAATTCCATGGCCTGCTTTCCCTTGGGAAGCTTTCCGGAGAGTTTTTCAAGCTGTGCCTCTTCAGGGTGGAGAAATGCTATCCTGACAACCTGATGTTGGCACTTGCCTCTCAGCACCTCCACCAGGATCCTGTGCACAAACTACACCTGCCCTAGGTTTGTATCAACTCACCTGCACAAGGATCTCTGCGTGTCACAGCAAGACGGCACCCCTGAACCCCAATCCCTTCCTCTGACAGCATGCACAAGCTCAGCATTTCCTACCTTAGCCACCCCCCTCCTAGCTGCCGTCTCTACTAGCTCCTAAACCATCAAGTACAGTGCCAGGGGACCTGTGTGACCTGGGGCTGTGTCATCGGGCTGGGTGAGGCCACCGTGCCCTGCAAGCCTGCTCAAAGCGTTAGAAGGGGCCACAACAACAGCTTCAGCTGCCTTGTGTGACTCCTCGCTGCCTGTGAGCCCTCTCACAGCGAGCTACACGCAGGCATTTCCCTCAGAGCCTCTTGCTGGGCTGAGATACCACAGACCGGGCCACCCACACGCTGGGACCACAGCTCCCGGTCATGAGCAGAGCACCCAGCATTCCCTGATGCTGTGTGTCTCACTAAATACTGCCAGCAGGAAGGGGAAACCAAAGTTCTGACTGCAAGCTATTGGTAGAAAGGAGGAAAAGATCCTATGTTATTTTTTTGTTGCCCCAAAGCAAAAATCAACTCCAGCAGCCACTTAATGCAGGAGCACTAAAGCATAAACACTGAACGCTCTTCAGCTTTCAGAGCTGCAAGGCCACCACTCCAAGCATCAGGCTGGCGATCCAGACGCTAAGGAGCCCAAAAATCACTGGAAAGGACTGAAGGTCCTGGCATGTACTCTCTGCTATCCAGTCACTTCCCAGGACAGCTGCTCATTCCCTCCAGCCTCACATTTGCAGAATCAGTCCACACTGCCTTGACTTCCTTTCTCTTCCTACTTCCCCACATCAACAAGGACAAGTAGACAGGCAGGCAGTCTCCCAGGCAAGCCGAGAAGCCAGAGTGCCAAGCATACATACGTATAATTCAGCCAGCGCATGACGTTCCAGTAGAGAGAGTCGAGACGTGCTGAATTCCCAATGCCTTCTGGCTGGTTCAGAGCTACCAGCACTTTGTCCAACTCCGTCAACTTCACACGCAGCTTCTGTGAGAGGGAAGCACAAACAATCCACAGAGCGAACTCAGAAGGGGCAGTCACAGCAGCAGGGCACAGGCCGCCCTCAGGATAAGACTATGGCAGGAATAACCAATCCTGCCTGGCTTCTCCAAGCCACTACCCTAAGCCCAAGTGCAACACTTCAGTTTGGGGGCAAAAATCGGTGAGTCAAGTCACACCACGCCATCAGGTACAGAGTTTGCTTGAAAACTGGGCTCTAGCATGAAAGGTGTGAGTCTAACAGCTAGAACCGTACTGCCACAAAAGGGACTGAAAGGTCCTTCGGTCCTCTTTCCTTTCCAGTCCATGGCTGGGAGCAGGGGGAAGACAACACAAGACTATGTACCAATCTAAAAGAAAAGCAGCAGTATTTTCAGTCTGGTTTCGGAAGACCACAATCACGCTGCCTCTGGCTGCCTCTTCAGTAACCCACTGGCTAATTTCAGTAAAACCTGACAGTAAGGGGTGTCTCAAAGGCTATTCAGTTCCTACAAGAGCCTTGGAAATAATTTCTCTCCTCCACCCACTTTCCTA
The DNA here is from genome assembly GCF_023634085.1 of Falco cherrug. Classification (NCBI taxonomy): domain Eukaryota; kingdom Metazoa; phylum Chordata; class Aves; order Falconiformes; family Falconidae; genus Falco; species Falco cherrug. The sequence continues at coordinate 104,664,027 of NC_073697.1, read as the reverse complement.
TTAGGTCTTCACAAAGAAACAGGCTGTGGTGTGAGCTCAGTGCTTATCAGTAGGAAACTGGGCTTCAGCAATTCTGCTGCTTATGGTATTTTGCTCCAGTAAATAAGACCATGCTGGAGACTTACTTTTCACCTACAGAAAATCTTCTCGTGTTCAAAAAAACTGTTTTTCATTAGGGAAGACAAAGCTCCGGAACAAAGCTTCACTCCCCCTCACAAAGCTTCTGAACAAGTCTCAGGTTTTGGGAATCAAAATCTCTGGGGTTCAGTGGATCGGCCACAGCAATCATCTGGGACAAAATCCAGCTCACCGCCACTGTATCCCAGGCTGTATTTCTGCTGATAAGAAAGGAAATGCCACATGTGTTTGCAGAACACTGCACAAATCCTTCAACGAGCTCCTGGAGATCAGCTCATAAGAGCTATGGATCACTCCTTCAGACATGAGGGCTTTTCTGTCCTCACATTCAGCCAGGCATTCCCTCTAGGGGTACCTTTGGTAAGAAATCAGGTGGGATGTAGCAGTCACAAGGTAAAATCCAAGTGTGACATTTAAAAGAGGCCTTGGGGGTATTCAGAACAGCCATCTGCCGCACATCGGGTCGTGCACTCACCTGCTCCGTCACAGTTTTGAGGAGAAAGTTCAACAGCTCCAAGCTCCTGGCAACTTTCTCTTTCTCAGCCTTCACGATACACTTGCCAACCATTTTCAAACTCTGCAGATTAAATGGGAAGATCGAGAAGAAGCATGCATTATATGGGGAAACAAATTACCAGGAGATAAACAAATTTCTCAGGAGAAAGTAGAAATGAGGAACGACTGGCGGGATTAACCTGTCACCAAAATAACTCTGGAACACAAACCCCACCAAACTCTGGAAATGCTCGGGAGGGTACGTGGTGGAAGCAGCTGATGCTCAGGTTAACTAAGAAACAACTGGACAAATTTGGCAAGAGGAAACGTAGCGGCAAGGCACAACCTAGCTGCTCCCCTTAGTTTCTAAGCTAAAGCGCAACTGGAGACACGTTACTGCCTTCTGGAGAAAAAGATGGTATCTGCCCCTGCCCTGGAAAGCCCAGGAGGCTGCCAGACAACAGCGTCACCTGAGGGACAACAGCTACCCAGCTGCAGAAGCTGGGATTTACACATAAAGCACTAATGCAAAAATCCATTAACGTCCCTAGGAAATCCCCGTTGCCGGCACTAGAACAGGGCTTGTCAATCAAGCTTAAATTCACTGAAATGACTGAGAGAAAAATCTCGTCTGTGTTCCCTTTATGTGCTGCAGGGTTTCTGAGACACTGAAAGGTCTGGCTTAGAGGAAAATCACTCCAAAGACAGGTCAAATAAAAGCCAGAGTTATTTACAAGTGGAGAAGGGCAGAAAATGGCCTTAAAAAGGCAGGTGGATCAAAGAGGTGGCCCGGCGGCTCAGGCGTACTGATCCTCTGCCTGCAGCTGGTCCTCACAGCCCAGTTACACGGTAGGTTTCTTCCCCACTGTATTCCTGTGTGGATGCACACACCACAGCAAGCCCCGGAGCCTGCATGGATTACACCAACATGAGACAGGATTTGCAGGGACAAAGCTTCTTGTAGACAGTGGTTTGCCCCATCGCAGCCTACTTCTCTAGAGAAGGCTGCATGTGGCCAAGCCTGCCTTTGCTTGGAATTTGACCATGCCAACGCAGCCAACAGGCAAGGTCCACCCCAGGCTCAGCATCCTCAGTTCCTCAGGCAACATGCATCACTGCACCAAACCTGCACCCAGCAGTGGAAGGTCGTAGTTCTCCAGGAAATGCAATCTCTCCCATGAGACCACCTATCTCTTTTGATCCGTTCAGACTGGAAGTAATTTTAAGGACTGAGCAAACTTACTCCATCTGTATCAGCATAAAGCTGACAAATAAAGTAAAAATCCTCACAGATACTGAGAGAAAAAAAGGAATTTATTCTCCAAAGCAGGCTCTTTCAGTAACGACACCCACAACAGAAAAATAACGATACCCAGCAAGAGGGTAAAGAACAATTTTAGCAGAAAAAGTGGGGAGACCACATAATAGCTGCAGGAACAGAGGCCTTCAAGGGGCATTATTTACTATCTGTACAGGCCCCACACCCTCAGAATACCTGTTTTAAAAAACAAAGATAGTTATTTCCTGACCGGGATGGTCCACTCAAGCCCTGTATTAGAAAGCCACCACGTTCTACTGGCTGAAATTCATGCCATAACTACATCTGACTATCAATACCTTGCTAATTACTCTCTCCTGATATAGACAGATGTGCTGCAACTCTATTCCAGAGCTGTCACTACCCTACAAGGTCACACAATTTAATAGCTCTAAAGTCTCTCAGATAAAATGAGAAACAAATGGGGGGGGGGGGGGGGTTTAAAAAAAAATTAAAAAGAAACCTTCACATGTAGGATGTAACACCTCATATGCCACGCACACTCCATTTATTAGTCTTACCACAATAAATAACAATAATAAATAACATCAACAATAATAAAAACAAAAAAGCCTGATTTGCATAACAGATTTCTTTGCAATTTGAAGAACAAGACACTGCCAGGTGAACAGTCATTACTTGTGGTTGAAGCAGCTTTCAGAGAGGCTGTTAGGTTGACATCCTTATTTTGCTAAGTTGCATACAAGTTCACAGTGAGAGGAAATCAGTACGGATTGTCAGCTCTTTGGAACAAGAAGGATCAGTGCAGTACTGTGAGAAGGAGCCACAGTGAAGCCAGCTGTCATTTTTTCTTTTTAATATGCAAACATTTCAGAATTAAGAAGGTGTTAAAAATAAACTGCGTCTTCTCTTCACCGTAGATGAGAGATGTACACAACTGCATTTAAATTGCACTGGCTCGACTCTGGCTGTTCTTGCTGCCATCCCTACTTCTCAGAATTGCCCTGATCCTTTGAAGGGTTTGAAACAAATCCTACTGAAGTCAACAGAAAAGTCCTATAGCTCTGAAAAACACCCGAGGGGCTGATTTTCAGAAGTCTGCAAACAGTTTTCAGGTGCTTGGGAAATTGGGAAGTGTGTCTAGTTTGGGGTGCCCTACCAAATTCATGCAGACCTGCAGAACAAAAAGGGTGGCTTGCCCAGGTGGAGATAGAAAATACCACTAGTCTAGCAACATCAGTTCTGTAAGACTAAGCATTTATATTAAAAGGAGTGTTTTGCATGAGTCTGGAAACACAAGTGCAGTTCCACCAGCATAAATAGCCAGAAGCTATTCAGTAGAATTTAAGCGCTTTGCAAACAGCTTTGCAAACTGAAATGGATCACTTTTAAACAGCACTCAGAGAAGACCAGGAAGGAACAAGAAGGAGTGGTAGTGGGTGGAGAAGCCGAAGGAGCAGCAAAGAAGCAGCAGATAATTCATTTCTACAGTACGCAGTTTTCTCTAGTCCCGAAGCAGAATGGATTGGCTTTAAGGAAGCTGGATTCAGATGAAGTCTTACTGTTTCTCAGTATGTGTCTTTTCCCTTTCCCTTCTGCTACAAAGGGTGTGAAAGAAATTTACTCCGAAGAGCACAAAAATGCCAGTACCTCTGTATGTGGTATGGTTGAGACAATCAAGCCAACTTAAAGACTTGAGTTCAATTCCCGCTCAGCTCAGTGTCACTTGTTATCTTGATCTCCTCACCACTGCCTCAGAGTACTTCCCCACTGCACGCCACATGAGATGACTATCTTCTGTCACACGTTGCTTCACTCTCGTCCTCCTAGCACGGGGAGTGTACACGGCGGAGCTTTTGCTTTTGTGGGATCTGCGTTAGCATGCAACACCAAGAGAAACATGCTGTGCTCTGCTTATGTAAAAGCAGCTGACTTTGGACTGGGGCTGCTGGCAAGCCTTAGGGAACTGATCCCAAACTTCTTCAATGGGAACTGGGTCTAAACCTCAAAAGCAGCCTTCCCAAGTATCTGTCATAATTTCTTGCTACATAAGGTACCAACTGTTGTCTGTATGTTGTGAGTTCGCACAGCAGATCGCTTTGGTCTGCTCCCCCCCTCAGCTATCTGAAGAAAGATGAAATTAACAGTGCCACCCCAATTGTGTAGGTCAATCATTTCACAGGCCTACCATGATTTCATTGGGGGAATATATAAAATACAATCATAAAATTAAAGCAAAAGCTATTATGTAACAGATGGCAAGCCGCAACACATGGCAAAAATGCCTTGAAAAGGAAAGCAGTATTTCAGTCATCTGCAGCATCCTTAGGAGAGCCTCAAACACTGATTAGATCACAAAAGACTTGCGCAAGGTTGGCAAGTATCTCCATTTTACACAGCAAGACTGAGGCACAAAGCAGGGGTTTTGCTTCCAGCTATGCTACAGGTCAGTGGTGGAGGGTTAAGGGAAAACGCAGAAGAACTCGTCTAACCACCTGTTCTGTGATTCTCTGCCATCAAGCACTCTTGGCAAGCGTACCCAGCTCTCCCTTCCCTGGCTCTGAAAGCATTACCAACCCGACAGCCACACAACCCAATCACTCGATACTAAAAGCAGAGAGACCACATGACTTCTACTCAAAAGCTACACTTGCATCACTTGCTGATTGTGGGGGTTTTCTCCCATTTTCTGCTTTTCTTACTCTGCTCCTTCAGTAACAGCCAGTCCCAAATTCCAGGGAACCCCGGTTCCAGTTACAGCTCAGTAATACCTGTGATGGTTAATCATGCCTACACATCTGAGCTGCCAGCAGATCTAGGCAGGTCATTTTCCAAAAGGAAAAAATACGGAGGCAGTTTTCACAGCTGGAACTCCCATCTCATCTCAAGCCAATACAGCAACACAGTTCCTGCCTCACCCTACATGGCTTCAGCAGGCAGAGATGGTTTTGTCTTGTATCAAACACGCTGCTGCCGAAACCCTCTGGCTGTTTCTGGTAGAAGGCACTCCTGGATCCAAAGATCTCTGCTTCTTGGACTTCTACGAGGAGAAGGAACACACTCCCAGCATCTTATCAATCAGTGTTTTTTCTTATATTCCCCACGGAGATATCCCAACTACTGCAGGATCCAACCTTCATTCCATTTCTCATTGCACTTCACAACATTCCTTCATCTTTACGAAGCATAAAACAAGTTTGTTAGAGCACAGGAGGTAAATACCTGCAGCAATTCAGTCATACAATTAGGACAGAGGGCTGGCAACTAGTTAACCTAGCTCTGTGGTTAACAAACTGAGGCAGCTCTATGCCTCAGTCTCCCAGATAGGATGTTAGTCTTAGCCTAAACCTAGTTTCAGGTTCCCCTGAAACCTGCCACACAGCAAAAAGTGATGCATGTGCATCCAGAGCCAACGTCAGCATCCCAGCCACTGCCCAGCTTTCCCTGCAGGGGATATGGCAATACACTGTTACATGGAGCCAGGCAAGATTTCTGGAAGCCTCCACATTCGCACTCCCCTACAGTCTCAGCCTGCCTGCACCTCTGCCCCTTTCACAGGTACCACAGTGGGGGACACACTTAGCCCAGACTTAAAAAGACACAGCAGGATCTATTCTGCTACCAAGAGACGAGCACGTTTCCTAGCTGGAAATTGGAACACCATTTGATATTTAAGCATTCCCAGCACATCCTTCAGCCTATTTCATTGTTCAAAACAAACAGCCCAGCCCTTCTGACAGATCCATCACTGCTCCGTGAGCTGGAGAATCCCAGCCAACCTGCATTCTTTCCGCACACTGCGCTATCTCCATCCTTCCCCCTCCTCCCCCATAACAGGCCTGGTGCTGATGGATAAATGTGCGGATTCATGGCTGAATAAAGTGCCAAGTGCCTTCTGCAAAACATATACCTCCACCCGCCCTGCACGACCTTACACTCCCTGCCACAGCCCCAGGTTGCTAAGGTAAATTCTCTTCTCCAGCTGTAAATAGTTCAGCAAAATTTCCACCCTACTGAATGGTCACAGTCACGACCAGAAAGCGCTGAAGAGGTCTGCTCAGCACACTGACTGCTTTCACGCCGACTGTGAAAGCGAAAGCTTTGCCCTAGCTGCCATGCTGCATGCGGGGGCCCAGAGCAACAGGGTCCCTGTGGTGGGCTCACACCCCGAGGGGCTCCAGCAAGTGGGTTTGGGGCCCTACAAGCCTGTGCCTTTTATCTCAGCCAAAGCACAAGTTTTCCTACGTCAACATACAGGTAAGCTGAGAGGTTTGGGAGGGGCACAGCCTTCCTCTGCTATTTAGAAGCTAATAACAAACTGACAACCAAATTATTTTAGTATTCTGTGTGCTCACAGCTCCTGTTATTATCCAATGTAAGCACCCTCGCCTCACCTGCAATTACACTCACATTTCTCCTGAGAGGCAAGAGGCAAGCCAGCATCACTCCCTCAGTTTCGCAGAGGCTCACAGAGGCCAAGTAACATGACTGAGTCACACAGATCACGACAGAGCCAGGAATCAACTCTGAGCTTCCCAAAACCCAGACAAGCCACCCTCAAATACTTCCTTTCATGACAGTATTCACTCTACAACAGAGGAACCCAAGCTAGAACTTAGGGTTAGATCATGAAAGACAAAGAAGGGACGAGAGATGAGTATGCTGCTCCACACCAGTTTCCAGATGCATTTCCAGCTCCACGTACGCAAGGTACACGAGCACACCCAGAGAGGGTCTCACACCACCCACCTGAACAGGACGGCAGCTGCTGTCGAGAGCACTTAAAGAGGAGAAGAAAAAAAAACCCAACACAAAAACCCCACCAAAAAAAACAGTCCCTCCTCCCTCCGTTCTCTCTCACTAAGTTTCTGCAGACAAAGTACAAGTGTTCAAAACTTTTTTCCTTGCATCTCTAGCAAAAACAAGTCAAGAAATGCTCACAAAGGGAAGGGAACCACCAGGTTTCTGCTTGTCCCTGACTGAGAGAGGAAGGGAAGGCAGGGGACTAAGCAGACCCCTATGTCAAAGGGTATGACTAAAGGGCATTTTTTGCATTTTTGCAATATTTATTTTGGCTGTTACTGGAGGGAGGAGCCCCCAAATCCGGAAGCCATTCTCACAGAAAATGTCAATGTTTTCCCAAGTTTAAAGATCTGATTTTTATTTTTTTTTCCACAGACCACATGAAAATGCAGCAGGGAAATCCATACAGGGCAGCTGAGGGAACAGAGGAGAGCAAGTTCTCCACAGAGACATCCAGCATTCCGAAAGCATGTCAAAGATATCAGTTAAATCACTACTGGCCTCATTTTACAAGCTAAGAGGCTGAGAAAGGGCAATGAATTAAGAATTTATAAAGATGGACAGATAAAATTCAGGCAATCTTCAGGACAAAAATTGAAGAACAGCTTTTTTAGAGATTTGATGAAGTCATTGTTAATAATTCATCTCCCTACAAATTAAGACCCTGATAATCAAATGGGATGCCCTTCAGAAATGAAGGGCATGTCTACACTGGAAGGCTAGATAGTACACCCCTCTCTCCCCCACACATTCTGAGTGGTTCCAGCTAGTTATTTTAAATCCCTCGCTGAACAACACAATAGCCACAAAGCCCTCTAATGCCACACAATAAAAAAAGTTGTCAGCATACAGTAACTTTCAAATGATACAAGTCTTGGAAAAGAGGTCTTGGGTTATCGATACCATCCCTTGCACAGCCCATGTCTACATTCATGCCTTTCAATGGAAACACTGCTGCCTGCCCAGTCCGAATATAAGTAACCACCTAAGTGGAATCACATGTGTCTCATTAGGATTATGTGTATATTTATCTGAATGTCTCCACTATCGGTGACTGGGAAAGCTCTGGTCTTGCACTGGACTTAGGTATCAGATTCTGTGAGCGTTTTTACGTCCTAGGATGCCTTGATCCCATTTTGTTTTCTACCAACCAACCTGAACACTATCCGCTCTGCCCATCCCTTATGACACTGACACAACAAGCAAAGGAAAAAAGAGTAATAAAGTTGGGCTGTTCCTATGATGTACTTACTGCAGAAGAGAAACAAAGGAAACCCTCAGGAAACTGCTGTGTACAAGCTGGAGAAAGCAGTTTCAACAACAGTTTTCGGAGGGCTGTTCTGTATTGGAGTTGCTCAGCCGTGAAAACACATTTTCTGGACTATTCCTCAAGATCCTTTCCCACCTCCCCCTGACTTTCACATCATAACTGTGAGTTTCAGCTTAAGTTGGGAGTTACACAAAGCACCTCAGCTCAGGAAGGCAAGGCAGCCAGTCTCTGCCAAAGGGATGACAAAAAAAGGTAAAAAAACTATGTATTCAGATCCTGGAGCTTCCTGCCCCAAATCTGTCAGTGAGTTACTCAAAAATTGGCACAGGTTCAAGATCACTCTAAAGCCAAGACAGCACTTTTGTAACCCACCAGAAAGAAAACAGAAATATATCTAATGGGGAAACAAACACCAGCAGGTGCCGGCAATGACAACTGGGAGAGCTGGAAGACCAAATCGAGAGGCGCTTGACAGAGTCAAAAAGACAGTGTGTGTGCCCTAGCAGCAACCCCACGGAGATCCCACCAAAACCGTGGGGCAGCTCCTTGCATGAAATGGGGAACCTGGGCCTCACCTTCTGCCACCAGCCTCACTGCATGACTCCGAGCAGTCTGGACTCACAACCACCAGCACCCTCCTTAGGTAAGGCAGGGACAGGGATTGCTATCCAACACCGGGCTGTTGTGAAGCCAAGTTAAAAAACAGATTGTCCATGCACAGAGTGTCTCTGGGATGTCTCAGGAGACCAGAGTTTGATTCTTGGCTCAGCTAACAGCCAAGCGTGTCATGTGTCATCTGTGAAACGGGGTGAATGACTTAAGTAAATACATTAGAACTTGGGTTTATGCAAAATACTTTCTTCATTGCATCAACAACTCACTGGTTTGAATTTCCTTTGTAAAGTGCTTTGAGACCTACTGATAAAAGAACAAAGCTCTGGAAGAGGAAAAAGTTTCTGTCAGTCTAGGATCTCAGGTGAGCTCTGTCATTTACAATATGAAGCAATTTCTTTATATTGTAAACATAACTGAGCCGTCTAGACTCCCAACATTAGAATAAACTTGAATAACTGTAGTAACATTCTGCTTTGTGTAAAGTAACTATTTCGGACTTGGGAGGCCAAAACTGTGCCAAAGCTACTTCTCTGCTTCCTCACCTTGGCAGTCGCAGGGCTTGTGGACAAGGCTTTCTGCTCAGGAGACCCAGCACAACAAGCCAAGAGCACCAACAGCAAGCAGAGCTCTCGTAAAAACAAGTCAACTCCGAAGCACCCACTATGATACCAAGACTTGCCTTGCCAACAGTAAGGAGATGGCAAACATGAATTCCTCATGACTGTGATATATGTTTTATAAGCATGCTTAAACATTTTGGGAACAAGTAAGGTCAAGTTAGCTTATGCAAGCACAAGAGCCATTGCCTCACAGCAGCCAGAGCTGCTATTTCAGGAAGCTGTCTCTTCGCTTAAAAGTTCCTGGCCGTTGATCCTCCCTCATCTGCCTCTTAAGTTTTGCACACATAATTCAATGATATCCAAGACCACAGTTTTCTCACATTGCTTCTTTCCCAGCTCCAGAACATTATCACTGCCTAAAACCATCCCAGGCTCCCCGTTCCTCACCTGGTGCTCTGCAGGTATGCAGTGCAATTACAGACGGGATGACAGACACCAGGAGACAGCACCCCATCCCTTCACAGCCTTGCAACGGCAATCCTGCACTTCCAGAGCTACCAGCCCCATAGCTGCAAATCTGACCAAGCAGAGAGTGCAGCAAACCCTTCAGGTAACAGCTCCGTTGTGAACAATACCGCTGCTTGAATTACAAGTATTGTCAATTAGAGTTGGACCTCCCAGGTTATTTCGGACTTCTCCCTGGGTCAAAGAAAGGTATAAAGTTCTGCATAATCATTTTTTCCTCTTAAATAAAAAAGGCTATTTGTAAGGGATAGTGACAGGAATGGCCAACGACAACAACTGCAGATCCCTTAACTAGAGGAAGGGCAATAAAATGTCTTCATTTTCCACAGCATCATGAGTTACAGCTCTTAGTCCAGGTTCTCATGGGTAAGCATTCACATGCCAACATTTACCTGCTTACACGGTCACCTCCAAAATCATGGCTGACCTGGAAGGGCCCACCAAAACAAGTCTCCGATGAAAAGGGACAAGACTGAGCTGCAGGAGAAACTCCCTACCCTCTAGCTAAGCAGAGGTGTGTGTGGACCTCAGGGACAGAAAGGGCTACCATTTAGCCCAAGCTCTTGCCCAACACAATGCAAACTTACCTCATAATTTCAATAAGCAGGCCGTAACTCCTACCCAACCTGCAGTTTCTTTTTCAGTCAAGCACACAGCCTCCACCTGGAGATTCAGAGCTAATAAACTCTGCAGCAAGTCATTTTAATGGTGGGTTACTCTCTTTGGCAAATACATACTTTCTACAGATTCTAAATTTGTTCAGTATCCTGAACCTCTGACTTCTGCTCCAAGGGATTTTTTTTACCATCTCCAAAAGAAATCAGTCATGATATGAGCATTGTTCTACTACTCCACAGAGCCACCGTATGTTCTCACAGCTATTACTTAGAAAAGTGAGCATTTCTGCACCCCCAAACAGACAAAGAATACCTTTTGCCGCTTTAGAAAGTTTTGCAGCACAAGTATCAGCCTTTGGCTATGAATCAAAACTGGTATATGGACTATAAAGTCCTTGATCCCTCCTAGTTACAGCAACATTTAAAGACATGCAGTTGTCCCAGCTGCAAGGAGTCATACCAGCACTGGTGTTAGTGCAAGGGGGGAGCAGGAAGAAGGGAGACAAAACCCTGTACATATATGCCCACCAACAAAGCACTCTGTAAAAATGTTGGGTCAGGGCTTTTTCAGGCCAAAAAGAGCATCAGCACCTATATGCCACTGCCAGTTAATAGTACGCGAGGCCTCCTGCCCACAGGGTATACCTTGGACAGCCCAAACAAACTGACAATATTTCCCAGGAATTTTTCTTTAAACACAAGATGACCACAGAAATGAGAGGCACTGAGGAAGCTTTGGTAAGCAAAGCTCATTAAAATACTGGACGGGTTGCAAGATGTTAAACTTTCCCTGACAAGAACAACATAAAGGCATTGTAGATGTTTGTGGTTTCCCGGTGAATCACTGAGTCCTGCAGGTATTCAGCTGCCAGAGAGAAACATGGAGATGACCAGGTTGGGAGGAGTGGCATGTTTTATGTAGCTGGAAAATAAAATCATACCCAACTCCACCCACTGGACTCCTGATGTAATCATTAAATAAAAGCTAATTAATGAAACCCAGGATTATCTGCTTCCTCAATAATTTTAAAGAGCACCTCTGAATTCCTTGATTTCAACTTGCTTCTATTTTGTCCCTCCTCGACTAAAGAAAACAGACCTAATCGTTCTGTTCCAATATGGTAAATTATAGAATGACTTAAATTACCACGTAACCAGCATTTAAAGAAGCAAGTAAAGAATGAAAGCTACACTTAGAAAGAGGTAAATACTACAGTTACGTAGAAACACCAAGACTGGAATCTCTCATGTCATCAAGTTTGGTCACCGCATCATAACATTAATTTGGCTGCTTGGTTCCCCCCACATCAGTCCATGAGGATATAATTGAATGGCATGTGCTTCTTCAGTCTCCTGTCCCACAGATCACCCCCTACATAATAGCTGCACCCAAAAACTGTCTTCAGGTACAATCTGCACTTGCCACTGAATCAGAAGCCCCGCAATATCTGTCACTGTTTTTTCTGTACAAATTATTTTCCAGTGAATGCATTTTAAGATTTCCCTGAATCAGTAAAAGAGTCTGGTCCAGAAGGCCTGCAACACACCAGGAGTCAGAAGTCTAGTGTACTTCAGCCCTCTCTCTTTGGCCCTGAAGTTCATTCAAATACAGAACTTCCATAACATTTTCTGAACTGAAGTAAATGTTCACACCTCTCAACTAAAACTTTCATTTTTTAAAACCACCTTAAACTGATCTGTATGAGTGTATTCCCTAAAACTTGAGCTCTGTCCCTCGGATTTGTACACAGGCACTGCTGGGCTGTACCAGACACACTGCTTGCACTCTGAAAATACGTCTAAAGTGGTGTTACAAGAATGCTGTAATTCTGGTGGACACTACTGGGGCCTGGTGCAAGCTGGCACAACCCCTCTAAGATCAGTTAAGCCAAGCACAGTTGCAGCCTCCAGCTCTGAGAACACCAGTAAAAAGCAGCAGCCATTAGGTGCTATCTATATGTTTAACACGTTGAAGCTTGTTACCTCTGTCACTTGGCTGATGCTTTCTCTGATCAATTCCTCCCACTCCTCCTCTGTCATGAAGAGCTTCAGTTCACGAAGTAGCAGAACCTTCTGGAGAAGCAAACAGGCCTGGGCCTGAAAGAGAAAGGGAAAAGGAGATGTGAAACTCCACACTCTCTAGGGAAGGTGTTAGCAACGCAAATACCCACTGAAGCAAAGAGCTAGGCACAGCATCCAGGGAACAGGCATGTTACAAATGCTGCATATCCTCACCAACATGTATGTCGCTGGTAGAAAACATTCTCTAGACCCTAACAGAGTCACCCCCCAGGAGACAGGGTGGTGGGTTTTGGTTGAATGCACATACTTAAAAGAGAAGGTCATAGGGGAGTAGAGGGATCATGCCACTTCTAGATTTCGGCATTAATAACCAAAACGCGCTTTAGTAGCTGCTCGGAGTGCATCACTGTCAGCCTCCAAAAGTCTTCAGGCAACCCTCTGCATGACTGTACACTTTGCCATGCCCTGATGAATACAGCAGGCACAAATAAACAAAAATAAAAGCTGGCAGGTTAGCAAATGCTTCGTTTCAACAGAACTCTAGATAGAAACTGCTGTTCAGAGCAGCACTCAGCCTTGCCCTGGAGCCAAACTTGATCATTAAGCCTCTACCTTAACACGGCAATGAAAAGAATAGCCACTAGAAAACCAACAGTAATCTGCAATCTTCTTACAAGGTCTTTTTTATTCTGGAATTCCTATTTTAAGGCTTTCTTAGGTACAAGAAAAATGCAGCGATAGACAAAAACCAATGATAAAAATGCAGAGAATACACTAATGAGAACTAGTGCAAATAGTTTAGAGTACTTAAAGGAAATTTTTTTGTAGCAGCATAAAGTTAGTGAGCAAATTCTACTCACATTCAAAAAAAAAAAGGTTGCCTCTAGCTGCTATCACACAGACTAAAACTGAATACAGTTATAAATATTAAAAATCATTGGGAATTACATCAAGAGTTAATTTCATCCAAAGAAATCAAGGGCTGCCATTTTTTAACCACATGTTGCAACTGAACCCACCCTACAGAAAACAACTGAGCACAGCTTGTAAAACTCCTTATCAAAGACACCATTGAGATCAAAAGTCTAAGAGTCCTCAAGTAAAAATGCAGCCTAGTGACACCCAGAGTGGCTTCCAGATACCCCTTGGGTCCAAAGGAAGCAACCTGGAAAACATGTAGCAAGAGGCTAAAAACTGGCCACGTGGTACCCTCACTTACAGGGGAGAATTTTTAGGGAATTATTTACTGAAAAATTCAAAGTGATGAAAGAGAAGAAATCCCTGGATCTCCTGAGAGCGCTAAGGCCGTTCAAAGTCATGGGCAGTCAAACAGAACACCTCACAAACTCAAGGAGGTCCATGTTTCCTATCCAACATACTTCTGGCTTCCGGGAGGAACAGGACACTGAACACAAGACACTCACCAGATAATTCCAGCACTCGTATTGGTGTTACAACAGTCTAACGTCACACATCTATGTAAGCTTATCTCAGTTTGCACCAGTATGGCCGATGAAGAGAATTACCCAAATAGAGCGAGCTTTCACTTGCAAACAAGTATGTTCTTTACTCCAGGGAGAAAAATGCAGGGAACCAACAAGACTATGTCAAAAGATTTACGTTGATTTAATGAGAGAGCACATCCTAATGCCATATTTGAAGCAGTCAGGCTTACATATTCCTTGTAATTATGGGGAGGCTGTGTCTTACAGAACAAATTATGGCATGCCTGCATGCATGTACCAAATGTAGTGGAAAGTCACTTCAGTGCAATTACAAAGAGAAGGCGACCCTCGGAGCAGATGAAAGGCCATAATTCATTCTGAAAGGCTCAGGCAGGGTCATAAACCTCAAGGCACTGACCCTTTCTTTGACAATTACAAAAGCATTCATACTGCAAGTGGGTGCAAAGCACAGAGAAAGGTCCTAGTTAGGGTATCCTGACAGTACCTCAAGACTACAGATTTACTCAAGAGGCTAACAGAGGACCAGAGGCAACAGTGACAAGGGCCTGCTCAGGAATTGTACCAGTCAGCAGTGGGTAAGAGCACTGGCAAGTCAATGAGGGAAAGAACTGGAAAGAAATCAAAGCCATCCAAAGGAACATTGAGATCTGGAGACCCAAGACTCAAATGCTGGACTGACGGAACAGACCCTGAACGGGACCTAGTCCTCAGTAAGCACTAAGCTTGAAAATTATTGTAAAAGAAAGGAAAAAAAAACCACTGAACATTCCCTTCTGGGTGTCATAAATGAGGAAGTCAAAACACCCAGTCAACTGAGAATCCTGGCTGGTGCTATCACTCTTTAGTAATTTTGTCACACTCATAGCTTTCATGCCTCCAGCCCGTATATTAGATTCAAGCAAAGAGAAAATACGTTTTGAGTTCCACGTAATTAAAACATTGCTATTGCTGTACTCAACACAATCCTGTGTTTCCTGATTGTTTTTTAACCCAATGATAATCTAGTAATAAGCATGAACAACTTTTTTTGTTTGAAAGAATAAAAAGATTTACTTGCCGATTGAAATAAAATTTGACTTAAGAACATCTCAGTCAGAGAGCAAACGTGACACAAATAATTACAAGGTGCTCAGTGCCCAGTATGATGCTATGCTGTAGTTTAAGGTTATCATATTCATCATAGAGCCAGTGACTCTTCTATTTCTAGACCCAGTCACTAACACGTAGGTCTCGTATAGCCTATTTTTCTGGAGCAAACTGCACAGTGAAATAGCCACAGTGAGAAGAACTGACATCAGTAGAGTCAGCCAGAAAAATCGGAGGCAGAACCAAAGCTAAAACCCAGCTCTTCAACCCCAGTCCCAGGGTAAACCTAATAAAAAACTGCACTTCCCACTCCTCCCACTGATGCCATCCCATCTCAGCAAGTTCAAACCAACACTGGAGGGGCACCAAGTTCCTTTTTCAGAAAGAGGTGCAACCATCACACCTCACTTGCAGCATCTATCAGCATGTGAAAAAGGATCCTGGATGTCATCTGAAGATTGCATAACAAGTAAATGTACTCAGAGAAAACAATCTAGCAACCAGGACCACAAAGCTGCCACAGCACCTTGGAACGTAATAGTCCTCAGCAATGGCTCTTCAGCCACAAGTTCATCTGTCAGGGCTAAGAAACGTCAGATCACTGGCTGGAAGGGCGTGAAACAGCTCTCTAGAATAGTCTCTGGCAGAACTCACAAAAAGGACTTTAAACACTCAAAGAAGAATCACTTTCATGACCTCCAGAAGCTTCGCCAGGTAACATATGCTTAATGTTACTAATATAAGAGGGGCTAAGAGTATGAGCACTTTGCAGAAGGGAAGACCCAAAGCAAGTCAGATCTCTAGGAACCATTTCCCTAAGGTCACAAGGAAACAGCTCTCCCTTTGCAATCCATTTTCCTTGGTTTATCTTCTCAAATAAATGGGCACAATGCAGCTGAAAGTAGACACAGAGGTGTGAACATCCATGCATTTGGAAGTGAATGATCACCTCCCCCTCACACCTGCTTTAGAGGGCTAGTCAGTGTTTCCAGATATCACAAGCCATCTTACTTGCCCATCTTGACACATCACACTAACCTTATTTTTAGCAACCCAGACACTCAACGTTTTTTATAAAAACAGCCTCAAAAAATGCGAGGCTTTTCAAGTCATATCCTGAATGAGGCTCTTCCCATTGCTAGCGTCCAAAACTTGCCACGTCTGAAAACACACTGCTACCGTTTGGTGGTGCTCCTGTGACAATACCAGTAATCCGAAAAGATCCTTTAGAAACAAAAAAATAGTCACAAAATCTACCTATTTTCTGTTCCGTGAAAGAGGTTCTAGTGTGTGTGCGCATGCATGCAAGAAAATACATGTGTGCAAGAAAATTACATGAATGCAAGCATGCAAGATGTTTTCATTCACATTAAAAAAAAAAAAAGGCAGCATTTTACAAGCTTGCGCTCAAAGACACAAGCCCTCTCCTTGCTGAGCAGTAGGAAAAAGACACAGTAGTAAAAAGAAACTTTCCCCATACACAGATCACATGTCTGATTCCTGTCAGCTTTCTTACACCTTCCTCAGAAGCAGTTGGGACCTGTTCACTAGAGGAGGCACTGACCTTACACAACCAACCAATTCCTACCTCCTCACCGAGGCTTTTGAAAGGCAAGGCCACACACAGAACACCTCAGGAGAAGCCAAGCCACCCCAGCTCCTTCAAATCTTTTGCATCAGAACACTTATCAACCTCCACAATTTCTCACAGTCCATCATTTACCCTTAACATGTTCATGATGTTTCTTTTAGACATGATACAGGGATCAGCCACATGTTTTACCATCACATCAGAGACCAGCAGCAAATTGAAGTTTTGAAAGTACTCCCACAAAATCCAACACAGACCTGGAGCTCAACAACTACCCAGTTCTGTCCCTCTCCCTCCTGCCCTCCCCAGCACCACTGGTATTTTGAAGTATCTTCCAAGCATTTGGCAATTTTGGAGGCTGTCAGGACAATACTGTTCCCAAGAATATCATAGAGAATCCACTGCATTTTCTGTGCCAAATCAAGCCTGCTCTGTTCATGACAGCCCTACAAGAGAGCCAAGTATTATCAACACTTCACAAATGGACAAAAATAGCAGAAGACCCAAGAGTCCCAGCTACCAAATTCCAGTCCAGTTCAGAAGAGAAAGTTGTCGTCCCCCCAATATGCACAATCTCTGAAACAAGAACATGTGAGAAGAGTTACAAGCAGCTGACAGCCACATTAGAGCTTTTCATTAAGGGCAGAGGAGAAGGCTGCAGCCCATCCTGCGCCCTAGGAGCCACCCAGTTGCCTAATCAAAACATTTTCTCCTTAATGTCAGTTTTTGAAAAGAAAGACCATAAAATGGTAAGATATAAATAAAAGTGAAGTCTATTCAAGCAGAGATAGTAGATACATATATACACTCCCACATATACCTATCAACCATATGACTAAATGAGCCAGAAACAGTCATTATCAGTCCATGTGGGAGAAGAGAACAAGCAATAATGAACTACGGCGCTGACCTTGTGATTTTCTGTCAGCTTTCTTTCTTTCTTTCTTATCTACAATGATTACACAAAATCCCATTCAGTATAAACGGTCAAGATTTTTTCCTGAAATAGTAAACATAGTCACTGCAGTAACCAAGATGGGCTGGTAATTCCCAGATGTGCTCATCTACCTTATTTAGATGCTAAAAAGGAGTGCAAGCTGGCGGGGTTGCTGGGTTATACAACCTGCCTTTACCATTGACAGGAAAGGACAAGACACACAGCCTGATTATTAAAAACAGCGAGCAAGGGATTAACCCTACGAATTCAGCCACTGTTTTCTTTTTTTTTTTTTTTTTCCCCCTCCATTTTTTTCATTTTCTTTTCATTGTTGAAAGCAAATATCTGGCACAGGAGTAGCAGCCATGTAGGGCAGAAGAGCAGCTCTCCCCAGTCCCCATCCAGGTGACTCACCATCCAGGTTAGCTGGATGGAGAGCAACAGATCAAGACATCTTTCCGTCACTGCCGTTGGGAAAGAGAAAGCCAAAACCAAACAAGCCTTTGCAATGCTGTAGAGATCCTGTTTGCAATCTTGAAGACATGAAGGCATGACCTAAATTCAGGGCTGTTTTTCAAAGAAAAGCACACAGTTAATAGGAAGGCTCTTGTTTCTGATGCAAAACCAAATGCTTTTCTCAGTTCCCAGTGTTTTAGGAAGCTGGCTGCAGGTGGCTTTGCAAGCAAGTGAAAAAAGACCACACAGACACACTCCCATGAGAAAAGACACTGAAATCAGCAGTTACCCATCACCCAGACACCATCAGAGGAGCAGGAAACTGAAGGTGTGTCCACACTGCAACATGCCAGACATCAAGTCCGAGTTTTCACACAGCCGTTTTGTCAGATGATCTCCAAGTAGCTCCCAGGCTACAGCCGATTAACCCTTCCAAATTCCCCTAAGGCATTTCCAGCTTACAGGAGAGAGGCGGTAAATTTAACTGGTTTGCCTGAAGCACATGGCAGGCCAGAAACATCTCATTAGGTCTGACCCAGGACAATATTTGAGCTACCTGACACCTCCTTGCTCAAGGTAACAGAAGCAGTGGGGACTTTAAATCCTTACCAAAGACACCAAGATAGACTTTTTTCCCCACCTTACGCCTATCACTTTTGCATCGTGGACACAGTTTTATCTACATGGAGCATGTCACCAGCGTGGCACCAGCTTCTTTTTCCCTTGATGTAATATATACACAAGAAGTAAACGTTATCTGGAAAATTACAAGTTTGTGCAACTCAAATATATTTTTAGAACTGAAAAAGCATCAGGAGCTTTAGTGCTATCATTTCACTGCTCTTGGAAGTCCAGGAGACAAAAATATACAGGTGGTATCACACCACACAGGTTACTGGTATTTCAGAGCACTCACTGATGTCTCCCTTCTGGCACACACATTACAGCAGCACAGCATAACCTGACCTGCCAGCAGCACACATTATAAAACAGCAGCTCATAGTATGTAACCCTCAGCATTAAGGCTATTCTACCACCACAGTGATATGGCAAAAAATAATTGCGCTTCTAGAAATTCTCACCTCCCAAGCCCTTTGAGACTGCAATCACATGAATCACATACTGCATTTGTGACAAATACTACCAGGAAAGCTGAGGTGAAAGACCATATGCTAAGAATATGGGATATTCTAAAATAAGCTTGCTTTGAATTTTAAGAAATAATCAAACTATGAAATCAATTCCTCCGCTCTCTGCCATTTGTTACATATTGAAAAAATAAAATACACAACCAACCAAACCCTCCCCCAACCCCAAACCCACAGCAAGCTCCAGCTTACAGGAGTATTGGTTATAGGAAAATAACCTGTCATTTAGTACTACAGGGCAGGATACCCAGAGCACCACAGCAGAAGTCTCTTCCAATTACTGTCAAAGCTTTTGTAAAAAGAAAACAAAGAGCATGCAAAGCCATGAAGCAAGTGCCAATCTATTGCCAACTCTGCTCCCACAAAACTACTCTGTTTTTACGTTTACACTGGATGTGGGATGGAGAGAAAGGCTCCAACAGAGTAGTCTTGAGTTTCAGGGCTTGCTTTTCATTTCTCTGCCACATTTGTTTCATGCATTTGAGCATTTCTGAGCCTATAAGCTACAATTCTGGTTCATAACAGTTCGGCAGGCAGAGCTGAAGTTAGGTACGGCCTAGAAGCTTATCCAAAAGGGCAAATTATGAAAGGTAAAGGAGAATAAGGCCCACAACAATGGCGCTCCCTGTCCCCGTTCACAGCAGGCTGTTCAGAAGGAGCAGCAGTTCTGTTTATGCTATATATAGCAAGCTTCCTAACCTTCCTTGACACATTAAAATCAGAATTACAGAAGACTCAGCACTCCAACACTGCAGGCAAGACAACCTTCTTGGCTGAGAGCCATCATGACGGTATTTAACAGACAACTTCAACTTGTGACTACCTTAAAACTCTGGAGTTTCACCTGTTAACCTCAACAGGACCAAGCTGCAAATTCTTTGGGGGTGGTGAGAAGATGGGAAAAAAAGGATTCTTTCCAAGTTAAGGACAAACGAAAAATCATCCTTCAAGATCCTTAACAAGTATCCTCACTGAACAAGCATCAAACACCGTTTCTTTAATTCAAACATACAAAACTTACTTGAAGGCTTTAGATGTGAAAAGTGAAAACCAGAGGCGATTAAGAAACATTTGCCAAAGCAATTTTCCTCAATCCACAAGCTATAACTACAGTATTTCACATGGCACGCATGCACACATGCAAGCAAATGTTCCATAGATGTTTCAAATTCAAGGTAAAGGGAGGATAAGGCTGTGGCTTAAGAAAACTATTTTTGAGAACAAAAATTAATTTTTAACTTCCTCACCACTGCTAAAACAAGGCACACACAAGCCGTGGAGCCAAGATTCTCATTTAGCAGCTATCTAAAAGGTTTCGGAGTGGAAAACACTAGCGCCTTCTGGGAGAAGCAGGACTGCAATGACAACACGGCTGGCGCATGCAGTTATGCAGAAGTGCCCATGCCAGGCCACCCGAGCATCTCCATAACCAACTTTAGGTTTAAAAATGTGCTGCCAGTCCTCCCAGGCAGCATTACACATTAGACTTTTACCCCAAATTTACCCAGTTGTCTCCCCTGGTTAAGGGACCCAGGGAGTGCCCATCCTGCGCCCTGTTCGTGGCTGCCTCCTCTGTTCAGCCTGGCCCACAGACACCGCCAGGCTCAAGCGGAGCTCCAAGCCCCACCGGGCACCACGCTGCAGCAGCCAGGCTCAGAAAGCCACCTGTGACGAGCTCTGGGGCAAAACAGGCCTGCATGACAGCACTGCCGCAGCACGGTGCCTAGGCCGTGCAGCTGCCCGCAAGCAAAGTCAGAGATACCTCATGCTGGCCCAGTGAAGACCATGAAAATCTCTTCTGCATGAACATCTGGCTCAGGAGCTGAATTTGGTATTTCCTATTACAATCCAGTGTCTTCAGACTAATCAATCAGCTTTCCAAGCTTATTGATCCATCTTAATCAAGATGCTCCCTCAGCCAGCCTTGACAAGGTCCAATATTGCTGTCTGAAGTAGGCAGGACACGTGGCCAGCACAGAAGCTGTCCTACCAGAGGCCAGTTTCCAGGCTTGCAAATTTTTCCTCCTGCCTCCAGAAACAGGCAAGGCACAATAATGCAGCAGACACCGAGCAGAACCCGCCACCCATCAACCACTATGCCCTGCTCCCACACCTTCCCTGTGCACCAAACGCCATGCTCTGGGCCACAAAGGAGTGTCCTCCTAGCCCTCCCTCTGCCTGGCCTTGCAAAAAAACCACAAAATAGGAGATTTATGAGCCCAGGAACAAAATTCTCCTTGCCAAAAAGTGATCAAAACAAATGATATTTTATAGCTTAAATTAAGCTTCTGCGACAAATGGATAAGACAGATTTTGCAACGCTAGTTAATTACAACATGTAAAGCATTTAAGTGACACCTAAATTACATTTTACAACTTTGGATGACAGAGGCAATCTTACTCAGTGTACTCCCACCGAACATCCTACCTAGGTCATCAAGCCTTTGCAATTTTCAGTGGTTTAGAATAAGCCAACCTCACTGCAACAGTTTAATGCAAAATAGATTGTACCTGTTCCTAGTAAAAAAGCAGTTTTCTGTGATACAGCAGGATGCTTTCCGGCCAGGAACATTTAAACAACTCGCAACAGCTTGCATTATTAGCACTTGAAAATAATTGTCACACACGAGACACGTTTTGCTCATTTGACTATCGTCATGCAGATGATCTGTTTAGGTCTTCTTGAGTGCAAAAAATTATCAGCGAACTCTGTTGGGTCTGTGGGTTTTTTATATCCACTTCTATTTCTAAACCTCTGAAACAGCCAACACCCATCTCTCTAGCTGGTTTCTAAACAAGCTGAACAGTAGTTTGCAAACACAAAGGTTTGTGTGTCCTCTTAAGCTGTTGGAACATACGCCAGTAATTCCCAGCACGGACCAACTTCTCAGTCACTATCTCAGCAACAGAAAAAATGGAAAAGCAATCACCTGCTCATCACCTGCTAGGCAGCAGGCAAATGGGGTCTCTCACCTCCATGACACAGGCTCAACCCCAATGACTTGGCGATAGTGGAAATCGCTTGCTACAACACCTGCAAGTAGGGGAAAACCAAATGCACAGGATGCAGTGCTACATTCCAGTCTTGGTCCTCACTATCCTGCTTTTTGGATTTGAGGTTTTACAGCTAGGCTTACTGAAAAGAACAAAGCTCCCTGGAAGACAGCAATTGAGAAAAAACTGACTGTGAAGAAATCTTCATCTTCTACCCCTCCTGCTCACTCCCCTCTCCCCTTTATTTTTATTATCATTCACAAACCTCTTCACCCGTGGCTCAGATATCCTGCTTTAAGCAGCAGCAATGAGAAGTTAAGAAACCTATACAATTCTCCTACTATTCCCAAGGCTCTGAAGAGCAGCTGTCACATCGATCAGATGGGCTGTTAACTTCATTCTGCTGCTGCTTACTTGTCTATACTACAAAAAGTTTTATCACATTAGCTATGCTGGCACATCCTCCTCCTCCACAACATGAAAACAGCTATTGCAAGACACAAGCACTTAAACCACCACCGCTCAATCTGGCTGAAAAACATGGAATGAGCTACACCCCACAGAAACCACCTTTATATAATGCAGCTGCACCTACACGAGCTATGTCAGCCTTAGTCCTATAGGGAAAAAAACAGTCATTGCCTCCACTGACAATCACACCAGTATGGTTTTTTTACATGTACTTGAGCCAGGAGAAAACCCAGGACTAGCAGTCAAGACACTTGAGCAGCCTGCCTGCAGACCAAGGTATATATATGGTATTCACTTACATACCGGTTTCTTCATGCCCTAAAACATCATTATTTAATTTGTTTAATCAGGGACTCTGCAAATCATGTTCTCTCCACTGCTGCTGAGTGGATTTTTTTCCCATGCTTGGTTCCTCTGCAAACAGTGCTCTGGACGACGCTCTTGTCAGAGCAAAAGCCTCATCTTCCACTTGCCTAACCAGAGGAACTCATTTGTGAAAGCCTGCTCACTCCAGCAGGACATTTGTGCCCAATACAAGTGGGCACATGTACAGCTGCTTCCTTCAGCATCGTTCTGTTGGCAGCTAGGAAAGGAAGGGGGGAAAAAATCATTAAAAAATAATTTTAAAAAATTATCAAAGCTCCCTCCTACAGTCACCACAATCTAACAAGAACTAGTGACAGAAATAAGGTGTTGCCAGATTTTAAAGGCAGTAAAGATGAGTCAGTACACAGAGGGAGAAGACTTGACACCGCAGTTTTTCAGAGGATATCTGCACATTAAATACAGCGCTTCACTGGCAGGCTTCCTGAAGGGTCTGCAGGACATTTGGGCAGTCAAAACAATGAACATGTAAAATAACACACTGGACTCCTGGTCCAGGCCTGGCTGATGGTATTAAGCTCTGAATACTTCATTTGCATACAACAAAGATACAGCTAGTGAGCATTCAGGGCTGGGGAAGACATTATTTACCCTTGCGCTCCTCTTTCACCAGAGGCCAATAGGCAGACCCTCAGGACACAGCAATCAATACAGAACAATCCATGGATCAGTCTGCTGCTTTGGTGAACAGAGATTCATTTCTCCCAGGGGTAACCACTTACCATATCAGAAAGGCCAATCAGTCTTAATGTTTCCCTCAAAAAAAAAAAAAAAAAAGTCAATATCTTATTATCCTAAGTTCTTGAAAAATAAAAAGTTGCCATAATTAAGTGAACCATGAGAATACGAACTAAATCAGTAGCAGAACACAGATATCAGCACCCATAAGCACTGACGTTTTCTTGCTTTTTCCGTAATGCTCAGTTACAGGATTGAAACGGGGGGGGGGGGGCGGCGGAATATTGGTACCACAGGGCATACTGACATACTGAGACTAGAGGAGAAAAGAACGGCAATGGATTCTGTGCAATGCATCCAAGCCTCTCCCTTCCCACATTAAAAAATAATAATCAGGAAATATGCCCATTTCCCTCTCCACTCCTAAATATACTTCCCTCCCAAGTAAAGAACAAAGTCACAGTTTAAAACAAAACACCTAAGACAATTTAGTTTCTTAATATGGTCCTGTTTACTTTGGAGCATTTCCACTTTGCTTTTCCAAACTCCTCACTCTAAACACCAGAGCCAGAAATGCCCTTTTGTTAAGAAATCAAAGCAGAAATTCTCACAGAATGCCCCAGTAGCTGAGGCTCAAAGGAGTATTACCAAGTATCAAGAAACCTCTCGCAAAATCATCTGGGGCACTATCCTTTCTCTCGACCCTAGCTTTCCTCTTGAAAAAAACCAAACCTATCCCAAAGCTGTCATTTTGATAATTTTTATTTTACACGCATACAACTGTATTATCAAACATCAAGAAGCTCCACTGACACCTCAAGTTACTTGCACATGTTGGCAAAACCAAAACTGTCCCTGCTCCAGTTCCCTCATCTGGCTGCTCTTCACAACACCTTCTAAGCCAGATGTCTCCTCTGCACAAACAAAGACAATTTTCTTCAATTCAGGAGAGACATGCAATAGGATTTTCTTTAGACTATACAGAAGGCAGTTACTGCATAATGTGGCCTATTTAAAGGGACTTTGCTCAAGTCAAATTCAATAATTTAGGAGATTTAAGAGCAGTACACATTCAAAAGAGAAAACTCGAGTTGCCTAGGCATTGTGTGCCTTTTAGCTGCTGTCCTCAATTCACTAGACCAGTCTTGATTTTGCAAGGACAAAGGTTTTCATCTTTTGAGAACATTTATAAGCAGATAATAAGAAATTAGAATTCTAATCCACTCAAACGTCCACTACTGAAGTTCAGCTTTCAAGCAGTACAAAAAAAAAAAAAAAGTACTCACACGTCAGTAAAATTGTTAGCTTAGAACATTGAAATGAACAACACTGCTAAGCGAAAAAAAGAAGTTGGAAATTGTACTGCATTGAACTCTGTAGATTCATCGATTCGCATGCTCACCAGCAGACCTCTCCATTTTGCAGAATCCACTGAGAGAAGCACCATGACATGACAGACTGCACATGGCTCTCAGGGAGAGCGACATGGCTGGAGACCATATTCTGCTAGGAGATAGCTGATAAATCCTGCAGAGAAACCCAAACTCCTTTCTTGTGCTTTAACTTCTGCAGAGTGGCATTTGAATACACACCAAGGGAAAGCAGAAACACAAAGAGCCAAACCCCATTCCTCCTGCACCCCTAAACCACAACAAAAAGGGACCTACCACTTCCTACACCAACTCTTAAGAATATCCTTGTAAGTACAGCCTAGGTTGGCGTTTCATTTGACACTGCAACAAAACACTTGCCCCCTCTTCACTTGCGAGCACAGTTGCTCATTTCCAAACAAAGATCCAACAGCCCACTGTAAACAGCAGAAATCATTACCGAAAACTTCAAGAAAACAGGATTCTATGCTAATGTTTTTGTAATATTTTGTAGCATGAATATAACTCCAGCCTGTATGACTGAGACAGTCACCGATTTCATCTCAGCCCCAGACATTTCTTCCCATCCTGTTTTCGTTATGCTGTTATTACATAAATGGCAATGACCTTGCCTCCAAGCAAACTTTTCCCATTTGCTCTACACAAGTCCCTACTCATCAAATTGTTGAAGGGGCTATGTTTGTCAGGCTGAGCAGAACACACTTGGGTGGTTCACTCTTTTTAAAAACTATCAACTCCCCATGTGTCAGATGGCAAGTTTAATTTAGTAGGCTAGGAAAATTACTCAGTCTTGGAAAATAACTGCAATATGGTATGTATCTAACTCAGCGAGTCCATCCGACATGCAGGGCTGTTCAAGCTACTGATCAGTCCCACCGTTGGATAGCTCTTGACAGCAGCTACATCTATAGTAACAACTAAAGTATATGTGACCTTTTAATTCTCTTACTTCCTCCCAGCAACAGATTAAAATGTTTCCTCCATTAATGAGGATTTGCTACACGATCATCACAATCAGCTGAATGGCAGTAAGCAGAATAAACACAGTCTCTATCTCCACAATCAGAATAAAGAGGCAAGTAGGAGCTTTTTCATGTTTATTTGCGCTGCACCAAGTGTGGTGGAATATAAACCCCGGGACTGCTAAAGGGCAGTTTCTCTGTGCCAGTCAATTAATGCCTGGTATCATTATGGATTTGTATGTGGGCAATGCAGGCATCTATCTGCTAGACACTTTTGCAAAAGACACAGCGGCCATTAAAAGGCCCCAAGAAATAGAACCAAAAAACCATTATGACAGAAAAAATAAAGAACCATAAACAGATAACAACATGTACAATGCTCCAAAGAGACCCTGTAGACTCAGTGACAGGGGTGTCTTGTTCAACTGAGATACACCATGAGCACACAAAGTTCTCAATGCAAACACAAGTAAAAACTCGTGCCATGGGATTTCAAGCATTCCGCTTAAATGCAGTCAGGAGGACCTGAAAAATTTAACGAGAACTTTTTAAATTTCCAACCATCTCACACAAGTGAGAGGAAAGGGAGAAAGAAACACGCCTTACAAAGCAGTTCATCAGAGCACACTACATTTTACTATGGCATTAGACATCTTTCCACAGAACAGCAGAGAATATTTGCAGATGCTGTCAACGTCCTCCAACTCACCAAAGGAAGACAGTTTCTTTGAGCTCTCCCAGTGCAAGAAACGCTCTCAAAAATGAAAGGTTAGGATGCAATAATCCATATCCACAACCATCCTAAAGGTCTAGGTATTAAAAATCTCCACACAATAATGTAGAGCGCTTTGGCCCTGACCCAGCAAAGCACTCAAGCATTCAGCTATTTCCCCTTCAACTTCAGAGGGACAGTTTACATACCTAGAGCTAGTTCATGTCACAGGGCTTTTGCTGGCTCATGATGAGATAGCTCAAAAATGTCCAAAAGCCCACCCGTGGTTCAGCTTCACCTTGCAAAACACAGGATCTCCTTGACCACCTCCTTAGACAAAAACAGGAACAGGGGCAGGACACTGACCAGAGCCAAAGCATGTCAGTTTGACATGCATTTTCCAGCTGCAAATAATTTCCCTTTGTTGAAGAGAGGGTGCATGCTGAACAGAGGAAGACACAAAGGAAGAAGTCTGCAGGCAACAGCCACTGTAACACTACATCACACAATAAGCTGTCACTGCCTGTGGGTTACTACCCTTGGAAGGTCTGCTCACCACAACTGGACCCCGAGACAAGCCCCCCCCTAGTGACACCTCTATGGAGGACACAGGCACAGCGTGTCCTACCTCTGCTGAGAGGATGGAGGATGCTTTGAAGGAACGGTACCTTTCAGTCCCAGCCTATTGCTTAGCTAGCACCGGCAGCCCAGTTCTCATTTCTGAGGCAAAGGAGGTAGAACTGAACTGGTGCTGATGCTTATCTGGGGAGCTTTAACTTGCTTCATTATTAGTAAGAGCTTATGCTAAATATTCCGTAACAAGTCCTTTCTATACCACCTGCTGGAAACTATCTGTGAGAATGCAGGCAAGGCATGGTGTGTTAATGTAGTGATCCATTCATCTATTGCAGCATGAGGAAGAACACTCCCAAACACGCACATAGAGGGGTGCTGGCTTATGATGCTTTGCAGTGCTTTTAGTGTTCTTGCTATATTAAAGTTTAATTACTTTTTAACTTGGATATTTACATAGAACATAAAACAGAAAGATAACTGTCAACCAGCCAGGACCTCTTTGGCAGGACTTTGAGATCTTATTTTACTCTTCTAGTGATGGCAGCTCTGGCAAAGAATTGCTTCAGTTCTGTAAAATTATGTCTATAGAAGTTTGATCCCTTTGGGGAGACTGCCAAAGCACCAAGATTAATTAGCAACTTACCTAAAATACACTCTCTATTAGATAGATCTTAAGGGGTTCCTTGTCACAGACTGCTTTATAAAAACACATTTTGAAATACTAATGAATCTATATGACATAAGACGACATTTTGAACTCTGTCTCAGTGCCCATTCTCATCTCCACACTAAATAAAATGACTTTTATTAGTATCATGAAAGCTCTGCACTTACATCAGCTTTGCAGAGTTCTAGCCAAATCAGAAAATAAACTCACTCTATGGACAAATACAGCACCATTATGCTCCCAGCTACTGCAACATCCTCAATCAATATAGCTTCAAACATAAATAAGAGGACAGGAATGTATTCAAACTGATGTGTGACCACAGCGCAAAAAAAATTGCAAAGGCTCTTAGTAACTGTGTTGAAATGTACACTCCTAGTATTTCCCCAAAGGAAAAGAACAAAGGACAGGTATCAAATCATTTGCATAAACCCTAGGAAAAAGTTACAGAATAGAAACTGTCTAAGTGAATGTCAGCACAAGCGAGATGCGGATAACACCTTACTCCTGGTAGCAGTGGGCATTTCATTTACTAGTTTTCCTTCCTGAACTGGTTCCAATACCACTTGCCCACAAGCTGGGTTTCCCAGGGAAAAGCATGGTTGTTCCAGTCCAGACTTCCAGAGAGTCCGTGCTTCAGCCTGTTTCCAGTCCAGAGCTGGCACTTGGAGTGTGCACTTGCCTGCAGATGCCTGCATCATCAGTAAGCCTGGGTACTGCAATGCAACCAGCCACACATTTTCCTTCTTCACCCGATCCTCAGACTAACAGAGTTAAGTTTTTATGGTAGAAGCGGTTCACGGACTCATCCAGCCCCTTGGCAGCCCCAGCATTTATGAGAATGCGGGGTGGGGGGCCACTGCAGTAAGAACTACACCACAATTAACAATACACCACCGAGGGGGTTGTGCTGTAACAGCATCAGAGGCACAGCCCAAGACTGCACAATTACAGATAGACGTTACTGTAGCTCATCATACCGATGCTGCTAAAAATAAACTAGGAAGACATTCCTCACCTAAGGCTCAGGAGGGTTCTGGTATGTAGCTGAGTCATGCAACAATCATTAAATTAAACACATCTTGATCCCTGGTTTACGGTCCATCAGCACAAGCCAAAAAAACAAGCCTTTTGTGCATACTGAAAAAGCAACACTGCACCCACTGAAACAAGGCACAAGGAAGTAATTTGAAGGTCAAGGTCCCCTGGAAAACAATTGCAGTAGTAAGACCAAATTGTGTTAAGAAAGAAGGAAGCTAGAACAAGCTCACACAGATTTTTTTCTAAACAGAATTTGAGAGAATGTGTTTAGTGCTTGTGGAAGACATCAGACTGAAAGCAACATCCTTAGTCAACAGAACAGCACAAGCCTCCCCCACCTGTTAGCACCACACACATTCTGCCTGGCTGACCGCAAGGCTTTGCGCTGCCAATGGGATCATCTGTGCCAATGGGATGATCAGTTTAACACAATTCATTAGCACTAGGACAACTCAACGGTACAACAGAAGCTCCATTTTTGATGACTTGTTGTTTTCCATACCAGTCTTACCACTGAAGACTATATCCCTAGCTGTCATTTTTTCCCAGCCTACTTAAAGCACACATATGTATGCATGTAGGTACTGGATTCTAGAAATGTTAGCTATACTTTACTCAAGTGTAAACACCCTGTTGGTAAGAGAAAGCTAGCAAATCTCCCTATATGTACAAAAAGATTGTGATGTGTGCACTGGTCCCGTTTTCCTGCCACTGCAGACACTTCTGCTGGCCATTCCAGAAGTACACAGTCACAGGTAGGATGACTGATTTCAAGGACCCCAGACCTCAGAACTGCATCCAACAAGCTGGATTAGACTACCCAAAAAATTCCATTCTTTACTGCCTTCATTCTTTTTTACTTCAATTTGTAGCGCTTCTCACACACTGAAGTCCTCTTGAAAAGCTTCACCATAGCTGCTTACAATCTAGTGATTTCATATAGTTTCTATTCACTTCTTTCTACAGTAGACAACAGCGTAAAGAACACATCATCCACAGACATCAGGCAGACCACATTCTGAGAAGACAGCACAGCTTTAAGTTATATGTTGGTTTAACTTATACATATGGGAAATTAAGGATCAACAAGAGTTTATCTAAAAGATCCCAACTGCTACTGTAGTAAAAAAAAAAAAAAAAAAGCACAAAAAAACCAAACCATAAAACCAAACCACAGCAAAACCCACCAGATTTCTCAGTTCAATAAATTAAAGACATCCAAACATTAGCATGTTCATTTTTTAAAAGCCTGAAGCATTTTAACTTGCACACAGGCACCTTTGGGACAGCAGTTGTCTTTAGCTCCACACTTCAAGAAATGAAAAATAGGCCAGCCAACCGGTAACACTGAACATTCAAAGCACCAGCTGCCAGTCACAGCGCAGCTCATAGTGTCCTGCAGTCAGTGTGGTCTCACAAAAGGTGAGGAGTCCAGTTCAGATGCGTGAACTGCCTGAAACAAGGTGTTTCTGCAGATCCACTGTCACATCTTCATCTTGTATCTTTCTGATGTATAGGTTTAAACAGGTCCTAAGTGAATTCAAGGTGGGATGACAGGCCCCCACCCCGGCTCAAGCATCCCTGGCCCTTTGTTCCCCCGCTCACAAATTACACCATTCTCTCCAGCTGTTTCCTTTTCCAGGGAAACTGCTGTATTACTGTCTCCTGCAGGCATCCATGCTCCAGGAGTAACATCAGAGGAATAGAACTTGGCCACAGGTACAAGCTTTGGTTCCAAGTTCAGTCTCAGTAAGACCATTGCAAATTCACCTTTCCAGTTTGAAACTTGTTATACAGGTTGTGCTTTCAGCTAGGAAAACCTACCAACCCAACCACTGTGAGCCACGTTTAAAACTTCCTTAAGAGCTCTCACCTCTCAAAGTGCTGTTTGTTTTATCGCACAAATTACTTCAACATGGAGGTGAACAACCTTACTGATGCTTTAGGCATGTAGGAACAGTGTCAAGAGGAAAAGGGCTGACTTGATGTCAGTCACAGTATCTGAGGTTTTTGTTCTAAAGCTGCCTTTTCTTCTGCTAAGCTTTGCATCAAGGTGCACCCTCTGATGCACCTGCCTTTGGATATCTCCAAAGGACCCTTCTCTACAGCAGTCACACCTGCCAGAGAAAGGCACCTCCCAGAAAGGCATCAGATAGCTACAAACACCTCTGTCTTCACAGACATAACGCTGCTGCTGAGGGTTTGATATTCTCTGGCTTTTAGAGGTGAGCAACTGAGGGAGACAGGACGCACAGAGGCTGCAGCAATGCAAGACCCAGTTCCCCAAGTCATCAGCTACAGCCAACAGTCTATACAAACTCTGCTTTCCAATATTCTCGTACTCACTTCACGGAGCCATAATTTCATGTTAACAAACACTGCCGTTTGATGAAATAAATCATAGCTTTCACCCTGTCACTCCTGGCCCTGAACTGAGTGTCCCTGCGCCCTGAACAAAACCAGTGAATTGATCAAAATTAATTTTAACACAGCAAAAGGGCAGGGGGAAATGTGTCCAAGAGGAAACTAAGTTTTCAGTCAAATTATCCTCAAGTCCATTCTCCAATATAACTGCACGAACACTCGGGCACCAGACAGACAGCAAGCTTCCCAGGGTCAGGGCAAATGGCTGGGGCTGGAGAGGCCAGACTGCTCCTCTCCAAGGCAGCACTAGCTGAGCAGCATTTGAACAGCTCCTGCATTTCCTCTCAGTTACAGCTGCCCAGAAATTGAGTTTGACAGACCTGCAACAGCCCATAACAGAAGGCACAGGAACAACATTTCACATACATTTTGGGTTTGCTGTTTCTTGACAGGAGCCCAGGAAGGTGCAGGCTTTGCTGTACACTGTGTGACTTACCAAGCACAGAGGGAAACATGCCGCAGCTTCAACCAGGTCACTTAGTGATCAAGTTTGACTTCCCACCAGAGGCCCCAGCAAGAGCAGAGACCCCTGAAGTAAAAGCTGGACATGTATGCCAGTGACCGTAAGATCTTCCCTTAAAGACCTTAAGAAAACTCAGGGACCAGTGCAGCTGAGAAGAGAGATGAAACAGACTCCCTACATCCATGCTGCTCTCACAAACTCCCAGGTATTTGGGATGATGAGGAAGAAACATGCCCTCCTGCATCCTCCTCATGAACGACTTTTCCTTTTGTTCAAAACTACCCAAAAGCCCAACCTGAAGGTACATGCGCTTCTCCTACCCCCTTGGGAAGGGTCTCCCCAAGGCTGGCTGGGATAGCAGCGGCCAGCAGCCCTGCTGTGCCAGATCCCCAGGGTTCATTGCCAGGCCAACACAAGACACCTGGCCAGAGCTGCGAGCCTCCACCTTCCCGTGCAGAGCACGGCTCTCCCCAGCCAGCACAGCCCCGAGGACTCCCTGCCAAAGGGATCTGCAAAGCCAAGATGTCAAAATCACAGTGGGATTAGCTGTTCATACAGATGCAGCAGGCATAGCCAGAACGATCAGCATTAATAGCAGGAGCGTTAGAAGGGAAATTAAGCCTCATGTCTCTGGGACTAAGTTAGTTTAATGACTAGAAGCCAATATTCAGGGCTGAACATGGATGACTACTCCACTTGCCTCTAAACCATGAGGGGTGGCCAAATTATCAGAAGACCTTTGGCGTCTTCAGGACTCTGAGTTAGGACAGCCCTTTTGGTAGCTGAGCCTCTCCACTTCACTCCCCCAGAGGCTGCCAGGAGCTGCAGAGACTCCAGAGAAGGTATCCCCCTGCTTCACCCACAACATCACTTTGCCACATACACCCACCTAGCTTGCCCCCTACCCCCAAGATACCACTGAAGCACATCTGCATTGAGAATCAGTGGGAAAATTTAATTGAAAACCTGGCAAATCTGACATTTGATGAGGGGAAGACAGAATTCCTGAAAAGGAAGCAGTGTGCAAAAAACTTAGAGCTGCAACTCCAAACTCCACAGGCTTTACACAGCTTACTCTCCATGTTGCCTTTGTTTAAACAGTAGTATATCCGTGTTCTCTATCCAGTCTCCCACACACAGCACACTGCACGTCCTCCCCTACTCCTCCCACCTACAGATAAACAGGCACTGGAAACAAAGCTTGAGCAGATAACTGGAAGCCCTGAAAGAAGGACAGTATTATTCCCTGTGGGGAAGCAGATACCCATATAAAGAAGCTGTCTGCTTGGGATGCTGTTCTGGTTTCTTGAGGGTGGGATCAAGTATGTGCCTTACAATTAATTTGTTTGTTATTTGTGTGACACATCCTTATTTCTATCCACTAAAATTACTAATAGCTTAATTCACTTTTTTGTTGTTGTTGTTGTTCTTTGAATCAGAGCCATTTCTTTTGGGTAGAAGAGCCTGAAATGCAATTTACACTGACAAGGTAAAGCAGCCTTCCTGTAAACACATACCTTCACGCTTCCTCCAAAGATCAGAAACAATAAAACAGCTATTTATGAAACAGAAAGGTCAATCTAGGATGCATTTCTGCAGGGGACACATGCTACATGTTACAGCTAAGGGGTGGGAAAGTTTGAGAGACAGTGCTACTGGCCTAAAGGGGTTTTGGTTATTAACTCGCACTACAGTCCATGCTGCAGTGAAAATCCAGACGGGCCTCATTCTCTGCTCATGCAACAGTGAGCTGTGCACTCACCCTGCAATGTTTTATTGATAAGGCTCCACTAATTTTGTGTCAGTCAGGCACAGGCAATCAACCATCAAAAATCTGATCTATAGTACAGGTGGTTTTAAACTAGACACAGAAGCACATGGCCCAGAAAATGCAGGACAGCTGGCAAGGCGCAGAACAGACTCAAGAAGCCAACCTGGAGTTAGCGTTAGGAGGCAAGGATTACAACATGCTACATTAATACAGAGGAACATCTTACCCATAAGAAAGTAATCAAGGAATAAGTGACTGAAGGCAAGCCCTACAACAATCAGGCCTCAACCCTGAAAGCCGCAGGCAGTTTTTAAACAAGATGCTACCAAAGAACCCCTGTGCCTGTAAATACACAAGCTACTTTCACAACTTCAGTCACAGACCTGAAGCAGCAAGGCTGTATTTGCAAAACCTCTCCTCTCTGGAAGCCCATTTCTCAAAACTGGGCAGCCCTAAAGGTAGGAATGAGCATATTAAGCATCACCTGAGCTGCTGTGATTAAGTGGCTTCTCCAATCGACTGTTTAATACTGCTTCGTTTGTTTGCTTTCCTCCTTACCTGCTGATGTTGCCTGGCTCCCGCTGTGATAAACTTGACAAGAGTATCTACCAATGGCTTACACATGATCTGTAAGAAAGAAAGACCCAGTCTCCTATTAGTGGTTTGCTGACAGACAGGTTTGTTTTTCCAAGCAAAACAGTCTGTATTTTACACAGCTTCTTGAGTAAGAAGAAACTGCCACAAGAAAGAAAAGTGCCCAGAAATCAGCAACAGCTTATTTGGAAGTTAACAGCTTTGCTCACACCAGCACCGAATGAAATCTTAATCACAACAGAATCAGCAGCAAAATGCTTAACTCTGAAAAATCAGGCAAAGATTTCACCTCCTGTGTTCTGCCTGGTTCTTGATTTAAGTCTGCATCTGCCTGATACTTTACGTAGGCAGTTCACTTTGTGTAGAGGAACAGTCCCAGAGGCAAAGGAGAATATGCTGAGTTAGACTGGAGATCGTCAGAGCTTGGGGAAAGATCCAAACCTGCCTGCTGAAGGGGCCAGAACCAACTCTGTCAGGAGGAAAGCCTCCCTGGAGACAGGTTAAAGTTGTCACCTGCAGTAAGTCTTGACCTAAACAACCTTTCTAGAGGAGGGGCAATTGTCAGAAAAACTTGATGAACCTCTGCTCTGCCCTAACCCACCGATTTCTTTGTTTATAGGCAAAATACTTCCAAATCTAGGGGCAAAAGAAATGAGGAAGTATCTGGATTGAAAATACCTTATGGGCATACCTCTAATGCCATCTGTCAGGCACTGGGTGATCTGGCCCTAACAAAGCACGGACAGCAGTTTGCTGCACAGTTCACTGACATATTCCAACCACTGCACCTTAAATGGTTTCTTTCTGGGGGGAAGGAAACCTACAAAAAGAAAAGATAGCTCTATCAAGTGGGCAAACCCCAGCTTTAAACAGGCCAGTATCTTCTGTATATCATTACCTTTGTTTTATAAAAGGGGTGCAATGATCTGGACAAGGAGATCGAGTGCACCCTCAGTAAGACTGCAGACAGCGAGTTGGGCGGGAGTGCTGGTCTGCTTGCAGGTAGGAAGGCTCTGCAGAGGCATCTGGACAGGCTGGATCGATGGGCCAAGGCTCAGTGCAGGTCCTGCAGCTGGGTCACAACAACCCTACACAACCCTACGGGCTTGGGGAAGAGTGGCTGGAAAGCCACCTGAGAAAAGGACCTGGGGGTGTTGCCTGACAGCAGCTGGACATGAGCCAGCAGTGTGCCCAGCTGGCCAAGGAGGCCAGTAGCATCCTGGCTGGTACCTGAAATACTGCGGCCAGCAGGACCAGGGCAGCGATTGTCCCCCTGTACTTGGCACTGGTGAGGTCACACCTCAAATACTGTGTCAGTTTTGGGTCCCTCACTCCAAGACAGACACTGAGGTGCTGGAGCGCATCCAGAGATGGGCAACGGAGCTGGGGAAGGGGCTGGAGCACAAGTCTGACCAGGAACAGCTGAGGGCACTGGGGGTGTTCAGCCTGGAGAAAAGGAGGCTCAAAAGAGACCTTCTTGTGCTCTGCAACTATCTGAAAGGAGGCTGTAGCAAAATGGGGGTTGGTCTCTTCTCCCAAGTAACAAGCGATAGGATGAGAGGAAACAGCCTCAAGTTGCACCAGGGGAGGTTTAGATTGGATATTAGGAAAAGTTTCTTCACTGAAATGGTCATCAAGCAATGGAACAGGCTGCCCAGGAAAGTGGTTGAGTCACCATCCTGGGAGGTATTTAAAAGATGTGTAGGTGATTTTAAAAGACATTTCTGCAAGGAACAGTCACATGACATCCACAGGCTCTACAAACCTGCAGATGGGATCTTAAGCTTGCTGTCCATGTCAGCAGCACACAACCCTTCTCTTCCCCCTATTTCACTAACTTATGTAGGTGGCATTGTGGTCCTAAGAAACCTGCTATGCAAAGGAATTCTCTCCTGGATGGATCCCTCAGAAGTCTGAAAGCATCTTCCCCCAGTCACACAAGCCTATGCCTCCTCCCACCCTCCAATTCCAATAGATACCAGTTCTAAAACGTTGAAGCCTTTGAGAAAGGGCTTCTGGCAGCTGTCTCTACCTCACTCTGACCTAAAAATCCCTGAAGAACTGTATGACATTCAGACCCAAGGCTGGTTTCTTAAAAACTGGCTGTCCTCATAGCGAAAACCAGCTCCAGGCATAGGTCAAGTTTGCAGGAAATCCTCAAACATTTCAGACACTGACTGAACAGACGGCTTGCAGATTAGGTTCCAGCTAGACTCTATGCTCTACAGCCTTCTTGGAAGAAAAACTGAGAAACTGAGCATGTGGTCAGAGCAAAGCTGGACAGGAGCTACATTAGCTGTTTAAACAAGCTGGCCCCCTCCGTCTTTGTGCAAATCTCGCTCATCTGTGTTGCACTGAATACTAGTAAAAAATTAGCACTTCTTAGGCTATGCTTTAAAGAGCAGCCTTCTGTTCATCTACATTCTCCATGCAGTATCCCAGTCCAAACCATAAATGAGATCCTGGCCTTCTGCAGCACTGCTATCAAAACACGTAGTATTAAGAGTCTGAGCAACTGAAGATCCTGGGAAACCTTACAGCAGTTTTCAAAGCCCATAATGAAGCAGAGGCTTCTCTTCCTACTTTCCCCAGAATGACAACTGTACTTTGGAGCCAGCAGAAGACAACATACTACACAGCCAGCAACACTTACCGGGAAGCGTCTGAAGAGATCATGGAACATGGAGATTGTAAGGGCACTGTTGCGTTTAGTCAAGAATTGTGTCAGTGCTTGCTGATATATTACAGTCACTCTCTCCATATCCAAACAACCTGTGCTCAGAAGCTGTTGGGAAAAAGCAGAACAAAAAACTTCCAGTGAAACACAAGGATGAACCACTAGCAATGAAGTAATTAATTTCTACCAGTGCACACAGATTTTTTCCAACAACTAGATATTCTTGGGTAGCTTTTATGATACAGGCCTATGAGATACAGCACAGAACCATAAAGAAACAAAGTGGGCCCCAAACATGTTCTCCCAAGTACCAACAGCTGTATGACCATGTTAGCAAAGGGCAGCACAGCTTTCCAGTGAGACTGCACACACTGCATGTAACGTGGTGTAGTGTGGTGGCTGTACTTCCAGGTTTGTGGTGGGCATGGCTAACACAAGGTTCACAGAACACCCAAAGACCATTCTGAATATGTGAAGAGCAGCTATGTCCAGGATTTTTAGGCACCCAGCGGACAAGCCCTAGTTCTGATCAGGGATCCAGCAATCCCGGAACTGTGTAAATGCTCTAATATCCCCCTCTGGTGGAGAACAGAATCCCAGACATGCAGCAACCAGCCGAGACCTGCACAGCCTATGTGGATCTAAACTAACAAGACAGGGCTGAATGAAGAGCAAAGTGTGGAGCAACGCAATCCCAACATTCCTGACTGTTCCCATATTGCCAAGGAAGCACAGCTCTTTGGGAAGAAAGAAAAATTATGGCCCAAGGAGGTCAAAGCTGTGATCTTCACAACTGTGGATGGGGCTTTCGCAAACCTCTGCCCAAGCAATTTTTCCATGGCCTCATAGCAAGTCAAAGCCATGTTGATGTCGTGTCCCATCCTCAGGTCAAACTCCCAGTGCTACTGCAGCTGAACACAGGCCAAAGTGTAACAGGGGAGACAGATCCTTAAATACATTACCTGGGTTTCCTAGTCAAGTGTCTATACTTAGCACTTACTTGACACACTTGAAGGGAAACAAATTTATTCCTTCTCCCAT
The DNA here is from genome assembly GCF_023634085.1 of Falco cherrug. Lineage (NCBI taxonomy): Eukaryota > Metazoa > Chordata > Aves > Falconiformes > Falconidae > Falco > Falco cherrug. The sequence continues at coordinate 104,626,173 of NC_073697.1, read as the reverse complement.
CAGATGATTACTGTAAAAAATTTCTTCTATAACAACAGCCTTTTTCATAAATTTGGCCACTGCATCATAGGGTCTGCTCTAGTTCCACTTTCCTGCTTACTGACAAGCTCCAGGTTATGCTCACAAAGCACTACTCACTGGAAACACACACCTTTGTCACCAGTTCCCCACTGCAAAACCTTATCGGCCTCAACACAATGTCAACACGAGTGGCACCACACAAACCGAACTGTGTCACCTCCCTCAAACCGGCAATCACTTCAGCTGCTGGCTGTGTCCTGGGCCAGCCAAGAGCACAGCTCTGATCCCACAGGAATAATAGCCTTCCCTGGGAGGCTGCACAAGGATGCTGTGAAACATGTCTCCAGGCTCAACATCAAGCATGTCGTCTACACTCCCCACAGATCTGCCACTTTGTTTTTCTTTCCAGAAAGGCCCGACACTGAACAAGAGCTGGCCGGATCAAGGCTCTCAGTCTCTCGCTAAGCTGTAGAAACATTGGCTATCTTTTCAGCTGCTAATAATAACTCAGTGTTTGTAATTTCCAGGCCCTCCCTTGCCATGAGGTAGCCCTGTTTTTTTTCCTCACCCACAAAACGTCAACAGGATTAAGGTGCTAATTCCTACACACAATTTGAGAGGTTCAGAAGCAAGTATCAGGCTAGCTGGTGAATCAGTATTTGCTAGGTTTATAGTGGAGGTGACTGGACTGAGCTGCCCAATACATAGGGTCACCAAATTCAGAGACCTATGAAATTCAGCGGAGACAGTAGCTGAAAGGGGACCCAACAACAAGGCTCCCCAAGCAACCGACACCCATAGCACTGAAGAGTCTCCCTGCAAACAGCTACCGTTGAAATCAAGGCTGCTCTACACTCTCTTCACCATGAGATAACTCAGCCCAAACCTCAGAGAGATAGGAGTTCACTCTCATCCACCACTGTCCTGTGCTTTCCTGCCCCTCAGGATGCTCATGGAAAAAAATTTGGAGTGACTACACTGAAAGATTAATGGAAAAAACAGCAAATCAGCCAGGAAAGGAGTGTAAATATACATCAGGCTTCTCTGGCAATTAACCTCACTGTACATCAGCAGTCACTGGTGGCTAGGGGCAAGCAGGCACTGCAAAGGCAGGAGGGTGAGGGCCAGATGGGGATGGAGAATTTGACAGTTTTATGGAAAAGAAATCACGCAGAGAGGTATCTGCAGGCAGCAAGAACAGCTGAGACTGAGTAAGGCCCATTCAGCAAAATGGGGTAATGCAACTTTACCAGCAAAAAACCCTGCCTCTAGAGCAGCCTGCTGTCTTACCTGACAAGCCTGCGGGACGATGTTGCTCTGGTTCTCTGGCAAAGGAGTAGGAAGAGTTAATGGCCTATCAGACATGCTTCCCTTTAACACTTTGAGCAGGTATAATGAGGCACTAAAGAAAAAAGGAGAGAATACAGCAGTTACCACAGCATCACGGTGCTGCTGCAAAGCCACAAGGGCAGCAGCCAAGTGATGCAGGCAGCTTATTCTGTAACCAAGCTGGGGTTAAAGAGTCCAAGAGGGCCCCTTCTCTCAGTCTAACCCACTCTGGCCAGACCTACAGACAAATAAATCTCAGGAGGCTGCATCATTTCATTATCTGTCACTGCAGTCAGACATACCCCACTATCAGCCTGGTTTCCTCAAGCTCACGCTTTTCACTAACACTGCTTGACAATTTTTGTTTTTCCCCAGGATTTCCGAGCCTGCACAGCTCAGCCAGTGCTGCAGTACAGCCCTCCCACGCCAGGCTGCTATGTGCCTGGAGAACTCAGAGAGCTTGCAGACAGTCTGCTTGCTTTTTGAGAATCATCGTGTTAACTGGGCAGGGCTCCGCTCCAGACTGCCACTGCCAGGAGGCTGTCAGGGAGCCACACAGCACACACAGCCAGCCCTGTGTCACCAGGAAGTACCATGGTGTCTGCACAGCCACGAGCCTGGTGTGCTGCAGAGCCAACACTGCCCAACGGCACTGGGTTGACCATGCAACACAGTATCCACAGCGTACACCACTGTGTTCAGAAATCCCAGACGGAGTATGAAAGTCCTCGTGAAACTGCCTGCAAGTCACAAGAAAGCCTACTAGTACATGGCAGTCCCATTTACACCAGGCAACAGCAGGATTGCTCATGTTCCCCAACACACACATACAGCTTATCCTAATTCACCTGTATTCAGCAGCAAAGGAGTAAATACTGGTATGCAGTCAGGACTCATAATCACTATTATCCTCACTGTGCTCTCATGGAGACAGTAAACCACTGTACCTACAGAACAATCATTGCAGATTGCCTACAAATTACAGTCATCCCCGTACTTTATCACGCACTCCCCAAGGAAGCCTCAAGGAAGCACTTCCCATCACAATCTGCAGAACTGTACCAGACTATTTCTGTACCACGAAGCCCACAGCAGATGATCACTAAAAAATGGACATTTGCTTGAAAATGCTTCAGATTGCAAGGATGACTGGCTAGTCCTGACGTGATACACAGATGCTGGCACCTAGCCTGCATCGAGTCTCTCACTTCTCTGAACTGTTTGAACATGTAATATTATGCCTGCTTACAGACGAGCCCACAGCACCAAGCAGAGACGCTCCTTTCACCTATATTCACCTGAAATAATAGAGTGCCACTGAAGAGTCAGTGTGCTTGCAGGCTTTCTTCACAAGCCTCTCCACAAAAGCGTGCAAATCTTCTTGCAGGGCGTCCACTCTCTTGCAGTACTGCTTAGTTCGACACAATGAGTTCCTGAAAGAGCGTTAAAATCAAGCCCAAAGCCATTACCTACAGAAAGAGCTCTGGGGAACAGATGGCTACAAACCCTTATCACTGGGCTTAGGATGACACAAACAAAAATGGTGCTAGCTGTGGGCAGCAAAAGAGGTAGTCATTGCTGCGGCAAGAAGAGTGAGGAGACTTTACTGCTCTTCACCTTCCAAGCACCTATTTAGGCATTAGAGTCAACTTTCCTCCAGAACTCCCACAAAGAGGACTGGCTGCCTCAAACCCTGTTACTGCAGAACTGCTTCTCAACAGGGAATAGAAAGCAGCATTGAAAATGCTTTAGAGCAGTGCGGAGGACGTCCAGGAATGGCATACAGAAGACACATCATGATGACACATCTGTGTCTAGCTTGTATCATGCCTTACTTATGGCTGTGAACAGAGAAAATCTGCACTCTGCCTGTCTCAGTATTGCAAGTTTCGTTCCAGCCACAGCAGCAACTACTCTGTAAGCCCAGGGAGTTGCTGCATGGTCTGACTCAGAGGTCAGAGGCCCATGGAGATACGCAGTGACATGGCACTGTGCTTTCAATACCAATGTTTGTTCTTAAGGTTTCCACCTTAAGGTTTGACACTTGAAGTCCCTTAGTATAGAAAACCCATATCCTTATTTCTTTCCTGCAGGTTATAACTCAGCATTGTGTGGTGTTGGTAATCTAATTCTACACAATCTATAAGCATAGCAATTGTCTTCAGTCTTAGAAAGACCACTTTCTGGGATTCAACCAACACCACTGGTGTCTATCAGGAGCCATTGCCTATTATCTGGAGGACTAAGGATACTTACTTGAAGATATTGGCTGTTTTCTGGAGGAAGTCAATCTCCTGCTTGTCAGAGTCTGAGCTCATGCATTGTTCAATCACCCGAAGCAAGGGCTCAATGATGTCAAACACCAACGGGTTCTCTGATTGCTTAGTCAAGAACGCTTCAATCAGATCTAGCACCTGCAAACACAGTTACTGATGTGAAAACTAATGCAGACAGGGAAACACGACACATCTACACAGCTCCTTCAGAGTGGAGTGGGCTACATAACAGCTGTAGGGGCAGAAGAAAAGTATTTGCAGCTGAGCTCTGTATAACTTCTGCTATCATTCATAATGTTAGAGCATGAGAAACTGAAAATTAAAAATTTTTAACTGAAGATTAAAGGCTGTCTGTTGAATTCAGCTTTATTTTGTGCAGTGATACCATCTAGAAACAGCAGTTATGAGAATCACTGTCACCTGGCCAGACCTGTAGTCACTGTAACTTGGCACAGATCTCCATTAGCACCACTGACAGATAGCTTCCACCCCTGCAAGCCCCCCTGACTTCCAGACAGTGCATTAGTATAAAATCAGCCTCTTCTAGCACAGCATCAGAATGAAAATGCAGTAAAGCCAATTTCAAACTTCGCCTTGGCTAATCTGACGCCAGACTACAGGAGCCGCTGGAGCTGTCCCTGGATGCCAGAACGTCCTGGACAGTCCATGCTGACACCAGGTGGCCTAAAGTCAGTATTACAGCCTCAAACAACCAGGGAGGGGGTGTTACTTCTAATCCTCCTGATTTTACTAGTATAACAATCAAAAAATAGCTTACACTGCACAATTACGAGAGGGATTTTATGCATATCACACTAAGGCACATAAGGCCTGTCCAGTTTACAAAAACTAGCAGGTACCTACCTTTGGGTAGGTGTGGGGAGGATCTAATAAACTGAAGCATTTCAGATCAGCAAACAGAAACCACAGTTCACTTTCTGAAAGCACAGTCCTGCTTTTTGTTTTGAAGTAGGCCTGTGAAACCCCAGGCACTGATCACAATACTGCTGTGCCAGGTGTTGTACAAAGCCAGAGCAATTCAGTCCCAGCCTCCAGGAGCTTATGACATACAGACATGTCCAAGCTGTTCACTGTTAAGTAGCTCACGGCACGCAGTAGGCTATAACTAATGTGCTAGTAAGCCAGAGGTCTTCACACTGTACACTTATCTCCCACCTTAATCTTGAAATCCCTCCGTAGGATCTTCTCTTTCCGCATCTTGTCTTTCTCATCCTTCTTTGCCTGGATCCGTTTCTGCTGCTCCGCAAAAAGAGTTGAGATGTTCTTGTCAAGAGCCATCATAGCGTCATCATCCAGCTCTTCATCACTCTCATCTCCTCCCTTTGGTTTTTAGAATGCAAAAACAACATATCATCTCATGTACTTCAAAAAGACAGTGAGAACCACAGCTAAGAGCAGACCACAGTAGGGATGTAGCTACCTCTAGACCCAGAATAATAACATGGGGAGGGAAAAACAGATGTTCAGACCCATGAGAAATCTAGCTTGTATTTCCTATCAGGTAATCCTGGCTGCACAGTACTAACACGTAGAGCTACAGGATCAGGAAAGAGAAGAGGGAGGCTGAAGATTTGACACTGATTCCCTCAGTGCTGTTGCTCCTTCAGTAAAGAGGTTAATAAGTTGCCATGTCTGTAGCCTTTATAGGAATCATTAAACCACACTTCAACGCTGCTACAGGAAGTCTCCAGAGTGGCCTACAGGGATCACACTCCTCCACACAGGCCAGCCAATACAGGCACCATGTAGCAGTATCTCAGTGCTTCAGTTCACACCAACCTCATTTATTACAGGCAGGAATACAAGCTGTATCAGGTTAGACTGGACAAGCTAAAGCACTCAAGACATACTAACAATAAATAAAAGAACAAGTGACTTATTCCCACAGCATGCTTTGAAGATCCTGACCTCCTGCTGCAAATGTTATGCAAGGATGACTGCCAGGCTTACCACTGCATGGATTCAGACAGGATGTGAGTATTAGATAATCTCTCACCACCCCAAACCTCCTGGTATCTGTATCAAGGTAGGCAGTGAAAACGTACCAAAGTATTCCCTGCCTGGAGAACATTCATCAGCTGACTTCGAAAATCATCATCGACTTCTTCATTCTTTTCCTCATCTCCACTGTCATTCTCTTCCTCAGTGTCGCTTTCATCTGAGGACTCCTCACTTCCATCCTCATCCTAAGGAAGAAAAGTTCATCTTCTGACCCCACCATTCCTCAAGCCCTACTGAATTCTCACATACATCACTATTCAGAAATAAAAACTCAAGCCTCTCTTCAACCTACTGCCTTGCTTCCAGCCCTCAGATTCGAGTAAAGACACCTCAGATAATGAGATATCAGGTCTTCGCAAGAGCTAAAGGCAGAACATAATACAGACTTCTCTATCATATTAAATGAGTATCAAAAAGAAGCTTCAAAGTAACATCTGAAGTAACAGCCCCCATCGGACTCTCCTTTCTGCTGATACTTGTAATGCTTTGTGAATTGAATCTCTGCTGTTCTTAAAACCCAAGATTTTGAATTCAGATGGTTGTGCATTACAGCAACAATTGTTTCTGCAAAAAGGAGAGGCCTGTGCTAACTTCAGGATGCAGTCATCTCCTAAGTCATCTATTCAAACACCCATACCTCCAACAGCATGTTCCTTCAAGGCCAAGAGACTAATAAATATGCACTTCCAACAAGCCATTTGTGTGCTGCACTTTTAAAATAAGTCTTAATAGAGCAACATTCATTTAACTTAAGAGTAATGCAATTAAGTCTATTACCACAGTTCAGGAGAAAATTTATTTTTAAGCAGTGAAGTTCTGAAGAGTATCTGTCACCAGCAATGGCACATAAATTACCATGTCCTGTGCAGATTTCATCTTTTTGTCCGATTCTTCCATCACAACAACAGCACTTTCTTCATTCTGCTCCTGGTATGGGTCAAGAACCTGCAAAAAAGAACGACTTGTGGTTTTCCAGTGTTGCATTTTGTTTTGACACATTTCTTGTGTACAACAGACAGGAATTTCAGCACAGTAAGCCAGCTGAATAATGAAATAGTAAGTAAGGGCGCTGAACTTTCTGGCTTATAATATCTTGTTTATTAATATGCTAAGTTCTTCCTATAAGTGATAAAATAGGTGGAGAAAATTGAAGAGGTTGGTGCAATCACACATTTTAATTTGAATTTGTTAAAAATAATTAGGTTCATCATATAAAGTACCAGACAGCCCTTCTTTGCAATCCACATATTACTCTCTCAGAAGACACCACCTTACCCAGTAGTACGACCAATTCAGGTTTTCAGTGTCACTTATTTTTAGCACCTCTATGTTTAGGCTTTCTAGAAAAAAGAAGTTGTTACCATTTATACTCACATATAAAATCTACCAGCTATATAAACTGACTAGGAATTTCTTCAGCCTAAAACTACCAAAAAATAAAGCTTAAAGTTAGCAGATCTCAGGCTCCCATAAAAAAACAAGCAAAAACACCCCCAAAAAACCCAGAAAATCACTCTCTGTAAGCTACGTTTAAAATTCAGCAGCGCACGTTGTCATTTTCTAAATCAAAGAAGCTTTCATTTAATCCCAAAAGAGAGACATGCTTGTATATCCATTAGGGGCAAGACAGGCAAACAGTACAATGCCTTACTAGTGCCTCACTTACATCCAAGATCAACTGCAAAGCCCTCTTGGTCAGGTTAGGGCATATCCTTACAAACACGCTCTTGGAAATCCGACGTATGAGTAGGCTGCGCTGGGCAAGGAGGGAGAGAAGGATTTCCACCATCACCTCAACCCATCCTGGCTCTGCGTTGTCTGCACAGAACAAACAATGACAGGAAGGGGCAAAAACACTGCACTTGCACATCAACAAGAGACTAAAGAAAAATTCACCAAGGAAAAAAAGATAGTCCTTCTAGCTGACTATTAGAAGTACTCATTCAGCAACACAGACCAGAAATAATCAAGTGTGAAGCTAAAGACTGTAGCTGTACTGGAAGGCTACTAACCACATGGAGAAACATGCTTGAAATTGTCTTTAGGCCACTGCAAAGCCTTACCAGGTAACAAAACCTACTGTTCATTAAGTCACTACTTAAATTAGAAGTTCTGCAAATTATGTGACACCTATTTGGCCACCTTAAAGCAATCAACAGCTAGTCAGCAAAAGTATATACATTTTATAGTGCTTCAAATGACATCAGGAGTCACAGCATCCCATGGGAAGTGCCGACATTTGAAACCAGTCCAAGATTGGGAATCCTGATCCACATACAACCAACCCACCATAGAATTACAGCTTTTATTGTCACAGTACCCTCAAAATTACACAGAGATTTAAGGAGAACAAGACCACAGTTAGAGAGGAAGTCAAAAGACCAAGCCAGGCTCTTTCCTGGTCAATTCCCAACCCAGCTCACAGGCCCTAAACAAGGACTAGCCCAAATCAGCAAACAGGCTGTATATACACAGAGGACACATTTAGTTTGTCCAGAACTTGAGCTCTGAAAGCACCAAGTTTCAGGCCTGCTGGCTGTTAGGAGAGCCCACAGCTTTGCCTGGGCAGATACTACCACTTCAGTCATGCTCTTGGCCAGCACAGAACAAGGACTCAAAAAGAGCAGTTTCCCTTGGACACTGCTCATCTGAACAATGGCCAGCTCTAAAGCTCACCCATCCTTTATAAGGCACACAGGAAAACAACCCCCTGAGGATGCAGATAAGAGAGCTGGAGCAAGAGACAAGAGATTTAGAAAGACAGAAAAAGAGACTGAAGGAGAGGGGATTCTCCTGGGTAAGTACATCAAGCCAGAACAGATGCAGTTAAGAGTTCTTCACTAATGCAGAACTCTCGGCTTCTGTCTTTTGATAGACCATTAACAATCCCACTCCATTTCTTACTGTAGGAAGGACTCACCAGTCTGTTTCTTCTTAGGTTCTTTGCTGAATGCCCTCTCTGTGCAGTTCAGAAGGTCACTCAGAACATCCATTGTATCAGACTGATTCTGTTTGATCACAAGCAAACAGTAAACACCCTTCCCGAATTCCCCACTATTAACAGCAACCAAAGGAATATACACCAAATCTAAGGACCTCTCTAAATAGGTACAGAACTTAAAACCAGCTATTACAACCCATTTGCAGAAGAAAAATATTAAACTAAGTAAAAATTCCTCCACTCAGCAGCAAATCAAGGGCAAAACTAATGCTCAGGCCAAGCTTTGGCCCTGTAAGTCGATGTCTATGGTCAATGTAGGAATCACAGTTTACTGGCTGTCAGTTGCCCATTTTCAGAAGCCAGAAGCTGTGAAAGACTGAATCTCTGAACACAAAGAAACTCTCCAGCTCAGTGTTCGGAAAGCTCAGCTATTGGCCCATTCGACACCACTGAAATATGCTTGGGGTCTTACCTTGAAAAGATGAATGGCCATTAAAAGCAGAAGTTGCTGGAAAGAAACTACTTTGGCACTGTCTGATTTACTTTCCTTCTTCTGCAGTTTCTTCACAGTCTTAAGTGTTCTGAAGAAAGAAACCCTTTTGAGTCTTTCACAATTAAAACAACAAATCCTCTCTTGTGAACAAACTAAAAACACGACCAGACCAGATCTATTGTACCATTTTCTGTACTTAACATTTAATTTACTGAAATTGGACATACATATAGTACACGGTCTTAACCCACCGTATCTCACCATGCGTGGCTTATAAAAAACTCTGCACCTGGGCACAGGCTAGATTCCTAATACTACAGCCAAGGCATAAACCTTTATGGAAAATCAAGCTCAGAAAAGAGTACTGGAAAAGAGAAGTTAGTACAGGCATTATTAAGAGAAAAGATTAGCAGAGTTACAATCATGCTTGAGAGAGGGGCTACAAGCAAAACCAGAAAAGGACGTGGCCACCTACACACAGTTAACACACAGAAGGAACAGGAAGAAAGGAACGGGGTGATGAGAAACAGAAAAGCATCCTGAAACCCAGTCACAGGTGCAGGATACTTAAAGGGAAGAAATAAAACTGCCACTGCCCGTGAAACGGCTCTGTCACAGCAGCCAGAACAACAGCAGGAAGATGAGAAAATACAATCTCTCTTTTACTGGCCCAAAGAGAGACTAGGGCTTTTCCACCTTCCTCATCTCAACCCAGCACCCAGCTTCCCAAACCTCTCACCTCTCCCAGGCATCTTGCTGTGCCTTGGTAAAAGGCTTCACAGCTTTGACATGCTCACTGGAGAGCAGTTTGTCGGCATACTCAACAAGGAGAAAGATCCACAGCTTCCCATCTGCAGTCACACCATGGATGTGCTTCTCCCTCAAGGCTGCAGCCTTTGCTGTATCCCCCAGAACAGTCAAGGTGTTTAAAGTCTGAAGTAACCTGCAAAGAAAACCAGCCAGCATGTTACTGTCAGAGGAACCAGATGGCCGTCTCACACTTTCCAAAATAACGCCCACTAGTAGAACTAGTCTCATCCCAGAGCTCTGGTCACTCATTGCAACCCAGATTTACAGGGCCTAAGTTTCAGCCCAGGAATATATCCAAGCACAGCTATGTATAGCTCATTGTCTTGGTGTCCCCAAGGACTCTGACTGTTATTCTCAGTTGTTTCCCATTCTGTGTCCCACCAAGTCCTCTGCTTTCCCTCTACTGAGGTTGGAGCACCAGCTTTGGCAAACACCTAAAAACATCTATTATTACCAGCTCCATCTGCCTTAGTACAGAGAGTACTGTGGAGCCACCAGCAGCTCGCGTGCAGAGAGCACACAAAGCCAAGAACAACCCACACAACCCACCACACTCTCTTGGGTCCGTCCACTTCTAGTTTACAACAGAGGCAGTGGAAATCTTACAAAAAAAAGCAGTCTGAACTCAACTCTACACCTATCTGATCATCACACACATACACAGCAGGTTTGCCATGCAAAACTATGTCTTTATTGGACAAAATTTAAGGATCTTTGGAAAATCTGTCTAGGATCTCCTTAAAAAAAGCCATTCCCTGGTCCTGGAATCAAACAAATACTCCACCAGCAGCTCACAATCCCAAACCTGACATTCCCAGGCTGACCTTATCCTCAGGAAAAAAACCCAGAAATTTCCAAGCTTAAAGCACTTAAGCAGAATTTTTACCCAAAGAAGTAGTTTTCCACCATGGAATGAGCCTGTTCATCTAGGGGCTCTGATAGAAGGACATTTGTCTCACATATTTGGGAAGTCTTTTTCTTAGCCTCAAAGAAAGCATGGAAGAAGCAAAACCTAGAATGGACAGAAACAAGAACAAAATTCAAAGACAGACTGGTCATAACAAAGTAAAAATAGCCCACATATGCAAACCAAATAGTGCCACATATTCACCAAATCTTTATTCAAGGATGTCCAAGCACTGAAAAAGGTCACTATTTAAAATAAGACCCTTTCCTCAAGGTATATAGGGTAAAGAAGAGAAAAGGATGCTCAGGACTTCACAGAAGTGCCAGAACTTGAGACCACACAATACAACACTCAGACTGTCAGGTTTGAGTCCAATTCCCCAATTAAACTGGCAGATAAATTCTTACTAAGATTTGATCAGATAAATACTTATTAAGGTCTGATGCAAAGATTACAAGTAATATCTTCAAGCAGTCTAGGTAACCAGGAGCCTAAAATTTACTGAAAACAAATGGGACTAGGATGATTTTAAGTGCCTGAACTACTTATGGCAAAGAGTTCGTCCAAGTTTGCAGAAAGTATTTTTAAAACAAGACCTAGTCTCCTAAACAATTTATGTTATGGAATATTTCTACTACTGAACTTGCCTAGTGTCATGGGGACAGCTTACTTGCAATATTGCTACAGAGCTAAAGAGAATTCTGCCAAGCACATGTGGCATTATGTCTTTAAATCATTCTCACCTGGAAATATCCATCACAAGGCTCTCTTCTTTTTTCACTGGACTTTCAATGAGGTTAGCGAGTCGGTGGGTGATCCATTTTCTTAATCGAGCAATCTTACGCTGTGCTCTTTCAATAGGAAAGTGGACAGAATCAGTAGTTTGAACACAAACCCAAAACAAGCACAAACCACATGATCCACTGTAGCAAGATGTGACTTTCAGGTATTTAGAGGCTTTACGCTAAAGATGGCAAAGTAATCAAAGTAAGAAAGCAAAAGGTGCATAATAAGAGATAGAATCTTTCCAAGTTTGCTTTTTACTATGTAAAAGACAGTCTGTTTACCCTACAGAGGTACTGCAGCTTAGCAAAAAGCACTTCAAGAACTGCAGTAGTCAGTAGAGTGAGGTTATAGGTGCACAAGTAACACAAAGACATACTGTTTTAACAGCTCACATCTTTGGAAGAGGCCCCCACAAGCAACCCAGTACCCACAGCACCAAGTAGTGGGTATTCAGCAAGCACCAGCACCAAGGATGATAGAACTTTTTCTTGGGAAGTTTTCCTATCTGGAATTTGCTAAAAATGCCTATCAAGGATATAAGTATTTACAGACTACTCCTGAGACATGGAAGTGGGTGCTTTGCTGCAGGCCAAAGAGACAAGAGCACTCACACCAGTTTAATAGTCAGATAAAAGGGATGCACAATTCCCTCAAAGACCTGAGAGTCTGCAGTGAAAAAGAAAGCCACTGGACATTTTTGCTAAAGGAGCTGTCAGGGCTGGAAAAACAAGAGAAAAGTTTCTTTGGTGATCTTGTCCGCTTTGGTCAGGCTGGCTGGTTCTCATCGTGTTTGATCCCATTTGCAGAATTTAATTTTGTCCCAGCAAGAGTCAGATGATGCTGGGGCTAAACCTTCTGGGACAGAGGAAATAGAATAGGTGACAATTGTCAACTCATGGCAAGGGAACCAGCAAACATTGGCTGTCCAAACCAGACTTCACACCGGTAGCCACTCTAACCACAGAACAGAAAGAGGAAGATGCATCACCTATACACTCACATGTTTACATTTTCCTGGTTCTGTTTTTGCCGGTTACTTGAGAAATCTAAACAACAGTCGAAGTCTGGCCTGAGGAACATGCCTTTGAGCCAGTCAACGTATTTTTGCAATGCCACTGGTTGCAGGTGTCTGACTGCCCTGGAAGAGCTGGACAACACTGGATAGCCTTGATTGGTGAGACTGGAGAAGCCGATCACCACTGCCAGCTGCCTCTCCACGTCGTCACAGCTGTTTAGAAATTCATCTATATATCTCTCCATCTCTGGAGCAAACTTAAATCGGTCTGGAAGCTGAAAAACAGAGTCAAACAAGCAGGTTAGAAACCTCACAGTGAGTATACCGAGTGTCTTTGTAGTACAAATCACTTTACAGATTTGACTGCAGTAAGTAAAGTCACATGCCTGAACATTTATCATAAAGCATATGGTAGGTCATCAATTAAACCTCACGGTCTTCCTCACATAGGAGCAACCACTGTAAGAACCACAAAACCCTGTCACATACCAGCTTCAACCCTTTAATTTGCACCTTGCCAAACAGTCAGGCTTTGGCAGGCTAGACCACAGGCTGACCAGGTGCAGCTAAGCTCCTATACTGATCAGCTCTCATTTTGAGTGAAAGTCCAGTGTCTTTCTCACATCATCTGCCTTAGACTTTCCTCCCTTGATTTGGAAACTCCTCCACACCAATTCCAATCTCATCCAGCAACCCTGGAGCCTGCTGACCTACAGTGGGTAGAACAAATCCCACTTCCTCTCCCTGGTGTCTCAGAAGTGTTGAGGCACTCTGAAAGGAGGGTGAGTTAACACATTAACCTAAAAAACATATCCTGGGGTGTTGCTGTTTCATGTTGAGTCCTGTCTTCAGTCCTGACACTGATCCAGGAGGCATACTGCTGGCGGGCTGCTGGCTTTGGAGCACTGTCCAGCAGCATGCAGACCACCAGGACATGTCCCATCTCACCATATATCCCATTTCCTTATGTTCTTTCATGGCCCAAATGTTCAACCCCACTCATTTCTTCCGGAAAAAAACAAAAGCATAACTTGGAGGGCAAGCTGGCTTAGTTCCAAAAATGAAATGCAACTTTCATAAATTAATAAAACAATTTGATTAGTATACTGCACGGTCAAGTGACCTCGCAGGAACAGAAACAGTAACGAAAGTCCAGGAAATACTGCTCTTCTAAATAAAGGGGCTATAAATTCCAAATTAACTACAAATCCATCCAATTATAACATAAGTACCCCTGCAAGAAATTCACACAAAACACAACTTAAAAAGCTCCTACTTCCACTGTTTGAGAACTCAATACTCATGCATCACTATGAAAACCGGGATAAAACCTCAAGGAGAGACTGCTGTAAAGTAGGCTAATAACACACAACAGGGTTTTCATCAATCATCTCTCAACAAAAGCAAATCAAGTACATTTGGTCCCTGCTGAAAAAAGTGGATTCAGGAAGTTAACTGTCAGTAAATATCAGACCCAAAGTCTAGTTCCATCTCCAACAACAACCAAAATCCCATTAAAAACGTACAAGAGAACAGTATTTGCTTTCCAAAACAAACAACCCGTGTCAAGTAACAAAACAAACCCACAGAAACAACAACAAGTTCAAAGCAAGATATCTTTTACTTCCTCATCATCAACAATATTAGGAGTTTCTCTTTCCATCTAGTCAATCATTGTCTTCAGTGGATTTGTACATTTCAGACAGGAATTAAAAAAAATTTTTACACACATGGAAGAACACAGCCTAATTCACTGTGCAACAGCACAAAAAGCAAGAAACAGAAAAACAAGTCAGTCAGTGGATAAACCCTGGGGAAACCTGGTCCATACAGGGAGGCACCATGGGAAGCATTATTTACAGAGCAAAGCCATGCATCTATTGCTACTTTGATACCAGAACAGAGAAACTGCAAAGTCCTATTCCTCCCAAGAAAGGGCAATGATTTTTGAGCCTACATGAGGCAGCTTAGGATTATGTTACCACAAAAAGCCAAGCTAAATCCTGTTTTTATCAGCATTCCCCTTCCATTCTTCCTCCCTTTACTGCAGAACTGTGTTGTTTGCTGGCTTCCCAGGAGGGAAGAAGGAAAAGGGAGTTCCAAAATCCAATTCCCAAATAAAATTTGTGCTTAAACGTCAAATGTGCTCATTGAAACAAGCACTAACATAAACAAAAGCCTGAGTTGTCCCTTTTCATCGGTGCCTTCAAATGTTCGTGCAACACCCAGCACAATGAGAGACAAAAAGGAGGTTCTGGACACACAAAATCAAAAGGACTGTTAAAGGATGACATATGACATTGTCAATATGCTGAGGGCTGCCCTTCCTCTGCTTCCCCTATCATTAGGGCTTTCTCAGCAACATCAGTGAAAGTAGGTAGGTCAGGACCAAACAATTTCAGAACTCTTAAAATAAGTCTGAACAAAAAATACACAAATAGGCAATGACAATTAAACATAGTCTATACTCAGCCCACCGCAACCAGTGGTCATACAATAACCTTACTTTTACTAAGAGTCCAACATCTAAAATTACATAAACTTTTATATAAGACGATGTGAAACTAGAAAGGGGAGTGAAGAGGACTTCTGCTCAGGATAGGGTCTTTAGCCCTGAGCACAAGTACTTTCAGAAGACCTACCTGACTTGTTACCACGTGTTCTCCATAATGCTGCATCACCTTCCCTCTGAGAACCATCTGCAGCTGATCCAGAGACAACAAGGGGAGAGCACTGCCCAGCAACCGGTAGCACATGTAACTGAGTGGGAACAAAGAAGATTCCCTCAGGTAGAGGCACAGCAGGAAAGCCACACACAAGGGTACGACAGAAGAAGCGGTGGGGCAGGCTACATGGAGCATGCAGGAAGACGTCAAAAGTTCATGGATCCTGTGTTCAAAAATCCTACTGCCCAAATGTTTTCTTCTGACTAGCATAGCTGCTAAGATCTCTCCCCATAGTAGGTCAGTCCTCTGCTGTCTAGTAATAGATGAGTCCTCACCAGCAGTTCCTTCCTCAATCCACTTTCTGGATGCCTTCTCTCCAGATCTTTATTTCCACAGGCCTAATAAAAACTTACTCAGTTTTTGACTACACAAATTTACTTAGTTTTGACAGCAACTCGCTGTCAATTTGATCGTAACTGCCCAACAGGCTTAGGAGTTATTAGACGGACAGCACTAGCCTCATTTCTGCAGGAAATCAGGCAAAAAAGTAACACCACGGAGCATACAAATGGTATTTTTACACTTACCCAAGCCAAGTAAAACAAGACCTAAACTGCTCAGGCTTGGAAAATGGTTTCCTTTCACTGTGATACTCACATAATACATTAAGAATTATTTCTTTTAGGTGTACCTCTGCAACTTCTAAACTTTTGATCTAAGGAAGACTTAAACCTGGCCACAGACTTATTTGCTATGGTCCAAATTAAATCATGCTTCCCCAAAACGCTCACAGATTTGTAATCTAGATCTTGCCGCATTTTTAAACAGCATGGGTCTCAACAGACAAATAATCCTACTAAGGTCTAATATTAAACTTGGAAAAGGAGCTGAAACAGCTAGTGTTATGATGTCAACCACAGCCATATCCTACTTAAAGCAAGGACCACGTCAGAATCCAGACATATCCAGGCACTTTAATTCAGTTCATCCCATAAAGCACAAGTCCAGCAGTATTGGACACAAATTTCAGAACTAAGAGCTTGTCTGCACAGGAGCTGTCCTTAAACCACACAAAGCCAAATGACCCTCCCTCTCAACCAGAGAAAAAAGGATGGTACAGCTCCTCTGACAAGTCTCACAGGAGCAAGCTATAGATTTAAGACACATTTATGGCCAATGAGGTGCATCAACTTTATGTGCTGTCCTAGTTAAATTTAACCTCAAATTTGTTATAGGCCACAATTTTAAGAGAAATCTTACAATAACTCCTAGATTTAGGCTCCCTACAAAGTTTCTCATGAATATCTAGCCAAAAGCAAGCATTCTCACATTGTTCATAAGAAACCGTATGCTCCACCCTACCACAGGGCAGCAGAAAGACTGGGCAAGAAACAGAAGGATAATACGGAGAACAACAAACAACATATGTTAAAACAAACCTCACAGGTCCTGATTTCTCCTTCAGTAGCCCATTCTCCACACCTTCTTTCCAGAACAGTTCAAAGGCATCTTCCTTCAGTGAAACTTGTAGCAAATCAAACACTACACCAGGCAATTTCTTCTCCTTCTTCTCAGACTTGGCAGCACTTTGCAGAAGCTCTACAAGTCTAGAAGAAGAAAGAAAATAATGTGAGAGATCTGGCCTGGAAGGGGATTGCTGAAGGCCAAATTCATCCTGCTGAAGTACACAGAACATTTCCTGAGCACTGCAGGCTGTGCCTCTAGGGAGAAAAGACAGAGCTGTAATTTAGGAACCTGCATAACAGTTAGTGCCCAACCCTTAACAGCACCTGCAGAGGCAAATACAGGCAGGTATCAGAATGAAAGCCACACTTCTCTCACTACTAGCCAAGAGACCTAGAATACTGCATTTAATGCTCCTTATTTAGGAACTTACCTGGGAATATTTTCCTCGTTTACAACAGTAGGCGAGCCAAACAGCTTCTTCAGATTTTTGGGTTTCAGAACACCAGGGAATTTCTGGATGCCCACAAGCAAAAGGTGCAGGTTTTCTGGTGATGTGAAGGCTGAAGCAAGGTCACCTTGCAAGATGTCAAACAGGACCTCCTGAAACACACTTTCAGGAACCTAGACAGGAACGAAGGCACAAGCATATCAGAAACATATGAGGACATTTTACTAACTTGCCGTGCAGTATATTAAAGTATCTACGTTGTAGGGCATTTTAGTAAAAGCCTGCAGTGTTCTGGAAACTTTAGGAATAGTTTTTATGGTGACACAACCAAAAATAAATAATGGATGTATCCAGTACTGCCATACAGTCCCCAGGTGCTTAACCATGTGGAGTACAACAATATGCTGTCATCAGATAGCAATTCTGGTCCAACTGACTCCAGCTGCAATTGTTCTCTTGCTGTTTGACTGCTCCTGTCTGTACAGCCGTGCAGCCCAGGGAGGAGGAAACACTCTTGTATTAGCTTTTAATTATACTTCCCCAAAATAAGTTACTTGTTTCAATAAGATTTGCTGGAAACAACTGCATTCAATGGTTTTGAAGAAAACTGGATCCAACATTTTCACCAATGCACAAAAACTGCTTTAATTTGTATTTTTTAAAGACTGGATAGACTAGATGACCCAGAACACTTCCATACAAAACATTAGTTAGCCTTCGTATCTGCAAACATCCACACAAAAAGAGGAAACAAACACACTCTCTTCTTTTCCTACATACTCTGTTCCTTTACACCATGTCCCTACATCCTTTCACTCCAAACAGCCAAAAATTCAACCTTAGGCCCAGGCTTGCAGCATAAAACAGAAGGTTTGCTGTCCAGAGTTTTCAGCATACTTCTGTTCAAAAGAGCAGACGGTCTAACATAGAACCCAAGCAAGTCAACTGGGGAAAAAAAACCAAAAACCTACTGGTTTGTCCACGATGAAATCAGATTAAGCCAAACCACAGCATCCTTCCCAGAATAAAAGCATCTACCCACAGACAATGTAGGAAACAGAACCCACAGTTTAAACTCACTCTTCCACACCCCATCTTTAACTTTCACCTATGAAGAAACTAAGGAAAAAGCAGTCCCTGAAGTAAAGTCCTCCCTCCTCCCACCCACCATGTGCTATACCTCAGACATGATGTCAATAAGAGTTTTGCGAGGGAGGTCTCTGAGGTGTGTTTGGTGATGGGCCAGCTGCTGAAGAAGCTGGATGCTCTCCAGCAGAGCTTTCTTGTCCTGTAGAGGGAAGATAAGCCAAAACCAGAGAACATGAAGATTAAACTGAAGGTAATAACCCACTCTTGAGATCCTTACACCTACTTGTAGTAAGAACGCTACATAAATGCATCTCGATAGGCCACTCAGCTTTTCCCAAAATGGTGTGTTCTGGCTGTGTATGATAACAGATCCCTTCCTTACAGGACAGTTGGGAACCTCCTGTACTATTTGACACAGTTCCTACACTCTAATCAGGAATAGTCATTTAAAAGGCACAAAAATGCAAAAGAAATGAACTGAGCTTGACGATTCAAGTCCCATCTCATCGACTAGCCTTTCTCTATATATCCTCTTTCCACTTCAGACAGCCCTAGAACCAGTGCTGATAAACAACATAACAGTAACGTTACCTTAACAAGCCGGCCAGATTGAAACAGAGCCATAACTCCAAAAAAGTTTCCAAAAGCAGCATTTCTCACAAGTTTCTGAAAAGGAGGAAAAAAGGGAGTTAAAAATCCACTTCAATTAGCAGTTAGATTTCACAGTCAGCTATAGCTCTGATCAGTGGCACAAGATGGCCAGAAGATCTAGCCTTGAATACCCTAGCATCTGAAGATAACATACTGGGAAGCAACCCACTGCACTACACTTAAGAACTGTTCCAGATTATCTTTCTGTCACATGGACAAACCAGTTTTCACAAATATTTCCATTGTTTCATTATAATTATTTGCTTTAGCAAGAACCCCGAAACTACAGTACCTGGGCACCAAGCTGTTGGCCAATGCTGCTATAAGCCAACTCACCTTTTTCACTTTTTCCAGATTGTGTTTTTCTTTTATCTGTTCCAGGACACTGCATATTGGAACTTCCTCAAAAGCCTGTAAAACCTGAGGACATGAATGGAATAGCTCAGTTTGCAGTTCTTTCATTTTATGAAGTTTTATCGGGTTCAGTTGAAATAGAGCTGAACAGCTGCTCAGCACAGCAGCAGATGTGGTGCTTTATTAAGCCAGAATAGAGGCAAGTAGATCAGTAAATGATATGTTAGAATAGGAACTAGTGCAGATGTAAATACACCAGCTGATATTCTTCCCCCCCCCAATACATGACATAGCAGGATTAATAATGAGAACATTTTCCTGCAACTGCATGACCCCGTTAACAGAAGCAACGAAGCATTTCAGCATGGGCAAGGCCCTGATCTAAGTGAGAAAAACATAAGCTCTCCTGCATTATCAACTTCTCAGGTGAGCTGAGGTCAGGTCCTACTGGTGATCCCAGTTACTGGGACTCTTTGCTATGTTACAGATCCAAGCAGCACTGAGAAAAAAAAAAACCAACAACTTTGAAGTGTGTATTAACGGGTTGCCTTTTCAGATCTCCCACACCAACAGCCAAACACCAGGAGCAAGTCAATTTTAAGAAGTCACAGCAGTTCTGTATGCAGCATACTTGAAAACCTTTGCAAATTAAGGACGGTTCTTGTAGTAGAACATAATTCTGTAGCATGAGTGTTATACTGGTGTAGCTTATATCATTATAAGTGCATTGTTCCTAAAGCAGAGTAGCACCATTTAAAACCACACAGTTTTCCTATGGTCACTGCAAGAGCCCTCCCTGTCATCTGCATGCGGAAGCTGCCAGAGGGGAGCCCTCCAGCCTCCTCACAAACAGCAAAGGGGGATCCCAGGAATTGACTGAAGCTGTCAAGGGGCCGCAGAGTGCTCTGCTCCACTCTGGGATATATAAAGATAAAAGATAAATACTGACCTGCGCCAGGGCCAAGCTGAAGCCTGGGCGGGCGGCCTCGCGGGTAGCTCCGAGTCCTTCCACAAGACGCTTGAGGGTGTACTTCAGCTCGTCGTCCTGGAAGAGAGACACAGCTCCTGACATGCCGCTGCTCCTCAGAATCCAGCGGGCTGCCGGCCCCCACCCCCACCCCGCACGCCCGGCCGCGGCCCCGCCGCGCCTCTACCCGACAGACGCGTTTCCCAGCGTAAGCGGAGGGCAGTGCCGTGCCGGCCCGCCGCCTGCCCGCACCCGCAGCCCCTCCGCCCGGCCCGGCCCGGCCCCGGCCCCGGCCTCACCTTCCTGCCCTCCCGCAGGTGCCGCAGGAGGCTCTCGGTGGCCGCCAGCCGCACCTCCTGCTCCGGCTTGGCGATATCCCAGAAGAAGTCGAGGAAAGCGCGGCCCTGCCGCAGCACCCCGCGGGGGTCGGTCACCGCGCCGCTGCCCGGGGCCTCCACCTCCGCCATGCCGCCGCCGCACGTGGGCCGCGCCGTCCGCCCCGCCTCTTCCGGGGCAGCGAGCGCCGGCGGGGACGGGCTGTCAGCCGCGCCGCGGCCTCCCGCCTGCTCAGCGCCGGGGCGTCTCCTCAGCGCCCCGCGCTCCCCTCAGGGCCGGCCCTCGGCATTCTGCACTCCCGCAGCGCTCCGCACTCCCCTCAGGGCTGCCCCTCAGCGTCCCGCGCTCCCCTCAGGGCTGCCCCTCAGCGTCCCGCGCTCCCCTCAGGGCTGCCCCTCAGCGTCCCGCGCTCCCCTCAGGGCTGCCCCTCAGTGTCCCGCACTCCCCTCTGAGCTGCCCCTCAGCGTCCCGCACTCCCCTCAGTGCCCCGCGGCTTCCTCAGCGCCCCGCACTCCCCTCAGCGCCCCGCGCTGCCCTCAGGCCACCCCTCGGCGCCGCGTTCCCCTCCCCGCCCCAGAGCCCGGCACCCCCAGGCTTTACTGTCCCTCCCCTGCCCAGGGGCTCCCGTGGCTGCCCGGCGCCCTGGCTGGCAGCTCCCGAGGGAGGCTGAGATCCTTCCCCCGCGGGGCAGGGTGAGCGGGGGCAAGGGCCTGCCACACGGCTGGTTGTCGTATGAGAATCTGTGCGTCTTGCGGTTTTATTATAAACCCTGAAACAATGACCTAGGAAAAGGAAGCAAATCGGTTCATGCAAAGCGTACGTTTTTAAGGACGCCAAACGCAGGTCTCATTATCTTTATTGACAATAAAATACAACCCTGTTCTCCAGCTGCCAAGCAAAACCCGGCAGGTTTGCTGCCTCCCCTCCGGACTCTCATCTCATGCCAGTCGCAGGAGCGCAAGGAACAAGCGCAACACCCGGAGCATGAACCACCTCTGCTCTTCTCCGCAGCGACACCAGGATGATTCGTACGGGAGGCCAGCGACCGACACACCGGGGCGGCTAAAGCACGCCTCAGAGCCAAAGGGCCAGCCTTGTGTCACCTATAAACGCCCGGCCCCGCCGCCCGCAGCTCTTACCGGCGGCTGTCCCGGGGGGCCGCGGAGCGCCTGTGACGGCGGCAGGGAGCGCGCCGGGCCTTCCCGACAGGCAGTAGCGCGGACAGCCCCGGCGGGGCGAGGAGCTGGAGACAGGCACCGCCAGGGGCAGCCCCGGCCCGGGCTCCGCCGTATATAAGCGGCGCGGGGTCCTGCGGGCGCGGTCCTGTCACGCTCGCACGGGGAGGAGGCTGAGGTGGCGATGGCGGATTTTGATCCTTACGACGATCGGGCCTACAGCAGCTTCGGCGGCGGCCGGGGGTGAGCGCGGCGCTGCGGCCGGGGCCGGGGCCTGGGCCGCTGGGGGGAACGGAGCGCTGCCCCCGGAGCCTGGAGGGAAGGAAGGAGTGGCGTTCCGCGCCCCCCGGCTGGGCGAGGAGGGGGCGCGGCCGTGCAGGGCCTGGCCTGCCCCTTTCCCGGTGGAGATGGCGGGCGGGCACGGCGGGGGAGCGGGTGGGGAGAGGGATGGGGCGACGCTACCCCTAGGGAGCTTTCGGGCTCGTCTTACCCCGCTGCCTTCCCTTCTCCGGGGGGTTGGGCTGAGCCCGGCGGGGCGCGTTTTCCTCCGGCCTCGGCGGGCCCGCTTTGTGAAGCGGGGGGGGGGTGCCGCAAGGTTCAGGGCCTGGCGGCTTGGGAGAGCCGGGAAGGGGCGGGAGGAGGAGGAGGAAGGTGTCGCTGTGTTCCCGCCGGCCCGGAGGCGAGTGGAGGGGGGGGATTTCGGGAGGTGCTGGGCCAGAGCCAGGGTAGGCCCTGAGGAGCTCCTGCAGGGACAGACCGGGAGCTGGGAGGAGGGAGCTTCCCGGGAAGGACTGCAGGGCGGCAAAGGGCCCCTGTTGTGGCGGGGCGAGGTGCCCGGCGGCGTGGGGAGCTGCGGCGGCGCCCCCGAGAGCGGGCGGCATTGTGATGCCTGCAGCGGGAGGAAATGGGAGGGCTTTGTGGTGCCTGCGGTCGGGGAGGGCTGGGAGCCGCCGGCCTGCGTTATCCGGGGCTCCGGTTGCTGACTGCAAATCTCTGATCCTCGGGAACAGGGCTTGGCTCATCACTTGGCTCTTTGCTGGAGAGCGTGGATAGGGGAGGAGCTACAAAAACAATAACCAGCAATTACGAAGTTTGTCTTAAATCAGGTTACAAAGATGCCATTAGCAATTTTTTTAATTCTGTAGCAAATAACCATGACAGCAGCCTAAAGTGGCACTTGACACTCATAATAAATTCCAATGTTACTACGCAGTCTGGCCTAGTCAATGTAGGCACATCCTGTGAAGCAATAAAATGAAAGTTAACGTGTTACTTTCATATTCAGATTTCTTTAGCAGAGTACTTAAATTTGCTCTCAGGCAAGATGTGAATACTTGTTTTGGTGGAAGTAAAGGTATCCTACTGATTAGTAGGTGCTTTTGCAGATGAGAAAATGTACTTGCTCTGATTTAGTTGTAGTTTTAAGCCTCAGATGCTACTAATATCAGAGTGCAACTTGTGCTTCCATTTCACTTATTATTACTAGTAAGTTGCTAACAGCTAATTCATAATTTCAGACCCTAACAGGTCTCTGTCCTTTGTGTAAAGCCCTGTAATACGTGTAGCGTAATGAAAACATGACTGTTCTTGAAGGTTCTGAATAAAGAATCCCTTGTTAACTTAAAGTGACTTTTGCTCATTTTTAGGTGCTTTAGGACTAGTGTAAACTCATTTGAGAGAAAACAGGTTTTGTGAAAGTTGCATTTTGCTTAACTTTCGGTCTGTATAGAGAGTAAGCGTAGGATTTATGTGTGACAGGTGGAAAACAATAGTGCCCAGCAAGTTCTAATGTATAAAGATATCTGCCTCTTTCTTATACTTCTCAAAATTATAGTGGTAGCGCCACAGAATATGACTGTGGTGTGATGAGATGGGATTTTGCTACACCTGAGATGTCTGGTAGAGTGCCGATTAAGAGCTGCAACATAATACTCTGGTATGCAAAAGTAATTTTATTCCAAAAGAAGAACAGGCTGCTGACATTAATAACAAAAGGCTTGCTATAAAAGCTTTTTGGTAAGTGTTTTGGAGCCCAAGATTTGACACAAAAACCTGTAATTAAGCATGCTGAGGCCTAGTTGAAACTCTGAACATCAGTAGAGCTTTTCTTGAAGGAAACTGAGTATTGATCACTCCTTGACTTGCTGGTACACTGCTTATTTAGGTGTGGCTTATAATACTGGGTGCCTTACTCAAAGGTTAAGATTCGTCTGCTGAAGTGCTATACAAGTAGGTGAAAATAAAGAGCTAGTCTTTAACCATCTGGCATTTTAGATCCTGTGCTTGCCCATTTAGTGTTAATAAATGTCTTCTAATATTTAGACTTGGGTAAGGTTTTTGTTGAAGGTGTCTAATGCTTGCTGTAGAGATGTATTAGATTACTGGAATAAATTGGGTATGTATTTAGAGTTGTGGTCTTGGAGACTCAAAAAAAACAACTTGCATTCTGCTGAGCCTTGTGCTGCCTCTGATAAAGCACTAACATTGGTCAGACTGTTGTCCCTGTGCTGTGTAAAAAAGATAAATACTGAGCTATTGTTTTGATCATTAGTGAAAAGCTATTAAATACTAGCTTTCGAAATATTCTTTGTTTTGAACTTTTGACAGATCTTGTTCTCTGGAGAGAATAACTTTCTAAAACAGTAGCTTCAAAATGATAGTTTAGTTGTTCTTTCAGCCTAGTATGGCCTTACAGTGTCAGTAACTCAGTCCACCAAAAAATAAGTCTAATTACAGGGATGTTTGCCTCTGCATTTGCTAGAAGCAAGCTTTTCTCTTCAGCTTTATGTTTTGGTTTTCTGAAAAAGAAACCAAATAGTTGTCTTTCAGATTCCCACATTAAGATGACATAATTATTACCTAATTGTATCTGACAAAAGTTACACTGAGTAGGAAATGCAGATACTGATTTAACACTTTGATGTGACCCAGTTCACTTAGTTCAGATATGTTTTTAATTATAGTTGACTTTTGTCCTATTTTGTCACAAATGGGAGTATCTCCTTTCAATCTCATTGTTTGGTTACTGAAATCAGCCTTTTTTTTATTTATTTCACTGTTTCAGTGTTCAAAAAAAAAATGTAGGGAAGTGTAGAAACAGTTTCTTTTTGTGTTGCTATACCTGGATTCTGTAGGAAACTTAGTTTTAGAACCTCGTTGTTGTCCATTCCTGTGGATACTAAAATACCAAATACAGAGTTATGTATTTGATAACGGAGGCCTTAGTAGATCAAATTCAAAAATACTTCATTTTCTGACTTAATATCAGTAGGGTTGCACAACAGGGCACGGATTTCCACACGTGCACTCTGTGAAGTTCTGGTATGCTATGGTAGAAACAAGGTTTGTCTGTAGCACAGAATTCTTCTGGGGATTGCTAACTTGAGGGTGTGGTTTCAGAAGCAGCTCAAATGGATCTGAGTGGGGGTTGCTGTTGAAAGCTGTAGTTTGAGCCCTTGATTTTGTTCTCCTTCCCATGTTGGCTTGAGTGCTCTTTGCAGCTGGCTAGATCACCTTGTTGATCTGGCTGAGAATTCGACTTGTGTGAGTTTTCAGGTGAATCAGCTCACCGAGCAAGATGACTGGCAGTTCAAGGAACATGTTAAGAATGTGTAGAAGGAGGGAATGTTCCCTTTAAACTCATCTGAAGCAATTCTGATGTTCCTATAGAACAATAAAAATTAAGATATTTTTTTTTGTTCCTGCAAATTCTATATGTAGTATTTTAGTAGCTGTTTGTAAAGTCATAGGTGGGAATTGAGGACAAAGGCATGGAACCAATTCTACATACTACAGAATTCTTTGGAAGAGCAACTCAGCTTTGTTGGAGTTCCTTCATAAAACTTAAGTCTTGTGACTAAAGATAATTCTGCTATACGTACACAGTACCCAACTATAGCAGCTTTAGTTCACCAGTATGTTTTTGACTCGTTAATGAGACAAAGGCAGATGAGGAATATTGTCAAAAATGCTAAAATATGAACCTGGGTGGACACTAATTAAAGATATGTAGGTTGTGATTCAAGTACATGTAGCAGCATGCCGAAAGTGACAAATGACTCCTGCACGGAGCTGCTAACATAAAAAGGCTCAAATGACAGGCTTATCTAGGAAGAATTAAGAAATTTTATTCAAGATTTCTGCATTATCTGATTCATGAGTAATAAAATATTTATTCTGGAATGAAAAAAAAGTATGTTGCTTGCCCAGTGGATTTTTCTGGCTGCATGCAACAAACGAAAGGAAATAATAAGAATATTTGAATTTCTGTGTTTTGGGTAGGATTCTGCAGACATCTAATCAGTTCATATCACCCTAGAAAATCCTGGTTTGGTACAGTTTGTGTTCCACCATGCTTTTAAGTGCACAGCAAGCCTCTGGGAAAGGGAGCAGTCCTGAACAAAGCCCAGTAAGTGTAAGGTGTTGAAGAGAACATGGGTAGAGTAGTACGTAGGTGTCTCAGGTGAAAGTCAAAAGAATGCTTGGGTGGGGTGGATGGTGCTGGAACCAGTGACAGTGATGTCCTGGAGCCTAGAAGTCCAGGAGCTATAACTTAAGGTTGCCTTGTGTCCACAGTACCAACCTTGCAGTCTGTAAAGAAGATCAAAGTTAGCTTTAGAAGATTAGGCTCTACAGGAGATTAACACACAGGTGTGTTACATTAATACAGTAAAGAATTTCACTGGTACAGTCTAGTTCCTCAGCAACCAATGATATTTGGTTATAATATCCTTATATTATAAACCTTAACTGAGACTGAGGGTAAAGATGGGAAAAGACAACCTAGTTTACCTCAGTCTGTAATTCATGAGACACAAAGGAAGAAGTAAACATCCAAATAGCACTGAAATTGGTTTCTCTGCCTTAGAACACATCGCTTAACATAGTGTTTTATTACGTGTTCAATTCAAAGCATTCCAGTCCAAATATCTGACAGTTAGGGCAATAACTTCAGAGTTAGCAGAAGATGTTTCTATTAAGCTAAATGCTGCTGAAATAATTCAAATTAATATGGAGTGGGTGTTGATAATATACTGTTTAGTTAAAAGCATTGGATCCAGCTTAATTTCAGGATAAGCCAACGAGCCTGTGCCATGGAAGCATTCACTGCTGTAAATTATTCTTAAAATCTAGTCCTGGATGTGTTTAAGAAGTAATGTTTTTGATTGGGGCACTGTAGAGCTAAGCTTACATTGCTTTTCTTAATGGATTGTATGATGAGAAAGAAGTTTGTTCATCACTTTGTTACTGAGTTCACCTGTAATGTATTAAAATATATTGTTCATTTTTTTTTTTTTTCCCACTGAAGTACTGCATCAGGTAACACTAGAAAGGAGTTGGCCGGTACTGGAGGTGGTGGGTACAGGCAAAGGAATAGGAAAAACTAAGTGAACTTGTGGAAGAATCCACTTCCAAAAAGCACCTGAGCAGTGCTATATACTGTATTACTAGCTGTGGTGGGAGTCAAGTTCCAGAGGCACTGTGCTCTTTTTTCAACAGGTCTCGTGGTGGCGGTCTTGGTTCCCGTAAACAGAAAGAGCTGCCAACAGAACCCCCTTTCACAGCATATGTGGGAAATCTACCCTTCAACACTGTTCAAGGAGACATAGATGCCATCTTCAAGGATCTCAGTGTAAGGAGTGTACGACTAGTCAGAGACAAGGAAACAGACAAATTTAAAGGTGAGTGTTCAGAGTTGTTTTAGTTGTAGTTGGCTAACTGGTAGGAGAAAATGAGATGCTTCTGAAGTGTCTTTAATGGTGAATTTCACTCTGTAAAGCAGAGTTAGCTGCTTAATCTGTTTGTTCTTTATCGTGACTTATGCAGGTTTCTAATTCACTAACAGGTAAACACCATTTGAGTGAGATTCACTGTTACTTCCATTATAAGATACAGACCAACCTGAGTGACAAGGGTCAATATTTGCCCTGCTGTAAAAGGACTTACTCAAACCTTGTTTGTCTTGTATGAATTCATACAAAGCTGAACTTCCTGACCCACTTAAAATCCATGACCTTAAGTGTTGAATGCTTACACAGTCTTCCTTTAGTTCAGATGACTCCCATTGCTTCAACTCTGTCTTTTTTTCTTTTTTCTTTAAGTAGATGGGGAGGGGGGGAAGCAAGTAGATAAGCCATTCAGACAATTGTTTTGGAGGATGCAAATCTGATTTCCATTGGAATTGGCCAGTGGAAGGGGAGTATATTTGTAAGTTACTTGAGGGCGTTGGGGCAGAGAGGCTTAACTCGGATGCCAGAGGGCCTTGGAAAAGGAATGAATTCACTAAATTATATAAATCAGATGACTGGCCAAGCAGGTGGTACTTGTTTAAAAATACTAGTAACCAAATGTCACTATTCAGCTAAATAACTGTCTAAAGGCATAGAGCAAATCTAATCTGTAATGAGAACCCTATGGTAAAGGGAATTAATCAGGCTCTTGGCGTTTGCTTAGTGCCTGTACAGAGTTCTGTTTCAGGATTTGTCCCCATCATTAACAGGCATAGGTAAATGCATTCATAGTTAGTGTTTGGTTTCTGAGTTGTGTACATCTTGCACTCGTTTGTCTTTGAAAGAGAAGGGAGGCTATTAGCAGATATGCAGGAAGAGTAGCTTCTTACAAAGGACTCTTGAAGTGCTGGTATTAACTTATGAGGTTTGTCTTGCAGGATTTTGTTACGTAGAGTTTGATGAGGTGGAGTCACTCAAGGAAGCTCTTACATATGATGGTGCAGTAAGTATACTTGCAATTAATTTGTGAAATACAAAGATAAACACAAGTCTCAAACTCCTTGGCAGCCCATATGATAAATTCTGAAGAGATTCTCTCCTTTATTTAACAGCTTTTGGGTGACCGGTCACTTCGAGTGGACATAGCAGAAGGCAGAAAACAGGATAAAGGTGGCTTTGGCTTCAGAAAAGGCGGGCCTGACGACAGAGGTGACTTCAATTTGTCTAAATAGCTTCTTCAACATAATGGTTGTAGTTACAACTTCTGATGCTGAATAATGCTAAGACAAGGCACGCAAGTGAATGTGATTTTTATAGGAGGGAGTTTTATTTGTATATACAGTTCTAACCTAGCTGCTGCCGCTCCTGAAATGTCTGAAATATAGATGCGCTTTGTGTCCAAAAGCTGAGTATGTTGTGACTCCTAGCCCAGGAAGTGAGACCAATACCCTTAGTAATGTACAGTGTCTTGCAGAGGACAATCCTAAGGCCAACAGTCTGATCTGCTACTATTTTCTTAAGAAAAGCGAGTAAGCTAAGTAAGTGTAAGTAGACAAATACCTATTTTGGATTATCTAGCTCCTGTTCAGTGTAAAACCAAGCTTTGCTGTAGTGGAAGCTCAATTGAATGAGACTTACTAAAGGTTTCCATTGAATGTGTATTAGAGAAGCTTTTCTGACCGCTTACTCTTGGTTAACTTAAACTGACCTTTTGTTTCTATGCTTGGAACTTGGTAGTATTGAAACAAAAGGATTTTCCAGCAGCATGACTTTTGGATATTGAAGGACTGAAACTTTGGTTTGGTATCCCCTTGATCAGTCTTTCCCACAGCTTCAGACCTGAACACAATTGTGGCTTTTTTCCTAGGAATGGGAGGAGGTTCCCGAGAATCCAGAGGAGGTGGATGGGATTCCAGAGATGACTTCAATTCTGGTATCAGTATTAACACTTGTACAGATAGGCAGCCTAAAAGGCACAGAAATGTTCTCATTTTCATGTCAGCTACATTTGTCCCCATTACTGTTTTGATTGAATCTACTGTATGCCAACTTTGGACGTCCTCCAGCTGCAGTGGGAATCTTCATTGCCTTATAACAGAGGAAAGAGTCTTGTAAATTTTATGAAGCAGTCCTAAATGACAGAATACTTGTTCAAATGTAGCCTATGATGTCTAGGTTTTAAGCATTTCTCAAACATATGGCTAAGTACATTTCTGAATAGTAGCAGAAACAGACATCATGTGAAAAAAATGATACTGTATTCTTTGAGAGCAGAAGCTTTCACCTTTTTAAGGAGATGTGACATCATTGTATGTGTATCCCTGAGGCAACTGACTTCTCCAAAGATGCGTTAGTGTTCCGAAGCACTTCTAAATCCTAAACGTTCTTAAATGTTCTTGTTACAGTAATGCAAGTTGCAACAAATGGCTGGGCTTGCTGAATGGAAGGTAGTGATGGAGCCACTGGGTTTGCTCTTGACTTCCAGTCAGTTTCCAGCTATTAGAATCCAGGGTGACATTAACACAAGTGCTTTTGTCCTCTGAAATCATGGGTTTGGTCCATTTTCTGATGGGGAGATGCTGGCAAGTGCAACTTTGCAATGTCTGGTGTCTGCGTGCGTGGAATGGACAAAGTAGAAGGAGCGGTAACCAAGTGTGCCTTTGCCACCAGCATGAAACTGAAGCATGATGCCGGAGAGAAGCGGCTTGCTACAGCGCTGCGCTTAACCTGCCTTCATAGCTAAGCATTCTGGTGTCATAGCTTTATACCTTCTGTGCCAGCTTCTTCAAATATGGATGCATTTCAGCTTGTTAGATGCTGGATGAGTGAGTGTGAGCCAGAAGTGTAGCATTTAAGTCTTAGTTGCTACAGAGGCTTTTTTTTCTCAGGTTGTACAGCCTTGCTCTGGACCAAGTCTTTAAAGATGGTTGGTTGGTACTGAAGTCAGTAAGGGACAGTTCTGCAACTGCCAAATACTGAAGTGGAAAGGAAAATCTCAGATGGGAACAAAACAACTTTCTCTTCCAGGTGGCTTCTGAAAAACTGAGTATATTCCCCTTAGGTGTGCCATTAGCCTGAAATGCAGATGATGGGGGGGGGGGGCTTGGAGAGATGCTCTAGAATAGTCTTTGGTACAGACTAGAACTCTGGTTAGTGACAGACAGTTCTTGACTTTTTTGATACATAAACTGAAGAAGTACAGTCAGTTTCATATTTAAAGTCAGAATTGGTATTTTTCCCTAGCTCTTTAATTAGTCTAGTAAATGCCTAGTCAGTTTAAAGTACAACTAAAAAGCCTTGGGGTTTTGCTCTGTTTTTCAAAGGCTCTGTTTTATAAGGACTGTTTATTTCACTGCTCCCTAGCTATTTTCCCATGTGCTGTGCACCTGCAGATTTCATGCCAAGGCTGTAGCCAGTGTGATCTTCTGGCTACAGAAGTACTCTTGAGTATTTCTAGTGTTGTCTCTGAATTCAGCTAACGGTGCTAACAATCTGAAGTTGCAGCTGAAGCTCATATTTTAAGCTCACTTGATGACCCATTCTCCAGCACTCCAATAAACATCTAGGTGGATAAAGCAGTTTCTGAACTTGGCATAGCATACCCAGTTTCAAATGGAATCTGTATGACTCTTCTAGAACGTGTTAGAGATCTGTGAAGCAATCTGCCTACAAAGGCTCTCAGTGTATCATCTTGGACTGACAGCAGTGACTTTGAAAGGTTTTCCAGTCATCCAGATAACAATCTAGATTAAAAGCATTGCAAAATGTGCTCTTTAAATTCACTGTCTTCTGTCTTCAGGATTCAAAGATGATGACTTCTTGGGAAGCAGAGGTAGAGGAACCCGCCCTGGAGACCGGCGACCACCAGGTGCCTCAATGGGAAGTGGTGGCACTGGTCGCTTCAGAGATGGGCCTCCCATTCGTGGATCTTCCATGGACTTCAGAGAGCCAACAGAAGGTAAACTCTTTGTCTTCTGTAATGCAGCCTTCCTTCATGAAGGAGAGAGACTCCTGCTTTCTTTGTCAGGTTAAAGTTACTGCCCTTGACAGAGATCTTAAAACCGTAATGTTTTCTCTTTTCAGAGGAAAGAGCACAGCGACCCCGACTTCAGCTCAAACCTCGAACAGTTGCTACTCCCCTCAATCAAGTAGCCAACCCAAACTCCGCTATCTTTGGCGGAGCCAAGCCCCGAGAGGAAGTAGTAAAAGAGCACGACTGAGTTTGGGGTTGAAAGGGAATGGGGAGGCGGGAGAAAAAGCAAGACAGTACAGAGTGACTAGCTCTGCTGGAATGTCAACCCTGCAGTTTACCATTCCTGCCATCTGGTATTTGTCCTCTTTGAAACCGAAAACACAGAGCTTGTGAATGCATGTCAGCTGTTAACAAGTGGTTTTTAGTACGTTCTTGGCTTTGCTGTATCTAGTGCCTGCTTTGTGCTGAGTTTCCTTCTTCTGTTTCCTTCCAAGCAGCACAGTTCCCAGTAGATAAGGCAGTGTAGCTGCTTCCACGAGCGTGGAGGTCTCTGGACAAAGGTGCTGCTTCTCTTCTTCCTTTCTGGGTTTCTTTTACTTTAGAAGCACAGGTTAGACTTAGTTATTTCCCTGTATTATTTCCTTTTACTACTTCCTCAGTGCTCCTCTTCTGACCTGCATGTCTTGTTCTGTATTGCTGTGGCTCTGAAGAGGAAACTGGAGAGTCCAGATGAGTTTGAACAGAGAAATTTACAGTTCTAACCAAGTAGCAAAATACTATTTATGACAATTGGTGATAAAGTTACTGTATACAGCAGATGACCTTATAAAACTGAGGGGGACAGCTGCCCTTTCACACAGGTTACCAGGAAGGATCAATTTAACAGATGCCTTGGCTGACAAAAAGCCTGGTGAGTAGGTAGTGGAATTGGTGTGGATAAAGCATCTGCCAGCGGACCCTTGCTGGTGGTTGTCTGTTGACTTCAAAATGGTATGATACTACACCTCCAAGCTCAAGGTTAGTGCTGCAAAAATGTGCCTGTTTGAGCGTGATTGCTCACTGGCTCTTTCTGCTTACTTTTTTTGGGTTTTACATCTTTGGGAAATTTTTAAACGAAGTTTCTACAAATAAAATTGACTTTTTTATTTTTAAGGAGTGTATACTTTGCCATGCAGTATGTAAATGCCGTTATCCCCTTTATCTTTGCCCAGTGGTGTACAGTTTTAAGACCTCTGCTTTCAGAATACCTTGAAAATGGGCAGATTAGAAATCGTTCTGCTATAGATTCTCTTCATGTAGAAGTTTGGGTAAAAAGCATCTCTAATTGCTACGTCTCTCTTCACTCGAAACGTTTCTTGCCAGTGTTTTATGGGAGGAGGGAGGGGAGGCTGGAGCAAAAGGAGAGAGCCCATGAATGTTTAAGGACAAAACCTGGATCTACAGCACTGAAGCGTGGATATGTCCAAAGCATGAGGAAAAACTTGGGCCCCTAATGCTAGTGCTGACAGCTTTTGGATAAAACAGCCAGCACACCGGAGTACTTCCAAGAGGAGTTTGGAAGCATGGCTGCTTCACTACCAGTGTAACTACTGCTAGTAGTGAATTTCTTCCTGTAAAGTTACCTTTAATGTCAGAGTCCCAGCAATTTACAGAACTACTCTTTCCTTCCTTCTGCCTGTCACTTAATCTGCTTCTGAGATAAGAACCATTTGTCTAACACTAATACTTAATTTAAGACAGACATGCATTGTGTGGTTGTATTCCAAACCAATAATTGATCTA
Organism: Falco cherrug; assembly: GCF_023634085.1. Taxonomy (NCBI): domain Eukaryota; kingdom Metazoa; phylum Chordata; class Aves; order Falconiformes; family Falconidae; genus Falco; species Falco cherrug. The sequence goes on along the minus strand of NC_073697.1, from coordinate 104,592,936 downwards.
TTTACATCTTCAATGTGGAAAAGATTTTTAAGAACAAATTCCCATATAAAAACTCTCCTCTAGTCAAGACAATTGACTTTTAAATGTAAAAACAAAAAAAAAAAAGAAAAGAATTCCAAACACTTAACACATTCTGCTTCATAACAAAATAAATTTATGGATATGGTATTTTGTGAATGATCTTTTAAATAAAAGAAAACATTAAGTAATATTTAACATTGGTCTTTATTTGAGTCTGCTATAGCATGGATTTTTTCTCCCCCCTCAGCTTTCAAACTATGTGTTAATTTGGAATTTTGCTTCCTTAAATTTTATGGGGAAGTGCTACCAGACCTATTCTTGTAAAGGGGGGAGGAGGAAAAGATAAAGGGGAGGAACCTAATCTAAACAAGTGTTGGTGGAACATGTAGGACACTGAAGTAAAAACTGTGTACAAGTGGAAGGGAGCAAAAATTCTTTATCCTGTGGCTTCAGCATAACTTCTGTTACGTCGCTAAGGCTGCCAGGCAGAATTGGGAAGCGCTGTAGCTTGTAGGCCGTACAGTTCATGCTGTTTCCCACAAGCTGGGTTCTGCTGCTCTGCGGCCGGAATCCACTGCCCAGTACAGGGCAAAAAGTGTGTCCTTCCAGTCTGAGCAGTGATCAGTTGGTTTAATGTGGACTCTTTGTGGGGAGACTAAATAATCTACTTGCTGCTATCTTGCCCAGTTTCTCCCAGCTTTCAGCTGGCCTGTTTCCCACTAGATGTAACTTAACAAGGCTGTTGCGCTGCACCTTTGAAGTATGTGTGTACTGCAGGCTAGGTTAAAGGAGGGAGAGCTGGGTTTTTATTGAGGAAAGGAGCTCTGACCTTCCTGCTTGGTTTTACTGCTTCCCGTAGCATGAAAGGGTGGCAAGTGTTCCTGCCTTCTGGCTACTCAGTCCACTCTCCTTAGACCTGCTGTTGTGAAGCTTGAGCAGAGAATCCAAATCCTGCTCTGGAGCTGCTTGCTGAAAAGGCGTGTGCACTAGCAGCTGGCTGCCCATCATGAATAACAACCTGAGGTTTATATTTCAGAATTGGGCCAGCTGCGTGAGGGTAGTGTCCTTAGGCTGCTACCTTGATTTGCTCATAGCTGGTCCTTCAAACCTGGTGGGAGAAGCTGTAATTCCATCACTCTGCGTGGAAGAAAGTAACACTGATTTGTGAGACAGGCAGAGAGGTGGAAAATGGCTCACCTTAGTTCTATAAATATTTTTCCATATCTGCTAATACTTGTTTGGTCAAGGGTTTCCCACTAGTAAATGCAGCCTAATCCCGGTATCATGTAATACCTTTTTTTTTCTTTTTTAGTATTTCTTCATATGCAAACATTAATGCATTGCCTGGTTTCTTTGTAGCATTCTGCATTAATGCTTCCCGTATGGCTTAGGGTCAGACTCCTCCAGTCCTTTGTCTTTCCCCCTTCAAAAATTTAATTGATTAAAATTTTCCTGTACAGAAGCATATCAAACTAGCTCATGTCAACAGCTGACAAAACTGTATTTAATATATGGATGTGGCATTTAAAGTTTTGTAGGAGGAAGCGAGATGATGTTTTCCCCATCCCACCAGCAAAAAGCAGTTGAGGTTTAATCTGTAATGCTGAATTTTACCTGCAGCTTAAAGCTAAGCCTGGCATGGCAAAGCCTAGACAGAGGAGGTTACCAGCGGTGGTAACAAATGGGTAATTCACTCTGGCTATTCGTATTCTCACCAAGTTCTTTCTAGTAGCTGTGCAGAGCTTTCTTCAAGCTTGAACTTAAAAAATAAGCAAAAGTGAAGTCAGGCGTGCAGCAGTTGGGTTTTGGAACTGAAATGGAATTTGCTTTGCTGCTCTAGAAGGTGTTTTGTGTTTCTCCAGTTGGGTTGCAGGCAGGGAAGGCTGGCATGCGTGGTGGCTCTGGAAGCTGTGGGACAATGCAGGAGGAAGCAGCACGCATCTAATGTGCTGCAAAACTCCGCTGTCAACCGCCAAAAGAGAAACGCTGCTGAGCTCCCAAACCCAGGGGCTAATCCCAGTCCTCTAACGGCAGCAGCCCAGTGCTGGCACTGGTGTGTTGCTAACTCACTGAACCGTGCGAGTCAGTAACAGCCTCGGAGGGGGCTCTGGGTGCTTCTGGTCCTGAACCTTGTTCTGATGGCTGACGAAAGGGGTGGAGGAGTGCTCACATACTCAAACGATGGGCTGGTGATAGGGTCGAGTTAAATTTGTGCCCTTGAGGGTGGCTTTCCTGCCGCCTTAAAGTAGCAAGAAGATATTAACCTACTACTGAGATGTGCTGGCGCTACTAACAGTCTCCAGTGCTGACCATGAATTTCTGAAGTAATGCTTGGTGTCCCAGAGCTGGTCGTGACAGAGAGCAATTGTGGACGAGACTTGCTGTCCTGGGGCAGTTTTGGGTGATGCTGATATTTTTCAACTTGTCTTACGAATACTATTAGAGTTTCAATCCTGACTTTAGCACATAGTATAGTAGGGGCATTTGCTACCTGTAGTACTAGCTGCTGACTTGTCTTCAGGAAAGATTATAGAATAGTGAGCACGTTAGAGCGAATCCTGTGACCTTGGAACCCCTCCTTTTTGTAGGAAAGATTTAATAATCAAGCCGGCATGTTTTGAAATGCATACATGGCCCTTTCCCAGAGTGCTCACGCGTGGCAGCCCACCGGGCAGCCCCTGTCCTGCTGGGTGCTGAGCAGGGCTGGTGGGAGCGCCTGTGCCGCAGGCAGCCCCCTGCCCACCTGCAGTGGGGCAGGACGAGGGCTGCGCCCGGCGGGCTCGCTCCAAGCGGTGCGGTTTGCAGCCAGGCGTAGATCGCTGGGTTTTTATACCGACCTCGTTCCTTCTCGCTGCGTGGAAGCACGCCTCGTGGTTGTTCACCCAGCAAGAACACAGGTGACGAACCGCTGACGGCGAGCATCTTTGAGTTCACGTGGAGTTTCTGTTGTACGTTCCGATGGTTTCTGTGTTTTGCTACCAGACGAGAGCGAGGGCTCTGAAGGATTGGGGCTCTTCGTCCATCCTGGCGTATTCTAGCGTAGAATCAGTTACATTTGTAGTTCTCAAAGGCGCTTCTCTGGACTGGATTCTTGGGATGCAATTTTGTAGGTGATGCTAGTCTTGAATTTTTAGAAGGGGGAGTTTCTCTGGCTGAAGGGGAATTTGATTTCCAGCTGAGATTGGAATTTTCTAAGCTCATAGCTGAATCCCTCTCTCAAATTCCACTTATCCACTGCAGGATTTTAAGGAATCAAGTATATTTGAAGTGGCAGAGGGCCATCTTTTATTGGGTGCACACATTCTATCTATATATTCTGCAATTTAATCTGTTGTTTGTGATACAACCCACTACAGCAGAATTACCAAACCGATTAGAAGCATTTAAAATGGTGTGATTTTATTCTCTGACCCTGCTTTCTGAAAGGACTTCATCCTTCAGTGCCAGACACTTGACCCTGAAGCCTGATGCACATTAGCAATACCTTGATGCCATTACATGTTCGGGACGAACTGGAGAAACGTACTACCAAAGCGACAGGGGTATAGGTTGCAGCTCTCCTGCGCAGTAGGGATCGCAAGGGAGCTTTGCTGGTTCCTCCCCGTGTCTGCTCACGTCGGCCTGAAGCTTAGATGGGCACAAAAAACGGGAGGGCAGGTTCTGGCTGCACACGTGGCGTCACGGTGCACATGCGGTGTCAGCGTTATTAGGTCTAAGATCGTGTTCCTCATCTTACTGTAGCTGTTTGGGTGACTAAATCCACAGCATTTTATGGTTTCCTTGCCCGTAGCTGCAGCCACTCTGGTACGTGATGTTGCCTGCTCGATGGCAGGTGAATTCTAACATCGGCTTCATTTCTGTCCCCTTTGCAGCAGAGTGCACCCAAGGGATTTAAGGGCTCGCAGCGCTGTTACAGGAACAACCTGCTTACCTGTAAGCTCACAAATTCTTCTGTAGAGTGTCCCAGGGTTGATGTTTCGGGTATGTTATCGCTGGAAGCGCTGCCACCACCTTTCTGCCCAGTAGGTTTCAGCCAGGTTAGTGTTCCCCATGGTAGGAATTTGCTTCCTACTATGAGATTGTTTCATTCATGTTACCGTGCTCCCAAGATCTGCCTCTTTGTTTTAAACAAACCAAAAAAAAAATATCACTAAGTACCTCTATAAACCCCTGCGAAACCTGTACTGTAATGAATCTGTATAATTTGTATTGCTGTATAAAAAAAAAAAAATCAAATAAAAGCATTCAAACCTTCTAGGTTTTTGTGTTCAAATGTAAGAATTACTGTGTCTACAAGGATGAACTAGGGATAAGGACGGGAAGAAGCTTCATAGCACCATAGGGATGGACAGGATTAGGTTTTGCAATCAAAAGCATTCAAACCTTCCAGGTTTTTGTGTTGAAATGTAAGAATTACTGTGGCTACAAGGATGAAGCTTCATAGCGCCATAGGGATGGACAGGATTAGTCTTTGCAAACCGTACTCGGCCAAATTTTTGCAAAGCGCCCTGCCATCCTAGCTGTGAGGTGTTTTTCCACTGGGTGGTAGCAGCATGTATCTTCAGCTGTAAGGGAGCTGCTTTCGGTTTCAGCTGGGTGAGATGAGCTTTGCAGTGGGGTGTGCAGCTGGGGCAGGGGAGGAGGTGGCATTTCCCCTTGGGCTGGGAACACGCTCATGCCCCTACAGCGACGCGGAAAGCCATGCCGTGGGCTGTACGAAAACGCACGGGCACTACTTGAGCATGTCAGAAAATTTCCTCCAAGACGTGGCTTTCGTTAAAGCCGCCGTGAAAATTTGGCAAAACAAGTCATGGGGGGGTTGGGATGAGATGAGTGCTTGTTGTGCTCCCATAGCACGGGGGGGTTGGGTGCTGGTCTCCTGCAAGGCAGGCGGCGCTTCACTCGCAGAGCTTGAAAACCTGTCCCCAAAACTTCCAGCACCGGGTGTGTTTCTGCAGAAGGGTCAGGCTTAGGTGATGCACGGTTTTCTACTCATTTGGCTGCTAATTTCTGATCAGCGTCAGCCATAACACCTGGTTCAAGCAAAACCAGCTGGTCTTTGAGCTGACCCCACCTTTATCTGAAGGGGTGGGAGGCAGCCTCTGGGGTGGTCAGTCTTGCAGCTCCAGCAGGTAAGCTGGGCAGGGGGGAAGGTGGGTTCTCACAGCCTCTCTGGGCCTGGGGAGATGTTCCTATATGTGGGTAGCTATATAGGTGAAGGAGAAAATAGTGTTTGGTTAGCCAGTGGAACTGCCCGAAGGAGTAGGTGCCATGTGTTTGTTATGGGGGTGGCGGGGAGCAAGACCAGGCTGAAATGGGTGTGGCTTGAAAAGGACGTGGAAAGGTGAAATCACAACGTGGTGTTTTATATAACTTACTGCAGTGGACAAAAGCATGATGCTCTGGAGTCTTTGACCTTTCCTCAATCCAGAAATGGTTTCTAGTGTTGCGTCCAGCGGAGGTGCGGGGGATTACGGGAGGGAGAGGGCAGACGTGGGGCAGAGCCCGGCATCCCAAGGTTTCGTGTCCGAGAGGTTTGTGTGTGCGTCAGAGGGGGCTTGGGCTTGGTCTGACCCCACAAGGAGCAGAGCTCGTGGTTGTGTCAGTAGACCTGCACACCAAGCCCGTCTCATGAGAAATACGAAGGAGGGAGATAGTATCTGTGCAGCGGTGTGTGTTACTGTACTGCCTACCTTCTAATCGAGGTTAGAGATCAAGGTGGGTGCCGGCTCGAGGGGACCCATGGCCCCAAAGGGCATCGCCCTCCCCAGGAGCTGGTGTAACGTAGGGGGTGACCCCACCGCTTTGCACCGGGGGCACGGCAGCAGCTCCTGCCCGCCGCAGGCTGAGCGGTGGTGTGTGTCGGTCCAGGAGGCCGTTAGGGGACTGGCACGAGGTGCCTTCGCTGCAGCCCGTGCCAGCTGTGGTAACACCTGGGCCACGGCAGTGAGTCATCTCGGAAGCCGTGGGAGCCGTTGGAGAACCCCCAAGCAAATGGGCAGCACCGTTAGAGCCCTGGCTCTTCCTTGCGGCACAGATCTCTGGTAGGAAAGGCAAACTGCACTCGTCTCCGGCGTGTTCAGAGCATCAGCGCCGCTATAAAGAACTCTTTTTGTAAAACCTCAGTTATCAGCTTAGGTTTAAATATGTAAAAATCCCATCAGAAAGCCCCTCAAACTACTTCCTAGCCAAGGCTTCTGCTAGAAACGCAAATTTTGTAGCAACGGTTTCAGCAGTCAGAAAAACATTTCATAGCATGTAGTATCCTTTACACAGAGGCCAGCCAGAAAGCATGCAAGCGATTCAAAGGTGAGTCTTGCTCTTCTAATCTTCGTTTTTTTCATAGTTCAGATTATTCAAGATCGGCTTCTGCACCTGGATTTCGGGTGGGAACGGCTCTGGAGGGTGCATCAAAGCAATTATTTTTGCACCTCGGGCTAGAATTGGAAGAGGGAAAGTCTAAATGTATTTGCATGTACAGTGGTTAACTATCTTATCAAAGCAATGTTTCCTCAGAAAGCTTGATAGCAAAGCTCTCATCCCAGAGTTGCAGAAGTTGTGAACAGTTGGTGATTTTTATCATTTTTATGATAGAAGAGTCACTTTCTATCAGAGAGAGAGAGATATGTGGATGTAGATGACTGGTTGTGGCAGCTTGAGAGCGCTCTCATTTAAATATAACAGAATTTCCCTTTAGTGAATAATTTACATGGCTGTATGTGAGAGAGGTTTTACAGAGCCTTCATGAGCAGCAGCATGAAACGTGGTTTTGTTTGCAGTTGTGAAGCGTGTGCTGTTATGTGCCGGTGTTACAGCTATTCGGGGCTGTTACATGCGTGCGCGGGCTTTCCCATCCTTGGAGCAGGATACACAATCCATGTACTGTAGCGGGGCTCTAAGCCAGCAGATAAATTCCTTGGTATTAATAAACCTTCCTTATTCTATTTAAGCACCAAAAAAAAATTATCAGGAACTACTTTTTTCTTTTTTTTTTTTCTTTCTTTCTTTTTTTTTTTTTTTGAGAATACAGTGAAATTGTGCCTGATCTCAGCAAACTACCGATGCTGAAGCATAAGAAATTATTTTATTCCTACAGCTCTGGAGGGGAGCTCCAGGTTTGGCCCATAGCAATGGTGACCTCAGGCTATTTTCTGCCTTTGAGACTCGGTATCTTTTCTGTAAAAATTAAGTGAGGATTTGCTCTTTGCTTTATCTGCCGCGAGTTTTCCCGCGCAGCATCTGCCGCTTCCAGTGTGTGGTGTTAAATCTTGCCGAGGCTCTTTGCTAAAAGGAAACTTGAATGTTTTTTGGGGGCACCAGCCCCGTCTGAAACTCGGGTGCTGCTTGGGAAGGGACCTTGGTGGCATCTGTGGTTCCCCACCATCCAAGCCCCATCCTCTTGCCCCGGGCAGATGCGCCGAGAGGCTCCTGTGAGCGGCTGCGCGGGGTGAGTTGGTGCAAGCGGCACCCGCGGGTCCCCCTTGTGTGCCGGCCGGGGGCTGCGTGGCCGAGCGGCGGATGTTGGGGTTGGTGATTCAGATGATGACAGGAAACCAGAAGCTGGTGAACGAGCCCGGGAGGAACCGGCTCCAGTGCTGGTGGCGTGTGACCGTGCAGGAGGAGATGGGACAGATGGGGACGAGCGGCTGAGGGTAAGGTGGGATGGGGAGAGAAGGGTGCCTGGGGGTGCGTGGGGGTCGTGTGAAGGCTTTTGGGGTGCCCCACTGATTTTGGTGAGCTCAGAGAGCCTCAGCTAGATCTCGGTGACCTTTATATAGAGTTCAAGGTCATCCCTGTAAAACCCCTCTGGAAAGCCGTGTGCTGGCTGTTACCCCTCACTGCAGCTGGGGGCTGTTGCCTGACAAGCTCCAAGGTACGAAAGGTACCAAATATCTCGGCAGCATTTACACCCCTCTAGACCCAAGATGAGACTCTGCCCGTACAGCCTAGACTGCCCGTTTTACAATATTATTCTTCAAATCTTCCTACCCCACCTGCTGATGGTAACATGGCTGGTTTTTCATTACGTTATTTCTGCATTTACATCTACTAAAATATTCCGGAAGATTCAGACCGAGCTGCCCTTATCCCAAATCTCTTTGGTCCTGCTTCTGGGACCGCTGCAGACCATGCTGCTTCCCCCTCCAAAGCCAATCCTATGAAATGGCTGAACTGACCTGTGCTTTCTGGGATTTCCATCGGTTTCAGGGCTGGCTGGCATTGTGTGTATGAATGTATTTATTTTACTGCACAGAAGTCCTTGAAATTGCTGATCCTAGAGGGAAGGAGCTTTGTCTCTCCATCAGTTTTCTCTTGTGATCAATGTTCAGTGTAATACGGGCCATGAGGTAGACACTTGAGGCAGACACTTTAGCAAAACAGGATTCTGATGGGATAATCTTGTGTGTTATTGGCTCGTTTTCGTTGCTTTGGACTATGTAGGAGACGTAGTTACGTACATACGGGTTGCCGATATCTGTAGTTCCTACCGTGGCGTTCCCCTGGGCTCCGCAGTGGTGGCGAAGGACGCTTCATGGCTTTGATGCTGCCTGAAATGGGGGAAGTTAAGGGCAAATACAGGATATTTCTATGAATTATGTCCTTATGCTGGCGTGCTTGTTGCAGTTAGGATTTCCCACTGTATTTTCCACCTGAGGGTTTTTAAAGCATTTTGCAAAGCGATAATCCATGTGAAAGTTGATTTATCAATTCCAATTTTCCCTCTCGTCCTGTGTTCTACTAAAATGCATCTACCGCTCCCCTGGTATAAGATAAAGCACGCTCTGCTTGAATAGCTGTGGAAAACCAGACTTTATCTCTATGGCAGCAGCTTTCCTAAGAAAACTGAACACTGGCATAAAAGCTCTGGTAGGAAATGGGATGTGCAGACCTCTGGAAAGGAGCTTTTCCACAGGCTCATGCTGGTCATTGAAGTGGCTCCAACCACAGGAGCTCCTTCGTCTGAGACTTTAATTTCTAAATGGATAGGACTTTCTGCAGCACAGACAAACAGAAAGTAGCATTTCCTTTCTTAGAAACGTTCAAGACATGGAGTCAAGTTGAATATTGCATCTGTTCAACAAGTCAGTGTGCTAAATTTCATATGGCAAGGTTTTAAATAAACCTTAATTTAGCTCCGCTTTATATTTCATGCCAGTGACTCATCCAATCAGTCTGAATTAGTTTAATTTATTGCAAACTGGTGCAGGCTACAAAACTTCCTGGAGAGGAAAGAAGACGACTGTTTTATACTTGCCTTTTGGGTATTTTTTTTTTTTCAAAGGGGTTAAATAAATTGCATTAATCTGCGATTTCTGTCTTTATCTTGCAATATGAACTTGGGGGTGGGCTTGATGCCTGCACGGGGCTAAGATGACTTTGTGAGAAACGATCTTGCAGAAACCCACCCCTTTCTGCCGATGCCACATCAACACATTCCTCAGCCTCCTCGTTTTTCAGCAAAAAGTTTAAGTACATTTTAAGTACCGTTAAAGGGGTTTTAAGTGAGCTTTTTCCCACTGCTGCTGCTGTTGGAAAGTTCTTCCAGACTTTCCATCCATTAGGGATTTTTATTTCTAGCCTGTGCATATCCAGCGTATACCCCCACACTATATAAGCCAGTATTGTCTTATTTAAATTTAAACAGCTTTGCTCACTTTGGTGTTTCTCTCTTGGCCGGATTAATGGTGTCCATGTACTCTCGCTCTTTGCTTTAGTAGATTTAAAAGGAGGGGATCTTTCTGTGTTCCCTGGTAAAGCAGCCTCTTCTTCCCTTGACTGTTCATCGTGAGCCCTGTTAACGGGCGTGAATCCTTAATTTAGGACTAGAAACCTTCTGCACCAGCAGCTGGGCTGAAAAAACACCTAACGTGTACAGGGTGAATGATCACTTGCAAGTTCGTTAACTCTTCCCATTAAAAAAAAAAAAAAAAAAATTGTCATGAGACAAGCAGCCCCTGTTGGGGCAGGCAGGCTCCCCCCTCGCTGCGGTGCTGCGGGCATCACTGTTTATCCAGCCCACAACGTTGTCTTTCCCTGGAATCGCTTATTCAGGTGCAATCCCGGGGGATTGCACCGCCGGCAGCACGTGCTGTGGCCACACCAGCTCCCTCGTGCAAGAAGAACCTTCTGCTGGTGCAAAAAGGGGGAGAAAAAAAAAAAAACAAAAGAAGAACAGAGAAGAGTATAAACAGAACGGGGCATTTTGATGCTGTCTGCATCTTGCTCCTGAAACTAGCTGGGAACCTGGTTTCCCCCATGTTTGAATTTAGCATCTTGAAAGCCAGGGTGCATTCCCAGATGAGCGGGACTGCGCGTCCTTCTGATACACATGGATCTTGCCACAGACCTGGGTGCTTGGAGGCTGTTTATTCTCCTCTCCCCAAGTCGGAGAGCCAGGGAAGCATGTTCAGCCTTCCAAATATTTTATTTATATCCCGCCAGCCGTGAGTAAGTGCCTCCAGCCTTCTGCTTGTCATCAGTCTGTTCATCACCTCCTTCCATCAGCTCCTGCCGAGAGGAGGTTTTGTACCAGAAGGGAGGATTTCCATGGGCTCGGGTGTTCGGTGAACACAAGACCCCCCAGGCTGGTGGGGTGCTCATGGCTTGGTGCCTGTGGGAGCTTTTGCTGCAGGGATGCTGTGATGGGGATGGGATGTGTGGTGCCCTGCAGGGCAGCCGTGGTGGGTAACAGCTGGTGGTGGTCTTGTGGGGCTGGGGGCTCGGGAGCAGCCTGGCTTTGCTGATATACTGCCCCACCGCAGAGATAAAACTGGGTCTAGAAGGGAGATGCTGGCCTTCCTACAGCGCTACAAACTAGGTCAGTGGTGTCGGGCGCCTTCAGCTCCACCTTATCTTTACTTTAATTTATTATTTTTTTAAAAAAAAAAAGGGCAACCCCCCCTCCCCCAAACTAACAGTGTTACAGCCCTTTGTATAATGAATTTTGGTCACCGGCCTCAGGCCAGCTTCCCTTAGCTGCCTCTTGCAGATGCTTTAGAGATGATCCACGGCTCGTGATTTCCAGGGGGGATGCTGAGCCAAGGGAAAATGATGTGAGAAACCACATGGGTTTGACCAGGCTCTGTCCCTGACGTCCCAGCTGTGGCTGGGGGTGCTGGTCCCCCGCCTCCAGGGTGGGTCTGGGGGGGTCTGGGCACACAGTTAATTTAAAATTACTCATCCCATTTTCCTAAGAAAGGAAGGAAAGGCCTCTGGGGGTCTATAGAGAGCAAAGCCACAGTGGCATGAGTGCTGGGAGGCCAGCAGCCTCAAAGAGTAGAAATACACCCATTTTTCTCAACAAAGGATGAGTTGACATCCTGCTGGGTGTCGGGTCACTCTTGGGCAGCCAGGCGGTGTTCAGGCAGCGCTGAGAGGATGCTGGAGAGGATGCTGGCACCAAGCCCCGACTGCCCTGTGGCGATGGCTCCCTCCTGGCAGGGGCAGAGCAAGGTGCTCAGGAGGCTGTGCCTGTCTTCTCCTTCCCCTGCCCCACACGGATTTACACTGCGCCCTGGTAATTAGGATACCTGTGTAAGACCAGGACTCCAGTGCCAAGCTGGACCACAAACCTCCCACCAGCATCCTTGGCCACAGCACTGGGCAGGAGGATGCTCGTGTGGCTGCTGGGCGGGGGTGGGTGGGGGCTTTGAGGGTTCTCCCATGCGAACGGGCTGGTGGAGCGGCAGCGGCTTGCAGTTTGGGCAGAGAAATGCTGTTTATTCCGCTTTATGCAAGCGGAGGCAAAAGGTGCTGAGCAGGGCAGAATCAGGCTGCTGTTTTCTGTGGTCTGTTATTGATATTTTAAATTCTTTATTATTTACATTTCTATAAATCTATGTTTATATATTTAACTATACTTATAATACATATATTTATAATGACTGTATTAATACTTAATGCTTTAATATTTCAATTATTAATTATATGTATGTGCATATATATATATTTCCTCCCCCCATTCACAGTGGCTCTACTGATTACAGCGCAGGCTTCAGTGGTAATAAAGGAGATTGAAGTCAGGCAGGAGCGAAGCTTCCCACCAGGCAGAATGACAACGTGCTGGCCTTTGGCAAGCTAAAGCATCTCTATCCCTAGGTGCCAAACGAGAAGTTTATTAAAAACAAAAATAAATTAAAATAATCTGTAAGTAAGGAAAAGCTGGCCCTAGGGAATAGGAATGGGCTAAATCATCTGTCTCAGTCCCAGCAGGCTGTTTTCTGTGATATTTATAGGAGGTTTTGTATTTTAAAGGAAGAAATTGAAGCCAAATGATACTGATGATTGCAAAATGTTAGCTGCTGTTTGTGGAAGAGCCTGTCGTGGGAAGGAGGGGAAGAGCCGGTGTCCGGGCCAGCTCAATGCAGAAAAAATAAGTGTGGGGAATTTAACATTGAAAGTAATTCTGTGCTGCAGGGAAAGAGCCAGAATGTCTTGCACAAAGGTCTTGGCAGCTCTGAGCATCTCCGCGTGCCTCCCTTTTTGCCCTGTCCTCTAGATGTGAAAAAATAGTATCTGCTGACAACGTTTGATGATGGCAATGTGGGTTTCGGGGGATTGGGAACGAGTAAATTCAAGTGGGTTTTTCCTCTTTGTGCCAGTGCCCTGAGGGGAACCCCGTGACCCTCTTTCCCTACAATGAATCGAGGGCTCAGCCCCGGGGTGTGCTCAGGTGTTACTGGTGTGGAACGTGTGTGGGTAGCCCCTCGGACCGGAGCAGCGTGGGGAAAGGGCGCTGCCTCCGCCGCCCTGTGAAATAATTTTAAAGTCTCTTCTGTGTCCTCAGCGAATGGCCAGTTCTTTGGGGGTGTGAAGGCAACGTGGCCCTTCGGGGGGTAAGAGCTTTCCGAGCGACGTGCCCTCAATGCTCACGGGGTCCCCTCGCCGCTGTGTTTCAGGCTGGATGCAGCCAGGCCATGGCGCAGCTGGAGCTGCTGTGGGCAGCCGCGCTGATGCTGCTCGGGGCCGCTGTCAGCCTCTGCGTCAAGTGCCAGCTCTCCGGTAAGGCCCTGTCCTTGTGCTTTGGGGTCCTGGGGGGGGGGGGGGGGGCACGCTAGCTTGACCCTTTCCTCTCGGGATGTGCCCTCTGGGTGGGTCTGGTTCTGCTCAGCCATGTGCAGGCGCGGGGAATGCCGCCCTCACCAGGATGCTCCAGCACCTTGAGCTGGGAAGGGTCTCTGCTGGCAGCCGGAGAGCAGTTGAGGTGGTGGAAGGACCCCCCACCCCTGCAGCACCCCTTCCCCAGGGTGGGTACAACACCATGGGCTGCAGACCCCTGCCCATAGTCACCGTGGGGGGTGGCTGTGGGACACTCGACCCAGGAGGGCCAGCTCCAGATGCACAAATCCTGCAGAGATTCTGGGGCAGACAGGCAGGGGGAAGGCAGGCACAGAAGGAGAGCCTGGGGGATAAATTCATATATCCATTAATTATAAATTGAGTGGGGTGAGCAACCACCCCAGTGGGGCTTCAAGCCCACCTCTGGGCACTGGGTGGGTTATGCTGGGGGAGAGAGGCTGCAGTCTGGGGCTTTGGAGACGGGAATCCTGGCTTGCTCTGCGGTGTCTGAGACAAATACTACGATTTAAACATGGTTTAAAAAAATTAATGAAATCCCTATCGCAACTGCTGCTCTCTGCCTCCGCTGTCCTCTCATGCTTCTGGTTGCAGAAGTTTTGCAAATGTGTTCTGTTGGTCTTTCTGATCTTTAACTCCCAAGTCATCCTTTTCTAAGAGCTTTTTTTTCCCCTTTGTCTTCCAGCCACCAAGCGAGAGAAGCAGCCAAGTGAGAGGACGAACCAGTAAGTTGCCTTTCACAGTCACATTTCTCCCCCAAATAGCTCACCCGGGTGAGACCCTGGCTGGAGCCAGACCCATTCCATGCCTCCCAGCTGAAATCTGGATTGATATAAAATGAAGGAACCCCAGAATGGGGCGTGGAGGATGGTGAGCCCCAGCCCAGGGCGCTGCCTTTCCAAAGAATAATCCAAAATGAAACTGAAGCTCTGACTGTGATACCTGTGAGTCATTAACTAGCTGGAAAAAAAGTCTCAGAGAATTGGAAGGGCAAGTCCTTATCCTGTCCTGTCGTGCCCCAGGGTGAGGGACAGGGGTTGGTAACTTCACAAACAAGACCCTGCTTTTGGCTGGTGCCAGTGGGACCCTGTGCCAGAGCAACCACCGACCTGCAGCATAAGCAGCGAAGGAAACGCATCATGTACACACGCACACCCCCTTATTTCCTTCAGCAACAGACAAACCACAGCTGAATAATAGAAAAAAAAAAAAAGCTGGCTTGTAACCTTTGATATAGGAGCAAATGTGGTGCAGAGGGGCTCTGCAAAGGCCTCCGTGGGGTTGGGGTGTTTGCTTCTGCTCCAGGATGGGGGAAGGGCTTTGGTGTGGTCCATCGTTGGGAAAGCCAGCGCAGGCACCATCCTGCGGGCTTGTACTGAGCCATCCCAGCTTCTGGAAATTCCTAACTGGATGGTTAGGTGGTTTGACTTCAGGCTCGTGCTATTGTGTGCTCCCTTGAGAGCTCTGTTTTGGGTTAGTTAGGGCTTTTTTGCAGGCAAAGGGGTTTAACTCTACGCGTTTACAGACTTCGCCAGGAGGTCTCCTGACATCTCATCTCCCCGCCAGCCCCGAGCTGTGAATACCAGCTTGGGATGGGGGGTGACTTAAGGGAGAGGAGTGGGGGGAAAGGGGTGCTTTCAGGGTCCCAAAATCAGAGTTGGCAAGTGCCTCTGTGCATCTGCAGCAGAGGAGCTGCTGAATCCTCTTGTGCTCCGAAGAGTGGCTCTAACTAAAATGTAAAGAGGTTCCTGGGCATATGTTATTTTTATTGTTGATCACGTATGTTATTTCAGGTTGATGTCTAGGCATGTTAGGAGGGGCAGGGACAGCAGCAGAGGTGAAGCAGTGTGGTTTGAAGCCATTTCATGGGTGAACAACCATGGATTTTGTGGGTGAAAATGCTCTTCTGGCCTTAACTGGTCCATAAAGCATTGGAGCTGGAATTGTCCCTGTGTCCTTCCCTCTGCTGGCTGCTCTGGCAATGGCTCAGAAGCACATCTTGATTTTAAAGGGTCAGAGAAGGGTCTACAAAACTGCTCCCAGCTCACACGAGTCCTGCGTGACGTGCTGAGCAGCGTGCCTCGGCGTTTCACTAAACCCAGTTTGGAGGCTGTTGCCCTCTTCCCTCCGCTCGCCGAGTGGGGAGGGCTTGCACTGATTTTCCGTGTCACAGACCCCCACCTTCTGCTGAGGTTGTACCTCTATTTTTCCCAGGCTTGAAGGGCAGCAGACGTTTGAGGTGATTCGATTCCATTCCAGTGAGTACGAATGTTGCACGGGGCTCCTGTGCTGCGGGGTGGGGGTCCTGCACGCAGGGAATTGCGGTGGGGTAAAAATACAAGGGTCACGTTGAAGCCAGGCGGTGAAATGATGTAAGACCGAGATTGTCAAAGCCAGCTTAGATGCTTCTGGGGATGCAAGTTCTGAGCTCTAGGAAAAAGATGTCCCTTGACATTGAAAATAAATCACAAAAGCAACGTCACTGAAATGCAGCATCTTCACTTGGGCTCCTCCAAGCTCACCCGTGTGGGTGAACCCGAATCGCTAGGAGTGACTCATTTACCATCACCCTCTTGCTGCTTCCTCCAGCAAGTTGGGTAAGGTGCTGACCTTTTCATTTTTATCCTGAAATCAGCTGCTGACAGTCTGTATTAAATGTCACCACCCGCAGACAGGCTCTGCGGGGCCGCTCCGACCCCTGGGACCCTGCTGGGCTTGAGCCCCATAACCCCCCTACGAGCCTTTGCTGGAGCCCAGCCCGCCCGAGGCTCACAACCTGCGGGTGCAGGGCGAAGGGGGGGTGCTGAGCATGGGAAAGGCCCCCCCATCAAGCAGGGTTGGGGGAGAACAGGCAAAAAGGGAGCAGTTGGGATAGCAGCTTCCTCCGGTGTGGGTTTGCTGGCTCTGCGGGCAATGGGCACCAGCTTTGCCTCTATTTGTTTCCTGGTTTGGCCATTTCTGAACTTTCAAGGAACGATTTGGAAGCTATTTTGGGATGCATTAGAAAAATGCTTGCCAGTACGGAGGAATCCCCTCTGGTGGATGCTCTTTGAAATATCTGCTGCTGCCGTAATAATTAACACCTCATTTTGTTCTTGGTGCTAGCTACGACCCGAAGGCTGGAACAAATTAAGGAGCCTGAAAACTTATCAATAGCAAGGTAGGTAAAAAAACCTCGAACAAAATCTAGCTGTAGGGCCAGGATTGGATGAATTTCACCCAACATACATGAATATTCAAGATTTGGGATTGGGTTCTGGACCCTATGGATGTGGCTTGGGCTATACTGCAAGAATCGTAGAATAGTTTGATTGGGAGGGACCTTTAAAGGTCATCTAGTCCAGCCCCTCCTGCAGTGAGCAGGAACATCTTCAGCTAGATCAGGTCGATTAATTTTTTGATGGTCGACAGTGGGTTTTTGTGCATTTTTGTGGATTTTCTTCAGTCTGACCGCATCCTACTGGCAACCATTTAAATCAGACCCAAGGAGATGAGCTGGGGCTGTGCAGAACAGGTACATCACGAAAAATAAATGGCCATTCTTTGTTTATAAGTGGTTTGACAAGAGAAATACCTTTCTCCCCATCTCTAAAACCCCCAAGAACTATACAGACACAGTAACTCTGCTGCAATATTCAGGCATAGTTATTCCCATCTTGGGATTTGACCCCAAACTCTTTAGCTCCCATCGCTCAGTGTGAGCCCCGTTCTAACCTCACAGGGAGGTTTCACAGACGGTCCTTCTGGCTTAGTCACTGCTGTGGTTTGTGAGCCCCGGGACGGTTGCTCAGACCTGGGATTTTACTTCCCTTTTCTTTCTTTCAGGAAAACCACCAAGGAACTCAGTGCCTCCCGGCACGCTGGATACGGTGAGCATCTCCCCCGGGATGGGCGCTGGTTTAATGCATTCCCCATCCACGTGGCCACAGGGGAAGCACCTACCGTGAAATCCCAAAGTGGGGATGTTGCAAACATGATTTGTATAGGTGCCAGCTGGGAGCTCCCACCGGTCTTGGGAAGATGGAGCCTGTGAGAGGCTGGTTACTCGCTGCTGGACCGGGGGGTTATCCTGGAAACAAGCCGAGCAGTAATAAAATTCCCTCCTGTTACTAGCACCTACCCGTGATGGTGCGCAGCGACCCTTTACAAGATCTAACCTGGGTCTGAGTTTAAAATCCAGTGCTCGTCCTGCTGCAGCTGCCCAGTCCCGGTTAGAGCCATGGGGCCAGTTTATGTGAAATGACACCCCTGGCTGTCCCAGCCCCTCTGCCCTGGGGCATCTGACTGTGCAGCCACGGCCCACGGCCCCCAAATGCTTGGTGGCCCCGTCATTGAACCGCTCCCATCGCTCAGCCGGAGCGTAACGTGCTCTCTGCTTTTTCCCAGGGAGCCGGACCGAGTGCAGGTACCAGAACTTCCTGACAGGTAAATGGTGCAGCTGGGTGGCCGGATTTTGGGGGGAAGGCTGCCAAGGTGCTGAGAGCTTACCGGGGCTGAGAGCCGGCAGGGAGCATGCAGGCAGCCACTGCTGCAGCTAGCAGAGCTCCAGCTTGGTTAATTTAGTGATTGCTTTATAAGACATGCACTGATCTGATTAACAGCCAGGATGGAGGGGGACGGGATGCTTGCAAGCCCCCTGCTCTCTCCCATGGAGCGTGAGCTGGCGCTTGCCCTAAGAGGATTATTGGCGTATGGGGCTGTGCTCTCATTTCCCAAACTGGAGGAATATTCCTGATCTCCCTGCCAGCTGGCGGGCTCTGTCCATGAGAGGCGATGAGCCCTGGTTTTCTCCAGGCCTGGGGTGGATTGGGGCTGCCTGCCCTGCCTCCAGCCTCCAGGCTTTGTTTGTGGATGGGCTTCGGGGCTGTGCCAAGGCGTTCGGGCTGCTGGGGCCATCTGCTCTAGCTGTGCGCGGGGGATTTGTCCAGCTGTGCTCTGGGATGGCGGTTTGGGTTTCTGCAGTGGTACGGCGTGCTGATGGCAAACCCTCTGTGCTTGCAGAGGACTACCTGCAAGAGGACGCTGCCTACGTGTAAGTAGCTGGTTGCTGCCCACCAGTGCGATGGAGCAGAGCCATACTGGTCCCAGCACGGTCCTGGCTCTTATAGCTCAGGCTGGGAAGCCTGTGGGCTGCCTCAGGCAGGAGAAGCTAATGGTGGCTGTTCTTCTCGCAGGGAGCCCATATCTCTGGATTACTACAACTGTGCCAGTTTCTTCAGACCACCCAATGGTAAGGTCTCCACATGAGTGAGATGGGTTCCTTCTCCAGCCACCAGCCCGGCAGTCCCAGGGCTCCACTGAGCTCACAAGGCTTCTCTTGCCTAGGTCTGGGTGTTATTGCTGCATGGCCTGGAGCAAGGATGGGTCCGGGAGACACGCTCCTTAAGGGGGGTAGCAGAGCCGTGGGGCTTGAGGGACGCCCAAGCTCCCACCAGTTCGTCTGTTGGCTATAAGCAGGACAGCATAAATGCATCTCTGTCTCCCATTGCACAAGACACTTTGTTCCTGCTGTTTCATCTCTGGGCAGCAGCAGATTCTCCATTGCTGCAAGAGCACATGGGGTAACGTGGCCGCTTCCCTGTTCTTAGCTCAGTGTGGTTTGCATGAGCAGAGATTGCGGCCCCGCAGCGTCCTGCCCAGGCACACAGGGAAGGACCTGTCCTCATCCAGAAGCTTTTCGCCAAAGGGACACCTTCAAATATTTTGTGTGCTTGGTTGATGAAGCTAGTGAATGAAGGTGGGATGAAACACACTGCTCCATTCAGAGTATCTTTTCAAGGCAAATATTGCATCTGTGAAATGTTTTCACCTCCCTGGGTACTCAGCACTTCCCTGTGCTGACTCAGACATCAATCTATTTTTATCCAAAACTAATTTCAAAACATGAATCGCATTCTTTATTTAAAGAGACTGGGGGGGAGGGGGGAAAAAAAAAAGAGAAAAAGCATCTTGTTTACCAAAAGAATTTACATTAAAAAAAAAAGGGGGGGGGGGGGGGCAGAACAAAAAGGGGAGAAAGAGAAACCTGAATGTGTTCCTATGAACGTCTTCGTGACTCTTATTAGTTGTAATGCTTTCAGTGGCTGAGGACTACCTAGAGGTAGTGACAGTGTGTAGCTGTTGCAGAGCTGCTCAGAGTGGCTCAGTTGGCTAATGCCTTCCCCTCCTGCCCAGTGTGGCCTTGGCCAGCAGAGCCCTGGCCCACGGAGGGGCTGCCTGTCCTGGCTGAGGTCAGTCGACCTCAGTGCTTCTCCTCTTTGAGCCTTTAGAGATGCAGCAGAGGGTTGTGAGGTGGGCAGCAGCGGTGCTTACTGCACTCACTGCCAGCAAACTTTTCCAGCTTAGGTGCCATGACCATACCAACTGCTGGGTGTCAGTGGTGGCAGCACCAGTGGATGCAGGTTTTGAGGTTAGCAATATAGGGACTCATGTGGTTTGGCTGCTTACGGGCACACCCAGAGAGCTGATATAACCAGCAACAGAATGAAGGGCTCAGGGTTTTAAATTCTTTCAAGCAAATCTTGATTCTAGATGCTATTAGATTTTACATGCTTGGATTGGGGCTCAGTTCCTTCCCAGAAACTGAGAATAAGCCCAAGAAGACACCACAGTCGCAAGGTTATCACTCTCTGGGAAGGAAAACTCCCTCCTGGCTGTTACCCTGAGCTGGGAGCCTGGAGATTCACTCCCCACCAGAGCCAGCCCTCCTCCTGTTCACTGCAGGGGCTGCTGTAGGGCTATAGTAATGATGCTTACTGGGTTTTACTCCTATCTGGAAGCAAAGTCATGGTGCCTCAGGACCAGCTTTCTCCATTTGTCCTTGGGTCACTCCACGGGTGGTGCTGTGCCTGAAGAGGCTTGGCTGGCACTCCGCAGCATTGGAGATGGTGCTGCCGTGGGGCAGCGATCGCCCGGTTCAGCTGCACTGGGGATGCCTTGTTCCTGGGTCAGTGTAGGCTGTCACCAAGACTAACAATGTTTTACCTAATGTGCATTCTGTTGTGGGAAACAGCCCTCTCCTGCAGGAGATCAGGGATCTTTCCAGGTCACCTACGCTTCCTGAAGTCCTTTGTGTCCCCTCTTTCTTCTCTCTGCCAGAGAAAGAAGAGGATTCCCATTCCTATCAAAACGTTGTCATTGAAGTGTCTCACAGCTCCGATTCAGGTAGGTGTGTCGCTGCTGCGGTGTGTGCCTGTTGCACAAAGGTATCTGGAAGCGCGGAGAGGGACAGCAGCCTGCGCAGCCAAGGGAAAAGCCCCTCGTCCACAGGCTCAGTGATTCCTATCGGCTCCGGGCCGGCAGAGTCAGGGTGCAGGGGCTGCTGCAGGCACAGAGCAGACCTGGAATGTTTCCCCTTTCTGCAGGAAAATGCATGTGGTGATATCTCACTGGCCAAGAGCTCACCTCCAAGCTGATCCCTTTGACTTGGAGGTTTCTGCAGCAGTTCTGGAGCTCTGGGGTCTGCCATTGTTTCTCTAGGTTTTTACTGTTGTTATAGCCAAGATGGATCATGGCTCTAGCCCCTAGCTGAGGTTTCTCATCATGTCGAGCCCAAGAAGGCTGCAGCCAGTGAGCCACTGGAGGATGACGTTGGATCACAGTGTCTGTTTAAGGGCTTCTAGCTTCTGTCCTGGAATGTTGCAATCAAAATAGGAAGTCAGTTTGGTTTCCTTCAGCGAGTTAACATTAACACTTTCTGCACTGCTTGAGCCTGCCTTGCTTCTGCCTGGCTCTGTAGAGTGATTAGAGGAGGCAGGAGCAGCAGGGACCAGTCTGATCCCCGTCCGTGCCTGCAGATACATAGGCATGTGGTCAGGGCTGGAAAAGCGATGAGGCAGTGTCAGCAGATCCGCGGCAGGACGGCAGCCACCTGGCTGGAAACTCACCCACGTGCACGGGGTGGTTGGTCTGGGTGCGGTGGTAGGATGGGGGGTTGACAAAGGTCTGGTTTTAGCCCATTTGCTGTTCAGCATCATTGTGTCCTCGTTCTTAATCACAGATGATGCTGTAGACTATGAGAACAGCACAGCGATACACGTATGGGAACTCCAGCAAGTGGAAGGTATGTTCTCAGCAGTTTACTATTTAGAGATGAGGCTCATAGGCAGGGTGCCTGTCACGCTAAACAAGTATAGACCACACTCCGGGTAATGCGGCCACTGGCCCCATCTTGAGTTATGTTTTCTCCAGTCGCCTGTGATAAACATCTAAGGCAATTTGCAAATTGCTACACACGCTTGTAATTGAATGCTGCTGGGATGTCTATTACTCCAAAGGCCACCATGTAGGTGGCTGTGCCTAAACACTGACCATGGGATGCTACAGGAGAATGTCACTCTTCGTGTCTTACATCCTCTTATATTTTGAAGTTGCCCTGGTGCAAGCTCAGCCTTGTAATCCCCTCCGACAAAGAAATATGCAGCACGCACATCCAGCAGGTCAGCCCGCAACTCTCCTGCAGTAATTGGGGCTGCATGTTTTTTAAGCTGACCTTTAAAGAGCAGTTTAATCTGTGTGGCTTCCTGTGAAGTGTAGCAGGTAGTCTGGCCTGGGAGATAGTGGTGAATGTCTGCATATATCTGTTTAGGAGCTTTCTGTCTCTGGTATGAAAGCTGCCTAAACAAACTTATTCTTGTTATCCTGTTTGCACACTCTCTAGATTAAATCTAAGTCCGTCTCTGCTGGCTCTGAAAAGCTGTCTGTGCTCGCCGCTTGCAGAGCGTTTGCAAATTTGCCGTGACCATGTTGAAGCCCCTTCAAGGAGACCTTGACACTGTGATCTGCGGTTTCTTAGCCCAGGCACAAAAATACATCAGCGATGCAAGGCTAAATATTGGCAGAGCGCACAGCCTGTCTATGGCGTATATGTGTTTTTAGATCAACCCGCTTACTGATCAGTGCTTGCCATCTTCACTCACAGCTCTGCAGAGAGAAAGCCCAGATGATGAGCCAGACTACGTCAACACGGCTCCTGTGTCAGGCTCTGACACTCTGTCAATGCAAAGGTAAAAAGAGAGCATAAGGGTTGATGTATCTATTTAGGAGTGGAAGGATTGTGTTTATGCCAACGAGAGCTCAGCTGGAGCTTTGGCCCTTGCTGGTGGGGCCAGCCAGTGCCCAGCAGCCCATGTGAGCAGTGCAGGGAGCAGGGGCAGCCTGCTCCGTGCCGTGCCACGTCTCTGGCTGATGCCAAGCTGACTAACGCCAAGCGTGGAGACAAATCTGTCAAAGGCCATGTCCTGGCCCCAGTGCAGCCCTCCTCCAACAGGCACAGGAACTCAAAACCACTTCAGAGCAGCTTCAGGCAGCACTGCTACATGCTGCAGACAGGAACCCCCAAAACCAATCTGGTCTGTGCAGCTCAGAAGCTGAGCAGCGTAAGGGATTCCCTGGGCTCAGCTGAGCCCTGCCTGCTCTGCTAAGATGACATATCCTGCCCCATTATCAGCAGCAACCTGATGCTGCTGACAAGGAATTACTCGCTGCAGTTCAAGTAAAAGCTATATGTAAAGAGCTGCAGGAAGGTTGCATGACACTGAAAGAGTGGGTGATATTACACGGTGTCAGTAAATGCATGGTAGCGTACAGAAGAAAAGCAGCCTCAGATATACCAAATGCAGAGGCAGGTTCTGCATTTGCTGTTGCAGCTCAAAGGGGGCTCTTGGAGGCTTTGCAGAGAGCTTGCAGCAAGCACTGGCTCGGTTCTTGGCAGAGCAGTGCATGTGGATTGCTGAGAAAGGGGAAGAGGAAAGTAAACTGCTGCTGTGCTAATGTAGAGATCTGTGATGTCCCTACATGCTGTTAGGGCACATCCTGTTGGTCTTCCTGCTCCAGACTGGACTGGGACTCCAGCTGGGAGAGGGACTGGGGCCAGTATCGATCTCCCTGTCAGGTTTTTACTCTCTGAGCACCCACAGAGACCCAGCGGGATAGTCTTTATGCCATGTGCTGGCAGCTCCAGTTACAGGGTTTTGTATTTCCTGAACTGTGGGCAGACTCCCAAAATCAGATCTTTCTGAAGCTGTGTAGAGTGTTTAAGATTTGTCCCTGCCACGCAAAGCACTGTCACCCTGTTCTCCACATTACAGTGTTTACTTTGAACTTCAGCAGCCCATGGCGGCAGCATTAGCTCTTACAAAGCATATGCTGGAGGGGAAGCAGCACCAGAGGCAGGTTGTGCTTTTTGGCAAGGATTCAATGTGTGTCATTTGTGGCATGCAAGTTGCTTCCCAACAGCACATGTACATGGTCTGGCCAGCAGCAAATACAGCTCTGCCTGTGGGACACCTGTCCCCAGCCCATGGACACGCGCAGCTCCCCACAGCCCAGCCTACGGACACGTGCAGCTCCCCACAGCCTGACACCAGCCTCTGCTGGGATGCAGCTGAACACGGGAGCCCCAGCCCAAGAAACCTGCCGCAGCAGTACCTCACTGCCAGGCATCTCTCGCTGCTTGAGCTGCAGCAAACTGAGAGAGTATTATAAAACTGGCCTGCTTTGGATGGGGCTGCAGAGAAACTTGCTTTTTAGGTGTTTAGGGAATAGCCAGGCATTGTGTTGGCTAAGCGTTTAGAGGGAAAGCAGATTATCCCTGAAAAAAATGAAAAGTGCTATAATGCTAACTTTTATAAGCACTTCTGCATTTATTCCTCTTCCACAGAGAAATTTCAAGGAGGAGGGGATTACATTTCTGCATTAGTCACAGCATGGCCCTGCTTTTTGCTAGGCTAGTGGCCCCATGGCACTGGGCACAGCAGACTGCTCTGTTGCTGTTTGTAACTGGGAGAGTGCCCACCTCGTCCAGAGCTCTGAGAGGAACTAGCAGGGCTGACAGATGCCCAAAACATTTAGCAAAGCTTCTGTAATGACCCTACCTGATTCGGTGGGGAGCAATGATCAAAGCAGCACAGGGGCTACCATAAATCCACCTCCCAAAGTGATAAATGACGCTAGGAAGGTAGAAGAGGGAGGAATAGCTGTCCTGTGAAGGACTGGTGATAACAGATTTTCTGGGACAATCTCTAGTCCTAGCAAAATGCTGTCGTGGCTGTATGTGTAAATAGCTTCTGGCAGCTCTGTAAGTAAACAAAAATTGGCAGTGCACTTTTTGCCATTGTAGTGACGCCTTTGTTATAGCCTTTGCTAGCAGAGTAACGCTATAAAATCCCAAAGTCCAACCAACAAATGCCAGCAGAAGTTTTCCACTAAGGGAGGGTGAATTCAGAAACAGGCTCCTGGCACTTCTGTGCCCTCTGCTCTGCTCAGGGATTGTCATCTGGAAGCATGGCTGGGGCTTCTGCTTAGACATGGATGTTTTGTAGCATACTTCACTACTTTTCTCTGGAAAGAATATGTAACAGGCAGCAGAGTTAAGTTGAAAGCAGGGATTAAAAGTTAGTGGACTCACTATTTTTTCCCCTCTTCTTTCAATTATTCTGAGTAAAGTCTGAAGAAGTCCTTTGCTGTGCTGTGAGAGCACATTCAGCGAGCATGCACGCGGGGAGAGGGGAGATTTCGATCCCTCTGTGAAATCCCTTCTCCAAATTGCACCCAAGATCACGTAGAATGGGTGCCACTGAAAGGAAGAAATGCTCTGCTTGAAGTCCCATGGAAGTCCAACTGCAAACCTGCAACTGGAGAGAGCACTCTGGCAGTGGCCACGGGCAAGCTCATTATCCCATCTCATTTCCCTGCACATCTCCTGGCAGGAGGATGACCAGTCCATGTAATGTTTTCTCCTGTCAAGCATGAAATGAATGTTTAAATTGCTGAGCACTAATGCAGCCAGCTACTTAACATGTCAGGGTGACTCACGCACGATGGTATTAAGACATAGGGATTATATTCTGATTTAGTTCCTGTGCTCTCCTACAGAAGCAGTTTCCTACAGGAGAGGAACTGGCAAGGCAGAGGATGCTTTTACAACAGCAGCAGTTCTCTGGTGCTGAATGAGATACCAACTTGTTCATGTAAGCTAAACAGAATTAAATCCCCACCTTATCCACAGCTTGTAATTCAGTGTCTATGTCAGGTTTTTCTTGTGTTTCAGTATCTGTTCTGTAACGATGCAAAGACGCTGCAACAACTGAGGTCAGAGCCACAGCTGCCAGCCTCAGAAATGGCATCAAGTCTTTCAGTATTGCTGTAGGAACACCAGCCCTGAAACATAACCTCTGTCTCTTGAGCCCCAATGCACAGATTTGGCACCGCTGTACCACTTATTTATTAAAATTGAAAAGCCTCCAAAGAAAATGTGGTGGTTTATTATGGTTTTCTATGATGCAGATGATGTCTGCATGGTTGGGTGAGACAGAGGTGGGAGCACGTGAGAATGCACAGGATGATGTGTGGGATCTTATGGGAAGAAAATGTAGCTCCTTAAAAGGCTTCTTCCTCAAAATGGGTTCAGAAAACTGCTTCAAGAGGGGACACAGCCCACGCTCACTTCTTCAGGATGGGTAAGAGTGAGCCCTGGAGTGGGAGAAGGGGATGTCAGGTGCTTCCTTCTACAAATGACTTGGCTATATTTTTAGCAGAATCACTGAGACCACGGGTGGCCGCTGTTCATGTAGCTGAAACCGCAGGTGGTTAGGAGTTCGGCTTAGGAGATTTCCTTGTAGCTCCTACAAATGCATTTATTCCTGCTTCCACAGGACTTTTACAACACGGAAAATCTAGTGTACTTCAGGGATGTACACAGGCAGGGAGCCTGATTTTCTGCTTACCCCAGCCCAGCTCCCACTGATGCCCTGGGGTTTCCTGATGTTTAAATGCTCTGCAAAAGGTTCGCACAGGTGGGGGATACTAGCATCCCAGTGAGCCTGGAGCAGATGCAGTGACAGCCACGGCCTGCGCTGGCTCTGCACAGGCTCACAGACAGGCAAGGAAACAAGGAGATGCCTTCGTTACTGAAAGGGTATGCCCAGCTCTTGCAGGGTCATGAAATTGTCACCCTTGGTTCTTCAAGTGCTGAGTTCATCACCAAGGATGAAGCTCCCCCTTCTCCTGCAGTGCTGCAGCCCATAGGTTTTTTGCTAGCAGGGAAGAGCGAGCTTCATTTCCAGTGATGTGTGTTGATGTTACACCTACTGCTGATTCATCTCGTAACTGGAGGGAGCCATTAAATGATCAGAAGATTAGCAGCAGCAACAGATCCATGGCACGTAGTAACAGATCCAGCTAGAGCTCCCAGAAAGTTCTAGCTGTTAGGCGAGTGCACAGCCAAAACATTAAAATACATTTACTGCTCTCCTTGCTAGGCAGGGAGGTGGGTGAAACCGATTACATTTTCCTGGTATAAGGTTCCTCCATTGCCAAAATCCAAGTCTGAAAGTTGTGGAGCTGAAGCAGGCAGGGCAGGAGCGGGTGTGGAGTATCTTCCCTCCTCTCACTGGGAGCCTGAGCAAATGCCCCTCTTGTAGCTCTCCAGCCAGCTGTAACGAGGGGTAAATCCCTCTTAGCTTTGTAAAGCTCCTGAAGTACTTTTCAGCCACTGATCTCATTACTCTGGAAGATATCCAGGAACTGTTACGGGAACTTTCATCAATGTTATTACAGTCTTGTTCTGAAAAATCTTACGGTTTTTCTTTGCAATGGGCGAGTATGCACATGTGAATGTGTTCACTGACACACTGTCTTTTCAGGACTTGTTTTTAGGTGGGCAAGGATTTCTAGTGCTCAAGCAAAATTGCCAGATCCTGTATCGTCTGAACATAATGCAGGGAGACATGATGCTTCTCCTGGGTCCATGTATCTCTCCTCACATTAGGTAGGCAGCCAAGCAAGCAATTCACTTCCTGTTTTCAATTTAAGATACATTAGAAAAGTAGTTTTGGCACCACTGGTGTGGCTCTCAAACAGAGCTGGGGAGCTTTAACTAGCTGCCAGAAAGTAGCAGCTCTACACTTGGAGAGGGGTGAGAAAGCACCTTTGGTAGAACAGGCCATGTTGGTGGCCTCTTGGACCGATACTATTCCTCTTCTCAGGAATAGTATGATTATGGCCCCCCGCCAGTGCTGTAACAGATTAGCCCAGAAGAGTGTCTGCTCCAAACTGGAGCTGTGAAAATGCAGCTGCTGAATATCGTTGCAAAGAAAACCACTTACACCAGGTAGGAAGAGGAACTGTGACTCTCCGTGTCTCTCACCCTCCACCCACAGAGCAAACCAGACGATGCCCAGGCAGGTACATCCAGTGGGGTGAGGCCCAGCCTTGTGAGTCCCCCAGATACACTAGCTGCTATTTTACGAAACTTCTGCAGTAACACCTCTTCATTCCCTGTTCAGCAATGAACATATTTAACTAGAAAGCAAAGACAGTGATGTACAGCCAAGGAAAATTAACCTATTGTTTAAACGTGCCTTATTTAAATTTGTGGAGACAAAAGCTGTGATGCTGTGTCAGTAAAGAACTCAGCAGCTTAACTTCCTTAATACCAAATTATTAGTTGTATATTTAACAGCGTTTGTGCTAGTAGTGACAATTCACTGGCTGGGAATCCAAAGGTAAGTTTGATGAAAGTCTAGTGAAGGAAGGATGTACTTTGAGCATTACATCCATTATTTTGTTTGCTTTATAAGCTCAAATGCATCCACGTTTTAGCTGTTGACTAACTTGCTCTCCTGCCCTTTGAATTAAGAAAGCTTCCGTCAGAGGAGCTGCAGAAAGTCTTGATGGGGCAATTTAAGATGCTAGCAGCTCTCGTTGTTGAAACTCACTATCCCTGCAGCTGAGGCAGTGAAATGGAGGGTGTACCCAGCCCTCACTCCAGTGAGGGGCCAGCCAACATCCTGCCAGTGAAGATCAGTTTGGCCCCAAGTCAGCTGTGGCGTGGGCATCTGAACGCTTGGGGTGGAAAGCATCAACAGACTGGGCAGGGCAAAGTGCAGGCACCGGTAACTTGTACCTCTACTGTGTTTTGTTTCACCGCTCTAACCAGGATGTGCTTAATATAAAGATGGCTCTGCTTGGAGACACCCATCTCACATCTGCAATGAAAGTGGTCAAATTCAATTTATTCTTGCTTTTGCTCTGCGTTTCACGCTTTATTGCTCATCTGCACTAGCAAGGTGGTTTCCAAAACTGAACACACAGGAAAGCATGATGGTTTTTGGTATGCTGAAACTATGGTAAAATGACATTACTGAACCTGGACAGGCAAGAACAGAAAAGGGATCTCAAATGAAGAGCATCCCAGAATTTAGGGGTTTTTTTAAAGATTACGAAAGGAATATCCAAAATAAATAGCTGGCACCATTAAGAAATGTGTAATATTTCTCCTGTATAGTGAAAATATCTTCCTTACTCACAGCACCCAGGAGTAACACCTGCTCAGCATACCTCAATTGTAACTTCATTTAATGCCTTATTTTGTGCAGTTTTTCCTTCATGTTCTCAGTAAGACCACCACTCATGACCAGGCTTGAAGTATAATCACTGACAACGGGATTCAGTTTTTGTTTCTGCTGCTGTTAAGTCTCTGCTATGTACCACTGACATAAGCAGTTCTGATGAGTGCACTAGACAGACCTTACTGCTCTGGACTGTCAGAGTTCTCTTTTTCTACTTCAGTTATAAAACATGTAAGAGTAAATTTTAAAGCTTTATTGGTCTAAATAAAAAAAAGTACAAAACATTTTTACAACAGAACCTGATTATTTTCTGCAATTTAGTAAAACCAAGGGAACAGGCTCTTTGCATGCAGAATTCAAGACACACACAGAGCTGCTGAGCCTGCACGCCAGGCCTTCACCTTCCAGAATGCACGCTTCAGCTCAGTGACATACCTAACTCGCTGCAGGGGCTGCAGTCTTCTGACACAGCCTGGCCAGCAGTCCAGCCATTTGTAGAAGTGAGTTCACACCTTCTGCTATCTTCATATGAGTGTACCCAATTTCCTAGAGATAAAGACATCGTAAAAACTTCAGTTTTCTCCCCCAGTCTATGTATAGTATCAGTAATGACTAAATAGAACATATCCCTTACGGCTAAGAGACCAAGTCACTTAAACTTCACTTCTCATGGAAGTGTCTTCTCATGGAAACCAACTAGAATGCTTTTTTTTTTTTTTTTCCTAAATTGAAGCCTGTATTTCCCCACTTCCTTTACAAGAAGCAAGGTGCATACATTCGAGGACAGGTTTTAAATATGAAGAGTGATTCCACTACATCAGTTTACCATTTGTCAGTTGGCTGTTCATATAATTTAGTATCTCACTATTTATCACACTAGATTCAAGTATGTGCTTGAAGAAAGTTCTCAAGGAGTTATTTAAGGCTTTGATGTAAATAATAAATTCAGCCAGCATCACATCTGTTATTAATTCTAGTCGATCACTAAAGTGACTTTCGGCCCTTCCGCGGGTGATTAAATGTCAAAAGTTCTAGTGACCATTCTTACTGACAAACTGATAATGCAGGGTGGGAAAGGAAGCAGTAATGAGTTAAGAAATACTTTTTTCATGCTTATGTACAGCAAATCTCAAACAGAAAACCCTGAGGCTGCCCCTGCATTACGGATCACATCCTCTTAAAAAGGCCCAAAAGATCCTACCAGGAGCTAGGTTAGTACTAACCTTGATGAATTCCAGTTTCAGATATTCTGGCATTTGAAAGGTTTTACACACACGGAAGATGTTGCCAATCACATCTTCTGGAGAGTATCCAAGTCGCCACAGGTGTGCAAGAATCTGTGCAGGCAAGAATAATCTCTCACTTACCTGGCAAGGCAAGTATATTCACTTTTGGAATAGCTGTACATAACTACTGGAATGACACACACTATTTATCAGATGATTTAACCTCGATTGTTTAGCAAGCAATTTCAATACATGGCTTTTTTGCTTGTTGGCTTATTCATCTGAAAAACTCTTCCATAAAAAGGACTTAATTCATCAACTCACCTACATGGTATTGCCTTTACCCTAAAGTACAACACACACCGTGATTTCTTCAAAACAAACAAGAATTCTGTAGAGAAAAATTGTCTATGCCGACACAATGCATGAAAACTAACCTTGTATGCTTCATCAATATTTGCATTTATGCAGTGTTGTATCATTTCTTTCACAAGCAGAGGATGAGGCTCATCACATACCTATATCAAAGAGAAATATTACGCTTCAAAATATTAGAAGACTCTATGTTAAAAGTCTAGTATTTTCACCAAGCTTCTATACAGTTCAAGTACTAAACCAGACATATTCTGTAATACAGAATTAATTTTCAGTAATATGACTTTTCAGCTATCCTGCCATGGCAGGCACAATAGCACGAAACAAGAACACCCAGGTAATAGATTCTAAAGTGATCACTGTGAAATTTCCCAGCTGTTGTGATTCACGTGCTTTGAGAGAGCTGGAAAACCACAGTCTCAGATGTGCCATTAGGGACCGCAAGTGCTCTCTCCCTTTTCAAAAGGCACATGCCCTCTTTTACACCCCAGTGCTGAAATTGCTACATACATAGTGCTGTCTGCAAACTGACAAAGCACTTTCAAAGGGTTATGTACCTGATCAAAGTTCTCACACAGCTGTAGTGCTCAAGTTCTAGCATCACTGTTTTATGCTATAACTAACCTTAAAGACATTTTCACTGTTTATGAAGCCAAATCCAGAATATGTGGACTGTAAGTTGTTTAAAGCCTGTGAAAGAAAAAATAAGACTTCATTTGTTTTCTGAAATAATTTTCTGAAGTGCTGTACTTCTAACTCCCCTCAGGATGAAATACACTTTTCAGAAAATGATGCTAAATAAGCAGTTTTCAATTAAGCAACACAGGAAACTACAAATGTATACAGATTTTTGTTCCTTCCCACAAATTCAGTATCCAGTTCCCATCAACTCACTTTTCAGGAGCAGATCCACTTTAAAACCTCACAAAACCAAATAGTTTAGTTACTTTTGTGCCACAGGTCACCTCCCTTTGCTTTACCTCTCCAAAAATAAATCCTCCAGAGCCACAATTCGAAGGTTCTTTTGCTTTAAACAGAAGCCTTTGTTTCATTGCCCTTCTTTTACCTGTCTCATATCCCCTTGGGCTGTGAAGATAATGGCTTCCAGTCCATCATCTGTATATGGTACATCTTCTTTCTCAACAATTTTCAGTAGCCTTGCAAGGATCTGTGAATCTGTCAGCTTGGTGTAACGCAGCACTGCACACCGGGATTGAATAGGTTCTGAGGGCAGAGATGTATAATTAGTATTTCCCTCTTTTCTCAAAAAAATCCCCCAACCATTTGTTTTCATCTTGGAAGAAGCTATCTCAGTTTCCAACTCATCATTTGTCTTCTTTCAAAGAAAAAGAACAAGTCAGCTCCAAACAGAATATAGCATCTCCTTAAGCATATCTTTCAGTCCTTCTCTTGAGCCCAAATGTGCTACTTGAGTTTTTCCAGATATGTGCAAATATATATGAAGCTCAGCTTCTTCTGTTTTCTGGGTTTTCTGAATGTATGTTTATCATGCTATTTTAACGGCTAAACAAGAAAAGTCTAAAGGTCAACAATGTGTTAGCCTATAGGTAAACTTAAAGATTATGTTTCAGAAAGGACAACGAAAGGTGTGCAATATCCCGTAAACAATACATCAAACAGCTTTAACTGTAGCAGAGTTGGATGGAGATTAAGCCCTAAGTATGAGAAATCTGCTGCTGCAGTCACGCACAGCACTATCCATCAAAACCAGCTATTCAGAGGGTTCATTTGCTACATAAGTACACTCTTCTTTTATTAGCTGGATGTACAGGTGGCTTGATTTTTCAGAAGTACCATGGTTTCCTGCAACAAGCAGGTCCAAGGTATTTCTGAAAACAGCCTTGGAAGTTAGCCAACAGTATGGAGAACATATGATAAAAACACTCAGGGACTAGCAGCACTTTACCTATGATTTTGTCTGAGGCATTGCACGCAAGCGCGAAGCGCGTTGTTTTGGAATAAATTTCCATTGTTCTTCTCAGTGCTTGCTGTGCTCCATCTGTCATGCTAGGGGAGAAAAGGAGTTAGGACAGATTTTGCCCTTCATGACTTACAGGTGCAACCTAATAACTATTTTTACACAAGCTTCATAGTTTACTGATATTAAACAGTGTTTTGTAAATGACTTGATATTCTGGTTCGATAAACGAAGCAGCTTTTTTTAGTCATGTGACCAAATCATCCAACAATGCAGGCAGTCACCAAGACCTCCATAAATATAACGTGCAAAATTAAATCATTAATACTCTGAAGAAAACTGCTACGAATACTACTACTTATAGGCAGATGGAGGAGAATGTCCTGTTTTCTTCCAGTGAAATAGTCTAGGCAAGCCAGACTGTTTTCAAAGAGAAAGTAAACTGGAAGACACTATTTCATATCCAGTTAAATCACAAAGTGTTTCACCTCAATATTCAGCATCTCCTTTGAAGCAATGATCTCTGCTTGGTATGAGTAATCTCCTAAGAACACTGTTGAATGCATATTTATTTCCTAACAAATTATTTTTGATGGCCTGATAGAAACATCTAAGACTGCCTAATACAACAGGATAGATGCAACACATTTCACGTAGTAGCTAAAGTCAAGAAAAAAACAACGCACCTGTCTGCTTCATCAAGGATGATTATTTTATGCCGACCTTTTGGAAGTGTGACCTTTTGCTGGGCAAACATTTTGATTTTGTTTCTCACAACATCAATGCCTCTGGAACAATAATTCAAGTGACTCATGATCAGTTGGGTGAAATTGCATAACAGATTTTATTCAGCAGCAACAGTGGCTGAAGCGCTCCTGAGCTCCCTATTCTCCCACTATTTGTTCCTGCTCCTTCAGCTGTGCCAGTATAACTGCTGAGAAACCATGTTGTAAGCCAGACTCCCTAACTAATTCAAATTTAAACACCAATAATCCTCATTTTTTGAGGTTTTGGAAAGATATTTTAATAGTGGCAGTATACATATATACATATGTGTGTGTGTGTATATATATATATTTAAAAACTGCAACCTTTACCTGCAGTACTGCCACAAAATGAGTTATGTTTGGCAAAAAGCAGGGGTAATAAATGAACAAGTGCAGAAGCATTTAAGACCGATTTGCCATTACTTCACACACCTACATCCACAGGCCCAGAGGTAACTCAGAAGAGTTTAAGAAAAACAGCGGGATAGAATGCAACATATTAGCACAACTTGGACACTTTCCTAGACAGACTATCAACAAAGACTTAATTTTAAAAATAAAGGATTTTACTGTTTTGTTCTGTTTAGAAAATGAATACTATAGCTCTTCTACAACTGATATTTACAAAGGTAGGTAAAATCTATCAACAGCCCCCCAGGAAACACTCTCAGAATACTTCAGGATGGGTTTGATACAGAGCTCAGGAAATATAATCAGCCCTCAGTGCCTGATCCTTGGAGAAGAGTGAGTGCCCTCTACGTATCTAAGACCCATACCCTACATTTTAATCCTCAACTGCCCTTATTGCCTTAATTTCTCTCACTTTGCTTTTTTTCCTAAACACTGAAAAGGTTCAGTATAACCAACTTGTTTACTTTTCGTTCTCTGGAGTATCTTCATGATGGCAAGGGGAAGCTTAGCTCTTTCAATTCAAGAAAACAGTACCATTTTGGATTCCGCACTCCATTTGTTTACATTTTTGTGTATGAAAATATCTATCAAGTTTATAAAACATCAAGTAATATCACCTATGTTGACAGGTGGACACCAAAGACTGCCTAACTTTTAGTTGGGAAAACTGCATTAAAATAAGTACCAGAGGCCTTTACTATGGCATCGGGCCTATCAAGCTGGCCTGAGTTTAAAATAAAAATGGATACTTGCTTCTTCATTAAAAGTTTGATAAGGTTTATTCATTCTCACCTGTCATTTGAGGCATTCAGCTCCAAAACAGCATCCTTCAATGCAGGACCAAGCAGAGCACGAGCCAAGCAGAGGATACTGGTGGTTTTACCTGTTCCTGGAGGGCCCTAGAAATGCAACAATGCAGCAATTGCTGGTAAGATTAATGTAATTTTCTAAGTTGTACTCTCTACAACACTCCTCACAGCTGCAGCAGTGGATCAGACTAGAGGCTGGCTAAGTTCAGGATCCTGCCTCCAACAGAGGCAATGCCACAGAGGGAAGCACAAGACACACTGCAGTAGGCATCTCAGAGGCAAGTTAGTTTTTAACAGCAGGTTGTTTACTGTGTATTCTGCCAAGAACGTTGCTCCTTGACCATGCAATCACTGTCGCTCTTACCCAGCACATTCAGGCATGATGCAAATCTATACTGGGAGGCTATTGTAGCTAGATTTTAGAAGCCAGGACCAACACAGTGAAATACAGTACAACACAACAATACTTACAGCAATTATAATATTTGGTACATTCCCCTCTTTTGCAAAGACCTAAGAAAGAATAATAACAGCAAATTACATAATAAAATAACAGGAGCAAATAGTTTCCAATTCTATTCTATTTCAAGCATGGGAAACAGGCTTCTTTTTTTCCCCTCCTGCTTTCATTTTTTTTTTTTTAAACCTGGCTGCTTTTGTGTTGGTTTTTTTTTTCCCAGTTGAACCATTAGAACTCAGTCCCTAGAATAATATGGAAAAACTTAAAAGCACTTAATCCCACAGGTCTTTAGTACTCTTGCCTTTCCTCTGCATTCATTGTAATTACACGCTTGCTAGTACAAGCCTTCTGCTAACAAATACTGTGTGCTCACAAACTAATTTGTTAAGAAAAAGATTTTTCTTCTAGAAAAACATTGTATTTATGTTTCTTTCTGTTGTTATATAAATTATATTTATTCACCAAAACAATATTATTATGACAGCTACATTTTTCTAAGATGTATCAAAACAAGGACAATTTAAACAACATCCCAATTCAAAGAAGCATATTTCCTTAGAACACCACTCAAACATGTTCTAAAATGTGTGATTTCTCAAGTAAATCATGAAGTTTTTTTTCCACGTACCCAAGTATGGATGTAAAAATACAAAAGTGCTTGTAACGGTCTGTGGATCTAGGCAGAACTATTTTTTTGAACTAATCCATAAAGGGACAGCTACAAACCTCCAATCTGCTCACAGTATCTTCATTTCCAACTATTTCACATAGTTTCATGGGTCTGTACTTTTCCACCCTGTAAAAGTAAAACCCCACACACTTCAGCACATCTAATAAAACTTTAGCAGTGCTTTACACTGACAGAAAAGGATTATGTTAACATAGCACAGAACAGACGACTTGAGGTGTCTTCAGTGCAAACGCTGCAGGGTCCCCCCTCATTGCTAAGCACAGCATTCCACAACACTAATTCCTGAAAGGTTGTTAGTTCCATTCGCATAAAAAAAGCAAAAGGAAGGAAAAAATGCTTAACTCGGACACGAGTTTGGCACTTCAGTCTGCTATGGGGACTAAGGGGAGATGTCACGCTGTGCACTCCCTCACGGTTAACACAAGGCAGGGCTGACTGTGTCTGGACTCGATAGGGACTTCTTACTTTCCACCCCAGGCTGCCCGGTGCCCACTCCCCCCGCCTACACAGGCCCCAGTCCTGCCCGGGCAGGTTACTGGGTGCAGGCAGAGCCTTCTACGCTGCGGGGACACCCCCGCTCCCGAGTCAGACCCAGCTACTGTGTTCTGGCGGGCACGGGCAGAGGCCCTAAGCGCTCGGGCCTGGCCGAGGCCGGAGCCTCGGGGCCGGCCTACCCCATCCCCTCAGCCCTGTACTTATACAGGCCCCACAGACCAGCGCGCACCCCCACCTTCCCGCCAACGGCACGGCGCGCCCCGCCCCGCCCCGCCCCGCGCCCCATAGGCCGAGCCCCGCCAAGCCCCACCTCCCGCCGCGCTCTGCACCAATGGTCGCGCGCCTCCGGCCCTGCTCCCTCCCCTGACTCCATCTCGCAGGCGCTCGATGGCCGCCCGCGCCTCCCGCCCGCAGCCGGTCCCCCGCGCAGGCCGCGCCGCCTCCCTCCCTCACCAGGGCAGCTCGTAATGGCCGCCGCCGGCCGAAGAGGCCCCCGAAGGGTCGGTAGATCCCCGCTTCTCGCCTGCAGCGGGTCCGGCCTTCTCGTCCTCTGCGACCTCCACCTCCATTGCGCCGGCGGCGGCCCGGCCCCTCTCCCCGCCGCCTCCGTGAGGGGAGGGCCGCGCTGCCGGGCCCGCCTCTCGGGGCTGGCCAGCGGGATGAGCCCTCCCCCGCGCTCAGGGCCCGACCGGGGCGGCCTCCTCGGGAGTGGGCGCTGGAGGTGCTCTGCGGCCGGCCCGGCGCCTGCGGCAGCTGCGTGGGGCCGCTGAGGGGAGCGGGCCGGGCCCGGGGCCCTTGGGGCGCTGGGCTTTGCTGAGGGAGGGCTGGCGGGGAGGCCTGGGGGCCGCTCCCGGCACGGCTGGGCGGGCTTGTGCGCGGCTCTTCTGAGTCCGGCTGCTTCCCCTGGCCTACTGACTGGTCAGGTTCATCAATAAAGCCAGCGATATGTTTGCACGTCAGGAGTCTAAAACTTTGTTTCTTCTTCTAGCTACCTTTATTCCCTCCCTAAAATGAAAACAATAAAAGGTGCATCGCAAAATACTGTAAGTAGTTATAATGGGAGGGCTGGTTCCAGTGTGACTGTTAGAATTGGTGTATCAACACTAGTTTTAAACCTCAGTAGTTAATGGGGCCTCTTGGTAGGTCTTTAAGCTCAGCTTGTGCTCCACATAATGACATCTGAGTTAGTTCAGTGAGCAGGGGACCTGTCCTTCAGTCTGGCCTCTGATTTCTTGCGACATGTTTCTAATTTAAGGTGGGTGGGAGGTAGGAAGTTGGAACTCATCATATTTGAAGCGCTGTGTGAGCAGTGATGCTCTTCTAAGGGGTTAACTTCCTATCACTTGCAACAACATTTGCGATGTTACTGTCAGAACCTGTTACTTAGTGTTTTGAGGTTGGTATGTGAGCATTTGCAGATAAGAGCATAGCCTTCAGCCTGTAGAACT
The DNA here is from genome assembly GCF_023634085.1 of Falco cherrug. NCBI lineage: Eukaryota > Metazoa > Chordata > Aves > Falconiformes > Falconidae > Falco > Falco cherrug. The sequence goes on along the minus strand of NC_073697.1, from coordinate 104,555,867 downwards.
GGTTCTGCCTGTGGCCTGACAGCGATAGCGTTTGCTGAGTTTCTTCTAAGGCTCTAAAGCTCCGGAGGGTGAAGTTTCTGTTACAAAAAGCGCAGTCCTATATCTTGAGTTTTTGTGTAGGCAGGGTGGTCAGTGCTTTAATCTTGTATTGCATGGGGGGGGGGGGGTTATTAATATTTGTACATGGTTCCTAGTGGTTTTAGGATACATAAGGGTGAAATTGTAAGTGGTCCGTACCTTTATACGGCTGGCAGAATTAACTGTGGATTAACTTTGCCTCCGTTGGAGGTAAAGTAGAAAATTAAATAACACAACTATGTGGCATGTGAGGGTGAGATAGTTGGCACTTTTTTCAGTATTCAGGCTGTTTGTAGAACACGTACCAGATGACTACGTTTTTCCTGTAATACCTCAAACTCACTATGTTACTCTTCTCTTTGGATTTAACTTACTGCAGTACTCAGCAGAACCCAACATGAGACAGTGAAATACTGCAGCTGCATACAGCACTGCTGGTCATAAAAGTCTGTCAGTACAGCACACTGGACATGCTTTGGTTTCTTGCCAAATTACACAGTTGTTAAGCTCTTAGGAAGTACCAACGTCTAGATAAGATAAAATTTTCCTGGCCAGCATTCTCCCACTGTGTGTGTAGGATTGCTGCTGATAAGCCCCCAAAGGACAGTAGGAAACGCCATTCATAAGAATTGTTGCAGAGAGCCTGATGACAGATTTTGTGATAAGTTTCTGCTAATCAGTGCAATAGGTATTTTTTTGATACGGTCTCCAAAGCACTGCAACCCCTTGTAGGCAGTAACTTCTCACAGTGGTTCTGTAGCTTACCAAACACAGAACAAGCATTTATTGAAAACACAATATTGATAGGGATGTGTGGCAGGTACATGAGCTGGAAGTTTTAAACCCCATCCGTCCCATATGTTTTTATCATAGTCTGTCTGTTTACATCGCAGGATACATCCAGGATAAAATAAATTTTGAATTCAGTGCTGAAATGGCAGAACTCTTTTGTTGTGTCATCAACGGTACCTGAATACACCTGCATGCAGATGTACTGTATCATCCTGAAAGGAGAATAATCTTAAATTTAAGATTATTCTTTCTGTCCTGTCTCTTGCTCACCACAAAAGCTTACTAATTTTTTGTAATCGGTATAGAGTACGGATAAAGGCTTTTTGCTAACGATTTAGTTAGCAAGGGGAATGTTCCTCTTGAGTGTATTCAGAGAGCTTATACTACTAGTAATGGAGATCACCATCAAAGGAGTAAGTGGTGATCTTGTGGTCATCACAGGAGCGAGGAAGTCCCAGCTGCAGGTGCCTGAGGAAGGGAATAAGTCCTTTAAAGACTGTATAGAGGCTTTTCTCACATCAACTTCAGTCAAGGGCTTCTGCTCTAGCCTCTACAGGACAACTGAAGCCCAATGCAATGTGTTTTGTCAGGGGGCTGGGTAAATGCAGAAGTTGTGGCAAAAGAATTGCTGTTTTGCATGCTATGGTTGGTGAAACTGAGGATAGTTTGTTTTTAGTTTGAACAAGAAGTTGAAATCAGTGAAGACATTAAAAGTGAGGCAGTAATTGAAGACAGCGAAGGGCAACAGTGATGAAATTATGGTGGAGGGGTGTGAGGTGTAAAATCCAGAAGGCAATAGAAATGAAGCATGAGAGCAGAAACTAATTTTAGGTGATCGTTAGTTGAAAGTATATATCTGTACTGCATATTTGGTACAGATGAGTAATAAAAAGTTTCTTATATACAGTGGTTTTGGAAGGGAGAGAACTCTTCAATATTCAAGGTCATTTTGCTTTTGAGTTAAATTTGTGAGTTCAGCTTACCACTATTGTTAGGGCTAACACTAATATATGTTATCCAGCAGGTCTAAAAGGCCAGGGGCTGTGATCTTAAATTACAGTGTTAAGAGAAGTGCAAAGCTCCTTCAACTGTCCATTCCCCATCCCCACCAGCCCTGCAGTCAGTTAAAGCTGTCGCCTCCCATTGCAGCGTGCTGGTGTTCAGCAGCCACAAGTAGGTCACGTCGCACAGATGGTCTTGCTGCCAGGGAAATGCGGAGTCTGCAGTCCCCTTTAAGGCTATTCCCTGTTTGCTCGCTCTCCTAATCACACAGTTAGGTTGGAGACAGTGAAATGAATTCTGATGCTACCAACCATTTTATCTTGCTTTCACTGAGGCTGAAAGCATAAAGCGAAGCTGGTAAAAATACAGAGAGTGAAAGTAATGATGGGATGGTTACAAGGGAGGCTGGACTGGTGCTTTATGAAACAGGGCATCACCATATTAGGCGGTTTCATTGGCTCAACGTGTCTGCACCCAGACTGACAGGGGCCCTGATTCCTGTAGAGCTGCTGTTCTTGAGCTCTAGAGCAAAACTGAGGATGATGCTGTCGGTGTATGCCAGTATTAATTTGTCCTTGTTCTTGTAGCATCATAGCACCCCTCCATTCTTCATACGTTTATCTGTAGGATGTCCCTGGGAAGTACAGTTGTGCTGATCTGAGCTAATGTTATGTGTACCATTTAAAATTTCTTCCTAAATATAATGGCTGAAGTCACACATTCACACTCCACCAGCAAACTGCCACCTCCTAGTTTATTTCCCCTCCCGCTGCCTCATCCTTCCTCTCTCATTACCATCTTTAGTAGCTGTAGAGCAACGGCAGCTTACCAGAAGTCTGGGTAAATACAGCCAGACATCTGCCCGCCTTGTTACCTGAGCACTTTTATTTACGACATCTCATTGCTTTTTACATTTTCATTAAATACCTTTAAATGTTTTTTTAATGCTGTCACATGAAATTCTAAGCAGCATGCCATCTCAGTCTGCAGTTAGGAAATTCATACTGCTAGAAGTGAGGCAAGTCACAGGCTGTTGTGACAGAGTAGACAGAAAGATCAGTTTCAGCTTACCAGCTGAATCGCTACCAGCACATTCTAATGTTGTATATATTTACAATTCTTTTCTATAAGCACCTAAAAATACTTAAAAGAGTGGATTTAGCTCACTGCAATTTTAAGCCAGAGAAGCTTTATTATGATTGTTATGCATGTGTTGAGGAACAAATTATAATTTGACCAGTGCTTTACACTAGGTAACAAGAAAAAGATTCAGGAGCAGCGAACTGCTAGTCCTACTCTCCTGCTCCTTGGATGCTTAAGACTAACAATGTAATTGAATTTTTTATTTATTTTTTTTTTAAGCATGTAGTAGAGAACGAGGAGTGTCCAGTGCAAGCCCAGTTGTGTGGTTACAGCTCTAGTCAGTAGAGGGAGTACGGACACCTGTATTAAAAGCCACATAGGGTCACCCATGACACCCAAGAGAACAGACTTTCTCCTAGAATTCCTCACTTGTTTGCAAAAAAAAAAAAAAAAGGTAAACTCTTCAAGCATGCAATTTCCTAGATGCCAAAATGTAGTTGCTGGTTACTAACACTGTTGATAACGCTGAAAGTGTAGGAGAGGGGAACGATCCTTTGTGCTTGCCAGGCTTTTCTTCTTGTGGCAGTCACCCTGTGAGCAGTCGGCTGCTTGTACCTGCAGCTTGGGGCTGGCGTGGAGCAGTACCTTTTCTCCTCCGTGTCAGGATCTTGTGTCACCATTAGTAACGTCTGCCTCTGGGGAGAACACGGACTCCCTCTTTTTGCTGAGGAAGCTGAGAAAGCGATTGTGCGCATGTCTTCTGCTGCTAAATGTAGATGTTGCAAAGAGCATCCTGCAGCAGCGAGTGCCTTGCTGGGAGTCCCTTACATAAGAGGAAGGATCTTGATGGAAAAGAACGATCCTAATGGCTCTGTGAGCCTTCTCCTTAAAGACTCAGCCTCAAGCTGGTATAAAAGCAGGGGAGTGATTTGAGGATGGTGTCAGCTAAGCTCTGATGAATGATACCATCCAGCAGTTTGAAATCGAGGTAGACGGTCTGGGTTCATCTATTCTTTCACCAGTGTGCTGCTTTGTGTTTTCAGGCGCAACACTCGGTCTCCGCGGCCTCTGTTTCCCATAATGATAGGAATGTGGACTGACTTGATTGATGTTTATCAGAAACTTCAAAGGAAATTTGCAATGAAGTTGATACAAAGTGGATTTTATTTTTTTAAGAGTTACAGTATCGCTTGACTTTTGGTCAGACACAGTGTAGCCATGACACAGCATGATATTTCTGTGTAGTGCATCCACTGCATCTTGTGTTCATTCCTTAGGTCAGCAGTCTGGTAATACTCTCTACTGACTGCCTCTAATTGGTACTGTATGGCATTATGCAATCCATTTCAGCTGCATCTAGTCTCTTAAATGCTGGGCAAAACTTGATCAGAGACCTTGTTTGGCTGAATGCAACAAAACAGATCTTAAGTAACGTTAAATTGCACTCATTTTCTGTATGTCAAAGATGAAAATGCAATAATGTTGTTGTTTATCAGGAGTGCAGGAATTACCAGGTTGTAGCACTGTGGATTCCTGCAAGTCTGCAGAGTGTGGATTTAGAAACACCAGAAGGAAGAGCTGCAGTATTCCAAACCAGGATGTTCCTAAAGCAAAAAGGAGGAATTTAGCAAAAGATTAAGGTAAGAGTTGAGTCTGGCTTCACTATAGAATAATAGATGAAGTAAAAAAATCTGAAAAAAATAACAATGTGGTTGTTATCTTTGGACCTCTGTGTGTATGGCTGAATTTTGCCTAGGTATGCAATGAAAAATAGGACTTGTACTCCTAAGATTTGTTTTAGTGGCTGCATATCAATTTGGGGTTTATATGATGATTTGGTATATTAAGTCTAGAGCAAATATGCACATGGACTTTGATTGTCCCAAGAGAAAATGGCTTGTGAACCTTTCCTTAGTCTGGAAGAATGTGAAAAGAAACAGTCCTGTGTTACTGGGTGAAGGTGTATTCTGTTTTATGGGGTTAAAGTCCAGCACAGCCCAGGTACTGCGCTAGCTGGCACTGTACAGTCAGAGTTGGCTGCAGTCCAGCATGGTGCTGGTCAGCCCTAGAGCTCCAGGCAGCATCTTTCAAATGAGATGTGACAGGACACTCCTGTGGAGGAAAATCTTTGGATATTAGCCCTGCAATCCAGGCTCCATTCCACCTGGTCTAAATAAACTCCCTAAATTTAGGGCTGCCTCCCTAAACTTCCCTCACCTTAATTAGGTTCCATATATCCTCCTATTAAAGACATTTGCTGTTCATTGTTTCTAGTGCTACATTAGTGAAGTTATCACAGAAGTCTGAGGAATGGGGGGTGAGGAGAGAAAAAGTTTCTCTTTCCTGTATTAGTCATCTGGCTTTGCCCCTTCCAAGTCAACAAATCCTATGAGAGCATGTCTTACCGAGTGAGACTCATCTGCAGGTTTGAACACAGATGATCAGGTTGGTGTATGTCCTGGTGTTTAGTGACTTCCTTGAAAACACCTGATTTCCCTGCAGTTGGGTTGCTCTTTTTCTACTGACTCATTGTAAGGTCATGGTCCTGTTAAAATGCAAACTCAACAGGAAAGGGTAGTAAGTTCCAGTGTTGAGAGAGCTCCATTGAAGCAGCAGAGTAATCTGTCACTTCATTGATACTGCATTTAAGTGCTATGTAAGAACAGGACATTGTAAACAAAATGAGGCAGTATACCTATCTTGTCTAGTTTCCAGTAAATCTTTATTTAATGGTGTGTCAAAGTAACACAGTTAATCTAATCAAGTAAAGTTAAACATTAGTGTATATATCCCTTCTTTTGTAACTTTTTTTACCTGCACTTTCTCAAAGCAGTTTTAACTGTAGCAGGAAGGAAAAAGCCTTCTATCAGTCTTCTTTGTTACACGCATCCAAAGCACCTTAGACCACTTTGGTGTCATAGAAGCTGTGCTTAATCAGCTTCCTTGGTTGGTTGTATAGCTTTCACACTGCAAGTCACAGGATAAAGTGTTTCTGTCAAAATTGGCTTGGAGAAGTCTGAAACCACATCTTACATAGAGATTGCTTAGTACTTTTTTTATTTGGTAAATTGACAGGCTGTCTTTAGGATATATCCAGATACTTAAAGATATGCTTATACATCGCAGGTTTGGTGTCAGATTTTGCAAAATGGTTTTGGGCTCCCCCTGGATAAGTTTAATTGTTAACACTTTCACAGAGGCCAGACAGATGCTACGGTACACCTGGTATAAACATTTGTGATGTGAGGATTTTGCTCACCTTTTATTTAAATGTTTATTTTCTTAATAGCTTGATTTTTAGTAGCGTTTTTAAAGAGCTTTGAATTTAAAAAGCCTGTTCAAATTGGCCTCTAGTTAGAGTGCTTAAAATATTTGTCTGTTCTGAGAGTTTTTAAAGTAGATTTTGGGGTTTTTTTGTAATCTCTGTTGTAGGTATTTGGGGCTAAGTTTTGTTGAGGGGGAAGTTGGGTGCATGTATTGGTTAGTAACTAAAGAGCAAAGAAGTATCGTGGTTCTGAAGGATGAGGTTTCCGATACCAACCAGAATTTGCTTGTCTGAACTTCAGTTTCCAGTGGGCTTTGTGTGTTTGCATGCTAGAGGCAGCTGGATGCATTTGAGTGGGATTTTAAAAATAAACTAATTAATGAGAAATAAGTGTAGTCCCAGTCCTGTGGCAGTGCAGGTGAAAACTCCCATGGACTTGAGTAAAACCAGGATTTAATTTAGGGGTGGTTTTCAGTGGGTTTTATTGTTTAAAAATTTCTTCTGCAACAGTAATCTTAGGTGATGCTTGTACTGATAGAGGATTATTTCTTCCTCCCCTTACTCCCCCATACCATAAAGAGCACCTTAAATATTGATTTTTTTTTTTATCTAATCCCACCACATGGCATTATTAATCCATATATTTTACTACCACCCAGGAAAGCTTTGCATATAAAACATTGACATTATTAAATGAATGTTGGCTGCTGCATCCCAGGGCGCATTTTGCTGCCTCTCCTGATGTGTGTGGGGGTTTACTGTCTTGGGTTTTTTCCTTCCTTTCATTCTGACTGCCCTGCTATAACTTGTTTCTCATTTGCCCAGCCCAGCAGGGGACATATTCTGAGGGCTAATGTTCATTAGACGGTAATTAAAACAGTGAAGGATGAATGTTAATGTAAAATGCTACATTTTTTCTGTAATTTTCAAGAGATGAATCTTCCCGTGTACATGCCCTCCTTTAGGAAGTCTGTCAGAAAGTAATAGGTAGCTTCTTTCTTTCCCTGCAGATTCCAGAAATCTGCAAGGAGGAGTTCAGACTTCTCAGACAGGTCTTGTTACTGTGTCCTGTGCAAAATAATTACGAGTTCAGAAACAGTCAACCTGATGGTAAAGTTTATGAAATCAGGAGCAGCTAGTGCTGTGTGTTAGGTTTGAGCTGTGAGGGGACCGACGGTTGCTCCTCTGCACACAGTTTGAGCATACAGGACACTTCTGTGTCTCCAGTTAGTGGTCGACAAATGACATCTGCAGCTTCACATCTGTCTTCTCAGGAAAGTGAAGGACTGCAGAAGATCATTTTCTGATATTAAGGGTGGTCTTTGTTACTGGGGGCACAAGGAAATGGAAGAAGCTGTCTAGCTATGTGGGAAGAGAAGACCTCTTTTCCCAGGAAGGTGCTTATTCTGAGCTCAGATGTGCTCCTATCCTGAAGCCACGTGCAAATCAGCCTTTAGGGTGGTGTAGTTTTAGGGTGTGAGAAGAGTGGGGCAAAGTGGGAAAAGAGCTTACCTGGAGAACTCAAAGCAACAGTTTAGGTATATGGCTGGGGTAAACATCAGCCTCTCGAAACCTTGGAAGGTTCCCATCCTGGTATGCATCCACGCTGGCTGTGCAGCATGCATTCCCCCTGCAATGCAGTGACCCCCTGTGGGACCCTCACTACAGGACACCAGCTGAGTTCCCTGCTGCACTGGGTCACCCTCACAGCACATTCAGGGTGCAGTTTGCCCCTTGTGATCCTCCATCACAGGAAGGCTGGTAGGAAGGGAGCTTTCAGGCTTCCATCCTTCACCCCTGCCTCTCCTTCTTGATGTCCTGGATACTTGCCAGCTTGTGACTGACTGCCCCCAAGAAATATTTACTTCCTGGTTTTTTGCTTAGACCTCCAGAGGCCTCATTTTTCATGAATAAAATATGAGCTGTTCTCCTAGAGCCATGAAGGGAGGAAACCACTGCCAGCTGATGTGGCCACTGCTTTTTATTGCTGTGGTTGCTGGTGCCTCCGCCCTTGCAGGCACAGAGACCAGAAAAGAGAGGAAACAGCTCCAGGGTTTTGTTTAGTGACTGTTCCCAGTGTGAATTGTGCTGTCTGGAGTCAATACTGAGGAACAGCTTGCTTTGTAATACCCTCTTTCAAGAAGTTTGTACCTGAGGAACTTATATGTTTCTGTTAGAACTGAAATGATCAATGATTTCTCTTTTGCTCAGAGTGCATGACTGGCTAATGTTTGGTTTTCATTATGTTGTAACCAGTGGATATTTCTCTGGTGTTCCCCCCTGCCTTTTTTAAAATTTGTCCAGATGAATGTAGAGTTGTACAATCACTTGTCTTATCTGAATTGTATTTTGACTTTTCCATCTGCTTCCACAGTTTATCTAGAATGTGTTGCATTAGCTTCATTTTATGCTTCTCTTGCAGCTCCTCTTGTCTTGGCATATTGTTCAGATTTAATAGACATGATATGCAAATAACAATATTAAGTAATAGCATTTACCCTCATGGTGACTGTACTTGTGCTCCCATGCTTTGAAGACAGAACTTAATGGGTGAGGTGAAGGGGTATCAAATGCCACTTTCTTACCCATATGAGTAAACAGCAATGTGTTCTCTTGCCCACAGAGGTGTTATTATGTTCTTCCTGGGCTTTTGGAACTATTATCTCCCTAAACATCATTTGTCCTGGAGATTTCTAGGCTGCCAAGCCAACTTTTCTTACAGGTATTGCTTTTGACTGCTAGACTGGTAGCAGAGCTGAGAACAGAGACTGATTTCTACACCATTACTGCTTCCCTCTTTTGATCATTCTCTTAACATAGTTCCTGTATTCGGTACTCATATCAGCTGAGAGCAGGCCGATTTTCTAGATATAAGTATATTTTTATAATAGTTTCCAAGTTCACCCTGGGATTTAGCTTTTTGCATGTGTGCTTGCTAGTAATATTTTGGTAGAATCTTTAACTGAATGGCTAAAAACTATATTCATCCAAGCAGCACAGTTAATGGAAAAAAGATACTGTCAATATACAGGTAGCAAAACTGAAATGGGAAAGTTCAAAATGTCTTGCCTAAGAAGAGAGAGTTTTGGCTTAGAATGTGGCCTTTGTCCTCTATATTGGGTACAATTGACTTCTTCCTTTAATTACTTACACAGTTACGTCTGTGCAGGTTTTATGCATGGTAATAAGCATGTCTATATGCATGTATTTACATATTTGTACATGCAAGATATTTGCATATGACACTATATTGATTTACTTGGTTAAATACAAATTGACCAGTAGCTCAGAAAAAGGTCGTAGACATTGAAAAATAGTACTTTTAACCCGTAAACATAAAATATAGATTCCCCCACCCCTACAGTGATTATTTGGTGATTATTTGGTTATTTCACCCTGTTCTCTGGGTGGAACAAATGCAGTTGTTCAAGTTGCTTATTCAGTATTTCAGTTGTCGTTAATGTAAGACACTGTTTATTGCTGCATTATATGAGGAGTCTGAATCAGGTAAGTTGCTTCCTGAGCAGATAGGGCTATATAAATTGAGCGTGCCGTAAGTCCTCTGTGACTGTACTGTTCTTCAGAGACAATTCTCTTTGTCTGATCAGTGAATTCCTAGTTAAAAACCTCCTGAAATGCATGCTGACATCAGGTGATAAAGTTGCTGAAAGGCCAGAAAATCTTACATACTGTCATTAGGGTGAATATGAGCTGGGCTTGAGCTGTTGGCTTGCTCTGCCTTTCAGGAGTTCCTCTCCTGTAGATAGATGATACAGTAATACAAATGCCACCTGCACTGAATTACTTCAGCTTACAAGATGTGGTGGAGGGAATAGAGAAAGACAGAGCTGCACATACAATCTTTGTTGTAAAATGAATATATAGCAGCTATACGAACAGGTTTGATTGTACAGTTTATCAGTCAACCGCCTCATTGGGCTTAACTGTTAGTGGATGTGAAGGTTTGACACCATACAACCAGAACAGAGCAAAATAGCCTTTAGGAACATTGCTTGTTTCAGTGCACTGTAGTACACACAACTGTCCTTAGTAAATCTCATCTCATAATGGAAATATTATTATTGCTTATTGAAAATAACCTCACGATAAAGCACTACACAATGTAGTGTGCATACACATGCACATCGGGCAAAAGTAGTGCAGATGAACCAGACACACCTCATCTGGCACATTGTAGGTTATAAATTGGTTTATTAGAACTGGAATTTTATGGCAATGAATGATTGGAAAGACATCTCAGCTGCCAGAAATAGCCTTTATTTCCCCAGTAGATCAGTTAGTGTAACCCTGAGCAAGGCAGTTGACTTCCTTGTGCAGCTGGAAAACAGGGTAAAAGGCAGGAATATAGTTGGAAAATCAAGTGCTGCAGTGAAATGGATCTTCCTTGAAAAGAAATAAAGGGTTTAGAATCTGAAAGCTTAGTACTGTCTGTAATGGCATCCCATTGCATCTGTGTTCTGCTGCCTCAAAACAGTATATTGCAGGGAAAGGCCTGATCCTGATAGAGGGCTGTGCACCTGCAAGCCACAGTACAACAGTGCACACTTGGTATGGAGTTGCCTTTCATGCTGTCTCTGATCAGTTAATTTCATGGGGATTGCTCCTACCTGTAAAGTTGAACCTGCACTTTACGACTTTTGCTAAACTGGGGCCTCGGTTCCCTCTGAAAATTGGCAGACTGGGAGCATATGTTTCTCAGCACCAGGTGCTTGTACACGATTTCATTGCAACGGGTGACAAAAACATCTTTCTCATTGATATAATCATACAGCCTGCTGTAGGCCAGAGGGTTGTGGAGGTGGAAGGTGATTGCGAATAATCTGCCACTGCAGAGATAAGAGACTGGCTCCCAGTTTAGCTGGGTGGCAGCACATCCTAGCTAAGCCCGTGGCTTTGGCAGCCTGCAGGCACAGTTCCTGTGGAAAAAAAAATGCCAAAATTGTTGTGGGACAGGTCTTGTTGGGAATGACACCTGCCCTCCTTCAAGTCTATACTGGTACAGAAGTATTTCACTCTTCTCTCTGCCTCTGTGATACAGGCTTATGGTATTTTTTAGATGCTCCACACCTCTCAAAACAATACAGTCTCAAGGCAGCAATGATGGAATGAATCCAACAAGATTCTAGTTTGTATTCATCTGCTGCCCAGATTGACCTGCTTACATACTTCTAGATCTACCAGGTATACAAAATTATCTTTAAGTATAGATATATGATTTTTTTACAATGTGGGGATAGGGAGAGTGAAACTGCCCTGCAAGTTCGAAGCGCTGTTTACAGAGGTTAACATCTAATATCCTCTTTATTTTCTACAGAAACAACTGCAGGGCAGAGCCAGGGCAATCTCCTTGGCTGTTCTTCCCCAGGAGAATATAATGTCAGCCCTGTGAAGGGAGATCTGCATAAGCTGAGGATTTTAAGTAGGGAAATTTCAGACTTCAACTCCTTGACTATTGGGACTTGAAGGTCACTGCAGTATGTCATTCTCAAGGCAATTTTCTCTGGAATTGCAATATGGTCATGGCTTTGTTTTATGACCTTGATGTCACGAAGTATTAATAATGTCTTAAAACAAGCCCACTTGCAAAAAACACGCAATAATGTTTGATCACTTGTTAGGTTTTTAGGTCAGTATTTATAATCTGCTTAAATATCATAGCCTTTGGTGTGATACGTAGGTGTGGATGCGAGTGGGTGGGTTTCTCTGTCATGCTTGCCTGTATACAGCAAGGAAATGAATTTTCAGTCTGTTGGGAGGGCAGCTGTTTCCATGACATTTTAAGCCCAGTTTGCAAATATCTTCATCTCTTTTCTTTAGCTATACATACGATTTGCATGCTACATGAGTGTGGCATGGATTAATTAATATTTGTATGTGTTTCTCACACAAAAAATACTATTAATTCCTTATTTCCTTTCTTCAGTAAATAGCTTAGATAGTAACCCGCTATTTCTGTTCTTTTGCCACAAGCATTCTTAGACATATTGCGAAGAATATAAAACAAAAGGTACAGGCAAACTACCTCCTGGAACAGATCAGAAACCTGTTCAAGTGAACATCCCCTCTGAGAATCTGAATCTTATCAGAGGCTCAAAGAAAGGGGAGGTAAACCTTATGTGTGATATCAAACGATTATAGAATCTGTTCAGAGAATTTTATTTTTCATCAAGAGTTAAGGGTTATCTCATACTTTTTTATTCTAATTAGAATTAATATAGCTACTGCTGCAACATGATTATCTTAATTTCCTTTAATATATTCTGGCATTGAGTTTCACAAGTTAATTTACCTTAATTGTATTTTTCCACTTGTTAACTTTATGTTTGTTGGCACCCTCCTCAGATTGTTTCTTCTAAAGAAGGTAAAAGAACACAGAATTTACCTCCTTTCCTTTCTTTTATATCTTCACAGCTAAGAAACTGGCAATTTCCACCAGCCAAATCCAAGACACATATAGTGCATTTGCATTGTCTGAAGCTAGGGCTGCCATGCATGCTGGTGTTACCGAGCCCTGCCATTTGCAGAGAGGGACACACAGCGCAGTCTTGTCAGGAATATTGGGCATAATTACTGCATTCCCTGTTTCTAAATGTGACTCTTGTGTGTCTGCATGCCTTTCATTATGAAGTGGAGTGTGTGCTTTATGGGTGCTGTGAGTACTGTCAGGTTAGTGGCTGTAGTGCACCCTGAGTAACAGGGCTAGTTTTCAGTTCTCACAGGACTGAGAAAGACTGAACGTTTGCAGCATGCATTGAGCTTGTCTGTGAGCGTTTAAGACTGAGACAAATATTAGATTAGGCAGCATAAGCTATTTTAACATGTATCTTCCACATTTAGTCTGGCCAAGTCAAAACACTTTACAGATCAGGTTGGTATCATTGTTCCTCTTTCATTGTTAGTGAAAATAGTTGTTGAGATGGAGGGAATTTCCATTTTACACCAGCAGTAAAATCAGAAATTAGATTAGACTCCAACTGTCATGTGTCCCTATACAGTGCTCCATAGAAAGCAACACTGGCAGCATTCTTGCAGCGATTCTTCCTTATTGGAACATATAATACAAGTTATGTAGTGCAATTAATAAAACTAAATTTGCGGAAAGCTGAAGAAGTGTGTGCATTCCTGTATCTGGGTTATATCATGGCATTTGACAGACAGAATCCACATTATACAGGATTTTCTGTAATAAATATGAACGCCTGGCAAAGGATCATGCTTTTTCACCCTTTCTATAAGCATTTTTGTGGGATTAGGATTTTAGGGAGTCATGACTGCCCTTTCTGCCTGGCAATCACTGCAGCAATATCCACTCGGTGAGTGAAATCGTTTGGGGCATCTTGCTACTCTGCTGTCACAAGACCTATTATTTCTGCGTAAAGAAATAACCTATTTTTTATGAAGACATTCTTTAAGCCTTTGAATGTCATACTGAAAAAAAGACAGCTGGGATCAGTGGATGGTTGAATGGGTTGATACTATGGTGGGAAAACTGAAATTCTAACACGTGGTAGATAGTTCCTCTGTACCAGAATAGCATGCTTTTGTTGCAAATGGACATTTCTGTGGAAATGAAACAGAACACAGTTTAATTACCATCCAGTGCTCTCCCAGAGACAGGAGAGCAGCCCATTCCCCTGCATCAATGCTGAAAAAGATGTGCTGTGGGTTTTGAGCTATGTATTTATGCTATGCTCTTTACTGTGGTATTTAAGTTAGGTCAGTCAGAGTCTTTGGTTGAAACCTCTCCTTAATTAAAAACATACATATGTTTGAAGGAAGTAGAGGGCAGCTAGTTGTACTGTTGATGGCCTCCTACCTTCTTCATATTCCTTCTGCCTTACACAAGAAAACTGCTAATATTCCACACCCCGGTATGAAGCCAGCATGGCTCTAGCAGAGCTCATTAACGTAGGCTTACATCTCACCCAGTATGCAAAGCTGGCTAGGAATAACTAGCTTATCACTTTCTTTAATGACTGGAAATTAGTGGACTGGAGGTGATCCTCATGGGACTGATAGTCATGTAACCATGACTATCATGTAAGCATGTAAACATGCTTCAGTTTTCTCATCTGTAAATTGTTATAAAGATTGTTCCTTGTGTGCTTTGGGATCATCTGGAAAAGCATGCCCTATGTTAAATTACAGTGTCCGTGCCTTCTTGGCGATAGCCTTGCTTTTCTGGAGAATTAAAGGCTAAGAAATCAAAGTGGCAGGACTGGATATTTCGGTGGTCAGTACCCACAGTCAGGGCTGCTGTCCAAACCTTTTCCATGCATTGCCTGCTGAAGACATTTTAAAAGTCTGGCTTTTTTCTAAGTGTTAAAAGTAGAGCTAGTTTTCCTCCCCTTCCCCAATAAACACAGCTTTGGTTGTAGGTACTAAAATCATTTTTCAAGTTCTAGGCACAAATAGGAAGCTTTTTCATCCTGGCTCCCATCCCTCATCTTTGATCTTCTAACACACTCCAGTTCATGCAAAGGAAATGGGACTCTTGTCTCTCCCAGGCACTGCACATTCTGTAGCTCTGGTAGAAAACATCTGGTACTTCTCTTTGGTCTGAAATAGTATTTGTGTCGGGGCCCAAACAACAGGGAAATAGACAGCTCTTTTTTCATAACGTACAGGCTGGCTCAAATTTGTTACAGACTTTATTTGAGAGGTCAGAAAAAACAATAAATCTTCACACCCCTGGCAACAGTGAGAAAGGTCTCGTGGCACGTACTTGGAGCTGAAGCAGAACTCTGACTCTCTGACTTGAATGTGTATAAAAAGAAATGCATGAACTGAGTGAAGTACAATACGATAATGCCCAGAGTCTGGCCACCTAGGTTCTGCCCTGAGCTGTGCTGCTGCATTAGATGGGCCTTGGGAAGATAAACTAACCCAATTTCAGTTCCTGAGTCTACAAAACCTAGGTGATGTTTGCTCACCTTTGGGGGCAGTAGGCATAAAAGTCCCTTTATTGGTGCAAGCCTGGTTAAGTGCAACTGTCAATTGTCCCGATCTTTAAAAAAAGGACTAAGCAAAGGACAGCCTGATATTTAGTCTCGGTTCAGACAAGCAACAGGCTTTAGGGCAATAACAAAGAAAACCAGAATAAATATGGGGTACTGTGTTGGGATGGGAGGGCTGCTCAGAATGGCTTATCTACTTAACCTCTATTTTTTTGCTGTGTTGTTCCCCCCCACCCATGAAAAGAAGTTATACTCATTAGTGCCAGATCTCCTGTCAGTGTCTCCATGCTCTCTCTGATCCTCCTGTATTACTTTCTTTTGGTCACGCTTAGTTATAGATGTTTGACACCGAAATGTAGATGTTGACCAACATACTTCTGTTTCAGCGGTATGATCACAGATATGTTATTTTTTTCTCTCCATGACTGACTCACTTTATCTGTAAAGAGGAGCTTTATCTTCAGATGAACTTTTTAAAAAAAGAGCTATTCCAAGTTCTCCACTGCCATTGTGATCTTGTATAGGTTGTTTGGAAAAACATGGTATCAGAGGACAGAATTTCAAAAGGCCTGTACTTAATGGATGCTAAATTTCTATAAAAAAACCACTTGCCTTTGGGCTGGATAGGCAACAGTTTTTGTGATGAAAATTACACTGTTTCTTTGGTTATGCAGTGTGGTCCATTTTATTGTTTTGCATTTGTATGAAGTGCTGTCTCACATTCCTCAGAGTCCTTGCTACTGCAGCAAGGTAGTTTACTTTAAAAATGTAGAACAACAGGAACCAGGCTGTGCTAATGATTAAATTATACCAATGGTTGAAGTTTAAGTAACAGTTAATGCACTAATTTTGGTATAGGAAATACACTAAAAAAGCAGTAAGAGCTCCTCTTGATTTTCATAATTAATGAGACCTGCCATGATCCTTCAACCTATTTCCACCCACACTTTCTTTTATGTTAACTAGTGTGTAGGAACGCACAGCAGTCAGCCTAGCAGAAAGCCTTCTTTCAGAGCACTTTCCGTCACACTGTACAAGCCACGTGCGCTCCCCTGAAGGGTCCTGGAGCCAGATCTTGCCCGTGTTGAATCCTGGCCAAGTCTCATTTTTTCCAGTGAAACAGAACAAAGTCAGGCCTTCGGACAAGAATGTACCTAACATGCATGTCTGATCTACATGCACCCAAATAAGCATCATCAATGCTGGGCATTTCTGGAAGGAAGATGAGTGGAATTCGTGTCACTTAATTTTAAACATCTCATTTGGCCTATTTCTCGACCACCCCTGTAATTCATGGATGGAAGAGAGCATTGTTAGAGAGCAATTAATCCATTTTAGATGTCTGCAATATGATGAGGGGAATTGCGCCTCAGTGCCTGTTTCTCTGCACTCATTCAGGAAGTCTAGACAGTTGGCTCAGATATAGATGTCTGAAGACAGATGAGAGGTTTCTTTCACCTGAGGAGATACAACAGAATCTGCTGGATATTAGAGGCTTTGCAGTGGTGCTCGGTTGGATAACAAATGCCTGAAAACATGGTGCCACTTGGCTGAACTGTTGCAACTGTGTAAGATCTTAACAATTTAAAAGCTGTTTACAAGAAGTTTCTGAACTTTAGGCTTGGCCTAGAATGGGTAAGGCCTAAAGCAGTCACTGATCCTCAAGATAAGAAGTTCTTTCAGCAGCTCTGTAATCGAGGGAAAAAACCAGCTCTTCTTTAAATCACTGCTTTAATCTTGTTTCTCCCACGAATGCTGGAATTTTGTGCTCTGCTGCCAAATGCAGCAGGCTATTTATAGTGTCAGCTTGAATGAATAGTAAGAACTATGGTGGAAATCACATAACTGAAAGTTGACAGTAATGAAGTTGCAGAGTATTCTCGAATATAGTTGTTTCTGCCACCACTCAGTTTCAAGGGTACATTGGCAGGGCAAAGGGATACTTGGCAGGGATTTCTAGGCATGTGGTAGGGAAAAGAGTGAAAGGACTCAGCTCTGAAGCTTTTGTTGACTTCTGGGGTCCTGATGTCATCACTTCATATCGCCTATATATACTCTCTATAGCCTTTAAAAAGTAGCTGCCTTTGGGGAACAAGTGCAAGACCAGGGCTTTAGGAAGTGTAACCTACTGCTATGTGACAAATCAAGTGCCTCATCATCTCTTTGCAGAGAGCTCCTTTATCTCCTGCTGCTGGGTAATAAAATGGAAAGGTACTTGAATGGTTTGGCCATTTCTTATCTACTGTCTTTATTCATATAATGTATATAACAGCAAAACATAAAGTGTTCGCTCTTTTTGTTTCCCTAGATGTATGCGTGAGTATTGCCTTGGTTTTTACATTACTCTGTGTAGTGTTTCAGTTTGTCAGGATAATTTAAAAGAAAACAGCTGTGAAGCTTTTTAGTGATCCTAACAGCTAATGCAAATACCAAATCAGAATAATGGATCAGTCAAGTGGAGACAGTTTTGACTATCAGTGAGAAGCCACTTCTCAAAACAAGATATATATCATATCACATAAAATAGGAGGGTAGTAGAGAAGCAAGAGGTTTATCAGGCAAATGTGATAGCCCAGAAATGTCAGAGATTGCATACCAGCTTTCTACATATAATGATTTAATTGAAAGTCATGGCTCTGCTCACCTGGGTAAAATTAACAAGACCTCCTATGTTCACAGGCTGAAACTGGAGTGTTTCCTGTGCTTCTCTGTGTCTGGGATCATCAGTGCAAGGCTGTTTGTCTGCACGCAGCCCCTGTGAATAAATAAATGGTTATTGGGAAATAGTAATGCCACTCTGCACAATGATGGGTTTTTAACATTTATTTTCATCCTGAGGCTTTGTCTGTGAAAGGCAGGTACAACAGAAGCTGAGGGATAGCTTTGTGGGAGAGCACTTGATGGCAAAGACACAAATTCAAGTCTACCCAGTACTTCAGCCACATTCCTGTGAGAGCTCTGGCCCCAGATGATCTTTCCTTCTCTCCCTGGAAATTCCCCTGAGAAAGTTTAGTCAGAAGCAGATTTGTCAAAATAATTCAAGGAAATTACTTAAGAGCTGTGAAATTTTTCTAGCTTCATCTTACTGAAGCCAGTGGGCTCAATTCTCCTTTTGCTTGTGCATCAGCATTGCAGATTGCACGGGCGTGAGGGGAAACCTGACGGTGGGGGGTGTGTGTGTGTGTGTCTCTGCCTCCTCTTCAGGGAGTGTGCAGTGCCTGGCACAACGGCCTCAGATCGCAGCACGCCTTCAGTCACTACTAGAACATAAAATAGAATAGTCATTACGATATATTCCTATTTGCACACAGAGCCCTTGGGACAAATAAGTTCTAAAGAAGAAAACAAAAGCACTTGTAAAATTCAAGACTTCTGTTGCTGAAATGGAGAAGCAATGAGAAATGCGCTAGTTTGCAGCGTAGTGTGGCAGTCCTGGGCCCCTGTCCTGCTGTAATTCAGGACTGAAGATGGGAAATGGCATCGAGCCACTGCGCGTACCACAGACTATTGGCAGGCAAAATACAACCCCAGACTTGCTGACCTTCTTTGTCATAATGCAGACGTAGGGCTGTAAATTAAATGTTTAAATGGAAGTTTAGTAAAAGAACAAATTAGCATATATAAGATACAGCATAAAATTGTGCAATTGATCAAAAATGAGAAGGCTTAACTTCTGAGCAATACCTGATTTGAAATCCTACCCTGAAGCATCTGAAAACATTAAAGAGGATTCCTTTTTTTTTTTTTTTCTTTCCCCCAAACTGCATTAAATTTACACTCCTCCTTCTTATGAAATGTATGGCTGCATGTAACACTTCTCGTTAATCTCTCTGGAACTCACAAAGGGAGGTCACACCATCATCACTCCATCACCATTTTGAGAAGGAAAGAAACTGGGACCTAAGGATATGAACTGGCAGAGCTGGCACACCAGGGGTGAAGCTGGACAGGGAAGCGAGATGTCCCATTGGAGTCCAAGCCTGATTCAACAGGCACCTTCTTGTCTAGCTCTTTCTTTGGTGACATACTGTCTCCCTAGGCAACTACAGATTAGAGAGGAGGCAAAAAAATCTTGTATCCAGAACTGCAAAGCAGTGACTTGAGCTTGGATGTAGGGAAAATGTCAGGGAAAGACAGTGAACTAACAGTTGAAGCAGAGGCGTTGGAGTCAGGTGCTTCAGGTTCTATTTTTGACTTGGACCAGCCATTTCACTTTGCTTTGGCTTCCCTTTTGCAAGATGGAAAATGAGGATGCCTGTGGCTGCTTCGTGGGACTGGATTGCCTTGCTGAGGCCAGGGCTGGCAAATCTCATATTCTGGATGATGCTCGGTTGACCTCAGCTTTGGTTCTTCTCTGCTTTCTTGCCTACATCTCCTTCACTTGCGTCTCTGCTGTGCTTTCCTGGGCCCACGCAGAGGGTACAGAGCAGGGGCAGAGCCGCAAGTGTTGGGGCTGTTGCCAGGTGGGACCCTTTTCTGTTTGTGCCTGAGCCGGGCCCTTCCACCACCGTGTCTGATGTGCAGGATCTCACCCGCTGCCCCTTGGGTGACGTGGGGTGTCTGCAGCGCTAGTGAGGTATGGTGAATAGAGTCACAACCATTTTTCCACTCCTGTCCGAATTTCAATTTGCATCAAAAAGATGCAATTTCAGGGCAGAGGCACTAGGTAGGACCCTGCACTGTTACATCTATAATGTCAGCTCAGGTACGGCTCCGGGAGTTACATGCAGAGAGGTGGTGAGGGACAAGTGGTGATTATCCACTCAGCCCACCCCTCCTGGCTTTGAATGAATGAGTTTTCAAGGCTGCAGGTGTTTTCTCTTTGCTGCATTCCCCGGAAAACCCCCGGTAATTGGGGCGCTCTCCTTTTTTTTTTCCAGGAAGCACCGCCAACTCCTCCTGCCCTTCTGTATCAATCGAATTCGCTACCACGTAAATTCAGATGTGCTTAGAGAGCTCCTCCGTTCCACAGCCGCGAGGAAGGGAGGAGACCGCATCTGCGTCGAGCAAAAAGGTGAACTTAACGATTATTTCTTTTCTTAAGAGACGAGCGGGTAGGGTTCCGGGCAGCTAGGAGGAGCCTGGTCGCTGCTTTGCCACCCTCCCACCCCGTTTCCGGCGGCGCCGGGGCCCGGCAACCAGGAAGATCTCAGCGCGGGGCGGCCCCGGACCGGCCCCTTTGTTCGCGCGGGCCGCAGGGCCCGGCCGTGCCGCGCAGCGCCCGCAGGCGGCGGCCGGGAGGTGGGCGGGGCCCGGCATCCGCCTCCGCCAATCAGGGCCGCCGGCGCGGCCCGCAGGGAGGGGCAGGGCGGCCGCCTGCCAGGGCTGCAGCCTGCGGCGCACCCAGCCCGGCACCCAGCCCGGCACCCAGCCCCCGCCCCGCTCCCGGCCGGCTGCCGCAGGGTAAGGGGGACGGCGGGGAGGGCCCGGGGGCAGCGGCTCTGCGAGCCCGCGCCGGCCACGATGGAAGGGATGAATGGAGGTGGTGCCCGGCGTAGCGGGGTCCGTGGCGCTGGCTCCGCCGCTCGGGCGCCTTGCGGGAGGCTTGGCCGCGGCAGAGCATTGTCCTCCGCCCGGGGAGGGAAGCCACCGGCCTCATCCCGGGGGAGGGGGGGTGCTGCAGCCAGGCCGGTCCCCTCCCCTTGCCGGCTGGCGGGTGGGAGCGTGCGGCGGGGGCTCCGCTCTGCTGCTGCCCGGCAGCGCGCACCCACCTGCGGGCACACGCCGGGCTCCTGCCCCGGCCGGCCCCGCCGCCGCCGGGTGGGCGTTTGGAGGTAAACGCGCCCGTTGGCTCACAGCAAATGGCTCTGCTTGGGAGCAGCTGGAGAGGCAGCGGCCTGATGCTGGGAAGATGGAGATAAGAGTGGGTGTCAGCATCGGGCGAGTTTTGGTGTTGAAACGAGATGAAAATTTTCTTTTGTCTGTGGGAAGCTGGACTGCTTGCTGGGCTCAGTCTCTTCTCTGCATTTGTGTTCTTTAATGATCCAGATATCGACGTTAACTACATACTGCAGGATTTGATGGGGGTTTTTTGTCTCTAGCAAGGAGATGTGCTTCTGAGAAGGCCCAGGTGGGCTGGGCTGCTGGCATTCACGTACTGCTCAGGATGCGAATGGCAGGGAAGATCCAGCAGCTCTCTGCCCCTTGCATCTCCTGATACAAAACAGCAAATGGTCTGTTTGGAGAAGCAAGCATCCAGGGATGGAGGCAGAGGCACTCGTTGTTATCTCTGTGGTATCTCGGGAAGTGCTGGGAGACAAAGCACTGTGTCAGCACCGACTGTTATTTGCTGCTCTGTTGAGCATCAGTCTCATAGGCCTGCAAACCTTGTCTCAGAAACTCATCCCGCTGGAATGGATGTCAAGTTTCACCAGCTCGTCGGTTATTGTTGGCTAGAAGTGTTTCCTTGAGGGTGACTTGCAATTTGAGAAGAATTGGTCTCTGTGTGGACAGATATATCCGGGGTGCCAGGCCAGGGTTGTTGGCCTCTGCCCTCCCACCTGCTAGGCAGTGTTCCTCTAGCCAGCAGTGCTCTAAGAGAGCCCCTTTAATCAGCACAGGTCAGTCCTGCCCCATCATTGCTGGGGAGGTGATGCTTTAAAATGTGGTGCCACTGCCCGCTCTTAAACTTGAGTCTGGGATTGGGCATTTTAAGAAATTACCTGCCTGCTGGTATAGCCTGCCAGAGCTAGGAACGAGAGCGTCTGCCTCAAACAGCTGTACGAAAAGGTGTCGCTTTGCCTGCCAGAAATCACTGGGAGTACAGGACTTCAAAGGTTCCGCTCTGAGACAAGCCACAAGTTAAAATGTTAGCATCAGCCATTACAGGCATGTCAGAGAGAAGCTGTGCTGGAGCCAGCCTGTCATCTCAAGAGCACTCGTGTGTGGGGCCTGCCGTCAATTAAGGTAAAACCTGTGTGTTTCTGGAGATGCTCTTAGGTTAAGTATGGACCAGATTATCTCCTGAGGCCAAGGGTGGGTATGTGCTCCTCTGCTGCTTGGCTTTCTGCTGCCACTAGCCTTGGAGGCTGCTGTAATTTACTCCAGCAAGTAGCAGCTGCCAGTGTGTTTCCTCTTTTTCCTCACTTGTGCTTTTTCTTTGGCAGAAGAAATGATGAAGGACCCAAAGGGGCTTTTCCAGTGTCAAGGGATGTGGCTATGTAGGGGTATGCGTGACAGTTCTTCCTTTGTGTTACTGGGTGGTTAAAATGGGTAAGGGCACAGATTCCACCTCCTGACTGGAACTGCTGCGTTTGTTTTTCAGAATGTCTCCTCTAATCATGTAACTCAGGGAAATGTATAATTTTGTGTCTGTGTGTGTGATAATTCTGGTGAGGACAGGAGACAGTCTATAAAGCAAGTTCCATCCCCAAGATACATG
The DNA here is from genome assembly GCF_023634085.1 of Falco cherrug. Taxonomy (NCBI): domain Eukaryota; kingdom Metazoa; phylum Chordata; class Aves; order Falconiformes; family Falconidae; genus Falco; species Falco cherrug. The sequence continues at coordinate 104,533,288 of NC_073697.1, read as the reverse complement.
GTGTTGTACAACTTTGCAGAGTTTGTACAATGCATGGCAAGGTTTATATACTTTTACAGGTCTGGGAAAGCCCAGGTACAGGTAGCTAGACCTGAATGTGACCTGTTGCTAACCTATGTTAGACACTGGTATGCACTTATTTAGAGATATTTATAGAAATGTATGTTTTTTTCAGAAATGCCTTATTTATAAATACCTTGTGACCTGTTTCCCCCTCCATCTCCCAAGGGGTCTGAGCACAAGAATGACCAAGGAAGTTGCAGACATGGGGCGAGGAAGTATTTTCTTTCTGCTGCTGTAGAGCTGAGTTAAAGATGGACAATGGTCTCTAGCTGTTGTTCTTTTATTGTTGTTCTTGTGATATTTATGGTAGAATTTCAGGTCTTATTTGCTTGGGGAGAGCATTTTGGCTGATAGTACTGGTCTTGTCAGACCCCAGCAAGACTGGGGTTTTGGTTTACTGTCAGTTTTCTAAAACAACCGAATTAGGTAAGTTGCTGAATAATGAAGACAAACTGTCCAAGGTCATTCAAGAAGCCCAGGTTAAGAGTAAGGAATTGGACTTGGTCTTCCTGAGTCCTACTGTAATCCTGCCTTCTCCATACACCCATCCTTTCCGTCCCACATGAAAGCTCTCATCTCTGTGGCAGATAGTGACACACACAGCAGTCTGTCAGTGCATCGATGTACAAAGTCTCTTCCTGCAGTACCACCGTGCTCTCAGAACATTTCCCCCTGCTCTGCTGTGAGGACTCTGTGTCCTCTGTTTGTCTCTTGTACTTTGTTGAACTGTGATACTAAACAGGACAAAGCAAATTTATTTTCCTCATAGCTGGATTTAATTTCTTGCCGTTACATGATTGTGCAGTAGCTCTTGCTGTAGCTACCAGTGGAAAAATTACTTCATTGCATGTGACTCTGAGTCTGGCACCTTAAACTGATACTTACTGCTATTCCTGCGAAAAAATCCCAAAGAAACCCGATTTGAAAAAAAACACAACAAAAAAACCCCCCTTCAACCAACCAACCAAAAAACTCAAAACACAAACCCTCAATGTTTCTGCATCAACTTTTTGAAAATCATTCCCATCCACTGTCATGGTTTTTGTTATCTCCTTCTAAAAGAGTGAAACTGTCCCTATAAAATAGCCATGGTTGTTTCGGATGCAGCGTAAGCAAAGAGAGATGTGGGAAGAAAAAACCCCAAGCATTACTGTATTTTGTTGTTGCAGTTTAAATTTTTTCTACTTCAGTATGATGGAGTAAAATATGATGCTGACTTGAATTGGCACTGAAATTAGGTGATACTTTCAGTGATTTATTTTTATTGTGCTAGGATTTACCCACCTGGATAGTTGCAGAGAAATGTGGCACAGACTAGCAAAATGCCCTGCTGCAGATTCTGAGCCAGCCATGAAGTACCCATCTCCCCATCCCTGTCTGTGCTGAAGTGCAAAGGGAATCTGAAGTCTGTTTGGTTTATTTTGAGAGTTAATGTTCTGAACTCTGATGTTGACTCCCTTGATAACTTCATTTGTGCCTGGGAAAGCCAAATGAGTATTTTTGAAAACTATTTATACTGTGTCTATAAAGTAAACACTTCAGAAAGACTTCCCAAGTCCTTTGATGGGTTGGATGTTCAGAGAGATAGTGGTGCTTAATAGAGTTAGGCTGCTATGCATCTCTGCCACTGTTTTTTGAGTAATCTTGGGAAAAATATTTTCCTTCTCTGCATCTATTTCTCGCAGGCACAAAATGGATTTTGCAGTTCTGACCTCCTTTGAGCTCCCTGTATGAAACGCTCTGTGGATATTTGATATGTGGATCTTGGAAATTTTTAATCACTCTTTGGTGCTTTTTAATTCTTCTCCTGTGCTCGCCCACATGGTTCCTTTAAAAAGATAATGCAAATAAAATTGTGTTGCTTGTGTCAGAGGTCTTGGTCAAAGTTAATCCTATTTTATTTTAGTTAATAACTTGCATTGTGTAGTAAAGACTACATGAGTATTAGTTACACTGGAAGGTGGCAGAAACTTTGAGATCATCCATGTGTTCCAGATTAGGTCTGTCTTCATCTCTGTCATTCAAGACGGAGGTTTGAAGATATCTGGGGTTTTGTTTGTTTGGCTTTTGTTTTTTTTAAAGAATAGTGTGAGCAATGAGGGAGTTTCTACATCCTCTCTGGACAGTCTAGCTCAGTTCAAACTGATGTTGTAGTTAGAACTGCACAGTCTGTGTCTTCCCCTTTTGTTTGTTGTCACTGTCATTTTGTGTATCTACCTGTTACTGTACAAAACTGTTTCACTTACAAAACCAACACTTCTTTTGCAGCTTGAACTTCTTTTGCAGCACGTCTTTCAGAGGGGTAGAGGAAGGTTTCCAAACTGAGGCATCAGCTTCTGGCATAGTCAGTAACAAAGGCTTTCTGTGGTTGATCCGTTCTTTTTCTTTCTTTGACGTATTCCTCCCCCCTTTATCTGTTGCATCATGCTCTGAAAACTTCTGTGTCCGCCAATTAGTGCTGGAAACTTTTCAGTGAATCCTGACAAGCGCAAAAAGCAGCTGCCTGTTGAAACACCAGCACTTCCCCATCCCTTGCAAATACTCCCATTCATGACCTGCAAGCACCTCCCCTCGATGCAGGGGCTGTCCTGGCTGGGGAACAAACCTCCCTAGGAAAAGAGGCCTCTCCTGGGAGATGCAGAGAGGCACTTAGGTCATAAGATGTGTTTAATGGGCTTTTTAACTTTGTATTTGGCTGTCATATATTGTGTACTATACTACCTTAGTGGCCCTCTGCATGAAGTCTGTCCTGGTGATTAAAGGCTGCTCCTTAGCTATATTTAGCATATAACTATTTGTTTTATAACCAAGATCCTTCCTATGCAAACTGGAGTAGGTCAGTCTGCAACCTTGAATAAGTGGGTTTTTTTTCCTCTGGACTTCTGTTTCCCAGCTGGTAAGTTTGGCATGTTTCAGCTGATGACCAATGCACCAGCCATTCCTAATGGATATTTAATGGTGGCTAATATGGCCCAAAAAGGTAGGCTTGTGTGGAATGTGCTGCTCAGGCAGCAGAGGCTGATGTTTTGCCTTACACTAGTCATCTTTTACATGTCTGTTTCTGTAGGCTTTTGCTGGGATCTATGAAGTCGCTTTTTGAACTTGCTAAATCCCTTCTGTAGGAAAACTTCATGCTTATATGTGTCTGTATATTTATATATATTTCTAGTAAATTATACCGGCGATAGCAATGCTTCCTGCAAACTTAATCTTGATGTCTCTGAAGCATCTTTAAGCACTTTTTCCCTTTTTATCTCTGAATCCCTCCAAAGCACACTGGCTAGACAGTCGGAAGGTATGGGAGCACTTCCAGCACACTGACATGGAAATGTCAAAGTCAAGTGGTGATTTTGGGTGATCGTATGATTCAAGTTTATATAGTGCTATGATATACTCTGCCTTAGGGTGTCAGCAGCACTGATTGCCATGTTAGAAGAAGTGACAACTTGCTTTTTGTCATCCTTTTTGGATGAAACAGGACTAGTTTGCATTAGAGGCATTGTGCCTGCTCTGCATTGTAATGTAATGCTTGTAACGATTCTGCACTTGCTTGGCTAGATGAGATTATATCTTGATTTCTGTATAAAATCATGATTGTGGTCATGCCTGGATTAGAGGAGAGGTTAACAACACTTGTGGTGTAGAAACAACCTGTTTCTCTAAGAAGTGAAAGAGCAGCTAGGGGCGTGTGGTGGCTCTGGCTAGAACATATAGTGCTGCGGTCCTCCAGGAGTACGGTGGGTTGATCCATCTGTCCTGCCTACCTGTGTGCAGGCTGGGTTCCCCCTGGCAGCATCACTCTCATCTCCAGAGATATGTAATGTTAAATCCCGTTTTTAACATAGATTCATCTAGCCAGACCTGTTCCTTTTGGCTGCCTGCATCTATACATCAAGCACTGCTGTATGTGTGCTTCTCGATGGCGTGGTAGTGTATCGATAGAAATGCTGATTAAAACCAGGCTGTGGAGCAGTACAGGTCTTGCAAGGTCTCTGTTGCTGCTGAAGGAGGCTGGGATTGACAGCCGTTCCCAGAGGCATGCAGCCCGGACTGTGACAGCCTCTCTTCTTCTCGCCAGCCCAACAAGTCCCACTGGAGCATGGACAGCACACTGGGCATGTTCAGTCTTCACACCTGCTTTGCAGTCTGTCTGTGTGGGATGGTGTTCTCTTTTTTTTTTTTTTTTTTTTTTCCCCACCCCTTAGAAACTGTAATCTCCAACCTCCTCCAGTGTAACGTGCTAGGTGGCCATCCTATGGTGCTGCTGTGGCTTGCTATGTGGCTTAGTGCCTAGAGGCTTTGAGCTAGGATCTCCGTTTCTCTACATACGGTGCAACCCAAGATAAATGACAGCCTCTGGGGGGAAGATTGTGAGTTGTGGGTGAAAGGAATCGTGAGGCAGGAGGGCTAACATAACTATATTGACAGATAAGATCCAATTCCATACAACTTGCCAAAATTATTATGGTTTTGGTCATTGATAGGGATGTAATTTGAATAAGTGACATGTTCTTTCTTGTACTATAAGGTTTGTAAGCTGTCTAAACTCCTAGCTTTTCATCTTTTTGATGTCTCTGAAGCATCTTTAAGCACTTTTTCCCTTTTTATCTCTGAATCCCTCCAAAGCACATAGGCTAGACAGTAGGAAGGTATGGGAGCACTTCCAGCACACTGACATGGAAATGTCAAAGTCAAATACCTGTGTACTGGGGTTGCAGGTCGTAAGGTAGGAAATGCCACGATAAACGCATACTGACCGAAAGCAAACTTTCTAGATGACTGGCCTCCCTGTCTCTGCCACTGGTTATGGTGGGAGCTGTGTAGATGTGTTGCTGTCAGCTGAGGTCGGGGAAATCGCAGTATTTGTAGAGAGGCTCAGGAGAAAGCAGCAATTAGTGCATGTAGCCCAGAGGTCAACTTCTGAAGTGGGAGGCTGAGTGCAGTCTGGTGAATCAGCAGGGGAGAGGAGGGGGGGGATGCTCCAGGGAAGAACTGCATCCAGCATTGCTCTGCTGCTGCCAGCACAGCGATGGGAAGCAGGGTGCTTGAGCGTGGGGAGAGGGGATGGGGCTTACGCAGTGCCTTGGTGCTCTGGAGAGAGCGTGGGTTTGCTTCTCTCTAGCGTCTTTGGTGATCTGAGATCTTCCAATAGGTACTGGTGGTGTAACCCTCCTGGTCTACCACCCTTCTATTCAAAAGCTGGTACTGTTATTATCCCTTTTGACGTGGCAAGGACATTACTGACCACTGTGGAAGAAGAAAGCAGCAGTCCTGGCTGTCAGTGCTACATTTCAACTGTGAGATGATGGTCTGTATTTCCTTTTTAGCTCACCTTCTGTTGTTGCTCATCTTACTCTTAACAGTCAGGGTGTGAAGGTGGGTTAGTTATTCTTTCAGTTTTGGGGAACATTTGCTTTGTTTGGAGGATTAAGATGGTATTAGCTCATACTATTTGGCACAGAGTTTGTCCAAGGCCTGATAAGACATCGCCTGGGATGCAGCGTGTGTTTTGGGTTGCCATGTCTAAAATGGACTGATTTCAAGTGATGGAGGTTCAGTGAAGGTCTTCTGAGATGAACCAGGAAATGATGAGTCTGATATCTCAGGACCTCTCAAAGGAGAGCATTGGTTGTTCAAAATGACGTAGTGAAGGTGGAGAAAGGGCAAAGCTGTCTCATGGGGGCTGGACACAAAGAGAGAGTGTCAGAGTTGTGCAAAGGGCAGAGTAGGTACGTGGGCAGAAAGTTGGATAGAATAAATCTGGACCGGCAACTGGCTGGGGCGATTCCCAGCCAGCGGAGGCTGAAACTAATGCTGCTGAACTCCAGGAACAAAAAATCTTGTAAGGTGGTTTTATAACTAAGCAGTTATAAAAATAATAAAAAAAACCCCAAACAACAAAACCCAAGGGGTTTCATCAGATGCAGGGTAGGCTCTTCCTATCTTGCATCCCTGCCTGAAATTTCAGCAGCTTGTGGAGAGGCAGGGTCAATTGTCCCTTAATGTGACGTTGCATTGGGGTACTTCTGAGGGGTTTTCTGTACCAGCTGTTACACTGACAGTACCAGCGGCCGAGGGCAAGGCTTTGTTCTTGTCCCTGCTATAATGACCAGGTCTCCACTGCATAATGAATTGCATTAAATGTGTGACTGCATTAGCTTGATGTCTTTTCCTAGTACACTTGAGGGTGTGAGGATATTGGACAGCATTAGTGGGTCACAGTGGTGGCTTCAGTGCCAAGTTCAATGTGACCCAAGGTATTTTGTATTACACCAGAAACATACTGCATTCCACCCCTATTTTCTTTGCTTTTCACTGTATCGTTTGGAAGTTTGAACTGGTACAACTGCGCTATCATCAGACAGGCTGTCGTAACATTGCACTGAAAATGAAAACAAAATTCCTAGTTTCAAAAAAACTTAAACGTACAAAGAGAAAGAGAAGAAACTTGCAAGGCCAGTTGTTTTCCATTTTCAGCTCTCTGTTGCTCCAGTCTTTCAGTTACAGTCTACAAACCCACGCTGGCCTGCACATTGCAGGTGTAGGCTGTAAAAAGGGGGGAAAAAATCAGGGCAGGAGGGACCTGGGTCCTGTTTTTGTTTCATAATCAAAGTCCATGGCAGAGGTTAGACTACAGAAGTGCACAAATCAAAATCTTTTACGTTAACCTGAACTCCAGTGAATAACAGATTAAGTGCCAGGCTGAGCTTTAATGCTGCACTAAATCAAGCCATCAAAAGCCAGGAAATTCCTAAAGTTCAGATCCTTCTGCAGTTCTGCACAGGGTGCGTAGCATGGCTGAGTTATTGTATAGCTCACATTCAATTAAAGAAATTGTTTCTCCAATAGTAAAATACCAAACCATTATAATGGAATATGCTTATCATGTATCACAATGCTTCCTGCACTCTGCCTGCTCTCCGCATGTTTCTTTTCCAGATACTGCTTAATGACTAATAACACTTTCTGTGAATAGGAAAATTGGGTTTTGTCAAAGCCCCTTGAGTTGTAGGGAAACCTTTCATGGAACTGAGTGGCCAAATCTGAATTGTCCTGGAGGAATAGCAGTTCTGAAATCTCTGTGTATATTCTGCTCCCTTCCCATGTGAACTGTGCAGTTTTGCTGTCATGCCCCTATATATTTCTGTAGGCAGTGACCCCTGCCCCCAGGGCTTAACTCCAGGGTGCATAAACTTATGTAGATCCAAGACCATACCCAGGATTTCCCCCCACAAATTAGAGATAGTTTTGCTCTGCAATTAGCGCCGAATTGTTGCGATCTACTGTGCCAGTTTTCAGTAGGCATTTTGCCAGCCTGGGGAGCATGAGCTCATCAGCAAGCCCATAATTACTTCCCAGTTTGTATGTGATGACTTCCTTGAATGTCCTTTGGTTTTTTTGCCCCACTTTGCCTCAGGTTTTGCATTGTGGTTTTTAGTTGGAGTGCAGTGGTGTGTTTTTGCACATTCTTCCTTTAATAACCATTGTTTTGTAACCAAATCACAGGCTGATTAGTCTATCATAGTGGTTAAAGCTAGTTTAAAAAAATGTCTTAAGTTTTTAAATAAAAGACCTCTAGGACCTTTTGCATTCTGTGCTAATTATTACAAAACCTGAGCGGGAAAGAGGAGCGAACACAGGCTTTTTTAGAGATTAACAACTTTTCAGACATGTATAAGGGAGGCTACATACTAACAACAGAGTTCATGGCTGAAGAACCTGTGTGAATTCTCAGCTGCAAGGGAGAAAAAACTACTGATAACTGACAGAGGATACAGGTTCCCCTGGTTTTCCCTGTGTGTAACTAAGCTAATATACTCCTTCCTTTCATTCCTGTAGTACTCTGCCTCCATTTCCTCTATGGGAGGAGGAAAGGTTTTCTTGGGAGAAGAGTCTGACAGGAATTAAGAATGAGCGTCTCTTATTTCCTCTGTACTTCAATTAAGTGAAAGGATTTAATCCTAATCTGCCACGTGCTTCAGAAATAGATTTCTGATTGCTTGTCGGAAGGAGTAACTAATCGGAGAAGTGAGAAGATGATGGTATGATTACCTTGGATCGGATGGAACATCTTAAGGAATTAAAAGATAAAATTGCCCTTTCTTCTCAGCATAATCACGGTCTCTATTAGCAAAGCTGCAGTTTGGCTTTATCAGATCCTGTCTCTATGTTGATTGGATTCATTTCCTGTCCCTTTTGCAGAAGACTGAGCCGCTTGAGCCTGGCCTTTGGATTTTTGATTTCAAGGCAAAATTCCGTTCTTAAACCCCTTGGCTCATCTTTGCAGCATGGCCAGCGTTGTGGGGTCATGAGCCTGGGGCACCACATCTTGACCTGCCCTTGCCTCTGCCATGCCATCAGTTTGGCAGTGATGTTATGCTAGAGTAATGACTCTAGGAGATGAAGCTTTATTGCCTGAAAAATCTCATTTTCCTGGGGTGGGGAAGGTGCAGAAAAGCTGGGAAATATGAAGCGGATGCAACCAAATGCTTAGAAACAAGAGATGAAATAACTTTACGTAACTTAAAATAAAATCAATATCTTTAGGTGAGTAAAGGATTTCTGTAAGGCCTAATAAATGAATACCAGGGTTGGCACTGAAAGCTTTTTGCCTTTATTCTGTCTGCTTATTGTTGAAGTGAGTGCAAAGCTCCTCCAGCAATCAGTGGACCAAATTCTTCTCTAGCAGTTTGTTTCCAGGGAGGTGTCGGGCTTCAGGTATTGTTTTCAGCATTTACAGTGCCTGATGTTGAAGGCTTCTGCAAGCAGTAATGCTGTTTTCACTGGGAAATTTTGCATGGGTAGTGTGACACATGTGAGAGTGAATTGCTGGAACGGGCAGTTGTGGGTCTTACAGAGGCTAGGGGACCGAATCCAGAAATCTCTTCAAGGCTCTGTACTCTTTCTGAAATACAAAGCCAGAACATGGATAGAGAATTAAGTTCCTGCTTGAACATTTAACTCTCCTGAACATGCATGCAAAGGATGTGTGGAAACCAAAGTGCTGTTGGATCTTCCCCAGCTGCGCATTGTACAGCAGCATGTGGGATTATTTCTCTTTCCTATAGATGATGGGGATTTACCTTGCAGGCGTGAAATGCACTTTCCATTACTCCATATGGAGTCACTGTTATTATGTTGTCGGAGCAGCTGCAGACAGAATTCCTGGTCTTCCCAAGCTGTGTCTTTATTATTAATGCAAGAGTCTTTGTGCAGATTCAGCCACACCACCACACCTTATGATAGCCCTTGAGATGGCTGAAACTCTGCTTGGAGATGTGCTGCCATAGGGCTGCGTCCCATGTCCTGGTGTTCCTCGTCTTTAGTACGAACATGAGGAAAGCTGGCATAGTGTTTTGAATAACGGCACAAAGAATTACTTGTCAAAAGATTATCTTAGATGGGAGTGGCTAAAAACAGAAAGACTTCTATTGTGTAAACCTTTCCCTATCCAAATAGTTGTCTTTGACTCATGCAAATAATCAATGACTTCAAGATAATTTAAAAGGGAAAAAAAAAGGTGTTTTAGTGCTTCCCTGCATTGTCTTTGTTTATCATTAACCTTCTGTACAACATAACCTCAATTTCCTCAGTCTGATAACTAGATGCTGTTCTTTACCTTTTTGTAATTGGCCCTTGCCCTGAAAAGGTGTGCGCATGACTGACTGCAAACTTAAAATTTTATTTCTTGCATGTGGATTTCCAAATTCAGAAAATTAGAAACCTAAATTTTGGTTCTCACTTTTTTGTCTACATGTTTAATTTTAAGAAATAAGGAGCTAATTCTTCCCAAAATATTGCAGGTACCCAACTGTTACAGTAATGTTCAGATACAGCTGATCTAAATTCCAATTGGGTCTGCATTCAGAATGAAATCCTTGTGCCTTGCCTCAGGTTTTGTGTTGGGTAAACACTTCTTATGTCTAGATCCATCCAGAAGGAGCCACCAGGCGCAGGATGGGATTCAGGCTGACTCAATCTGGTATCTGGAAACCTGTTCCAGTGTCTTGCAGTTGTTTTGCTCAATATGTTGAGGTGAACAGATCCTTTGATGGGCGTGTACCCATGAAGGCTTTCTTCTGGGGAGTATGTTGAATCTTTGAGCCTGCTTTGTTATGTCCTTCTTGAATGGGATGGTATTCCACGTGGCAAGCCAGTACTCATGTGCCTTGTCGAGGGCAGGAGGGATGGATGATGCAAAGAACCTTGTGGCTAAGCTATATTGCCAAGACTGACAAAGGCTTTTGCTTCCAACCCTTGTGTTATTATTCCTCTACCACATTTGAGAAATAATTGAAGTCTAAGCACCTCCCAATTGTTTTTCTGTTTTACTGTGTGCTGTTCTGATGCCTGGCCAGCATTGTGGATACTTGTATGTCCATATCCATGTGTTGCTCCTGGTAAAAGATATTTTTTGGATGTACATCTGTACTTGGTTGAGAACTGTTCCCCTTTTTGATTCTGAGCCTGGGTGACTCAAATCCAGCTGTCCTCTTTTCTGATGGAAAAATGGAGAACAGAATATTTTGGCCATTTGAAGCAGGCTTTCATATTGTGCATTCTTGGGATGCTTTTCTTGATTGTGGGAACAGACAGAACCATTCATCCCAGTATGAAAAGATTGCAGGAAGAATCTAGCAGAGACCTAGAAAATCCTTTTAATCTGTGTCATCTTAGAAAAGGAAGAAAAACAAAATAAGCGGAGCTGGTGGCCCCGGAGTATCCACAGGGGCATATGTTGGTTTTTTCTTTTACTGTGTCTCTGGAGAAAGTCACATCTCCATGAAGTTATATGGGAAGGCAAAGCTTACAGCCTGTGCAGGTAATATAGGGAATAGGAAAGAGAAAATGTGTCATGTGTTTCTTAGGCCACATGCATCATCATATTTGCCTGTGTTCAGCATCTACTACTGGAAATGGAGAGATTTTGTTGGGTTTTTTTTTCTTTTTTTTTCATTCCAGAAAGGCTCTGTTAATAGAGCCTGTTGGGATGCTGAAGGTACAATGCAGGAGCTCAGAGCAGGTTGTTATCTCTAATGGAGCAGGGCAGAGCCCTGTGGAGATACTGGCCTATGTCCCAGGGCAAGGCTATTTGTGCAGCACAAAAGCTGCATCACTTGGTTGGGAGCTGACATGGGACTTGGATGGTTCAGAGCAGCATTGCTCTGGGTGGTGAAGATGACCTAATGGTGTAATTTGGAAGAGTTCCATGCTTGGCATTCAGCGCTTCCTAAAAATCTGCTCACATTTTGGTGTTGAAATAGGGGAGAAACTAGTGACAGAGAAGGAAGATCTATCCTTAGCAGCAGGCATAGACTTCTTTAAAAATGTTCCAGATGTATGTATGTTTGTTTTTTTGTTTTGTTTTTTTTTAATGTATTTATTTCTAACAAGCTGCATTTATAGTAAAATTGACTTAAGTTCATCCTCATTTACCTGTGTGGTAATGAGTGTGCAGGTATACACTAAGGCACTTGTCCCTGTTACCTGGCTTTAGTCAGTCTGCAGCTTGTGGAGATGGGAATGACCCTTCAGATAGGTGAGTTCCCCCCCATTTTCTGTGACCCGCTATGCAGCGAGCGTAGCTGGAGAGGGGGTATCTGACTGATGCAGGGTAGCACTTCAGAGGTTTTTGAATCTGTTGTGGAGTGTGGAGACCCCAATGAGTGTGGCTGTGAACTAGTAGTGATTGTATTTCAGGATAAAAGAAGCTATCTGTTTGGAGGGTAGCTTAATTAGCAGCCTGTGGAGTTCATTTGTTTTTCAGCATTAGTATGTTGAAGGCAAATGTGTTTGCATAAAGGTTTCTGGCAGGAATCTTTATGCAGTGGGAATGCACTTCCTCTTATTTCTCTCCCCCCGCATAAAAATAAAATCCAGTCATTCTGAGAATGAGCAGAATATCCCAACATCCTGTGATTTGTGTGGCCAGCTGATCTTCAGGGATAATGAGTAGCAGAGGGAGAATGAAATGAAGTTCCCTGTCTCTTCATAGATGGGCAACAAAATAGAGGAGCAGACTAAATTCAGTCTCCCTAAAGTTTATGTGGTTCTGGCTGTAAAATTAGGGATCTAGAGACTCCCTCTAACAAAGGCCTGAAAACACTGTAAAATATTTTTATTCTTTTGCACGCTTCCCTGCTTAATTTCTTCTCTACTACTATTTTATCCTTCCCATGTCCTTATATCCTCATTCCCCCATCCATATTCCTGGTTGTGGATTCAACCAACCATCATGTTTTATGTGGAAGAACCAGAATCCCCAGCTTGCTTAATTGCAAGTACAGCATCAAACCTTGCAACCAAAAGGTAGGACGGAGCGATGCGATGTGTGAATCTAGGAGTAAGGGCATATCGTGAAGAAAGCAAACCTGCAGGCTGAAGGTGATGGAGATGCGGCAAGCTCTCTTATTAGACCACATCACCTGCCACCAGAAGTGCTAGAAATTGAGTTGCTCTGTAAAATCAAAGCTAGCCCTGGGCAAAATGTGTCATGTGAGATGGGAGTGGGTGGGAGGGAGGGAGGGAGGTGTCTGATGGCTTGACAGATAGGAGGAGCCAGGCTGATCAATATTTCTCACCTCCAGATTCTGTTACTTGTCTCCCTCTTTTATGCTAAGTAGAGCTGGAAACTGCAGCCTCCAGTCTAACTCTGTGACAGCATCTGGTCCTTGCTGGCTGTGTTGCAGGAGGGCTGTTTTCTCTCTTCCTTAATAAGAACTGCTTGCTCTTATCCATTGTTCCTTTTGCTGGTGATGTGATCTGAGCATCCCACTCCTTGTGAACAGCCCTGACTTGTGTGTAAGCTAAATACTCCCCAGTTGGTGCTGTCTGCAGGTGTCTGAAGCCACCCCAGGTGTTGAACACCCTTTGTGGGGTACGTGGGGAAGAGACAAGGCTTGATCCTTTGGGTTTTCACTCGGACACCCTCCCCAAGCTGTCTCTGCCAATCCTGCCTTTCCTTGTCTCTAAACCGGTGTGGGACAACTGACTCTTACTGTTGAAACAGTCTTTGGTGTCTCAGATATTCTTCAGGAATACAGCTTTGGAATTCTCCTTGTGGTTTTTCCTCCCCTGTGTCTGCTTGCAGCTTTCCCTGGAGCCCTGCCAGCTCTCCCCTCACTGACCCAGCCTGTGTTGAAATCCTTACTCATGCCTTAATCACTTCCCGATCCCGCTATTGCAATCCCCCCTTCCCCCACCCCGCCTAGCAGCATCTGCAAATCTTTGCTACATTAATTCTCAGGGGGGCTGCCTGCAGCAGGCTGCCTCCTTCCTTGGCCCAGGAAGTAGGTCTGGGTGTCCCCCGGCTTCTGGCTGCTCCTTGGTTTGCTCTCCTTGCAATTCCCTTTGCAGTTATATCCGAGTTGTCCCTGGCTCGTTCTGCTGCCACCTTCTTCCTTCTGCATCCCAGCCTGCTCAGCCAGCCAGCCTTAGCTTCCTTTGGGCTGATGGTCTCAATATTTTGATTATTTTTCTTTATCCATTAGGAATGTTTTTGCGTATTTTTTTTTAAGCAACTTAGTAATTTCCTTTGTTTTTCTTTTCTTTGGCATAAAACTTTTTGCTTGAGTTGTGTGCTTGTTAATGCAACATCCTTGCAAGGAATTTGGAGGTTTTATTCTGTTTGCCTGCCGGGAAGGGTGATGTGACTTCACTAATAAATAGTTGGTAGAGTCATGCTTACGTTTCAGAAAGTTGGGTTGTTTGGTTTTTTTTCAGTCTTGCTGGAAATCCATGGGGTCGGATGCCCTTTTTCTGTAACAAGGTTTTGGATTTGCTTTTAAAGGAGAGGAGCTAAAAGCCCCATCTTGGACACTGGCTTCTTCTTTCCTTCTCCTGTCAATTTTCAGAGGCTGCCTTGAAGTCTTGTGAAAATGGGGGCCGTGCCCCGAAGGTGTTGTGCTGAGGGTTGTTAGTGTGCCTTTGGTAAGGGCTCTGACAGCAGAACTGGGTCCTGGCTGATGCGTGAACTGAGGCTTTAGAATTTAAAAGCAGTTAACAGTTTCAGTCACTCAAATCCCAAACTGAATTTATGTTCTTGTTGAGTGGTTCTTGGAGATTTCAGCTTTGGTCCAGGACTCCAGGTTTAAAGTGAGACTGTGAGATTGAAGAAAAGGATATAACATTGAGATGGGAGATGAAGAAAATGATCACCCTTGTTTTACAGGAGAAGAAATGAAAGATCCTGACTCTTCTAGGGATGTGAGGAGGGAGCTGGGTACTGCTTTCTGGGGAGCCTGTTCAGTGCTTTCCCACCCGTTCTCAATCTGATTTCCTTGTGCTGTTATCTCCCAGGTCCGTGACAATGGAAGATGAGGTCTATCATCCAGAAGCCTGAACGGTGATACCAGGACAACCCTTCGAGACACTGGCAACACAAGCCTGAGATACAGGAGGCAGCAAACATGCTGAAGCCAAGTGGACTTAAAATCCCCGGCAGGGCTGGGAAGCACTCCAGCCCAGTGGGACGGGCATCAGGGACCACTGCAGCTGCTGTTACCACTGGTTCAAAAGAAGGTAAGGACTTGATCTGGCAGAGGCATGAGCTGACCCAGGTGATTACCAGGCTTAAAGGCAAAGGCCTAAAGGTGCCAGTGTTCAGCAGGATGTGAAATTCCTCATCTGTACCTAGACTGATTGTGAGCATGGATCAAAACAAGTGCAGTGGGGTGAGTAAGCAGCCTCCCTCTTCCAAGTAATGCACAAAACAGGCAGGTTGTGGAGTGGGTGGGAGGCAGATGGATCCACTGGTGTTTAGAGCGAATAGAGGGAGATGCTGCCTCCTGTCTTGCTTGTTTGCATGTGTGTACTCTACAGATGGTAACATTTGAAGAGCTGGTCATAACTGGGCAGATGAGAACCTCACCCATGACTTTCTTAGACATTGTCCTATAGCCATTGCTTCTGGCCTGTGATAACACAACAGTAAGAACCAGGCACTTAAGGTGATTTCTCCTCTGCTGGTTGCCTTGAATTAGTGCCTTTGAACAGAATAATTTGAAACAATGGTGTTTGAATAATGACTTATCTAGACATCCTTGTACATGCTTTGCTGTCTGTTGATCTATATCCAGTGTATAAATAAGCCATACAGACTGCCTTTATGCAGTATAATAAACACTTCAAAAGTGATTGAGATGTGTTTTGCTTAAGACTCATTCTGGCTTCTTTGATTGCTGGGTATTTTTTTTAATTAGAAATAATTTAGCAAATATTAAAGGTGCAAGTTTTGCATGTAATGCATTTTATTTCACTGTGTTACAAAAGGCTTTCTGCTTGGTTCTGGGGAAAAGCATCAGGGTTATGTATGTCCGATCAATTGCTTGTATGTTCAGTATGTTACGCTTCCATTTGAAAATGTCACTTGTTGCTTTTTGAGATTTGTCAGCCTTTTGTCCCATAATAGTTCAGGCCACTGCCCACATGCCTGGTTAGTTTGCTATATATCTCAGTCCAAAAAATACATAGCATTTGGCAGAAGCAGGAAAGCTTTGACCTTTCAGCCAACATTTTTAGTATAAGGGATAATATTGGACAAAATATCCTTTAGCATGCTAGGATAAATTAGTCTATGATAATGACATTGTAAAAATGAGGGTCACCAGGCAATGTTCTCTCTTGTCAGAGTAATGCGGAAGTGTTAGTTATTTAAACAAAACAAACAAAAAACCCCCCCATCTCTGAAGTTTCTGTTGTGTTGGGGCATGTGACCTTGTCCCATGAACACCCTCCACAGGACTTCCATGCAAAGACCCTGCTTGCTGCTGAGCGACCCTGGCTCTGCTCCATTATTACACATCAGCAGCCCTGCTTTGCTCATGGATTTTTTCAACTGAGCTTTCTCTTCTTTCAGTGACTGATAGCGTATATATCATCTCTCCCACTCAGTAAATTCTTTCCTTGAACAGTATTGTAAAAATCATGGTCTTAACTTGGTATTTTGCACATGTGCAAGGTCTTGTTTGAGGGGCCAGTCACTGCATGAGATCATGGGCTGAGTTCCAGGTCCTTTGGTGTAATACAGTATTGTAGAGAGTGGAGCAGCACTGCTTTTCCTTGGCTGAGGACTTGGCCTTAGATGTAGAGATTTTTTTGAATTGCACTTTTCTGTGTTTCAGTGGGTTTTAATATTAGAAAGACTAATTTCTGTATTTAGTATCCAAATCAAAGATATTGAAACATCCTTATATCTGTTTGCTAGAGAGAAGCGCAAACTGACAAAGGAAATTCTTAGGATAAGGTTTCCAGGTTTGGCTGTTTATTTTGAAGTTATTCCCCAGACCCGTTTCTGTATTTCCCCCTTGTTTCTCCTCGCACCTAGCTGTGATTGAGAAATGGAGGACTCCAGTGAAGTAACTAATAGCTACCAGTTGTGAATCTCTCAGGGTTCTTCGCGCTGGATTTTTAATTGCAGTGTGGCATGGAGTTACTTTCAGTTGATTTTATCACTTTTAAAACAACACCAAAATGAAGGAAAAGATCCGAGGCCTGTCTTCCCCTTGGAGGCTTTGCACAGAGGTGTCTTGGCAAACACAGTTGGCGTGTGTGTTGCAGTATGAAAGAGTTAGTCAGCGTGGATAGGCAGCGCAGATAGGCAGCACTGGGGTCCGATGCAGCCTTCCAGCTGAATGCGGTGCTTGTTTGCTGGAGCTTCTTTGTGCCTTGTTCAGCCACAGCCATTTGTCACTGTGATAGATGTGCAGCAACGCCGGCCGAGCGTGGGCAGAATCTGCACCAAACTGAGTGTGACCTTTGCCTGAGTAGTTCTAAAATGAGCTTTATTCCTGGACAAATGAGTGTATGGAGAAGGGGAGAAGTCTCGGAGTGGTGGGTTGGTACTGTGCAGCCTGCTGCTCCTCTACCTGTCAGGGTGGTGCAGGGGGGCTTTCAGGAGTTATGGAGCTGCTGGAGCAATCACAGCACCCAGCTGGTCCTACCTGGAAGGTGAGAACAGAGCACGACAGGGCTGCTCACCCAGTGTATGTGAGGTGGATAACTGCAGTAGGGCTTGTAGCATCATCTTTGGTGTCATCCCTTGTGCCATCTTGCTCTGTGTCCTGCCCAAGAGCTACCACTGTGTCTGCGCAGGGCCTGTACCTGCTGTTCTTCCTGGCAATCTCTCCAAAGGCCTGGCCAGGCCCTCGCTGCCTCCTGCTCCTCTCCTTTCCAAGGGTAATTTGAAGTGGTGAGCAAAGCGTGCATCCCAAAATCCTATTGACTCGGCTATGCGCCCTTCTCTGAGAGTGGCAGTGTCTGTGCTGGCTGTGGGGCCTGGCTGCAGCGCAATCATGAGTTTCAGCCTTTGGTGGGGAGAAACTCCAAGAGAATATTCTTTTCTTTCTGTCAGAGTGGTTTAATTCTATTTCAGAGCCAAGTGTCCACATTACTAAAATAGTAACCACAGCAGGCACTGACATAAACTTTGAGGATGCCTGCAGGCAGAGTATGTGGTGGTAGATGGCTGTGGAACTGGATTTCATTACCTTTCCTGGGATTGATCAGGACTGGGCCACAGGAGGGTGATGGAGCTTTGCTCCATCCTCACATTCTTCTGTCTTGCTAACCTGTCACTTGCCCTGTGGCCTTTAAGTGCATCACTGCTGTTAATTCATGGCAGTACTGATAACCCAGCTTTATCAAGAGGAAATAACAGCCCTCAGACTGGCATGTAGTTAGGTCTGGTACTGTGCAGTCAGCGCTGAGCGCTTTCCCCAGTGTCATGGCATTTGGAGCCTTTCTAATGTACAGAGGGACCATGGCTGAGATGGAGAGGCTGAAAACCATTTTCTTCTGTATGTTTAATGTTAATATTTCAGAAGGCTTTTTCTGCTTCCCTCTTCTGTCACTGTCCAAGAAAGTGCCTTTGTGGTACATTGGGTGTCTGCTGGGAAGTAAAGATCCTCTAAAGATACCAAGCTTTACATCGGGTCTTAAAAAGTTGCATGAAGGAGGCTATGTGCAAGGCATTTGAGAAGCCCAGCAGAAACCATGAGCTCCGCTTTGTGCCATCTTTGAACATTTGCATGAGCTCTGTGCACTGAGGGTGCTTCCTGGGAGACTGTCAGGGTTTGCCTGATTCCAGGGGGATCTGATTGTACTGGAGTTTTCTGAACTTATGTCTTGCCTCCACACTTAACCTGCCTCTTGCCAGAAATGCCGAAAGAGACTTTGCCATTTTTTTTTTAAAATGCATTTGGTGATCCACTTGATCCCTGAAGCTTGATGGAAGAAAACCAGTGTGGCTTAGATTACAAAATACAGAGCTCTGCAACATTGATCTCTATGAATTTGCTACCTTGGGGGAAGACAGAAATTTCAAAAGCTTGAGGTATAGTTGCAAAAGTAAACCATAAATCTAATCAAGTGCAGAATTAAACTGGAACAACGTACAGTCTGTTGGCTGACTGTCTCTTGGCTCTGGTAGCCTGGGACTGGCTCAGAAAGACCCCACATCAAGGTTACATCTGGAAGACTGGGTGTCAAAAGAAGGTGCTTGTTCTCCAGTTGTACCTGAGAGTTGTCAGAGCCATGAGATGCAAATAAATTTTTAAAAGCTTCATACTTTCTTCCTCCTACCTTAAGCTCAGACCATAAGTTGATCGGCCTTGTCTGCAAAAGTACAAGTAGATCTACTTCCCATTTTTCTTAGTCTGGAATACACAAAGATGCTTTTGATTTCTTCTTTCTCTTTTCCCCAGCACTCTGTTCATATTCTGTTGTAGAAAGTCAAGTGTCTTTCATCCATCTCTTGACTCTTTTTTTGTTTCCCAGGCAGTGGAGACGTACCCTGTTAAACATTTCCATGTACTCTTGACAACTCACATCTTACATAACAGAACAGAGGACTGATGCAAATGTAAGATGCTGTGTGTGCGTGCATATATAATTTCATAGTTCATAGATGTAGGTTTCTATAGAGACCAAATATGATGTAGACCTATCATAGCACATGTGACAAGCTGGCTCAGTATGTCAGAGCTACTTTTCCTGAAAACTTACTCGGAGCCCCTGTTTCCTACCAGCTCATGGAGTGTCCTTTTTGAACTTTCCTAGAGCGGAGAGTTATTTGGTCTCCTATCTGAGCCGGCAGTTCCAAAGACCTATGAGGTATAAGGGCTTTTTGTGGTGGTATTCTGGGTTAGGTGCATTGGCTTCTTGTGGATGGAGGTGCCTTTTTTTTTTTCTTTTTTTTTATTGTGAAAGAGAGCTGAAATGAGTCACTTCCACTGAAAGTCAGTGGAGGACTGGCACCTGACATGGATTCTTGGAAAACGTTAACCTTAATGAGTGGTCTCCACATCAGCTATCCCACTCCCTCCTCTCCCATAAAGCTGGAACAGTGGAAAAAATTTCTGCTGCTTTGTGGGAACTATTTTCCTTAAAAATAGACTGAAAATTCATCTCTAGCTGTCTCAGGAGAGGATTTCCCACAAATGCATTGGCTTATTTCCCATGCTGCAAGTGAAGAAAGTTACTGCTCTCAACCCCATGCACAAGAGAGGTTTCTGTGCAAGAGGTGTGGGTCACTAGCAAAGGGCTCAATATAATGTTTGGAACTCTTGTTACTTACAAAGCTCGTATGTCTTGGTTTCTTTGTGATTCTCCTCCTGGAAAAGCCTGCTTTTGCCTGGAGTTGCAAGATGGAGAGAGAATGGAAGCTGTGATGAATGGGTCCACACGGCCCTCCCAGCTGGTGGAACAGGTGAAAGCCACTGGGAAGGGAAGCGTTCACATTTCAGGCTGTTTTTTTGTCTGCTCAGAGCAGCATTAGAGTAACTTGGTTAGAGGAGAAAGTTTTGGTTTTCATACTGCATTTTGCTGTCAGCTAGCTCTGGTGTTCATTTACAGTGTTTTTTATGGTTCTTAAATCTCTTCAATTAAAGAATTCTGGCAAAAGGAGGAGGGAAAAAAGGAAAATTAGTATTTGCAGATGGAGTGGGGCAACACTGGGGCTTCAGCACTGGAGGCAAAAAAGCCCAAACCTGTTAACACTTTCTGTGAGACTTAAATGCATCCAGTCTGACTCCAGTCTCGATCTTGAATTTTACAGATGGATCCCATCTTTCTGAATGGGCAGATGCAAGTATCTGTGACCTGAATATCATATTTAGGCATGGCTATGAGTACTAAAACTGCTTTTCAGTGGGTGCTGAGTTTTATTGCCAAAAACTATATTTTGACAGCTAAACTATACAGCATTGCCAGGAGCCTGGGAATGCCTTCTCATTTTCATGTAAGTGTACATACATTATTTCTGATGAAAAATAAATGCACAGGACTATTAATATCTGCTGGCATAATATCTGCCTTTGCAAGCACTGTATGAGACTTTTGTTCACTAAAAATAAAAGCAAAGTGGACTGGAGCGCTCACAGGGCTATTAAAGAGCACTAGATGACTGGCTCCATAGAGTAATTAAACTAAGTATGTTGTAATGAGGGTTTTATAAGCTTGAGCTGTGCTAGTTTTTGGGGTAGTTAGTTGCGCTTGGTTTCTGGTTGCTAATCAGCTGAGGCTGGTTTCATCCCCAGGGGATGATTACTGCTGTGCTGAGGGGATGAGCTTCATGTTGTTCATGCAGCAGCTGGGACGTGTTTGCTGAGTGCAGTTGCTGAGTTTGCATTAGGTGGGATGCGTGATCAGAGCTGTCACTCCAACCTGAATGTGATCAGTCACTCCTAGCACCAGCAGATAAGGAGAAGAGGCCAACAGAGAGTTGGACAGACTCCATGGGTTACCTCCCAGGTGCCTCTTTGCAATTAACAGAGGTTTCCTTTGCAAATGGTGTGGTGTGATCTTCTTATCAGGGTTGAATCTGGTTTTGAGTCTTCTGTTCGGGGGGGGGGGTGGGGGGGAGCGAGTTATTTTTTTTCTGATTTGTTTTCTAGAAATGCAGGTCTCGTCTGAGGGCTGCTTCTAGTTTTAGACTCAGCAATTGTGTGTGGCTAAGTCTCTGCATATACCTTGGCCCCATCATTAATGAACTATACCTGCATGAATTCTGCTGGAGGAGTCTAAATCTCACCACTGCCTTAGCTCCTCTATGAGATTAGTGCCTTCCTCAGTGGAAAATCATTCCATTTATTTATCTGCAGCAAGGTTAGCAGCAACATCTTGGTAAATTAACTTGAAAATCAGTTGTTTGCCCCTCAAGTTTCTCAGGATTATGTTGGAGTAAATTGACTGGATGCATAGCAATAAGAAGTAATTTCTGTTGCCTCTAGGATTATTTTGCAGTAAAATAGGAGGGAAGGTGTCCTTAATGAGGAATTTGTGCCTCGATAATAAGAGGGAGCTTCGGCAGGTTATTCTCAAGTAATCATTGATGGTTTGGCAGTGTCTTACCACAGGCTTTTTTGCAAAGCTGCAAGAAAGAGTGCTGAGGCTATCTGGTTTTGTATCAATCTATTAATTCTCATTCCCAAATAAATATGAAAGACACTGAACTACTGTTTTGTATGAAACAAAAGAAATGGGATTGTAGTGTCCGGAGCAGCTGATTGACTGGCACAGACACAGGGAGCTAATTCTTGTCTATTCAAAGGCTTTGTGGCTCTTGATTAATATTAACTTGGGGTGTTGTGCACTGGCAAATTGGGAGAATAGACCCCACATCATGGGGCCCGAGGCTGCTATTATTTGTAGTGAGCATTTGTTTTTGCTGGTTTTGCTTCGGGCCTCATGGAGCGATTGGTATTGTCAGTTCTTTGTGAGCACCATCCTCAATTAATCCACGCTGCAAGTGTGAATGGATATTCCTTGAGTGAGATTAGTGATTGTTGCTGGAAATGGGTCATTGGTGTCTTCGAAGTTTGATGAAGTCTTGCTTTATCATAATGGGTCTGCTTACACAGCATCTTCAGTTTCTAGGGGAATTGGGAGGACAAGGTGCCAACCCGCATGGCTTAAGATCAAATGCTTCTGATCACCTCAGTATCAGCAGATTATTTGTCAGTTGGTCGTAAGAGCTACAGTATCCACATACACACAGTCATCTGTTTGAGAAATTATCAGATACCTAAAGAAAACAAGAGTGTGTTTTCAAGGGCTGAACAGAAAAAACTGCTAATGAGAGTCGCTGGTTTAAGATTGATGTGCAGTGCAAATGGGGGAGCAGGGCTGGGAGGGCAACGTGGTGGTGGATGGTCAGTGCAGCTGAGGTGTGGGAACTGCAGCAAGCACCGGAGAAGCTTTGCTGAGTGATTGTTAGAAGCTGAGTGTGTGTGTTCATTTTTACTGTGGGGTGAGTGAAAGGCCCTGCACGTAGGTCACATCACTCCATACAAATCTACTTGGTTGTGGAGAGTGATGCTCTTGTGAGATGCTGCGTATTTGCTTCTAATCCTCACTGCATATCCAGAAGCCAAATGCTTTCTGGCATGGTTGTGGACCAACCATTTGACTGTTTGCATAGGGCTTGTATTCAGCTCACAAGTCCCTTTCATGAGCCACTCTATCTGCCATCCTGCAGTCTGAAATATGTTTTGTACTGGAGTTTCTAGGCAGGGGTTGGAGGTGCTGGTTCCCCTCTTGAAAAGGGAAAGGACCTTTGGCAGTGTTCCTCTCCCAAGAAGTCGTTTGATGCATTCCAGGCAATATAGAAGGGCATTGAATCAATCTTGATTTAATCAGCTTTACAGGTGACATCTAGAGACAAATGAGAGTCTGATTTTAATTGTCTTAATCATTAGATGCTTTTAGAAGGATTTGATACAGTTAATCCTTAATATTCAGTGCACTCATTGTAGAACGAGACGTGAGCACACGCTGGAGGCATATGGAGGTCAGACGCCCTCCTGCTCTCTGTCTGTAGCTCCTTGCAGAACAGCAGGGAAAGAAAATCTGCTTCCCACAGATGTTCAGCTAATGGTGGTTTGGATATAATGAACCAAATCCTATTCAGCTGGGCTGGTGTAAGCCTGCAGTAACATTGGTATGCTTGTGGTTACACCCATTGGAGTAAGGGTGCAGCTTCGGGGCAGAATCTGCTCCCGCATGTTCTACTGCGAACAACTGAACTAATCCTACAAGAGCGGATTAATCATTAGAGGCCTGAGCCAATATTCATTGAAATCAAAGGAAAGATTCCCTTTGGCATAGATGTATTTGGGATGAGAATCCATAGGATTACAGTGGCATCAGGCTCTTGCTACATAGTACTGGCAATTGGTGGGATCTAACCATCACACACTGGCCCTGCATGAGCATCCTTCTTGCAAGCAGTTAAATAGGTCAAGTGGTCTCCACAAAAGCCTTAAAATATTTAGAATATGGAAAACTTCCCCTCTTTTGGGTTCAGTGGGATATTTGCTTATTTTTTTAATAAAGGTGCTAGAAAGTAATGTCCCCTTAAAGAAAGAAATTGATTTTTATGCGGTAGTGAGGTCTGAGGTCTGTAAGAAAACTCCACATATCGCAATACTCACTATAAAATAATAAGAGTTGTCAAAATTGGACTTAAGCAACCCCATTCAGAACACAGTTAATGGTCTCTCTACTACCAAATGTGATCATTTCGGCAATGTTTTTTTCCAGCACAGTAAATAGGTATCCTGTGTGCTACGTCTGGGTCATCGATGGCCTGGAGGATGCAGCAGAGTGCTTTATTCGCATGGTTTTGTTTACAGAATTCTTTGTGAGAAAGGAAATATTTGTGCCTGGGGATTTTAAATGGTTGCAGAGGAAGGCAGCGATGAACTTTGCCATAAGTACCTCTTAAAAACCAAATCTACATCAAGAATTCAGGAATTAGGTGATCTAGCACACTGCCAGTGCTCTGATTTTCAGGGCAGTGTTACTCAGGAGTTAACTGCTGCTACAGGAGTGTTTCCAAGCTGCTTTATGAATTCCTACCAAGCACGAGCTGTAAGTCCTTCTCACTTTCTGTAACTATAAGCCTGCTATGCACATGTGAAACCTCTCTGTTTAGACACTCTGAATGCTTCACCACCACCTGCGAAGCCTGGGGCTGTGAGGTAGGTCATTATTATTGGTGGTTTATACACAAGACAATTAGGTCTTGCTCCATGTCATCCTGTGTGTCAAGAGGTGAAAGTGGAACAGTTATCCTGGCCAGCAGGTTTTTCTGGCCTTTTGCCCTCCTGGTTCTGGCACCAGGAGCAGCAGCTTCCCTCTGACGCTGCTTCCCGTAGTCCTTTTCATTGACAAAAGTGCTGTCTCTGTAAACACTAGTGCGTTTGTAATTTGGCTGAGGGTACGCAGTCATTGAACATATAGGGCAAGTGTCTCAGTCCTGTGCTTGGGTTGTGCTTGTCTTATTTCACACTTGAACCTGTACAGTTGTTTAAGATTAGCATCCCTGAGGATGACAGGAGCCTTATGTATTGCTGTATAATTTATTTCACATAATTGCTTATTGCAGATTATTGTATCTGGAGGTATTTGCTCAAAAAAACCTGCCAGAATTTAGAAGTCTGCCAGAATGAAGACTTTGCACAAACAATTTCAGATAAGGATGGTATGATGTTGAGAAAATCCTGACCTGTAAAAAGGAGGTGGGAACATCATCCTGACTGACTGACTGCTGTCCTGGCCAGATGTGCTCAGAGGAGAAAAACATAAAAATGATCATCTAACAAAGTTTTGATGAAGTGGCATGAGAGAGGGATAGTTCACATGTGAGTCTTTCAAACCAGTGAGATGTGCTGGGACTGGGAGCGTACTGTGTGTTCAAGGGTAGAGAGGGTGCCTGGTGGGACCATGTGCTGAGACTTTTGTACAACTCAACTAGTCATCTCCCACAGCTTTGTCCATGATTTCTCGCTTCACATTATGGATTTCACCACCACCATCGCTTCTCACTTCACCCACCATCACCCTGGAAGGGTATAATGTATCATTTCTGGTGATCACTGAGACTAAGAGCTGTTGGGTTTGAGATGCCTGCTGTGGGTTTCTATGTTCATATCGTAGTTCACATGGTTTTTTAGGGTCAGGTCTGGATCATGATCATGGTTTTTCCTCAAAAAACAAAACAAACAAAAAAACCTTTAGACATCCACTGCAAATAAGTGATTTGGATTTTCTGCAAATAGTGTCTGTTCATGTACAGCTCATGGCCTTTTCAATTGGATACTTAACTTTTTAAGCCAGATATTTGGAATAAAGTAGATGACTCAGTGTTAATCTGCTCTGAAATATCCTTTTTATTAGATTAGGCAAAACTAAAACAGCCCAACAAGCTGCATTCTGCATAGTGTGGATCTGTGTACAATCAGTCTACTGTATGACCTTCGCAGGAGATGTGTAGCCTGTGTGATCTGCGCATGGATGTATGGCTGAACAAATAAATGGCTGATGAATTAATGAATCACAGCTGTGTTTCAGCACAGTGCAGCCCTAGGGTTGGGCACAAGTTTGGCAATTAAGAGATGTTGGTCTTTACCTCTCCTACAGTTCCCCTGGGATCTTGGGGATGCTGCTTATGGCCCCCAAAGTGTCCCTCTTTCAGGCAAGTCGGATGGATGATTTGTAGGGGTGATATAATTGTATTGATATCATGTTTATATGACAAGGGAGAAAACATACAAACAAGACAGAAAGCATGATGCTTGCCTTTCTGCTGATACCATCCCAGCAGTTCAATTAACAGTGGCTTAACTCTGCTGTCTTCCAGGATGGCTGGTTACACTGAAAACAAGCCTCTCAGCATGCTGATAAGGAGCTAACCAAGCGTCCTTCTTTGTTATTACATGTCCAGTGTTAAATTTTTGTACTTTTTTTCCTTGAGAACAGAACGTGAGAAAGTGCCTTTCACAGCTGCAGGCTGGGAGCTTTTGCAAAGAGCAATCACCCTGAAGATTAGCCCAACTCCTGCCAGAGGGAAGCAGAGCAAATTAATATTGGAAACTTGGATAAAAACTTGTGCTTGTACCTAGGAAATGTTTTTGAGGTTCAGCAGGCAGAAATAAGAAGTTGTTGTCAATAAGAGGAAAAGCTAGGGAGGATCTTACTGATGTGGTTTATTGCTACATATCTAGCTCTGCACACAGGGAAGACCTCTGGGTGCCAGCAGAGCACTCACTGCCTGAGCTTGCACCTTCTAGCTGCACCCCTGGCTTCAATTAAAGGATGCTTTAAGCTTGAGCTGTGGACACATAGGCCTCCAAAGTGCTGCTGGTCGCAAGCTGACGGTGCAGCAGGAGCACAGGTATGAGTGGCATGGCTCCTCAGCTGTCATGGCAAAATGTGGTGCTACAGTAGAGCTAATCTGGTTTGAATGGGGTAACCGGATCATCTGGGTGCTGGAAGGATGTAAGAGAGGTTTATAATGCTGCTTACGTAGCTGGAGTAAGTACTATGCCCAAAGGCAGTCTATGCCAAAGTCAGAGTCGAACTAGGTGCTCTCCTGGTCATTTAACCTTTCTTTCCCCTGGATTGTTGGAGGTACGGCTACTCTGCTTGTGCATGGCTGCTTAGGTTACCTCCCATGAGTAAACATGCTGAGTTATGCACACACAGCAACTTCTGCATCACGTTCCCTGTACAGGCTGTTGTTCTTGGAGCTGCTGACCCACTGGTCTGGCTCCAGTCTGATCATAAAGTAATAATTACTCTTTTGATAGACCAAGCCAGGCTATTTCTTGGTAACTTCTCTTCTACGTTTTATTGGTAGTGAGCTAATTCCATCATTTCTGAGTGAATAAGTCAATGGCCTTTCTGTGTGCACCTGCTTGAGCAATGTGCTGCTTGGCTGCTCATCTCTTTCAGTTAGTGCTGTAGCTGGTTAGGAATGGCACCAGAGTCCATCTGAGTGGGTTTTATGTGAGAATGATGCCTGATCAAAAATCCTACACTTAAAAAGGCTATGAAACTTCAAAACCCTGCTGCTTGAGTGCCTTTCTGATGGAGAGAGAAAGCACTATGCTTTGCTTGGCTGCTCTTTACAATGTTTGGTACTTAAGATAAATTTCTCCAGTTCAGAAGGTGTCCTGAGACTGCTTCTCTCTCTGTGCTAGTGCCAGTGCTCTGCCTGGGAAATCATTTATAAATGTCTCATTAAAGACCTGTGTCTGCCTCCTTTTCTTTCTTTTTGTCATCGGATCAGCTCACTGAGAGCAGCTGTCTTCACTTCCGTAATAGCAGCCTCGAAACCAACGCTTGTGCCTTACAAATTCCCACAACCTCAGAAACTGTGGACAACTGTGCATGTATGTATGTGTCGGGGTTTGCAGACATGGTGGGTTTAGACTGAGCTCATTCCCAAGCTTTTTTGTGGTGCTTTGAAAATAAAAGAATCTAAGAAGTTAGCTTTGTGCTAGGTTTATAAAGAAGCTGAACATATGGTGTGACTACAGCTCTGCAACTGGAGAGCCAGAGATTTTGTGAGTGCGTGCTGGTGATTCCAGGGAAGGCTGTGTTACGTGGTACATCGCTTGGGCTGCTAGAAGGAAGGAAGCTCACCATCGAGGCAGGAGCCTTCCTAGTAAGTCTGTTTTCCCCAGCTGGCATTCTGGCTCTCAGGGCTGTCAGGGCTACCCCAGGTTGCTTTCTAATGCTCCTTTCTGTCCTTAAGTCTTCCAGCAGTTGCAATGGTCTGGGCGAGGCAACCCAGTTCGGATGTGGGGCTTGGGGGGAAAGGACATACTGAATCTTTACAGCTAAAGGCTTGTTTACATGGAAAATTATTTCCTCTAGCTAGCATAAGCTATGGTGAATCAAGTGAATATAATACTTCCAAGTGGTTGAAGTGATTTTATTATTTATTTACGGAAGAATTAAGCCTGTATTATTCTGTAACATACCAGATATTACATTAGCATGGTCCTAGTTTTTCAAATGTGTCTGTGGCTTATTTCTAGAGGCAGGGGGTAGCACAAGCTGGGGAGGAAGGCATATGGGTGCTCTGTTCTTTTTGTCGCACTTGAAACATGCTTAAAATTGTGAGATTTATATTTTCATTATTTTCTGTGAAAACAGGGTGTTGCCTCAGAGGTGGGATAGATGGGCCCTGTGTTCAGGCTGGAAAATGCTGGATAGGGTGTTGAAACATGAATGTTGGAAGAATATACTGACGGTGTTAAAAATAATAACTATGTAAAAATTAAGACTGTAATCTTGAGATTAATAGGTCCACCATATGCTGCAAGTTAATTATTGCTCAGTGAAAGAAACTTTGTGCATTTTCTACTAGTCACTTCCCTCTCTAGTGCCCTGTGCTGCCAAAACCTATCTGCTTTGCATATTTTGTTGAATGCCATTATTTGAAAAACTTGAAATCCTCACACAATAACAAACATAACTTTGCTGTTTGTTTCTTTTAAGAATTGTAGTGGATCTGATCTAGTGTAGCAGGCAAACCCCAGGGTCCTCCATCCCTCCCGTCTCCAGCGGGCACCAAGAATGCACGTCTCGCCTGTGGCAGAGCAGATTTCGTACCAGTCAGCCTCCTGAATGAGACCTTTATAAGAAGGCCTTTGTTCTGTATGTCTGTTTGAGGTTCAGTGCCCTTCCCAGCTGCCCTTGTGAAGACAAATATCTGCCTCAATGGGCATCTCCTTGCAGTCAGTGCAAAGCAACTTTGCATTGGTCCTCATTCGATTTTGCTTGCTCATTCATAGTTCTTGTTCACTTTCTTATTGTCCTCTTTTCCTTCCTCCTCATCGCAAGTTTCTTTCTAGGTATGTCTCCTCTCTTTAAAGGAGCTGGAGCCAGTGATGCTGAAGTTGCAATGGATTGTAATATCCACGCCAGGGGGGTTATTCCAGGGAACAGCAGGGGCAATAGATTTCCAGGGTGGCAGATGCAGAGCTTGTCTCCATGCCAGATCACAGCCCCAACTTTTCAGCTTTGAACTTGCAGAGCTTTCAGTTGTTGTTTCCAAGTCAGCCATAAATCTCTTGGGCTGCTTCCTCCCACAATGTGCTGCCAGGCATTTGGCTATTGCCTGCAAAGCATTGCTTTCTCTTGCAGTCACCTCTTCCCTCTCTATTTCTGCCTTATCCTGCAGCTTGGAAGGGCTGTGATAAATCTTGCGGGAAACAGCTGCTTCATTGCTGTGCTCGATGATTTGAATTTGGGTATGGCAGAGTGGGCTGGCTTTCACTTGATTGCCAACAGCGTCATGTTTATGTAATCCAAGCTGCTTTGAGAAGCTCCAGTCACTGTGTAGGAACCTCGAAATTACATGTGGTGAAGCCTCACCACCACCGAGTGCTGTGAAGGCAGCAGGCAGCCAGCCCTTTTCCCGTGGGAGGCCCTGTCAGCCTGCGTGGCTGCTGCTGACACTGCCAAGCGAAGCCCTGTCTCCCTGCCTGTGTGGGTGGCAGCTTCTGGGGATGCAGCAGGTTGTACCTCCTTGGCTCTTGCCTGGTAGACCAGCTATTGTAGTCAATAGGGACTGAGGCTTGAATCTTTGACAACAGATGCTCTGGACTGTCCTTCTTCATTCCCTTCTCTGTAGGGATCAGCTTTGCTCTCCATCGGTTAGTGAATTTATCTAGTGGTGTGCTTGGGGGTGAAGTGGTATTGCAGACCTCAAGAAGCTTACAGTAACTGCTGTGTAAAAGCAATGGGTAGAATACACAGAGCCAGGAGCTTCTGGGTACTTGGTTGTAAAGACAACGCACTGCTATTCTACAGCTCCAGTTTGTAGTGGAGGGCGGTGGCCAGCTGAATGGGAAAATACTATCCACCACAAACGTTTAGTGCCCTGAGTACAGGCTGCAGCTTGAACAGGGGCAGTGTCTGACATCCCAACTGAGACCACATCCCCACGCCATCACCTCAGCATTGAAACAAGCAGTGAGCCAGGCTGCTGCAATGCCTCTTAGGCTCTCACCTAATTCTTGTGGCAGAAAAACATATGTTATTCCTTTTAGCTGGCATGCAGTAGAGTTTTACAGCTGGCAAAAATGTCTTGGCTTCAAGTGGGCGTTGTAGGTCCCCGGGTCATGGGACTGTCCTGAAGGCCTGCCCAGGCTGAGAGGGAGCAGAGCTGGTACCAGAGTTTTTTGACTAGTTAGTTTGGTCGCAGGGCTGCACGTTGAGAGATGCAAGGCATGCTGCTCTGTCACAGGTTAGTGACCTCTGTAGCGTGGGCCAGTGAGGTAAAGATGTCGTGTCTTCAGGTCTTGTGACAGTGATGCTTCTGCCAGGCTGATACAGTTTTTCTTGCTGGGTAGTGAATGAAAAGCTTATTGATCGATGTAGAGAGAACGCAGCCTGGGAGTGGACAGGCAATTCTGTGCAGCATGTCAGGCTGTCTTGTGATGTGGTGGGATTTGAGGGTAAAATCCTCTGAAAATTAAAATGGAGAAGGAAAAAGACCTCTCCTACAGGCATTGTAAAGCTCTTCTGTAAATGCCATGTGTGTTCTTGTTTCTCCCTCCCTTCCTGCTGAAGATGCTACTCTGGTATAAATCTTCCCACCCGCCTCCCACCCCCTTTTTTTTCCTTCTTTTTTTTCTTTCTTTTAAATCTAATGTACCTCCATTTTATCAATTAACTGCCTGTCTCCCGATTCCCATGGCAACACAACAGGCTGTTGCATTTCTGATTCCTTTGGCAGTTGTGGTGCCTGGCATGTGTCTCAGGAGCCATAAGATTACAAAGGAGTTCTGCGGGGAGTAGGAAATACATGGGCAACACTCACTATGCACCACTTCTCATGCTGAACTATTTTTCTCTTCCTCTTCCTCCTCCCCTTTAGAAATAAGTTTCCTTTCCCCTTTGTTTCAATTGCCTAGTGATAAGAAGTGAGCAACTGAAATACTGTGGGAGGTCAAAAGATGTGGAGGGAGTGAGGGGATGCATGGTTTCACTGGATGTGGATGGCACTTAGCCTAACGCTGTGGTTGAGTATCTCATCAGGGATGCTGCAAAGAAGGGTATTCCTGCGGATGCTGCGGAGCGAGTGCTCTGTTCCTCTTGCTTTGACTTTCAGACTCTACTTGAAGGGCGGTTTCTTGCTCCTGTACTGAACAAAGCTCTCCCCCCCCCCCCGCCCCCCCCCCCCCCCCCCCCCCCCCCCCCGCCCCCTTCCTACAGCAGACGTTTCCAAGAGCTGGAGTCCGTCCCTTGTTTGCGGAAGTCCTTGTGCTTCCAGGGATTTTAGACACATGGCTTTCATTGACACCGTAACAAGAGCCATGTGAGCAGGCTGAAGCTTTAGTTAAAACCTTTAACCTCTCCAGCTCTTGGCTGATAGGAATTTGTTTGGCTCCTGAAGAACTGGTGCACTGTCAGCATCGGCTACCCTGTCACTGTGGGCCCCTAAAACCGGTGGTATGAGTTTGCAAAAAGGGCCCTAAACACCAGGTCTGCTGTGGGGGTTATTAATGCATCATGCGTGGGCTTTATGCTAAAGGGAAAATAGAGATTTAGAGTTGGATAAGATGTGCGTTTAGCGGATGCTGAGTATGACTGATTTATAAGTTGTTGTTCAGTCCTGAAAGCTGTGACCTACAGGAAGACCATTTAAACCAAGAAGAATGAGCTGGCTAATGAACACAATAGACTTGTAAAGTTGGAAAGCCCAAGTGGAAGAGATCCTGCTTACTGCTTGTTGTGTCTTAGAGCCT
The DNA here is from genome assembly GCF_023634085.1 of Falco cherrug. Taxonomy (NCBI): domain Eukaryota; kingdom Metazoa; phylum Chordata; class Aves; order Falconiformes; family Falconidae; genus Falco; species Falco cherrug. The sequence continues at coordinate 104,501,681 of NC_073697.1, read as the reverse complement.
GGTCCCAGTGAGAGGGAGGGAGGAGCTGCTGTCACAGTCCTGTCTAGCGAGCAAGGTTTGTGTTGGACAGAGCAGCAGAGGGAGATCCTCCTGGACCAAGGAGGAAAGAGCTTTTTCCCCGTTGCTGGCTTCCAGGTGAGCTGCTGCATTAGATGCTTAAACGTGACATTCAGAGGGTTCCTGTGGCTTCTCAATTGGTGTCAACAGGTAACGGTAGGGCTGGAGTAGAAAGTAGTGATTTTGTGTTTTGCTGCATTTGTTTCTCTTGTGTAGCTGTTCTCAACTTCGCACCTGAGATCTGTACCCTTACTTTGTTGTTAGTGAGTTTCTTGGAACTTGTGGGTGTTTAACTGGAGAGTCTGACTAGAACAAGATTTTTCTTCACCAGAAACAGCAACTCCAAGCGACAGAGGCATAGACCAGCTTTTTAGGTGCCTGGAGCCTGAAGGCTCAGGAATCCTGGGCTTTTGGTGTGCTTTCCCCCAGGCTGTTAACAGCTGCTTGGAGAGTGAGTAACTCCAGATGTCAGGTCTTAGAGAGCAGTGCCTTTGGCTGGTGTCAGTTTTGGGCTATCCTAAGATACTCATGGCATTGAAGACAAGTTGCTCATCGCTGCCTTTTGCCTTCTGAAGGCTGGTGAGTAGATACTTACCTGGGAGGATCAGAGCTTAGTCTACTCAGACTACTTTGGATGTTGTCTGGCCATCTAGTTAATGGATCCAAGAGTCCTGAAGCCAAGAAGAATGAGTTTAGCTTGATCGTAGTGACTCTTGGCTTCCCTGAAAACCTAGTGCGCAAAAGCGTGTTAGCTGCACTGTAGGAAAATTGGTAGCTTAGTTGTTGTTTTATATGTTGGTAATAAAGGTCGTGTAAAATACCAAGTTTCTACAACATGGCCATAATGAAGATGGTAAACCCTCTGGTGGTTCCTCACTTAAATCCTATCTTTTTGAATAATGCATCTTGTGCTAAAGAATAATAGTGCTTCTGACTGCGCTGCTCTGCTCGGGAGCCTGTAATTAGATTGTTTCCCTGAGATGTTATAATTACTGTAGTTTGGCAGCACTGCCTGTCAGATAGATACCTAAAATGAGTGGAGTGTATTAAGTCCTACTAAAATTTTAGATTTTTTGGGAGTACGGTGTTGCACCAGGAGTCCAATGAACTGGGTTTTTTTTTCTGGTCCAAGTCAGTTTTTGAAGGTGTTTGCTCTTGCAGTGAAATACAGTGAGTCTAGATGAGTTTTTAAATCCTGCTGTGTTGTTTGTTCAGCCTTGGGCGGCCTTCCTGCCTTTCTTTGTTGAGCCTCACTGCTGAAGGGTTTGCTTATCCTACCCACATTGCAGAGGTGTTGGTGAGAGCAAATGTAACCTGTATCTTGATCGTTAACTACCAGCCATCATAAAGCCTTCTAATGTGCTGAAACTCAGGCTCCAGTAGGACTAGAAAAACAGCTTTGATCTTTTGTGAATACAGATGCAGAACCCCCCCCATTTCTGTGCTTATAGTTCCCTGGAGTGTTGAATTCGGCTGTTCTACTTGGCATGTTGCATACGTGTGTTGCAAACATGTCAGCGGCATGAGATCTGTGTGTTACGGCACTCTGCTGAGCATGAAACCAGGATGTAAGTTGTGTTTCTAATTTAATTTATTCTCATGAAAGGAGAGATACATATCACAGATGTTGGTGATGGACCTCTGTAGCCATCTCTGGTTATTAAATGGAAAGCCTTTAAAATACAACTTGCTGGTTCCTAATCTGGCTATTTTACTATTTTGTGCTAATAAGCATGGTGGCCTTATTTTCTGCTTATGGTTGTTTTAATGGTTCACATGGATGGAGCTCTGTTTCCTTCCCACCCCTTTTTATTTAAAGTCTTTTGTAAAGATCAAAAGCTCTAAGCATCCTTATAGTCTTTGGTTTTCAGTTTTTTAAGGTGAAACTGGTTCTTGGATGTAGTGCCATCCCTCTAATGGATCGTTTTGATGTACTGTCTTTTACAAGATTGAGAATAACACAAGCTTGAATGTCAGACATTTTGCCAGAAAAAAAACCAAACCCAAAAGTTAATGAAGAACATGTGAGGCTGAAGAAACTTTCAGAGCAGGGCCCAAAGGCTGAGAGAAGGTTTCTGCCAGGGAGCTGGCTGAGCTCTGCTGGGAGCACTGTGGTCTTGGTTGCCACTGACCTTTTTGGGTGGGAACGGTATTTATGCTACTGCCCTTCCTGTGCCCATCATGGGATTGGCCTCTTGAATGTGCCCTGTGTTGTGCTGTGCATGCTCCGTTTGGCTAATTTTCTCAAGAGTTGTTCCAGCTCCAGCCCACCAAGCCTAGTGAGCAGGTGGGAGGCAATTCTGCTCATAAAAGAGGTTTGCATGATCGTGCCTTAACTGCTGCTTTCTCCTTGTTCAGACCAGGCAGACATTCTGTGGACTTCCAGGAGCCACAAACTAACTGGTGCAATTGTGCCATAGAGCTTTGTCAAGACTGTTGACTCTGGAGTCCAATGAGTACCAAAGTGTCAGTATTAATCCCTGTTAACACAACTGGTTTAGCAGAAACTGTTTGGTTCTTTATACTAGTGCTGACGCACTGATGCTCTTTTCTTTCCCCTGACATTACACCTTTAGCAAAGCTTTGAAGTGTCTTGGTTTGAGAGCTTTTACGTTCTTCAGGCATTCTAGGAGCTGAGCCTGATCTGTCAGGCCCATTACTTCTGAAAGAGCTGTAGAAATGGTTCAGACTGAGCCATAGTGATGGCTGAGGCTGAACAAGTTTCACAGTTCATTTCAGATAAGCACTCAAGTTGGGCTTGCCTGTGCAGCTGATTAGGCTTTCTGTCAGCCTCCTCTGGTGGCAAATAAAAATTTCTTCCTGCGTGTGCTTTATGCTTTTCTGCTTGGTGGCACTCAGAAATTTCAGCTTAAAGCCTGGCAGAAGGGTCCGAGTAGCTTTTGTTGAGTGCAGGATGTGTGGGACAGTGTCATGCACGCCTGCCGTACGCCAGCTGTGGGAGAGAAGCACACTGGGGACCCCAGTGCTACCGAGAGCTGAGGATGACTGAAGGTTCACGGTATATGACTTGCTGGATATTATTTTGCAAGCTTATTTCCTCAGTCTCTTGTACGGTTTCTTTTAGTGCTTTGCTTAACCTCCCCCTTTAACCTTCCAAGAGTTTTAATGAAGTCCATACGTCCTTGTCTTTCATTCCCCTGGGCCTAGACTGAAAGCCCGAAGTTTGTGATAGGAGTTTGATGCTTGGGTCAGCAAGAGTGGGGTCAGTGCTATCTCATTTGCTTGTCTTTGTTCCCCTTCAGATGCCAGTCACGTATTTAAGGGCCTCCTTGTGTGTTACGGAGAGTTTGGCTGATCAAGGGTGTGCTGGAGAGTGTGAACAGGACTGTGAATTTCCAGCATCACCTGCAGTTTTTGGTCTCCCAGTGCAGCAAAGCATCGTTGGAGGTCTGGCTTTGGCTTGCTGGACTGGAAGAAGTGTCCCTTATTGCAGATTTTATCAAGTTCAGCGCACAGCGTGTCAGCCCTGGGAAGGCTGTGCATGCAAGGGTTTGTAGATGCTTCCTGTTTATAGATGTGCTGTTTATATTGAACATACTCCAGGTGTCTGCTCACTGTTGGGCTCTGCTCCAGCAAAGGGCATAGCAGCAGCTGGGAAAATTTGAGTAATTTGCAAAGGCAGCTGTGTGGTCCCACAGGAGCTATTAGTGCCCTTGGTGGGACTCTCAATGCTTGGACTGTTTGCCTGGATCCAAACACACAGAGTTCTCACAGTGTCAGGTACTAAGACTTCAGTGCCTTGCTAATTATATTTTTTTATTTTTTTGGGGGGGTGAAAGGATGATTTTGGCATCTTTCTTCAAAGCAGCCGTTCGTTGGTCTCCTTTTGACCCGTAAGCACTTACCACCACTCCTGTCCTTTTGAGCTTACACTAGTGCTGCCATGCAAAATACCCTTTGGTGCTGTGACGGGGCTGGGGGTAAGTGGGCATTGTAAAGGGGGATGAAGACGTGGGGTCGATTCTTTGTTTTGTGCGAGATCTGCAGAAACTGGGCAGCAGATGGAGATTTCTGTGCAGATTGCTTTCCTGCTGAGGAAGATATGTAAGTAATGGGGTCACTCAGGTTTTAACCTTCACTCGGTGTAAACCTGCAACCGAAGTCATTGTCCCAGATGTTTCCTTTTTGTAAATGCCCTTTCCTGGTGTTTTGGCTGCCTTTTAGGATTTCTCCTCATACCAAAACCTTTTTTCCCTTGATTCACAGGCTCACCTTTACACAAGCAGGGTACCACCTCCACCGCCAGCGCTGAGAAGTCGGGTTCAAAGGTTGCCGAGGTGGGCGATGATTTCCTGGGAGACTTTGTGGTGGGCGAACGTGTCTGGGTAAATGGAGTGAAGCCAGGTGTGATCCAGTATCTTGGGGAGACGCAATTTGCTCCGGGCCAGTGGGCAGGGGTTGTTCTGGATGACCCGGTGGGTAAGAATGACGGCTCTGTCGGTGGAGTACGTTACTTTGAATGCCAGCCACTGCAGGGGATTTTTACGCGACCGTCCAAGCTGACGCGGCAGCCGGTGGCCGAGGGCTCGGGGAGCGACGCCCCCTCCGTGGACTCCCTGACGGCTCAGAACTTGTCACTGCACTCGGGGACAGCCACGCCACCTCTCTCCACTCGTGTCATCCCCCTGCGGGAGAGCGTCCTGAACAGCGCCATGAAGACAGGCAACGAGTCTGGATCTAACCTCTCGGACAGTGGGTCTGTGAAAAAAGGGGAGAAGGACTTACGGCTTGGAGATCGTGTGCTGGTGAGTTGATCGTGGGGTCCCCCTAGAAAGGCAAAGGAGGAGAATTTGTCCCCTAGCTAAGTGTCCCTGATGAGGTTCAGGACAAGACAAAAGGAGGACAGAGTTGGTGGTGAGGTATGGGATAGTGTGGTCTTGGAGGGAGGATGCCCGGACCAAGCAGGCCTTGACCTTCTGCATTCACTGTTATTTGGGATGCTGTGTCTTCTGGACATCTCTCTCTTTCACAGTAATGCAAGAGAACATATTCCGGAGCATTTCTTACATTGGACAAATCCTGAGCAGGAGAATGAGGTCAGAGAGACAACTCAAACATGACAGGGACATAGAAGAAAAATAATGTATTCTTATATTCTAATCCAGTGATGCTCTCCATAATGGTGTGTACTGGGGCTTTTGAGGAATTTGCAACAGCGTGTCTTGTGTGTGGTTGTACGTACTCTGCAAGTATTTGCAAGAATCTCTCGTAGGTGGTCACTGCCATTTCGGTGCTTCATTTTTTTAGATGTTGGATATGACACTAACTCTTTTCCTGTACAGAAAGGAACTTGCAGTTATTTCTATAAAAGGGCAGGACTTGAGGAGAGGTTACTGTACGTGATGGATGGGTTCTCCACATCTGATTTCTGTTGTTTTCCTTATGTAGAATAGAGTACCCAATGACTTCAAGCCAAAATGCCACACTTGCACTAAGAACGGCTTACTGAAAGTTTGCCATCAAGCTTGTCACGGTTTGTGTCCTAGCAAAGGAGTAGTGCTTTCAGTGGAAGTGGTGGAGGAAAAGAAAGATACCAAAGCACAGAGAGAGGACAAACTGAGTTTTGTTCTGCAGTTCTGTAAAAAAAGTTTAGTTTTGTTTAGCGTGTATGATATGTGCTGTGATATCAAATATTGGAAGAGCCAAGCATTTAAGTATAGATCTGTTGTGACTGTATCCCCAGTAACGTTCCTGGATCTAGAAAATGAAGATGACTGTGACCAACAGGTTGCAGAGGGTTAGGCTTTGTGCATCCTGGGCAGTCTGGCTCCCATTTAAAGTTAGCTACGTAGCGTTTCCTTTTTGGGGCACCTGGTTCCAATACCAACAGTGGTAGGAGAGAAGTGTAGGCAGACTTGCCATCTGTTTAATAATAGGGGTTTGGTAGAACTTGGCTCCACAGCTGATGTGAATCAGGAGTGTGTGCAGGGGAGTGTCAGAGGCAGTCTCAAAGGTCCTTTGTGGCCTCAGAGAGTGAGTTTTTCTGCTGGAGGTAGCAGCAACCTTAGGCAGGCTGCAGCTCAAGCTGATGGAGTCGATTCCTTTGCTCTCTGCAGCCCCACAAGGACCCTGGGTAGCCGGGCCACGTTAGAGCAGCCCTGAGGTGGCTGGGGAGCACTGAGCTGCTGTGACAGACCACATGTGTCTTCTGAGTCAAAACTTCATGTGGCGCAGTCTGCTCAGAGGATTTCAGGATCTGTTGTGTCCAAATGTCAGGCATATCTGTCATTATGAATACACTTTCAAAGCTAGCAATGCACTTGCACACCAAAACACTGTTGGGTTGTTTGATAGTTTTCATTTTATTAAATAAAATATAAACAGTTTAAAGTTGGTTCATTTTTGGAGGAGGAGAAGTGAAGATGGGTTCTGCTTGTGCCCACTGGATGTGACACTTAGCAAACTTAGTGTGAACACGTGGGCTTGTAGACCTAGCTGTAGAGGTGAGAAAGTTTTATATTCTCAAATTTTCTCCAAAATGTGCACTGCATTCTGTATCACAGCATGAGCTGGCAGCTGCTCAAGGGTTTGTTGCTGGTCTGTCATCTTCCTAACTTCACCAGAGTCTGCCTCTTCTTCCCTCCCCATCCCTACTGCCAGCAAAGCTGCTGCTGTCCCTGCCGGTCCCAGGGGCAGGGGTGAGCAAGGCAAAGGTGGCAGACATTCTCTGTTTACACCTGCGCTCATGTTGGTCTTTTAAAGCAGCTACACATGGGGAGAAATGAACCTGAGGAATCTGTCCCCCTTTGATTAGTTTGTTTGTTTGCTGTCGTTTTCTCATTTACGTGTTGCAGGGAATGGGAAGAGTGCTCAGGTGAGAACTTCCCATTTTAGGAACAGCAACTGTAGAAAGTAAACTGCAAAATATAAAATCTAGGGTAAACTTGGCTCTGTTCTTTCTGAACCAGCCAGGCAATGGAATAGCGTTCTCCAGACTTAATTGTTTAAACCCTCTCTCCCAACTGTACGCTCACCGAGGCAGGGTCTGTCCACTTAATGCTCTGTGTACCTCGGTGGGGCCCATGCAGATGGAGATTTCAGCATACCCATGCAACACAAACTGTTAGCATCTTACCCTTTGGCTTCTATTGAGTTGTTTTTGGGGAGGTCGGTTGTCGTTTTAGATTTTTTTTGTTTGTTTGCTTGCTTTTACTAAAGGTCTGTCCTTAGGAGACATCCCTCTCTGCCTGCTGATTTATCCACCCCAGATGTTCTAAGATAAAATCTGTGCTGTGATTTGTTAATGTAATAAGTAGCTCCAAAAGAGTGAATCTGGAATGAGCTCAGCATCTCACTGGCTCTAGCAGGAATACTCAGCTTACAGAAACATCGGGAATTGTTTGCATGCTGTAGTAGAGGTCCAGGAAAAGAACAGATAATGACAAGAAGAAATAATTTGCTGTTATGGTTCAGTAACATGTGCTTGGCTTGGCAGATGGCTTTTTTAGTAATGGAGATATCAGCTAATCATGTTTGGTGTTTGAATACAAGAACAACAATTCTAGGTTTACCTGAGCTGCCTCAAATTCCCTGAGTAAATCTTTGCTCTTGTCCTCTATGGATTGCTACAGTTTTAGTTGTCTTTATTAGTCTCTTGGTCCGTGCTTTTCTGAAAGATTATCTTTTTATTTGAGAATGGCTTTTAGGCAGATGGGATCCACCGAAGGCTTTTCAAGTGAGGGAGGATGTGTTTTCTGTAATTGCTCAGTGGATGGAGGACAAGGTTGCAGGGATCCCTTCCAGGTCTGTAAGACCAATGCCTTGCTGCTCTGCATTCTGGTCATTTCCTGCTAGCGGTTTTCTTTAACTTCATTAAAGTCCATTATAGCTTGAAGACACTTTTGCTTTTCAATGACTTTGTTCTGAGACCTTTTCTGACTCTCCAGCAGTTGCAAAAAGTGACTTTTAGCTTTCCATTAGAAGCTTTCCATTAGAAGAATTAGATAATATTTGCCTTTGGCATTTTCTAACTCAGACTTTTTCCCAGAGATGCAAAAATTACATTAAAGAGATGAAAAAGCCACCCTAATATTGTAGAACTTGTCTCTTGAAGTCTGGCAAATAAGTGTGGAACAATTAACCTTTGCTTTAGTAAGAATGGAGCTTCCCAAAGTATGATAATTGATGGAGTGCTGCTGTTAACGTGAGGCTGGCTTGCTGCCTTTTTCCAGGGAAAGAATGGATGGAAACAGCAATGGAGCGGCTGAATATTTTCTGCTTGGAGGAGAAATCTCTGCTGTGTTTTTTTGCCTGAGAAAATGTATTTTACATGCTTTGGTGGGAGGCTTTCTCAGCAGCTGAACTCATTCCACCCTAGATATGTTTGCTCTCTTTAGAAGGATGGGAAGGAGGTAGCCATTTTCTCAATGTCAGTCTAAATGAAAAATAATTATATATATAAAAAAAAGCCAAACAAAAATTCCTCTTAATAAAGGTATTCTTCCCTTAACCATCTTTCTGTCTCCTAACTGGGATTGCAGGATTCTGCTCTTCAGTACTGAAATGTAGTGATAAACAAGACTATTTAATGGCCAGGTTACATCCCAGTGGCTGGCTGACTGTTGCTGTGGGGTGTTGCTGCAGATACTCTTCAGATGGGTTCTAGCTTTGTGATTTTGCCAGAAGTTTTGAGTGGAAAAAGCAGAATAGATGCTAGAACAGCAGAAGCAGCACTAGCAGGGAGATACCGATGGAGCAGCACCTCGGCTGACGGGCAGGCAGGACTGCCGTGGCAGGCTGTCTAGGCTGGTGGAAATGGATTCTGGGCTCCTCCCAAGTGTATGATTTTAATCATTTTCTCCTCTGTATGCTGCAAAGTGTTTTTGCCTGTGGTCTTGCAACCTCTGGCTCCTGACAAATAACAGAATATTCTCATGAATAAACTAATCGTGTCCTTTTCTTTAGCAACCCCCCTGCACACCCCTGCCCCAACCCTGCCCTGCCAGCCTGAAGCTGCAGAAAGCCTTTAACCACCCGAGTGAAAAATAATTTCCATTAGAATCTCCCCAGTGAGGAGAATTGCAGCCTAAACCCTCCTCCTTGGGCAGAGAGATCTACTTGCTCTGTCGCTGCCAGCTCACTTTGAGTGCCTGAGATGTGGAAGCGTTGTTGCTGCATGTGAGGTATTAGGAAGAAAGGATTCATGCTCTTTATTTTCCTGGTTAAACATCAGAGCTCTCCCAGCTTGCTGGGGTCTTCAAGGTGCAGCGATGCTTCTGCATAGGCTTTACAGACAATCACGAGACCTACTTCTTTATTGCAAACCAGGCAGTAAAGAAAGAAGGATCCTGTTTTGTAGTTCTACCAAGGCAGTATTTTCAGGGAAGGTGCTTTTAGTATTTCGTTATCTGCTTTAAGCTCAGTTCATCAGGAGACCAGCAGTTGTGTCATGACTGGAGAGCACAGCAGCAGAATGGAGCCCAAGAGCTTGTACAGGAGCATGGGAATGATGGACCTCCATCCCTATGGAGGTTTGTGACTGGCAGTGGGAAGTGCAGTCTTGCAGCTGATTTCAGGATTCAAGAGCCAGGAAAACTTTCAGGTCTCCAAGTCCAAGCTCTTTCCTTGCCATGTAAGATTGTTGCCCTTCTGTGGTGTTAAATACAGCCTAACTGCTGTTGTCACAGGAGCAAGTGTTCCTGTCACTGCAGTGAAACTAAGAGGAAATAAATAGCCCGAAGCAATCACTCTGTCCTGCTGCCACATTAACCCTTTGAGGCTTTTTGTGCACGCACACACCCTCCTAACCATTCATTTGGGCTGATGCATTGGACAGTTGTTGTCTTCTGTGTGCAATATCTGTCATTAAATAGGAGTTGTAAGTGGCCTGTGGTGGAGCAAACTGTATTATTAACGTGGGCGGACTTTGTATCAGAGACAGCCTCAGGAGGGGATGCTGTAATTCTAGGTTTTCCTCTTACACCACATCCCTAGGACATTATTTTCTCACTGATGCCTGAAATATAAATGTGCACAAATGTCTTACATCAGCAGTGCTGTTAGACTCGTCCTTGTGCAATGCTGACTTGTTCTGTGGGGATGGGAAGGCACAAAGATAAGTGGTTGGGTTAAAAGAAACTATAAAAATTCCTGTAACTTCACATAGGGAGGACTGTCCTGTAATTCCTGCCTGTCTCTTTCTCCCCTCACCATACAAACCAGTTCTGGCATTCACAGATGACATGGTGAGTATCTGCTCAGATGAAACTGCTGATGGTTAGATGCCACCTGAAATAAGTTGTATTTACAGACAAACCTGACCACAAGCCAGATCTCCACTTTACCACCAGCTTGCTGAACGCTGTCCCTGGCTGTCAGCCCCAGTAAGCGATGGCACGGATTTCCCATAGGTATACACATTTACCCCCTTGTACTTACAGATTATTTTTTCATGCCATCTTCGATGGCTGGACCCACACCCCCAGGCTGCTGCAAAAAGCACCCTCTATAAATCAAGTCTTGTACAATGATCTTCTGCCATCAGGGCTTGGAAGAGCTAAGTTATCTGTGGTGGGAAGACACAGTCTTTCATTTTGGGTGGAAATAGGTTCCTTTTCCGGGTGGATGAGTGTAGAGGGGAAAAACCCCTTTCACCAAGGGAAAGGGTGGCTGCTTCAGTTTACGTGCTGGATGCAGCCTGCAGTCACAGCTCGAATTGGAGCAAGCAGCGCTTGTCTGATAAAGGTGAGCTCCAACTTCTTGTTAGTACCATCCAGTAACAGTGTAGAGTAAGCTTATGTGCTGAACATTAAAAGCAGTTGAAAGTCCTCAGAGTAAAGAAAGTGTCCCACGTCTGCCCTTTCCCCACCGTCCCCTTCCTCTCTCTTCCTATAGGCAAGCGGTAGGAGAGTTTCACAACTGCACCAGGACCCAGCAATGAGGCACGGGAGCCCTGCAAAGGAGGCATGTCAGTGTGCTGTACTTGGGCATTTATTGTTCCCAACTCCATCTTCTGCTCAGCAGCACTGTCTTGTGGAAATGCTTTGGAAAGCAGCTAAGAAAATAAATTTACATGGGTAAATTATAGTTTTAAGCAGGCGGCACACCATCATCTCTGTGGTTTCTGCCTGGGGATATGCTCAAGCAGGCATCTACAGCTATTGCTGGCCCCTGAAGCATGCATGACGTGGTGAGGTACAGTCCTTGTTGGCCTGAATGACATGTATAATTTTTTCTTTTCTCCCTGAGCAGTATTGGAATGTATTGCAAGCATTGCATTGCCCACAGGCCCTGGGTTGAGGACAGCTGTTAAGATGTTCTTGCTGAAAGCGAGAAACTGCTGTGGGGTGAACAGGGAGGACATAAGGGGAAAAGAGCAAACATAGGCTGGAGGGAGCCTGACTTGCAGCAGCCAGATTGAGATACGGCCTGGTGCTAATTTGGTAAATTGTTTAAATGATACATTAGCAGCTCTGTTGAAGACAGTGTCTGGAAGGATTAGCATCATTGTCTTTTCAGCCCTGGGATACTGGTCTGAATCCAATTTTTTCATTTTGATGAGAAAACCATAGTAAAACATGATGTCAGGGATGATACAGTTAGCAGGGAAGGCATGTGGATGTCTGTCTTTGAGTGCATGTTGCTCTTCTGACTCACCAGTTAGGATGCAGACTGGTTAAGTATTCCTGGCATTGTTTTGTTGTGAAGGTCAAGCCCAAGACTGTCTCTTGAAACTATTGGAGATCTTTCACTGAGGAAAAGCCAGGTCAGAAAGATGGCGTTTAGTCAAAGGCATGAAAAAGTCATCAGAGCTGAGGCAAAGAACTTCAGTCTGGAGCTGAACTTTCCAAGAGATCAAAGGTGCCTGGCTTTGAGGCTGCTTGAATCCAGCTGGAGATGATGGACCACCATGAACTTGTTTGAAGTTAATTACAAGTGTGTTTACCTGAAGTAGAGAAACTTGGAACATTGATGCTGGTCAAAATACCCTCCAAACCAAAAAATCCTGTATCACTATGTCAATATTGTTTCAATTGTTTGGAGCTTCAAGAAAGAGCTGGTTTTAGCGGAGTTTTGTATTGTCTTTCAAAAATAATTATAACTAAAACCAGTAACACTTTGTTTGGTAAAGTCCTATTCTCTTGGACATGAATAGTTTTGGTAAGGTAACTGTTAAAGGCTCTCAGAAAAGCTTTCGGAGTTTTGTTCACTTTTGAATGAAACTTGACAGCTATAAAAGCTCTGGCATGTCTGAACCGCTGGGGTGTAGCTGAGCTTGCAGCTGTAGCTCTGTGCTGTCTTGTGCTTTAGCAAAGAGACAGGTTGCCCTGTCCAGTTTGCCTCTGCTTAACTCCAGACCCTTGGCGAATTGAAGGTGTGGTTGTGGCTGTGATAAACGCACCAGGCTGAGAGGTGCAGGCAAGTTTTCCATACAGAAACTTGTGGCTAAGGGTGGTACTGGTGCTGCTGGCAGGCTGAGATGTTCATGGGAGGGCAGCGCTCTGGTCTCTAGCATGATAGTGGCAGTTGTGTTAGTGCAGTAAGGGAGCCAGCCGTGCTCAGCTCTTCCGTCCCTGGGTTGTGGAGCATGGTATGAAAGCTAGGCATGGGTGGAAGGGCTGGCTGTGACCTACCATGAGTTAAGCTTCACAGTTGCTAACCTCCCTGGTTTTCACAATCTGCCTTTTATCCTCCTTCCAAGGTGATACCTCTGATTTATTGAAGGGTCTGATAAAAACAAATGCTTCTGTTTTGATGAGGCTGTTTTGTGGCACTGATATGACCCACCAGCTGGCTTTTTCCAAAATGCATTATTTTAGCAGCATTAGCAGATTATCAGGGCTGAATAAATCTGCATGTCTAAGTCGGATGAATTTTCTAGGCTCTCCATCCATAAGAGTTCCTGCATGCCTGCCAAAAGATGGGAAGCTCAACAAGAGGGTCAAGCGCTGGCATGTGAGTGTGACAGCCTGATACTGGCTTCTGACTGTACTGCCAGCCCTGTCAGGATGTGGGGAGTCTCAGCTGTCGGGCAGCAGATGTGTCCATTCTGGCTTGAGGGAGAAGATAATGCTGGATGGTAAGGGTGTGTTTTGTAGAAAAGATGGCAGAATAATTAATACTTGAAAGAGAAAATAAAATACATTGCTTTGGAAGCAGGGAATCACGTTGCCATTTGGGGCAGCATTAGATCTGATCTGCACTTAGCATCTTCTCTGACGTACGGCTTCTGGGTAGGAACGTGACCTGCTGCCTCGCTGCACTGTTTTGGTATTGGCATCATTGTGTAATGTGTGTATGAAGTCAATAGGGCTAGTTATTTTCTCTCCTGTTTGGAAACAGCTTTCTCAAAATCGGTAATATCTATGGGGATGTAATTGATCAGCCCTGTTTGTGTGGATGCAGGCGCATGGCCCTCTAGTAGGTGCCCCAGAGTAGCATGGTGAGTCTCACTGATGGAGGGAGGGCATTGAGTGTTTAAGGTGTTTTCATGAGGCTTTGTGGAGTCAGGATCATGCGGCTTGGTAAAGGAAACATGGCTCAATATCTGTAACTAAAACCCAATAAAAATAAAACTGAGGGAGCTTACTAGCAATGGTAAGTTCCTATAAATGACATTAAGATGAATTACACCTATATTGAGTTCAACTTGCTGCTAAAGAAATGTGTTAGCATAACATTAAATCTTTACGTTAATATTAAGAAGCTAAGTCTGTATAAACTCAAATAAATCAAAAAGAGGACTGCTGTTTGACTGTGAGTGACAGGTAAAGAATTCTAATGTAACTCTTCACATCTGTGACTTGCCAAGTACCTAATACTGAAATGGAATCATCTTTCTACTCCTGAATGCAGTGTAGGACCAGAAAGCTTTCTTGTGATACTTTTCCTGCTGGCAAATGTTTTCCTCCTTCCTGTAGCAAAGAGAACAACATCAACAAAGCTTTTTTCCATAAGCAGCACTTTGAATCCCTAGTGAGAGAAATTACAGAAGACTAACTCAAGCTGTGTGCTGCAGCGCAGCCTCCTAGGACTTCAGGTAGGACCCAGACTGCAGAGCTGTGTTCTCTAGTCCATTCAGGTAGATATTTTTAGGCTGGGAAAACACTTTCTCCTTTGCATAAGCAGTTTTCAGAATTTTTAGGCATTCAGAGCTGGTAAATCCGTAACATCCTGGAATACGGAAAACTGGAGATTTCTTCATTCAACTTTTACTGTTTTCTGTAGGAGAATATTACTGTGTTGATACCTGTTTATGTAAACTTAATATTAAGAAAATAACTAACTACAGGTCATTCAAGATAAAGCTGCAAATATAATTTTAAACTTACTTTTTAAGCATATTCCTTGAACCTAGATTTTAGTAGAGGTAGGCTAAAACCAGTTTAAACTATATGCTGATTTACTTGAAGTATGAACCTTGAGAACCATGCTCCTACTTTTCCATCTTTCTTTTCTCAGCACAAGTATCTAAGTAGGAGCCTCTAGTGCAAAGACTGAGGCAGCTGCTGCCCGTGAAATGTACTCTTATAGCAGTGATCAAAACACAACTTCATACATTCCTGACTTATGCTCTCCCAGAGTCTGCTCAGCACACTGAAAACTTGTAAGTGTACATACGGGAGCAAAGGGTGCAATTTATTCTTTCTTCTCCATCAGGGAAAAACTCAGTGCTAGGGGAAGCCATGCAGAGAGATGAGACTGTTTCCCATGCAGCATGTTAGCACTGCGAATTGATGTAGGATGTGTAGGTAAAAGCAGAGGGGTTTTTTTCCTCTACAAAACACCTCTATTTTGAGAGGTTTGCTGGGAAGGCTGTTCGCTATGCCCTAGCAAACCCTGCATGTGAACAAGCTGAAGAGTGACGAGTGCCTTCCTGGCTCAGCTTGCCCCTTTGGTGTCCTGTCCCTGTCTTGCTCAGAACTGCCAGCTGAAGGAGCATAGGGCTGAAACCCAGTTAGTGCAGATCTTGGTTCTTTACAGAAGGCAGGTATATAAGCGCTTGGAGGACTTAAACTCCTTCATAGCCTCACAAGTAACTTTGTGCGATTAGTTGACGCCTTGAAATACTTTTTCATTATATTTGTTCCGACAAATACATCTTCTAGGCAGGCAGCTCCAAAAGTGTGAGCTTGTCAACTTGCTTGTAGTTATTGGAGAGAGATCTTTAGTGCTAGGAGAACTTAATAAGAAAACTTTCTGTTCTGGTTTCATTAGTTCTGAAGCAGAAAATACTGCTGTCTTTCCCCTCGCCCCCTCCTCTCTCCGTAACTGTCCCAGCTTCAGTCCCCTCGTGGCAGTGCCAGTGCTGCCATCTCTAACCCTCGGTATTTTATCTCCCTACAGGTTGGTGGGACAAAGACAGGAGTTGTGCGCTACGTGGGAGAGACGGATTTTGCCAAAGGAGAGTGGTGTGGTGTGGAGCTGGATGAACCCCTAGGGAAGAATGATGGAGCAGTTGCTGGTACAAGGTACTGTGCACTCTCAAACCCTGACTGGGGCACATAGGGTCCTACACACCTCCGAGGGTGGCTGGGGCCACGTGCCATTTGGACCTGGGAGGAAGAGTTAGGGCTGTGTTTGGCTGGGTGTTGCGTGTTGGGAGGAAGAGTCCGGTTTTGAGTCTTGTAGGCTTTTAGACTTTGCAGGAAGATCAATAGAAACTTCATCACTGGAGCATTTTAAAGCAGGATCAGATAATGTCTGTGAAGAAGCAACCTGAGTAACTTCAGGAAACAGGAGAGAGTTTTAGATTTAGATTTTGCTAGAAATTGATTCTGTGATTATATTCTCTGCTTTTTACCACACATTCCATTCATAAAATTTCTTCTTGCACTATATCTATATTTCACCCTCTCAGAACTACGGAAGACAAAGATTTGACTCTCTTTACCACCACCCCCTGCGCCCAGCTTAATGTTATTGGTTTTGTTCTTTCTGGGGACAGATTTCCAGAGATCTGAAACAATTGGTGGTCATTGTCTGTCCTTGTACTAATTCTGTAGTGTGACAGCAGCCTGCTGATTGATCTTATCACCTCTGATTCCATAGACACCTCCACCATTTGCTTTTTAAAAAAAAAACAAAACCCCCCAAAAAAACGAGGGGAAAAAAAAACACCAAACAAGCCCTTGTTTGTATCTATAAAGCTAGGCAGGGACATGTCGCAGGCTTGCTGGGAAGCTGTTTCTGTTCACATGGAAGTTAAGTAAGGGAATGGCCGCCAGCCTCAGATCTTGAGCTTGGGGATGCTCAAATCTGAGTTACACAGCAGCACTTTGACCCTGCTTCACATACAGGCAGAATGGATTCCTTGTCCTTCACAAGGTCCTTTAGTGGGAAGTACTGTTGATTTCTTGGAGCTTCTTAAGGGAATCTTGCATTAGAGGCAAGATTTAACTTTGAAACTGAGAACCGGAGAGTTCCTCCCTTTGCTAGATCTCGGGTTCTGAAATAAAAGGTTCTTGTATTGGGTCGGCCTTGTTTTTTTCCAGCAGCCATGTGTTTTCATTTAAAATAAGAGAAATGCTGCCTTGTTCAATGTCAGGACAAGAAAGCAGTAAATGATTGGCAGCAGATGGCTGAATTCCAGCCTATTCTCAAAAGTAAAGAACTGCGGTGGTAGAGAATAGGTCATGGAGTGAATCCAAGTCCCTGCTCTCTTTATCATGCGCTACATATTATCTCTTCAAGCTTAATCTTTAGGGTGCTCAGAAATTATTATGTGTGTCTGTGCACGTGGAAGGTATGGAAGGCAGATGTGAGTGTAAGGGTGCTCTCTCTGCCTCTCATCCTCACACCTTGTTTGCTGTGTTTTGAAAATCCAGCTTTTTGGAAGTCATCTACCTTCTGAAACTGCTGTTTTGGCTGAGGTTGTTACGGTATGTGCCCTGTCTGCAAGGCTTCTGCTTTGTTTCACACTTTGTCAAGAGAAGCAAAAATTGAGCTCCACAGTGGGGATCGGGGAGCAGGAGTGAATTAAGAGGTTTGGATTAAACAGGGGAGATTGAGGGACATCTGTAAGGCATCTCTGTCCTTTGTATCCAGGCTGATTTTGCAGATCTTCTAGCAGCAATGGATAGTAGCAGATACAGTAGTGGTACTTGTGTCCCTGCGCATCCTTTGAGTCTTCATCCAACCTTCTGACTTTCTTATAGCACATGCCGATTTCGACAGCAGTGTTTTGGAGGAGAAGCCAACGTAGTAAACCCAACACCCTTGGTGGTGCATGCAGACACCCCTCAGGCTTCCCCAGGTTTGCCATGCCCATGGCCACAGCCACAGGGGTTTCTTGATACTGCCCTGAGCTTCTCCTGCTGGAACCAGCCTGGCAGAGACCTTCCAGGACTCTGGAGTGTCTCTGCTTTGGTGGTTGTTGCCATCTAGTGAGCATCCTTGGCCTGGCTCCCTGAGACCAGCCTTGCTGCTGCAGTAGCAGGTCGCTACAAAAGGAGAGTGGAATCCAGAGAGCTGACTCTGAGGCAGTGGAAGCTGGTGGAAAGAGGAGAGGCAGCGTGTGGGCAAATGAGCGAGCAAAGGACACCGTCACCATCTTTGCTGCCATGGGCAACTCGACTTGAGGTGGTGGTGAGTTGGCTGAAATGTGTGGAGGGTCACTCTGATTTTCCTGCAGGTTCAGGAAGGGGCTCCAGGTCTGGATGTGTGTTAAGGGAAGGCTGAATGGTCAGGGGTTTTTCAAGCAGCTTGTGGCTCTCTGGTGGAGGCTGCCTGCGGGCTGTGGTTCAGTAGCAGTGCCCGAGAAGACAGGATATCACTGCAGTGAGCCCCTCTCCATATATCACACAGGTGCTGCTGAGACTCTTGAGGTTTGCTGCATCTGCTTTCCTGTCTGCATGGGAAACTAAAGAGGTGCTGGTGACGAGTTTTTTGGTTTTTTATCCACAAAGCCAAGCAAGTTCCACTTTACTCATCTCTAGTATATTAACCTTTACCTGCTTATTTTACTGTTCCTCCTTCTCAGCCTCTGCTGCTATGAGAGTCTTTGCCCACTAAACTGCTCATACCTTTGCTTTCACACAGGCTGAAACAGGTCAGGCTTTGGCACTGAAGTCTTTTTTTTTTTTTTTTTTTTAATATATTTCAAAATTTTCTGTGCTGTTTCCCACCTGCAGCTTGCATTGCCATCACAACATCACTTTTCTTCCCGTTTCTTTTCTGTAATGTGAGTATAGAGCTCCTTAGCACTCAGTGAGAGCACCTCTTGGTTTTCAAGCAGACTTTCTTTATTTTTTTTTTCTTGCCAAGTGTTCTGGACACAATTCCTGCTTCTGAACTATAAAAGTTAATTGCAACCACTTCCAGTCTGGACTAAAAGAAAATGAGCCAACATAGTGATGCAAGTTTGGACTTGCTTAGAGCTGTCAGGGGGCTGTTGAGGGACTTTGGCATTGTTGTGTGGCCTCAAGTACCAGGCAGTGCTTAGACCAGATAGGCCTGTGGAAGGGGCTGTGCCATGCTGTTGGTCTGCCTGTGCCTACTGCAGTTTGAGAATAGGGTGCTGAGTACAGCTTTGGCTGGTTTGCAAGAGGTCAGTCTGGTTTTGCCGCCTTGGGTCCCTGTTTTGCAGCAAGGTCAGCCTGCGGGGTATGGCTGGTTTTCCAAACCCAAGGGCCTGTGTTGGCGGCAAGCAGAAGGGGCTAAGTGGTTTTGGGTTGCAGAGGGCTGGATTTTTTTTAAAAGATTGGGCTTGAGCAGATGTTTGCAAATGAATCACTTTCTCATCTGGCCAGAGATCAGGCTGTTTTCTGGCCTCTCGAGCACACAGAGGTCTGCCTGTGATACAACCATGTGGCTGCCAGCACTTAAAAATAAAAGGGAGCTGGGGAAGCAGCTGCACACATCTGGAGAGAGAGGACTTGTGCTGGCAAAGCTGGATTTGTGTCATTTATTCATTAGAACCTGTTTTTTATGTTAACATAGGACAGACTATTATATGGCCCAGTGTTTAATCCTAGCCTTGCTACAAAGCCCATGAGGAAGAACTCTTAAAGGTGACAGTTTTCTGCATTGGCTACTGCCTTGAAACAAGGGAATGCAAAGGCTGGAGACGAGCTGGTTTCACTTGCTGCAGTGCAGCTGGCGAGCAACAGATAAACCCTGGCTTTAGCCAGTCAACCCAAGCTCTGAAGAGTTTTCCAAGGTTTGACACTGTGGGTTTTGGTTCATTTGTATCCTGAAAGAGGGCTCCAGAGAGACATAATCATCAGGCTCACTGCGATTGTGGAAGAGAGCTTGCACTGTAATTATCTGATCCTCCCTGTTTTATGCTTGCTTCTTTCTAAGTTTGGGAACCAGTTTCTCTGCCACCTAGAGGAGATGGCACACACACTGAAGTTAGCTATAATGATATTTTTAGTTTCAAAGTTAGGAGCTGCCATTTTCCCCTTCTGTTTCGGAAGGAAAGATTTTTACCCTGTTAGAACATTTATACAGAGCTGTGTGATTCAGATCTTTTTATTCAGTGCGCTTTACTACGTGACTTTCTTGCAAAGCAGGTTAGAGAACACACAGGTTTTGGGAAGGCTGGCTGGTTGGAAAGGTTTATTTATAAGGAAGGAGTGCATGTGCTCTCCCTGTGTTTATGTGCTGGGATCTTTGTGTTATCCAGGCTACCAGATGGGTCTTCCCTGGCATCTCATCAAAGTGTGCAGCAACTAGCGCATGGCAACTGTCTTGGGTTTCCCTGCTTAAGCACCACAAGTGAAAACATTGAGATTGCCGCTGCTGTAAATGGCAGGAAAGGTGAATAATCCAACCACTACATTGTTTCCTGTATGCCACGGCAAAGCACCAAGAGATGAGCTGAGGGCTGGGGCTGCGTGTTGCTTAGCAATGCCATTCGGTGAGGCTTCCGTGAGATGGATTCTCTGCCGCTTCTGACTCTGTGCATCTCCTGCATTACAGGTATTTTCAATGTCCTCCCAAGTTTGGCCTCTTTGCTCCCATCCACAAGGTGATCCGGATTGGATTCCCGTCAACCAGCCCTGCCAAGGCAAAGAAGAGCAAACGAATGGCCATGGGAGTGTCTGCCTTAACCCACAGCCCCAGCAGCTCCTCCATCAGCTCTGTCAGCTCAGTGGCATCATCTGTTGGGGGCAGGCCCAGCCGCAGCGGGCTGGTAAGTGGCTCTTTCTACAGACTGTGCAGCCTCGACCGACTTCTTCTGTGACCTGGCTCTACAAAGTAGGAAGGTTGGGATTTTGTTTCAGCAGCTGCACTGGGGCAGCTGCTCCTTCACAGTTAATGAGATGAGGGGAGTGATTTGGGACACTTACCCATCTTACAAACAGGACTTCCTTCGTGGACATGAGTCGCAACAGGCATGGAGCAATTTTGACTGTTAAAAGAGCCTGAACTGTTATTTGCAATGGGATAAATCTCAGCTCTGCTGTCAAGAGCAGGTTTTATAAGATCGCTGCAGAAAAATGCCATTGCTTCTTGTCCCACGTGGTTGCGTAGCAGTGTGCTGCTGTAGTGGACAGCTATGCAAAAGCCCCTACAATGACTGCGTCTTACTGTGGAGGGGTGACATGTCCTGGATCACATGCCTTGTTTGGCAGGTACTCAAGAAGGCAGGCACCAGCGCAGGCAGCAATATTACTAAAAGCTCTGACTGCCGTAGTGTGTGCTGCATAGCACCTGCAGTCATCTTGGCTGGGGATGAGGGTGCAGTATCCATTACTGGGAGTGCATCCAAGCAGCCCAAACAAGTCTCCAGTTGAGATCAGTCCTTCCAGCTGAGTTGACTGTTTGGGACTGCACTGGTGCAGGTCATTAATAAAATATATTTAAGAAGGCACATGATAATCTTTCCTGACCTACTTCCCACCCCACATCCTGTCCTTTGGGAAATGGTCCTTTCATTGGAGTGTAGAAGAGCTATTGAGCTTGTGAACAGTGTCCAGATGTTTTGCGGACTTTTTAACCTCACCTGTAGGGTCCAGAGCTGGAACTGCAGCTTTGTACAGCCTAATAGATGATCAGTAATGAGCTTTATTCCAGAGTTAACAGGAGACTTCAAGCCTTTCTAGACTAGAAAGGACACAGCTTTACCCTTGTCTGTCTTTTAACTCTTTTTCCAGCTGACAGAGACCTCTTCTCGATATGCCCGAAAAATCTCTGGCACCACAGCTCTCCAGGAGGCACTGAAGGAGAAGCAGCAGCACATTGAGCAGCTACTTGCAGAGCGTGACCTGGAACGGGCTGAGGTTGCTAAAGCCACTAGCCACATCTGTGAGGTGGAGAAAGAGATTGCCATCATGAAAGCCCAACACGAGCAGGTAGGAGATGATGTGGCTTTATTGCTAGCACTCAGGTATCTGGCATCCTCTGAAAGTTTCAGGTCATGATGTTACCCCTCTGTGGCTTCCTATATGTGAAACCCGGGCTCTTTCTCCACTCCTGCTAGTGTTACATGTGCTCCCTCTGCACCAAGCCAGGAGCAGAAAAAGGGCTGTGCCAGAAAAAAGACAATACATAGTTTGTGTCTGGTGGATCGATACATTTGAACGCTGCAATGCAAGTGGAGGGCAAACTTGTTCCCTCTAGCCACCCAGTCTGGCCTTGGCTGTGACTGCATTGCAGTGGTTTTCTGATGCTGTCAGACACTGCTGAGAACATCAGCTCAGTTCATGTGTCACTGCTTTCCTGCCAGAGAGGATGTTTTTTTCACATCAATAAAGTCAAGAGGTCTGTAAGGAAACAGGCTGATCATATTGGGTGTTGTTTTGCACAAGCATTTGAGTTGTTTGTGCTGTTTGTCAGTATGTGGCTCTTCAATGACTGCTGTTGCCCTGAATTCCTTGCTCATGTTTATAAAGCCCAATCAGCTACTAGGGAGCAGGGATGGCACTGTATATCTTTGTGCGGTGGGCCATACCAGCCTGTCAGAAATGCAGGAGAAATTGTCAGCTTGCAGTTGATTTGCCATCTTCCTTCTGTATAGTATTTTCCAGTAATTACCAGTAACAAATGAATGAATGCGAGTCTGGAATGTCTCTCTTGCTGGTAATTGGTAATTGCACCTGGTAATTTCAGACCAGATTTTCAAAACTGTTCAGACTTGAAGGTCTTAATCAGAGCTGGATTCTCCAAAGGGTTCAAGTCAGGCACTGAAGCATGGATCAAATTTAGCTGCTGGAGATGGAATAATTTTTTTCTTTTTGATACGTATATACTGAGCTCTTTGAAAAATCTGCCTTCTTACCCTAGCATCCTCTGAAACAGATCACCAGAACCTCCTGTTCCCTTCTTCTGATCCTTTTTTAAACAACTCTGTACTTCAAGCGTTGTTAACTTTTGTGGCTTGGGCTCTTTTTTTTGCTGCAGTACGTCGCGGAGGCAGAAGGAAACCTCCAGCGAGCACGAGCCCTGGTCGATGGGATGCAGAAGGAGAAGATTGAGCTGTTGAACCAGCTGGAAGAGGAGAAGAGGTAAAGCAGGAATTGGATGGGTGTGGAGGAGGTGAAGTAATGGGGGAGATGAGACTCTTACTCAAGAACATCATTCATTGGATCTTAGAAGAAAGTGACTAGGAAAGTCATCTTTGGATGCCTTCCAGTACCTCAAATATGTTGTGTTTCACTCTCTGGGCCACTGTTGTCTGCCTGCATGTAAGGAGGGGGTGCACCATTTCAGGGAGTGGGAAGTCTACAACACTTTTGCTGCAGTTGCACATCCGATATGTCTCTTGTCTGGGGTTGGGCATCCACTGCTGTGACTGTCCCTCTTTGCTGACAAACTGTTGCTAATCACAACTGAGCAGTGAAGTATTTCCAATTAGTCTTGTACATTCCTGTGTCTTTACAGGTCTTAGAGGAGATTTGATGCTGTATCATTCAGTGGGGTTGCAGTGAGCTATTTTTTGTGACATGACCAGCCTCAGTTTTTTTGAATATGCTCAGCTGAACCTGCCCCACTGTTGCAATGCAATTGAAAAGCAGAAAACAAACAGCCAGCCAGGACAGCTCATACTTATACTTGGGATAGGGGCAGCTCTGTTTTTTGCCAAAAGGAGTTTTGTGATTTGACATGCTTTCCTGCCAAATGCATGTAGCACTTTTTAAGAAGAAGGGGGAGAAAAAAAAAAAGCACCATCAGCTTCTATTCCTGATTAGGACTCTTAAGGGCTGGCACTTCTGTGATGACCTTCATAAATATTTGACAGGCGGTTTGCATGTCCAAAAGCATTTGACCATGGTGAATGTTGCGCTGACAATACAGTGGTGGCCAACAGCTGATCTACCGCTGCCAGCAGAAGACCAAATAATCTTGCTGTCCTGTTGGGCAGTGAAGTTATTGAGGGTTTCCAGCCATCTTCCCTGTTGTTCAGTTCCCAACACAAAGGAGAAGCAGCATTATTTGCCTGAAGGCTCCAGTAATATCAGTTACTCTGAGATCTGATATCCTGACCAAACTCAGCTGTGTCACCGTGTAAAATGGAATTACTCAGTAAAGGTGGGATTAACTCGTGGCAAGAGTGTGGACAGTGACAAAGCCTTGCAGTATAAAATAAGAGTACTAAGGATGCAGTATAAAATAACGGTACTGGATAATAAACGGAACTGTGCAGGTTGGGCCATCCTAAACCCCTAACCTTTTGTACAACCTGGCTTTCCGAAAGACCACTTCTTTCCCCTCTATTTGTGATCTTAAGGGCATTTCTTCTGAGGAAGGGAAGTCAACCTGGACTCAGCCTTGCTGTAGTGTGTGATTCATCATCTCCCCACGTCCCAGAGGCCCCATCCATGTATATATGATGATGCATACATTTCCTCTCTGGATAAGAGTGAAGATGAATTTGTCATTCTTGGAGTCCAGTTGCTCCAAATATATATAATTAAACTCTTCAGTGGGAATAGAAAGACATTTCTGTGTATTAAGTAACTGAAAACAGCGTTGATTTCAATTGAGCGATGCCCCTCCTGAGGACGAATTGTTCTTTCGTGCATAAGTCTCTCCATTCTCCTAGCAGACAGCTCACTTTCCCAGCTCCAGGAGGCCCTTTAACCCAAGACAGCTGAGTTACTTTTCTAAATATCAACAGATGCCTCCTCTAATTAGAGGAGGTTTAGACAAGGAAGCTTGTTTATGAAGTTAGATATGTACACTCACAGCTATTGTTATCTGTAACAGAATCGGGGTCCTGACATCTGGCTACCAGCTCAACATCCTCGTTATTGACTTTTTTAGAATTAATAAGGAGAATGAAGAGAACTGAATTTAACAGAAAATTGAATTATTTTGTATTTTCACTGGATTTTCTCTTCAGACTTTGCAAAAGAGTTCTAGGCATGTCTGCATTTATGCTTGTGGTTTTATGTGCATTTTCGCATGACTGCCCTGTACAATATCTGGTGAATGCTTTTCTGCCGGGGTAGCTCACCATTTCCATGTTGTGGAAACATTAAGCGTTGCCCACCCTCGGCTCTGAACCCCTTGGAATATTTTGTATGGACCCTGTGCATTTGGCACAGGAATTGCCCAGTGCTCGACTGCAGGATAACAAGGTCTAAGTAAATCAGTGAAACCTGGTTGTGGCTTTCAACGTTTTCATGATCCCAGTGTCAGTGAACAGTAGCTGTGCTGGCTGAGAGGTGGCGCTTCAGAAACAACACGTTGTGAGCATGTACTGTGCAAGAAGGCAAACGTTTGCTATGTGGAAGGCTTGCTTATTAACTGTCCTGCTGTTTAGCTTCTGCTGAGCTGTTTGTAGTCAAAGGGTGTCTGTATCAGTCTCCTCTCAGACTTCACTTGTGCAGGGAAGGCCCATGTATAATGGCTGCTTAAAAATAGGATGCTGATCTTTGTGTCTTTTCCCTTCCACAGGAAAGTGGAGGACTTGCAGTTCCGTGTGGAGGAAGAATCTATTACAAAGGGAGATCTGGAGGTAATTCCTAACACTCTTACCAAAATGTGGAGTCAGAACCTGAAAACTGCATGTGGGGTCTCACTCAAGTAATTTCTGCCACCTTTTGCTCAACTCTCAACAATACTTTATCCTTATTGATGGCTTTGGGCCTGCTGTGAAACACCATGGTATAAGCTGTGAAGATTGTTCTTTCGTATGTTGCCCAATGACTAATAATGTTAGGAGCTGCCTAGAATTAATCACATGCAGCCAGCCTGGCTTTTAAAGTCATCATGAGCTGCCAAGCCATGTTTAAAAGTCTGACTGTATCCAAATGCATTTCAGCATATGTTTTTCGACTGTAGAAATGAACTGACTGCTCAGTCACTGTCCCTGCAGTGTCCTGCTATTAGCAGCTAATGGGCATGCACGATCTCCCGGTCAGATGCAGTTCTGCTCCAGCCAAAATGCCACGTATTGTTAGACCTGCGTTATCCTTGTGTGGTGTCATCTGCCTGCAAGTGTGGAGTTTGACACTGGGATACCCATCCATTTGGGAGGGCTGCTGCTTGGAGCGATGCTGTTGCAGTGAACATTGTGCTAGCTGAAGTAGTGTTGAGAGCTTGCCCTCGAGTGGGAGGCTTTTCTGTAGGGGGAAAAAAAGGAAAAGAAAATATTTCTGCGAAAGCAAGGCTCTGCTCTACGC
The DNA here is from genome assembly GCF_023634085.1 of Falco cherrug. Taxonomy (NCBI): domain Eukaryota; kingdom Metazoa; phylum Chordata; class Aves; order Falconiformes; family Falconidae; genus Falco; species Falco cherrug. The sequence goes on along the minus strand of NC_073697.1, from coordinate 104,476,089 downwards.
ATATAAATCAAGGGACTTTCCCTTATCTTTAGCTAGAGTGCTAGGCCAGAAATGTCAAGGGACCTGCCTCTGTGCTTCACTGTCAGTCATATCAATAAAAGCCCAGGAAAATGGGAAAAACAGGCAATGGAGTACATTGCTATGGGTTTGACCCTCTTGGCATAACCCTCTTCTCTTTATCCAGAAGCTGAAGCAGAGTAATGTGTTTGACAGTGATCAGCAATGCACTGATAGCAGATGTTTGCTAAAAGACAGCAAGTACAGTTTCTGCCTACTGTGTGCGTGCAAAATCAAGGTTTCTGTTGATTCCTGAGCTTAGATGGTAGGTTTCTCCCAGTGCTTTAAAGAAGAGTGACTGATCCATCCATCATTTGCCCCGAGAGCAGTAAGTTATCCTTGTGTAAGCTTTAAATGTTTAAGCCTGGCTGTGTAATAAAGGTAATAGGACCAGGGCTAGCTACCAGTTCAGATATATTCAAAAAAAAAAAAAAAAGCAAGCCACCACATTTTAGCAAGATTGTAAGCTCCTGTGACTGCAGGTCCCAAACTGAGGATAGATCTGGTTTTTGTTTGGGCTGGGAAGGAATTGCTTTGCAATGGGGATGTGGCTAAGCTTCTTGCAGGCTGCCAGGGTCCTGTCCTTACTTCCACGTTTGTCTGTACAGGAGAACAAATAACTTCTCAGGGAAGTGTCATAGAGCAGCTTGGTTTTCTACGGTCCAGAGAACTGGGATGTTCCCCATGAGCCCAACACCTCTGTGTTACGGTGCTGTGGAAGGTGAAAGCAATTGCAGGAAAACCAAACCTTTTAAGAAAGGCTTTTTATGGTAGAAGACAGTGGTTTATAGGAAATACTAACCTCTTCAAGGAACTACCTCAATCTTATCTCCTGGAACCTGCATCATGCCTTGAACACCAGCGAGAAGTCAGTCTGTAATTTGTGAATAGTAATTTAAGGCTAATAGCTAGAATTAAGTCTGAAATTCAGATATGAACTTCAAAGTGCAGGAAAACTTCGGATTTGAGGCTCTGAGTCATACTGGCTAGGCAAACCAATCTGCAGAAAGAAAGAAACAATACAAGACTTGATGTGAATCCAAGGACTGTAAAACAGTTGATCTAACTTTCTTCCCTGATTGTTTTTCTCCTCTATTTTCATGTGTTTTTCCAGACTTGGAAAATAGCAAGATGGGTAGATACTGAGCAGGAATATCAGGTGGAATTGAGATAGCTTGGCTGGGAATCAGGAGTCTTGAGAGAGTCCCTTGGGGAGATTTAGAGGTTAGTTTTGTAGTAGGTCGTTATCTTCAGGTAACCAGTATCTGACGTACTGCCGCCAATTAAGGTAATAACGAAAGTTTGTGTTTCTGAAGTTTCATATGGGGATTTTGAACCAGTGTAGATTGAGGGCAAATTCACTGGTATCAATAAAATAATTGTTCCTGTAAATAAAATCAAGCCTGGACCTCCATCCTGAGATGTGGATCTTTGAGCTTTGCGGAGAGCAGGAGAAGCCACTTGGCATAACATCAAATGTCTCTTTTTTTTTTTTATTATTATTATTTTTTTTTTTTTATTAGGATGCGTTCAGCCAAATTTTGCACTTAAGTAGTATTATCTGGAGGTCTTAATAATGTTTGGGGGTTTTCCCCCTTCAGGGCTCAAATAGACAATATAAAATATGGAGCCGTCTGAATATATCTGGCAGTTGAGACCATGACCATCTATGAATATATGTATAATGATGTCTTTCAAGTCATAAGAGAAAACATGGATGTTTACAAACTTCAGTTTCCATTGCTTGTACATAACTAACCAAAACTTCCTTTATTGTAGGAAAGGGCAGAAAATCCATAAAACTGGTTCCAGTAGAAGGAGGGGGAGGCAATTAATTACGTGGGAAATGAAGGGCAGAAAATGGGGGTAGCAAAAAATGGTTCTGATCAGATTTGTTTGTTTTCTAGGAGGTCTAATTCCAAGGAAAATGTTGGTTTTGTAAGCTAAAAAAATGTGAAGGCCAGAGTCTGCATGCATTTTCCCATGTCTCCTCTCCTCTTTTATTATTTATGGGAAATTTTACATGATATTACAGTGGTTGTTGTGGAGTCCTGAGGTTTGCCACCGAGTGCAGCTATATGGTATTTCTGCTTTAAAAGTGATGGGCACTGAAGCAACGCCCCGAGTCAATGCTTCCCTTGTGCATAGTTTAACCATCTGTCTAAAAAAAACAAAAAAAAACAAATATAAAACGGTGGTTCTGTTTTCTTGTGTGCAAGGCTGTTAGAGTTTTAGTGTGCAAAAATCACTTTGAAGTTTATAGCAGCCTGATTCAAACCTAAAGCACTGATTTACGTAACAGGTTTGGTATCTAAATTTCTCTGATTTGCTTTGTGCAGTGTATTTTGGGTTTTAGCAACGTGCTATGTACAGCATGACCTGCTTTCCCCTCCCCCCTGCTTAGTGCAGTGTTCAAGCTGTCTCTGGAGCAAAAAGAAGATGGGAACTTCGAACTCTTTTCAGTCTACCTCGTGATTCTTCTTGAGGAGAGATGCAGAGAATCATTGCAAGATCTTTGCATTTTCTCATGTGGTGCAAAGGTCTTGTGCTGGTGGTCTGCAGTGGTGGGAGCTTTGCTTTTTAGGAAAAGCCCTCTGTATAGTCTTGATGCAGGGAAACACTGAAGCAGCTTTCTAATGCAGAGGATCGTTTTCCCATCACAGGTTCAATTTTCTTGTGAATAGCCACTATGAGTACCATGTAAAATCCCGCAGTGACCATTTTCTGTTTGGTTGGATTTTTCCTGCTTGTTTCGATCTTTATTCTCCTCCTGTTGTGAACTGCCTTTCCTTGTCTTGTACACGGAAGATGATGTTGCAGCCTTCTCTTTCCCTCTCTTTCTCTCTCTCCCACCCCCCTTTTCCCATCTCCGCTATTCTGTTTTTTCCCTATGTGTGACCAGACTCAGACGCAGTTGGAGCATGCCCGAATACGGGAGCTCGAGCAGAGCCTGCTGTTTGAGAAGGCACAGGCTGAAAAACTCCTCAGAGAATTAGAGGACACCAGGGTAATCGACCCCTACTTGCCCTGCCTGCAGAACAGTGCGCTTGCCCCCTGCGTTGATGCTCATGATGCCTTGCTTTGGGGTTTTTTTCTTTTGGGTCTTGTGGGGTTAATTGATTTTGGCTTGGTTTTAAGCTTCCCTGATGTTTTGTTTGGTTTTTGTTTGCTCTCTCTCCTGGAAATAGTAGTATGATATAATTTCTAGCTTTGCTTCATGTGTGGGGACTTGTTTCTCAGATTGAGTTTGCTTCTCTGCCCCATGCCACCATTTGACACATGAGCTCTTCACAATTCATTTTTCAATTAACATGCTAGAATAATATCTGCACTCTGCACAATTCATCCTGCCTTGAGGCTTTCCCAGGCTGTAATGGGAAATAACATTGCAATCAGCATTCCCTTTGTCCCCCCTCCAGCTGTGGGAGCTGCCACCTGAAACAGAAGATACTGGTGAGGGCAGGTGGACCAGCTCTGATCCTTGGCCATGCCTGCAACAGGACAGGCTGCCCAGGTGAACAGCACACCCGATCCTAAGAGCAGCCAGATGTGGAAAGGGCTTTTTCATCCTGGTGTGGTGTGGGAAGGGGCAAACTTGCTACAGTGAGCTTGTTTCTCACCAATGGTTTTTAGAGCTGTAGAAAACACAAAGGTGAGGTTCTCCAAAAGGGCTAAATGATTTGAATGCCCCCGTGCCCATCTAAAATAAAAATCCCCCAGCCTCCTGGGCTGATGATTAGTGGGGAAAATGGCAATTGAAGTGAAATGGAATTGATCGCTTGTGTTTTGGCTTGGTTTCCTTGTGTCTTCTGCTTTTTTCTGATTCATCTAGTCAGATCTCTTCTTCTCCATCCATAGCTGCAGTACCCTGAACTCCCTGTGACGAGCAGGTTGTTCAGCCCTGTTCGGTTGCATTCAGATTGTAAGACATTGATCCATAGCCCTTATGCTCAATGTTAACCGTGGCCAGATTTATTGTCTTGCATCCTCTAGCCTTCTACCTTATTTTCACTTTACTAATAAAATCTAACAAGTACTCATGTGTAAAAATCCCTTTTCCTTTTTACACCAGGGTAAACAAATTACAATGCGGAAGAGAGGTCTGTAGGCTGAGGATTGCTGAGCAATAAAGGAAACACGATGTGCTTGATGCTGGTTTCAATGCTTGTGATATTCCTGCATGTGTAGTCACATTTCCTCTGTGCATCATCTGGCAAGATGCCTAGGCTGGAAATGTAATGCCCTTTCAGGACATTATTTTTTCATAAACTCCTGTTGCTCTCTAGCGAATTTCCAGGGTTGTTTCAAAGACGTGTGTTTTTCTGTGGAATATGAGAGGTTCATATGAGAAAAAACAAATTGCAATTGGCACAAAGACATAACTGTTAGAGTGACCGGTGATGGTTACCCTGGTGCAAAACTGTACTCAGATTGGAGGGTGCTGGGTATTATTTTCCTGTTTATTTGAACTCTGACTAATGTACTTTGGATTTACTTCCACTGGAGCACACTTTCTAAAAGGAAGGATGCAAGGATGAGAGGTGGGGACTGACTTTGTCTTCTCTGTCATGTTGCAGTTAACGACGGTAGCAGAGAAGTCCAGAATCCTGCAGCTGGAGGAGGAGCTGAGCCTCCGGCGCAGTGAGGTGGATGAGCTTCGGCAGTGCCTCAGGAGTTCTCACCAAGCAGAGACCCCAGAACATAACCTTGGCTTGCAGTCAGAAGCTCTTCGGCTACGAGATCAGCTGCTGTCTGCCAACAAGGAGCATCAGAAGGAGAGCAGCCAGCTAAAGGAGAAGTATGAGAAGACATTAAAGAAGTACCAGCAGGAGATGGAGAAGCTGAAATCAGTCAATGAGAAGTACTCACAGGAAATTGTTGACCTAAAGCATAAAGTTCAGCAAGCCACTAATGAGAACATGGGGCTCATGGACAACTGGAAGTCCAAGTTGGACACGTTAGCTTCTGACCACCAGAAGTCTCTGGAGGACCTGAAAGCCACACTGAACACAGGCCCTGACACTCAGCACAAGGAGATCGTGGAACTCAAGGCAGTGGTGGAGAGTATAAAGATGGAGCACCAACTTGAGTTGGAAAACCTGAAAGCAAAGCATGACATTGAGACGGCTGTTCATATAAAGGAGAAAGAGAGTCTGAAACTGAAGTTGCAGGAGGCTGTGGATGAAGTGGAAAAAAGCAACAGCAACTGGAAAATGCAACTGGAAACAAAAAGCAATCAGCACCTTCTTGAGCTGCAGGATGTGAAGGACAAGTGTCGAGATGCTGAGCTGAGGGTGCATGAACTGGAGAAACTTCATGGTGAATATAAAGATCAGACACAAGCGATAGCTTTCCTGAAAGAGCAGATTTCTTTGGCTGAGAAGAAGATGTTGGACTATGAAACGTTACAGAAAACAGAAGCCCAGAGCAAACAGGAGATCCACAGACTGCAGGAAAAAGTGCTTGTCTTAGAGAACAAGCTACAGTCCATGGAGGCCCTGCATCCTTCTCAGCATGCAAACGTATGACTTCTGGGTCATTTTGCTTGTTTATCATCGCTGTTAGTAACACGTTCTTGGAGTAGCCCTCAGCTGCTGCCTTGTTCAGTTTTCTGAGACTTTTATGCCTCAGAGTATCTGAATGTTTTTACCTCCCATTGATAGTGCTTTTTCTGCACGGCATCTCTATGCTGTCTTCCCACTTTTGAAAGTCAGTACAGTGGCACAATTAGAAGAAATAAGAGTCAGGAGAAGCAAGTGGGCCCCATCTGGGCTTGAAGGCACATGAGTGCAGTGGCAGCAGAATAGGGCTATCATGGTTTGTCAGGGCTGGGCTCTCATCCTGAGCAAGCAGCGTTCATAGCTGAAAAAGCATCATTTCTACAATAGAGCTCTTGTCCTCCAAGGAGCTGCAGCAGCCTTAGTGCGTTACTGAGCAAGGGCCTTTAGGGGTGGGTGGAGGGCAGAGTGGAAGAAGAGTCATTGCACATGCTGAGATGGAGCACATAGCTTGCTCAGCACGTGGAGCGTGGTTTGAGAGCCTCAGGGACTGAGCTCGTGGCGTTGGGTGGGCAGTGTGTGCCAGCAATGCAGCAGAGGCAGTGGGGAGGCTTCACGGCATGTACGTGGGAGACAGAGGTATGTTGACTCTGAGGGTTATAGTGGAAGAGCTGCTGGCACAGGTCAGGGTGGCACCAGGCTGGGGAAATAAAATGCCTGATTGCATACTAGTCCTGAGCCTCCCAGGGAAGAACAGAATAAAAGCAGTAATAATATGAAGAGGTCTGTTTTCTGCAGCCGTTGTCTTTTTAAGTTATCCTCATTATTTTTACTGTTTGCAACAGGATGCCATCCTGCCTTTGTGCATGGCACAGGGTCATGTGGCTGGCTTTGCACTAGAGTGAGATGGCTACTCATGGCTCTAGGCTGAACCCCTATTTGTGTATGGATTTTGCATGAGCAATGAGCAAAACCCCAACTTACAAGTTGTCCCTGTGGGGGTGCAGAAAATGAAAATAAGCCATGAAATGTACACATTTTAAGAATGCTCATTTGAAATCTGTTGCTGGCAACGTAGTCACCGTTCTAGGCTGAGGTGTCAATGAAGTGAATGTAATGCCTATGTTTCATTTGCCCAGGTGAACAGCCCCATAGAGACCAGTTGCACCTCTAGGCAGCACAGTTAAGCCCATGAATTACTTTTGGTCAAATCAGAGCTTCCTGCCTGCAAAAAGGCACACTGAACTGGACAGGAGAGGCAAGAGCTGAAGGAGGAATCCACAGCTTTAATGGTGTTTCAGGGGTTGCTCCAACAGGTTTCATCTGGTAAAGACAGTTGTGAACAATAAGTACAGCCAGGACCCTGGGAAAAGGAGGTTGTTATTACAATATGTCACATGTTATAGCAAATACTCAAACAGGAATGATTGTAAAAGAAGAAGCTGGAGGCTTTTCCAGAGCCTTTTAGATTAAATGAGAAGCCTTTGGGGGATATTGACATTGGATTAGAATTGGGGAGTCTTGAAATAATTATTTTAACTATGTGTCAATTAAAATCAGGAAAATGTGGGAAGAAATGCATGGGTGAAAGCCTTTGAGTATCACAGTGCAAATTCTATTTTTAAATGTCTTAGCTAATTTAATGTGACTGCAGTATTGACTATCCAAGTATTTTAAACAGATGTGTCTTGTGACAGTCTTGCCTAGACCTTTAAAGTAAGAACCACAACTGTGCTTCCAAAAAGCAGTTAAATAGTGGGGGGGGGGTTTCCCGCACCAGAAGTATATCAGGCAGTGTATTTCCCCTTTGGGTGTGCTCCTGCTTCTGTTAGACGAATCCTGTGGGCCACTGAAGCTCTTGGGGACTGACTGTGGGGCTTTCAGCAGCAGCTGCCTGACCTGGGGCATGTGCTGAGGTCCCACTGAAGGGCTGAATTGTGTCCTCTGCACTGGAAAGCTTGGCCGTGAGCTCGGTGGTCTCTGTTGCGGTATAGACAGAATGGGAAAAAGGCAGAATCCTCTATATGGACCGGCATTTGCTTGTTAATATTTGTATTAATATATTCATTCTCTTATAAATATTCTTTTATCAGTGTTTTATTCCTGGTTCTATAACTTTGGACACAGATTTTCAGAAGGTGAGGAACTTGTTGAGTGATAGGTCTCAAGCTGAATGCTGAAGAGCCTTTGCCCCTGAGTGTTTGCCATGATTATTAGAGCAGCTTTTCCATCTGTGTGCAAACTCAGAGCGTGTGAAAGCCGGGACAAGGGCTTCCCAGGAAAACCTGATCTCTTTTCCCTCCAGAGCGAATCTCACCGTTGTGCTCAGTGCCTGTTGTGTGCAGGCGCTCTCCGATGGTACCAGTTAGCTTTCAGCAGTACCCAGCTGTAGAAGTGACTCTTCAAAAGCTTTTGTTTCCTTCTCAGGAAGGACGTAAAACGTGGTAACCAGAGTACTGGATACACTTCTGGTTTGGATGGGCTTTTGTGGTTGTTAACTTTGCTTTGAATCTTTGGGTAAAGGGCTGGTTTACATCTCATATTTTACATTTATTTCAGATGATTGAAACTAATGATATTTCAGAAGAAAAGATAAAGATGAAGCAGACTGTGGAAGGTATGGAATTTTCTTGGGTTTTTTCTTGGAACACCCTGTTCTAGTGACTTGGGTGCCTTCCCTTTCTCTGACTTTCTGCTCTTGCAGCGATGGCTGTGTGGAAGGGGCTTAGGAAACTTTCAGATTTTGCTGGATGGCATTTGTTGTCTGGGTTTTTTTTCATCTTCTAATGTGGCTGAGCATATGCAAGGGTGGATGTTTTCACCTGTGTTACACACTATCCCCATGTAGATGGTGCAGGTTGGAGCCAGGTCTGGGGAGATGGGCACAATTCCATCCCATCACTGGTTTTTGCAGCAGGTGAAATCCAGACATTAAATGTAATTTGTTCATAGGAGAGGACTGCTAATGGTAGATATTAATGGCTTAAAATAATGGGGGTTACTTTTATTAATTAAGCTTACTATAAATCAAATCCATCCTTTTAACAAAGCATAAAATTTGTGCACTCAGAAATTTTGTGTAAAGTAGCTTTGGGATTGAACTGCACTCAGCCTTCTTGACAAAGAGGGTGAGCAGTAACCCCTGGGCTGAGCAACAGCAGAGCTGGCAAGGCTGGAGCTGGATGGCCCAGGTAGTCTCTGTTAGGGGCAATGTCCTACCACATTGCTGTGCGTGGCATGTGCTTTTGGGGTCTGTGAAAGATTTGGGGCTGTTGCAAGACACCCAAGGTGCTTCCAGATGACATCTTCCCTTGCTCATTCCCAGGAGGGTCATATTTCTTCATTTTTCCTTAGGGTTGGGGTGTTTTTTAGCAGAAAACATTATCAGTGTAGATCACAAAGGTGATCTCTAAAGAACTAACTTGTCACTTCTCTTTTCAAGTGCCATTTGGCTTATGACAGCATATCTTTTTCTCAGTTATTTGCTTCTGAGGAGTCTGTTCTCTGCAAAGCCCTTGTTAAAGTCCACCTGAGGATGCAGCAAACTAAACGGAGGTTACTGGGGATTTTACTGGCTTAAATTTCAGTTAATAGAAATTTTGTTTAGTTTGAGTGTCTGTCCAGCTGTTTGTGGATCCAGACATAAGTGTTTTGTCCATTTCTATCTGCCCTCAATGCTAGCTAGGCAATGTCAGTTGGCCTCGTCACTGTCTTCACAGATACAAGATTACATATATGCTATACCAAATTGTATGCTGATTGGCAGGTATTCTTGCCTAGTGAGGGCAGAGTAACTAGGTTCAGCAGCCACTGCTCTTAAAATGACCACTCAGTCCATGTGTGTGTTGTTTCCACACTGAATAAGCCATATGTAGATGTACTAAACCCAACAGTTTGGACTTGAGCCACAAAAGCATCATACTTCACGTCTACAGCTCTGAGTGTGGAAACGCATCAGTTCCAGAAAATGTTTTTAAAAACTGTCTCTGCCTCCCAATGTAGGAGGTAACACAAAGAAATAGAATCGTAGGATCATTTAGGTTAGAAAAGACCTTTAAGATCATTGAGTCCAAGTATTAACCTAAGACTACAAAGTCCACCACTAAAGCAGGTCCCTAAGCACCACCTTACATTTCTTCTAATACCTCCAAAGATGGTGGCTTAACCATTTCCTTGGGCAGCCTGTTCCAGTGCTTGATAACCCTTTCAGTTATCAGGCAATTCAGTTATCAGATGAAATTTTTCCTGATATCCAGTCTAAAGCTTCCCTAGTGCAACTTGAGGCCATTTCCTTTTGTCCTATTACTTGTTACCTGGGAAAAGAGATCAACACCTACCTCACTAATCATGCTGAAAGTTCCTTTCTATATTTCTATTAACATTTTATTCTGTCTTCTTTACCCACCGCTTCCTTGCGGCTGCTTTCTGAAGCCTGGCTGATATGGCTTCCCAGCTGCATATCCTGTCTCCTAATGCCTGGATGGTGGGGAGGTGCAGTGAGAAACACCTACTGTCTGTCTCCTGCTGTTTCTCTGCCATTGTGGGGTGCCACCACCATGCCCCTGTCACACCCTGACCTGTGCCATACACTCTATACCTTCCTGATTTGCACAAAACATTTTCCGAGCTTCTCATCTTTTTCTTGTCTTTTCATTCTCCCACAGACCTCCAAGACAAGCTGAGTAAAAGAGACAAAGAGGTGTCATCACTCGTGTCCCAGACTGAAACTCTAAGGGCCCAAGTAAGTGGTAAGTTTCCGTAATCCAATGCTGGTAGGAACCAGGTGTTTCCCTGCTCGTCCTCTGTACTGGTGGTGAACAAGGGCCCAGGTGCTGAAATGGTCTGGTGTAAAACGTGACACTGCCTGTCTTTTAATGGATATTGTTGGTAAAATTCATTCAGGGGTTTCAGTCTCTTTTCAGGAGTTGAACACAAACACTGCAGAAGATATTTGTACCCTAGGAATATTTGGACTCATTGAATGTCAAAAGCTGAAAGAGGCAGAAGTAAATTGAGATGAGCATGTTGTTTCAGAGAGCTCCCCTTAAACAGGGCTAGATTCAGAGCTAACCAGGTCTGTTCTGTTAGGAGTGGGAACTGGGGAAAGGCAAAAAGCAGAAATGTAAGTAAAGGACTAAGTGACCTTTCTTCCCCCCTGTATCCTCTGCCTCTCGTAGCTTTGGAAAATAAATGCAAAATGGCAGAAAAGAAGGCTGATTTGGTGTTAAAAGAAAAGAAGAGGCTGGAAGGTGAACTGGAAGCCTTGAGCAAGAAAACACACGATGCTTCAGGGCAACTGGTCCTGATTAGCCAGGAGCTACTCAAGAAGGAAAGGTCAGTCTGAAGGACGGAGCTGGAGGCAGGGGACTCTGTGTCTGTTCATTCAGGGTGCTGTAACTTACCACCAAAAGAAATCTAGAGGGTGAATTGTTGAAGTCCAGCCCCCAGCTTTCCCGTTCTTTAGAGATACTCATGTGGGCATTTGGTTAAAATTGGGCTGTGAATTATCAAAGGGACTGCCCTTTCACTGCTTGCCAGGAGCTACAAGACAGCTCAGTGCTATGTAGGTGCTGAATGAAGTCATTGACAAGCTAGCCAAGCTGGCTGCTGCCCTGCGCTGAAATACGGTGCCCTGTGCAGGTCCCAGGCTCCTTAAAGCTGGCACAGTGGGGAGGGCAGGAGGTCTGAAGGCCCCAAACTGGTGGGAGTTGGGTGAGGTTTGCTCGCTGGCCTTTCTTTGGATCTGTAGCAAAGGTGGGAGGGAGCACAGCAGGAGTCCAGTGGTGTGTGGGCTCTGGAAATGTCTTCACCTTTTCACGCTGCTTTTTCCAGGAGCCTGAACGAATTGAGGGCGTTGCTACTGGAGGCCAACCGGCACTCGCCTGGGCCAGAGCGGGACCTTAGCCGGGAAGTGCACAAAGCTGAGTGGCGGATGAAAGAACAGAAGCTCAAAGATGACATCAAGGGGCTTCGAGAGAAGCTGGTTGTGCTGGTGAGGGCACTAAAACACCTCCTGGCTGTGGGTTGGAGGGCTCTGAGCTGCTCGTGGGAGGGCCTAGCCCTTCACTCTTGCTCCAAGTCTTCTTGCTTTCTTTGGGGCTGCTGAGCATCTGATGGGAACTTTCTTGACGGCACCTGTGAGCTGTGGCCTGTCTTAGTGGTGCCTCATTAAAGAGCAAAAATGTCCAGGTGTCCTTGTCCAATGTTTTTCTGTTCCCACAGCTTTTAGATCCATGGCTAAATAGGGCTAAAATTAGTGGGAGAAACTGAAGGTCAGTCAGCTACCCCACATTGGTTTACACATTCTCTCATCTAGGAATTAGCAATGTCCTCTAATTCCTGTGTACTTCGGTGTCCTCCAGTGGTTGAAATGTGAATAATTTATTTGAGCTCTGCTGGGAACAAATTGGAGCTGCTGCTGGCTGTACTTGATACGATTGCCTTCAGAGTTGTGCTCTGACCCCATCTACTGTTGAAATCAAAACACAGTTACATGAGTTACTGTGGTTTTCTACTTAGTTTCTGTAGTTACCCGTTTTAATCTAACATGCTTCTATTTTCCCTTTGCTGCATAAGGACAAGGAAAAATCAGTTACGGATCAGCGGCGATATTCCCTGATTGATCCCTCATCAGAGTCAGAAGTGATCCGGCTGCAGCATCGGCTTGTCAGCACGGAGGATGTGCTGCGCAATGCGCTGGAGCAGGGCCACCAGATGGAAAAGCTCATGGAAGCAATGAGGCTGTCTTCTGAGAAAACACAGGTACAGCATCAGCAGTCACTTCTTGGGTCACTCAGCTCTCGGTGATCAACTGTCTTGAGCAATCTCCTCCGATCTTGCCCTGTGCCGTCGGGAGGTGATGCAGTCAGCTGGCTCCCTTCCTTTCTGCTAGAAACAGCCTGGCAAGACTTTGTTCTGTCAAATGGAGCTTTAAACTAAGAAAAGCCATGCTAGTTGGTAATTACAGATCCTTCTGTGCTTCGCAAGAATGGTGGCTAAATGTGGTGTTTTGGGGAAGGTTGCAGTGTGAACAACTGTTCTTTACGTGTACAATGATGTGTAGCCACGTATCCTTGTGGTACAAGCCCTTTATAATATGAAAGCTGAGGGTTTCTGCCATCCCTGTTCTTCAAAAGGTTTATTTCCTTGCAGTCTATAAGCAGAAACTTTGGAGGTGACCCTGGGAAAACGTTTTCCCTTTCTCTTACAGAGATGTCTCCAGGAGCTGGTATCTGATCTGGGTTTGCTGATGGACCATGATTGTTCCTATTCCAGTTATTGTCTTCTCTTCCCAACTTCCTTTGCTCTTGCTTTGTTTCTTCTGACAAAAGCAAAACTGCTTCTGTTGTTTGCCTTGTATCTTTGTGAAATTGAAGGCTACAAATAACTTGACTCTCCACATTTTGTTTTTTCCATCTCTGTGGTGTCTAGAGAGGTATCACAGGAGGACTGATTCCTCCTGTGAAGTGCCCTGCCCCTTGCGCCAAGCTTTGTGCTTCGTGTCCTTTATTGCCCTTCTAGGTTGTGTTGCCTCTCGTGTCTGCAACCAGGTCATGGCTTTGAGAGCCCGGGTGCACCAGTGCTCCTCTCATACTTGCTCATTTAAATTCTTAGCTGAAAAACATCTTTCTCTTGCAGTAACGAGCTACCATTCAGAGTCAAGCAGAGACCTTAGGATAGTACAGAACAAGCCACTAGACACGGAGAATGGGCAGAGAGCTTGCTTTCCCTGATGCAAGTGTAGATATGTTGTGGTAGATAATCTGGGGGGTATCAAGTCTTCTCGTCCCATCACGCTGTCTTCTGCACAGTCTGCAGGTACACCGAATGGCTGTTTGCATTGCAGCAGTACTTGCAGGAGGCAGTATAGAGGAGGGTGCATGGTAAAAACTGCAGCCTTGAAAGCTCTGCTCGCTCAGCTGAGCATCTGTATGTTGCAGACAAGTCTTTTTGTATCCCGCAGTGCAGCAGCAGCAGCCGTCTGCCAGCTCCAGGCAGGACAGCTGTAGCCATGATGACAAGTTTGTGGCAGTCCAAGATGTGCTATAATCCTGTCAGTACCTCCAGAGTGACTTTAGCTTCTGCTGTAATTGCTGCGTGTCAAAATGCATCATGACAACCTCATCTGTTGGAAGCTATGGGAGGGGTGGGGAAAGTTATTCTGTTTGCTTTAATGCTAAGTCCCTTGAGAACAGGAAATCTTCCCCTTCGCATTCCTGTCTCCAGAGGTGGTGCAGGTGGTGATTATTCCTTCCCCAACTGTAGAAAATAACTAATCTTATATAAAGTGAGTCGGAATGGATCATACGAGGTCAGCTAATCTGTCCCTGGTATTACTTTGATACCTTCATGCTTAAGAAATCTTAGAGATACGACAAGATAGCATTATGCCTTCAACGACAAACCATGGTACTAAGAGACAGAGGATTATTGCAGGAAGCCAGGCTTCAAACTTCTATTGATGTCAGATTGCTAAAGTGCCTAGTTACAAGGAAGTCTGGATCAAAGCTCCCTAGTTGTGGTATGATATCTGTTCTTCCTTCCCCTCGTGAAAGGGAGTTGTTAACTAGGGGCTTTCGGGCTGAGCCAAAGGACATTGCTGGCCTAAAGACATTCTGGTGCGATAGTTAGGGAATCGATGATTCTTCCCTACAAGCCGCATTTCCACTGTAACCCATTCTGCACTACCTTCTGACCCCCCATCTCCTCTCTGAGAGCAGCAGCTGTTGCCCAGGGATCTGCCTTGGCATCTCTCTCCCTTTGTCTGTAAAGCCTTCACTCTGCAGAATGCTCAGGAAGGAAATCTCTAATTACCACAAGCTGCTGCTGCTTTCCCTTCCCCGGCTTCATCAGCCACCACACTCTGCAGTCCTTGATGTGCATGGCTGGCCCTGCTGTTAAACAAGGAGGTGCAGGAGCTGGGGGAGCATAATGGCACTGTGTCTTCATCTCATTGTCGAGTAATTGCTGCCATGCTGTTTCCATGCCTGCAGCTGCGAAGTATTTGTCCTGTAATAGAGGAAGAGGATCTTTGCCTTCTCCATGTCTTGGGAGACCCTGATCCTGCAGCTTTACCAGAAATGACAAGGGTTTTGGCACTCAAGCCTTTTGCTGGAAAATTTGTAGCGATTGCTCCAGGAGCGTTTTTATTTTAATTTCAAGCGAATAGCACCACTTTGTTCGTTATAATGACCACGTACTGAGACCAAATTTCAAACCTAATTCCTGGTATCTGGTAGCTGCTTAGTGCACAGATTGGATGTGCTGCGGCCAGGGTAGGATATGTTGCCTTGTGCAAGGCCTGAATCACCCATGGTAGTGGGTGCAGACCCAAAGGTGAGTCACTACAGCAGCACTCTTACCGTCCGCGCAGGTACCGCTACCTGGCAAACAGTTCAGGCTCTCAAAGCAGAGCTCTGTTTTGAATCTCTGCCTGTCTTTCCTGCCCAGACTAAACCTCTGTACTAGGGTTGGTGATGCACCTTTCTGGTGATGGTAAGAATGGAAGCTGGGTAGCTGGGACTCCTCTGATGATGGGGTTTAAACCTTGCAGTCTTGTCTCCCCATAATGTCTGGTTTTGCTGTCATCTGCAACTCGCCAAAATCTGATTGCCAAGACCCAAGCAACTGACATCTGGCACGCTGTGACTTTAGGCTGCAGGTTTCTTCTGCTTGTGCTGGTTGTACTGTCATTTTGAATCTGAAGGGCTCCGTGTTATCCCTGCTAAAGAAACATTATAAATGTTTAAAAGTTCTTAAGTTTTCTAAAGATAGAACCGCCTATCCTGGCTGCCAGACTTATCCCCAGAGATGGGAAATGAGGAATGGCAAATGTCCTTTTCCTTGCTGGGATGTGCGCTGTGCTGTGTTTTGCAGCTAACGCTGCCCCTGGCTTGTTTATTGGGATTTAAGAGTCAGAAGTGAAGAGCGGGTCCGTGTCCATAAGAAACTTGGGGGATATTTTATAGCTGGGAAAGACACAATCTGGCATGTGGGGTTTGGGCCAGGGCACAGAGGGCAGGAAGCTTCTTGCCAGAAGCGGGGTGGGATTTCTGCATTCTCCTTTCCTTGTGTGGAGTGGGCTGCTAGGGAAGGAGACTGCAGTCTTGGCAGATTTCAGCACTTGTAGGCAAAACCACTAGGCTCTGTGTCCCTCTTGAGTAAGTATTGTCCGTTCTCCATTGCAGACTGTTGGAAATTCTGGTTCTGCTAACGGGATTCACCAGCAGGAGAAATCCCACAAGCAAGAGGTAAGTTACAAGCTGAACGCTGTTTAAAAACAGTGATTGCTTTCTGTGATTTCTTGCCTGCTGTGCTGGGGATAGCTCAGGGCTGGAAGCAGTTCTGCCAGCAAAGCTTGACTCCGTCATTCCCACAGCAAAGCAAGGGGCTTTGTGCCCAGTTCCCCAGTGTGGGGGGATCCTCCCCTTACCATTAAAACCGCTTGAAGCCAGCAGGAAGGTGCTAGTGAGATACACACTGAGGTGCTAATGGGTGCTTGCTCTGGGAGAAGCAGCGGGAAAGGGGCTTCCCCTCAGTCTCCTGTGTCGGTGCCTGTATCACTTTTCTCCCAGCAGTCTCAGCTAGAACCTGCTTGGTCTCAGATCTCTTCTGTCCCCTTTACTTGGGTGGCATTTGTAGCACAGACTGTCCTGCTCTCCCATGGTTTTCATCATGTAGGGCAAGACCCGTAGCCTCAGACTTCATCTCCTTGCAGGCAGGATGGCCGGCCTGAGGAAGAGGCAGATCTGGGCAGATCAATAGGTCAGGACATAGCAGGCCTGGTGGCATTCTTCTCTGTGCCTCTGTTTCTTCTTCTGTAGAAAGACCTCTGTGCTTGCCCTCATTTTGCCTCACAAGGTCTGTTTTCTTCCAGGAAAAGCTCTGATAGAGAAGAGGTGAAGAGGATCATTTCACGCCAGTATCAGCTCCTTGTGCACAGTCAGGAAAAACGATACCACATCTGGCTTTAGCACCTCCAAAAGACCAGACACAGTATTTTCACCTTAAAGCAGGACAATGTTTATAATATACTAACGGATGTAATCAGGACAATCCTGGAGTCCAGTTTTCCAAGACAGCCATTGTTCCAGGAGGGAGCAGAAAGATCTCTTTGGGTTTGGTTTCTTACTTGTATTGGTTTTGACTGTGGAATCTGTATTGCTTGAGCTGCCCTTGTCCCACCAGCTGACGTGGTCTGGGTAACAGCTGCCCCAAACAGTGGCCAAAGTGTCAGCGAGTCCCAGTAACCCCGCAGGAGCTGCCAAGGGATTTGCTTGTGGTGTTCAGCTCCAAAGCGCGTGCCCAGAGGCTGCACGCTTCCCACATGGTCTGTCCCTTCCACCCACCCTGCTGTCCCGAAGACCTGCGCAAGCGAGTGAAACCTGCTGGGCTGACTGTTCGTGCTGGCATGCGTGGGCTGAAAAAAGGCAGGGTGTGGGGACACGTTTCCCTTCTCGCCTTGTAGAAGACATTGCTGTTCTAGAGCACAGAACCTGCACTTGTATCATAGCATGTTGTGGGAAGTAATCTGATTGCAGAGGGGTATTTATTTCGTTTCTCACCCACTGCTGTTTGGGGAAAGAGCTGTGGTGGCTCTGAGTTTGAGGACAGACACACCTTGCTCAGGTGTGGTTGGCCTTTCTTGCTGCAGAGAGGTCGCTGAGCAGGCCTGCCGATGCCCTGGGCCATGGCCAGGCTGCCCGGCCTGCTGCCCCTCACCCAGGTCTGGTTTATTGGGTCTTTTTTGAGCACAGGACAGCGCAGACAGCTAGATCTCAGCATCGCTGGCCTGAGAGCTCTGTGCTGGCTGCAGTCAGTGTAGGGCAGATGCCTTGAGGAGATGGTTCCCTCCTTGCCTGTTTAATTTAACAGCTAATCGGGGATTACCTGGCCATTCTCTGGAGCCGCCTTTGGCTCTTCAGTATGGTGCCTGTCCCCTGCCACCAGGAATGGAGGAGGTTAAGATGCTGCTGTAAGCATTCATGCAGTAGTGGCTGGCTGTATTTGATGGGTACAGCAATCCTCTGTGCGTGACCTGAGTACAAGCATTTGGAGCAGAAGGAATTCAAGACTGGAGCCCATGCAGCTCTTGTGTCTGTACACAGCAGTGCAGGCCCAGGCAAGGGTCTTATTCCTCCTTCTGAAGGCTTTCCTCTTCTCTTGAACTTTGCCCCACAGCTCCCAAGGGACAGTAGGGTGGAGGAAGGGGATAATATGCTCTTAAAGGGGTGTGAGAGTCCAGTTCAGGTTCACTGTTCACTATCACAGCAATATTTTTACCAGGCTTCCTCTAGTTCGTACCCAGCTCCTCCAGTCTTCAGAAGCTCTTTGTTATGATGGGGCACCTATGAAAGAGAACAAGACAGAAGAGACCACTGAGGGAGGAGATCTGAGCCATACCGCAGGCAGATGAACGTCACAGTGTGTCAGCTTTGTTGCTTTTTGCCCTGATTTCCTACAAAGTTGTGTTGCTACTTCTTAGTGGGTTGCCAGACTCCTGCTTCCTTGAAGGATGGGCAGGCAGAAGCAACCTGGGAAAGACTTGGGCTCCGTGGCTCCAATTCTGCCGTAAGGAGGATGCTGATGGACCTGGGCCTGTGATACAACACTGGGCCCTGCTCACTTGCTGCAGAGTTGGTGATCTGCCTCCATTCCGAGGGAAGGTGAGAAGGGAAGGCGACTTCAGGGGAGCGAAGCAGGTCAGAAAACACAGCTTAAATCTGGGGCACGGCAGGGGCAGGCAGAGCTTGGGATTGAATTGGCTGGAAATAATTCAAGTGGGATCCCATCCTGCCTTGTAGAAGTGCTTCAGCTCTTACTAATCACCAGGAAGATTGCCGCATCTATACCTAGCTCTGGTGGGACTTTCCCAGGGAATCGTAGTGGTAGACTCCAAAATCCTCCTGGTTGGCTTATTCGTCTCTTTGGTGATTTAGGAAAATCCCAGAATCAGTGTCCATTGTTACAGCCTGCAACTGTGTATACATCGCTGGGAGCTGCTGGTTTTAAGGATTTAGGGCTGTTGTTTCCCAAAGTGCTCCTGTTGGCTGGATGGTCTCTGAAGTCATGCCTGCAGCTCCTGCTCCTTTAGTAGGGGTCGTCTTCCAGTGTCACCTGTTCCCAAGCCCAGGGCTGCCCGGGCGCCTGCAGGTGGGAGAGTCCATTCTGGTTTGTAACTTATTTTCCCTGATGATTCTTCTAGTGACTGGTGACCAGCTGCCTTCATCTGCAGAGGAAAAATACCTGCCTTTTCCACCTCCCCTGATGAACCTTTGGCTTGGCACAGGGTAGGATTCCTCAGGAGTGGTTATGGGGACCATGTATATGGTTCCTTCAATCAGACCCAAAGTTGTCAGGGTGCAGTGGTTTGGGGTGGAGGAGTCTCTGGCTCCTGGCTCCTTCCAGGGACCATCCCCTGTGAGCAGCTCAGACCTGTGGTCTTCCCAGTCAGCTCAGGTGACAATGCAGAACAGCAGCCGATGCGTCAGAGCAGGTTTGAAGTTAGTGCTGATGGTCATCTTTGGCTGTAAATAGCTGTGCTGGTCCCTAAGGATCAGCCAGGAGCTGATGGCACTTCTTGGCTTTCTGTGGAGGCTGTGTGGTCTTCGTGTTGCGGGGCTGTACCAAAAGGGGCAGCAAGGCAAAGCCAGGTCCCCTGTGTCCCCACCGCTGTTGGTGTGCAGGTCCGTGGGAGCTGCTCCCCAAACAGGACCAACAGTGTCAACAGGACGTGCTATCACGTGTGTCATCTGGGTTTCAGCTCAATGCTGTACGCAGTGGCCAGGAGGCGTTTGGACACCAACTGTGTCCTCCCTCTCTGAAATTGGCACAGGCTTCCCAAGGGCACTTCCCACTGCCTGCCCTTCTGAGGTTGTACGGGACCAAACTAGGGACAAACTTGGAAAGGACAAGGAGGAGATTCCCCAGCCCCTCTATTTATTTGTAAGTTTTAAGTGCTATTTTTGCCTATGTGGTGGTGTATAAAGTATTTCACGATATTTGGTCTTACTGGCTTGGTTCTTGGGGGGAGATTTTCCAAGGGCATTGGAGCACTGATGCACCCATCTCCTGTTGTCGGTCAGGGGCTGGTTCCTGTTTGTGCCTTCTCTTCCCCTTCGGCTTCAGCCTTGCTTTTATCTCGATCCCCGGGAGCTGGTACAGGGGGGGCTGTGTTCTGCCCAGCCCCTCTCCCAGCTTGTGCGTGCCATGCTGCTTTTGCATCTGGAGCTGAGCCCTGAGCATCACGCTTCGGAGCAGGGTGCAGGGCGGGGAGCAGGAGATCCCACTGCTGGATCCCTCGGCACCAAGGGAAGGACCAGCACCCCTGTTGTGAGACTGGCCCTCCCGGCCAGCTGTGTTATCCCAACGGTTAGTGATGCTTTTCTGCTGAAAGCTGAGACGTTATCCAGTGAAGAAAGTCTTTGAAATGGAGACTGCTCCATGTTCAGCGAGTTCTTCTCTAACCCTCTAGACCAAAGGGACAGGAATCGGTGTTGATTTGGTGATTTCAGCTTTATCCCTCCTACAGCAGCCAGAGAGCTGGAGCAAGGGGCAGCGCGGTGCCGGTGCCGGACCAAACGACAGCTGCCACGTTGCCAGCCAAGGCTTTCCAGCTCTTGCCTACCCCCAGCACCAGCGGTTCCTCTGGCTTGCCAGTACCAAATGCATGAGGGTTTCATTAAAACAAAACGATGCAAAGTAACACTGTAAAAGTCTTAACAGAAATTCCAGTACTCCGTTGTTCGGCAGCTTTAGCAGCTCAGCACTATCTCGTAGGGAGTTATTAATACACTAAGATCCTATAGGCCTCATGTAAGTTACCAGAATAAAGATGATACTAGATGTATAAATGGATGATAACCTTTTACCCGTACAGTATGTATTACAATTTTGTAGCTTAGTCATTTTTTGGCTATCAGATTTTGTTAGTATGATATAAAAAAAAAAAAAAAAAAAGGTTTGACTGCTAATGTCTATTTTGTTATTTGATTCATTTTATTTCTTCCTCTGTACAAAAGCTGTACAAATCTCAGTCTGTGTAACTACTACAGATATGTATTCATGTACCATCCACCCCTGTCCTGGCTTGCTGGTGTGGTGAGCTCGTTACTAAACAATAAACTCTGTGGCTGAAGTCGGGCACCCCGGGGCTGCTGGGGGCGTGTTAAGGGTGTTTTGCAGTGCACGAGCCATGATGAGATGGCAACGGCTGGGGGGCAAGGGGGGGCTTTCCCTTCACAGCTCAAATATGGGGCTTTGGCAAGTCCCCCCATGCCCTGATCCCCAGCAGTGACCTGGAGCCATCAGCGCTTGGGCCCTGCCAAGAGCAGGGTTTGCAAACAGCCGATGAGGTGCCCGGGGAGCTGGCACATGGTCTTTACTTTTCTGCACCCCTGTGCTGGAGGTGACAGCCTGACCAGACACCCACTCCTGGGGCAGCTCCCCCGGCTCGCTGCTGTCAGGTACCTCCCAGGCTGCGGGGTGGTGGTGCTATTCATTAATCCATGATGATTTTCCCTCTTAGTCTCCCCAGTCCCTCCTTTGGTGCATCCAGAACGCCCCCAGTGTCACAGCGTGTGCGCCAGACCCCTCTCCCCTCGCTTTGAGACTGGCACCCACTCGTTTGAGTGATGTCACCTTAATTTTACAGGTGCAGAGACAGCAGCTGGGTCACCCTCATCCCTTCCAGCTGACCCAGTGCAGCCCTTCAGAGCCCAGGGAAATGGCCATCGCTGCAGATCGGTCCCGGGGGAGAGCTGTGCTTTGGTGCCTGCCCCATGTGTGGGTCTGGGTAAGCCACGCTGCCCCCCAGCCTCCTGCCCCTCTTCCCCTGTGTTCCCACCACACGTGCCTGTACGGATGCTCTGAGCACCGTGGGGTTATGGTGTCCCCCGTGGAGCAGGACTGGGGGAATTTGCTCCAGGGCTGGGTGCTCCTTCCATGGCACAGCATCTCTTCATGGGGAATTGCCCTGACTGCCCATGGCCCAGCACAGCAGCACCCCATACAGCCGCGAAACATCCATCTCTCCTGCCGTGTTTTAATGCTCCCCTGGGCTGTAGATCCTTTACGGAAAGGCAGAGCTTTCCCAGTGTTGCCATCTGTCTTAAGATACAGGAAAAAAACTGAGATGCTTTTTTTTTTTTCCTTGCTACCTGGCTTCTTGTTTTCCTAGGCTTAACTTTCTCCATTACTGGGATTACCTGAAAGCTTTTAACTCTTTCTGAATAGCTGGTGAGGTTTGCAGGTGACGGGTTGGTTCCAGAGTGAGGTCCCAAGAAAATTACAGCTGATTGATAAGAACAGTGTGAAAACTGGCCGTGCAGCCATCCTGCGGAGCTGTAACGTGGTCCGTGCTAGCCTGCTGATTTATTTTTCCAAAGTGTGTAAGTTGCTGTCAAAAACAAGTAACTTGAGACTTTCTGTATCCCCCTCGGCTCCTTGGCCCTGTGCATTCCAGGGTCTCAGGGTCTCCCATCGTAGCTGGGTCCCTGAGTCACCCCGTCCTCCAGTGGCTGGAGGGAGAATAATTTATTTGAGCTTTGCTTGTGAAACCTATGGACACGGGAAGGTCCATTGGGACTCAGCCCAGCATCGGTGCTGGGCAGGGAGCTGATGAAGTCATTACTTTCCCTGCCCTTCACTTCCAAAGGTGCTGCTGCTCGCTCACGTCGGGTCCCAAGATGCTGCTGTGGGCAGCGCCGGAGACTGGGATCTTCTCCCAGCCACACAGCTCTGGCGTGGGGGGCTGGGCAGTGGCTCCCGTGTGCGATCCCGCTGGCATGGCTCGGCCCTGGCCCTGGCCAGCTGCTTCAAGGAGGTTTGTGACCCTCTGCTCCACTGGTCCCGGCTCTGCAGCCCGAGGGGGAGGACCACTCCAGCGGCATGTCGAGCTGTCGTCCCCCCCCCAAGCAAGTCCCCTTTTGCAGCCAACGCTCCCTGAGGGAGATGTACATGGGAAAAATGGGTTTGGGGGACAAGAGGCTTTATCCAGCCAAAGCGAGTTTTCCATCAAAGATGCTCTTCCCAGGGGCTGGGCTGCCCAGGGAGGAGGCAAAGGCCATGAGCACCGCATCCCTGCTCAGGGTGGGTGACTCCAGCTCCATTTTTTGTTTAGTTCTATTATATAATTCATTAATGTCCACATTTGCAATCGAGTGCCCAAGCCCTGGTATCTCAGAGCGATAACACTGTAGCGCATGCCTTTGTTTGCAGACATCCCATTTCGGTGCTGTTATTTGTATGGTGAGGATTAATAAAACATGAAGTTTAAAGATGCCTAAATCACAGTGGGGGAGCAGGTAATCTCTGCCAACAATAATATTTGTACTTTATTTTCATCCTAGCATCCAGCCAAGGAGCGGAGCCTGGGCACTGCTGCATGCAGATGGACAGGGTGAGGGTGGCACAGGCATCCCTGCCTCCTCCTTGGCATCACGGGTGGCTCGGAAGAGGTGACGGGTAGAACATTCTTCGTCATCCGTGCTAGGGACCTCATCCCCCTGGGATGCTTGGCTCGTGCCAGGAGCTGGATGGGTGCTTTAGGGATGTGTTTAATCCAGCGGCGGGACATGAAATGGGTCTCTGTGGGGGCACAGACAGAGGTGACATCTCTGCATGGATGTGGCCACCCTGCTCTAACCTCACATCCTGTGGCCACCCGTGGTCCATGCTCCCACAGGATCTGCTGCCCAAGGGCACGTCCCTTTGGGATGTCCCCTCCGGATGGGGTGGATGTACCTGGACTCTGCTTGGTGCTGGGAGCCCTGTGGGCCACCAAAGGTGCAACTGTGCTTTGGAGGGGCTGCCCATGTCCCCTCCCCCCTGCAGCCCCAGTGCCAGCGAGCCTGGCTCGAAGGGGCATCCCAGCCCAGCAGCCCCAGGGCTGAAATCGGGGCCGGGAACGTGCTGCTTCCCTGGCAAAGCTGTTTCCTCCCCATCTCTTTGCTGCCTAACAAGTGTCCTTGTCAAAATGGCTAATTTCCTTCCAGAACAAAAAGTCACCTGAATACATTTGGAAGCTGTATTGCACTATCAGGGTAATCAGAATTTAATTTGATGCAGTCAAAGCTCTAAAAAGATGTTATCAAGGGGAACATCAAAGCTGGATTCCTGTGCTTGGAAATGCAACTGGAATGCTTAGTCCAGATTTCTCATTTTATCGGAGACTTTCAAAATATCAGTCTAAATAACAAAAAATGAATATTAAGAGTATTTGCAAATTAACGTCTTTTGTAGCTGAACAAAGGCCTACTTCTTTGGCATGTCTGGGACAGTCTCTTATTAAATCCCACTAATTATACAATTTTGTTGTGTCTAATCATTTCTTCACTTGCAGGAATTAAAACTGCAGCTCATTTTCCCATTTGTTGCACCAACGGTGCTTTCAGGGTCCCGGTGCTGCAAAGCGAGGCAGCTCCTGCTAGGACAGGGGGACCCTGTGGGTACAGGGATGGGGGGAAGGTGGGACAGGGACCTGGCCTTGTTCCTTCTCTCCTGTGTCTGTGTTATAACCTTGGGGCTTTGCATCGTTCCCTGCTCTTGGCATAGCTGGGGAAAAGCTCCAGCTTTTACTAGTGACTGCAACTGTGTGACAATTTCAGGGTTTATTTTTAAAGTACCATTTCAGAAGGAAGAAGGGTGCCTCTGAGCCTTTTGGGTGCTGAGAAGGTTGAAAATGTGACCGCAGTGGAGACGGGATGCTCCTTTTTGGGGAGGTTTTGTTTGACCTCGGGGGGCACGGCTGTGTTAGAGGTGCAGCTGGGGCAGGGTGTGAAGGAGTGGTGACCTGGACCGCATCCACTTCAAATGCCACATTTCTGTGCCAAGCTTGGGCTGTTTTGCCGCCCGCCATGTGCCAAGCTGGCCAGGGCGGTGGGTGATGGGTGATGGCACAGCAGCCCCTCCCCAGTGCTGCAGCCGTCAACCCCCTCTGGTCCCTTAGCTCCCATTTCTGCAGAGCCCGATCCCAAACGCCGTCATCCCCCCACGCAGGGGACACAGGGGACAGACCCGTCCCCAGCTTTAGCCCTCGGAAATGTGGCAGGGGAGCTTTGGGGGAAAGGAGGTTCAGTCAACTTCGTTAGGGAAATAGCATGGATCTTGTGTTCAAACCTTTGAAGTGTTAATTAAAAAGAATTATGCAAAGGAGCGAGGATTTGAAACATTCATTTGAATCTCAATAAGGCATCTGTATTAAAAATAGCAGTGGGATCAACTAAAGATACAGCAGTTTTGGAGTGAGATGGTCCCGGTGTCCCCGGCGCTGTCGGGCAGCAGGTTCCTGCCCGCTCCCTGCCCCTGATGGGCACAGTGGAGCGCGGCACAGTGACAGCCTGGGAAAACACTTCTCGTCTAATATTTAAAGATCTTAAAAGTATCTCATTTAAAAAAAAGACCCAGTGGGGTCTGCTGCGGCGCTTAGCTGTAGCGCCTGGGCAGAGAGAGCAGGTTGCAGGGGCTGGTGAGGTGGGGGCGAGGCTGGGACCACCCCAGAGGCACCTGACATGGGGCACAAGGCACCCCACGCAGCCCCCAGCCCCCCCCAGCACAGCCCCTTCCAGGGGAAACAGGGGGCTGCGCCTCTCCCCCACGGCCCTTCATTAAAACCCCTGGCATGTCCTGGCCCTCGTTCGTTCCAATAAAAAGCATCCAGGGTATTAATTACCAGATCAGTGGATAACGTCGTTAAGTTTACTTTTGCTCTGCGCGGACCCAACGGGAATGTCAATGCCTCCTGCCCTTGGTGTCGGTGCTGCAAGGGCGTGGGTGGGTGGGCGCCCTGGCTGGCACTGGGGGGGCTGTGCCGGGCTGGCAGCGCCAGGGGGGCACCGAGCCCCCACGCCTGCAGGGGAGCAGTGCATTCCCACCCTGGGAGAGGTCAGGCTGTGGGGGCCCGGGGTCTCCCGTGGGGATGGATCACCGGGCAGTGAGCTGGGGGTTGCAATCGGGGGCTGGAAGGGGCCTGGGCAGGGAATGGGGCTGAGGAGCTTTGCTGGGCTGTGGCCTCGGGGGGAAGGTGCTGGCGGGCAAAGCTGGAGCCTCACTGCAAAATTACGCGGCGATTTCAAAGGCTGGTGCTGTAACCTCAGCTGCGGGTTCCGTTAAAAATGTATGAGCAGGAGCCGACCTTGGGCAGGGCTCGGGGCCAGCGCTCCCCCGGCTGCCCCTTGTCCCCCACCGGCGGGAGCAGGTGATGCTCTGGCCGAAACGCGGTGCAGGGCTGACCCCGGTGCCAGGGAGTGGGATTTCCACAGGTGGGGCCTCCCCGGTCCTGTTTGGGTGCTGAAGTCTGTGGAGGGGATCCCAGGGCTGAGGGTTGGGCTGTCGGACCCCCGGCAGGGATGCTGGGGTACCTGCTGCACCCTCCTGAGCTGGGGAACCCCTGGCACTGATGAGCCAAAATGAGCCCCAGGTTCCAGCACCAGCCAGGTGCTGATTTTCCTCCTGCCAGGCAGCGTGGAGCTGGGATGGCTGGGGGAGCGCAGAAACCAGAAATCTCCCAGCTCTGCTCCCCAGGATGCTGTCGCTGTCCGGAGGCTCTGGTTTGGAAGCACCTCGCCAGGGTCTTCATTAGCATGGAAATAATTCAAGGGATGCACTCAAAGAAAAACATTTTATCTGTTGTGCTGGAGCAAACACTTTTTTGCAGCGCGGCATTCAAAGGACGGCAGGGCTGCAGGCAGCTGGCACCGCAGATACGTTAAACGCGGACGGGCAGAGTAAATATTCGCTAGAAGCTACTGCTATGCCCTAGCAGGCAGGGGGTGGGGGGTGGAGGGGGGCTTTTTTTTGATGTTTCTACAAATATGTTTGGCACCAATAGATATCAGCTCGGGTTTTCCAGGGAATCCTTGCCGGCTTTACTCGACAGCATGTATCTTGCAAAAGAAAGGAGAACGCGTTTGGTGCACAGCTCTCCCGGCAGCAGCCGGCTTTGGTGCGGGGTGGACTCCCCAAAACCGCAGCGCAGAAAGCGGCATTTGCTGCCTGCAAAGTCTGGTTCCTACAGGCGTGAGCGATGGCTTGGAAAGCTTCTCCCCGCCCCCCCCCCCCCAGCCCTGAAACTTCCCACCCGGAGCTGCAGACCCAAGGACTTTCTCCTCCAGGCTTTTCCTCCGCTCACCAAGATGTGCCCGGCGGCACCGAGCCATGATGGGCTTCCAGAAATGTCCCGCTCTTTGATCTATAATTTAAAAACCATTTTGTTTTGCCTTGGTCGTTTTAACCAGCGATTTGCTATAGCAAAAGAACATAATACCCCTGTAGGAAAGAAGAAATAAACTCATTCCTTCAATTAAATTTCTTCTGACCTTACTAAAACTTTTTCCCCATTCCCTCTTCTTTAGAAGCAGCTTTTCTTTTTTTTTTTATTTTTGTGATCTCCAATTCCACTGAGAGACAGAAGAAATCAGCATATCAGAGAAAACAACGATTCTTGTGATGCCCAGCAGTCACTAATTAACAAATTAAAAAAAAAAAAAGAAGAAATCTTTCTGCAGATAGGATTGTTTTCTGGTGATGCTGCCTTTTCTTTTGTCAGCGTTGTGACAAGGAACTTCTTTATTGCTGCAGATAGAGCAGATCGCACCTTCCCTCTCATGCCAGCCACCTTGCTGGGTGGGCTTGGGTGGCTCATTGTTGTGCCCCCCCCAAAAAATGCTTCACTCCCACTTGTGTCCTGTTGCAGTGGATTTTTTCGGAGACCGGCACAGATGGAAGAACAGCCAGGGACACTAAGCCATCGCAGTGGTCCCCCGGCTGGACCAGGCGCCCTTTCCACGAGTGCGAGCATCCCTAAAGGATGCTCATCACCTGTGTGGACCTGGTTCTGATGGAACATGTGAGGTCCCACCACATGGTCCACCTCCCCCCTGAAGTCCGTAGCCCCCAGCTGGCAGCATCCCCCCCACCCCGAGACCTCCCCAAGCAGCCGAGCTGCGGCTCAGCCCGTCCCCGTCCCTCCCGTCCCTCGCGTGGTTCAGCCCGCAGCCTGCCTTGCTCCACGGCCCCTGCCCAGGCTCCTTCTCCCGATTTCGGGATCGCTGTGACCTCCCCACACCCCAAGCACCCATGGCCCTACCTGGGGACGGCTCCCAAAGCCGAGACCCTGCTGGGAGCTGCTGCTGCCCACGGGGCTGAGCTCCACTCACACACCAGTGACCGAAGGTGGCACCCAGGGGTCTCCGACCTCATTTCATGGTCCCCAACCGTGAGGATCAAGAGGGGACCCCAAAACCAGCTGGCACCGAGCCATCCCCAGGGGCTCAGCACTGGGGTCCCAGCTGTGTGACCACCCCTGCAGGACAGTTCCCCGCATGTCGGGAGCGAGCCAGGCGCTGGCCTTGGCCAAAGGACCTCGGGAAGCCTCTTGGCCAAGGTCCCTTCCAGGATCGGCATCCTGGGGTGGCTCCGAGAGGTGCCACCCTACAGCCGAACCCATGCTGGGGCGGGGGGAGGGGGTGTAACCCCCCCAAACACCAGCACCATCCTGTTTCTCTGGTGACACCATAAATGCTCCCTTGGGGCGGCTGTGGCCCCAGTGGCCATGGGCCGGGGGGGGGGGCAGGTCTGGTCCGGGGGGGGGGGGCAGGTTTGGGGAGCAACACCGAGCGCAAGCCTGACCCCAGGGGGGGGCCCAGTGGGAACAAGGCACTGGGGGCTGCAGCCTCCCAGGGCACAGAGCAGGGGCACGGCACAGCGGTGGCAGCTGCACAAAAATCCACTTTCCTCCCCTTTTTTTTAAATCACCCAGGGTTTTTGGGCTGGCAGCGTGCCAAGGGGTGCTGGGGACCCCCGCACCCAAACCTCCCTGTCCCTCGCAGGCAGCTCCTCCTGTGCTCGCATGGCCTAATTCAATTAATTTTGGTGGGTGGTTTTTTTTTGGGGGGGGAGGTCTGGCTTACAGATAATTAGCCCACAGATGCCCTGATTTCTTTCGTCGGAGTAAGATCTTCCATTTAATTATTCAGCGAGTGTGTTCTCACTCCCCAGGGATGGCGGGTGCCCAGTGGGGACCAGCTCTGGCCACCCTGTCCCAGCTCCTCAAACCCTTCGTCCCTGTGGGGTGTCCCCAGCCCCCCTCCCCCGTGCAGGTTTCCCAGGCCTGATGCCATGGGGAGGGACGCGGGGGGTGCCAGGTGCCCGCGTGGGGCTCGGCAGCACCGAGAAGCCCCTTCCCCGCTCCTCCAGAAACTGGGAAAAAGTGTTTTCTCTTAAAATGTTTTCTTCTCCCCACGGCCCCGGAGCAGTAATAAATCATCACTTATTTAAACCAAAATCCAGCTAATGGAGCAGCTGCATAATGCGTCTTCAAAGGGAAAAAAATGTCAGCAGTTTCCAAACTTTGGAGGTTAAAACGCTGTCAAGTTATTTTTAATAGTTTTTCATTTGTTTTAATTCGCTGTTCCTTAATGTGCCGCGAGGCGCTGGGGGAAGAGCCGTTCCCTGCTCCTGGCTCCTGGCACAGCCCGGACCACTGGGCCAGCCGGCAGGGGCATGGCAGGCTGTGCCGTGCCAAACTGGGCCATGCTGAGCTGTGCTGTGCCAAGATGGGCCATGCTGGGCTGTACTGTGCCAAACTGGGCCACGCTGGGCTGGGCCATGATGTGCCGTGCCAAGCTTGGCCATGCCGGGCTGTGCCGTGCCAAGCTGGGCCATGCTGGTCCGTGCTGGGCTGTGCCGTGCCAAGCTGGGCCATGCCGGGCTGTGCCGTGCCAAGCTGGGCCATGCTGTGCTGTGCCGTGCCAGGCTGGGCTATGCTGTGCAGTGCCAGGCTGTCCCATGCCAAGTCGGGCCATGCTGGGCTGTGCTGGGCTGTGCCGAGCTGTCCCATGCCAAGCTGGGCTGTGCTGGGCTGCGCCGTGTCAAGCTGGGCCATGCTGGGCCATGCTGAGCTGTGCCGTGCTGTCCCATGCTATCCCATGCCATGCTGGGCTATGCCAGGTTGTGCCAAGCTGGGCCACGCTGGGTTATGCCATGATGTGTTGTGCCAAACTGGGCCATGCTGTGCTGTGCTGAGCTGTGCCGTACTAAGCTGGGCCATGCCATGCCATGCCAAGCTGTGCCATACTAGGCTGGGCCATGCTGTGCTGTGCCGAGCTGTGCCGTACTAAGCTGGGCCATGCCATGCCATGCCAAGCTGTGCCATACTAGGCTGGGCCATGCTGTGCTGTGCCGAGCTGTGCCGTACTAAGCTGGGCCATGCCATGCCATGCCAAGCTGTGCCATACTAGGCTGGGCCATGCTGTGCTGTGCCGAGCTGTGCCGTACTAAGCTGGGCCATGCCATGCCATGCCAAGCTGTGCCATACTAGGCTGGGCCATGCTGTGCTGTGCCGAGCTGTGCCGTACTAAGCTGGGCCATACAGCACCAGGCTGTGCCATGCCCTGCCAAGCCCACCTATGCCATGCCAGGCCGTGCCGTAACGGGCTGTGCTGAGCCAGGCTGGGCCATGCACCGATGAGCTGTGCCGTGCGGGGCCAGGCCACGCCGCGCTGTCAAGCCATGCCACGCAGGGCTGTGCCAAGCCATGCTGTGTCATGCTAAGCTGTGCCATGCTAAGCCAAGCCGTGCTGAGCTAACTATGCAGGGCAAGACTGTGCCATGCTGTGCTATGCCGTGCCGAGCTGTGCAAAGCCAGGCTGTGCCAAACCATGCCGTGCTAAACCAAGGTGTGCTAACCTGAGCAGAGCCGTGCCAGGCCATGTCGAGCTGTGCCATGCTGCACAGAGCTGTGCTGAGCCATGCCGTGCCATACCGAGCTGAGACAAGCTACACGGGGCGATGTCGTGCCATGCTGAGCCACGCAGGACCAAGCCGTGCCAAGCCAAACTCTACCAGGGCAAAGCTGTGCCAAGCCATACCGTGCCAAACCACACAAGGAGCGTGCCGAACCGTGCCAAGCCGAGCCATGCCAACGCCAACAGGTGGCGACAGGTCCCCATTGCACCCCTGTGACCACCCCAGGAACCAAGTGGGCTACCGTGCCGAGCCGCGCCGAGCCGTGTCCAGCTGGAACGGCTCGGCTCGGCGCCTCTCGGCACGGCTCCGGAGCGGCATGAAAGGACTTAATAGAGCTCAGCCCTCCCCCCAACCCCCCCGGCCGGTTATCGGGCTGCTTAATCCCGTATGTAAATGGCAGCCAATGGATGGTGCCGTTGAGCGGGGTTGGGATTAGCGGCGGGGCGAATGGCTGGCACTTTTACTGGGATTACAGAACAAAGAGCTGCTCTCCTTTCCCAGCTTGGGGTGGGATTTTTTTTTTTTAACGCCCCCCCTCCCTCCTTTTTTTTTTCCCCTTTTTTTTTTCCCCCTCTTCCCCCCCCCGCCTTCCCTCCTTCCTTTTTCTTGTCTTTAAGCCCCATCGGGCAGCACCGGCTCCGCCCGGGGAGGAGGGAGGCGGCGGGAGGCGGGAGGCGGCTCCATCCCGGCCCCCGCCCGCCCGCCCCCGCCGCTCCCGCCGCTCCCGCGCAGCCTCGCCGGGGGAGGCAGGAGCGCCGCGCCCGAGCCGCCCGCGGTAAGGAAAAGTTTTGCCCCCCCCCCCCCCCCCCCCCAATGTGCCCACCCCCCCCTCAGTCCCAGTCCTGGATGTAGCAGTGCGGGGGGGAACGGTGGGCCAAGGGGGGTGTTGGGGAGGCGGCACGGTTTGGGGGATGCTGGGGGGAAATAGGGGTGGGGAGGTGGGGGGTTCGTGGGGGTGGGTGGTAGGGCTGGGGGATGCTGGGGGGAATAGGGGTGAGAGGGTGCTGGGTTCGTGGAGAGGGGTGCTGGGGGGTGGTAGGGCTGGGTGATGCTTGGGGAATAGGGTTGCGGGGTGGTGGGGTGCCGGGGGTTCGGGGGCTGCTGGGGGGTGATAGCGATGCTGGGGGATGCGGGGGGCAGGAGGACTGGGGGATGCTGGGGAGCGATAGGGCTGTGGGGTGGGGGGGTGCTGAGGCTGGGGGATGCTGCAGGGTAATAGGACTGGGGGGATGTTGGGGGGCTGGAGGGCTCTGGGGGGATGCTGGGGTTGGTGGGGCTGTGGGGGGTGTTGAGCTCTTTGGGGCTTGGGGGGCATTAGGGCTGGCGGGAGGGAATGCTGGGGGTGATGCTGGGGCTTGGGGTTGGTGGGGTCCAGCAGGGCTGGGGGGATGCCAAGAGGCAATAAGGCTGGGGGGGGGGGCATTAGGGGTTGGGGGTGCCAGCGCTGCAGGGGTGCTTGGGGCGGTAAGGCAGGGGGCTGGGGGGGCGATGGTGCCGGGGCGGTGGGGCAGGGGATGCCGGGCTGGCCTTCGGTGCCCACCACCCCAACGATGTCCCATGTGCCTAAGGCAGCCCCAGGGCTACCACTTGCCCCAGCTGCGCCCGGCGGTGCCGAACAGGGGGGAAGCGGCAAGTGGGGTGCCGGGGCTCGCCTCCGCCGGCACGGGGAGCAGCAGCAGCGCGGCTGGAAATAGAAACAGGGTTGAGCTGACGAAGCGCTGGGGGCTTCGGCTGGGCTGGCCACCTGGCCTCGCACAGTGGCCCACGGGCTGGAGCGACAGGCATCCTCTGTGGCCCCCCGGGGCTGGCGGGGGCGAGCCGGGGGCTCTGGGTGCGTGGGGGTAGTCGTGATGGGGAGAAAGTTGCTCCCTGGGGAGCCGGTGCCCTTGTCCTTCCAGCGCGTGGGGCTGGCGGCAGGTTTAGCTGGGCTATCCGTCCATCGGAGCGATGCTGTTAATGCGCCTTGCGCCGGAGCGAGCCTCGGAGCCGTGCAGGTAACGCTGGGGGCTTGCGGCGAGAGCGCTTCGGGAGGTGGGGGTGCCGCCGAGCATCACTGCAGAGCCACGGGGCTGGGTGTCGCGGGTGCTTGGGGGTCCGTGGCTCGGCCTCCTGCTGCATCGTTGCCCGTTGGCGTGCAGGCTCCGGATGCTGGAACCGGCTGGGGACAGTGGCACGGAGCCTCGTGTGACGGGAGCCCCCCGCTTTGGGGTGTCTGCTCCTGCTGGAGGAGCTGCTGGGGATTAATCCTGCACATGAGCGCCGTTAATTCCGCAAGATCCCGGGTCTCCGGTCCCTGCCAGCGCAGGCAGCCCCGCTGTACCGGCTGTCACCCGTCCGAGCCCGCGGAATTCCCTGCTCCGGGGGAATGGCCGCAGCACCCGCTCGGAGATGAGAAAGCGGTGCAGCAGCTGCCGGTGGCAGACCTGACCCTGCTGGTGGCCAAGGGGCTGGGGGGCTAAAGGCCGTGGTTCGGTGCCTCTGCCGTGGCCTGTGGCCCCCCCAGGGCAGCGAGCCCTGGGCCGGTGGCGAGCTGTCAGCCGGGTGCCCGAGCCACCTTTGAGCCGCGGCAGCGTGGCGTGGCTGCCCCTGGTGCCAGGGTGCCAGTGACCACCGGACTGGGTGTCCCGCTGTGCCACGGGGCTGCCCTGCCCCGCTGCTATCCGGGCTGGCGTTGCCCCCCAAGGCCGCGTTTTTGGGGTGATCCCTGCCCGGGATGTGTGGCCGCTGGTGCGGGCAGGGGTCGGGCGGCTGCGCTGGCGGGGTGCTTGCAGGAGCTGGGGGTGATGGAGGGGGACGGGCGCTGGTGGCCATCATGGCCTCCCTCTACTGTCCCTCCCGGGAGGGCTGTCACGGCTGGGCAGGGGAGCTGCTGGTGCTGCCCTGGGTCGCTGCTCGTTCAGGTTTGCTAATGAGAAGCCAAGAGTAAGAGGGAAGGAACCTGCTCAGGGATGTATTTAGGAACCTGCTCAGGGATGTATTTAGGAACCTGCTCAGGGATGTATTTAGGAACCTGCCCTACCAGCCCGGGTGAGAGACGTGGTGCCCTCGGGGCAGCCCGGCACGGTGCTGGTAGGTGTCCGGTGGGACCTTGCGTGGGGCAGGAGGTGACCAGGAGGGTGGGCTTTGGGGCCAGCACAGAGGACAGTTCTGGCTGTCCCACTTGATGTGTATCACGTATGACTTGAGCGATGTTCTGCTTAAAGGAAGGAGAAAAAAACCCCAAACCCCAAAATCCCAGACCAAAACAAGCGACCTCTCGCCGTTGGAGCTGATGGGGGATTCCCATCTTCTGCTCCTGCAGGAAATAGCTCAGATTTTTTTCGGCAATTATCAATGCCCCGTACTTCCTTTGGGAATTTCTGCACCCCGGCAGCCAGGCTGGAGGAATGTGGAGGAACTCCGGTCACCGGCCAGGCTCGTCCCCAGCCGGTGGCCCACTGCGGGGCTGACCCCTGGGGTGGGCACAGGGCTCGGCGGTGGCCGTCGTCGGCTTGGGCAGCAGTGCCTTGCCCTGCCCGGTGGCCAGCGGGCATGATTGCTCCTTGTGCTGCCGGCATCCCTTTGCAGATGCCTGTGGTGGGTGGATGTGGTGCTGGATCCTCATGGCAGTGGAGGTGTGGATGGGGAGTGCTGCTCCCAGGATGGCTGCGCTTGGGTTTAAGTGGTAGGTGATGGTTTGGGGCAAGGGGCTGTGCTGGTGCCCGTGCTCTGCTGCCCCTCCAGCCATGTCTGCCCGTGTTGCACCTTCTTGGCAATGCCCAACCTCCTCTGGGGCTTTGTGGAGAGCAGAGGCAGATGCTGAAGGCACCTGGGGTGGGTTTGCCACCACCAGAAGCCTTCCCCTCTCAAGGACAGGGAGAAGGAGAGGAAAGAACGTACGGGAGCCCCTTCTCAGGATGGAGATATCCATCCAGGAGCTAAAAATGTGTTTATTGATTCATTTATTGGGAAGAGCCCAGCTGGAAGCTGTCGGGAAGGGCTTCTGGTGTCCATCTGGATGCTGGTCTGAGCAGTGGGGCTGGGGGTGGAGAGCAGCCCTGGCCGCGGGTTTGCCAGGGAGGTGGCAGGTACGTGCAAACAGGAGCAAGGTTTCCCATGACTTTGCTCTGCCCTGTTGCAGCCTGGCCCTTCACAGAACGTGTTTTATTCACATCTCTTGAGGCCTTTTAGGAAAAATTTCTTCCACAAAAGAGCGGTTGGGCACTGGAACAGACTGCCTGGGGAAGTGGTGGACTCGCCGTCCAGGAGGTGTTTAAAAGATGTGTAGATGCAGTGCTTAGGGATATGGTGGGCTTCCAGTGCTGGGTTAACGGTGGGACTCGATGATCTCAAAGGTCTTTTCCAACTTAAATGATTCTATGATTGTCTTTGAAAAGAGGTGAGGAGCCTTCAGCCCGGTCAGAAGCGGTGGGAGGCTTGGGGCTGCGTGGTGGCCAGGCTCCAGGTGGTCTTTGGGGGTTTTCACTCACCGGTTCGATGCTTCGTTTCTTAGGGCAGCCCTGGTGGCTGAATTTGCTTCAAGCCCAAGAGAAAAATGTCAAGTGAGCCCGGGTAGGTGCTCGTCCTTGCCACATGCTGCTCCTGTGGTGGTGGGGGAGCGATGCGCTGGGGTGGGGGCTGCAGCCGGAGAAATCCTCCAAAGCAGCTGGGGCATGGCTGTTGTGGGAATATCCCCGCGTCTCATCCTGTTTCTGGAGCTGCTGCCAAACGCTGCCTTACGAACGCTTTGGCAGGGATTTCTGAGGGACTTACCTGTGGGAAAGGAAGCTTTGCTGCTGCCCTAGGTAGGATGCTGCGAAGAAAAGCACTCGGCACACGAAGCCCCTCCTGGAGAGCAGTTGTACCGAGGTGGGATTTACATTCCTGCAGGCAAACAGCTTCTGTTTGAGTTTTCTGGCTTCACGTTTCCTTGACTCTGCTCCGTGCTGGCCTGGCTGGTTCAAGAAGAGAATCAACCTCAGCGGGCCGAGCAGGGACTGGTGAGGAGCACAGCTCTGCTGCTGTGTGTCCACGTGGATGTCACTGTCCTTTACCAGGGCTTCCCCCCTCAGAGCTGATCTCCACCTCTCACCTGAGGGATGAAGTGTCTGTCTTTGTTTTCTTTAAATGTGCAACATCAAAAGGAGCAGGCGCCGGCGGGGAGGTTGGTGTGGACCCAGGAGGGCTCCTGGAAATGTGTCATCCAGCGCCCGCCTGCCTGTCTCGGTCCTCTGCCCCAGGAGATGGAAGGGGACAAACCCAGATGTCCCCTGCCCGTGGGTGACATCCCCGATGTGGCGTGCTGCACTGCTGAGCCATCCAAGTGGGTGCAGGCGGGTGGGCGCACAGGCTCGTGGTGGGCACTGTGGACCTGCTGCTGATCTGCTCCTGGAGCACCTTGGGCAGAGGGAAACCTGGGAGCTCGGGGGCGCGTTGGGGTGTAGATCCCTCAGGAGATGGCCAGGAGGAACACTGGTGGGAGGAATGTTTTGTCACCTTTTTTATTTTTTGAAGCATTTCTCGCGCTTTTTGGTGGTGTGTGCTGGTTGCTGCCAGGGCTTGTGTGTCCTGCTTAGCTGGGATGCTCCTGGAGGAGAAACCTCCCCCTGGAATGGGTGGATGGAGGTCAGAGGGATTTGCGTGCTTCCGAGAGAAACGTGTGGTGCCCAGGCCCTGATAACCAGCAGCTTTATGGGGTGGTTTGAAGTGGGGCTGGAAAGTCCCTTTACATGGGAAGAAGTGTTTGGTGAAGAGGTAGGAGCTAAGCCCCGTCCCTGGCCAAGGGAGGGGGTGGATGTGTTAAGGAGCCCTTGGCTTCCTTCTCCTTTGCTAAAAAAAAAAGAAAAAAAACCAGCCCGGAAAGCTTTCCCTCTAACTCTTGGTTAGAAGGACATCAGGGCAGTCAGCCTGGCTTAGAGAAAACTCGTGGTGAGCAGAGCAGGAGTGCTCCAGAGCAAGGTAACACCCGGGAAATGAAGCCATCGCAGTAGGTGAAGATCTCCTGGGGCTTATCCTGTGGCCGTGAGAGAAGATCCTTTGCCCACCTTCAAAGGGTGGCATGCAGGGATGAGCGTGTCCCTGCGCCCGGGTCGTGGCAGAGCTCACAACTTGCCTGGACCTGTGGCTGCGTGGACGTGCCTCCTGCCTGGGAAATGGCCCGCGTGAGGTGACCTTGCCCTGGGACACTGGCCACCGGCCACCGGGTTGCTCATCTGCTGCTGGAGCTCCAGCCCGGTGGCACCCAAGGGTTGGCCCTGGGCGGTGGGGCTGGCTCCGACCACGGTGCCGGGGATGGAGGTGGCTCCCTGGAGGCGGGCAGAGCCCCCTCCACTGGCACGCACAGGTGAAAGAGGCAGACCCAGCCCTGCTTCTAATTAGTGGCAACCCTCGTGCCTGAAATTAAGCTCAGCCACTTTGTAAGGGCTTGGCACTGGGGAGCACGCGTGGCATGGCACATGGGTGACAGCAGCAGGGAGCAGTGCCGGTAAGGCTGGCGCTGCCCTCGCCTACCAGCAGCCACCAGGGAGAGCCTCCGGGATACCCAAATTTTGGGATGAGGCTTGAGATGAGCTGTGGGGCTGCTGGTCCGTACCCTGCTGCGGGACGGAGACCCCAGAGGGGCGCATGTGGCAAGGGGCAGGTTTTCCTGGATGGATGCTGCTGCTCGGAGCTTCTCAAAATAAAAAAAACCCTAAAACCATCGTAAAGGATGGTTTGCATTCGGGGCTGAACTGGCGCCAAGCCCCGCAGGATGGGGGTTGTGGCATGTCCCCCCCAGCCCTGGCAGGATGGTGCTGTGCCCACTGCGGTCGGGCTTTGGGACCTATTTGAGGCTTCCATCAAAGTCACCCTCCTCCCTATCGGGTCAGCTTTCTGCTTCTTTCCTTGCAGGGTAGGTGATGGGGATGGAAAAACCTGTAGGAAAGGCAGGATTATGTCTCCCTAATTAGTAGGGGCCTGATTACCATTTCTACCCAGAGATCTGGCAATGATTAAATATGTGGGAATTATCTTTATTATTTGTGTTGCATTAGTATTTAGGAGGCTAGGACCCCGCCGGCTGTGCCAGCAACCAGCGGTAGCCCTCGGCTGGAGGAGCGGCGTCGCTGGCACGCGTGCTGCCTGTCCTGGCTGGCGCTGGGGGTCTGAGCCCCGCGCACCCGTGGCAGCACCCAAATTGCTCTTGCAGCTCTGCTCCCGGGACCTTAGAAGGATGTAAAGCATTGAATTGTGCATCTTTTTTTGTTGCATACAAGTCACATGTGGTTTAGCGTATGTGTGTGGGGGGAAAACGGTGTATTAACGTGACCTCTGAGATCGTGATTTATATATAGATTTAAAATGTAGATATTTATTTTTTTTTGGCACCTGTGTTGTCGAAGCCCAGGAGTTGGCCGCCGCCTTTAGATGCTCTGGCTTTATTGTTGGAGGGCTACAATAAAGCAATCTCGTTAGGTAAATATAACGATGTTACGATCCACCATCTGCTAAAGTGCTGCTGTGCGGCGCTGGCAGGGCAGTGGGAGCTGCTGCCACTCCGCTTCTTCCCTGCTCCTTCTCACCGGTGGCTGCCGTGGGTCTTGTGTGTCCTAGGAGAAACACGAGGGGTTGGTATGGATGGAGAAAGGGCTTTTTCCTATGGTTTCCTCTCTTTTAACCGGACAGGGGATGAGCTGTTGAACCCTTCCAGCTGGTGAGGAGCGATTCCCATCAGAGCGCGGTGGGGCTGTTGTGATGGTGTCGGCAGGTCCTTCCAAAACTGGGTCACCACTTTGCTGAGCTGTGGAGACCCCAACACGTGGGGATGCTCTGGTCTGCAAGGACACCCCAAGAAGCTCCCAGGTCCTGGGGTCCCACAGCATCATCCTTGCTCCCATCCGAGCAGTGTGGGGTACCCCCGTCCTGCTGGCAGCAGGGACACCCCCCACCACCCCAGCCCCCCCACCCCCCCGCCATTGGAAGCCCTTTTGCAATCGGCAGGAAGGATTGCGCTCTGTTGGCAAAATATGTGAGGAACTCTGCTTGTTTAAAGTGCCTTTGGGGTTTTGGGCCTTAAATAAACATCCTGGTTGGGGTTTGGGTTGGAGGTTTTCATCCTGGGAAAGGCAGGCGGGGGGAAGGGAGCTGTGCCGGTGCCCCAAGTCTGCGTGCGCCTTCTGACAAGGTTATAAATTAGCTTCATTAGAGGAGGATCACTGAAAATAAATTGCTCCGCACCCTTTAAGGGCATTGCCGGGCTGTAATTTCATCTCAGCTTTCTGGGGAAAAATGCCTAGAAACCCTTGAAGTGAAATTACAGCATCGTACCCCGGATTAGAGCTTGGTATTTTTGTCCCCCCCGTCCGTCCCCCCCCCCAAAATGCAGACATCCCCGGATGAAGCTTGGCAGGGGGTTGGCGGCAGGTTTCTGGCACACGCCAGGCGATGCCCGGTGGGAGAGCAGCGTGCCGGCCGTCAGATCCCTGGTGGAACGGCACAGTTCAGCCCGAGTGGCCCATGTGCTGTTCCTGCAGATCTGTGGCAGGAGTGGGCAGCCAGCGACCTTTAACAGGACATTAAACATTTATGAAACCCGTTAGAATTAGTGTCAGGTTGTATTTATTTATCTTACTTAAAAAGAGAGAGGAGAAAAAAAGACGAGCGTGACCTGAGTCCCGTGAGCTGAGCGCCCTGGTGCTGTGCCCCCCCAGCCCTCCCTGTGTAAGCTCCCGGAGCAAAGGGCTGGCTCCAGGATGGATCCAGCACCCACCTGTGCCCTTCCCGCTGCTCCTTGCTGGATCCCACTGCAAGGAAGAGCAGGCAGCGGTGGTGCATCCCAGCATCCAATCCCATCCCCATCCTGCGCCCTTCAAATACTTTTCGTTTGAGTGGGCTAATTATTTTTTCCCCCCACTTGCCCAAAGGTTTATTCTTTTCCAGGGGGTGGGAGAGCATGAGATTAGCCCCACATCTCCTGCGACATCTCCCCACAGCCACCTGCCGGGTTTCCCCGCACCGTCCCTCTGAGGATTACGCACTCTCTTGAAAACCTCTTTGTTTCCCCATGCTTGCTGTTGTAATTTATGTACGATGCCGTAGCTTGTTGAAAAACAAGGTCTTTATCTCCGTGGGAATTACACCTGCAGAAATCCAGCCCTATCGTTGCCTGCACACGAGGCTCTCCATGATAAAAGCTGGCTCCGGCACTGCCGCAGCGATACAAAAGTTTCCTCTACTTTAGCTGCCGGCAAGGGTGATGCTTGTGTCCCCTCCGCACCTCGGAGCGCACAAATCCCCTCATCTTTAAATACTCTCTCAAAGCAGGCTGCTTGGGTTGTGGTTTCATCGCTGAGAAATTTTCTTCCCCCTGAGTTCTTTCTTTCTCCCCTAGCATCATAGGTATCGTTGAATTTTATTTTTTTTTTTTTTGGCTTCTGGTTATTTTATTTCATTTATGTAAGATGCGTATTTCCATGTTCACTGACCTTCCGGCATGCTGTGGACCTGATGCGGTGATGCCGATGGATGGAGTGGAGCGTGCGTCTCATGGGGCCAAGGGTGCCTGTGGGTGGCTGGCAGCCGCGCTTCTGGAAAGGGCTATTTTTAACAGCTGGGCTTGCGCTGGGTTGCCATTTGTGTGGCAGAGCACGTAGACATCCTTTATTATTTTCAACCTGGTAATTAAAAATAGCGTGGAGTTGTCGCCGCTGTGGTGGCCCCTGCTGAGGATGCTCTGGGATGCGGGCTTTCCCATGTTACGGGTGGGCTTTGCTCCCCCCGGTTGCTGTCCCAGTTGGGGCAGGGATGGTGATGCCAGTCGGCAGCCGGAGCCAGCCCCTCGGAGGTGCAAGTCTGGGAGAGCAGGAAAGGAAATGGCTCTGGTCGGGGCTGTGAGCGAGGGGAGCTGTGGGAGGCTGGCAGACAGCCTGCTGGCCCCTGTGCCCCTTCCCTGCGCCTCCGCACCCCCCAAAAGCAAAATGGGTGCACGTCGGCATCGCCTGGGTGGGAGCCAGGATGTGGTGCTGGGGTGCCCTTCCTTTCTCCTCCCCATAACTCTTTTCTTGTGGTCAGATGAGGCTCAGGGGGTGCTGGGTTGGGTCTGCGCCCCCCCGCATGCTTCCCCACCTCAAAACCGTCAGTGATGCCTATAGAAAACCTTAGAGCAAATGCCGTTCCTCTTAAACCCATGTGCTGTGGGTGTGCCGAGGGTTTCTGTCCTTTCCACCCCCCTCCTTCACTAACCCACTTTTCACCGGCGATGCTACGGAAGGCGTTCAAGCCCAGAACCTTCCTTCTCAGTATTGATTTTGCTTTCTGCTTGAGTCTCTCTTTATTGCCCTTGGTATTCTGAGTGGCTGGAAGGATGCTGGGGAGAGCCAGGCTGCCTCTTCGGGGTGTTTCGTGTCCCCGGCAGCGAGGTGATGTGCACAGGGGCTGGGGGAGGATGGAGCGGTACCCCTCCTTGGAGGTGCTGGTGCGCTGGGGGTCACAGATTCGGGCTGCGAGGTTCACTGTGTGAAGATGCTGGAGAGATGAGAGATCACACTTAGCACCCAGGGAAAGCCTCTTGTAGGGTGGCTGGGGTGGTTTCTCCTCCGGGATCACTGGCCTTGGGCAGAGATTAAGGTGCTTCCTCCCATCTTGGGGGGAAACCAGCATTTTGCTTTTAATTAGATTTTTGGGCTCCATCCGAGCCAGCAGCTTCACAGAGGATGAGGCACGGTGGCGGAGTGGCTGAAATACAGCTGCCTATTTAAATATTTACTTGCCCACTAGAAAGTAGCTCCGTCTTTACCCGCTCTGTGGCTGCGCATGGTGCAGAGCCGTGCCGAGAGCACGCTGGCTCCCCCGGGCTCAGCACCCTTGCTGCGGGGCAGTGGGTGCCCCTTGCCTGATCGCTTGCCACCTATTTAAGGGGAACTGATTAAGAAATGAATTCACAATCTCAGGCTCCGTGGGTCCCGATGCGAACGCTTTGATTGCCGTGGAGCGGGAGTGGATGTGGGTGAGCACACTGCTTCCCATCCTTCTGGCTGAAGCAAGAGGTAATTCGGGGGCTTTTGGTGTTGGGGTGATTTGATGTTTGAAAATTCACATTTTTATATCGGTTTCTACAGGTTTCGTGGTGTGTGAGGTTGTGCGGGTCTCGGCAGGGTTTGGGGCATGGGTCTGTGCTTGGCAGCATCCTGAACCGGGGTGATGGGTAGATGGTGGTAACCCGAGCTGTTCCCCAGCGCTGCAGCCCCTCGTTTCCCATCTCATAAGTGTCCACATTGGAGGGTTTCTGTTTTTCAACTCGACAAGCCCAAGTGCAAAAAATAAGCCGCAAGCCCAAAAACTAAACTGTGTGCTCTCTGCCTTCCCCGTGACAAGGTGCTCAGCCCCAAAAATCTCATTTTTTGGGGGGCCAGTCCCCACCCCTGGTGTCACCTCTCCTGGCAGCATCACCATCTCAGAGCCACACCGGCACTGAGCCACCTCTGACACCCAAACCACAACGCACATGTATTTATTTTCTGTTATTTATGGGGTGTCTGAGCCAAGCTCTTGTTTTCCCCAGTGGCAGGGAACCGGGGTGCCTTCCAGCTGCCTCAGCACCCCCTGAACCTGCCCCAGGCACCCCGAGAGGCGCTGGGTGCTGGGCGTTGGGTGCTGATTTCCCTGCCCTCACACCCAAAGCAGGTTCCAAATCTGGGACGCCGCTTCTCTGGGCGCTTCGTCGGGCGCCGGAGCTGCCGATTAAGGGAAATGTGCCACGAGGCAGGTTTGCTTTGCAGGATTAAAAGCAAATAAATATTTATGCGCTATGCAAAGCGGGCCTGATAAGATATGCGTATCATTGGGAATTTGAAG
Source organism: Falco cherrug (assembly GCF_023634085.1). Taxonomy (NCBI): domain Eukaryota; kingdom Metazoa; phylum Chordata; class Aves; order Falconiformes; family Falconidae; genus Falco; species Falco cherrug. Next base: position 104,433,979 of record NC_073697.1, on the reverse strand, counting down.
CGGTTTTGGTTTGGGCCCAAGATGAAGGGGGTGTGCATGTCGGTGCGTTACGTGGGTTTAAAGGGATGGGTTTTTTTCTCTTGCTGCACAGAAATAAAAATAGGGAAAAAACAAGGGGGTTTTGCTTCTCAGGCTGCTCCTGTCTTGGGTTTCACCGTCTCTCTGCATCCTGGTGTCTTTAACTGCAGGGATGGAGAAGAGCCAGGGAGAGAGGGCAGCGCAGGCAGCATTTCGTATGCAAATATAATGCTGGCCCCGTTCCTAATATTCGCTGTGTTTACACGTAAATGCAAACAACTGTTGACTTAGTTTCAACAGATAATGTGTTTCATAACACAATGGAAATGAGAATTAAGCCGGAATTTAGCAGGGGGGAACATGTGTTTCTGCGAGACCTCAGGCTGCGCTGGGTTCGTGCCCGTGTGCCGTGTCGTGGTCGTGGCAGTGCCAGCACCGTGGGGGCTCGGGGCTGGGGCTCAGCACCCCTGGGGGCCCCCTTCTTGCTGGTGTTGGGGGACCCCTCTGCTGGCTGATTACCCTTGCTAGGCTGCCCCGGTGTGGGGTGAGCGGCGTGGGGATGGCTGGTCGGCTGGGGGTCGGTGAGCTGAACTGGCCCACTGTCAAGGCAGGCGGCGTCCCCCCAAAGTTGTGGGAGCTGGGGCTGGTCACAGGCCAGCTCTCCCCTGTGCAAGAAGGGGCTTGTGTGCTTCGGGGGGGTCGAGGCATCAGGGGAAGGGAAATGCTGGCCCAGGCCACTATGCTGGGGCCCGAGCACTGGCACAGCCCGGGAGGGAGGAGGTGGCAGCGGCCAGGTCACCTTGTCCCGGCGTAACCCTGAGCAGCAGCGTGTGGGAGAGGGCCTGGCTGTAGTTTAGGGCCAGATCCTGGCCAGCCCGGGGCAGTCCTTGCAGGGCTCCCCAGGGCAGCCTTTGAGTCATGGCTCCAATCACTGGCTATCGGAGCCGCTCCCGCCGCCTCCGCCCCATGCCTGCTGCCTTCCCACCCCACCGCATCCCAAATCCCACCACCCGGGCAAGGCGGGACCCAGCACCACCACGAACCCCCCGGGATGCTGCATCGCCCTTCCCAGGTGAAGGCACTGATGCACGTGGGCAGCTCCCACAGCCCCAAGGGGCACAGGCGTCGCCAGGGAATTGGCAGTTTGGCACCCATGGGTGTGTAATCACCGTCTCTGGGTGTGGGTTTGTCCCCATCCGTCTGTCTGCCTGTCCCCTCCCTGCTGGGTGGCTGCCACCCAGCGCAGCAGAGTTTGCTGTGCTCAGGGCACCGTGTTCAAAAATGCTGAGCCCCCGTGAACGTGGCGGGGGAAAATCGTACGGTGCGCACCCAAGCTGTATTAGACACCAGCGAATCTCCCCATGAGAGCTGCAGGGACGGTGACACCGGTGGGGACACGTTGGAGGTGCATGACTCTACCAGCCCCTGGGCCGCCCCCAGCCACCGGGATGCTGCTCTTGGGATGCAGGAGCAGCACAGCAGGACCTGGCGCTGCAGCCATCGTGATGCTGGTTGTGATGCCAGGGTCCAGGGAAGCCAGAGTGTCCGTGGCCGGTCCCGGTGGCTCCCGGCGCATCGTCTGCCAGTGGAGGGTGATGCCTGTGCCTGAGCTGGGTGGGGGCCATGCGGCACCCGCGGCTGTTTGTGTCTGGCAGCCGGCGGTGATGCCGATCCCTGATAGCGCCGCAGTAATGGCGGGGTTTGCTGGGGTTTGCATGAGAAACAGCCGGTTTCGGGGCTGGTGCCATGGCCAGAGGCTGCCCAGGAAGGAAATGGGGATCCAGGCTGGCTGGGGCAGCAGCTGCCGGCAGCCTCCCCCTTCCAGGTGGCACTGCTGGCTCCCTTGGAGGGTCACGCAGGGGTGGCTGTGTGCCCGGCTTCAGCAAAGGCTCCTCCATTGCCGGTGATGAGTCCCCTGCCTGCGTGGGATGCCCGATTCTGGGCAGGCGTCAAGGCCATGGGTGACAGGGCACAGCGGCACCGGCTCTCAGCACACGTGCTCCCCGCCACCGGGCTGGGGCAGTGGGTGAGTGCTGGGGCGACCCCGGACCTGCTCTTGCCTTTCCAATCTATCCCATGAAATAAGGGAGAAGGGAGAGGGAAGGAGCGGGGAGCTCAGGGCGCGGGATGCTCCCATCTCCAAGCCTCCTTTCATCCTCTTAGAAAGTAATTTTATTTTTTTTATTGAGCTTATTTATGTGGCGGAGATTATATTCTTATCCAGGCGTGGGATTAGCAAATAGCCCATCCTGAAACACAGGGAATACTCGACACTGAGACACCAATAGCCAGAGAGAAATATTAGGGATAAACTAATGAGATTAGGTAGCGGCTCTCTATCGGGGACCTCCTTGGGCAGAGCAGAAGGCCGGTGCTGAGCAGTGGTGGCCATGGGCTGGAGTCGGGGGTTGGGATGGATCAGTGCCATCAACAGCAGCTTTGTAAAAGAATAAAACCTTGGGGTTGAGTGTTGTGGAGCAAGACGCCAGCATCCCCTTTCATGGTGAGGACCAGGCTGGGCCATCCTATGCTGAGCCCTTGCAAACTCATGTCCCCCCTGCCTGGGCGCTGCGTCTCTCTCTATTTGCAGTTTGGGGATTTTTCTGCTAGATAATTCAGAATTATCATTATTTGTTACTATTACATGGAGCAGTACGTGGTTAGACAGACACAAGGTGGGCACACCAACTGAGGCGATAGCCGGGACAGAGCATTGGGCACCGTTCAGAGAAAGCAAACCTTGTACTGTGGTGTGGGGCCAGTGCTGGTGCACCTGTGGGCATCGTGAACATGGGATTTTTCCTTAATTTAGCGGGGGGGGGGTGCGAAAGGGAAGGAAAAAAAAAGCAAAAAGATGTGTCTGTGTAATATAAAATTCAAGTTAGGCTCTTGGTGACTTCATGGAAAACAACGGGCTTTTTATGTTGGCTCTTGGGGTAGGAGGAGAGCAGGCTAGAATAAAGATTTACAGTGTTTGGGAGATTAAAGGCCCTTGGTACATTGTTCAAATACCACGAGATTAGTTTCCAAGGAGACGGATACCAGTTGCCATAGGCACCGGGGGGCCAGGAATTAGGATTGCGATTTTTTATCCTGATCACGCAACCAGTAGCTGAATGCTGCTAAAACTCGGGCTTTAAATAACCCCAGCGTTAGCTTACAGCGCTGAACCGGAGGCTGGGAACTGTATCTGCCTGCCTTCCCTGCCCCAGCGCCCGTTGGGGTGTGCAGAGCTGGACCCGGGTATCGATGTGGGGGGGTGAGGTGATACAGGCCTGGGGACTGAGCTTGGTGCAACCCCAAGACCTGCCTTGCAAGTTGTCCTGTGGCTTCTGGGCTCGTTTCATCTCATTTTTTCTCTAGGCAAGGGCTTGCCGGCATCTTCTGGTGATAAGCAGCAGTCATGGTGGTGCAGGAGCAGGGGATGTACCGAGGGGCAGAATTAGTCGCCTGCTAATTTTGGCTTCCCCGGCTGCCCGCTTCTGGGAAGTGCAACCCGAGCCCTGGCGCGTGGGATGCCGCTCCGTGCCCTTGCTGCCCGCTGCTTCTTCTAGGAATGGCAAAGCACGGGCTTTGCTCTGATGTGGGAAGGGGTGCTGAGCTCCCCGTCACGGGCCAGGCTTTGGGGCTGGGCATCCCCCTGGGCAGGGAGGCTGAATGCGGAGAGCCACGCAGGCGCCCAGGTCCCCATGGCTGGGTGCCTTGACTCACCCATTGGGCACTGTGAAGTCCATCTCTGGCCTCGCTGCCACCAGCCACGGCCACTTTCCATGCACAGCGCTCACAGCATCCCTCCCCTGCAATGGTGGGAACGCTTGGATTAATGCTTACTTCCCCCCACCCCCCGCCTTTTTTTTTTTATTATTAATTTCTTTAATAAATGAAGAGGCAGTTGCTTGAAGCGAGAGCTTCTGTGCCTGCCTGCCACGAGATTGCGGCGTGGAAACTTGTCTAGAGCTGAAAGCCGTGCTGCTCGAGCTCCGCAGGCAGAGCGATCCCCCCCAGCAGCCGCCGTGACATGAAAGTGTTTATCCTGGGGGAGATGAGATGCAGCTTCTGAAGGGCACTTGATCCCGCTCCGTCTCTCTTTGCACTAGACAGAACCCCTACTGTAATTTTACTCTATTATATTTGTGTGCCCGCCTAGGCCAGGCTTAAGAAAACCAAGGCAGCAGCAGAATGCAACACCCTGGTTGGGGGGGGGGGAAGCTAAATTCATGCAGCGGACGCGTCCCCCACGGGAGCCCCCGGTTTGCTCTTTGCTTCTTTTCTAAGTGGGACTAAACCACAGCGGGCACCAGATTATCTGGGAAAGCAGAGCCGAGGCGGCGATGCCGGTGGATGTTGTGGTGCCGGGGTGTACGTGAGAAGCTTTTCCAGCAGGTGCCCTGGGTTTTGTCGGTAAAATAAAACAGGGGAGGAGGTGTCCGGTCGTGGGAGCTTGTTCTGCCCGGTACTACCTGGCTGGAAGGAGTTAGGGGAAAAATACGGGGGGTCTGAGAGAGCTGGCGAGGTAAGGGCTGCGGGCACAGGGGGTGTGTGGGCACAAGCAGTCGGGTGCCCTGGAGTGTGCCGGAGGCTGTTTGCCTCCCAGCTCTGCTGCTCTCAGGCTTTTGCAAAAAGGTATCAGCTTGAAAAGTAGCACCTCCTCCCCCCCCCCCCCCCCCCAAAAAAAAGAGGGGGAGTTTGTGGATGTGGGGAGAGATTTGGCAGTAGTTATGGGGCAGCAGTTGGACCAGATTATGGGGCTGGGGGTGCACCGGCACCCACCTTTGGGGGATGCAGATGTGTCCTCAGCAGATGCTTTTTTGCAGCGGGTGCGTTAGCATTGTGGCACCTGGGGTCCCCCAGAACCCAGAGCCCCCCCACCTGCCCTGGGAGGGCTGTACTGCAGGGGCACCCATGCATGGGGCAGGGATTAGGAATCTAAGGGCTTTTTGGGGTATTTAGACATTTGAGGGTGTTTCTGGGCATGTTGTGAGTGCCTTGGACCACAGTTATCTGCTGTACCACTGGTATCGGTGCAGAATGTGCAGCTCACCAACCGCCTGCTAACGAAGCATCACTAATGAAGCAATATACCGCCGCAGTGGGAGTTGTGTGGCTTTGCCCCGCACCAGCTCGGGATGGAAAGGATGCAGCCACAGGGGCCAGAGGCGGGCACTGAGCTGGGTGTGTGGGATTAGGGTTTAGCTGGGGGGCACAGGTAGGTTAAAGCCATGCTGCCGCGAGCATGTTGCCCATGCCGAGCAGAAATCTCCACCGCTGCAGCAAAAACCGCAAGGCCAGTTACTTGGTAAGCATGGGGCCATGCCACGGTGCTCCCATGCCCGAGACAGCTTCGGTATATTGGCTGGTTCTGCAGATACTGGTGTTGATGGAAGCGAATAGAAAAAAAAATAACCTACAAGATGAAATTCAAGCGTGGTCCCTACCCCTGGCTTTTGCCCCGCTGTGGTTTGTGTGGGTTCCAGGGGTGCTCACTGGGCACCTCGCTGCTAACAGCCACCTGCTGAAAAAGGGACCTCAAAAGCCTCCATGATGGAGGGGGACAGAGAACCTTCCGAGTTGCTGCCCCTGCCTCAGTGGGGAGATAACCCTTAGTGTGGGTCCTGCTCCAAAGCGATGTCCTCAATGGGGACACCAGGGGCAGACCCCTTGTTTGCTGTCCCGGCACTAGCAAAGGACATTATTTGTCCCTCTGGCTCATATCAGGATGGCTCCTGATTGATTTTAAAGCATGCTTAATGATAGCCAGGGCTAATTGCTTAAATATCCTCCAGGGCTGGTGTAATTTTTAAAAATCCCCTTTAAATATGCCCTCCTGGAGTAAAAGGCAATTACAAATACAATCACTGTCGTCTCATCGTTACATGTGGGTCATCGTTACGTTCACACGCAGGGGCTGCCCTCCCTCCAGACGGGCTGTGGGTGCCGGTCCTGCTCCCTTGCTTCCCAGGGGATGGAGGCAGCTGAATGTGGTGCCCAGTGTCCCTGTGGCTCGTCGAGCATTTCGGGTGGCCCTGGAGCCCAGATACCTCCTTGAAAAGTCTCCCACCCCGAGCAGTGCTTTCCCCTGCTCTAACGTACCCCAGGCTGTCCCTCCTCTTCCCGGGGAGGTAAATAGCCCAAAATCCATCTCAAGACCTACCTCCAATATATATATCTATATCATCTATATTCCTTTTTAAACTATTTTGCTGAAATTGGGGCTGGCTCACTTGGGCTTCCCATGGTCTCACCAGCACTGCTGAAGCAACAGGCACAATTTTCCTGGAAAAAGGAATAAGCAGATAATTTCTAGCCACTCTTGTGTGGAGCTGCAGCCAGGACTGGCACGATGGGCGTTTTTTTGATTCTTTTTCGTCTCCCTCATCTCCCCCTACCCGCGCCACGCTGAACAGTCAAAGCTCATTAATTTAAATTCCTGTTTAGCTCCCTGAACTGGGAGCCAGCCCATGCGGTTGGAGGCTTTATAAACATCCCGGGCGGGCGCACAGGGGGATTTCCATGGTGGTGATGCTGTAATGTCCGTAGGGCAAGAAAGCAGCAGTGGTAGCATCTCTTCGGGGCTCTCCATGCTGCTCCCCTGGGGTTTTTTTGCCATCAGACCTCGGTCCTGTGGCTGAGCCAGTGTCCTCCAGCTTGTCACCCTTGGATGCAGCTGGTGGTTTAGGCTGAGCTGGAAGATGCGGCCGTTGCACCCACCTGGCACTTACGGGTTTGGGTCAGGGCACCGGTGGTTGCATGATTTGCCCTGCAGTGGTTTTGAGTGGTCTGGTATCCTCACCAGCTCCTTGTTGCAGGAGATGCTTCATGTGGTGAAAGTTGGCAGGGTTACATTTATAAGGTGCCGTAGACCTCCAGGAAAAAGCCCAAATGAATTGGTTTAAACCCAGTATTGGTAGAAAGAAACACCCAGTATTGGTAGAAGTCAATGTAATAAGAAACATTTGTAGGATGTCCTTGGTCCCTCCTGGGCATTTGGCTCTTCCCATCTCGTGGTGTCTCTCACTGCACTGGGGTAATACATAAAAAAGGGGTTATTGGTTTGGGTTTTTTTTCTGATGGCAAGGGTGGCCCAGAGGAGTGATGGGCATGGGGAGAGCCAGCAAGAAGTTTATCTGAGTTTTGTGAGTCCCTGATGAGCGCCCAGCTTCCTTTGGGGAACAGGATTTGGGGGGTTTATGCTAAATAAGGCTTTTACGCTCCAAGGTGAAAGCTGTGGGGAGGATGGCAGTGGTGGTCCTTCCCCAAGTTCTGCCATGGCCGTGTGGAAACATCAGCTCGGCCTAATAAATAAGATGCTGGTGCTTCTGGTGGTAGTGGGGGGGTGGAAATCACTGTAAGGCTTGAAAAGATGTGCAAGAAGGGAGATGGAAGGTCTCCCATCCTTAAGTCAATACTGGGAGCTTCCAGCATCTGTCTTTGCCACGAGTCAAGCCCCAGCCTGGCAGGCGATGCTGGAGCCGCACCGTGCTGGCTCACAGTCATCTCCCCTCAATTTCTCCTAATTGAACCTGTTTATAATTTGAGGGCTATAACGAGACAGTTTTCTGCTTAGAAATTTCTTTTGGGGGGGTTGTCATTGGCTTGGTTTTGGTTTCGTTTTTTTCTTTTACTGTTTTGTTTTCTTGAAACGCTTTGGAAATGGTGACGCAGCGTGCAAGACGGGAGGATGTTTATGTTGGGGAGAGATGCTGCCCTGCAGCAGCGGTCGGAGGGATGGAGAGGGGATGCGCCTGCTGCGGGCGCGGGGCTGGGGGGACCGCTGCCATTTCTGCAGGGGTTCGGGAGCCTCCCCACACGCCTGGGTTTGCCTTTGCTGCTGCGCAGGTGATTCACGAGCGAAACTCCCCCAGGGCCAAATTTCTAATCTTTCCCAGGATTATAAAGGGAGGTGAGGAAGGTGTTGTAAGAGCCGAGCAGGCGACGGCATCCTGTGCCGCCTATGGTGCAGCACCCCTGTCCCTGCACTGCTCATCCTATCCCTGCAAGAATCATTCTGGAGAGAGGGGGAAATAATTCAACAATAATAAAATAAAATATAATTTTGTTTCTTATATATAAAAATAAAAACAATCTGCAAACATTGCTTTGGCCCCATGACAGCAGTGTGACAGTCCTTGAGTCACCCTGCGCCCCTAGGAGGTGGGATGGGGCTGGGGCCGGAGCTGAGCCCCCACTGTGGGCTGGGAGGGGGAACTCATCCCTTGGTGGGTGCCTTGGGGTGGGATTTCAGCAGGATGGGCATGTGGAGTCCTGGGAAGGGAATGGAATGCTCTGCACCCATCCTACCCACCTCGCTCCCTGCTGCCGGCCCTAACTGCTATAAGAATGGTTTACCCCAGTTTTCCTAAAGATTACTTTCCCTTTGATTAGACAAACAACTTCAAGCTGTATGTCTTAATTTGATTTGTATAAGCCTAGCACTTGCCGTGAAGTTTTTTTCATCCCTTTTATTTCCCCCTTTTCTAAATCTGCTGTCACTGCTCTTCGTGACCACAAATGATTAAAAGCTTTACCAGGAATATTGTCCCCTCCATCCCTTAAAGTCCTGCTGTATTACTTGGGTCATATTTTTATTATAATTTTTTTTCTTGTTGAGTGATTCTCCCTTTCTATGAAACCCTCAGCCAGGTGAAAAGGATTACTTTTGTCCCAGTCTCTGCAGAGCAGGGAGTGGGTGAGGGACCCTGCCCCACTTCCCGCTGATGTTATCCTGGGCTTTCCCTTTGGTTCTCCCTCTGGGGCTGGATCCAGCTTGTGGCTTTGCATTTTGCAGCTGAGGGAGGAGCATCTCTTCCCCGTAAGTGCCGCTTTCCGTGGGAGGCCATGGCCAAGCAGGTTGGTGCAGCTTCAGGTCTCGGAGGGGCCACGACCAGCCCCACCGAGGCCGGGACCAGTTCTCCAAAATGCCACTGGAAAGTGGCAAGAACATCCCTGTCATAACAGTCATATTTAATAATAATTAGGGCACTCCAAAATACGTGTGGGCATCCAAATAAGGCTGTTTTCCAAGTGGGTGCTTGTGGGGGCATTATGATGCACCCTGGACTGGGTCCTTTCCCGATGGCAGCCCCCAGGTCCCCAGCCCAGGGTTGCAGCTGCCTGGTGTCCTGGGAGCCAGGAGAGCAGCGGCTCAGGACCGGCATTGCCATTGCCGTGCTGCTCCCTGCCAGCTGCGACAAGGCACCGCTTATTAACACGGCATTGATTAAAAGAAGGAATCATGAGTTCCGTGCGCTGGCAGGGCTGTGTGCAGGGAGCTGCTCGGGAGCTTACATGTGAAGTGGTCCCTTGTCCACCCGTCCATCCGTGCATGCCCAGACCGCGGGACTGGAGCAGGGTGGATCATTTCCTTCGTTGCTGCAATCCTGGTGATGCTGGAGGTGCCTGGCAGAGCCCTGTCCCCAGCGTGGGGACGTCGGCGGGGCTGTGCCAGAGGGCGGTAGCACCCAGGCTGCAGGACCATGAGCTCAGTTTCCTGCTTTGTTTGCCAGGCTGGTGCCTGGTTCTGGTTTTATTTCCCCCAAGATCTTGGGGGAGAAGAGCTGTCCATCAGCTTCATTAAGAAAACCCCTGCCCTGAGCATGCTCGGGCACCTGCAGAGATGCTAGAGATGCTGGCAGGGGGGTGGGGTGAGGGGGGGTGGGGTGGGGGGTGCTGCTGTTTTGGGCCCAAACCTCCCATTTCCCCCATTTCCCCAGTTGCGTGGGGCAGCACAGCCCTGCTTTGCGTGCAGATTCCTTCTGCTTGGACGTGGGTGCAGACCAGGGCGGGAAGGTGAATTTGGGTTTTTGCTGCTGACTTTTACCCCTCGTTTTCAGCAGGGCTGAGCGGCTGTGGTTATCAACTGAGCCGCAAATCGAGTTATGTGCAGGCAGCTTCATTCATATTCCCTGGCTCCTGCCCGTCTAGCCTTGTTAGAAATTCTCCAGCCTCTTTTATCCGCTTGTGAGCACATGATTTACGATCTGGTTTGAGTGGCTCCTGAGTGTTGCCGGCTAATTTGCCACCCTTTATTCGCAGGATTAAAGCTGGGCAGCAGGACGCTGCCCTACAGGTGGAGGGGCAATAGCTGGGAGGGACTGTGTTGGGTGCTGGGGAGTGATGCTGTATCAGGTGTGGGTGCCCCAGTGTGGGAGTGGGGTGATTTATGCGGGGCAAGCCCCTGCCTCAGTTTCCCCTGCAGTGCCAGCATCGCTGTGTGTCATGGTGAAATGGGCACACCAGGGCGCAGGGACCTGGTGCAGTTCCAGCACGCATTTTTCCCTGTTTTCCCCCGTTTTGCAGTGAAGGATGGAGCTCCTGGGGCTGAGCCCCTCTTGGGTGCAGGGTCCCTGCGCACTGCCCGGTCCTGCTCTCACCAGCACGGTCCCCCAGGCGCTGCGGGTGGGATGATGTGATGGTGGAGCCCCTCACCACGAGCTGCCTCTCTCCCTTGGGGTGAAGGCAGAGCACCCTGTGGCTTTGGCCCATTTCAGGGAAACCTTTGGCTGCCAGGCTGTCCTTTTGCCCAGGGTATGGGGAGGGAGGCGTGGGGACAACCAGCACGGGGGTCTGTGCGGGGACGCATGCATCACCCCCTGCTCTCTGCTGCCTGCAGAGCTCGGGCACGCCAGCGCTCCGTGTCTGCTTTAGCATGGCATCCTCCAGCTCGGCACGGCCGCAGCCTGCTCAGCCGGGCTGTCCCACCAGGCAGGCGTCCAGCACGCCCCACGCAGTGGTGGATTCTCCCCAGGGGTGAGACCCGAGGGCAGAGGTGACCTGGCCGCTGCTGGGACACACAGCATTGGCTCTGGGGTTTGCTTATGGCTCAGCAGCGTCTGCAATTAGCTGCCTTTAGCAGAGGAGACGTGGGGAACATGGGGCTCGGGCTGGCCCTGGCCTCTCTCAGTGCCTCAGTTTCCTCTCTGTCTATGCCAGCATTGCGCCGTAGCCCATGGCACACGCCGGTGATGGGGCTGCACTGGTGATGCTCAGCACTGGCTCTCCATTAGTAACAGGGATGCATATCTAAAAATCTTTTTTTTTCCTGTTTTCAGGTGAATATGGCCCTGGCAGGGAAGCCTTTAGACGTGACTCTTGGCACCTCCAGAGCTGACCGGTGGAATATGGTTTTTCCCCAGAAAGACGAAATCATCACCAGCTTAGTGTCTGCCTTAGACTCCATGGTAAGGCTCCCGTCCCCCTCCATCCTTTCACCTCCCTGTGATGGGGCTGGCTGGGAGCAGGGCCGAAGCAGGAGCGCTGTCGAGCTCGTCCCGCTCGCCTCCACTGCCAGAAAGCCCAGGGAGTTGCTGGAGCTGGGAAATAAAAATCCTCTTCTGCCCTGACAGCCATAAGGATCATAAAGTCAGCCCAAGTTAATCTCAGATGTGTATTGTTTTCCCATTAATATTTATGTTGGTATCAACTGAATGTAGGGTGGTTGGTTGGGTTTTTTCTTGATGTTTTACCAATGTTACCGTGAGCTTTTACACAACAGGAGAACAATGGCTTTTATCTCCGAGAACAAAGAAAATAACTTTCATATCTTTTGACGTAGAATTCCCGGTGGAAACCTTGCCTAAGTCAGCCGTGCTTACATAAACAAGATAACTGTCTGGATTAAGTCTTGTGGACCAGAGCTAATCTTATTTTTAACTGTGAATGTGATCAAGAAGGGAAAGTGGGTGTGTAGTAACAACTGTCTAATGCAATGCGACGTGCTAAATAGCCCTTCCTTTTTAAAGCCAAGTCACATTTAATATTTTTGTCTTGGATGTGTTGTCTTCTCTGTGCAGGTAGGGGTTTTTTCACTCCTACTAATTTCCTTCTCTTTGACCATCACCGCCCCACTAAGGAGCAGGTTCCCCAGCGCTGACCCACCCCAGGCAGCTTTGGTGATTTATATACATGCCATCCTGTACAGCAAATTGTGTTATCATAGTTTGGCTTCTTAACGAATATACATTATACCGCAGTCCTCATTAGGTGCTTACACCAGGGCCAGGGGGCCAGGCTGCTCCTGAAATTCAGCCTTTATCCCAGCACTTCACCAGCACCAGGCTCTGCACCCACTGAATCCTGGCTGCCTGCGTGTGTGATAAATAAACCACGGCACCACATGCGTGTCACCAAGCGGGCATAGGGTTTGGATTTGGTCTGCCTCCAGTTCTCACATCCCTTAGATTTTGTGTTTATTTTTTATGTATTGGGCTCTTTGAACAAAATGCTTTCATTTGCTACTGGTTTTTGAAAGGTGCTTTCGTAAAAATATCTATTTTGGGCGATGTGATTCAATACCTCCTTCTCGAAGAAGGTGAGCAGGAGCTAAAATGACCCAGTATAGAGACTGGTTTAAGCCCACGCAATTCAAGCTCGCTGGAAATGTGTGCAGGGAGCTGAAGGTAGCTCAGGGGGAGCTGGTCCCTGGGCAGCTGCTGTCCTGCTCTCCCCCTGGCTGCCAGCATCCTCCAGCCCCTCCACGGTGCCAGGGGCAGGCGATGTGTCTAACTGGGACTGGCGATGGGAAACCCCCCCTTTTACCCATTTAAATCGTGACCTGGGGATAGCATCTTCATAGTGTCAGTGCTATAGCTATGGGAATATGACTCAGGCTGCCAGCACTGCATAACTTTTATAATATAAAAAATAATAATAATAAAAACTCATATACGTGTGTATTATGTAGAGCAGGAAGCGCATGTTACATAAAATGGATTAATGGAGGAAGTCTTTTCCATCTCTTTAATGTTTTGCATAACTGTACAAGAAGAATCGTTCAACTAATCCAGACTTTGACCATATTAGTGCTCTGCAGCTGAAATAAGATTCCCGTGCTCCTTATTTCATTAGAGCTGGTGGAAAAATACAAATTGTTGTTGGTTGGTGGCTTTTTTTTTTTACAGGAATGTTTTCCTTTAAAGAAATACTATAAAATGTTTACTTTTAGGATAGGAAAAAGTGAAGCGAAATGATGGGTAAATAGTTCTTGTTTTCCAGCAAAGCACAGTGCAGCTGGATGCCCTTCTGGAGCTGTAAAGTTGCTGGGGATGTCATAAACCCCATAAAATTCTGACCCAACCCAGAACATTGCTTTTGATGGGGGAATCTTTTGATGGGAAGCAAAAAATCCCACTGGAAAATGGCAGGGGGGTGCCAAGCAGGGATGCTCCCACAGCCGCTTTGACCTGGTTGCCTCCCTGCAGTGCTCGGCGCTCTCCAAGCTGAACGCAGAGGTGGCCTGCATCGCCGTCCACGAGGAGAGCGCCTTCGTGGTGGGCACCGAGAAGGGACGGGTCTTCCTCAGCACCCGCAAGGAGCTGCAAGCTGATTTCCAGAAGTTTTGCCGTGAGTATCCGCACCAGCACGGTCTTCTCCCGTAACGAGGTTGGTGTTGCAGTTGTGGCAGCTGGGACCCCCCTGCGCACGGAGACGTTGTGGTTCAGGGGGGCACCACACTGCTGTCTGTCCATGGGGCTGAGCAGTGGTGGAAGTGATGGAGAAAGCGTGTGGGAACCACGGCCAGAGCCTTTTCCCTCACAGGGGGGGCACCGTGCGCCCCAGCTCGCCTCTCTGAAGCATCCCTGGGATGGCACGGGGCTGGATGGCTGCTCTGCTCCCCCGGTGCTCTCAGCCTGCGGCAGCACGGCCAGTGCGCTGGAGTGGCTTTTGGGGACTTAGCAGAAATAGTTTGTCCTAGCGATCCCCCAGAGAGGCTTTCTTGAGCCAAGGCTTTTTTCCTGGTTTTGGAAAAACAGGGATGGATTTGGGAGCTGGGAACGTTGGTTGTGGAGTTGCTTTTTTTTTTTTTTGAGGGGCTAACAGTGGTGAAAGGGAGCCCTGAGCAGGAGCTGTGGTCTCCCCGGTCTCAGATCAGAGACACCAGGGCCGTGTGTGACTGGTGGAAGCCCTGCATGTGGCGAGGCTGGCACCCAGCCCTCTGTCCCAGCTCCATGCCTCTGCCAGCTCCTTGAAAACAGCCTGGGAGCTGAGGGGAAGGTGGGACCTCTGCTGTAAATGGGGACCCGTATTTCTTGGACTGGACGGTGTCAGCCACGGCACGCCAGCTGCTGCTTTCCCCACTCCGTGCAGGAGCTGGGATGGGATCTGGCTTGGGGGGGGGCGGGGCAGACCCCAGACCTGGGGGAACCCCAGTCCTGCATCTGCTCGCACACGCTGCCCATGGTGGGATGTCAGTGGGGAGAAACGACCTGGCTGTGTGTGCACACGCACCGTGTTGATGGAAACCATATTGGTGCTTAATCCACTGGAGAGATTGCTCAGGAAGGGTTTGCTCTAGTGAAAACATGAGCGCTGTAAAGCTGCCAGGGTCGCTGTCTGCTCGGGTTATTCACCACACATGTGCGGGGTGAGCCAGCACGGCTTTGCAGGAGCGTCTCCCTGCCAAGGCTGTGCTCTGCGCCCCTGTCCTGCCTGCTCTGGGCAGCTGCCTGCCACCTCTGCCACGCACTCGCAGCCAGGACAGCCGCTGTTAGTTGTTCTTTGCTTTGGTGCGTTGCGTTTTGCAGGACAGGAGGCATTTTGGGGATGTTTCCTGCATTCACGGTTGACTCTGCTTCTTCTTCCCACCACCTGTGAGAGGCAGGAGGTCCCCGGCGGTGAGCGGCAGCGGGATGGCCAGCGGGAGAGAGCTCCCTCATAGATATTAAATGCCAACTGTGTCTTGCTACAGCTCACAATATTGATGACCATCTGCAAATCTCACTTTTAGAACTATATATACATATATCCTAGGCAGTGACCTACCGCTGTGCTGCGGCAAGGTGCCTGACATTAGATCCCGATTCCCCTCTCCTTTAGTTTCATTTACACCTTTGTCAAAATGAAATGGTCACATCTGGTTGAAAGCACATAGTCGTGACGATGGGGTTCGGGCGAAGCAGCTGATGTTGGAGACAGGGTGAAACGTGATAACTCTGTCTTGAATTATAAATGGCCCAGGCTCAGCTCAGCTCCGTAAAGCTCTTACAACTGGCACGCAGTGGAAAGCATCCCTGAAAGTGCCTCTGATTTATGGTCTAGCTGCCCCCTTAGAAAGGATCTGAAATAATCTAAAGCAGACATCTCTGGGAGATGTAAGAAGCCTCTTATCTCTCTGGGTGCGCAGACCTCACTTGAACGCCTTCCTTTATCTGAACCTCTGGCTCAGCCTTTCCTGATGCACGAGGGGACTTGACAGTGATCAGGATTAATGTCAATGGAGGAGAGTTAGCGCGCAGCCAGGAGGGAGAGTCACTCATGAGAGGGTGTGGATGCAGATGTGTTTCACCACCTTGGTAAAACACCTCAAAAAAGTTTTCCAGGGCCCGTGTCCCTGTGCTGTGGGAGGCCTGCAGAGCTTGCCAGAGGTTGCCTGGTGTTGGGTGGCTGTCCTCTTTCTTATGGCTAGTTCTGTGGGTGCCCCAGCTTGCTCTCGCCCCCATCCCAGCGATGTCCCAGCCACAGGCTCTTTTCCCGGGAGGGATCCACAATCCCCTCCTTGAGCACCCAGCAGCATCCAGGGCCGCTCACTGGCAGGAGCCTGTTGAGGATGATGAAGGAATTAGTCCTTCGCCACCGAAAATCCCTTGCGAATTGCTTTGGATAGAACAGCAATAATGCACTTGTAGTGTTTAATTTTCTGTACGTTTAGAGATGCAAGGAAGTCATTGCTGAAGATATGCTTTATTTGAGGTTTAATGGGGGAAATTAGCAGGAAATAGCTGGTATTACTGAGCTACGAGACGCTGAAGGGTAAAAAAGCCTCCAAGAAAGGCGGATTTTCTTTTCCTGAGAGATTGAAGGCTAAGCAGATTGAAACCAGAGAAAAGAAATGTGCTGCCCAATTAATCACAACAGTTTCAGTGCAGCTGAGAGGGTAAAACCAGGAAAGGGGGGGGCACACACAGGATGACCGACTCCACTCCCAGCTGCGCTGCTGGCACCACTGCCCATGCCAGCACCTTCCCCTGTACGTCGAGGGCTGCCGGGGGCTGTGACCCCATCCGAGCCAGGGAGCTAGCTGGGTGGGAGGCCCAGGGCACCTGCCTGCCCAGCCAGAGGACTTTGCTGATGCTGTGGGGGCGGTGAGGAACCCGGTGCCCACAAGACGCTGTCTTACCTGGAGTTTGGTGGGCAGGGATGCATTCAGCCTTGGCTGAAGCTGGTGTGACTCACCTGGTGGGTTTGATTGCTTCACAGCCACTCGAAAGCATGCATGGCATGGCCCACAAACCCTTTTCTCACGGCAGCATCTCCCGTTTTCTCCTCTCACCTCCGCAGGAGTCCAGCAGAGGAAGGAGCAGGATGTGGAGGCTCAGAAGAAGGCAAAGGAGTGCGGGCGAAGCGTGCTCAGGGTCTCCCCGGACCAGGGATCAGACGTGTACCTCCTCAGGAAGATGGTAGAGGAAGTGTTTGATGTGCTTTATAGTAAGAACCTTCACGCTTCCATTTGGGGATTTGGATTGCCCCTGGGGCTCGCTGAGCTGCCCAGCGCTGCTGCCAGATGCGGCTTTTGGCCCCAGCCCGGCTCCCCAGCGAGGGAGCAGGCACCTGGCAGGGGCAGCGTGGTGGGACGTGCTCCTGCATAGGGTTAGCGTTGTGTTGAGATGAGATCTGGCCATTGCTTCTTCACTTTCCAGCCCCAAACTGGGCAAAAAAAAAATATCCCTGTACTGAGGGGAGCATCCTCTGTGCTGCCCGACCAGGGGAAGCCTCTGCCATGCCCTGAGGGTGATTTTCAAGCTTTTTCCCTGATGCCGCATCTACACAAATACCTCTTTCATAAGCGCTGTGTTGGGGCTCTGCAGAGAATCTCTCACCCTTTTCCCTGGCAAGTCTATTTAAAAGAAAAAAAAGATGATTTTTCTAGCAGGCGGCCCTGCAGCCCCGGCTCCGAGAGACGAGCTGGTGCCGTTCCAGCACATGCATCATCCCCAGCAATAAAGCTTCTGCAATTAAAATGTAGATGACCATATGGCTGTTGATGTGTAACCCAGTGGGTTGCAGAGCTCCCTCTGGGCCCAATCTGTGGAGGCTCAAGCGGCAGCAGCGCTTCTTGCTCGGGAGGTCCCCGCTGGAGCCCCCATGGTTGGGGGTAGAGGCCATGCCCCCGGCTTGTCCCCCAGCAGCACCTCTAGGGCCACACACTGACCCGGGTAGGAAAAGCGAGGTTGGGTTGTGAAAACGGTGTGGCGAGCCCCAACGTTGCCCTGCACTGCTCAGCAGGTTGAATTAGTCCTGCGTGGTGCTTCGGGGCAGTTCAGGCCATGTGGCTGGACCAGCTGCAGAACTGGGTGTTTTGCTTTCCGGGGCACAACTCCCCATCACCATTTGGGATTTGGGGTGTGCTACCGAGCCCTGCTGGGGCCATGCGGGTCTCCCTGAGCCTGAAGCGCGGGCATTGCCCCTGTTTGTGTGCTGGCTTTGGGAACAGGCACTCCCACACCACGGGAGGGGGATAACGGGTGCTCCCACCAGCTGCCCTGGGCCCCTGCGCAGGCTTTGCTGCTGCTGGCTGTCATTCAGTGCTCACCACCAGCGCCTGCCGTGGGCTTCACAGACAGAAAAGGGAGATGGTATCCCTTTCTTCAGGGACTGACAGTCACCGAGGTTTTCTGAAACCACTTAGAGGACTTGGAGGTGATATTTCCATTAACGGGGGTAATCAAACCCTCTGACTGCCTTCAAAAGCCTGGGCCCAAGAGGGAAGGAAGGGGCAATGCAGAAGAGCCAAGGGAGCAGGGTGGGGAGGGTGTTTCAGCACTGGCTGGATCCCCGCTGTGAGCTGCAGAGCTGGGAGAGTGCCAGGCTTTGCAGGTCTCTTGGGAATGTGGGAATTATTCGTATATGACATACCATAAATATATAATTGCATAAAAAAGCCTGATCAGGGTGCATCCCACGAACAAACCAGGCAGCCCGTCCGTCGGGATGGGTTTGTGATGCTCTTTACCTTGGCGAGGTGTGTGGATGTGTGCGGGGACAAGCTGGCCAGGTCCCAACGTGGGGTGGCCAGTGTTGCCACAGCAGGAGGAGGTTGGGCATCCCTAGGCTGGTGGTTTTGGCCCTGGTGTTGGGTGTAGCTTTGGCACTGGATGTAGTTCTTGCTTTTTGAGTGTAATTCTGGCATTGGGTGTAGTTCTGGCTTTGCTGCTGATTCAGTAGGATCAGCTGTTTCCATCCCAGAGCCGCTCAATGGTGAAACCCGCTGGGCGAATGCTCCCCTCTCAGCATGCCCATTGGGAAGAACCTCTCCTGGTTGAGTGGGGAGAAATACCGCAGGAGATAATAAGTGCCCCAGGGTGATTCTGTTTCCAACACCAAGAGGGCTGTCAGAAATTAACAGTTATCTTTCTTATTTTTTTCTTTTTTATCCTTTTAGTCGCCTCCCATCAACAGGGATTGGAAACAAAAAAATCTTAGAAAATGCTCAGTCAAAAAGATCGCGTATTCCCTCCAGAGCCGGGTAATCTCTGCGCCAACAGGATGACTGATTACCGCCGGCTTCTATTAAACAGGCATTAATGATGATTATTGTCTCTCTTTAGCTAAACCGTGAGCCTCTGCACGGCAGCGCGAGGCTTGGTGAAGGTCACTTTGACAGTAACGCGTTCCCCATAAAAATATGTTTGGGGAGTTACTGAGTGTTGGGTTGATAAGGAGCCTCCGTGGGCGTCGGGAGCTTCTCCCCATCACGAAGAGAGGTGATGGAGGGAGGTGGAAAGCCGCTAGAGCTGGCACATCGGGGCAGGGAAACTGTCAGCTTGCAGAAAGTGTACTCGTGGTGTTGTGGTTCAAAGGTTCGTTTTGAAACTTCTGTTATTGGCTTAATTAAAACATTATCCATGCCGCCTATAAGGAGTCTTGATGGCTCATGCAAGTCGCACGTTGTTAGTTATCACGCGTTCCTTCAAAGAATATGTTGAAGAAATCACTTTTAATAAGGACTGGCTGACGGTGTCACAAGGATTTCCAGGGCTTCTGTAAGATCTTTTGGTGTGGGTTTTGGGGTTTTTTCCTTAAAGAAGAGAGAAGGAAAAGATTTTAAAGAAAACCAACAATATGGAATCCCACAGCTCTTTAAAGGTTCCATAATCTCCTCTGCCTGCCCCTCAGCCTGGAGGAGAAGGCACAGACACCTTGCCATGCAACCAGATGTTCTGCATCTGGACGCTGCTTTGCCAGACAGGTCGCATTCCTGCATGGCTGTTTCTTCTGCTTCATGCTTTCAGCACCAGGTTTATTGGTCACGGAGACTTGGGGTGGTTTCCAAAGTAATTTTTCCACAGAGAGTAGCTCAAGGGTTTTGGCCATTCTTTGAAATTCTTCAGAGGGAACTGGTTTTCTGTCAGTGTCTTGCCTGGAGAGCACTGTTAAGCATGCCCACTTTGGGCATGTGGACTTTTTAGCTGATTTAGAAAAGCTCTGTATAGCTGTGATGCTCGCTGGTCATCTGCTGCTGCTGGGGAAGGGAAAGCAGTTTGCTCCCGACTGCCTGGGGAGATTTTGGTCTTAGAGGTACAACCCCGCCTGGTGGGAACATGGAGGAGCTCTGTGCCCAAATCAAGGGGAGCGGGTGGGATTCCTGTGCTGCTGGATGCAATTGCGCAGTCAAATGTGTCGATGTTCGTGCTGCCTGTGAATGGTGGGATGGAGGGAGACTGTTGGGGTTTGGGTTTTTTTTCTTGTCCTTCAAAGTGTATCGAGGCTGTATGACAGCAACAGCAAGCAAAGTACTTTTGATTCTTCCAGGAGGTAAAATAAGAAAACTGACTGAAAATAAGGTTCCCAGAATATCTCGGTAAACATGAGATAAAAATCAGTGTGAGCCCTTCAGCCTCCTTTGTCAGCTTTCAGCTCCCTTCTGGCTTGCCAGCAGCCACATTCCTCACTGGCACGCGTCTGGGCGTTCCTGGGGGGTGAGCTTGTGGCCAAGTGACCCCAGCTGAGGATTTTACTGTGCAGCCCAAAAGATGAGACATCTGCTTATTGGCTTTTGTGAGTTTTTTATTAGTTAGCACTTCTAGAAAGGGTTTGTAGGGCTGTGCATACTAACTGCAGAGGTAGGAAGAGGTTTTCTTCTCGTAACGTTTCCGTTGGTATCTCTTGCCTCTTGAGTTTACTCCTCCAGCCTGGCTCGGCCGTGGCCGGAGGCACGAGGTGTCCATTGGTGTGTAACTCTGTCCCCTCCTCAGGTGAAGCTGTGGGGAAGAGCAGCGTGGTCCCTTTGCCATACGAGAGGTTCCTGAAAGAGCCGGGCTCGCTGGCAGTCGCTGGCTTGCCTGAGGGAATCAGCTTTAAGAAGCCCATGGAGTACGATGTGAAATCCCTGATGGCCATCCTAGAACACAGCCACAGCATCCGTTTCAGGCTAAAAAGGTAATTTTGGGGATCCCCAAGGGGCGGGAGGGCAGTGAGCCCTTGGGATGGCAGCTGTTACAAAGCCAGACAATGCAGAGATTTTGTGCAGAGCAGGCAAGGAGGGTCCTTCCCATGTGCTGGCTTCTCTCCCAGACCCAGAAACCTGGGTCCAGCCTGGAGGCTCATCAGTGTCAGGTGGCTCGAGACTGTTTCGGACTTGTTCCTATAATAAGCGCATGTAAACATGCGCATTAACCGCATCACTTTATGTGTCTCCGCCAAAACTTCCGCTGCAGAAAGCTAAGTGCTTTCCTGTCTCCAGAGGGGTTTCCAGCGTAAATGCTGCGGGCTTCTTCCCAGACTGAAATTGGGTTTTTAACGCCAGGCGAGGAGGGAGGTGGGGGACCATGGCGGGGCCAGTTCCCCATTTTGGCCACGTTTTTGCAAGCGGCTTGGTGGTTTCAGGCGCATTTCCTCTGCCTCTGCCTGGCTGGCGGCACCTCAGATCCATTCAGAGAAATGCTGAGCGCTACCAAATACCTCCTCTGAAGGCTCGGCACTTCTGGAAAATCAGGCTGAGACAGCTAAAAGTAGGACACGCAGAATTTGAGCCATCTGTGAGCTTGCGGCCGCCTGTCTCATGTGAAGCACGTGGGCTTCCTCGGTCTGAAGCTCGTCCCTGGGCTGACTGAGGTCCCCCTTGAAGGTGCCATGGGTCCTGGGGGCTGGGACAGGAGACAGAGTCAAGTTGTTACTGTCACAAATCGTTTTACTCCTTAAATGCACCGGACCGTGGAGCTAGGCAGCTTTGCCCTAGCTAATAAAAATGCGTTGAAGTACCTTAAGACCAACCTGCCCCACTTAAAGAAGACAAAAAGGGTCCAGGTGGCTGCAGAAGCTCAAGGTATTGGGTGATGGCTGTAATTTCTGAAACAAAGAGCCGGCAGCCGTGGCGCAGCGTGTCCCACCCTCCCAGGCATGGCTCTTCCCCCTCCACACCCTTGCTCGTCCTGGGACCGAAAGGAATCTGATTTTTCTTCCCCTTTTTTCCTTTCTTCCCCTCAGGCCAGCAGAGGAGCCCAGCCGAGAGCCAAACCCCGGCGTGGAGTTGACCTGTCCTTCCCTCGCCTCCAAGGGCGGCCGAGACTCTGGTGCCAACGGTCCCGTGGCCAAACCCCCCGGCCAGGACACCCCCTCCGCCGTCGCCGTCACCAACTTTCTGTACGGCGTCTCGCTGCCGGCCCAGATCGCCGTCGACCTAAAGCAAGAGGTGTCCTCCAGCCTGCCCGGGCCCAACATGGCGGGCGAGGCGCTGCTGCCCAGGCCGGCGGGAGAGCTGAAGGTGCCTTCCTCACAGGAGTACAGCGACTGCTGTGGTAATAGCCTGGAGTTTGCTCTCAGACGGGGGCCTGCTGTGAAGCCCACCCCCCGCAGGCGCTGGCCGGGGACAGGCCCCGGTGTTTTGGCCATCCTTGGATGAAAATCTGTGCAAAGCTCAGCCCCTGTGGAGATGAGGGCCCCCCGCCATGCCATGCCGTGCCGCCCCAGCCCCTCCCCGCGTGCCTGTGAGGTGCCAACAGGGCGCACCCCCATCTTTGCCCTGAAACACTGGGTGCTGCCCCCCAGGGGGGTGCATGGGGGGGCTTGGTGTGGCCAGGACCCTGGCGGGTGGTCACAGGCCAGGGTGCATGGAGGAGAGCTGGAAGGGTCGGGTCAGCGTCACTGGCGGGGGACAGCACCCGGGGGCTTGTTCGGGTGCCCGGAGCATCGGTCAGGCTCTCATCAGCCCTTTCTCCTTGTCTCCCCTCTTGTCCAGGACAGAAATCGTCTGTCTCTGGAGGTCCTCTCATCCAGAACGTGCACTCGTCCAAGCGCATCCTCTTCTCCATCGTCCACGACAAGACAGGTCTGTGTCCTGCTCCGGTACCGGAGGCAGCCAGCAGCCAGCAATTAGGGAAAGGTGTCCCCTGGCCCCATCGCTCCCCAGCGGTCTCCTATCTGCTCCAGGGACCTGGCAGCGCTGGAGGTGCTGCAGTGGCAAGATTTATTCCCTCTACTTGCTGTGTGCCTCAGCATCACAGCCAAGACCTTCATCCCTGCCGCCTCCGTGATGCTTGGTCCCCAAGCACTGCCGGCAGGCTGGGGAAGCCCATCCTGGCTTCATGCACGGCTTTGGGTGAAGCCGTTTGCCTGAGCTGCAAACAGCAAAGAGGGGCTGAAAGCTTGGCATTATTTCAAAATAACTGAAACCCACTAACCCTGGTGTGATTCTGCAGCAGTGCCTGGGGGGGGGGGATCAGCAACGGAGAGGGGACTCTGCCATTTCCCCACCTTCACCCCACCCAAGGGAAATGCAACCTAAAAATGCTGACATGTTTACATCACAACCCTCGCCTGCCTGCGTTAAATAAAGGGGAAAAATACGGGTGGGGAAGTTGGGAAGAAGAGAAGGAGATAAAAAGCTCCTCTGTGAAACGGCCGTACCTTTCAAAGGTTCGTTTCAGGTTGAGTTTGCTGTGTCCCGGAGGGTCTTTCATTTCAGGGTTGAGAAGTTTTATGGGGTCATTTCTTAGGAATCTGCTTTGCACATGCACGGCTGCAGCGGAGGTTGCTTGGGGCTGGGGCTGGAGCTGGGGAAGCCCAGACCTTGTCTGCCAGCCTGGCAAAATCCACTCAGGAAGAGGGAAATCATTATTTTTAAAGCAGCAAAGTCTTGTTCCTGTTTCCCAGCGCTTCGCGGGAGAAAAGTGCATCTGCTGTGTACGAACCATATGGAAGTTCCTTATTTCTTATATTTTGTTTTGATAGATAAGTGGGACAGTTTTATAAAAGAAACCGAAGATATCAACACCCTTAGGGAGTGCGTGCAAATTCTGTTTAACAGCAGATATGGTGAGTAGGAGTTAATATCCCATTATGCATCTGCAGCGCTTGTGGTTTGCATATCATTATATAGCAATCATTTTTGTTCCCTAACACAGCAGCAGAAGCCATATGCTAGAGCTCCCTTCTCATCCTAACACATTTAGCCCAGCAGCTCCCAGTCTCTGGGTGTCTGCTGAAGGTTATGTCAATATTTCTATCTGGAGCCCCCCCCCTCCCTCCACCGTCGAGGAATTTATAACTGGGCTGTAAAGCAGCCCCGGTTTGGAGCGTGGCACACCGGGTCAGGGCAGCCGAGCACCGCCAGCTCCGGCAGGCGAGAGGGAGCGGTGCCATGCGGCCATTTTACATTAGCGTGACAGGGAAAAAGAAGGTTGGTGTTGCAGCTGCTTTTTTTTCCACCTGCACAGCTTACGGGTGTCGTTGGTGCTCCCCTTGCCGTGGGCAGCACTTTTGGTTTAGTTCCAGGGCATTTGGGCAGCTGTAAGCTTGGGAAATTGCTCGGGAATGGGCTGATGGGCTGGAGCTTGCTGCCTGGGCCATCCCCATCAGGCTGTTCTTTTTAATTCATTTTATAATTCCCGAGTTATAGATGGGCTATAGGTGTCTGCTGTGTCAATTGTGAGTTCTGTATGGGCTACAGATGCCTGCTGTGTCACTCGTGAGTTCTGTATGGGCTATAGATGAGCTCTACAACTTACAATTCATATATGTGCTATGCAACTTGCGAGTTATATAGCTCAGCAACCAGCTGCAGGCACGGGGAGGTTGGGGACCGCACGTGGGCCAGCTTGCCCCTGGCTTGAGCAACGCTGGGCCTATTTGGGGGTTCTGGAGGACACCGTTAGCTGCATTTGCTGCTGCATTGTCCCCCCATTGTACCATCTCCCATGGGGGAGCTGTTCACGGGGCTCACCTTCTAGGACAAGCAAAGGAGAAGAGGGCAGGAGGCACTCGCTCTTCTGGAGTTCAAGCCTTTACACCTTCGTTTTATCATCTGTAAAAGGAAAAGCGTGTGTTTAAGTGAAAACCATGTGTTCACCTTTCAGCCGAAGCCTTGGGGTTAGACCACATGGTCCCCGTCCCATACCGCAAGATTGCCTGTGACCCCGAGGCCGTGGAAATCATCGGCATCCCGGACAAAATACCCTTCAAAAGACCTTGCACCTACGGCGTCCCCAAACTCAAGCGGATACTGGAGGAGAGGCACAACATCCATTTTGTCATCAAAAGGTGGGTGGCAAGGGAGAGTGCATGGCCTCAAGGGGGCTTAGGGATTTAAGCTGTGTTCCCTCTGTGCTCACAGGGTTGGTTTTGATGCCCAAAACTCCTTTCACCCTTTTTTATGGAAAAGAGCCAAGCAGTTTTTTCCCCCCAAACCTCTGGTTTCCATCGTGCTCTCCCTTTTTGTGAGGATGTGGCAGGGCTGGCCATACCACGCTTGCCCCCGAGCCCTGCCACCCTGTTGTAAGTCCGTGCAGCCACTGCCGGTGCCACCCTAAGTGTTCAGGTGGTAACAGAACCCTTTGATCATGGCACAACTCTTTCTAAAGGCATTTGGCGGATGGGAGCAGTGCCTTCGGGTGGGAGGAGGAACATCCATATTCACAACGCACAGGGATTCCCCTCCACCTTGTTTTGCAGTGATCACTTATGGACATTCTATATATACAATGATGAGGATGTGTCGCCTACAGGCAGGGCGTTGTGTCTTGATATCTGTGTTTGCACTGGAGTAGGAGGAGTGGACGCTTTTCTGGTTATCTCAGCACCATGCAATCCCTCTTTGCTTCCCTGTCAGGAAAATCTGCTCTATAATGTATTTATTTATTCGTTCCCTGCCTGTGCAGCGTTTGTGTTGTTTCCCTCTTAGAGGTATGAAACTACGGTGCAGGAAAGCCCTGCCTGAGGCTCCCAGGGGGGCTAAAAATCACCAGCATCAACAGGACTCAGGCATCCTAAAAGGAATTAGCTTTCCAGATGTCCCACGTTGCTCAGGTTGCGCTGTGCTGGATCGGGCCCCGGCATGTGGCCCCAAACACACTTTGCTCCCACGAGTGAAGTTGTGGGTGGCATCAATATATGGTATTCAGGCGACAGGTGGCATCTGGTTGATGGTCCAAGCCATGAAGTGAAGGTCCAGCAACAGCTACTTTGGTCCCACTGTCTGTTTTGGTAAAGCCAGCCTATAGCAACCTCATTTAATAAGTTAATTAAATTAAGAGAATGACTTATAAGCAGGTTTAAAGGTGCTTTAGTTAAAAAGCATGTGCTCTAAGGTTGCTTGGTTGCACAACAGGCTAAAAGGCTTTCTTTTTTTCACTGAAAAATCCATTCCTTTTTTTTAGAGATGAATAAAATGACTATTTTGACTTGGTTTAATGCTGTTCATTAATTAAAACCTAAAATTCAGTCATTAGAAGCACCTATTTCTAATCCCTTTTTTTTCCCTTTCCTCCTAGGATGTTTGATGAGAGAATTTTTACAGGTACGTTCTCCCCGTCCTTTGATTTATTGCCCACAAAATTGAAAGATTATTCAGAGAAGCAGAGCTGAAATAATGTCACCTGTAAGCAGCAAAAGTGCAGGACACATGCAATTATGCTCAGTGAGGAGAAGCCTTGTCTGTGCCCTACATCAGGGCACGCTGAGATTGCCTTTGCTGGGACTGGTGCAAGCACTGTGCACCCCTTAAATAGTGGTTTGAAGGTTTAAGCAAGAATTCCCTGGTGCATGAGGCTGGGCTGGCTCCCTGCGCCAGGCTGAGCTGCAGCTACAGGCAGCACCCGGCATGGTTCTGTGCTTTCAGGAGGAAGAAAAATCACTGCTGGGTTCCTCACTGGTAAATTATTCTCTTTCTAGCAGCATCCAGCCACTGACTGTTTTTAAAAGGAAAACAACAAAAATCCCTGTTTTCAGTGACAAAACCCTGGGGAGGGGGTTTCTTTGGCTTTCTTTGCCCTGCGTTTTCACTCCTTGTGCTTTGAGCAGGAGAAGCCAGGCTGAGCGCAAATAAAAGGAGACAGGTAGCGATGTCCGACCCGACCCTCGCTCCAGCAGCTGCCCCTGTCCACTGCCCTGATACCTGCCTGAGATACGGCACCGTACCCAGCTGTATCACCACCCAGCCCTGCTCCCCCATTGCCTGGGCTTGGCTTGCAAGTAAAGACATGTTTTGGAGTTGTTGTTGGGTTTGGTTTTTTTTTTTCCCCAAGCTGCCAACCCCGCACGCTGGCAGCTTTCCAGGCACCTTCTCCTCAGATATCTCCATCAACCAAATTAGCCGCTGTGGCTCCGTGACAGCCCCAGCCCTAAGGGTGCTCCCCAGGGCTGAGGACACCACAGCCACCCAAAGGGGGACCTCCAGCAGAGCCTTTAGGGGGTCCCACCTCCGGGGGGGGGTTTCTTCATCTCCAGCCCCATTAATTTTTTTTTTTCCTCAAGAAAAGGATTTTTTAAGCTCTAACCTACCCCCAAGGGATGGAGCAGTGAACCGTGTCTTCGGACACTTGGATTTTCCTTGCAAATCCATGATAGTTGCACGGTATGTGGGGGGAGGCATTGTATAGGTCTGTACCTCAGCTCAAGAGGTATGCTGATGGAAAGCAACGTGCCGTGAGCTCAGGGGTTACACGGCAGGGAGGTGCAGGTGGAATTTAGGAGATGAAGAAGCAAAGCCAGCAGGACTGGGGTGGATGGCAGTTCTCCCTCCCCTGCCTGGGTCCCTGCAGGGCTACCAGAAGCAAAACACATTAAACCTGGCTTTTTGTGATTCGCGTCAGCACATCTGACTGTGCAAAACAAAAAAGCATCTGCTGAGTCAGGAGGTGCCATTTCTGCAAAGACACTATTTTCTGAGTGGAGCTGTATTTTAAGTTGCCAACTGCAAAGTATCCCAAAGCTTCCCCATACAGTTTTGCTCACCCTTTAATTAAAATACCCACCACTGCTAGGAAACCTATTTTTGCTACTCCCCTGGGTAGCAGCTTCAGGCAAGCTTTGCTGCTGCAAGAACAAGATTTGGTCCATAGAAAGCACAAATTAAAAGGAGCCTTTTGGACTGTCAGTAGATAAATAGTGTCTTCAAGGCTCTATATTGCTGCTGGTCCCCTTGCCAGAGCCCTGCCCTTCCTTGCAGGCTAGAGCCGAAAGGAAAAAGGCTTCATGTTCCCACGGACGGGATGTGTTTTAGAAGGGTAGAGATATCATGATGGCGCTTTGAGACCAGCAAAGAGCCTTTGGCAGCAGCTATTTAACAAGACACCTATATGGTTTCTGCAGCCTCGCAGCGTAATTTCATTCCCTCCTTCCCCCAGCACTAATCCTTCAGCTCTTTGCTCACCTTCCCTGCCTGATTTTCATTTCCTACCCTGCCTTCAGATCACTCTTTTCATCTCCAAGGTCATTGCTGAGGCTTCGTTTCAGCTCCTTCCAGGTTGCTGAGGAACAGGGAAGGGAGAGAGGAGGTTTTTCATGGTGACAGGGTGTTTCTGTCCCTCTCTGTGTTGCTGCAGTAGAGATTTCTCCTGCTGTGTGTGGGGCTGGGAGCTGCGGGATGGGTCTGCCTGCGTCACTGCTGCTCTGGGCTTTGCCAGGCTCCCATCCAGCACAGCACATGCCCTCCCATGGGACAGGGCTCTCCCCACTTTGGGGCTCACTCCTGCAGCACTGGTCCATGGCCCTGGCCCTCCCTGGGTGTCCCAGCCGCAGTCCCCACCTCTCAGCACCCTGTCCTGGCAGCCAGCCCTTTCTGGAGATGCTCCATCCCCAGCAGGGCTTCCCGGCACACACTTAGTTATGCAGAGGTTTAAGCAAGCATCTTGCTATTATTGTAACTTTTATACCTGATTAAATCTGCACCCTTCTTTTTGCAAGCAGGTGACCTGTGAAAACCTTCTCCCCCCCTCCCTGACCTCAGCCCTGGGACTGGGAGGGGAACAAGTGGAGGTGGAAATGCTGCAGCATTGGCATCTCTGGTTGCTAATTCTGGTTTTGCTTTTCCTTCCAAACCTGCCCTGTGCACCCGGTACCAGGAAGCAAATTTACCAAAGATCCAACCAAGGTGGAGCCCTCCAGCCCCCCCGGGGAGATCTCCCCAGAGCCGCACCGCGGGGCTGTGCTGGACCTGGCAGGGACCTCTCAGCCCAACAGCAGGTAAGTGGTGCTCCCGTCCCCAGCCACACCAAAGTGACATCCCTCAGGGGGTTATTTTGGGGGCATTAATGGGCACAGCAAGTTGCTGCACACATCGGCGGGGAAGGATGGGTGCGGGAGGGTGTGGTGGGGGCAGGTCAGTAAGTTGCAGCGTCGGGGAGATATTGTAATGTGGTGGGAAGGCGAGTGGCTGTAAGGGCATCGCTTTCCTGCCTCCCTAAAATCCCACTGTGATGCTACAGCTAGCCAGCACAGCAGGGGGCCGAGCGCCCCGTCCTTTTGCAAGCCAAAATAGCAAAGTTTGGAATCATTGATTTTGTACAAAACGGATGAAATCGGGGCTGTGCCCAGGCAGGCTGGGATTATCTGCAGGAGCAATCTCCGGTGATAAAGCACGGCCTAGGGATTCACTCTCAGCTGGGACCTAGGGATTCACCCTCAGCTGGCACCGTAACACAACATCCTGCTCGTTATGCGTTACTTGTTTATAAAGCTCACAGGGAGACTAACAGCAGATTAACAGACGGTTTAATAAAGGTGGGGTTATAGAGTTCAGCAGGGCAGGAGGCTTTTTATGAGAGTACCTGTTTCTGGTACAACCATGCCACAAGCTAGACGGTCTGTAACACGCTGGCAGCACCTATGGAGCATGTAGCACTGCTTTCCAACACATGCTGGGAGATCTAGAAGGTTTTTTTCTCTGTCTAGCCCCAGTTTCCTTCATTTTTGCTTCAGCTGGTCAGAAGCAAGAAATACTTAGCCTCGACATTTACGTTTTAAATCCCTTTAATTAAGAGCAGCAGGGCAGTGGTTTATAGTGGTATAACTGGTGATTGTGGGGGAGGTTGTGCTGCAGGGGAAGGAGCCTTTTCCCAGCCATGCTCCCACAGCTGGATCGGTCATGGGTGGGTTGACAAGTGCCCCTCAGCCTCTCCGGCACAAAGCCTCGCTGCCCAGCACCGACACCTCCACCAGTCACAGCTGCGGACCGTGCCATGGGGTCGGTAACTTCTGCGATGGGCAGACGGGGTAACTTGTCTCGTCCGCAGCCTCTGTTGGGTTCCCCTCCTTTCTTGGCTCTTCGATGACATGAACCTGTGACAGGTTTGAGTCTCCTTCTAGTTCTTCCCAGGGCTGCTTCAGGTTTGTCCCCTTGGATGTGGCTGCCACGCGTGCCTAAAGCTGTGCTCGCCCTGGGCAGGGAACCTGCCACGTCGGCAGTGTTGGAGCAGGCAGCCAGCCCAGCGGTGTGCCGAGCACTGAAATCTCGCAGCTTCGGAGGGCAGAGACCTTTCGAGCTGCCCAGTCTGCAGGGCTGGCATTTGTCCCCCGGCCCTCTGGGTATCCCCAGCTTCAAAAGAGGGTTTGGGGGTGTTTTTACCACACCTGGTTGGGGTGGCCCTTGTACAACTTTGCTGCCCCACTGGCTGCGGGACACCAACCGCGTCCCCTCCCAGGTTTCATTTTGCTAAATGGAACAAGCCAAATTCTTCTTGTCCTCTCCTCTGCCAGGAACAGGGTGCCAGGAGCACCCTGTGGGTACTAGTCATGCCCTGTGCCGTGCCATGCCATGGTGAAGTTGCCTGTGCTTCGCAGACACTGTCCCTGCTTCTTTGTGTTGAAGCTCTGCCAAGGAAGGTGACTCCTCAGATGTGTGGCTCCACCATCAATGGTTGCAGGGGAGAAGAGTCAGCCGTGAGCATGAGGAAGGACATTAAGATCATGGGTGGCTGGGTTGGCTTGCCTGGTCCGGGACTCTGTGGCTGATGTCGATTTGCTCCGTGCGTTGGTATTGTACATGGGTTGAAATGGTCAGTGCTCAGCATGCAGGTGCTACCCCCAAAAGACAGCACCCCCAAATGCCATGCTGGTGAAGCAGGGCCACGGCACAGCATGGCTACTGGCCTGCTGTGCCGGAGGAAAGCTGGCAACGGCTTCCTTCGGGAGTCTGTGCTGGAGCGGGGCTGGCTGAGTCACTCTGGCACCTTTCAGCAGCAGCAGGCTCAGTGCACCGGGTGAGTCAGCCCTTTTCAACCATTTAAAACAGGCTGGAGGAATCACACCCCACGAGTGTCTGTTTCTCTTCCTGATGCTGAAGGGACTCTGATGACAACCTCAGCCAGAGATGTCTGTGACGAGAACTCGGCTGGGCTGGGTCCCAGCCTGAGGGGCTTCACTGGTGTTACAGGGAAATAAACTCAAATCTCCGGGATCCTCAGCTAGGGCTTAGCCACAAAACCCTACTTCAGCCATTTTTTGATCTCTGCACCTTGCTGAATCACTCTGTCTCTGGAGGTGTTTGGATCCAGGGAGCAGCAGAGCATCCACTGTGCACTGGATGCCAGGGGAAACGGTGATGCTTCAGATAGCGCTGGCCTCTGAGCATGCTGTGCAGCTGAAACCTGGCCTGAGGCTTCTCATTTTCCCATTTGTTTGTTAATTTTTGCAATTAGGACACTTAATTTTTGCAACAGAAGATCCCACTGTGCAGTTAAATTGGTGTGGCTGGAAACAAGGTGGAAGGATGGGATATTAGGGATGCTGGGCTGGTTTCTGCAAGGCAATAGGTAGATAGCCAGCTGCTGCATGCCCGTGGGAGCTGAGGTTTGCCACTGCAGAGCTCTGAGAGCAGCTGGAGGCTCGTGGTCCCTGTGCAGCCCTCACTGATGCTGCAGTGTCCCTATCTCTCCCGTTGCACTCCAGCTGTGGGCCAGGCAGGGGTTCCATGGAGCAGTAAAACCACTTTAGAAGACGCTATGCGGGAAAAATAAGGGGTTTTAGCGGTGGTTTGTATGCAGCCAGATTCGGATCGCCCTCCCTGTGGTGGTGCTGTGATGTGGACTGCACTGGGCTGGGCTGACCACGTTCCACTGGTGAAAATCTGGCATAACCTGAAGATCACCCTGGGTCCCTTTCGAATTTATCCTAGTTGTGTGTATATACACCTTGTTCCTGATTTACGCTGTCTGCATGCACATTGAATCAGGTCACGGACCCCAAGGTTCATGTGTACCTCTGGGTACAAAGGTGATCGTGAATTGCAGTGGTGGTCCGCAGCTTGCTTTGCCTGCCCTAGGGGTAAGCTTAAATCTCCCAGAATCTCCCAATGCATTGATAACACCAGTCTGCAGGAACATATAGGTGGATATTCAAATCCCACTTTGTTCTTCCTGCAAACAAGGAACCTGTGTTCCCTGGTAGGAGCAGAGTGTTTCCATAGCAGTGGCCCACCCAGGTCAGAGTCCAGTTCCAGGGCAAGAGCAGTGCCAGATACTCCCGGGAGGAGGGCCAGACACTGCAAGGGGTAACGCACTCCTCGGGAAGCCCTTCTCCCAAATCTCCCTAGTGAAGGGTTGAATTTGACATGAAGTGGGAGAGTTTAAAACCCTCCCCAAGACTACTAGGTAGTGTGTACGGTACTTTCTAGACCAGAGATCCTTTTTACCCATGCCACATTTAGGAAGAACATTTCAGGAGTGCTCCTGGCTTCCTTCACATTGTCTGTGGTTTGTTCTGCTGATGCTGCTGAGTGGATTTAGGCAAGTGAGGAGGGCTTTTGAACATCCCCCCTGAGCCACGAGGGATGTGGTGCTGGCTTAGAAGGGTTTTCCTCCCCCATGAAGGACCAGCATCGTGGAGGAGTGTGTTTTCCAGTGCTGTTCCTTGGGTCTCTTCCTGCTGAAGAGCCATGGTGGTTCTTGTTTAAAAAAGAGAGAGATAGAAAGTAAATGCATCCTGAGATAAATGCATCCTGAGAATGCAAAGTAATCCCATTTGGATGCTGAACACCTTGTGTAAATTCCTGAGCATGTGAAGTTAACTGTAGACATGAGTTTGGGATAGTGCCCGGTTTTCAGGGGAGAAAAGCTTTGAGCAGAATAAATATTTACTGAATCAATTGACTTTTTTCCTTTCTCCCTATTTGCTTTAGCTCCATGAGTAACCACATTGTAATGATGCTTTATGCACTGCTGTCTGCTCCAAAGGGCTGGAGTCCACCAGGTTTTGGGCTTAACACCCCTCTCGCTTTCAGGAGCTCTGTGCTGCAGTTACATCCATTGGTGTCCAGGGGCAGGGCTGCAATCAACAATGGTGCAGGAGCAGGGAGGGTTTGGGAGCAGGGCTTATTTGCAGAGAAACCCACAGACCATGGCTTCCCTTGCAGCCACAGACGCTGTGCCGATGCTGGGACTGTGGATGCAGCATCCCCAGGGGACCCCTCTGCATCCCTTGCCTGGCACGCAGGGGAGGGACTGCAACATTTCTCCCTCCTGCTAGGATCAGTCCTGTGCACACTGCTGGGTGCTCTCCCTTTGGTTGCTCCATGACCACTCTTGTCTGCTCTTACCCTTCCAGGTCCGAGAAGTGTAGCGTTTCTGAAAGCTGTGAACCAGGTGAGGAACAGTTCATTTTCTCTTGCCAAATAGTGATATTGGGAGGGGGCACTAGAGAAAGCTCCTGCACAGGGGTGTGTGGCACCAGTTGCCTCGTTGCTCCACAGTACAGTTCTCCAAGGACTTTATGCCCATTTGATAGATGCAGAGATGAGGGGTCTTACCCCGTGGCCCTCCAGCTGGGTTCCAAAAGTGTGTCAATTAAAATAATAAGACTTAAGCATGTGCTTAAATGCAAAGCTAAGGGAAGTCTTCAGTCTCTGAGTTCCCTTCTCCCTGAAAGCCCCATGGTCGGGTCACTGAGAAGTCAGCAGTGTTGGGGTTCTGAGCACCGCAAATGGGAAAGAAATGGTTTTCCCCAGGTTCAGGGGCTTGGACCCATTGAATTGCCACATGGAGCCTCACTGTCCTCCCCGCCCAAGCTGCAAGCTGTGACTCAGCCCCTTGCAGTGAATCAGTCCCACCCTAAGTGAGGACATTCATCTGGAGATGGGAGACAGCTGGGCTAAGCAGCGAGCAGAGCCTCCTCCCAGGGCAGCCCCTGCGAGCCAGCCGGGCCGGCGGGGTTCAAACCAGGCTGGATTTTGCCAGGATTCAGCTGGTCGTGTTCTGCTGTGATGCAGCTGTGGTTGGCCCTCCCAGAGCGCGGGTCTGCAGAGGGGTATGACCCAGGCATGAGTTGGGGAGCAGTAAAAATGCCAGGAGCACCTGCTGCGGATGGTTCCCCCTGCGTCCCCACCAATGCTTGCTGGCGACCCAGTTTGTTTTAAGTGAAGACAGCCAGGAAATGAGCATGTAATGGGGCTGGCGGCCAGTGTGAGGGCACCAACAGCTCCTGCCAGCCAGGCTGTTGGCCGAGGCCATGCTCACGGGTGCCCATCGGGTACCTCCGTGCTGTGGGCTTGATGCCACTGGGCCACTTGGCCAAAGCCTGGGTGCTGCGGGATGCTCAGCTGGCACTGAAGTGGCAGCCGGCCACGATTTCCCTGCCCGCATTGGTGGGCAGACGCAGCATTCCTGGTTCCTGTTGGCAATTGCCTTTTGTTGCCTTTCCCCGGTAGGTACCTCAGGAGAGCTGGGTGGGATCAGGCAGATCAAAATCGAGCCCGACGAGCTGGACATCATCCAGATTACCGTGCCAGGTAGGCGCTGGGGTACCGGCTGTGCGCAGCAGCCCCTGCACAGGCAGGGCTGCCGCATCATCTCAGCATTTTGCTCTGAGAAGAGGCGTTTGCAGGGTATCTCCCAGCACAGAAGGTCCCCCGTGCCTGCACAATGGTCTTCCTTCGGTGAAAGACATTTTAAGGGGCATATTGGGAATGAACTCGTTTCCTGGGGACAGTGGAGGGTGTTTTAGGGCTCTTTGTTGTTTCTCTCTCTCCCTCGTTGCTTTTCTGTCTTGCCTTCCCCCTGGAGAAAGCGAGCCTGGTTTGCTGCTTTCCTTCACACACGGGCTTGGAGGATTTCAGGTATCGAACACGGGATGCTTTTGATGAGGTCCTTAATTTAGAAAAAACAGCTTAATTAGGAAGAGTTCATAAGAACAGGTTTACTATTAAGCAAGTGCTGAAAATGTGTTGGAATTGGTAGCACTGGTGTGTTTCTGCACGTTTCTGCCTGGAGAGGTTGGTGGCGATGGGTGATGATGGAGATGAGTGGTTGGGTGCTTGAGGGGGCAGCTGGGAGAGTCTTTTTCCACTTACCTGACCTGTACAGGGTAGCAAACCATAGGATGAGCCTCAGAGTTTAATGAGTGGATAGTTAGCACTTTGCATTTTCAGTGTGCTTTACAAACATTAATTAATAATGTCACTAGAATGAGGGCAGCAACAGGACTCCCAACGTGCCTGAGGGCGAGCGATGCTGGGGATGGTAGTGACACCCGGCCCTGCCGCACCCCTGCCGCCTCTGTTGCACCCAAATTATAGCAGTCCCCTAAATACAGTGATATCTGGGGAGCGACTTCGGGATTACTATAGAACAGACTTAACCTACGGTTAATGTAGGGGAAGAAGGAACAAGGTACAGTGGTAGATCAAACATTTTAATTTTCAACTTGGCAGCTAACGGAAGAGAAGAAAGCTAATACACGGCAAGCTGGCAGTGCGTGTGAGGAGGAGGAGGAGGTGGAGGAGGAGGAGGTGTTATCACTTCTCTGGTGCCGGGTAGATCATACTTCAAGTCCAGAGTCCACCTTTTCTACCCTTATTTGAAGATCAAGTTCAATCAGGGAGAGCACAGCTGAGGGCGGGGAGGAGGATTAATAGAAGAGAGGTGCTCACCTACAGGGAGAAATTGATGAAATTTGGATTATTTATCCTGCGAGGTGATGATTAAGAAGTGACCTGACTGAAGTATTTAAACTAGCTGAAGGTTTATTTAAAGCTAAGTTTGGATAGCTCTTTGAGGGCATTGGAGAGCCCGGCATTAGGGGAGACAGGTTTAAATGGAGAGGGCATGCAGATTATGGAAGGGAAACCCAAGGAAGTGTGATTTTTGTGGAGGGAAGGCAGCATTAGTGAAAAGGTTTTCCCACAGCGGAGCAGCTAAGTCAAGCAGTGTTAATTTTTTAAGCTGAAATTGAGTGTCTAGATGGAATCAAGCCCAGTAAATAATTTTGAACTCTTTTTGCTCTTCACCTTCCATGCAGGTTAGGAAGAAACATTTGCTCCTTTCCCTTGGGCTTGAGGGGTCAGGTGTGTTTCAGGCATGAGCTCTGGGAGGTCCCAGGGAGGAATAAGGCAGATGCAGCTCCTGGTGTGGGGCTGTGATGTGTGGGGCTCCCAGGAGCGGGGGGCCCTTGGCTCAGCCCTTGCTGATGGGCCAGGACCCTCTGAACCCTCTTTTGGGGACAGTGCCCCCCCAACATCAAAACAAAGCTGCCCATGGGGTTTTGTCTGCAGACCGATCACCCGGTTCAGATGAGATGCACGACCCGGTGCCCACGCACATGGCCTCGGAGGAGTCCAACTACATCCTAGAAACGCCAGCAGGTACCAGAAACGAAGCATCCAGGAGACCGCGCAGGGGCACAGGAGTTTGTGCACATGTCAGAAATGAGTAAATACCATTTATGAGCCAAGGTGATGGAGTTGGCACCCACTTCCAGATTTGTGGCCCCAATCAAGCCAGCTGGGAGCTCCAATAGACAAACCCCAGTGGCTTTTCTGGCACCACCACTCCTTCCCAGCCCCTATCCAGCCCCAGCATGCTGCAAAAAACTATAATAATGGTAAACAAACAAACAAACAAACCAACCAAAAAACCAAACAAACCAAAAAAATGGTTCCTCTGCCCGGCTCACAGCTGGGATTTACCTGGGGGATTGTGGTGGCACTGCAGCTGCGCTCACTCGTGCCGGGCACTGGGTCTTGCCTCTCCTAGGAAGTCCGTGCTGGGGGGTGGGCAGATCTCTCGATGTAAGTGATGGGTTTATTCTGCTTAGGCAGAGCCCCTGGCATGATGCTGCCAGCCCAAGCCTGTGCTGGGACACATGTGCAGAGCTTGGGAAGGGCAGGGGGGACACTTCAGTGACAGCAGGGGACCCAGAGAACTGCTCATGTCTGGTCTGGTTTTGCTGGTGCCAGCTGCTGGTAACCCTCCTCTTCCTCAGCAGGAACAGAAAAGGGGCCCAGCGAGGAGTCACGACATGAAGAAAAGCAGATGGAGGGATCAGGTGAGTGTGCAATGAATTCTGAGCATTGCCCATCATTGCAAGTTCTTCAAAGATGTATTTTGGGTTGGGTTTTGTGGTCTTCTGACATGATTAGCAAAGCATTCAGCCTCCAAAAAGCTCAGCACAGAAGGGCGCTGCCATGTTCCCAGGCTATGTCTTCCCCTCTCTTGCCCAGATTTACATTTTCCCCTATTTTTTTTTTTGCTCCTGGCTGCTGGCACAGCTCTGTGGTGCATCGCTGCCCTTCCTCACTCAGTGACGAGCTTGGAGGCAGCTGCCAGAGGACTGGCACCGATTTGGGAGGCGTAAAGAGCGTGTGGCCGGCTCTGCCGGAGGTCAGGGGCTGCTCACCCGCGCTGCGCACTGCTTGCCCTGCCCCGGAGGCAGCTGGTTTCTCAGAGCATTTCTCTCTTTTTCTTTTTTTTTTTTTTCTTTTTTCTTTTTTTTTCTTTTTTTTTTTTTTGCAGATGGTATAGGGGACGTTTTAAGTCATTTGAGGAAACAAGTTGAAATTTTGTTCAACACAAGATACGGTAAGGTAGTCATTAACACATGCTCACCATGCCGAGTGCCGGCCTCTGCCGTGGGGAGCTCCTAATTGCTCAGAAATATCACCTACCATTTCCAAAACAGTAGCTGAGTAAAGGTGCAATCTAATTTGTTCGTTTGCTGTCTGCTGGACTTACAAATGCATCTGAAATCTCCCCGGGCCTTGTTATTGCAGTTCTTCCCTTTGATTTCCTCGATGCCTTTTCATTCGCTGCAGCCCAGGAATTGCCGCCGTGACCTTCAGACTTCCCCTGTGGAGGGAAGGACCAAAGTGGTTCCCCCCATGCCTGGTGTGAAATATCAGAGAGGGTTTTCCACCCGAGGTGGTTGTGGTGTGGCTCAGGAAGGCAGGTGGCACCCTGGCGTCAGGGGCTGGCACTTGGCATGTTCTGCTCACCCCTTTTTTAGAAAGGTTATTTAACCCAGAAAAAAATACAAGTGAGGTCACACATGCCTTTTGAGACCTAGCAGAAAGGTTTTGCCACTGGCAGGACCAGATGTGGCTCTTCCTGGTGGTCTCCAGAAGCTGGGGGCAGAGCTGAGCTGAGGGTCCTGGGCTGGGAGAGCCCATGGTGACCAGGGAAAGAAGGGCCGGGATGCTCTCGGGAGGGTTGGGTGCTGGGGATGCAGGTGGGGTGGCTGGTGGAGTGATGGCCCTTATGCACCCCATGCTTTAGTAGCAGACTGGGAGTCCGGACCCACGCTCGTGGGGTTTTGTCCTGGTTTTTCACCTCTAGACAAACAGCGCTGCTTGGCATTGGCTCTTCAGTTGCTTTTTGGCAATATTTAGCAGAGCCCAGCTAAATATTGAATTTAGTGGGCTGCACAGACTGGCAGGGCACCCCCAGACACATTCCCTGTCCCCTCATCTAGCAGAGGGATGTCCATGGAGGTATGGATGCAGGGTCCCATTGCCTTGTGGAGAGATGCTTGCAACCTTTATAGGAAGCCCCTTCGATGCGTGCTACCGAAAGGCAGGCTGTGTTAGCGTAGCAAGAGCCAGCTTCGGGTGGCTGCCTGGCTCTATCCCTCATCTCATGTCTGCCAGTGTCAGGGACATCCCCAGCAGGCGCAGAGTGACAACAAACTCTCCAAAAAACCTCTTCAACCCCTCCCGCCAACATATCATATCGCTGCCACTTTGACCCGATGTGGAGGTCCAGCAAACTAATGAGATTCGGTCCCCACGCAGCGAAAGCCATAGGAATATCAGAGCCGGTCAAAGTTCCCTACTCCAAGTTCCTGATGTACCCCGAGGACCTCTTTGTTGTGGGCTTGCCAGAAGGCATTCTGCTGCGGCGCCCCAACTGCTTCGGGATTGCAAAGCTGAAGAAGATCCTGCAAGCGAGCAACAACATCCAGTTTGTCATTAAAAGGTAAGGCTGGTGGAATGGCCATCCCTTGGGAACGATGTTCCTGCTCGGAGCTCCTGCTGCTGTGCAGTGTCCTGGGGAACATCCATCACTTGGTCACCTTCCATAAATGTGCTTGATTAGAAGCAACCAAGGGTTGTTGCCTTGTTGGAACTATCCCTGGGGGGCAGTGGTGGTGGTGTCACCTTTCCCTTGATGTCATTTGGGTTTTTAACCCACTTTTCCAAAGGTTTGGCCACAGGAGCAGGGAGCACCCAAGGGTGGCTGAAGGAGCCAGAGCCTTTAACTTTCAGGGTGCCCAGGTGTGGGGCTAGGAGAGGGGCTGGTTGCTCCAGAGGGTTTTCCTATGGAAGCAGCTCCAGCTGAGGTCCAGACATGCACATGGGATGCTGCAGGCATCAGGGAAGATGCTGTCCTTGCGCTGGGGAACAGGGGGTATCACAGGAGCCTGGGGGGCTGTGCAAAGCCATGACCAATGTAGTGCAACACCATTGCCCTAGAAGAGGGAATGAAACCAGCAGAGATGGATTTTATAAAACGTCTTTAGGTATTTTGAGGGGTTTCTCACCCAAATGCTGACTCAGCCTGCCTTGCAGAGAGGGAGCTGATGCAACCAGCACAGTGGGTGGCTGA
The DNA here is from genome assembly GCF_023634085.1 of Falco cherrug. Classification (NCBI taxonomy): domain Eukaryota; kingdom Metazoa; phylum Chordata; class Aves; order Falconiformes; family Falconidae; genus Falco; species Falco cherrug. The sequence goes on along the minus strand of NC_073697.1, from coordinate 104,394,947 downwards.
AACAGAAAATAAACGTTTGGAGTGTGGCATTTTGTGGCATCAGACCAGCAGCTCCCAGGCCAGCCTGACCACACTTTGGGATGTTTCCTATCCTCATCCCAGACCCATTTCTGTGTGACACAGCTTCAGTGCAGCTCGTAATGAGCCCTGCTATCGTCTCGCTGCTCGGTTTTAGCATTAGATATTCAAGTGACAATTTTGGGGGCCAACTGCATGTTGAAAGTTGCTGTGCACAGCTTCTCCCATCCCTGAGAAACGTGCAGGACCATGTCTCCTAAAAGTCTGTAGCGGCTGACTTAAGCTGCTAAGCCATCACCAGCTTAATCTCATCCCGAGGAGCATCACATTGGCTCACTAAAGAGTCTGTCGGCATGAAAATTACATCCAAAGTTCCCCCACTGCATTGCAGGAGCTTTAAAATTGTGTTAGCTGGACACGATTAGTGGTTTGTGGCAGTAGGAGCATCTTCTAGGGGATGCTGGAGCCGCGGGGTGTCTCCGGCCAGGGAGCTCACTGACGGTGCCCTCTGTTTCTCACTGTTTTCCAGACCGGAGCTGCTGGCGGAGGGTGTAAAGGAGCCGACGTCGGACAGCCCGGCAGCCAAAGGTAGGCTGCGAGATGCCCGGCAGCCGGGCCATTAAGGACTAGGTAGGAGAGGAGTGAGAGTGTTTTCCTACAGTGTGTCTCTTGCCTTCCCTCCCCACCTCATTTTTTGGCTGGAAACCCCCTCCCGTGCATCCCCCTTGGCGACGCCATGAATCCTAATTCCTCTTCTGTCCCCTGTCCCAGCCACCGGTGAGAGGGACTCGAGCGAGGTGCTGCTGGAGGACACTGTGAAGAGACAGGGCTTTCAAGGTGAGGGTCTGGGGGGGCTGAGGCAGAGCCCCTGGCCCCTGGCGGGGGCTGTGCAGAGCAAACAGGCGTGGGGAGGGAGCAGCCGTGGGGTAACGGGGCTCAGGGATGGCAGAGGAGCAAGGCAAGGCAAGGATGGGAGAGGAGAAGGGAGGAGGAGGTGGGGTGAGAGGATGGAAAGGATGGGCAGCCAGAAGGCAAGACGCACAGCCGGGGCAGGCGGTCCCGTAGATCCAAGGAAGAGGCTCGAAGTGCTCTGGATGGTGCCCTAATTAACCAGCTTTGCTTATCTCACCGTCTGACCTTGTGAGATGCATAATTAAGTCTTCCAAGCCTTAGGGTTTGCCTTTTCTGGGGCTTTTTCCACCTGGGTGATGTTTGTATAAACGCTGCTCCCATCCGGCGTGCAGCGGCAGCTGGTGTGGTGGCTCCGCTGGGGGAAGGACCTGCGGTGAGAAGCCCCTGGGCTGGGGGGGCAAGTGCTGCCCTGCTTGAGCATCCCCTTTCCTCGGGCCATGGGGGCCTGCGAGGGTGTGCAGGGAGGGACAGAAGCTTTTCAAAGGCTTTGGCTTTTCAGAGAGGCTTTGGAGCGCATTTTATGTTAACGCTAGTAATTATCGCAACTGAATCTTCGATTTCATGCGGCTTTTATTCTTAGCAAACAGGCGGGGGAAAAAAACAACCATATTTCTGTTTAGATTATTTTTAAGGACTTTGAATGGCCCACTCCAGAGATTAGCTAATTGCAAGATAAGGACTTTCCTATAATTAGAAAATGGCATTACTTAAAAGTCACAGAGTGCCTTTTAATTTACCAGCAGAAGTCCATAATTGTTTCTTTATTTTACAGAAAATTATGATGCCAGGCTTTCCAGAATAGACATCGCTAACACGCTGCGGGAGCAAGTCCAGGACCTGTTCAATAAGAAATACGGTGAGAAACCGGGGGGCAGTTGGGTTTATTCTCCCCTTACCTCCTCCTAACTTTTTGCTCCCTATCCCTCTCCTCCCAATCCCTCCTTGCCAGATGCCTCTTGGAACGGCTGGCACCTCGGAGGGCCAGGGAGGGAGGGAATGGGAACAGCGGCTCTGGGAGCTGGTGCTCTTTGCCGCAGGCACTTGCTGCTTAGGCAGCTCCCAGGCAGCACAGGGAAGCCCCTGATGGAGAGCGTGCTGCAGCCCTCCCCGCTGCAGTCCTTCACCGCCTGCTCTCTCTGGCCACGGTTTGGTTTTTCTTTCCCCCCCCCCTTTCCATGAAGAACAGCATTGGTAAATTCATTAATGGAGAATTGCGGAGCTGTGGGAGCGCGGGGGGTGGTGGGAGGTGGGGAAGGGAATAAGGAGGGGTCATAGCAAGCACTCGCAGGAGAGTTGGGAGACAGTGGATGCTGCTTCTCCTGTCCTCAGGGCACCTACTGGGGCTCTGCAGAGCACTCCCACAGCCTGCCTGCCCTAGTCTCTTGTTCTTTGTTGAGCGAGGCAAGGAAATGCCGTTATCCCCGTTTTCCAGGCAGGGGTAAGACTTGTGCAGGTTCCCATGTACCTGCAAGAGCAATTACTGCAAGGAAATATGAGGCCTTGATCTTGCAGCCAGACCTCAGAGAAGGAACATGCAGCTCCAAATAATGTCCCAAAGCAAACAGCAGCAGCTTTCCATCCCTCCCACTGCAGTGCCTGGGCATCATCACACAGGACGGCGCCTCTCCTTGCCCCCCCCAGCTCTGTGGCATGCATGTGACTCCGCTCCCATCATGGAGGCAGCTCGAAAATGCTGGTCCTTGATCTAACGCTTGACGTGGTACCTTGAGCAGCCTGCTCACGCTGTGCCATGCTTTGGCGGGGCCGGAGATGGAGCCAGAGCCGTGGTAGAAATGGCAGCTTGCACACTTACTGCTCACTTACCACTCACTTCTCTCCCAGGTGAGGCCTTGGGGATTAAATACCCTGTGCAAGTGCCATACAAGCGGATCAAGAGCAATCCGGGGTCAGTGATTATAGAGGGGCTGCCCCCCGGGATCCCCTTTAGGAAGCCGTGCACCTTCGGCTCACAGAACCTGGAGAGGATCTTGGCCGTTGCTGATAAAATCAAGTTCACCGTGACGAGGTATGTGTCAGCCACCCCACCAGGAGCAGGAGAGGAAGGAGCTGACCTAAATGCATCCCCAGCTCTGCCAGCCCCCTTGAGGCAGGGCTGTAAATACTATATATGCCCCCGTCCTCCAAGACAGCAATTAAGGTGGCAGCTAACAACTGGACAGAAAGGAGGGGACCATAAAATAGAAGCTCCTGCTCTTTCCTTCTGTCTGCTGCCCAGGGAGGCAGTGGGGAAGGCACTGACAGGAGAAAATGGTGCTCAGCGCGATGGATGCACAGGCAGAATAATCCCAGCCCCTTTACTGGGAGACTTGAGATAGGAGAAGCGTTTCTTGGTTTATTGCTGGTGCAAGGCAGCGCTCGGGGTCCCGCAGCACCTGGAGAGGTGCCAGGCACTGCCCGACCATGCCAGGGTCCTGTGGGTTTTGCAGCCGAAGGGGATGGACACAAGTGGGAGGGAAAAAGCACTTTATCAGTGTATTGCTGTAAAGTGAGAAAGGGAAAAAACTGGCTTTAAGAGTGGCTCCACCAGCTCTGGCTGAGCCATGCTGCCTGTCTCCGTACTAACGGGGCACATGCTGCTCCGAGCGGGACTGTGGGGAGCCCATCCCCACAGAGCTCCTGCCGGTCCCGCAGAAGCTGTGCCACAGCCTGCAAAGGACGGGCTGATCCCTGGGCTGCCGGAGGATGCTCAGTCCAGGCATGCTGGCTTCCCAGTGGCGTTCCATTTTAAATCTCCCGTTTTCCTTATTTTTCACAGGCCTTTTCAAGGACTCATCCCCAAACCCGGTAAGAGATGATGCCTTTTTGCCTTAGCAATACATTGGCCAAGTGTTTAGTGGTGGTCTGGGAGTTTTAAGCTGTGGATGGCAAGCGATAATTTTATCAGCTGGAGGAAAGTTGCCCCTGACCTCGCTTTCCTGGGCTTCTCACTTTGGTTTTGTTGTTTGGTGCATTTGCTGACATTCCCCTGCCCGAGACAGCTGGCCTCAGCATCACCCATCAGTGCTGCTGCAGTTGCCTTGTAATGACAGCATTTTTCAAGAGCTAATCTAGGGCAGGGATCTGTGTTCTGTAGTTAAGAAAGCACCCACTTTCTTAAGCGTTTTCTTAAAATAAGTGTGTATTGCACTGAGCTGGCAGGTTTGATGGCAAGGGAGGGTCAAGGGAAGGGGGTAATTAACCACAGGGTGCGCATGGGGCTGCAGCAGCGCGGCAGTGAAAGCCCTCTCTGGCTCATGGTGGATAGTCCCACATGCAGATACACCAGAGGAGACATAGGGGAGGGCAGGACGGGGTGTCCAGGGTGCGTGTCATACCCACTTGCAGAAATCATCATCCCGGAGCTGCGTCTTTCCCTGTGGACTGCTGCGGTAGCTCTGTCTCTTGCTTCTAGGCTGACCAGAAAAGAGAGCTGCCGTCAGAAACGTGGTAAAAACCTGTCTTGGTTTTAAATGTCTGTAATTACAACTGTTGGAAGAGCACAGATGGGTGCAAAAAACATTGTCGTCTTTATTGATGGCTTCCCATTTCCTTGGCCAGCCTCCATGGGGATGGCACAATTTAGGGAAGACAAATATAACGGAGAGGAAAACATTTATATGCCCTTATTGGGAACAGCAAAAAGGTGTTAGATGCCTGAGAGGGCTCCAACAAAAGGCAAGCTGTCTGGAAATTCAGTCCAGGGCATCGCCTGTGTGTCAGCCCTCTGCATCCCTGTGCATGGCCCAGCCCAGATGATGGGGAGGTCCCCCGAGACCTCCACGGACCTCGGCAGTAGACTTCCAATCTTTTGGTCCTAAGCAGCAACGTGCTGGCTCACATCAGCTGAACCTTAAACAAGCCCTCGGTGAAATGCAAGTTTTGCAGAACTCTGGTTTTCCATGGAATTACGTGGCTGTAACGCCGGCGTGAGCCGAGGATGTATCCACTCCTCCAGCCGCATCTTGTCTTCCCATTCCTCTGCTGTAATCGGTATAATTATGTTAAGAGACGCTGATCTGACACAAATCACACCATTAACAAAGGAGCATATCAGAAGACAAATACTTCAACCTGCCAGCTGGCTGGGAAATGCAGCCTGATAAATAGAGATGTAGAGGAAATCGATTTTCTTTTCGATGCACAACATTTTTTTTTCCTCCTTCTCCAGCTGAACGCTCCCACCAGGAGCTGGCCCATACTAGCACAAACACAAAGACATATTTTATTCTGTGTATTGTGATACCCGATGGGCTGGGGAGGAGGTCGCAGCATCCCTGCCAGGCTCAGTGCTTCGCACCCTCTCCTCCCACAGGGGTTTTAAATAAGAGCAGTTGCAGGTGAGGGGGTTTTCTTACTTGACTGCTCAATTTGTTATAGACTCTTTCATATATTTGCTAGAACTTCAGAGACAATTCCAGGACTTATAATGATTTTCTAGTAGTCAGACTACCACTGGAATGTCTCCTTGAGAAAAAAGCTTGTATTTTGCCCCCCAAAAATCCCCATTGACAGCAATTAACCTCTCATCTGCTTTTCCACCCCATTACACTGAAGTGGATGGTGGCAACACAGTGCCTTGGCTTTGATCACTTTTCATCTGCCTTAACAAAATTAATGATTTCCAACTAGCCATAGATCGTTAAAAATTTAAATTTAAGAGTGTTCTTTTTACCTCAATCTTGTGTAGTAAAGTCCTGCCATGTAAAATGAAGAGGAGCAGCAGAAGTGCGTGCTTGGCATTGAAACAAAATCAATGAAAATCACTTATTTCACAGAAGAGCGTTAAAATGAAAGCAATAGTTACTCCCAAGCAGGATGGCACTGCAAAAGTGTCTAAAAGCTGGAAAGCTCAGGAGGCGACTGTATAAATATAAGGGAAGTTATGGGTTTTGTGGATTATTTTGGCAAAAATGTACATGAAAAGTACACGTTTTAAGGGAAAAGGGAAGTTTAATATATTTAAAAAAAAACCAAAACAACCTTTGGGGTAATTTTAGTTGCCTTTAGGTTACATTACAGAGTTTAATTTGCTTTAAACAAGTCATGCACCTCTTGCATTGCAAAGAGCATCCTCAATACCTGCAGGACTGTGGAGGACCGGCTTCCTTATCTCCCTCTTTGGGGACACCCATTTTTCAAGTGTGACAGAAACAGATAAAAGGATTCACTGTAATCTCAGCACCTCGCACACTTTTTTCTCAAGATAATCTGTAATTTCTCTGTTGAGATGGTATCTCCCCTGTAATGGGTCGCAGTGCGGGGGCTGAGGCTGCCGGCACAGAGGCGGCTGGGGGTGCGCACCTGCAGAGATGCTGTTTGCAGAAAGAGGTGGGTTTTGGGGTGAAATGAGGCTGATTTGGGGGAAAATAAAGCCGGTGTGCTCCCCAGTGCTCAGAGAAGGTCAGTGGCTGCAACTCCCTTCTGCAGTGCAGATCTGCAGCCTCTCAGAGGTGGGATGATGGCAGTGCTTTCCCCACCTCTGGGGGCTTTAACCCAGGAGCACAGCCTTCCTGGCAGCCACAGATTTTCCTTTTGATTTCCAGTTTCTTGTCTCCCCACCGTTGGTCTCTGCTCTGTGAAAAAGACCTTCAAAACCCCTTTTTGAAAGCAGAATGTTCTTTCGGCATTAAAACAGAAGTGGGTGAGCAGGGGTGAAGCTTGAGCACTATAAACGCAGCACTTATCCTTTCTTTTCTTCTTTCCTGAGGCACTGAGATACAAAACAGGCTTAATTTGAGCCTTTGAAAAAAAAATATCAAGCATAAGTAATCTAGCACACACACACACAAAAATCTTTCTGTATGTTAATTTTTATGTGCTCTGATTGAAAATGTACACCAGCTCCATCTGTCCTATTCCCCAAGCTCCCTACCACCCTGATAGATTATTTCCCATACTCCAATTAATAAAGTAGGGCAGGCAGTGTTCTTTAATTAAAAAACCCACACATCCAGGCATCCTTTTTATATTTTTTTTTTTTAATCACAAGAGCACAATCCTCCTCAAGACTTTGATGAGATGTGCCTCGCGTTGGAAACTCCCAGCAAGAAAAAAAGAAAAGAGGAAAGCGCTCGATGGGGCAGTGATGGGAGCTGAGCGCATCTTGCTCTATCACCAGGTTGCTTTTCGAGGTCCATGCCCCTCTCCCTTCACCCCCCAGCCCCGACGTTTAACCCCCGTGGGAGCAGCCGGGTTATTTATCCTTCTGATCCACCTTCCTGTTACCTGGGGTGAATTATTTTTTAGTGTTCAGCCGGTCAGTGTTTCTAGTCTGAAGGTGAAAAATTGAAGCAGGTAGTCTGAACAGCTGTGGAGCTTCAAAGCCTGTTTATAAGCATCTCTGCGATTCCAATCACCTTTTTTTCCACCTGTTTTCTGTCTCCTTTTCCTTTTTGCCTGTGTGTGTGACATCCTTGTGGCAATGAGAAGGCACCGCCATTGCCCGGCTCATCCCAGCCCTTGTGTTTGCTTTGTTTTTGCCTCCCTCCCACTCCCGGCCAGCCTTATATTCTGCCGTGTCCTTCAGAGACCCTAAAAGCCCCATTTTTCAGGGTGCTCATCGCATGGCAGGATGGGTGCAGCTCCATCCCGGCTGTGGTCTGGCATTTAGGGATGTGCTCCGTGACTGTGAGCCTGGTGGGATGCCTCCCATGGTTAAAACTGAGCAGCACATGTGGGTTACCAGGACAAGAAATTTTAATTATCTTTCTTAATCAGCATGATTTCATAACAGCATTTTGAAATCTTCACCTGAAAGCCTGCAAATGCCTTTGAGTTGCCGCCAACCAAATGAAATGCCATGCTACCCTTCCCAAACTCTTTCTGATTCATTTTGGAAAGCTGCAGCTGCATGCTTCTCTTCCTTGCTGCCTGCCCGTGCTCCTGCCTGCCTGCAGTCTGCCTGCGCTCCTGCCCATGCTCCTGCCTGCATTCCTCCTTGGTGGGAGCTATGCCAGGACCTTGTTCCCTCTTGGCTTGGACCCTAGCTTGGCTTTCCTGACGCCGCCGTGACCCATCTACATCTCTTCCCCTTTTGCACTGCGTGTTTGCCGAAACATTGTGCGTGGTAGGCGCTGCCCATGGGGTGCCCACACGGGCAGGATGTCACCCAGCGCTTTGGGGCGGCAGGCGACACGCAGCTCCCTGTATTTTCCAGCTGGGTCCTGCTGCGTGGCAGTGAGCGGCGGTGCTGCAGCCACCAGCTGCTGACAGCAGGATTTGTCCGCCTGCAGCCCAGGTGGTGCAGGGTTCAGCTCAGCACCCCGGCTCACCGTGATCTGCACCCAGACGCTGGCGCTTGCAGCTGCCCTGCCTAAAACCTTGGTTTTTGGTTCCTTTGGTGCCACTGAAGTGCCGGGCTCTCCCCGCGCTGGCAGTTGACAGAGCTCTGCGCTGCAGCGGCTGCTTTCCTGAGCCTGCTGGAAATGACTGATACATATTTTGAGCTACTTTGGATCGCTTATGTCTCTGCTCAGCAAAGCCAGACACACGCCCCTGCTCTCTCCCCCAGCCCCTCCAGTTTGCCCGTGCCAACATGTGTAGTTTGCTCCCCTTCCTTGCCCCTTCCTTGCCCCGGTGCTGTGACCCCGTCCTCCCTACTGGCTCTCCCCACGGCTGCCGGCTTCAGTGTGATGAGCCGCTTCATTCTTTTGCCCATCATGCAAATCCTGCCCCTAGCCCCGTCCCTGCTGCTTTTGCCCAGGAAATTTATTTCATTTTGATACCGCTCGTCACTTTGGAGTCAGCGGCGAACACCAGCCTCTCCTTAGGGATCTCTTTTTCTCCCATTTTCCTCTGTTGCTGCAAAACTGACACAGTTTCCCCGTTTGCTTTTCATCTGCTTTAACCTCAGATATTTTTTTTCCTCCTCTGGTGCCGGCGTGACCATGCAGCACAACCACTGCTGCTTTGGCACCTGCTGTAAATGCTGCAGTTCGGCCGCATGGACCTTGAGCTGCTGAGGAGTGCAGTGTAGCTCGAGGGATGCTCGTGGGCTCAAGCCCATCCCAAAACAGGTCCCTGGTGCGCGGTGGAGAGCCCAGCCCGCCCGCCCAGCTCACTGGGCAGTTATTTAGCTACTGAAAGCATCTCTGTGTCAAGGGGCCTTGGGACCGGAGGAATTTTAAGCTGCTAGGGACAGTGTCATCCTGGGTTTTGCTTTTGTTTGTGACTGAGAAAGAAACCAAGCTGCAGCACTCATGGCTCTCTTTTTCTTTCTCTCTCTCCTTTTTTTTTTTTTTTTTTTTTATTCTTTTAACTTGCGCTGTAGCCCCTAGACGGATAACATCACTGGAAAAAGCCTACGCTGCCTTGAATGGTACGTAGCTCAGTTGATGCATCGTAGATGGTAGCAGACAAGAAATGCACTTGTGTTTTAATATGGGAATGAAAATGTCTTAAACCCCCAAATTTCAGGTATTGTTTTTTCCTCTCTGCTCTGTTTCCCTGTGATACTGAGAACTGAATGATGCAGGATGTGTTTAACAGTATTTTATTGTTATTAATCCTCTCTGCATTTCTAAGCACCGTTGCTGCAGTCCCTGGGCATCGGTGCCGGTTCCGCTCCAGACAAACCAACCTGCCGCGTTATCCTCAGCTCATCCATGTGTCCGAGCAATTCATTTGTTCAAAAATCCGCTTGCCATTCACAAGAAATGCTCACACAGACGGGGTCTGGGGTTTTCTTGCTTTGCTTTAACGCATACTCCGCGCCAGGATCGGTGTGCAGTCACGTAGGCTCCAGGATTTAACATATATACTAACGTACAGGAGTAAAGAAGAACTCGCCTGGCTGTGTCTGTGCTAGGGCACGGTGTGTCTCCGGCAGATCCAGCCTTAGTTCCATCCGCTGGGATTCTGGCCATGTGTCTAGATGTTAATTGCCTGCTCCCACAAGTTTATAGCTCCGCTTTGAAAACATGCATATGCTGAGCTAAGTCTAACTGTACTTCACCCTGAGTTGCTGTGGAACAGCCTCAGCGAAGTCAGAGGGTTGGTTCCAGATTTTCACGGGGGTGTAACTGAATTGCACCCATTGAAGCTGGAAGCAGGGAAGGGGTATGGATTTATCCTCTGCAGATTCAGGGCCAGACCCTGGCCGCTGTAAGCAGCCCACCCTGGCTGGGTGATTCTTTGGCACTGGATCACCTGCAGGAGGGACCTCAGCCCCTTTCCCAGTGGGATGTGTTGGGCAGTGGCTGTTTTCCTGATGGAATGGGCTTCACGCCGGGGGTCCGGCTAACGGGAGGTTGTCCCTCTGAGCACGGCGGATGGGTGGAGGACGTGCATTGCCTGGCGCAGCACCCCGGGGTGCTGGCAGCAGCACGGGGAGCTGGAAGGCTGCACCGGGGACCCTGTCCAGCTGTGCCACAGCTTCACCGCCAAGATCAGGGCTCTGCACGTGCCGTCACAGACACAGACAGAGCCCATCTTTATCCGTGGGATACCTTGGATTTGGGTTTGTGGTGGTTTTTGAAGTCAGTAGAACAGGCGGTGTTCTGGATCCTGTTGTCCCACAGCAGGCACCTAAACCCCATTTTTAATAACTTGTAAATTTGGTGTTTCTGAAAGAAATGCCGAGCTCTGACGAGTCCTATTGGAAAAGAGCAAATGGTGCTTTAAAAATGTGACCACTTGTACGTAAGTGCCTGTGGAGTGCAGGGGTCCTTGCTTCAGGCAAGTAGGACTGGGAAGAAAGTAAGTCAATCAATGGGCTACTTTTTTTAATTTGGAAAAAAAAAAAAAAGATAACACAGAGCTGAAGCCAGCAGCATGCATAAACCTGCTTTATGGGAAGAACTTAGCACATCCCAGGGGTGCCAGTGGCTTCCTTGAGTTGATTATTTCCGAAACCGAAATGGATAAAGTCAAAGGTAGCTGGAGAACTTTCTCGCCCGGAGCTGGCTAGGGATGGAGGAGCAAGTCCCTGGGAAGCGGCACCACCAGCCGGAGCCTCCTCTCTGGCTTCTCTGTTATGCATGCTCAGTTCCAGGTTTTTCATGTCATTTATTTGTGTCCTTGGATAGGAATTTGGGAGTCCTGCCCACCACAAGGTGGAAAAAACCCCCCTTGGGATCTTGTTTCTTGCACTCGGGTTGCTCGGGGCATGAGCGGAAAGGAAAGAGCTGCTGCATTTTTCAGTCCCAGAGAATTAAATGAGTGAGAACACTGAAATTTGGTGTTTCTTTGTCTGCTACCATCTACACATCCATACGGGTGTGATATACAGCCCAGAAACTGAGCATCAATGACAAGGAAGTCACAGAGGGAGCCCACAGGGTTTGCTCCCGCTGGCCTGCCGCAGCCTCGGGAACAGCACTGCAAGGCAAGGTCTTGGGTCTTGAAAGCAGAGCTCCTTGGCAACAGTTACTTGATTTTCTTCTATTTTATGTATTTTTTGCTCCCTCCCGTTCAGGCTGCTTTGTTGCCATTTCTGGATTGGAAGCATGACTTGGCCCTGAGGTTCCTTCGCAGAAGCTTCTCCCCCTTTTTTTTTTTTTTTCCCCTAGTTATATCAAGACAAAACTATTGTTTTCCAGGTGGAGAAGAGGCTTTTTTGAGGCCGGACCCTGCAGTAGCAGGGTGCTGAGATGTAAGGGTGCCAGCTTCTCTCCAGGCTCCTCAGCAGCAGGGTGGCCAAGGCGTGTGATTTCTGCTGGGGGTGCCTGGCGCTGGGCTCTGGGGTCCTGTGCAGGGAGGCAGGGACTCGCATCAGGTTTTCAGCTTGCATTTAAAACAAAATTGCAAGCCATGTGTTTGCTTAAATCAAAATCAAAATCAGGGGATGGCCAAAATAATCAAAATCATAATCATGGGATTGCTCAAAATCAAATTAAATAGCTGCAGACCAGGGGCAGGGGATGCTCAGATCCCTCGTGCCAAGGTTTGCAGGGCTCACCTTGATGCTGTAAATAACCAGCCTGGATTTCCACCCCATGGCGTGCCCACCTGAGTGAAAATGCCTGCCTTGGGTGCCGTGAGGCTCATGGTGGTGGTGCCTCCTCGCTGGGAGGAGAGCCCCCGAGCCAGCCCCGTGCTGCACACCCCAGCTGGCGTGGGGCTGGAGGGGTGACCCTGGCAAGAGGTGGGTAAGGTTCGTTCAGCTGGTGCTTTATACCTGCGGGGTGAAAAAGCATCAAAGGAGGCTGGTACTGACTCCAGTCGTTTTTCCTGGAGCCCCCAGAGGATGCTGAATAGCTGGGGGGAAAATCTACTGACATAGGCACGTCGCTTGAAATGAGAGAATGGAGGAGAAACTGTCTGGCACGATGAGGACAATTAAAAAAGCTAGTAAAGCCAAGCTGATTATATGGCATATTATAAAACAATACTGTACTTAGGAGCCCAGCTATAAAAGTGCTATCTCATTCCTTGATATCACTTGTGGGAGCATTCGTGGCACTGAGGGCCTGAGTCTCCATCGCTTTGCATATTTTGCAGTCATTTACAGCACCGCAAAGTGAATGTAAAATGCTCTCAGCCGTGGCAGCGCGTGGCAAATGCAGATTTGGCAGCATTTTATAGCTACTTTGCACGGCTCTAAAAGGCAACGCAAGGTGCCAGAGCAAAGCAGCCACCTCTGAGGTGTCCCCCTGCCGCGCTGGGGCAGAGAGACAGAGGCACGGTCATGCGTTGTGACAGTGGGACGGGTTTTGCAGGGGCTCAGAAAGAAACAGGGTATGTTATTCCCCTTCCTTTTTTTTTTTTTTTTTTTTTGCTTTGCAGATGAGGATGATGCCAACAGGCTCGGAGAAAAGGTGATTCTCCGAGAGCAAGTGAAAGAGCTTTTCAATGAAAAATACGGTGAGTCTCCCATCTGCACGCATCACTGAGCGAGTTTGTTTATGCTGACAGCAGCCATAGTTAAAATTAATTCAACTGAAGGCCTCTATTTATAGGCCGAGCGCACAGCAGCCTGCTGCAGCGCAGGTTTCGTCCCACTGCTTCACCTTACAGCCCGTCCCCAGGGACGTTCCCATGTCTCGCTCGCGGCAGGTGGGACCGTGACCTTCTTGTTGACAGCTCATCCTTGGCGAGGGGAGGGAGGATGGAAAAATGCAGCTGAGGAGCAGGATTTGTTCAGTCTGGTGTCAGCCTTTGATGCGTTTTTGTCCCGAGCCGGTATGAGCCGTGGCGTGCGCGCTGAGCGTGCCTGCCCTGTGCCAGCCTGCTGGCTGCCAGCCCCTGCCTGCTCCACCTGCCGGGCTGGCAGCAAGGCTGGAGCCGCAGCCCGATGTGGGGCAAAGCTGGGGAAAAGCGTGATGGAGCTGCGGTGGAGAAGGAGGTCAGGAAATTGAAGATCTGAAATTTGCAGGCTCCTTGCGCTGCCTGGCGAACCCATCCTTCCACCCGTCGCTGGGAAGAGGTGCAGCGGGGGTAGCAGCTGGGTGGGGGGAGCGCAGGAGGCAGCCGCAGGATGCACAGCCCTGGGCAGTGTCACCGGCTCAGCCCCGTGGGTACGGGCTGCCGCTGCTCCTGCTCACAGCTGTCCTCTTGCCGCAGTTGGGGCACAGCTTGCGTAAATGCTGGGCGGTTATTTCTCAATGTGTGACTCCCCAGGGCTGTGCAGCCAGGCCACGGCAGCTCAGTGCTACCCCACCGTGTCAGTGCCGTGTCTTGCCTCCCTCCCCAAAATAATTGTCTGGAGGAGAAGGAAAATAGACAAAAGGATAGCAAAGCAGTGGGGAATGTCACCCCCCTCCTTTCTCTGATCCACCAAGGCTGCTCGCCCTTCCCACAGACCCTGTTCATTTTGGGATGCTGCTCACAGGCTGTGTGCTGCTTTGGGGGTGGATTTGCCCCATTGGAGGTGCCAGCGTGTGGGCACAGCTCCCCGGGGAGGCTGGTGCCCGTGCTCTGAGCATCCCCATCCAGCTCAGCAGCCCTCACCCCACGTGGGGGCTGAGGCCACAGCAGATCCCTGCGTTCCCATGGTCCTGGCACTGTTTATGGAGCACAAGATGCCAGGTGGGCTCCGGGGACGAGCTCCCTGCAAGGAAAGCCCAAAATGTGGCTGAGGGGCAGCTCACACCTTCAGGTTTGGGGGCTGCAGAGATGCGAGGTGAGAGCAGGCTTTTACAGTTAGGACCAGCCCAGGAGGGAGAGGTGTTCACTGCTCCCCCCAGTGCAGGAACTAAAGGGGTACCCAGAGAGGTGGGCAGTAGGTTTAAGTCACACAGAAGGAAGTACTTCTAATGCAGCAAGGAATTAAATTGTGTTATTTCACTGCCATAGGGTATTGTGCAGGCCAAAGGGATAAAGTGATTCAAAAACTGGGCAGGAGCGGTGGGATGTGATGATGAGCGATGGATGTGATCTCCACCCCAGTGACCCCCAAACCTGCTGACAGCCAGAGGCAAGAGGAGATGGGCAAATCTCTTCCATTTGCCCTGTCTCCTGGGCTGGCCCCCATGCTGCTGCTGCTGGCCCAGCCACGGGCTAGTGCAAGTGTGGCCATGGGTGTGCTCTGCACGGAGGAGAGGTGGGTGCACAAGTGCTGGTGCTGTAAAACTGTCCTGACCTGAGGCTTCTGGCAGGATCCCAAGTGGAGACTAACAGAGCAGGCAATAAATAGGGCAGACAGATGTGAAACGTCTGGGTGGTACGTGGCTGCAGCAAAGGTCAGGCATCACAGCAGCCGTGACTTCCCCAGGTCCTCCCAGGGCTCTTGGTCCTATGGTTGGTTGGATCCGGAGCCTTCTGTGGTAAAGCTGGTGCATTGTCCTCTGCTCTGCCATTACAGGAGAGGCTCTGGGCTTGAACCGGCCTGTCATGGTGCCCTATAAACTCATCAGGGACAGTCCCGACGCTGTGGAGGTTACTGGGTTGCCGGACGATATCCCTTTCAGAAACCCCAATACCTATGACATCCATCGGCTGGAGAAGATCCTGAAGGCTCGTGAGAGCATCCGGATGGTGATTATAAACCAGCTCCAGTAAGTTCCCCCAGCTCTGTGGCCGGGGAAGGTTTCTGTTCGCTAAGCATTGCCCTTGCTTCTCCAGCCACGAGTGGGGTAAGTCACTGAGGGGCCACCAGAGCTCCGTCCCCAGCACCCACCATCCATTTATATATTATATATAAAGCATTCGCGGGGCCGGTTTATCCCCTTTTTCTTGCACAGTTTGGGATGATGATGCTGGGAAGGGGCACGACATGGAGGCAGTGGGATGGCTCAGAGACCCAGCTGAGTTGTTTTGGGTTTATTCCCACCGAGGAGGCTCCGTGTCCCATCTCCATGCAGCAGGGTGTTGGAGGAGGAAGCTCGGGGTCAGGATCTGGGCTGTGTCCCAGGACAGGCAGGCACGTGGGGGAGAAACAACAGCACCCGCCTGCTCTCACCCCCTTGTCTCTTACACAGGCCGTTCACCGAAATCTGCACTGAGGCCAAACAAACAGGTAAGGGGAGGGCTAAGAAATCACCGTGACTTTCCCTGCCCTGTGGCGGAGAGAACATACAGGCGAAATGGATGGGGGTTGTGGGGAGGTGTCTGCACCTCCCACGTGCCCAGGGGAGGCTGGGGAGAAGATCCTACCTGGAAAAAGAAGAGTCAGGCTCAGCGCCTGCTCAGGAGCAAACCATCCTCACAGATGATTCCACTTCCGTGAGCTGCGGAGAGACCAGGCTGTCAGACTCAAACTTTCACCATATTCTGGAGAATATGATTATCCCTTTCCCATTAGCAATTTACTCACCATGAGCAATTTATTCACTGGTTAAAGCCCTTAATTTGAGCCATCATCTAGCAGTTGAGCTTCTAAGGAAACAAGGTTTCTGTGATCGCTGTGAATGCGTTTCTCTCTCTGTCCCATCCTCCCCAATAAATCTCAGGCAATTTTAATCAAATGTGTCAGAATTAGCAGCCCCAGAGATAATTAGGATCCTATTAGTTTTATGAAAATGGGTGGCTAGGTGGAGAAGGGACATGTGGCAAGCAGGAGCATGCCTGCAATGTGATGTAAAAAGAGACGCATGAGAAACTTGATATATGCAGATAAATATGGGTATATCATACCTGCAGATATATATGGGCATATCATCATCACAGCTGGCACCTTCACAGCCCCAAAGCACCCAGCACGGACACAAGTCTGTGGGATATCAGGCTCTGTAAGTGCTGGAGCTTGGGATTCACTTATTTTTGGGATTTTCTTTGCCAGTGCCTGAGGAAAGCTGGCAGCTCCGTGCCAGGTCGTGGAGGCCAAGCCTGCATCACCAACAGTGGCACAGCAGATGGCCGCGGGGGGATGCTCAGCGGGAGGCGAGGTCGGAGCGGCGGGAGGGTCCCTACGTTTAGGGACCACTCGCAGGGCTCGGACACCTCATGCCTTCCCTCTCCCCCTGCAGAGAAAGACACCAGCGTTCCCAAACGGAAGCGGAAGAGGATCTCCGAAGGGAACTCAGTATCTTCCTCTTCCTCATCTTCTTCTTCCTCCTCTTCCAATATGGAGTCTACATCATCAACAAATCAGATCTCACTTGTGGTAAAGCCTTCCAAATATTAGGGGGGTTACTGCCTACCTATCTCTCTGCTTCAGGATGCTGCTCTCTGCTCTCCTCGATCCGCCACCACCTCCCTCCACCTGACAAACACTGTAAAGTGTGATGTAAAATGGCACGAGCAGGTTTGGCGAAGGAGGGGACGCACCTCTGGGGCTGCCTTTTTCTGCCGGGTTTGTCTGGGGGAGGTCAGCGGAGCAAAGCACCCACGCCCCTTGGGGCTCTCCTGCATCAGTCCTGCCGAGGGCCACGGGGGGATGCTCGGCACTAGCGGGAGCCGCACATGGGACAGGCTCGAGCGAATCCCCGACCCCACCGGGTTAGCACAGCGGTGCTGGTGGCCTGGCCTCAGCCCCGTGGCACCGCTCGACAGGAGCCGGTGGGTCCCCCGTGGTCTGAGCTGTGCCAGGTCGTGCCTCCGGCCCCGTCCTGGGCGCCGCACAGAGCTCCAGCGTGCAGCGCGACTGTGAAAATAGGAAACGAAATCAGGGCGATGCATCCCACTGGTCTCCCTCAGGGCTTGGCTTCGGCTGTGGATGATATCAGTTGCTTTAAAAAAATAATAATAAAAAAGAAAAGCTCACGAGAAACATCAACTTAAAAGGTGTTTTTGTTGTCAGGTTTGCTGGTGGTGTTTTGGTTTGGGGTTGGTTCTTTTCTCTTATTTGGAAGTGGGAGCAACAGCCCATGTTGGAACATGTCAGAGATGTGATGTGTGCGTGGTTTTGTGTTGTGTCCTAACAGAGACTTTTGCCTTCTTTTTCTCTCCCTCTCTTTCAGCAATGGCCCATGAACATGTACATGTTAGACTATGGTGGTCTAAACGTCCAGATCCCAGGACCTATTAACTATTAGACCTCAATACCGAATAAGAACCTCAAATGAAAGACTAAATAAATAAATAAATGTAATTTATGTAAAAAGTGTATATTCCAATATGTATCAATGCCTTTTAGTTTTTCCAATGATTTTTACACTATATTCCTGCCATTAAGGCCTTTTTAAATAAAGATAAAAAGTGTTGCCTTGCTCTTAAAAGTACTTATTTTATTACATATATTATTGATAAATAGCATTTACAGGTAAGAGTAAGTGCAGGAGGGCACCCCCAGACAGACCTTGTCGTGCTTTGGCTGCTCAATAAAATCCTTAATGTCACCAGTGCTTGAAACCAAGAGGTCTGAAACGTTTTAATGCTTTGTTTAATTTAGATCAAAGGTGTAAAAATTTACATAGAGAGCTGCAGGAGGAGCGGGACCAAACTGCAGCGGTGACGGACAAGGGAGCCAGCCCTTAGGAGCACCAGAGACCTGCGCCCGCGAGTCCTGTTGGCTCTGGAGCAGAAGTGGGTTTGGATTAAGTGGGGAGGAGATTCCAGCCCCCCCAAGGAGTGGGGTCCCCACAAGGCCTCTCGTGGCTGGCCTCCTGCCACCCCAGACTTGGAAAGGCCCAGAAGCAAGTTCGATTGCATGCATTTAACTGGCTTCTGAACCAGGAAAAGATTTTCATCTGGTGAAGTTCTTCACTATTTATGATTTTCTAAGAGGTTTTCATGCCTTACTGGGGGAGAAGCTCCCACAGTAAGTACAGGCTGATCCCACTGATGCTCCACAGGTTCCATAACGCTGGACCAAGAGCT
Source organism: Falco cherrug (assembly GCF_023634085.1). Lineage (NCBI taxonomy): Eukaryota > Metazoa > Chordata > Aves > Falconiformes > Falconidae > Falco > Falco cherrug. The sequence continues at coordinate 104,376,881 of NC_073697.1, read as the reverse complement.
GCGAGTGGCATTGCTGAGAGCATCCAGGGGTGTCCCTGGGCTCCTCCGCGTGCCCTGAGCCGCTTCACCCTGTCTAAGAAGCAACCCATTAAATTGAAGGATATTTGAAATTCCTGCAATTTTACTTCCATTCCTGGAGTTTGGCAGCAGAAGCTAATGGCACCAACCCCTGTAACTGACTACCGCACGTATTTAACTTGTGCGTTGTCTTTGCTGAGAGCCGTGCATGGGCCAGACGGCACGAGGGCGGCATGAGAAGCCAACAAGAAGAAACATCCCATGTAGGTAAACGCAGCCCAGCATGAGCCACCGGTGAAGCGAGGTGCCCTGGGGCTTGTAGCCTTGGTGTCAGCCCAAGCAGCAAGGTGGGGCGTCACCACTGGTGGCCATTGCTGGGCAGGATGGGTCACAGCCTCCTCTCTGAGCAAACTGGTCCCCGAAGCAGCGGCCGTGGTCTGCGGGAGGGGGCACGGGAGCGGGCACAGGACCCAGGTCGCTGGTAGCAGCTTCTCTGAGTGCAATGTGCTGCTTTACTTGTTTTACAGGTTTTTGATCTGCTCGAGTCCTTGTCTTTTCAGGCAGTGGGAGGGTGTTGATGGTGGGTAGAAGCTTTTCCAGGCAGCTGCAGTTGCTCCGGACTTGCATTTGCTGCAGAGTTGGATACAAATGATCACATGAGATAATAAAAGCCCAAACAAATGTAGGAGACTGCACAAAGGCGGCAGCCAAAAGAAGGGCAAAGATCTGTATCAGTGACCCCAATTAGAAATAGAGTTTGACATCTGAGCGGTTGGCATCAAAATCTGAAGTCTTTCATGTTTCTGCCTGATGCTCAAACCTGTGGCGTCTCCAATTAGGAAACAAAGAAACACGATTCAGAGGTAAAAATATGATTTTCTCTTCCCAGATGTCTGAAAGGGGCTTATTCACAGATCAAACCCCACCGAGTAGGTGTCTCCTAAGAGAGAGACTCATTATATTTTGACTTTTCTTTTCTCTTGCCATTAAAAAAATAAAGGTCTGATGCTGTAGCCCCGAAGGCGGCAGCACAGCTCGGTAATGAGTGGAGACGTTTGGGGCTGCCCCAGGTCTGTTGCTGGTCCCGGCATCCCACGGACAGGCCAGCGGCATTGGGGATGCTGCGGCGGGATGCAGGTCTGCAGCACTGCGCCCTGCGCGGGCACTAATTGCTGCTGTGGGAAGGCAGGGGTGAGCACAGGCAGCCGAGTTAAATTAGGGCATGGGAGCTACGCCGGGGACTAATGATGTAGTTCAGAAAGCTGAATGCAGCCATAAAGGCTGTAAGTGGGTAGGGGGGGAGGGAAGCTGAGCAAGGAAGCAGCGTAGGGCTGTTTCCCCGCTCTGCATCTTCCCTCTCTGCCAGCCAGCATCCCCGGCTCGCAGCCTGGATGGCAGGATGGGGCACGGGAAGGCTTGCTGTGCCGCTTTGGCATGGGCTGAGCCAAAGCTTGTGTTTTCTTCCCAAAGTTTCTCAACGGAGCTCTGCGTGCCCCCGTGGCCCTTCGTGCCCTGCCCTCAGCTGGGAAGCTCCACGGCTGCCTGGCAGCTCCAGTATCCCCAGGCTGGATTTTGAGGCTGCTGGGTTCTGGTAACAGATATATCTTTGGGAGCAAATGGCAGTAATTCCCGTTGGAATTTCAGGGCCACAGCATCCACTTTTAAGTTTCTGTGGCCAGAGTGGAAAACTGCTGTGCTTGGCGCCTGTGTTTGCTTTGACCCAGGAGCGCTGACCCTTCCCACTTTGGAAAAATGACAGGTATCACTTTATTAGTGTTTTCCCTCAGTTGTAATTCTCGCAGCTTCCATAATCTTGATCCTGCAGTCACAGGGTATTTTTATACCCGCGTTTTGTGTATAACATGATTATATGCTGAACAGGATCTGCTCCATTGCAATTAGGCAAGTGAAGATTCAGATCTTAACACTTGAGCCACGTTTCTCATTTATTACTTTTCAAAGACTTTGTTGGGGCGGGTGTGTGTGTGTTCTTGTTTATGTGTTTACAAATCCAATAACAATCCTCATTAAGAGTTGCAAAACATGAAGCCATTTTGATCCCAGGCAGATGGCAGCTAAATGAAGTTTAATTAAAGAATGAAAGCTTTGATTCAAATCATTTTTAAAAAATATAGTGCACTGAGATGCTAGAGAATGGCATAAACAGCATCTGTGCTTTTATTCAGAAGCCTGAATGCATTGGCGAGGAAGCACTTTGCAAGCCCTTTCGGAGCAATTGTGAGCCGCGGGCTGCAGCTCGCCGGGCCGGCACGGCTGGCTGCGTGTGGAACCCCCCTTCCCCTGATGCTGCGGCAAGGCTGGGAAATGAATAATGCAGCCAAGTGGGAGCTCTGGCCTCCTTCTTGGGTGTTTTATTTAATTTTTATTTTTGAAGAGTTCAGCTGATGCCAAAGCAAGACTTGATTTGAGATACAATCAAGTTTTGGGCTGTTTCCCCGCAGTAACTATCCCCTTCCAGCAGCGTGCAAGCAGTATGGCTAGCACATACGTTACGTGTGGTCCTTTGTAGCCTATACAGCTTATAGCCTGTTGCTTATCAAAAGCTAAAGCTGACAAAACAGAGGCTGAGGTGTCGCAGGAGGCTCCATTCAGGTGGTGCTGAGGCTTGGCTGCTCCAGGATGGCTCTGGCCGGGGCTCAGCACTGTCCTGCGGGTCCAGCCCCATGTGCCCACCCTGCTGTAGGGAGGTTTAAAGCCTCCTGTGTGCCAGCCTGCGGGGTGGTGCAATGGGGAGGGCAGCCCGGCGGATGCTTTTGCACACCAAAACTTGCTGTGCTCTCAGCAAGAGGCAGGCGCAGGTCTCTGTGCCGGCTCTCTCCAGCAAGCGTACACCGAGCCTTTCCAGGGGTGGCAGCCACCTAACAGCACGGCGACTTCGATTTATATCACGTGCCTGCGAGTTGTGTGACCTTCAGCCATGGCTTTCCTTCCCCCACGTAACTTGTGTGTGTGTATATATATATATATATATATTTGTGTATATAAATGTATCTATCTCTATATGTATACATTTATATTTTTTCCCACTTGTATATAACGTATAACTTGTGCCTTGCCATTTCTTGGATTATTTTCCCCAGTTAACGGCTCAAACACTGTTCATTTTAAACTGCTAACCCTATTGATTAGGATTACCTAATCCAGAGAAAGAAATCCTGCCGATGTGCCACTGGATGGGTGAGCTGGTGGGCAGCGGCGATGCTGGAGGCTCCAGGGTCAAGCACGGGGAGGGAGCCGCAGTGCTGTAATTCATGAAGAGAAGACGCTGCCAGCGGAGTATCTGAGTCTGTTGTTCAATGAAGGTGTTCAATAGCGGTCTCAGCCTCAGATTAACGGGTCTGTGGGGTATAAAGGCAGATTGATGTAGCTGAACTGAACTGGTGCAGTCTCATGCGAAGATTAACGTGTTTGCATGAGTGGGGTTTTTTGAGGGGTGATGTTTAAGTGGAATGAATCTCTGGAAGCCATCATTATTTACTCATATTTTCCCTGATAAAATGGGCACTCCTAGAAGGGACAGGCTGAATCTCCAGCAAGACCATTCGTCTTACTGAAGTGGCTTCATAGTCCTTACGGCAGGGGCTGGGATTTCATCGCTGCCTGCACAATTTGGGGACGTAGGGCTGTGGCACACCCACTGCCATCGGCAAGCTCGGGGAGCCAGCAGTTCCGCTGCTTCACCCTGCTCCGCAGTGGCAACTGGTGGCAGAGAAGACTGATGGACATCTCCCCTGGAACAGCTGTGTGGTCACAGGAGGGTAACGAGGCTCCTCGTTAACCTGCACATTAGTGCTTCCCATAAAAGGGTCGGGGCAGGAGCTTTTTAAGGGAAATGGGAGGAGGGGGAAGGTGCTGGGAATGGTTCATCGAGGCTCGGGGAGGCTCAGTGCCAGAGGATGCTGTGGAGAGTTTCTGTGGTCTCAAGGGGAGGCTGGAGAAGTAACTTGGAAGCAAGACCTGCTGAAGGCTACCAAGCTGTCAAACCTCATTGGGTTGAGGGCTGCCAAGCAGGCGAACCACAGCCTGGGTGAGTACTTGGGGACAGCATTGCCTGTGCTTGCCCTGTTCCCTCTTCGGGCCACCCGTGTGCAACCACAGCAGCATCTGCCTGCGCTGTGCCCCAGCCCCGCAGCCCCAGTGAGCGTGGCTATGCCTGTGTAACCCAGGGCTCGCTCTGGAGAAGCGCCCTGGGTAGGGAGGCTTGTTTCATGGAGACTCGCTGCTCTTCTGCTTGGTCCTCTGGACACACAGCTGTAGAAGTATGTGCAGATCTGCCCAGCAATTCTGTTCCTGGGGTTTGGAAGAGCTGGGAGGGTCACAGGTGACCGGTGCTGGGGAAGGCCATTGCTTTTACTCCTTCGGTCGTGCCCCTCAGCTCTGGTTTGGTGTTGGTCCTGCTGGACCCAAGCCAAGATGTCTGACCTGGTTTGGACCCACCAGGCTTGTTCTCTCTGGTCTTATGTTGTGTGAACACCAAGGAATTGCTTCTGGCACCTGCATGGGGGTGTGCCGGGGTGCAATCCAGCATCACCGAGCAGCGAGGTGCTGCTGCACCTGAGGCACGGCCCGTCCTGGGAAAGCTCCTAGAAGTGGCTGCAGCTGAGTGGCCCATGATAACCATCTCTCCTCCTGTCCTGCTTCAAAGCTTTCTCCAAAACGCTTTCCCCATTTCTCTGGCTAAATCAGTACAGCTTATCTGTTGTTGTTGGGTTTGCTTGGGTTTGGGGTTTTTTTCACGACTGTACAGATGAGAGCTAAGAAAACCACCACCACCACATGTAGCACCATCGCTGCTTTGCTATGTGGTGGCATGGAATTTCTTCTCTGTTATAAAGATGCTATGTTGGCTTGGCAGCTTGGAAGCCTCCACTTCAGGACAGACCCTGGTGGTGCTGGTGCCAGTCTATGGAGCGCTGACTGCAGGCTCAAGGTCTTATAAAGGATTATAAAGTCCTCAGGAAAGAGGTGCATCTCACTTGTCTACCGGAGTGAGTTTCCTTGCAGTTGTTCTACTGATATTAATGGATCATTTAAAGATGCTGGTTATCTTGCTGATGTCTGCATGAGTAAATCAGTCTTCTGTTGCAACCAGGACAAAAAAAGACCCTCTTCTTCACACCCAAATGTCAACAGATCTGAGTGCAGAATAATTGGAGATAAGGATGCAATAGGCTGATTATGTTTAGAAGCACTAATAGATCTGCAGATATGTAAGTGGTGGTGACAGCCAACTGTGTTCAGCCAAAAATAAGTACGATGGCCCAGTGTTTGCCTGGGGAAGCCTCTGCAGATGATGGCACTGATGGGTGAGAAAGCTCCTCTGTGTGAAGCGCTGCTCATGCTGGTGCTGCCAGGCACTCCCCAGGAACATCGCTTCTCTGGCAAAGGTGGTGATGGATGTGGACAAACACGCTCTCCTTCATTGAGGAATGCCGAATGGTTAGTTTGCACAAAAAATGCCCAGCTCTGCAGCTGAGGAAAACTGCATCTGGCTTCGACTTCTCACTTCCACGATGATCGGCGCAGAGCGCTCGCACAGCCTGGGCTCCCTGCTAGGAACACCTGGCTGCTCCTTGCTGCTCAGTTTTAAGCTCCTTCACTTCTGCTTTTGGGTGGCTTTTGGCCCCTTGGGAGAAGTTGTGTGCCCTGGGGAGGGGCAGGGGAGTTGATCCAGGGGAGAGTCAGGTTTAGAGCAGCTCTATAGAAGAGCCCCCAACCCTAGAAGACGACCCTGGTCCCCGGCAGCCTGCTGCTGCTCCTCGCTGCCGTGGTCCCGGCACACCCGCGCAGCTCGTGCAGGGAAGGGATGGACAGCATCTGGGAAGATCACACTGGAACCGTAACCTGAGCACAGGCAATGCTCTAAAGTGGTTATTGGTTTTGCTGATTTTTTTTCATTTTTGTATAAAGATATTTTTGGGGTTTTTTTTTGTTCAGGTGCCAATGAAATTGCTCTGTAATGTAAAGCAAAAATGCTCCCAAACTCCTTTCTGCTAGAAACGTAGGTTGAGTAGAAATGTCCATCTTTTATTGCAAGTACAAGAATCCCTTTTCAGCCTTTGCTGTTGTGGGTATTTGTATCAAATATGTAGGTGCCCAAATTGCTGGTCTGTTTGTCAACAGCTTGATCTAGGCTCCATAATTACACTAGCAAAGATTTCTTAGTGAGGAGCATGAAGGGGCGAGGGGGGGGGAAAAACCCAAACAAAATTAGAAGATCCCCCAAACCCTCTCTTGGATGATAAAGCATCACTGGCAACCCCCCGATCTAATTCCCTCCTAATAGAAAAAAAATAAAAAATTATTTGAGGGATTGGCTAAACACACAAGACACAAGCACTGCTGGCTTCTGCGTTCCTTGAAGATGTGGGTTACACAGCTGAACTCATTTGCAGCGCGCCTGCACTAGGTCTGAACTATCACGTTTCGTGTTTGCTCGCGCTGTCCTTTCCGCTGCCTGGGACGCTTTGCAGTGCCGGCCTGAGCCTGGCGCTGGGCTGGAGCGGGCCCAGGAGCGCGTGGCGGGATGCTGGCACATCTCCCGCTCTGCCATCTTGTGCACAACCCTCCCGGCTTTCATTTTAGAAACACTCGGTCCCCGGCTGGCATGGCTGGGAGGAAAATTTGGGAAGCACCAGCGGATGCAGCAACGTCTGCATGAGCCTGCGAGGGCACCGACCATTCTGAGACATGAATAATTACTCAGCAGCCGCAGATACTTTTCATGTCCACGTTAACCACTGTGCTCATCAAAGCATCTTACCGCACAGATTTGCTGGGTATTTTCAGAGTGGCAACTTCTTTTGTGCTGTAAGTAGATGTGTTTAGGGGTCCCAGTGACCTACTGCTAGCGCCTGCAATTCTGGAGAGCATGTCAAGTTTTTGGTTTTGCTTTGTGGGTTGTTTTTTTTCCTGATCTTTGGAAAAACACATGTTTATTGTCACTGTAACCCTCTGTCACAAAAGGTGAATTATTTTTAAATGCTTCCTTCTTCAAGTTACAGCACACAAGCCAGTGCAGAATTTCTGCCTAGTCTATAGATTTCATGTTGACATTAAAAATGGTAATAGAAGGCTCTTGATTTAAGATCACCACTCTGGGGGGATGTGGAGGGGAGAGCCAAGACATTCTAGTAAACATTCCTTGCTAAACTTCCCAGAACATCTGTAACTGAGGGAAGATGAGTAAATGATAGGAGAAAACAGTGCCTGTGCTTTTACTGGCCAAATATTTGTACTGCCCATGTGTTCACCAGCCTTATCACATGCACCACATTCAAAGGAAAAATACAGGATGTCCTTATTTACTATTTAACAGAGAAAAAAACTTGGTGAAAGAAAACTGCAGAGGAATCTAGAGAACTGGAGCAAAGGAAAATTGGTAAAGGAGCATGAAATAAGCTTATCTGGAGCCGTGTGCTGGAAAAAATGTGAATCGCTATAGTCTTGTTCTGGTCTGTCATCGCTACTGTGCTCTGACACAAAGAGCGTGTTGCTCTTCCTGAGCTGTAGTAGAGCTATACTGGATTGGAAGTTGCAATTAAAAAAAAAATTTGGGAGAAGGAAAGAGATTACATCTACATATAAAAGAAACAGCACACAGCGGGGAACTACGAACCCAGTGCTCTGGGGGTCTGACAGATTTGCTCATAGCTTCCAGACTCTGCAGCCTGACTTCTGCACTAAATATAAAAGACAATATAATTCTGTGTTATTTTTTTTTACAAGACGCTGGGGCTTCCTCTCCGTCTGCACTCCCCCTCTATTCAAAGGTTATATACATGAATCCTGGAACTAAAACGCTTTGAGGAAGAAATGGCAAAACACCAAGTAAAGGCTGGCAAATTGAGGCGCATATCCTGTGCTGGACAAAGATAAGGCAGTACTGGGGTGGAAGAATTGGGATTGGATCCAAACCTGCCACGCATGAAGTTTTTAGCAGGGGTGTTGAAGTTTTCCTGCCTGGAAAAGCAAGTGGTGATCAGTGTAAGACTGGTTGGTTTCTCTGTGCCCTCCACCCCTTCACCCATTTTTAAGGACTCCAGTAGTTCCAGAGGGCATACGATAAGGTTTTCAGACTCTCAGATGTTAGATGGAAGTTGTCAAGGATATTTAGATTTACCCATAGAAACTTCAAGGGTGAGTTGACTGAAATCCCCTACGCTAACTTAGCTTGAGGTTAAATTTGTAACTTCTTCCATACAGTGAAGCAAAGCCTTCTGATAAAGGCAGCCTAGCTTTTGTCAGTGCTAAAGAGAATAATGCATGTTTCTGGGGATGAAACAGAATAATTCCCCAAACTAATGAGTAAGTTAAAAAAAAATAAATGTAGTGGTCTCAATTTATTTTCAGAAGAAGGCTTATGAACTTGAAATGGAATATTTTTTTTTTTTAAATGATGACAAAAATAACTGAATTCGACTCCTCTCTTCCAACGTTTTTAGTTTTACAGTCTGGCTCCCTTATTTAAAATAAATGTTTTGCTTGCCTTGTAGTTGTGTGAAAATCTCGTTCAATCTGTAGTTGAAGCCCAGCTGGTTAACTAGTCAAGGGAAAAGCAAAGGGATACAAAATACTTTGAAGCAAGGAATTTACATCAAAATATTTTCTGAAGCTAGAAGACTCGTTCTTGAATTTTAAATCTAGAAACAATGTAAAGATTAACTGGTCAGATGTTATATGTAACGGTCAGTTCAGGAATCTGCGGGTAAAAATCCACAGAGGCTGTGTATTACACTGAACGTCTTTTCTAGAAGGTATTTCCTGAATTTCCAGGCTCTGAACTGATGGAGAAACCATTGTGGTCCATGGTAATATGTTACAGTTGTTAATTACTCTAGCTACTAAAAACATACAAGTTATTTCTAGTCTGAGCATTGATTTACAACACCCAGCGAATGTCTCAGATGGATTTAGAAGCCTTAAGGAACCAATTTTTCAGTTACTCATCTTGCAGCCACACTGGGTAAACACTATTCTGCATGAAGCATGACTTAAGTTTAACTCTCTGACTTCAGTTAACTCCTAAACTTTATCCAGCTCCATAGCTCACGTGGCTGGGTCGGGTGGCAGAGAGGCATACAAAACCTTGTCCCTGAGAAATACCGAATTTCTACTCTTCTGAGGACCCACGTGGCAGCAACACAGTCCTTCCAGCAGGAAGCAGCTGCCACACATGACCCTCAAAATAAATCATGAGGTGATGCTGCGTAGCCAAAAGGCATCTCCTCTGCCACCAGGAACAGCTCATGCCAGCAGGACGAGGGTCCGGACACAGCCTCCAAGTGATGTCCTGGCAATGAGCTTCCATTTCTTAGGCAGGTAAAACTTCTCCCGTCTTCCAGGAGGATTTGCTTGAGTAACTTTTGGACAGGGTGTCCTTAGCACATCGAAATCTGCATGAAATGGCCACTATGGGCTGCGTGTGCAGTCAGGTACAGTAAGATGACAGTATGCAGTTATGGAGGAGCGATGCCTTCCGCGAAAAATGCCATCTGAACAGCAAGAGGAGCTGATGTGGATTTACAAAAGAGTTGTGGCTGCTTAGAAAGATTCAGTGTCTCTAGTGCTGAAGTCCTTCACCAGAGGTGATGCCTTTCCCTACACAGGATCTGCCAGAAGGAATCGCCCAAGTGCTGTAAGGCAAAATCTTCTAGTTTAGTTTAAGGTAGTGATGAAAGTTGGTGGTGGCTTTTTTTTGTGTGTGTGTCTTTTTTGGGGTTTTTTTTAGTGTTTTGGTGGGGTTTTTTGGTTTTGGTGTTTTTCTCTTTTTTGCTGTGCCACTGCAGGATGCTTCTGTCCCTTTCCCACAATGATGAGAAGTTGCATCCAGCTGAACACTGGCAGGGAACCACTGAGAGCCGCAACATCTTGAATCACTTGGGCCGTTTGCTTGAGGGACGCTGGTCAGGGTTTGCAGATTGGTGTTTGTTTTGCACAAACTCCATAGCCCCAACAGCCACGGTACGGGAACGGCCCACGCATCTCCTGCAGGGCCCTTTCCAAGCAGACAGCTTCTAAGCTTTAATTTCCAGTTTGATTTATTGCTATGTATTGCAATGAGGGGAAAGCTGAATGCTTTCAACTGAGCGTGCTTGTTTCCTTTACAAGGGAAATTTAGTTGAAATCGTGGTGTTTGATGGTTGCTCTTGACCAACTCTAGACATGGTTCATGTTTGAAAATACCATTAACTGTTTTATTTAGATCTCAACAGTCCTATACACACTATAAGAAAAATGTTGGTATTTATGAAAGAGTTTATTTTTAAGAGCACTTTTTTGGTGTTGGAACTGACGTTGCAATGCAACGTTTCCTGGTGAGCGGAAAACTTTCTATCCGCATTTACCGTGCTGAAGCCAAGTTCAAAGGATGAGAACAGCGATGCCAGCCGCAATGCGGGCCTGGCTGCACCCAGAACAGACCTCGGCGGTGGAATCCGTTGCGCGGAGCACCTTTGTCAAAGAAAGAAACGAACTTTCACCAACGGGGAAATGGTTTTGCTCTGAGGTTCGTTATTAAATGGAAAAAAATACATGGAAAAGGCAGGGGTTTCTGCTCAAGGGCTGCAGCGCGGGTTCGGGAGCGCTGGGACCGCCCCGGGCCCCACTGGCCAGGCTGGGCCGCCGCACGTCGGGAGGCCCGGCGCTCCCCGGGGCAGGCCGCAGGGGGGCGGCAGGCCCGGGGGCGGCGGGAGGCCGCTCCCCCCGCGCCTCCATCTTCCGTCCCGGCCCCCGCGGGGCGCAGGGCGCCGGCCGCCCCTCCCGGCGCGGGGCACGGCGGGAGCCGCAGTCCGGGGCCCTCCCCTCGGCCCGGCCCGGCCGCCGCCGCCGGACTGCGGCTCCCGGCGGCCCCCGCGAGGGACGCGCCTGCGCGGCCGCGGCTCCGCGAACAAAAAAACCTGCCCCCTCCCCTCCCCGGAGCGGCGCTGGGCTCTGCCCGACACCGTGAGGATAAGAGCGGGGCCGTGCGGCCGCCCGGGCCTATCGCCGTGCCCGCTGCGAGCCCGCGGGGAGACGCGCCCCCGGCCCGGCCCTTCTCCCGCAGCCCGGCGGCGCCTCGTCGCCTGCAGCCAGCGGCACCGCGCTGCCCGCGCCCGGCGGCGGGTGAGTGGGAGGGCGGGAGCGGGCCTGGCCGGCGCGACGGGCGGCACCGTTACCCCGCCGGTCCCCGAGGGGAGGCCCCGCGGCGGGGGGTGAGGGGCGGCGGGGCCGCAGCCGCGGGGTAGCGGGGTGGCCGGTCGCGCCGCTCCCGCCCGGGCCGGGGGCGAGGGGGGCTCGGCGCCGGGGGGGCGGGGCCCCGCGCCCTTCACCGCCCCCTCCCCCGGGACCCCGGCCACCGGGGGGGGGGGTGTGGGGGGGTGGGCGCTGCCACCGTGCCCCCGTCTCCCATTGGTCGGCGGGGCGGTGCGCACGTGCCGGAGCCCTGCGAGGGGCGGCGGCGATTGGGCGCAGGCGGGAAGGGGGCGGGGCGGGATATGCAAAGGAGCTGCGGTGGGGCCGCCCCCTCCCGGCCGCGGCCCGCGTGGGCCGCGCCGCTGCACGGAGCGGGGGGCGGCACCGGCGGGTCCCAGCACCGGCGGGTCCCAGCGCAGCCTCTTCCAGTTTTGTATTTCTTTTTCTTAACGTTTAGAGGCATTTAGATATTTTTTTTCTTAACATTTAGTAGAGTTTAGTATTTTAATTTTTTTTCTTAATATTTGAAGGAGTTTGGATTTTTTATTGATATTTGGAGGTTTTTAAATTTTCTTTAATTTTTCCTTAGTATTCAGAGGAGTTTAGGTTCTTTTATATTTCTTAACATTCAAAGGAGTTTAGATTTTTTTTTTTAAATTTATGAACATCCATAGGAGTTTAGATATTTTTTTCTTAACATTTAGAGGGTTTTAGATTCATTTTATTTTTTTATTTTGAGGAGTTTACATTTTTCTTATTTTTTTCTTAACATCTAGAGGAGTTAATGAGGTTTTTTGCTTAACATTTAGAGGCATTTAGAGGTTTTTAATTTTTTTACCTTAACGTTTAGGGGAGGATAGTTTTTTTTATGTTTTTTTGTTAACTTTTAGAAGAGTTTAGATTTTAATATTTTTTTTGTCTTAATCTTTAGTGGATTTTAGAGTGGTTTTTTTCTTAACGTTTAGAGCAGTTTAGGGTGGAATTTAGAATATTTTTTTCTTAACATTTGAATATATTTTTTTTCTTTTAAATGCATGAGGTAGACCAGATGGCATGAAGGGTTGTCCATTGTACAGCCCGGTGAGAGGCTGCCGGGGTCCCTTGTCCATCAGGGCATGGGAACTTTTTCCCAGGAGTTTGGCTGAAACTGGTCTTCTTTTGGAAAACCGATGAATTTGTCAGTTTTCCAACAAAAAATGACACGTTCCCAAACGCTTGCTGGTGGAATTAGCTTTTATCTCTGGGCTCCGATCCTGGGAGGAGAGTGACTTCTGATGGGATGGGCATAAACGCTTCAATCCCAGGAGGAACACCTGTACCCAGTGCTGTGGAAATGGGTGTGCTGGCCCGTTTGGTTAAAGACTAAATTAATTACTATAATGGGACTAAAGGGAGGAAAACGCGGAGGGAAGGAGGTGACTAAGCGAAGGGCCGGGTGCTGCTGAGGAGTGATGGGGCAATCAGTGCCACGAGATGCTGGTGCTGGGCAGCAAAGGGATGCGCCTCGAGTACCACCTAACAAAAAATATAATCACCCCATCAATTTATTTTTTTAATTTTTTCCAAGGTGTTAAACCACAGAGGGGTACCTAGTGTGACTTTAGCTCCCTGTGGGGATGCCAGCGGAACTGTTTTGTTTGCCCTTGTGTTTCCTGTGACTCTAGCGGTATGGCACGGAAATCCAAAGGAGCAGCTCGTGCTAGGGAGGACATCAATTTGTCGCTCTGGAAAAGGCGCCGGCACCAATTTTCTTATAATTAAATAAATACCAAAAGAGTTTAGACTAATTCACTTCTCAAATATTATGAGTAAGTGTTGATGGACACACAGAACTAAAGTCATTGTTATTCGACGATCATGTTGACTAAGTAAATATAATTATGCTGGTAAAGACAGAAGTTATCAGGTGGTCAGGACTGCTGTGATTAATATTTAATTTTGTTTACATGATTTCACCATAATTTACGAATGCCTACGTGCTGCAGGAGGATGCTGTGTACTCAAAAGCTAAGTGAGTTGTTCCCCAGGTCTGTCTTGAGTACAGAAAGGGACTTTTACACTGATGGTTTCTTAATTACGTTCGCTTTTATATAGTTGCCTTGTGAGGTATATAGATACCACATTTTCGTTTTATCTAAGATTTTGTGGTCTGTAGGAATCTTTAGAAATGGTGAAAATCAGATTTAAATATCCCTTTGCAAACATTACGTGGAATGTGGAATGAGAGGAATCAGAGGTGCTTTTAAAATAAGTCGCTGGAATCTTGGTTTACTTTTTTAATGGTTCTTAGAAGCAGTGGAGGTAGTTGCCATCTAGGCTGACTTAAGTCATCATGCAGTGCTGAGTATCATAAAAGTACCTAGAAAAATGGGGATTAATTATTGCTGGTTGTGAAGGGGGGGTCTCACAGCTGTGTCATGAACCATGCTTCCCCCTGCCCGCAGCAAGACGCTGCTGGTTTGGAGTGGCTGTGCTGGCTGGGTGTGCTGGGTGCACTGGGCACCCCGTGTTCCCTCCGACCTTGGTTCGTTAGTGCCCTTCTCCTCCTCCCCGACTGCCTGTGGTTGCAGACCTGCTCAGCTGCCCTGGGAGGGGCGGGGGGGGGAAGGCAAGCTTAAATCGGTGAGCACTGCAGTGGGGGTGTGGGGCGGCGTGTTGATTTCCAGCGAGATGGTATTTCCGAGTGGCGTGATTTTGCAAATTCTGTTAATTAGAGAGGGATGTGGTGCTCTACTGGTGGGGTTTGTTGGGGTAAGCCAAACATTCCGTACTGAGTCTTGTTGATTCTGCTGCTGCCAGTTAAATCCCTGTGATGGGAGTGGGATTGACATGGTGGCAGTGAAAGTCCCAGCTGCCGTGTGCCATGGCCACTGTGCTGCACCGTGGTGGTGCCAGGGATGAACGGCACGGGTGTGCTCACCAGGGTATGAAACCAGCGAGTGCCACCCCTCTGTTCCTGGTGGCTGGGGCTAGAAGGTGCTGCAGCTCGAGGTTGGGGAGATAAACAGGTTTTTTAGTGAGCAAAGGAAAATGAAGGTTGACTTTAATGGTGCTGCATGCTTTTCTGGAGTCGGCCACCCTGCTGCTGTGGCTGAGGCTGGCATGGAAGACAGCAGGGGTGCTTCAGGGAGTATGTGTGGGGGGAGAGGGGCAGAGCCTCCCCGGGACCTTACGAGGCTTCTTCAGGGCTGCTCTGCTGTCCTTGAGAGTCACTTTTATTCATTTTTAGCAGGGGGTTAGTAGCCTGGGTTCAGTCTCGGCTAGGGGCTGACATGCCTGTGTACGTGACATGGCTCTGGCAGATGTGCCCAGCTGTGTACCTCCAAGGGAGCCACCTCCTGTCTGGAGGAGCTGGCAGTAAACCAGAAGAGAGAAACCCCGATGGGTTTGGGTTGACTAAATGCCCTCCGGTAGCTCCGTGTTGTCTCTCCTTCCTGTTCCTGATGCTGGGAAGCTTTGCCTTCTCGTTTGCGGTGTAGGCTGTGAGCAGAGTGAAGCGCTGCCAGACCTGCCTCTGCCTCTTCGCTTTGGGTTGAGCTGGCTGGGACTGTCTGGAGCTGCTCCTGCCTGGTGTGGGACGGCACTGCGGCACTCCGTGTGGTTCACGGCAGCCTGGTCCTTCACAGAGCTAACGGGGATGTTGCTCATCCAATTTGATTCATAATCTACACGTGCCAGATGCAGATGGTGAAGAACCGGCAATGCTTTTGTGAAGGCGCTCCCGGATCCTTTGCTTCTGTTTCTCTTGGGTTGTGGCTGTTGAAAATATTTCCTTTCCAAAAATCGTTGTGTGTATCTGAAGGTAGGGATGCCGCGCAGCCGGAGCACCCTTGCTCTTAAGCTTCTTGTGTTTCGGCTACGTGTGAGCAGTCTAGTGGCTGGAAGGAGCAGAAAATTGTTGCTTATAGAGTTATTTGTATAATTTTAAGATGATCAGTGACATGTCTTAACAAGGAATAACGGGATGGCGTATGTCAGCTGCGAACGAACACTGGAGGATGCAGGTGGCAGTCTCCTAACCCTGTGTGCACCGTGGCTAGGGTGGATGGGTTACAGAAAATCAGGAATGCCGGCAGTGGTAGGTTTGCATCCCAACAGAGTTTCTGTGCTGCCTTAGCTGAGGACCGTCAGACTTCATTTCCTCTGAAGCGTGGGATCGCTGAACTAAATTGTAGGAAGAAGATGATGACAGATTTTTAACCAAGATCTGTTTAAAAAGATTCATTTGCACTTAACAGCTTGTGAGTATTAATCTGGACAGTTTGGAAGGAACCAGCTTCTGCCCTTTGTCAGAAGGCCAATATTGGGGCAGAGTTAAATATGCTGAAATTGTGCCTTGGCTCAGAAGGCAGAGAAGCCAAGGGGTGAAAGCTGCAACAGCCAAGAAGCAGTCTGGCTTCATGAGATTTTTTTTTTTTTTTTTTAATGATATATTTTCTTAGGTTTCTTCTTGTTCCAGCTTCATAATGAAACGCGTGCTTTTTTCCTCCGCTAGAATAACTGGTTTTCCCCAGGTAACAGAAGTGGCCCGTGGGCATCGAGCAGGAGCTGGACTTCTGTCCCATAGGGAGCAGCACATCTTCAGTGGCGTGTAAGGATGGGCTCACGCAAATTCGTGTCCAGCTGTACTGCAGGAACGTTCTTTTCTATCAGCGTGGCAAGATTTGTTTTAGTGTTTGTTACGCTTGGTGAGGGGTTAGTGGAGAGAAGTATGCTTTGGCATTCACAGCTGCTTTTCTGGAGAGAATTCCGTCTGGAGAGCAGACAATGAATAGATGTCCTATTTTGGGAATACCCACTTGCTTTACATCTGGTAAAAAGGTAAAAATGTGTGATATTGCTTATTAAGACTATGCAGAAATGCATATTCCTTCATTTTTATTTACCCCCTAATTTTCCATATGGGTTCTTTCTGTGCTTCGGTACCTGTCTTTTTTCATCAAGCTTAATTATTTTCTTACTTTTGCTTTTTGTGTGTCTAACAAGCAAGTCCTAGGGAGCGTATCTGTTCCTGTTGGGTTTACCAAGGCTGGTGGGTCTGCCCCTCGGTGAGTAAAGGGAGGATGGAAAGGAACTGTGTCTTGTTTTGTTCTCTCTTGCCTTCAGTGTTTCTATTTTTAGGTTCTTCAAAGTAGAAGCCAGCCAGAAACATGTGGAGTAAGATACATGTTGGTTTGATTTGGCATCCTGAAAAGCTGCTAGTTTTGGTCTTTGTTTTTCTCCTTGTGAAAGGAACATCCAGGGGGATTTTTAGCTCTGTATGAAGGTGACCTTCTCATGACGCAGTACACTGGTTTTGGCTGGGATGGAGTTAATTTTCATCACAGTAGCCAGTATGGGGCTGTGTTTGGGATTTGTGCTGGCAGCAGCGTTGATAACGCAGGGATGTTTTCATTATTGCTGAGCAGCGCCTGCACAGTGTGGGGGCCCTTCTGCTCCTCACCCCACCCCACCAGCGAGCCGGCTGGGGGCCACCAGGAACTGGGAGGGGACATGGCTGGGACAGCTGACCCCGACTGACCCAGGGGTTATCCGACACCATATGGCGTCATGCTCGGCATATAAAGCTGGGGGAAGCAGGAGGAAGGAGGGGGATGTTGGGCGCGATGGCATTTCTCTTCCCAAGTCACCGTTACAGGTGATGGAGCCCTGCTCTCCTGGAGATGGCTGCGCACCTGCCTGCCCATGGGACGTGGTGAATGAATTACTTGGTTTGCTTTGCCTGTGAGCACGGCTTTTCTTCTCTATCTCAGTCCACAGGTTTTTTGACTTTACGCCCTCCTGATTCTTTCCCCCATCCCACTTTGGGGGGTGGGCAAGCGGCTGTGTGGGGCTGAGCTGCCGGCTGGGGTTAAACTACAGCAGGGATGGCTAAATGCTGCATCCTCAGTACTCTGCCTGTGTATTTTGCTGAGCTTTGTTCGTTGCTACAAGCCTTAGGCAAAGGCTCATCTTGGCACAGTTAAGCTGAAGGATTTATAGGTAATTATAACTAATATTAACTGATCTGGAAGTTCTTTTTTAGCAATATGTGATTAAGATTAATAGATACATCATAAGTGATATTCTGGCAGCCGGCTTATAATTGTTCAGAGGATGGTTTTTAAATTGTCCTTCTTGTGTAGCAGGTTGGTAATGGGTAAGGCGTTACACTTTCCAAGGCTTTGCACTGGGGATTTACGTTGGACAGTGGCGGGGTCACGCACTTCCTACGGGCTGGAAAAGCAGCCAGGTTCATGGGATCTGCTGAACCATACCCTACTCTTCCTAATAATAAACACTGTCCCAGTGGGATGGGTAAGGATAGTGGAGAAAACTGTTGTCGGAAAGGGAGAAACTGGGAAAATGGCAGGGAGGGGGGAGAAATCCCCCACGTGTGACTTGGTGTCAAGTGGGTAGGAAGAAGTACTCTTGGTGCTGCCATGGTGCAGCAGGGTGTCTCTTGAATCTACGTGAAGCACTGAAGTGGCACTACACAAACTGGTTAAAGAATGGGTATCCTGAAAATACAAGATATTATGACTTTACAGTTTGGAAAGACTCTTTCCAATGTTGTTAAAAAAGTAGACCCATGATAACCCAACCCAGCTCCTGATCCAAGTGTGATTCTGAGATACGGAGGCTGTGGCTTGATGTGCAGCAGCAAGGTCACTTGGGGTGTGCTGTCCTCACCACGGAGCCAGGACGGCTGTCTGCGGGGCTGTGCACTGAACCAAACTGGGACCGGGCTCAGTGGGGTGCTTGTCCAGGGAATGGGGAGGAGAAGCTCCCTGACTGGATTCACTGTGTGCCTGTGGGTCAGGAACCACCTGCCAGGGACAGGAACAATTCTGCATGGGGGAAGACTGCCTGAGCTGGTGCTTCTCTGATGTGCTTGTGCATCCACAGCCTTCAAATGATGGCTGGGATTTCCTTTGCTTTCAGGACCCAGGTACTTCTGCAAAATAGAAAATAAATTCACTCTTGTTTTTATACAGCATGATTTTTCACCTAGCATGGGGTCGGTGCCTATGTTTGTGCCACTGCTGCCTTGGAAGGTGTTGAACTGGTGCAGAACAACTGCATCAGACAGTGAGCAGAGACCGGGAAGAGAGGGGAAATGTGTAGTTATGTTCCATTTCATCTTTAATATCGGATTGTTAAGATACCATTTTAAAAAGTCTAAAAGCTATCATGTTTAAAATCACTGTCAGCATCCCAAATCTAAAGGAGTTCCAAAGATGAGCTTGAGAACTCTTACTGCATTTCAAGACATCATGGCTCAGTGAAGACTGATTTATTTACATCTCATCATAATCTCCTGCACTGGGGCTGGCTGAGCCCCGCAGCAGCCCTCACAGGGCTGTGCTTGTCTCGGTGGTTGGAAAGATGGTGGTAACACACCAGGGCTTCGGCTCCCGCTGAGCAGCGCTCGCACAGCATCCAGGCTGCCTCTCCAACCTCCCCCCACACCAGTAGGCTGGGGGTGGGCAAGGTCTTGGGAGGGGGCACAGCCAGGACAGCTGAGCCAAAGCGACCAACGGGATATTCCATACCATATAACGTCTGCTCAGATATAAAAGCTAAGAGAAAGGAGGAGGAAGCGGGGCATTTGTTACTTATGACATTTGCCTTCTGGAGCATCTGCTCCGCACGCTGGAGCCCTGCTTCCCAGGAAGTGGTCAAACATCGCTGCTGATGGGAAGTAGAGAATAACATCTTCTGTGTTCCTTTGCTTTTTTGCACACATGACTTTTGCTATTGCTTCATTAAACCGCCTTTATCTTGACCCAAAAGGTTTGTTTTCCATCTTATTCCCACCCCATTCTGCTGAGGAGAGGAGTGATGGAGCAGCTTGGTGGGCACCGGGCATCCAGCCAAGGTCAACCCCCCCCTTCTCCATTTTCCTGCTGTATTCCACAACCCGTAAGCAAGATGCCCCTCTTCCTCTGGAGGTTAACCCCATCAGCCTCTGCCTCCCCATCCACAGCTGACCCTCCCTTAGTTCACTGAAGGAATCGCTGTTATTCAGCAGTTAGCCCTTTATAGTCACTCCTGATGTTTAGCTCCTTTCCCAGGTGCTGGACCTGTTCGCCTGCTCCTCCGTGTCGCAGGTGCTGCTCTTCCAGCCTCTCATCGCAGCATCCCCAAACAGCTGCTGGCCGTGCTGCTGCTGGTGCATCCAGAACGCAGTTGAAAAACTGTTTTAACCTCGCTGGCCTTGTGCCTGGAGAGCCAGAAGGCTGCTGAATGTCCATTGTGAGCTTGCAGTGATCCTAGCTGCTTCCCCCCCCCCCCCCCCCCCCCCCCCATTTGTTACCTGAAGTGCTGTAGATCCACCAGAAGAACAACGCAGTGCCATTTTTTTGTAGTGTAGGCACATATGATCGCAGGCAGCTGCCCTGACTTGTCAGCACATCCAAGAGGATACCCATCACCTTGGAAAACTGGAGCCACGTCATGTGCCCAGGTTCTACAGGAGCAGCAAGCTGTCCCATCGAGCCATTGCGAAATGTCTCGTTTAGCTGAGCTGTCTTGACTTTTGAGGTGATTTTTTTTTTTTCCCCAAGACTTGTGTGTGGAGTGGTAACAGTGACATCTCTACTGGTTGGTTCTCTCCTCCTCCAGTCTCTACTGGTTGGTTCTCTCCTCCTCCAGACAGGTTATTGCTTTAGATACGTGTAAACGTAACAGGTTGCAACACTCAGATAGAAAAATGCGCTCTTAGCAGCTGCTGGAACTTGGGTCTCAAGATATTCATTCTTGTCTGGACAGCTCTGCCAGCAGAAGCATAAAAAAAAATCCCTTTATTTTTTATATATTATATATATAAAATAAGATTATTAGTTACGTCTTAAGTTGAAAGTGTCCTGAATGACATACGGAAAATAGGTTTAAATCTTGTGTCACTGCTGAAATACAGTTTTTAATTTTAGCACCTTAATTGGGACTATTTAGCTTTGGTGTTACTCCTACAACTGAAAAATAGGAGAATAAACCCGTCACGTTGTGGTTACTGATGCTGTAGTGTCTGAGGCTGTGGGTTTAGGGCAGGGTGGCGGTGGCTGGTTTTGAGCTAGTTTGTGATAATTATTATATAATTCTTATATAATTAAAAATAAATGAAAAATAATATAATTACAGGAAGGATTGCTCTTATATTTATGTCAGATCTATGATTTTCTATTTTTTTTCCCCCTGAATGTTAATGCTGGTCTGTTTTGCTGTGTTTATCCAGACTGCTGGAGTTGCAGGCATGCTTAGAAGGAAAAATCAATGTAAATGCAGCTGATCGGTTAACGTGCATCTTTCTAGGCATGCAACTTGCAGTCTAGTCGTGGCAGAGTGTTTTAACTTTGGAAAGTTTACCTCCTGCTTTGGATGGAATGGCAGGAACCATGAAAGAACAAAAAAGCAAGCGCTTCTTCCTGATAATTGACCTGTATGTTGGGTTGCTTGTGTGTGGTGGGGTGTTGGGGGGTCTTAAATATTTTTATTTTCTTCGCTTGCTTAAGAGAGGTTTTTGTTTTCTTGCACTGTTGTGTGTCTCTGAACAGGTGTTTTTTTTTATTTATTTCCTTTTATAGGAGGAAAATGGCCCAAATTACTGCACCAGCATCGTCCATCTGTAATGAGGGCTCCTCTGAAAACAGGATGGTGGTTACATTCCTCATGTCAGCGCTTGAGTCAATGGTTAGTAGAGCAGTCACGCAGCTGCTCCGTAACTCTGTCTTGGTGTGTGCAGCATGACACCGACGTATTGCTTCCCACTGGGAAGCAGGGAAGGTGTAATGTTTTATCTTTACCTTATTGTGTGCTGTGCAACCAGGTGTAAGTCTGGCTCTTTGCTGATGGAACGCCATGCTAACAGTCTTTTCAACAGTCATCTCTTGTTTCTTGTTTTGGGGTGGTGGTTTTAAAAAAAAATTGTCGAATAAACGAATGGGAAATATTTGTTGATTGCTCAGGTAGACTGTGGTTGAAAGGCAAGAGTTCTGGTCTTTGTCATCCATAACATAGAGTGAATAAATGGTCTTGAGGCTAATGCCTTGTCCTCAGCTGCCGTGCTAATTCAACAAAACTTGTTCAGGAATTAGTTATCATTTTTTTTAAAGCTGGCATATAACCTGTTTTGTAGAAGTTATTTAATCACTGTGTGGTTGAACAGGGCTGTGAGTAGAACTGTCTGTCTTGTTTCATTAAAGTTGAGACACTGTCAAATGTTTGGTTCTTTAAAATTGTTTTCTGAAATGATAAAAAATTCTTTTTAGCAATGAAACTTTGAATGGGATGGTTATAAGATAATTGATTGCCAGCCTTTTTTCCCAATGGGTATATTAAATTCCTAAAGGCTTTGTGTCACTTTTCCCCCCGCATGCTGCAGTTGGTGTCTATAGGCTGCAGCAAACTCCTGTCTGAGCTCCTAGGAGAAACTGACCTTTTGTGATCGCTTCTTGATGATCTCACTAATTTTCTTAAGATCTTTGCTCTCTCCTTGCGCCGCAGGCTTCCTGCCTTACTCCTTTGCCTGACGTTTCTTCCAGCAGAACGCACGTAGGTGCTCACAGGGAAGGTGCGATGTTTCTGCTCCGGAGGAATTGCCCTGAGCCTGAGCAGGGCAGGCAGGGCAAGGCAGAGTCCACGCCTTGCTCAGCAGAACGCGTGTGATCGGCATGCTGGGAATGAACCAAACCCCTGTACGCTCTGCTGAAAGTTGGGAGTTGGAGCGAGATGCTCAATATGATTATCTTAACAGGGAAGTGATAATTTCACGTGGATTGATGTCATAAATCATTTTAATTAAAAACAGTGTGATCTCGGAGTCTAGACGAGGCCTTCATTTCACTAATGCATCTACAATGCTTTTAAGATTCCTGATGAAAAGCGCCCCAGATATATAAATTATCCTTTGCTAATGGCTGATGCTACGTTGCTCGCAGTACCTTTGGAAGGGTGGATGCTGGCAGCAGAAGTAGTAACTGTTTTATATGATACCACATACATTTCTATTAACTGTACTCTTAACGATGGTAATACAAGCTTCTTGTTTTTCTTTTTATAGTGTAAAGAACTTGCCAAGTCCAAGGCAGAAGTTGCCTGTATTGCTGTATATGAAACAGACGTGTTTGTAGTTGGAACTGAGAGAGGAAGAGCCTTTGTCAATTCTAGGAAAGATTTTCAGAAGGATTTTGTCAAATACTGTAAGTTTCAATGTTGTATTTCTGTATTTCACAAGCTGCTTAATGTGTATTGCATACTAGTAATAACTTTGGAGAACAAAGTTCCGTGTATCATGGCTACATGCTATAATTACGTTGGCGATGGCAAAACCAGCTGTTAATGAACATAAACGTGATCAGTAACGGTGGTCATGTTTGGAGTGTTATTTCAATTGTGGCTGGAAAGGTTCATTTCTTCTTGTAGATAATGTGACAAACTAGTACAACAAGAAGCATTAGACTGTCCACCCTCACAACATGTCCTGCGTTGCCTAGTGCATGTGAATTTTGCTTTGTATCCCCTCCTCCAAGTCTTTTTTTCCCGCTCGTGAAGATGGAGTGGGAAATCAAACAGGTGGTGGGCTACTTCTGTCAGCTCAGGTGGTCCTGGTTCTTCAGATCACTTCATGCATGTTTTTGACAGGATGCTATTTTTGTATGTCGCTTTTTTATATCACTGTTATTTAGTAGACAGAAATACGTATCTACACCATAATGACTTAAAATTACAACTGCATAACTTCTGTACCCTTTTAAGTACATCTAGGGTGTGGTTTTTGTTTGATTTCATTTTAATAGTAAAACAGTGGATCTTTTGTGTTCATATAACCCATTGAGTACAGGACTGTATTTTTAGGAGTTAGGTTACAAAGATTCGGTGACTCTTTGGGGAAGCATTAATGTACTCATTTAGTAAAGTGTTGTTGATGGACACTGCTTAGTCAATAACGAAATATACATTTACCTGCCCAGGGAAAGGGAGAAGATGCAGGTCAAGAGGCAGGTATGAGAGAAGAATCAGTTGGGGGGGAAGGGGAGAGTTTAAAAGCAACAGGTGTAAAATGTTCTGGCTTGACTAATTAAATACCACTTGGAAAGCAACTATGTTGGATCTGTAACAGAAACATTCTCTCCTAAAAATGCTTTTGCTGTTAGCTAAAATTGTCCTGGAGGTTTTATCCTGAGGTCATTTGTTTGTGGTGGGGCTCTGGATTTTTGCCACTGTCCTACTTGCTCGGACAGTGACTTTCTGTGCACTGAAGTATATTTACTGTAAGGCAAGTCACTGCAGTGTTGCACTGCAACAGATAACTGATATAAAAATGCAGAATTACGACCTCACTAAGGAATCAAGTGTAAGATGAATCACTTATTTTTTTTATTTTTTTACAGGGGCAGCCTTCTAATACTGGCAGTTATGAAAACTGTTAGCTGAATAGTGGGGGGGGAGTTCAGTTTTTTACTTTTTCTTTTGTGGTGGTGGTGGTTTTTGCTCCTTAAAAGTCTTCCCTGAGGTCCTAGGTATTTTGGTTTATTGCCAGTATGCTGGTATCACGGGCCCTGATATACTGAAGACTTGGTATATTGGGCACATCTATTGGTAGGGAGTCTGAAAAAAAGCGGGATTTGGGCCGTGGTGGCCTTGGCTAGGTCTGCATTTCTGGTGCTGTACCATGGGAAGCGCCGGCTTCTCATCCATGCTTGTGTTCAAGCACCTCAGGTGTGGTTCTTGGGCAGTGCTTTTGTGCTGTTAGGGCAACGAGATTAAACAATGTTCACTTTGAAAACGGCATCCTCCTCGTGCTTCTTGCAGAATGTTGTGGTGTAGGTCCGTGTGAATGAAGCCAGCTTACCTCAGCCATTGCTTCCGTGGTTTCACTAGGTGCATATCCCTGGGCCTTCTGGGGAGTCCTGATGCTGGAGGTAGTTTTCTGCTGTTGCAAACAAAGATATTGAAAATTATAGAAAACTTGACTTCAGAACACCATTTTCTAGGAATAATAGCATTACCCATTCCTGGCGGTGCTGATTCCATCGCTGCCTTTGACAACTTTGAAGTCTTGGCAAAGTTTACGGTGTAATGTCTTTTGATCTAAACTTAGAGCTGTGGAGGCAACAGTTCCTTTCGCCCTCACATCTTATTTCTTTGATTAAATGTAAAAGTTAGCAACGGGCAGCGTTAGTTGCAGTTTTACTAGGTGTTTTGGAAAAACCCAGGAAGGCCACAGTTCTCTGTGTTTTTAATAAGTTAGAGCTGGGCCTTTTTTGTTCCTTTACAATTAGTAAAGGCTTCCAAAAGATTCTTACATTGCTATTAGAACTAAACATTTAAAAAAAAAACAACTAAAAAAACCAAACAAAAAAACCCCAAAAAGACCATCACAGAGACAGTGATGTCAGGTCTCTGGAACACGTGGTGCTGACAATATTGAGAATTAGCTCTCTGCTTGTGTGGGTCTCTGTTTTTCTTTAAGTATGGAAGCAGAAGTGTAATTACTGAGCATCCCTCTGGTTATGCCTGACTGTTGTGACAAGCCAGCATGTGTCTCCAGTCTTTACTCCACTTCTTCCACAGCTCCTTTGTATAGTTTGAGTAAATATGAGGAGTTTTCAGAATTTGGAGGGCTCAGGCTTCAAACCCGCTGCTTATTTTTAGTAATGAGTATAATTTAGCGGGCTAAATTGATGAAATGGCTATATGAGGTTTATGAAGGAAGTGGCATGTACGCTTTCTAGCAGCATAGGACTGACAAAAAAAGTGAAAGTGGCGCTGGGGTTTGGTTTCCTGTGGCTTTCAGCCATAACGACTTTCACCCACGTGGGTTCCCCAGCGCCTGGCTGTGGGGGAAGGGGGAGCCCTGTGCATATCTCCTGTACCTCCTTACCTCAGGAAAAGGCATTGGAAACAAATCATAGTGATGCTTTTTTGTAAATGTTAGTATGGGTTTCGTAGTGAGTGTTGAGGAACCAGTCAACAGGCGTTAGTTATTTAAAATAGGGTCAGGTAATACATCCTTCAGGATTGTGCTTAATTAAGATGGCTGTTAGCCCTATTTAAAGGTGAAATGGTATCTTTCAATCAATGTAGGACTGCATGTGCTTGTACGCCTGATGTCTAAGTTGGGTAACCTACAGTGTCAGTTATTCTCAGCCTGCGTAAGTTTGTATTGTACACAAAAAAAGTATATTCTGTGAGTGCCTGCTCATCCTCAGAACATGGACAAGCATGGATACTTGGGCACTGTGAGCAGGCAAAGTCATACGCCTCTTGCCCCTACCAGTACCTCTTTGTTCTAGTTGTTGTTCCCTGCTGAAGCGTGTTGTTGGTCCTCGGCTCCTCGTGGATGGCCTCGGCAAGATGAAGCACCTCCTTGCTGTCTGCAGTGCTGTGGAGTTGGGGGCTCTCAGCCATCCTGAACAGGAGATTTATTCCAGGGGAGTCTCAAGGATGCTGTTCCCTTCGTGCATTCATCTTTGTCATCTTGGCAGTTTCCCTTGAGGTTTGGTCAAGGTTTGGTGTCAGCTCTGTGGAATCCATTCTCGTTTGAGTGGAGCCGGAGGTGGTTTAGAAAACAACTGAAAACCAAAACAGAAGAGGCCTCATCGTCTCCAGGTTGTATCTGCCTGTCAGAAGTGAACTTTCAGAGGAGGAGGAGCTTCCTGACTCGGAAGCACCTTTTTGGTCATCTGCTCTGGACTTTGGAGGAGATTTACCCAGCACTGTGTGTTCCATCACATCTGCCAAGGAACTGATTCTTCCACAAGAATCCCGGTTGCCTCTGCTAGCCTTTCCACTGGTACCAGCTGTTGCACCATCGGTATACAGGTTGCACGGAAGCTTAATGCTGCTTGTTCTGCAACTTTCTGTCAGCTCTCCCAGTCGTGCTGCTTTTCCTCCTTTGGTGCCAGGGCTCTGGGCTCGCTTGCTGGAGGTGGGGCCCTCTTGCATCGGTAGATGGTTCATCTTGGACGATAGGTCCTTTATTTTTAGGAGCCTTTGTTTTCCTTCTGGTGGCCTCATGTTTCTACGCTGATCTTAACAAGGCATTTGGTGTGGGCCAGAGTTTGGCTTCAAGTCCTGCTAGAGGCTTTGTCCCAGCATCTTTTACTCTTCTTACCTGTACCTCCCATGTCCATCCAGCCACAGGTTGCAAGAACTCCTTGTAGCATCAAGGATGCTCAGAATCAGAGTGCTTTGATTGGGCACGGCTGTTCCTCCTGCCTGTGGTGAATGAACGACACACGATGCTCCAAAGACCTTATGGGTAAGATTGCTCAGCTTTGGCTGCTCAGTATCTTTGATGTGTGGATTACTGCTCCCTTTTGGGTATCCCGCATCATCTGCAGGCAAGTAAAATGACTCTTCCCATAGACTAGGCGATGGTGGACCTGCTTGAAGATCTGCAGCTAGGCTTGTGTTTCATTGAATCCTTCCAGCCATTGAGCAAATAGATGTATTGGGTTTTCTGGGCAATTCTTCTGGCATTGTGCTCCATCTCTTTGACTCCATAACTAACCTGATGCTTAAGCAGTTTAGAGGGGATTGAAAAAGCAAACAAAACCAGAGACCTTGAAAGGCCAGATCTTGCTGGTTTAAAAACCAAAACAAACTCGAAACAGTCTCTAACTGGACTGGCAACTGTTGGACTACTTTGGCCTGCTGTAATTTCCATCTGAATACCTGAATTTGGCATTTCTGGCCTTGTAGTACCTTGTCCCTGTAGTCTAGAGAGATTTAAGCACTCTGGCTAAAGTTACACCACGTCTAGGGTCTTGCTGTGGTATATTCCAGGTTCCTACTCCAAAGCTGTAGTTACAGCTAAGCAGTCACTGTCCTCGCTTCAGGTTTTGGCTTCCACAGAAGCTGCGGTTCACTGTGCAAGATCTCTTCTCTGTGGAGAATGAGCTTTTCTGCTTAATATCCAAGAAGGTTTCAAATGCACGAAAAGACTAGAGAAATCCTTTGGTCTTCAAGAATGTGTAAATGGGATTCTGAGTAGTCCATCTGCACATCACACCTACACCAGAGAGTGTCAGTCTACTTTGTGCCTCGCTGTTCATCCCCACAGGCTGGAGGATGCCTGTGTGGGATTAAAGCAAATCTGTTACTGCCTAGACCTTGCTTTCCAGGCAGCATCTTCCCAGCTATGCCAAAGAGGTACAACTCGCTTCTGTCTTTGCTTTCTGTGTTCCCTTCAGTGGCAGAATTTTGATCTGTTTCTAGGGATTCTCCTTGTGCAATCTTACTCTGGCTGTTCTCTGAGTGACAGAAATAGTTTTTCCTTACGTTAAATGTTAATGTTTAAACTATGTCTGCACAGGACAAAGCTATTCGGACATCCCAGGGCGCTGTTTAGCATCTCTGGCTGTAATACCGCAGTAAGAGAAGTGCTGTCAGGGAATGCAGTGCACCTGCCTGGGACGGGGGCTGTGCCACGGTATCACGTGCACCGTGCTGAGAGCCTGGGCAGCTGGAAGGCAGGCTGCATGCTCTGGGTATGTTTTGATCAGAAGTGACGGCTTTGCTTGCTTCAAGAGGTCTCCCCAGCGGTGAACGCGAGCTCTGTGCCTGCTGTCTGCATGAGGACTTTGCTGTGGAGGAATTTGTGGCGCTGGCTGGAGTCATCCCCTATGGAAAAGTGCCTACGGACACTACAGCCCTGAGCAGCAGTTTCCATTGTTTGTGTGCCTGTCATTATCTGTGTTGTGCTGTGTCTTGCTGACGGGATGTACGTGCACTCCAAATGGCTTAATATGATTTTGAAAAATAAGATAGTTAATACTTCTCTTGTGATGGAGGTTTAAAGAACATTAATATTCGCCACTGCATCACCACAGGTGCAGTTAGTTCTAATATTAGTAATAATAGAAGCAGTGCTAGCAACAGGACCATATCTACAAAACAACTTAGGTACCTAAAAATCTAGAGCAAAGTTCTGTAGGCATCGAAATAGCTCATGAATCAGTACTTTTGTCTTGAACTGTGTTCTCTTTGTAGGCGATGATATCCCAAGTGCATGATGTAGAGATACATGGCCAGTATTTTTTAATAAAAGCTCAGTGAAATTAGTATAAATATAAATTTTAATGTGCTGAAGCTCGGTTGGCACGTCTTGCTGCTTGCTTCCATTTTCCTAATGGATGAAGCTATTGACGTGTTCAATCCCATCTGTGTATTGCCTGTGCGCTTTCACTACAAGGCACGCTGAACAACCTGTGGTAGTGCACCCCCGAGAGCATCTCGTGTTTAGGAGATGGTACGTGGGAGTCAAACAACAGTAGTGTGAATCTTTTTATTAACTTGGTAGCTCTGGGTTAATTTTGGACTTGGGCTTAAAAATGTCTTTGATTAAATCGCTGAGATAGCCCCTGACACTGGCAGCTTGCTCGTCGGTGTGTACTGCACCGCTAGTCAGGCCATAGTCCTTCTATGGTACCATTTGGATGCTCCAGTAACGATGTAAGTGAAGTATTAATACAGTTGATTTGCTTCTTCCTTACAACTGTGATTACCTCTGATTCTGTATATCTTACTTGTCATGCCTGTAGTAATTCGGGAGTAGCATCTGAACAAGGTGGTCAGCTTTTCAGCTCTGAAGCGGAATGTCTCAGACTTGAAATTGAGCACAGACTGAATCCCTGACCCGCGTGGAAGCAGCCTAATCTATTTTCAGTTTTACTCTAATAACAGAGGTTATTAGTGGCTTGATCTAACTGCTAATGATTGTGTGTGTTTGTCCCCTTTATAATATCTAAAGGACAATCATCATCTTTGTCTCGATTATGTGCTACGGTATTATAGAGAAGTACCATTCTGTAACTAGCTGACATTTTTATGTTGCTCAGAGGCTAATCCCTTGACACTAATGCAGCTAGTTTAAAAATACCACTTCTTTTTGATGTGCCGGTGTGGAAACTGGTTTCCCACAGTCATTTTCTTTGGCCCTAAACTGTTCTGTGGCCAGCTGAGACTTATGTGGCTTTCGCTGCTCCTGAAGCTACAGAGTATTTTGGAAGAGAAAGGAGTCATCAAATCGTAGATGCAGATAGTAAATGAAAGGAAGACTGTAAGAGCCAGGCAGAGGATTAATCCTGACAGAACACTTGTGGAGTTGCATATATGCCATTACTAATCTGTTACCCATTTTAAATGCAAATGGGGGGCTGGATCTATGATTTTTGATGTAGCTTTGGTCTTGCAGTGCACCTCAAAATGGGTATGCTTCACGGAGTGCACAGCAGGAAAGAAGGATGTTGGAATAGTTGCTTTTTACAGCTGTGACTGTCAGGATGGTTTCCCCTTGCCAAGCCAGAGCTGGTTTACACCTCTGACTCTGGAACTCTTTTTTTTTTCTTTTTTTTTTTTTTTTTCCCCACAGCAGATTTCCTTCCAGCTGTTAGAGATTGGCCTCTCTAAAAACTACCTCTGCTAAATGCTTATTCTGTCTGAGTACCTGCTACAACAGGCTCTTCCCAGTCACTTTTAATGGGAACTTACTCTGCTGTGGCTCTGGGTTGTGTTCCTGAGTTTTCACCTCCCTTTTAGCAACAGATGGCTTGGAGTAACTTGTACTGCTCCAGATTGTAAGACCAGAAGAGAGAGAGAGCTGCTCCTGGCCGTGCTGACTGTAGCCCATCGCCATTTCCCAGACTAACCATGCTGGCAAACATGCTGTATTCACTCCTACTGTGTCTGTCCCTTGAGAGCTAAGACCTTGCATCCCTGCTAGTGGAAGGGATCACATAAGTGTTCCCTTGTCCGTTTTACATTACGTGAGCCAGGTTGCATCGTGCCTGTTCAGTGAGGTGTTAATGCTAACCTGGCTGGCTCTGCCTGCAGTTAATTAGGGAGCAGTTTAATAATCCTTTTTGCTTGGGAGAGCTGTGGGTATGGTAACTGCTGTTCTTGTGTATCTCCTTTCCTGTTCCGCAGCTCTCTGTGCCTGATGGTCTTCTGTATTTGTGCCCAGACCACTGTTTGACTGTAAAACCTTAGCGCTGTGGGTTAGTTCTGGGGGTCTCCATCTCCCCAGGATGCTACAAAGATGCCTGGAGTGCCCTGATTGCTAAAGCTTGTGGGATATTTTTGTTTATTTAATAAAAAGCATGAAGCTTCAGATATTCCTGCTGGAAAGGCACTTTGCTACATACATTGTGACTGCCTCCAGCACTCTGGGTTTCTGCTTTCCCAGTCAAAGTATTTATGTTGTACTCTGTTTATTGGAAGCACTAGTTCATATTTTGTATCTGTTTCTGCCTCACCCCTAGTTTTTGGGGGAGTTTTTGTGTTGTGGTTGTAACTGCTTGATAAATGAACTGAACTGTGTTCATTCTTGGAATACCCAACAGCTTTTTTGATTCAAGATTTAAGTTCCACTTTCTATTTTGTATTTGCAGAATGTAGCTGTGAGTTAAAGCATCTACCTTTAAAGATTTGATCAGTTTATTCCTAATGAATCACACACTTAGGAATTAGTTTAAAGATAACATTCCTAGCGGGCACCAAACATTTGCAGTTACAAGTAATAAAAATAAAATCCAAAGCAGTTATCCCCGTCCTTCTCACTGTAAGGGCTGCTTTTGTTTGCCATTGCTGTCTCTGCTGGAGCTCGCTTAAATCGTTCAGCTTACAGTTGCCTTCTGCCTAACCCTTTGAAATGCAGATAATGTAGTTTCTGAGCTGTCCTGTGCTGCATATTTCTCACATATTAATACATGTTCATTAGCTGCAGTCCTCATTAATAACCTAGATCTTTGTGAAAAACATGGAAATTACTCTCCCGTCTTTTAGCTTTACCTTGTGGCCTGCTATACTCTTTTATACTACTGTTCTCCTTCCCTTCTTTTTTTCCCCATCTTCCCAGACTGGGAAAAGGGCTTTACTGGGTGGTGGCCAGCCCTGGCTAGCCATGCATTTCTGATGGTCTCTTTTGCAAACCCTTTCTCATGGCATTAGGGGTGGGTTAATCTGTTTTTCTTAAGCTTTACGTTACTGGCAGTTTCCCTTGTTTTACAGGTCAGTTTACCCCTTTTTCCCAAGTTCTCGAAAGGAAAAGAACAATGAATTTTCAAACCTTCTGTTAAATAGGTAGGCACAAATTATTTTTTAAAGAGTTTTATACAATCACTTTCTGCCTGCTTTCCTTAGGGGTGCTTCCGTTGCTTCCACTAGGTCCCTCTCTGGCTCCATGGGAATGTCAGGAGCATCTTGTAGGTCGTGTGCCAGTCTGGGTGCCTTTTCTTTCCCGCACCTTTACCTTATTAGAGCTAGGCTGCTCATCCTGCTCGTCGGAAACCTTTCATGTTCTCTCTCTGCCTAGCCAGTTAAGGGGTATGAAGTTAACAGCTAATTTAAAAAAAAAACAAACCTTGCTAAGAAAGTTCAGTCACCTTCCAGTGGAGACCACCCATCTCGTTCCCTCGGGGTCATAAACAGACAGAAAATTACTGTAGATGGCTGATCTTTTTGAAATTCCCTGACTCTTAAATTCTGCCTCAGGTGCTTTGCTTTTCTTGTGGTTTAAACCATCCTTTGATAACCATAAAATGATTTTTTCCTTTAATTTGAGGTTATTGTCCAATTTCCTGAACTGTAAAACTGGATGGCCATAAAAAGCTCACAGATGAACTGGGGGGATGCATTATAAAACAAAGCAAAACACTTTTAGCCACACACACAGTTACTTTCCCTCTTTCATTGCTCGTAGTTATTTTCAGAAACTTATTTTCCATAAGCACAAATGGTAAAATATATGTACCTGAGCGTTGTCATAAAATCTTTGCTGCCCTTAAGTTGCCTCTGAGTGTCTGTGCAGGGGTGACATTCATACTCTTACAATCATTTCTTGGCTTTCTCTACCTGGGTGATTAAACCCCACCTGATTAAAAACCTTCTGATGTTGTACACATCTGATGTATATATCACAGGACTGACAGCTCTTTTGCTGGAAGAGTGTTAAGCTTCATCAGCTTCAGATACTGCATCCTACCAGCTTTTTTGTGTTTGCGTCTCATCTTCAGGTCACGCTTTTGAGGAAATTTCAGTTGAGTAAATTGTTTCTCTTCTACAGCTTGGGTTTTGCTTCCTGTTCTTGGGTGAGATGTTTTTATCGCTTGTCTGTGGCGTGACTTTGCTCTGCAGGAGAAGTGCTGCCTGCCCCCTCCCAACAGCAGCATTCCCCTTATCTTGGGGTCAGGAGCTCTAAAGACAGATGCACTTTGTGCCCTATTTCAGTCTGCTGTGCTCAGATAATGCTTTAGTGAACCTTCAGAGCAAGTGCTGTGTAACACTGCTGAGCTGTAACTGTCTTCATCAGTTTATAAGCATAACAGCATGTATTGAAGGCAAGAAGCTACAGCATCTGTCCGTACAGAGGGCAGGGTGTCGCTATGTAACTGCTCCCATGCAACAAGAAAAAATGGCCAAATTAAAACTGGATCATGTCAAGTATTTGATTTTTTTTGTTCCATCATAAAGATTTTTGTAAGAGGGCTCTTTTTTAATTTAAAGTAGCCTATTTGTTTTATAGTATATCCATTTTATAAGGGTGGTGGCAGGTTGGAGATTCCTTTTCTGGCCAAGTGGGAGACTGGGCTGTCAAACCCGGTCAGGTAAGAGTAACCCAGGACAGGTAAGAGTGATGAGTGTTCTGAATAACCAGGACACCTGGATAGTACAGGAACATAAGAGACACTCAATCATATATGGACTCTCAGTGCAAAATGGGGATTATTAGGAGCTGGGTCATTGTAATCCTGCTAAATCTGGAATAGCTTTTGCAGAGTAACTGGACTAATCCTGCGGTATACTCCTAGCTGTGGAGAATGCACATACATAACCATTCCTCAGCCTTTGAGTCATTTATGGTGTGAATACAGCCCCTCATCCCTCTTCCCCATGAGGTCTTGTTGCACCTCTGTCATGGTTCCTGCTATAGTAATTCCTATAACATGCAACTCAAATCATGGCTTACAACAATTTAAAAATGTATCCGTTACAGTCTCCACCCCTGGTCCCTTTGGACCAGCTCATGGGGTTTAACGCCACAGTGAAATCCTCCTCTTGTCCCTGCTCCGGCTTGCACTTATCCACAGGCTGCAGTCCCTTAGGGTTGTACCTGCTCCAGGTGGAGCCTCAGCTACACGCTGCAGTCTCTCCAGGGAGATAACTGTTGCAGCGTGGACTTAGCCACAGCCGTGGTTCTATCAGGGTGATGCTGCTCCAGCGTGGCCTTCCCCACAGCTGCAGTCCCTTCAGAAGCAAACCTGCTCCAGCACGGGCTTACACACAGCCACAGATGCTTCGAGGTGTACCTTCTCCAGCATGGACTTGTCCTTGGGCCACAGTCCCTTTGCAGGTATCCCTGCTGCGGCACAGACATAACCATGACCACAGACACTTTGCGATGTAGCTGCTCTGGCATGGGCTTACCCATGGCCACAGCCACTTTGGGGTGTGCTGCTCCCAGGTGGACTCACCCCCAAGTTGAGGTCCCTTTGGCTGGAGGTCACGCTGGACTTCCAGCCTGGGCGGCACAGCAGCGATGCCCTGGCCATCTGCCAGCCCAGGCACATCGCTGTTGCTGTTACCAAAACATTCCTGGGCACGGCACAGGAGGATCATCAGCAGCACAGCGAGCAGCAAAATTAAAAAAACCAGCCATTAACGAGCACTAGCCTGTAATACACAGTGAGGCAAGCAAGCCCCATGGCAAGCAGATGATTAATAGCTACACAGCGGTAACAGCTATGGATTTGGACTAGCACATTCCTGTCAAATCTGTTGTTGGCTCAAACCCTTCATGCCCCACGTTGGGCACCAGAGAGGACTGTCGTGGTTTAACCCTGGCTGGTGACTAAGCCCCATGCAGCCGCTCGCTCACTTCCCCCCTGGCGGGATGGCGGAGAGGATCGGAAGAGTCAAAGCGAGAAGACTTGTGGGCTGAGGTAAAGAAATTTCTGTAAGCAAAGCAAAAGCCACACACGCAAGCAAAGCAAACCAGGGAATTCATTCACCACGTCCCATGGGCAGGCAGGTGCGCAGCCATCTCCAGGAGAGCAGGGCTCCATCACCTGTAACAGTGACTTGGGAAGAGAAATGCCATCGCGCCCAACATCCCCCTCCTTCCTCCTGCTTCCCCCAGCTTTATATGCTCAGCATGACATCATGTGGCATGGGGTAGCCCTTTGGCTAGTTCGTGTCAGCTGTTCTGGCTGTGTCCCCTCCCAATTCCCCGTGTGCCTCCAGCCATCTCACTGGCAGGGCCTGAGAAACTGAAAAACCTTTGACTTAGTGAAAACATGACCCAGCGACAACCAAACCCATCAGTGTGCTGTCAACATTGTCTACCAAATCCAAAACACAGCAATGCACCAGCTACCAGAGAAAAATTAACTCCATCCCAGCTGAAACCAGGACAATGTCACAGGCATCCTCTCCCAAGTGTAGCCTCAATCCTTCTTCAGTGCTCCAGTAATTGGGGTGGGGGCTTCAAGAGAACCCTGTAACCTCCAGCAAGTGGAGACTGCCCACCGGTTCTGCACCACCATCTGGAGGAGATGGATGGCTGCTGGGGGTGGTTATTTAGTTTTTAATCTCTATTTCTCTACTAAATATAAACCAGGTCATGATTTTGAATTCCTCTACCTACCTGTTCATCATCAGCATCATCATCTGACTGCTGTTCTGAGTTTTGGGAACTGCCGTACTCGTACTCAATGGGCTTTGGATGGTTGGATGGGTAGCCATGGTCATCAAAAAAACCTTCGGAAGGTGAACTCATAAAAAGCATGTTCAGGGTGTTTTCCATTTTTGTAGCACCCGTTCAGTACATCATTTCTGTTCCTATCCTTATCATCATCACTCCACAATTTATCGGGATCAACCAGATCAAAGTTGTGCAGAGCTCTTGTAAATCTTCCTGTGTTTGAGACTTGATCTTGTTCGTGAGACTTGATCTTGTTCGTCAGACTTGATTGAAATTGGCCAACAAATGCGGGAGAGATAGGGAGGTAGATGCCTAACGTGAGCTTAAGAATATGGATAAAAATCATGTAACAATGTTTTCCAGTTAAGTAGGAAAATTGCTGTGTCTTTTTGCTTTTCATCTTAATGGGAAGTGAGCGGTGTCGTCATTTTATTTTTGTTTTCCTCGTTATTTTTAGAAAGTGTGGGTACACTCTTGAGAAGCTACTGGCAGTAAAGGCGTTTTCAGTGAATCAGTCTCTTATGTAGGGAAAAAAAAATATCCACCCAGAAAGCAGCATTGCATGTAGCTATAAATGGGAGCTGATGTCTCTTATCCCCCAGTCTGCAGGCAGACCTTACAAGCTGTCTTTAATTAAACACCTGTGTTATTGTTATAGAATCATATTCTGGTTTTGCATTATTTTTTGTGTTACAGTGGGCCCTGTCATGTTGCAGAACAAGGAGAAGTTGTAGGTCTGAGCAGCTGGGAGAGGTAGATGCTACATGGAGGTGGATTTCCAGGGCACAAAGCAGACGTGTGATCTGCAGAGGAAGGAAGAGAGTCTCTTTTAAATGAAGACGGGAGTTTTTAAGATGAGGAAAGTGTTTTTTACTAAAAGCATCACTGCTTCAGCTTATTTCACAACCTGTGTGTCATCAGTTGTTCAAACTGATGTTTATTTTCTTATATTAGCATAGAATTAGATAGTAAAATTTACTGAGGGCGAAGCCAGGGCAGCCTCAGCACTGATCACCCTTGCACACCGGAGCATCTCCCATGTTTTTTCTTTGATATGATGTATATATCCCTGTTGTTTTGCTGAGTGATTCTCAGGAAATCTTGGCAAGATTGGGGCGCTGGTAAAGGAAGGCTGCCACCTTCAACGGTCGCTTCTGTTTGCTTTTGGGGATTGAATTGTCATTCCCTCGCTCCTTTTGCAGCAGCTTTTGCTCAGAGGCTGGAACAAGGCATAGGGCTGAAATATGTGTGCTGCATGCTGGCTTGTTTGCAGCTCCTCCTGGTCGGCTGGACGAGATGTGTGCTTAACATGTCTTTTGAAAGGTAGAGGAGCTCTTGTGGCAAAAGTCAGATCCCTTCCATAAAGAGTTAAGCACGTACAGCATGAACAAAACGGGCTAGAACATAACTGCTGTGTAACTGCTATGTAAGGCATCATGCACGGCACTAGGGAGCGGTGGGACCCTCCACGCAGGCATTTCACCCTTCCCCTGGTGACTCTGTTGGTCTTCCTTTTCTTGGCAGTTTTGCATTTTATTTCTACTGTATTATCCTCTTCTGAGATGAATTGTGTTTTCTACTTCTTCATGCCAAAAAAAAGCTGTGTCGCTTAATTCTTACACCTCCGAGGGTGATATTTATAAAAGTTGTAAGGAGGATGTAATAATTTTGATGTAAATTCAAATTTGCTAATTGCTCACGTGCATAGACAAGTGCATTTGCTTCTAAGGCAAAGAAGTTCTTAGGGTTTTCTGGCAGGAATCCTTCCCAACTGTCTGTAGTCTGAACTGGAGGGACTAGGCACTGGGAGGTTTAATAACTTATTATTGTTGTCTTATTTTTATAAGGTGTTACGGAAGAGGAGGGGGCTGCAGAACTGCAGAAAACGAAGACTGTACTACCTGCAAACAGACTGACGGTGGATATTGTGGAACTGGAAGCCCTCAGAAAGTCAGTGGAGGACTTCTTCTGCTTTTGCTATGGTGGGTCCTTTAAAGTCTTCTAAAGAGCTGTTCTGCATTTTTAAATATTTATTGCAGTTGGGAAGAAAGTACTGCACAATCTTAGCTTTCTAACTCTACTGCTGTTAAGGTGTTAAGTTTAACTTCTAGTAGCCAATTCTAAACCATACTTGTATATTGGATAGTTTTCTTCTTGGTGTGTTTTGTGGGATGTGAGCCCCTGCACCTTGCATATTCGCTCCAGTTCTCTCCAGAATAATGAGTTTTACAGGGACTTGTCCTTTTCTTGAGCATTCTTGACCTCGAAACAACCATGGTGGAATTTTTTTTTTCTTTCTCCAGGTAAAGCTTTAGGGAAGTCAACAGTGGTGCCTGTGCCATATGAGAAGATCCAGAGGGACCAGTCTGCCGTCGTGGTGCAGGGTCTGCCTGAAGGGCTGGCATTTAAACACCCAGCGAACTACGATGCTTCGACCCTGAAATGGATTTTGGAAAACAAGTCTGGGATCTCCTTTATCATCAAAAGGTTATTTGGTCTTTCTTCTGCTGCTCTGTCTGTCCACTTTGGCTTTCTACTTAAATGAAGTCAGGTTAATTTTAATTAAATACATTGCAGCCTGTTTCTCTTAAACAGGAGTGGTCTCTCTTTAATGTTACGCTACCAAGTAAGTAACGATGCCTTTGCTAAAGCTGTGGGTTTTTCTTTCCGTATTTCCACACAGGCCTTTCCTAGAGCCAAAGAAACACCTAGGTAAGTTACTACTTACTCAGACTAAACAGAAACAGATCAAAAAAATTAATTTAGTCAGCAATATAGGTACAAGATTTGGTCACGTGGATAAAGTGGCAAACTGTGCAGAAATTCCTAGACTGTGAGGTGCCTTACTTAAGGAGCTATAACCTTATCCTTTATTGCGCTCTGCCAGGAGCAACTAATTAGAGATAAAGCTTGTTCTATCATATTCTTCCTCCTTTTACTGAATTTAAATGTAATGTGAATTGGATAGTATCACAGGGAAAGAAGTGAACTGATGGAGGGCTGCATCGCCTTTTTAGAAGATGCTAAGACTTTCCAGTGCTCCGTGTTCCAATGCGTAGCTGATTACGGCACTTATATCTCATTTTTTAAATTAATTTGATCTTCTAAAGTGGCTGGGTGTTGTAGTTCCTATGAAGGCCTCTATATTTTAAAAGATCTGAGCTAAAGTGAGATTTTTTAAAACTGCGAAGATTCCCTTCTAGCTGAGAAGAAATCCCTCCTGTTCCTCTCATGGGATCACGTTGCTTTACTTGCAGAATTCATATATGTGAGGATTTGTTTTACGGAGAGGATGAAGCAATCTGTATAGGAATATAGTGAAAAAAAGAAATTTCACTTTCTCAGGTGAAAGAGCCAGTAGTTGATGCTGGGTTAGTGAAATCAGAAATGTGCTGCCCGTGCCCAGCGAGAGATCTGGAGAGTGGGAAATTATAGAGGTTGTGGTAATAATATATTTCTGTTGAAAATGCAAGGCAGGTTTTCAGGGTGGTAAATGACATTCTAAAAACATAACCTATTTGTGTCTGGCTGTAATTAGGGCTAAGCTGAGTCTCTATCAAATGGTCCATTTTCTTCTAGCAGAGTTGAGGTGAAAGATTTGTTTGCCTTCGTTTCCCAAGATTTTCATTTAGCCTTATGAAAGGGAGCACTGAAAAGCATGGTGAAATGCACATTTGAAGTAATTGTATATTGGTGTTGCTTTATATATTAATAAAACAATTTAATGAGATCTCGCCCTCGTTAACTGAATACAGAAAATAGGCACATATGCTTGTAAAATGGGATCAGCTTTTTTGTTCGTGAAATAAATGTTACATTTTCAATTTGTATTTAAGAGAAATAGAGTGCAGGAAATTCAAAGATTGTCTTTTAACTTTCAGGAGCTCATATGACAGAACCTTCACATTCAGTTATACCTCCAGGTGGAAGGTGAATTTAAAATAATGTAGTTTTTTTGTATCAACTATGTATTACTATATAGTTTATCTTTCTCTTAATGTGCTTTTGCTGTCCCGCTGACCTTTGGATAACTTTTGCTTGCCTGGGATTATAAAAAGCATGAAGCTGAATTTTTGTCTTTCTTTTGACCGTTATTTGTGGGGAAACTTGAGAATTAAACAGATGGCAAAGTTTCCCCTTGGTTTAATTAGCCCAATGAGTGTTCTTAATTCACAGTCTATCTGTCAGGGGTGAGTTTGTCATGTTTTATGGTCCAGCAGCTATGGGGAACAGATTTAATGTTGCTTCCTTCCCCCTCCTCAATTAAAAAAAGCGAAATAACTTTTTTTGTTAGTAAATGAAGGGATTATGTCTGGAATAAATAAAAAATCAGTTTACATGAAAACAGGGATCAGTTTTCTGTGCTTCTGAGTTTGCTTCTCATTAAATGGTAAACGTGCTTTGAATATTGTGTACATACCAAAAATGTAGGGATGGGAGATTCCTGGCAATCTCCTTGAGATAAATCAGATAAGCCAAGATGCAGAGTTTTTATTTTTGTGTTCCTAGTGGGGAAAAAAAACACTGGGGGAAAAAATAGTGGGAGATTGATTTTGCTTGACAAACCTGTAAAGCTTGAGGAACTTTCCAGAAATGTGTTGTTTATTTTTTTATAGTGACAATGTGCTTGATTTGTTTATTCTTGTAGTTGTCCTCCTATCCAAGTGAAAACGGAACCCAGCGAGGACTCTGGTAGGTTCAAAATTTTGCAAAGAAATGGTCAGTTTCTCTTCCAAAGGCTGAATTTAGGCAAAGATGGGAAGCTCCAAGAAAAAAAGCAGCAGAGAGCCATCCTTCGTGAGAAGGAAAAACTTTTCTCTCCTTAAAATTGTCCTCTTTGCAGCTGGAGTTTTTATTAAGTATTGAACCTTAGCCAAATGTTTCCATTTCTAGGAGGAGGAGATTTGTAAAATTTGGTAGCCTAAAATAAGGTATTTTTGTAAGTAAAGTGGAGAAGAAGAAAAACCCTCTTGTTCTTTGTTTTGTTCTGATTCAAGATTGGTTTGTGATGGGGAGAGGAAAACTCGGTTTATTTGTTAATGCTACTAAAATATCGAAAGCGACCTTTCGATAGGTATAAGAAAGACCTAAAATATCGTCTGTTTTCTAGCTAAAATGGAAATAAATAAATAACTAATAGCACAATGTGTTATTTATCAGTTTAAAAAAAAAATGCCCAAGGATACTGAGTTTGTAGGGAAACATTTGAGCCTGAATCCTTTCTGACAGTGACCAAACTGAAATGCAAGAAACCAGCAGGTCCCTTTGTTACTGCTGTTTTAGTTCAACATTTGTTTAGTGTCTCAGCACCTCAAAATATTTTTTTTTTTAGTAGACACCAGCTAGGATCTTGGTAGCTGTTTTGTTTGGATTTTTTTTAAGAATCTGGTTATTATTGGTTTCCGTAGTTGATTCCTTTGTTGCTTCTACAGGAATTTCTTTAGAAATGGCAACAGTAACAGTGAAGGAAGAATCAGATGATCCTGACTACTATCAATATAATATTCCAGGTAATGATACTATCTCATTAATATAATATATCTCATAATCAACTCATGAAAGGGTTGATTGCTTAAGTGTTGCTGTTTTTAAGTGTGCTTCTGTTTTTACTTATTATTGGTCATTAAATGTGCCAGTGCTTAGCTCTGTGGGGATACAACATTTCCGCACTGGCTATCATTTCGGTTGTTCTGAACAATGCCAAAAGAGCTAAAGTACAACTTCAGCATTCCCATGTGTGTGTGTTTGGGCTCAGGGAGAAGTTCCAGGAGGCTTTGGAACTGCTTGGGTTTTTTCTGATGGTCCAGTATGCAGACTCCGACTCCAGTGACCTCTTTAAACAGGAAACAAACCCCAACAGCAATACTGCCCACAGCACCGCTCCAACCGCTTCTTTAAAGTTGCAGTAAATTTTATGGTCTATCAATCACTTCCCTTGTATGGAATGACCAGTATGTGTCAAAATTGTCTTGAAATCTTGAAAGGTTTATTTCTATAGACAAAGTGTAACGTGAGGTCCGTATGACTTGGGTTGTGTGCATGTTTGAAGGCATCTCTACGTATCCAGATAATACTGTGGAAAGCAAGAAATGGTTATGTCTGTAGATTGAAATGAACGGTAATTAAGAAGTCATGAGTATGAATGGGAATATACAATAACTAGAACCCTAAATTGATTATTTCAGCCTGTTTGCATTTGTTGTTAGGTTAGTTGAGCAATGCAAAAGAGCTCGGGCAAGCTGCCGTGCACCTTTGAAGGATAGCTGCATGGTCAACAACGAAGTGTGAAACAGCCCATCCTTTATCCCTTCATTTTGTAATATTATATATTACTGAGATGATGTTTTTTGTGCTTAGACACAAAGATTCTTGCGATTATTTTCTTATGTGCTCTACTAACTAACTACAGGATTGTGGACTCGGTAGTCTCAAGTAGTGTGCGAGTGCTGTTCAGAGAGATCTTAACTGCACAGCCCTGCAAAACGTCACTGGTCGAGTTCAGGATTGGAAAGGTGAATTCTCCAGTGTTAGGATAATGGTTTGTTCCTATTTGTACATTGCCTGGCCTCAGGGGATGGGGGGGTTTACAGGCATGATCTAAGGTAGTGAAAATAGATGCTTTTTTTGAGACAACCTAATCATTGTTTCTTCTAAAGCTCAAGTCCTGTCATCTTTTTTGCTTTCCAGCCCTTTGTGGCTTTCCATTTCATGCATAAAGGCAATGTCAGAAGTTGGCCAGTCCAATGCTGTTTGAAGCGAGTCTGTACTGAAATCGCTTCCTTACAGAATAGTCACCTGTTGTAGCGCAGCACGTCCGAGCTAAAAAATCTCATTTATGCAGTATGCTTCCACGGCGCAGCCTAAGCAATATGGATTTGGGGGGGTGGCATTTCTATTGTCTTTTACAGAACTTTCCATTTAAACCTTCTGATTTGTGGAGAGGAATAGGTATTGGTATTTATCTTTCCGATGAAATGATGCTTGATTAATAACTCCCCCTTTCCCCTCTCCCAGCGTAGCCCTCCAGACTTGCATTGAACAGGAGACCAGAGTGTGTATATGGTTAAAAGCACCGGCATGTGCGAGCTGAAGATGTCACCCCGCAGGAAAGCAGCGTCCCCTGCATTTCTCCGTCCCCTGCATTTCTCCTTCTCCGTCCCCTGCATTTCTTTGTCCCCTGCATTTCTCCAAGTTCCTGCTGCTCAGATTCCAGCCCAGGGTGGCTGGAGGTGCGGAGCGCTATAAATTCCAGAGGCGTACAGGGGTCTGTGTGTGCGTGGTGGTGCA
This sequence comes from Falco cherrug, assembly GCF_023634085.1. NCBI lineage: Eukaryota > Metazoa > Chordata > Aves > Falconiformes > Falconidae > Falco > Falco cherrug. The sequence continues at coordinate 104,334,697 of NC_073697.1, read as the reverse complement.
GAGCCGCGAGCCTTAGACAAGCGCAGTTGTCCCGAGGTGTATCCCTGAGGAATGATGCAGGTCTGCCCAGCGCTGCCTTTGTGGAGACATACTGCAAAAGAAAAGAAAGAAAGAAAAAAAAAGAAAATGGCTAGGGTCACCCTTCTTACTAAAAATACCCCACAGCAAAAGCCAGGCTTATCGATTTAGGAGAAAAAAGCAACTTAACTGTTAGAGAACAGCAATCTGCTTCGGGCTTCTTGGAGAAAATGATTTACTGATGAAATTTCACGGTTATTGTTTTTTCCCTGAGAGTTTGCTTCTTCTCACCAATCTGTGATGCTAACCATAGCGCTGTCTGCCTCGGTGGCGCACAAAACTCCCCCGTTAATCAAACACGGGGAAAATTACACCTGTAGGTGGACATTCTTTTAATCTCTTATTATCTTGGAGCAGGCTGCACCGTTTGGGTGTCTCCACGAGTTAATGCTGAATTACTAAATTTAGAAATGTTTTAGCAGTACACAAGAAGAAGACTGAGAAATAGGGACTTTAGCCATCCAAAACTGCATATGGGTGTTCAACAGAGCATTAGGGGTGCTTTTCCATCGGTAGGCACTGGTGGCAGTGGGTGGGTTTTTTCCAGTGTCCTGGACAGATGGGAATGTCACTCCAGTGTTAAATGCTTTGAGTGACACCAAAGACAACCTGTTGTGGAAGAAAGGTCTGGATTTTGACTGTTGCTTAAATGAGGAAAAGGACTGAGCAGAGATCTGCAGGACTAAACAGCACATACTGGAGCATCCCGGCTGTTACAGTTAATAGTCCTGCATATACCTTATCTAGAAGTACCAACTTACTATGGCTCTTATGAAAAGAAATGTTAGTTAAAATGCTGTTTCTGAGTTCAGTGGTTGAATTGTGGTTTGTACTCTTAGATTAAGCCTATTACTACGCTGTAGGAATAGATGTGTTTCCATGGCTGTTGCAGAGGGACCGGCGTTCTGTTCTGCCAGACCAGCCGGGAACGTGCGAGCCTAAAGCCAAGCAGCAGGGCATGTGCTCTGTACTGCCTTAATTTGCATTAATGCAAATGCCTCGTTGTGCCTGCAGACCCTCCCAGCTTCTGTACGGGCTTCCCTGCAGGCGGGGGGCTGCTGAGCTGGTGTGTTGGACATCAGTAGACCCGCATCCCAGCTTCAGACTGGAAGGCTGCCTGCAAGACTGCAAGGCTACCTTGAAGGCTTTTGATGGAAAAAATGAGGTCAAAATATCAGTGCCAGAATGAGAGCAGCTCTGAATCAATTAGCATGATAGAATTAGGAGCTATACTTTTCTTTCCCCGCCCCCCCCCCCCCCCCCCCAATTTACAAAGAAGCAAGAATACATTAAGAGAATTTCTTGGGGATCTGTGCCACCTTCAATCCCCTTCATCAGCACGGAGTAAAGCAAGGCTTTTTGGAGACAGCCCATGCAGAACGGAGCAATTTGCTGACTAAGGACCGACCCTTTCCTCAGAGGCGTGTTTTCCTGTGAATTTACCACTGACGCCTTGAAGTTAAACCCAAGAGAAGTGGAAGAGGAAGGAAAAGGCTGTAAAGAGCGCATCCTGCGAGCTGGCTGAGTCAGCTTCTAGACTGCTGTCCCTTGAATGGACTGGTTTAGCTTATAAACCACTTACAAGTGTATAAAAACTGCCTGACATCTTTTCCCGTTAAAACACCATGTGGTTGACCAGTGCTGTCAGTTTTTGAATTTCTGGAAAGATTAGTGAGGCAGTTAAAATACAGAACGTTCATCCAAAACCAAATGAAACTGAAAGTATCTTCTGCGGGAAGATACTGACGTTCAAGCCCAGAACGGGAATGTAAACCGTGCTTTTATTCTCACTCTGGAACGGTGAAAGTCATGAATGCCTTTGGTGTGTCTTAACAACAAAATATTCCTCCTTTGGAGATGATACTAGAAATAACATCCATTTTAATGGGGCTGAAGCTGTAAAGCTGGGCTGGCAGTGCTCTAACCCCACAGTGTGAGTCGCACCGTCTTAAACCAAGACATTCCAGAGAATATATGGAGAAAACAAGTAAGCACTATGTCATGTTTCCTAAAAGCGTTCTGCTGCTACCCTGGGAATTACATTTTGCTCACATCGCTGCCATCTGTGTCGCCAGAAAAGTGAGCATCGCTGACGGTGCTAATCCGTAAGATGATAAATCCATTCCTTCTGCCAAGTGCCACGGGTTTGGCACTGCAGTGTTCGGGTGTAATCCACTGGGAACAGGCTGAGGGATCTGAACAAGGCATAAGTGAAGGGTTTGTTGGTGGGTGAGCAGCAGGAGTAGCTGCGGCTGCCGAGGGAGTGACGTGATTCTTGTTTTTACAGGCATTGTTAAAATGTGAAAAATGACATCTTTGTAAGAGGCATTTCGGCAGTGTACACTTTATGGCAATAGACATCTTTTTACAAAGGTCTTGTTTCAGTGCAGGTGCCAGCCCAGCACATGGTGTAGGTGCGATACGTAACAAGGTGTTTGCTCATGCAAGACCCAGTTTTCGTCTGTTAGAGAATTCCTGGGTGTCTGTGTTGGGTGGCAGAGCCGGCCGTCAGCTGGCAAGCCTGCTTGGTGCTTGTTCTGGTGCAGGGTGATGCTGCTTAGCTCTGCCTGGACGTCTTGAGTTTGGACCCCAAGATTTAGCTGTACTGCAAGATTCTAATGTGTCCTGTGGTTTTAGTAATTAAATCTCCCACCTTTGTGTCCATCCTCCCTCCTGCATCCTACCTGCTGCTGTGGAGTTAAGTTTTTGTCTCTGGCGTTCTCTTGCTTTTTTTTTTTTTTTTCCTGATTTCCTCATACTTTTATTCTTAGATGGAACTTCTTCTGGTCTGGTTACCGCCATACCTTTTTGCTTTTCTTGGTTATGTGATATGTGTGTGTCTGACCATTAAGTGCATGAGTGCAGTCAGGTGGAAATGTATCTGCTTTTGTTAATATCTCCTGGTGGTAGAACTTTCCGAATTCTTTTAAATTTAATTTTCTAGCCTTTACTAAATTAAGCTAGTGGGATATATTGTTTTACACTTTCTAATTTCTGAAACAATTTTTTCATGTTGTTTTTTCCCTCTGTCAGAGCTTCATAATAAAAAAAAAAAAAGCTTCATAAAACAGTCTGTGTGGGTCACTTAAAAAATCTGATGGATTTACTGCATGTACTGTAGTTTTCATTGTATTAAAGCTGAAAGTACTGAATACTCTGTGCTTAATCCCAAGGGCTGTAAGCCTAGTGAGTGTCTCTTTTTAACTAGAGAAATCTTTCTTCAAGTTTGAATGTGTCGGACTCTGTTTTTCCTTTTTTATTTGTGTCACAGCATGTAAATAATGCAGTATCGAGACTACCGCAGAATATGTAGGAAAAACAATCCTGTCAGGATTTCTGAATTAAAGGAATAAACACAAAAATGTGTGCTTATAATAGGATATTTGCTTATAATGGCATGCATGCTTCTGCGTGTCAGTGCATTATGAATTATAATAATTGCATGTTCAGAGGAGTCCTTAGGAAATGACATACCCGTCTGGCTGCATGCACTCAATATGCTTATTGAAATAAAAACAAGTTTAGTCCATGGAGATGTTTTCCAGCGTGCCCAGGGAGGCTGCGTTCTATTCCCACTCACCCATCATGGGTGCAAATCCTGCTTTTTGGATGAGCATTTCTCCTCGGTGTCCTAGAGCACTGCCAGTGTCCCTGGCTTCTGCCATCCTCCTCCTCCTCCTGCTTTTTCCCGTCTTGGGATCTGCCCATCCTGCTCTGGAGCTGTATTTTAAAACCAAATCAGGGAGCTCCTCTGAGCTGAACAGACAATTAGGAAAAAAAAAAAACCAAACCCCCCCCTCCCTGCCCCAGCAAAGAAAAAGTGACAGCAGATTGAAGCAGCACTTACTGAAAGAGATGCATGTAAAACAAAGAACCTTGCATAGGCTCCTCACTTGAAATCCTGTTAATTTAAAATCCCTTTGAGAATCTGAGCAATCAGATTAGGCAGGACGATCTCAAGTCAGCATTATTGTAACGACCTAATAATCATGTTTTCTAAATACTCATTTTTCTTGAGTAACTCATAATATTTGATGCTGCGTACGTACATTCAGTTGACTGAAATACTTCCAGCGTCTGATTGTGGCAAATTATTTCTTATGCAAATTACTGTGCATATGAAACACAGCTTAAATTTTTTCACTTGCCCTATTAGTTAACAACAGCTTTTCTGTTGTGAAGCAATTAATAAGCTTTGCTGATACTCTTACAAACCTACCTCTGAACAGCCAGACTTGCTGGGGAGCTCGGTGATCTTCCGCAGATCCCTTTTGCGAATGAACACAGAAAAGATTTGATTTATACGGCACAATTAGTAATTAGTCCAAAGCCTTCAGCTGCAGTTAATCGTAGCAGGACGTTCCTATATGCCATATATAGGCTACCTTTATATACCTATATATATATGAGGAGTGTGTGTGTGTGTATATATATGTGTGTATATATGTGTGTGTGTGTATATATATATATATATATATGTAAGTATATAAAGGTATATATACCTTTGTATACCTATACTGTTTCGGTGGTATAGAATGGTCCGTGGCTCAGTGTGAAGCCCTTGTAAGCAGTTCCCTCTTTCAGTGTAACTGCAGGAGCACCGGTGCATTAAGCAGGAGGATTTTAGGGGTGTTAATTTAATCTTTTTAAGTGTCATTTGCGTGCTGCTTTCTGCAGCAGCCTTGTGAAAGCGGTCCGTGTATCGCCTTCGAAGGGGCGGCTGTGGTGAGAAGCAAACAGCCTTGGAGTGTGGTGAATTATTTTAATCTCTGAATTTGCCTAACGTTGGTAGAAATGGTAAAGTCAGAAAGGGACCCCCTAGGAATACAAATTTTTAGCAAACGGGGAAAAGATTTAGCTGATTAAGAATTCAGTGGAAAAGGGCAGAACCATCGACATTTCGTGTTTTAAAATTAGTTTATTAACACCAAAAGAGCTGAAAACCTGCTGTTCCGCGTGAGTCTCTGGCTGTTCAGCATCCCATGGAATGCACACCCTGCCCCCAGCCCCTCAACATTTTTACCCTGTTGAACTGGATAAGGAAGGGTTTATAAATTTTTCCTATTTTGCACCATCTTCCCTGAGCTCAGTATTCTAGATAGTACGTGATAACTGAAATGAAGAGTGATTTGGCAAATTTCTCTGTGCACCTGAAAAATGCGTTTGCTGTGAGATTTCTCTCACAAAAAAAATAAATGCCTTTGTTCCCCAGCAGGCCCTTCCGAAACGTCGGAGATGGATGAAAAAATCGCCCTCGCAAAAAGTTACACGGGTAGGTCTTTCCACTGTATTTTTCTGACATCTGCTTGGGGAATTGCATGTGTTAACTTTCCAGGGGTCCACTTCCTTCACTTGAAGTAAGAGTTAAGGTACTGGAATTGCAATTTCAAATTTAAACTGTGAATTAAATTCAAATTAAATTTCAAGAAGCGAAAATTTCCATTGCCTTCATTTTCAGGTGTCCAAGGAGAGAGACACCTAGGAGGGAATCGCCTTCCTTTCTTTTCTAGAGTCAAAAAGGAGCATCAGGTTGATCACACTAAAGTAATTTGTGGGAATTTATGTTTCTCAAGAAATTCGGTCCAATTAATGGTTAGTTATGAAGTTTCATAAATCTCTGCTAATTCAGCTGTGCATGAGGGGAGCAGGCGCATGTGGAAAAAAATATGTGGGACGTCTGTGCTCGGTGGAAGGAGTTCCTTACTGGGTTGGAACAATAGCGGGAAGGAATTTATCCCAGAATTGTAGGAGGTTTTTTTCAGCTTCTTACAGTTTTTATTTAAAATATTGTTTGTCCATTTGCAAAAAAATACTAATCTGCAGTCGGTCCAGCCCGCGAATTTCTTCTTAAAATTCAGAAATTGGGTTTTCTGTATGTTGTTCAGGTGAACATTCTAGTTCTGGATTTTTTGCTTAACAGAAATCCTTACTTTGAATAGTCGGTGTTAAAAAGTTCCTTTTGTATTTTCATGGTGGTATATGGTTTTTACTTCATGTTTGTCTAAAGGAAGCCACCAGGGTTCCGATGACAGTGAAGGGACAGATGTGGGAATCCTGGTAGAAGGTCAGAGAGAGGGAATGTTTTTCCTGAGAATAAATTAACATCATTGGATATATTTTTTTTACAGAAATATTTGAAAAGATGGCACTTTAATTAAGTTGTACATCTTCTCCAACCATTCTCTTTCCACTTTTCCACAGGGTTGGCTTTTGGGTTTTTTTTGTTTTGCTTTTAATCTCCCAAATGGTGCTGCTCTGTGGCTTACTATAAACAATTGTGGTGGGAGCTGCCGATCTTTTAAATCAGAAATTGCATTTGTAAGATGCTTGTCACCCAACATTTTAGTGCTTTGACGTTCTGCAGACAGCTTCAGCCCAAGCACCTGACTCTCAATCCTGAGTCCTAAGTGTCAGGGCCACGGTGTGCAACAAATCCCCTTGGTTCTGCTTTGCAGGGCAGTGTCACCACAGGTAAGGGCACCCTTACGTGAAACGCAAAAGCGTTTTTCTTGATAAAGGAGGATAAAGCTCTGTGCTCTTGCTGACTGCACTATTTAATCTACTTATTTGAGAAGAAATAAATTTATAATATTTAAAATATAAATATGTATTAAGATATATATATATTTGTTACATATTTTGGTTTATATTTTGTTATATATTCATACAATTTATATATACAATTTATATAATTTTATATGGAGATTTGAAATATATTTAAAAAAATAATTGTTTTCCTGAGCATAATACCATGAGCTTTATGACTGACCGTGAAGATATGAAATGACTGAGTGGCTTTGCTTTGGTTTTGACTATGTAGAATTTTATAGCTACAGATGCTGAGCGTGGCTCGTTTAATACAGGTTTAACCTGGATTTAACCCGGAATACGGGGTTTTGTTACACACCCTTTTCTCAAATCTGTTCTCCTTTACAAGTTCCTGTAAGAAATAATGCTGAAAGTTGGACCCTGGTTTTGCTGAATAGAATAAATCTGTTGTTTGTGAAAGTAGTATTTATGAAAAAGTCTATAGGCAGTGGCTAAAAATCACAAACAACCGTCTTAACTTAAATTTCTTAAATTCCGTTTGTTGTTTAAGTAGGCATGCAGCATAGGTTGTCTTGTCTGGGCTCTGTAAAACAAGATTCTTTATTGCTGATCCTCGCAAAAATGAGTAAGAAAGAAAAATCAATGACAGCGTTTGGATTTTATGAAGTCATTGGTGTATATTCTTCTGTTAAAGAAATACATGTAATTGGCATTTAAAGTTCTGCTGAAAGCGACAGCCTGTGATGCAGAAGATTGGCAGAAACAGTTGTTTTCTGCCAAGGAAGACATCAGAGGGGCGTGCTGGCGGTTTTGCCTGGTTTTCCCTTCCAGTAACCTGGACAAGAGGGTGGAAAAGGAACCGGCAGAATTCCCACGTGCCTGGGATGCCCAAGACCAGCAGCAGCTGGTGCAGGTGTCCGAGGTGTCCGTGGGACCGGAGGAGTGGGGAGCATGAGGTGCAGCAATCAGAGGGTTAAGGGGATGCACATCCAAAGTTGTTTTAAACCGAACGAAAGAACATTTGAGAAACAGGAGACAGCGCCCGTGAGCGACAACATTTAGTGAAGGCAGCTGCTGCTTAGGAGCTGTGTGTGTTTTACCGTAAAAAACCCCTTGCTGTAGTGTTTAAACCAGCTGGTTCAGTATGACTTCAGAGATGTCCCATCTGGGAGTTTTCTTCCATAACTTTGTTACCATCTGCTCTGATGTTTTCGCATGTTTCTCATAATTACGGCTATTTCTCAGGGATTTGGTACTGGGCTGGCTGAACCATTTGCCAGTCTCTGTGGCTGTTCTTATATTTCCAAAAACTATGGTTGGTTTTTTTTTATTATTATTTAATTTTTGTTTTTAAACTTTTCCAATGCTCTCAAAAAAGGTTCTAAGTGATTAATTGAGGTGATAGTTATTTTTATGACCACACTTCATGTCTGCTAAAAGACCATTCCCTCCCAATTATTTCCTTTTGTTGTGCTTTGCATTCACTACTTACCTGCCCAGCACTCACTCTGCATTAGATCAAAACCTCATGCAATGTTTTCTATGAACTAGATGATACATTTGACATAGTTTGAATATAAATACTTAAGGTGTCTCAGTAGATGTTGCTGAATCTCTACTGTACATGACATCATGTGAAGAGCTTTTGAAACAGAGATTCCTTCAGACTTGCTCCCAAAGTGATGCACATCCAGCTTAGAGAGATCTGAAAGAAGATACTCTTCAGAATGCACAAGGGCAGCGTTACTCTGCCAGAATAATTAAAATATATTCCTTCATATGCCGCTACTTAGTTTTGAAAGAGTTTCCAATATAATTAGCTTCACTTTTTAAAATTTTACTGCAGCTAAACGCAGTCTGCTCTTGCTCCCACCGAGTATTGATAGGCGTAATCCTATTTATTGTGTTGGTCCCGACTGCCCTGGCAAAAGCAGCGGGATTATGGATTTCCCTCCCATTCCTCACTCTTGCCCTTGCAGCCTGTTACAGAAATCATTACAGTGCAACAGCTAAGAGTCTGTATAAATGGTAAAGAAATACATCATCTGAAGGGGAACAGAGCCTTTGTTTATGTTTTTGGTAATCCTCGATATCAAAGGGAAAAATATTTTTGATTGTATTAATCCCATTAAGCCAAGACTAAGGACTTTCCCACTGTCGATAACACCAACGCTGCACTGCTGCACATGCAATTTAGCAAGTATAATCCCCACCTCCGTACCCTGGTCTTGAATTGCTTAAAGGCTTACGGTAAGATATCTTTGCTTCTGGTTTCGTTGCACGCTGTGAATGCAGGGGGCTGCTTTGACAAGTGTTAGTTCAAAGACAAAGTCATGGAGTGCTTGGTTAAAAACCTTTTCCGTGTGCGTTTGTCAGCAATCCTGGTTTTCCCCCTCCAGATGCCTCCCAGCATGCCCCGTCAGAAACGAGCGAGGATCCGGAGGTCGAGGTCACCATCGAAGGTTAGTTCTCCGGTTCATTGACTTCAGTCCATTGGGCGTTTTTACAGCCAAAAAAAATGTTTTACAATGCCTGCCTTACTTGTCACTGATTAAATAGGATCATGTGCCAGCGTTGCCTGCAGTTTGGATTCTTGCACTGCTTGGCAAACATACCCACTCCAGAAGTCTATGTTATACCACCATTGTGCACTGAAGCGTGTTGGACTTACTGGGCTGGTTTTGAAATGATGTGCGACAGATCTTTGCATATTTTTCAAGCCTCGGTAATGAAGAATACTCCTTATTTAATAGCATTTTTAGGTTTTAAAAAGATTTTGCATCATTCGTTCTGAAGAGCACATCCTTTTACAAGCACACTGTAGTTATATAAAATTTCTACATAACACTAGCTTCTGGGAAGAATTGTACCATAACAGAAATTATGAGTTACACATGTTATTTGTTTCATATTGATAAATATGAGATAAAAAACACTAAACTTGGCACCTCCCTTTCTCATCTGAATAGCACTAAAGCCACTAACCAGTACCCTTGTGGGTTTTGTGCTAGGATGTGTGTTGGAGGTCAGCTTATTTCTTTTATTTGTGAATTATGTGTCCTGTAACTGCTTTAAAACACTTCTGAGATTAGCTTTTGCAAAGCTTGCTTCTGGAATGGGTAAGATTAAGACCACCAAATCAGTGATTTAGAAATTAGGTGATGCATTTTAGGACAAAGTTGATACTTCTGGCATTACTTTCACCATTTTGTAATCCAGCACTAAAAGAATTCTTACATTTCCTCAGCAGAAGTTCTGTGTATACATGTAAAAACCTTTACCACAAAAGTAAAAATGTTCTGAAAAGTTTTTCCTTTAACAGAATATAATGCAACCGCATAGGTGCGAGAGATGTCAATATGGACTATTACTTTTCCTACGTAAGGAAGTGCCGTTGGTGACCTGGGCAGATGCTATTCTGTGTGTGAAATTAACTTTCATTTTCTTAATTTTTCTGCTTGAACCATTACTTTTTCTCTAAGGTTGCAGGTATCGGTAATTGGACAGTCTTAAAAACTGGTTAACTGGTAGGGAAGGTAGTGTTTCAAGTTGGGGAGTGACTGGCAAGGTAGCAGCTCACTGAAAAATAACTGGGGTTTGCAGTTTCCCCCCTGTCTGTGTGTGTTCGAGCCTGTTAAATGAATTTCAGTTTCATCCATCAATTTTACATGGGTTTGAAACCGGTTTTAGTGCCTTTGAGCTCTTCAAGATACAGCTTAGGTACTGGATTTCAAGACTTGTTACTGGAAGGTTATTTCCAATGAGAGAAAAAACTTGTAGTTTATGTCTGTACAGTTTATTTACAGATTTCTTTTTGTCATTTTACGGTCATGAGATGTCCAGTTGCGTTTCAGAACACAATATTATTTTCCTTAGGAAGTACAGATGAAGCTTTGCTCTTTGCTATCTTACAACTTGTGCTGGCTCTTTTATGCAAGTTGTTCCTACGCAGGCCAGTAGCTTTCTAAAGTTACTCAGATAAGTAATTCGTTGCAAAATGTGATGCATTTATACATAAAAATAATAATTTAAAGTTCAATACTTGCATTAGAGCTTTGAAATTCAAAGCAGTTCCAAGGGTGCACATGAGTTTCTCTGGACATAAACCAGATATTTTTATGTTTCTGTAAGATGATGATGACTACCTGCCCACTAACAAGAGACCGAAGAACACAGAGTCATCTAACGAAGCCACCAATACTGGGAGAAGAAAAGTGAGAGAGTTCAATTTTGGTAAGATAAAAATTGAAGATTATTTTGTCTCTGCTTTGTTTTGTAAAAAAGATACGACACAATTTCACGTGGCAGGGGTGGGACACGCCGGTGTGAGCATTCATGTAAGAGCCCAGGGCTCTCCGTAGATGCATTGCAGCAGTCTAATCGTCAGCAGCAGCAGCTACCTCTGCTTCTTGTTATTCCAAGTGACCGTCTAAATAGACACTGCAAGTGATTTCATAAAATGAAGATAAATCGAGATTTTTGCCAGCCGATTTGTTGGGCCAGAAGCAAAGCCTGTGTTTACTGGCGTGCTGAATTACAGCAAACGGGAGGGCAGGAGCCCGTCCGGCTGGTCTTTCTCCATACGTGCTGCGACCCACGAAGATGTGCGGAGGGGAGCCACATGTGGGAAGGAAGGTAACCAGACGATTTTGGTCCCTGACGACACACCAGCGGTTGGGGTCTTCTTGGCAGTGTTCTTTTAGCACACCTTCTGTGGAGTTCGCAGTGCAGAAACGCACCCCCACACCGTCGTTATTCTGGTTAAGGATACTTTATCCATGTGATGTGTCGCGGCCCCATACCTCTCGTTTATTTCTTGCTTTGGTTTGGTTTCTGGGCAGACAGCCCATGAATCTGTGTATTTCTGTGAGGTTCTGCATAATCGGGAATATGTCCTTTGGCACAGTGTTTGAGATGTTTATTAGGAATGCTGGGATTTGAGGTCAATTGAAAAATCCCCACAGAACCTCTCCTGACATCTGTTTTGCGTGAAACATGTTATTTCATGCTAATTTCAGTGAAAATGAATAAAACATTGTTGCGAGCTCTATTCTCAAAAGATGGCTAATACTAATAGGCAGTTCCACGTGTAGCATCAGTTAGTTTTGGTTGGGTCAGGCCAACATAACGGCAGTGTTAGTAGAGGAGGAGATGGAGCCGTTAATACTGCAGAAGCGTTTGCTGGAATATATTCCCTTAGCAGAAAAAAGCATCTAAGCTTGGCAGGCCGGCAGTGTTTGGGGAGAACAGGCGGTGAGGCTGATGAGAGCAAAGGTAATAAAATATGTGGATGATAAAAGTTTGATCTTTCGATGTTGAAACGCTGATTAAAGGACTTCTCACAGCTTATCTGCTCGCCGTTGCTTCTGAGTTGACTTGGTAGATTCTCCCTCTGAGCTGTTCTCAAGTAAACTGCTCCTACCCACCAGCGGTGCAGTTTTTGCAGCTCACAGGTTATCAGAGATCTTTAGACCTGGGCTTCCTAAGTTGTGTCAAGGTTGTTGTCCCTCCTAGTCACTTCTGGGGTTCGCCTGCGGACAGCAGCGCTTCTCTGCGGCATCGCAAGGTCTGCATAAAGCACAGAATGAACGTGAGAAGCTGTCATGAGAAAGAACAAGTGTTGGTAGGTTGCAGTGCTGCTGTTGGGACGTTACAGAAGACTTTGCACCTTTGTCTAATGAAATCTAATATTAGATATTTGGAGAGGAGAAAGGAGGTGTTTAATTCTGTCACGAGTCGCTGCAGAATGACAAAGGCACACGTGCTGGGAGGGAGCTAGAGGTGCTTGAGAGACAAACCTCCTCTCATCTGATGACTTTTCAGTGTTTTCTACAACAGAGATGCAGATGTTTGTTGGCTGTGAGTTGGAGACACTGACTGTACATCAGCCCCGAGTCAGAGGTCAGGTACCGCGGGTGGCCTGAGAAACAGGGGGATGTGCTGTGCCCTTAGTTTTCATGGAAACAAGAAAAAAAGATAATTGTACCCGGGGCGGGGGATGAAAAATGTCTGGTAAAATGCTTGATAGCAACGGATAATCTTTGGAGAAGGGAGGTTGGATTTCAAAAATACTTCTGAATCAGCTATTTAAGGTTAAGAATACCTTTGCTGAAAGGAATTGCCATTGTCAGTAAAAATACCTTTCTGTGGTTTTTTGCGTGCTTAGAGATTTTATCAAAAGCTCAGAAGCTTCAAGCTGTGTTTTGCAGTTGTGTCATACCAGTTTAGTGGAAAAAAGTCCCTTAGCTGTTGTCTCACTACGACAGTGATGGGAAGTGTGCATGGTTTTTCCCCATTTTGACATGCCCCTGAACACGGGTTTTGCCAGCCTGCAGCGTCGTTGGAATTGCTATGTGGTTTTCCTTTTATTTCCCCCCAGAGCACTGTGTGGTGTGTTGATGGGAACAGGAATGTGCTTAGTACCTGAGCGACGTTTTGTGTGCATTGTGCAGGTTGCCCCTGCTGACATGGGCGTTATCCTGGAGCACGTCCCCAAGGAGCAGAGGATGGGCTAAACTGAAGAGACCGTGGACAGGCTGGGAAGGTTTTCAGGGTTGTTATTTATTTGGGGTGGTGTTGCCCATGTGTCAGAAGGTGTGTGTATAGGAACAGAAGGCAGCTACCACTTCCCTTGGTGCCTACAAGAAAACTAAACTGCTTTGCAGGGTGTTTGCAAAAAAAAAAAATAAAATACAAAACAGAGGATCAGCTTAGCTTTGTGGTGGGTCTTCAGCTTCGCGACATGTGTGACAAAAGGATGTTTTTACAGTAATTGGTCTGAATCCAAGAGGTTAATAATGCTAGCAATCTAATTGGAAATCATGCTGATTGATAACTCCTCTGAATTTTTATTTTCTCTTGCCTTACTTGGCAATGTGCTCATCAAATACAAAAATAGCTAAAAAACCCAGTGTACTGATCAAAATGTTTTTTGAATGCCTATGCTCTGGTCTAGCCACCACTCCAAATAAACGTGTCAGTATTGCGGTGTGTTCAATTATTAATCCTGTAGTGTTTCCGTTGGAGAGGGGCCATGGAAGTAGTTGCTTGAAAAGATTCACGTGGAATATTTGGCCAGGGATTGCGGGGCTTGGTGGCAAGAAGCTAAAGAAAAAGAAGCCTTGACAACTTCGTGGCTCACATAGGAATGCTCTCATGAGCGTGCTAATGAGCAGAGGGAGACCAGGCTGGGTGGGAGCAGCTTCTGAAATTGCAGCAACAACCAATATTCGGAAGAGTGGTTATTTCTGTGCTTTTTTACGGTTGCTCTATAATGCAGCGTGACATTCTTCCTGGCTGCTCTCCCTCTGACAAAAGCCAGCCTGAGTTTTAGGGGAGATCGCTCACCACGTTTGCCACAGAGCTGGGTGAACTGAAGGGATCGCAGCTCCTCTGGGTGACAATCTGGGGTGACACAGCTGCCTTGGGGAACCCTTGTCCCAGCACCGTCCCTGTGTGCTCCCCAGCTCCGTGGAGTAAAGCAGCATTTCCACTTCAGGCCAGGAAGTATTTTCCTGATTCTTCCTGCTAAAGCTGCTGTTGATGCAGTGTTGATGCATCTGCAGGTAAAGGGGGAAATACTACAACGTTGATGGGTACAGGAATAGAAAACATTGAGCCCAAGACGTGTTTATCAGCTAAGAAGCTGTGCACTACAGGGGAACGGTAAAAAGGGTGGCAAAAACAATTATATATATTTATCCACAGGGGGTGTTTTCCTTCAAAATATAAACAGGTTAATTGATGTAGGTGGTACACCAGGTAACTAGAATAAAAAGTTTAGGTGTGGGTGCGAGGCAGCATGCAAAAACACTCTTTCCCCCTTAAACCAGGTCTTATTCTTGCCCACATCTGAAGCGTGCTGTCCTATTGATATCCATGAAATTATATTTTAAAAAGTAAAAGCTTAAACATGGCCACCAAAGTTGTGTACATTGGTCTGAGAATGAATATTTAAACCCCTTTCGATACGGACTCAAAACTCAGTCCTCCGTCTTGTCTGATACAAGATTTTTTTGACAACTGGAAGTGTAATAGCTTGAATGGCCTCATTTTTTGACTTCTGTCGTTACTAGATTCAAGTCTTTGGTGTTAGAAATAAGGTGTAAGTACACTTGCTTATTAACTTGTTCTTAAAAGGCCAGCCAGCATCTGGTACCATCTACAAAAGGATTGTGGCATTTAAGAGCATTGAGACAGGACGAAAAGCTGTGAAAACATCCAGTCTCTGTCACAGGCAGAAAATGAGATGTTAAAATTCTGCCATTTAATCCAGCTTTCCATGGAACACACGATTGGATTTGGATAACTTCTGTCTTGCAGCCTGTATCTTCTTTCAGAAAGAGGATTTATGGGCCTGTTTTGCAACATCAGGACTTGGAGAAATGCTGGATTAAGGTAGAGGATGGCACGGTACCTCCTGACCCAGATAGTTGTACAGATTTGCACCAAAACAACTTCATGTACTTGCTGTAAGCTTTATCAGGCTTCACTAATTAAGCTTTTCAGCACCCAGCTTTAGATAACTACCAACAGCAGCTGCGAACTGACTTTACCCTGATGCCAGCGAGAGCTGCTGACCGAGCCATCAAAGAGAAACCAGTTTGGGAAGTTACTTTGGCCTCATTTATGTTTGGATTTGCTTTTATTATTTATTTTTTTTTCCCCAAACGTGATTTAATATCTGCACAAGTTTTGGAGGTAATCTTAAAGCTTTTGTTCTGTCCTTTTTCTTCCTGAATGTGTCCATACATGTGAAGGTATAGCCTGTACCGTACTCCACGGGCACTTGTGTGCAAGCAAGCAGTAAAATCACATGGCATGTTTTCAGTCTGTAGCCTGATGTGTCCTCCTCTTTTCTTTGCAGAGAAATGGAATGCGCGAATTACAGACTTGAGAAAGCAAGTTGAAGAGCTGTTTGAAAAAAAATACGGTATGTGTTCCACTCCAGATGATCGCCTCTAGTCCTTTGACACTGGAAGTCACAGCCCTCTGGCGTGCAGCTTGTTGTTGGCTCAGGAGCACACCGCTGCTGACCGCGCCGAAGGGTGGCATATTATTAGAAGGCTTAAAACTGGGAAAAGTAGTTTTTTTTGATGAGCAGAGTGATTTCAATATTGAGTGCCTGTGTTTGGCACCCAAGTGCAAAAGTTGATTCTGTTGTTTTTTTCAGTCGTGCTCAGTTTCCTGGAGCTCCAGCGTGCTCGTGTCTTGGGCACCCACATTGGAGAGAGTTGGCCTTTCTTCTGTAATTACACCGAGTCCTTAAGTGAAATAAACCTTTAAAATGGCTCTGGGGAGAAGTTACCACTCTTGGATTGTTCCTTTCTGATGATGATTGATTTTGCAGTGAGGCAAGAATTACATGTTAATGGTTCTTGGAGAGAAAAAGCAGCTCACGTGGCAGACTTTGGCATTTGTCTCCAGATGCTGCATCTAGACGTATTTTGTGTCCACAGACTGAAACAGCATCAGCAAGAATTTCAAAATAAATGGTGGTGCTGCTCTGCCCTACCAAGTGGAAGCGTGTGATTCAGCGTTATTACATGTGTTGGCTGTGACTGTCATCTGACGTGAAACAGCCCACTCAAAGCAATTCACGCCAAGTAAATAGAGCTCAGGGTGTGGTTTGCAGGATCTTAACTGCTCTAGAAAGGGGCATCGTTCTTGGGGAACTGCTTTAATTTTGGTTTTGGTGTTTACACGCAGCCAGCCAAAAAATCTGTTGCATATGGAACTATTCCTGACTTTACATAGCCAGCCACATTGTATGAAATTATCCCCTTTTTCCCTGTGGGTGACAGCACTTTATTGAGGCACAAACCAATTCCGTATCAGGTTCCAGTTCTTTCTATCCATATGAGCATGTGGTTTCCTATTTGCTGCGTTATCAGTTACCATTATCAGTTCTGGAAGTCCAAGATGCCCAGAACGATCCTGGAATTCGCTGCCTTCTGCAGCTCCGAAGTGTTGCGCAGGGTCGGTTGCGGTCATACTTTACAACTGTCTGAAAAAATAGTTATTTTTGTGTTCAGTTGTAAACAAAATGGGATTACTTTTTCTTTAAATACAAGGGAATGGCTCACAAACACAAATTTATAAAAAGGAAACCTATGTTCTATAGGATTTCTATGCAAAAACGTGTAGGGTTCCCAGTGTAAGAAGCCTTGCTGCGGGCGGTGATGCTGGTCGTGTTCTTAGGCTGTCGGAAGAGTATCTGCCAAAACATTCGCCGATTTAAGACAAGTAGAGACTCTCACTTGTAAAAACTTACCTGTTGTTACTTCTTTAAACACTTTTTCTTCTTCTTTTTTTTCTTCTTTTCTTCTTTTCTTCTTTTCTTTTTCTTTCTTCTTTTTTCTTCATTTTCTTTCTTCTTCTTTTCTCTTCTTTTCTTTTCTCTTCTTTTCTCTTTTCCTTCTTTTTTCTTCTTTTTTCTTTTTTTCGTCTTTTTTCTTCGTTCTTAATTTTCTTTCTTCTTTCCTCTTCTTTCCTCTTCCTTCCTCTTCCTTCCTCTTCCTTCCTCTTCCTTCCTCTTCCTTCCTCTTCCTTCCTCTTCCTTCCTCTTCCTTCCTCTTCCTTCCTCTTCCTTCCTCTTCCTTCCTCTTCCTTCCTCTTCCTTCCTCTTCCTTCCTCTTCCTTCCTCTTCCTTCCTCTTCTTCTTTCCTCTTCTTTCCTCTTCTTTTTTCCTTCTTTTTTCCTTCTTTTTTCCTTCTTTTTTCCTTCTTTTTTCCTTCTTTTTTCCTTCTTTTTTCCTTCTTTTTTCCTTCTTTTTTCCTTCTTTTTTCCTTCTTTTTTCCTTCTTTTTTCCTTCTTTTTTCCTTCTTTTTTCCTTCTTTTTTCCTTCTTTTTCCTTCTTTTTTCCTTCTTTTTTCCTTCTTTTTTCCTTCTTTTTTCCTTCTTTTTTCCTTCTTTTTTCTTTTCTTCTTTTTTCTTCTTTTTTTTCTTCTTTTTTCCCGCTGAAGCTGTTCATAATGCCGCGTCTTGACCTTTAGTGATGTTCTTGATTATTTATTTTTTTTGTCCCGTGGCTAACTGGTTCAAAACCACCCCTTGCCATCTGAGCCTTGCCTGCTGGGTTTGTTAATGCTTTTCACGACTTGTCACAGCAGCCTCGAGGGCTGAGAATAATGATTTTTAGTTTCTTGGAAGAGGCATATGACTGCAATAAAAATCTACTTTAATGAAGGACTGGTGTGAGGCACATCATCCCTTTTGGTGGTGGTTCTGCAGCTCCTTTGGCGCAGGTTTGAGGAAGGTGTCTTTAGTCTGTTTGCTGAAGAGTCATCTCCAAGTTCCTGTCCATCTCTCTGCGTATCTGTTCCATGTCTCCAGTTTTGGCTATCTTATATTTGGCAGTGGAAGCCAAGTCGAGTAGAAACACAGCTCTTCTCACAGTTTTCCAAAATTTTCATACTCAGGTCTCATCAGAATATAAGACTAAGAAACACAGGGTATTTTCAAAGCTTTCTTGTTTTGTGATAAACGTACCTAGAACTGTTCTGCTTTCAAGTGGCAGAAAGAGCGTGTTACCCAAACACCTTTAACCCTAAATTGTTTTATTGCTTTTAAGAACTTGTGAGTTAGCGGGAGCGGTTTGTATACACCGATGTCTGAACCATGGGCCATTTTTGCCTTTTAAGTTGCTTGAAAAGGCGCCCTGAGTAATTTTGTGTTCAGAAACGCAGGAATTTGCCCTCAACTTGGCCTTTCTCTCCTCAAATAGCTTTTGCATCGAATTTCCACAGCAAAACAACAGGATGTACCAAAGTGTTTGCAGACCAGTCGGACGGTAACAGAGAATTCTTGTTGCATGGGCCACAAAATTAACGGAGTTTCGTTTCTTAGAAAGAAACGAGCCCTCTTGGTATTTGCAAATCCTCATGTTCTGCAGGGTCTGCCAGCCTGGTAGCTGTATTGCTATGATTGCCATCCTCCGGACTTAAAATAAATACTTTTGGTTATTTCCCATTTGTGGGTGAATCTTTTCCTTGCTTTTCATTTGCTTCCCAGATTTCATCAGTTGGGCTATGCTTTTCTCAGGAGTGTTGGAAGTGTATTGTTTATTTCATCCACGGTTCCTTGGATTTCTAAAATACGCTGAAGTTTAGGAGTTCGCTCCAAAGAAGGGATGTGTGCCCCACCTCCAAGGCATTAATGACACTTCTACACCCAGTAGTAGTAACAAATAATAATAATCAGAGCTAATGAACTGAAACATGCTTGGTTTATCACCAAGTCTAGATAATTTCAGCTTTCACAATGTGCTGTTAAACAAAATCAAAATACTGTGAAACTTCACTGTTACACGTGCGGTCTCTGTTACTAAATGTTTGCGGAGTAAAGGGCAAAGAGGAGCATCTGTGTATGTATGCAGCTCTGCAGCTTGTTGACTGTGATGTGGAGTGATTTTGCTATAAAACAAAACCAAACCCCTACAAATATGAATTTGTATTTGCTTGCATGTTGAAATGTGCTGAGGGCAGTATTGCCCGTCTGTTCGTTTTAATGTATTTCAGAGGGGCATCAAACAGATAACTTGAGTAGAGCTACAAGGTAGTCTGATGTTTCTATTCTCCTTCTTTCTTAAAGCTCAAGCTATAAAAGCAAAAGGGCCAGTGTCTATCCCGTACCCACTCTTCCAGTCACATGTGGAGGACTTATATGTGGAAGGGCTCCCAGAAGGAATTCCCTTCAGACGCCCATCCACCTATGGCATTCCCCGGCTTGAGAGGATACTTCTAGCAAAAGAGCGGATCCGGTTTGTGATTAAAAAGTAAGGAATTCTGCATTTTTGTTCGTCTGTTGCTCGTCATTCTCTGCTGGCTCTGCTCTGCTTCATTTTGTCTTCAAGAACTTCCAAATCGATTTCTAATGATGTGTTCTTTTGCTGTTACTAACAAGTAATGTGGATTTGATGTTCGCTCTGATAAATTCAGCTTATCAGATCACCAGAGCACCTTCTGAACAGATCTCTTCAATGGCATGGACTTCTTGTCCTGGGCACATCTCTTTGTACTGTTTTAATTTAATTGGTTGTAATACATGTTGAAAGCCATTGACTTGGGGATATTTCTGAGCATCCTGGCCTCAATTTCAGCTTGGGCTTTTATTTTTTTTTCTCGCTGGAATGCCGTACCAAGGTGTCTATGGCCATATCTTTATGTAGCATCACCTGGGGCAGGCTTGAGCCCAAAATAGCTACTGGTTCATGTGATGTAGTTGGTTGCATGTCCTTGGTGTGTCTGGAGGTAGATCAGGTAGTGAACATGACGGGAGACCTTGGATGTAGATAGAAGTTCCTTGAGGGCTCCATTGCCTGCTGTAGCTAGCCTGCTATCTGTTACCTTTTATCTATTATGTCTATTATCTATTACGTCTGCCTTTAAAGGCGTGAGATGTCCTGGGCTCCCTCCGTTCTCTTTCTCTCCTTTCTTGTTTGACATCTTTCCTAGGACCACCCTGCATCACTTTCTGCAGAGGCAGGTGGGGCTGGAGGGCACCGATCCTGAACGCAGGGTGCACAGAGAGAGGTGCCTGCGCCGGTGGGTGCTGAGCACTGGCTCTGGGAGCTGCAGGGCACTTTGGGATCCAGCGCTGTGGTGGTGGGTGGGTATTTCCCTTGGAGGGTTGGGTGCTTGGCGTCAGATGGGCACGATGCTTCACGCTGCAGATGGGCATTGACAGTTTAAATGGAGCTTCTGTGGGTAACAACTGACGTTTTCCTTTTGTTCAGTGACGGAGGGTGTAATCCAAGGGTTTTCCAAGCGGAGAGGAGCCTGTTGGTTGCAGTGGTCAGGCTCAGCGTGGTGGTGGTGACAGCCCGTGCCTCTGTGCGTGCTGCCGTCTGTGCGGGTCCTGCTTAAATTTGAGAGGTTTATGTTCATCCCTGTCATCCTAAGGCTTGCAGCTAACCAGAAAAGAGGAAGAAGTGTAGATCTACCTTCTCTCTCACTTAAAATCAAGCACTATACGTAGATTTTAATATTTATGCAATACTGACACCTGCTCTTGTCAAATTTGTCTTAGCTGTTAACAGTAATTAATTTACGCTGTTCATCAGTTTGGTAACGTGCGGCAACCGCAGCAGCTCAAAAAGCAGTTCAGCTCTATGAGAAATGTCAGAATTTAAAATTACTTTTGTTGTTGTTGTTCTGATATGGATAAAACAAGATGTATTTGGGAAATAGAAATGCCTGTTTTAAGATTTGAATTTTTAAAGGTTATTTTTTTTTTATATGCATCTTTGTTTCTGGTGAAGTGTGTTTTAGACCTCAGAGATACTTTTAACGTAATCTTGTGTGTTTCCGTGGAATGTTATGGCTCAGGCAGATATGAGTATCGGGTATGAAAAATGTTTTTGTCAGTAGGTTTCTAACCAGCTCTTACAGTACTTTGGTGCTAATTGGAATTTAAAGTTGGGGATTGTGACGTCCCCTGTTATGGTTTGGTTTCAGGTTGGTTTTTTTTTTCCTGCTGATCCTTCGGCTGTAAGTGTAGGCTGCAACATCTGGTTTATCAAAGTATATGTCACTGTTGAAGAACATTATCTTAAATCTTTTAGGCACGAGCTTTTGAATTCGACACAAGAAGACGGACCGTTGGACAAGCCTGTTGCAGGAGGTAGGTCTTTGAACGTGTGAGTTGTGCAAGCACGGCGTGATTTCCTATCCATCAGTTTTACCAGCAGTTGCCATGTGCTTTTCCTAAGAACACATTGCAAATAATTCCTCTTGTTCTGAATGTCCTGTAGCTGCAAAGTGACAGCAATTTTCCACTGGCTTGGCCCAGCCAGCGTGACTTAACGCTGCCAACTGATCTGCTTCAGCTAGCCAGAAGGAAAAAACAATGAACGAGGTTTTAGTCTGGGGGGATACAGAGAAAAGGCAGCAGTTCCCATAGTTCATGGAGTTTACTGGGTAGGGAACTGGCTGTAACGTGGAATAATTGTTTGCTTATGCGATTTGCCAAAATTAGATGAACTGAAATGCAGTAATGAACCATACTGGTTATAGTGACATTTGTTGTTGTCGAAATCTCATTTGCTGGGATGATGTGACTTCATTTTCACACCGCAGTGCAAAGACTGTGTCCTCACTGCTTTTGCCCCCAGGAATGTTTCTCAGTAGATTCGTGCTCTTACAGGTTTTGGCTCCATTGAGCACCCATCCGAAAGTAACAAAAATGACAATGTGAAAACAAAACTACAAGAATAGTCTTTTATTACAGTTGCGCCCATGAACTTCTTTCCCCTCAATTCGGGAGAAAAAAAGTTTAGCATGGAAAAAAAATCAAGTTTCGAAAGAGTTGTGCCTTTGTATGGGCATTAGGGGGTAAATTACTTTCCTGGGCTTGTTTTTCTCTTGAGTTGCATTCTACTGTCTCTTGGACTTCAGGGTGGTTTTTTAATTGTCCAATTAAGCAAAGTGTTGAAAGCTTGTATGCCTGAACCAACACAAACAAGTTGCTCCCAGCCCCAAAATTTCTAACTGGCAACCTGAGCCTGGTTCAACTGTGAATTTTAAGTAATTCCAGAGAAATTCTTAGTTCAGACAGAGACACAAGCATATAAAAGGCAGTATCTGCACTACTGCAGCACCATTGTGTTGTATTATATACTCATAGTCTTCTGCTGTAAAAAGTGTGTCAAAGACTGTACTTAAAGTGAATGTTAAGGATCTAAATTAAGCTGAGAAATTATGTCATAAGGACGTCACTTTAACACGTGTGTAGGAATTAAACTTTTCCTGCAGTATCAGTTAACCTTGTGCCTTGAGTCTTAATAATCTGCTGTTCCTTCGAGCACCAAATCTGACTACAAAAATAGTAGGTAGGCTAACGACTGAGTCTTAAACTTAACTTTTATGTTAAGTTTATGTGGGTTTTTTTAATTAGTCCCTTTTCTCTGTTGTTTTCTGTTGTATTGAATATGGCTATACTGATTATGAAGACAAAGCAGATACGTTACATACCCCGTAAAACCCCTGCAGCTGAGAAGACTAGTGGTAACCCATTTTTATGGCAGTGTTATGAACAGTCACTTTATGTTGCTTGTCTCACTCACTGGTACTGATCCTATATTCCTGTGTGCCCTCTGCGTTATTTTGGAGAGGAGAGACCGTCTGTGGAAGCCGTTGATAGTATCCTGGGGACACAGCTCAGAAGGCAGCAGCTGTCTGAGCCTCCTTTCCCGCGGTTTGCTTTTCTCGCTGCTTGGATTCCCCCTTTCCCAGTAGCTCCCAGTCTCCTCTGCTGCCATCTCGGGAAGGAGAGCGATGGAGCACCAGCCTCTGCTCTGGGCTCCCTGCGGCTCCGTGTCCAGCGTCCTGCTCTGTCCCTTGCCCTGCCAGCTTGTCCCCCCCAGCGGGGAGGCATGGGGTGGGGGTGGGGGCTGTATTTGGGCTGCTGGAAGAAAGATGGTTTTCATTCACATTCCTATGGGAAGCAGGCTGGTCAGGAAGGTTTATGAAATAGCCTCAGCCCTGAAGCCCTGAGGTGGCTGATATTGGCTCCAAGACAAAGTGATGGAGCGATGGTTTGGCTCAGGAAAGGGGAGGAGGAGTGTGAGCAGGTGCCAGTGAGGATGGTCCAGCCCAGAGCAGAGGATGCTTCTTGTATGCTGTCTAAACCCCCAGCATCGCAGCTCTCCAGGATCTTGTCTGACTGATGAGCTTCCACTTGATGGCAACAAAGACATTCAGAAGAAAAAAGTGATTTCTCTATGCCCTTTGATCCCTGTCACCTGGCACTGAGGGGACCGACAGGTTCTTTTAGGGATCCTTGCAGAATGACCATTGCAGTAAATGACAGTTACAATTAAAGTTTTATTTTTTATAACAGGATATTACAATTAGTATAGCATATATATTACAATTAGTATAGCATAGAATTTATGATTGGAATGGCACAGGATTTATACAAGCAGAATCAAGACAGCACAATCTATGAGTAGTGTAATACAGAATTCATAATACAACTTAACATATGGTTTCTAATCACCTGGACCCTCTGCAGATTGGGTCAGATCTTGTATCAGTACAACAATCACAATCTAGACTCAAAAACTATATAAAAGAAGAAGAGTCGCTCAACCCTTGGAGGAAGCAGAAGATGGTGGAGGTGTCCCTGGCCACGAAGGGGCCACAGGTCTCCGTGGCCGCCAGCAGCTTTGGTCTGAGCTCCCCTGTAGGACTTGGAACTGCTTGATTTTCGGGATGATGCTCTGCGTGCTGTTATGCTTCCCAGCTCCGTGCTGGGGACATCCCCACCACCGGGCTGGCCAGGTGCCTGGGACCTTCCAGGCCGGTGAGGAAGGGAGCAGTTGGCCTGGTGCACAGGAACCTTGAGGCTGGTAGAGAGGGAAAGAAGAAATTTCAATCTGTTTGGTTTGCTTGGTCCGTGGGACCTGAGGATGAGGGGAAGGGAACGGATACGTGACCCGCTCAGTCTCAGGGAATGGCTGCTTGCCTTGCAAACTGACATTAGTTATGCTCACCGTGTCACCCGGGGTTGGGAGCAGGGGGTACCGGTTGCAGTCCCAAATGATGAGCACACATGGGCAAACAAAAACAAAAGCTGTCACCATTCCCGCTGCCACAGGTGACAGCACTAACATTGCCGTTGTGCTCTGCTGCTGTGCCAGAGGAGCAGAACCCAGGCTCATGGCCATCCTCAGGTGCAAAACTGTGTCTCGTGAACTCCAAAGCTGTGTGGGTATCAGCCAATAAACAAAGATGCTCAAGTGATAAAATGATGGAAAAACTGTGTTTAATCTAGTTTATTGACCAGGATATGCCAATCTGCATAGCTGCCATGTGTTAGGTTCTGTATCTAAATGACAACTTAACTGATGCCTTAGGTGGTGTCCAGGAAGCATTTTGGAGAGTTGGAACTAAGCTGCTTGTCATCTCAAGAATGACAAAATCCCTAGAGTCACTGGGTGCAGTTATGCATCTCCATTTAAAAAGTATTGCCCACAAACTGGGAGAAACGGATGCTGGAAGTTCAGCGTGAATATACAGCAAGGAGCAAACTGCTGTGTGCACCCGTTGTAAAAGCTTGCTTTGGGGTTGTCAGTGCTTTGAAAATTCCTTGAAGGCAAGTGTTCATCCCATCTGCATACCAAATTCTGCACTGAGTATCAGGATAATTTTTTTAGAAAAGGAAGCTGGCAAAAACCCAATCGTATCTGCAAATGGGATCTACAGATTGGAGGCGGATGATGGAAGCTTTGCAGTTCCTCATGCCAACGCACTGTATGTATTTTGTAGCAAGAGTGATGTCACTGGTTCAATGGAATTTTTATACCGTTTTAATATTTTGTCATTTTTTTATAATTAATTTTTGTAGTTCTGAGTTGAAGCCATACTTCTTCCACGTAGTATTTTCTGGGTTACCTGAGAATGCAGGATGGTTATGCATGCTATAAACTGAATGACTGAAAATATAACCAAAATAATTAGGGAATGTTGTTTTTGTTCTGTGTCATGCTCAAATACAGTGAAAGAGGAGTGGTATGCCAGGATCACCAAACTGAGAAAGATGGTAGATCAACTCTTCTGTAAAAAGTTTGGTGAGAACACTATTATTGTTTTCTTTTCTTTTATGTCTCTGTATTTCTTGAAAGTTGTTTTCGCTGTTCCTTTTGAACATCTACATGAATGAGACCTTTGATCAGCTTTTTCAAATATTTAACATCCTGGCAGCTGAGTGAAAAAGAGTGTATTAGTCTACTGTTTATACAGCAAGGCAAGTTCATAGTTAAATATATATGTCTTTTATGTGCAGCTCTTCTAATTGCTCTCAGTTCCTTCCTATTTGGATTTTTTTTTCCTTTGATGGTGAATAAAACAACTGTTTCTTTATTTATATCCATTGCAGTATCATTAAAATTAGTATTAGGACATTTTTATGTTCTCTCAGATGTAAAAAAAGAATCAGCTGCTTAAGAGCTAGAAGAAAATTGCACCATGAGATAGATAAATACAGATCTATAAAAAATAGATGAAAAACTTGGATAAAACCTCCGTATGATGCCCCAGCGAGGAACCTAGTGGTCTTCAGCAGCAGCAGCATGGTGCAGCAGGGTCGGTCATTACGGGTTTGATGTGCTGAGACTTGGACCCTGCTGGCTGTAGGTACCTTGCGTTGTCCCAGGCGCTGGGGTGACGATGACAACAGCCTGAAGAACTGTTAGCTTGGCTGGTTTTTAATTCAGTTTGATGGCCCTACTGCCCCGTCACTGGGTGTATTTTGTTCCAACAGCCGAAGCCTTGGGGAGCACAGAGCCGAAAGCTGTTCCATACCAGAAATTCGAAGCCCACCCTACTGACCTGTACGTTGAAGGGCTGCCAGAGAACATCCCCTTCAGGAGTCCTTCCTGGTATGGAATCCCTCGCCTGGAAAAAATAATTCAAGTGAGCAACAGGATAAAATTTGTGATCAAAAGGTAAGTTGTTTGTTTTAATGTGTAAACATGTTCAGTTTTTTAAGAAAGAGGCCAAACGATCACCCTTGGTGTAAGCAAGCACTTGGTTTTGTTAAGTCGCGAAGCATTCAGCCTCTACTTACGTCGATTAAATATTAAATAGTTAAATATGTTATAATAAATATAAATATTGAAGATGAAATATTAAGTAGATTAAATATTCTGCATTATGAAGTGGGTATTTGCAATCCAGACAAGTCTTCCAAGGCACCTTTGTGGTGTGAAATACACAACAGAAAACCCCAAAATTTGCGCTGCGTGTCATGATAGGCAGCAGTATGTAATTTGTGTCAAAGATGGGGCAGATGATTTGTTTTTTGGTTGCAGGCCAGAGCTGCTAACGCTCACTTCGACCGAAGTTATTCATCCCATGTCGAAGACCCCAAGTAGGACATCGCCATGTCCAGGTGGGAATGGAAGGGTTTGGTGGGGAAACACACGTGGGTCAGTGCAACCTTTTCCAAGAATTAACGGTGCTGCATGGGTGTGCTGATGTGAAAAGAATTAACTGATGGTTGGGAAGGCGGGCAGCTTGCTGGTGCAGTGCAGCTGGCTTTGGATGACTGGAACGGGTCCTGCTCCGAGCTGGAGCTGCTCCCCTGGTCCGGAGCAGCGCCCTGGAGCCCTGGCACCCTTTGCAGCGCCTCTGGGCTCACGTCAGGTTTCTGCTGGCCAGGAATTGTCCTGGCTTCTTGGAAGTGTGAAGTGCCTTTAACCCAGGAGAAGAATCAGATTGAGTTTTATTTGTGAGTGGTCTGGGTTGGACTGTGCCGGCACTTTCTCACTGCAGAAGCACATCGCGCAGATCTCATTAGGTTTTTCTAGGAGTGTGGATCTGTTTGATCCAGTGAGATCCAGCGCTGCCGGGGTATTTCCCCGCACTCATCTCGCTGGATAAACAAACTGCAGCTGTAGGAGATAACTGTGTTGAGCTCGCTGCAGCAAAAAAAAAAAAGGAAGGAATATGGTTTAATAGTCATGTAATCAGTAGTCGTCTTATCACCACATACTGTGGATTTTGTTTGGATTTTAGGAAAAGGCTCCTATTCAGCAAGAGGGTAGCTCAGTAGAAAAGACCGTGTTCAGTGTGAGCAGAAGGAAAAGGCAGCATCGGGGGTTTTTGGTTTTTTTTCTTTGTTTTGTTGCCAAAACCCTGACTGTCGTCAAATTTGACAATATAACTGGCAGTTTGACAATGCAGTAATAACAGCGGGTGCCAGTGACAGCAGTAAAAGGACAGCTGAGAAAACCCTCCTTGGGAAAGAACTGACACACAGTGGTCATGATTCTTAACACTCAGCCTGTCTGAATGTTGGGAATAACATTTCTTTTTTTGCCCTAGTGACTTCCATCAGATTTTTCACCGACTTGCAGGCGAGCCCGGTGTTAACCAGTGCCTGCATCACCTGCCGGGTGC
This sequence comes from Falco cherrug, assembly GCF_023634085.1. Lineage (NCBI taxonomy): Eukaryota > Metazoa > Chordata > Aves > Falconiformes > Falconidae > Falco > Falco cherrug. Next base: position 104,307,167 of record NC_073697.1, on the reverse strand, counting down.
AGGGTTTGGTGTCACACTGGCAAACCCAGCAGGGGTTCTCACTGCGGCTGCAAATTTTATGTTGCTAAAGAATGTTAGGCCTTTTTTAAAGCAAAATATTATTCTGTTGCAAAGTAAACACCAACAGACAACCTGCGAGCAGCACGTGGGCTGGGCTGTGGGCAGCCCCCCCGGCAGCACTGAGCCCAGCGCTGGCACATGGAGGGCAGGGAACGTGAGAGAGGGTCCGGAGGAGGCCACGGGGATGCTCAGAGGGTTGAAGCCCCTCTGCTATGGAGACATGCTGGGAGCACTGGGGAAGAGGCGGCTCCGGGAAGCCCTTATTGCAGCTCCCAGTACCCAAAGGGGCCAGCAGGGAAGCTGGAGCAGGGTTCTTGCAAGGGCATGTAGCAATAGCACAAGGGGGAATGTCTTTCAGCTGGAAGAGGGGAGATTTACATCAGCTCTTGGGAAGAAATTCTTCACTGTGAGGATGATGAGATGCCCAGATCCCTGGCAGTGCCCAAGGCCAGGCTGGACGGGGCTGGGAGCAGCCTGGGCTGGTGGGGGGTGTCCCTGCCCGTGGTGGGGGGTTGGAACAAAGTGATCTTCAAGGACCCTTCCAACCCAAACCATTCTAAAACTCTAAACATTTTAAATTTTTTTTAAAGTAAATTAGTCAATTGAGTTCCTTTGGCAGTAAGACTGCAATGCAGAATTTGGTATATTGTATATATAATGGTATATAAATGAATTAGGTATAAACATACATGCAGGTGTTCAATGCCTGTGAAATCTCTCAAATTGGTAGGCCAGATTGCAAAAAAGGTGCTAACACATCTTGCCTTGAAAATATAAGAAGCTAGAAATAAACAAGGTCAGGTAGTCTCTTAGTCAAAAATATGATTCAGAAACAAAAAAATTCTGTATCGCATCCTTCATGCCTGCTTTCCACAGCTCTGAATGGTTTTAGCTTGGTAGCAGTTAATTGTTATTTGTGGGTTATGATGAAAAATAATGAATTATGATGCTGTTCCTTAGAAAAGAAGTGGGTTTTATCACCGCTAGTGTCCTTTCTTGGCTACGTAAACTACAATTTGTCTGCTCTGGCTAGTGCTCCTATAATTGGCACTTATTTACAATAGAGAACAGGACTGAAGATGATTTTTTTTAATGCTAATGGAGATGTTTAGCAAAGCACTCTTTGAATCCTCATCTTCTTTTCTAAACAGTGTTATTCTTATGCACTATGATTAATTAATTCCATCTTTTTAAGAGCCACTAGAATGATTTCTTCCTGTGTCTAAAGGCTCTGAAGAACAAGTTGTCCCACTTGGGCTGATGTTTGATATTTGTAACTCCGTTGAAACAGATTTTCCATTATGTAGAGGGAATTGCGTGTTGTCATTTAAGCTGCCATTAATAATCATTACTCATTGTGTGTCCTTATGTGATTGTGTTGATAGTTTACAAGTTCTGGCATGGAAAGAAATGCGTTTGAGTGCCCCTTGTGTAGAACTGGGTAATGCTCTGACGTGTATCCATTCCTGGTTTTCAGTGAAAGAAGACTGGAACATCAGGATCACAAAGCTAAGGAAGCAAGTGGAAGAGATCTTTAATATGAAGTTCGGTGAGTTTAAAAAGTCATCTGTAAAAGGGGTTTTAAATTTTACTGGGCTTGTTTAAATGTCAGAAATGTACTAGGGCAGATACAGAAGTCCTGACTCCTCTTACCTACTTTTTACTGACTCTTGCCCATAACTGGCATAAATGACTTTATAACATCCTAGGCCGTGGTTTTTCTAGTTGTGTGGCAAGAGATGATGATATGTGCACAAAAAGCTTTTCGAAGGAAAACATTCTCAGAACAAAATACTCGGCACTGCAGGCTTCCATATTATCTGTAACCAGATGGACCATTCGCAGTTATTCTACAGAAAATAACAGAAAATCTATTTAAGTATATCTCTTGGGAGTTTTTTATTATCTCTGAGTAGCAGAGCTTCTCTCAGCCAAGCTTCTTAAAATCACTTGAGGTAAAATACCACCCATTTGAGTGTGTAAACTATCCTTAAATCTTTATTTTCAGCCCAAGCTCTGGGGCTTTCAGAGGCAGTGAAAGTTCCCTATCCTGTATTTGAATCAAACCCTGAGTACCTGTACGTCGAAGGCTTGCCAGAAGGAATCCCGTTCCGGAGTCCCACATGGTTTGGAATTCCACGCCTTGAAAGAATTATCCGTGAGAGTGGCAAAATCAAATTTGTTGTTAAAAAGTATGTTTGTAATTCAGTTATTTTTACTCCTGATTTTGAAGTTAATTTGAGTTTCTTCCCGGCGACTTGAAATGCTAACTAAATTCTGTTTCCATGAAACAGAAAGAACGTTTTACACGTGTGTTTTATCTTGTAAAAGGATAAACCTTCCTTATTAAACTTGCAGAGATGTATAAATTGCGTGTTTCATGCATCAAGGATCTAGGGGGGGAAATAACCTTGTTAACTGTCAGCTTTTTTCCTTCTTTTTCTCTATTTTTATGCTTGAATTAATCCCAGAAGAAAAATTACGGAGTAGAAAACGTAGCTTTACATTTTCTAACTTTTTTTGTGTTTATTGTCCTTGGGGAGTCACCCATGCTTCTAGGAGAACTTGATTATAGAAAGCTGATAGTACGTAAATTGGAACTCAGCCGAATTCCGAGAAATCGGTAACATTTTTGCTGTGTTGTTTGTCTGGCGTGTGTAACTGGTTGTGTTCTGTTCGACTTCTAGGCCTGAGCTTGTCACTTCCTATTTGCCTCCAGGGCTGGCTAGTAAAATAAACACTAAAGGTAAACAATTAAGTGTTATTTGCTGCCATCAATTCATAATTGGTTCAACTGTGGTTGAAAAGTAGGGGTTTGCAAACAAAAGGCATTATTTAAACTGATCTAGCATAGTAGCCTCTAAGTCTGCTATTATTTGAAAAAGTTACTCAAAACGTAAATTTATTTACTTTTTACTTTAGGCTGTTCTAATACAGGAAATTGAATTTACCCCTTTTTTGACCATTTTTATTTTGCTTTTAATGGCCCAAACCATATTTAACTTACATACTTCAGTTTACAGCTATAACAATGAAGTTTTGTAAGAAAAGAATGAAAAAGGAAATCTTTCAAGTGGTCTATAAAAATTTCAGAAGTCAATAATTTTGATATTTAGATATTTAGCGGTATTATTTAGATTTAGGTATTATTTAGATAATAAGTGGTACCAAAGCTGTCCCTCACACTTGGAAACAACAAAGTCTTGTGTTCTGAATTAGTGGAGTGAAAATTTGGGTGTGATGCCTGCTTTTTAAGGCTGAGCATCACCATGTTGTTCAGATTTTGTGTACTTGTACAGACACAAGTGATCCCTCAGTCTGCCAGGATTTTCAGAATACAGCTGCTTTTTCATTAGCTGTGCAGGATATACGTTACAGAGGGTTTGCCTGTTACACCTTGTATTATGTTCACTTCCAGCAATGAGTCCAAAGAGTTCAAAAAGGTCACGAAGTCCTGCAGGCAATTCAAAGGTCCCAGAGATTGAAGTTACTGTCGACGAAGGTATGGAAGAAATATCATTAAATACTCTTCTAATGTTCTTCTATTCTTCTCATGCTTTCTGTTCCCCATTTTCACAGTCCGTAATTAACTTACACATGCACCTCATGTAGCAAACTCAGTTTTGTTTCAGGGGTTCAGATATGCTTTAATATAGAAACAGGCTGATTTTTCATTTTTCTATGTTGGCGTCTGACAGCCTGCTTGGGCATGTTATTCCAAGCAGAGATGTGGGATCTGGTGTGGTCCTGAGCAGATGACTGGCTTAAAATACTTAAAATATGCTTAAAATACTGCGCTAGAGGAACTTCTTAAGGTTTTTTTTTATTCCACTTGTAATTCAGAAGTGAAGTTTTCTCTACTGTTCAAGTTTGATGTGTTGTTCTTTTTCTATGATGCTTGCTTCTGCTCGCTGCAGGTATATATATAATGTCTTCCTACAGGTCCAAATAAACCACAAACAACAGATGTTCGAACTAATTCTCAAACCAATGGGTCCAATATGAGCTTCAAGCCGCGAGGAAGAGAGTTTTCATTCGGTAAATGTTGTGGGAATTCACTCACGTGCTTTCTGTTAATGTTGGTGTTGAAATTTCTGGTGATGACATAACGGAGAGATCTGGAATTCATGTTTTATTCTACAGTTAGTGGATGACAGAAGTTCTTGTTTTCGTGCATGTTCAGTTCTTCATCATGTAGAATAATCTACGTCGGAGAAATCCTGGCTGATGTATAGAGGTGGCTGCACAAGTGCAGCACAGGTCCATTGGGTCTCACTAACCTGGGTTCAAACTCAGTCCCTTCAGGCTTTTGCTGCTCTGTTGTTTCACGGTGCTGCAGACCCCTGAGGGACCTGTTGGTGCACAGCACCCCCAGCGTGCATCAACCCAGTCCAGGTCTGTCATGGTGCAGAAGCTTAAGAAACGCTCCACAAACGTGAAATGTTGAGCACCACTGTGCAGAGACACCCAGGTGGCCCATAGGAACTAGGAAGGATTTAACAAACCAGTAAGCCGTGACCTATCCGAGCTGATTTTGCAAGATCACCCTTATGGATGTCCCCAGCTCTGGAAAAAAATCAGTGAAGGAGAAGCCAGGGAGGACTGGAAGCCGAGTGGCTGTGTTCAGGGTGACTGTAAGCAGTTCCCCCAGTCTCCTGAAACTGGTTTTTTAGCACCCCGACCTTCAGAGTTTATTTGCTTATATTTATATGGGAGTTTGTTTTTTGCTTTATCGTGTTTGTCTCCCGTGCTTGTTCTTTAGCCATATAGTCATAAAATGTGAAACAAAGGAGTTCTTTACTCCCACTGAGCCAGTTTAGCGTGAATATACAGTACTGGTTGGGTATGACGGCTCCTGTTGGCATGGGCAGCAGTCCTATGCAGAGCTGTTGCAGGTTTCTTGACTTTCTTGTTATTGCTACACCTAAGCTTTTTTTTTTAAAAAAAAAAACAACCACCTGCAACTTTTTTAAACTTTTCAACTGAGTTTTTAGTTTTGTAGACCAGCTATGGACCACTTACCTGCAGCCAAGGGTAAACCGGTTTAGGAATTGCTGCGGGTTGCTGTCAGGAACAAAATGCCTGGCTAGATGGAGATTTAATCTTACCCACTGAAGCTGAAACTATATAGATGGAGTTTATAGCTCTCAGGACAGTGGTGTGTGTTGCGGGGCTGTGGCGCTGAACGTCTGAAGAACTTTCTGCTGCTGTTTTGGGTGCTGCTTCAGATGACTAAATTTGATGCTGTCTGCTGCTGTAAATGTGGATCGCTCTTGGGTTTCAATTTTAATTGCCCTTGCTTTACCTAGTAGCAGTATCTTTCAAAGCTTCGGGAAAATGAGGCTTGATGTGGATATGGGTTTAGACTGCAGCAGCATGTTTTGGTGCCGTTTGCAGGATGAAAGCCATTTTGCATGTCTTACTGTTATAGTAAATCAGTTATCAAGCATAATAATTTATTAAACGTTTATTAAAGTCTTCTTCAAGGACTGATTCATTGTGGAAGTGTTGCTTTAATTTTCCGATTTCCTCCTGGCAGAAGCGTGGAATGCCAAAATTACTGACTTAAAGCAGAAAGTCGAAAATCTTTTTAATGAAAAATGTGGTAAGTGTATTGATTCTTTTTTACTGCGCTGTCTTTCTTACGAACGTACAGTAAAGATGTGTGAGAGAGGCGTTCATGTGTTTATTCCGAAGGTCCTGCAATCCTTGTGTGCTCTAGGCATTTCTCCTTTGAGCTCATTCTCATGTAGGTTGCTTGCAATTGTGTCACGTTTCCACTGGTTATTTGATTTGGGTTTGGAAATGGAGAAGTTGTGGTCGGATTACCGCTGCTTTAATGACCCAGAGACGCGGGGATTCCACATCCTGGCGCATCTTTTTAAGTTTTCTTCACTGCTTATGAATGGAAGTTTGCATGAGTTCAGCCTCTGCATGACTCGATACGTTGTGGGTGGTACCTGGAGAGATGCTCCATCATATCCTCGCGCTTCTAGTGCAGGCTGTTGGGAAGCTAATGACTTCTCCGAATTCCTTCTGAGTGCAGCTTTTGGAACAAGATCTCTAGTCGCACCTGCCCTTGATGCTGCTCTGTAGAAGAGACAGCGACAGAATGCATTGCCTGTAACAAAGCAGGGTACAAATGGGATAGTCTTGTGTGCAGACCAAGCCAGTGGCATGAGCTGCCGGCAAATTACTAACTTTCCACGGCAAATTATGATCAGACTTGCAGCAGAATGAGTTATGTGTGAGGCTGTGTTTCATTTCCTTCCTGCTTACTCATAGCTGTCACCAAGAGAGGCAAAGCCTGCTGGTTCCACCTAGTCCAGTATGTACGTGCCAGCTATTCTATACCATTCATACCTAAGGTTTTCCTTTTTATACACACACCAGTTGCCTAGCTGGTAGCTTATTTGCTGGGTTGCATTTCAGGGGAAGCACTGGGGCTGACCGAACCGGTGAAGGTGCCCTTTGCATTGTTTGAATCCTTCCCGGAGGTTTTCTACGTGGAAGGATTGCCCGAGGGGGTGCCATTCCGCCGACCTTCTACTTTTGGAATTCCAAGACTAGAGAAGATCCTGAGAAACAAATCCAAGATAAAATTCATTATTAAAAAGTAAGACTCCCGTCTCTCTCTGATAATCTATTCCATGAGAACTGAGATGTAGAACAAAAAATGAAACTGGGTTGCCAAATTGCTGAATTACCCTGTAAAGTACACACTGGAGTATTTTTAGTAAAGGAGGAAATGGTCAGAAAGCTCTTGTAGAGGAGGAGCAGGATACAGTAATCGTTCTGTTCTGAAAGATGCTCACAACCTATTTTGGGAGGAAGAGCAAGTCCAGATTTTTTAGCCCATTTCAGTTATTGCACCACTGGTTTAGTTCCTACCGCATGGAGCTCTTACGGGTTACTCATAAAAGTTGCTGGGAGGGTACCAGGAGCTGAGAAGTGGAGATTCATATAATTGGGCATTGTAAGAACTTATTTTTCTTGTCTGGAATAGGTTTAGATACCTGTGTGCCAGTGCAGAAACAGTGGCAAGAGCAGTTGGGGAGCCTCCCGACCATGGCGTTCTTGTCTGGCTGTTTGGCTGAGAGGCTGTCACTTGGTTCCTGCCTTTGATAGATTAATATTAGAAAATTGCATTTTCTTTAATGCCAATTAATGTAATTTTTTTTTAATTGTACATTAAATGTTCAATCTGTTTGCAGGCCTGAGATGTTTGAGGCAGCTATTAAGGAATGTTCTGCTAGAAGCCCCCAAAGTGAGTTTTGCAACTGCTTAATGTTCTACATAACAGTCTCTTTCAAGGATTAAATCCAGATCAGGAGAGCTGCACGGTGTTAATGAACTCCTGAAAGATTCGTTCTACATTGTGGTTGGTTTGTTTGCTTCTTGTTTTTTAACAATGGGGAAAGCACTTGCCCATTACAGTTAAATATAACTTTAGCAAAGGAGTGTTAAATTTTTCAAGTTATTCATAATAATCATGCCTCTAATGTGTTCTTTACTACCTTTTCTCAAAATGTAACAAGGAATGTGTGATTTGCAGAAGTAATTCAGGTCTAGAGATAAATTATTTGCTTCTAATGCATAGATCATCTAAATGACAAGTCCTCCACAGACAGGAGTGCAGAAAAGCAGTAGAAAATATTGTGTCAGGCAGGTCAGGGATGAAGTGTTTTGAGTCATATCATTGTCTCTTACTATGGGTTGGCAAAACTCTGCAGAGTTACTTGAACTTGGCTATGTTGTGCCACTGGACAGTGTGGCACAATACATATTCAGAAATATAACTGTAAGGGGTTTCTTTTGTGAATGCACGGTAGGTGTTACTGAGTTAACTGCAAGTGCTATGATTTTCCTGTTAATAAAAATACCAAAATACACGCTCCATATACTCTTTTTTTGTTTTCCTTTTAATAACAATCTTTTTAGAAACCCAGCTAGGTAAAGATTTAATATCTTTCATCTAGCTCTTTCTCTTGGATTGGAGCATGTACCTTCAATAAGTATGTCTCATTGGAAGCTGCTCCCATTGTGAAAATGGAACTGGGTCCACATTGAAAACTTTGCTAATACCTGTTATTTTGGAATATTTTCTTCATGAGCCATTCAAGATTTGGGGCTGTCTACAATTGTTTTTTAAATCAGTCCTCTCCTTTTTAGGAAAAAATAATTCATCTAACATAGCCAATACAGCAAGCACCACAACAAACACAGTGGTGAACACGGCCGCAGGGGTTGAAGATCTGAACATCATTCAAGTGACTATACCAGGTATGTCATTGCCTGGGGTCACATCATGCTTTTTGTGCTTATATCCTTGGTGACATTTCTTTAGTCTGATGAAGTTTTTCCAGCAGTCAAGCTGGCTCGCTGAAATACAAGTACTATCAACAAAGAACATAATTTACCATTCTGGTTTTTGCTGAGATGTTAAATATTTTCTAGCACTCATTAATATCTGTTCAGTGACAGGTCTATAATAGTCTTGGTCCAACCCTTAGTTCAGAAGTATCCACATTGTTCCCTTTTTTCTCATGCAATAAATTAAATATTGATTTGCAATTTTCTTGGCAACTTCAGGAGTTTGGTGCTTGGGCTGAATCACATAACCATGCAGACTGAACTGCATTGTCTTTCTTAGGCATGTATCATGTTGATTAGAAACAGGAACGTTGCATGCTGTGGCCACCTATTGAATGGTCACTTGGCTTTTATACATTATTTACCGTTACACGTACTGTAAGAAAATATAATTTGTGATTTTAGATGTCAGTTTACAAAATCATCTCTAGGCAGTAAATCTGGATTCATCCCTGGAAGGATTCATCCCATCAAGGCCAGGTGGGATGGGGCTGGGAGCAGCCTGCTCTGTGGAAGGTGTCCCTGCCCATGGCAGGGGGGTTGGAACTGGGTGAACTTTAAGGTCCCTTCCAGCCCAAACCATTCTAGGATTTTTTAATCACCAGCTCTTTTTGCATATTTCTACAATTCTGTGTTGCTGCTAAAGCTAGGAACAAAGACAGCTCCTGGTTTGAGGCACTGGGGTGTACCTGCTTTGAGTAAATATGCAACAGTAAACAAGCTTTGGGGAGGGGGGGAGTCTGCTTGATGCTGATGCTCTTCTAACAATTTCTTCCAGATGATGAAAGCGAGCGACTGTCAAAAGTAGAAAAGGCCAGACAATTGAGAGAGCAAGTAAATGATCTTTTTAGCCGGAAATTTGGTAATTGCTTCTTCCTCCCTGTTTTTACATGGGTGTGAATGCAGTTAATGTTGTTGGTGTTGACATTACTGAATCATCGCAGTGGATGATATATCTCTGATCATTAAAATGAACGAACTTGAGAACTGTATATGAATGTTGTACTTCGACTTCAAAAAGCATCTTTTATAAGCAATGTAGGTTGTTTGGTGTTTTAAACAAAAAATCCTAAGAGTATAGATTGTGTTATGTCATCACCCCCCACTCCCTTTCTGTTTTTTTCTGTGTAAACAGGGATGGAATACTTACTGTGCTGGCAGTCCATGATTCTTCTTAGGGCTTCATAGTCCTGACCTCTTAATACTTGGAACTAGAGTAGTTTTAAAAATGCAGCTCAGTCTTTTTGCTGTGTATAGTTTTCTTTTTTACTTTCTATTTGCATTGTACAGCAATAATGACCTGAGTTTCTTGGTCTGAAATTCCCTCGCTAGGGCTGTGCTGAATTGCTTTCATGGCATTGCAGGAGATGCTTCTTTTTTTCCTCCATCTAGCTGTTTCCTTAGATACCCCGTTCTGTACCTTTTCTTAGTAAACACAGAACATGGGTTCTTTATTTGCTGAGCTGCCAGAGCTGGAGTTGTAGCTCTTGTAGTGATGTTGATGAGCAGAATCCAGCTCATCCTATTTCCAACACTGTAATGGTTTCCTTGTTACATGAATTTTCCTAGTTTCAGACCCAATAGAAAGTTTGGATTTGCATTTAGTTTCTTAATTGTCTGAGGACTTTATTTTCAAGGTAATAATAACTATGTAGACTTGAAAATAAGCATGACCCATGACCTCTTTCACTTAGGTGAAGCCACTGGTGTGAATTTCCCTGTGAAAGTCCCGTACAGAAAGATCACTGTCAATCCTGGGTGTGTGGTGGTGGATGGGATGCCTCCTGGCGTGGCGTTCAAAGCTCCCAGTTATCTGGAAATTAGCTCCATGAGGAAGATTTTGGAATCAGCGGAGTTTATCAAATTTACTGTCATTCGGTAAGTGGTTGCCACTGATCAGATTGTACAGATGTCGCGAGGACAGCCCTGTGTCTGGAATAAATCGAGACTGGAAAGAATAGAAGTTGCAGCGCATCGTTAAATAGTGGAAGATGTTGGCTCCTTGGGGTAAAACCAGATCAGGTCAAATGGAGCCCAGATGTTCATAGCATGAGTGAAGATGGTGACTCTTTGGAGGATGTGTCCAACTGAGTATGGCACAGGGCATTTTATTTACAGGCGTATTACAGCAGTTGCAATCCATTCGTATCTGTGAGTCCTAAAGTCCTGTGGGCCTTGCTCTCCCATTTGTAAGATCAAGTTCTGAGAGACAAGTCCACAGCTTGTTGGCTCTTAACAGTAAATAGTGTTTGTACTAGTATTAATATTTCAGATGTTACGCATCCTGAGTTAAGTAAACTCTTTGATAAATGGTTTTTTCCCTACAAAATGAGTTTATCTACAATATTTAAAAATACAATATTGCCCAATTACAACATAAGTGGATTTCATTTATATGTGTTTATTTCCGCAGACATATATATACACACATATATACAAAGTATATTTGTATGCATGAAGCAGAACAGATGAAACTCTGGAATCATACTAGGGAGGAGTTCAGGGATAGAAAATACAAATTTAACAGTTTATGTGACTTCTCAAGTCGCAGACTGCTTCACAGGAGTCTGAATGCTTCAGTTTATACTTAAAGAGAGAAATCTCTTAGATATGTTTTACTAAGGGGTCTGAACTCTCAACCCTTAATCATGAAGTGTCCTAACTGAAAGGACTCTTGCTCGATCCACGGTGTCGAGTTGGGCTCTGAAGAAGAGGGGACTCCCTGGTTAGCTGGTGGTGAGCGAGGGAAGGATTTTGATGTTTCTGTCTATGTTCCTTTTCAAAGTGCGAGCACACAAGCCAGGGTGCCCAAGAGCTGCTGTGACGGTTCCTTATGCTTTGGTCCAACTCCCTGTGTGTTTTTTAGCACGACCTCTGTCCCGAAAGGTTAGGTGAGGCTGCTTTGGGAGGGAAGGCCCGTGCAGTATCTTTTAGAATCAGTAAACTTTTCTTTTTCTCTTGCAGACCATTGCCAGGACTTGTGATTAACAATCGTAAGTATTTATGAGACGCTGATGGCAAATGTATTCTTGTAGCTTACCCAGATTCGTTTTCCACCTTTGGGTTTGGTGGCAGAGGCTGCAGGGTGGTTCAGTTCTGTGTGTAACTCTTGTCTGTGTCTCATGAAGGTTCCCTGACTAAACATGCACGTGCAATTAACTTGAGAGCAGCGTGGTACATTTACAGAGCAGTGTAAGATTAGCACATGAACTGTGATACAAAACCACAAGATACTGATTTTGTATTTTTTCAGCTGCAGAGTCCCAAAGAGATTTAGGACCTTGACTGAGCAGCAGACTGACATGGGAGTGCCTACATTTTAGGTTCGGATCCACCGCAATGTCAGTTAATAAGCAAGAACTTTCCAGTAGCTGCACAACCGTGTTCCAGTGAAAAATTCTGCAGTCTGCCGAAAGTGTAGCAGTTTAGAGAGGCAGAGTGTAATGACCTGAAATGCTGTGGCCAACTTGGCCATGTTAATGAAATTGTTTGGGGTTGGAAAAAAAGAAGTTGTAGTATTTTCAGTTGCCTAAAATAATTGTGACCTGTTTTTTTAGATCTTCTTTAAGAGAAAAAAACGAAACTGCGAAACGCTGCTGTTACTGTGTCCCTTGTGCCGGGTTCTCTCTGAGCCAGGGTCAGGTTAGAAGTTCAGAGGGCAGGTAACCTGCTGTCATTCCTTTGGCCCGAGCCAGCCTGAGCCTTAGCCACCGGCATCACCGCTTTTGTATCCAGCCACCAGTATATTCCATTTTAATAATTCCAGTATATTCCAGTATGTTAATGTGCTGAGATCTGCGAACTGCAAGCACGAGGTGTCCTCAGGAAGGTATTGTAGCTAGTAACTCACACTGACATGCTTACCGGTCCCGGGCACGCCGTCTTAGGTGGGAAAGGGACCCCTTTGTAAGAGGGGACCTTCCAGGCAGATAAGTGTGTAATAGCGTTTCCAAATAATTCAATTAGAAATGAAAGGAGCTATTAAACTGTTGTCTATTCAGCATGTGTTGGGACTGAGGCTAGCTAAGGGCTGAGTAAGAGCAACACAGGTAATCCGACCGTCTTCCATCACTGGGGGAGCAGGTTGGCCATTAAACATGTGGGGTTTGTCTGTTGTTCGTGTCCGTTAATTATGTTGGAAATGATCTGATATTGATAGACACCAAGGCCAATGACTGAAAGGCTCTGAGCCTGCTGCTTATAGGTACGATGCTTTATTCCTCTTCTGAGGAACATGTGGGAACTTCAAAGGAAGTTTTATGGTGCTTGCAGGCAAGATAGGGAATGTGTTTTCTGTAACAAAAAATACTGAACTGCAACTCAATCACAAGCATCAGTAACCTGTTCGTGCGGCAAGTTTCAGGATTTGCAGATTCAAGAAGTAAGATTGCCCTTGTGTTACATGTGGACCATTGTCATTGTGAAGTTAAACAGTGATCATGTCTACTCTTAGAGCTGATGGAAAAAGCTGAAGCAGAAGCATCGCCAACAGCACCAGCAGCAGCACCAGTACTACCAGGTGATTCAGAGCGCGATGCATGTCCTTGCAGGAGGGGTAGGGTATGGAGTTCTCGATCTTATTGGCAGGTGATACTAGTAGTCGTGTCCTGGGTACACGCTGCTCGTGATGAGCCGTTTTATTTTGACAGATGGTGTTCGACGGTGACTTTTATAGCTATTAAATATTAATAAATTAATAGAAAGAGCTATTGCTTCTGTCAAGCTGTGTCATTGGCGTGTTCATTGATTTGATTTTTGCAGATGATGAGTGAGCTGTGAAGAATGATTAGTAGGGGCAATACATAAAGCAAACTCAGTATCCATTTATTGATACCTGCTTAAGCCAAAGTCTGTGTGCGTCTGAGCCACATGGAAACCTCACTTGGCTGCATATCTCTCTGTGTAACATGTGAGAACCTCGAATGGGGTCTTGATGGAATTTCTGCCTGCTGCAGAGCTCTGTAACCCCTGCTAGACTGTGTCTAGACCGCACACACGTCACCTGTCTTAGTGTGAATGGAGAACTTAGCTTTACGCTATGGGTAGCTAAAGTGAATGTAGTTGGGCGACTTCCATTTGACGCAGTATGGTTCGTAAATGCTCGCAGATCTTTTAAAAACGTGTCTCCCAAACTGGTGTAGTGCAGGAAAGACTTTTGCAATTATCTGGATAAACTGTTACTCAAAGAAACGAGGAGACTAAGAGAGAGCGTTCAATAAACCTCTTGAGAGTAAGGGATGCTTGTATGGCGGAAATAATTACAAAAGAAACTACGAGCTGCTCTGTTTGCGGTGGGAGGCGGTGGGAGGGAGGAGAACGGCTGCTGTGATCAGTGAACCACTGCAGTCTGTCTGTCCTTCACTCACCCACAGTGTTACAGAGGCTGAAGAGCTTGCCCAGCACCTGGCCATCTATAATCCATCAACATAGCGGGGAGAAAAAGCATTATGGAATTAAAACGTATTTTTTGCCCCCTATTCCATGCCTTCTCACTCTCTCCCAAAATACACATACTCACTGTGGAAGACAGTGCTCTAACCAGAAGGGGTGACTTTTTTTTTAAATACTGCTTTATATTTAAGTGGTTTGAGTAAAGCCATTCCAAACTTGATGTATTTCCTGCAAGTGTGTGTTATGTTCTGCCAGGACTTGATATGTCTGCTGCAGTGGGCCAAACTCAGTCAGAAGAGAAAGTTTTAGGTAGTGTAATATAATAAATACTTGGCTATATTCTGGGTGGGGTTTTTTTTGCAGACTGTATAGAATATTACACATATTTCTCCCAGACAAAGCTATTTGAGTCTAATGAGAAGAGAAAAAAATTAGGCATTTTTTTTTCAGGGAAAGCTTAATTGCCATAATTTTTCTAAGATGCTTATCTGATTCATATTGTTGAAACTGTACTCATATTCGTTTGACTGTTGGTTTGTTTTTTTTTTTCATTTAAGAGCCAGCTGAACCAAGCCAAATGGAAGTATCTGTAGGAGGTAAGTGTTTGTCTTCAGCTATTTTCAACAAACATTTTTAAGTAATTGTGAAAAAAGTTGCGTCTTTTTTTAAAGGAGACAGGTCAGTCAAAACAGAAAAGGGCTTTTAGTTGTTCCCAGGACATTTTTTTGTCTGTATTAATATCAGGATGCATCATGTGAAAAACACTCTGCAGCAAAAGTTATTATTCAAATAATTTTACAAAGGAGTTTTGTGAGTTGTTGTTCTTGCTTGGTGAGTCATTACTATATATATAGGCTTTGAGTGATTGCTCATGTCCTGAGCAATGCATCTCGTTATTCAACACTGTAGTTTCCACAATTAATGCAAGTAAACGATTGCCACCATCAGGAACTTTGAATGCCACATTGGCCTGCATGTGCTGTGCAGGGAAGGGGAGTATTGATGTTTCTCAGAGCTTAAGCCCTGAAAAACATCCAACTTTCCTATTGTCCAAGAACATACCGGAGCTGTATCTTTTTCAGCTGTCGATGTATGCAAGACCAAGGAGGCTGTAGATCTTTTACTCCCCTGTGCTTTTGCATGGTCTCAGAGCATTAGGAGCATTGCATGCATTGCATGCAATGGTCTGGGAGCATTAGGAGTGCTGGACTGACCTGAGAATTGGGATGCTGGTGGCTGCTGTGGGCTCGGGTCCTCTAAATGCTGCCTCTGCTATAGTCCCAGCCTGTCAGCACAGCCCGGGGTGGCTGTGGCTGCCTCTGGCGTGGCTGACACAGGGGATGGCAGGTGCTCCGAGTTGGCCAGGCTGCTGCCTTTGTGCCAGCTGGTCCTGGAGGGGCTTTCTGATGTGCCAGCAGTGTAGCCAACAGCCCTGGGGTGGTGGCCGCCGCGCCTCAGTGCTTGTCATCTGAAAACTCTCACCTTGAGTTCATTCCCTAACCCTGCTTGGGTCCCTCCAAAAGAGAAAGCAGCAAATCTCAGCGTTTCCATTCTTCTGTATCCTTTTCCATGGAAATGCCCTTTCCAGTGCCCATTGCTCCTGTTTCCCTGTCAGGTCACTGGGATGACATGCTCAACCAGAACTGCTGCTGGAAGCTCAGGGCCAGGTTCTCCCAGTGCTGGGAGCAGGTCTTTCTTGGAGCATAGATCAATCCTGTTGCAGCGGTCAAAACAAAAAACAGGCGAGTGTTAAGAGCCACGGAAGAGCTGAGCTGCAGATTTTAAGCTCACAGTTATTGAAAGATACAGGGATATTGAAAGATCTGGAACATCAGATGTCTTTGTAATGCCATAAGTATGCAGGATTGCTGAAACTGTGAGATGATGGAGAGAGACAGTTGTTCCTGGGTACCTTCATGCGGAGGAAATCTAGCTATGAGCCTTGAAAGTGATGGCTGTGAAGAAACAGACAAGCATGGGTATGGATTTGTCATCCCAAACTGGATTCAGACCCAGTAACCAGAGGAATGATCTTGAGAAAAGGCATGCAGTTGCTAAAGAACTTCAAATCACTTCAGAGCTAGGCTGGAATGTGTAAAATGATCGTGAAGTGGCTTGGCTTTATAGTGATGAATTACCCTAGCTCTGAATCTTCCAAACAACTTCAGTGGAAAACCAATTTCCTTCCAACATCATATTCTCTGTTTATAAAAAGAACAAGATCAGGCTTCGGGTCATATAGGCAGTGCTATACAGGCACCAGATTTCTTTGATGTACCTCCAAGCATCCCTGTGAACAAAAAAAAGTGAAGATTTTGTAATGAAGTCTCCTGGAAATGCAAAAAATTGTATCAAAAGATGATGAACGCTTCAGCCAAGAAGATAAAATTTCTGTCTCTGTTTTGTTGGGGTTTTTTAAGCATATCATAAAGCCTTCCTATGTGATACTGTGCGTTGAAGAAATAAAATGAGCTAGAGTCAAAATTTGGTTTGGACAGATTAATATAAAATAATGTGGAAGTCTGTATCAAGTTGAGAAGCAGTCCTGCAGATGGGAAAAAAATCTGAAAAATAGTCAGTGCTGTGAAAACAAGAGTTTGGGCAATGAATGTTAATTTACTAAATCACCCAGAAGGCATGACTTGAGCACGAGTAGCTTCAGATGTTGGTAGGTACCTTTGGAAGAGAGCATCTTTAAAAACGTGAAACAGCGATCATGCCTGACGCAGTTGAAGTCAGGAGCTACAGGCTTAACCTGTGAGTGTTTGAAAAGCTTCACCCAGCATCGCGTGTCTGAGGAGGTGGCTGAAGGCAGGAGTGGTGCTGGGGATTGACAGAGCAGGGAGAAGGACTGCAGAGCAGCAGGCAGGGCCAAAACAGTGATGTAGCTGATGTTTTTTCACTGATTATGTGGTGTTGGTGTTTCCTTTTTGGTTTAAGTACCTTTCCAGCCCAGTGAGTCTTTCAGCTGTATAAAAACCCTTTTAAATTTTTATTTCTGTTCTTCAAAAACTAGAGTTCTCTAAGAGCCCAGGCTGCTTTATATTGACATGAATATGGCGATGTCCACAGAATCAGATTGTTGTGAATATATTTTTATTTACTGTTAATATTTCAAGAGGATAAATTAATGCTTTCCATATTTTCATAGGTTTTTACGTACTGAGTACAGCAATAACAACAAAATTGATTGGGAACTTCCCTTTTTTCTTCATTCATTACTGCTTTTTCAACAGATATTACAGAAACAGAAGAAAATTGTCAAATAAAGCAAGAACCAGACCCAACGTGGTAGACTTCATCAACACTGGGTAAAAGAATTTACTGTTTCTTGAACTCAGCACCTGTCAAGGAGTAACACTTTTATATTTTTGGGTGGGGAGAAGAGGGCTGAGATACAGGACTGAATGCCAGAAGGCACCAGTCCTTTACTTACGAATTAATTTATTTGTCTCAGTTCTCACCTGTAAAACGTAGAATGTTTTCCCTACCTTATCCAAATACAACGTAAAACATGC
Source organism: Falco cherrug (assembly GCF_023634085.1). Lineage (NCBI taxonomy): Eukaryota > Metazoa > Chordata > Aves > Falconiformes > Falconidae > Falco > Falco cherrug. Next base: position 104,289,825 of record NC_073697.1, on the reverse strand, counting down.
AGTGTGCACATTGATGAGGCAGACAGTCCTGGGAAAATGTGGCCTGTAAATAAAAACGGGTGATGGTAATGACATATTTCAGAGGCAGAGTAAAGGAAAACTTAGGGAATTAGTGTTTACGAAGAACTCTGAGATAGTTGTGTGAAAAAGCATTATTATTCCTGGTAAAGCCTGTATATTTCCAAATTGTAGCTGGGCAGGAAAAGCTCTTCACTACGATTGCAGCGTTGTCTGAGCTTGGGATGCTTGGTAAAGCTAATAATCGTGATGGCAAACCCGTTTCCTTTGAAAGATTTTTTTCTTTTCCAGTTAACTTTTATGAAAAGCTTCGTTTCATTTACATTGCAAAAATGTCTGAATCTTTCTCTTATACTATTCTTAACTTCACTCATTCCTAAAAATGGCAATTTGGTGGAGGTGGAGAGCAGTGCCGGTTATGCCGTCACGTCACCAGATATAATAGGCTGACCCCCACGGTCGTGTCTGTGCTTCGTTCAGAGAAAACGGCAATTTTAAGCTATCACAGCTCTGTATTGAGCTTTTTGTTCGTATTCCCAACCGAATATTTTCCTCATGCAGTGTTGGATACGTTAGCAGTTTGATTTGGTTGATACCAAGTTGGATGCATTTGTGTAGTACGCTCGAGCTGTAGCCTGCCTGGCTTTAGTAAGGAAAAGGCAGGGATTCATGCTGGAGACCAAAGCATCTGTGCACCATGCCAGTCCTGGGGACGCAGGCCACCAGCAAACCCCAGCTCTGTCCTTCAGCTCTGCTGGGCTGCGGGTGGGAAGGCGGATTGTCCCAGCAGAGATGCCCGTGGGCTGCACTCCGGGCACCATCCGCTGCTTGGGATGGGGACAGCTGCTTGGGATGGGGACAGCCTCAGCCATGGTCCCCGTCCAGGCAGCATAAGCACAGCCTGGTGCACTGGGGGCTGCTGGTGGCTTCAGGATGAGGGACTGAAGGGGCAAATCCAGAAATGATTTGGTAGAAACTGGGGGAATCTGACATACCAGCATACCCGCTGCTGTGCCCGGAGCGTTGCGAGTGCAGCAGGAGCCTTCCCAAGAAATGGGTGAAGGCTGCTTTGGGAATACTGGTCGTAAAACTGAACACGGTGGGAGAAAATATACTAAAGAAACACTTGATTTGTCATGGGAAGCCCTTCCCCCAGTGGAGGTATAAAAAGCCATCTCAGCTGTCCGTTAAAGGTCACGGAAATCTTGTTGGAGCGATGGCTGCACAACGTGGTGCTGCAGCGGTTCGGAGTTGTGGATGCTTTAGCCCATCCACTGAACTTCTCCTAAAGCAAATATTTGATCTGAATTCTTACAGAGACGGCTCAGGCACACATCTAATCTCGTATTTAGTGAGAGCAATATTCAGCTTCCACATGCTTTCTGAATCTAGGCCTAAAGAACTGGCAAAGGTGATGCAAACTGCTCCTATTTGTGATAAGATACAGAGCTGTGATGAAACTAACTCACTTCTGTAATTTTTCTTATCTAGTCACAAGCATCCGTTTCTGAGAAGAGCCTGCCGGGACTGTCTTGAGCTGTGTAATATAACTGTATAAGAGAAGTACCTTCTATACAAACCCTTTTTGTACTTTTAGATAGAAATGTCTACTTTTTCAGCAGTTCTGTGAATTGACTTAAAGCAAAGAATGACTGTAGATTTGGAATGGCTGGTTTTACTTCAGAATATGTTATAAGGACTAAATTTCATGCAGCAATGCTGGGGAGATGACAGGGATTAAAATCAACAGGGACTTAACAGAGGCTGTCTGCATTTCCCAATAAAGCTGAATTTCGCCATACCTGAATGCATCTTAGCTTTTCTAATGAGGAAAAATTCCTGCAAGTAGTTCAGTTTGTTAGTTTTACTTTGGGGGGGGCGGGGGGGGGGGGGGAGAAATCATTACTTTTTGGTTCTTACTCCTTTAATGGCTGACTGGACAATAGTATCTGTATATTTGAACTAATTTTTCCTATGATATCTATCACAATTCATATGTTTTTTCATAAATAAAAGATAAACTGGTTCACTTGACCGTTAGTACGCATTAATGAGATGGACTGTGAAATGGTCAGTATTTCAGTGTGTGGATTAGGAACCAATTTAAATTAAACCCTGTTATAGTTTGTTCGATTAATGCAAAGTAGTAAGTGCATATGTTACCAGAATATCACACGCTTTATATATGGTGGGTCTGGTCTCGCAGTCCTAACATAGGCAAAACTCGCATGGACCTGTGCGAGAGCTTTTCTCCTGAAGGCTGTGGGGGATGCCCTTCTGTTCATCCAGAACTAGTCATGGAAACCTATGCTACAAGCTACTCGTTAAGTCCTACTATGTCAGAAGTTAGGTCCCCTACAGCCCTGGTTGCTCCCCACATCACCTAGAGACTCATGTATGCATTTTAAGTTTCACAAACCTCTTACATAAGAGATGTAAAGCGCTGGCTATATGATAAGCTCTATAGAGAAGATGCAGATTATTGTAAAGGTTTCTCTTTTATTGGCATGAGTTTGGGCTGACTGCATTATGCGCAAATGGTAAACTTGATGCCCTGATGAAGAAATAAAGACCTTCCTGATGGTTTTCATGACTGTCCCATATTTTACAACGAATCAAGCTGTGGCAGTAGTCCTGTAGGCAGGTAGAACATGCTGTAGCAAAGTTCTTTGTTCCAGCAAAGGAAGCAAGTTCCAGTCATGCCTTTCAGACAGGAATCCAGCCCGGGGGAGGGTGAGGTGGTTGTGTCTTCAAGGAAGATTTCCAAGGCTTAAATTCAGTTGGGTGCAGCATCTGTTCCCTGGGAGCAACCTGAAATTCAGCAGGTGAATTTGGAGCAGCACACACCTGCCATTCCAGAGGCGAGGGAGAGCTGTAGGATGAGTCCCCGTGTTTTCACAATTGCTCCGTGCAGATAAAAGTGCTCCGGATGAGCTGTCTGGGCCTCGTGCTGCTGCTGCTGGCCGTAGGAGCAGGGTGAGCTCCGTGCCGAGTCATTTTGAAAACGCTCATCCCAGTTGTCCCTTCCATCTTTCCAGATGGGAAATGGAGCTGGCCGATGGAGCGCTGCCTTCCTGCCTCGGCAGACCCGTGGGAGCGAGCCCGTTAACTCAGCCCCGTGGGTCCTGTCCCAAATTATACCTGCTGACCTATTTTGCTGATGATGACTTGGGTAGACATGCTCCGTTAACGTACCTTCATAAACGGGTTGTTATCAGGGCAACGGGCAGTTCTGCGATTGCTGCTCCGAGTGTTTCCAACGGGGAAATGAGTTCACGCAACTTTCCCTGGGCTCTCGGCTTCCCCTTGAAAAAAGCAGAAGGATGGTCCATCCCTTCTTCACCTGCAGCTGCCCCCCCAGCCAGGCTCTGTATTATTGCTGGTGTGGCTGTTGGTGCTCACTCCAACCGAGGGTGAGGCGTCACCAGCAGAAAAAATGGTGAAAATTAACTAAATCCAGGCTCCTGCCTTGCCAGGTAGCTAACAACAGAGCGCCGACCTCCTGCAACGTGGCGTGCAGGAGCTAAAACAAACCAAACAGTGGTTTGGTGCATTGGTTTTACTGATGCAATGGTTTTACTGGAAGGACTGGAATCCTTATGTGATGATGCTGGGAGTTGGCGTGGTGGTGTGCGTTGTGTCCGTCTGCTGCTGGGCTTGCAGTAATGCTGTCAGCATTCAACACTGAAGGATCTTTTTGGTCTCGGACATTTTGAGTTATATCCAGTAGAGAGAAATTAGACTGACAAAATAATAGCACCAATATTTATACCTTCCAAATAGCAATTTTATATTAAAAATATCTATATAGTTCTAATAGGTAGCAAACTTGGAAGATGTTGACCATGTATGAAAATCTCACTCGTTTCCAAACTAGTAATACGTGAGGTGTGTCACTGTTTGGGTATTGAGTGACAATGCCCTAAAAAACCTTGGCTGTACTAACAAGTAAATAAATAAAATTGCAACAACTTAACAGAGCTCTGAATATGGTTTTTTTTCTTCCACGTGGTGGTGAAGTAGCAGACCAGTATTTATTCCCCGTGTTTTCCTGACCTTTAGGAGCCTGTCCTGTGCCTTGGGCTGGCTCCTTTCTCCTGAACAGGAATGTTGGACCCCAGTGGTGCAAGATCCAGGGTGCCCGTGGCAGAGCCCCATGTTCCCTGGGTACGGCACACCAGCTTTTTCGGGTCCTGCACCTCTGTTGTGTGTTTTCCCTTGGGATTTGAAGTTTTTGCACCTATGAAACTTGAGCCCTTTCTCCTTGGTTTCTTCTCCTAGCTGCCCTCCACGGCAGGCTGCTGAGGAAGAGGGCAGATGTCCAGTTTTGTGTGATTTTTGCCCCGGCTGTTGGAGCGTGTAGTACTAAAGAGATTTAGTACTGACTGACACGGGAGTGCCTGCCTTGTAGGTGCAGATCCATCACAGTGTCAGTTTAAGAACTTTCCAGTAGCTGCACAACTGTGTTCCAGTGAAAAATACTGTATTCTGCCAAAAGTGTAGCAGTTTAGAGAGGCCGAGTGTAATGACCTGAAATTCTGTGGCCAATTTGGCCACATTAAGGAAACACAGACGTGACATGAGCAGGGCCTCCCTTGGCTCTGGATTTGAATTAAGCTTAAAAAAAAAAAAAAAAAAAAATGACATTTTGAACAGAATTAGAGTGGAGTTCCTTTCTTCAGCTTTTACTTTCTAGGAGGTTTTGGTACTACTTTTGGGTGGAACACTGCAGAAAAGCGGGTAGTCCATTCGCCTGAGGAATTAACCCCCCTCGTGCTTCATCTTCCATGGCTGTGGTTGAAATCCATCCCCTCGGGTCCCGTGTCTGCTGTTCCAGGGGCTGTGGGAGCTGCTCCAGCTCGCAAAAGCCAGGTCCTGTATTCAGATGCCAGCCTTGTTTCCCAGAACATGAATCAGCTCCTGACCTCCATAACCCCAGCTTGTTTATCAGATGCGTCACCTCCAAGAGTTTTCTTCCAAAATTAGGACCTCTTGACACCTACTAACGCTGTGAGTGTTGGTGGAAGCTGAGCTGTGTCTCAGACGGCGTCTCGCTCTGCACCAGCCCCTCGCCGGCGGTGAGATCTACCATGCTTCATCTCATTTCTCACATCACAAGACGAGGAATGAGGAAACGGGAAGAAACGGTGAATTAAGCGGTTTCCAGTCACACACTGTCTGTAAAGCAGTTTTAAATTTAGTACAAACAATTGTCATTACGAAATTAGCTTTCATGACAAAGTTGGTGGGGTTCTGTATAAGCAGCAGCGATCTGGCCGTCAGCAAAGGAAGATCCAAACCGCCCTCGAGGTCTTTTTTTTATATTTTGGTTGTATAATTTTGCCTTGCATACAGGGAAGTCCCCATGTTAAGATAAGAAGAAACCGAATGTAAATGACCATGCTTCTGATCTCAACAGCTACAAAGTGCCATACTTGAGATTCAGAGCAAAGCTACAGTTAGTGTTTGATATTTTTAATGCAGCCAGAGCAAGCTTTTGTCTTTGCAGCTCACAAGGGCGGGGGGGCTGGCCCTGTGGCAGGGTTTGCTGGTGGTCTCCGTGGGGAGAGCCCGTCTTGGCTCCGCGGGTGCCTTGGGGCTGCTGCCTCACTGGGCAGGGTGGCTCCAGCCCCAGATGTGGGGGGTCTGGGCTTGCTCCGGTGAGCAGCGCTGCGCCTGAGCATGGGCTCCGGGGGGGATGGAGTGGGGGATGGGGCCGAGGCCTCACAGCTCATCCCCAGCATCCCTTGGAGAGCGGGTCCCAGCAGCGCTGGCAGCCCTGTCATTGAGGGTGGCCTCGCTGGGGACGAAAGTGCTGCTGGGTGCCCCTGTGCCTGTGAGCAGTGTAGGACCGGTGAGCGCAGTCCCTGTGGCCCTTCAGGCCTTTCTGCTCAGAGCCGGGGGAGGAGGAGGATGCTGTGCTGCCATTTCAGAGGGGCTTTGCAAGGGACCCTTGTGCTCTCCCAGTGGCAGGTGGGGGTCCATCTGCAGCCCACCCTGGGCTTCCCCTATGCCTGGGGTCCCTGTGCCCGGCGCTTTTGGGCAGCCCCTGTACCCAGTGAGCACTGCAAAGCAGTGAGGGGACCTGGGGCTGGCTCAGGTCCTGGGGTGGCAGATTTTGGGGAAGCAGCAGGTGGCTGAAAGGAACTGGTGATGCAAGGGCAGGAGCTCTTGCACACATGGCCTGTGGCTGCCACGTCCTGCCTGCACACCGTGCCCCAGCGTCCCTGCCTGCCCTGGAAGCACAGGGTGGTCTCCCATCCCTACAGAGGATGGTGCTGCTGTCCCAGGGCTTGCGGAGCACGTTACGTGCTTCATCCAGCCCATCCAGCTCTGCCTGAGAGGGTGAAGACTCCTCTGATTGCCATTGCCAAGGCACTTTGTCCCCCACCCTCTGCGAAACAGGGGCTGTAGCACCCTGTGCCACCACCGGCGCAGCGGCAGCCATCAGAGGGTCCACTTGGCTATGGGGGCAGCCGGCCTGGCCCTGGCCCTTCACTGTCCTCTGGCTGCAGAGGTGCCCCCAGGGCATCCCCGAGGTGTCCCTGCTGCCTGCCTCCTCCCAGCCCTGGAGCTGCTGGAGGGCCGGGCTGGAGACTCCCAACGGGAAGCACCGACTCAATACAAACCACAGCGGGTAAACAATTACGGGTGCGATTGCAACGGGGCCTTCCGCTTTCCTGGCAGCTTTATCAGCGAAGCGGAGCTGGGCGAAGGCAGAGGGGAGGTAGGCACAGGGGTCGGCGCAGGACGCGTGGCTGGGAGCAGCTATGGGGGAGGCCTTCATCCGGCACATCGAGCTGCTGGGCTATGAGAAAAGGTTTTTCCCCAGCCAGCACTATGTGAGTATGCGGCGACCTTCCAATGAGCTGAGTAGTGAGGACTGGACGGAGTAAAAAGCCTGGCCAGCAAATTTCTTGAGATAAATGTGACTGAGGGGCTGAGAGCATCCTTTTTTTTAGGGGGGCAGTCCTGGCTGACAGCGTGAGCTGGAGGCAGCCAGGGGCTAAAATGTCTTGAACACACAAGATTTTGGGCACCTCCTTTGCAAGCTGTTGATTACTTTGCAGGTTTGAAAAGGGCTTTTCCCTCTTTGATTCCCACCCATCTGCATGTTTGTGTCCCCTCTCCATCCCTGCCCAGCTTCCCTAGCACCCAGCTCACTCATCACCTGAGCAAAAGCTACTTGCGTTGGGGTGGTGGAAGAAAAAGATGCAGTTTATCCGAAATTGAACTGTCTGGGGGGTATGGGGGGTGGGGGGTGCTCCCTGGGGTCCCTGGCACAGCGGGGTGCAGGGTCCCACTTGCCCACAGAGCTGCAGTGCCTCTGCTTTGCCCCTCAGGTCTACATGTTCCTGGTGAAGTGGAATGACCTCTCCGAAAAGGTCGTCTACCGCCGGTTTACCGAGATTTACGAGTTCCACGTGAGTTGTCCCGGGATGGGCACCAGCCCCCGGCTCAGCACACCAGGGCAGGGGGTGGGAATAAAAAAAGAGGAGGCTGAAATCCAGCTGGAATTGCCCCAGAACAAACCTGGCTCCAAGAGGCTCCTGGGTCCCAGTGCTTCAGTCTCCTTCACCCTTCATTTGCCTCTTGAAGCTGGGGGGTGGCTCCGTGCTCCCCTGGCAGATTTCTCCCAGTGCGAGGCACAGTGGCTAGGCAGCACGTGGCTGTGGCAGCGGGGCAAGTGCCGGCAAAGGGGGTGAAGCCACTGGCAGAAGAGTGGGTGCCACAGGGGGATCCCCCGGTGCCATCCTCACGGCTGTGCCTGGTCCTGCTCCGCAGAAAGCACTGAAGGAGATGTTCCCCATCGAATCCGGGGACATCAACATGGAGAAGCGGATCATCCCACGCTTGCCAGGTGAGGGGCAGACGCCAGGGCTGGGGGGTGAAATAGAAATTGCAGCTGGTTGGGAAATTCCCCGGCGGGCTGAGCTCTGCCAGCTGCCTCCCACGCAGGTGCTTGATGCAATCTTTGTTCCTGCCCACTGGGCTTGAAATCAAAACCCCAGAAAGGTCTGAGCATCAGCGGTGGTTACTCCCAACACTCACAGCCCCGCAGACCCCATCCTTCCAACCCGAAGGCTGGGCACCCCACAAACACATACCACAGCATTGGCTGGAACCCCTGGCTGGTGCAAAGGGTCTGGCTTTGGAAAGCCTGAGCCGAGCTGAGCTGAGCTGAGCCCTTCTCCGGTGACAGCATCACTGGGATTGGTTTTAGTGGTCTTATGGCAACACAGTTATTTTGTAAGAGGAAACAATGCAACATGTCTTCAATGGCAGGGAATGAACTCCTGATACAAAGAGCTGATGTTTTGTCCCCATGCAAGGTGCAGGTCAGCAAAATTCCCCCTTTTATTTAATTTCCTGCTTTAACGGAGGGAGGAAGGAACATGAGAAATAGCTGCAGGTTGTGGTCGACACCTCTCGAGGAGGAATAAACATGCTCCACACAGCAGTGCAGGTGCTGTGTTTGGGGGGCTCCCCTTGGGGCTGGACTAACACTGCCATGCCGGGACCCTTCCTACATGCTGCCGCTGCCATGCCGCGGCTGTCCGGAGCGTCCCTGTCCTGTCTGGGGAAGTGAAAGCACCGGGGATGAGACAGGCGTCAGACTGCTGGGGGGTGTGCCACTGGCCGCACACATGCACCCCGCCATGGGGTGCAACGCTGCTGTGGGTCGGGGCTGCCAGCAGCATTTTGGAGCCCTGGGGTCAAGAGCGGCTGCACCATGGCCAGTGGGATGGAGGAACGAGCATGTCTGCCCCGGCCGCAGGCTAGTCCCTGGAGCCCCAGCTTGTGTCCCAGCAGAGTAAGCAGCTGGGCTTAGCCCAAGCAGAGGAGTGGGAGTTAGCCTGTAACCGACATGGGGCCAAACGAGGACTTTTTCTGGCTGGCGTGAGCTGTGCAAGGGTCCGTGGGCTGCAGGGGACGAGTCTGGCAGCACAGAGCTCTCCGCGCTGCCTGCAGCACCTGGGCTGGGCACAGCCCTGCACTCGCTGCCGGGAAGAGGAACCCGCAGCTGCAGCGCTTCTGCAAACCAGCCCCGGCCCTGCCTCAGCTCCAGCCAGCTCTGCGGGACTGTGCGTGCCCCCCCGGGGGCCGGGGCTGGAGCAGCGAGGGAGGGGACGGGGCCACACTCCCGCAGGGCTGCACCGTATGGGCACCGTGCAGCGCCCTGAAGCCAAATCCACTTGTTTTGGGGGCAAAATCAATGATTCGGAGCAGCCTGCTTGGGAAAGTTGTAAAAACAGTGCGCTTTGTCTGCTTTTTCGGAGTATTTTCCCCTCTTCCCCAGCCCCAAAGTGGTTTGATGGGCAGCGTTCAACTCAGAACAGACAGGGCACGCTGGCCGAGTACTGCTACGCTCTGATCAACCTGCCCCACAAGATCTCCCGGTGCCTGCACGTGGTCAACTTCTTCAAGGTCCGTCACGACGACATGAACCCCGTCACAGACAGCCAGTGAGTCCAGCTGCCTGCCATTCTGGGGGAAATACTGCGTCCCCAGCCCCTGGTGCTGGCAGCAGCCTGCAGGGAGGGCACCGCTGCCAGCGGTGAGGGCTGGTTGCACTGAGCTGCCTTTGCTCTGACCCGGCCAGGATCAAGAAGCCCGAAGTCTTCCTCCTGCCAAAGGATGCCAAGAAAACCCCCACCGGTAAGAGGCATCGGAGGGGTGCAAGCAGCTGCCTTGGCAGCAGCAAAGCCTAGTGGGGAGAGGGGCAGCCATCCCTCGGCGGATGCCTTGACCGAGAGCACAGTCTGTGCCAGAGCTGTAGCTGGGAGGAAACCACAGCCTCAGGGGGGATGAGTCCCTGTCCTGGGATCCAGCTGGTTTGAGACCAGAAGAGGCTGGGAGAGTGCTTTGGGTGGTCCTGGGGCTGCTTTTGGCCTGCCTGAAACAGGCTATTTCTGCGCTGGGGGCTGAGAGAGGGAACGTCTCATTCCTCCCTTGCAGACATCACGGGCCCCATTGTCCTGCAAACATACCGAGCCATCGCCGACTATGAGAAGAGCTCCAAATCCGAGATGGCTCTAAAAGCTGGAGACATGGTGGACGTCGTGGAGAAGAGCGAGAGCGGTATGTGTCCATCCCTCTGGAGAGCCCTCGAGGGCCAGCCCCCTCCTGGCCACCATTTCAGGGGGGATGGGGACTGCCCTTGCCTCTTGCATCCAAGCACAGCATGCGAGTTAGTTACGCTGGTGCATGAGTTAAAGGGTGGGCGGTTGTATCAGGATCTCCTGATGGAGAGGAGAGGCTCAGAGCAAATGCAACCAGCAGCACTGAACCTCTTGGTGCTTTTTGTCCCCTTGGGACATGTTTCATACTGAGATGGAGCCACATGACCATCGGTTTTGGCCGGGGAGGGTGTGGGGCGATCCTAGAAAACTGTGCAACCTCCTCACATGCCTGTGAGGTTTCCTGCCCAGGAGGAAACAGGATGAATCGGCCAAGCTCCCTGGTTGCACCGTGTAAACAGAGACTGGCCCCAGCATCATCCCTTCCTCCCAGGCCACATGGGTGCCCACGCCTACCCCAGCCAGGGACCAGCACCCCCATGGTGCCCCCACAACATCCCCACTCTCGCCCATGGCCGCTTTCCTTGCAGGCTGGTGGTTTTGCCAGTTGAAGAACAAACGGGGCTGGGTGCCAGCTGCCTATCTGGAGCCGATGGATGGTCCTGATGAGTCTGAAGAGCAAGAGCCCAACTACGCAGGTAAAATGTGTGCACTGGAGAACAGCCCACCACAGCTCCCCGCTGGGAGGGTTCATTGCAGGGCCCCCGCTGAGCAGGACCACTGGGCAGGGACATGTTGCTGCAGGGACTGCCAGGAAGGATAAATCTCATGGTTTGTGGCCCCGGTGTCAACCTCAGGAGCTTCCTATGACCTGCAGCTCAGCATTAGATGCTTGTTTTGGCTGATCACAGATGCACGTGTTTGTCCAGCGGCTGTTCTGAGCTAGCTGGGTGAGTGCTGAGTTGCTGGGTTAGCAAAGGAGCATGGTGCAGCATCTGAACCAAAGCGCAGGTTTTCCCTAGCTCTTGGCTTCCGTGCTGTCCTTACCAGCCCTCCCCATCACCCCACCGTGACAGTGGGGCCTTATTATGTGCAGCAGGGGGAGGATCCTCAGACCCATGCCGATTGCTCTCTGGGCTGCTGCTTCGTGGTTTTCAAAACACTGCAACAGACTCTATTAGCGCAACACTTCCTTCTTCCTCATTTAACCACCTGAATTATAAACATACTCTTCAGCAGAGACCGGGGTGCTTCCACTATTTGCATCTACCGGCTTCCTCCTGCACTGGTGCTGGAGGGGCTGGGATGAGCCACAGGCACTGACAAGGCTGGGGGAAGCCTGAATCTGAACTCAGAGACCTGAAGCACCCTGGCTCTTGCCTAAAATGTAGGGTAGATGCTCTGGTGCCTCCTCTCCTGAGGGGCTGCAGAGGCTGAGCCCCCTCCCTGGGGGTGGTAGCACACAACCCCCTGACCCGATTTTGTGCACAGGTGAGCAGTACGTTGTCCTGAAAAGCTACACAGCTGTGGAGGAGGACGAGCTGACCCTCCAGGAGGGCAACACCATCGAAGTCATCCACAAGCTCCTTGATGGCTGGTGGGTTATCAGGTGAGAGATGCCAAGAACAGATCAGGCAAGTGGGATTCGCGCAGAGGGAAGGGATGTGCCAGCAGTTCTCCACACTGGAGCTGTGGAAGCCGTGGATCCTTGGGTGCTGATGCCCAGCACTTCCTTTTGCAAGACTGCTTCTGGTAGCTTGTGGCTTTGTCAAATGTTAAACATCACAGCTGGGGCTTCCTTGGCTGGGGGCTTCAGAAATACCCAGGAAGGAGACAGATGGAGAAAAAAAAAAAGTATCTGTTATTTTACCTCTAAGTATTCTGGCACGATTTGCATTGCAAACCCTCAGTTTTCACCCCAGCCCTGGCCTGCCCTGCAAACTCAGGCTTTCCCAAGGGGAACCCCAGCTGCATTTGTGCTCCGGAGAGTCACAGGTTGCGTGTTCACAGCAGGGCACAGCGTGGCTGCAAACCCTGGGGACCCCCTGCCCCAGCCTGTGCCTGGGCGGGTGACCAGGAGATCTGATGTTTGCAGGTGTGCTGGGCTGGGGGGGATTGGGCAGGGGGCTGGGGGGGGGGGCGGTCTGGAGCACACAGCAGCCAGGTAGGCTGGCAGGAGGCCCTGAGCAATGCTTCAGGAGCCCAGCAAAACCCCTAGGGGAGATAATACGACCCTTCAGCTGTGAGCCATTGCTCTGCCTGCTACCTACTCCTTTTGGGACTGACTGCAGTCTTCCAGGGAGAGCCACAAGTACACAAGGTGGGGGGGACAGTCAGAGCTCCCCTTGCTGCAAGCAGCATGGGAACTCACCCAGCACCATCTGGGGACAGGCGTGAAGATGTGGTGGTTGCAGAGCCACAACTGCAAGCAATGTCACTTTGTGTTGCACTGCAGGAAGGATGAAACCACGGGTTATTACCCCTCCATGTACCTGCAGAAAGCCGGGGAGACAAACCCCTCTGCGAAGAGTGAGCTGAGGAACCGGAGCGCTCCTCCACGGAGGTAGGAGAAGCCCTGGGTGGCCGGAGGGAGGACTAAAGCTTTTCTTCGAGGGTGGTGAAGTGAAACCAGCCCGTGATTTGCCATGTTCCTTGCTTGCCTTGGCAATGAGGAACTGCCCAGGAGAGCTGTGAGCAGGGCAAAGACAGACCAAGAGAAGGAGGCAGATCCTGCAGAGCTGCAGCAAAAATAGCATTGTGCTCCCTGACTTGCACAGCGGGGGAGGCACCCCAGCATTTCTGACGCAGGGCTGCATGATCCTTGCTCCAACAGGTCCTTCAGCGAGGCGTATTTCTCCTTGTCCTTCTGCAAAGTTTCTTTTCTGGGCTAATCTCATTTAGTTTTCAAATTGGCCTTTTTTCTTATTTCCTAAGTGCATCCACTGAACCTTTGAGAAGCGAGGAGAGATTTGACTAATCAGAGTTGCCAAATGGCCTAATCTGATGGGAGGATTTGAGCTAATGGAAGGGATTTTATTTTGATTAAAAAGATAAAAAGCAATACTAACTCATTAATTCCAAAGCAAAGAAAACTGCCAGGAAGGGCAGAGCTTGCCACTATCTTTTCTTGCCTGCAAGAAAACACCGCAGCCTGACTATAAAATCTCTCAAAATCCAGCTCTGCTGGAGCACGGGTTGAGTGTGAGACAGTGTCAAATGGCCCAGATCCACGTATTTGGATGCAGCGATGCTGACTGACCCTTGGGGAGGGGAGGTGGCCGGTTGCAAGGCCAGTGACTTGCCCCCCCTGTGCACGCATGTCCCCGTGGCACTGGTGACGGCAGCCAGCTGAGCCCTGTGCAATGGCGGTGACCTGCTGCTGTGGGCAGGAGCTGGCTACGAAATGGGGCGCGTGGCCCCACCAGGGAGGGGCTGAAGGCAGAGGGGCACGTTGCCTTGAGCAGGGCAGGATGATGCCGTGTGGTGGACATCAGGAGCCACCTGGCTTATGCCCTGGTAGTGAAGACAAAGTGGTGGCATTCGTCTGCCTGTCGGGACAGCTGTGACACTGGGGGTTCCCCTGCAGCAGCGTGCTGCCCTACAGCCCTGGGCTGCTCAGCCTTTCACTTCTCTCAGCAGTTTCTCTGTTGTGGGTTCAGCACTGCATGCTGACACATACCCTGCGCTCTATTCCCCTCGCCCAGGGACTGATCCTGGGCATCAGGGAGCCATGCCAAACCCCACACAGGGGTCTGGGTGTTGCAGCCAGTATAGATGCTGTATGTCCATTTGTCAAAGAGCTATAGATCACTTCCATGAGCTTTCTGGGATAAACCTCACGCCCATCTCGTCCTTCCAACCTTATGCCCAATCTACCTCGCCACTCCCATCATCACTTTCCAGGCTTGTGCTCAGGCTTCACCCTTCAGAATTTGCTTCCAAAGCAGCACTCCAGCTGCCTCCTAACGCGCTGTACATCCATGTCCCACCTACAGCTGCCCTTGAGGGCTGGCATCCACCTGCTGCCTTCCACCAGGCAAAACCAAAAAGCAGCTGTTGGGGTCTGGGTGAGGCACAGAAGGAAGCGTGGAGGGAGAAACCTGGGCAAGTAAGTGTGTGGTGTGAGAGCTGCTGGCACGAAAACTGGAAGTTTTGTTTCTAACTCGCTGCAGATCCACCATCCGAAATGCGAAGAGCATCCACAAGCAGAGACGGAAGCAGATCAGCCAGGAGACCTACAGGAGGAACAGCAAGAAGTACATCCAGAGCCGGAGGAACATGAAGGAAAACTTCCAGAACAAGGCCAACGTCATCAGTAAGTCCCAGCGGGGCTATTACCCTGGGCACAGGCTGAATCCCCACAAGCATGGCCGTGCCCCAAGTCACACCTTGCCTGTCCACCCTTTTCCTATGGAGCAAGTGTCTGTGGGGAGGAACTTCTTTTCAGTGAGGTTTCTTACTCTCAATGAGGTTATAGGTCTGGTAGAAAAGAGCAGATGTGGTCCTGGTGGGAGGTCGGCCCACATTTAGGACCTGCACTTTCCTCCATGCCCCCCACCTCACCCGTGCTGCTCTTACGTTACCGTTATCACATACATTCGCTGTTGGCAAAGCACCTAGAGGGAAGGGTTGCATGAAGAAGGCAGCTGCTACGGAGGTAGAAGCTTTAGGTCTGGTAATCCCCATGCCAGACTGGTGACCTGCCCAAGGGACAGCAGCTCCTCACGCAGCCCTAGAGCTGGGCTTCCAGCAGGCTCCTGACTTCCAGGAGCTTCCATGAGCTCCTGACCTCATGGAGGCCATCACTGGCAGCTGAGGCAGGAGGCAAGCCAGGAGCTTTGGTGGCCATTCCATAGGAAGCTTTTGAGCGCTGACATGCAGGTGCTGGGTCACGGAGAGCTCTGACCCACCCGTGCATCTGCTTTACCCGCAGCTGAGAAAGACGAGCGAGAGGAGAACAAGCCCAAGGCTCAACCTGCGGTTCCTCCGCGCCCCAGCAAAGACCTCATCCTGAACCGCTGCACTGAGAGCACCCGCAGGAAGGTCCTGTGAGGCCTTGGACCCCCGCGGCAGCCGATGCCGTCCCTCCGCCAGCTCCCATGCAGCCGCGATGGGGGCTGGACCAGGGGATGACAGGGTCGGGGTCGGATCAGGGGATGCCAGGGTCGGGGCCTGATCAGGAGCTGCTGGGGTCAGGGCTGGACCCGGGGCTGCCAGTGCCCATCTCCATCCCCCACCGTGCCAAGCTGAAGATGTCCAAAGGGCACCATGAGGAGGGACCAGTCCTCTGCCCGCTCCTGGGGGCTGGAGCCTCCGCAGCCACCAGGCACCCCTCACCACTAGACCCCCTATTTGTATTTTGAATTATTTTGCGTTTTTCATCAATAGAGACACTTTGAAGCTGTATTTCAGAGTTTTCCGGGACGGCTGGGTAGCGCGGGCAGCCTGGCAGCAGGGACGTGTTTACCCGTGGGGGGCTGGGCAAGGGTCTCTTGCGAAATGTGCGGACGGGGGGATAGTCAGTCAAGGGAGGTGAAAGGACAGCAGCTTCCCCCCGGGAGGAGGCTGCTTCACCCCTCCTAGGGGAAACTGGGCTGGGATGTGGGACATGGTGTCTGCCAGGTGGGGTAGGAGCCATGGGGCAGGGTGGCTGCCCCAAAGTGGCAGCTGGGTGTGAGGGGTCTGGGGCTGGCGGCAGGGCCCCTGGGGCTGCCAGGCTGTGTCAGGGTCTCCATTTGGGTCTGGGTCTCCATTTGGCTCTGGGTCAAGGTCTGGGTCTGGGCTTGGGTTTGGGTCTGGGTCTCCATTTGGATCTGGATCAGGGTCTGGGTCTGGGTCTGGGCTTGGATTTGGGTCTGGGTCTCCATTTGGATCTGGATCAGGGTCTGGGTCTGGGTCTGGGTCTGGGCTTGGATTTGGGTCTGGGTCTCCATCTGGATCTGGATCAGGGTCTGGGTCTGGGTCTCCATTTGGTTCTGGGTCTGGGTCAAGGTCTGGGTCTGGATCTGGGCTTGGATTTGGGTCTGGATCTCCATTTGGGTCTGGGTCAGGGTCTACATTTGGGTCTGGGTTTGAATTCGGGTCTGGCTGTAGGCCTGGATCTGGGTTTGGATTTATACCTAGATCTAGATTTAGATACAGGTCTGGGCCGGGGTCGGGCCGGGCCGGGCCCACCCCCTGCGATGGTGACATAGCCCCTTTAAGACAGACGCCTGGGCGCGGGTCGGACCCACCCCTGTAGGGCGGCACAGCCCCTTTAAGAGAGGAGCGTCGCACGTGACGCCGGCCGGGCGCATGCGCGCAGAGGGAGCCGGGCCCCGCCCCCCGCGCGGGGTCGCGGGTGAGAGGTCGGCAAGATGGCGGCGGCCTGAGCGGGGAGGGCGAACGGCGGCGATGTGGGCGGCGCGGCGGGCAGCGCTGAGGGCAGCGCGGCGGCCGCCCCCGGCCCCCCGCAGGGCCCTGGCCCGGCCGGCTGGCCCACAGAGCACCCGGCAGCTGAGGGAGGCCGAGGAGGCCGCCCCGGTGTTCCAGTACGCGGGGAAGGCGGCCGAGCGGAAGGATCGCGTCTTCGTCTGGGGCTTCTGCTACTCGGGCGCCCTGGGCGTCCCCAGCTTCGTGAAGCCGGACGCGGGCTGGAAGAGGCGGCGGCGGATCCAGCCCACCCCCTACCGGCTGGAGACGGCGGCCAAGGTGGGCCGAGGCGGGCTGAGCCGGGCGGGGGGTGGCGGCGCTGCCGGGCCCCTCGGGCTGGGCCGGAGCCTTCCCTCAGCCCTGGAAGGCCTCAAGTAACCTGGTTTAAAGACTTTGCCGTGAATTTTCTTTTTAATTGATATAGCGATATCAATCAGGATGGGTTTTGGTATAACTACAGTAGCGTGCAATTTGGAAAATAATTGGGTTTTTTGTCAGAGGCTTAATTAAGAAAGCAGGAGTGTGAACAATATTTATCAGAGAAAATGGGCCTCCTTTTTCAGTGGCTTTCACAGCTATTCTTGAAGCGAGAAGCTTGTGTTGCAAATCATGTCCTTTTGCCTGCCTGTTACAGTGCTCGTGCTCTGCTGCCCAGTGCAAAGAAGGCTGGAGTTTTATGCTGGCTTTTTTTTGGCAAAAGAAGTAAAACAGGGGAATGTTATTCTCTTAATATCTCTTTGTGTTTCGGGTGGATTTTTTCATCTACTGCTGCTGAGTGTCATCCAATAAATCTTCCTATTGTGTTTGAATGGGTCCAAAATGCAAAAATAAAGATGCATTCACACAAAAACAAAACTCTGAAGTGGTACTGTTGGACTTGAGTTTACGCCGTTGTGCTTATCACTGACAAGTGTTTCTGATAATTTTTGCAAAGAACCATATATACCATGAATTTGAACTGTAGGTTAATGAACGATGAATGCTGATGAGCAAATGGCATGGGGTGAAACTTGTTTTTCTGAGCCATAGTTTATAACTGAATGGTGTGGTTCTTCTTTGTCTTCAAAGATATCTTCTGCTGCCTGCGGTTACGGATTCACACTGCTGTCCTCTAAGACCGCGGACATCATCAAAGTGTGGGGCATGGGGCTGAACAAGGATTCCCAGCTTGGGTTCCAGAGAAGCAGAAGAGATCAAAGTAAGGATTGAACTGTTTTAAAGACTTACAGGGCAGCACTACAGGATACATATGATATGGGAATCTTGTTAGAAGGCATGTAGAATGCCCAGGAGGCTTTGGTGCAGGGTGTGGGGCTCTGCTTTTTTTTTTTTTCTTTTTTAAGAGATCTTTTTTGGGGACTTTGCTGTGTTTTTGTGTGCTTTGTGACTGATCAAGGTATGCACCAGTTCTATGCCCTGCACTTCCATTCTTGTCTGGATGTAACTAAAATTAAGTATTTATTCTGCAGAAGTGTGTGTGCGTTGATTAAGTTGTTGTTTTGAATCTCTGTACTTTGATAGTAGACAATGTAGTGGACTAGTTAATAAAACAGAATTGGCAAGATGGTTTGCTGCTTCTGTTGCCCTTGCACTCATGAACTAATTTCCTTTCCTGCAGGGATCTTTTTATACAGTTAGTGGATTTTTTTTGTGAAGCTTTAGAGTTTTTTTATTTTAATACCAGAATGTGTTTTGAAGGAAAAACATGTTATTCAGTCATTCTGTCATGTACCGAGCTCTCACATACATTTAAGATGATGATTTCTGTGCAGAACATTGCCACCTTCCACCTAAGAAGATATGAAAAGTACAGACTTGCTTCCCTTATAGAATGGCTGTCTCTAACTGTTAGAAAATGTTCCCCCATAAACAGTGGGGGGAAAACCATGGTAAAAGTAGGTTTTCTCTTTATAGCGTATAAAAGCATAATCTGTTAAGGTGTGGCACATCAGATTGGGCAAAAGATTAAACTTTGTGGAGAAACAAAAGAAAACTGCAGCTACTGTGCAGAATGCTGAAGTTTACAGTGGTGCTGCTGTTGTGCATTGCTACTGGCATACTGGATCGATTTCCAAGAGTGTGTGCATGTAGCAAGTGTGTGTGCCTCAACAGTAGCTGCAAAACGAAGGGTACACAGAAGCCTCCACTCACTTCTGCTTTTAAAGGTTTCAGCTCTTACTCTTAGTTCTGCGTGTGCTCATGTCTCAGGAGTGTCCTGTGATTTTTCTCATTTTTCACCTGACCTGCTGATTATTTTTTCTGGAGAATCCAGAGATAGAAGGGCTTGAACTGCAAAACTATTTAACCTAAGTAAGAGAGTCTTCAGTGTTTGGTAGGATCTGTTGAAAGCATGGTGCAGATCAGTGGGATCGCCACTGCTCTGTATTTAACTTCCCACAAGCAAGCTTGCTGTTGGATGCGCTGCTCGTTACTCAGTTTTACAGACTTACTGTGGTACCTACTAGCTCCAGCACCATGTCCCTGTATATGCTGCTTTTCCAGGGGAATTTGCAACCTGGCTTTTGGATAATTGTATTTCATGCTCTAACTTCAGCTGTTTCTCAGCTAAACTACTAATATTCTACCCTCCTCTTCCTTAGCCATCTCATTGCCTCTTTTCTCCAAAATCTTTCAGATATCAGTGATGATTACTACAGATCCCAGTAGCTTGTGTCCCTCTGCTGGAAGGAACAGAGGGAGGAAAAGGTTTTTGCTTTGTGACTTCCGTGTCTTGTTAGGTAGATACAAACTTTGCTGCCTTTCTGTTCCTGCTGTACTGCGTGGCAGGCTCTGTCCATTTGTAAACAGCCTGTTGTCATGCCCATCCTCACATCAAGTAGTGCCTTACTGTAAAAGGGTATGTGTAGATTTTCTGTTTGTTTTATTTTTTTAATTGAAGGTAGTGAGGACTAGTTAAAACACTGCTACATGTAAGCAGAATGCTGCTTCGTGTCCTGTGGGATTTGGTTTCACTTGTTACAGTGGCTTTCTTTGATATCAAAGCTTTTTATCTCCCCTTAACCTTTTCCCTAGTACTGATTTATGTTTTGCTGTTCTTTTTTTTTCCATTTTTTTCCCCCCAGTGGACTGTAACTGATTACATATTCCTCAAGTTACTAAAACTTCTTTTTCTAGTACAGCATGTCATTTTCTTTCGTAAGCATTAGATCTCTTATCCCCTGTGGAGCCAGGCTAGCTAACATTTCTTGCATTCCTCTTTTCTGAAAGGTCCTTTAATCTACTCTTCTTTAAATATGAAGCCCTATGATTTTTTTTTTTGTTCACCTTCTGTGCTGTCTTTTTCTGATTGCTGCCGTTGTACCTTGTTTGCAATACCCCCGGTTGCACAAGTTTGTCTTGGTGTTAAGCTCTCTGGTAATCCAGCCTTACTTGCCAAAGTAGTTGAACATACGGCTGAAAGCCTCAGTTTCTCAGTTCTGGCCACACGAAGCCTTAATAACATTGAGCCTCTAGGTGTGGTAGATTTTTTGATTAGGCAGTCATTATTGGCTTCATCCATCCCTGCCCTGATGAACCCCAGTCAGTCTTTTACTTTGATTAGTTTCTTGGCTTTCTAAAATATATCTGCTTTTGTAACAAAATAGGAGAGTGTGTGTGTGTTCAGCAGGGTGGGCAAATGTATGATGAATTTGCTTTGTGGAAGCTAGTGACACTTTAAATTTCTGTCTTCTTTAAGCTAAGGGCTATGAGTATGTCTTGGAACCATCTCCAATTCCATTACCACTGGAGAAGCCGCAGCAGACTCGAGTCTTGCAGGTGTCCTGTGGGAGAGCCCATTCCCTGATCCTGACAGATAGTGAAGGAGGTATAGTATGGCTTGTGCTGGTGACAGGAGATGCCTGACTATGCTTTTATTAAAAACTCTGAAAAAAAATTGTCTTCTGCCCTTTAGAACTAGACCCCAGATGGGCTGTCCGCACTGTAAACGCAACGTGGATAGCTGTTAGCCTTTGTGGGATTGCTGCTGGGAGGGAGAGCCCTGAGCTGATAACAGTGTGTTGAGCTCTGCTTGGCTCAAGCTGTAAATGTGTTGGAAGCTTTTTCACTACAAGTGTTGCAAAATATGGTTTGTTTATCTAGCCTCAGGCCTCACTGAAGTGTAGCCTGTTTGTCTTGTTCAGTCAGATATGTTTTTGAACTCTGTTTTGGATGGCTGTGCCAATACTGTGTTACTTTCCCCTTGAAGCCCCAGAGTGCTACATTTATAAAAGCAATTAATTAGTAGGTCTTTATATAGAAGATCCTGTTTGTGAATTGGCTCTCCACGTCTCTGGGAATTCTCTGGTGCAGTGGCTTCAGTGCTGTGCTGAGCGATCCAGTGCTGCTTGTCAGTGGGTGAGCTGGTTGGTTGGTTGATTTAACGCTCCTGTGGGAGCACTGATCTATTTCTGAGTCTCCTTGGCAACAGCAGGATGAACTAGGCAATTACTGAAAAGCAGCCAATGGGCTCCAGGTACCTCTACTGTGCCTGCAACAATATCGCCAGGATGTTGTTGACGAAAATGGATTCAGTCACTTAAAGTCCTTCTCTTGTGCTGGGGACGCATGAAAATATTTTGTGTACCTGAAAAGATGCTTTCAGGGGATTGGACAGTAATAAACCTAGTGCATTTCATCATTGTTTTGCAGTTTTCACAATGGGGAACAATGCTTATGGACAGTGTGGCCGGAAGGTTGTTGAAGATGAAACTTACAGGTGAGAATCCAGAGATCCTGAACTTCCATAATGTTAAAAACATAATTGTGTGAAAACAACCCTACAGAAAAGCCTGAAGGTGGGAAAAATCTGGTAGGATAAGGATGCCATTTAAGATTAAGGTGTCTGAGAGCAGGCTTTTATGCTGCAGACATCATATAAACAGCCTGGCTTTAAACTAGGCTGGACACTAGCACTCTTCTGACCACGTTCACAAAAGACAGAAAGATGTCAGCATGTGACAGTTTTCACAGGGTGTAGTGAGAAAACCCAGCCTTCGTAAATTGCTTGAGGTAATTGGTGTTAGTAGTCATTCTTTCTCCCTTTAGCCTCTCAGAGTGCAAATGCTATTTCTGAAGGTGTTAGAAGTGCCACATAAAGATGAAAGAGGCATCCTTCTGTTGGATCCCTTTGCTGTAACTACCTTTAAATCTCTAGTGCCTTTCCTTTACAGGGCTTTTGTGGGCCACACCAAAGCATATTCTTAAAACGCTCTGTGAGATAGTAGTGATGTAAGTGGATAGGGGGAATATGTTGAAAGTTACTGATTCTCTGGCAGGGCCTAGAAGAGATCTCATTGCTCTCTCTGTGATCCACAAGAATTGGCCTGCAGAGTTTTAAGAAAATAGCTGTAGTTTGGGTAGCTGTTTTTTGGGTTTTTTCTTGTGGAAGTTGGTCATTGGATTGTTCAGGATTCCTGTTTTTGTGAAAGAATGACATGGATGTTAACACAACATTGTTTGTGCTCTGCAATATCTGGTTAATCTACTTAAGTGTAGTGTTTATATAGGTGCTGCAGTACTACTTAGTATCTGTGCTCATTCTAGACTAAGGAACATGTCTGAGGATTGCCTCCACCCCTAATTCCCACGAGAGGCTATATTTAAAAAGTGCCGGTTCTTAACTTCTTAAATAAGAGAATGCAAAATTACTTTCCTCCTTTGTGCAGTAATTTAACAGTGGAACTATGCTCTTTGAATATATAACAGAACATGTGAAAGAATCTCTCTTCTCATAATAGCAATGGGGCTTTCAGTAAAGGTAGGTCTACCTTCACATTTTTCAGTTGTAGTCCTCTGAAATCGTGTGTGTTGCCTTTTCTCTTCTCGGTGGTTGGTTGGTGGTGTCCAGTGAAAGCCATCTAATTCATCAGCTGAAGGAGTTTGACAGCAGAGTTGTCCAGGTAAGAGGATCTGAACTGAATTCTGAAGGTGGATTGAGAACTGGCTGATCAGCCAAGCTCAGAGGCAGTGGGCACAACCTGAGACACCGGAGGTTCCCTCTGAACACCAGGAAACGCTTTTTTTACCATGACTGAGCACGGACACAGGTTGCCCAGAGTGGCTGTGGAGTCTGCCTCCTTGGAGGTACTCAAAAGCCATCTGGACACAGTCCTGAACAACTGCCTGTAGGTGGCCCTGCTTGAGCTGGGGGGTCGGACCAGGTGACTTTCTGAGGTTCCTTCCAAACTCAACCAGTCTCTGATTCTGTAATGAGAGAAAAATAAAAAATACCAGTATGCCGATCATTCAGTTGAAGCTCTTTGAAATGACAAAGCGATCTACTCTATTGGTTGCTTATAAAAAGCACAAGGTGGCATTTTGCTCTCTGCCTCTGCAGAGCAGTTGTAACTGGCAAGGCAGGGTCTGAACTTACTGAAGAATTTGATGGCAGTGCCAATGCAGCGTTTGTTTGCTTGGCTCCTAGGTAACACCTGCACGGCAGGGAGGTTGTTCTGATGCCTCATCTCTTCCTGTCTTGATTCCTTGCTGTTGTTCCGCTCTGTCACTTTTCTGTCAATTGGGAGCTACTCTATTTGAATTTGGTCTTCCCCATTTCAAAAGTGAGCTGTGAGAATATTCACTTGGACCAGCCAACGTTTCCCTAGAGCAGGTTTCTAGGAGAGCAAGGGACTGTGGAGCAGCATAAACGCCACTGAGTGTGCATGTGGCTGCTGTATTTCTAGACACAGGAGCAGTTTACTAGTATCCCTATGCTCCTCTAGCAGGTCTCTGTGGACAGACATTGTTCCTGTTCCTTGCAGTATTGTGGAAAGCGAAGGTCGTTCATTTAGGTCCATGTGATGGGGGTGTGTGGTGGTACATCCTAATGATGTTTTGATTTAGGCTTGTAAACTTCTGCTTGGATTTTTCATAATTTTGGTTTTTTTCAAGGGGGTTGAATAATCAGTACCTGTTTGTACTTTGACAGCAGTTATGTGCTTAATATTCTTGGTAGTCTCTCTAAGCTTGTGGTTTAAATCCTTTTAATCTTTGGGTAAGTTTTAATGTCTGCTTTTGAAGATTTTAGACTTAATTCATGCCAAGCCTTTGACAGACATGATTGCTAGTTCAATATAAATGTCAATTTGAGAACAGATGTGTTCCTAGAACGATTACATGGCAAGGAATCAATAGCAGTTTGTAGCTGGCAGTGAGAGCCATGTGGTAGCACTCTGGGAAGGGAGATCTCTTATCTACTCTTTGCTGTTTTATTGTGTTGTACTGCTGAATCGAGCTTTCTGTTAACTAGGCCTTGTTTTGGATCTCAGACCAAATCAACTGCCCCATCACTTTCCACAAAGAAAACTCTGCTATTTTCTGTGCTGTATCATGCTGTTCTTGGCCTTCTTTGTCTGTAGAGCCGTTTGATCGGGAGAGAAGGGTCAAAATCTGAGCTGACGGGCATCATGGAGGTTCATTGCTCAATTTGTCTGCCAGTAATGCTTGGTTAAATCGATTCTGAACACGTGACCTTTCCTGACCAGCTCTGACTTTTTGCTTGTGTGCAGGTTGTGTGTGGGCAGGACCACAGTCTGTTTAGAACTAAGAAAGGTACAGTCTATGCCTGCGGATGGGGAGCTGACGGACAAACAGGTAGGAGCTCAGCTCAGCTTGCATTTCAGCGAACTGATGAAGATAGCAAGCTGTCCTAATTCAGAGCTTGTGATGTGTATTTGTCATGCATGCGTGGACAGAAAGGGGCTGGTACGTTTCCAGCTGTGTACTTTTGTGTAACTAAACTGAGACAAATCAGTTCAATTTTAGAGGAGCCTTAGGATGCCATGCTGGCGATCCAAGCGTGCAGTCTGAGGAGAATGTGCCTACTTTATAAAGCTTGTGAGAGGATGTGGAAGTGGCATGGGAAGGTTAGCTCCCTGGTTCTGTGCAGGCTTTGCCTTCCCAATTCTCGTTTCAGGGTCTTTTGCTGCTTGCTCCTTTTGAACTGACAGAGACCTTTGGCAGCTACAGCTGTCTCAGCGTGGGATCTTTGGCCGTGCTCTTTTTCTGGTGGCTTCTGCTGTCAAAGAACTTCCTCTCAATCCTTCCTAGTGTTTAGTCCTTCTGCTGCTCATGAAGCTGGGTTGTTCCCATGGTTCTCTTCTGTGGATGTACTGTAGCCTGTCTTGTTCCTGTCATCTGCATTCTGGCCCCTTTTTCTAGGCAGTTGTTTGTCACGTGAAGTGTTTGCTTCCCAGCCTCTTTTGCCACTTGACTTGCTGTTGTCTGAGTGGATTTGAGTGTGCTGTCACTCGTGGCTCTCCTTGCAGAAGACAGGGTGCAGCTGGTTTGTGAAGCTTCACCTTTGTCAGAATATCTGCCTGTCTTGGTTACTACTCTCAAACACCTTGGTCCATGCAGACAAGAGAGATGATACTGTTTTCCAGGTGTGATTGTGTAAAGTTGTTTTGTACTCTTGAGAGGCAGCTTTGGGTAGTAGAACTGGTGTTAATGGCTGCTTGGCCATTGAAGGTGGTAGTAAAGAGATATGGACAGAAAGCTTTCTTTTGGAGGGTGGGTGGTTGGGTTATAACATGACAAAATGGTCCTGGTAGGCATTAAAAGTACGTCTGGAAAAAATTCATCATCTCTCTGCCTTTTTCCTTTCAGGTCTTGGACACTACAACATCACCAGTGTTCCAACTAAGCTACGTGGTGACATTGCTGGAGTAAACATTATCCAGGTCTCTTCCTATGGGGACTGTTGTCTGGCTGTTTCAGATGAAGGAGATGTCTTTGGCTGGGGAAATTCAGAGTACTTGCAGTTGGCATCTGTCACAGAAACCACACAGGTCAGTTGGCCTGGGGGCATGTTTTTACAAGTTTCGGTTCAGCTGCTGCACAGAGTTAAAAATTACACACTTCTTCCTGCTCCAGTTCTTCTGACAGCAGTATAAATCAATATAAACTAACACCGCTAGCAGGCTGGTTTTACCTATGCTTACAAAACCAATCTGTCTAAAATGTTTGTATAGCTTTAGGGCAGTATGTTTCCCAGCTATTGATAGGCAAAGGCTTGTGTCACCTCACCTCAGTTTGTTAGTCTGTTATAAAGGAAGAGTACGCCCCGTGTTCTCCTTTCCCCATCCCGTGGACTTTGCACCCAGTTGAGATCCAGTTTGAGTGCTTGTGCTGACTTCAGGACAAGAATTAGTCTTTTGGCTGGCCAGTCTGGAATTTGAGTGGTCCTGCTTTGAGCGTGGTGCTAGTCCAGATAACCCTTGGAAGTCCCTTCCCACCAGCCTCGATGTTGGTAAATTTTTCACAAACAGCCTTAGTAAGTTTATAGCTGAGTCCTAAACAAATCCCAGTGTCTCACAGAGAAAAGTTTTTTTGGAGCAAACTTATGTGGGACAAAAATATAGTGCTACTTGACACTAAGCATTGTAGTACTGAGGTAATTAGGCAGATGTTCTCCTCTCACAGTTATTGTAGGAAATGGAGTCAGGGAATTAATTAATACTCAAGATATTCTTGGCAGAAGGCTGAGAGCAGACAATTGCATTAGTATGGCTTTAGCAAAATAAGTACCTTTGTTTCCCATGCCTCTCCTGATGATGTATCCTTAACACAGGGCTAATTACTGAGACCTGTAAGGCCTGAAGACGATGACCAAGTTGAGTAGCAGTTTCCTGACCGGGTGCTTTGTGGAAACCGGAGAGTTCTGAAACAGATGAATGGCATGTTTGCCAAAGTGGGAGTTTTACATACAATATATATCTAAAAGCTGAAATTGTGGAATAGCGGAGTTGGTATTATCTGTGAGATCAGAGGTCACTGTTTACGTATGACAAACCGTGTAGTGTTCTGTTTTGTCGAACTGTACTAAATAGAATGATTTTCTTAGAGTGGTGGTTTTTCTTCCCCCCAGTATGTTCAAAAATGCCACTGCAGACCAAATTTTAGTCATCTTGTCCTTGTGAAAACTTGCAAATGTGCTTGCGTATTGACTTTCCCATTGTGTCTGACTTAGAAAGCCAGGGATATAAGCAGATGTTAAGCATTCCCAGCTTTGTTGCCATGCCTGTAAGCTTTCCAGTGGGTAACTTTCTCCACTTTGTCCTCACTCTCAACCCTAAAGGAATTTCATGTAGTTTTTGTCAGCTTGGGACGTGCATTCATTGTGTTATTCGGGCAGTAAAGGTTGTCTGTATCAGGAATTCAATGTATGTAAGCTCTCACCAGAACCAGAGCAGAAGTTAAAAATGTGTCTAGTTTACAGTTTACCTTGTCTCTAACAACTCTTACAACCTGGTACAGGTGAACGTTCCCAGACATTTGCCATTCAAGATTGGGAAGATAAAGGAGGCTGCATGTGGAGGGACTGGCAATATTGTGCTAACAGGTGAGTTGGCTTTTACAGTCATCCTCTTTAGTGCAAGGCCAAGCAGTAGGTGAATTGTAACATCGTGGAGCCAGCATCTTGTTTACTGGAAACAGGAGAGTACTGCCTGTTACGAGGAAAGCCGGGAGGCTGAGAAAGCTGTGACTTAATGTACCAGGGGAGTTATTTTCACTAGCTGCAGAGCATTGCTTCCAGTGTGTCTCCAGTAAGCACTCACGCAAACTGGAACAAGAGCATGGTTGCTGCTTGTGGTTCATCTTGTTTGCTGATCACATGGGCCGTGTGGCCTATAATGAAGATGGATATAGGGAGGAAGTAAGGCAACAGTTGAGAGAAAGAAGAGCCCTTCAGACTCAATATAGATCTGACATGTAAATAAATCCTGATAAACTAGGTTGGAGAGTGGCGTTCTGAGAACACTGAAACTCTGCAGCAGGCTTCTCTAGTGAATGCTGCTTTGGCTTGGCAGTGGCCGGGGGAGTACAGCTTGAAAGTCACTGAGTAAATGAAGGAGGGAGAGGATTGTGCTACTTTCATGAAGGATCATCTGAAGGAGGATGTTCATAGATGTGATGACAAGACATTTGAGCCTCTAGTGTGAAGGGAGCAGAGCTAGCAGACACAGCAACTTACTCTTACGCTGTCCAACTGCAGCCTTTCCCAGGCACCCAGTTTAAGGCAGAGTGCCAGGCAGAGTGACTAGCCTACTGCTGGTTTGGCCACACTTCAAAGGAAAAAGCGGTGATAATAAAACACTCAACCTCTGTCCCATCAGTCAGTAAGCTGAAGTTTTGATCCAGGCTGTGCTGACATTATTTCCTCATGAAAGTTTTGCCTGTGAAGCTTGATCTGCTTGCATAGCTTAGGAAAAATTAAGGTATTTGGATGGGAGTGCATTGTTTGCAAATTTTAAATAATCAAAAGGTGCTGGACTGCTCTGGGAGAAAGGAAGAATACTCCTTTGGGTCAGATTAACTTTTGGTTATGGCATGAATTTCACAAGCACAGACTTTCTTACTGAATGTGTTCTTATTGTAATACAGAAGAAGGAAATGTTTTTGTCTGGGGATACGGAATTCTTGGGAAAGGACCAAACCTAATAGAGACAGCAGTGCCAGAGATGATCCCACCCAGCCTTTTTGGCTGGTCAGACTTCAATCCGGACATCCGTGTTGCTCACGTTCGCTGTGGACTCAGCCAGTTTGCGGCACTTACAAGTAAGTTTCTAGTCCTACTGTCATGGAGAAGTCACGTTGCCATATTATTGGCAGTTTAAAGATAGATGGGTGCTTTGTTTTTCTTTTAACTTAAAGCACATTGGAATGCAAACAGGAGGGGCAGGCAGCACAATTACAGGTGTCAGCATGGTTTCTAACATAGATACTGCACTGACTTTAAGAAAGTGTTATTCTTCTAAGCAAGCAAAAAATTTCTCTCAGACAGGAAACCTGGGAAGGTTTTTTTTCTCATTTCCTTGTACAGAGTCAGTCAGTTTCCCTTTAGAAGCAGCAGGAATTTATGTGATAAATGAGCAAACTAAAACTGAGTCTAAATTGGAGCTAGATGTCAGGGTTTCTTGGCTCTTCTGACCAACCGAGTTAGCTATCTGAGGTGGGAAGACCTACACATGTAACGTCCAGGGGTATGACACTCCGGTACACGCACCCTGTACTTGATACCAGCCTTTAAGGGAAGTTTTGAATATTAGAGTCACTTGAAAATGGGCAGCAGAGGGCAGCAGCACAGAAAACCCTTGTGCTTGGTAGTGAAAGTAATAGTTTACTAATGAAAAGTGCCAGGTGCCAAAGTGCTCGATATATCTTGGGGAAGCGATATGTGTGACACTGTCAGTTACAGGGTGCTTTACCTTATTCTGGTTAAATTGTACTTGTGTTACAGATCATGTTTTGGTTGTCTGTGCTATGGGGCTGATCTGAACACTTTGGGGATCTGCATGTTTTGCTGAGGAGATTAAAACTCTCCGACTCTGTTGAACGCAAGTTTTTTCTTTTCCCCAGAAGGTCACTTCTGTCAGGCAGCTGCCTAACCAGTCCCCAGGTGATGGCTTGGGACAGATCTGACTTGCTTACCCGGTTTGCTGTGCTGATAGCTGGTGTGGGTCAGCTGTAATTGTCTTAACTTCCAGCACAAATTATTCACCACAAATGATTCCCTGGAATCTCTTCTGCTGCACCCTTTCTTTGAAGAAAATTCCAAAGCAGGAGCAGAAGAGGGGGAAGCAAAGACATGCCCAGAACTTGCTGCTTGTCTTGCTCATTAGGCACTGTTTTCCTCAGTCCTCAAGCACAAGTACATTTATTGTACTTGGACTTAAACTCAATGGCTTTTGCATTGCGTGTGTAAACCTTTATACTCCCAGAAGCACTGTAGCCACACTTGTCAGCATCACAAATAGAATTCTTCCTTTTTAATGAGTCTGCCCTATTTTATTCTTTTTTTTTTTTTCATTTTGTATAGACAGAGGAGAACTGTTTGTATGGGGCAAGAATCTAAGAGGCTGCCTGGGAATTGGAAGAATGGAAGACCAGTATTTCCCCTGGAGGGTAAGGATGGTAGTATTAAGGCCAAGAGTATATTCTTTAGATGGTCTGTTATTCTGAGAGCAAGAAACATCATTTGCTATGTAGTTCTCTTCATCAATTCTGAAAGAAATGGAAGCCTAAGATGACTATAGAACTGCTTTGTTTTCCAGAGGTCCTTGCATAGCCTGCTTTAGAAAGGGAGGTCTTCAGTAAATGTTTTTATCTGCTATTTCAGTATCAATTTCAGATCCCAGAGCAACATCTGGTGCTGTGCCATCACATCTGAACTAATCTTCCTCCTGTCCAGAGTCTTCTACCTGCTGGCCCTTGCTGCCTTTTCCCTCCCCTTCTAACTTGCGTTTCATTTTTGTACATGCTGCAAAGAAAACGGCTGGTATTGGTTGTCTGTGACCCAAAACCCTTACATTACGCATCTAAATTAGGTGAACGTTTTGGTCGTGGTGGTCAGACTATAGTAGCAGCAGGTCCACATAGCAGTGGGCTTCCTTCCCCTGCTCCTCTTCCAAGTCAAGCAGCTATGGTGGTGGGTCACTGGACTGACTGTACTTACAGGAGATCCTTAGCCACTGAACTGTTTTCATAGCTGTTTCGCAACGTTTCCAGTTCCACACCCTTCTCTGATGGCTCTGAGAGCCAGACTCTGGGGGTGTAGAGGAGTCTTTGGCTCTGGAGTTCAGCACTCAGCCTAACAGATGTTCCCAGTCTCCATGAAGGCCAAGTAGGAGAGGAGGGAGGCAATCAGTTGGACCACCCAGGAGTCCCTTTCCCTGTGTCTGAACTTGCAGTGGATGTGTTTCTGTAGCATGCTTTTTCCTTCCTGTAAAAATGAACAAAAAAAAAAAAAAAAGACCAACCCTGGAGCATTTGCCTAAAACCATGCTGCTGTGGCAGAGTGGGGTTTCTGATTTCACCAAGCATGGCACGTCCAGGTTTCCTGGAGTGTGGATGCTGAGGGTTGTGTTCCCTCAAGCAGCCAACTCCTGTCTGACACTCCTACGGCAT
The DNA here is from genome assembly GCF_023634085.1 of Falco cherrug. NCBI lineage: Eukaryota > Metazoa > Chordata > Aves > Falconiformes > Falconidae > Falco > Falco cherrug. Next base: position 104,259,466 of record NC_073697.1, on the reverse strand, counting down.
GGTACCAAAGCAAGGGCAGTTTGCTTGCCTGTGACCTCCTGCCCTAGAACTAGCCATCTCGCCTCTCCCTTAGCTCTAAGGAAAAACTTGTGTTTGTAGCCTCTGCTTCCCGTGAGTTGGAAGTCAGCTCTAAGTGAAAGAGCTATAACCATACTGGTGAGTGAGCTGGGCCTGCTTAGCATCCAAGTGAAAACTGCCGTAGGCTGAGTTGAGCTTTTGCCTTGTTCTAGTCCTTGCTGATGAGAGAAGAGGCAAATCCTTGTGGTGGCTGGGCAGGTCCTCTTCCCCTGCCTGGATTATGCTCCGTCCGGTCGTGCTTTTCTGCTGCTGAACAGATGGGCTGAGGCTACAGTCTCCTCGCTGTCTGTCCTTCCAAAGGTTTGTGTGCTTCTGTGAAGGGAGAAGGGGAATACTTCACAGCTCAACGCACAAGCACGTCTGGTGCTGGATCTTGCTTCCTCTGGGTTTCAAGATGGCACTTCCACTGGTGCAAGCCCCTGTGAAACCAGCTGGTGTGTTAAGCAGGAGGAGGATGAGAAATAGCAAACACCAGGTGCAAAGCACCAGCTTGAAGTAATCCTCTCTCTTGTGTCTGATCCAGGTGACTGTACCCGGTGAGGTGGTGGATGTTGCGTGTGGAGTTGATCATATGGTAAGCATGGCCAAGTCTTTTATCTAGGAATACTGCTGGGCCTCAGCGCTGTGCTAAGAAGATGGGGCAACTTGGTGACCAGCTTCTTGGATAGCAAGACTTGTTCTGTGAAGCTGAGCAAGACGTGACTGTGAGCAGAGACAGCCATGGTAGTGCCTGGGTGTGTTGTCATCTCTGCATTGTTGAAACGCTCCAGCCTGGCCATAGGAAGTATGTACGTTCCCTGAGGAGAGTGAAACACAAGGAGTGTTCTGCCTGGTTCATGATGAGCTCCCAAAGAGTCTGGGGCGCAGCTCATGGCTGGCGAGTCCCTCCCTGCCTGAGGATGAAGAGCATCTCCCTCAAGGATGACTGGCATGAGGTGAAAGCTGTAGCACAGGACATTCATTTATGGACATGTTCCCTGTCACCAGCTCTGGCGTGTCAGCGTTGGGCTGAGCCGAACTGCTTCTTAAGGGAAGGGGGTGGGGGGGGTTTATAACTATTTTTTTTATGTGAAAGAAGAGTCCTGCTGGCTGTCGGGAGCCCAGCACAGCCGCCCTCTGAGCCCACCACCAGCAGCGGTGGGGGCAGTGCTCGGCTCTGATCCCAGGCTGCTGCAGGCTTTCCGGGGAGGCTCTGAAGACCAAACACCCAAGGAACATGTTCATTAAACTGGAAGAGTGAGAACTTGTTTGCACCATAAGACAGCACGGAAAGATAAATCGGAGGCTGGCTGCGCTGCTGTTGCTGGGGAGGGATGGATTGATAGTGACAGTGGCCAGTCTGTCCTGATCGCGGCGGGAGGCTGGAAACAGCTTAGCTCTGTGCAGGGCCAGTGCTCACTGCTCAAGTACCTTTGTCTTCACGTGTTGACCACAAACCCTGCGGCCTTTGGGGTTTTTCTAGGGGGGGAGTCCTTGCACCCTTTCTGCCTTCAGGGATATGGTGGCTCTTGGTTGCAAAGAGCCCTTTTAAATTAGCCAGGCTTTTTGGTCATGCCTAGCAGGGAAATAGCCTTAATGGGCTAGAAGCAGAGCCTTGTTTCTTGGTACCTTCTTAGCAAAGAAGTTGTGGTGAGTGCACTTGGGATGCAGCTATCTGTACCTGTAGCAGGTACTTACCAAATCTCACACTGAAGTGTGGGGAAGTGTCTGCTGTGAAATACTCCAGACATCAGGCACAGTTACATCATTTCTCCCTGTGTGGGATACTTCTACTGTGTAAATTATTTTGGCAAAATCCAAGCTAATATGTTTTAAATAAAGTGATCATAAAGCCTTTATCAGTAGTGATGGGAATATTGTTGAGCTTGACTTCATAGATGAGCTGCTCTGTCTTGCACGCTGCATTTGAACTTAAGCATTTCGGCTCACAATGATGTGACAGGAGACCTCTTTTGTCAGCTGCGACACCTCCCTGCCTGTAGGACCGATACCATTGCAGGGCAGGCACGGTATCCACAGACCCAGGGGACACGGCATACTCACATTTTGGCTCCATTAGTGGAAAATCTGTATCGGATCTGTTGTGTAATTACCAAAACTCAGGGGGTAAACTCTGCCTTGATGAAATAAGGCTTGAAGGGCTTTGTGTAAAGTACAGGAAAGGTGAAACAAAGTACACAGAAATAGACACGTATATGAGTTGTTATTAACGTTACCGTGGAACTGGTATTGCTGTGGTGGGTTGAGGGAGAGCAAGCAGAAAGCTGCCATTAAATTGTGGCAGACCCTCACTGCTGTGAATTCCCATTAGGTTAGCTTGGATTTATACCTTCTTCTACATGCGCCTTGGACAACCTGAGCTGCCCAAACATGTCTTGTTGGTCTCGTGGGGAGTAGCAGTGCCCTTTTAACATGAGGAAGCTTATTAAAGCATTGAAAACAAATATTAAGGAGCTATAGTAAGCACGATGTTGCAGCTGATTCCCTTTGTGGCTGTTGCTGTTGGAGGAGGGCTGTGCGGGACGGCTGGGCAGTGCGGGGAGTGCTGCGGGCATTGAGCTGCTCTCGGTCACTGCCGTTCCCTGGTGCAGCTTGGGGCCGGGCTGTTCAGAGAGCTGGCGTGAGAATTGATGCCGTGGTGTACCTGGTTGTGTTGCAGTCTTGCTGTGCAATAAATTGCAAGTTCTGTGTGTTAATTAGATGCCAGCAAGGTCTTTAGCCCTAAATAGAGGTGTTGTATGGCTTAATGCAGTGGGAGTGTTGGCACTTTTATTACAGTGGCTGTGGACATTCTGGAACATGCTGCTTGATGGGAACAAGGTTAAGTGGTGGAAAGCCTGTGGTCTTGCAAATGCCAGCGCTGACCCTTGGTTTGGTCAAAGTAGTGGGGGGGTTGACCATGGCCAGGTGCTCACTGAGGGGCTCTGGCACTCCACCATCAACAGGATGGGGAGGAAATAGAATGGCAAGCTTGTGGGTCGAGGTAAGGACAGGGGTGTCACTTACCTGTTACTATCATGGGCAAAACGAACTCGACTTGGGGAAATTAATTTATTGCCAATGAAACAGCAGGATAATGAGGCATAAAAACAAATCTAAAACCACCTTTTTCCCCCCATGCCTCCCTTCCTGAGCTCAACCTTACTCCTGACTTTTCTGCCTCCTCGCTCTCCCTGCCCACTGCCCTTGGTGTCTCTATAGTGGTTTCTCACGTATTCTCTCTCCTTCCAGCTGCGCTTCTGCAGGTTTTTTTCTCCTTCTTAAATACATTATCCAGGAGGCTGCTGCTGTTGCCGATGGGCTCTGCCTTGGCCAGCGGTGTGAGGGCAGCTCCTGGTGTCTTCTCACAGAAGCCACCCCTGCAGCCCCCTGCTGCCAGACCCTCACCACCCAACACCGGCAGGCACTGCTGGAGTGATTTGATCCACACGATTGGACTAGCGGGTGTCCAGAGCCATTAGCGAGGCCATGGCTGCAGTTGTTTCGTTATTCATAGTGTCTGGCATTACTTGCAGAGTTACCTGTGGCACCGTCTCCCAGCCTGTCTGTATTTGCTCAACAGTTTTGTACGGAGGGGTCAGTGTGTGAAGTGGAGGGCGAGAGCTGCGGGGGCGGTACAGATGCAGTAGCGCGCTGCACTGTGTGTCCTGGGCCAGGCAGACCTACCTGAGCAGGTATATTCTGCCCGTGGGGTGGCTGCATGGGTGGGATGGGTCAGTAAAAGCCTGAGCAGGCAGCAGAGGCCAGAGCTGGATGTCAAATACGTTATTTCTCACTTTTTTTTTAACCAGCCTAACCATAGCTCTGATGAGGGAAACTGGGACCAGGTGGTTTTGTTCCCTCCATCACTGCCGGGGCAGAGCGGAGGCCAGGCTGTGCAGCAGCCCCTTGCTAATGACAGAATGCTTCTGTAACCCACGCTCCTGACCACTGCTACCTCCTTTAACATCAAAAGCCAGCTCTGTTCCTCATCTCTCGGCTGTTGGTGCTCTCCTCAGGTAAGAAACCAGCTATGCGCTGGCTTCCTACGTGCCCCAAACCCACCCCATCCTCCTGGACCACATGCAGGGGCTGCCTGTGCGCTCTGTGCAGCGACCCGATCTGCCGGGGGTTTGCTGCTCTCCTCCCTCGCCACCAGCAAGAGCTGCGTCACAGGGATGTGCCGAGCTGGCTCGTGGTCACCCGGGCTGGGGCTGCAGTTCCCAGGCTGCGTGCCACGCTCTGCTCCTCTAAAGACAGATCTGGGGTGTGTGGGGACATCAGTGCAGGAGTGAAGCAGGGCCCCCATTCCTCTGGCTGCCGCAGAAAGAAGTCGGAGTGGCAGAAGGTTCCTTGGAGTGGTAACAGAGAGAAGAACGTTGTCTGCAATGCCATGTTTTCTAGTTGCCGGCACCATGCTGCGGATGTTGGAATGCAGGTGGAAAAAGTTTGGTGCTTGTAGGTGCAGAGCTGCGCCCCGCAGCAAGCGGCAGGGGTAGAGGGAGCGCTGGCTTCAGCGCTGGTGGGCTCAGCTGCTGTCCTGCCCCAGAGCCCAGCGGTCGGAACACACACAGAAATCCTCTGCTCCCTGCAAGCCTTCAGCATGGAACACTAAGGAAGCCTGAAGCCCTCGTGGCCCTTGCAAACGGCAGGCGCAGGGAGGAAGGAGTTTGGCCACCACTTGCAACCCCCGAAGCCTCGTGGTGCTGCCAGCGTGGTGTTGGTGGGACTGTGCGATGCTCCGCAGCTCGGCCTCGCTGCCAGCTGCTGGTAAGAGGCTGAGGAGGGGATGCAGAAGATGCACGAGCCTGCAAATGGGTGCGTTGGCCAAAGAACCACCTCTGCTGGGGCCAGTGTTTCCAGGAGCTGCCGCGCTGGCATCAGTGCCCGCGTGTCAGTGCAGGTGAGCCACGTTCCTGACTCCTGGGCTTTGGGGGGTGGGGTTTTTTACATTGTAGTCTTAAATTTATTAACATAATTTTTAATATAGGCAACCTGTTCACTATTTTATGGTTCCCACTCTCATTAAAACAGATTTGTATTGTTTAAGGGGTTTGGGGGGGGTTTGTTTATTTTTTACTGAGTAAAGAATTGGCTTTGGGCTCCCCCCTCCGCAGCAGAGCAGCCCCCGCTGTGCCACCCCAGGCTGGCCAGGCCGTGCTCTTGGTGTCCAAGCTGAGCCGGTGGCTGGGACCCACCAGGAGCTGGTACTCACGTGGCACCGCCGCCTGCACAGCTGGTCCCTGCGGGAAGCCTGAGACCAGCAGCTTGTGCTGTGAAGGGGGAAACTGAGGCTGGGGACTCAGTTGCACTTCCCTGGGCTCCGGCTGCCAGGACAGACGGTGCAAAGAAGCGTCCACAAAATGAGATCTTACAAACGGGGTTCCCTTCTGGGGGGTGGGCAGCAGGAATGCGCCCCACCAAAGGGAGCCCTTCAGTAGCGTGTTGCTTCTCGCTACCAGTACCTGAAAGAGAAAGGAGACTCTTGTACCAATTTTTTGCATCTTTCTCTCAAGCCTGGCTGAAAAATGTCCTGTTGGGCCTCGCTCCTCCCAGTTCAGCTGTGGGTCCAGTTTCCAAGCAGGCTCTGGCAGATGGCTGCTGCCAGCCTGCCCAGCCCCTCCGGCTGTTGGGCTGGTGGAGCCGCTGGCGCTGGTGCCCACCAGTACCACGCTGCTCCGGGAACAGCTCTTCCCAGAGAAACCAGCTTGTGAGGAGCACGAACCTGGCTGGGCAGGAGCCCCAGCAGCCGTAGGATGGAGCTGAAGCTCCCAGGGGAGCTGCTGTGGTGCTGGGCTTCTAAAGACTTGCTTGTCACTTGGAAAAGGACTTGGCCTTTGGCTCTTGCTAAAGGAGGGGACCGGTGTGGCTGACTTTGGTCAGTCTTTGGGTGCTTCTCGCAGTCGTGGTGATGGAGAGGCGCTTGCAGGCTGCGCAGGAGGCAGCCAGCGGGAGAGAGGTGGGAGCAGCTCTGAGATGCAGCACCTTGGAGTCCTCAGCTGCCAGTAGAGAAGCAGGCGGCGTCCCGCAGGTGGGAGCACTCTCTGGAGATGGAGGAGGCCTCCTGCCCCACCTAATGCCGCACAGCTACAAAATAGGTTCACAGTCCTCAAAGGTAAAGAGGAGCCAGATGTGCCTTCAGCCAAAGGCTCTGGTCCACATGGCCACACAGCCCACCAGGAGAAAACCACACTGGGAAAAGGTGAGAGTTTATTTTTAATAGCCCTTTCCCATCCCAGATCCCTTGTCAGCGCTCCTTGGGGGCTCTCTGCTCTGGTTTGTGTGCTGAGAGCAGCTCAGCATATTTTATCCCTGTGTGATGGAGTCACCCCACCCCACCGACACCCCCCCCCCCCCCCCCCCCAGCAGCCCCTTCCCTCCCCGTGGGGCAGCACCTGCTGCTCCCTGTGGTCCCAGGGCCGGATGGGCTCCAACAGCAAGTTGCGAACTGGGAAACAAAGAGACCGGGGATGAGCTGGGTCCAAATGGATTTGGAGCTTTGAGGGGGGTCATGGTGGGGTGGGCTTTTGGGTCTAAGAAAATCTGAGATGGTGGCTGAAAATGTCTGTGCCAGCATTCCGGCAGCAGCGCCCTTCCTCATACCGCTGTATTTAGGAAATAACTCAGACAAATGTTTTATTTAAGAAAAAAAGGCGTAGAAAATAGAAAAATAAAGGCACTCTCCCCTGACCCCAGCCCCCTTGCCTAGCAAAGGCAGCCGCAGCTTTTAACATAAACCTGAGCGGTTTATGCTGCTGCCCCATGGCCGACGGTGGTGCAGTGGCCGCGGGGCATTACAGGTACGTGCTAGAAGGCAACTTTGCTTCATTTGTCCTTCAGTGTACGACAAATTAGCCAGCCCAAAATATACCTGCATCCCTAAATATACTGGCAGTGTACGTGGGGGGGTATGGGCCAGGGGTGCACAGGGGGAGCAGCTCAAATTAGAACTAAAATAACCTACTTGATTTGGCATTGATTAGCAAGAGTAATTTGCTCTCCAAACACTGCCGTGCTGTCGAGTTTGGCTTAAAAATAGCCTGAAAGCACGTCAGGACAAGATGCTCGCTGCCGCAGGGCTGCGACCCCCGTTAGCTGCGGGCGGGAGGGGTGACCATGGCCCAGTGCCCGGGGGCTCTCAGTGGTGCCATGCAGGAGCAGGGTCCCCCGGGCTGTGCCACAAGCCCCCCGCACACAGGGCTGGGCGTCCCCATCAGCAAACGCCTCACACCTATCACACAAAGATTAATTTAGGCACCTGCTGCATTACAGCAAATGCTTTTCTCTACAGGATCCTTCAAAAACAAACTCCTCTGAGAACTAATAATTAGCCTGAAATATTCATAATAATTCTGAAATAATATTACTTTGTCATGACTCATCAGAATCTGGTTTTGTTATGGTTTTTGCAAGGGGATGCCCAGTGGCCCAGCACCTCCTGCAGAAGGGCAATGAGCCTAGGCAGGTAAAGAAAAATACTAATGTGAAAATCCTCTCGGCGTGTGCAGTGTCTTAGGGGGCCAGGCCCCAGTTTAACAGCCAAAATCTTGTGTATTCACCCTAAAATGCCGGTTGCTTTTGCGGGTAGCTGCAGGCAGTGCTGCGATGGTATGGCAGTGCTGTGTTGACTTGTATTTTTTTTTTTTTTTTTTAATGGATTAAACCCTCGAGGCAATGCTCTGTATTACGGCTGAATTCCAGGTTAGCAAGACCACACTGAATTCTTCCATGAGTGATTTTACACTTGACCAGAAGAGTCAAAACCAGGTTATGCTAAACTGAAAGATCCTCTCCTTGACCACAGTTTACGTAGATGAGTTGCTTCCCTTTAAACACCCAGTATAAATTATAACCGTGATGGGGTGATGATACATCTAATTTCACTGGTTTTTCTGGCATATTTAGCCAGGTTCTTCAGCTCCTCCTTGCCAAGGCACGTGTGGCAATGGCACTGCGCAGCCACGTCACTCACCGGGACTGGGACAGCACCCAACAGCAATGCCCTGGGTACAGTCATGATGACACTTCTCTCCTGCCCCTGCTCGGGTGATGCCCCGGTGGGGTCTCTGCTGGGGCTTGCCAGGCATCTCACACCCTTCTGAGCAGGTAAAAACTGTCTTGCAGCTACACTAGCAGTATCCCACCGACGGCTTATCCTAAGGGAATAGAATGGGGCAGGCTTGGTGTCCTCCACAAAGTGTTGCTGGATGGAGATGATGGTGGCGGGTACCATCCCTAGGGAGTAAAATACACCTGGTGACAGGTCTGGGACACTGGAAAGCCTCAGGGGGGGATGCTGACCATCCTAAGGGGGGGGTGTAGGTAGACAAAGGGCACTGGTGAGAGTAAGGCCCAGTCTGGCCAAAGGTCAAAAAAATGAGAGAGCTACATCTTATAGACAATGCCAAGCTCTGCTTTATTTTCATCAGTTTGATCAGTACAAAAGCAGACAGCATATGTTTCATTTTTTATTCTTTTTCATTTTAATTAACACTTTACAAAGTACAAAATATACTGTCATTTATTTTGGAACATTAGGATTTTTTTCTTTTTTTTCTGTGGGTTTTTTTTTTGTTGTTGGTTGGTTGGTTGGTTTGTTTCATACAGTACATGAATCTCAGCTTTTCAGCATAAGACCAGCAAAGAAAAGAAGCGTGTGCACTCGCTGGGGAAGCAAAGCATCCACTTCCGAGCTCCGCATGAGCCTCAGCTCCTGCCACTGCTCCCTCTGCCCCGTGGTGTAACACTGCCTCACGCAGCGGCTGGCACCAAGGCCACCGATGCCATCAGTCTCCCCTACGTCTCAAGCCCCCCAGCCGCTGCCCCCCCTGCCCAGCGCCAGCCCCACCGCACGCCACCGGCACCAGCAGCCTGGAGCGGGGGCTGCAGCAGGGGCTCCTGCACAGGGCCGACCCACCCTGCCAGTTTGCATTAGTTTGGTAATTAAAGGGAAAAAATACTTATCTTTTGCTCCCCCCCCCCAGAGGAAAAGCTCCTGTGGGGTTTCTGAGCGAGGCAAGCAGGGAGGAGAGGCTGCAGGACTGGGGTGCCTGGGGCTGCCCACTGCCCCAGCCCAATGTCAGCCAGTTTGGCGGGTGTCTGAGGCCTGAAGTGGGATTTCACTTTAAAAAAATTCTGTATCATTTTCTCTAAGAAGGTTCTAAAAAGATTTATGTTTCCTCCTCGGGCTGCCCAGCACGGCTGTTCCAAGCTGCCGGGGCGCAGAGGGGCAGAGCGGGGCAGCTGCTGCGCTGGGAACCTCTCTGCTCTCTCAGCAGTTCCAGAGATTCGGGTTAATGCTACGGCCACCCCGAGCTTCTGGGGAAAATCTGGGCTCCTTCTGAAGTCCAAAAAAAGGGGAGAAAGAGAGAAATGCTTAGTCTTGTTCAAGCCTGTTGAGACACTAATAAAGTGATGCACTATGGCTGTGGACGGGCTGACCCCCACCCGTCCAGCTCTGAACATGCCAACACACTGGAATTACGGCATAAACCTGCACCAGGACCCTGCAGGCTGCCAGCTCACTAAAAACCTGCCCCTAAGCACTGAGGATGGTGAGGGACCTCCATGCACCACTGCCTCCAAGCGAACCCTCCTGGGTGCATGATGGTGCTGCGGGGCTGCACAGCCAGAGCATCATCCCTGGGCACTGTGGCACCCAGGAGACCCCAAATCCCAGCACCACCAGGACCTGCTGGCCCGGCCTGGTGGCGGGAGCAGGTGAGCCTGTTCACCAAACTGAGGTCATCGCTGCCCCCCTAATTTTAGTGAAAACAAGGGGAGAGCAGGCTGCCTGGGGAGTTAATGGAGGGGGAGGGAGACAGGCTCTTCCAAAGGCTGAATCCGAGCATCCAAAGCCAGATCCTGCCACTGAGAGTCACAGCCCAGCAGCCTCCTTCTGTCCTGCCTCTCCCAAGAGCCGGCCATGCACTTGGGTCGGCAGGACGAGCATCCCCTCCACGCAGGGGTGGCATGGAGGTGGCGGCACTGGCAGAAAACACAGCTGCCACAGTGCCAAAACCACCGGCCCACTCCTCACCTGCGTGTCTCAGCCCACGCATGGGGGAGGGATGACAGGAGTGACCCAGCCACAGGGGACAGGGATGGGACCACGCTGGCTGTGACACAGCCCTGGGCTGGAGAGGCAGGTGAGTGCCACCACCCTCGGCATCGCCAGGCGCTGGATCCAGGCACTAACAGCACCCAAACGCAGGTCTCAGCCCGCTATCGCCAGCCACTGGGGTGCATTATGTGGTTATTTTTAGCAGCGAGGTTTTTGGACGAGAGGCGTGGGCAGCCCTGGCTCCACCACAACCAAGAACACCAGGGAAAGACTTTTCCCGCACCTCTGGGGAGCTGCAAAAGCACCCCAGCCCCCCGCCCCAGGACCAGCCACGTGCTCTGCTGCCCACCCAACGCTGCTGGAGGGGTTCACAAACGCAGAGCAGCTAAAAACCCAGAGGAGGAACTGGGATGGCATGGGGCTGGGAGCGGGGACGCCCGTGGGCAGGGCATGCCGGAGAGCAAGGGCACGATTCATTTTTTCAGTTCTATGAGAAAACCAAAGCAAGGGGGAGGTCACCGAGCCAGAGCCAAGAGTGTCTGTTCCCACTGGTCAAAGGAAAAGCGGGAGCTCCGGCTGCAGAGCGTCCTGCTCCGGCACCGAACCTCCCAAGCCCAGCACAGCCCCCCAGACACCGGTGCAGGACTGGCCCCTGCTGAACAACCCCGAGCACAGCGCGACGGACGGCACCGAGGTTTGCTCCCAGAAAGGAGACATTCAGATCCAGCACTTTCCTCACGAGCAGGACTAGCCGAAGAGCCCCCCTGCGCCTATGGCTGTGGATGGACGGCACGGCTGGGAGAGCCCCGAGAGCCCCGTGCCCCAGCTGAGCCGTGGCGAGCAGCATCCCTGCACCCCATGCAACGCTGCCCTAGGAAGGTCTGCAATTCCTGCAGTTGTAGCAGCAAAGCCAACTCTTTAGGTAATTTCAGTGACTTCAAAAATTCAAGAAAATCACAAGGCCGGCCTTAAAAGTAATCACAAGAAACGACGACAACAGGCTGTGGGTTTTTTCTCCTTCACCCTATGCATACAACCCCCTCGCCCCTTCCACCAGCTTCCCACGTGGCAAATGCTCTTTCCTCTTCCCACCGACCACAAACCCAAACAGGAGACCACTGGCTTTCTTCAGCAAAATGGCAGCTCCCTCTGCAGCCCCTTCCAGCCATTGGGAATGACCCTGCGCGGGCACAAGGACACAGAGCGGGAGGCAGCTCCCTTTGCTGGGGCTGCATCTCCTGTGCAGGCTGGTCCCCACAGCAGCATCCCGGCAGCCTGAGCCCGGTGGCTGCTTCCACGTTTTCAGCAGGCAAACAGGGGTGAACACCTCTTCTGGGGGGCCTGAAGGAGCATTAATGTGCATGGCAGCCATCCCAGCCAGCGAGGGACTTCCAGCGGTATTCCCACAAGGGCCAGGGCATCAGGTACCTGGAAAACTATGTTTTTCAAGTTACAAAAGAGCTGGTAGGAATCCTTTGGAAAAAAAGAAAAAGCTTATTACTGTAATTGCAGAAAGCTGGTTTCAAATCCTCAAGACACTGAGAAAGCAGCAGAAGGCTGGGGTGGAGCAGGGGGACTCCAATCTGTGGCATCTTCCCGACCGTGCCGTGCAAGAGAGACGCTGCCTCTGCCACATCCACACGGGGAGGAAAGCAGCAGCCAGCCCTCCAGTAAAGGACGAAGGGAGCCCTTTGTTCGGCATCATCTTCTAGGGTTGGGAGGACACCGGTAGAACTGCCGAGTCTGCCCAGCAAGGGACACGCGGCAGCTGATCAGCTCCGATGGTACCGGCAAAGGACGGAGCTAAGAAAGAGGGGAGCCAAGTCCTCCCGCTCCACTCTCAGATTTCAAAATTTCAATCCTGCCAGATTCCTGCTGGGCAATTCCACCCGTCTCCGCTCCAAAATCCACCCTCAGTTCCTTTACAAAATTCTTCAGAAAGCTAAAAAAGGGTGCAAACTCAGACCCGAGGGAGCCCCGAGCATGAACAGCCGTTGGGCAGCCCCGCAGCCCCCCGCCTCCGCTGCAGCACGCGGCGCTTCCAGCTGGGATGAGCCGCCCGGCCTTTGGGCTCCCTCGTGGACGGGCCCTCCCCAAGGCCAGGGTGGGCAGCAGCACAAGTAATCTCCGTGAGGGAATTACAGAAAAAAGAAGCTACTCGTGGCATCGGCCGTTACAAGGGAACATTCAGTCCCAGGCTGCCACATACAAATTATCTTCCCAACCTGCAGGAGAAATGGCTGGTGCTGTCTAGAGAGAGACGAAGAAAGGGACATCTTGGCTATACATGTTCCAAAGAGGTATGTTCCTCTGCACATTCATACCCTAAAACTAGAATAGACTTTGATCCATACTTCACTTATTTCCCCTGCTTAGAGCAGGGTCTGTGCATTACTCCGTGCTCACCAGGGCTGCTGCAGGGGCAGGACCTGATGCTCATCCCCCAGCGCACGTCCCGCGCTGCAGGGCTCAGCCCTCCCTTCCCCTGGGCTGGCATCGCCACCGAGCTGTGCTTCACCAAGATTAAAGAAAGAAAGAGGCCAAGGGATGGAAAACAGGGGACTGAAGACAGCAGAACAACTCAAGATTCACAGTCCAGCGTTTCCCCCCCAGGTGCCTGGGAAGGTCCCGCAACCCTCGCAGGGGATGTGCAGAGCGTCTCTGTCCTGGCTCAGCGCTGCCAGGATGCCCAGGGAATACTGCTGGCTCCTGACTCACACAGCCCATGGACAGACAGACAGATGGGCACGCTCATGGGGAGAAGGTATCTAATCTGGAGGCAGATCTGCACATCTCGGCCAATGTAAACACACCCCAGCACATGCTATAAAATGTAAATACTATTTGGCAAAGGATTACGGGGGTTTATTCTCTACAAGTAATAAAAGTTTAATCCAATCCAACGTTTGCAGGCAGGACTGGGACAGGTAAGTGAGATGCCTTAAGCTCCTTACTGGAGATGTCCACAATAGTCAAGAGTAACAGAGAGAAAAGAAATCTTCATCAGAAAATTACTTCTTGTCCATCATAAAATGCTGCTGTGAGATACCTTCGCTCGGGAGCTAGCAGCCAATGCTCAGGCTTGGGCTGAACGAAGAATTTCTCCGTTGTCATTAGAAAAATATCAATTATCCAGTGCCAAGACAGGAACATTTGCTCTCATTGAGCACCAACTGTGCCGACACAGGACCTCTAAAGCACAGAGTTTGAATGCCCCAGTGCTCTTGGGTACACGGATGGGAAAAACCACAAGGATGTGACTGACCCTCTGGCCACAGCGCCCGACAACACCGCAACCTTAAAACACACTGCGACACTTGGAGGCTTTCTCCCAGGGCAAGCCTGAGCATCGGGAGATTTTCTGAACACCAAGTCCTGAATACCGGGCTCACGCCACCCTTGCTGGGATGGTGCTGCCGGGACAGATGCATCCCCAGGGGGTCACTGGGCTGGGCTGGGAGAGGAGATCCGTTGGATTCCAAGAGGAAAAGAATGCAGCGACCATGAAAGCATTTTCAACAAGGAACAAAGCCCTGTACATTTGTATTTGCACAACTGAAAAAGAAAAAAAGAATCCTCTGCATCACTCGGTACTCCAGCTATCCCTGCCTTTCCCCTGGCCTTTCCACGCCTGGCCACAAGCAGGGACCACCACAGACCCCTTACTGTGTGCGGGAAGCTGCTGGGACAGAAACAGGGGTGCTCACGGAATAGAGAAGCTGGGTCCAGAGAAGCTGGGTCCAGAGAAGCTGGGTCCAGAGAAGCTGGGTCCAGAGAAGCTGGGTCCAGAGAAGCTGGGTCCAGAGAAGCTGGGTCCAGAGAAGCTGGGTCCAGAGAAGCTGGGTCCAGAGAAGCTGGGTCCAGAGAAGCTGGGTCCAACACTGTGGCTGCTGCAGGACCGAAGCCATGGGCTTCTGCAGGCAGGGAAGGAACAACCGCATTAGCTTACCCCAGGGAGGCTGCCCGCTTTGTAACAGAAGAAAATTCAAGCATTGTACAGCAAAACTAAGAAAAGACGGGAAATGTCTTCTTTCAGAGCCAGACTGATCAATCACGTGCAATATAGCCTTTAAAACAATTTAGCTGTTAAACCCCGGGCAGGTCCCTGCGCTGAGCAGCTGGGGGGGGAACACGGTGGGAGCTCATGGCAAATCCAGCCCCCTGCAACTGCATCGCAGAGCTGCCTTGCCTCTCTCAGGTGCCTGCAGGCTGCTGAGAGCATCAAGAGCATCAGGAAAACAAGCGGGTGCTCACAGAGCTGTGCTGCAGCCTGAGCGACCTCTCTGCTCTGTGCCTGCTGCGCTGCACCGCCTTGTTTCCCTGCCAGAGTCTGCAGGACAAAATGCCATGCTTCAGAAAAGTTACACCTGATAAAACTTCTGTTGGATGCTTTTCTCGGCTAAAGCACTCATCGTGACCTTCCAGTAACATTTTCCTTCAAGTGTCAGTCCCGAAAATCCCCACGCCTGCTCTGCATGGCACATCTTAAAAGACTAAATCACTGCTCGGTGCCATTTGCAACCCCACAAGCAGCGCCCGACACCAAGGCTTCTGTTAGAGACGAGGATTGATTCATCTCTGACCAACAGCATTCCTGGCCTGAGCCCCTGGGAATGCAACACTGAGCTTGGAGTTAAAAATACATTTGGAAGTAGCAGCATGATGTTTATATGATGAATGTTCTTTATAAATGGCATTGCCATTAAGTAAGTCTTAATACTAATGTCATCCACTGCAGGTGCCACGATCCCTGTGCTCCAGCAAACCCAAATACTTCCCTTAAGGCCTCCCCACGCAAGAGAGATGAATACGAGCCACTTAAAGCTCGGTATTTCACAGCTCTATCAACTGCAAAGCAAACTGGCTTCAGTGACAAGGAAGAGAAAAGTGCCCAAACCCACGCCGGGATGCGTCTATGGGGCAGACCGAAAATCAGCCACCTGAACGTGCCGACAGGTCAGCTGCCAGGCAGCACCCCCGCTGCGTTTGGTGAAGCCAATGGAAATCTCAAAACAGGGGATGTGGATGTTTTGGGTAAAAAAAAAAAAAAACAAACAAGAAAAAAGCTTTGCCCACCTGGACCCCACCAGCACTCCCAGTCAGCAGGGAACTCTTGAGGATGAGATGCAAAGACCATGCACATCCCGTGACTGGGTGCAAACAGCCTCTCCTACTTCAAACAGGGGAAGACCCGCCAACATTTCCACCTATTTAAAAATAACCGACTGATTTAAGCTCCTCGAGGCCACCAAGTGTGAGCTCCCCAACCCATCCCATTAGCCATGGGTTGCCTTCTGGCCACCCAGCCGCCGTCAGACACCTCCACGCCCACAGCCTCATGCGGAGATGCTGGGCAAGGCCACCACAAAGCAGCTCTGGAGGACACACGGTGCCAAGCCCCAGCCCCCCTGGAGCCCTGGCACACGGGAGGGTCGGGGGGCTCCCCACAGCTGGCACCCGGGGCCAGCCTCGGCTGCGGGAAGGCGGGTGGCTGGGGCACCAGTTTGCTGCTGGTGGGGACTGGGAGCGCCAGGGCAGACCCCCTCCAGGGTCTAGCAGGCACTTTGCGAACGAGCCACCGCTACTCACAGCCTGAAGCAATTCAGTACTAAAACACCTGGGAAGAAAAAGGAGCGACTTTCCTACAGCCTCTGGGCTTGAGGCACCAAACGGAAGAGGCTCAGGGTGTCTCTGAAGCAGGAGAACCCAGCGCTGCGCATCGGTGTAGGTCTCTGTCTGCTCACACCAGGCAGAGGCGACGCGGCTTTGCTCCAGGTCAGCTTTGCTGCTGCTCTTGGCTAAAAACGTGTAGAGAAATCCCGAGAGCGTCACGAAGTATTCATATTGCCTATATACTTGAATTAAAAATATATGGTGAATAAATGTGTGTATAGCGCACTTACTACATATATACACGCACCCAGAGCGTGTGCCTAGAGTATACACACATGTACTCACACTGTATATATTAACCTATATTGCTCAAGTATATACGCTGTGTACAGTATCTAGCCATACGAACATAAACCACAGGTATTTATCTATGTGTACAACAGAGACATACTCAGTATTTCTATGTAAACACTATACAATTATATGAACATATGCACACATTTGCACAGTAGAAAGGAATCTGCAGCCCAAATCTAATTGGGGTGGGGGGAAAAAAGACAAGAACCTACACAAGTAACACACACAGCGTGGGAAAGTGGTAATTTCTAAGAAAACAAAGGCCTCGGAGAAACAAGGAGCGCGCAGGAGGGCGACGTTCTCCTTCCCTGCCCACCCCTCCCTGCGGGGCTGGAAACGCTTTTTGCATTTTGCCGTTTGGTGAATTTTTGTGCAACAAGAGGAACTGAGAGGGCAGAGTGGGGGTCTGGCAGCATTAAGGTGATCCCTGATGAGCAGCGGCTGCAGGCAGGTGATGATGCTGGGGGCAGCGCGGGGGCTGCAGGTAACCCGGCTTCCAGCGCCGCAGACGCCCAGCTGCAGGGCAGCCTGCTAAAACACGTTCCTCCTTTTATCCACACAGTGGTAAACAGCACAACGCCAGGGATGCTCAGAGACATTATTATCATAAGGTATCTACAAAAAAAAAAAAAAAAAAAGACCCACCGATTTTTCCCCACCCCAAAGGCCAGGTGCTGGGAAGCAGGGGCTGTTCAGCAGCCGTAAGAGCCACTGCTTTGGGCTCATTAAGCACTGTGGTGCTCTATTATTAACTCCTTTTAACAAAGCCCTTTAATTACAGACCCCTTCCTGCCTTACCCAGTGAAGGTCTCACAATGAACACCGCTGCACAAGCCTGCGCTGATCCTGACCGCACGCTGGACCGCCCCTCCCCAGGGCTCTGGTTCAAGATTCAACCAATTCTGGCTAAATTTGAAGTTCCTCAGTTCCCACCAGCAAGGCAACGTGGGGAACGCTAAGAGAAAGCAGCAAACTACCCCGATTTGTCTGAAACAATCTTCTTGGTTCTCAAGACAAAAAGATGAAATAAAAAGGTGAAGCCGAGGACGATGGCTGAGATGGAGCCCCGCATTGGCATTTCACACCTGGTGAATGTTGCAGGCTAACTTCCTCGTGCTGGGACATCAACCTGCTTTGTGACGTTTTGCAACACCCCAAAGACTTACACAGATTTCACAAATTTAAGGCTGACTCCCTCGAGAAAAGAAGTGAAAAATTCAAAAATCAGCCTCTAAAATAGCCTGAGTGCAAAGTAAAACAAAAACAAAAAAACCCCACCAAAATCAAAACAATTAAAACCTTTTTTTTTTTTTTTCAGTTTCTCTTAAGGCTCAGTAAAGTTGTTGCTTGTTTCAAGTAATACCTTACCGTACATGTCGCGGTCCTTAGAAAGCAGCACTGGCACATACGAAGAGCAACACACGTGGCCCTCTGATGCGGGAAGTGGCCAAACAATCATTTTCCAGTGGGTGCCAAAACCCGGGAGCATCAAGAAGACCCTGTCCCAGTGACACGATCCACGCACACAGAGAAAACGCAGCCTCAACTCAACTGACCAGAAAGCTCGGCTGGCAACTCAGCATCTGAACACCAACGCATGATGTCCCTCTCCAAAAACATCCAGCGCACCCCTACAAACGCCCCGATCTGCTGTCCCAAGGAGAAACCCTGCAACACTTCATGTGGTGATAAGGTACCGGCAGCCCTGCCGCATCCTTCAGCCCAGCTCACCACCGACGACGCTGCGCAGCTTCACGGAAAACATCTCCGAGCGCCTTTGAACATCGCACCGTGCTGCCTGTGCTCACATCCCCATGGTGTGCAGCAGGAGACCAAAGCATCTTTCCCAGAAAACATCCAGGGACACATGGTGCTACACCTGGAATAAACGTTTACTCCAGAAATCTGGAGCGAGTGTAACATATCATGAGGCAATTCTGAAAAGCCACGTAAAGGAACAACAAAACATACTGCTCGGGAAGGTATTAAACGTGTGCCCAAGTGCTTCTCAGCAGGGATGCTTACTCAGGGCATACAAAGGGCCGTTACACACATTGTTTCCTGTGGATGCTCTGGCTCCTGGTCTAGCTGCCACACAACATCCCACCGATGGGAAAATCGGGAAGATTTAAAATTCGGTGTCTGGGTCCAGCAGCACCAGAAACCACAACTGTTAAGCTCAGCCCTCCAGCACCATGAACGGAGAACACCAGCGAGCTGTAAGCCGGTGTGTGTGTCAGCGTGCCCTACACACCAGTATAAACCTGTCTGCATGTCCTACACACCAACATCAACCGTGCCACGTCTCAGGTGCTTGCTTACTGCCTCCAGGTTAATGCACAACCCCGACTCAGCCCCTCAGGCAGCCTCAGGGCAATCAGGCTGCAGCTCTCTCTTCAGCTAAGCTAAGACCTGTAAGTTCTTCATGTCAAAAATGAAATGGGAAGAAGTCTAGAAATCAAAGATCTAGGTGGGCTCCCAGCCATACAGGCAGAGCCCTCTGCAGACGGCTTCTCCTTTCCAAGCCCTGGCCGCACGCTCACAGCACAGTGCAGCCCGCCAGGACCCGCGACTCGGGTGACGCTTGCTCTCCCGGCTCCAGTCCCTGCTGCCCTTCCCGGGGCTGGGAGCAGCCACGGGTGCAACTCGGAGGCAGATGCCATCATGGGCCTCAACTGCTGCTGGCTTGCGGCTTTGATGCAAGCCAGGAGCAAACATATGAGCCACCTCACGGGAAAAGCCCACGTCCCCCTCCTGCGACCAGAAGGAAACACCTGGCGTTTGATGCATCTTCAGCACCATTCTGCTTTCAAAGGGCTGCCCACTGAACCCAGTGGGAAAGCCCTCAAGAAGCCACCTGGCAGCAGTTTCCACTCTGGTGATGAAGGAGCTGATGAAAAACTGCTAGAGGGTCCCAGAAGGGCTTGGGCACCCTCCTGGCCCTGGTGGCAACAACCTGCTGCGGCTCTTTGCCAAGGTGGCCCGGGATGTGCACGAGCAGCTACCCAGGGACCTTGGGCAACCCTTTGTATCCTTGTGAGTGGGCACAAAGTGGATGGGAAAAAGCCTGAGGGGACAGGAGAAAAGATGCCTCCCTCCTCTTCTGGCCCTGGGGGACAAGGGCTTGGCAATGGCTTCAGTGTGGGGGTGAGGGGACAGCAGCTGCCCCGGAGCAGGGAGCATGGCAGGAGGGCACTGGGGGCAGTGGGAGGGTGACTGGGGAAAACTGAGCGAAAACAGCCAAGTCTCAACGCAGACACAAGTCCTGGTGACACCACCTGCCAGGCGGTGGGCCAAAGCCACGCTCCCCCCGCCCAGTCCTTCTCAGAGCAGTCAGGCTTTGACAGCAGGGAGAAAGGGAAAAGGTGAAAATTCAGACAACTGGGTATTTTCCCCTTTTCTAACGCCAAACCGTTTTGTGAGGGGGAACAGAACCCAATCCCCGTCCTATCCCGACATGGGCAATGACAGACAGTCCTCAGAAAGTCTGATGCGAGGAGACAAGCCAGCACTATGTGACGTCTTTTCTGTTTAATTCCACATTTCATTTCGCTGATGGCTGCCAGGGTTCTCTCTGAGCCAGTGGCCCGTCCGTCCCAGTCCTGTCGCGGAGCTCTCGGCCGTGCCACCGCGCTCAGGGGGAGACAGGGCTCCCCAGGCAGCTCCTTCCACACCGAGAACACGGGCAGGTTACGCTTCGATTTGGAGCTGAACGTCAGGAAAACCGTCTGAACTCCCCTTCCTCCTGCCCCTCATTCATAAATTTAATAAAATAACAATAATAATAATAATAATTAAAACGAAGGCTTATTGGAGCTGTTTCTGCTCAACTTTCCACAGTCTCTTTTCATGTCACTCTCTGGAATCAGATTTTTCAAGAAATACTGTGAGAAAAAAAAGAATAATAATAATAATAATTATAATAATAATAATAATTATAATAATAAAAAGCATCTGGAACCAGCTCAGAAGATTTCTAATGCTTTTCAGCTTGACTGACTTGGAGTGCATTGACCACACCGTTTATATTTTCTTCAGGTACCTGCAAGAAAACAAAAAGAAAGGTCACGCTCTAGCCAAAGCCAGGCAGGGACGACAAGGAAAGGACAGGCAGGAGCCAGAGCCAGAACAGTCCCAAGGAGCCAGGTACGTCGCTGCTGGACACCTGACCTCCACCGAGAACGGACTCCATCTATGAGAGACACCCTCCAGTTCAAAAGTGCTAACCCCCAGCACCCCTGCAAGCAGCACTCTGAGTCAGAGCTGGCTGGTTTGCTGTCTGTATGGTGGGTGCTGATGGGGAGGCAACTGGTTTGGGCTTTTCCTTTCCTTCTCCTCTTCTTCTCCCCTCCCTTCCTTTTGTTGGCAATGCCTTTGTACACCAGGAGCTCGCTCATGCAAGGCTGATGGGTTTAGGTGGCTGCCTCAGGGCTCCATGAAACTCTCCAGGGCATCCTACAGGTTTGGGACCCACAAATGTGGGTGGGGAGACCGTGTTGGGTGACAGGAGAACATAGCCATCAGAAGAAGACAACTGCCAGTTTGCTTGTGGTGGGGCATCCCAGATAGTGCAGTGTACCACCTGAGCTTTCTTATCCAGCCTTGTGACGAGACTTAACCATAGAAGTCCACATACAAAATTCTTAGTGGGTTATTAAATTATTATCTTTTCACACTTCCTGCAAGAAAAATACTCTTGTAACAGAGATGCAAAAGATCTCAGAGCGACTCTCATCAGTAGAAAAGACTATCACAGGTTACATCGGACAGAAAAGAGGTGTCCGACCATTGCATAAACTCAAAGATGACACTCAGGGGACAGGCAGCTAACAGCTCTCGGAAAGTGGAAGGGGGTCTGAGAGAAAAAAAAAGCTGCTGCAAGAAGCCAAAACAATTCACGTTCAGTGAGTTGAAGAAGGGACTGTCTCCTCTGCGAGGTGTTTGAGTCACTGGCCAGGAGTACGGTACCTGGATTCACTGGATGCCCCTCCAGAGCTCAAACAGTGGAAATACAACTGGACTGTGATTTTCTGCAAAGCTTTTAACAAAACTGAGGAAAAAACCCCAGGAGAAATACACAAGAAAAATGTTCAATTTTCCAATGGAAAGATGGAATAGGAGCGGCTGACTCTGATGAAATGTGAACAAAAGTCAGCTGGGAAAGGAAGAAAATAATCTTAAAACAACCATACAGGAAATTCTTCTGGGTTAGAAAGAAAACCCCAGCAAACCTCCACCGCACGGAACAGGACTTTGGACAGGACTCTCCGCTGCCTCCTCTCCATCCTTTTTTGCCAGTACAGTGAACACTGCAGTGGGAGAAGCCGTGTGACTGCCTCTCCAGAAGATAATAAGGAAAGACATAGGAATCAATTTTGCAAAACACATTTTCTTAGTGCAGCACAGGTGCAGAAGGCAGCAGAACCGGCCAGCCCTGGCCAGCTGGCTGTGACCTGCACGGACCCACCTCCTCCCTTAAACACCCACTGCAAAATGCTTGACTCTTAACGTCAAGGAAATGCTATCAACCATACCACGAACGTTTGGGCTGGATTTGCTCCAGGACAGATGTGTGAACAGTTCTGATTTGTAGGTCACATCCTAGTTTGCCACCAGTGGAGAAGTCCTACCCCTCCCAAAAGACCCCTACCCCAGGGCAGCCGTGCAACACGTTCACTTGGCAGCCAGAGGGTGGATCAAAGCATCCACCATGAAGGGACAAGCAAAGCTCCGAACTACATCCCAGACATAGCTTTGGCCTCGCTAGATGCAAAATTCTGGGGAAGAAGAGCAAGACAGCCCTGAGCATGAGGCAGCGAGAGCAGAGCACCTGGAAAAGGGACTCTTCTCACTTGCTTTCTCTAGAGGGAGCTGGAAACCGTAGCTCTGTCCACCCAACCTTCTGTCACCCAGGGGACACACCAGAGACCTGGAGGGTCTGATCTTGGCACTGTCTCCCAAAGGGATTTCTTCTCATGCACAGGTCCTGATTTCCTCGGCAAACTTCTACAGCTACCCGAAGACCCGAGTATTAACACCCAGATCAAATACAAAATTAAGCAACAACAAAAACCTTAAGATGCACAGGAGAAAGAAGATCAGGTCAAACGGAACAACAAGCTTTGTCAAGCACTCAAGACTGCTGACAACAAGTACTGAACAGCTTTAAATAAATAAAGGGAGGATGTAGAGAAAGGATTCAAGGTGCACTTAGAGCTTGACAAATGTCACTAGAGGTCAAGGTGTCTCGGTAGCAAAGTTAGGAAAAACAGGACGAAATCTAGGTCAGGGTCTTGGCCAACAAAACCACCCTACAGCCAGCAAACACACAGCCCAGCCCCCGTGCCTGGAGCAACGTCAAGCCAAGGAGGGCTCGGAATGCACCTTCCGCACGGTGGAGAGGTTTGACAGCTAGAATAGCCACTGTCCAGATGAAAAGGTTTTTAAAACCGTACAAAAAAACAACCCCAGCAAGTAGCAAGCAAAATACTAAAACACTGATTTGAGTAAGGAAGACTTGCAGACCTTAGTGCACGGCCCAAATAACACCCTGCCAGCTGCTGGGGGGCTAGGATCTGCTGGGCTCACATGCGGCAGGATGAGACGCTTTTAAAAGGTGGAGCTGCCTGCAGAGTCATCACAATCGTTTGGCACAAGTTTTAAGTGAAATATCTATTTTAACTGACCGGGTTTAGTGCTCTAGATATTGCTTGACAACTGGAAGCACTCTACACCTTGTGCTCTGCACAGAAAGCATGCACCTGGGGCCACAGCAACAGGCAGGAATGCGAGGCAAAGCTAACAGTATTGATTTTAAAATGGTGTTTTATTGGCTTATCTTATCAGCACAGTTAATATTAAAAAAAATAAGACAAACATATATAACACTTTGACCTTTGCTATCTGGAATAATATTTACTTTTACTCTTTACACACATGACCTATAGGCTGCAAATGGTTTACACCAACTGTGAAAACCCAAAGTAATTAGCTGAAAAAAACCCCTGACTTGAACTCACTGGAGCTTTTACAGGTCAAAAGCAGGGCCTGAGCACTGAATTTACGGTGATGGAAGGAGAAGCGTCATGCAATAAAGGGCATGTTTAAGAAACAAACCCAAAAAGCACAAAGCAGCCGAGGTTTGTTAGCTTTGTTAGCCCGTGGGCTACTGACTCCCTCCCTCAGGACTTGGGGAATGGGCTCCAAGTGAAATGCCGTTCT
Source organism: Falco cherrug (assembly GCF_023634085.1). NCBI lineage: Eukaryota > Metazoa > Chordata > Aves > Falconiformes > Falconidae > Falco > Falco cherrug. Next base: position 104,236,155 of record NC_073697.1, on the reverse strand, counting down.
GTTTATGGCTACAGGCATAGCGATTTTCCTTTTTCAGGGAAATTCCTCATTTTTCAGGGTGTCCTACACAGCCAAAGGAAGAGCAGAGGTAGGCCCAGAAGGTAAAATATCAGCCAGTACAAAAGAGAAGAGAACCCTGCACAAACAGTGAGACCCTCATGCTGCAACTGCTGGTGGGCACTCAGGAGAACAAACATGGCAACACCCTTCCCTGCTCCAAAATCACCTTCCCTTCTTGTGCTGACAGTGACGGCTGTTTTATCAGAGGCGTACACCACGAGGAGGAGGATGCGGGGCCAGAAGAGCTGATCAGGACTCTCAGATGGGTCTCAACATGCAAAAGTTAGGGCTGTGCAGGTACCAAGAGATGAAAGCAGGGGTCTGCTCCAGGGAGACTCTCCACAAGGTTCCCCCCACACACAGGCAACACCTCCTGAGCCTTGAGCCATCAGCTACACTTCCAGGAAACCAGAGAGGGTTTATGGCTGTTTCTAATAAAAGCTGGTGATGCAGTGGAAGAGACTGCCTGTCGCGAAGGTCTTTAAGGACCCAGACCAGGCTTTTGCAGGAGTGACACCCCCTGACCCAGCTTTGCCCAGGGTAGGGCTGGGCTTAGTTCAGGAGCCTCTGATCCCAGGGCCAGGACAACCAGGAGGCTGGAGAGAAGCTCTCCAGGTGAGCAATGTTCTCATAATGGAGTTTTCTCCCAGGGAAAAGAACTCCCCTATTCCAAAGAAGCTGTCTTGATACTCACCAATGCGTGATCAAACTTAAAAGTACTGATGTAGTAGGCTGGGATGTCAGCTGCGGCCAAAGGCTCAGAAATCTGAGCGACAATTCCACATTCATCTGTGTGGGAGATAAAAAAAATCAATCATTGTGTGAATGGCACCTGTCAGTCTCACAGAACTCCTGGGTCTCACCAGCTCTGTGCCTACACAGGGAGGAGTTTCTCTGCACAAACTCCTATCAGAAGGGATCTCTGTAGCAAAACATGCTCTTTCTCAGGGAATCAGGCTCTTTGGGCCACCACAATACATTGCACATTTGATTTTACTGCCATCTTTTTGCAGCAGACACACGTAAACTCCCCAAAGGCACAAAACATTAGAACTGGAATGATTTTCAAAGATCCAAAGAAAGGCAATTTATGATGTTCGTAAAGGAAGCACCAAAACCCGTCTCATACATCCTTAACCTCCATTTTTCTCTAGCTGTTGCTATCAAACACTGCATCTCTTGAGAGAGGAGATGCTGACCTGCTGGTCGGGCTGGACACATGGCTCCTAGACCACCACCGACCACAGCCCCCGAGACAGGATTTATATAGTTCCTCTGTCCCATTCATCGCAGATCAATGGTACGTTGCTTCTGGAGCAAACATATTTAAACATCACATATTTAGAGGACTGCTGTCCCACCAGTGACACACACTGTGCCATTTCTACATATTTTGCCTCTAAGATGCATGAAGTGCATGAAAACTTCCTTCTGGCTACTTTTAGTGGTCTGGTGTGGAAGTTGCAATTAAATATAAAAATTGGCCAAACACTTTTCAGAAATGTTCTGGAAGCCTGTATTTCCTAACTGTTTCACAGACCATGGGAAGGAGCCGTGCTTTCTGAAGATCAGGCCTCTGTTGCCATATTCAGATCAGACTCCTTGAAGTTACAGGGGACATAGAAGTAACCACGACACTTTGCAGACACGAAGCATTTGCTCTGTGCTACCTAGGTCCGATATTCTTCTAGGTGGAGAAACCACTTGCAGGACTGGATGTGGAACAGTTCTATGAACAGGGCTCCCATTTGGACCACTATAAATCTGGACTAAATCTACCAAAGCCACAGAGTTGCCCAAAGACTGCACTGGAGTGCCTTCTGGCCACTGAGTTCAGTAACCTACAATGCACTCCCATGCCATCTTTTTGTCCAATTTTTCTCTTTAAACAGAGCCCTAGGAGCTACCTGCAAAGTCCAGCAGATGAACGCAATTCCGATGAAGCTGTCAAGTATGTAGCACTTTTAAAAGCACATTTAGAAGTCTGACTTATTAGGTAGGAGTCACACTCCTCCTGTTTGAAAATCTCAGCTTGCAAAGTCGTGTTAAGCTGCTGGCTCTTACAAAGCCTCAGATGGATTTTTCCATCATCCTTGAAGGCCCTAAGGCGAGTGACTACCTGTGCACCAACTGATCCCCCAAATGTTTACCTACCGAAGCCAAGAGGCTGCCCACCAATCCGCACCATCTTCCAGAGTTCTCCAGATGCACTTGTAAACAACAAATTATTAGGAAATCTGTAAAAGGAAAAGAACACCAAACGCAGCAATTAAAACACAGCAGTGTGTCCGATTCTGCCTGCGGGGCTGCTGCTGTTCCTGTATCCCTGTGCTGTTTGAAGCCAACAATAGCAGCAGCAGCAGCTCGGTGAAACGGAGAAAACTCGAGGCAAGTGGGACAGATGCACCTGCCTGCCCCTCCAGATGTCCTGTGGCAAATCAGCACCTGATGCTGGTAGCATGCACAGGCACCCAGAGGGCACGGAAAAAGGTTTCTATGAAACAGGCTGTGCCCCAGCTTTATAAATGTCAGGATTGTTACTCTGAAGGGTTGATGTGAGCTGCATTCAGAAACACCGAGGGACAGAACGTGTTTCCGTACCTACCCTCTTAACCAGGCGAATGGGGACCACTGGTTTTGTGTCTGAGCATCAGCAGTGCTTTTTTCCATACCATCCCTGGGATGTCCCCGGGATCCCCACAGAGATCCTCATTTCGTAGCGGGGGAAAGAGACCAGTGGCTAAGAGACTTGCCCAACGTTAAGCAGGCAGCCTGGGACAGAGAAGGAACTGGCTGCCCAGGTTCCCCAAGCACCAGGCTGCTGCTCCAGTCCTCTAGCTTCTCCTGAAGGCAGACAGGTTTATTCCAATTAAAGTCGAAGAAACTTTCAAGGGGGCAATTAATAGTTTGCAAAACGAGTCCCTAGGGCAGGCAAGAAGCAAAGCTAACACTGCACTGTGTGTCAATAGCAAATCTATGCATTGCATCTCAGCGCAGCACCCTGTCTAGCCCCCAGACCTCAGAGACCTCTGTGATGTGAAGCTGCAGAAGTAGACACAGACGGAACAGGCTGGTATTTGCTCCCTAGCTGACTTTCTCCTTGCCAGATAAACGAGCCATGGGCTCCTGCTGCACAGGGATGACTCAGTACATTATCATCACAACAAGATTCTGCACCAAGCCCAGCCATGTGTAAAAGCAAAGCGGGAGGACAGCATCACTGATGTCCCCACCCTGCTTTTGGCTTTTAGCAGCAAAATTTCAACTTACGTACACCAGACTTTTTGGGGTTTTGCTATTAAAAGCACAACGGAATAAAAATGGCAAAATCACTTTGCTCCAGTGTTCCTCCTTCAGAAGTGAGATAACCCTATGTTACATTGGCTACCGATTTCACTGAGGGCTCGGACAAACAAGCCCAAAGTTCAAGAGCTAGAATTAACATGCCAGACTTCACTCAGAAAAGTGACAGGGTGTACAGGCACGTGACACACACACAATGAGGCTTCCAAGAATTAACATGGAGGAGCTTCAGTTCCTTCCTGCTCCTTTGAGAACATCCCAGTTCTTTTTTGGGGTCCAGGGGACCCTAAGACCAAAACTCACCTCTGCTGTGTCTGGACATCCATGACCAAGGAGATGTAACCCTCAATGAGAGAAAAGGAGAAAAAGCGAATATGTCCCGAGTCTTCATTGCCCACCACCGAGTCTTTTACTCTGAAGAAATAGAAAAGAACAGCGTTAACTGTGGCTAGAAAAGCAAAGGAAGATTTTTAAAGCAGATAAAGCCAGTGAAATCAGAAATGTTCATACGCTGACTTACAGAAATGGCACCAAGTCCTGATATGTTATACTGCTTTTGGGTTTTTGGATTTTGCAGGGGGGAAAAAATGCCAATCCCCACAATTGACAAAACTCTCCCACCTTTGCCCCAGGGTCCTCTCACAGGTGAGCTGTGGGCCAGGAGGCACAGGCACCGAGGGGCAGCAGCACAGCCAGCTGTACATCCTCTGGTCATATGTGGACACTCAGCACATCATCACATTGCTACCCTTCAGTTAAATCTGAAGAGGTTCATCTTTACAAAGCCAGCAGGTGTCTTGGCACACCCCCAACCTCCTATTTGGTTTCCACCTGTCAGCACAACCCTCTTGAGCCTGTGAAACCTCCCTCCCTAAGTGCAGGGCACTGCAGCAGCATAAGGCCACAGCAGATCTCTGGGCATCGTGCAGAAGCAATGTGAATTGCTGCCTCTGGACGCCAGCCACACCTCCCCCAAAAGCCTGTCTCCCTGCCGGGACTTACCCATTGGAGTAAAACATGACATCCATTAGGAGTGTAGCAACAGTGGGAAGGGTATCTGGATCCAGGCTGGTGACGCAGAACATATTACTTGGACTGGAAAGGGGATGAATGACGGGCCTCTGAACTGAAAGAGACAGACACACACAGCGATGAAGCCACGTCTGCAGCAGGTTCGCGTCCCACCTGATGTGTTATCCACACACCTGCAGCGGCTGCAGAGAGCGCCGCCAGTGCCTGTAAGAAAGCTGGTCACCGTTGAAGCCCTGCTGGCTCTCAGACAGGGACTGAAGAGCCTGGGGACAACCTGCTCTTGTGGTGGTCTCCCCAGGGTACGAGGCACAGGTCAGCTCTCTGCTTGGAGGGGCTTTCAGGTCATCGTGTGCATCCACATGAGGCAAGGGGCAAGCTAAAGGAGGTGCCAACACAAACTGGAACGCAGAAATAAATTCAGGCTTCCACCGTTTAAAAGGCAGGACTATGGAAGGCACCTCTCTGGCTGTGGTTACTGGCAATGCACCCTCTTTCCCCGCCTTTCTGGGGGCCTATTTTGCTGTAGCTACAAAAATTAAAACCCAAAAGCTTGACAAACATGTAGCCAGCAGCTGAGAAGCAGCTGGTATTCAGGCACGCAACTATTAAACAGAGCAACACCACAAATTGCATACCTGTACCTAATCAATGTGTGTTTCACTGTGCCCTTCCTTCACACTTTTTGTATGAGGCTCATTTTTTTTAAACAAGATAATTTATAGCTATCGAGTAACGAGGCTGAGTGGCACTTCGCAATAACTGATCCCTGCTTTGTTCGGTTATGGGTACAAAATTACACACAGGTGTGTAGGTAAACATATGGACTTAAGTTGTTCCTTTTGCTAATTGTGCCCTTTGCTTGATACTTGCTCCTCTAGACTGGAAAGATCTTGAGGTTCCGTACAGCCCTGGGCTCACTGTGGCCTTGATCCTGGCTGGTACTGAAGTGTGAAAGTTGAACCACCATATTCTCTGTGAATCAATCACTGCAATTCTACAACGAGCTTTTATATAAGCTACTTTCCTTTGAAATGTTGAAACATGGAAATACAGGCTACAGACAATGTTATTTTTGCAACTGAAATTAACTGTACTTTGACCTTCTGTCCTACAAAAGGCATGTCTCCTCTAGAGATGGGAAGCTAGCAATACAAGGCTCAAATTCAAAGCTCGTCAGCATCGCTCAGAAAGTTAAGCACCTACTCAAATCGTTGCTTGAACTGGGACAGACTCAGGCATGAGTTAAAGACAGTTTATTATTTTACAACAGGATAAATATCCACCAAAACGCTTAAGGAAGGTAGGAGGCAGACTGTCATCCCCATGTGCCAGGGACACCAACGCCAAGCCCACGCTGGTCCTTACCTAGTTTTGGTTTGACAAATCCATTCGTTATCCCAAGGTCGTCGGCAGCAACTGTCTCCCCGTTCACCACTCGGAGGATGGTGAACTCAGCAGCCAGTGTGTGCATCACGAAGGGCAGGTCTCGCTCACGTACCTGAAGGTGACAACAGGATTAGCTCATGATGGTATCCACCAGAAGGCAAAGTACGCTGCAGGGGAGGTTACGTACTCTCAGGGCACAGAAAAGCGGACACATCACTCCTGCTTGAGCCAGCAGACGTGTAAGCACAGGTGTCTAGAGAAGCACACTTGGTGGTATCACTGCAAGTATCACTAGGATTAAGCACCACAGTGCTTTTAAGACTGTGGAAAGAGCGTGGAGACGATCAAGAGGGAGATGTTTCACCTCTTTTCCCTTCCAGAACTCAGCACTGCCTGTTCTTCAGCCTTGTTTCCTAAGGAAACGAAGCTTACGTGGCTGTGCCCCACGTACGTGCACACACGTGTGTGAGACAGAAAATCTCTCTGTCTGCCCCCAAAACAACTTTGGAGCCTCTTGGCCATCATCAGCCAACCTGACAGCAGACACCGTGTTCCTCTAACTTGCAGAAAACCAATGTCTGAGTCATGGTGGATGTATTGGGTTTGCGTGGCAAGGTTTTGGTGGGGGGGGCTACAGGGGTGGCCTCTGCGAGGAGCTGCCAGAAGCTTCCCCCGTGCCCGACGGAGCCGATGCCAGCCGGCTGCCAGCCCCACGGAGGCCGTGACCCGTGGGCAGCGGTGCTGGGGCAGCCCCTGGCAGGGCCCGTGGCCCATGGGGAGAGGAGCCCGGGCTGGGGCAGGGCTGGGGCAGGGCTGGGGACCCCCCGGGGCAGCTCCTGAGGGACGCTCCCGTGGGAAGGGCTCCCGTGGGAGCAGGGGGCGCAGGGCTGGCTCCCGGGGCAGGGACCCCACGCTGGAGCGGGGCAGCGTGCGGGGGATGGGGCGGCAGAGACGGCGTGTGAGGGGCTGACCCCAGCCCCATTCCCCGGGAAGAGACAGAGAAATCAGGAATTAGGTTAAGCCTGGGAAGAAGGGAGGGCTGGGAGGAAGGTGTTTTTTCTGATTTGAATGGTAATAAATTAAACTAATTTTCCCCAAGGCGAGTCTGTTTTGCCCGTGATGGTAATTGCTGAGTGATCTCCCCGTTCTTATCCCAGCCCACGGGCCTTTCCTTGTGTTTCCTCCCCCCTGTCCAGCTGAGGACGGGGGTGATAGAGTGGCTTTGGTGGGCACCCACCTCCAGCCAGGGTCAACCCACCACAGCAGGAAATGCTGCCAGTGCCTCCACTACGGGAGAGACCGCAGCGTGGGCCAGCACTCCCGTTCCACACCTGATAACCCATACCAACACATCCTCCTCCCATGGGAAAAGCTCCTGAGGTGTCACTGAGCCTAACTACCAGGCACAGAGCTCTGGGGAAAGCAGACTCTGGTAATTCCACTGCTGCTCCAACAACTTGTTCCCAGGAATGTCATTAAAACTGCCCAACTGAACCTTCATCCTGTGGCAGGTAGGTAACGCCACCTGGTCCTCTCATGCCCTCTTACCAGGATGAAATCCGTCTGATAGGTGGAGAGCATGAACACCGAGATGTTTTGGTCAGCTAGTGGTGCTATTACTGACTTGGCAATTTTGGTCACTCCGATGGGCTGGGAGCCGGAGAAGCCACCTCCACCAGACACCACGTTGAGGGCAAGCCATGTCGCATCAGCCACGCTCAAGTGTTCCGAGGAAGGGAGCTCTGCAAAGAGACAGGGGGGGAGGACAGAGGTTTGGTTTAGAGGCAGAGAGTGCCAGGTCCACCAGCTGGTCCGTATGTGGTTAGCACAGACCTCAGAGCAAGGAATGAGATGAGCCCACTTATCCGGCCAAGCTCCTGGGCTTCCCACACTGCTGCACAGGCTGGTACTGTGCCGACCGTGCCGCTTTTTAGATATCCCGATCGCATCAACTTCCACTGCGGGATTCACACAGATTTTCAAGGACAAAATTGGGAACTACATGAGCCTCAGCAATTCACTCGGATGCTGTGACCAGCACTGCTGACTTCCCCATGCAGAAACAGCCTGAGGTCTTTGACTTAACTCGAATCCCTTCTATCACACAATTTCTCCAAAGAGTTTACTCCAGCTTTTCTGGTCTCTTTTGCTCCCTTTTTCCTGCTCTAAACCCACATTTTCTTCTCATGGACTTGAGATGCAGGTTGCCAGAGCGGCCTGGGGACTAGCCCAAGGCTTTGGAGACGCAGAGCAGGTACCCTATGCATTGGCAGGCTGCTGTCTCCATCTCTAAAGCAGAAGACAAGAGCTACACAGCTCTGTCAGGGATAGATGTTGTAACATACATATGAGAAATTACAAGCTGATCACACACTAAGATCATGGGAATCTTTTTAAGAATAACCCCAGTTCCATTCCATTTGCTTCTAAGTCTATGGTCGTTCAGTAGTAAAAATCTGCAGCTAAACCACTTAATACAAATTATTAACTGTTTTAAAGAAACTTTAATATATTAACAGCCCGTAAAACCAGACATGGACTCTGGAAAGAAGGCATAAACTTCTCTAAGACTCCCCGGACTTTGATTTGGCAAATTATAGAAACAACCAGTTCAGGTCCAGATCCAGACTTACAAATGCGTAAACCCGGTTAAATCTACGTGGCGTAAGGAGCCTGCCCTCAGATGCAGATCCAGCCAGCAAAGCCACGGCAGAGGTCTCAGCAGAAACCTACACACTTTGCTTAGAGGTTAGATGCAGCCCAGTGGTTTGAAAGCATAAATCCCAGTATTGCTGCTCTTGCAGACAGCACCCTGGCACCGCAGGCACATCACTTCATGCCTCCATACCCACGTTTCCTACTCTGTCCACCCACTCCTGGCTCCTCCACACAGTATCCCTTTCCTTCTCCTTCAGCAAGACCTTTGGAAGCTGTTTCTGTACCGATCCAGACACCATGTAATAAATCCATAACCTCACACCCCCTGAATCCCCAGGCACCACTGCTGTGAGACAATGACAGCGCTGAAAACCCAAAATGAACTGAATAACAAATACTGTTCATTTTGCTCTCCTCAATAACCTCAATTGTGTGTGGCATGAAAATAACCCTGAGCAAACACACTGCAAACAGTGGGGACACTGAGGGTTCTGCTTCTGCATTTTGATGTTTAGCTTCATAGGCCAATGTTTCTTTTTTACTGAATAATCAGAGCTTACATGGAATGAAAACTAGACACCAGGGAGAGGGGGTAAGTTTGTGCATTAATCAACAGCATGTTACCTCAGAGAGACCACTGCCAAGTTGCTCGGAGAAAATTATTGCAACAAAATACCATTTTCTGATCAGACAGTCCTTTGCATGAGAAAATCACCCCCAAAACAAAGCTTACTACATCAACTGGCATGGAAAAGCAAGGGCTCAAAACAACTGCTGCTGATCTAATAAGCTGCTGACGTCTTTTTTTCCTTTATTCCCACCTCTGCTCCTTGCCTGTGAAATAAATAAGAAGGAGGAGGGGGAAAAAAAAAAAAAAGAAAAAAAAGATGTGTTCCTTCTTTGGACGTGCATTTGGTCCCTGGCAGCACAGAGCGGGCAGGCGCAGGCGAGGCCACCTGCACGTCAGTGGTATTTACACTTCCATTTCCCGCATCCCAAAGCCATTAAAGCAGCCAGGCAACTCAATCACAGAAAGGTCAAGTGACACCTTTCCTCTCTGCAAACTCATCCCCAAAAGCCGCCAGCAGCGTGGCTGCCCCAGTAACTGCACCAGCTGCGCAGGATGCACAGGCTGCCCCGCGTGCTCCGGGGTCCTGTGCTCGCTGCCCTGTCCCATGTGCCCAAGCCCGCTAATGACTCGTTACCAGCAGCGAGAAGAGATCACAACTCCTTTCTCCCTCTATGAACAGAGTAGATGATATTCCTGCTTTGTACAGACGGCATGGGCCTGGCTGCAGTTCATTAAGTACCAGTTGAAATACTGGTTTGGGTCAGGAATGAGATGAAGATGCAGTATTTCACGGTGGACGGAGGCATTATCGCGTTTCCCTTCGGCAGTAGTGGTGCTAGAGGAGCTGCCCCAAGAAGACCTCGTCAACCTCTTCCTCTAGGGGCAGGGAGGCTGATTTGCCCATCGCATTTGTAATTACTGGAAAGTGTTGATCACATTTGGTTTTCTGTGTTTAACAGGTCCTATGAGGTGTGACAGGGGCCATTGTATTTGCTTAAGTAACCTGCTCCTCATAATTCAATTAGCTTTGCGAAAAATATACAGAAAGTGACTGAAATACCAATTTTGGACACTGTTTCCACTAGGCAGCCAGATGGAAAAGTACAGCCCAAATTTTAATGAAACAAACCCAGGCTACAGGCTCAACCGATTCATCTAAATAGCATCAAATGAGCCACATGGGAAGGTGTTTTGCCCAGGAAACTGTTAAATGTAGAAAACCCAAGGAGAGCTGACAACACCAGACATAACGTTAACGCAGACTCAGTGAGGCAGAATAAGGTAATAAATAAAAAGCAAGATGAGGAATCACCTGGGTTTCAGCACCAACCCACCGAACTCACCATCTCCGGCACTTCCCCCTCCAGGAAAGCAGAGCGCCCGACCCCCCCAGCCTCAGCCCTGCAGCATCCCTGTCCCCACAGAGATCTCCGTGGGCTATGAACTGCAACTGGTTTATCAGGTCACTCCTGCTTCTGATGACAAGGGACATACCTCTGGCTGAGGAGGACCTCTAAGGGGTCAGAGATTTGGGCTTTGTGTATTATAATCAGGGTCCCTTGTTTTGACTCGCATGGGGGTGAAGCCTTCAGCTTTTCGTGGGTTTGCCGTGACACTTTGCGGACCTGCTGCATGGCTGGTGGGCTCCGATGGTACCGCTTGCCCTTGGCACAGCGGTGTTCTCTCCTCCCAAATTCTCCCTGCCGCATGAGATCTGCAGTGCCATCAAGCAGACAGACAGATGCCATGTGGGACGCTGCACCACCCAAGGGAGGTATTAAACAAACGCCAAGTCCCTGCTCAAACCAAACCCAACAGACACACGTCAAGTAAGGCTTAGGGCGTGAGTTACACCACTTAGTCACATCACAGGTGATTTAGAAGGTCAGAGGTCTGCCCGGGGCCTCACTGCCCCATTTGGCAGGTACAGTTGAAGGTAGCCTCCATGGCACACGTCATCCTGGAACACGAGGTGGTGAGTATCATATCGGCCATAATTGGCTCCTGAGCTCAAATAATCAATACCACTTCCAGTGAGGACAACAAACATTGGCCAAAACCCAAATAAGGATTGAATTGCTGCCACCAGAGCGCTACAAAACGCTGCAAGTACTGCGAGCTGGTGCTCCACGTGGCATTCTTAAAATACCTTTAAGAGGATGCCGGCCAGATGATGAGCTTCCAGCTCACAGATCTTTGCAAGCAGCCGAGGTGGTCACAGAAAGCAGGGAAGGAAAAGCTCCTGTGTACAGCCCTGGCTGAAGAGCCAGCCCAATGGTGGGGTCTGTACAACGGTGGGAAAACAACAACTTTCCACCCTGGGGATCCCTCAGTCTCCTGCACAGACCCCTCAGCCTCGGGTACAGCAGGAGGCAAAGCACTGGGAGAGAATCCTACCCCCCTGGAAGAGCCCTGGAAAATGCGCAAAATGCTCTGGAAAAGTGCCATCAGGATTTTTGTCCCCCTTTCAGTACTTAATTTAAACGGGTTCAAATTTCTTATAAAAGGGTTATAGTTAAGGGGGGGGGCGGGGGGAAACTGGCAGATGCACAGCTCTGTAGCAGAAATGCATCTCACCTACCCACACTGCTATCTGGATCGGTGCGTGCCAAGCCCTGCCAGCCAGTGACTTACCCCTTCCTCCAGAAGGACACCCTTCTCTGTAGACCTTGTTCCCCTTGATGACATCTATTAGCTTTCAAGTGAAACTGTGGATGGACAATGGATTAATTGTAGTGCTTGGTCAGAAATGATGGCACTCAGCTGGTTTGTTTCTTCGGTGTGGTATGCCAGATCATCTCCTAAGCTCTTACCTTCGCTCAGTACACGATTTTTTGCATTATAGCACAGTACTCTGGGTGATGTGCTACTCTTTGATTTGTTCTGGTATTCCGAATGAACCGATTGCTCGCTCAATTCATTATTATAGGACTTACGTTTACAGCCACGGCTAACTCCAAACGTTAAAAAATAATTAAATTTTAAAATACTGTGGAGTTTTTGACCAGCCTTCTGGCTTTAGATCCCTTACACTGTACTTATTTCACCTTTTATAGCCTCCCTCTGCAAAAATGACAGCTAGACTCTTGCATTTATTAAAAAGATAGAGAAAAAGGCTCCTGCAATAGCAGGACTCCAGTGGTCAGGCATTAAAAATAAAAGCGCTGCCAACTGCAAAATTCATGATAAATAGGGAGAGCTGTCGCCAATGCCTCTATGTGGCAGCACAGTTTATGTATATATATTTTTAATAGGATTTTTATGTTTATTAAAGGGCTCTCTTCCCACTGCCCAGTGGAAGCTTTTCATTGCTCTGCAGTTTTAAAATCCCATCTTATAATGAAGTGAGGGATTATCTCAGGTTGTAAAACCTGCTCCAAAGCCTGGGTGTCTTTCTGACTTGGCTGTTGGCTCCATCACGAGCCGCCGAGGAGGGGCTGGAGGGGCAGCGGGTGCTGCAGCTGGGTGCTGCTAAGAAGCGCCGGCAGCAGCCCAAGCCAGAAGGGGTGCATGGGGAGCTGGGGTGCCCAAGGCAGGTCTCCGTCACCGCCTGGTGTGGTTTCCCTGACATCTAATCAGGTGCGTGTGTTTGAACCAGAGGTCTCCACTCAGAAATCGTTTTAGGAACTTTTTCTCCTTGAAGTCACTGTGGGAACTGGCCACGTGAGCTCAGAACCTGGAGGGGAGAACGGGAGGGCTACAACCACCTGAGCCTCGTTTCTTCTGAGACATTAGGCTACATAAACATCCCTTTAATGTTAGGAAATGGAGCACTTCGTTTCACTTCCAGAAAGCCTCACGAAAGGGGCTAAAGCAGGGTAAAGATGCCATCTATCAGTTTCTATAGCGTGCTAAAACCCAGCAAGAGCCCTGAAGCTGGTCCAGCGCCCAGCTTTGTGTGTCCCAGCCCCCACTACTCCAGAGGCACGAGGATTATTCCTGCAGGATGCCCCGTTTCTTGTTTCACTCTGATGCAAGGACAAGCCCAAGTGATCCAGCACTGCCCTTCCCCCACAGGGACCCCACCAGGGCAGCAAAAACATCTCTGGGATGTTACAATGCAAATCATAACCTTTCAGAGGATGCAAATACCCTTTCTTTTTGCCTCCAAACACACACGCTGCCAGCTTCACACTCAATAACCAGAAGCAAAGACTTTTGCTGCCACACAAATTCTAAGCCAGCCCCACAGGCAGTCTGCAGCGCGGTGCGAGACAGCTGCCGGGCAGAAAGTCCTTGGTGTCAGGTTGATTCAAGTGCCACAGAGCACTCCCACAGCAAGGACTTATCTAAGCACAATAGCCAGGCAAGATGAAAGCACACCGCTTGGCTTCGCGCTGGGAAACGTGATGATTAGGTCCAAAAAGTTAATGCTTTTGTGCATAAGAGAAGGAAAAAAATCCCACGGCTCTGATTCAGCTGAAACCATCTCGCACGCCAACGAGCTCAAGCTTGTCCTGAGAAGAGGTTGTCCCACTCACAATGAAGCGGCTCTTGCAATTTTTTCCATTTATGCTAATGGTTTGGTCAGCTGCCACCCTCTCCAGAGCGCAGTACCAGGGGTGGTCAGAGAACAGTTCGGGTTGGAAGGGACCTTTAAAGGTCACCCAGTCCAAGCCCCCTGCCATGGGCAGGGACATCTCCAGCTAGATTAGAGCCCCATCCAGCCCACCCGTGAATGTTTCTGGGAATGGGGCATTTACCAGCTCTCTGAGCAACCTGTGCCAGTGGTGGAGCCAGAAGGCACCAGCCCTGCGAGGAGAGCAGTGCCTCCAGCACCGCATCTCTGCCCCGTGGCACGTGCTCTGGCTCAGCCTCAGAGGGATGAGCAGTCAGGGAGACACCTCATCCAGCGGCACATCAGGAATTTTTAAAGTGCTGAATGTTCATTAGATACCAAGTACTACCAGCAAATGGGATGGCAGGTTTCTCCAGGATCACAGCAGACCATCAAACTTCAGGTTTTGTCTTTTTTATCGCTTCTTTGCGCATCCCAAACTTGCTCCTGATGGAGATGCCTGGGCACCTCTGCAGGGCTGGATCCACAGCCGGGGAACCTCACCATCTCTAACTGTGTTTTTGACATTTTCTCCTAACAGAGCATGCAAAACCCAAGGTTTTTTTATTCCAAACTCCCTCAACAGGGAAGCTGTGAAACCTGTCATCTCATTTTCCTATTTAGGTATTAACCCACTCACGAAACTGTCAAAAGAACATTGTTAGGTTCATAAACTCAAACACTCTGCCGTGAGGAAATGACAGCTTGACATTTTATATATTTAACCTCAATGTTTCTTGTGCCTCAGTTTCCTATCGATAAAGGGGGTTCATAAAAAACCTATTTCCTCTAAATCTTGCTCTCAAGAAACAGCTGACCTGTTTAGCTCATGTTTATATACATCTCACAACTGAAGCATTTCGCAGTTAATGCAAAAATCAGCACTAGGCAGACAAGCAGCATGGAAAATTCCTGCCCAAAGAGGGAGTATGGCGAAGACTGAAGTGTCTGAGAACAGGATGAGAATGGAAGGAACTGAGAAGTTTTGCTCTGGCCTCCCTGAGCATCTTTTCTTCGTCATGGCTGAGTTCATGCTAGTGCTGTTCTAGGGATATTAAGGTAGGTTTAAAAGGCAAAGGTCTCTCAATTTCCACTATCAAGACCATAAAAGACAGCCAAAGAGATAATCAGAGGGAAAGAAAGCAAAAGAAAACAAGAAGGAAGCGAACAAGAAAGCACTCAAGGGAAAAACAAGCACCCAAGAGCCTGGCAGAGCCTTGCTTCCTGGGCTCTGAGCAGCCGGCGCTCACACAGCACCCAGTATGGACCAGCCCTCCCCAAATCCAAACCCAGGAGTGCTCCCAAAGTAATGTCGAGCGATGCAGCCACCTTCCTTCACTTCTCACATGACACTTATCTCATACTGGTCCTTGGCTGCTGTTACAGATTTTCTTTCAATTACGGATTAGCTAAATCTAAAGGCTATTTATGGGTTTACATTAGAATGGGCAAACATACTCAGCGCAATTTTCTCATCTTTTCCTGACAATTCAATTCAAACTCTACCCAGCGTAATAACAAGTTTGAATATCAAACTAGTCATGTGAATAGGACAAATTACATACACAGGGAATTAAACACAGTGGCCCCAGGTCCCATGTCCATCTGATGGAAACTACTGTTACTGCTCACAAGCAAGGGAGCTCTCCAAGCACTTCACTGGAGGGAAATGATAAACACATTCATCCCACCTTTATTTTATAAAAACCGGGAAACTCAAAAACCTGCTTCCAAGAGCACTGAGGTCATCGGGGCATTTCTTCAGGCCCCACTCTCACAAAGAGAAATAGCTCCTAACTAGACACATCAAGTGATTTAATACTGAGTATTTCCAGCCACCTTGGCAGCTACCAGAGAGACCATGTCAGCTCAGCCATCCCTACTGAAGCTCCACTGGCCCTGTAAACAATTTGCAGGGGCATGTGAGTATTTTGAATTTTCAAAACAGCTGGGAACTTTTTACCTGGAGTACCTCCTTCTTCTAACCAGCCCCACTCACCATCCCATACAACACGACCATTTCTGCAGGTGCTACAGTCAAGCAGCTCTCTACCAAGAGCCGTGTGAGATGTTTGCAGGGAAGGGAGGGTACCCTGCTGTGCAGGTTCTCCATTGTTAGGTATCTGCCCACGTACCTGCATGAAGTAGGAAAGTCTGACAGTGCTGGAGACATCATACTCGAAGATGGAGAAGTCTGTGTATTTTTACCATTTACAGCACAGTTCCACAAAGACAACCCCAGCACAGCCTCCACGCCCCGGGATGATTCTGCTTCTCCTTCCCACCTGGGAACACGTGCATCCCTTTCCCAGCAGATGCCAAACGGATCCTCACCTCTGCTGACAGGGACACAGCCTATACGGAATTTGAGGACTGAGACGAGGTAGACACAGAGGGGTGGCACCTTCCTAGAAAGCTGCCTAGCTAGTCTGTTAAAAGCAGCAGAAGTGGCCACGCATTTACACTTGTTTCAGAGCTTGAGAAGGAGTATGTGCTAATTAAAATTATTCTTTCTGCTCAGCACGTCCTCAGCTGCATTTGTGCAGAGCAGAGATGACGCCATGTGGCTGACTGATCTATTTACACCTCTGGAGTCCCCTGCTCATCCCCATCCCTGTTTCCCAATTAAGGGTGCAGACAGGAATTTGGGCTGGTTCCAGCAATCAACTATGCCTGGCACACCACTGGGACTGAAGAGACAAACCAGTGACTTTTACCCAATGTAAGCTGTTCAGGATCTCTCCGCTGCCTGAAAACAAGCAAGCAGAGGAACCTGAAAAACCTATTCCCAGGGAAGAGCTAAAATAAAGTGCATATTGTTGCTGGGGCTTGCGGTGAATGCAAAAAGCCAGCAAAAGCAAGGTTAAAACTGCTGCTTTTTCTGACTTTAAGTAGCAAAGGTGAGAAGCATGCTGCGTTCAGAAACACACTGTGCAGCCTCTGGGTCTCTGGCCTGGGCACGCTTGGTGCTCCCAGGAGCAATCGGGTGGCAGAGCAATGCACAGGCACCTGAGCACCCACCCGGTCCAGCCCAGCACTGCTGCTTACCTGGGGTTCTGCCAAAACATCGCCCAGCAATACTCACCGGCTCCAGCTGTGAGCCCACGTACCCCCACCATAACAAAAGTACCCTTATATTTGTAAAGACATCTCCCGAACTCTTTAAAAGAGAAGGCACAGCTGAGAGCTTGTGAACAATGTAATTCAAAGACAACGATGGCACTGCAGACAGGTAACAAAGCTTCTAGAAGATGCGCCTTTGCTGGCTCCCCAGCTGGGGTCCCTGAAACACCAGTGGCTGCAGGAGTGATTTTAACACTTTTGCAGGGATGGGGCTGTGTCTCTGCACCTCAGGCCTCCCTCGGCATGGGCTACATTTCTGCCACTTGCCGGGCATACAGATCTGGAAAGCAGAGCCAGAAATCCAAAGCAGCTGACCTCCGAGGTGATGAAGACGAAGCGCAGGGGATGAAGCTCTCCCACTACACTCTGCCTTGCTGGTTTTCACCTAAAAGATGTAGATGCTGGCAGATGCCCTTCCAAGGTGGAGGTGTGGGTCTGTGCCCGTGGACGAGGTGTTTGCACTCGCTTAGAGCTGGAGCTGCCTCTGGCAGGCATTCCTCCAGCAGAACACAGCTCCCTTGTACAGCTGTGCTCCCGGATTTGGTAACTATCCAAATTGCCACCGAACAGCAAGCAAATATTTGCACAAGTTCGTGGAAGTTTTTTACGGAAGAAAGGAGCAATGATATTTCAAAGATGAATACAGTATGCTGCAGGTAGGAAGATTTTTGTAATTGAAAATATACGCAGAGGAGCCCACATAACGCTAACTTTCATCAATATTCAGAAAAATAAGTTAAATGTTTATTCTTATTCCCACTGCTTATTTCTTTTTTAAATATGGGGGAATTAGAGTACATATCAATTACATGTTGGAAAACACAAAACTGTTTGCTGATCTCCCACAGCATTTGAGTATGAGCCAGCAGTGTGCCCAGGTGGCCAAGGAGGCCAGTAGCATCCTGGCTGGTATCTGAGATAGCGCGGCCAGTAGGACCAGAGCAGTGATTGTCCCCTGTACTCGGCACTGGTGAGAGTAGTGTGGTGGTGCCCCAAATCCTGGATTCAGTTTTGGGTCCCTCACTCCAAGACAGACACTGAGGGGCTGGAGCAGACGCAGAGAAGGGCAACAGAGCTGGGGAAGGGGCTGGAGCACAAGTCTGACCAGGAGCGGCTGGGGGTGTTCAGCCTGGAGAAAAAGAGGCTCAGGGGGGACCTCACTCTCTACAAGTACCTGAAAGAGGTTGTAGCGAGGTGGGGTCAGTCTCTTCTCCCAAGTAACAAGCGATAGGATGACAGAAAATGGCCTCAAGTTGCGCCAGAGGAGGTTTAGATTGGGTAGTAGGAAAAAAATTCTTCACCAGAAGGGTTATGAACATTGGAACAGGCTGCCCAGGGAAGTGCCTGAGTCACCACCCCTGGAGGTATCTAAAAGACATATGGATGTGGCACTTAGGGACACGGTTTAGTGGTGGACTTGGCAGAGCTGAGTTAACAGTTTGACTCTATGATCTTAAAGGTCTTTCTCAACCTAAACGAGTCTACGATTCTATGATTGCAGCACTGGTGTTTTCTGGAGCAGCTAGCTCTCAAGTGAACGCTCTTCTGGCTGCAGCACAGCATCCCTCTTCCAGATTTTTTTATTCCGATTGCCCAGCTGGCTGCTGGCTTGGGGTAAGTAAAGCTGCAGGCTGTTTCACAGGTGCCCCATCCCTGCCAGACAGAGCCAGACTACCTGCAGGGATGCTGGGGCAGTGGCAAGGGCTGCAGCATTGTAGATGGATGCTGAGAGTCCATCACAGTGGTCTGGCCCCAGCAGACAGGGCTTACCTGCGTTCCTCTGCCACTAGCCTGTGAGGTGACCTTGAGCACATCACATCCTCTCCTCTACTTGTGTCTCTCACATTAAGAATTTGGTTGCTGAAGCTCCCTCTTGCAATACACAGGTGAAATACTGGCACCACAGAGCACTGCGGTTCCTGGATGTTAACAGTAAAAGCACCAAAAATAAGTTCAGGAGATGTGACTTGGCCACCCATCTTGGTGCATTTAAAGGAAGCAGATGCCCTTTATTTGTCTCTGGGTGTTTTCATTTCATGCAGTTTTCCCCAAGACACCTGTGTCCACAGCACCATGGCACTCAGAGGCATCCCCAGCAGTGTCTGTGACACTAAGGTGAGGGGTCCCCATGCCTCCTCTTTCCCTCTGAAGGAGAAAAACCAGCAACAGCTGCAGAAATCCAAGCAGTTGCTTTTTTCTTCCCCCATTAGGCTCCAACCTAAAACCAAAACAAGTGACTCCTTTGGTCTGCATCTGGAGAGCAGCTGGATCCCCTTGCATTAGTGAAAGGCCAGGATTTCCCAGGGGGGAAAAGAATGTGTTTGCAATGCAAGCTCCCTTTGCAGGAGGGAGATCTCCAGCCACGTGAAGCACAATTTTCCTTTAAAATTAGCAAATATTCCTCCCAGTCTCAGCTTCCCCATCACCAAGCAAAGAATTAGCATCCCTGTGTCAACTTGACAGAAAGTTGAACTTGACAAGCGCCAAGTGCTGCACTGCAGCCTTCCGGGCGCTGCAGACAGAGGCCACAAACACTGCCTGAGGTCTGCTTGTCCCACACTAACCACGTCCCCAAGCAGTGACAGGTTCTGCTGCACACCTACCAGACCTGCCGCAGCCCAAGCTGCTGCACCAGAAGCAACCAGCAGAACTCTCTGAAGACTCACCGAGTTCATGTGCCCATCCCTCCTCCCTCCCTGGCTCAGTATTTAGTACCTGACGAGTGTACACGCTGGGCTTTGCAGGGATTTTGCTGCTACAATCATTTTTCCCTGGCTTCACGGAAGTCCCCAAGGCTGACTGTAGTCCTTCACCTGAGCCTGAAACAAAGGCTGTGGCGAGAAGAAAAGCCCAGTGAAGCTGTGCCCCCGGCAGGTACATGAGATCTCTGTTCCTGGATGCTGCTGCAGTCTTGTGTGCATCCTGGGTCATGTCTGGGTCCAGAGCCACAGACAGGGCTAAGGCAACAAAACGAATGAGAAAGGTCATTTCTAATGTTCAAGCGGGTCTCTGATGGACAGTGCTCCAGCGGGGCTCTGCAAGGCAAAACTTTTACATCACAATGTCAAGCTCTCGAACTTTTTAAGTTGTTTTTCTGAATGCCTCCCTCCCCTTGTTCCAGTTCAAAGATGTAGAGAAGACATCTCTCTTGGAGATGTTGTGGAGACACACCAGTGACCACACTGAGTCACACCAGGGACAGTTTCAATAGTGTCCAATAACAGATGATCACACAGGTCCATTTTTTGGGTGTTCCCATCTTACCGTGAGACTACAGAACGGATCCCAAGCACCGCCCAAACAATTACATCAGTTTAAAAGGGACTTTCAGGGCAGTGCAGACATACCTGTATGTCTGTGGGCAAACCAGAGAGAAACCTGGGAGTGCTGGCTACCCAACCTGTCACTGTGAGGATGATGCCTGTTTGCCACTTGTCATCAGAGCCCATCATCGTAAAACCCAAAGACTGTTCCTGGCTGCCAGCTATGCAGACCAGCTGAGCTCTGCTCTGTCCAGGGTGGTGGCTGAGGAAAGGATTCACAGCAGCTCAGTTTCCAGTTTGTGAGATGTTTCTTTCTTTCTGCCTCCCCTTTCCTACACTATCTGTGAACTTGTGGATAGACTGAAATAAATACCTTTGGTACTTCGTTGGAACTAGGAAAATCCTCCCTTGGCTGGGAGGTGCCGAATTATTCTAGAGGTGACATCCATCTTTGCCATTTCCTGGAAAACCAAGTACGCAGGTGCGAGGGCTGCACACATACTCACTCAGGCTGATCCTTTCAAAACAGCAGCAGAAGAAATGGTACCTTTTCTATAGATACAGTCCTTAAAACTATGGCTTAGTGTGCACAAGCCAACATCCCTCCAAAGGCATCGTGTGAGGCACTGGTGGGGAGCAAACCTTCCCCTCCTGCCAAAGTGACAGATCTGCCAGAGGTCTGGGATTTACCAGCCAGCCCGGAAAGAGGCCAGGACTGCAAATTATGCAAACACCAACCCCCCCTACCTCTCCACACCCCCCCACTCCCCACCTGGTTACATGCACGCCTTAGAGCTGTCCTCCACCTCTGGCCCAGCCAGGCTGCAGCATTTCATCAAAAGGGGTCTGAGCCACGAGCACCTCGCCTGACCCTGTAAAGAAGGGGCTGCTATGCTGGAGGGAGAGAGGTGTTACGTTATATTTTACGTCTCAAAATCTGCTTATGATTCAGGGAGAGACAACTGCTACGCACCCCCCACCTGGAGACAAGACTGCTCCCAGAAACGGGATGCAAAGCTCATTCTGTGCTTTATCCAGCGGTGCTGCTCACTGGAGGGGTGTGTGCAGCCCCACCAGCACCCGGCTGTGCGCTCCCCTTTGCCCCCCTGCCCTGCTCCCTGCCCAGAGCTGCCGCACCAACCTTGCCCTCTTCCCTGCTTAGCAAAACCACCACTGATTTTATTTAAAAGGTATGAGAGCAAGTCCTCCAGGTACACTGAACCAGCGCATACAAGCTGGGGAGAGAAATGAATGCAGATGAGTTTATTTTTGCATAGCCTCCTACTACCAGAGCACCGGGAGTTGCTAACATTACATCATCCCCACACCCCCGCCCCCTCCATGGATCAAACCCTGCAAAGGCACAACGCTTCTGCTGAGGCTGCTGGAAGCAATAGCCATAGGAAAATTAACTCTTTGCTGTGCAGGATGCGTGCTGCACTCTCCGGTGGCCAGTCGTTACCCAGCGCTGGGGTTTTTTTGTGGTTAGCCATCACAGAAAGGGATCTCTGAATCCTCTGGGATGAGCAACCCCAGCAACCTCTGCCTCCAAGTATCGATCTAACAGAACAAGTCTTTTCCTAATAGGACAAAGAGTGTGAGTTGCTCCCAGCCTGTCCCAAAGGCAGGGTTAAAGATGGGCTAGAGAAGCCACTCGATACCTCAAGGAACAGACTAACAGTTTTGACAGAGGGACATGAGTGAGCAGGATTTTTGATTCCCACCCCCAGACATCAATTACAGAAGAAACGGGTATTGTTAGTGTCGATTTTCCTCGAGACCCACGTGGCCTGACACAGCAGCCGCCGACTGAGACAGAGGCACAGGCATCTTGTCGAGAGCAGCACAAAAGCTTTTCTTTGCAGGAAATTAAAAACAAGGAAACAAACAACAGCACTTGCGTAAGCTCCAGACTGGCTCAGACAGAAAATTACCTCAAGACTGTGTTCCAGATCAATGGATCAGCTGCATCATGGGGTAATTAGCACCTTGAAATTATTCAGCAAGCCAAGGGGTGGGAATTTTAAGGGAGGGTGGTGAGGGAAAGGTGAGAGCAGCAGGAATAAGGATAGATTTTTCTGGAAAAAAGTCAAGCTTGGCTCTGGCTGAACCCAAGCTGCAATATGAACGTGGCTTTGGATGCTTTTGCAACCAGGCAAAAGGGGGACAAGAGGGAGCTGGAGGGGCTGTGGACACTGCATCCAGGGAACGGGTATATGGTACCACCATGGAAAGCAGAGCAAATCTTGTCTGGCTGGTACTAAAGGTATCTGCCCAGTTACACCACAAGCCTATTCTCTGCTGTACCCAGCACTCCAAGCAAGGCAAAACTACTCTGTCAACAGATCCTAGCTGTGCCAGGTATGTGGATGGGCACAAGGCAAATGCTTCAAGCAGGTGCCAGCTCGGTTAGGGCTCTGGCAGGTCCACCAGGAGTGTGCAGACCAGCCCCATCCAGAGGAGCGAGCATCCTCGCAGGGGCTGGGTGGCCCTCTCCAACTGTGCTCCTTGACAGCATGCACACCAAAAACCTTCATCCTTCTGGATGTTATGAAGCTAACGGTGTGATCATTTGTGCCGCTGTTAGGAACAGGAAAATCTCATTATTTACTCTGTGCTGACATAATGCTCACATATATGTAACGTGCTTTACTGTTGCTATCAGAGAAGAAATGACTGTGGCTGGCTCCAGTACAACCTCTTTCACGGCCCTTCTTCAAACAAACCAAATCTCCAAACTCACCCAAGAGAAATGAGACATTTGCTCACACGGGTCCTGTTCCCCATCCCACCAGGACCAACTCCCTCTCCCCGTCAGCCGGGAAGCACACCTGCCTTTTGCTGTGGGGGCTTTTCTCCACCATTCCTGAACACCAACCCACAAAAAAGTCAGATTAAAGCAACTACATGACAAAGCCTTACTCCTTTCTAACAGGTCTCCCTGCTTCTATTATTAATCTTGGATGAAAGGAAAACCACCTCTGTCCAAACAGTTTTCTATTATCATGAATGTGTTTGCATCTAATCTGAACATGGGGAGGCCAAGGCAAGCGGAGTGCAAAACTCTTTCAGGCACTGATGCTCTTAACACTTTGAAATCATGCTAATCTGATAAGGCACTGAGGGAATTATGCAAGTAAACAAAGCCAGGCCCCCGATAAGGAGTATTAGAGAGAGCACACAGCACATATTTAGCGCTCGGAGGGAGGGAGGCAGCGATGGCTAGCACCGTTCCCTGCAGGCCCGTGCAGGAGAAGGCGGCACAGCGGCCAGCACCGGGAGGAAAGTCAGCCTGCCCCAACCACTGACCGCTGTAGCCCATGACAAGGAAAATTAAACAGCAGGATGCAAGCGCTGCTGCTCACAGCTAGGTTTTCCTGAGCATTAACATTTGATCACAGCACTTCCTTCGCCAGGATACAGAGAGCTGGAGGAGGAGGACAGGCTAGAAACCACAAACAAAAATGGCCAGGATATAAGGGTTAGCTGCAAATGAAGCACATGGGAGACAGGAGGCTCCTCTTCTTGCCTCTGCATGGTTGGTTGGTGTTTGGCAAAACTTGAGTCCTCTCCGATTCCAGGTTGCCGGTAACGCTGCAGCTTCGTGCTTTGTCAAAATGATGCAGGAAGGCTGCAGACTGCTGCCTGCCCTGCCGTGCTGCCTTTGCTGCGAACTCACCTCCCGTCTCCCTGCAGAGTCCTCCAGAAAAACAAGCCTCACCAGTTGGAGGAAAGCTGATCTAACTCCGAACTCAACTTTCTAATTTAGGGGCAATTTTTCAAAAGCCCCTCCCTACGCTGGGACACACAGAGCCTGACTCTGCACAAGTGCTGCTCTCAGCCTAGAGGTGCTGGCACTGCTCTGGGGCTCAGCGCCTCGAAAATATCAGGCTGCAAATCAAACAAACCCACCCCAGAGCAGCAGATACTTCCTATGAAGTTTTGTTACCATCTTCTTCGTCTCACTTTCCTTATTTACGTAATGGGGATATGAACTCTATCGTTTCAGGAATGCTGACGAGTGATTAATAGCTGCAAAGCATCTGGAAGGTAAAATGCTCTGGGTAATTATTACCCTGAGTGACAAAGAACAAGACAGTTCAAGAGTACACACTGATAGATTACAACATCATACTAGAAGGCAGCACCCAAAATCTCCCAGCAACTCCCGTCCGAGGGACCAGCTCCAATGCTATACCTTGTGAGAGATGCCATGACATTTTCACCTCTTCTTCAGCATTTGATTCTATTGTTATTATGATAATTGCCAGTGGGGAAAAAAAAATATATTAATGGGGTGAGGGCATGCTCCAGGAGGGGCTCACACTGATGGGATGAAGCAGGAGTAGCCACTCTCCCACCACTGGCTCCCTTTCCTTGGCATCTGCTGTCAGGAGCACGATTCAACGGGAACAAGGCACATGAGGCAGGCTGGTCCCTTTGATGTGTTGTATGGGACCTTGCCTGGAGCACCAGAGGGTGAACAAGGACACAATACCTCTCCCATTTCCCACTCACCCACTTGTGCAATTAATTCCAGGAATCTGGGATTCTTGAGAATTTTCTCCTCTTCCTCCAGCAAATTTGGCTGAAACCCGCCAAGCGGGATCATTCCCTGTATGTGTGCAAATCTTACCTCCCTACTTTCCTATGGAGAACATCGGTGTTCCTGAGACAGGCTTTCAGGTAATCCAGCGCTAAGAGTCACCAAAACAGCAGCATTAGTAGTAATTAAAAATGGGATGCTTTCCGCACCAGGCTGTATACTTCAGAGGCAGCCAGTTCACCCAAACAGGATTATGATAGCTCAGGATTTTACTTCTTTATTTCCACTCCCTTAACCACGGTATCAATGCAGCCAGCCTTGGAAGAAATAGGCACAAAATTCACTTACGCTGAGATGGGTCTGAAGTGAAAATGTATTTTTCCTCTATTTCTCCAGAACATTCAAGACAAATACAAATATGGAACAGGACTGACACTGGAAAGCAAATAGCATTTAGTCACCCACACAGACCTCTAACAAGCACTTTACTGCTAAATGAAAATCCCCTGCTAAAGCAGTTTAGTTCAGGGGAAGGAAACCTTTAGGAGAGTGGTAGGAGAACTCCCTGACCGCTCATTTGTGGGAAATTAGAGGTAAAAACAAAACATACGAAGGAAACCAGAATGGTTTAAGTGGGAAACCTCCAAACTGAGGAAGCAGTTGGGCTGTGGTGGCCTGCTAGCACATAAACATATCATGTGCTTGTGTGCATCTATATACATGCTCCTATATGTAACACATAACCCCACCAGCTTCTGCACAACGAGCAGTGCTCTCCCCCCCGACCAGCCCCGTTTCCAGTGAGCAGCAGGCTTGCACGACAGGCAACTTTTCTCCAGGCCACACAGGTGAGCTGGCATCAGGAGCATTTGTCCCCTTTTTGACCCCAGCGTGTTGGTTCATACCATTTATGTATTTTTGATCCGTAACCCACGACAGAGGTTTTTGGCAGCGTTGCTGGAAGGTCAGGGAAGGACCACAGAAGAGCAAGTCCCAGGCACAGAGCCCTTGCAGAGCATGATCCATCAGCTGCCTCTGCCAGGAATTTGCTGTGTTTTGAAGTCAAAGAATCTCTTTCAAAACCAAAAAACCCACTCAGGCCTCCATGCCAAGATGGCAAGCTGGCAGCCCGGAGCTGGTGGAACAGCACAGGGAGCATCCCATGTTCAGACAGGGCAGCCGACCTTGCAGAGACGCTCTGCCATGAGACCTGCATGAAGGTGCTGGGGAGAGGGAAGGGATGGGGTGAGATGAAAAAGGAAGATTCATGCCCAAGGAGAAACACCCTCTGAAAACAGGCTCTGCTCCTGCCCAGCACTAAGCGTGCTGTTGGGCAGCCAGTTTATCAGCGCTGCCTAGAGCAGGAGGAGGCGCCTGCAGAGCTGACAGGGAGCTAAGACCAAGGAACCATTCCCTGGATTTCCTTTTCCCTCCAAGGACAACAAAAGACATCTCATAACTTCAACCTTACTTCCATTAGGTGTCAGCGAACATCCCCCTGATGATTCCTGGCACTGTCTTGTTGAATGATTTGATACGAGGGTTCAGGATGTGTGCCAGAGAGGACAGGTTCAGCCAGGACGACGACTTTGGTCCTGAGCCCCTGTGGAACAGTCAGGTGAGGCTGAGGAACAGGAGACAGCTCCGTGAAAAAGGGCCAGGTATATCAACAGTGTGGGGATAAACGTGCCAGGGTGAGCCACCAAATGCACGCTCTCTTGAGTTCCCAAGCAAACTCACGTGGACATGTTATATATGCCAGGAGATGTCGGGGCAGGGGGAAGAGCTACGGAGCTGGGTTTTCAAACGATAGAAGAGCACAAATCTTGAAGGGATGGTGCTTAGAAGTTTCCAGCAGTCCTATTTCTAAACCCTAATTCCCACATGCCTGAAGAGGGTCTAGAAGAGAAAGTGAATACAGGGGCCAGGAGCTTCCCCTTGCACAAGTCAGGCATATATTTAAAAAAGTAACAGAGGAGAAGAGTTGAGTTTTATATTCCCTGCCGGAGATAAACCACAGCATCCTGTTTTTCAGTGCTCAGGTTTAAAAAAAAAAATCCCCCAAACTTGCCAGTTCATGCCCACTGATCTCACAAGACAGTACCCAGGGATATTATCATTACAATTGGTCATTTATCATTTCAAATTTACCATTTATCATTACAAATGCTTCATCACGGGATCACCCCTCCCTCCATCTTCCCATCCCATGGTGGAGACAGCCTTTCCTGGGAAGGGACGATCCCCACAGGATTAGAGCATTTCACGGACTAAGCACAGCCCCCCCACTGCCTCCCCACCTTCTCAAAACACACTATTTCTTGAACAGGCACAAGTGACGCTACAAGAAATACGTACGATGGTGATTTTCGGTGGGTGGATAACAGCATCCTTTCTCCCCTGGGCGCCCAACCTCTGGGCTGCGGTGGGTACCAGCAGCCAGGCACTCCCCCGGCCATGGCGGTGTGGCGTCACCGCTCACCCACTCACATTCTGGCACGTGAATCTTCTGTTTAATAAACTTCCCCGCAGTTTGTGTTTCTCGGTAACCCTGCGGTAGTCGTCATGGTGACAAAACTGGGGTCCTTGGCGACACACCAATGATGCTGCAAATCTACGATGACTAATCCTAAAAGCCTAATTTGTAAAACTCATTTAAATGCTTAAAGATACACAGGTCACCGCAGGGGTCGATTTAATGGCTATGGCATATCTGGTGGTGAAGCAGTTGTTACAGGAAGAGCAGCCAGGGCATCTTCTGGTCATAAAATTAAGTGGATTTTTAATGTGAGATGTAGACTAAAGAGATTAAAAGCAACGCGCAATTTAAACACAGGCACAATAACAAACCCAGATGATTCCCAGTCAAAGAGCTGGTCAAAGCTTCCAGATGAAACGCTATTTTAAATAACAATCCCACACAACAATATCGCTGATACAGTATCGCCTGGTTTATTTGTGCCTATTCAGAACGGAATGAATGCTCTTCTCAACACATCTTGCCCATGAGTGTGAAAAACCATGGCGCGGCGCAGCCGAGCCCCCCCCCAGCCCCATTCAAAGCACACAGAGGATGCAGGCTGAGGACCCTGCCCCACGCCACCCTCCCCTGTGAATGTCCCACAGGGGAGACTGCAGGACGGCAGCTCTCATTACCTAGTCCATGTTTTAGAGTTTCGGCTCTTTGCTGGCACTAAAAAATGCATGGCCACATCTCCAGTTAATATGCTGACGACATCACCGAGGGCAGAGCGCCAAAGTAAGTATATTGCTCTAACTGCGCTTGGCTGGACCAACACGGCAGCGTTAAAGCCATCAGCTCTTTTTTTCCACAGCTTTCGCGTTTCTCCTCTCCAACTGCCTGCCACCTGGCATTTAACACACGTAGGCACAAGGAAATGGAGAGTGGCTTCTGCTAACACAGAGACCAGCAAAACCCCCTTTCCACGGGCGCTCTTGGCCTCTTTATACAAATAAAGCAATAGGCGCTGTAGACCGTATCTTACCCCACAGAAAGCAAATCACACTGCCCTGCGGCTGTAGAGTCCTAAATCTTTATCCCATAGCACCAAACAATAATCATTTACGTAACTTGTAGTTTTGAGTAAGCATTCACATCGCTCTACTCAGCAGCTACCAGGGACAAGCATCAACACACAACCAAGCTAAGC
Source organism: Falco cherrug (assembly GCF_023634085.1). Taxonomy (NCBI): domain Eukaryota; kingdom Metazoa; phylum Chordata; class Aves; order Falconiformes; family Falconidae; genus Falco; species Falco cherrug. Next base: position 104,207,984 of record NC_073697.1, on the reverse strand, counting down.
CAGTCAATCACACAGGGGTATGATCCACTGCCTTAACCCACTGCCCTCCCTACACAGGCATCTTCCAGGAGAAAAAACAAGCAATAAAACTAGTTGTTCAGTAAAATCCTCGTTCTACTTACTTATCAGGATTTCCCCCTCCTTAAAACTGGATGCAACAGAACTGCACTTGCCATTGTGGCCGACACAGAGCCAACTCGAGTGCAGAGCACCGTTGGTTCCCTTCATTAGTTTGTCAACATTTCTGCTCCTGCAGAGGAAATTGAGTTTAACCAGGAGTTATCTACACTTGTACTTCATTATACTGCTGCAATAAAGCAACAGCAACAACAATAATTACTATGGGTACTAATGAGTTCTACTGCACCTTCAAGAGCAAACGGAGCCGCATGATGTATGCAATGCTTGCTTGGTGCAATCAAGACGCTTCTTGGGTAAATTCATGCAAAACAAACGCTCTGTAAGTCTTGAAGCTAGACTCAACCTTTGCTCTTTTGAAAAGCAAAACCCCTTGCTGATCCCACTAGGGACTGAACCAGCGATCCTGGAGGACTTGGACAGTTAGACACAATCTCTGGTCACCTAAAATAGCAGCTGTTACTGCTGCAATGGAAGCATTAGTCTCCTTGACCGCAGAGATGCCATAGCTCATTAACAAGACACATCTACTATAGTAAGAAACCTGAATATAGATTTATGGCATTGATATTGACATTCTGGTCTTTGTGCTTGGGTATAGAACAGCACAACGACTGTTTTCAATAATGAGGAAGAGAAATGGCAATGATATACACCAATTACAGCAAAATTGGTGTACGGGAGTCCAAACCCCGCTTTCTGAATCATGACGTGTGAACACATGATCCAACTGAGGTTGCTTCAGCCATAGCTCAGTCTCACCACTGAGATAACAGGTCTAACTACCCTCTCCTGGTACTACTGCGAGGCTTTAATTAAATCACTCATATAATTTTGTGATACATAGTGCTGTTTATGGGCGTTTAAGTTTCTATGCAGATTGAAATCCTGGATTTGTGGATGTGAGGAGTTTTTTTTGCTCAAGGCTTTTTTAGCCAGGACTATTTAGGCTTTGCTTGTCAAAGTAACAAACCTCGCAGGGTCCCCATCAGTGATACAGCTCTCTGCTGCTGCCTGTGTTTCCTCCCTGCAGGTCTTCCTTGGGTCACCTCCAGCGGTCTGTCACGTCCCCTTGTCCCCCCCTGCCCTGCCCAGCAACCAGAGCTGATGTCTAATTCCCTGCCCCAGAGAGGCAGCCACTGCCCCTGAGCCCCAGACACGGCACTTCCATCTCGCAGCACTGCTCAGCCTAGGCTGCCCACCCTGCCTCTGGGAATGCTGCTCCAGGCCCTGCACAGCTACATCAACATTTTGGTACAGAAAATAAGGGCAAAACGTGGCCCGCATCGCACCACTCCAGCGCTGGGTAAGGGCACCTTGGGGGTTTACTCCATTTCTGCAGTTGCAGCTGGGCTGAGCATTTAGACACTGATGTCAGGTCCTGTCGGCAGTTCAAGGAGGAGCTTTAGGATGGAAAAGGCAATATACTTTTAGCCGCAGCTCAGCTACAGAAGAAGAGCTCCCTATAAAACACTGCCTATGAACCTGTCGAGTTTTCGATGACTGCTGCATGAGCAACTGTAAAACCTATTCCCTGCTACGCTTGACACTCACCTCCTCCTGAAAACCCAGTGTCTACCACAGACATTTAAAGCTCAGCTGAACAAACTATCAGAAAAGGGGCTGCGTGGACTGACGGCGTGGTCAGTGGGGTGTGCAGAGGCAAGCTGAAGAGGCATGTACCGTCTCTAAAACTCCAGGCAGAAGAGAAAAACAAGACTGGAGAAAAAGAGGGATAAGAGACAGAACAGGTTGCTGTGCAGTCTAGGGGACTTGTAAGCTCTTCTCAACATCTGCAGAAGTGTTTGAATCCAGAACCAGAAACCCTGGGACGACTCTAGTTAAATGCTTCAATGAACTGGAAGTTATCTTCCAGTATATTTTTAGTTGGCACCAACAGGCATTACATAATGGCTATTATATAACAGCACCACAGCTACAAATACTCTTTTGGGCTTTTTTTTTTTCTTTCTCTTCCTCTCTTCCCCCCCCACCCCCCAATCATCTCCTTAGTGGGGGGACTGATCAATAATTGCACTTTCCATCAAACGAGGGAGGCAAATCCTTAGGAGAAAAAAAAAATCACATGGAGTAAAAATATTGTTACTAAGCCTGTGAGTGCTTCTCTCTTGCCCAACCTCAAACAGAATTAACTATTCCCAGAATAGAAATTCCACTAAAGCTTATCTGTAGTTTAAAGGGACAGGCTATGATTCTGTGCAGACACAGTGTTTCTCAACACGGTGTGTGTATGTGTGTTTATCTCACAGTGATGATAGCTCAGAAGACAAAAATAAGGGGGGAGCACTATGTAAGAGATACTGAAGAAAAACTGAAGGAGATTTTCTTTATCTGCTGGCAACATCATTGCCCGTTGGTGTTTCTTTAAAATCTTCCTCTGGCATACTTTTTATCTTTCCTTCCTAACAGCCATACTGGCAGAGCAACAGAGACTTCGCTTCGCAACTAGGTGCTACAGGAAAAAAAAGAAGAAAGTTTCAAAAAAGTAGAAATGTTTCCTTTCCTTTATTTCCTATCCCCGAACCTAGAGAGCCGAAGCAGGCTCTCTGCCTCTGAATGCAAAAATAAAAATCAGTTCAGTGGCACACCATGAGCTCCCACATCACGCCACCCTATGGGCTTAGGCAAGGGCTCACTTTGCTTTTGTTATCCCAGCACAGAGCCTCTCTGACAAACACAGCACTCTCGGTAATTCTGCCTTTTTCAGGCTGGTCCTCTAAAACAAATGAGCCACTTCCAGAAAGAGCAAAAGACATCATCTGACAAATAATCACTTCTTTGCTAGCAAGCTGCTCCCTTCTGCTGTTTCACTCTCCCACCTCCCCAAACCTAGTAATGCCACTGATACTCTCCTGACTTGTGCTAGGTTTATAAATAAACCAAACCCTGAGCTACCTGGATGGGAAGGCATCATGCTGAGCGCATCACTGGGCGTCACACACAGGAACAAAAACAACCCTGAGAGAGCGGATAAATAAAAAATACAAAGGCAGCTGCCTGAAGAGCACTAAGTCAATGCAGAGAGAGGCTTTTTGGCTTTAAAAGCTGTCACAGCACACAGCAGACGTAACTACTGATAGCAGCTCTGAAGGCAGCGATTGCAGCCCAGTGCAGAAGGACAGCCTGGCAGGGCTTGTCATGCGAACATGAGCAAAAAAAAAAGGCAAGAAAACAGGACAAAGAGGGAGCAGAAAGGATAAAAATTAGTTAGCTGGCACGACAGTGCTAGGTTTGGGCTGAAGTAGTGCAGCTGCCAGGAGGAGTACCATACAAAACCTTACCAAATGCATTGTTATATTATTACATGGGGAATACTGCCTTGCTCTGTTTTGAGGGCTTCTGACACCTAGCTATTATGATCTTCAATAATTAACTTGAGAAAAAAAGTAATACGCTGGAAAAGCTGGCTTGAGAAGTTGAGCTGTGAAGATACAAATGCATGAGACTCCTGCTCCACAGTGCTCTGCAAGTGGTCCACGCTAACCACAAAGAATACAGCCATTTGTCATTCAGGACTGAAAATATTACAGAAACAAGTGTCAAAACAAGCAAAAGCAGTAAGTTTACTTGCATTTGTCATGGTTTTCTCCTCTACACAAGCCATTAAGGGATTTTACAATAACCGATCACTTGCAGCACTGGGAAATAGCAAAAACAAGCTTAACTGAGACAAACGTTCATGGTTCTCAGGAGAAATGCTCCTAATTCATTTCAAAGCTACTCTGCCCTGCTGAGCCTCCAGCCCCAGGTGCTCAGGATAAAGGCATTTGATACGGGTCCGGACGCAGTGTTGTTTCTGCTGTTGAGTGCCCTTCTCAAGATCAAAGCTCTGCAGGCAAACACGGCACAACTGCTAAATCCCTTGTTAACGAACCGTTCTACACGGCTTTACATACGTATCGGTAGCTTGTTCATACATGTATGCAAATGTGGGGGCGGGGGGGAAGACCTCAGGAATCAACAGCTGAACATAGGGTCAGGCACTGTTTATCAAAGTGGCGACTGCAGTTGCTGTTGCAGCACTTGCGTTGGAGCCAGCAGCAAACTGCCTGTCCGCAAGCTGCACAGCCACAATGGGAGCGCGCCTGGGGGTCTTCCTGCCGGGGGGAAAGAAAAGGATGTTTAATTTAAAAGGAAGGGAGCAGCGTACTAACTGTGTGAACTTGTAAAAATCAGGTTTCACTCTGACATACTCGAAGTTTGGCCAAAGAAAACCAGCTGAACTCTACGAGGACAGAACAACACAACCCTTCTCCATCGGGAGCTTCCTTTGTCCAGCTCCCCATCACTCCCAGCCAGCAGGGAGGGGGAAAAGCTGCTAAAAAAGGGCTCCATATGCACCTCCTGCACTCAAGGACCCAACTGGGGCAAAGCCCAAAGTGGCACTGCTGTGATGGGCTTGAGGCGCTGCAAACAGCCCGACACCAGGGAGAGAGTGAACACCGAGGAAGGGACTCCTGGATTTTACCCCCACTCTGCCACAGACGTGTGGTCACATCTGAGCCCAAACCACTCACCCTACCAAAGCAGTGTCCAGGAGGTGACACAGGCAAGTAGCTCGCTCTTTCCCTTGCCCCACTTGATCTCCACACCTCAGTGGACCCAAACATACGTTCCCATTCCCCCCAGCGTCTCCACACATGCCTTTGCAACAGCCTGACGTTACCAACCCTCTCTCCTGTGACAGCAGCACAGTTATCCCTCATCACCTTGACACATAACGCACTAAGGTTCAGTTCAATGGTGTTTCAGTGCTCCTTGGTTTTTCACTTTTAAGAGCCTTCCAGAGATGCACGTGCAACAGGACTGCGAAGAATCCTAACCAGCTGCATGGCCAAGCACAAGCCTCTACAAACACGCTTCTGCTGGGTAAAAAAAAAGCCAACTTCACTGTAAAGATTGTTCCACTGTATTTAAAATGGAATTAAAACATATTTAACTCATGTAAGTGATATGTAATAAATTTAAGAATAAAATAAAAAGCCTCAGATCTGCAAAATATGAGCCATTAATCAAACAGACACTCTGAAAGACTTCACTGTGAAATCTCTAGTGATTAGCTATGGGCACTCTGCCAAAGAGGCCTGCAAGCTCTGTTTCACTGACATGTATTTTTAAACTAGCTCCAGCAAAGAGGAGGCCATTTGGGGCACGGAATACCAGCTTTGGGGGCTGGGACCAGTCCCTGTCACAGATTATCTTGCAGAGCATCTCTCTGTAGCTCAGTTCTCCGTCTTGAAGTCTGGGATAATATGCCCTGCTCCTAATTCCTGCCTAGCTGTTACAACTAAACCTGTAGGGCACGGACCACCTCTCCCTACTTTTATGTAGTATGCAATGTGCCTCTGTCCCTGTTTGGTGATGATGGCTGTGTACATCTGCAATACACACCATGGAGACAATAAAAAAAAAAACCCAGGGGTGAAAGATCTTCAGGCATAACACAGCCGGTCTATGGCAGAGCCAGTTAGCCTCAGATCATTCCCAATTCTATTTAATGCATTATTTGAAACCACCCAGCGATAGAGAGCCTTCTGCCTCTTTAATAGCCTATTGATTAAATGTATTGCCACAGCCCCATGACACCAAATACCAGAAGCATCTCTCAGACGGCATTAACATCCCCTGCAACTCCAGGTATGCCGAAACCTGCCTAGGCTGGGTCAGGAGAGCTGACGTTTCATCAAGCCAGTGGCCCCTGCCGACTCGTGCCGAGCAAAATATCCATTAACTTCTCTCAGTTTGCAAATAGCCCAGAACGCTGCAGAGACAAGAGGTTACACTGGTAACAAACAGAGAATTAAGCTGACAGTTTTAGAAGATTAGTAAAGTGTTGCTTTCCATTCAAATTAGGGGGGGGAAGATTACTTACAAAACAGAACTTCCCCACCAAAGCATTTACTCTCTGCTGAGATGCAGCGAGAGATATTTGCATTGCTGCAAATCCTCATCAACAGAAAAGCAAATGTTTAAAAAGAGGGAGAAAACACTAAGAATTCGGAAAATAATGGCAGTTAAAGGGCTTTCGGATTGGTCTGCGTGGAAGAAAATGGGTAAACAGTGCTCACCTAAACTCTGCCAGAGCAATAACCAGTTAAAGGGTGCAGAGCAGTGGTCGGCCTGGGCGAGCAGGCTGCGCAGCGTTAGTCCTACCGTAGCATCTGACTGCAGCTGCAGCACAGCGAACCGCTGCTTGGCTGGAAGGACTCAGCGAGTTCACTCCTCTGCTCCGGTCAGGGCCAGCGCTTCCCACTCTGAGAGCAATGGTGGGGGTTCAAACTCACAGTCACTTCTGTAGCTTCTGGATATCCTCAAGCGAAACAAGGTGCAGTCCCAAAGGGTTGCTCCGAGGGCAGGGTCCTGAGCAGGCAGCACCTCTGTGGCTTGGCTCCTACCTGCTAACCTTACAATGCACAACAGCTGGGGGAGAGGGAAACCTGCCTAGGAAGGTGAGGTGTAATTAAAAAAAAAAAACGAACAGAGCAAGCAGAAAAGCAGACATCAGTATCTTCACTGTGCCTCACCAGCTGAGAGTGATTTGATTTAACATGCAGCTTTGTTTTAAATGCCTGTACCACATAAGTTTTTAATATAAGTTTTTACTGATCTCTTTACTTGCAACAAACAGATCAGAGACAGCAGTACTCTGATGGGCCCCTCCCTGCACTTGTTTCAAAGAGATATTTCTTGCCCCCATGTTTACATTTCAATCTAATACAGAGAGGCAACGGATGTAAGCAAAAATGCATTATAGCTGCTTTCACAGCATGAGAAACATTAGGAGAGTAAAGAAGATAAGTATAGACAAGAATAGCTTAAATTCATTTCTGCAGACATAATCCGAGAAGTGTGAAGTGGAACTTCTCTGTGCATTGCTGGGAATCAAAAGCAACAGAAAGTCCCATGACAGGGCTTAGCAGAAGCTCAGCACAACCTCTTGAGCAAAGAAGTAGAACAGGCGTCTTCATATAAACACAAGTTCTGAAAGAACTGATTGAGAGGAATGACGGATGTCCCAGAAAAGGAGGCTTATAAAGTGATGCAGAATAAAACACTGCTCCGTAGCTTTACCCTCTCCTCCTGAGCTGGTAAATCTGTGGGGAGAGGGGGCACAGCCCTGCCAGCAACCTCAATGCTCAGCATGCTCTTCGGCTTCGACTCTTGTCTTCAGGCTGTCCTTCCCCAACTCCGTTTCCAAAGTGCTACCCTGACACAGCTAAACTCTAATTTGTAAGAATTAGAATTGGACCTACCAGTCTTGGGTCCTAAAAATATAAATAAAAGGACAGCTAACTTTTTCAGCTCTGCTGTGCCCTGTTGTTGTTGTGACACAACATGGGACAGCATGGTATGAAAGAAAGCATAGAAGTGAAGCGTCCTGCAGAACAAAGCCGTTGTGTCTGTGTTGGACTCGCATGACCTCTTTCTTAGGGTAAACAAATCTGGACTTCTGAACCAGACACAGTTGGAGATGACTCTCCACTCCCAGGACTCCCAACTGATCGTGAAGATGAAAGAGAGCAAGAAAACCCTAAATGCTCCGTTGTTGCAGCCCCACGTCTCCCATGTGTGGCATGGATGGCCCTTCAAACAGGTAAAAGCAATCCCTTGACCTGCTAGACCCGAGTTAATAATTGATTAACTAATTATTTATCATTTATTAACCTTTCATAACTTCCCTATACGTGTGCCCTTAACAAAAAGGGTGAGCCGCCTTCTCAGTCTAGCTGGACACTACCTGCAGAGTTTCCCCATGGGCAAAATCTACTCCAGATCCCATGACTGCCTGGAATTTGGGGGCTATTACCCATGCTTAAAAAGCAATACATTAATCAATGATCAGGGACCATGCCCCACAGCACGGTCAGTAACAATGCTGCAAATCAAGTTAAGCACTAAAGCTTGTACCAATCTCAGTGGAGGATGAATACCCATTTAGCACCTGGAGCTGGAAACAGTGGTTCCTTGCAGCCAGCTTCTCACAAACCACCACCCTGGAGCCTGCTTTACACCAACCACGCCAGCACAGTTACTAAGGATTTATTTTACACATAAACATGTTGTTTAAAGTGGTACAATACTGAATGCTCTGAAGGTAGGAGGCTGCCAAACTGAGGTTGTCACAGACAGGGACACAAACCTATTTGCCATTAAACCAATATTTCTTTTCCTAAAATTTGCTTTATTTAGTTTCCAGCTTCCAGCAGCAGGAAAGATGCAGCTGTCTGCAGCCCCCAGCCACATTTACCACTCGAGCTAGATGCTAGATGCTACCCCAGTGTGGGAGCTTTGGACACTTCAGTAATGGATCTCAAAGCAATAGCCTGTAATGATGCAACTGAATACCTGCATGGTGAAGCAGACACAAGAGGAGGTAAATTATCACAGGCAACCTGAGTTTTGCCATCAGCCTTTCTAACAACCCCAGGCACTTTTAGTAATAGCTAAACCAAAATGCTCAAAACCAAAACCCGCTCAGGCACTGGAAACTACAGAAAAACTCCAACTGCATCAGAGCTTCATTGTGTTCTACACATTCTCCTCTCTTAGAGCCAGCCCATGAAGACCTGCTGCCATATGCAGTGCAACTGCAGCTGGCCTTCTCCGCCACCCAGAGCTGGTGTGGAATGAAAGGCACCCATTGCTGGTGAGTGAGACAGGTAACCCATGCCACGGCAGTCCTCAGCAGAGGGAGCGGAGAGTGCTCAGGGCAGCCCATTTCTGCTCATCCACACACCCAACACCCACCAGCCTGTTCCTGTTCCCTCTCCTCCCACCTCCGCACTCCGATCACTCTCACCAGCAGTACTCAATCCTCATCATCTCCTCCCATTCTCCTTGTTCATACATTCAGCTTTACTCTTTTTTTTTTTTTCCCCCCCTCTTGTCCTCTCCACTAGTCCTGTGCCCTGCCTTCCCCCCGACACCTTCCCCAACACTACGTCCCACCCCACTCGCCTGTCCATCTCCATCACTGCTGCTCTCACTCAGGTTTCTCCCCTCTAATCTCAGACTCACTATTTTTGTTTCCTCCTTTGCATTATGTTCGTAACAGCAGGGCCAGCAACCTCCCCTGCTCCTGCACACCCCCGAGGGTCCCTGCTCCCTGCTGCAGCGCCGAAGCTGGTGTTACAAAGCTGTTTCTTCTGATGCCTTACCTGCACCCTAGGTGTACAGCACGCTCTGCCAGCACGTGCTGTGCTACAGACTGCAACAAATGACAAGAGACTCCATGTCACTTCTGACACTGGTGGAAAAACTCCAGGGCACAGCAAACCTACACCTGGGCTGAATGGTTTCAATAAGGCAAAAGCACCTTCTCATCCAAAGACACCTCCCCTGCCAAAGCACGAGAGGACTACAGCTCTTCAAAGAAATGGCTGTCAATATTTTGCAGTATTTCCTTTCAAGCTGTGCCTGAGAATGGCTTAATTAAAATTTTTTAAAAATCCCAAAAAACAAACAACTGAAAAAGTCAGGTCCCCTGGCGCTGAGGATCTCACCCCAGGTTGCCAAATTTAGCAGGGAATCACGCAAAGACCTGGGGTATTTTAATGGGAAACACTGGGCAAAGTTAAGAGAAGGTTGTACTTACTACCAGCCCCACCTATAACAAGTTTTAAACTTTTGCTGACACAGTTCATTATCTTACAAAACAAATTGCTCCAAGTGAACTGTGACATTAGTGTGTGTGTGATTCTCCAGTTGCTCAGGCTATTAACGTTTAAGATGTAATTAGAAGTAAGGGTAGAAAATAGCCTTTGCGGAATATTTTTCAGACCATTAGTTGAAAGAATTTTCCACACAATTTCTCTCTGGCATTTCTGAGTACAAGGGCCTTCTCTTTATCAAGTGCTCCCCAGCCTGCTGAGCACTGTGTGTTTTTGGTAGCCGTGCCAGCCACCCGCCCAACGGGCACCAGCGACTACAGCTCTTATTCCACTACCTCACCAAACCGGTGAAGATCCGGTCCAATTAGACTTATATTGACAAGGGGCTGCCTTGTTTCACTCGCCTCAATGGAAAAAGGCCAAATTAATCATACTCTCAATTTCACGAGCCCCTCTTGGTAGCCAAATTGTAAGAGAATTGAAGAAAGCAGCTGGGAGAAAAACAACAATAGATTATTGCACATCTTTGCACTGTAAAACCTGTACGTATGGTCACTATCCAGCAGCAGGGACTCTGTCCGCTTACTAACATACAGTTCATTAAGGCAGCTCTTTTCCACACGGGAAATTGTTCACATTAAGCCTCTTTGCCTTCTGCTCACTTTGGAAATAAGTACCTTCTGCGCTTCGTTTAAAACCTTTTTTTGCCACCTAGAACCCTCTAGCTGCAACGGCTGCTTGGAAAAAAAAGTATTTGCCAAACACACAAGAGTCTTGTAAGGTTTTTTGCTTCCTGGACAACATTCCTATTATTATTTACGCTGTAGCAGAGGCTAGAAGACCTGGTCGTGGACCAGAGCCCAGCTGCCTTGAGCTCATGGGGGAGGGTGGGGGGGTGGAGAATCAGAAAAATTCAAAAGCATGAAAAGCAGCAGCTGAAAAGCAGTTACCTAATTCTTTTCCTTCTCCCAATTTTCCACCAAGCGCTTTTTAAGCATGATCTTTCCATTTTCAAACAAGGAAGCAGGCTGTATCCTACCGTCAGTAGCCCAACTAATCAAAACTGAAAACAACAGTGTCCCCACCTAGAACAACCCATCAAAAAACATACCAAACAACCACAGGAATCTCTATAGAATAGGCTCTTTTTTTTTTTTTTTCCAATCCTAAATTTCCCTCCAGAAACTTTTCAACTGGAAAGCATTTTCAAAGCAGCTGGGGAAGGACTGAGGATCAGTGACAAACACCCTGAAATACAGCACTGCCCATCAGAGCCGCCCTGCAGCCAGCACGTGCCTTGTCTGCTGCGCTGGAGAGCCCCGCTCAAAACCCAGTGTCTTGCACTGCCAACAGACCATTACCTCCCCTCGTCACATAACCCAAGACAGATACATGCACGTAACAAGGATTTTATGGAGTAAAACCTCTGCTGACACCCTCATCCCTCCCGCAGTGACGAGCTGGTCTCCCTCCTGCTGCCCTGCCTTCCCCCGCTTCCATGGGGCGGTACGTAAAGGGGTCCGGATTTTTCGATATTTAAGCCACGTTCAGCACGCCAGTGGCTCTCTTAGCCCCAGCTTAAAACGCTTAAAACGAAGCAGGTGCATCCTGCTCCACATATCAAGGCATAGCTGACAGCTGTCCAAGTATGTGCTTCAAAATTGTATCATATAGAGGCAAAATAACAAGATAACTTAATGATGCCTTAAAGGTGCAGCCTTTGCTCCACCGAGAGCATTGCTATTAAACCTCCTGTTCTCAAGAGTGTTTTTCTTTGGGGCTGGTGAAATGTACTCTGCAGTTCCTTTGAACTTCATGTTTACGAGACACAGGTTGTACTTTTGAAAGCGAACTGGTTTCAGTTTGTGGTTTTCCTTTCATCCAACTGGGAGGCAATCTGAGAAGCTGGCATGGATTGTCCTTGATTCTTGGACACATAAATACATTCCCTTGTAAAGGTACATACAAGCCACTAAAACCAGGCACAGAGTGGCATGTTGGAGTATTCATCTAGGTTAAAAATTTGTTTATACAAATTCTAAAAATGAATTTCGGGGGAAAGTGATCTCTTTTCTGTTTAGAGCATGAAGAGACGTGGTAAACATCCATCGGAGCAGGCACTCCTGTCCGCTGCAAACAGCGGAGAGCTTGTTCAAGGGGCTGTTTTATTTTTTGTTCACTGGTTGAAATGCCAAAACAGACATCCACCAGAGGCTCATCCACATGATGACCCACATAAAGCCTCATCCCACATCTCTGAAGGCTCGATCCTAAATTTTTATTTTATTTTTTTTAAATAAATAACCAAACCTAAAACCTGGTATCACTGAGGGTATCAGCTGTAAGCCAGCAGTACTCAGACACCAGGACACAACCTGCCACCTAGCTCCTGAGGACACCCTCCTCTGTCAGACTGCCATCAGTTACAGATGTCCGTGTATGTGTGTGAACTGCCTGTTTAATTCACAAACTCAAGAAATCCTTTGTTTGGTCCTGGGCCACCGAGTCCTGGCAGATGCTCTCACTAGACACCTTAAAGCTTGAAAATCCAATACACTTCTCAGTTTTCAGCTAGAGTTTCGGGACAAGTTTCTGAAAAAGAACAGCTAAAAATGTTTGCGTTTAATCCCCTTCTACACCCCTGAATAAATATATACATATACAAATATAGGTATATACACATATGTACACACAGGTATTATATATATGCACATGTATATATCTCTATATATAGATTGGCAACTCTTAATTACACAAGTTCAGCTCAAAGTGTTTCAGTAAATAAACACCTTACCCCAGCCCAGGGAAGCAGAAGAGAAAAACAACTATGAAATAAATACCTCGCAGGCACGGTTACTTCAGCAGGACTCCAGAGATTACCGTTTTAGCACTTACAATCTGCTTAGCAATGTGCAAGATACAAAGATAAAGAAATCAGGTTGTTGGGGACCCTCCAAGGACATGCCACCCACAAGCCCAGTGCTGCTGACACCTCCAGCCCTCCAGAAGTCACCTCTCACATCTTACAAAACTGCAATTTCACGTACTCCCAAACCAACTCAAACGTCAGATGCAGACTGTGACTGCGGAGATACGGTTCATTCCAACTTCAAAAATTCAATAAATGTGGAAGTCGGGAAGCTGGAACTGAAAAGGGATTGGTAAATCTTGTAACATGAACACGAGGATGTTTTGGTAGAACATGGTGATGGAAATCCCAGCAAAAGCAAACCCAAAAGAAAATGGACAAAACTCATGCAAAGCAAAACTGGGGACATTTACCACTTTTTGCCTAGATGGTGTGCAGAAAGCTTGGAGAGGGATTATGGAAGAAAATAAACTTGAGTTTTTACGCTACTCTGAAGGAAGTTAACCACTGTAAATAGTATCTTATACCTGAACTAGGTTCCTAGAGACAGGATTTTGGATGAAAAAATGATGTGATGCAAACTGATACACTGGTATGTGCATAAGGAGGAGGGGGAAGAAGAGAAAAGGAGGTATGTACCCAAATATACTGTGATTCTTTCCATTTGTCTTCTGGGGATGAAGTGTTTGTATTTTAGAATTTTTTTCTTCTCTGCCACGAGAAAATCAACTGGATTTTTTCCTGCTAAAAAGAAAACCTACTATAACTGTAGTATAGTTCTCAGAGACAGGATTTTAAGGGAAAATATATTGTGAAAAGCTTATCAAAAGGCAGAATTTGTCTTACAAACTTTATCATTACTTCCTTAATAGAATGGAATGAAAGTGAAGACCTTCTGATGGAATTCTAAGAAATACAGCAATAAACAGTGAGTTCTCAGTGAAGGGACTTTTAACATAGGTCCTGCCAGGGGCCCCTATTATTTTATATTTTTATTAAGGCTCTGTTCACCCCCTTTCCTAAGTGGAGACACTGTGGATGAACATCAAGGAGATGTTTGAACATCTTTAAGAACTGTTGGGAGGAGAACTGTGAATAAGACAACAGGCATCACGATGCTACAGCGCAAACAAACAGCACCTGAATCCCGACGACATTATCCGTGAGCAGGTTTAGAGGATCTGGAGTACAAATCCACACAGCACGCACACAGCTGCGCGTGCTGACAGAGGATGTCATGGAGACGGGAAGAATGAAGAGGCTTCAAAAGGGGTTGAGACAACTTTGTGGTGGATTGGTATACTGAAAGCTATTAAATACGGTAATAAGGATTCCACCTGTAATTTAGGAATCCCGCAGTTGTTGACTGGTGGGGAACTATAGTGGGGAAGGAAGAATACAAACTTTCTGGCTCCTCTCCTAGCCTTGCAGACCTTACACAGAGGACAACCCGCGGGGCATTGCTCATTTAGCCACAAGCTGGTCTGAGCTGACATCCCCAGTTTTTTCAAACAGATCAGCGTCTCAACAGAACTGGGTAAGTCCAGATTAATGCAGGCAGTAAATTTTCACTGTTATTCTACACTGCAATTGATGCAGTAACCTCTCCCCCATTATATTACTGCATCTGTGCGGGATCGGTCACCTAAAAGCAAATGGATGTACAGAATCCATACCAGAAACCTTCAAAAGGGACCTGTGGTTCAGGGGTACAGGACGCGCATGTGAAGGCTGCCCAACTGAAAGGCAGTGGTAAGCTCCAACTGCAGATTAGCAAACACCTAATTAAGGTTGCAAAACTTTTAAGTAGGCATCCAATTTATCAGAACCACAATTTTGCATCATGGTTATATCAACAGGACCTTAAAGAAAGAGTGTAAAGCTCTGCAGTGATGAGGACTTGGTATGGGAACTGTCAGATTTGTGAGCTCTGGAAAGGAATTGAAATAGGGAGTAGAACGGTGAAAAAGAAAAAAATTATTTTCTTTTAGATTCAAGACTTCAAGGGAAGTCTAAGAATTAGAGGAGAAGGACCCCCGAACAACCACTTCCTGCTGTCACAGGAGGGAATTCAGACATCATCAATTTGTACAGCCCAATGCATAAAGCTTCCATAAGCACAAATCATGAGTCAGGATCTAATTAACAAAACCTGATGCTAACACCCTTTCCAAATTGAATAAATGATTTGGAAGAATAGTTGACTTGTATATTTATTTCTGTCACTGCCTGATTGTGTACTAAGTGCATGAGCCATAAAAGTAACATATGGGCAACTCTGCAGTGTAATATAACCCCCCAGAAACTACAACCCTCGACTACAGGTAAATCCCATACGCTCTGTGGTTGCCTGTGTGTCTCAAACGCTCTGCAGCCTCGGCTGCGCAAGTCCTGTTAGTCTTGCTGTGCTGATAAAACATATTTCTGGAAGGTGGTTACAGCTGAAAGACAGATTTACTGATGACACAGTCCAAAAAGATGAGAAGCGTTTTAACCACAGGGGCAGAAGCGCGGGCATGCCTTTAGCATTATGCATTGAGTATCACAAGATAGACACATCTCTGCCAAGCGAAGCTGGAAATGCAACTCACTCGGCTTTCTCATCTGTAAGCTGCATACAAAATATTGGTGCCATGGTCAAATAAAACATTCTCCCATTTTAGGCACATTGCCTAATTAGAGGCCATTGTTATCTGAGAACACTGTTTTTGCAGCTGTCAGGAAATTAAATAACCCAAGGGTAACTTGGAATTAAATGAAGCTGTACAAACACATAGTCTAGCTCTGAAATCCTGACTCTGACAAGTTGCTCCTCTGCTTTCCAAGGGACAAAACATCTGACTGGGGCACGCAACTATGCTTTTCTGTCAAGCCATAGGATAACACACCACCAGCCCTTTGGAGGGGCCGATGTGCTAGCCCTTTAGAGACCGAGGACTTGCAAATCCAGATGTATGCACAGGCACTGCTGTCTCTTCACTTAAATCGTCGGCACCTCCTGAGGAAAGACCTTCAGTGCAAGTGTCCACTAAGAAAGCAATCAAGGACTGATAAAAGGAAATGCTTACACAGAAACCACTCCTTTCATCTCATTTTCAATCAATTACTTCTCCTCTTGCAGTCCCTGTACCCTTTAAACTGACAGCGATTTAAAAACTAAGCCGGCTCTACTTTTACAGTGACTTTTTAAAAATTAAACAAAAAGGAGGAGTGCATTTCCAATGAGACTGGCGCAGTCATGTGAAAAGCACAAAAATGTCCATTTAGAAAATACGTTTATGGTGGCCTCCTTTCTTAGCTTCCTACTTGTGATTTCTCCTGTGAGAAACACAAAACCTCAGACTAACAGCAACAGTCCGAGTCAAAGAACAAGGAGGCGAGTTCTTGCCAGGCCAGACACTGACTTAGCAAGAAACAGCATTGCACAAGGCGGCCAAGTCGTAATGTAGAAGTTGTTCCAACGCGATAGCACGCTTCCGTGGGGCTGTGGGCACAGAGGGGCAAGCGACTCACTGCGGACTGCGGGGGGGTGTCGCTAGAAAACTGTGGGTTCACAGCACTGTCTTAGAACAGATCCCCAAGTCTTTGGAATACAGCGGTAACTAAGCCTGGTTTTGAAGTGCAGACAAGTAGATGGCAATTTGGGCTTGTAGTTACGGCAAAACCTGATCGGTCCCACAAAGCATGGATGCGACTTGAAACAAATAATTCGGTCTCCTTTTTATCAGTTTCCTCATATGTGGGAGAAAAATACTAATTCTTACCTCACAGGGGTATCATAAGACAGGAAGTATGAATACACTCCAAAAACAAAGCATCATTGTTATGTTTGGCTAAAAACATGGAACATGGTAAGGTAGATTCCAAAAATAATCATTATGTCCACTCTCACTGGAGAACTGGGTTAGGAAGACAAATCCAGGTTAGGCTCCAGTCTGCTCTGAGGAAATCAGGCTGTTCTCTTCCTTCCTCTTCACGGGATAAAGCACCACTAATAATGAGCAAACCTGGAAAATCAAAACCAGATCCAAGCTCCAAAAGCTAGTGTTTGCTTGTGAGAGGGAAGAAGGGAGCAGCAACTGGCTTTTCTCTTTAGGATTAAAATGAAGATTAAAAGTTTGGCTCAAGATGTGTTCAGAGCATTGACACAGGTGTATCTTGTCCTGAGTGCACTGACTTCAGTGCCCTCCCTGTGCCATGACTGGGAGCTGGGTCCTTCCCAACCTGTCGATCATGACGCTTTGCTCCCCGCCAGGAAAGCATCACTCCCAGCCAGACTCTCCTCACCCACTCGCTCTGCTTTACCTCGGATAATCAGGGGAGAGGAACTGCAGAAATCAGCAGATTTCCCACTTCCTGACAAAACTTTCCCTGTGTTTCAAAAACTCTTGCCAAAGGCTTTGCTCGCAGAATCTGCGATAGCCCAGCCAGTTGAAGGCAATGCTGATGGCTCAGATGACTGCCGGCAAGGGGATGCTGACAGCGTGTTTCACTAAAAAACGAAAAACACAGAAATAAAAGGCAATAAAAAAAAGAAACCGATGGAGTTGGACTCCCATTTCCAATTCCTTCTGTATTTTCAAACAAAATAACACAAGGAATCTTTTTTTCTTCTTTTTTTTTTTCCCAAATCACATTTCAGACTATTCACCAGACTGACAGAGCAGAGCAAATAATTACATTTCAAACAAGACTTGAAGATGGAGCCATAAAACTCCTAACCGCTGTATGACTATAACCTTGATGTTGTGAGACTTAATCCTGTGCAAGATTAAACACTAAGATATGAGATTTTAAAAAGATTATGCAACTTCTTTCATAAAAGGGTATTTTTTTTCCACCCTAATCTCCAATCTGCTGTTCTGCTAGAGAGGCGATTTATTCAGTAGGTCTGCAAGGGTACCCATGGTAAAAGTGAATCCTGTGGGACAGAGGCTACTGCAATTATTATTTATCATGGCCCTTGCCTGTTATATTATCAAAGTATTTCTACATGTTTACTGGTTTATCTTAATAAGGCCCGTTATGAGATGGTTTAATAGGATTATCCCTATTTTTCAGATGAGGAAACTGAGACACAATGAGATACCTGTCCAAGGTCAAACAGAAAAGCCTGCAGCAGATCTGGGAACTTCATTGCTTTGCCCTGACTCCCTGTTTCTTCACCTTGCAAAGCTGCTCACTTGAGAAAGGCTCCTTTGCCCAACAGGCAGCCCTTCCACGAACCTGAAAGAGACTTTCCATCACTATCAGATGGTGGCTGGCCAGTGTGTCATGCAAAGGCAAGAATGTCCCCTCTTTGTTTCAACTGCACAAGTTAGCTGAAAGCATCAAGCCTCCCCCCGTTCCCCTCAGGAGAACTGCTGGTTTGGAGTCAAAACACATTCATCACCCTGCACTTCCAAGTAGATACAAGGAACTCAACTGATCCTAGTGAAAACCAAGCAACAAGACACGTTGCAGTGGGATTACGAGAGCTACCCTTGATCCATTGTGAGCCCAGGAGACTTTGTACTAACCCGACAGAAAGCTGAAAAAGACTGATCACTGCATCAGCAGAAAATAAAGTTGGTGAAGTTTTTGGGCACCAAGCTTGCCATCTCTGCCTGAGAGCTTTTGTGTAGGTACAGTCAGGACGTAAGTTTCCCTCCTCACTTGACCAGGAGGATACTACAAACCTGCCAGAAATATTCTCACCTTCATGAATGACTGCTGAGCCTTGGCTAAACCTGAGGCATGGAGGCCTCCACCTCCTGCACTGAACAGAAAATCTGGCAAATCTGCTCAGAGACCAGCCCTGGGGAGTGCCCTGTGCTGGCATTTTGCAAGGGATTACCACAGAAGAACTGTTTTCTCTGTTTGCAGGTGATGACAGACTTTTCTGGAAGGTTATTGTAGTCTCACCTTTTCTAGACTAAGGTCACAGCATTTATGAGATGCCAAGGCGGAGGAAATCCACTTCCTCGTCAGGTCATGAACTTGAGAAAAGTATGGCTGGAAACTTAAAGTAGGTTCACAATTAGCAAAGTCTGGGAACTGATGTTGAATGTTTTCAGCCTTGGGAAAAGGGGTTCATTTCCCACAGTTCTCCTTGTACTGGGGTGTAACAGCACTGCCTCATCTCTCACAGGGTGCTCCACCTAACATTGACTTAAAAAGTAGGAAAAGATCACAAATCATGGTCCTACCAGCACCACGGTACAGAAATGCTTCAAAAGGTCTTACAGAGCGTATTGGCCTTGTCCCTTCCCTGCCACGGGGTGCACATTAGCTACCCTGGCGCATCTCCACCAAGCTGGCAGACTGTGGTTAGCTCCAGACACGGGCAAACAATGGAAGACACCAACTCCCCTCAAGCCCTGCCTTAAGAAAAAAAAAAAAAACAAACCAACAGAAATGCACCAGTGGAACAGCAAACAGACAGATGCCTTCTCATGAAACAAACAGGCAGGACTGCTTCTTCTCTGTCGAGCTGCATCTTGGTTTTTCGAGACCAACCTAAAATTTCAGTGAACCGTTCTGTCATTTCAGCCAGAAAAGCTTTTCTCGGTCCTGCATTTATGACAGCAGGTTGGTAAGAGTAAGCCATGGTATCTATCTGCTCATCTATCTCAGACTTTGGAAAGTGCTAGGAAGCAGACAAGACGTAATAAATTTAAAGGAGGAAATCATGGCCAGTTGAGTGGTTCAGGAAGAGATGTCTGGGCTTTCTCACCACAGGCTGAGAAACAAAAATAGATATTGATACACACCCATCTGCTGGAGGAAACAGCGAAAAATATGTATTATTTACGCAGTATTTCTTTAAATAGGAGCAAGCAGAGAAACTGGACCAGAAGAATTTACGAGCCAAGTTACAAACATAAGGAATAATATGTGCTATCAAAATTTGCAAACCCACTCACTTATGAGCTTTAAGTGCTCCCTTCCCCAGGTGACACAAACCAGACCTTGGAATATTACATACTTCTGATCCTTCCCTCCCTTCCCCCAAAAGCTTTAACTACCAAACCCTAGCACCTCTTGGGAGAGGGTAGAAATCCCATATAATCACAGCCCCCCAATGTGTTTATTGATCTGTATCACCATACATGCACTGCCAGAAAAACCTCCCCAACCAAGCACATACTTCTAATTAGCCAATAGTCAAATCCCCATCATTTAGGTCATTAATACCACATTACTTAAAAAAACTGAAAACCACAGACACAACGTAGCCTGGCCAATACAGAGATCCGTAAGAGAGCGATTGTGCACGTGTTTAATAGAGAAAAACATCTTCTGCCTAGCAACCAGAATGCTCTCCTGGCAGTCCAGGGAAAGGAATTCAGCGCTATAAATGTCAGCAAGCAAATTAAGCCACTGTGCCTGAGATACAAAGGCCTAGTCAGTGGGCAATAAAAAATTAAAGGAGAAATAGTTATAGAAGAAATACTAAAAAAATAAAAAAATAAATTCATCTATGTGCTTGCTTCTCTGTATCTTTAAATAAAGTTACAGATTGCTCCCAGCTAGATGGGTTCTGTGCTTGCACTTATTTATAAGCTGATTTCTTGCCCACTTTATATACAGGATGAGAGAGAGGACATTGAAAGCAATTTACCATTTTGATGTTATTGAAAAAGGGACTCAGTGTGGTACTAAAGCATATGATGGTCCTGAATCCAAGGTCAGATAGGGAACAGGTTGTCTGAGATGGCGGTTATCAAAATAAAGCACTGCCAGCAAGAGGGCTTTTTTTTCTTTTTATCCTTTCCTTTTATTAGAATGAGGTCAACATTTTATGAATTCTGACAAAATCTCTCTGCCACTCTAACTAGTTTAGATTTTTCAGGTAGTTCCATTATTCTTAATGTACTGGGCAATTTATTGTGAAGCATGAACTCAGATGAGGAGCTTCCTCATTCTGAAAACTGTAAATGCACAGATTTCTGGCCTTAGAGAAGTTACTAGCCACACTGAGCAGCCAAAGAAGGTTAAAGGAAGGACTGGCACCTCCGTCTTGCAGATGAACCTCCGTGTGGGGAGACCAAGAGTCTTGCTCTGTGTTCACACAGGGTACCTGCACCAGAGCAGATGTTTCCCGCCACTGCTTCAGTACTGAAATGAATTTGTCTCTCCTCTCTGGTTCCAATCCAGAGGAGATCTGTCAGGATGTAAGGGCTGCTGACTGCAGCTACCTACATGAAATGGGCTTGCCTGTTCTAAGATACAGAAGACCAGAGTCCATGAAGGTGATGTGGTCCCCTTACTGACTCCCAGCTTCCCAGAAGCTAGAATACACATGTTTACCAACTTGGAAATCACAAGGATTCACTCCTCCCTTGACCCCAGCGTTTGTTTTCTTTTCCCCTTCTGTGATACGTTCACTGCCTACAAAGAAAAGACTGCATGCACAGAACATGAACCCAGTGCCGAGGCCAGGAAGGCAGTGATCTCACCTGGAAAACTGCAGCAACATGTTGCTTTACAATCTTCCATCTTCAGGACAGCCTCACCTGGGTGACACTGTCGCAGACTCCATTTCTGCAGACGTTCATGGAGCAATTCAACAGCTGCCACGGCCACAAAGGGAGCTAGGTCAGGGCAGCAACAGGCTAGGGGTTGTCCCCCCAGTAGAGAAAGAAGCCTCCAAACTCCATTCACTGCGCTGCAAGAGGTCTCAAAAAGGGAGGCTCCTCTTTCCATCGTAAGCAGAGCAGAAACTCAAAAAGTATAGAACCTGTTGCCTTCTAGGTGCAAAGAGACTATCTTGCCATAGGAATGACGGTACAGAGGAGCTCCTTTTCCCTTAGCACGTAGCCAGGTCCCAGTTATAGTGATTCTGGGAAGGTCCTTATCAAACAGTTCGCCTTCATTTCAAGTGGATACTGAAACAAAGAAATACCTGAGGGTAAACTGTTGCCACCTCCCACCTCCATGCAACTGGACCAACTTACACAGACGACACTGGATGGGCTCTTCCTTCATGAGGCTTGTAGAGAGTAAAACTGGTTGAGGGAGAGCGTTCGTTCTTCATTTCACACTGTGCTGTGCAATTAGAGAAGTGCTGTAAAATGGGAGTCTACATGGATGGCGTTTCATGGAAAGCTACCCAAGCAGAGCTATCGCTAAACATCACAGTGGACTTCTCGGAGAAAAAAGGATGAACAGGACTGCAGACAAAACAGCTGGAGAAGCCAGGAACAGAAAAAGGACAATGAAAACAAACCAAATACCTAAACCGCCCCTTTATCTCCGATAAAAGCCTCTCTGGATACACGGCACAGAAGCTGCGATGTGATGGCTGTTGGGACTGCCTCTGGAGGAACATCGTTATCACCAAACCCCACTCTTTTATTCAGATGGCATCTTCAGGGCAGGACTGCAACATCAGCAACTGCTTCCTGGTGCACAGAAACAGGGTTTCCAAAGGCACGGCTACCTCCAGGTGTGCTGGCATGTGCTTTCCTTTTAGTGTGTGAAAGCTAAAGCCCTTGATGACTGGAGACTACTGGGACCAGTGAGACCGCAGGCTAAAAGCCCTCCTGGTGCAGCTGCCCAGAGACAGAGGGAGCCCGTCCTTGCTGCCCCTTTGAAAAAGGGACAGACCACGCAGAGAACATTGGGGCTGTGGCCCGTTTGCATCACGCACAGGCAGCTCCTGCTTTCAGCCAGACCTCAGGAAAAAAAGGCAAACCAAACTCAAAACAAATATTCCTGCATTTCAGGGAGCAGCAGCCGCTTGACTTTTCTGCCACACTCTGGCTGCACAGCAGGTGACAAATGCAGGGATTTTACATGGCTGTCCCAGCACCCCAGTAGCTGAGACACTTGTCTCCATGCAGGAGGGCCCGTGGCCAAACTCCTGCTAATTCATCCCAGTACCGGCCAGGAAAAGAGCTTTCTGTGCACTGTCCCCGTGTTATTTGCTGAATAAAATTCTTCCTCATTAACAGGCCAAAGCCCGAGAAACGGCTACTGGAACAAACAAGGTTCTGTGCAGATATAATCCCCACCTCACTGCTGGGGAATTAAAGCAAAGAATTAGGCTGTAGCCATTCCCTTCCAGCACGATGAATGCTTAAGCAGGTTACGGCTTTGCACCACAGACGTTTTCTGGGGAGAAGAAATAATGACTTCTTTACCAGCCAGATTCATCGCTACTCTCAGGGCAACAAGCCTAAGGATTATTTTTTTGACAAACCAGTTAAGAATGATTACTGCATGTCAGTATGTTTGAAGTGTTAACCTCAGGGACTGCTGAAAGCGCCAGCATTTCTCCAGCCTATTCTTTTCCCTTCAGTGCTGTTTGTGATATGCAGGAGAAGGGGCCTGGCGAACAGGAGAGATGCCAGCTAACAGGTCAACCTTCTCACTGCTGCTGCAGCAAAAATTCAGACAGGTGCCTGAGAAAGGTCAGTCCTAATTTTCCACACAGAAAAGCCTGTTCTTCAGAGTCTTACACCGAGTTTGTTCAGCACTGCAAGAACAAAAGTTACCTGGAGAGGAAAGATGAAGTCACTTGCTGCTGGACTGGCGACTTAAACTGTTCACCAAATGTGAAGATTTACTCTGTAATTCTTGAACCCAACCTGGCACCTCACTAGTCCGGTCAAGAAGCAGCCGAAGCACTTGAGGCAGACGGGATTGGTGGTGTTTTTGCAAGACAGTGGGATGCCGCAGTTCTTAACAGATTTTGATCCTGTCCAAGCCCATGGGCTGATTACATGCTATACAAAGGCCAAGTGAGATTCCTCTTCCTGAGGCATTTACAGCCAGACTGTGGGGGCAAGCAGGGAGCGAAGCAGAGCCCTTTCACCACCTCCTCGATGGTAGATCCCGAATTCCTTCCGATCGTGAGAAATTTACAGCGTATGCAGATGAGGAAGAGGGATGGAGCAACAAGTGGAGACTGTGGTCAGGGCTAACACTGAGAGGAAGCTCTGGATGTGGTGATGAGAACTCCGAAAGAACATGGGCTGCACACAAACCCAAAGGGCATGTGGGCTATGTTAGGAGAGTTAGCAGTGTGCAGAGCATACAAGTCTTGCCAGCAGATCGTCACTTCCTCACAAAAAGCAAAGCAAAGGTGATGTGGCTGCCAGCTCCATGACACCACTACCCACGCTGGGCTTTGCACGTGGCTTCCATGTCATGCCATAGTAGAGGATGGCCTTAGCCTGCTCCTTCCTTCCCCTGCGTTGCCTGGAAGGTGATCTTTTCTCCTGCAAAGCTCTGCTTTAACACCAAGTGCATGCAGTGCATTTGAAAAAAAGGCATGTTATATGCTGCCAAAACCATAGCCCAACAGAAGCTACAATGGGTACTGTAACTATCAGTGGTAAATTCATGCACCTATGAGAGCCAAGGTGACAAAGTCCAAGTGGTCCAAGCAGAGAGGACTGCTGCTTTGAAGTGCAGCAGCACTGTCTGGTTCACAGAGATAACCTGGGGCAGCAGTGGGACACCCAGCTCCTCCAGGACACCGGTCTGGCTAGGATTTGCTCCAAGTACACCCAGTGGCACACACACTGCAACACAGTTCTCCCACTACAGATGAAAAAAAACAACTTGCTTGAGCTTACCTTTGTTTCAAGCTGGAATAATTTCCAGTGAGATAAATAGCAGCGTGGCTGCCAGAGGCTGTATGGGGATGGTTGCAATCCAAACTTGCCACCAGTGATTGAATTCAGGAATCTGCCTTGTGCCAACTGGGCAGAGACATGAGTGCCATGGACGTCACAGACACAGATGTGATGCTGGAGATGAGCATGCCCCTAGCATGGCAAATCTGCAGGGACAGCACAGTTCAGTGGCAGAATCCCTCCTTGAAATGGGAATCTCTAGGTTTCTTGCTCTGCCACGTGCTATGGTCCTTGGAAAAAAAACCCTTCTCCTTTGGTGACTTGTCTCTTAAAATGAAGCTCTCGGAGGGAGGCTTTGCATCCTACTATTATGGCAAAACCAAACTTGAATCAATTTCCCCCAGCTGCCACTGATAATAAAAAAGCTGATACTCCTGACAGTAGTAATAAAATTTAGATGCATATGCCCCCTGAACCAATGCAACAAGAGATATTCTGGCAGTACAGACATGTATGTCACCTCCTCTTTTGGGAACAAAAGCAGAACACATAACGCACAATTCCAATCAAACCCCACAACTCCCAAATTACAAACAGCAATAGCTGTGAAGACCCATTCACCTGTTGTCAACCTAGTGATTATTTTACGAAAATGTTTAGCCAGCATTGTAGCATTCTAAAATATAGTAATTTATTCTATTCTATGTTTATGAGTACTGAAACAGAAAGGGGAATAATTCAGCAATGCTCCTGATTATAAAACTTTAACTCTGTACTAAATAAAGATGGTATAGTTTCTAATTTTCTCCTTAAGTGTTTGGATATTACAAACCCATTGAATATTACAGTGTCACAAGTAGCTACTCGACAGTTAATTCCTATTCAGGAATGAAACCCTCTTTTTTCCTAATTTAATGAATTTTCTCCAAACTGGTAAAATGTGTAGACTTTTAATTCCAACCACAGAAAGCAGAGACTGAATAAAAATAATAATAGCTGCACAACAATTCTGCGTTCCACCACCTCAATAACACTGCTACAAACAAAACCTCCGCACACGATAAATGTGATTACCGACTATTTCCATCCCCAAAGCCAAACCATTCCCTTCATCAGCACTTGCCCAATGCCAAGCATCTGCAGCTCCCAAGCACATACCAACCACCTTCCTCGACACACAGCTGACTCCACCTTTGACACAGGCTGAGAGACCTTCAGCCACCACAGGCAAAGACGGCACATGCCGTACAGAGAGAACTGGGTGCAAGAAAGGGAGATAAATCACAGCTTTCAGTGATGAGCCAAAGGAGTTGATTCACAACTCCACAGCAATGGTTGCGGGGATGACATGAGCCACTCATCTTCAAGTGCTCCTTTTAAAGAGAGAGGCTGGATGAACAAGCTGGAGATGCAAGATGTGGTGTGCTCGTGGAGGTCTGGGGACAAAGGCCAGCTCATTTTAATACAATGATATACAGATGGTTTTGCTTTTTCAAATACACTTGAGCTGCTCTTTAAGACTTGTGTGTGCTCTTCTCCCAGCATTAAAATATATTCATATTCCATGTGTGAAACTCCTTGTACAGCACAGCGGCAGAGACAGCATGCTTAAGTGATCAAAGCACCTTTCACAGCTGTACTACTAGCACTGACAAACAGACCTGTTTTACAAACACTTTGGTTTATAATCTTAGTGAGAGATGACATGTTTTCCTCCTCCACTCCCAGGCTGGATACCGAAGTGGCACATGCTGACACTTACCTAGGAAGCCCTCTTCATCCACAATGATGGTGTAGTCCTCTGGGGTTTCCGTGAGGCTGAAGAATTTGCACCTGGTAGAGGCAAACAGGAGAACATGATTAGCCGCTGGACTGAGTGGAGCCTGGTCTTTCCCCTAAAACGGAGATCCCTTCCCACCCAGGCTGTGCTGGAAGAAAGAGTCACAGTCTGGTGTTTATGGAGAAGCCTGAGGCATTAACAGACCTGGATTTTATTCCTGGCTCAGCCACTCGCACTGCGTGACCCTCATTCCCTGCTGCCTGGCTATGCACAATGGAGCTGGTAAAACACTTATTACTTTTATGACTTAGTTCTTAGTTACTTTTCTTAATTACCATATCCCTTAAGGCTTCCCGTCACAGCCCAAGACCTGCTGTACAGCACTACCTAGGGCAGAAATTTTTCCTCACCCTCCAAAAGCCTTCCCACAGTTCAGACACGCACCCGTCTTCCCTATCTGCCCGCTGAACTTTCTTGCCTTGTCAAGGTTTGACATCTAATCGCTCAACCAAGCCCCAGTATCGCTTCTTGCTGTTTCAGAAGCTTTTCCCACCAGCAGACAGCATCCCAATTCCCTTTGCTGGTCCTTGCCCCTTCCCTTGGTAGATGCCTCCCTTCCCTGGGGAGCCCCAGGCGAGGAGACAAGTGGTCGTGGCTATCAAGCACACGAACGCAAGGTTGAGCTTTCCCCCTCTCAATCTCCTACTGCCTCTGTTCCAGTCCGTGCTCATCTTTTGACACCGCAGGCCATGTGCAGCGCAGCCTCTCCATCTCATTCAGCACCGAGCACAATGTCACCTCTAACATGAGACACAAAACAAATGTGACATGGGATTCTTCCACTGTAGGCACACAAACAAAAAAAAGCCTCAGCCTTAAGGTTTAACACCACATATAGTTGAAAAGTTTTTTTTTCCCTGACACATCAATGTCTACAGCAACATTACTAGAAAAACCAAACCAAAACAAAACCCCAAACAAAAAACTTACTCCAGCATCTATCCAGTTAGTCCCCAGCACGGCAGGAAGGTTTGCACTACATTTTGCAAGCTCATTTTCACCTTCAGCAAAGCATGCACTTGTTGAGCATCAGTACAGTGCTGGCTGGCTTGCCTGCCCCAGCAGGGCTCCCAGCCCCTCCAGGAACATGCCAGAGCACATGGACTGTGTTTGCTGCCCAAGCCACAAGAGAACTTTTTCCCTCTGTGAAGCCAAATTGGGTGCAGCAGGAAGAGCCTGTGTCTTTAAGGACCAAAGAGCAGGATTTTGCAGTTTTACACCACAAGGCTTTGCAAGTTTTACACTGTAACACTATCAGATTTATCTGAGGTGATCTACAGAAAATATTTCAACTATTAGGGAAAAAAAAGATTGTTCCTAAGGCCCCCAAATTTCACAGTGTCTTCACAGTGTAATTCCTGCATGGAGCACAGATCAGCAGGACTCAGCAACCAGGGACTACTAGGGCTTCTCAGCACTGCTGAGCATCTGTGTCCCAAAGTTTTCAGGACCTCTAAAAGCCAGGATCTCCATGCTGGTGGCTCAAGATATCCAAAAAATGGAAGCAATCACATGATTTGGGACTCAGACTGAAAACTGGCGTGAGCATTCTTCCAACTGGCTGAAAAGAACCAAGATTGCAGCTATCCTCTCCAAAAACACCAGGGAGAAAAAAAATGAGATGGCTGCTGCCCTCGCCCTCACCTCATCAGAAAAGCTAGAGGAAACAACATGCAGCTCTATTAGTGACCTGCCATGTAACCAAAAGGACTTCATGTAAATGGAAAGTACTAGACAACCTGTCTTCAGAGACTCGTCCTGTTTCCCTGGAAGCATCCGTCACGACAATCAAGCATGACACTCTCCCTCCTAGCACAGACATATCTCTATAAAATACAGAAGTGGCCCCGCCACAACAGAAACCACAACTTAATTGTTTTGTGTCATTGGTAATAGCTACTGTGACAGCCACATTTACTAACTCAACTCTCTCCAGTAGTAGTGCCAAGAGAAGCAGAAAACAGTAGCAACCCAAATTTTTTGCTTTCACTTTGTAACTTCACAAGGATGCTACCTGGGTGAGGGGTGATATCCAAGGTGGGTAAAAAGGACTTCTGGGATGCTGCTCCAGGTGGGTCCCAGGAGATACAAGTATTTATTATTTAGTGGATGAATTCCCTGGACAAGTCACTGAAATAAAATTCTTTGTTACTACTACCTGACTGAGCCACGTGCCTGCTGACTAGGGAGAACCTAGTGGTCTTACAAAAAGGAAATGTTAATACAAATATGTGTGTATATATATATATATATATATATATCCTTCCTGATATGGAATGGCATTTATGGAGGAATTTTGTTCCAGAACAGTAACACACATCTGTATGCACACATTGACCCCAGCAGAAAAAGTATGATTGTGACAGATGCCATTGTCCTAGCACACATCTAAAGGTGATGATATTTAAGGGATATGTACAGATGAAATCCCATAATTACTGACTCAGAACATATGTCAAAACCTCACATCTTCATATACCATCTCAAAGCCCAGTCTCCACCTCACTGCAATTCTGTAAAAGGTCAGTAGCACACAGCCATCCGAATTCAAAAGCAGAGTCTTTTCACCAGCACAAACACGAGTGGTTCTTGTGGTACACATTCACTGTGAGCCAACGATGCATTCTTTTTCCCAGGGAAAATGTGAAAGTGAAAAACTGGAATTGCAAACATTGTGTGATAAAATAAGGCATGGAAAATTTTCTTACCATTGCATGCTGCCGAAACTCAAGTCCTCACCCTAAAACCTGTGCCTCAGCACGGTAAAGATCTACTTCCACTGTAAGTGCAACTCAAAAATTGTCTTGAAACATCAATGACAGAAGGAACTCAATATCATATTTCTCTCCCGCGCTATACTACACGTGCCTCTTCCATTCAAGTTATACCAATCATTTCTCTTTCTTCTTACACCAGTTCTCAGTAAGCTGAATGCCAACAGCATCTTCTTTTGTCATGCCAAAGCCAGGAAAGGAAAATAATTGCCCTTTAACCATTTTTAGACATCAGGCAAACAGTATTTCTTTAAGTACGTGTGGAAAGCATATATGTAAGAAGACAGTATTTTTAGTTTCCTAATAGCCAAATCTCAGATAGATTCTTCTGGTTTTCTGCTTTCTTTGTGTTTCAGCACATTTCCACTTCAGCACTGTTACTGACTTCGACTGCCTGACAACATATGTCTTTTTCTGGCAACGCAGCAAATGTAGACCAATCTATTATTAGATTAGATCTTTGAAACTGTAAAGCTTACACTGCGTATGGAAGTAATACCCAAGCTTGCACAGACCAGGAAAGCATGTGTAGGATGCAGCAACAGCATCATTTCAGTTTGCAAACAGCACTCAAGCCTCCACAGGAGGAGAAGGCAGGCAGGAAAGCGTATGGTTGGCCTCACTTGCAGGTCCACACCAGATGTGTCTCCTCCAGACACTCAGTCACCAGGCCTGCCTAGACCACAAGCGCAGTAATACTGGGATGAACGCAACTGCCATTGGTTCTGGGGCACACACGTTTGCAGGAATACTGCTGTGGGTCATCCAAAAGTTCAGCACAGACAATGGAAGCCACAAGTCCCATCTTCTCATTTATAAGGAAACTATTTAGTTCATTGTTGCCTCAGCAGGGTAAAGGGTTGCAAATCTGCTGGTTCTATGGCAAAGATCCTGCCCAGAAGCAGGTGAGTGGCTGGCCTCCCCAGTCAGAAACCACGGCCAAATGCCATTCAAAAGCAGCACAGTGCCTAAAAGGCATTCAAATGTAAAGTCTGGAGGTAACCCAAAAGTTTGCAAAGCAGCAGTTGAACTGAATGGGAATTAAGAAGCAGCAGCAGAAAGTTGATCCAAGTGAATATGAAAAACATAATTTGTTGAGTTTCATTCCAGGCTGTCTTCTTATTTTAGACGAGAAAGGATTTATATGCTTTACTCTGTACATTATCATGATAATATATATTCTTAGTACATAAAGTCTTATGCTAATCATCTAATTCTTGGTGATCTTAACTTCTTTGCAGTTTATAAATAAAGACAAGAGGTGGATTCTAGCACGACATATTGTGAAATGTATTTAGGAAAGCAGTAAAGAACACTTGTGCTGTTAATGCGTTTTGACATATTTGTGTAACATGTTAAGTACTTTACACCATCTAATTACAAGACTATACAGTCAAATGGCACTGAAAATTGCAAACAGTGAAATGGTTGGTGTTTTCTAAACAGCACATTTGTTCGTTAGCCAAAACACTTTGCCATCTTTTTGGTGAGACAGAGAAAACACAGCTTACCTGAACCCCAAAGTCAAAAAAAAGCCCCCTTGCAATAGGTGTCAGTTGACTTTCACTCAGCGCCCCGATCAGAAAGCAGTGGGTTCACCTTTCTTACACCAAGTTAATTCTGCAGCCTGGTATTAGAAGGCTGCTACCCTGTTAAAAGGAGCATTATTGTTCATATGAGCTGTTTAATGAAGTCTGCACTACCGTCCCTACCAAGGGAAACACTGAAGATGTCACAGCACTGTTAGAAATGGTCAAAGGACAGCGGCAACATTCCTTTCAGTCATTAGTTGTGCTCAGCTCTGGGACAGAGACATGAGCAAATACAATCAGGGACCGTCTAAAAAGACGGTGTGATAGCACAGTTTGGTTCATTACAGAAAGTTAATAATTTTCAAAACCAACACAGAACAAAACTAACAAATTTGTGGCCAAGGAAAGCAAGTATTCATGAACAGACATAAATTCAGGGAAGTCCTACAGCCTGCGCTGTGCCCAAACTTCCAACGTGATAACCGTGATGGTCTTGTCTAATCCATAATAATAGTAATGACAGTTTAAATTACAGATTACATTGTGTAAAATTAGATGGGGGGACCATCAGTCAGCCCCTCTCCTTGCTAGTTAGTTTAGTGTAGCTGGGGAAGTCATCTAAGCCTTTATTCAGGCTTTGCGACAACTGGGATCAGAATAATATAAAAATGATCAGCACCCTGAAGGAACAGAAATCAAACCACAAAAAGGGTGACCTGCAATACAGAAAAAAAACTAGATGGATATGGATGAAGAAGATACCAATCTTAAGTACAGCTTACTGATAAAGCCAGTACACATGGCAAAATTAAACAAGGATTATTCAAAAAAACCCCGTCAGCTGGGCATCTACTGTATTTGCCTTCATTAAACCAATATCAAAGTGTGGTTCAAGTCTTCATCAGAACAGTTCTGGGTGGTCTGGACTACAAGAGCCCATGCAAATCAAATTACTGCTGCAAATGTAAGATTAGCAGTAGTTTGAAACAATACTAACTAGTAATACTGATACGATTTCTATTTTTCCTGGAGTCAGACTCCGTCAGTCGAGACTTCCCAAGCTGCAGATTAAACAAAGCTACAATACTCAAGAGTTATCCTGCAACATAACCACAGGAGGGTTTTTTTTTTTTTTTTTTGGTTCTATAAACACACGCTTGGAGTTTATTTTGTATGACTAGCAAAGCCCAAGTCATAATGCTTTCACTACTCAAAGCACAGCATTTGCAGTATTGCTTTCTAAAACTTACTTGGGAAACTAAAACACATCTTTCCTTCATTTGTTATGAGAGCATTTTTTTTTAATACTTCCTAAAAAAAACAATTAGCAAGCAACATGCAAATTGGGTGGTTTATTCCCCCCCACCCCCCCCCTTCAACAGACTTACACCGTTGTATTTAGGAAGATTCTGTAAGAAAATCTGTTTTATTTTGACTTATGTGTAGAAATAAATTCCTGCCAAATGTGAAGAGAGAAGCCAAAACTACACCAAAGTAGTAGTAAGAAAATACACCACATGAAGAAACTAACTGGAATGAATGAAAAAACATGAAGAAACATGCTGGAATGGAGTGGAAAGCTCAGCTTACTGAAGGAAACTACGTAAGGCTGATGAAAAGGTCCAAGTCCACCCAAGTGCAGCTCCCTCATTAAGCCACTCCACCTGATGAATGTGACAATGCTGGTTTCCCACCTCAGCACAACTGCTAACAGGTGAAGACTGCATGGTGCTCCGTAGATGGAGTACAGAAAACATAAATGCAGTTTAAGACCACGCAAGCATTACTGTGCTCATTTGAGATTTTTGTTGATTAACTCAATGAGAACAATACACAAACCACTGATTTTAGGTGTGGACATACCGGAGCTAATATATCTTCTATACCCAAGACTTGTCCTGGGCATGAATCTGTAGAATAATTTACTGACCTGATGTAATTAAAAGTTATTCTTAGCACAGATTTTTCTTCCTGGGTCATAAATTATTTCAAGTGAGCTCTGCTGTGCAATTTTTACTTGGAGCAGCACGACTCACCACCTATATTAGTGAATGGGGCTGAACCAAAAAACTGGATCTGAACTCTACCGCTCTGGCTGGTGCCCAGATGATGTCAGTGCCAGGTGCCTGGCTGGAGTCCTTCCATCCACACGCTGAGAAAAGACACCCAGTTACCTCCAAATGGCTCACTTGTGTTTTGGGAGTCCCATCTGCAAAGTACCACATAAAGCATCCTCAATGATAAGCATGCTCAAGGGTGCAAAGCACAAAGCCAGGAGCCTGCAGCAGATCTGCACATCCATGCTGCACCCCACTCCACACAACCACAGGACGTCATTCTCCAGGTTTTAGAATTCTTACTGGATATTTAGTGGTAGGGGATAATGATGCTCATGAGGATTTGGTGGATACAACGTGCCTGAAAGTGTATCTGGTGCTCAGAGAGGAAGCAGCTCTTGATCTAAGAAAACATCCGTTATAGCAACATAATTTCAATTTTCCTGAAGCAACCTAAACAAATAAATAAAAAAAAGTAAAAGGGAATTACCTCATCTCTACTTCTCAGCTGTCATTTTCTTTTGTCTTCTCTGCCATCTTACTTCCCAAAAAGGGACAAAAGAGTTGAGGGAACAAGTTGTTGATAAATCAAAACTAGGAAATCACTTCTTGTAGTTTCAGATTGAAACACTGCCTTCTAGTTTCAACTGAAATAAAAAATGTCACACCAGCAACAAACATTGCATGGAAAGCACTGTTCCATTTTGACATAACTGAGCCCCTCAAATCTTAATTCCTAAAGAATCTTCGCTGCTTAATGCCTTCTGCTTGGGAAATGTTTGTTTATCTCGGTGCAGCAGATGACAAGGGGGATGGAAGAATCCAGCAGTCGTGATTCAGAGCTGCAGACAGGAACAAGATCCTCCACTAATCTTAAAGGTAAAAAAGTACTAGAACAAAACAGCATTTAGGTAGGTGCATGCTTATGCTTCTACTCCTACACTCTCTTCTCCAGCCTCTGAAACCGTCCTGTTTCACAGCGTGTATGAACACCACATACACCTTGCTCACCCAGGAACCACAGGGCTATCCCTCTGGCTTGCACACGCTGCATGCACTACAAACGCTGCTTCTGGAGCGGGTTTAACAACCCCATTGCGTTAAGTGAGCCATGACAGACCCCACCTTCCTCTTCTGCAGCCATAAATGAGTTGCACAGCATAGTGCCAGCCTTTTCCCCCTCTGGGAAAACCCATTTTTATTATCTGCTTAAGTAGGGAACACAGTAGGGCAGGAGAAAAGGCTGGAGGAGGAGAGAAATGAGAAGAAAGATACATTTGGTTAGGCTTTACTTTCCCAAATACCATCTGAACTTTCTAGATTCATTATGGGCAAAAAATTCTTGTGTCAAACTGCTGATGGAACTAGCTGCCTTTCTGCTTGAAAGCAGACATCTCTCCATGCTCTAACCATTGGAGACAGAAAACAGAGGGGAATTACTAGGTCATTCACCTTCTGTTATTCTCACAAACGTTGAGAGCTGTTGCTTAATACTGTTTGTGCAGTACTAGTTTTCCTTCCTGTCATCACACAGTCATTCTGAGCCCAAATTCATCAGCATAGGGGTGAACATGAATGGGGTGAACTATATATCTTTGTCCCTTGACTCTATGGAAAACATCAGCATGAGTGTTCAGTTCATAGGGGAACACAGCCGTAACGTCAGCTGTTCCTTCTCACTCCAAATGTATTTTTCTTCTAACATAAATCTGGCAACTTCAAGTTCTGTGAGAATAATAATTATTAACTGATTTTGCCTACCTGTCTAGAAGTGAAAATCATTAGGCTGCTCTGACACCCCTGTCAGGCAGCAAAGCCACGGCTTCTCTTGCACCTCGGGACATCTCGGTGCATGGCACAATGTGGTGGCAACTGGGTGCTGGCTACAAGCACAGGCAGTAAGTAACATTGCAGGGCTGCTGGTGGGACACTGCTGGGCACCTGGGTGATGAGCACGGGGCACCTGCCTAGGCTCAGCACGGGTTATTATGGCAAAACGGTTTTGCAGCTCTGCTTCGACGGAGCTCAAGGCAAACTGAGCCCAGCTCTATTTTTTGACATTAAAAGCAGCTTTACGAGGCTTGCTGCTGAGCCTCTGAGGAGTATTTAAGAAACACAGACGTGCAAGAGAGCCCTGTGCCACGGGCCTGGCACGGAGCAATGCCATGCCATGCACACCAAGCACACATTGCAAGCGTCACAGGGTGCGGGGCAAGCTCAGATACTCTACTCTCCCCAAGTCAGCATTCATCCTCTGCTACCCCTTTTCACCAAACGGGGCACACATTTCTACTGATTTAGATGGTCTTGCACCACTAAGCAAAAAGTGACAGGGTGACAATGTTTGCACTGCAGAAGCAGCACTGGGGCGTGTTTGCAGCAGAGGCAGGTACAATGCATTGGCACTATCCCTGTGCTAGCAGGGTATCCCCACCAGCTCCCCAGCGCTCCCGGGGTCCGCTTTCCCCCCTTCCCCCCCGACTGTTAACACAAGCCAGGGCTGACGTTGAGCTTTCACTCGAAGGAGCCTCCCGCAGCTTCACTACAGCCCTGTTTGTAACATGAGGAGTTCTAATTGCAATATAAGAGGAAATTAAGCGAATTTCAGCCAAGAAATTTAGTGACTTCTGCCTTCATGAGTTTGTTACTTTCTGGGTATTGGGACATCTAAACAAAAAAAAAAATTGTAGGAATGGATCTTGTGTAGAGTTGGTCTGGGGTCACTAAAGACTCTATGCTCCCCAAAGGGCAAAGCACATAAAGAAAGCAGATTTTTGTTTTGAACACTGAAAACTTCATGGAGTAAATCTTCCTCCAGCCATCACCGTCAACGACCTGTATCATATTATAGGAACTCAACTTGCAAAAGTGAACTATCAGGGAAATCCATCTGACACAAGTTTGAATTCAGGAGAAAAACAAAATGTAAACCCAACAACAAACTTGAAATGTTCACAGAAATGTAACCAGAAAGAGCACAGGATTTATTAGCATGGTATTCCGATTTAAAAAGAAGCCAGTGAAACATGGGGTTTGCCCATGCAATTCACTGAACATAACCCAGTTAGTGGATTGCACTGACTCTCTTCCCAACTTCTCTGACTTTCATCAAACCCAACACTACCTTCAATACAAGATGGGCAAAGGGCAAAAGCAGAGGATATTTTTCTTTATAGAAATCTCCCTTTAACACTAGCAGCTGAAAGAACAGCAGTTGTGTGCCTCTGCATCACACAAGACTCCAATTAGGATTGTCTCGCTCTGTCTGTATTCAGCTTTTCACTATGGACTCTGGGCACATTTCTGCAGCAGAGGACTACCAGGGAGTTGTGCAGTCCCACAAAGCCAGGAGACTAATAAAAAATTTAATTGTCACTCTTCATGTCAAAGTGAAATACTTGGAGGCTTGGCACTAGATGAAATGAAAAGAAGTCAACCTAAGGCAGAAGGTGAGCCACAGCACGAGAAAAAATGCCAGACCCACATCTCTGCCCACAACAAGATCTCTCTAGGAGCCAAAGCAGCACAGCACAGCCAGCACCAGTGAAACCAAGAGCCTGGAATACATCCCGGACATTGCCATACTGAGCACTGTCAAGGTGCTGTCTATGCTATAGTGACCTACTAGAACCGTTAGTAAGAACCATAACAACCGTTATCATGCAGGAAGAGCAAGGACACCTCCTCTCAGCCCAGAAAACTGCCCACAGGACCTCTGTGCACATTTTCCTCTGGTAACCCAAAACCTGTATTTAAACAGGTTCCCTGCCCCCCTTCTGCCTCTCCTAAAAATGTTTATTAGGAACAACTGTGAGAAGGGACTAGGACCCAAGCAGCATGAACAGTATCACAGCCCTCAAACCCAAGACACATGACAGCAGCTGCTAATAGAAATATTCAACAGATAAAGTAGCCTTAGATAACACGCTCTTCCAGCCATTACAGCCAACTACGTGAGGACAGTCACAAAATGGGCTGTAATCATTAAGCCAGATCCTGTTTTAGAAGTGAAATCACCCCGAGAACAGTTGTATTTCCTGGCTCCACCGTGCCTGGTGGGATGGGAGCAGCTCCCTCCCTGTGCAAAGGCAGGCAGGAACACATCCTGGCTTACAGCATCAGTCCTAAAGGCTGCAGGTGCATTTCCATGTGCAAGGGTGAGCTGGGGAGGTTGTGGCTATAGCTCCTGACCAAAGAAGCCTACACGGCAGCAAGGAAAGCTGTCTTCCCTTTAGGCAAACCCATAAATTACATCAGCTATTATTTTAGTCCACTAATTTAGACTGCAATGTCTTTGGCTTTACAAATAGGAAAATGAAACAACACTTTTATCTACTTAAAAAAAAACAAACCAAAACCCAACTCAACAAAAAGCAACCCACACCAAAACTGGCAGAGTTATGTTGCTAGCTCCAGAGACTTGACTCTGAACACCTCGCTCCACACTGGTCCTATGGGCCAGCCATTGACAGCCTCCATTTGGGACACGGGTCTAAAACCAGCCCTGTTGAGAAGTATGGGGAAATCAAACCAAACCAAACCTCATCATCTTCTCATTTACTGGGCTGATGGGAACTAAATGAGCATCCCAGGCATCACTCTGCTCGTGTTTTATTGCTGTTCTTCCTCCAAATTTTTTTTTTTTAACCAACATATCAGAAACAGAACAATAAGGCAAAAATGTTTAAATCCCCAAACTTGAAAAATATAAAATTATTTTCAAAGATAAAAGTAGTATCTGATGCATAGTGCAGTGCTGCCTGTATTAATTTCCTTTTCTAAGAACGATGGTAAAAGTGCACATTACTTCTTATCCAAGTCCTTTAATTTGTTCCTTTTGGTTTGATGGCCCCCCCAAAGCATCTTTAACAATATTGTTTACAGTTTTACCATTGTTAATGACAGGAAAGTAATTTTTCAAATCTCCATAGAGGGTCAATGAATGTTTACATCAAAATGGCAGGAGCTCTTTGCTTTGGGACAGAATGCTGTCATCAAATCTCTGAAGGGGAAGTTGGAGCAGTAAATGAAAAGGAAGCTTAGTTTGTGTGCATTGGAAAAGGATTCATTTATTATCTAACAATTAACTAATTGATCCAGACACACCTTTTCCTCTTCTCTCTCTGCAATTCCAGCCTGCCAGCACTCTTAAAAGCTCATCTATTGCAAGCCAATTTACCCACACAAGAGATGCAAAAGCAATTCTTTCCATTTGAAATAACCCATCATTTATTTAAGAAGGTAACTGTGCTTTAAAAACTTTTTCTTTATGGCAGTAACAGTATCCCCTGATCACTGTCAGAGCTGAACTTCAGCACAAGAAAGAGG
This sequence comes from Falco cherrug, assembly GCF_023634085.1. NCBI lineage: Eukaryota > Metazoa > Chordata > Aves > Falconiformes > Falconidae > Falco > Falco cherrug. The sequence goes on along the minus strand of NC_073697.1, from coordinate 104,170,247 downwards.
TGGAGTACAACACAGAATTTTCCTTAACCACAAAATTATCTTCTACAAATCAGAAACTGAACCGAGAAACATGTTACAGATGTGGGTGTGGGACCCAAGGTTTACAGTTGAAAACAAAGCATGATTTAATGTACAGCAAAGGCTGGTGAATACATTTTACCAACTGGACCCAGAATGATAACCCTAACAGTGCAATGCAAATGCTGAGAAAAAGAGTAAGTCCTGTTTCTTTTCCCCTCCCATATCAGGCACTATACACCAGTACTGGCAAGTCTGATCCTCTCTTATATTCTTCCTTTAATGCCCTCTGCTGCAGAATATTGACTTTGAAATCCTACCAACAATAAAATACAATTCAGTTTTCTTAAGTGCAGTGCTGCTGCACATCCAAACCCAAATATCTGGGGTTCATAGTAGCTATTATTGTGTTCAGCCAAAACGCAATGATTATTTTGTGGACAGAACTGAAAAACACAGACTGCAGAGCATATGCTTTTTATTTCAAAGATGGGAGAAACCCAGGCTCAACCCAATGGGGGCAAGAGGTTCTTATGATATTTCTCCACGATACAAAAGAAGGAGAAAGAAAGAGCAAAACTGTTGTGGACTGGAATTGATGAACTTGTTTCCCTGCAGGAACCATAAACACAATTTTCCCAGCATGGGACATAATAGTTCTCCCACAAATTACTAAAATATATTTCCAGCGCTCAATATAGAAAGCTAGATACACAAGAAATGTTTGCAGCTTCAATGCAGGCAGTAATTGAGAACATGTGTGGCAGGCAGATTGAAGGGGGAGGAGGAGAGCAAGCAAGCCATACTCCATCACAATGGAGCAGCAAGAGAAACACATTTCAGTCCTCATCATTTTCAAAGAGCTTCCATTTGCAAGCGGGTCCAAAACCCCACATTATAACCCCATCCAAGGGGAACGCTGTCTGTGAGTCTGCACATCAAACCCAAATTTAATGCATGTTAACAATTGTTAACCATTGTTGAGCCTGAATAAAACAAAAAAATTGAAATAGTTTCATCAACTCTCCCTTAAGCACAGAGAGGGGGATACGTTTCTTGTACGAATTAAGGACACATTCACAGGAAAAGCTACCTTTGACTCCTCTCATTCTCCCAGGTTCTGCTTTTGGGTCCTACCCAACACGGGTATTAACTAGCCCAGTGATGAACAAGAAGAGTAATATTTCTGCAAATTCTAGCTGAATGGCACTGTAGATGTGCCTGTAGCCAGCTTTCCATACACCTGTAGTTACGGTGTTTACCACATCTACCACAGTCACAGGGACTGAAAGGAAGCTTCATTTGCTTCCTTTGCTAATGAAGCACCAGGAAGCTGCTCTCATGTCAATTCTCTCTGGACTTTTGGAAAAAGTCCCCTATACACACAAGCAAAGGGGAAAATGCATTTCAAGAATTTTACTTTTTTTTAAGGTAAGTGAATACTGACAATCCACAAAGTTTCAGTCTAGAAAATGCTAGCCAGTATTATTTTTAACAATGCTCTTCCAAAATGCTTTTTCTAAATAAATCTCTTCAGGCTGTGAAGGAAAAGCCCACGGTAAAGGTAGAAACATCAAACTTCCCAGGCCCACCAGGCCCAAGAAAAAGATGAGAAATTATTCGGCAAGTGAGCATTACTTGGCTCAGACCAAATTCTGTAGTTTCTGAATATTGCTCCTGAAATCCAGCTGCCAGCTCAACACCCAAAATAAAGGCAGAGCTCCTGGAGAACTCAAGGCCACTGGTGCAGCAGAGTGGCTCAGTGTTTGAGCCAAACCCACCATCTCGGCCAGCGCCATCCCACAGACATTGCTCGCTGCTCGGCCACTGAAGGAACGTTGCAGCCACTCCATAGGGCTCAGCCCCGCACCCCCAGGGCCACCAGCGCCAGAGGCGTCAAACAAGCTCCAAAGCAGCTCGAGTCAGGGCCTCACATCCAAGCTCCAAAAGTCTCCAGAAGTTAACGGAGTTACTCATTCCCTCACGCCTGTGTTCTGGGGCTTTGGATGTGTTTGCTGGCTACTTTACCTGGCTGCACTGTACCCGCAGCGCCTTTGTGTTTGGCTTTTGATCCTTTCAAGGTTTCAGCACAAGAACTCTCTCGCTCTCTGTACAGCACCTAGCATGACGAGGCTCAGGCATTCCTAAAGAGCATGTGGCACAAAAGCACGCATTAGGAATACTGTTTTGTAAAGCTGTTAAGTTTCTTGGGTGATGAGAAAACAGCTGCTTAGAATCAAGGATTCATAAACTCAGGTTCCACCTAAAGATCTTATAATGCCTGGTGACTGAGTAATAAGATGGCAGGTGAAACACAAAGCCAATAAATGGAAATTAATGCATACTGGGGGAAAATAATTTAAATTCTGAATGAAGAATGGCAGGCTCTAAATGAGCTATTACCACTCAGGAAAGGAGATTCGGGAATCATCATGGGTGTTCTCTGAAAGGGTCAAGGCTTTCAAAGAAGCTGAGAGAACAGGAGTAACCAGGCAGGGAGGCGAGAACATCTCACTGCTCCAAAGCACAAACCCAGCACATACCCAGCTGTCAAGTACTTCTCCAACAAATCATCCCAAGGCTACCAAATGGGTTTTAATTCAGCTGAAAGAAACACAGACAAGGGGCCAAGGGTGTTCCAAGGAGTGGAAAACTGAACAGGTGAGAACTGTCCAACTGCAGGAACAACAGCTCAGTGTGGGGTTATGGGAGAAGTTATTATGGCCAAAGCCATCAAAGAAGAATTCACTGTCTCACCATGTGTGGAAGTGGGGCATGCAATGGATTGATCTGATAGCACAAAGTCTTCCATTTACAAACCTGCATAACTGGGTACATATATGAGAAGGGGGTGGCCAGAAAATAACACAAAAGCCAATATGCACAGGGAAGAGATGGGTTCGAGGAAGAAGAGTTCACTAGTGAACACGGTGCCCCTGACGAAATCTTCCCTTTAGGACATCTCTTACACCCCTGCTCTGGGAGGGTGCTTCAGGGTGCAACAGGGCCCCTTTTCACATCCCTGAGCAGCACAATCAGTGCTACGGGAGACACCATGCTGGGCAGGATGGCTCCTTGCTTTGACCAACCTGGTATTCCAAAGGATAGCACAGCTCAGAGCAAAAGGTCAAATGGCCCCAAACACACACAGGCAGAGAGCAAAGCCCCTCTCCATGTCATTGCACCCTTTCACTCCTTCTAAGCATGTATCCTAGAGGAACATTTCATGCTGAGTTTCCACCTCAGGAGAAATTTGTCTCTTCCCCACCCTGAGAAAGGGCTGACAATTACCGGCACAAAGCGGAGCCACTTGTCTAGCTAAGGTCAATCACAGCCCACTGCCTCGCACACAGCCACAGAGAATTCCATGTTTCAAATTGTGATTCTCAGATTCACACTCCTGAGCCCATATGTCGGGATGGGTGAAGGGAGCACGAGCCAAAAGCCAGGTAAAGCCTGTTATCAAGACATACCCTCTTCTGGCAGAGCTCTCACAGTTACTAAATTTGTAAAGTATTTTTAGACAAGAGAGCTGTGCTGGGGAAGAGGGACAGGACAGAACTGTGTCAGGAAAAAGTCAGTGTTTTAGTAATGGTTTAGAAGTTTCAGCTATCAGAGATCAGTGTTAGCTGTCACCTTAGTCAAATTAAAAAGCACCTAAATGGCAGTGGTCTCTCTGTGTTTTAAAAGAGGCATTTCAAGTCTATGGGAACAAATCCAATGCATTTAACATGCTGGGAAAACCCTTCTACGAGCAGAGGTAGCAAGAAGTTAAGGCAGTTCTAAGTGAGAGCCTGAGGGCACAGACAGCATCTTTCCATTTCCAATTGTCTCAGACTGGATAGGCATTTTGGAAGTGAAAGGAAATGCTGTGCCCCTGGCAGGTTTTAATACTTTAACAGATTTTCCCCTGCCCTACCCTCTTTGCTTCAAAACGTAGATGAATCAAGTGCAGAACCATTTAAAATACCGCTTTGCTTGAAATTCTAATCACCATTTCCGTTTATGTTTTACTGCATTGTTCATTCCCTGCTTCCCCACAGAGAAGGGGAGGAAGGGAAAGGGGGAGAGGGGATGTTTCAGTAACTGACAGAGTCCATAAACATACTGTCTGGAATCAGCCAAAGATTGCAAAATGGCCAGGCTTTATGAAGACCCAACAGGCTGTAATCATTTATTTGTGTCCTGTACTCACCAAGTGCTGAGCAGGATGAGTATTAAAATAGATTGAAAAAATTAAAGCAACAAAATAACAGCTGTCTAAGATTTACAGAAAATTAAAATTGTGAAATCACTAGCTGGAATTAAAAAAACCGTAACAAAACTAAATCATCTTCCTCATGTAAGGGTCTGGGGAAGAACAAACACTCTCAGAACAATACAAGGCTGCATCACCAAAAGACACCTCCAACGTATGAGAACTTAAGGAGGAAGAGTCTTGGATGTTCCTCTGCGTGTGGTTGTGTTGAGGCTCATCAAGAATAAACAACAGTAAAGCTGGGCAATATCAATACCCCCTCCATCCTAGGCAGCTGCCTGGGATTATTCCTGACTTCAATCTTCCTTTCAGCTACTAAGTTGTCAAGTGTCTGATGTTACTTTTAATTTTCATCGATAAAGATGTTAAAACCACCAGATGGCTCAAAAAGGGAAAAAGGGAAGATGAACCACCTCCAGAGAGGTCCTGAGACACTCAAGCAGCCGTGACACCCGTGTGCTCGTACACTGCTCCAAAGGGAAGGTTCCTGGGCTCTGGAAAAATGCAACCAGCTCAGACGCCCAGGAGCTCAAGTCGGCAATATCAACAGCATTCAACTTGGAAAGGAAAAAAGTGAAAACCTCAGTAAATTGAGCCTTTATATAACAGGCTCTTCTGTCACCTCAGTTCTGCACTTACTTTTTAACCTAAGCACTTCAGCAATATAGCATTCCAGGATAACAGACCTGCGTAGAACGTAAGTATCTGAAGATCTAAGGGAAAGCACAGCCCTGTGAACTGAAGAATATGCTTAAGGTATGTTAACAATCCGTTTCAACTCAAATCGGGATTTAAAGCATGCTTTACAAATACAGATGAAGACTCTCCTTCATGGCCTGCATAAGTCCTTTCTGCCAATGGTAGTTCCAAATGCTTCCCAGTATGATCCTAAGAAAGTATGATTGTAAGACAGAGGCTTACTGGTTCATCTCGGTGAATGACCTAAATTTTGCTTACTGCTTCCTGAAGAGTCTGATAAACAGTTTATTCTACTGAGGAGCCACAATCGGGACAAATGACAAAAACTTCAGGTGAGATGTAGCCCTGGCCTTTCGGTAGCATAAGGCAAGACGCAAAGGCATCAATGAAAGCGTCTAATAGCCTGGCTCACATAATGCGATCTTCCCTCCTCCAGAGCCTGCAAACACCTGTGATTAGCTCCATCAGAAAGTGCTCTCAAAAATACATTTAGGTCACATAAAACACTTGACTATCCTAGAAGAAGATACAAACCTGAGTACAATGTTGAAATAAGACAACCACAGGTGGAGTAAGAACTAGAGAACACAAGTATAGCTAGGCTGTAAGCGGACTGGATAGGGAACTGCTAAATTACTACTGTCAGGGAACAAAAGAAGAAAACTCTTAGAAAGACAGAATTCCACCTGGCTCCTGTTTGCTGCTTTTCACAAATAGACCTCTAAGCACTTTCTTTAGGAAGTTAGTATCAATATCAGGTTTTATTGCATCTCGGCTTCACAGGACAAAGCACAACAGCAGTAATTCTCTCTGGCCTCACACAGCCCAGACAGGTCTGAACATTTACTGCTCTTCCAGCAAGTCCTCTAGTAGAATAAACAGTTCATAACAGTTAAAGAACATTTTTAACCTATGCTGAGGATAAAGTGAGCACAGCCTTCGGCAATATACAAGACTTTGCTTTCAAGCCAAGAGTTTGCTTTTTTCACAACAGAACAAAACAGGAACAAAACCACCAGGTATTGCTGTATGCATGCTCTGCACAGGCAGAAAGAGTGAGGAGATGAGAAGACAGCATGGTCCCACAGGACAGCAGGGTCTGATCCAAACCACCAGCAACGTGACATCCTCATCCACAGATCAATCCAAGCGATGGCATAAAAGCTGAAAAATAAAATTCTGTCCTGTACGGAGAATGAATATGAATAAGATCTATTAACCATGACTAGTGATCTACACTTGGTCTGACATGGTGCACAGGTCTCCAGCAGGATTCTGGCCTCCAGTAACCAGATGTCTCCAGCAGCAGTTTCAGGAGGTTTCTGCGAACACACGCTGCCTGCGCTCCTGTCCCAGACAGCACGTGGAGGATTTATCAAGAACACTGTCTGGAACCAGGACTTCACTGCTGGGGGGAACAGAGAGCGCAGGACACTCTGGGAAAAGTAGCTCTCCCTTTCCATACGGGCAACCTCTGTTTTGCTGAGCTCAAGGCTTTACTGTTGAGCTCACACTTTGAGATAGTCTACAGGCTTTGTTCTGGCAGAAATTAACTGGCTTAGTCACCTTTTTTCCCCCTGCTGTCGTTGACCTATGTGAGTAAGTAAACAACATGGGGTTTTTGATCAGACAAAGAGTGAGGGGGTGGAAGCCACTCAAAGAACAGAAAACAATCACAAACGAACCTCTGATCTTAAAGGCTGCTGTAAATCAAGAGAGGGAGCAACAGAGAAGGTGCTAGGAAATCCAGTGGTTATTGCACAAGCTTTTCTTCACTCAGTGCCAAGATTCAAATCCCACTGGAAGGTTAGGAACAAAACAGCCTTCCCCACAGCTATGACAGCATGCCCTGTTGCCAAGCCAAGAGTCTTCCTTGTTACTCCAGTTCAAAATACACATGAATGCACCTACATTATCATAGGCAAGGCCTCAGACTCCACTATGTCCATCTGAATCCAAATATAGAGCGTTTGCTATTATACTCGATCCAGAATATCTCCATATGCAACTCTGGTCTATTCTGCTCCACCCTGATGTACCTTCTCCCACTGCTTAAGCTCTGGCGAGCAGCCCCTCCTTCCCCACCACCTTCCCCATGGGGATGGGAAGTCGCACACACCATGGAGGCTGCTAAGGAAGATGAGCAGCCACACACTTCAGATGCAACGTCCTTGGGGCAAGCACTATCTGTAAATCTCAGCAGGATCCTGTTCCATAATTAAACACATCTGATCTTGTCACAGTAAGAGAGATATCAACTTGAAACATAACAATACAATCATTAAAATTCAGATGTGGTGCAAGTCACAATAGTTTGGGGGTGATGAATGTCACACAAGGGGTGTTTTGGAGGGATGAAGTAACTTATTTTTCATATGTCTGTGCAATTAAAATTTCCTTAAGTAGCAACAAAAGCAAAACTGACAAAACCATAATTGAGCACTTGTGTATTAAACAAACTAGACTACATCATATTTTTCCCCGCAGGTTATTTCCAGATCCACTTACACAGCCCTTCGTAAAGGCCTGCTGAAGATATCAATCAAGCTTCCCAATGCAGAATGACTGATTTCTCTGGCCATCAAGAACACATTTGTATCTCAAAGAACCGAATAAATCCATCAGAGGGAAGTTACCATTCATTTATTTGCCAGCAAGTTCTTTGCCATTTTGCCTTTTGCTCCTCTGCTAAAATGAGTACTTCCATGAATTGCAGAATGATTCTCTGACATACAAAGCAGTCAACTATCACATCAAAGAGCCCAAACTGCATTTTGCACCATAAACAGCAATTTCACCCATGGATTTAGGTGTTGTTCGCTGTGAGTGTGGGATCAAGAGCCTGGTCCGTGATGGACCTGCGAGAAGGATGGTAGGAACGTTTATGCACTGCTGTCTCCTACAGACCTGGCGCCGCAACAGGAATGTTTTGGGAATGTGAATTTTAATTGCTGTCTTCCCTATAACTACATTACACTGTTTAACCTCAATAGAGGGTTAAGATGCCCAGGAGGCATTCGGAGAAATCGTGCCTGAGCTCTAGCAGATGAGGCATGATCCAGGGTCACACACCTAGATGTTCCTCCAGTTCCACGGCAGCTGCCGAGCGCAGTGGGCTGGCTGTGGGCCAGGGAACTGCCTTGCAGGTAGACAGGGCCAAGCCGTGAGTCACTGAAGCTGCCTGGCATCGAAGAGGAGCAGTGACCTACTGAAGGAATGAAAATCTTATGCAGATGAAAAGGTCTGGGTTTTTCTTGCTGTTCAATTGCTTAGCAACACGTGGAGCATGGAAGAGGTGGTCACTCTCTTCCCAAAGACAGGGCAGGGATGATTTGGGAAAGTAGTACTGATAGATCCTCTAATTTGGCCCTAGTTTTAAAGAGAAAGGCAGTTTTAAGGCAAACACACTATGCTACTTGTCCCTTCCATGTAAGTTTTTGACCTATTGGCCAATTTCTGTTAAATGCCAGAGCTGGAAATTTCAAAGGTGCTAAATTCATATATGGTTCCTAAGGTGCTAGATAGAAGAGGAAGGCCTGTCTGCAGCAGCGCTGAGGGAAAGGTCATAATGCAAGCACAAACCTTATTAGAGAGCAAAGAATCCACAAGGGGCATGTCCCGACCACAGGAAACCTCAGAGCTCACACCACGCTAGACTCCAGAGAGTCTTGCTGCAAGAGAAAGCAAGAAGAAACCAGCTTTACAAGTTTGGCTGCTCATTTTCATCAGAGAAGCGGAGCCCAGACATGCTTTACAAGGCTGAGTCCTAGCTGGTTTAGAAGCCCCATATAAAGCTGTGGTGTTTCTTTCTATCAATTGCCTGAAGGGGCTGGAAAACCCAGTAGCGAGTGTCTCCAGCCAAGAGAAAAGCACATGGACTGCAGTGCTGGTGGGAGAGAGCTGTTCCAGTGCCTGAGCTGGGGACACCAATACATTAATGCCACCACCCCAGATGGGAACCAGACCTGACCCAAACCAAACAGCCTATGCCCAGGCACCTGGATGTCCGCATCAGAAGTACGGTCTGTGCCCATGCTTCCTCGGGAGATCATCATGCTGGAGGGGCATCTCTGGCAAAGGACAGAGCTCAGCAAACCCTCCTGCACTGCCAGGCCACAGCAGGCCTTCCTTCCCTCCTGGAGCTCCTTGTTCATTCTGGAAGAAGCTCTCCTCCGCTAAGAAGCTGGGGCATGCAAAGCCAGCTCTGTGATTTTGGAGGAGAGAAGGCAAGCCCCTGAATATAAGTTTTTGAAGGCTGAGGACTGACAAACTTTCATTAAAGTCATCCTGAAGTTTTCAGTTACCTCAACATCTGCCTGGTATAAATAGAACATTTCTCTCAAAGTCAACAGTGGTCTGTTTTTATCTTCGCTATCCTTTGATGTCATTGCCCAGAGGGCTGGAAATGCTACTTAGCAGCATCATCACAAAAGCGTAGGTAGCAGGATCTTCTGCATCAATAGCTGATGACTCAGGAATCCAATATAATTCAGCCTTCACTTTTGGCTGTATCTGTTACCTGGATTTTCACCATATTGCAAAACCTGTACAGAGTGTTTAGTTTCTTGTCCTTGGAAATGGCCACCCATTTATGCTGATATGGTTGAGTTAGTTTCAGATTTCAGCACTGTGTATTAGCTATAAGCCACTGAGCAAACAAGGCTTGAGGAGAACCCCCCCAAAATTAAGACTGGGAGAAGGTATGCTTTAGTCATTGATATAAGGGGAAAAATCAACTTTGAGCTGCTTCTGCCTCATTGACAGCAGCACTTTTCCAGTTACTTGCCAGCCAGCCAACTGCCAAACTAAAACCCAGCGGCCAGACTTCCAAAGGTAGGCATGGTTGCTAACAGCACAGACCACGAGGTTTCCAAAGTACCCGCCCCTTCAAGAGAAACGGAAAAGGAGTCAGGCAAACCTCTGAAAACCCCTATGAGTAACCACGTGTCAAAATGAACAAAAAGCCTTTGCACATGCAGTGCCTAGTCTGACCCTGTAAACGTGGGGAACTCCTGCTTCCCACCAGGGTGCTGCTGTACCACTGGGTCCTTTCCCAGTAAAGTGAGAAGTGCTAGTAGCTGTTATCATTTCTAGACCCAGTGAATCACTGAGCACTGGCAGCAGGCTGGGGAAACCCCTTCTAAGCCATCCTCGCTGTCACAAAAGTTAAGTTAGATAAACTCTCAGTAAACCAGAGATCATTCATGTTGAGTTAATCTGGCTAAGGCACAGCTCCAGCTCTCTTCCAGGCTGGTAGGAGGCAGAAGACACAACAAGTGAGATAAAAATGAGCTCATGGTGCCAAACACTTTCATGCTACACATGGAACAGAATGTCATCCTGCACTAATTTGTGCTATGGTTTCTTATTCATTCCGCTGCATTGGTTTCAGATATACTCAAGCTGCAGATCTTTAAATGGACATGCTAAATATAAGCCATGGAGCTGACTGACAGTTTTATTTTTGTCTTTTATTTAAAGACATGACTGAATCTAGTATTGCTAGTTTTCTCTTTAGCACCCATGTTCGTCATGAGAAATTCCACTCCATAGCAGGTAAGAGAGGTAAGGGAAATTTCACTCATCTTCCTAAGAAAAGAAGTTACTCTTATCTTAGATAAACACCATTTACATCCTCCTATATAAATTCACATCTGCCTCACTACACATAAATATACCAGTCATATTAATGCATACAGAAATTATTTATAACCTTCTTCTGTTTTTACTAGTATAACAATCTTTGTATCCAACCAGCCCTTTACCAAAACACAGAAAACCCCATTCCTAACAACGTGCACTCTCTTCTGAACTGCTCACGGGCAATATTGTGAATTTGAGCCTACAGGAATTACTTATGCACTTGATCATGAGCAATCCGCCAAATCAGTCTTGCTAGTTTATCTTGCTGCTCCACGGGATTTGGGGTAGACAGAACTTACGCAGCTTATAGCATGCAAAGATGTTTTTCTAAGCCATTTGTATAGACACACTGCAAAATAAAAAGAGTGCTCACTGGAGACAAGGAAACTCAAAGGAACAAGAGAAAATGTTTTCTCTTAGTAAGGGACATGCTTTGCTCCATGTATCACACAGGTGCTACAAGACTGATCTGCTTTGTCAATACAGGCCAGCATCTACTTCTGCCACCTGATGCAACAAAGCAGATTTATTTCAGGTTTCACTTGGAGTGGCTTCACCGTTCAAGCTACGCACCTCAAAGACAAAAGCAGTATCACAACGCAGTTTCACAAATGCCAGCGCTCCAAAGATGGGTTTTAAGGGCCAAGAGGTGACGTTCTCTTGACTCATCTTCGCCCTAGCACATGCCACAGATTTTTGACATCAAGCCCAAAACTTGCATATAAAGCTGAACCTCAGGTGTGGGAAAACAACTGTACATACAGGTGCTGAGTTCCCTGTAACAAAGTGCTATGGTTTTAGTGAAGAAAAGAAAGCCAAAAAAGATACTTTTCCATTTTAAGATGCTTTGGTGTGTGTGAGAGCCCTTGAGAACAAGAGGCAAATGCAAAGGGCAGCGTCATTCCCTTGGGAAAAGGCTAGCTCCTCTACTCTAAGAAAATGTCCCTGAAAAATAAGAATGCAGCACTTGCTCCTGCATTCTTCCCTGGCTTTATGTCCATAATTGAAAAGGCTTTTTTCTTTCAAGCACAGGAGCAGGCAAATTACCACCCTCAATTTTTGCCTAGATAAAAAGAAAATGTCCAAGAAAGCTGGAGTGAAAACTGGAACAGCCACAAGAGTAGAAATGCATATGTGAGTGCACATGGTTGCTCAAACTGCCAGGATGAGCCTGGACCTTTACCTGCAAGTAAGAGGGAAGATATCTAATGGAAGTGGCAGCACTGGGACTTGGGGCTCTTAGGTGCAGCTCATGGCTTTGACATGAATTCACTGCAGTATTTTGGGCTGGCTGCTGAAAATCCTCTTCCACATATTTTTTTTCCAGTGAAAATCAGAGTAGAAAAAAAGCACATCAACCTCTCAGGTACCCTCTGAGCTTACCAGCTGTGGTGAAGCACTGTATTTCGTAGGCAAGTCTTTCACCCAGCATCAGTGAGAGTCAATTTATTCTGGTTTTCACGTGACAGTTCAGTAGATGTGGTAAAACACCACAACCACGGAGAAAAGCCAGAAAATACAAACTGTAAGCAATCTGGGGTAACACATTATGGTTTCTACTATTACTGCTGCAACTTGGGTAGGGGTTTATGACAACTTATCTATTCAGGGCTTCAATTCAGCACTTGTGAAGTTTGCAATCACACTTAAAATTCATTAAAGTGCACTGAAGTGCCAAGGCATGGGCAAGAGATAAGGACAGGAGTATTCAACAGTGGGCAAGTAAGAGCTTATGTACATGCCTTAAGTGTTCCTATACCTGCCCCTCAAGATGCAACTTCTTCATGTTCATCTGTCATTTTACTGGGAATTGTACAATACTTCATTTCAAAACACAAGTAGTTGCCAAAGCATATTAATGAATATTAGTGCTGACAGCATGCTACCATACTGTTAAAATGGGTAGCTGAGTAACTTGCTGATTTTCATGATTTTGAGGCACAGAGGTAGGCGGGTTTGTGCACATATTATTCAGCTGCCCAAGGAGAAAGAACAAACAACCCATTGTGTCCATTTGAGAAAGGAAAAACCAACCTGCTGTGGCGAAGACAAATTGGTTTTTAGTAATGCTGCCGGGGACACTGTTGAAGACAAATGCTGAATTCTGGCTTGAATGTGTGGGGTGGGAAGATTAAACGTGCTCTGCCACTTAATAAACTTTACACTAACCTCTGTTTTTCTCTGCCTCGCTCCCTTATCAAAAGAATGAAGCAACTTATCAGATATTTCCAGGCATGCTTCAGATATTATTACCAACTTAAATAATATCTAGCTGCCTTTGCTGCTAGAAGAAGAAATAAAAGGTAAGACATAGGTCAGAAGCCCATGGTTTGAACCAAGTACTGTCACCAAGTTAACTCCTTGGTTACAAAACCAAAGGCAAGGTTACACATGAAGGGTTATATTTTAGACATCAGACAATGTCAACAGGTAGGGAGGCAGGAGAAGCACAGCCTTGGTGTACTATTAAATGAGAATGTAGTACAGAGAAATCCACTTAATCACAGAGACTGCTGGCACCTTATTGTCCTTGTGGATCCAGACAGTCTCCATCTTGTACCAACAACTCAGAACTTGCTGACATGCTGGCATAAAAGTGAGGGAGTAACAGAGAAAGCAACACTCCCCACAACACTTACCAAACTGCAGCAATTTGTTGTTGCACCATGATACCAAATTTGCATGGTTTTTTTATTGTCAAATTTTATGAATACCATGTTGTTGAGATATCTAGAAGCAGATGGAAGTTTTCATGTAATCACATGCCATTTAAAAAAAAAAAAAAAAAAAAGAAGCCCTTTTTAAATGAAGGAGCTAAGCTAGACTTCACAGGTGGGGAGAAAGGTCTTGAAGCATTGACCCATAACTCAAAAACAGGATGCCAAATTACGTGCATATATGGAGATTTGAAGCACCCTGAATGCTGCAGTTGACATTAGCATAAATTTACAGATTCCCAGGCAGAAACTGGGATATCAGTCACCAAAACAAACAAAAGAGACAACACAGAAAAACACAACCCAATACAATTTTTTTTTTTAAAAAGGACCGATATCCAGGGAACATCCAAATGTTATAAATAATATGGTGTTAGAGGTCAGCTACAGAAGAACAGTATCATTGGTATCCCCAAAATGCTCATCTTCATCAGAACTTGCTTCTTGTTTATGATCAACAAGAATCAAGTCTGTAGATGAACAGCCCTAATTCTTATCTCACACTGAAGAGCAAGGAGGGGCGAGACCAAACACTAACACGTCCCCACAGAACAACTAACCCACTCCCTGTGCCTGACCACCCATGAACACTGCCATGTCCATAGCACTGCTTTTATGATTTATCAAATAATTCCTTTGGGCGAGTATTCAATCAGCAGTGGAGATTTGGAAAAGTGTTTGACGGTATCTCTTCTTTTTAAATGACCTCAAGATTTTCAAAGCAAGAGACTATATTGATAAAAGCAACGGATCTACATGAGCCAAAGTATTTCTCTAAGAGTAATTTGATGTTCAGACCAAATATACGGCTGCATGTGCTAAAAAAAAGCCCACAGAGAAAATTAAGCATTTGTGCACATAAAGGAGAGCAAAAAATAAACAAGGGGAGAAGAGAAAGAGGCAATAGATGGAAAAAGTTTCCAAGTACATTCAGTTATGGCTTTGAAATATAACTATTGCATATTTTTGCATATAAATAATAAAGCTCTATTGTACTTCAGTGTAGTGCCAGACTTAGCCTCCACACTAAGCATCAACGTCTTGTGCTCCCAATACATGCGACCTTTCACCTCTTCACTTACAAAGGAGGAGGAAAATAATTACGGCATATACTAGGGCATTTCTGAGGATACTGCTGCTCCAGTACAAAGCCTATTACACTCTCAAGTGCTCACCTGTACACCTTCTCTCTCAGAGCCTGCTCCTGCTATCAGATAAGACAGACTTGCTACGAGCAGGGAGTGTTTTTTAAAACTCAAGGTTTTCTGGTAGCCCCATTACTCACTAGTATTTGACACTGTGCTGACACACATGACAGTTCCAGCAGAGCAGTATCGAGGCAGTCTCAGTACAAGGAGTTTTGATCCTTTTTATACATACATTTTTATTTGACGCAACAGTGAGAAAGGTTCACTCTCCTGCAAAACCGTAACTGCTCCATGTGTGGTTAACAACAGTTTTTCCACGGAGCTGTGCTCCAACTGAATTCAACACGGACAATGTCTGACTCAAGGGACCAAAAGTTGGAGTCTCTCCCTGTCCTTTACTGCAAACTCAATCAAGACAGTTCTGGCAGGGTAACACCATGGTAGGACAAGGTACATCTTCAGTAACGTTATTGTGCACATGGAGAACAAAAATTTTGTCACCAACATTAATGAAAGGACGATTAGGCTGTTGTGGAGGTGGGGGTAAATCAGAAGCAAAAAGCTTGTGATTCACTGGGCTGGAAAAATCCTATCAAATAAGATCAATGCAATACACAGCTAGGAGCCAGCCACGCTCTTAACTCACAAGCACCAAATCACTGTTACTGGTTTAATGCCACTGGAGTTCACACCTGCTGACTTGCTACCCCAAGAACAGCTGGGGAGAAAGAGTTAATTTTCCATAAAAGTTAAAACTATCAGGAACTTCTTCCTCTCTCTGCCCTGCTTAATTTCTTGCTATTTACTCATGCTTCTCTGCCACACAAAATCAGGCCAGCATTTTCAACTTCACTGCCTAGAAGCAGGCACCTACATCTGCCTGCAAGTCCTCTAGCAGCTTCCAAAGTGCTGAGCTATGGTAATTCCTGTTGCCATCAGCTGGAGCTGCAGTGGCTCAGCACCTCGGTAGGGAACAACCTACTCAGTGTTTCAGCACAGATGTGGCATTGGAACACTTCAAGTGAAAATTTTGTCCCCAATTATAAATGCTGCAGAAACATGAAGAGCACACAGCCATTGCAAAAGCAGCCAAGGGTGGCCTTGGGATCCCTTTGGTTATCAATGTTCCCAGGTAACCCTGTACACAGAACAGAACTTACGAACAATTTCACCCTGTGACCACACTCCTAGCCTCCCAAGGCTTGATGTAAGTATGATTTAGTCGTAGCACCATTCTAAACAGAGCAATAGATACGCCCCCTGCCCCCCCCCCTCCCCCAACTCATGCTCTTACTTTAAAAAAAAAAGGCTGCTTAACAAGCTCTCCCACCCCCAATTACCTCCGAATATTTCATTAAGTCCTTTTCAACATCTCAGGTGTGGAAATCAAGCTATACTTACTAAGTAAGCAGAAAACTTCAAGGTATAGCGTAACACACACACCCCAATTTCCTCCCTGCTCTGCACAGTCTCAGAAAACAGTTTTGCTAGTGTGCTTACAGCAGTATCCTCAAACAAAATGCATTCATAAAACCAACCTTGTTGACTGCAGTTGCAGTTACAGTCAGCACACAACATTTGGATCTTTTGAGGTGACAAGAATCTGGGGAGTCTGTATTACAGTAGCAACCTCATGCCTGAAATACGACTTATTTATATGGTCATCAGAACTGTAGTATTTTCTGAACTGTCCTTGATGCTCTTACCCTTCCAAGAGTA
Source organism: Falco cherrug (assembly GCF_023634085.1). Taxonomy (NCBI): domain Eukaryota; kingdom Metazoa; phylum Chordata; class Aves; order Falconiformes; family Falconidae; genus Falco; species Falco cherrug. Next base: position 104,154,045 of record NC_073697.1, on the reverse strand, counting down.
AAAGGAGGGAATTTTTTTCCCCCTCATGTTTGACAGATCAAATTTGAGAATTCAAAGCTTCCTGCACTACCATTCTAGGTTTCTTGTGCGATCTTCGGCCAGTCTCTTTATTCCACGAGCTCCCTTTCACATCTACCTCAGAAAAAAGTTTGAGAAGGACTGACATTATGACACTTTGACAAAAAGCCCAGAAGCTCTGGTGCAAACTGAGCAGGCTGAGCCATTTCAAGGACAGAGTCAACAGAGTGGAGCACAATCACTAGAAAGCAATTAGAAGACACTGAAGTTGGATTAAAAGAAAAGGCAAGGAGAGCACACTACAGAGAAGCATGTAAGTACTGCTGGGCTCAGCCCACGTTAACAGCCCCTATCAGTCTGTTCTTTTTAAAGTGAAGAATTGCAGGGATGGCAGACAAACAAGGGGAGCAGCAAGAACCAGTTCAGACAGACCAGAGAAAAAGCTTTATGATCACTCAAAAGTCCAACTTAAGTGAAAACCTAGAGTGGTAATACAGCAACCCTTTCCCCAGCCTGCAACTCAGACTGCAGAGCAGTACTGAACCCATCCACAGTGCTCATCCTTCTGCCCTCCTCGCTTGCGAGGGAATACAGTGAAAAAACTGAGTACCTGAACCCCATTACTGAAAGAAGCCAAAGCAAGAGCCCAGATCTCTGTAACCAGGCACTTGCCCACATGCTCACCTTTCACAGCTAAAGTCACTGGTTTAAGGAAAAATACTGCCAAAGCATCAAAATCCAGACTAGGCACTATCAGGCACAGAAAAAAAAAAAGTTCATGTGTTTCCATGGGGATAGCGGTGATTACATATTTAGCAGCAGTAAGATAAGGCAGTGTGCATGATCAGCACACCAATTTCCTGGACAGCAGAACAGCCACAACACCTAAAAGCCAAGACAGCCGCAAAATGACAGACAGCAGATTTCCATTCAGGCTTTAATGTCCAGGCAGTATTTTCCGCAGAGCAGGAGCTGGTGGAGAAGGTTCCTGCTATTTCATGTCCTGAGATCAGACAAGTGATGCCTTAACTCCTCCCCGGATTTGCTTGTTATAGACATCCCAGCGGAGGAGGCCTGCCACATCTAAAGGAGTGCAAGTCCCATGACTCCTCCCTCCCAATTTCAGAGCGCCAGAAAGCATCATCGTACCGAACAACTTACATGCAGAAGAAAAGGCAAAATGCAGGGGCTGACTGGGGACACACAGTGCGAGGTCGCACGGCAGACACAGACAAACACCCAGGGCAGTGCAGGAAAGGGGGCTATAGCAGGGGAGCAAGCACTGCTTGCACAGGACTCCCCGTTGTGCAAAGCGCTCTCTGCTGAGCCCCGTGCACCCAGCTGTGGGCAGACCCCAGACCAAGCTGACACCTGCATGGCCAGCCCAAAAGCTCCCCGTTTGGGAACTGTGTAATACAGAGCTCAAAAACCCAGCACGGAGACAAAGCAAGACAGTTTCCTTCTGACCGTCAGGTCTGACAGGGCTGTAGCACAGTACTGCCGGGCAGCAGACACCTCCCAGCACCACAGGAGCATCCTCAGAGCAGCCATTAAAACCTTCTTGACTATATTAGACCTCTGGCATCTTTTTATGCTCAAAAATAGAGTAAGGCAAAGGACTGGAGCAAAATTAATAAAAAAATAAAACTTTGTTTTTACCAGCTGAAATACTTAAGAGGCCACTTCTGCACATGTTTAGGTCAATACTCTCGCACCCTACCCAGCATGGGGCAGGGATCAGGGGTTGGTTCCTTACACAGCTGCACTTTTGTGCTAATTCCTTTATGAAAGCAAACAAGCCATTTATAGGCAACCCAAATGCACACAGACACACAGCAAAAGCATGCAGTTACAGAGGGCTTGATAAAATTAAACTCCCCAATGAATTTCAATTATATTCCTTCAACAGCTTAATAAATGGCAAGCTTAAACTACTGGCAAAAACAAAGTCATTTCACTGGTCACTGAAGTACATTTCTATGGCTTATGTAATTATACCCCTGTGGCAAAGCTCTAGCATTTGAAGTCCTGTTTAAAGAAAGGAAAGAAATTAAAACCCAACCAATTACTGTATGCTGGCGCAAAGATTTCGATACAAAGCTCTATGCTGGCAAATAGCCTGCCATCACCAGAGCAGGGGATAATTTGTGTCTGATGCTGCCACGGAAAAACAGGGCTCTGAAGGCCAACACCTCAAACACACAGGCACGATGCAGCATCCAGCATCACTCACTGGGCTTTTCAGCAGCCTATTTCACATTATTGCCTGGTACTTAGCAATTCAGGACATGCATTGTCTGCAAACGTATTTTACAAATAGATCTTCACATCTCCCTGAAGCAAACAGGTGTGAATTGCCATTTACTTCATCACTTTCTTCTTCACGAACAGAAGCAGGGCTAAAACCGACTTCCAGAGCCTAGATCAGAGCCAAGTTTAACATTAACCTAGATGCCACATCTGAGCTCAACTCGACATCCCACCCCTTCACTCCCGTATCTGCTCCACAGAGAAGGTAATGCTCCTGCCATGCCTCTGCACTCCCACTACTGGAAATGGAAATTGGAAGCAGCTACCAAGCAAATTTAAGAGTTCCTGAATTAGGACAGTGACCCCTGAAAAGAGAGTCATGAGAGCATGGATCTGCTTTAAAAGATAAAACAGGCTTTACTGCAGAATCAGAAGAGTGGCAAATCATTATGCAAACTCTGAAATTTATATTTGAAGGCCCAAAAGACCATTCCATCATTCAATCCAGGCCTCTTTTAGTGCTGGTATCACACTGGAGCTGGGCTTCAGGCCATGGAGGATTAAGGGCTCTGGACAAGAAAAATTTCTAGGACCATTTTCTGATGCTCGCCCAGACTGGGCACATAGCAGGAAGGATGCTGTGAAACCAGCACATCCAGAAATCCTCAGAAAGAGATATGGGGAAAACAATGAAACACTTAACAGGCAATCCAGGACCAGGAGTCAGGATAGTATCATCTACCCAAAAACTGCCCAAGCATTCATTTTGAGGAAGCTTTTCACTACAGCAGATCCCATTCCTCAGATAAGCCCTTGTTACAAGTTCTCAGTCATTTGCCAGGTAGTTCCTGCCACAAAAACAAAAATACTTCCCCTCCCCCCCCCCCCCCTTTTTTTTTTCTTTTTTAAGGAGTACTTTCAGGGGGCTACCTAGCGGGTAACTCCAAACAGACTTTTGGTCAACTGAAGGCAATGGCTGCGCAGCTCTACCCCAGCCAGCAACAGCCCTTTGCTGACAAGCAGCCAAGGCACAAGGCGGTTGTCAGCTGCAGAGCCGTCGCTCACCACTTTCTTTCTCAGGCTACAGCTGTTGAGTAGTAAATATCAGCATAATTAGAAGGAAGGAGAAAACATACAAACAAATCTAACCAACCAGGCAACAACAGCAGCACTGCAAGAACTCCATCCTGAAGTCAGCTGCATCCTTGGCTTGCTGTTGGTGCCCTAAGGCTGCACTGGAGGATGACAACCTGGTAAAAATGGGAGATGTGTCCCACATGTCTCCTATAAAAAGCTATGACTGTACCACTAGCAACCTCCTTATCTAGAAAGACACAGCAGGAAAGGGTGAAGATGGAAGGACATTTATCCTGCTTTGCAGGCAGGGAAAGGAAACAGAAATTAAGACCAGAAATGTCAATACTTGGCTTCAAGAAGGTTTTTGTTTCCCAAAGATGTGCTGTTGGTCTTGAAACCTGTGAAGCTGCTGCATTGGCAGCACTGAAACTGCCAGCAGAACCCAAGCCCTCCCTTTACAAGCCTACAGAAGCACTTGCAAGTCCCTGTTCGTAGCCAAGGACAAAGACCAGCTCCTGCCAGCATCGGCTAATCTCCATTCAGTCCTGACATGCTCCTTATGCCAAGAAGGCCGCTCCCTCCAGGAAGCCTGCAGAGATACCTTCAACCCCTCACAGATTTTTTTCCACTAAAGACATCTACTATTGTGGAAGGACAAATGAAGAAAACAGGGAGAGAGCAGGAGACGAAGTTCTCATCCTAGAGAAAAGTACAAGTTTCTCACTTTCTGCTGGCGGGCAGGGTCTTGGAGAGCAGCCATGGAGGTTGCCACCACCCCCTGGGCTGCTGCTGGGAGCAGAGGAGATGCAGCACTCCAGATTGTGTCAGGATCAGGATCATATCTGCTTGCTGCGCTGGAAGGAAACACAGGCAAGACGCAGCCACAGAGATCTCAGGGCTGCCTTTCCACCTCCAAATCAGTACTTAAAGTTAAAATGGGAGAAAACGGCTACTTGTTGGTACAAAATCATCTAGTTATGACAATAAATCCCAGCTGAGCCATAGAAGAGACACACAAGGAGAGCAATTTTTTCCTACCTGTGTAGTGAATGAACTGTGTAATTCTACACTCCCCCCCATAGATGTGTTGTTACACATTTAAGCAGTGTTGCTACAGTGCAGTGATTATTGCTCAAGTACAGTATTTGTATTTATTGGTGTACTTCCAAAAGTTGCACTCTAATATACCCTGATAGGGACACCATAAATTATTCCGTGATCCTGTGGCCAGCTTTCCCCCTGAACAGCCTGCAGGTCTCATACTGCAGGAGATTAGATGGCTACACGCTGTTTTGAAGGTTTGTGCATTAAGCATTACTAGAAGTAAGCGCTTGCTGCCATCGACTGCTTGGGCTGGAAAATGGAGAACAGAACACCACAGCAAGGAGAAGTGATCATTTCTTAAAATGATTTAGCTGCCACTCATTCATTTAGTCTGCATACAAGAAGAGACTTCAGCTACCATCTGCAACGCATCCATCCGCTTACACTTAACACCACCCCACTGTCCCCCAGTAATAAATATAACTTCACAGTAACCCAAGTTTTCTTGCAACCTGATCTATAAAAAGCAGCTGGCTTCCCTTCCCTCTCCCAACACTACCTTGTGTTTCCTGATACTCTTGGAAACCTAACAGGGTTTTTATTGAGCAAGTTGGCATTGGATAGCTATAAACATGAATTCTAACCCCTACCTCTCTAAATATTACTTATGAGGTCAACATCCCTCATCTACCCTTCGCCCTGCCCTCCAAAACAAACAACAAACACAAACTTTCTTTAGCCCCTTTTGAGTTTTTGGAAGCTACCAAGCATAAAATTAAGATACCACCTGGTTGTGTACTCCGCTTAAATACCTTTGGCTGACATGGAGGTAGGGGAGTCATAATCAGGGGTATCTGAATGCAGCTTAAGTAAATAAGGGAAAACGACCTACTTGCAACCAAAATGGGAACAGACAGATCCCTACCCCTTTTCTTTCTCCCAGAGATGTTCCCTGTGAACCAGACAATTGAGGGCATTGATTTTAAAAACCCCAGCACCACACACTGCCCCCATTTTAGCCATTCTCACTCGGTCTGTACTGATGCACGAGATGCCGGTACGGTGGGCACATCCCAGCCCTACACCTTACTGCTGTCAGACCAGCAGACAGATTCAGAGCCAACAGGAAAAAGGACAGAAGAAAACAAAACCCCTGCAGCAAGCAGAAGATAGCAGGGTAGGATTAACCTAAAGCCACCTCTTGGGTTTTAGGAGTAATAAAGAAAAGAGTAAAGCCTCAGTACCAACATGCCTTACTGTGGCTCAGCTCTGCCCCAGACCTTCATGCTCTCTGCAAATCTTAGCACTCACTCTGAAGGGAAATGAAATCCCACTGCAACAGCACAGATCAGGTTAACGTGTCCAGTTTCGGTTTCCCAGGTTTTGTCACACTTTCTGTCTATTGCTTTTTGTGTCTCTCTCTTTTTTTTTCCAGCATCTCCAAACCTCCCTGGATTAAGCCACTCCGCAGACAGTTTTACCCCACCTTCTACACTCAGGCCAAGGCCACGTAAAGAGCCATGGATCTTCCCCTGAAGTCCCCTAAAGCTGCATTTCGCCAAGAAAACTTGTGATTCCGCACTATCGTGTCACATGCAGTCTTCATAAAATGACTGGTAATGAAAGAGCCCAATACTGTTTCTCTGGTTTGACATCCTCAAGTCAGAACATCACCCCACTGAGGTTACTCAGTCACCGTACGGTCCACACCAGTCTTCTATGCCGTGCCAGACCTCACAAGCCTGGCAGAAAGAGCCACATACGGGTTGTTCTGCAGTGGGTTTGACCCCTCAAAAGTTCATCTGTTGCCTTGTTTTAGAAAGTACCGAATTTCTTGTGCAATGTTGTTTTGGTAAAGAAACAGTTTATTATTTGTGGAATGTTTTTTTCAGGAATGTATATTCAGGCTTGAGTATAACCTTAAAAGTAGGCTGAGAGGACATCAGGGAGTAAGAATGAGTTGAGCTAATGACTTGCTCAGATTCAGCCTCTGCTTTCTGTTTATTGAGGGAATAAGGTGCTCCTACAGCACAACTCTGTGTCAGAGCATTTAACCTGTACACGTCATCTTCTCCCTGTATTCAGGGATCTGTACATGGCTATAATAGGAAGTAATTCATCAATAACCTCTCCTTCCCAGGTCCTCAAGGAGTATTTACCCAGCTCTCAGGTAAATGAGGCAAGACAGAGCACGTCTTGTACCCAGAACCAGCCCCCCCCCCCCCCCCATCAAGTGTTACACACATTTGCAGAAAAACAAATTAGAGCATGTTAAAACACTTCACTTAATTAAAAATAATCCAAACAGTATCACAAAGGTAGAAGTAGTTCACTGTTTTAGTTAAACACCGAAAACAGAACTGAAGTCTGTGAGATCACTCTGTGCATACCAAACAGTGCTTTATTTTTAAAGCATACTAATGGAGCAAAAAGAAAAGTGATTTGAATTGGTTTTCTAATCACACAATTTATCCTGTAAATTACTATCAAAAAGCATCTGGACACTTATAAAGGTCAGCATAGATTTTTTTTTTAGTGTTAAAAACTGGTAAGATGCATCATCAATATTTTGAATTTCAACAAAAAAACAAAACCAGAAAAAAATCAAATTTCTTCCACCCTCCAGGGCCTGCCTTTTCTCCAGCTTTATAAATAATATCCTAAGTGGATACCTGGCTCCTTGTACGAGCATGACAGAACAAATCCACAGCCTTTTACAACACACGGATGAATTATCGGTACAACACAGAGCTCCTCTAAACTCTAATTTGCAACCTCCCCCAGCATCACAGAGGTGGTGGGCCACATTCCCCCTCCCATGAGCAGGAACAGCCTTCAGCTTCCCACTGAAGTCTGACCACAGATTGTCAGCGATTTCTGCGGTTCTCCAACAGGCAGTTCATAAGAAATAGATCTGTCTGGTGCTCCCAGCTTTTGGCTATGAAAAACTGGAGGGAGGGGGGGAAACCACAGAAGAAAGAATAGAAGAAAAATATGGAAGGAAATCTGCAGCAAGCCTCCCTCATTTAAAATTGAGTGTGGTAGAATAAGCTACCACTACGAGTTTTTTTGGGTTTTTTTAAACTTAATTGCTTTTTTCTTTCAGTCTCCTTCACGGTGCCTTCAAAGAGAAAGCAATGTCCATCTTAACTTTTCCAGCACTGTGCTTTGGTTCAGACTTCCTTAGGAAAATAACATCAAAAGTTATTTATAAGAATGAAAAAGAAACCCCCCCAAATTACTCATTTCTTGGCATTCAGATAATAGGAATGCTCTAGGGAGATAAAAGCAAAACTTCAGGTTTTGCACTAATATATGCCTGTTTAAGGAGGTGAAGTCCATTGCTCTGGACAGCTTTTATTCATTTAATTTTACTGTTACCGTCTGATGCCAAAATACATTTTTCCTGAAGAATTATGCACTTGGATCACTAAAGCCAACATCATTTTCGCCACTGAATGCAACAAAAGCAGGATCTAGGCCGCAGAGCCGAGCATATCTATGTCCAGTTATTTTGAGAACATAAATTAACTCTGAAGCATCCATCTGGCATAACAGATTGTTTGGTGCACTTTGTCCCCTGCTAATTAATCGATTAGCTCTACCGGTTAACAAGAGAGTTTCTTTCCCGCCTGGTTCTCCAGTTTTGGAGGACGGGGAGGACAGGCTGCCTGGCCACGGAGTAAGGGCTCACACTGCCATCAGGCCTTTTAAAGCCCTTTCCATGAAACTACAGCAGGCAGAAAATGCCTTGGCCAAAAAGTATTTTGGAGAGGAGAGATGGTTGAGTTTATTGATTTTGTGAAAGGTTTGTGGGTGTCACAGCTCTTTTGATTTGACAATGTGGGGAAAAAAAGAAAAGAATTGACAAATTCTCTGCTCCTTCCTCATCCCCCAAACCCCCCCACCCCAGACCAGACGTAGCAATGGCACCTCAGGGCAGACCACCTGGCAGCAGAGACCTGACCCGCTCGAGGCACGGCTGGGGCCACCTTTCCCCAGGCCCCAGCCCTCTTCTGCTGCAGCAATGCTTGAGGCAACTTCTCAGGGGCTTCTGGTGGTAACAGTCCACCCCTGACCCCAGATGAGCTCAGGAGAGTAACGTTCCCCACCGGGGATGGAGCCAGGCAGCAGAGGATCGTGCGGCAAGTGCAGAGTGATCACCACTGGGAGGAGGGAGGACGTCCCGGCATTAACCGCACTCCTCATCGGAGCCACCACCTTGAGCTGTAAAAACACTTGCTGAATGCCGAAAGCAGACTTGCATGACTCTGAAAATGCAGGTAACTTAGGGGATTTGCTTGATGCATCTACAGCAGCACACCCTGGAAAGCGCTTTGGTCGAAACTGTCTAGCCTCCAAAGCAAGAACTGAAGTCCTGCTCTGTTTAAGCTCACTTGACAGTGTATTTCCCACAGTTTTGCTGGATTTAACTACCACTGTTTATCTGTGGGTTTTTCCAGCTGCAAACTTGTGCTGACAAAGGAGCAGCCAGCCCCTGTGAAGTCACCAAGGAGCAGAATGCAGCGCCGCTGCCCTGCCTCACTGGGTGCCTGTACCTGCCTGACCCCACGGCGCTGCCCGGGCCCTAAGCGGAGCCTTTCAAACAAACCCAGGAAGCCAAAAGTGCCCCTGTCAGGAACTAAAGGCTTAACTTACTTGAGACATTAATAACCAATTAATAATAAGAAAACTATTGCAGATGAAAATCCCCTTTAAGGTCCTTTTTGTAGCTCAGTTCAGCAAGGTGAAGGGCAATGATGAGTTATTCCTCTCTCTGAACTGGTCTGTTTGCATAAGCTATCAACTGAAAACTCAGAACAAGCCTGCAGAATAACAATTCTTCCTCAAAGTCTGCCCATGTGTCATGGTTTAAACCCAGCCAGCATCTAAGCCCCACATGGCTGCTCGCTCACTCCCACCCAGTGGGATGGGGGAAAGAATCAGAATGGTAGAAGTGAGAAAACTCGTGGGTTGAATAAAAACAGTTTGATAAGTAAAGCAAAAGCTGCATGCGCAAGTGAAGCAAGCCACATCCCATGGGCAGGCAGGTGCGCAGCCATCTCCAGGAGAGCAGGGCTCCATCATCTGTAACGGTGACTTGGGAAGAGAAATGCCATCGCGCCCAACATCCCCCTCCTTCCTCCTGCTTCCCCCAGCTTTATATGCCGAGCATGACGCCATATGGTGTGGGATAACCCCTGGGTCAGTCAGGGTCAGCTGTCCCAGCCATGTCCCCTCCCAGCTCCTGGTGCCCCCCAGCCGGCTCGCTGGTGGGGTGGGGTGAGGAGCAGAAGGGCCCCCACACTGTGCAGGCGCTGCTCAGCAATAATGAAAACATCCCTGCGTTATCAACGCTGCTGCCAGCACAAATCCCAAACACAGCCCCATACTGGCTACTGTGATGAAAATTAACTCCATCCCAGCCAAAACCAGCACACCATGTCACAAAAATATTCTGAATACTTTCTGGGAAATACAAATTCTTCGGAAACTGCCTTTCCAAACTACATTTATCTCCTCATCAAAATCGCATGCTAAGATGGGTCTCTGATCTATGTAAGCACCTTAGGGCTGTGACCATCTCTCCCAACGCACATCTGTGAAGTTCCTTATCACGCTTGAGGGCTGTACAACAAAAAAAACACAAGTGCAAGTGTCTCGAAAGTATCTTAGGAGCCAATGAGATACACATCAAAACAGAAAGCTGATTAAACACACTAAACAATTCAGTAAACAGCCCAGTTTGCTACAGGGCTACCACTTCACTGCACAGGGCTTGACTACTAAGAGGGCATGTACACAACAGTGTATTTTTGAGAAAAGAGAGCTGCTCTCTGTACCTATGCAGAATTTTTAAAAAGTGTCTAATGTCAGAAAACAAGGACTTTCAGTCCCTGGCAACACCATAAAGCTGTTCAGACAGGCCAACAAGAAGTTTGTATAGCACAGGATGTGGGAAAGAAGTATTTGGCTTATATGCTCACAAATAACGTAATAAAAATTCAAACGCATCTCAAACCTCCCCTACAGGGTGTGAACTGTGGCAGGGAATCATTCTGATATCTGAACTGTGTTTTGGCTAGGTGTCTCAAGGAAAACGTTGGACCCATACTGGGTCAGGGTCCCGAGCTTCCCACCTGTACTAGGAACCAAGTGATCCCGAGGTACAAGACAGCGTCAAGTACTATGCACTGGCTGGCCAACAAGGCTGGGATGCGACACAGACGCTGCCAGGAGGATTGAGTGTAACTTTAAAATAAATGACTGTGTCCCAAGGAAAGCAACTGCAAACCAAAATCTCTTCATCAACCAACCATTCCACTTGCTCTGGCCGTGCAGTCTTCATGCAGAGCTACACTGTGCCATAGCTGGCCGGGGGGGGCAGGGGGGGTGTATGTTCAAGAAACACTTGGCCATGAAGTAAAGCCTCATGAACGATCAAACACTACTGGCATACAACAAAGGCCCCCACCCCCAGGTATTAAGTTTGATAATATGGTTTATTTTATCTCAGTACCACCTTGATCCTGCAGATCCTTTGGTTCTACTGTTTCCCTTGCTTACTATTTCCTCACACACCTCCTGGCAAACACTGAGTAGACACAAGCTTCGTAGCGCTGTAACACAGCAGCACTGCAGCTCAGAGGAGTAAGGCATGACGCAGAGATCAGTCACTCTGCCACAAAGAGATGCAAATTATGGCACTTTATGCTGAGGCAGGACAAGCCTCACGTGACCACAGTACAAAACCTCCTGGAAGATGCAAACGTGAAGATCAAGGTCAGGAAGAAGAAAGTAAGTGTTACAGAAGGGAGAATGTTCCTCCAAGCAGCTCCAAAGGCCCCCTGAAAAAAACTCATATATGTATCACGCACACATGTGCCCACTAGCTAGCCAAGATCCTGGCGCTGGTCAGAAGAGCAAAGGAGCCAGTCCAGCATGTGGCATTGAAGAGAAGCTGAGCACTGGGCAGTCCTGTCCACCCTGCTTGAAGTTTACCTACGTGGCTCAGCTTGGGAACTCTTCAGACAGGGATTTCATGGAAGTCACTTGCCAAGAGCACTGCTGATCTTTCTAATCCAAAGGTATGCAGCCATTTATCCATTAAGCACCATCCAATACAATGGGAGCAGTTACTGTCCTTCAACTGCACAGACTCAAAACTTGCAAACGCGGCTATTTCAAAAGCAAAAGAGGAAAAAGGAATCTCCTTTCTCCTTCATTTTCTTACTCGTTTTAGTTCCTTCTGCTCATCCGTCAGGATCTGGCACTGTTCTTCCAAGAAGAATTTCCAATAGATGCCCTTTGTTACTGAATTTAATTATTGCTCAACATGTTGATCCCATAGCAAGAAGCCACATCCCTGCAGTCTCCCGTGCAGGAAATTCCAGGCTTTGTCAAAACTTGGCTTGAGACAAGAAATAAAAGCTCTTCATGTTCAGATATCACATAAGTCTTCCGAACACTATCATTCATACAGCCATGAGTATTTAGTTTAAACCTCCATCACATGAGAGCCACATGTTCATTATTCCTACCTCAAAGTCATTTAATCAATCCTTCACCAGTATCCAAAGCCCCCATATCATTTTTCTTTACAAACATATTCACACCCAGAATTTACGTCAAGGTCTTCTGGGCAGTGGGGAAGGGAACGTGATGCAGCTTGAGACAAGGGAGAGCTTCCTTCTGCAAAGCCATGGGATCACATTCAGATGAATGATCTCCATAAACCTAGAGAGGTCTGGAACTGCTGAGGTACTTCAGCTTTGGAGCAAACTGCTTCCCTGTTTTAGCCTCCTGCACAATACTGGACCACCATTCATTGCAACATGGTTAAGAAAGCAGGTATCTTTTTCCTCAAATCTCTACCTAGAATAATGTGATTATTAAAGAACAAGCATAAGAAAAAAGAAAAAAAAATAGCTTCAGGCCTCTTTGCATACAAATCTAAACTGAAACCCTGGATACTAGTCAGAGAAAGAATCACACACTGGATACTCTTAAATAAAACTCACCTTTTAAAGCCAGTCTTCCTATTTCTCAGGGCCCAGCCTCCTGGGGGTTTTGGATATCTGGGTATATCGACGCTGAAAATGGAACGTCCAGCCCACACCTACCTCATGCAGGTGTTCTGTGGCTTAACCACTCTTAATGAAATGCTGCTGGTCCTTTGACAGCTATTTCTTTTCAGAGTTTGTGGTAACACCGTTCCTAAAATAGCTGGCCAGCTATGAGAGGTCTTCGAGCAGTGTTTTCTCTGAATCTGCCTGGCTACTGTGTAGCAGTCGCCTCTTGCACACCCAGGCTAAAAACAACCAAGCAGAAGCCAGAAGAGCCCAGCCAGAGTCTGCTTTCTGCACATCTTTTTTATGCTCGTATTCCACACAGCAATAATCAAAAAAAGATCCTTTACCGTAGCAACCTGGAGGAGCAACTCCAACAAGCCCACTACATCACATTCTTTCCATTTGGCCTCTGGCAAGTCTCTGCCTGTTTGAACAGATGCCATCAGCACTTGTCCAAGTTGTGCTGTGCTGTTTTTTTCTACTTATTTCACCCTTCTTCTGCTTAAAAGAACAAACCTGCTTTTACAACCTGAATGTTCACCTGATAGCAAAAGATGGCTAAACCAGAAGTTTCCCACTCAGACCCCTAAGCACAAGCCTACATTTAAATGTTGTAGCCAACACAACAGACATTATACAATTATACTTGTGAAGTCAGAATCAGCTGTTAGAATAAAAGGTGATGTTGAACAAAGCTGCCCTTTACTGGGAATGTGTGTACACACTTGCTCTCCAGAAGTACAACACAAACCCAAAACCATGGCTGAGAGTCATCTGAGAAACCTTACACATGTTCAAAATAGGCTCAGTCACTTTTAAGTCAGATCTGAGCCTATTCTTCAGCTGAAGATACAGTTAGACACTCATCAAGCTTTTTTTTTTTTTAAAAAAGTCATTTCCGTATCTTTTCTTTAGCTTTCCAACTTTCAACTGTCAAGCACATATGATACTATTTGGGATTCCACTTGGAATAAAGTTCAGCATTGCTGATCTGTTTTACTGTCACTGATCCTGTGATATGAGCTTTTCTAAAAACTCCAGCTTATAAAAATAAATCACATGAAGCCCAAGGATATGTATTACAGGTACCTGAACAGAAAAAGAAAGGTAAACATGATGCATGTGTAACTAAAGAGGCTCAGATTTCAACATGAATAATAGCAGCTCTCTTTTTATTTTAAAAAAATATATCAAAATTTTAAAATTAATTCCATTGTTTTGAAGATGTATATATACTTTATCTGAGTGAAAAATGTTTAAAACCATCTATCTTGCATTTTTTTAAACTCTAGAATCCAACAATGAAAATAGCCACAGGCATGAGCAGGTTGTAAAAACTCCTTTGCTACAAAGCTTGTGGGCAGACAGTTTTATTGATTTTATTATTTTTTAATATATCCCTTATTTATCTTGCTGAAAAAGTCTTGAGGAATATCATAAGCACTTACAGAAAGTTAATATCTCTGTAAAGTATTTAAAGAATTGTAATCCCTCCATATCAAACACTTAAAATGGTTCAGACAGCCATGGATAAGAAGCTATTCTTAATGATACTCTACAGAACTTGGCTGCTTTCAAAACAAGTTTTCTGGTTTTATCACCTTTGAATCCCACAAGCCTGTCTCAAAAGAATCACTTGAGTTTTCTTCTGCCAAATTTTGAAAAAGTTCATTAGTAGATCTTGGAAGCAAACAAATCTTGCAATTACACCACCACAGAAGGGATTACAGCCAGAGAAGATGATTGGGGAATAGTCCCCCAATCCCTACTTACAACTTGCATTCCCAATTTATCAAGTTACTTAATCACATACCTAGCTAATAAATTTTAAATGGAGTGACTCATGCACTTAAAGGTAGGCATGCCTTAAGGCAGCCTGATGAGCCAGGGATATTGCGAACCATGCATGCTGACCCTGGAGAAAAACCAACCCATCTAACAAACCAAGTTTTCATAAAAGCACACCTTCCTATTTTAAGGCCATTGCTCCCAGAGAGACATCCCCAAACTATCTGGTATTTACACCACATTGGGGAGCACTGCATTTCCTAATGCATGCCTTCAGTCATTACTAGTTAGTCCATTAACAGAAATTCTAGATAAAAATTTAACAACTACTTTGATCAGAAGTGAAATACGATTCCTTTCAGCTTTGTCAGTCCTGCATTACTGCAGCGATCCCAAGAGCTGATGTTGCCTTGGCTGTATGAAAGAAACACTTGATGAGGAAGCAATAACCTTTTTCTTCCCAAACTGCCCACAGCAGGTTGCCCTTATGTTGGCATCTCTGTCAAACAGTGTCACCCACCGAAACAATTTACCAATGCTCCCAAGTCTTCTGATGTAGTTTCTCCTTCTCTTATCAAATTAAGGCAAGAGAGAATATGATGGAAGAGACACAGAGAAAATACACAGCTTAATTACCTAGAAGACTGTGGATAATCAAAGCAAGTCACAGGGCTGAAATAGGACAAATACATACTGACTTTTATACAATAAATATCCAGAGTGTACCTCTAATTACTAAAAGTGCTCAGACGCAGGCTGAATTGTAACTGCATAATTGGACCCAGTGAGGACAAATAACCAAATTGAAAACTGTGTCCACACAGACAAAGCTATGGAGTTTGGAGGTTAGCTCCTAACATTTTGTTGTCATCACACCATGAAAAATATATTCAAAGCCAGGGACTTACCAAACACTTTCACGCGCTTAAACTTTTTTCCTTGCTTTTCTCTTTTGTGAAAGATTAAGTCCCATGTTTTCTTACTGAGAGGATGCAACAAGGAAGTAATTAGCCTTCATATCAAGCTTGAAAACAAAGCCTTAAATCATATGATGCTCTAGTGTCAACAAAAGGAAATGAATCTAAAATAAAATAAAAAAATGCTTTATGGCTGAAAACACAGTAAAAATCATGGGAAAGAAAATATCCGTGTACAAAGGAGCCCAAGAGCCTCTGTTAGATTTTGGGCAGGCTTTAGTCAAAATCCTAAAAGCATCAAATGTACAACTTAAGTCAACACTGGGCTACATTTAAGCGCACCTTAAGGTGTTTGTCTACTGCAGTACTGAGAGAAGCAAAAGCTTTTTTCCTGGCCTTTTTCTGACGCCCATTTTTTGGGGGGTGAGTCCTCCTGCTCTTCTAGGGTGAGAAGCACTCAGGGCTGCCACCCTCTCTACAAAGGAGGGGCGAAGAAAATTGGAAGCCTACATCTACTTCTAAGTATCCTTCAGACAAGCAGAGCAGCCAATTTACCCCAAAAAGTCTCATGCTTCACCCACAGGGGCTACTGATGCCCTCAGGCAAAACAGCAGCAGAGAGGCTCCTTCAGAGAGCCTTCCCCTTCAAGGCAGGAGGGATCTAGCGACTGATAGAGGGAAAGAGAGCAGACAGCAAAGCTAGAGACTCCTGTACTTTGAGGATGAGAAAATGCATTTGGACAAGCATTGGAACAGTATGAGGGGAACCTCATTAAAGAGCAGGAGCCTGCTGCACACACAGGGGCTCCGAAGCACAGCCGCAAGGTGACTGCCAGGAGCAGTATGACACACATTATTATTCCTGTTGGGGTGGGGGTGCTGACCCGCCCTAGTGTATCAGTCTCAAAGGCTCTCTGTGGATAGGGACTGCTTCCCCAGTGCTGGGGTGGACACAGGCACTAGCAGGCGCTCCACCCAGGGATGCACTATGAGGACCAGGAGTCACCAGCACCGGTGGCAGCTCCAGCCCGTTGCCTCATATGCAGTAGCAATTAGATAAACTGTAAAGCTGGAGAGTCACCAACAGATTTATATGTGTATCTAAAAGTACTGGCACGTAGCTCCCAGCAAACTAAAAGTGATCTTCAAACTTTTGGCTAGGGGCTACCAGTGCACCGTTGCCCCCCAGGCTCCCAGAAATGGCTTGCTGTAGAAGCCAGGACAATACTTTCATCCAGTGGGGAGAGAGGAAGGGAAGATGCTGTCCCAGCCTGAGGGGCCCAGGAGGTAATAATTCTGCTCATCTACCTCTTAATTACCTAAATAATTTATTCAGCAAGGCCTGCCCACTTTAAAGCCCTGTAAGCAAGCACTGGGCCAGGCTTGCCCCTTCACAGGCGACAGCACAAATTGCCACTACAGTAACAAACGTTTCCTAAGAGCAAACAAAAAAAATCCACTACCAGGCTCTGTGTTTTCAGAACTAAGTTTACAGAGACCATACTTTCTCTAACACTTACCAAAAACTCACTTGACACAAAAATACAGTCGTGTTTTTTTCAAGCTGATCTCACTGAAAAACCTGCTAACAGTTTTTTTTTTGCCAGCAGCTCTGTAGATTAATCCACCTCTGTCCTTGCACAGGGAAAATAAAGCCTCACACAAACCAGCAGAGCAAGATGCTGCACTCGGCAGATACCAGAACTGCACGTGCTACAAAAAGCAGCACAGCCAAATATAAAGGTAAGGGATTTGCACATTATAATATCCTTTTCTTCTTGTGCTCTTTTATCTTACGAGATACTCCAGAAATTAACTCCTAGCCCTGAATGTTTTCAACTCCATTTTAAAACAGCTTACATTATCTTAAAGCAAAAGTATCACACAAAAATTAGCATTCCCACTCACCTATGAGAAAGGGTGGGAAATTAATTTAAGGCCAATAAAAGGAGAGTTCACTGTAGGTATTAATTTCCAACTCTTTGAATTTATTGACAGCCATAGAACTCCTGAATTTCTAGCTGAGCCAGTAGCATAAAGAGAGAAAGAAGCTGCAGTGCTTACCCTGGCATACAAAGCAATTGAGCAAGGTCCACGCTACACTGACCTTGCCATCTGGACATGTGGCAAGCCCAGTGCACCGGCATTTAGCATTATCCTCTATGATCATGTAAAACTGTATTCTGATGAGACAGGCCAAAAATCCCATGCTCCAAAGATCCAGCTGATAACAGCAATCAATCAATCAATCCCCCTTTACAGATGCTAGGTCACACACATCATACAGCGATGCCTAGATCGCTGCTCCATAAACATCAACAAATTATCACACTTTATGCCTAAAGATGTTGATTTTCATTCCCCCGGTCCTACCGGGTGAGAGAAGAACCACAGTTAAGAAGCTGATCCTACATCCCCAATGAAAAAACAAAAAGGACTTTATTGGGGGCCATTATATGTGCAGGATTAGGCCTGAATGATTTGCAAAAGGCTTTGCAATGACTTGGTTACTGAGCTATGAATAGAAGCTGGGAAACCTGGTTCCTACTTCTGTACTTGCTACACAAGTGCTGCCTGCTTGGCCACTATAACCGCTGCCTTCTCCCATACTGGGCACTCAGGCACTCAACTGGACTTCGATGTAGCAAGAGGACACACTGCCCTTGCAAGGCTTCACTCAGGAATCTTCCATCAGCTACACCACAAGAGCCCTGTGCTGGAAACTATGGAACAGCTGTAGCTTCAGCATTACATGCCAGTGTTATCAGTCTCCATCTTTATGCTGGGAATTGTGCAGGAATTTGCTTTCTGCAGACTAAAGAGAAGGAAGAATGAAAAAGATAAAGGGAAGAGATTATTTTCTGTGTGAGAGAGAGGGAGGGAAAGGATAGAGAAAGAGAGAGAGAGAAGATGAAAGGCTTTGTAATTATATAGTTTAATCTTCTGCAAAACATAGGCTGAAAAATTCCTGTATCAAGCCCCTAACTTCCGTCTAGATCTTCTGCATGGCTTTCATCCAGCCCCACTCTTCTACCATCAGTATTGCCACAGCTTCCAGCCTACATTCAGGCTTCTTGCACATACAGTCTCTGCCCCAAGGAGCTTGCTTAGCTGCATCAAATTCAATTGCTTCAGCAGCAAAGGCTTTAGCCAGCTAAGCACAAGGGGCATTTCTTTGGAACAAAGCATCTTGGTAAGAACCAAATACTTCCAAAGCCTGAGATATAAAAGATAAAGGACTCAAAAGGAGATCCCCCAACAATGAAAATATATACAACCCTCTCCCACACATCCTGACATAACAAGACTTTACAGGGCTTGAGGGAGCAAGTTACGATATGTTGAAACAAGTAATGTCACTCATTCCTCGTCTCGTACAACAGACTGACGGATTGTCAGTGCAGAACTTGCAGACGATTTCAAAAGGTGGCAAACTGAAGACAAACTGTCAGCAAAGGGACCAAAGTCTTTTTCTGGAAATGAGTCAACACAATCCCTGAATCCCCAAGCACTCTGGACTCATGTTAAGACACAAGCAAAATCCAAAAGAATAAATCCTGATAGGAGCCCACAAAGAAGAGGAGTCTGTGCAACTTTTCTAAGCAGGACAAACTGATCATGAAGGATGTAATTATTTAAGGACCAACAATCCAGATCAATAAAACCAAGTTAACTATGGAAGAAAACGACCAGGGGACATGATGAGGTTTTGAGAAAGCCAGCAATGAATCTGCTAACCAGAACACCAGATAATTCAGCTAAAGCCAGTCTCCTGGAGTCATACTTCCCAATTCTGGATGCAGCCACAACATTCACTAGTTTGGTGACATGTGAGTATATGACACTAATTTTCTACATGGCATCAAGAAACATGCTCCCAGCCTGTCATCTGCAGAATGGGAAGGCTGCTCCACAGATGCAAACATATCAGGAGAAGGCTCCATGTGGCCATACAAATGCATGGGTAAAAATACTAAAAATGGCTTTACAGAGCTTGTTGCCACGAATCTGTCAGTGTGTAAGCCTGTACTGAAGTCTACTACTAGTTTAATAGTAATGTTACACACAGTGAAGGTATGCAGACCAGGATGAAGCAGTTTTGATAGATTTCCTGGGAAGCTACAGTCCCAGGCCACTCTCTGCAGGGATGGGAACCAGCTCACAAAATGTCAAAGTAAGAATTTTGCACTCAGATGAATAAATGGGGTGTGGGAGAATCTTTTCGATTAAATGGCAGGTAAGTTTTCTCCACAACAGAAATTCAACAGTATACCAAGGTTTCCAAGCCAGTCACTGCTGACCTGTCCAAAGAAAAGCTGAAGCGTAGTTGACTGGATTTCTGTAAAATAAGCTTCAGTTTCATCTGAGGCTGCAATAAGGAAAGCTACAACTGCTGTGAAGTTTCAGTTGGTGCATAAGCCTTAATCCTAGAGCTGTGTGAGCACTGGGCAGCATCTCCTACTTGGAGAACCATAAAGAACTAAAGGTAAGTGTGCCAGAAAAAGAAACATTCGAATCTATCAACCAATAGGGAAAAGTCCATCCCTTCCAATTACATTAATGTCAATATGCCACTGCCTTCGATTGAATAAAGACTTCTCCTGTTACACAGGCTTAGCTTGCTCATTGTCTACCAAAAACCATTCAACGCTGAGCCATGCTCCTGTTAACTTCTTCCTCAAATAAAAGTATTGCCCTGAAATGAGCCTGTATCGCTGCCAGCTATAACACAACCATATAAGGTACCTGGAAAAAGGACAAAATGAGAGTCCAAAATTAGAAAGCCAAAGATTTGGCAAAGATAAAATGATTGGATGTTTTTAATGCAATTATTTGAGCCCTTAACGAACTTCAGTCTTTCCTGCTCTAAACACGGGTGGTGTAATGAGGCCAGCAGTACTATGACCTGCATCTAGCAGGTATCTTTGGCTAAGCTTACACAACAGATGTGTAGAGACGATGTTCCCCTCAATTTCAAAAAGAAAGCTCAATACAAAAAACCCCAAAATTTATATGCAAGTTTTCTTAGACCTTTGATTAAGTCTAACACTCTTTTTTCCCTGCATTCTCCTGCTCCCAGCATGGCAGCCCACCATTACCTAGCAGATGTTCTGAGGCATCATGGGCTATTCTCAGTGCAAGGCATCACATCTTGCTCCTGAGCAGTACCGACAGCTGTAAACAAAACATCTATGAAAAAAGACTACTGAGGGTACAGACCCACGTCTTAAACGGAAACAGAAAATTTCTATCTGGCCAGACTCCCAGGCAAAGGCAGTCCTGTGCCAGTTACATTCTTAACCAGCATTTTCATGTCCAAGGAGCAAAATCATTTCCTCTTAAACCTCTCCATCAAGAGCCTCGTGAATAGCCATTCTTTGAAATGATGTCACAGAGCCACCATGGATATTTTTCTTCAACAAACTAGTATTGAACAGAATCTTACAGCCACAAAGGCAGCAATAAAAGGGGGAGAGGTAGAAGAGCAAGGCTTAGGCAACCATCACACAGAGTATCAGCGTCTTCACACTCACCACAACACACAATGGCTTCAAACCACGGTAGAGCTGCTGAGCAACAGGATGGGAGCACTGTACACATCAGTTACCCAGGCCAACAAAGGGATGGGAGAGCTTTGGCAAAATAAAACTTTAAGTAGCAAAAAATCATACAAATGAGTCTGGAATGGGATGCTGGGGAAAGAACTGTCAGCGATCCTGTTGCCTGCTGAGTTTCCCAAGCTGGGAAATCAACAGTAAAATGCCATGCTGCTTTCAGTCTGCTCATCTAAATCCAGATGGGATATTTTGTCCCCTTAGTATAGGAACTTCACTGTTTACACAATTCACCGAGAGATAAATCAAGAGCTGGCTTTAATATAACATGAATTAATCCAAGGATCCTAATGCATGCTACATCCAGCAAAAAGGGTTATTTTCCCAGAAACCTCAAGCATACTGATGTCCAATTTGCTTGAACAGAATTTTGCAGAAACATTCCCTCCTCAAATGAATTTTTCATCCTGGGCTCTAACTCACTGACATCAATGGAGAGAAACTTGTTGACTTTGCCAGGCATAGAACTGGGTTGTCAGGGCATCCCAAGCAGATTTGTAACAAAATCATTGGCTCAAATATTGAAGTTTCCACTCTTGTACCTGTAGACATGCTAAAGAAATAAATACTTCTTGCAAGGAAAAGCTCTGGTCAAGCATAACTACCAAGTCAGCTACACTTCAATACAAACAGTAAGGTAAATCATTACACAGTAGTTATTCTGTATTAAAGTACACACTGGCATTATTTCATACCCGGTTTTAGGTTTTCCGATTCAAGTCTATTCGATCCTTTTTTTTTTTTTTTCATCTGGCAACACTTTTCAGCTTAGTACAATGCAAAATATAGTGAACTAGTACAACCTTGAAGTTTGGGCTGGATGCCATTTGTTGGCCCTTACAGCAACTGGAGCCAATAAAACAGGGCTTATTTGCAGCAGGAAACTACCTGAACAATTATTTTCGAAGAAAGATGGCAAACTCCTGGAGAAGTGGGAAACATTCCTATGGAAAAGAGAAAGCCACACCTGTAAGCTTCAGGTATGTACTTATTATGAAACTCTACGTTGGGGACATTTCTTGCTGCCAGAAACAGGTGATATATTTGAAGCATATGCAAAGCTAAGTCTCCGTATAGACCACCATTTTGCAACAGCCTGATCTTTTCTGTGTATTAGCAGACGCTGCACCTAAATTTTCCCAATATTAAACACAAAGACCTTTATAATTTGAGTTAGAAGAATACTGCCATAATTGACAAGAATAGGTGCGGCCAAATGTTTTCTCATGCAGTTCAGAGATACCACAGTCAGGCAGCATCTTCTCAGAACATAATGAAAGATGACACTTCATCAGACAACGTAGATGTGCCAGGCAATAAATCTTGCAGCAGAAGGCTCCTTCCTATTTTAATTCTAGTCGTCACCAATTGAGAGATACAATTGTCTTTCTGAAGACAGACACACAGGAAAGGTGAAACCAAAGCAAACACCTCAAACTGACAAAACACTGAAATGCTCAGGGTTTCATTTAAATCCTGGTGTACTCATTCTGGTCTAATAAAAACAGCCCGACCCATCGTTTGCACAATTCCTGAGCTCAGTAGATCCTACCCCGCAGCTGCCTGCACTATTCAGAACAGCAAGGAGGCTTGTTTCAGTTGGGCACATCCATCTGTTTCCCCCTCCCCTCTTAACAGACGCATCGTTTCAGTCCTGAGTACGGAACAGGTTGGAGATCTCCAGATCTCCCCTACTGTGACTTGCACATCTGTGCACCACCGACCACGAAAAGGTGTCCCTATAGCTTTGGTAGTCTGCACTGATCTAGGATGTTTCTTCTGAATGTTAGCAAACAAAGCTGTTTTGCAGTACTCCACAAGAACGGGTTTTATTTGGCATCTGACCATTGTTGCTGTAAGAGCATGAAGAAAGGTCTCATGTATGTAGCAGCACAGACCAGCGTGGACTACAAAAAAAGTCCATCTAAACCCAGAGTAAACACTTGGTCACTTAGCCCGTGCCAAGTTCTGTGTTTGACTGGTTACAGCACCAGATTTACCCAAGCTACCTAGTTTAAAGCTATAGATACCAATCCACACAGCAGTAACGTATCAAGGGAGGAAGTTTTAGCTTTCCAACCACAGCCACAAAATCAGGCACCTAAGAAGTGCAAAATAAGATCTCAATGCCTGGTCCCTGGATTCTCCAGCTAGTAAGGAAAAAGTAAGCAGTGGCAGCAGTAACAGGCAGAGTCAGAAGAGTTTAAAACGTCACCTCTTAGAGAACGGATCCAGATATATTATCTGGTAGAATCCATTTGTGTATCAGTGGCTACTTTTCCTTCAGAAGAAATGCTCCAAGGCTCCAGTGCTAGCAGCTCAGAGCTCACAAATAACCCTCTGACAAGAAGCCAGCATGCATTCAGCAAGGATATATGGCCTACTGGGATCAGGACTCAAACCAGCTTGCTTCTCCTCCTTGTTCTTCCACAGCTCCCCGCATACCTGTGGGTAAATCACTCAGTTTTCCCATGCCCAAGTTCCACATTTGTGTAAGAAAGATAATCACTGTTCACTACTACAGAGGACCATTGTCAAGATACATTTACTAGTGATTGACAAGAGCCTAGGTACTACAGACAAGCAACACACAGGAAAAAAAATCGCCCCTCTGCCCCAAATGCTTTATGAAAAACAAATGTTCCTCAAAAAGCAGGTTTCAGACTCAGTTCCTAGTAGTTATCACAAAGAATAGCAATTTAACAAAAATTCTACAAATGTAAAAAAAAAAAAAAAAAAATCGCAACACAATTTGACAATGTCCTTTCAAGCTGACATTTAAAAAAACCTACATGCACAATTACGTATGATAAAGATAATGACAAAACAAGAGAACAAAAAAGGTGGGCAATATTGTTCCTTCTAGCTTAAAAAAAATTATAGTGCACTCAGTTTGCCAGTTTAATATGTGATGTGACAGGTCCTTAGTTCATCTTGGGACAATTTGAGAACAGAATGATTAGCAGTGTATGATGACAGTGATCACTAGCTGATTCCTGGAGAGCTGATAAGTTATTAAGCTAAACAATGCATCACTATTATGAGCAAGTCAGTGCACTAACTGCAATTTCCTTGAAAGCTGAGTGGTGCATGATTATACTTGTCCACTCAGACTGCCTGCTGGCAGCTCCGTATTCTGCTATTGTTCTGAGCTCCAGAGCCTTCCCAACGCCCAGGATACAGCCGTGTGAAAATGTATTCTTCATATTCAGCCTTCTTTGTGGCAGCTGTCGTCTGAAGGATAAGGGGAAGAGAGACATTCTCTGTCCTGAAGCACAGCTACTGAAGCCCCTAAAAACATGTGGTTTGGTTTGTCGGCATGAGCTACCTCTCGTTCCTAACTCTGGCAATTTCCATTTCAAGAGTGCTCCAACTTTGGAATGACACCTATATACCCATATATATATATTACATACATACATATGTGCATTTATGCATATTAAAAAGCCACACATACATACTAGTACATTGCTCGTTGTTTTCTTTATGACTCTCAGGAAGACTGCTGTTATTACTGGAAGCTCAAATGGACATCTTTCAGCTCACATTTCTCCCACAAAGTATAAGCAAAGACGACAGAGCACACCTCCACTAATGACCCTACAAAAACTATGAACAGAAAAGGCAAAAGAAAAAGAAGGTAGTAGCTGGATGACAAGGATTTCAAGTGGCTAATACAAACATGGACTCAAAACATGGCCTTCATTTGTGCTACCAAAAAAAGCACTTGTAGTGGTGGAGATGATGCAGGACCTGAAAAATACAAGTCAGGTCCTACTGAAGACCTGCTTTGGGAGATGGATAAGCCACTCACCCTCCTACGTGCCTCAGTTTCTTCCTCTGCAAAGGAATTCAGCAGCATCTCCCTGCCTCTCCAAGGTGCAGCCAGTACAGGCTGTAATGGGTGATCCCAGAGCACAGGGGCTGGTGACTGCAGGATTACTGCTGCGCAGTGGGGCACGCAGGGACCCCGTGCCGTACCACTGGAGAAAGACAGCAAACTGGGTCCCCAACCCACCTGGTTATGTGAAGAGAGAAGAACAGAGACCTCCATTTAAATTCCCTAAACTAGTTCTCAAAAACATATCTTCACTCTTGCCAGCGCGAACAGTCACACTAAGCCTCCCCTCCCTTTCATGCATTTTTACCATGCTCTTGTCCTGAATGTTGTCAGCCAGTCTGTCCAAGAAGCAGAATTTTTAAAACCCCTAAGTGTCCTCCCCTCCAACAGCAACAGACATTTCAGAGTGTAAGCCCCATTGGCTTCCAATGAGCCTTGGGTGCCAAGTGCTCAAGTCGTTTTTTTTTTTAAGTGGAACTTAGGTGATTCTGAAAATATTATCATGTACCTCACATTAGATTGATATAAAGTGAACATTAAGTGGGAAGAAAACCTGACACTGAGAACATTTGACAAGTGCTTAAAAGGTAGGTCCTAATTCATTTTAAACTTTGTTTTATGTAAGACTCACTGAAGGAGCACCATGAAATTCTTTCATTGTCCTTTTCTCTGTGCTGATCCTGCAAGGAATATATAATCAGTAATATGTTTAAACAAGCCAAGGAAAAAGTACCACTCTATTTGGAATCCATGAACGGTTCTATTCCTGTCACTAAGCTTTTTCAAACCCAAGTAAAAGGGGAAAACCCTTGCCACTGGAATTAAAACCACAAAATGAGCAAATATAATATTAAAAATACGATACCAGTAATCATATAGGATAAGCCTGCCATATAGTTTTGAAAAAATGTTAACACTTGCTAGTCACATAGCTCATAGCTCTACAAATAAATTATTTCTATCCTTACAACAAGATCTAATCATCTGACCATTCTCCTGGGCAGTAAAGAAAGGTTAAGTCGTCAATCATTTCCATTCCAACTCTGAAATTAACCATCCCATAGCTGCTCTAGAGCAACTGCCTGTGAGCCTGTGTCATAAACATAACCAAAACAATTTGGTTTCAAAGGTGTGGGGGTTTTAGTGGGTGGGTGGGGTTTAGGATTTTTTTGGTTTGCTTTGCTTTGCTTGTTTGTATTTGGATGTTTTCTCCTCCTCAACTTGGATCACACTCACCAAGTTAACAGCAACTTCCACAACACTGGAGGTGGGAACTGTTGACTCAGGGCCATGAATTTCATCAACTGCTTTGCTATGATCCTCCAGCTACACCCTCAGTTTTCCAGCCAACAGAGACTGCACCTAAAGATCGAGCCAGTACACAGTTTTAAGTACTGTGGCCATCTACAAATCCATAAGAAAAATGCACGGCTATGTTCCAGTCAGTAGGAAACTCAAAAGGAGATAAACAGCAGTTAACATGCCATGGAAGGCTATCAAACATGGATTAACAGCCAAGGTTGTATCAGTTTAAAGTATCAGTGATATACTATAAACATAGAAAAAAAATTAATTTCAAGCATATGCTCATGTACATCTCAAAAGGACACAAATTCTACATGAAGTATTTACACATATCTGCACACACTGTTTATAATTTCTGACTTTATTTCTGAGTTTTTTTCACCAATAATTAGGTCATTATCACCTTTACAATGAACTATCAATTCAAAACACACTGCTTCACAGGATCATTAAAAGCTAATAGATAACCATATTGTTTTGGGACTACTTCATATTTAAATCATTGCCTAAGATTACAATTCAACCACCAACTGAATGAACAAAGCCATTCAAATGGGTACAGGATACACAAAGTCCTTTTATATTAGTCATTCCAGGCTGATTTCACACTCCTGTGCAAACGAAAAGTATTTCTGGCCTGTCACAGTGTACGAGCTACCAGGGGATAGCTTGGTGATTTGACACAAACCCTTCCCTTGGAGACTTTTATCCTTCCTCAGACACAAGGCTTTCCACACATACAACACAGAGTGCCTGTCCTCGGGTGAAGCCTCAGCAGCCCCTGGCTTACAGCACTGTGATGGGTAATGTGACAAGGCATAAAGCCAACAAAATGACTGTACATACAGGAATTACGAGAACCTCTCAGAAATACAGGGCCTTGGAGTAACTTCATACTAATACAAGGACTACAGAGGAAACTCTTTCATACAGGGTGGTTTCAACGCGTGACCACTATTACAGTAGGATTTCAGAAACCGTACAATAACCAAAGCACAACTTGTCCTGCAGGGCATTTCCACTACACAATATTGTACATTAAAGTCAAACCAAGTAACATTGGGACTCCCTTACTTATGTCAAGGACATAAGTAAAAATCCTGCGTAGAGGGCTTGGGTAGAAGTAGCTTCATTAGTCTTATACATCCACCTAACAGTTATAAATTGTAATTCAGCTGTCTGCACTAGTACAAAAGGCAAGCTTTACTCTTACCCAGCTATGGAATGTTTTGGTTTCTAGTTTCCAGTTTTTCAATTTACAGCCAAGAAGCAGTTTCTCATGAAATGCTTACAAACAAACATAAAGGACCAACAAATTACTGCAGCAGACAGTTTCTCCTCCATACCAACAGATCTCCCCAAAACTGAGAGGTTGTACAAGCCCACTCTTACGTTCAAAAACCACTTTGTCCTGTTTAAATGAGACATTAAATCATAAATTATAATGCTATGTGGAAAGGAACACTAAATGGAGCAAAGCATTACAAGGTCAACCACATGTTACCACAGAAGAGAGCAATGCACCATGCACAGCTTTAAGTACAAGATCCAACTGGACAAAATCCTGAGCAGGCTGCTCTTGTTGACTCTGCCTTGAGTCAGGGGGTTGGGCTAGATTATCTTCAGAGATCCTTCTCAACCTCGGCTGTTCTGTGAGGATTTGCTACTTTCTAATTTTGTGATGACAGCATGGTACCAGGCTTAGAGTGAAAACAACACAAAATGGTTAAGGCTCTGCTACAGCACTGACTGTCGAAGTCCCACATGAGGCTCCTGTCTAGCTATGAGACATCCACGATCATTCACGGGACCAATCCTATCCTTTGTCATCTTCTGTTCGTCTTCCTCTCCCCCTCATTGCTTCCCTCCAGAAAACCATAAAGCCTGCTTTGGTCAAGCTTAATTCTTGCTATCCTCCTCCGTGCTCAGCCAGAATTCTACTGGTCTAGCGAAGTGATTCCTGGCACCCATCAAAATATTACTACACCTGTATGCCAGAAATACTGAAAAGCAAGCAATCATTTAAAAAAAAAAAAAATAAATCCGTGTCAAAAATGATGCTCTGTTCTTCAGGAATCCAGTTGTTTTGTACACTTGTAACTACCATTACCTTGCCTGCAAAGCAGGTAACTCAAATCCATTTTATTTTCCAGAATAATATATTAATTTCATTTGCACAGAAATTGCTATAGACTGTCTGCACTGCCAAGACTTGCCTGAAAAAAGACCTCTTAACAAAAATAAAACTCTATCTCAATTTGTGTCCCCTTAGTGCGTAAAAAGGAAATACTGTAAGGAACAGTCCCACCACTCAGTGCAGAAAACCATTCACTAACTAGTCTAAAACCTGCAGTAAGCTCAGGAGAGAATGAGCCACAAGTCTATGGTTTCACACCTTGCTAGCTCAGCAGATGCAAACAAGCCACGCACATTAAAACTCTGCTCAGCTTATGAAAATGCCAAATGGGTAATAACATGCAACTTAAAACACATCATCTCAGTATGTCATAAACTGTCCTAAACTTACCCCAGCAGAGGTGAGAGACGGGTTAATTCAACATTTCCCTTTTGCAACCAAGTAGTCTGAATGTGAAAACAATTAAAAGCACTATTTTATCTTAACATTAGCTAACCTGATTTAAAGATACCTGAAATCATTTTTGGAGTGATGGCATCTTAGGTGGAAACAACGTATTTTAAAAACCAGTTAGCAAAAGAAGTAAGTTTGCTGCTGAAACTACAAAGCAAATTAAACAAGTTAATTGAGGAGAAATAGGTGACAAAGCAACTGGAACCAGTCCATTTATGCGATAAAGCAGATTTTGACAGCAACAGCATCTTCTGCAAGAAGGGAGAATATTTTCCTCATTTCAAATAACTCAGTTTCGTTCAGAGTGATCACTAGTTCATCCCAGGTTGAGAAACAAATTAGGAACTGAAAAAGCAAGTAAACCTGGGGTTTGTGTTTTGGGGTGGGGGGTGGGGTGGGGGGTGTTGGGGTTTTTTTTTGTGGGCTTGGTTTTTTTCTTTCCAGACTGCAAACAAGAAGTAGGTATGGGAGATCTACTAGCTCCAATGCCTTGACAAGCATAGTCTCAAATCACCATCAGTTTCATTTGTTTAGTACAGGTCACATTACACTGGTTAGTTATAAACACAAGATAGGTGAGATTATTTAGTTCCTAAATACTCAGCACATTTAATATTACTTATTAGTTTTAAAAAAGCAAATGAAAATGTTTGTTTTCCATGTTACAATCTAACTCCAATTTCCACCCAAAAGCAGCTTGACAAAGATCACAACTGAAAGATTAATCATGTAATAAGTCATCCATCATTTTCAAAAAAGCATAAAGACTAAGTAAATCTATGTAAATGTATACAGTTGCTTAGATGCATACAAAGTATATCCTTCTCATTATTAAGAACAACCTTTTTTTCTTTCTGACACGACTACATTTATTTGCAAGTGAGTGCCTTAGAGGTTATCAAAAGCGAAGAGTCACTCTTTCTTTAGGAAAAGAAATAAAAACTACAAATGTTAAACAAGATTAACATGGGCCATTTCAATCAAGGTCCCTGACTTGTCAACTTCAACCAACTCACCCTGTAGAACAGGATACATGTGTGGCATAATAAAGGGTTGAATACTGATCTTTCCACCACAGAATTAGGATAAATATGCAAGAATTACTAAAAACAGTACATATCATTACCCAGATTCTCTGACACATAACATTTCTAAAAAACCTGAACAGAGACACACAGGGGGAGTCACACCTATGTTTTAACTGTTCTATCCACGTCAAAACTTGTAAGTTGTCCCCTCCCAGCTTTAGAAATTCACCCAGTATCAATTTAATTCACCTATTTGAACACTTTACCTAAAACTTAAAGGTTGCATTTTACTGTAAACTTAAGCAGTGTAGCTTGCAACACTTTATGACATCTTCAGTATCCTCTGTAACAAGGACCCTAAAATTTTGCAGGCAAAGAAAATGAACTTTTCCTTTACAGTTATATCTTGATCAAAATGCATCCACACTTACAAGAAGGTTGGGTTCCTACTTATAAACAATTTGTATTGAAAGAATTTAGGTCAAGGACAGCCTACCACCAATAACAGCCTACATCTTCCTACAATTACTGCCCAATAAGTAGCACAAGTTCTCTTAAAAACATCTATTCCATCACGTTGACAAAACTTAATTGGACTGCAAAGGTCTGAAAAAAAAATATCACTTTGCCTGCTGAGACATCCCCAGAAAAGCGTACCTCAGAAGTCCCCAAAAGATTAACAAATGGTTTGCTGCCACCAAGCAAATTCACCACTTCTCTTTTCCATTTGCCAGCTTTGTGCTAAATAGCAACTGATATCTCAGCATTACTGCTGTGAGCCTTCTAAAGCAGGTAGTAGTTCAGAAGTAGGCTTTTTATTTTAATCTCTAGTAAAGCACATTTAACAGACCAAAGTAAAAAAGTCAGTTCTGGTTGGTGAGGAAGTTTAGGCATTCACTGCTTTTCTTTGGATGTGAAAATAAAACTTTATCAACCAGTACAAAATGTTTATTATACATCAGACCACAAAAAGAGAGATCAGATTCTCTGTTTCCATGGTCAGCACAGTAAAACTTTGTGCAGTACGTCTGAAACCAACACGGGGTTGTACAGTCACAAAACAGGCTTAATCAATCTCTACTCCTTTGGTGCCATAATAAAATATTTTTGTCTGTTCTTTTCTCTCTTAACAAATACATCTTATAGTTATCTACACAAAACCAAGCTGAGCTTGGGGGGAGGAGAGATCTTTTAACTTTGAAATTATAACTGCAACTTACAGGCTTTGCTCTGTTGATTCTGAACTGCAATGAATGGAGTTATTTCCTCACATTCCTGTTGTATAATTCTTCCTTTACCAGCCTTCAGCTATCAGCAGATCAGAGCTCGAGTTTACTCTGGAGTTGGCAGTAAACAAAAGAACAAATCTGCACTGTTTCCTCTGAAAAAAGAAACTGTAGCCCTTGTCCAAATACATTAAAACATTGAAACATGCAGGACGATTAAGGAGTTGTGTATTAAATAAATGAGGTAATGTGCTCAACAGATTTAAAAAAAGGAGAATAATTAAGTGGAAAGATTTACATATTTATAGAGCACAAACAAGGTATTGTCAAATAGTTCCAGCCATCAAATGGAGCCTAATTTAAGTTATAACTCAGTGGAAAAAGTAGCCTGTGGATTCAAACTATTGTGTTTATGAACAACTCAGCTGTTATTTCTTGATGACGAATGCACAAGTCATACTTTTCCTTAACAGACCTGCAATACATTTGCTCTACTGCTGAAGCGTAAGAGCACCCAGCTTGCAGGAGGAGCCATCTAGGAACTAATAAAAGCCACATTTTTCATTTAAATATTGACTTTCATCTGAAAGTAATAAACGAATATTCATCTGAAGGGATATTTAATGAATTACATGGCAAAAAAAAAATTTTTTTTCCTCTTATTTCTCAGCTCAGCATCAGCGGGCACCAGTGTTGTTTCCTTTACATCACTGGTGTTATACCTTAATACATTATATACATATATATATACCTTAATACATATACCTTAATGCATTACAATTATGCAGCAGCTCTGCCAGTGGATGGAAACAGCATTCAAAATAAGGAAGAACCACCAGTCCACTACACACTACAGCCAGGTATTTATTTAAAAGCCAAATTTCCAAGTTCAGACAGAAAGAAGAAAAAAATATCTTTAATTAAGAAAAAAAAAATCGACAGCCCTGTTAAAACATCCAACATCTAAACCAGCATTTCTCCAGCACACAGTGCTCCCCAGTACTACACTGTGGGTTTGACCCAGTACTTCTGTTTCACCTTCTCAATCTCATTTAGTTTCTAAGCACTCCTGTCAGCTTCTGACTTGGCACCAGCCTTAGCCGGATGGGACCACATGGCAGGTTGAGGACTGCAGGACAGGACTGCCAGGCAGCAGTGCCCCCTTGGTCAGCCCGTGTGCCAGAAGCAGAAAAGAAAGGGAAATAATAACATTTGTAGATAAACAGTAAGAGACCATCAGGAAGGAAACCTGCTCTTTCCAAGGTTTAATGTATTAAAACACCGCAGAATGTTCTCACAGCCCAGTAGCAGCTGAAACGCCCAGTAGCAGCTGAAACACCCAGCAGGCCTGAACACAAATTGATGGCATTTACAATTAAATAGCTTATGTCCTTCTTTAGCTCAAACCAGTAACTTCTATTCTCTCCCCTTCTCATTTATCTGATTCTCACTAGCTCTTACTCATCCTGAATATCCACCAGCAAGTTCAGCACCATACACGCACGTGGCAATGCAAACAAGAAGGCAAAGTGCTTTGGGGAAGGGCAGGCAGGAGGCTTTAGCCATGAGGCTTCCCCTCCCTCCAGCCTCCTGTGGTGCCTGGACATCAGCACTCAGTCCTTCTGTAACAGATGGACACCATATCAGACTAAAAATGAAGTCCCCAAACCTCAGATATCACACACACATACACCCCCAGAAAAAAATAAGAAAAAAGAAATACCAAGGCATTTGGGAATTTTTGCCACACTTTAAGAAAACATGAGCAACCTGTTTTATATGAGTAAATATTGTCTTGTAACTTGCAAAACCTTTCATTCAGCGGTCTTCTTCGGACATACAGGATGGCAGAAGCAGCCAAGGAAAAAAAAAAAAAAAAAAAAAAAAGGGATTTAACAACAAGAGCAACTTGTGTTTGCCAGATGATCACCCAATGTTGCAGACCAATCTGTATTTCATATAAAGGCATAAATGGCATTTGTTTGTCCGCATTCATACCAAAGGAAACAGACCACTGATCTCTTGAATGTCCTCCAATGGTGCATAGATACATTTTAAGCACTTGCTTGTCCCATTATGCTCTGAAATCCAAAATAGACCTTTTATTACAGTATCTCCACTTTCAGGACACCTAGACAGAAAACAAGCGATCAGGGAATAAGAAACACATTAATAGCAACAACACACTGCTCATAACCAGAAGTGTCAATTATTACTATGCAAAATGAAGATATTATCAAATATATCACAACAAACTTGGTAAAGATAACAAACCTAGCTTCATTTTTTGTTCAAAGACCAAAGAAAATCCAGGTCTTTTTCTATACAGTTTATCATTGTTCACTTCTTGCTACATTTTTAGAAGAATGAATATATTTAAGCACCTTTACACTCCAATACCTGCTGCCTCTGAGCATCCCATGGTAGAAGCTGCATGCAAGCAGCATCAAACATGGGACAGAGCCCAGCCTGGCTCTTCCACCTTACCCAGCTTCTCTGGGAAGCATCTCACTTGCACAGCCAGCCTTCGGTATTTAGTGCAAAACCTGCAAGCTTGCAAAGTGCCTGTAATTCTGCTTCAAGTCGCCAATATACACAAACTGCACCTCCAGAAGAAGACCTGAGCATCTTAGAAAAGAAACCAGACTGACAGATGCTTTTGGAATGGCTGCCCTAAATACTTCTGTGACCAAGGTCTCATCCTTTACACGTGCAGAACTTGGTCCTCCTCTTCAGCATGCTGAAATAACAACCATCTCAAAATGAACAGCTCCAGAAAACTCTGTTAGACATTTTAAAATTTGCGATGCTAGATGTGACCTACAATTACTTTAACCACCCAGCCCTGTAAACAAACTAACCTCTCAACTTCATCCTTGTTATAATTTAATAGCCTTAGAATTTAAATAATACCTCTCTCTCTCTCAATTACTTTACTTCACCATTTACCACCAAATCTTTCTATTAGGTACCAGAACAGAGAGGAAAGTCTGCTTGTTAACTCATTGACTCCAGATGTTCACGGGTCTACCAAAGCATTACCCAGAAATCAGGCTAATTACATTATACAGATACAGTGCTTGGAAGAACCTTGACCCTACTTTGTTCTCCAAGACTTAAACTCTCCATATATTTTTATATACGCTCAAAAGACAAGGTCGAGCTCAGCTTCCCTCTCCCTATTGCATGCACTGGTGGCTCAGTGCAAGCGCTATCCAAGACTGTCCTTCCTCCCCCTCCATTCAGATTTAATTCCTATGCAGTAAAAGGAGACACAGTTAAAAATATTTTGCAATTAGGGAAAAGAAATCAAGACAGGAATGTAACAGCACATTAGTATGTCTATCAAGTCCTCAAAGCAGGTTACTTGTGGCACATCATCCAACAGTATGAGATGGTTTAACTAACCAAGGAAGCAGAGAAACTTAATTCTGCTGGGAGAAAAGCTGTTCTTTTTGCAGCACACAGGGAGCTGAAGGTGTACGCTTACAGGTAAGCACGGTTCTCTGCCCCAGAGAACTAACATTTACAGAGGCATGTACAAAAGAAAAAGGATGCCATGCTAAAACAAGGCACAGTTGTTGTATTTACATACATAAACACGTGGCACGCCTTCTGAATAGGTGAAGATCCTTGGCACCAGGGAACTCTTAAATATGGACACATCACAATCAGTGAAACACTAGGATGATGAATGCAGCAAGAGGAAAAAGATCAGACACACGCAAATCTTCAGCGTGCAAGTAAAAACTGCACAATCTGATCCTCCACTAAGGTGCCTGACAGAGCTCAGTTGAAATCAATAGGTCTGCACTTACCTACACAAGCAGAGTATCAAAAGCACATTGCTCAGTGTAACTGCTTAGGAGTTTCACTGTTATTTATTTCTGGACTACCTGTCTATAATGTAACTTCGCATAAAATACCTCATGCCTAACTTAGAGTTATGATTAATAGTGTTTTTCTTTCAGCTTAGTTCAGCCCACCGTTTTATTCACTACTGGTCTCACCTCTTCACCTCGTTAACTGCTTTCTTGCTTGTGGCCATCGGAATAGTTCCAAAATTGCTGTTCTTTGTTCAAAAAAATACTGCTATCGTAACAGAAGCTAAATTAAAAGACTCATGTCAGGAACAAGGGCAGACTAAAAGTGGCAAAAGGCCAAATAAAGAAGGAGATTTGTTACTTTTTCTTCCCAAGAGGAAGACATAGAGGATTTAAAAAATTGTTCCAGCCCTTTTCCCTGGTGTATGAGAACATGAAAGAGATTCCAATACTCCCTCCAGATCACTTCTCAGAGGAACCTATGTAAAAATTGTAGTTTCTTGCATGACTAACATAAGGATACTGATGATGTCATTGCCACCTCTTTGAATCACATCTGTCCAACAAATCATTTGTTACTGGCAGCCTTGCAGCACAGGTAAAAACCTCTGTTTAAAGTCTTACTGGGAAAAATGTAGGTGGTATAAGTAACTGGCATGTTTGTTTTCTCATCAGAAAAGATGAGCAGGGATGTAGGCCACCTTCCCCTTTCAACCCTAAAGTGGTCCTTTTCAGATGGGATGGTTGGGAGGGGAGATTTGTCTTGCAACCATAAAAAAAGTTGTCTCCTGGGCACATTCACTTCTTAAAAGAGGAGGAAAAAGAAACAGTGGGATCATAAATTGATGGAGTCACATCTCCCAGAGACCCTCACCTTCTTCAAACACATGGTGTTCATCAGAGCAGGAGGTCTGTGGGGCAGGGACCTTGTTTGCCTCAGGGCATGTAAAAAAGCACACAGGAGAAAGCTATGTTTCAGTACTGTCAGTTGTCTTAATGACACAAACAAGCTTCCTTTTCTCTCCCCTGCATCTCTACTATCTGCAAAAACAACAAAACAAACAAAATGGAAACAAATAGAACTTTCCCATGCCAACAAGCCTTTTCACAAACAGGTTTTTTGTTCCTGACCTGTGAGATTCCATGAAAGCTAGGGAAAGATTACTGATACTCACTGTGCATGGAAGGGGCCAGACACCACAGTAACCAGCAGCCATACCAAACTGACAAGTGCTGCACCCAAATGCAGGACAAGGTATGACACCCCAAAGGGCTTCTCTTACTGCCCTTACCCTTTCACAACTCTCTAATGTTGAAAATATGAAACAAAGAGACAACAGGTTCACACCTGAACTTAAAAAAATAAAAAAATAAAAAAGAAAAAACTCACCAAAACCCAGCCTATGCATTAGGAGTGACAGATTTAAAGATTTCACTGTTGACGTTAACAGTGACATTTTAAGCATGGGAGGGGGAGCAACAACGCCTCAAAAAAAAATCAGCAACCACTTTCAATTATAATGCAACAACACATTAAAAATAGAAATTTAAGATTGAAGAGTCTTTAATGCCCTGTTGAGTATTCAGGGACAGCAGTAAACAAGGTGCTGATATACTTTACACTGCAAACAACGTTAGTGGTGAGCCAAATGGGATGAGCCCCAAATCAGAGTGAAATTTCAATGCATGAAGTTTAACTGCAAGATAAGGGACTGTAATCAAATTACACCACAAATAGGTCCATTCATCCGTAAGCATTATCGCAGAGAGAGGATTGAATTACAGCTTGGAATAAAACAACTTAAGAAATAAAAAGCAAATTTATTATCTATTTATTATTTTCCTACTGCCAAAGAAAATTTCCCACCTTCATACAAGAATGCTATCCAAGATGAATCTGGGGAGAAAACTGAAATACTAATTATCAGTCTGGAAAAACAAGAAGAGTTTGACTTGTGTTATTTACATTCCCATTCCTCTTTCTGAATAGAGCAAAGTCAACAAGCTAAGTGAAGACACAAGAACATGCAATTGCAATTCCAGTCATTTTGCTGAGAAAGGCCTAGGCAGCTTATACACATTCAATAAACCGGCCAGAGTATTTTTTTCCTTGCCCTAAAAAAAAAAAAAAATAATAATTTCTCACAGTGCCTTCCACTACGGTTGTTGTTTTTCTTCTCCCCGAAAGCTATCACAATGCATATTACTCAATACCACAATTTTTAAAGAGAACCAAATGCAAAGCATGCATTGCCCACCGTCCTCCTAATCTGGCAGCACTGAAAAAGCACCTTTTAAAACAAACACTGAAAGATGATTCTTTCAGTAAGTGCTGCAACGAACAACAACCCGGGGGAAGGGGGGGGGGAAGGTTGGGGAGAGGGGAAAAAAAAAAGAAACCACCACCACTCCTCCTCCTCCTCTGGTTGCTGTTGTTGCCTTTGTTGTCCGGTGGTCGCCCCCAGCCGGCCCCGGCCGCCCCCCGCGGCCCCCACCTGTTTTCATTCATCCGCTCCTTGCAGAGCGCAGCGCCCGGGCAGGCGGCAGGAGCCTCACGGGGTCTGCCCGAAAACCTCACGGGGGGACCCCAAACTCCAGCGCTGACCCCCACCACCATCTCCCAGTCTTGGGATGGGGGGGTGGAGCGCAGGGAAGACCCAGATATCGCCCCTCACCCCCAAACCCCCTGTCCTCTGGCGAGGAGAGTGCCCCCCTCTCCCCAGCACCCTGACTTCTTGCAAGAAGGGTGCCCTCACGCACCCCAGCACCTTTCCCCTTTACAAGGGGGACGTCCCCCCGACTCCAGCACCCTGCCCCCTGGCAGGAAGGGCTCCCTTGCAAGGAGGGTGCCCCCAGCCCAACACCCTGCCCCCTTGCAAGAAGAGCGCCTCTCACCCCACGACTCTGCTCCCTTGCAAGGAGGAGTGTCCTCCATCCCAGGACCCTGGTTTTCTTCAAGAAGGAGGGCGCCCCCCGCCCCCCATTAACCCACCCCCTTTCAAGGAGAAGGCTGCCCTGCCCCCTTGCAAGGAAGGTACCCCCCACCCCGGGACGGAGGGTGCCCCCTACTCCAGCACCCTGCCCTGCTGCACGAAGGAGGGTGCCCTCCCAGCCCCCTCGTAGCAGGGAGGTTAGGCCCCCAACACCCTGCCCCCTCGTAAGGAGGGTGCCCCCCAGCACCCTGTCCCCCTGCAAGGAGGGCGCCCCCAGCCCCCGCGCTGCCCCTGCCCCAGCACCTACCTCGTCTTGGAGGACAGGAAAGCAAGTTTGATTAATCCATAGGTAAACAACTGGATGCTCTCCTTGGCTATGCTGGCCACTCTGAGCCTGTGCTCTAGGATGTGCAGTTCCATCTTTTCCTCTTTCTCATTTGTAGTTCATCTATCCCTGGGGTTTATTTTGTGTTTTTGAATGGGGAGGGGGAGGGGGGCTGTTATTGTCGGTGCCTTTTTTTTTTTTTTCCCCCCCCCCTCTCCCTGGCTCCTTCTCCCCCTTCCCGGCTCCGGGGGCGGGGAGGGGCGGGATGAAGGAGCAGAGGGTGCAAAAGTTGGCCCGGCGGGGGAGGCCGGCGGGGCGCGGAGCGGAGCCGGGCAGGGAGGCAGCGGAGCCCGGAGTGCCGAGCAGCTGGTGCTCGCTGGAACAAACAACTTGCCACTCAAGCCCGGCCCAGCGCGCCTGCGCGCCGCCCCGCCGCATGCCGGGCCTTGGAGTCCGCGCCGCCGCCGGACGGCACCGGGGCGCCCGCCCTGCCCGGCCCGGCCCGGGGGCGGGGGCCCGGGCACCCCCGCACCGCCTCTCCCCTCGGCTACGGTTCTGACCGGTCATTAAGAAAAAAAAAAGGAAAAAAAAAAAAGGAAATTTGTAATAAATCCTTGTGAGCGCCCGACCTTTGTTTTGTTGAATTTTCATTATCGTTCGACTCGGGGAAGGGAGGCACGTTGGGCAGCTGGAAAATTTTTGACAACCAAAAACCAGCAGAAAGGAGAACTTCAAAAGTTCTCATTAACAATAAGGAAATGCTCAAGCCTTACCCTGTTTATCCTTTTACGTGGCAGACTGGGAGTCCTCCTCTATTGCCCTGTGCAGCAAAAATAAAGAGGAAAAACCCCTCACTTCGCATGGAAGTGTTACAGAGGTAAAATCACAGTTGTTAAGAACATAAAAACAGCCTTGTCCATCTGGCAGCTGGTAACAGTGGGAGGATGAATGGCCTGTTCATCCCAGCCCTCACCCGGCTCCTCAACACAAGGAGGCTGAAAGGGAGGTAGGAATGGACAGACCTTCTAACCAGCACCCCAGAAATGGGGGCTGCTCCGCCACCGGGACTGCCATGGGGCTAGCCCCAAGATACTGGCCCCAGCCACGCTGTTTGTAGCACCGGCTCCTCTGCACAAGCCTCACTGACACCGCACAGACAAAATCGGGAATTAAATTCAGGCTTGGGGTATTCTTAAAACAGGACTTGGGCCATAAACCTGACTTTAGGTTCTGTGCAGGGCTCCCTCTCACTTCAGATCACACTGATTCTGCCATGAACATGGCAACAATACCACCCGGACCACTATGGCACCTTTCATTCATAGATCTTACACAGGCTTTATTATAAAAGACCATCAATAGCAACCCTTCTGTTCTACACATGGGGAAACTGAGGCACAGCATGTGTCCAAGCGCACAACATCAGAGCTTGCTTAGCCAAGCCCACTCCAGGCCATTCCTCTTCCCTATACAGAAGGAAGAGCTTCTGCAGTTGTAAATTAAGCTTTTAGGGCCTGTGTTCTTGTGGCAGAAATCCATTGAATCTAGCTCTGGAAATAAGCATATGAAACTAGGATTTCCAAATCCTTTCTATTCTGTTAGTTCCCACTGGATGGCTGTATTTCTCCCCTAGACATGTCTGTTCTTCCTCTGCCTGTGGCCATACTTCTGAAAGGCTGTCTTCATTTTGTTATATCCCAAAAGGCAAAACTTGAAATTAGTTGAAATCGTTCAGAGGAAAGGCAACAAAGGTAGAATATCAAATCTCTACTTCATTTTTTAAAAGCCTTTAAAAAACAAGGAGTCGTTTTTCGTTGTTGCCTCACACAGAAGTTCAGATGACTAGGCATTGCATTTTAGGAAGCCAAAGAGGATTTTTAATCTACTTCCACTGCCAGTTCAAGGTCTTGCTCTTCAAAGCTCTGAATGTATCTGCACCCAGCCACAAGAAGTGCCTGCACCTGCATCTACGAATCACAGAGATATCTGTGTTCCTCTGGGACAATGCAGACCAGCGAGTCCAGAAGGAAGCAGCCAGGGAAAAAACATACACCGTCAAGGTTACTGTGAGCTTCCAGAGGAAATAGGACAAATGTAGCCTGAATCACTTCTAGGAAATGCTGCGAAACTTTCCTCGTCTAAAAGATTTTCCATCATAATCAGGACAACATTCACATCAACTCTTCCCACTTAAGAGAAAAAAATATGCTGCCCCCAAGCAGAGCTTTCTCAACCCAGAAAGGCCAGACACTCCAGGAAGGCCACCAGGGATTATGCTATTACCAGTCTAATTACCACAGAAAATGCTTACATGAACAATGAGAGATGGTAGAACAGACCCAAAGGTAAAATCAGTGGGGACGTTTTGAAGCAAGCAAATCATCAGAGACTTTGTTCTG
Organism: Falco cherrug; assembly: GCF_023634085.1. Classification (NCBI taxonomy): domain Eukaryota; kingdom Metazoa; phylum Chordata; class Aves; order Falconiformes; family Falconidae; genus Falco; species Falco cherrug. Next base: position 104,113,794 of record NC_073697.1, on the reverse strand, counting down.
CCTGCAGGGAAGGAGAAAAGAAGCCCTGGGTTAGTCATCTGGATTTACTGAGAAAAGAAGAATCAAGCAAACAAGCAAAAAAAATCCCCCCCCAACCCACAAAACACAAAAATACTTCTTCATTTTGTAAGTTTACATCTGGTGCTCTCCAAAATTGCTATTTCTTTCCTGGGCCTGTTCAAAGGCTCTGGTTTTCCAAGTCTTTCAAAGAAAGCCTGAAGGCCTCTTTGAGCTGGAAACGCAGACCTCATGGCTATGTGAACCTTCACACAGAAGACTGTAGGAAGCATTAGGAAAATATAAAGCCCTACCAACACCCAACCTAATTTTCCACACGTGAAAAATATGCCTAGGCAAACTTATCAAGAACAGGCAATTTGGCAATTAGCCAAAATACTATTAAGGACCCCCTCCTCCAGCTGTCATTAGTATTCAGATCTCTCTCCCTTGTTGCCAGGTATACCTGGGAGATTCCACACAGGGAGCAGCCTAGAATGTGTTGTTATTATATATAACATGCTATAATATCTTTTGATTACTGCAATTCCAAGTTTTCCATATTTTTGCAGCTCGAAAGGACTCACTTGGCCCAGCAACAGAGCAGGGACCTGTTGTGCAAGATGATGTAACCACACTTTTTTATTAAAACCAAAACCCATTCCCTGCCCACACAGCTTACAATGCCAGTTACCACAGCACATGCTGGGCAGACAGAACAAAGGAAAAGGGAGGATGGACAAGAAAACAGGAAGATGAGATAGCAGCAAAACAAATCTCAGTATGAGGACCAGGCACCATGAGTCATCTCCTGCCTGGATAGACAGCAGAGCACTTATGAGCCATCGTTAAGCAGATGAGATTCCTAAGTGCTCTAGGTCAGATACCACCCATAAATGCTAAGCAAAACTTGGATTTTGAAGCCTTTAGGCTAGAGGTGGTGGGGTTTCCCTGGTAGAAGAACAGAGACTGTACTTGGACAGATGGGCACTTTTCAGCTGGTGAGCAGGGCAAGAGCCATCTCCTGTTCGCCCTGGGGCACTACTTGTCTGGAACTGAGGTCCTCATAAGGAATGCAGTGTTTTACAAAAAAAGAGTTCAAGAAGATGGTCTGTATTTTTGCCTTTAACGTTTATCTCAGCAGCAACCAAGGTACAGCCAGGTACAGGTCACCAACAGTCCTTTGGGAGACTCTAGCTCTTGTGAGTCTGAATACAAAATTTCTCACAAAGCACACCACAGTCCAACACCCAAGTCTCTGCATGCAGATGGCTTCCAAACCAAACTGAAACACTCAACAACAATCACTGTTTCAGGAAATAGAAATTTTAAATATGTAGAAACAGTTTAGGTGAAAGGAATGTAATTACTCACTGTGACAAACAGTTCATGAACATCAGCACTGTACACAGAGAAAAATAAAGGATTTCTAACCACGTGAGTCATCATGTTTTATGCAGTTACTCCAAACTACAGCAGGATATTTCAGTATTATTTTATTTAGATGGTGGAAGGAAGTTCTTAAATCATTTGTGGTCTCTTCTGATAGCATAAAAAAGCCCCAGATTACCCTATTTAGTTCTCAAAAATGAAGCTATGGTAGCCTTTTACAGATGGATTTTAACATGCAGTATCTACATTTTTGGCAATAAAACCTCATTTTAAAAATATTTAAATTATCTCACAAGATTTGTATGACACTGCACTGCTGCAAATCTAACATTGCTCTGCTGCTGGCAGAATTATACTCTTCTTGCAGAAATATCTGAAGTTCAACAGCATCTTGACCTCTGACTAGGGCTTGCAACAGCTTCCAAGATCTAAAATAGCAGAAAATACAAGTCCTAATGTGAATAATGTAATGGAAATACCTTGGATAAATATGCCCAAGGCAAGATGAATCCAGTGTCACAGTTGTTTATACCAGTGTTTGCTTTTCTGCAGTAGGCTGACCATATGAAGTTCTTGGCAAGTCTATAGTTCTGGTGTGAAACCAGGGTCTCTGTGCATTTCTGGGGTCCCTTTCAGACCCAGTACGTAAGGGACACAGCAATCTGTTCTAGCTTCTAAGCCCAGAGAATGTTTTTTGACTGCAGACTGTTTAAAGCTCTGAGGACTGGAGGTATCTTCAGGTCAGTCACTAGTTTTGACCAAAAGGAAAGCCATCTCATTTCTTAACAGCCTTAACTAGTTTACCCTAAGATGAAAGTTACTAAGTAACTATAATTATCGTGGAACTCCTTGCTTAAGTTAAACAGGCCTTTTTGACCCAGAGAGGGTAATGCTTCTTTAGACAAACAGGTAAACAAAGGCACAGAAAGGCAGGCAATGAACCAAGGCCACACCACTAGTTATTATCATTTTAGAAGTACAATTCATAGGCTACTGCTTGAGTGTGAGATCTCTACAAGGTTGTCCAAGGCAGACAGGCAGGATAGGTTTACAATTGCTATCTTACACTTCAGTGACGATTAGTCTCTTCTAAAAAAAGCCAGTTCTTTAAGAATAATCATGTAAAAAATATAATAAAAAAAAAAATAAAGCTTCCCAAATGATAGCTTCTGGGCTTGCTTGTGAAAAATTACCCATTTGTTTAATTGAAAAGAGCTATTTATCAGGCTAATTTCCTTCTAGCAACCAGAGACCTTTCAAAACTTGATTGCAGTTAATGTGCCAGTGTTTCAAAGCATTTTATTCAACTATCAAATAAGCTAATGAAGACCTTTAATTTACTGTGGAAGTACACAGTGGGTTGAGCAGGTCGGACATTTCATGCTCCCAGGGCAGCAGAAGTGCAGATGAGACTGTGCTGTTGCATCAGCTCCTCAGACAGGCCCAAATGTCCTGTCCTGCAGGAGAGCTGTGGGAGGCCAAACCAGTAAAAGGATGTGCAGAGGCAGCTCCCACTCAGTGTACAAAGCCACGTTACCCCTAACCTGAATAGCAGTAAAGAGCTCCAATTAAACATCCACAAGCCAGCTTGCAAATGGAGAATGTACAACTAAATACCTCTGTTAGGAAGGACTAAATCTCGCATCTTGGTTCCCCCACCTATGTTCTATACGTTGGTGACACCTAACAGCTACTGTCCTAGAAGAACAGAAAACAATGGGCCTCCCAGTGAAGGGACTCCCCAGGGCTGGGGAAAGGAAGCTTTCGCACTTGTAATGAACGTTACGTAGCCTCTGGATAGAAGAGATGAAATTACATGGACCTGTCGTGTAGCTGGACATAGCAACTACCAACTGCAAGTAACTGGCCAAAACTCAGTGCACCACAAAGTGGCAGCCTAGTACTGTCCCCATCTAAGGCAAGCAAAATTTGCTCAACTTTAGCCTGTGAGGAAGCAAGCATAAACATTTGCTCTTGATATTTTGCTTCAATTCCTTGTTCTCTTAACTAGTGACTGGCAAAGCTTGTTCACATCCTTGGAGATTCCATGGCTACAGCCACTCCTATGAATCTCTCATTGTCAGTAACACCTAGATGCATCAATAAGTTGCACCTACGACTTTGCTGGAAACATTCAAAGTCTGGGAGGTAAAATGATTATTAACAAAAAGACGAAAAGTAGTGCACATGTTGCTGGACCAAAACACCACATGAGATAGAAGCTGAAAGCTTCCTAGCCGAGATGCTGATCACACTGATTTACTGATCAGGTGAGCTACTTAAACCTGTTTGCCTCAATAAGCATTGTTGAAACAGACCCAGTTCAGCCCATTAGCTCTGCACAAAGCCAGGTGAAATGACTAAGGTCATGCTCTCTTCATGAAGGCTGAAAATCATTGTTGATGCAAAACTGAGACAGCATGGCTTGGGACGTGGGAAGGACATCTTCACAGCTACTAGGAGGTGTTAAAGATGACCTCATCTTCTCATTTACTTCTGATACTGAAATAGGCAATTGAAGAAAATACCCCCTCCCCCCTCTGCCAGCCTCCTAAAGATCAACACATCTGCAAACACATTCTGCAAACCTAAGGGAAGAAAGCCAGATTGTGGCCTGCCTTATCTCTTCTGACTTACTAAATGTATTTCAGGCCTCAAGCATCACATGACTGTACATAACGTGTGATACAATAACTAATGTGGCTTTCATAATGGATCAGCAGGGATCAGCAATGTTGAACAAACACCCTTATTTGCAGAAGCACCTTCCCAGCCCATGAAGCAGGTGACCTTGTCTCCCAAGGGTTACAGTGCAAAGTTAATGATCTGCAAATTAAGGATGTCACACTTGTGTGGAATTTATCCACAGCTCCCCCTTAACCTCACTGTTTTGCACTGAATCAAAAAACCATTGCTGCTCTATAGAGTGCAATAAAAAAGGCCGGTTCCTGACAGTGTAGGAGGTAGCAGACAGTGTATTTTCTGCAAGAAGGCACCTGCTGGTGGGGACAAGATCTCACGGGAAAGCACGGATCAGTATCTTGTTGAATGTCTTTTGTAGTACCTCCAACTGAAGAACGTAACATATCTCTCACATAGCCCTACCTAGTCACATGGTAAACTCGGTAGGTCTCCACAGCAATCTGGGGACTCCTAAAGACCAGGTAAATGTATAAGCTATTAACATTTTCCACAACAGTTTTCTACGCAATGGAAAGTTCCTGTTTTACCGGATAGAATCCTGTGTGCTCTGCAGGACCACAGGATTCGGGTATTCACAAGATTTAAATCTGGATGAAATGTTACATAGAAAAATCCCCTGCACGTTGCCTCTCTCATTCTCAATAAATTACAGCCCACATCTTGATGGTGAGAAGGCCTTATTTGCCTGCATATTTACAGAGTAACCTTATGTGCACAGAAAGCAGTACACTTGTGACCACGCTATGCTCTTACTAAGTTGGGCTCCCAGGGTTTTGCCATTTCCACTTGAGGACCCCTTGAATCTCTCGGACAGTATAACTTCTGGGTAAGTCCTGGGGCTTTTGTGACTTTGTGGGCCTGAGAACACCATGCTTTTTTATTGCTAGGGAGTTTCTCGCTGTGGCAATGCATTTACTGCTGTTGAAGCTGGCTTTAGAAGTTGCAGCCTGCCCTAAGGGACTAATTCCTACACATTTGCTGTGCTAGTCAAAACTTTTGTCTGGCTACAGGACTGACAGGGAGCTCCTGTAACAGAAATTCAGCAAAGAGGAAGAAACAGTGAATATTTAAAATCCACCCAAATGCCTGCCCTCTTTAAGAGAAGCTGAGGCAAGCTGGCAGGAGTCCCAGCTGGGCAAGGCAGCTTTGCTGAGACAAAGCAGGGCCTGTTGGTCATTTGTCTGTAAGAGTTGGAGGGCCTGAGCCGGCATGTCCAGGTCTCTTTTGGCAGGAGCTCCAACAGGGAAGCAGCCTGGTCTCTCTAACAGCCTCCATTTCCTCCAGCACATTATCAGCACCCATTCCCTCCTGTTTGTCTTTTTCAGAAGGGTCTTTTTTTTACATGATTCTGTTGATACAAAGGAGCCCTCCTGGAGTGATTTAGAAGATAAAGCCCCGTTGTTCCCATAGTCTCTAACATGGGGTCTTCCTTCAAGTGTCTCAACCCTTTTGATTCCAGACAGCACATTCCAGCAAACACTTGAAAATAATCTCCTCCTCTCGCCTCTCATACCAGGATAAGATTTTTAACCCATTGTTATCCCTTGAAATATATATCCCTTGATATATAGCCCTATACAGCAGCATGCACAACAACTACTCTTATGTAGTTCATGTACTTTAATACTAGATATAGACCAAAACCAAAATGAAGGATGTACTAAAGAGACAAAAATAACTGCACAATTAGGAAATGTACCCATATTTGCTTACACAGGGTGTGCTTCTGTAACACTTGGGAGTCATGTATAATTGCTTCAGACTCCAAATTCCAATTGCAAAAATCATGGAAATGTCATATCTATCAACAGGATACCTCTGCAGAGAACTAGAAATGTGTTTTCACATCTTCAGATTGTGTGTTCCACCACGTGACCAGGGAATATTTGTTACTTGGTTCATGTGCCATATTTGTAGATTCGTAGATGCTGCAAGGGAGGAGCTGCTGAAACAAATTCAGCCATGAACGTAATGAGCTGCAGAACTGGACCATCTTGCCTTGAATCCTGTTTCTGACAGTAGCAAATGCTGATGGCAGAACGTGTAGCCTCCTCTGCTGCACCCTGCCTAGTGTCTAACAGGTAAAAGAAAAGCACATTCTTCTAAACCACTCTGTAGACCCTGAGCCTTTATTTTAAGAGCAAAATTTTAGTAGTAATAATCTGAGCGCCCTGAGGAACTAAAGCTGAATTGAGGAACAAAGACTCTTTAAGACAGCAGGGGAAAAACCACTGAGATATTTTAAAATGGAACATTACAAACACTGAAAACAAACAGACTAAAGAAATGGGACAGCGAGACACACAGGGGAGCAAGTGGAAGGAGGCAGAGTCAACTGCATTTAACTGCATAGAAAGTTTGCTTTAAATAAAACATTTCCACTCCTAGGCTTAAATCATGGCTTTCCTCTGCCACTGGCCCCAATAAAAACAACAGCAACAACAACACGAAGAATGTTCCAGCTTTGGGGAATCAAGGGAGAAATTCAGGCATGAGGTTCTATAATACGGTCACACATATTCCCCTCCCAACTGCTTTCTCTCCTCATGCTATAACCACCCATGTCTTTGTCTGGAGAGCTGACAGGTTTAAATAGAGCATATAAAACTGGCTGTTTTCAAGACCCCATTTCTGCCTGTATCAGACAGCATGTAACAGACTTCTTTACACTCAGAGCCACTTTTTCAAATTTCAGTTTTGATTACTTCAGGGCTGTGTTTCATGCTATGCTGTTATTTATTTTAATGAACTCTGCCTACTCTATCATTTGGTTCAGACTAGGAGATCTTTGGAGCTGTTAATGCTACGCACAAATTCAGGATGATACAGCAAAGTAACCTAAATGGAATGAGGCCAAACAACATGTAATCATGTCTAACAAGGAGGGAGGGTAGAGAATGCAGAGGGGGATGGGTGGGGAGAAGTGGAGATGCAATAAATACCATGTACAGAAAACCTATGCTTCTTACTGTATGAGAGGCCTGACAAACAAACAGGAGGACAGCTCTGGCTGGGAGGAGAGAGGGAGATCTGGCAGTCGGGTGGATGGACAGTGAAAGCCATTTTCTGAACTGGCACCTGATCTTTTTTGTAGTGGCTTGTTTTCACAAGTGGGGAAATGTAGGCCTAGAGAAAAAGCCCTGCAATAAATTGCTCTTAGGTTGTTGGGGGTTTTTTTTGCATTGCTGTTCATAACTAGCAGAACGCAGAGAAGGAAAGAAAAAAAAAAAAGTGTTACATCACGAATGGAGACTCCAGACAGTTACCTGCTTCCTAATCTGCTTGTTACCTGAAGACTAAGCCTTCTCAGTTCTTGGCATTAACTAGAGTCTTCCTTACCTCTCTTCCCATGTAATGCAAATTAATTTCTTACTCTTTAAGTGGAGTGAGTAGGCAGTGCTTTTGTGATCTGCTTCTTGGGCAGAGCTAGTAATGGGATAAACTTCTGAGTCAGAGATAACACTATATGAGTCCACATGTTTGCAGAACAAATAGATGAGTTGAAGGTAAGGCAATATATTCACCAGAATATTTCACTGCTTTTGCCTGCAGTAGGTTGAATGACAGAAAGGTGTCTGCGCTGGAATAATTTGTCCCAAGAGGAAATGATAATGGAATAAACTAGTACACAGTATCTGTAACTTTGGAACATGTTAAAAGAAGAGCAGGAGATAACGAAGCCTAAGGAAGAGCAGAAGTCCTAGAGGCTTTTATTCCTTCCTCATATATCAACCGCACTCATGGAAGCACTTTATGTTGTTCTCCAAATTCTTGGACATGAACCTATAACTAAGCATACCAGAACTCCCCCTACTGAGGAGCTACCACAACCACAACTAAATATTTGGGGAATTTCTTTGGCAAAAGACTTCTCTGCTGGAAAGTGCTGATTCGTTGAAACCAAAGCTTTCTGTGGAAAAAACTTCAGCTTCAATGAAACATTAGCTGGGAAGAGTTCTTGTGCTCACAGTGCAATTGCTTGGCAAGACCAGGCAGATAACAGCATTCCTTCTGGAGTTCTGCACTGTCCATATACTGCAGGTATATGACATATATGACGGATGAATAGACAGACCTACAAACACAAAGCAGAAAGGGAACCTCTTTAGTGTGAAAGGCCAGATTTAGAAGAGGTGTTTGAACCTGACCTTTCCCACTGGGCTACTACCATATGGGAAGGGGGCTGGTTCCCATCTCAGTATCTTTCTTAAAAAAACTGACTTAGGTGCTTTGGTTTTCTTTTTTAAGAGAACAAACAAAAAGACAAAAGCATTAAACTTTTCATGAAACAGCACTCTGTTCCCACTCTCTAGTTTTAACACAAATTATATCATTGCGCTCATACTAGGGACTTGATAATTATTTTGGCTAAAGAAAACTAAACAAACAAGAACAAAACCTTGTAACTCTGTGTGAGCGTGCTACGTTTAGAAAGATTAAGCATTAGACTTAAAATGAAAGAAATCCTGCCTCGCTCTCTACCCTTCAGCCCGAGGCTGACTCCCCTTGCATTCATACTTCCATGGTAGTTGCCAGCACCATTTCACTAAATCAGTGGAACAAGGTGCAAGCTGGGCTCCCCAACTAGGGGAACAGCATTTTCTAATGACATTTAAGAGCCCTAAAAATATGTCTAAAAATGCCAGATCCTCTGCTTAAGCTACGTGGCTGCAGTAAAATTTTGTTTGAATCTAACTGCAGGATGTTGAGGTATTTTAGCCCAGATAGAAAACTTAAAGACCCTTTCTGGTTCTTGAATCTCATCCTATGCTGTCATAAGCAACTGCATCGTTTAGCTCCCTTCCCAAACACCTCTGGCCCCATAGATGACACGGACTCTTAAAACAGCTCAGCTGCTTGGCAAATTCTTAGCCCAACTTCAGTGTGCATTCGTCCGTACTGGCGGCTGTATCCCCAGCTGTTGCTGCATGTGCTCGGGGCTGAGGAACTTGGTGTGCCGCTCTGTGGTGTCTCTGCCAAAGGCAGGTGATGTGTGTTTCACTGTAGTTGTCCTGAATCCAAAGAGAACTGTGCCTCATCCTGATTCTGTGTTTTCAAGGCATCATCATCAACTAGCTTCAAGTCACTACCAAACTTGGACAAAACCAAATGAATTACCTTCTGAATATATTTATGTGCCTAGCTATAAAATATGCCATTTAAGAATAATTTTTGTTGAATTTTTTTGGAAGCCATGAAAACAGGATGAAGACAAGGTCTTGCAGACACTGCTTGCTGGCATACAGTTGAGTGTAAGTTAGTTGAGGTTCCAAGCAACAATGAACACAAACAAGCTGTAGGCCCACAGCCACCTTGATACAAGTATGCAGTTAGGATTAAAAGCTGAACCAAACCACAGCCATTTAAAAACCCATGGCATTATCTCACCTTAAGTCCTTTTCTTGGTCCAAAATAAGCTTTATTTGTGGATCAGTACTACGTGACTGACATTTTTATGTCCCTCATTTGCTGTACACAATCATTGTGGCAAAAAGTGATAATGCCTTGCACTTCAGGGTTTGCTGATGTATAAGCCGCTCTGGAGGAAACTGCCCAGGGAGAAACCAACAATGACTCGTGCATGAGCCATATACAGAGAGTCGAGAAGAGTTAAAGCACGCTGCTGTGCCATCAAATCTTCCCAAGCAATTATCAAAATAGAGGTTAGTAGAGACACTTTGGTCCCAGGCTGTGTTTGCCCATCAGGTTTTTGAGCTGTAAAACTCAAGGGCTAGAAAAGGCCAAGGAAATTCAAAAGCCACTTGGTGAGAGGGAGGGGCTATTTGCCAAAGCATGGGTCAATGGAAATCTGCTGCGACCAAAACAGTAAGTAGCACAAAGATTGCTCCCATGTCACAGCTTCTGTTAGGATATTGACTTCCAGCATCCACATGACTGCATCTGACAGACAAGGTGGCCATGATTCAATTAGCAGTCAGTACACACCCATCTTTCGTACTATTGTGGATCTTATAAAGGTACATCTAGAAAAAAGTAACAAATTATCACCCCAAATACCAAAAAAGGATTATAGTCCTAAAATGCAGATGTTGAATGTCTGACTGATGCCAATAACTGATGTATTATACTTTCTTCCTTTTGCTTCACAAGATTTTTTTTCCTGCAAATGTAAGTGTCCAACTTGCTTAGAAAATCCAGTCTAAATACTTAGAAGTTTCACAGGAAGTTATAGCTTGGCTATAGCTTTTTGACTACTGGTAGGAGAAACACCCATAATATAATCCTGTAAGGCTTGATTCAGTCACACTTCAAAAATCAGATTTTGGCACATTTGTCATCTCTGTATTTAGAATCACAGACACATATTTGCAGCCTTTTAAGTCTGTTTCTTCCCAACTTTCAGCCTAAACACTTCCTTGTAAACACAGAAACATCAATGACAAATTAGAAGATATGCATCAACCAGCTGATCACAGAAGGCTTCATCTGATAGGTAGGAAGAGCATTACTGTTACACTGTTGTCCAGCACAGAGGCAAAGATTCTTTATCAGAAAGGTATCTTGCTAGTAATGCAGACTTGCCACAGATTCAAATTGTCTGTACAAAGATGGCTTGATAATGAGGAGAAGCACCATGTTTTCACCACTGCTGCAAAGCTAGAGTGTTGGGTGGGGTTTTTTTTCATTTTTGTCACTCAGAAAAGAACTTCTGATCGAAATTACTATCTTGATTCCCTCGGGCCACGCCATGCCCTGCTCCCCCCCTGCACCACCCCCACACCCCCGAGTCTTTCTGGAGAGAACAGCATTGCTAAAGTATTGAAAAAACCAAATGCAGGCTGCCTCCCAGACATTGCATGGCTTATACTACATCCAGTTGTATCTGCTCCAACAGCAGGTGCAACAAATTTAGGCTGTCAGGATAACATTGCCACTTCCATATTATGGCCATTTTTCTGCAAGTCCCTCTTTGAAAGCTAGTATGGAATAGTACAACTCCCCCACACTTTGCTGGGATAGCACTAACTTACACCAGCTCTGATTTTCAGGCTTATTCTCTAACTACCAGTATGATGGGTGGAAACAATTTTAAGAGATTTAAAGACTGATGTCTTTCTGTTGTTACTCTGTGCTTTCTTGTACCACATTTTACTGATGTACAAATGACTTGCTTGTTAACCCAGTATGTTCTTATGGTATCCTCACTAATCTAGGGCCTGGTTCCTGCTATGCTAATTCGTCACTTTGTGCAACAGCTGCATCTGAAATAGGACGAGAAATACAGATTTACTGCAGAGTAGCAGCAAGCAATCCTTAGTACTGAACCTGCGATCTTTACAAAGTTGGAATTCTCATGGGGTTTTGACTGAGGTGTGCAGAATTTGCTTTTAAAGGTCATACATGAACAGAAACACAGTGAGGGCAAACACTAGTTGGGACTCTTATGGTCCTCTGCATGGTAAACTATAACATCATATGCTAACATACGGATACCAGGTGTTAAAGAGCCTCTACCCTTTACAAAGAGCAGAAATTAGATTATATTTTGTTCTGTTTACTTATTTTCAACCAGATATTTTCCCATCTCTTGATTTTTTAGAATAGAATGAGAAACACTCTTCCAGCCAATACAAATGTGGCATTTAAAAAATATTTTCCTCATTTAAATTAGAATGAAAAAATTCAACTTAATTTTTTTATTGCAACTACTCATTTTGTCTTATCTTTTTCAATTTAAGCTTCCATTTATGTGTTTGAACTAGTACAGTTTATAAAAGAAATTGCTCAAAGCAGACATTTCTACAATGTCAAAACCTTTCCTGTAAAAATGATTTAAAAAGACAAAATGTGATAGGATAGTCTCAGAACAAATCCTCTCCCGAAAAAAGGTTTGATTTTAATGAATCATCATTTTACAACACAGACATTTCAATAAGAAATTCTTGATTAATTCCTTCCAATAACCTCTCAAGAAGGAACATCCTTTTACTATCTATAAGCCTGGAATTACTGTGCAAGTGTGCTGAAGAGTGCTAGAGACAGGTATGTGCTCAAAGCCACCTGGGTACTTCTCCTTCATGAGTCACTCTGGTAACCTCAAAGGAAGTACGAAGAAAGCGTTCCTCTCAACACGACAACAGAACAATGCAATCCCCATGCCCTTGACAAATCAGGCCAAAACAAAGGAGGTTGCTTTATTTTCACTTGTCACTCCAATATCCTTTTGCATGCTCTTCAACAAGGAAGACAAGAAGAGTGCATTAAGTGGCTTTACCCATTCCACATTATCCTGTTCTGCATCTGTATTGATGATATATGCTGAGTGAGTTAATTCATTCTTTAGAGCATGGCTGTATCTGAAGTTATGTTCTTTTCTTAAGTATGTGAGCAGGGAGCATGCTCTGAATCTTGAGATTCCACTCATCAGTGGAGTATGCTGCCATTATAACACTAAGCTACCATGAAAATAATAGCTTCAATTACATCTTCATGATGAGAAGTTTCCACTAAAGCTGATTTAACAATACATTATACCGTCTATTTTCCATGCTTATGCCAATGACTTGGAAAATTGTAAAATTGTAACGTTTTGTGCAAGAGAATAAGCCAGACCTAATTGCAATGTCCAAGTGTCAGTATTGCAGTTTAGTTTCTTCCCTTCCCACTCCTGCAAGTTTCAAATCCACAACCAGCACGCAAATGTACAATTTCTTACTCACTCCTGCACTCATATGTTCCTTCTTCAAGCAGGTAGATAGAAGTCTTTCTACATGGCTTAAACTCTCTCAATACAGGTTTGCAGACTTCGATCACTTCTCATTTTGCAGCAGCAAATTATCTTGAAAGATCTTCTCAGAATACAGACGCCATTAATAGATGAGTAGGGAAGGAAAAGAAAAACATATTCATAACAACTGTATGATCATGAAATTCCAAGACTTTGCCAGATGAACATTAATATAGGTTCCAAAGGGTCACTTCTGCAGCTCATTGTTGAACAGAAGCTTGTATGATCAGATGACAATGAGTTGAACATATTTAAAAGATCCACCTATATGTCTAAGTCAAGAAGTTTCATCAAGGATGCCTTTCAAATCTCGTGTTTATAACCTCCATTCATCTCTGAAGAGACATCTTTTTCATCTCTTCCACAGCTAGCATACCTTGCAAATAAGATTCTTTTCAGCTTTATACCTCAGAACAGACAAGGGGCTACATATTATAGTCTGCTGTGTTACTGTTCATTAAAAAGGTAAGGGAAGAAAAGAAAGCATGCGTGAGTGCATGAAGTGGATGGATTAGACACCTAAGGCCACAGCACAGCAGAATACATTTGCTTCCATGATCTGCTTACGTTTTGTCTAAGAAAACACAGTAGGAATACACTATTAAGAAACAGTTACATGCCTAGTCATACTGAAAGTAGAAGTTTAGCATTCCTTAGGGTCAGGCCTTGAAGACATTATTTCTATAAAGCAGCAATGAAAAAACCCATTATTTATCTGCTCACAATAAAAGAAATAACTGTTTCTAACACCACTCAAATTGGAGCAAGCCAGATTCCCCCCTCGCACCCCCAAAAAAATTTTTATTGGGCAAAAAAAGCCAACAAAAAAACCCAAAGAAGAACCAACGTTGTGATGATTTCTGCAACAAGAGAACGTTACAAGATACTGCTAAAAATTAAAAGCATGTGTTTTCCTCCATAACCACATGGTGTTTCTTTCTACTAACGCTAACGCAAATTACTATTTTGGGTCCAAACATACCACTCCATGAAGCGAATCCGTTTTGGAAAGATGCAAGTAGGAATGTAGGAGGGTCAACAGAGATGCTGCACAAGGCAAACACTCAACCTTTTTCTGATAGATGTTAGCAGCATTGGAAGACTTTGGTGAGACTAAGAATCACAGGTTTGGTGTCTTTTTGGTATTAACAGTTATGCATAAATACCTCTCTTCCAAGACAGATCACAGCATTTGCCTGCAGAGGGTCACTGCAGTTTTCTCCAAGCCCAGCAGGAGCTGCTGAATACTTGTAAGCAGTCCACAGAAAGATAAGGCAGGATTGGCCCCCAATAAATCCAAGATCATTGACTAATCACTCATCCCATTGCTTCCAATCTTGCCTCTCCTCCCATTTGCCTGGGGCCTGAGGCTCCTTTCATCAAACACTGAAAGGCAATAATCTAGATCGAGACAAAGGGAGTGAATTCTACTGCTGAAAAGACGGTGGAGATAACAAAACCAAGATACATTAAACACAAAGAAACACAGTTAACTGGAAAGCTGAAGACCAAATAGCTTTCCTTTTCCCTCCTGCAGAAAGCATGTATCCCACACCACATACTCCCGTCAACAGAAACCCGGTGTTGACCACAGCCAGTATTCACAGGGAAACACTCTGCTCAGTGAACAGCCAGCCAGGTCACTTCCCTATCTCTGCATTCAACTTCATGTAGCTGCAAAGCGTAATATTATCTTTCTAAGTGATGTACACAAGATCTGTGTAAATGCAGTATCTGGTTTTAAAAAATTCTCTGTGAAGATTATATAATGTAACAAATATAAAAACGAATGCATGTTCCACCAACTAATCCTACTGAGAGCCATGTTTAGAAGGAAATACAGAGCTCTGGCATGATTTTTATGTTGCTGGCTAAATCTGCTGGATACTATCAAGGCCAAATTGTAATCTTCCTCAGAGAGGTTACCCCTCCCTTGCAGGACACAACTCAATTTCACTGGGACCAATATCTGGCTCTCAGAGCATAAACTACAAAGTAGCAGCCAGGCCACACCGCTGCAAGCTCACACAGCCAACAGCAAAAAAGGAAATGAATAAGCTAGTACTGCCAGTACTTTATAGGGAGAATGAAAAGGTCAGCGTTTCAGATACATTCTGCACATAGACACATGTGTACACATTTGCAAGAAACTTGTTCCCTCCCCATGGTGTGTTACATGTTGTTTTGTACATACAGCCCTCTTCTCTGATCGCAGGCCTTGAGGAAGTGCTGTCGAACAACCATTCTGGACACGCATCTAATGGTTTCACTTGTCCATATTCTACTTTATCAGGCTACGACACAAGTTTCACATCCAGAAAAAAAGAGTGAGCTCAGACATAGGGAGCTGATTTGAACCCCTGTTTTGGTGTCAGCATGCTGTTAGATCCTGAGCCTTATGCTGCACAGTCTTGTTTCTGTCACTTTCTACAAGAAAAGCACTAGTTAAACTGGCATGAGGTTCCCTACTGTATGTCATTGACATTTTTATAGTACTGGAATCTGGTGGACTTTTGCTGTTTCATCACTATTCACCTGTTTGTTTTGTAATAACCAGTCGCTTTTTAAAAACATAATCATCTGTCCTGGATATTTGGCTGTGTCTGAATGCAGTACATGAATTAACCTTTAAATGTGCAAATTTTACAGCCTGCAATTATTGCAGTCATCTTTCATTACAGGCCATTTTAAACAAATAGGTTTTTTCCATGTAGGATGAGCTTCCCCAAAACCAAAAACACAGGCACCAAACTGAATTGTGTGCTCTCTTGCTGGCAATAGAAAGGAGGCACCAGAGGCACAAGCCAAGAAATGCCAAGAGCTTTAGAAGGTGAGCACTGCCCGTCAGACCAAGGCCAGGGAAGATCACAGAATCATAGAATGGTTTGGGTTGGAAGAGACCTTAAAGATCATTTAGTTCCAATCCTCCTGCCATGGCTGGGACACCTTCCACAAGACCAGGTTGCTCCAGGCCCCATCCAGCCTGGCCCTGGACAGTGCCAGGGATGGGGCACCCACAGCTGCTCTGGGCGACCTGTGTCAGTGCCTCACCAGCCACACAGTGAAGAACTTCCTTATATCTAATCTAAATCTACCCCCTTTTAGTTTAAAGTCCTTCCCCCTTGTCCTATTGCTACAGACCCTACTAGAAAAGTCTGTCCCCATCTTTCTTGTAAGCACTCTTGAAGTATGGAAAGGCGGCTAGAAGGTGTCCTTGGAGCCTTCTCTTCTCCAGGCTGAATGACCCCATCTCTCTCAGCCTGTTTTCTTAGGAGAGGTGCTCCAGCCCTCTGATCATCTTCATGGCCCTCCTCTGGACTGTCACAAGATGTGACTGTCCCTGCTGTCCTCCCTGGAGCTTTCCAGCAGTATTACCTGTGTGCTGGCTCCAGAGCAGCTGCACATCACCACTTAGCATCTTAGCTTGAACTGGTATTACGAACTGCTTAGTTCCTAGCTATGGCTCAGGACTCCACACATAGGCGGTTCTCCTGCCACTCGAATGGATTAGCAGAAGCATCTGGCCAAGAAATGCTACGTACAACTAACAGAGCTGATGTCTAAAACTGTGACAGTAGTAGTCATCTGCA
The DNA here is from genome assembly GCF_023634085.1 of Falco cherrug. Classification (NCBI taxonomy): domain Eukaryota; kingdom Metazoa; phylum Chordata; class Aves; order Falconiformes; family Falconidae; genus Falco; species Falco cherrug. The sequence continues at coordinate 104,097,363 of NC_073697.1, read as the reverse complement.
CTCATCTACCAGAGTGCTTAAGCATATGCTTACCATTAACCCCTTCTTAAAGTCTTCCTGATATTAAAGGAACTTAGCATGTGCTTGAAGGCTCTGTTGAACACATGAACTGAAGCATGTGCTTAAAAGCGGTCAGAGGAATACTGGCCTCAACAGATTGAGAAGTTATTTTTGAAGGTGGCAATGAAAGACAACAAATATCTTCCAGAAGGCTTAACATAAACCCCTCAAAAATGGGATGCTTGGGATTGCTCTCAATGCATCATAAACCCAGGATTTACTAGGATCGTATTTCATTAGAAACCAGTGCGTATATGCTGGGACAGAAAGATGCAAAAGGGGTTTGAAGTACTTAAAGAATATTATCTGGTATCTAATACAGAAGATTTCTAGATTGTATGCTTCATCACAGTTTTGGCTTTTTATTTTTGTTTAAATTTTGCTTATAAATAGTTTTCACTAATGTTTTTTAACATGCCTTTTTTCTAATTTAAGTTCCTTAAAGACTGAGGATACTTTTAAAATGTATAACTCAGCTGGATTTTCAAATTCAGTTTTGTAGAATTTCAAGAATGAAATATGTTGATTTATATCCAGAGCTGCTTGGATGCTGAAGGCAATTAAGCTTTTCTATATGTAGGGGAAACAGCTACATATTTACTACAGAATAACTATTTCACAACACTCCTTTCAGTGCAGTTTAGTTATTCAGAGCAGCTCGACAAACTCCTGCAAAATAAAAGTCACATTAATTTTAGATCAAGGAGTGAAAACTGGATAGCTATGCTAGAAGAGTTAATTCTGCAGCAACTAAGCCACGAAGAGCTTTCCCTGGCATAAAAGTATGCCCATTTCTGTAACTTTGCTTTTTAAGGGAACAGTTGTGAAATGGCCACAAAAAACAATAGTAGGTAAGAGCAAGAATGTATTTTGCGCTCTTTCTCTTCCACAGATTTCATTGCATGAACCTTCAAATGTATATTGGGACTGAAGAATCAGGCTTCAGCAAAACCATAACCAGCATATTTTTTACAATGCCCAGAAAATCTGGGATTCTCAGTTTCATTTGAGCATGTTAGTAATTCTTAGAAATCAGACCATATGACAGTGCAGTAGTGCACATTGTTTTTTAATGAGCTTCTCTATCCTTCGGTCTCGTTGGTTTCTGTTATTTGCAAATCCCAAATTTCTTCATTGCAGATGTTCAAGATAACACATTTAAAAATGGAAAAAATTAAAAGTTAAAGATAGCAGTAATTACAAGCATGCTCAGAAACTACCCCAATTGTGTGTTTCCCATTGTACGGAAGCTAAGTTAGTAGTTGTATTATTTTTGGAGGTGTTGGTTTGATTTTCAAAATATATCAGACACATCTAAGCATGTGTTATCTTCAATGGAACTTGCAGTTTCCAAGTCTGGCTAACTAAGAAAATGAAGCATGTTAATAGAGCACACATGGCCAATGTAACAGAAGATTTGTACCTAGTCTGATGCAGCTGATTTAGTTTGAAAGACTTTTTCCCCTTTTCGTGCCTTGTACCATTCAGCATTGAAAGTACCTTTACCATGAAAGGACACTTAAACTTTCTGTTGAGAAAAGCTCACCTGACCCTCCCCTCTCATCTTCCTGCTCCCAGATAGTGTCCATTAATTGTCCTATTCAGCAATTCCCTGCCCTTTACTATGGAGAAAACATCTATTATCCAAGTACTTTTCAGTGACCTTGGCCTCACTATGGTTTTTCAGGAGGCCTCCAAAAGACAGATGACTCCAACTACATGATCTGAACTTGGGCACTGCAGCAAACATCCCCTTCTCAAGCAACTGAGTCACTCGTCGTCTAGCCAGTCTCATGCCTGACCTTGAATTTGCCAAGCTGCTCTTGTCTTTGGGGAAAAAACAGTGATAACTTCTTTTCTTTATTGCTTTCTATATGATTTGATAGATGTAACTATTTATCTGTGACATTAATGTTGCTGTCATCCCCAAGTAAACTTAAAGAGCATAAGACACTTACAGAGCAGGGCCGTGAAGTAAAATGGCAGACTTACTCTTAGAAATAATGCGATTACAGCATTCTTATCACTCTGCAAAGATGATTCATGGCACCTCTCAATTGGTACTCACGTATACTTTTTGTCTTTGTTTTTTTTCTTCAACATGCAATAGAAATGCATAATCAAAATTTCAAAATAGGTGATGAAATCTCCTTCATGGCAGTTAACTACTGTAGAGACAGTTTTCATCAATGCATTCACCAATAAACTGATTAATATATTTTTAAAGAGGCAGAAACTGTGTTTCCTCTCTGAAATCAGGGAAAGGAGAAGCCTGTTCTCACACCAAAATGTATTAAAGCAATGAAACACTACTACCTCAGCTTCTAGACATAAATAGCATAGCCATATCCTCTGATGGGCCTGTCCCCAATTTGTTTTTCATTTAATTTAAAAGCAGAAAATGGGCATTTGTTCTGGTTTAAGTAAACTGCAGCAGAACCTCAGATAAATGTTCTCCTCATGACATGAGTAAAGAAATCAGTGTATTGATTAAAGTTTATTCAGCTCAGGGCCTATCCCAGAAATATCAGCCAGACACATCATCACCTGTCCACCCCTATCAGAGCTCGGGCACAGTTCCAGAAGCCTGAGACTATTTTTGCCATCTGCAATGCTTGTCTTACACTGGCAGTGCTTGGCCCAGGCTGAGAAATGCCTACACTTCTATTTCCTCCACTGGAGGTTTGGAGACAATACAGAGGAAACAGAAGGAAGAACTAAGAATATTTGGTATCCTTGTATTTGTGCTATGTAGTATAACAAGCTGTTTATTCTGGCCTGTGGAAAATAATTACCCCTGAGCTAGTACAGGTTCTCACGCCTCTGTGAGCGGATCATATCTATACAGATAGACTGATAGTAACTGCCGGCAGTAAAAAGAACCGGCTACATAACCGTCTGCTGACCTAACAATTTTTTGAAGCTTACAAATAACATCATCAAGCAGGCATTTCTGAAAAGGATTATAGGCCTCATTGATGTTTTAATATTTTGTTACACTGAACTTGGGCCTTGTAGCCTCTACCAAGTTTAACTGAGTATCCCTTAACAGACTGAATTAAAAAGGAAAACAAGCAATTAATCTCTCCTGTAACATGCCAAACAGTGAGAGGACAGATTGCTTATTGACTTTCCTTTGCTCTTTGTCCTTCAAAACACAGAAGCATAGTGTATGTATATCTTATTGTACCGTACCTTGTTTAACCAGGGACTGTCCTGACACCCTCCTTCTGGTGGTCAGCAAACGCTAACAGCGGAGCAGACACTGGGACTTCATAGCCCAAATCTACTATTCCTGACTGTACACAGTAAAACTTTATTGGGAGATTGCCCATTTGCTTTGCACTCAGCCAGGGACTTTCTTATTCTAAAAAATAACTGTAACAAGCTAAATACTCAGACAACTTAATCTCTTAGCAAATTATAGGAGACTACATAGTTTTCAGTCTGGGTCATAAGAGGCCTAAGCTTAACATATAATAAGACTCAAGATTTACTTTAGTATTTTGTACAAGGAACCACACTAAGAAATAGAGAGAAGCATCACGTTCCCAACGCTCTCCCTCTCCAACAGGGTATTACAAGAAAATAGCACTCGATTTTCAGTGTAAGACTCAGCAGCCCCTTCAAATGCTCAAGGCTGAAAACTCTGGCAGTTTCCATCTTCTTATCTGGTAGTGCTTCTTCCTCCTTATCAGGTGCCTACAGACAGCAAGAGGATGATAGGAAGCTGCTGCTCCTGCTGCATCAGAAAGCAAAAAGCATGCAAAACCCATGCAACTCAACCAAGCCTAGCTCCAGTTCCCCACCTACTTTTATGAGCCTAACAAATCAAGAGCCAGTTGAGAATATGTTTGCCTAAACCTTTGCATTTAAATAGTTCTCCTTCCAGAATACACACATACAGGAAAGTTGATTAACTCCCTCTCCAAAAAGGGCAATACAGTCCTTCAATACATTTTCAGTTAATTAAAAGGACAGTCGACAGAAATACTTTGAACAATACTCAACCCCAAGACTGTGCTTCCCTTTCTGCAATTTGTATAACATGCTTGTCAAAAAAAGCTTGTATGCCACTTAGAGATAAAAGGTGCCACAGTGGTTGTCATCAAAAAACCACAATCTGCACACGCAACATTGACTGCATTTAACCTGTGATCACTTAATTTCAGAAAACCACATGCACAGAAAGTCAACTGCACTTAAGCTCTAACTCTGAAAGGAAAATAAACTTCCAAAACATTATGTAAAAAACTTCACATGGATCTTAGGGTCCTGGATAGCAATGAACTGGAGGGAAAAAAGCCTCTGTTTTTTTCTTCACTTTTTTTCCTGAAATCTGTCACACAATATATATATATTTTATCGGATGCCAGTGCACTAACAAACAAACTCAAAATCGAGCTTTTTCCTTATAGAAGAGCTGAAGTCATAGAATCCTAGAATCATTTAGGTTGGAAAAGACCTTTAAAATCATCAAGTCCAACCATTAACCCTAGACTGCCAAGCCCACCACTAAAGCATGTCCCCAGGCACTGCATCTGTATGTTTTTTAAAGGCCTCCAGGGATGGTGATACCACCACCTCCTTGATCAGCCTGTTCCAATGCTTAAGCACTCTTTCAGTTAAGACATTTTCCCCAACATCCAATCTAAACCTCCCCTGGTGTAACTTGAGGCCATTTCCTCTTGTCCTGGTGCTTGTTATCTGGGAGAAGAGACCAACCCCACCTGCCTACACCCTTCTCTCAGGTAGTAGTAGAGAGCAATAAGGCTCCCCCTGAGCCCCCTCCTCTCCAGGCTAAACACCCCCAGTTCCCTCAGCCACTCATTCTTCATTCCATTCCACTCATCCTTCAGTCATTCATATTCTTTATTTAATCAGGAACATAAACACCATCTGTCCAAGCACAATGGATCTATAGAGGCTATGTCAGCACAACTTACAAAGAGAGACCAGCTACTGAACAGCTGACCATTCAAGTTTTGCACCAAATTTAGGTTTTTTAAAAACTTTATTTAAAAACATCAGAGATGACTAATTAAACAAAACAGCAATAAAAAAAGCCATATCTGCAGAAAGATAGGAGCATGCAAAGAATAGTTTCATACAGATATACTTCTTTGTTGAGTAAGTGAATTTTCTGTTGATAAAGTGGAATCTAGATCAAGATCTAACCACATGCATGATTAACAGCAAAAAAAAAAAAATTTAAAAAAATTACCTTATCCATGTGTCTTGAGTGTACAGATATTTGCTGTAGATGCAAATATTTTTGGCTAACTTGCACGAAAAAAAGGAGGTAGGCATAGGTTTTCTCCATGTAACAAAGTTCCCATTGGAAAGTGATCCCAATTCTTGCACATTTGCCAATCAAGCAAGTATTTTCTTGCATGTCTTTTCTAAGCACTAAAGCCTGTCTTAAGCCTTGGAATTGAGGATAGATCTTACAAATCAGAACATGCAGAGAAGAGCCCTGCAAAGCATACAGCTGCTGCCCACAGTGTAACAGACAGGGTGTACTCACACCACGTCCACGTGTCAGGGAGGGTTTCACACCGTCTCAAGCTGCAAGGCTGGGTGGAAGGGATGGATAGTGAAGGTAACTTTCCTGTGCTTCTAAATCAATTAAGTAAGATTGTGGAAATCACTACCAGACTACCTAGGTAGGCAGCAGGAAATCCTGGACTGGCATCCTAGAGTCCTGACAATCATCCTGACACTGAGATTCTGATGATGTGCAAAGATTATGTGTATTATCCATTATTTTACTGCTGACATGCAAAAATCATGACTCGTTAAGCACACCTATGCAGATTTTATGCATTTCCTGCGTGTCAAGCAAGCCTGCCTGAAAAGGACCCCCATGAACCTCCCCTAGGAATGTGCTGTTTGGATGAAAGAACAGATTTCATAGGGATTAATCGGAATAATCTCTTTGCTTTCAAATCAATGAGACTCTTGACAAAGTAAGGTAGAGTTCAAGGGATCTGGAAAATATCCAAACCTAGTCCATAATCCTTCTTGACTGAATGGAAAAAAGTTGGATTTGTTCTACATCCAATCTGATTTTATATTAAGATTGCCATGGCAGCCTCTGATACCATTGTGAAATGGGGTATGTGCATCATCTCGCCGGTGAGGGGCAAGCTAGCCTAGTTTCCTAGTAGCATTAGTTGACTTGGGCAGTTTGCTGAATTGGGGTGCTGTGTATTTGTTAGCACTGCTCCCCTGGAGATACACCTGGTTCCCACTACTTTGGTTCTACCTCAGTTAAATCCTCAGGTAAATTCAGATGAAAACCCCCATGACAAATTAGCTTGCCAAAGCTTGTACAGTCTTTAAGAGATATATAGAGCAGAAGATGAAAACCTATTGCCTCTCTGCCCAAGCACTGATGATTCTGTGAGTCTCTACAGCTTAGAGCTAGGTTTTGTTTGGCACTAATGAAAAGTAAAGAGGCTGTGTAATGATTAATGTTTAGCAAGACCCACCTCAGAATCTTAGAAAAACACTGTTGTGGGTTCAGAAAACAACCACTAAGATTAACTATGAGATCACCATCAGAATAAAATTACTTTAGCTTAAAAAAACCCTAATTTTTCAGATTCAGGACTCAAATCCTTCCAATTCTTGCTGCTCACATGAAAACCTTTTCCTATAAATGTAGTTAAGAAATTAAATTTTCCCAGAGGATCATAAAGAAACTATTAAAAATAATCAGCCACACAGGGCATCTCATTAAGAATTAAATTGACATAGGTTTCAATTAGTCTCATTTCTAACTAACATAACAATAGAGCTACTGGGGCAGACAGCAAGATCCAAAGTTTCCTTTAGCTATCTTTCATGGATTCTAACAGAACTGAAAAAAAAAAAAATCCACCCAGACAGAAAGTTACCCCACTCATAAAATATACTGGCATGTTCTAACAACAAGAGAAAGACACAAGTCTGCATAGGTTAAGGTAAAGCCAGGCAATGTAAGTCAGACAATACTTTGAGTACAGGTTTTACATCTACCTATCATGCCTTTTCTGAAAACCCATACGACTAGCAGGGTACCGTGACACACACAGTAGCCTGGGAAACACAGGAAGGGGAGAAACACAGCTGTTCATCCCCAGCATCCTTCCAGCCTCAAGGGACCTGCAGCAGAGGTAACTTCCTAAACTATGGTTCCTCACATTGAATAACTCTTGATTAGTTTTTCACAGTAAGTTTTTCTTGGTTAAGCCGTGTAAGTGTTTTTCTGTCCACAACATTCTGGGTGCTTGCTTTAAGGCTTACTAAGTTAGACTTAAATTCAGAGCAGGACTTGCTCCATTTACTGTTGAGAAACAATTCCTGCAAATAATTTGTGTTGTGAAGTTTTTATTCACTTCTTCCTGAACCTGGAAAAGATCTTCTCCCTGCCTGAGGATGTATTTGTCATGAATTCCAGAACCAAACTGGCAGACTTTTTCTGTAGGAGGATGAAGTCCAGTGGTACTGATAAAGCAAAATGTGGGTTCATAAAGGTAGATTAACAGAACTGAAGCTCTTCTGTTTAAATTGCCAGTCTCACTCATGAGTCCCTTCCTGACATTGATCTTCCCCCTTCCTGCCCCCCTTTCCCTATAACCTTTGTCTGAAGGAGGGATGCCAATCCCTGCAAATCCCAAAGAACAGCTAAATCCCAGCCTCAAACCTCACATTCACTTCTGTTCCCCAGCCAAGAACAAAATTCAGGAAGCGACTGTAACGTGCTATTATTACTATTATTTTTATTATTATGGTACTCATTACAAAAATTTTAGTAACTTCTAGATACAAATTACTGTAAGACAGAAATGGCATAAGTGTTATCTGTAGCAGATTAATTCTCAGTTTATCAGGAGGGACTTGAAAATTTGCAATAAGGCACATGATGCTTTCTTTAGACTAGATTTCTACCTTCCTCAGTGCTTTAAGAAGAGGGAAGTGATGTAACCCCACTATTCAGTTATACACGGCTTATTCCTTCTGTACTTGATTCACAGATGATGTGAACGCATGTTAGCTTCCAGCTAGAGAGCATGTTATTTTGTTTTAAACTGTAAAGGTTCCTGATCTTAATTCTACAGATCTTTCAGTGACAAAGATCACGACCACTGCATCATGGATGAGTGGTACAATAGGAGAGAATGCCCTGTGCAGTCAGATAAGGGCCAGAAGATTTAAAGCAAAGGTTACTAATGTAGAATTTTTAAGGAAGCCTGTTTAATGTTGGATATGCAATTTACAAGCTTCTGTGATACGTCTTTCACAAGAGCTAAGCAGTCTTTTAATTTATCAGAACATGTGCTTGCCTTTTGGATGAGATACAGAATCAGGGCCTATTAAAAAGACTATTCATTTTAAGATTGTTCACATTAGCAGCTTTTCTCCTCATAGCATTAGTGATAATGGTCATGGTATTGACCCTGGGTTTGGTACAAGTTAGATGACTTACATTAGCAGGCATGTATTTCACATTAATATGAATCATGAACTCCTGCTAGTAAGCTAAAACACAATGTAGCAGGAACAAATGGTCGTAAACAAAGCTTGACCAGAGACCTCAATTCCTCTACAGTATTCTAGAGAAATGAAGAATTTTGGCACATAGACAAAGGTCTATTGAGTCAAAAGTCCCCCAGTTTTGGTGCCTAAAACTTTGTCTGACAGGTCAGTCAAGAATAGGGTTACACGTTTTCAAAGGTCTGACTCAAACTCCCTTGAGTTGTGCATCAAATAACTGACTTGGAGGAATGCTGAACTCTCATTTATATCTGACAAAGATTTTCCTGAAATCTCTAATGTTTACAGCTAGCTGTGTCAGTCTGCATCTGGGATCCAATTAGTGGGGTCAGCCAGTGTTTCTTACAGGGAGGACAACTTAATCACCTCTCTACCTTTAGCCTTCTTGCCAAATTCCTTGCATAAATTAAGTCTATACAGCTTCTTACTACTCACCTTAAAAACCATACCACCAGCCTTAAAACACATTACTGCTACAATCCACAACATGTACTCATTTGTAATGTTTGAGTTGAGCCTACCTACTTCAATGCTAGGATTAAGTACACTTCTAAAATGTGCATTTATAATGCATCAGACTGTTGTATCAGCTGTCAATGTAGCAAAACATCACTACAAGTTAACTGCTTGCTTACCATGATTTTGATGGCAGCACTATAGCTGTATGTTTTGCCAGGTAGACCATTTTAGTAGCTTTAAGTCTGAAGTGAATTAAGCAAGTGAAGACTCAGAGCTAGATTCAGACATGATGAACAGGGAAGAAAGTACAGAGCTATATCTGATACCCCTGACCATGTGTAATATATGTGCAGTGTGAAGTGGGAGAATGCTACAGCCACCAAGGACAATGGAGGACAGTTAATACATTCGTCATGTCTTGGTCAAAACACCTCAGCACTTTCTCCCTTTTATATATATATATATATATATGTGCACACATACAATTAAATACGTATTTTATAATCTAGTTTAACCATTTGTAACTGCCCTGAGTATCTTGGAGGAAAGAAAGCCTCACATGCAAATGCCATTCTATGCTCTAACAAGTCCTGGTCAGGAAAAATGCAGAGAGATAAATAAATGCATAACCTCTTTCCAAAGATTAATGTCCACACGTTGTGCCTCTCATTAACCTAGGCAATATCACACTATACTTTGAAACTAGAATTAATTTGCAGAGGCTGGTATAGGACAAGAAAACACTGCAGAATCATGCACAATGAAGATAATACAGCCATACTATTGGGTATCACCAGAAGACAAACAAACCCCTTTATCTTTGTCCATATTTGGTTCCCCAGTGCAATGACAAACACAATAAAGGGATCTGACACTATTGACCTGGTAAGGCAAAACCTTATCTGCGATTTCTTTGGTATACATCAGTGCCAAAAGTGCAAAGGAACAGAAAACTGGACTACTGATCTTAAGTACAAATCATCCACATGCTGCATGGAGCCTAAACATGGGGCATAAACTAGGTTTCAGTTCAGTGATTTTTAGATATTGTTGAAAGCAGAACAACAAATTTAAAGATAAAAAAGATAGTGATTTTATTTGCTGCCAACTTTCTCTGCACACACCACCCCCACCCCCCCTTCTGTTTTTATAGCTAGCTGGGTTTGATTCAGAAGTCATGTTTTAAAAGTCATCTAACATTTTAAATAAGGAATACAGAGTCTAAATAAGCTGAGTTTCATTTCTTTTTCATATTTCAGGATTTTTAAAACCAGACATGCTGATAAGACATTTTTCCTTCCACTTCTTTGCAAAAAAAACCCTCCCATATTGAACTATGCCAGTTTTTAAAGTGAAAAATATTAGGCAAGCTTAGACACATTTTGATGTATATTCAAAACTATCATTGTGTTTATCTTCATGTTGCAGAGTATCCTGTATACTGCACTGTGGGAAACCTAGACTGGAAAGATTTGTGCTTTCAGAAGGAGCATTTCATTTATAACAGCTCACACTCCTTCAATTTACAGAGGAAACATTCACCTAAAGTAAACATCTTAACCATTGAAATCCATCTTCAAATTTTAAAGTAGTTACCAGCTCATGGGAAAGAATTTTCAAGGAATAAGAACTTAGAAAGTGTGTCCATAACATCATAGGTAACACACCCCAAAAAAGCCCACACTCTTTCATATTTGTAAATAGCAAGCTACATATTAATTAACACACATTATCTACACCTTGCTTGCTGTCCTTGTTACAGTCTAAACAAGTTAACTCGTTCAGAGTGATTAGCGTGTAATTTTCCATTGAAAACATGCAAGATGCATGCACATACAACTTTAACTTCCTATACCCCCCAACACACCCAGCTTTGCCTGGAGCTGGGAGAAGTGCACCAGATTAATACTATTTAAGATGACCACAGTCAGCTGCTGCAGGGCAACTAAAAGCACAGCAGTGGAACTAAGAGTCATTTTGCAAGCCTCTACTTACAGATCCTCTGTACAGGCATACATTCAGTGTCAAAGGAACTTGGCCAAAGTGCAATATAATTAATTGCATTCACTGAATACATATATTGAAAATTCTCCTCTGAAAGACACCTCACCAATATATTTGGTCCTTTTTTCCTCCAATCAAACAAAAAAAGCATTTGGCTGTAAATCAGTCCCTTGTTTTACAGAGTTAAGAAAATACATTTTCTTTCCTTTGAAGCTGACTTGCTTGAAGGATCAGATGAGACTTTGGCAGGCAGTGAAGGTGACTTCTAGTGCAAAGCAGAGCTTTTCAATTTTGCTCATAGAATTTTTCTTTTATTATAGCACCTACTTTAGAAGGCACATTGATTTGGCAAGCAGTAAGTACCATTTGCCTATAATTAATGACTGCCTACATTGATTAATATGCATGCATATAGAACACACAAAAGAGATCACAGGGAGGAATGAAGAAAAAAATGCCTGACCTATTGGCAGAACAAACAACTCACTTTCTCCAACTTCTCTGATGACACACTGTTTGCCTGGAACATACCAGTCACGCACATTGCAATTAAATACAAGTTCTTGTAATCAACAAAATCATTAGCAGAAGAGGCCATCTCCTCCCATGCCCTGGGTTGCAATGGTAGGTTTTAATTTACTAAATGAAGATAATCTCACTGACAGGAAGATCCTCATTTTGAGAAAGGCATGCTCTTGGGCACCTGTGTTATCAGCCAGCTTATTGTGCCAAACGCAGCTGAAATCAAGGTCAAAAAAGCATCTCTCTCCCTCTCAGAGAACACCCTGATCTCTCCCACCACTAAGTTTTAATCACTCCAAATGAACTGACCTCTATTCTTCTCCAGTTTGTCTGAGCAAGGCTGAACAACCACAAAATAATCACCTCTGTTAAAAATACTGCAACAATGAAGCAGAGAGATGAAGTCACTCATGAGGTTACCCCTCTTTACTTCAGTATTCTTATGAGTTAAAGGATTACATTGAAGTCTGCCAGTCAGCTAGTAGCACAGCCAGAAACACAAAGCAGAACTCTAAGCTCCCAGTTTATCCTTCCACTTCCGCACTTGAGTAAAACCTCACGCCATCATCACTGGTAATGTGATGTAACACCACATCACAAGGAGTAACAAGGATTAATGCAAGGGTGACAGGCAGAAGGTTGCACAAAGTGAAACATGGGACAGTGCAGCATATACTTCAGTGAGATGTGAGAGACGTGAACAGGGAAGTCTTTAAGTGGGATACACCAAACAAGATAGGAAAAAGGATGAGAAGGCCATAAAGGGAACACAAATGTGACTGAATATTTTTTAAGGACAACTCATGTGTTTGGAAGATAAGACAGACAGAAATAAGCAGCCAAGAGATTTTATGCAATGCACTGATCGCCTGGCTAAGAAATATAATACACTGTTTTCAAAGACACAGTTCTTCTGAAGTAACAAAGCTGTGAGCCTTGGAGCTGAGTGTGCAAGTCTGTCACCTTTCCTCTCTCCTGCAGTCTTTGCAAAACTCACCTGAGGCTCCTTCTTTCAGGTCTTCTTTAAAGGCCTTGGGCTACTTTACCATATACAGACCCTGAAATAAAAGTTACGAAGGTCTTTAGCTCAGCTATTAATTTCTTATTCTTAATGGTAATATTAAATCAGCCAACTCCCTCCATCCTCTTCAGCTTTAAGGTAAAAAAAAAAATTCAGAGTTACACTAGGTTACAATCCCAAACATGCAGCAGACATACTGTTGTATTTCCTTCCTCTGCTCTTTCTGGAAAAGTCATGGATATGACCTGTAACACTGCACACAGAGCAGTATTTAACCTTGAGGCCTTAAGCGTATCTCTAATGATCATCTCTAATTCTGATTCTGTATCACAAGCTTCTCCCTCCTCCTGCTTCTTGTTGGAGTATCCTGTGGAGCAAGTGGGGAGATGCGTACAGCTCCAAATTCTTCTCCCATTCATATTTGCTCACCAAGCCACTGCTTCTGAATGAGCAGTAGCCAGAGGTGCTCCCAAGAACGCAAATGCTGGCAGGAACACTGACATGCAACAAAGTTGCTTTTCTGGAGCGTATACTTACTTTGAGGAGAATCACTGTTGTTTAATTCTTTACATGAGAACAGTGTTAGAGCCAAACAGTTGCTGCGTTCCTCCTTAAAAAACAGATGCAAACTATAAAAGTATCACAAATACATCCTGCCACTGACATCCCTTTTCTAAGGCAAGATAACCCATCTGACTGACAGATCCACGGCTACATCATTGGCTTTGATTCAGAAGGCTGTATTCTGAAGGGTGAGCCATTTGCTCAGCTGCTGTTAGGCTACAGCTGATAATTCAAGCGCATTCAGAACAGAACATTTGCTGAGTTCACCTCTGTGCTTTCCGTGACTCTGAGATACAAGGCTTTTCCATTCATCAGGTCTGTCAGCTTATTTGGGCACAGCAGAGGCCAGGAGACTTATCTTTGCTCTACGCAGGGAAGAAAAGACCCATACTGCATTGCACCTAGCCAATTTTCCTTCCTAGTTATCTGTTCAGAAAATATACCACCTTCTGCAGTGCCCTGAGCTGATGAGCCCCTACCAACTGCCTTACTTGAAAGCAACCTGTCACTTTCATTACACAAGACACTTGAAAAACATATTATACCCAGGCAAAAGATCCATTACAGGGAGTATACACATAGAGTAAGTAGAATGGTCTTTTTGTCTATTAAAAATGATAGAAAGTATCCAGCAACAAGAATTTGGCTGTGACTTTGAACCACACAAATTAAAGTAGCCTCGTTCACTGCTGCCTACAAAAATTTAAATGATCAGATCTAAACAGTATCCATGAAAGCTAGCTCATTGTTATTGTAAACACAGAGAAGCCCACACTATCATGTCTGAACAATATGAGTGTGACCAACCAAATTCTTTACAAACCAATTTATTAGGTATATTTGCCTATATTATGTCAAGAGGATACAATAAGTAATACAGAGATAAACATAAGCATATTTAACCTCCATTTTGCAAAAAAAAGCACACAATTTTTATTAGTAAGTAAATATTGGATTTGGCTGCACTTTTAATTAAGATGAACCAAGACATTAGAAATCAAGTATTAAACTATTTGCCTGATTTACTTTGGTCCTCCAAAGGACTTCTCAGATTTATGAAACTGATAACCACTAGCAGGGAACAAGCAGGTCAGAGCAGATAAGGAAAGGAACCTCTTTTGTCTATTCTGTCCTTGAAGACATACAGCTGTGGCCTATCACAACAGGTAGCCATAGAACACAGTTCTATTTCTTAAAGAGATATTAATCTCAAAGCCAGAAGAGGATCCATCCTTTCTTGTAACCCTGAGTATGTCTACTCCTGCAAAATGCATCATGACTTATGTTAGGGGACAGATTGCTAAAACAATTTCTAAGTGAAGTGCATGACTAGGAATCAGACTGCAAACAAAGTATTGGCTAATTATATGGAGAAGCAATGAGAGAACTTGAAATGGTGGCAGCTGAACAAAGCTCAGCACAGTACGCATGGAAGGAGCTTCTGATAATTATGACCAGAATTATGACTGCAAATAAATGAGGTTGGTTAGATTTCAACTACCTCAGTTAAAATGAGTAGTATTACCCTATATCTGATAGACTTCTTAGGGAAGCCACAGCTATCATTTAATTAAGCATCATTTAGACTTCTGCAGAATTTCTGTAGACCAGATTCTCTACTGCATTACGCTACTTTACACACAGCTCCAGTGAGGTCAGGGGAGTTAAAACAACTGAACTCCAAGTGGTGGAAAGGAAATATAGACCCACTGTCTTTATAATTTTGAACAGCCACCTGGCTGTTCATCTATAGCTCATACCTTTACAACTTACTGAATTGATTAAAAAGATCTTTGAAGGCATTAGATTCTCATTTGAATCAAGATCTTCATGCTACACTTTCTTTAAACAGAGAGTTTGCCTGTATGTGGCCAAGCAAAAATTGGGTGATCCAGAGTACCACTAATGAACGTCCTTGCACCTTCTGCAACAGAACTTGGTTTGCAGGCTCCTTGGTTGCTCAAAGTTGATACAGCATGTTGCACTATCATTTGCCTCCCTACGTGACTTCAGAAAGTAGGAAGTATGCGTCAGAAGATGTTAAAGGGAGAAAAACAACAAAGGGCAGCACAGTGCCACTGGGAAAAGTAAGTAAAAGAACAAGCTCTGAGTCTTCCAATGTGTCCTTACTACTTTTCTTAAAATGCCAGCAAACTGTATTTCGTTCAAAACAGCAAACTATGTATTAAGGTACTTCATGAGCTTGCTGAGCCTGGTATTTGAAGAATGAGTCTGTTCAGCATAAGGAAACTACAGTGGAGAAATTAGTTACAACATACTTGTAAACTGCTGACATTTTACAAAAAAAGAACAAAACAAAAAAAGAAACAGAAAGCAAACATCACAGACTTACTGGAATACTCCTCACAAGAAATAAAAAGGTGATTTATCAAATTTGGGATCCCCATGAAATTCTAAAGAAAGCTGCAATTAGAGAATTAATGATCCAACACCCATATTAGCAGCTGTCATGTTCAACGTAGTAATTAAGCGACTCAAATCTTTTGTTAGAATGGTATCACGTAAACATCCCTACTTTATAGGCAGAAAAAGAGTAGGAAAGTTAATTCTTCTCATCACCTAAATATAAACTCAGGAGTATATGTCTCCAAGATCCATTCTCATTCCTCTGGATCATGCTTACCAGATCAATTCCATGAATGTATTCTACATTCATGACACAAACGGAAGGGCAATGTGCATGCAAGCTACCTGTGTTCACAGTTAGTACACAAAGCACCCTGTGGTTACTAAAGTGAAGTAAACAGGAATTCTATCAAAATACAGTATGAAATATTAGAAGTACATCAATGAGCAGGGAAGCCTGAAAACCAATTAACTAGATTTGCCAGTTTGTCAAAAATACCTTCCCCATCTGCAAAAAGGGTAGCTCCACTTTACTTCACCAGAGGGCCAAAAAGGGTGCAAAAGTAGCACTGTCATAGAAAACATGTAAGCAAACAGAATACATTTACCAAAATATGTTTCCTAAATTCAACAACCACAAGATTTTCTGCATCTAGCTGAAAGCACTGTCATTGTCCTAGGAGTCCATGAGATTTTCACGTAACTTCCAGGCCTAGCAGTGGTAGAATGGAAACTGTGAATTCATGCATGAAGAACAAAATATAACAAAAACTTTCTTGAGAATAAATGTGCTAAATTGATTAAGAAAGCACAGAGAAATCAGCAGTAGTATGGTAAAAAGTAGATATGCAACTTTAATCATAGCTCCTTTAATACATGCTAGATACATTTTCTTCTTTATCTTGGACAAGCACCCATAAAAAGAAGCAGCAATTTAAGTAATCATAAAAAATGAAACTAGAATGAATGATGACACAGATTAATTACATATTTAATTTAGAAATTTATTACTAGAACTGCCCATACTTATCTGAGCCATCTGAGGGTGGAAAAAGGGATTTTATGCATGTTTATAGGAGCTATCACCCCATGACTTATTCTTTATTATTTTTTTTTTTAGGTACAGTTTATGCTGCTGCTCTCTATCATATGTGTAAGCAAGTCTCAAATGGGTAGCATCACTCCTAAGAACAAGTACAGATACTGCACAACCCTCTAAAAATCCCTATCTACAAAAGAGAGAAAGTTCCAGACTCCAGTTCTGTTCTCACTGCAACACTGAGCAATCCTGACATTTGACACTAGGGTGGCATCAAGTTTTTGGGTGGCCAAAAGGTTATCATTATAATCATCCTTTATATAGACATACACACACACATACATATATATTTTTTTTTTAAGTGCGACTTTTATATCCTAGAAATTAAACTTTTTAAAGAGAAAAAACACTCCTCTAGATAAAGCAAGGGACTTTGAGAGCCTTATTCCAGTATTTATGTATTCTGGTCAAGAAGCACTGACATTACAGATCTAGGCACACAGCAAGTGCTTACATTCAGCCTCCTAAATCCAAGTATATCACTAAAATTAAATTAAAATCTACAGGCACAAACAGAAGACCAAGTTCTGTCTGGATTTAGTCACTGATAAAAGAATTATATTTATCAACATGTGGCACATCTGGAAGACTTACAGCCATGAACCGGATGGGGAGTAAATCAGGACAGAATTAGACCTCTGGAGTGCACAGCTGTATGGCAGCCAGATGTGCTCACTGTCAACAAACATAATCCCTTTCGAGTCATTGACTCCATCACCAGCATAAGCTGCATTATCAGCCAATGCTGTGCATGCAGCTTCACTAATGTACTCCCTCGGTTTCAGGGATAAACATATGCATAATCCTGCACTGCACGACTCCCACACACTAAATAAGAGTCAGGCAGATTGGTCAGACCACCCAAGCTGAAGGTCAAACAGTGCAACTTGTAAAATGTCCAGACTGCAAAACCTCTACTCATACTGGTAAGCAGTCTCCTTACTTCCAGTTCACTGAGTCAGCGGGTAACTGCTTGCCAGAGGACTCACAGCTTTGCCTCAGAATAGCATAGATACTTTTATCTCAAGAAACATGAAGTGATTGCCATTGTAAATGTGACAGTAAACTGGGGCAAAACAGACCGAGAATTCATAACTAGAAATACCACAACAATCTCAAGAGAATTGTCTCTGATAGACACTCATCTTCAGACTGTATTTTGATATTTGCAGAGCCTAGATCACATTCCATGTTTTGCAATTAGAAGAGAAATGATTCTTCCCTAGAAGATGATAAATCAGATGACCCTTCAAGCTCTTTCTTAAGTCTGTATATGGCTTGATACATGCTACTTCTAACTTTTAATGGCTACATAATGCATGGCAAGGAGTGCTAAAGTTTTACTATTCAACATGGATGAAGAGTAGAACACTGAACTCGAGCAAAAGTTCAGATTCCTCTACTGATAATCAAGACAATCAGCATTTCACTTATGCTATTGACGCCACCAGGACTATTCCTGGAGAAGAGTATCACCCTAGCCTGTCTAAGGATGACAGCCTGATGATAAACATGACTCATGACAACTTTATACAAGTATCAATTGCACTCTGAAAACAGAATAATACAATGCAAAACCATTTCAATAAAGGGGAGCAAGTTTAAAGCTCCTTGACTGGCACTATTATGTCTATGTCTAGAATGCCTTGCTACGCGATAAAGAAAAAAAGCATCAAATCAGTGAAGTGATTTGATCCCTAGAATTACATTAGAGAAGGCATTTAAAAGTATTTTTAAAGGTGTATTATGCTAAAGTGACTAGCAAACATTTTGTAATGGGCCAGCAAAAAAATTTACTGTATTCAGTTGTCTGGCTTTAGGGATGGGAGTTTCAGTCTAACAATTTAAAACATGATACCTGCTGTAATATACAGGTATTGTATTACAATATTACCCAGGTAGCAACAGAGGTATACAGTGCCTAAGCTCATAAAAGGTCACCTCAGTAGTTCATACTACATCCATGGGAGAAAGATGAATTATCCTTAAGGAGGTGAATTACACTGACTGTTTTATTTAGCAGAACTTGTTGGAAGAGATGAACAATTTTCTGATAGAGAAGAACAAGAGGAACAAGCTTTACCATTGAAAGTTGTATACATTTGAAATTTCCTTATGCATTACATTTTTCTAGGTTTAATTCTGAACTAAAGAATTTTTACCATTTTTCTTAATGGACTAATTGTTCTCATACTGTGTGTTGAACAGTGTATTGTATTAATAAGTACTACAAAACCTCTTTCTAAAGCATGCCTGAAAATTGAGCTAACCACCCCACTCTCTAGGTTGAGCAAATAATGCATGAGCTTTTCCCAACACCCTTATCAAACAGCTGCACAGTATAACTGGTTTACAGGCAGCAAATTAGGGAGACAAACACACTGGGGATTGGCTTACTCCTGATACAGTATGTTCTCCCAGCTTTAAAAAGACATTTTCACTGAGCTTCACCAGTACAGTGAAATATTAGCACTTGGTTTAGAACAAATTAGCAAGTTGCCAACCAGTGCAAGCAGCATTGATTTATGTTGTTTCCCCACTGAAAGTTATTATTTTAATAGCTGATATGAAATCCCAGGACTATCTTTTAAATTCTATAGGTTACATACAGGTGTTTCATATGCAGACAGTAAAAATCTACTGTGCTTTATATCTTCACTGGGCAACAAAGCTCTAGAATATTTTATACTATACAAATGACAACATCATTCTACCATACACAGAAGAAATGTGAAGGGATTATTAGTCAGGAAAATCTTTAGCAATCCAATGCATTCCTTGCTGCAGCTGTTTTCAGAATGGAAGTGATCATTACTCAGACTTGCCAGAATCCCTAAAGGGGCCGAAAGTTATTCACAGTTCACCATTTTCCATTTAGAGACCGTAGGAGTCATGGTAGGCATGGAAAAAATCAGCACATTAGAGAGGTTATGTAGGAGCAGAATTCTCCACTGGAGTAATGGGTAATTTTCACAGCACCTCCTTCCCTATTATGGTGTTTCTAAAATAACTGAAATACTAGACAATTTTTTTGGTAGTGTCTACTACTGTAATCTGGCCATTTATTTTAACTTTTGTTTTGTATTTTATAGGAGAAAAATAAGTTTAACGCCTGGTGATATGACAATAGCTAAGAGGCAATGAAAAAAATCCCTTCCAGGGCTGTGGAAATGATAATAAGGATTACAGAAATAGATAGGTAGGTTTTCCCCATAGTATTAGATCAGGTGATTGGCACAGAAAACAGCACCACAGGAAGATTAAAAAAATACACATAAAGAAATCACACCAGAGATCTGGAGTAACTTTGGGTGCCACACTCAGTTCTGCTTCTCCCTAATACTTACCATGGAAAAACACCAGAGGAATACCACCATTATTTAGAGTAGTTCGTCTGTGCACAATAGAAGTGTTGCTGGCCATTGTGAACGGAACAGCTTGTAGCCTCAGAAAAGCAGTCTACTCGGTGCAGAAAGATTTCTCTGCAAGCTCTAGTTCTGAGACCAGCGCTCACTGTAGAGCTTATGAGTTGTATCAGGGCTAGCAGTACTCACATGTGAAAAAAATTTGTTGCACTAGAAACAACAGCACTAGTTGGTTTCATACACTGCCTGTAGTACTGGATTGAAAAAAAAAATAATCCCCAATCTGAGCGTTTTATACATAATTGGATTTCAAGTAACAAAATTAGGGAGGAAAAAACAGTAATAGTATCAGCCCCTGTTAATTTCTTCCTTATTTGCATCTAAACAGTATCAAGCAACTGAGCTGTTTACGTTAGAAAATGCCTGTGCTATTTCATTGAATAAGATTACTAAAAGAAAATTGGAAGTCCCTTAGGCCAGAGGAATTTGGCCTGAAGGTATCACAAATCACAAATTAGCCTTATCCATGAACCCTTTGATTCAGGGACAGAACATTCCTGATCACCAGCAGCGAGCTCAGCATCCTCTGCTATCTACAGCTCTAAGGGCCCCCGTCCTACAAGCCAGCCCTATGCACAAGCAGGGCAAACCCGAGGGAGTTTGTTCATCTTAGGCTTCTTAGGAGGTTTTAATCTCTGAATGTTTGCAAACTCCTGTCTGACAATGGCAGCCTTATACCTTTACCCTCCCCTGGCAGCAGGTTTGTTTTATTGGTGTTACTGAGGTGGGACTACTGAACAGTTTATTAACACACCACCACCTACAGCATTTAAAAGAAAAATAAAAATAATCAGCACACTTATCTATATAGCTAGCACCATCTTAGACTAACGATAATTTTCTAACCAGGAATTCACATTACCTTGTTGGTACTAAAAGCTGACTCAGCTGCTAAAACAGGCCAGTCCTACCATTCCAGCACTCACTGACAGGGCACAAAGAGACAATGCAACCCACCTCCTTAAGAAACTTTCTGAAAGCGCCCGACGCATCCATTTTTAAGGATTTGGCGCTTTAATTAGCAGGAAAATGAAGATTCCTTAGGTCTTCCTCTCCGCCCTCCATTTCCCTTGAGGGAGCGACACTGACCTCACCTCCACGCGCTGGGACGCCATTTTGTTTTCGCATCCTGGCCTCTGCAGCACCTTCAGCGAGGTGGTGCTAACAGCAATACTGGTGGCAGCCGCCTGACCCGCTGAGATGCTTAACATAACATAGGGAAGATGAAGTTGCGGTGATTTCTTGTTAAATTACCTCATGAAAGCCTAAGTACCAGATTAGAAGTCACCGCTGAAGTGACTTGTGAGGGAGACCAGCCTCCAGGATGTCGTGCGGCTGCGGATCTGAGCACTTTCTGCTCCACTGTGGTATCCTCGTTGTTGTTGTTTTAAGTCAGAAAACCTTTTGGGCAGCCTAGGATGATTACAGCTGTGGCAGAAGCATTAGTATCTCCAAAGCGTGTCAGCCTTGGTGCTCCCCTCAGGCTGTGAGAAGGTAGGTGGTGAGGGCCGGGGCGTGGGGCCCGCTTTACCTCAGGGATGGTGCCAGCCGCCCCTCAGGGGGGCTGGGTCAGAGGTCTCTCGGTGGGGGCCTCCTTACTGACCTCTTGCTGCGTTTTAAGAGACTTCCTCGCAATCTGTTTTGCCGGTCAAAGTAACAAAGGTTTCAACCTGAGGTAAATGAGAGTGGATGTTTAAAATACACGTGGGAAAAAAAAATAATTTTTTCTAGGAGAGCGGGACTTAAAAAAAAAAAGGTTTGGAAAATAAATCCCCAATACAGCTGGGTTTTTTGCCACACAACATGAAATAGTAGCACTGAATTTTGCAGCATGTTACATTCCTCTTAAGGCCTGGCTCACCTTCATTTCAGTGCCTATCTGACAGATTTCTAGTGCTTTATTATGCTTTCCTGGTTGGAATTGATTTTTTTTTTCTTTAGAAGTCTTTTCCCTGATCAAGGATTTTTCTGCATTAATGGAGCAGTATGTTCTTGTATCTATAAATGGAATAGCATACGCAATATAGCAAGTGAATGGGGAGCTATAGAGAAACCTGTAAGAAAAGAAAAAAACCTCTTCTGCTAGCAAAATCAGTAAATGCATGGAATCAAGAAATATTTTGGAAGATCATCAGTGAGTCAGGAACACTGTATACCGGCAGTACCTCATTAGCCTTCGGTTCCCATATTATTTGTTTTGTGCTGTAATTCAAAAGCAAAGCACTATCCCTTTCTTGCATTTTATTGGTATTGGTATTAGGTTAGAACAATGTGATGTTTAAAAGCATTTTTCATGTTCTGTATGTTTTTTTAAATCCTGCTCAAGTTTTCTCTTGGCAGTCCTGTAAAGATTAGTAGTTAGTAGCAGCATGGTGTTGCTGATCCTGCTTATTGCTGTGTAGAACTTGTGTTGATTTAGCAAGCTCAGTTGTCGTTTTACTATAACACAGGTATCTGTTCCTTGTTCCTGGCTTCCTACCAATCCATGTTGAAAGCTTGCTGAATAAGAATATTTGTCTGCCCAAGTTTAACTCATTGAGGTTATTTTAAAGATAGAATTCTTATTGGTGGTGTGTGTGAAACATTCAGCTTTAATCCTTCAAAGAGATATTTAAAAAAAAAAAATCAAATCTAAACCAAACCTCTTGTGCTAGATAGTTACAGCCTGATAATCCTGAAGCCATCCCTGAGGAACACTGCTTTAGAGTTGATAGTACAGGACAATTAGATAAGAATTTGGTTGCTAGATGAAAGGAAATGTGAACTCCTAAACCCTCATGGGAGCAGCACAAATTGATTTACCATGAAGTGGAAATGATCAAAATGAGTAAAATGCAAGTATGGAGCAATTTTGCCTTCTTTCTTGCTTCTCTTTGTCCGGAAGCAAAAAGAGAACATTGTGCACTTTAGTAATTTGTTTTTTAAATTGAAGATTTATATATGGTTCTAAGAAGTCTATAGTAGTTACTTCACCCACAAGTTACCATTAGTATTTCATCCTCAAGGCATTTGTATGTGAAAGCAATTCTCATTAATGGCAAGAAGACCTATCTGGTTGACTGAGCCATAGCTTAGCTTGGTGTTTGTATTTGTTAGTAAATTCCTAGGAAGGGGGTATTCTTGGAAGGCAGATGTGCTTGCAGGTCAACTCCTGACTTGAATCAATAGAGCTTTCCAAGGATCTGGTTCAGGCAGAGGGAATAATACCATGATCAGAATGGTAGTTTTCTAGGGTGACATTAATCCCTTAATCTTCAAATATGCTCACTTTGAAAACCTGGTTACATCGCTTGTGGGGGAAATGATGTTCAGAGGTAACAGCATGCTGCCCAGGCATTAACCCTTTTGTCTAAAGCTGAAGTGGGTTTCACATAATGTGGTAGGTTTTGCGATGCTGCAGCTGAGTGAAGGCCTTCAGACTATTACACGTATGAAAGAAGTTGGCTTCTAACTTCTGTACTGAATGAAGTTTGACCCTTCAAGTACTCATTCTGCTGCAGGTTGAAAACAGACAAGAGACTTGGGTGCAAACGTTCCCTGGGGGCACTATAATAGGCCAGTCGTTTTTCAAATAGTAAAATATTTCCTAATTGTTTGTCTTAAAGAGACTTGTTAGAACAGCATAAGCACCTTTGTAGCCCTGTTCACAGCTGTGGGAGGTGTGGCACAGCTGCGTTGTATTATTTCTAAAGCTAGGACACTGTACTGATGTAGATCTTGCTCAGCATGCCAAAGTTAACATAAATGTTTAGGATGAGAGTTGTAGTCTCACTGTTTTAAAAGTTTTTTCATGGTGTCCTTCCTCTTTCTCCTCCATTGGTCTGTGTTTTACTAAGGTTGCATTATTTCTGTTGGGAAGAGCCCTGCTGGGTTTGTCTCTGTGAAGAGATATACCCAGCACACTTCAGCAGACAGTCTCTGCAGAGTGATACCTGTGAGCTGGGGTCTTGTAGCTGTGGCAGCTTGTGACCTGTGTCCTGTTTCCTCAGAGAGGCTCAGCTAGAGCTTTCTACGTGGAAACCATGCATGTTTGGGCAAGCCTGGGAATGAACTGCTTGCACTGTAGGAAGTAGCAGCTGAAGCAATGGCTAGAGGAAGGACATAGTCCTGACTGGTGCTGATAGCCTATCCAGTTTCATTGATTTCTGTGATGTTTGTAAGGGAGAATGAGGTCAAAACAGAATTTTACATTTATATTTTAAAAGCGACAGATGCTTCCAGGAAGGTAGAAGTTGAAGAAACATACTACAAGGGATGGAGAAGAGTGGCAGGAGGATTCATTTGCTGTATAAATTAGTGCATAACATAACAAAGGTTAGATGACTCATCAGGGAGGTAGAAGGGCTTTTCAAGGCCCAGGCTACCTAGTGGGAAGCTCCCACAGATTTTTAACTGGTTTTGGGTCATGCTTCTACAGAGCAGAACTGAGTCTGCTTCTAATGAAGTCATGCATTTTTAAAAGTGGTAAGCATATACAAAAGCTTTTCCATGGGATTCCTCCAGAAAGCAGTAGGAATACAGATGAAGCTTTTAAAATAAAGCTGTGTGAAGGCCGAGTCATGTAACATAGGAAAATTGCGTATGAGATCTCAAATACACATATAATTATTAAACCAGTGATTTTATGCTTGCCCGAACAGGGGTAATGTTAAAAAAATTGTGTTTGTACAGCAGCTGGCACAAAGTTTTATTGGTCCTTGTACAAGCATGATTAATAAATTAGCAAACTGAAGAAACAACGTCCTTCAAGGTTTGAAGTAACAGGGCACCCTTGAAGATATGTAGGGTTTAGATCATTAGAAAGCTCTGTGGAAGAGCCGGGAGCAACAGAAATATTTGTGTTAATGTATTTCTCTTTCCTACATGAAATCTATTTCTGTCCCTGTGTTGACTGGGTAGTTCTGCTAGGAAAGTTTTGTCTCAGTGGTGTTATAATGGTGGTATAGCATGACTTACCCTACTTTGACCAATGCATTCTGTTCCTGCTCTGTTTTTATGTGATCATGTTTGCTGGCATATGTGTGTGAATTGTTTGCAAGCATATGACTTGGAATGTGTACTGTCACCAGCTACATTCATATTTTTGGTATATTGTGGTGTTCTCCCCACCCCCCCAATGTGTAAACACCAAAGCAACTCAACAACCATTATTTATATGTAGTCAAAGGGAATGGTTTATAGATCTGTAGCATCTGGTGCTGAATCCCAGAGTTTGATTACAGGAGACTCAGGAATTCAAGGTGACTACCTGACATACTGAGCAGAGATTTATGGAGGTGAATTTAAGAGGCAGAACAGTAGCAACACATACCTTTTAAATAGTATTTATTCCCAGGTAGGTTTTAAATCTTAAAAAACAGATGCAAGGATTTCTCCCTTATTTTACAGGTGGAGAAACTGAGGCACAGAACAGTGATGGGTCCTGTCTGTCACTGTGCCGGAGGGACAGAGCTAGTAAAATAACTTGGAATTTTTTGACTCTTAAATTAGTGATTTCTCTAATGATACTGGACTATCATGGTGGACAGTAGCTTTCAGTCTTGGCTCTTGGAGCCTCTCCTCCAAATTTCAAGAGACTTGCATGTAACTTTTTATGGGTCTTTATGTGGGTTGCTATATGGTAGGCACAAACCCAGTTTTCTTAGAAGCTTTTTGTGGATCTCTCACGAATAATTTGTAGTCCCCCTCCCTGCCCCCCAGAAGAATGTGAACCACAGGATGAAAATTGCTGGTGTAGGAGTGTTATTAGCCAAGGCTGTAAGGACTGAAGTGTGAAGGAAAATGTGTTTGAAAGCAAGTCTGAACTTGCTAGTTTAATGCTCTGCTTTGCTCCTCAGATAGCTGCAGCTGGAGGAAAAAAGTGAAATGCTGTTGTTGTATATGTCTGACTTTAGGGTAGGTCAGAAATGGAAGTTTTTGAACTCTTGTTTGTGGATGCCACTTGGATGCTACCTGTGTGACCACAAGTAATGCAGGTTAGGGCAGGGATGGTGGTCTTCATGTGGAGCAGCTGTGCTTGTTGCAGGAGTCAAAACTGGGAAGAATTTAGATGGTGACAAGCAGACACCCCCTTAGTCTCCTGGTGTTTCAATAGCAGTTTGCAGCTTATGTCCAAGAACATTTATGTGCATGCATATTATTTCTTATAGTATGTTTAAGCTTTGGGATGCTTGGCTGTTGCTAGGACTATCACTCCAGTGGAAGTGCTGACAGAAAGCTGCCTGGCATGTGCCATAAGTGTGGGGTTTAAAGGAAAACGGGGTGTGGGACAGTTGTGTGGGATTTAAGCCTGTATGTGGGGTTGTGGAATGAAGGGCTGGACAATGCTATGTAGACTTTAGTAGTGGTTGGCTTTTTGTTTGTTTTTAAAATGTGTTTTCTGAAAGAGGAAAATAGCTTTGGAGGTAAGGCTTTTAAGTTCTGGCTGAAGTAAATACATGCTCGGGCTGCAAGGAGCCGCTCCAAAGTGTGTTGTACGTGTTTGCCTCCTTTTGGAATGTGATTTATTTTTCTGCAGGTTCTATCCTCTTCTAGCAGATTGTTTCATAGCCACAGTGTAGGGCTAGGAGACTGCATTGAAACTGTAGCTCTCTTGCTGGCTGTTTCTGTGTGTTTAGATGAGGTCAGTGGGACTTCAATCCAGTTATGAAGTGAAGAGGTTGCTCATGGAAGAATGGCACCTGAGTGTGTGATCCTGCTGTGTTTGTGTATTTGCTGTTAACTTAGGCCAAATATAAAATGGGAATAGTAGATCATTCCTTGTTGTTATCTATCTGCAGCTGGTTCTCTTTGCTCTGAATTATATAGCAGGGGACTTGCATTGGAATACAGCACAGATGATGGAAGGCTGGGTTGAGCAATGCCTTAAAAAACTGGGCCTAAAAAACTCTTGCGTGACTGCATTTTCCTCAACCACACTATGCCTAGCCAGCACAGAGCTGCTGTTTGGTGCTGTCTGCACTGGTCCCAGGGCAGGAAGCATTGCTCATCAGCTGGTGTGCTGCATTGCATTGTAATGGCTTCAGCAGAGCTGGTATCTAAGTGCCACTGCCCTGACTCAAGTACCTGTTATAGCTGTTGGGCTGCCAGGCGGTGTTGCAGTGCGTCATGTAGGCTAACCTCAGCACTTCTAAACAACAAAGCTGAGCTAAGTGAGTCTTAGACTGCCAGGAATCGGAACTTTGAAAAATGTTTACTTTTGAATATGCCTTTGGTGCTCTCCAATATCTCAGAGTTTAGCAGTTCCCTCCTCTGCTGAGGATGGAGCATACTGGAAAACCATTGGATCTTAAGAGCAGCTGATGAAATAAGGTGTTAGAAGTGTAGTCACCTCAGGTGCCCTGACCATCTTCATTTGTGGGTTTTATTTGGTAGAGAGTGGCAGCTTGGCTGGTGTAAGTTACTGTGATCTTGGTGGATCCTCTCCCTGAGCGGCAGTATGCAAGGCCATGGTCCAGGAAAGTATAGTTTCTTGATGGTATTTTCAGTTCTAAGTTTGATGATGGGAAGAAGTTGATTTGCTAGAAAAGCACGGTAGCCTCTTAGTTCGATGTGGTTTTGTTAGAAAATCTGGACTTGGTTCTTTGCTCCTGATAGGAGGGTTTCCACTGAACAGCCTCCCCAACTTCACTGCAAGATTGTGGCTTTTAACTCCTCATTGTTGGCTGAAACTCAAGGGAATCCAGCTTGACAGAAGCAAGTATGACGACTACCCTGTGATCTCTATGTGAACTGGTATCACTTAAGCAGTTACAGTTTACTTATCTCTATGCACGCTTTGGGATGGACAATTTTTCACCATTTCTCCATGGCAGAAATGATTGGAGTGGTATGTTACAGTTATATTATCACAATATGACCCATGTCATCTGGGGGCAATTCATATGAAGGAGGGCTGTGCAGGCTTTTAAGCACCTTTCCATGGTCCTACCCAGTAACACTAGCTGGTATGGTGTATGCTCCTGTGTGCCATGATACCATTGAACAAGAGTTAAGGATTCAAGTAGTTGTTCGTGAATTTATAACCGTAACTGAAAATAGAAGGTGGAAGTTGCCTTTCTTGCAATGAAAATCTGTGTTGTGTATGTTAGAGCTTACTGCTTTCTATCCAGAATTTAATTTATTTTCTACAGAAACAGATTGATTTTTAAAAACCTAAAGTATTTCAATGTATTTATTTATTTCTGATTTATTTGTATAAACATAAAAAATTTAAATTCTGACCACCTTCAACCCTTCGCCCTTCTGATGGTAATTAATTCATAGTGTGTTCCAGTACCGCTCAGTGCAGGCTTAATCAGATCATCAGTTGTGGATGTTAACCACAACAGCTGTGACGTTTGCATAAAACCTGTAGGAGCCTGATGCTGTATGAAATTGCTTTCATTACACAGTTCATTTTGAGATTGTAAGTAGCCATGCTGCTCAGAAAACAGGATTAGGGTGAAGTATTCTATTAACACACTTAATCCATAACTAAAATAATATTCATTACTCCGATCCTGTTTTAGGAGACAAATGTTTTATTTAAGCTGAGAATGACCTTTCTGAATAGGACTTGCGTAGCTACATTATAATATTGAAGTCTGTAATGAGAAAGATTAGTTGGCGCTTGTAATACAGCAAAATTATGTGTCAGGTAGGAGGCAGCTGTGTCAGAGGTGTCACCACTTTGTCAGAGAGTTGCTTCTCTGCAGCTGGCAAGGATAAAATTGTAATTGCTTTCTTTAGAAGTTGCACTGTGGTATATATTGGAGGGGTCCAACCATTGTGTCTTCTTCCCTGGATATGTCTGAGTTGGGCATTTGTTTTTCAGACCCTTGACTGTCTGCTGGTATTCCCACAATGTCTGTGTTGCAGCCACAGTTTTGGCTCATGCTCCAGGGCTGAACTGGAGGACTCCAGAGCTGAAACAATGAGCGCCAACAGCTTCAGAGCCAAACTTCTGTCGTGGGTGGCTGTCACAACACATATGCTTTGCGTGTTCACTAGAGGATGGACATGAACAGTGATGCTGTGTCTTTCTCCATACACAAAGGCCGTCTGTAGGCTCTGTCAGAACTACTTCTTCTGGATTAGAAAAAACCACGGGATCTTTGTCAGTGAGCATTCTGTGGAAGAGTCACACGGTGAGACTGCCTTTAATTGGTGTGAATGCAAAATGGTTGCCTGTGTCTACCATAGAGCTGCAGCCATTGTACAGAGAAAAGAAAGGCACAACAGTTATGCACTTACCTTGCACAACTCGTTTGCCTGAACTCTAACCTTGCCCTATTGCTAGTTCCAATTAGGAATAATAACAAAAAAAAGAACTGTATTTGTGAATAAAGGTTTTCTATGACTGGAAACGTTTACACAGCCTTTGGGTACCTTGGTCATTTGAGACAGTCTTGCTGGAGCAGAATGAAGCTTCACAGTTTTCATGCTGTTTTGAAGAAGATTTTGTGAAAATGGATTTGCACTGAGGAGAGTTATGCATGTGTGTGTCCTTTTGGTTGTAGTTTGTAGCCCTAGCATGACTGACTGGCACATGGGATGCTCCATGTTTAGTTTCTGTTCTCATTCATGCAGAGTGCAGTTTTTTTCATCCCACATCACTGCAAATGAGGCTGAGCAGGGACAAGAATGACTGTCTCCCTGGTCAGTACACCCCAATAGATTTTGCCCAACTTCACATGCCTAAATGCTGGTTTTCTGCAGTATAAAATCAGTATATGGGGGAGGAAAAGAGAAAAGACTGTTGATGCGAGGGAAGGGGGATACGAATAGGAAAAATAATGGTGAATTATCAGAACAGGTAAAGAGAAGTAACAAAACTGAAGTAAAACCACTCTTTTGTACAGTTTTTTGTAATTGACACGAAGTCTTGCTGAATGTCAGTGTCTAGCACAGAACAAGGAAGGGGAATGGAGGGAAGGAAAACATCAAAAAAGTCATTCTGTGACAGTTCCTAGGTTTAGGTTGGGTTTTTTTGTGTTTTTAAATAGTGTTATGAAAGAAGTGCTAGAGCAGCCCATGAGCTGGTTTGGATACAGAACAAATCTGGCTAGAACCAATCCTTTGGGTTGGATAAGACAAACAGAATTTTACATGAGGAGACTGCCAGTTCTGTGAAGTTTCCTGTGGCAATGGGTGGAGGAACCTTCAGGTTTTCTTTTCTGATAGTGGAAGATTTTCTGATGGAAGAATCATAGAGGAGAGCCGTAACACTAGCTTTTGAAGGTGGTTTCCAATACCTGCTTGGAGTCAAGAAAATCTGGAGACCCTCCTGTGACAGACCTTTAGGGTGGTTCAGGAATGAAGGCCCAAGAATTTCCTCTATTTTCTGGTTCACCAGAGCCTTTCTAGCTCTGTGATAGCATTTATTTAAACTAAGATTTAAAATGGAAAACATTTTGGCATTTTTGGACAAGGGTATCATTTTTGTGTTAATGCTAAGCTGCTGTTAAAGAACAATCACAATTATGTATTTTTAAAATTAGTTTTTAGTTGAAATTTATCTCAGAAACAAGGGATAAAAGTAGATAACAAGCACAATTTTAAAAAAAAAACAACTGTCAAAAATATCAGTGAGACAAATGGTTCAGTTAAAATGCATTAATGTTGTGTTCAGATAGCCTTTCTTCAGGAGTGTGTTCTTGTGAAAAGCAGTTTTCTCCTTCAGAATTTTCTGATCTTCCTCCATTAAGCTTTCAGGGGTTTTTAAAACATCTGTAGGAATATCTGTAATTTTCTGTTATCCTTTTAGAGGCTTTTGTATGTCGTTTATGAAGAAACTATTCAATTTCATCTGTAATTGTATGGGTCTGCTCTGTAAAGGATCTGTATGTGACTGCCAAAGATCCGCAGTATAATGCGGTCCCCTTTATAAACACCTTTCCGGGAAATTAATGTAGCAAAAATCCCCCCATAAGAATATGACTTTATTCAAACTGTGCCTGAGCATGGAAACAAACACAAACCGTGCCAAACCAGCAGTCCTTGTAAAGTAAGCGCTGGTGTCTGGTCGGTTGGTTCAGCTTCAGGCAGAATCAAAACCTCTGATTGCTGTCAATGAACAGCGATTATATAGGCTGTCTGCCTCCCATCGGGCAGGACAACGAAAGCCAGGCCATCTTTTAAGTGTTCCTGATGAGCTTCATTTCATAAATAAAGGCACTGGCGATTTACACCACTGAATAGTGTTGATAAAGGTGCCAAATCATCTGTGCCTTTTGGTTAAAGGGGAGTGGGGAGAGCTGGCCCCTTGAGATGCGCTGTCTGCGGCGGTGCTTGGCTGAAGAGGCCCCTGGGCACGGCGGGCTGACCTGCTCCGGCTGGGGGCCGTGCCCCAGGCCTTGGAAGGGAGCAGAGCCAGCGGTGCCCCCGGGCCTGGGCACTCGGCTGAGAGGCAACTGCAGGCCCTTTGCGGGGCGAGACGGGAAAGTTTTGCTCACCCTCTGTTCTGAACATCCTAATACAAGTATTGGTTCTGGTTTTGGGGTTAAAAAAAAAAAAACAAAACAGGAAGGCAAAAAGAAAACCTTTGATTGCAGAGATTCCGTGTAGCACAAGGTGGCAGTAATGCTCTACTATTGTGCCTTCACTCTCCTGCAGTTGAAGACCAAGTTAGAGCTTCAGAATACTGAGCTGAGATTGTTTTTTCCTTGGAGATTACTTCATCTCCCCCTTGGTCCCCCACTCATTCTTCCTGGTTTTCCCTGGGGTCTGGGGGTGGGTAGGGTGGGACAGAATGGGAAATGCTTGTGGCTTGAGTCTGTCTGGAACTTCCTATCTCAAAACTGCAGAGAACCGAATACATTTGAGGTTAGTGCTGTAGGAAAATGGCTGGGAGTGAGTTCCTAGGGTTAGTTAAAATGTACTCACCAACCCTACTGTCACTGCAAAACCTGTGCTACCTACAGGGCCCACAGAGCTGCGCAGGAGTGACGCTGTAAAGATACCATGGACTGAGATCTAAGTGTAAGGAGTACTCAAGCACACTGCTGTACATCTAATTCTCTGTTACTGCATAAAGGGATGTTTTTCTCTGCTGAGCTTTCTAGAGGCCTTCTTCAGAACAGATCTGGGTATGGACCTCTTGTAGCCTTTGCTCAGGAGTGACACAGTGTTGGCCATAAACACCATTGTTTTCAGCTGATCTGTGCAGAAGTTTGGTCTTGGTGTGTGAATGCTGTGACTATGCTGTCGTGGAGTTGACTGTGTCATTGTGGAGTTGCTCTCCTGCCCCAATGCCTTGAGTTGGCTTCTCCTGCTAACAACTCAATTATTTCCATTGTGGCACTCTTCCTGAATTTGTCAGTACTGTAAAATATCTGTTTCAAATTATAATTTCACAGAAAATAGGCTTTCATTCATTCAAAGATAGTGTCTGCAGTCCTCTCATGAGTAGATGTGGGGTGGGTTGCTTTAACAATATCTGCATATTATATGCAGAAGGTGAAAAAAGTACTAGAGGGATGAAACTTGTTTACAGTTAGCCGTTAGACAAGACACTGTGGTACAAGACTCTGTCTTTGGACAATTTTATATCCTTTTGGTAAATTTGGGCAGGTACGTGGCGTACATCTGGTTGCAACAACATTGCCTATTGTTTTCTTTCCAAGTGGCAATCCAATATTGGGTCTGAAGGCCAGATATGAGACATGTTTGTCTGAACTATTAAGATAGTAATGTTTGAAGGTATTGTGGTTTGATTTTGTGTTTTTTGTGGATTTTTTTTGTTGTTGTTGTTTTTCTTTTTTTTTTCCTTGTGGCGATGTTCTCTGTTCCACTTGTGGGGTGGTGTCACTGCCCCTGTAAGTCTTGTGGGACAGAGATGGGAATGATTACAATGAATGTTTTTGCCTTTTCACATCGTGTTTTTTGTCTCTTTCACCATTCCAAAGCCGACACCGTTCCCTTTTCTTCCTGATGCACGCCGAAGCCCTGTTTTTGCTCTGTACGGCTTTGATACGGTCTGCTAGCAGATTGCCTGGGAGCCCCTCGAGCGTGTGGGGATCCGGTCCCTCCGAAGTGTTGGCAGTTGCGCGTGTGACACACGAAGGGCTGCCCTGCCCAAAGCCCGCGGTGTCGGCCCGCAGCGCGTTGCGGGCCGGGCCGGGCTCAGCGCTTGTCGCCGCAGCGGCCCCAGCCCCGGCAGGGGTCACTCTCGGCGCACGGGAGAAAGCTGCGTGTTCCGCAGTCCCCCGTGCACGCAGCAGTGACACTACCTTGGTGTGGTTATCGTGTGTTCTGGTACAGTGTTTTGCTTCAGCAGCTTGTGTCATGGGAGGAGAACACGGTGGTGTGCCTGTGGCTGGGTGTACAACGTTTAACTGCCCAACCAGGCAGTTACTGGCTTTTGGGAACACAAATGTAGTATGATTTATGGAGATAGCTGTTTCAGATGAATCCATGCAGTGCCTGTGCAAAATAGCATGCCATGACTTAAAAAGCATCTGTGATTTCCTTCTATCTGTCTGATTAACTTTGAGTAAGCAATTACATTTCCACGGTTATTTTGGTGTACTGGCAACAACATTTAATTTGTGATGTATTTCACTATGTGGCACCTTCCAAATGTGCCCATGATGTCACCCTTATCCTTCTGGGTGGCACGTACTGAGGATTAGATCTTGAGTTTCTTGCCTTGGGTCTTGTCACCAAGGGTTAGCCAAACGAGCCTAGTCTAGTTAGTGACGCTCAGTTTGTAGACTGAAAAATAGCTGAAAAAATGTCCCTTGCCCTAGTGTGTCCCACAGACTTTTACAGCTGTGCGAGTGTGTGAGAGGTCTGGGTTATAGATGATGGTTTGGCCTTGCTGTGGAAAAAGCAAAGGCTTATTGGAGGTAGAGTGACTGTGGGAGAACATCTTTCTCCTGACTGATAGTTGATTTTCTTTTTTAAACAATTTTTCTAGGTTCTGAGGAATGGGGATGTCTTTTACCAGCTTACTTCTGCATTGCTTAATACAGCCTAAAGCGCCGTTTAACCATGGACAATGTGTGTTGTTGAGTAATATCAAAGCCTGCATGGGTATTTCTGACATACGTAAATGCATCCATATGTTTTGTTGTGTACAGTAAGAAAGTCATATCACTGCTCAGAAAAGCAGACTGTAGCTATTAAACATATGCTAAAACTCAGCATTTCTATTAATTTAATATACCATGCATAGCTGGAGAATATACTATACTAACAGGAGATTTCTGCTGTAAGCAGAGCTGGGATTTGGGATCTCATATGCTTTGTATAACTTCCTTGTCTTGACTCCAGCTTGAAAGTATTGAAGTGCTTTTTGGTAAAGTTTCCCCTGTCCACCATTTGTGATTTGTGGTTTTTTTTGTTGTTGTTGGTTGGTTGTTTTTTTTTTAAACTTCCCTCATAAACTGTTAGCTTCAAAATCAATAGCATGGTCCTTGTGGTGCCAAAGTGTAATGGGAGAACAAGATATTGGCACTCCAAGCTGTTGGAGTGGTTTTTGCTACCTGTACACTTTGTTCTTTGGTATGCAGTCTGGCTTGTGCAGATTCCTGAAACCAGAGAACTGGTCATTGGGATGTACTGACTGGCATGACCCGAGGCTTCCTTGCTCACACAGAGCTGGCTGGGCCACTTGCTTGGGAGGAAAAGGCATCAAGTTTATGTCTGTGCCTTTGAAGGAGGGTCAGACTGCAGTGTGCTGTGGGATACTGGAGTGAGCTGAATGTGCCTACTAGTCAGCAGACATAGGGGGTACGTAGAGGAGGGTATGTCTGCTAGCTCTTGGGAATGCGTAGCCAGGTTGCTGGCTTGTTATTGTCTGGTTTTGTGCTTTATTGTTTTCTAATACAACTGTTCGGACTACATGGGTTAAGCTAGTAGAGATGCCATACGCTAATAGATAGACCTGCTTGAGGTTACAACCACACCTTTATTTTTCTGTGTGGACATACCCTAGGAAGACACTGTGTGAGGAAGCTTCAGGCATGTGTGTGGTCCTTTGTACCTAGCACTGTCATTAAGCTGAGCCTTTTAGGCCTGAAAGGTATGGCAGAGTACCTCTGTTTCTTTGCTGTGCGTTTGACAGGCAGAACATTTTCTCTTGTCCCTGCTATGAATTGTGACTATTGCCTCCTAAAGTGCTTGCACCACTTATTGAACATGTAATTATTTATCATGTTGTTTTAGACTGACACCTTTTGTATATGCATTGTCGGGGCAAGGCAAACAGTGTGTTTGTTCATGCATTACAGACCTAAGCCTGCCTTCTGCCAAAGCAATTAAATTCTAGAAATGCACAACTGTGACATCAGTCAGCAATGTCTAAATCTGCTTGCATAGCATTGGGTAAACTGTTCTTTTCTCTTGTGACTTGCATGCATGCTCTCCTTTTTCCTTGGTGGAGACTGAGAGCTGGATACTTGTCAAATGCTATAACGTGAAGTTAAACATTTGACTTGGGGAGAATGACACGTTGACACTTTTCATAATAATTGCTTCCTACACTGGAAACCTCCAGCTGTTTTGGTGGAAATAACATGATGTGACTGTGACAATAACACAGTCCCAAAGCCTACAGACGGAAAATAGAAGCTTCTAGGTCCAATTTTAGTTGAAAACTAGGGTTTTTAACCTTTATGAGACTGATCATAAAGATTAATACATATGGAAATTAAAGGAATCCCAAGAAAGTTCTTCCAGTTGTTCACACATATGTGTAGGTATTTGTTGAATGACTTTATGAATAAGGATTATTTTTATGTCTTGGCAGCAGGAAATGTCAGGAATGCCCTTTGAAGAGGAATAGGTTTAGATCTTTCTGCTTTGGAGAATTCAGATTGCAAAATATGTATTGCAAGATCACGCTGTTCAGTCCTGATGCTATGCTAGTGTAGGCAGTGAAAGAATCTGGAGGCTCTTCCCCTTGAGGAGACTGTATGGCCAGCCCAATTGAATGGAAAGTCATCTGAAGGTTAGTCTATAGTGAGGCAACTCTAGGGTAGCTCTCAATCCTATAAGCAAAATTATTGACGTAAATAACAGTCATTAAAGTTAGAGCTGAATGGGGAATATTTGTTTTTAATATTTTTCGTCCACATGAAAAATTAAAGATTGGACAGTAAGTATGCTTTTAATGAGACACATAACTATTCTGTGAAAGGATGAATATGGTTGCTGTATTTCATTATCTATTTCTTTGGAATTAATGCCTCTCTCCCCCCCCCCCCCCCCCCCCCCCCCCAGTAAAACCAGGATGAACATACGTCTGCTAAATCTTTAATGTCTCTAATGGCCTCTTGATCATTTGCATTTCAGATCCTTCTTCATACACAGTAGCAATTTGCAATCTTGGAACATGCTGCTGATTGAAGCTGAAGGCGCTGCTTATTATTATTATTTTTCCCCCCATTCAGCCCTAGGATGCAACAGATAAGATTCTGCTGTGGTATTTCTGGAGATTCACTGCTGAGATCTCAGCATCAAGAGGGTACAGCCTCTGCTTAATTATGTTCTAAAGGGAATGTGCATTTATGCATTTTTCTTTTTGATGACAGGGATTCAGAGAAATCATTGAGAAAAAAAAAAGGTATTTGTTGAAGACTGTAGAAAAGCAAGTAGGCAGTAGTACAGTAATAGTCACTGCCTGTTGTGTTTAGAAGATGATCCCAGAAGTGCCATCATGTAACTTCATTAAGAGATGGATTAAAATCATGTAAGTTCCTTGTAATTTGTCGGTGGTGACAGAGCCACTGGTGGAGCAACTGCTGAAAAAACCCAACTAATGGACTGAAATATGTTATTAAACCACAATCCACTTATAGAAAATATAAAGTACAGGTACTTGGGTGTAATTTAGGCTGTGTGAATATGGCCCTTAGAGGAACCCATTCACAGAATAAGTTACTTTTTCAATGTGCATCGTCTTGTGGTTGGTTGTGCCAAATGTCACTATAAAATACCAAATCCAGGAACAGCTGTCTTGCATCACTATATCCTAGTCTGGAATAAGTTCTCTTATGTGCTGAATAAGACCTCGAAGGTAGTTCACTACTGTAATTGATTTCTTTTGACTTACGCCAGTCACCAGGGCATATAGTCAACTTTGAGTTTTCAATAGAGATACTGCAAGGTTTCTTTTCTTTAGTTCTTTTTGTGTGAGGTACCTTAAAAGGACCCTTTCTGTTAAGGCATGAAAAAAAGGGTTGCAAGCCATTTGCAAAAGCATGGTGATTTACATTTTGAAGCCTTCCTGTTTTTGTAGGGGTACCAACAGATACTGTGGTTCATAATTAATTTTTTCCCCCTCTCATTCTGGGCCATACAGATCCTGATGGATGTTTCTTGGGAGCCCTTCCATATTATTTCTGCTCTTTCATTCTTCTGCGGGTCTAAAGCCATTGAGGACTGAATCTGGTATTTAGCCAGAACAAACCCTCTGCTCTTACTTTAAGGTGGAACTAGATATCAGATAACGATACCAGATTTCAGAATTTTCTAGTTGCAGTTCCAAGAATACAGATGCTATAACTATATCCCCTATTTTCCAGTTTAAAATGTTAGACTGAAATGCTTACTTCTGTTACATAGGATTTATTTAATGTCACAATCCTTCAAAAGTCTCAATAGATTTCTGTGTTTAGACACAGCATTTTCATGTTCAGTGCCAGCTTTAGTACAAAAGATAGCTAGTCCCCCTCATCTTAAGGAAATACACCTGCTATTTACTGAACAACTGTTGTTGTCACTTCCAGTTATCATGAATAGCTGCTCAGTCAGCCACTGCAGGAGGACTGCAGGTAGATTATTCAAGCTCCTGCCTTCCTGTAGTGGATCCAGGTGGATGCTAAGCTTGCCAGAGAGGTTTGTGGCACATACGCCCTTCACTGCTGTGGACACAGGCCAGGTATCAATGCTGATTCTCAACCTGCAGCCTTGATCTCTGCGCCAGTGACAGGGAAGTGATATGTCTGTTGGACCCGGGCAAGGTTAGATGCCCTTAAGTGTGTCTGGTTTTCATCCTTTCAAAACTTAAAAGTTTCTGTGTGATTGCTCATCAGCCTTGAGGGTGGTGGGATAAAACCCATGTTGGCATCCATGTTGTTCAGGGCTATGAAGCAATCTGAAGAGTGGTGTTTATGGATGCTATAAAACCCTGCTTCATTTGTTTTGCTTCATTCATGTGTTGTTGATACACGTGTGTGTGTCGAAAGTGGCCAGATGAAATATGACCTAGATAATGAGGGAAGGATCCAACAGAAATGGGTGTAGTCATGGAGTAACTGGTGAGATGAGTCTGTATTTTCTCACTGTAACTTAAAATCCGGCGTTCTTTTATTAGCTGAGGTGACTTGATAGGACTCCAGGATGCCTATTCCACTTCTTAAAGATTTGTACTTGCCTGGAAAGTGACTGTTTCTGCAAGATATAAACTGTGTTTTGTAATCTATATGATATCTGTTTTGCAGCTCCCGCTGCGTTTTTGCTCTGCATTTTCCTTGTGATTACAGTTGCCTGCCTGCTGCTTGCTGGGTGTCTGTAAGTACCTATGGAAATAAGTATCTGTCCAGTTCAGCATGTAGCTTCCTGGCAGCTTGTGTGCAATGTGATTCCTGTTCACATACAGGCACAACAGTGGTGGTCAGCGCTTATCTTGTGGGTAAGGTCAGATGCCAATACAGGGATGAGGTATCAGAGGTGATTTTAAGGCTGTTCAGAAGGCAAGCATACTTGGCACTTTATGAAAATAGAGATTTGTTAAGGTGTCTTGACTAGTGACAGTGGAGGATCTGATAGTCCCTGGATAGGTATGACTCCATGTATTGCCTCCCCATTAAAATTTGAAAGATATTAAAACATGCTTTCTCATGCTGTAGTTCTTAACTCTCAGTAACGTGAAAGTGGACTTGCTTTGTAACGAGAACTTTCTTCTTTTTCCTCGTAGAAGACTAAAAAAAAAAAGTGTTTCAAAAGAATAAATAAATGGAGCCCAATGATTTGTTTTGTAGTGTAGGGCTGGCTAACACTGCCTGCCTGTTTTTCTCAAACGTATAATCACTTGTTTTGAAATGGCTCTTCACATCAGAACAGCGATACAGATGAAACAGTGACCATTCAGGAACATCAATCTGGTAGTTTTCATAAATTTTATTGCTTGCAGAATCTGTATTTTGTTGACCATAAGACTCCTCTATTTTCCCTGTCTTTTTATGTCTCTCTCTCTATAATAACCTGGTTTTGATACACTGTATTCCGTAGCTCAGTACTTAAGACAGATGCTTTATTATAATTATTGAGCAACTATATTCTAGAGTTTTTTTTTTGATGTAGTACATCTTGCTCAATCTGTTAAACCAAGGCCTTCAGAATGCCTGACCACAGTAATCGCATCATTTTTTCATCCCTACTTCCAGTTCTTAGTTGGTGACTCATACCACACATCGCCACCATATATCCTCATTCCAGCAGTCCAATTTACATATTGCTGCGATCACACTGAAAGTTGTAATAAATTTCCCACAGTGGCAGAAAGCCATTTGAATAATGACTGTGTCTAAAACTGTCATCTTAATACCTTTGAGCTTGTCATCTTCCTGGAGCTTATTACTCAAGTTTTAATAGTATCCTGTAACTGATGTCCTGCCTGCATGGTTGTCTTTTAAACCCTGTGAACTTTCCATTGCCTGGGGTGCCACTGCAAGTACTTGCAGTCCTTTAAGGTTTATATAAGCAATGTGAAACAGTCTTCAAGTGTGCTGGACAAGGGGCTGATCACCTTCTTGCATGCCTGTTGAGTTGTTGTTTTGAAAGGAGTGGGTGACCTTCATGAACCTTGTTACAAGAGAGAGCTTTTGCTTTTGTTATGCACTTATTTTACTATGAAGACTGTCTTGGAGTGGCCCATCACTTACAAATCAGGCATGATCCAAGCACTTGTCAGTGAGGTCATATACATGCCTATCTCCTTTTCTGTAACAAATTTTTATTTTCCAGTTCAGTATTTATTAATATTTTTTTGTGCTAAAGAGTATGGAAATACTGCTGATAAGGGGGAATCACTGGATCCACACTGAAGAACTGAAGTGCTATTTGGGTTACAGTTTGCCTTAGCTAGGGAAGGAGATGTTAGGCTTGTAAGCCAGTACTGAAAGTTGTTGAAGCTTTACTGGGAAACAGCAGTTACTTACGGGAATGTGTATGTGACTGGCAGTTGTTGCAGGTTCCCTTGTTCTAGTCAAATGCACTGTAGGTGCAATTATTGTACAGGAGATATTGTAAATAGTTGTTAGTTCTGTATTTTCCTGTGAGTATGCAATCTGTCTTAGCCTCCTCTGCTCTTTGGGCTTTGTTCGTTGTTACCACATTCAGATGTGCTTTGCACCCTCTGACTTGACTACTTAGAAGCAGTACAGAGAAAAGGAATGTTGGGGCAATCTATTGCACTAGGACTGTTTTATGAAGACAAACTGCTTGCATATGATAGATGAGTTGAAGTTTTTCTGTTAGTGTCCTAGATAGGCTATCTACTCTTCAGTCAGAAAAAAGAGGCTATTTTCATCTATAGAAATAACTTGGTCTTTGAATGGATCGATAGACAGATGCATAATGAAAATGGATGTGACAAAGAACAATGCACTTTTTCCTACAGGGCTGATAACATCTCTCATGTGGAAGCACAGTAGTTGGCAGGGTGTAGTGCATACATGTTTGCATATGGAATGTAACTGATAATTGAACATTGCATGTTTTAAAGCTAGATGGTCTCTAGTCTGAGAGATTTAGGTAAGGAGGTGTTAAGCTTTAGCGGGGTGGGTTTGGTTTTGGTTTGGGGTGTGTGTGTGTGTGTCCCTGCATTGCAAAAAGTGTGTCCAACCTAGAGCAATAGCTGCTAGGCCAGTGCCCTTGCTCAAACGCTGAAGAGAGCTGGTTTAACACCCTGCTTCAGGTGGGTGAAAGCAGCAAGTGAAATTGGATTTCTTGTGTTCCAGGTCAGCGTCTTATCTAGGAGGATTTACAGAGAGGCTTCTCTTCTGCTTTTTCTTCTGTTTCTAGCTGTTGGTCTGATGCAGTGTGAAATCAAACATCCTTTCTTAGAGAATGAATCTAATTTTTTGTAAATGGTGCTGTTTAGGACCAGGTGTCACCAGCCATAGTGCACCTTTTGCTGAAGGCCACTTTTGGTAGTAAAGGTCTGACCCAATTTCCAATGAGATTGCTGTGCATTTGGCCTATGGAGCTAGTAGGAGAAAATAAGTAACATGCTGGGAAAACTTAAGTGTCGTGTTGGGGACTGGGAATCTATGAGTTCAGCTCCTGCTTGCTCTCTGCTGTCCTCCAATAGAAATATGTGCTTGCATATGTGATGAAAATACCTAATATGCTTTTAAAAAAATAGGTTATGGGGTCATCTGATTATGAAACACATGCACAGGCTGCCACTTTATCTCTGTGAAAAATTGTGGTATTGAGGCCAAAGCTTTAATGTTGTTGAGGAGCTCAAATCCTCTTGATTTCTTAGGGATTCATTGATTTTCCTGGGAGGGAGGTGGTTTCAGCAGTTCTTGCTCTGGATCAGGAAATGCCTAGTTAAGCACAGAAGTGGTGTCACTGATATTTCAATAATGCCTTGGTGGGCATAATATGCAAGCCCACTTTCAGGACAGACAGTGATTTCTGGGCTTTTTGTACATGCTTATGAGAGGGCCTGATCCCTCCCTTCCACCCCCCAGTATGCTGAAAATAAGACTTCTCTAATGATCCTCAGGTTGAGCACTCCCATATCAAGGATTGGTTTGGAAAATTGTATTTGGTTTCAAGGTTCATTATTTATAAAATATGGATGTAAACACCCTCACAGAGTGATGATACATTCATAGTGCCCACAGACTGAGAAACACATTTTAAAAAACATTATACCCTAGGTAAAATAAGATAGAAAACAAGTCTAGAAAATGCTAAGGAAAGAGAACAACGTTGCCTGTCTGTTTATTTCCTCTTTTCTACCACTAGGTATTGTTGTTTGAGTTGTACGTAGAGTTTTATATCCTAGATGTAAGTAAACAGACTGCCTCCCTGTGAGATACTTACTGCAGTTTGTCACCCCGTGCAGCATTCCAGTGATTTCTGTGCCTTGGTTATACAAGCACATGCTGAGTTGTTGGAGCACAGACAGTCTGGCAGGTGGCTGCACAGTGTCTAATTACAAAAGGGTAACATGGGTTTCTGTTGTACATGTATGTAAACACAAATCAGGCAGGAGGTAATGAAATAATATTCTTTGTCCAAGTCAGGCAGCAAAGCAGGAAAAAGAACTAGGCGGCAATGACTTCACTGAATTTTGGCACTAACATAATTGAGTGTCTCCTCCTTGGGAGCTATGGCACGTTTGGTGAGCTTCTTCCGTCAGATGTGGAAGAAGTCAGACCTGCGTCCTGTGACCTGAATCAGGAGGTAGACAGAGATGTGAATTAGACTCTTCTCTCATATGTCTGTTCAGCTAGTGCTTATAAGGATCAGTTCTAGCAGAAATTTCATTTTGGTTGCCCTTCACCTGTTAAAGGAGAAAAACCTAGTGGCAGATATTAGCTGTGTCACTATTATACATGTGGAAGGAGAGGTTACAGTTAGTACAGCTTTGAGAGCTATGTGTCAGTTGGGTTTAACTGAATTCATATGACATACCTGCTTTGGCGTGGGGGGATATCAGTGAATCGGCTGCAAATGCTTCGTGTTTGACTTTTTTAGAATAGAAGTTGTGGAACACAAAGCTAAATTGTTTTATGCATCAGCTAACTATTAGGGAGAGGCAGTCTCTGAGCTACAAACTGCTATGTAAAATCCATGGTTTAGTAGACTGTTCCCAGCTTAAACTCATGTTTGTTATTTGGTACTTTTGGATTCCGGTGGAACTTGGACATTCGCACAGAACATACCCAGAGAAACCTCTCTGCCACTAAAGGACCACAGTCAAATGTCAAAGATTAGCATAGGACTGGAGCCTATAGCTAGCTGTTCAGATGTCCAGCTGGACACAGACCCCCAAGTCAAACATCTCACAAAGTGGAATGTGTTACCTCCTAATTGAAATATTTGTGTTTAATATAGCCATTGATCCATGAAAAATCTGTCCTACAAAAAGCATGCAATAGAAGAAAGGTTGCTGGTGCCCTGATGTTACGTATCTACTAGGCTTGAAGGGAAGGTCTGTTTTTACACAACCTGTGTTCATGGTGCAAGTACTAAGCCAGCTGGCGTTTCCAGATTCACTTTGCTCTGAGCCTTAAGCAAGACAAACCAGACTCTGCCTGCACAATAAAGAGGGGAAGAGGAGGAGGTAGGAGGGTATTTCTTTCTTATATTATTGGAGGTGGAAATATGGAATTTGGATTGTGCTGGTATGTTGGAGAATAGTATGAATTTGATGCTAAGGCTGCTGGAAAAAATGATGGCATCTCTTAAAATATGTAGCCTCTGAGATGTCTGAGAACTGTTTTATTTCAGGCTGAAGTCTGGTATTGGGAGTGCTAGGAAATATTTTTCTTCTGCTTCTTGTCTGTGACTAATTGATGAATAAATTAATGTACTGTTAGCATGAAATAAGAACTGAATTATTCATACCTGTATTTTTTTGTTTTTGGTAAAGGTGTGAGTCATGAACAAATACTGACGATAAATTTTGGTTGGTGTAAAGTCAATAACTAACTGAAGTACTGGAGCTAGATGTTTTAATAATGTGCTTAACCAACTGGAGTGTGTGTGGTTTTAGGCAGGAGCTCCATGAATGCCTAGAAAATTGTGTTTTAAAAGTACCTGATAAATTGCAATGCCTCATTGAATCTGTTTGACCCAAGAACTTGCACAGGAATACTTCCTGTCTACAGAAAAGCCACCTACATGCAGGATTTTGAAATCACCATGGAGAAACCCACCTCTTGGGTCTGCTGTGTTTTGTTTTTTTAACTCATACCTTTGAATGATAAGGATGTGTGTCTTTGATTTCCACCACCCTTCCCCATTTGTCATTAAAAGGAGAGCGCTAAAATACCAGCAAGTATTGATATGTATGCACTTCTAAAAGTAAAGATATTTTTTTTTTCCAGTAAGGTCATTTCCCTACAAATACGTGAAAAGATTAAAGTATGAGATGTTTTAATGTACCATGCTAAAAAATTAAGGCTGTGTCTGTGTCGTCATTCTGAAGAACAATACCAGGTTGTACCAGAAAGCATTGTCCTGTCCAGAGGCAGTCAAAGTGGAGAGGGAATGCGATGCTGTGGCCCTGAGCTGCACTTACACCAGTCACAGGCACACTGGGAGACCTTGAGTAAGCCCTGGTGGAGGCTTCTGTCTCAGCTTCCTAACTCTAGTTTTGCTGTTATCTGTTTAGGTGGTAAATATTCAGAAAATGTTTTGTCTTGAGATATGTACAGCAGCTAGCACATAAGGTCTTGCTCTCAGGGCACTGTGGCAATATGAATAATAATCCTTAGCCTAGGAAGCAAGGCACGTTTTCCCTTTGCAGCATAATAGCACTTTAAATTCCTCCGCTGTCCTAGGTTAGATGCATGCCGACTCAGCAGCATAAGGAGACACTACAGAAATATCTTTACGTATGCTATGGGTTTGTGACTGCTTCCACAGCCATGTAAATCAGAAGTAACTCTGCTGAAATCAATGTTTTATGTACTGGTATATAACTATAGGAGAGAAGAACAGATTTATTTTGAAAAATGGGAACAGCAGCTTGCTTAATGTTTCTTTCCTTGCATTAAAAAGCCAAAATGTGTTGATGATGGTTTTCTAATGGGCTTTAAAGACTCAGCCTTTAAAATGAGCAGGTTCATGAATAAAAGAATTGTTCCTGGCAAGGGGGAACTGCCAAAAAATATGCTTAATTTAT
Source organism: Falco cherrug (assembly GCF_023634085.1). Taxonomy (NCBI): domain Eukaryota; kingdom Metazoa; phylum Chordata; class Aves; order Falconiformes; family Falconidae; genus Falco; species Falco cherrug. The sequence goes on along the minus strand of NC_073697.1, from coordinate 104,052,442 downwards.
GGCACTAAGAAAGAAATAGTCATGTAATAAATGGGTTAGTTTTGCCATTCGATTATGCAGCTAACATTATGGGTATTATAATCTTAAAAGTTGTTTCCAGTTTCTGTTTTGTTTCCTTTCCACATCATATAAATACTGCAAAGTAGTTTTCTTTCATAGTACTTGCCCATTTTAAACCAGAAAACTTCCCTTTGGTCTTTCTCACGTTGACTTACACAATGGCATGTGAATGCAGTTGCGTATCAAAGCCATTGACTAGCAGCATACTGACCTAGCAGTCCTGGTTGTCTGTTCTCATTAGATGATGTGGATAATGTCTGTGAGGGAGAGGGCTCCATCGTGTTGACAGGTGCCCTTGTAATATGTTTCTCTAAGATGTTACCTTCTAATTGTAAAACAAGAACATTCTTCTCTGTTGTGTTTTCTCTGTCTAGTGACTTTTTCTTTTTTTAAGGTAAAGGGCTTTTTGTTTTCATGTTTTGACATGAGCAAAAAAAATAAACTGTTTAAGGACTCAAGAGTTGCTTCTGACTTTGTAGTATGTTCTGCCATGGACCCTGAGCAGTCAGCATCAGCTCTCAGGTGGCATGATACCCAAGAGAGCAAACAACAGTCTGCTTTCATCTTGAAAATTAAGAGAACAGGGATTTTGGACCAACAGATTTCATGAGGGTTATTTAAAACGATGTGCTTTGAAGGAACACTGTAAGATGCTGATTACCCCTTAGTAGTAACATAATCTTAATATTTGAGAACTGAGTAGTTCTCAAAGCATGCTATAACAGAGATTGTATTTGTCTCCATTTATCAGCTGGAGAATTAGTCCGAGAAAGAGGAACTGATGACCTCCCTGAGGTTTAAAAGCATCTTCTAAAGCAGAATTAGGAAAGAGACTTGGATCACAGACAGTGCTCTACCATAAGACATTGGTCCTAATTCAGCTGGTTTAACACCAGTTGAATTCTGATGCCTGATCATTATTGTCCAAAGTTTGGTGTGTACTTACTGCACAGCAAACAATATCTGATCAGCTAAGACTGACTGCTGCCAAAAGCTGCTGGAAACTGAAGTGATTTGTGAACAACCTTTTTTTATTTCAGGAAGTAATAGGGGCATGGATTTACAGAAGTAGGCTAGTTCTGTCAAGTAGAATAGGAGGGAGGATGAGAGTCAGAACACTGTTTTGGCCTCTTAGATCTGTTAGGAATCACTTGAGAAGTGGTACCCAAAGCTTTGAGGTACTAACACGGGAACATTGGCAGATTTCAGGTATCTAAGCCTGGAAGCACAGTCCTTAAAATCCACTCTTTGCCTGCAGGCATATGTTGTAGTGAGGGAGTTTCGACAAGGCCCCACGTGGGCTCTGGACTGCCTTGAGAACAGCACAGTGCCTTTTCGTCTCTGCCTCATGAGTCCTCCACTAAGCTGCTTGTAGCCTTTCTATTTCCAAGAGACGTCTTGTGGGATATGTTTTAAACATTAATGCATACTACAAGATCAGTCAAAAGTCAGTTCAAACCTGAAGAAAAATGAGGGGTGAGAAGATGGTGATATTCTTTTATGTGTGACTTAGCATTTATGGCAGTCTTCTGCAAATAGAAATCTCACAATTAATTTCCCTCACTTGCCTGTGTCCAGCTTAAATCTGCATCATCTTCTGCCCAGGACTGACTGCAAATTCCCAGGCTCTGAGGTTTCCTATCTGGAAGGGCAGTGAAAGGTGCAAGTTTGAACCTCTCTTAAGCAGAGAAGGAAACTGAAATTGGACTTCCTACATCTTGGCTGTGTGCTCTGATCACTGGGGTGTTGGGAGAAAGAGAAATGCCATTACATCCAATGTCAGCCATGTTTCAGAGAGAAGAGTGATAGATGACTGGTTTTCAGTAGAAAGATCTTCAAGTGGACAATTCACAAAGATGTTGTTAGGTGTGTGAACTCTAAAAAAGGAAGATGGACTCTGGCAGGAGAAGCAAGATACACCTCCTTCAGAAAAAGGCAATTTAGATGGCATTAGCTCAGCATGAGGGTTGCTGTGAATACCACTTGGATGTGCTGATTTTCTCCATGGAGCACTCAGTGAGCTTAAAGAGCCTTATTCACAGTGATGGATGGCGCTGGTGAAAATGGGTTAAGTATCTGTGGTGCTCTTCATTGCAAAAAAAGTCTCTTTGGAGAGCTGGTCCTTGGCTTCTCTGCAGTTCAGTTGCACACTTACGGAGAGTAATCAGGGCTGTGAAACTGGAGTGTTTTGCATACCCAGTATGAAATGGGTAGAGAATTTGAATCCAACTGGCCTAGAAGTTTCTTATGCAGAGAAACTGTCAAGTTCTGTTGTTGAGTTTGTTTGTAAAGGTATGTCTGGAAGATGTCATGAATGTATAGATCTGAGATTGGGGAGCTAAGGCCTTTAAAATCCATTTTCCGTGATTATGTAGGGGTCTCACAGAAATGCTGGGATTTCACATGTGACTTGGTTTATCTTAAGGTGTTGTCTGCCTTTTTTCTACTTTATTTTCTCTCCAAAATAACCTTTCTCGATTCATTCCCCTGTAACCTTGACTGTTATGAGCTGCTCTGAGTAGTATGAGGAATAATTTACATCCGAGTCCTGCTCCTGTTAGTCCTCAGATCTTAGCCTTTGATTTTGGTGGTTTGCTGGTTTATCTTCTGACTTGCTTTATATGTAAAAGGAGGTTGAATGTATGAGCTAAGGGCTTACATTTGCAAAAATGTGTTATTGGAGTGTTAGAGATATGAGGATCTATAGTTCCTTCAAATATAGCAATTCCTGAATTTTCTGATAAATCAAGATAAGGTTACTGTTCTGAGGGTGGTTCTTACCTGTAGTGTCTATTAGTGTCTGAGTCCGCAGCTTTTAATTTGCCTCAGGAACTCTGAATTCAGAAGGATTTTATCTGGCTTTTGCAAATGAAGTTTCTTTTCTGGCTGCTGTTTTCCTCCTCTGAAGAAAATCCAAAGCTATTACCTGGTAGTGTGAAGAGTTGAGTGGATAGGGCATTGCTTATATTGGCGGTGCTTGTGGTAAATATTCCTGAGGAGGATGCAATGAATGGAAAGCCAGAGCTTTAATTGACAGACTCAGACATGAAAAGAGAGACCTGTTTGATGCATTTCTCATTACTGGGCAAACAGAAGGTCAAGCTAATTAGTTCTCTTGATAACTTGCTTGCTCCACTGTGGGGAAAACTTGAATGTGTCTGAACAAAACTGGTTTGCAATGCAACAGAGAATTACCTTCCAAAATCATTAAAGAAACATTAAGGAAACCACAAGTGTAATGCACCTGAGCAGATTACAAGGTTCTGTTAAACCAGTGCATATTTAAAATTAGCTCTAATTTTTGCCTTCATTTAATGTACCTTCATCTCTTTAATGAGGACTCTTGTGAATTTTAACAAAGGGGGAGCTAACTGTCCCAAGATGGCACTGGTTTTGCACAAATAATTCAACCAGTTGTTCTCTGGCCAGATTTAATGTCTGATAGTACTTTATCTAGTTTGATTTCGATCAACATGTGCCCTGCACTGAGGCTAGTTTTGTCTCTTATGTTTGTCAATGTATATCTCATCATTATGGAAAGCTAATGTGGTCTTAGTAAAGGGAAATCACGCAAGTTAATGCATTGCAGTGTTTTACCTAAGAGTGAAGGATGTTTACAGCAATCCTGTGACTTGATCCTTCATGGGAATTTGAGGCAGTGTACTCCACTAGATCAGTGAATGTATATTTATTGTTTGGGGTAATCTAGTAGGGCAACTTTTATGATTAAACAATTCTGTAACCTTTTCGTAAAGGTCTACCGCTTTGCTTCCTTGCTCCATATCCTACAAATTCAGAGGAGAGGAAAGCTGCGCCTGCAGTATGATCTGTTGTTGTAGTTATAGTGTGCTACTTCTCACCACCCCAAGCTCTTCAGTTTTGCATCCAGATCTAAACGGTGCTGGTACTGTTGCAGGTATAAACCCAGATGTATATCTAACAGTTTTCTTTTAACTGGTAGGGCTTTTTATACACTTCTATGTTAGCATATATCAATGGGAATCAAACAGAACCAGGATCCTAGAGTGCTGCACGAATGTTGTTTTAAAATCTGCACACCTTGAAATACAAATCAGCAGGTGCAGAGGGGAAGCAAGGTAATAAATTTATCTACATATGGGATGCTGAGTCTGGAAGAAATCAAGTGACTTATTGTAGCTCCCTTAGGAGAGCCAGTCCAGGGAAAATAAGAAGTTGGACTCCAGATCTCCTGAAATGTGGTCTGATTCCCCAACAGAGGAACTGCTTTGCACATTGATGCATCTAGTCTAAAAAGCAGAGAGTCTTTTGGCACCATGGGTTTAGCTGCTTAAGCAATGAAACAATAAGCCTCTGCAAAACTATTTGAATGCTTTCTGAGAATGGTTTCAGAGATGTCTAGTCGTTTTTGGTTTTTTTTTTAGTTACTTTTCTACTTAAAGCTGTTCTGTGGTTCAAAATTGGATAAATTTTTAAAGTAAAAGTAATGTGCAGGTAAGCTCATTTTAAAAAATGGGAAGTACTTAAATGTATATTTTCCTGTTGGCTTTCCCTTGCAAAAAGAGCCCATGTTTTAGCAGAATATAGCAAAATTTTGTTTAAACACAGGGGTTAAGATTTTTTTTTTTTGAGATTGGAAATATGAATGTGGTAGGAAAGTATATCTGAGTTTCAAGTGTGTTTAAGGCCTACATGCCAACTCTTTCATATCAGGATATTCACGTTTACACTAGAATTTAGTTTTGTGTTTAACTTCCCCTTTGAAAAAGAAGGGAAAAAATATTTTGATTTTTATTGGTATCTATGTAGCTAATCCTTCTCTTTTTACCACTTTCTTCCATGGTATATTCCCTGCTGGCTCCGTCTGTTTTGCGTTGACATCTAGACTTGGATCATGCATAAACAACACCTGATGGTGTCAGTGGGACCACTGCATACATGAGTGTCCTCGCAGTAGTGCCCTGCCAGCAGTGATGACATTCCAGCCCCAAGTTTGACATTGATACCTGTTCTAAAGGCAGCAAGGAGTTATTGCATGCTTGTATTTAAAAATGCATGCATATGATTTTAAAGCATTATCTTTTTTACTTAATATGCCTGAAAAGCAGCTCACCCCACAGTGCTGGTTTAATTAATGACTATGAAACTATATATATACACACACACACATATATATGACTTGTGTGTGAATATAAGAAAAAAAAATTAAAACTGTGCGAACATCCTACTTTTTCATGTTTAATATTTGCATTTGTCAGTTGCTAAATTCATCTTACTGATGCATAATTTATTTTGATGCTTCTATGTTTATATTTGGCTTTTCAGACAAATCTAAAGATGTAATTTTATGAACTTTTACAAACTTTTTCTCTTGAGACCTTGGACACTCTTTCTGTAGCTGTTGTCAAGATAAATGGAAATAAGCATTTCCATGTGCCATCAACAGATGTCCAGTGAAAAGACCTTTCTTTTTGCTCTAAAGTATTCAGTTAATTTCTTCTTCTTCTTTTTTTTTTTTTTTTTTTTTTTTTTTTGTCACAGAGCTACATAAGAGACATGAAACTAATCTGGATGCAGTTCAAACAATGATGTCACTTTATGCAGGTTTACTGTGTGGCTTGTAATAATTAGAAACCATGTGTAATGGTGCTTTTTATTTTCCCACATTTTGATTTGTGCTAATGCATGGCAGCTGTTATTTGTATTACTGCAGTAATCACAAATTCTTTTGATTCTGGCATTTAGTATGGATGAAATCATATTACTGGTCATAGTGCTTACTAATGTTAGTGCTCCTCATGGCTCTGCATGACAAAAACTGCCCATGTGCATAAGTGAAGTCTATTTGAACTGTATTACTACGCTTTAATGAAGTTCTGTTAAAACTGAAGTCCTTGTGGAAGCCTGCTATTAAAAATCTAGGATCTGAATGTTGTGGTGTAGACTGGGAGAGAGCCGGTGACTGATCTGAACAGAATGAGTTTTATTGAGTGAAGAGTGAATAAGGCCTAGTGGAGTCATATTGATCTGCAGCAGCTAAGAGCCTAGACCAGCAATATTTTTACTATTTGACACCATTTTTATTCCTTATGTGAGCATTTTAATGAGAGGAAGTCTACTTTAATTTTGGATTTGCAAAATAAGTTTTATTTGTTATGCAATAAGAGAGGACTGGTAACTGCATTGCTGGAGGTGGACCAAAGTGAAAGCCATACTGATGTTCTGTCTTTCGTGGCCTCATTGTGTGCAACGTATGTGGAACTGAGTCATCTTGACCTAACCAGTGCAACTGTACTGAAATCCAGAAAGGCACTGGGTGTAAATGAAGGGTAGATCATTTATTTTCCTTTTAACTAGAGGTGCTGCTATAGTAATGCAGGGTAGCTCTAAAAACAGAGGGTTTTTTAGAACTTTTGGAAGGTCTATCTTCTGCAACACTTTTTTAATTTTTTTTTTATTATTCCCTCCTATCCTCTGTGCCAGCAGACATCATAGCAATAACATTTATACCGTCTTCCCTCTGTTCCATGTTTAAGAGTTGCTGTGAACAGAAGCTGAACAAGGCAGTGACTACACAACACCAGTTGCAAGCATTGATATTCAACCCCCCTCACGTGCCCAGAAATGAGCTCAGCAGTTAATTAAATAGGAGTTAATTAAATGGGTCTTCCCAAAGTCCACATTCAGAAATACATATATAATCTAGTTGATGGGGGACTTCGGGCCAGTTGAATCCTGTTTTCCTCCCATAAAATTCTGTTGTAGAGCAGCAGTTTTAACAATTTGGGTGAGGAGGCAAGGTCAAGAGGACAGGAGTATGGGTACGAGTAACTTTCTTGGCCTGTGCAGCTTGCATGCAACAAAAAATGGAATGGGAGAGAAAGGGAGAGGTGTGTGCAGGATGTCTTTGTTTACACAGTGATAGTTCATTCCTTTGTGGGTATTTTTCATAAGGAGCTGGCCTAGTGGAATTTCTGCTCACTCTAGAAAGCTATAATTTGGGTGAAATATATGTATCTCTGTCATAAAATGAACAAAATCTGACAATTGGATATTCCCCTGTAGCAAGGATTAACTTCCTAAAATCTCATTTGAGTGGAGCATGTCTTTGTTCCTTCTTCTCTCTGTTCCAGAAGAAGCTGCTAATGGTTGATATGGAGCATTTGCTGGATGGTATCACTGTCAAGACATAATGTTCTGCTAAAGTTGTATAAGCTTTAAATATAAACTATTTTGAAATTAATTTCTTAATGTAATGCCCTGCCTCAGAGTGTTGAGAATACTTCTGCTTCTAGCTTACATACCACACTGCACCCCTCCCTGGTGAGGAATATGTACTGTCTACTTAGAAAGACAAATGGCTGCTCATAGGTTGTATGTGTTTGCCTTACCTGAAACTGCTGCACCTGAGTAAGGTGCTGCTGAGGGTTTTTTGGACTTTGTTTTCTTGCAGCTCTGTTACCAGGCAACATCAAGTTTTAAGTTCTTAATAAATACTACTTAATCACTTAAAATAGGAAGATGAAAGTACTTTTAATGATCAGGGAGAATCATGCTAGAAATACATTAAGCAACTTTGCCCACTTCAAAACTGGTTGATTTTTTTGATGTTGGATAGTTGTAGGGTTGTAATTTCTGAATGGTGAAATGATAGGTATTGGTTTTATTTTAGTGGTTTCCTCATGTTAGAGCTATCTTCTTTTTTTGAAAAGTAAATAAAATTCTTCCTTATCTTGTAAGCCCATAGGTGTAGTGCATGCAAGTAGGATGAGCATCATGATAAAATCACGAGTCTGGCTGCAATGTGTGTTTGTAAGTCATCCCTGAATAGATTGTTCTGTAACACTAGCAAGTACTTTGAAGTCTTTTTCAAGTAGGCTGGTTTTAAATTAGCACATTTAGCCATGACCTGCTTTGTATTTTACTTTGGATCAAAGTTTTGAGACCACTTTTCTGCAGCAACAGGCTGTAGAAGTTTCAGTGGGTAGTGGAATGGGGGGCGCACCCTATGAGACTTCTTGCGGGTCTCTTGCAATCTAGGGGCAGCTGGAGACAAAAGGGTCAGTCAGGAGTCCTGAGCTCTAACCTTAAGGTAGCACTGACTGTCCTAGCAGGCTGCCATTCGCTAGGACTTGAAGCGCACAGTTTGCAGTTGATACTAATCACGTATTGGTGTTAAACACAAATGAAGTATATGTTCAAGCAAAAGTGGTGATGTGTGGGCCTGTGTGAGTGAACAGAAGTAGAGGAGGCAGAGACAGCAGCTCATGTGGAGCAGAATTCAAAATACAGTGTTACACATTATCTAAGAGGAGAGAGAGAACTGAAGCCATTAAGTTACAATTGCTTGACTCCCTTTGCCTCTGAACCACAGAAACAGTGTGCACATTTTAATAACGTTGTGGTATGAGTAAGGACATCATTGTGCGCAATTCTTTTGCTGACTCTAGTAATAAAGCATTCTGCCCTTTATTTATAGGACTGCCTCAAGGATCTGACAGGAGGAATTGAGTATGCTGCCAAGATATTAAATGAAATTCCCCAGAAAGACATTCAGTTCACTAAAAGAGCCTCAAAGGCAGAAAGGGAAGGAAATGGGCAAGGTAAGTCATACATAATGATCGTGGTTGGCGTCCATTGATCTCGTCCAGCATCCTTTGAGAATAGAATATCCATAAAAGTCTTTTAAAAGTCACTTGGATATTCTGGGTAGTGTTTGTGCTCACAGACATGCATTGTGCAGCAGAAAGGTTAACAGTGACATTTTCTTTTGACCCAATTAATTAACAAATAAAAATAAAACTGTTGCCTCTGTCCATTGCTGTTAATCTGAAAAGTCAGCAGAGAAATGAGTGTTTTATCCTGAATATCTTCAGCACTCTGTGTTTTGCACTGGTTTTCCCTGAAGGAGAACCATCAACATAGGACCATGCTAGATGAGATGGGAAATCCCTTGAGCTTGTGCTCTGTCTCCAGTGCTGGCCAGTGATGGGTACGTGGGGTGAGTATAGGAATAGTGCAAACCCACAGTGACATTCTTCAGCATTGTCTCTGTCAGCTGTCTGTGGCTCAGAGCCTTCCTGAGCCATGTGAATTTACTTGGTTTTTGAACTTATGTAAGCTACAGGCACCCACAGGCCCTTGCAGCAAGAAGTTCCAGAGGTCAATTACATGTGTGTAATTACTATTTCTGTGTTGCATTTAGTGCTTCACTGAAGTTTCACTTGGTGCTCCCTAGTTCTTATGCTGAGGAATTCACAGGAGCTGTCCCTATGCTTCATGTGATTTCAAACTCCCGCTCTCCCCTGCTGTCTCCTTTCCCACCAGCGAAGTCCTCATCTGCTCAAGTTGTTCCTCATGCAGAAGTTGTTCTTCATGTACCTAAACTATCTGCTCACAAAGCTTTTGTGGTAAAAGGAAAATGGGTGTTTTGGGGAGAGCGCCCTGGAGTTCAGTTTTGTAACATCCCTCGCCTGAAAACGTAGCTCTTGAGATGAGAGAATTCTTGTTCTTCCCAATACCCAGCAGTAACCAGGGAAGTTTACGTTTCAAGTGACTGTGAAGAAGTTATTGATACCTGTACATCTTTGACAAATGTTTTATCTTTTGGAAAGTTCTATTTTGATCGATGATCTTGTGATCTGACAAAGACAGTAGTAAGCTCCATAGAAACTCTGAGCGTGGGATTTGTTCTTTGTTTTGGGTCTTTTGTGTGGGAGGGAATGTGTTTCAAAGTTGAATTAGCTCTTTTACTTTTGTGCTTGAACAGCTTCTTTGAGGAGATATGAGAGTAAGCACAAATATTTTGCAAAGGATCAATAAAAAGTACATCCCTGTTCCCAAAATGCACTTAACTCTGTAGGTCAACATTTTCCAACAACACAGGAAGGCAACATAGATATTTGTCAATATTAAAAAGTGCTTCTAACCCATATCCAAAGAAGACGGAAGACATGGCTGTGTCTGTGACTTGTGTCAGTGTAGGCACAGGGACTGATCAGGAAACATGTAGTCACTGGCAGCTCAGAAACAGTTTCTCTATAGATTCTTATTAGTCTTGTGCTCAAATCTTTCCCAGCCTAGAAGGCCGAAAGAACGTTTTCTGGTTGGTGGGTTTTTTGGTTTTGGGTTTTTTTGGGGGGAGTGGTGGTGGTGTTGATGAAATCAGCATTGGTGGTGATGAAATCAGTCAGGATACCAAACCGCAAGAGTTACCATGAATCAAGAACATCTAAATCTTTTGAGTAGCTTGTGGTTCCATGTACCAACATTATGGTTGTTCATTACATTTCTAATCCTTTCTGTTCTTTCTTCCAGCAGAAGCATAAAGGGCATTCAAGTTTTATAATTTTCTTAAACAATGTTACTGCATTATTGTCATTATTTAAATTATGTTGATGAAGTGCTTGGAGCCTGTACAAACTGTACAAGGAATATTGAGATTACAGTGTTTGAAATGTGACAGTCTCTGTAGCTTTGCTCTAGTCATTGATTTTGGTAACTGGCAAAGGCTGTAATATCACTTACTGTTTTTCCTTGTTAAATCAACTCTTAACTCTATTCTCCAATTTATATAAGGTAGTTTATCTTATGCGTTATATTCACAGGCACTACATAGCATTAGGCAGGCAGATGTAAGCTTCGTGGTTGAGTCTCATGTTTTTTATTTTTGCTGTTTTCTTTGGTGTGCTCAGATTGTTCTGGGGTACAGTAAAAAACAGAGCTTTCTCATTGTAACAATCCATGCCCTTTATAGCAGGAATGTTACCTGCCTGGTAGAGGTTTAATGATTCATGCTATTGCTGAAAAAGTGGAATTTGTCTGTCTCTTTCAATTTCAATTAAAAAATTAAATCAACAGCTTGGAGAGACACCACCCTCCTTGGTTGTGGCTAAGGATTATAACAGTCTACACTTCCACAACCCTGGCCCAACATTATGCCAGGGTCATATGGGGTAGTCTTTTACATAAATATAATGTGGGTTTCCCCACAACATAAAACAATGTAGTTGTGCTGTGTAAGATGCTTTGCACAGAAATTTGTATAGAGTTGTTAAAAAGAGCCTAAAGCTAGTAATAGGCTTAACGTAGATACATTTTGTTCACCACTGAAGTGCAGTTACTATGCAGGAAATACAGCAGGCCTCCTCCTGTACCAAAATTTAAACTGCTTTGGGGATCTTTATTCTTATAACTGAAACAGCTTTGATTTGGAAAAGCAGCAAGCTATTGCCTGGTTGGAAATTGGCTGAAACACCTGTGTGACACTAAATTAAAAAATCCTTCTAAGTTTTGATGACCAAAAGATGTCAGTGCTTTAAAAGGAAAAAAAAAAAAAAAAAAGGGGGGGAGAGGAACCAACCCAAAAAATAACAACAACAAAACCAAACCAAAAAGATCACTTTGAACCTGGACAAATACTTCACCCTGTTCCATGACATTTTAAATAGATTTTTTTATTGATTGCAGAGGGAGCTTTAAATACTGGCTTTTCGAGCATTGGACCTCTTCACTAAACAGCTGCACCTAAATTTTAGCAGATGTTTCTGTATTTTAGGCTTTTTGAAACCTCTATGGATTTTTTCCATTGAAGTACATTAGGACCAAATGGCGTATTACTGAAAGTCAAGAAACTTTGCTTTTATCATAAAAGTGCTTTCTAATAACAGAAAAGGTGATACCAAGGACTTTATTAGTGTCTTCTGGATCAAATTGCTACAAATTATTCCATATTTAGTCCAGTAAAACACTTGTGATTACTTTGTATTGAATATGAACTGTAACAAAGTAATGTGGCAGTTGAATGAGCTGATGAATTAAAAAGGAGAATCCTTTACAGCTGGGAAGCCGTCTTTGATGTGTCATTTATTATTTCCATGCTCCACCATGTGCTAGTGGTAAGTGTGGCTTCTTTATAGTCTGCCTGTAGTTCTGTATGTGGACTAGGACTATCTCAGTTTTGATCCTGATGTTAAGATGATAGGAACCATTGCTTACAGTGAGTGTAACTTAGAAATTGGGGTTGAGAAACGGGGCTTTCATTCCAACAAGCAAACAAGTAACAGCATAGAAAACACCTCACTGCAGTTGGGAGAAATAAGTATTGATTGATGTTCCCATATAGCTTAAGAAAGAAATATATCTAGCAAGGTTTTGCTTTCAGTTGTTTGAGTAACTATGTTATGCCAAAATTGACTACTGTCAGTTATTTGAATGGGGTAAGTATGCAAACCCTACTTGTTTTCTTAGGAACTGGCAGGTTTTCTGCGGGGCAGATATTGACATGTGTTTGATTCGGAGTTAGTGGTGTCTCTATTGCCGTATTGTTCTCTTGAAGTCTTGTGCAGTGCACAACTGTTTTTCTTTTTTTTTCTTTTCTTTTTTCTCTGTGTGTTTTTTTTTTTCCTGTAGTTTTTTTTCTGTAAATAACTTCAGTTGCTGCTGTCTGTAGAGGTAGCAGTTCCCATCCTGAACTGTTGCATGGAAGCCCTACACCCCCCCTGGCAAGAAGAATTCGTTCTATCCTATGATCTTTTTCTAAATCTGTTGGTTGACTGTCCAGGATTTTTAATCAAAATGTAGGAACCTGCCTTTTGAACTACAGTTACGATACACTGTTGAACTGGTAGTGCATTGCATCGTATCCAGGCTCTGAAGGCCAGCTGGCCTTGCCTTGCACAGACATCCATGGTAGTGCTGCTTTCCTGGTGGTGTGGAGCTTAAGGTACAGGATAAGACTTGCCTTAGTGGCACAGTGGGTACAAAAGAATGGTGTCTTAAACTTAGAAACCTTTGTGGATCTTTCAGGTACCTGTGTTTTCTTGAAAAGAAAACTGTATGTGAAAAGAAGAAAGGTGCCAAGAAGGTATTGTGATAGAGTAAAACAAAAAAAACCCTGTTAAAAGGGAGCAGCCTTCCCTTCTGTCCATCCCACAGGATGTGGGAGACTATCAAAATGCTCCAAGCCCCTTCTCTGAGGTGCAGAATGACCTTTCCTGAAACTGCAGCCAATAGTCTGGAACTTTGCTCTCCTGAAGCTCATGGCTTTATCTTGTTGGGTAAATTGAGAGAGAGGGTTCAGATTCAAAGGTCGAGTGAATCCAGTTTAATGCCTTCTACTCTGGCTCTGGCTACAGGCTTCTGGCATTGTTTTACTGGGGAGGCTGAGGAGACATTTGCCGTGCAGGAACAACCTGTTACAGTGCATTTGTCCAGTATGTCTAGATGCTGGCAGCATTCAAGCAGTAGGCACAGCTGGTAAGATGGTTCTTATCCATCACCAGTATGTGCATCGGCAGCAAGTTTGGCTCCTGTCAAAGGATTCTGTCCAGGAATTCCTACCCTTCATGTGGATCAGAGCTCTGTCTAGAGACAGATGAGATTAGGCCAACCATTGGTGGATGGACTCACTCTTGAGTTGGAAACTGAGTTAGCTCATGTTGAAACCGAGCTGGTAGTCTTTGTCTTTGAGCAGGGATTATTAGATTGTGCTTAGTGCTAGGCTAATATCGTTGCATGCTTTCCAGCTAGCTTGGAGCATGGCCAGAGCAAACTTGTGCCTGCTTGCAAGAGAGCGTGTGGTTTTCCTTATGATAAAAGGTACAAAATAAATTTCTTTCTCTAATTGCTCACTGTTGGGGACTGATTATTGTTCCTTGAAGAATGACTTTTCTCACCTTTTATAATGTTGGAAGTTCTTGTCTATATTTAAATCTCTATTTTTATGTGAAATGCTGGATACGAAGAATCTGTGGGGATTGTGGGGTTTGGTGTTTGTTCAGCTGGATTAAAAGCCTTTGTCATTTAATTCATCTACCCTTCTGCAGCTTTTGCAGCCTGAGCATGGAAGCCCTGAAAACTTGGTAGAAGATCGTTGCAATAGCCGTAGTTGATTTATAGCTAAAAGACATTAAAGCCATTTATGTACTGTCCTGTACACCAATATGGGTTAGGCTGAATGTAGCATGGATTTTTTTTATTGCAAATGCTAAATATTTTCTGTCATTTTGACTTTTATCTGTACAAAAGTACTAAGGAATGTGTTCAGGTGTAGAGGTATGAAGTACTCTGCTTTGAAAGAGCTAAACAATGTTCTGTTTGGAGTAGCTTAACATCCTTGAAGGAGGAAAATTGGAGATGCAGAAATAGGGAAGATAAAGAATGGAGCTGTGTGCAGAAAAGGTTATGGCCTTGTGGAACCAGTGTCTGATGATTAACCGAGTGTTTTCTGTGATGAGATGAAGACTTTGATTCCCCAGAACAACCGGCAATGTGGCCCCTGGGAACCTGTAGATCTGCGAACTTTTGGGGCCATTCCTGCCAGCATCCTCAATATCCACAGTATCCCTCATGGGTGTCTTCTGTTTTCTGGGCTGAGAATGGCTTTGTCTAGCTTCTTTAGAGTAGGAAAGGCTAATGATTTATTCTGTTTAGATTGATTGAAGAATCCCTGAGTTCTAATGATAAATGAGACTGTCATTTGAGGAGGCTGCTGTTGTTTAATGGTAGCATATATTAAGTTTACCTATGGTAAACATTGGGGTGAGTGTGGGGGGCATGGGGACCAACCCGAAAAGCAAGTTTGGAAGCTAAACTGGTTAAAACAGGAAGCGAAACTGGTGGGCAATTGGAGAGATGCCATGGCAGAAACAGTAAGGGATTTTGTTTATTTAAGATACTCTGCTGGTAATTTCTACTTGGATAGATTTTTCTACTTCTGTCATATAAATTAGATCTTTTCCTTTAAATTTAGAAAGTCAATGTGTGCAGTAAGTTGGTGCCCTGTCTCACAGAATAACAAAATTAATTTTCATCATATGTAGGTGTTAATCCCTGTCACACTAATTCAGAATTCTTAATGAGTTTTTGGTCATCATTTTGGGAACAAAGCCAGTTACAGGGATGTATTTTAAATGGAGGTAATATAAGGAAAGATATTTATGCAACTCAGAAACTGTGGCAGTGGCAGAACAAAGATGATTTATTTTCCAAAATAGTACAGTTTTAGACCAAAGTCTGGAAAAATTTGTGCCAACTTCCATGAATTGTTTCAGCTGAAAGTGTTTCACTACTCTTATTCTGTCTCAAATGTCACCCTGATTTAGGTGTGTTTTAAAATGTAAGCTAGCACCTGAAATTTATTTTTTCACCTTAACATTGCAGCTTTTTTGAGGCATTCTGTTTCACCAAGAAAATGGTGCAAACAACCCCCAAAACCAGCCAGCTTTCCTTTCTTCCCCATCTCACCTTGCACTGTTCTGTTAATCATTTTTCCACCGCACATCCCCTGACAGCTCTGTTAACCAGAGATGTCATTTTCTTCTTGCAGGATTTTAATGTTGAGAATAGTGACTGCTGCAGAAGGAAGAAAAAGTTCTGATTTTTATGGCAGAACTGACTATGTATGTGTCAGTTGGACCAAAGGACTTGTTCGTTTCTGCACTGATTGACATTTGGGTAGTTTGGAAAAGAGGTTTTGAAGAGAGTTGAGAATATGGAAGTGGTAAAATTTAAAATATTTACTTTCATAGTTGACTTCTGTCCAGCAGCAGCTATCTTGAATGTAGCAGCCTTGAACCTGGGTGTAAATGTGGTCTAGATATATTTTGTTGTTTATAGCTTAAACATTAGTTATGAATTGGATATGCTGTCTTTGGTAATATCAGAAGTGGTTATGGTTATACTTTTACCCTTCTTCCAATCTTAGTGGTCATCTACCTTCTTTAATTTCTCTTTAGAAAAGAAGCTAGTTCTCATCCTGTGCATTCATGGGGTTTTGTTGCTTTTTTTTTTTTTTTTACAGTGCTTCTATTTTTATATGCAAAATGAGTTTGGGGTTACATTTTTAGGAGATACTGTAGGACAGTAAGTTGTTTCCAGTTCTGGCCTTTTTTTTTTTGACTGTTGTTAGGTCTTGAGGATAGCAGAACTAATGCCTCCTCTAAGCTGATGTTTCTTAAAATGGATACTGGATTTTTCCAGGCACATGGGTTTAGCAAAGTTACTTGTAATTATGGCTGCTATATTTCTATTTCCTTGCTCAGCTGCTGGGTCAAGCTTGAAGCAATTTAAAACTCTGGGAAATTTGAGCTGATTTTTAAACCATTTTAAATGCTCCAAGGACCTGTAGTGTTGCTATTATAAGGAGGTATGAAAGCTTAATTTTTATTTTCAAAAAGGTAATTTGTATAGTAATATGGACATTTCTTACAGGGGCTATATGCTGACTAATGTGCAATTACTTCTGGCAGCATGGTACTACTGTAGTAATACAAGTTCTTCTCATATATTAATGGTTTTATGATTAGTGAAATGATATTTCCAAGCCCAAATGTATCCAGTGGGGTTGGGTATATTTAGTCAAAGTTTTCAGGTTCTCTACAGGAAAGAATGAGGTGTCTTAGTGAAAATATAGTCCTTGGAGATCTTACTTAAAAAGAACATTTTCTCCGTGTGTTATACATTAATCTTTATTTTCACTAGCTTTCCACCCTTCATATTAAGACTTTCCTTGGAGGAAAGACTGCAAAATCTGACATTGTAATAAGACATGAACAGAATAAAAGGTAGGAGCTGTAGCAGGTTACCATGCTAAGTAACGGAGCTTTCTCCTGGGTTGCTTCCATTAGTGCTAGGTGGAAATTTTAGATTTTGTTGTATTTTTACTGTATTTCATGTTGTCAGTTATATCCAGGAAGGTGCAAATCATTGTGTCTGATTTCTAATGAGTACCAGTAAGACCAGAGGCATTTAAAACATAGAGGACAGAAGTCCTGTGCCTGACTGCAAAGATGATAGTTGGCATGAGTTACCTGTGAGTCCGTGACTGCAGCAATTCCAGGGGGTAATGCTGAAACTGCTGCCCTCACTGTGATCCAGCGTACCACCACGGTGCAGTGGTTTGGGGTCCTTTCTGGACACTCAAAATACGGATTTGAAGCAAAATGCCTTATGTCATGTGCCCCTTGGCAGTCCTATTTGCAGCATTGTTGCAGACAGATCTGAACAGCAATAGAGCTGTTCACTTTTACAGTTTTTCTCTGATTTTTTTTTTTTTGAGAGAGAGAGAGAGAGAGAGATAGAACACACATTCCTGTTTCTACTAGGATTCAGTTGTTCCATTGTTTAGCTGGATGTCACATTTAGAGACCTATCTAGAATCAAAAATAAGCTTCTTGCACGCAGTGGCTTTTAAAAATTGCTTGTGTTCAGAGAGGCTTGCTTGCCTGCTTAATATTTGGTGGGTTTAGTTTATACTTCAATAACTACTTTATTAAACCTTTTGAACATTTTTTTTTTGAGTGACTTTTTCCCCCCTCACCATTTTGTGCTTAATGGATACCCTGGGTTAATGTCTAGTTTTGTGTAGTGTGGTGGCATCTTCTGTGCTCTGTGAGTTTGGTTGCTGTTGTATCAGGCTACGACATGCAGCTTTGTGTAACTTAGCTCTGCATGCTTTGTAGCACCAATATGATTTTGTCCTGGTAACTCACCTTGTTAAAGTTGCTTGGGGTTTTTTCGTGCCCAGTACTAACCCTTCTGAAGTACATCACTTGACGGAATGAGTCTGATCTTCGTACAGGAAAAGAGGTATCTAGAAATGATTTGGTATTCTGGAATTAATTCTTGGAGGGCTTTTTTGTTGATGTTCATTTAAATCTCTAGTTTGGGTAATGTGATTACAGGTGCTTTGCAAGGGGTTATGTTACTGTGAATTGAGATGTTTTTCCATTGTAAGTACATGCATGTGACTGTTTTCAGAGGGAGCTTTCAAGCAGCAGCCTTGCTGAGCTCTGTGGCTGGGTATGGTTCCATGAAGGATGAATGCTAGGCAGGGTTTCTGAAGATTTTGTTTAAAAGAGGGTCACATAAGATCAGTGTGCCCCAGGTGATGGGGAAGGGCATCTCCCTCATGTGGAAGGAAGACTGTGAAGTCCTCAACAAGCAGGATAGTGGAATTCTGACTCAGGAGCACAGGTAACTCAGTCACTGCCTGTCCTAGGACTCTGCTGCTGCTTCCCAGGATAGGTATGCTTCCTTCTCACAAGGGCATAAAAAAAGGAAGATGTCATTGTTTTGTTTTGTGGTTTTGTTGGTTGTGGGTTTTTTTTTGTTGTTGTTGTTGGTTGGGGTTTTTTTGTTGTGGTCTTTTTCCCCCCCCACGGGTGGGTGTGTGTGCAGGAGAGAAATTTTCTGAAAACAAACATTTTCAAAGGGAAAGGGTAGGAGATTGTCTTTATGGGATGTGAGGAGCTAAGTTGAACAGGGTACCAATAAAGAGTAACATTGGAGACTCTTGTGCTTGCAGGGGAATGTATCAGCTGAGATATTACAACAAGTCTTATCTTGTTTTTGTCTGCTATAATTATCTGTCTTGGAGGCTCAGTATACTAAGGCATGATGACTACAGATGTTATCTGCTACATGATGGAAAAACAAGCACTTTAAAAACCAAACAAACATGGTGGTTACAGTAATCCTCTTTCCCCACAACGGTTTGCAAATCATGCAAACATAAACAAATTCTATAGAATTTTGAGCAAGTGTAATCTGCTTCCATTCAAATAGAGTGGATTGTTGCTTTTCACAGCTTTAGCTTATGAAATTTGTAATGTAATTATGGTGTAGAAATAGCAAGAATGGAAGGAATTTAGCTTAATGTGCATTGAGTTTTCAAATGAGAGATAAATACAGATATTGCAGGAAACTGTACACAAATTGAGCAATGCATACGCTGAATGAAAAATATGTCCTGGCCCAGAGAGTGTGCTGACCTCTTCCTGAGCAGGCAGCACTGGAAGGAATGCATTGGAATTTTGCTGCCTCTTTTTAAGAGGTGAGTGAAGATCCCCTAACTGTTTGTCACAGGTGTGTCGAGGTCAGGTCTGTTTGTCCCATCAAAGAACTGAGAGCAGAGCTGAAAGGCTGAAGGAAGAAAGCCTTGTTTTGCTTTCCTTATCCTAGAGCTCAAAATCAATTTATTGCACATTAGATGAGCCTCACTGGTTTTAAGCTATCTGGTAACGGCCCTGGTTAGCTGTAGAGCTATCTGGGCAAGTCCCAGAGACATTCCTCTGCCATCTAATCTAATGCACTAGTCAGAAACAGGTGGAGAGAGTAGCTGTGGTGCCTTGTGGAGACCTTTTCTTCCCCTGCTCCGTTAGAGAATTTAGTTGCTCAGTAAAAGCATGTGTACATGCCTTGTCTGCCACTTACAAGGGATCTTGTGAAGGGCCTGCATCTGGCTGTGTGAAGGGGAGAGTCTAGGTGGTGCTATGGAAGTGTGAGGGTGTTGAAATGGCTGGTGTAAGTTAGTATACTTGGCCTGCTTCCCAAAAGCATAAACAATTGTAGCAAGACCTTAAATGCTTTTTCATGACTAGAACTACAAATATAAAGACATTCTTCACAGCTCTTGTATCTTTCACAAACAAATTATGATCGAAAGTGCCTTTCTATTGAAACATTTGAGTGTTGTTAGTTAATAATACTCAGTTATATATAGCAAGGAGCTGAAATGCATCCATAAATATGGCAACTACTGCATGGAACAAACAAGAAATTTGCTTTGTACGTATAGTTTGCTAATGCAATAATGCAAATGCTAAGTAGTCTGATCTGAAGTGCTGGCCCTTCTTGTCAGAAGATGGGCTTAGCTGGTAGAAATCAACATTGTTCTGTTCTTGTGGTAAATCTTCGAAGAGTTTAGTGAACTTATGCTAGCTGGTGTTTCTGACTGTGGGCTCAAATCAGCATTTCTTTCTGGTGCAGCAGACAGAGGTCTGTGTGGGAGCTTGCTGTGGCTGACTTGACAAATGTAGGTGACTGTGTATTTGGGAGTTCTGGCCTTAGGTTATCCGAGAGCTGGACAGGAGTTTGGGATGGGAAGGGTGGAGGAAAGATCTGGAGAAAAGAAACAAAGATAAAGTCATAAGGACGAGTGGAGAGAAGGTCAGTTTTTTGGGTGTCTGAGTAGAATAAGGATGAGGTCTTGGTTTGTGGTTTGTTGACTTTGGGGGTTTTTTGTTTGTTTGTTGGGGTTTTTTGTGTTTGTTTGTTTTTGTTTTTTTTTTCCAAATGGTCTTTGTCCAAATAGGATACAACTCCTAATTCAGGGCTGGAAAGCATTTGTTCTGTACCCAGCGTTCAAATGTGTTTCAAAATTGGCACCTGTGTGTGCCATATAACTGGGGAAATCAAATGTATTTACAAAAATCTCTTTTCTGCCAAAAAAGGTCAGTCATATTTATATGCGCTGGCTGGATCTCACCTCCTCAGAGGAACCCCATGTGTGTATTGGAACTCCGTCAGCTTTGCTTTTTAATGCTGTGTGATTTGATCTGTCCTGTGTTGTTGCTGTTAGCCTTGAGGCTAATTTTGAATACGTGCTCTGCGTGTGCCAGCAATATAGAGCCTGTCAGTCAGATGGCTTAGAGGCTAGGCAGGCATGCAATGGATAACACGTTCTACCTGGTTGCTCACTGCTTCAGCTATAGCACTGACATAAAACTTGGCATGTGGGCAGTTCCTCTCACTACAGTTCTGCAACTACCTCTTCTTCGCTGGTCTTTTCTTCACAGATTCCTTAAATGTGAGTGGGAAGTGATTTATGGTCCTTCCCGATCCTGTGAAAGTTTGCCTATCTCGTTACAAAGTGGAATTGGCTTCTGTCATGGGCTGGGGGAGTCGTGGGAGCGTGAACTATCTTCACCGTAGGCTGTCTGACCTCCCCAGCTGAAAGGTTCCGTACCCATGACATACAGTGAAGGCTTCGGTCTTGCAGATGGTTTCTCTGTTCAGTGTTTTGTATTAGGATGAGGGAGACATGTGAAGACTTACAGGGACAGGCATGAAAATTAAGCACTGGTGCTCATTCTTCAGGATTTTAAACTTTGTAGGAATGAAGATACAGAAAAAGTAGTTGTATTTATATCTCTATTAATCATGTTCAGGCAATAAAATAGTTCAGTTTAAAGCTTGTCTCCATTGTGGAGATAAAACACAGGAAACAACACAGAAAAGTAATTTCAAAATAATTTCAACTGTGTATTGAATTAATTGTGTTAAACCTCGCCATACAGGCACTGTGTCATTGCTGGAGTGGCTTTAATTTGTTTTACATGTTAAACAGTGTTGAGGCATTTTCATTTTTAAATGAGAGGGTTCACTCCAGGGTTTATAGCACTTTCTACAGAGAAGCCCATATGCATGTTTTCAGCTGAAATGTTTCCAGGCTTTTGATGAGCAGGTTATCTCGTAATTGTTCAGCTCTTGATGCTCTTGCTTTGTTTTAAGGCATGTGTTAATGACCTGTGTCTGGAATCAGAGGAGGCTCTGGGTGGACTTCTGGTCTCTTCTTGTATGGCTACTCTTGCCTTCATTGGGATGGTGGAGGAAAGGCATCAAGACAAGATGGCAGTGAATTAATGTGCTGGCTGTGCATTTAAAACCACCTATTCTTGGCATCTCTGCCCTAGTGAAACTGGCACATCACCTAGTAAGCAGGCAGCGTGCCATCCTGCCAGATGGCTGTGGAAGCAAGCAGCCAAAAGGCTACACATGAGCATCGAATGCATTTGTTGAGGGCAGGATACCAAGCCAAAAATGTCAAAGTGGTTTTCAACCCAGGTCTGCTGAACCTGTATGCGAGAGAATGTCATTGATACTTCAGCTCAGAGCTGGATTAACTGGGTAAAGGTAAAGCTGGAATTCCAGATCACAGACAATGAATTTCTGGGAAGTCTTTGATCAAATTTTGCCTGCCACAGGGCATAAAAGGGAAAAGGCTATCACAGGGACCCATGTCTCTATAGACGTGATAGTAGTACATCCTGATCTGTTTCTGGTTGAATAGATAAAGCTACTGGGTACCTCATGGGTTACTTTAAAACAAAACAAAAACAAAAAAACCCCACACCAAACAAAAAAATCTGAACAATATTTCTGTGGTTAGAATTGCTTGGAAGCTTTACATATTAATGCTAAAATACTACATGATGCAGATAACATCCATGTTGTAGTAGTCTAATAAGCTGCTGATTGGCTTTCTCAGGGCAATTGAGTGGGACGCTGGATTTCTAAATCCAGCCCTTTGCTGATGTAGCACACAATGCATGAAATTACTGTGCTTCACCTTCAAAATTTTAAGCCTTTGACAAAATGTTCTGATTGAAAAGCAAATGGTAGGAAACTTCTAATTTGAAAGAATAATTTGAAACCAATGTGTGTTAGTTTTTTATTTTAAGGAACTTTACAAGAGAACTGACATTTAGCAAATCTGAATCACAGCTGGCACCTAGAGAAATATTGTCTGTGGTGATCTGTGGGTCCACAGCATGCACTTTTAAACTGTATAATTATACTGATCAGCTTTATTCTTAGAATAATCAGATCAGTATCTGGTAAAGTGAGGGTGGTTGGTTTTTTTATTATTATTTCGTGACATAAGAAGATTATTTTCATTTAGTAGGTTTTGGAGTTTGTTAGTGCCAATATGCTAAAAAATATAAAAATAAATTGTCTATAGTCATGTGGGACAGTTGGAACACAGTGAGTAAATCTGTGTTCAGACAGGAACAGATCCCACGGGGAATGCTTTAGCATGGATTTCCATGCTTTGCAAAGGAAATAATGGTCTTTAAAACTGTCAGTTTCTCACCTAAACATTTATTTATATTGCAGTGATACCCAGAGGCCGCTCCTGATCGGGAACCGATTACACAGAGAAGTGGAACTGCTGGTGCGGGGACAATTGATGGTAATTGCACACCTTGGCTAAGCTTTCCCAGCACCTCCTGTCTGTTACAGCGGTGTTACTGGTAGATTCAGAGTTTTAATCCATTATCACTAAGCAAATCTTTCTGCATAGTGCAGTTTGAGAATCCTAATCTTCTTCTGTATCATGATCTTAATGTTCTCATTATATATTATAACATATAAAAATGAAGACTGGAAAAAACCTGTTGCGGTACCTTGAACTTTCTGTTTAGAGACCAGTCCTGATTCTCCTGTCCCCTTTTACATTTGACCTAGGAAAAGAATGTTTATAATTTATGTAAGGAACTTGGAAGATGCAACGGCCTCAGTAATAAGTATTCAAACCAGAGTTAAAGCTACATTTTTTTCTATTTGAATTTTAAAGAAAATGAAAGCTGATTGATACTCTTTAGTAAAAATAGTCTGTTTTCTTATCAGATGCTGTTTTAACCTTATTAATAATTCAGCTAAGGTTCCAGTGTTGACCTGTTTTTTTATAATTTTATTGCATATTGTTATGTCTCTGTAGTATTATGACTGAAGAGTGCTATTGTGGGTCTTCCGAAATTCAAATAACTCTATAAATCTCCCTCATTCTAGTAATATGTTAATTAAAAAAAGATACTGTTCATGCCTTTTGAACACATACATTCATTATTTTGCTTGATGAAGTGACCTTAGCCAGAATTTGCTAATGTCCAAAGGGGTGAGCTTGTAACCTCAGTAACATGGTTAATTTTAATTAGTCAAAGACAAGCTCAGGCTCTCTGTAGCTTTGAAACATTTGAATTCTGTTTTGATGGCATTATTCTCAGGGAGCATGAAACAGATGCACATAATTCTTGTTAGCATATTACTTGAAGTTGACTTCAAACATGTGTTCATTGTAAATTGTTAGACTGCGTTCATCTACTGGGAATCCAATCTGCCTATTTGTGCTTGCTTTTTTTTTCTTTTAAATTTCTTTTACTGTTATTATTTGTAACTCACGTGTAGGAGCCTATGTCGTTAGTGGGCCCCTTTTATGCTGAGACCTGTATGGAAAAAGTCTCTGCTCCAGCAGTTTATAGTTTAAGGCTCAGAATTTCTTGCTTGGTATTGTATTATACAAGACCAACTTATTTTATTTTTATATTCAATTACAATTTTTAGTTTTTATTTTTCTGTTCTAGTGACAAAATAAGGGTGATAGCCATCTGAGTATATCTTTACAAATTGGAACGGGAGTACTAGGGTCAGCTGCTGCACATAGCTGTCAGCTTTGAGGTGCTGTCTTGTGTGGTAGTTTGCTTGGGTGAAGGAGTTCAGATTTTCGCACTTTGCAATAGCAAGAGAATCTCTTACATAAAAACGTGTTTCTTTTTCTGGACTTAAATGTGTAATTCATGTGTGTCATGACCAGGTTACCTCTTCTTTATAAATGTGTGCCCCTATTTCTTTCGTACCTACTTGAACATCTTTGAAGCATTTGTATCACAATGCTGATGCAAAGAGATTAATTTTAAAATTGTGTTCTCAGAGGTAGTTTCTGTTGCTTAGGTTTTTCTGCCTGTATCCTGTTCAGACTCCTTTTCCAAGCAGAAGTCTTAGAAACTGCCAAGGCATCAGGCATTGATCTGCAACCAGCCTTCTGAGGTAATTGAACAATATATTCTGCTTACTTTTTTCAAGAACTGAAATTGGGAGGAATAATTTGATGATTCTGATCGTGATAGTTTAAATCATAGAATACTAGGTTGGAAGGGATGTCAAGGTGGCCTGGCCCAACCTTTCTTGGCAAAAGCACTGTCCAGACAAGATGCCCCAGCACCCTGCCCAGCTGAATCTGAAAAGTGTCCCGTGCTGGGGAATCCACCGCTTCCCTGGGGAGATTATTCCAACGGCTGATGGTTCTCATTGTGAAAAATTTTCCTTTTGTGTCCAATTGGAATCTCCCCAGGAGTAACTTGTAACCTTTACCTCTCACCTCTCATCTTCTCCATGTGACTCCTTGTAAAATGGGAGTCCCCATCTTCTTCGTAGCCACCCTTTAAGTGCTGGAACATGGTGCTAAGGTCTCCCCTAAGCCGCCTTTTCTCAAGGCTGAACAAACCCAGTTCTCTCAGCCTTTGCTCACACGGCAGAGCTTCCCAGTCCTTTGAGCATCACCTTTGTGGCCCTTCTGGACCCTCTCCAGCCTGGCCCCATCTTTTTTGCCTAGTGGGGACCAAAACTGAACGCAGTATTCCAGGTGTGGCCTGACAAGCGCTGAGTAGTGGGGGATAATGACTTCTTTCTCTCTGCTGGTGATGCCCCGCTGATGTAACCCGGCACCCTGTTGGCTTTCTCTGCTGCAGCAGCACACTGTTCACTCACACTGAGTAAACTAGAACAGAAACAAATAAATGAAAATTACAGTGATTATTTTTTTTTCTTTTTTAAAAAGGATATATTAACCTGGTGGGGAATCTCTACCTTTTAACAGTTTGAGAATATATTTTTTAAACTGAGATTTAAATATTTTTACTTCTGCATCTGAAACTAAAGGTGGAAGAAGAATTAGAGAGCATGTAGATATCTTGTAATCTGTTGTAAGCTTCTATGCACTGGTTCATTGTCCGTGTATGAATTTATGAGCTCCTTTCTTCACCAAAACATTCCTAGCAGAAACAGGTTCCAAATGACTATTTTTTTTTTTAATTACTTCCTATGCCCTAAAGACAAGAAATGCTCCAAATCTTGTACCAGATAAGCATGCCTCCTCCTGCATAGTCCCATTGGTTCACCAGAGTTCCTTGGTTTTGTATTTAATCAATATGTTATGATATTCCAGCTGTAGAATAAAGCCTTGATGTTGGACAGAAGAAGCCTGTTTGCAGAGTGTGCAAGAGGTGTTTTTTACCTATATGATTATTTTTTTTGTTGTGGTGGAATAGTTGTAGTTCATTAAGCAGTGTCTACACAGAGAAATTAGTATATTTTTGATATTTTTTTTTATTTTTTTAGGAACAGAAAAAGTTAAATTTTCATGGTGGTTTGTGTCTTACCATAGTAAGACACTCTTTTCTTGCAGAGATGGTATGAAAGTTTTGGCTGAGCATAGCAATAATGGTGTACCTTGCTAGGCTGGAGCTTCAGTTTGCAGACTTGGCTGTAGTTCTCTGAAGTCTGGAAGGAGCTGTAAAGTTAACAGTCAGTTCTCTGCAAAATTTACCTCCCCTCTGAAAATGCTGGAAGACATTCTTGGGGTGATAGTAAGTATTAACACCTCTTTAGCTGCAGAGAAATAAAGTTCAGGGAAGTCTTCGGCATCTGGGCTTGCTTACGATGTGCTGCAGTCTCCCCCCAGCATGCAAATACTTTTCATTTCTTAATGTCTTTTAGAGCTCTTTGAAGTCCAGTTCAAACCATGGTGTGACAGTTTTGATCAGGTCATTGGTGTATGTCAGTGTATTGTTTGCACCTCATGTGCATGTGAAATTTTACGGAAAGTACAGATAAAATATGTACACATGTTTAAAAGTGAAGATGTGCCTAATAAATTTCAGCAGATAATGAGCTAGATGAAGTGCTAGTTCCTGCAGAATCTTTCTTAAGCAGCATTGCTTTAATTAAGGAAAGGGTGTATGATTATTGCACCTCCAATAGGAAAAAGCCATATTTCTGTAAGGATACAGTTTTGAACTCCTTAGTGGAATTTGTGTCCCTGGAAGACTTGTACTTGTAAAATTGAGACAGGGAAATGAACTGTTGTAGGATTAATTCAGTAGCCTAGTGTAGTAAGGCTGGAAGGCTGGTATGTGTTGGTCACTTGATGGTGTCTTAAAATCATGCCTACTGTCTGCTCGCTTAAGGATCCAAGTTCTTGGCACATTTATCCAGTAGAAGGGATGTGGCAGGGGCTTCTCTTGCTGTGATTTTTCCTGTGTATTGACAAACTTTCACTGAATTTGATTACTACTTTTTGTCTTGATGGCAGCTCCGCCTCACAAATAATCAGTAGAGAAGATACTTCAGTCTTCTGTTGTAAAAGAAGACTCCTCACTTAGTGTGGGGGGTTGACCTTGGCTGGATGCCAGGTGCTCACCAAGCCACTCTGTCACTCCCTTCCTCCGTAGAACAGGAGGGGAGAAAATAAGATGGAAAAAACCCACTTGTGGATCAAGATAAAGGTGGTTTAATGAAGCAATAGCATAAGTTGTGCGTCTGGAAATGAAGGAAAACAGAAGATGCTATTCTCTACTTCCCAGGAAGCAGGGCTTCATTGTGCATAGCGGATGCTCCAGAAGGCAAACGTCATAAATAACGAATGCCCCCCTTCCTCCTCCTTTCTCTTAGCTTTTATATCTGAGCAGATGCTATATGGTATGGAATATCCTCTTGGTCACCTTGGCTCAGCTGTCCTGGCTGTGCCCCCTCCCAAGACCTTGCCCACCCCCAGCCTACTGGTGTGGGGGGGAGGTTGGAGAGGCAGCCTGGATGCTGTGCGAGCGCTGCTCAGCAGGAGCGGAAGCCCTGGTGTGTTACCACCATCTTTCCAGCCACCGAGACAAGCACAGCCCTGTGAGGTTTGCTGGAAGGCTCAGCCAAACCCAATACACTTAATTTCTCTTAAAATAGTCATTAAGGCAGAAAAATATGCGTACAGTTGTTTTGGGGAAATTGAGGCAGGGTGTGTGAAAGAAAATGACATCTCTCTGATGCTTAATCCAATGCCTAAAGAGCCTCATACAGTAAGGTGGGAACCTAAAGATTCCCTTTCCTTTAGGGTTTTTTCTATGCTTATCATGGCTGCTAGCGTATCAGCGTGTGTTTGTGTGTCTTGTATGGTATTGAGCACATGACTGTTTTCCTGCGGAGTGTTTCTTCCCTCTGCAAGGCAGAAACTTTCCTGTTTGAGTCTGTTTTTTCTAAGTGGATATGATACCTCCTGAGACTAGTAAATGCCTGTTGTTTTTTCTGCTTCAGTTTTGTTAAATTTTACCGTGGTCTGAGCTAGCACTGTTAGGGGAGGAAACATTCTGCTCCTGAGCACTTTGGCCAGCTATGTTATGCCCCTGTAAGCCACATGACAAAGTGGATCAAACCTGCACTGCCTCCTGCTCTCCACTCCTGATTCATGTGATTGGGGCAGTCGGCTTTGATCCACTTCCCAGGATGATTGCAAGAACATGTATCTTCGTGTTAAGAGGGGGCAGAGTGGTGGTGTGGTTTAACTCCAGCCAGCAACTAAGTACCCTGCAGTCTCTTGCTCACTCTCCTCCTCCCTGTCCCACCAGGGGGGTGGGAAAACTGGAAAAGGTAAAACCTGTGGGCTGAGATAAGAACAGTTGAATAATTGAAATATAGGAAAAAAACAACCAAGCAGACAAACCCAGCAGTAATTGAAATGGAGATCGAGAGAGGAGTAAAACCTGAGGGGAAACAACCCCAGTGATGCACAGTACAATTGCTCACCACCCACTGACTGATGCCCAGCCA
The DNA here is from genome assembly GCF_023634085.1 of Falco cherrug. Taxonomy (NCBI): domain Eukaryota; kingdom Metazoa; phylum Chordata; class Aves; order Falconiformes; family Falconidae; genus Falco; species Falco cherrug. Next base: position 104,024,188 of record NC_073697.1, on the reverse strand, counting down.
GTTCCTGAGCAGTGATCGGCATCCCCTGACCAGCTCCCCCCAGTTTATATAGTGAGCATGTTCTGTGGTATGAAATAGCCCTTTGGCTAGTTCAGGTCAGCTGTCCTGGCTCTGCTCCCTCCCGGCTTCTGGTGCACCTGCTCACTGCTAAAGCATGGGAAACTGGAAATTGAAAAGTCCTTGACATGTTGCTGAAGTAATGCTTACTCCAGCTAAAACATCAGCGTGTTATCCACATCGTTCTCGTACTAAATCCAAACCACAGCACTGTACTAGCCACTAAGAACAAAATGAACTCTTTTCCAGCTGAAACCAGGACAAGTGACAAAGAGAGACCAGAGGCATGGATAATGCAAAACCGCTCCTTTTGGCATCAGGGTCAGGTTATGATGGGGTAACATGCTGAGGGACCTGCAGCTCTAGCAGCACCCCCTGTTGTTTGCTGAATTACAGGGAATACAGGTACTGCTAAGAACAAACCAGCCCTGTGAAATGACAACACTGGAGGGTGTGTGTGTGTGGTGCAACACAACATCTCTCCATCAACTTCAGGGATAAACACACAGACACCCAGCCTATTGGCTAGGTGGACAGGAAATATGAGACTGCAGAGAAAGCACAGGTCTTCTTCTGAGGCTCATTGACCTGTGAGTACATTGCAGCAGTCTATTTGTGATGTTCTCAGTCAACTATATGATTAGAGAGTGTGTTGTAATTTATCAGATGAAAAACAGGACTGAAGCTGCTCGTGGGATGTGCTGACTGGTATCTCCACACTATATACTTTCAGCAAAAGGCAGAAGTACCAAGTGTTGATCTCTGTTTAAACTGTTTTATAGCTAGAAGGCAGTTGACTGAGTCTGGCATGTGGTTTGGCTGCTGCACAAGAGAACTACTAAAGACATTGCTTTATTTATTTTATTTCATAAACAGACTTCTGGGGGCACATTAGACTTCAAAAGACCTTTTTTCCTTCCCCTTCCCTGAAAAGGAAAAAACTTTCCCTTAACGCATACCGCTTTTAGGCCCATATTTCAAAATGACACATTGGTACCAAAGATTGTAGAGCTGAGCACATTGCTTATGATGCATTGCTCCCTATCCACATAGTTCCTCCACTTTATGATCAAAATAAAACACTTGAAATATGTTCTAGTCTGCTGGGTGGGAGAGAGAACAAAATGCTGGAGGGGAACCTTTAAGTAGTATCTCTCTGGACTTATTTATAACATTGCACTATTTTCCCCAACCTCTTCCCTGTTTCTAGTCCTCTTTTCCTTCAAATATTCTGACTGGTGCTGACAGAGATGATTATAGCTTATGAGTGATAATATAATTCAGTTTCCCTCAAGGAGAGATGCTATCAGAGAAGGTTTTTTTTTTTAAATACACTGGTTGAAAAGAGCCATCTTTCTTCCTAGAAGAACAGTTATTAATCTCTTACTAGTACATTTTCATATCATTTTGGACATTTATTTCCATGCTGTGATATTATAAAACCAGGCATTTGTGTCAGTTTTGATGCAGTGCAACATGTTGGAACATGAAAAGCCGTAATTACTGCTGTGGTCATTTGAATTGCTAACCAGATCCTGACATTTTCAAATCGGACCAATTTCTTAGTGATCCAGAAGTAAGCCTGGGTGCTGTATGAGCTGCATTTCAATTAGGCAACTCAACATTTATAAAGAAAATGTAGAGTATTCACATCCCCAAAGCACTGCTAAAATGGAGAAGTGCTTTGCCGGTTTTCTATTGCCTCCTCTAGACTGAATGTTTTGTTTGTGATGATTTTCTGGTAAAATTGTAGTTACTGTTAATTTTCTTGAACATTTAAAATGCATCAAAAACTCTTTAAGGAACTTCTTCTGCAACTCTTAACTCTTTAAATGGGTATAGCAGCCTGCTCTGAGGTTTGTGTGTGAATGTGCTGTGTATCTTCCTTGGTGTGAGAGCCTAATGCTTCTGAGGTTTTGTGTTACGGACTTTCTAGGCCTTGTTAATTTGGGTTTGTTGTGGTGGAAGCCTCCTAACTTGAGTTTCCAAGGTGGCTGAAGAGCTTAATTTTAGCTAGTGGATGCACTTGTCCACACTTCTGCTGGCTGATAGTGCTCTGCTGGTTGGTGTTTCTTGGATAAGTTATTTTGTTAAAGCCCTCCAGCTGCACTGGCTGGGAAGAGGGAAAATAGGACAGAGCAGAGCCACAGTGAGAGAAATGTTCTGATAATGAACAGCCCTACAAATGAAGAGTGTGACACCCTGTGTCATCACAGTCTTCAAAAATTCAAAGTTTTATCTTTGAAAGAGAAATGCAGAGGCTCTCAGCATCCCAAACCAGTTGAGTAAAACATATATAAATAAAAAAAAGTTAATTTTTTTTTTAAACAAGATTCATGTGCTTTTAGCCTCTTGGACCTGAGGAATGTAGCGTTACTATGTAAATGATCTCTTTTAGACGTGAGGCTGGAAAAAACTATGCAATAATAATCTTGTAATTATGAGGAGGGAAAGTGAGAAGAAAGAATATTTACTTTTATTCTGCAGAGCAAAAGTGGCACTTCCAAAAGTATCTTCCACTTCAGCTGAAAGACTGTGGAAAAGCAGTACCAATACTAGACTAGACTAGATGAGGAAAGAAAGCAGGAAACGAAATAACTGAAAAAACTTTCAAGTGGGAAGTACTTGTATATGATTTTCTTTTTCTTTCTTACTTGCAAAATTTATATCTAAAAACCTCAAGAGTCTGATTTTGATTTCTGCCCCCTCTCCTTTTTTCCTTTGAGAAGTGCCAGTGTTTTCCCACCTCAGTCTGGGGAGGTCTATTGTGCTTTACCTCGTGTGGACAAAATCATCATTTTCCCCAAGCTGTGGGTTTGCCTATTGAATCAAGGAGAAAAACTAAGATGACAGAAACCAGCTGCAGGCTTCTTTTAAAGATCAGACTTCAACCTTTCATATATAGGGATTTCACCTTTCCTGCGTGAAAATATCAGATTTGCATATCTGTCATAATGTTTTTGTGTATTGAACTATGAAAGTGTAGCTGTAGACAAATGAAGCTAAAACTGGCTTAAATTAACAGTTGGTTTCCTTATGACTGTTGGTTTCTTAGAGGATTGAGAGAAGAACTTTAATCTGTTTTTGTGAAAGTATTTGGATTACATGATTTTTATATTCCTAGCATGCAGCGCAGTAGTTGTTGGAATATTACTTGTCAAAGCTACCATTCCTGATTTAAGTCCATCTCTCCTCAAAGTGGATTTTTAGAGCTGTTTGAGTTTCATGTGAGTTTCAGAGTGACTGAAGTGGTGTTGATGATGTTATGATGTGTGGTATTTAACGTAGTCTTTTAGGAGGTAAAGTTGATCTTGAGAACACAGATAATTTGGGTGTATTGTGCTTTGCACTCAGGTTGGCAGTGGATAATTTTCATGCAACAGATGTGTTTGATTATGGCAACCTGCAGCATGAAATTACTCCTGATGCTAAAACTAGTGGATTCTATACAGTGCTAGGCTGTGCCATTATTTCCACTGCAGAGATGTCTAGACACCTCACCCAGGGAGCTAGGCCCCCAGGTACTAAGCACTGTATGCCTATGTAACAAAAGGCCTCTTCCAGACTGAAACAGCTTTAAAAATATGCTTGAAAGCATGTTGGTTGTTTAAAAAATAGAAGAGGGGGGAAAAAAAAGTCTGTTCTAATTGTGAAACTCCTGTGTGTGTAAAAATAAGAAAAATGTTTGTGTGGCAAAAAGTGAGTCACAATGCGCGCAGCTATTGATTGACTCATTACCTCTCTGGGTTTTCTCCTTCTTGCATGCCTTGCAGTCTGTTCAGCCCAATGTGGATCACAGCAATCGCCCATATGACTGTTGCATTAGTGATGGTGTGCTTAGGACAGTGAAAAGTATATGTGATGAGAAGAGTTTAAAGGCTGGGATTTGTAATGGGCTATCCCTGGCCTGCTTGCTTGACTTTCTACCAGTGTTTTCTGGCTGGCATGGGGGTTGTTTTAAAGGAAAATGTATGTAAATGGCTGAATAATAATATTCATGTCTGAATCTATGAAGTCCAGAGTCCAGAATATGAAGCAATGAATAAACTTGTTGGCATTTTTCCTCATGGTTTCTTCTATGAAGTGCATCATTTTATCTGAGCCAAATCAGCCACTTCTACAAATTCTTTCATAGGCATGACTACTTGCATATGCACTGCTACTCTCTTGAATCAGCATTGTGCTGTTTTTTGCTGAAGTAAAATAGCAAGTTTCCTCAGGGCATGACTACACATGGGGTCCTTACTGCTAAGAAAAAATAGAATGTGTGTTCATGTGTGTTTTAACATGGCATGTCTTCTCCAGATATAATTGGTATCATATTATTAAATTGGAGTCCCAATTCTATGGTATTCTAGAAACATGCTAGAGAATATTGCCATGGATTTGATTTTTTTTTTAAGTCAGCCATGGTAGAAAATTGGAGGATTCTGACTCAGCCTGGAGATGAGACAAAGGCTTGCAGACAGAGCGATGGTCACTGCCATCTATCGCTTCTTCCCTGTTCTGATGGGACAAGGTGAACCTCTTCTCATGCCTTACAGAGGCACTCTGGCCTCTTGTCATCTCTGCATCAAGAAGCAGTGTCACCTGCAATGACAGCACTGATGTGAGTAAGTGGCTTGCAGGGATACAAGAAAGCATCGCAGTGAACAAAACTTGTCAGCTTTAATTAGCAGTGTTGAATGATGTCTTGAAAGCCTGTAGGTATAAACAGACAAATAAGCTGGTAGAATTAAAAACAGATGTTGGAATTTAACTCCTTTAATAACAACATCCCCCGCCTCCTCCCCATTAAAAAAAAATCTAATGTCAGTTAATGCCCAATTCTATTTATACATTTCTCATTTACATGCAGATTTAGCATAATGTATTCAGGAACACAACATATGTTTTATTTGAACGGAGGCGGCTGCTGGAATTCATCAAATCCCTGTGCTCTGACCTTGTTGCTAGCCACTTGTCCAGACAGAAGGGCCTTGACTTAAAAACTGACCAGGCCCTATCTCGGATCCATAAATGCCTGATCTTCCAGAAGAGGGTAAACCCCTTCTATACTAAAATCCTAGAGAAATGTCATCTGGACTGTTAGAGTACAGTGGAATCTCTTAATGTGAAACTCATTCAGTGCAATAGAAAGATGGTTTAATATGAGGAACCCCTTCCAGATGCACTGTTTCCAGGGTTCCTGTGTCTTTCTAAAGCAAGCTGTTAATCGTGACCATATGCAACTGGAAACCAAAGCAGGCACAGTCCTCATCTGCACAGCATGATCGCACAGCCTCTGACCATGGCTGTGGCATATGATGTAGCACATACTAAGCCAACTATTAATAATAAGGGGGAGGAAGTGGTGGTGGGGGAATATATCATGGTTCCTTTAGCCCTCAGGTAAATCTACATCCCCTTTGGTTTGTCTTTGAATTTTTTTTATTTGCAAATGCTTTATGTTGCTGTAAGTCTACAGAGCATAAGCAAACTGTAGGTTTTGTTTATCTCTAAAGTCTGGATTTAGGCTGGAGATGCAGTGTCTTGGAAGGAGGACTGTGGAGATGAACACAATCTTGAAGCAGAAGGCTTCATCAGTAAGTCTGATTTGGAGACATGCAAATGCTTCCTGACTGAGTGAGGAGACACTTGTGTTTTCTAGCCTGTTAATCTAAGGACCAACAGTCTGTGGCAGGGTTTCCAAAGATGGCACCCAAGCAAATTTTGAATGGCCTTTGGCAGGGCTGCCATGTTGTGACAGGAGAAACAGCTGAGGGAAACAGGGTCTCTTCATTACCATGTCCTGTTGAGTTGCAAGCATGGCCAGAGTGGGATCCTCATCTTACACAAGAACGAGGTGGTGGATAAGTGACAGCTTTCATCTGAGAGGCAGCATCTCCTGGCGCCGGTGTTTGTCTCCATGCGTAACACTGAAATTGGAGAGGGAAAACATAGTCTAGCACAGGCCCTGTGAAGTGGAATGCAGCATATCCCAGCGGTGGGAGCACAACTTGGAGCACAGCTTTTCCCCATCAGCCTCCTTAAGGGGTTCAGATCTTTGGGAACTTCTTTAAAGATAAGTCTTCCTACTGGTATGTACCAGGAGAGAAAAATCACACTCTCTGATCTAACTGCTGTCGCTTTTTGAAAGTGATGAATTTTTTTGGATGACATATTTGATGTTAGACTTCCCTATTGGACCGGCACCTGAGGACCAGGCAGTAAGCATGGATGTACTTCATGGTGACTAATTGGAAAGCTTTCTTTCAATTATTAGTCATTGTTTTTCCTGCAGGCTAGACCTGTATTTATGACATGAGCTGCAAATGCTCCGATAAATTATGAATAGGCATGTAAATGTTTAAATCCATGTGTTCGGATGAGAGGCAAGACTGGAAAAATAAGAGCAATTCTTGATCTACTCTGATTTTCACAATGCAACAGACTGTCAAGGTTAAAAGGACCTTCACAGATTTTTATTCACTTTTATATTACTCGCTTGATGTAAAATGTAGATGGCAAAACAGGAGAGTGTCATGGTGAGGTGTCAATTTATTAAGATTTAATTGCTTCTGGAGAATACACAACTGAACATGTATAGTGCTATGATGTAAAAATAAAGTACATGTTAAATAGATTGACTAAATATGCAGCTTGAGGACATATCTTCCATTTTTATGTTTTTGGCTTGCTGATGCTCACAGCTCGGTAAGACATGATTAGTCTCCGAATCATTAATGTGATACTGCTATAGAACATTGCTCCTGTTTCTATTCATTTTACTGAACTATGTCCTGCTGAAAACTGAATAATGGGCAGTTATAACTGAAATCAATAGCTATTGCTGCTTTTTTTCCAAAGCATTAATATAGTAAACCTAAACATAGGCAGTATAGATTTCCTCTCAGAATTATGAGATAAGTCTCTATAGAAGATGTCTGTGTGAAATAACTCGCAACTTGTATTAAAATTACCTTTTGATCCCTTCTCATATGCATATGTCTTGAAAAATACAGAAAAGGAGAATGTATAGGAAGACCTCTTGGGGACCTGAGAGATGTGATGAGCTAAGATCTGCATCACCTGGATTCTGGTGATTGGGGGTGTTTGAGCAGTACAACCCCACCTCTGCAGATGGGTGTGCTCTTCCCTCTGAGGCATTGCTTTGAGCTGAACCAGCAGTTTGATAACTGTGCTTTTTGAAGATGCTTGTCATGGTTGAAGATTTTGCCATTTAAAAAACCAGCCACCACAAAGCAACAACAACAACAAAAGCCTCGTAGGGAAATAGGGTGCCAGTAACTAATATGGCCATTGCTCTGCTCCTAAAATGGCTTTCACTGTTACCTTGTTATAATTGGCCTGTGTTTTTCATTGACATAGAATCTGAAACTTGCTGTATTGAAACTGTGAATTTGGTATAAAATTTTATCATTGAAAGTAGTTAACCCTTAGAAGGACATCCCTCTAGGGAAGGAGGATCCTTCACTGAGGAGTTTACTTTAATCCTAAAAGAAATTGTCACACAAGTTATGCTCCTGTCGCAGGAATACAGTGCTGAAGCTGTGTGTCACACTTGAAAAGGTAAGACTTTGTGTTCTCACATGACTTTAAAATCTGACTGTCTAATTTTTTATTTTTTTTTTACCACCCCAGCCCCCTTTAAGTAATGCTTTCCACAAGGAGTAGACTGGAGGTGGGATCCTGAAGGTAATTTTCTCTGCTTTTCCTTCCTGGGGGGCATTGCACCTTCATGTGCCAGTAGCAGGCTCCAGTTCCAATGAGGGACTTTCCTGTTCTGTTCTGAGGACTTTCTGTTAAACAGTTGTATTGTCCATTGAAAAGACTGACACTTAATATTCTCCCCCCCACTGCCCCCCAATTTTTTAGAATTGGACAAAGATCAGGCATAATAACAGTATTGTCCATTGTGTTGGTAGGACCTTAACTAAAATGTAGTCAGAAAAGTATAAGCTGCCATTCGAGAAAGATGAATTCACGCTGGGACTGGGGAAAGAGGGCTACAGCTACAGTATGGGGAATGAAGAGCTAGTAACAGGAGACAGAATGAGCTAGCTCAAGTGTCTGCTGTGTGGCATTTCCCTGTGCTCTGCAAGCATGCTCAGATAAATTGGTTTCTATCTTGCCAGCCTAGTCTCTCAGCAAAGTCCGTATTTCTCAAAAACAAATATTTATGTTTAAATGTCTGAAGCATATCCTACAGTGGTAAATACACTGCTAACTCTGGGAAAGCAGGAAGGGCCAGAAAACACTATCTGGATGAGGTTTTCTGCACTGGTGCTCCCTCCACACCACGCTTTCTGGCCATGCTGGCGAAAAATTATTCTTCTTCCTTGTGAAATGCGAAGCGCTAGAAATAATCCTTACTGGATTGTTCTTGGCTGGTGATGTTGAAAGCTGTATTATATTTCCCTGTAGTTGGTACAATTTTGTTGCCAGCTTGCTCTTTGGGTTTGTGTGTTTCTCATTCATTTTCAAGGAGTTTAATACCATGGAATGCAGAGAGCAGGATTGGGACATTAGATTCAAAGAAAATAGTTGTGAGGGGAAAAAAATACTGTTTTCAATAGAATCTAAAACATTGAGATTTCTTTTGCTGGTTTTGGTTTTTAATAGTTGGATTCTTTTGTCTACTCCCCCAACATTGTCTGGGATTTCCTGTTGTTTAATTTATTTAATAGCAATACTTTCAAAATCAATAAGAAATGAGAAAAAACAAATGCAAAAACCCGAGCTTGCGCCTCCTTGACAGAGAGCACTCTGCTACACATCTGCTAGCTGAAACTTGAGCAGGCTTTTTGTGTTCGTACTCTGAGCCTGGAACCTGATCTGGTGTCCTTTTATGTGGAAGAGAATCTTGCCATGAGTTCACTGGGCTTTACTTCACACTGTCTCTGTAGCAGTGGTTTATCAGTCAGAAATATGAACCCTTGTGGGTTTTGGGGTTTTTTTGGTGTTGTGTTTTTGGTTTTTTGTTCTTAGTTCAGCTAGCTCATCCATTTGTTCTGCACTTAGAAACGCAATGGTATAAATTCTTTAAAACTTCATTCCATATTTTAGTAAATACATACACCTTAGCTGTTAACTTTGCACAGACAGCTATTTTCCTTCTCTAACAAAGCTGGCTGGAAGGTCTACACTTGGAATTTTATTGCCTTAATCTTGGAAAATTTAGCTTGTCCATGTGGTTTAAGACTTGCAGCAAATTTGGCATTACTAATGATGGAAAACGAAGTGTGTTTGAATTTTGGTTTTCATTTAGAGAGAGGTTGACTTCTACCCTGTGGGCAAAGTGACAGCCCCACATCTTTTAGTGGTGCAAACCACCTGGCACTTTCTCTGTAGCGTGGTTCTTTGATTTGCTTGTAGACAGACTTCTGCTTTGGAAGAACTAGGCGTAACACCATTCAGAGGTCTGGTACTTCCAGTAAGAATGCCCAGAAGGTCTTTTCCTAGATAGAAGTGTTTGTTGCCTGTTAAAAAGTGCTAAACAAAAATATCTGTTTGATGCAAAAAAATGTGATGTTTGCATCAAGGAGGGCAAGATGATTACTTTCTCTAGGCTGTGGGAGAACACTAACATATGCCATCCTTACATCCAGTTAGATTGATGAATACCAGATGGAAGTCATGCAGAATGTTTTCTGTAGTATGCATAAGTATTGCTGGCAGCTTCTCAGTTTTTGATATAGCAGAAGACAGTTGTACTTGCTTTAGTGAGTTGAGATAAATGCCTGCAGACTCCAAAATCTGTCTAGGAGAAACACTGCAACTCTAAAAGTTTGCAGTGATCCTTCATTTATTATCAAAGTATCATGACTGTGGCTATTACTTAACACAAGTGCTTGATAGAGACAATATCTTAGTAGCCATTAGTGCAGATAAGTAGTGCTCTTGTGCAGCTTTATTTTTCATGAATTTTTATTTAAGTCTTAAATGTACATTCTGCTTTTCCTTTAATAACCAAAGATGCATGTTGAAATGTTCACTAAATAGCCTTTCATGAATAACATATGACTGCTGAATTTCGCATTCTTCTGTTTCTTTTCCCCAGCACTTTGTCCATCTTGTCCATTTGGGTCTTGCAGCTGCATTTAATCTGCATCAGTGGAGTCTTGTCAATTGTGACCTAAAACAATGAGCTGTGCAGTGCCAGCATAGTCTTCTTGCGTGCGTGCTCTTAACTGCATTACTGTGCTCAATTACTAAATGTGTTTTGGTTACTGACTAGCAGTAACAAATCTGTGAGATGCTATAGAGTGTTCATCTATTGTAATACCCGCGCATGCAGCTGTTATGTTTTGGCACTGTATTTTTATGGTCTTCTCCATCAGTGGGTTTACTCTCAAGGGGCTTAACTGCCTTTGTTACTTTGTGACTTCTAGTTTATAAGCTAATGGTCTGCAGCAATTTGTCTTTTGTAACCTTAGCCTATGAGCTGGGTCTGGTCTGGGTGTGATTTCCATGTGGCTGTTGTTCATTTCCACCAGCCCCATTTGTGAGTGTTTGACATAATTCAGCTGAGACCAGTTTGACATAATTTCAGGTGAGACTAGAAATAAGTAATGGAAATCCATACTGAAAAACCACTGCATAGACTGGCCTTTGTGGCCTGCTTGTGCAAGGGTTCAAAAGAGACTGAACCATGTGGTGGTTGTGGGGAAAAACAGTTCTGAAGCTCATTTCCTTTTGGAAAAGGGAGTGAGATTGTAAAAGTCTGCAAAGACTCTGGCTGGGGAACTGCAAACTGTCTCTAGTTGCTGAGAGCAGCCCAGTCTCCCAAGGCAAGGGAGTGTGCGTTACCTCCCACAGTTAGCAAACACAGCCAGTTCTCTTGTTCCTTTGCCACAGAAGAACTGAACTGCTGCTGACTGAAGAGACTGCGCAAAAGCAGAGTGGCCAAGTAAAAAGGATAGAGCAAGTTTGAAAATGTTTACGAAACATGATGAAATGACTTTCCCCCAGGGTGCCCAGAGGAATAGGATAATAATTTAGGATTATAATTGGAGCTGGTTGTGAACTTTTCAGTGACTTGTTTTTTATACTAGAAAATGCTGGCTTCTCAAAATGAGAAAAATGTTTTCTTGAAGCATATTGGCTTTGTTAAAACCTTTAAGGAGGGTTCCTAGGGTGAGTCTTCCAAACATGAGAGATGCACCCCTGTAACAGTTCAAAAGCCTGGTTGTCAGAGCACTCATCCATGATGGAAGATGGACGTCCTCAAGTCCTTGCTTTGGTTTATCAAAATGGTCCTTTAATCCAGGTGGAAGCAACAGCTGGATAGACAACAGAGACAGCAATGCTTGCAGTGACTGGCAAGGTTACTGTCCTCGGCACTTCCCTGCTCCCCTGGGACCAGGTAGCTGAGCCATTCTGAATTTGTCATTTAAGTACTACATTTTGCAGCAAGGAAATCAATGATGTTTACTTTAAAAATCACTTGGTAAATGCCCCGCTGCAACTTCATTAGCCACTCAAAGCTATGCAGTCCCTGCTCATCAGTCCAAGTGCTCTGTGATTAGGGTTCATCAAACTCTGATGCCTGGGCTGAGTTCTACAGTGATTCAGTACTGTGAGGTATACTGCACTGCTGTCCCCCCTACTTTTTGGGAGTTCTGGGAGCATGTCAAGTAAGGAAAGCAAAGGAAGTTTGAACAGCTTGAAGTTCTCGTCAGGCCTTTAGAAGAGACATGAACCAGGATGATCTGATATTTCAGATGTGTTGGAGACAGGTACCAAAAGCCTTATGCATGGTTTGAATTTGTTGTGTTGCAGGCAGGTTTGCTTATGGCCAGCTGGATGGCTGAGAGGCCAGACTACTTTTAACCTGTCTCGTGTGTATAAAAATTACTTCCCCTCACGTTGTCTCCAGCTCCGTACAGGGCTGGCTCTGTGTATAACCCTCTTTCAAGCAGTAGCATGCAAACTCTGGTATTGGCTGACCTAACTTTTTAGCAGCGGGAGTGGTGGTGGGGGCAACAGAAGTCACGAGTATAGAAGTTCATGTGCTTTATTTAGAGAAGGAGGCATCCAGGTGGGCTTGCAGTTTAAAATGAAGGCTATTGCCAATGAATAGTTCGGGTTGTTTTTTTTTAATGTGTTTACAAGGATGTTCTAATACTGACTCCTGCTAGCAAGTTTAGCTTAAATGACACTTATGTCTAAATCCTTTGGATTACTTTAAAACCACTGTGTTTCAGTTTGTTTGCATGGTTTCAAAGGGTTGTGTTTTATGGTTGTCTTTGATAGCAGAAGAGGGGACTCAGTGCTGTTGGTGGTCCCGTTTCACATGTGCCCGTTCTAGGCCCCAGTGCTATACATGAATCGTAAGGGTACACTTGCAGAATAAGTGTATACTGAGCACAGCATTATAATTATAATTATAAAGGAGGTGGTTAAGCTAGTGGTGACCTGGACTACTAATCTATGTAGCATGTCATGTGCCTCAGTGCTGGGAGGCTCCAAGTCAGAGGACCGAAGTTGAGCAGCCTGGTAAATGTCATGAATGGAAGCAGGAGGCAGCCTTTGCATGTGGAAGACCTGGGATGTGCTGGCTGTGCACGTGTATCTCTTTCTCTGTTTTGTCTGCTTGGGTTCTAAACTGTAAAGGGGAGTGACTGATGACCAGTAACTGTGTGCACTGTCTGGTGCAGTAAGCTGCTAGTATAGGTTAGCTTTTCAGCGCCAGCATAAGAGTACAGTGAACACAGGGTGCATGTATGGTATGGTATGCTAAAGCTGAGGACAGTAGAGTGGGTTGTAGTAGTTTCTCTGAGATCTGTTAATGCAGGATGAGAAAATTCCCTGGTTGCTTCTCTGGCCCATCATATGGATGTGAACAAGGTTTGTTTGAGTGGGAAAGAGGGGAGGGAGGGAGGGTCGGCTGAGGAGCTGGGGTGGCAGATCAAGCAGTAGAAGTTGCAAGTAGAGTGCTATTTCGGTCCCTCAGGGTGCTCAGGGCAACAGGACTTGAGGGGTTTTATCATCTGATTTCCCAGCCCGTATCTAACAATGTCTGCTTTCGGCACGCTCCTCTTTGGCAAGAGCTCTCTGTTCTGCTGTTCTCCCATAGCAGGTTTACAGGGTACCTCAGAGAATGAGGTAGTAGATGGAGTCATCACATCCTACTTGATTGCAAGGGAGGGAGAGTTAAACCTTCGCTGGGCAGGAATGGCTCTCTAATTTAAAAGTTAAGAAATATTTAAAAATAATAGTACAGGTAACTTGCAGTAAAGCAGCCATCGGTCTTCCTTTCCAATAGACTTTAGGCTGTAAAAAGACTGAATTTGAGCCACAGTTGGATTTATGCTTATCTTTCTCATTGTACTAACAAAGCTGGTTAGGGATTTATTTGTATTTTTCTGGATGAGGGATTTTTCCAGAACTCACTTGAAGATCTATTGCTTTTGAAAATCCCCTCCTGTGAGACTTATGGAAAAGGGAGAATTAATGGAACTGGAACTAGAAAGGCATGAAAAACAGTGGTAATATGGTAAAAAAGAATACTGAGCAAATTGCTTTTTTCATTCTAAACATAATTACATGAAATGTGTTACATTACAATGTAAAGTCCTGTGAGATGCTGAGAATAGGTATTAAAATGTTTATGCTCAGAATAAGCTGTTGAGAAGAGCAAAAAGCACTACAGGCATTTCACCAGGTGATGGCGCTGTGGTTTCACAGAAATTCTCCCCGCTGTAGTAAATAATTTTTTTTGACGTGGCTGTTACTGAGCCTTCATTCTAGCTAGATACATCAGCAATGCTAGCCCTGCAGTGCTGTGTCACTTGGGACTTCTGGCCATGACTTGCAGTGATGTGGAAAGAAAACTGCTTCCTGCTCCACAGAGCAAGACCCACAGTGAAGAATGGCTGGCGCTGCAGCATCAGTTCTTAGGGGAAATTGGGGATAATCTTAACCTTTGAGTGCTTGGTACTACTGTGGTGTACGCACACAATCAGCTCCACTATATGGAGAGGGAAAGTGTCCTGTAAAACTGTTTGATACTATTGCTTTAGCCTCTGCAAACATCAGCATGTTGTGTCCAAGACGCATGTTGAATAGCAGGGAAACAACCATCAAGAAGACGGTCACGGTACAGCAATGGGATGCAACATGCGGTGTCAAAGAGCATGTGTAGAAGCATTAGAAAAATATGTGGTTCCTTTTCTTTGAAGCATCACAGAGCAACACAGTTCCTACTGAGGCTTGATAATCAAAGGCATCCAAAGCAATTAGGAACACAAGCCACCTGGATTTTTTTCAGTGGGAGCTCTTAGCATTTATTCCTAAGATCCTGAGTGACTATGTTACAGTGGCTTAGCAAGCAACTCATCAGCCAAACTTCAACAGTTGACCATCTGTGTGCTCCTAGTTGGTGAATGTAAATGGTTTAACTACCATCATGTGTCATTATATTGTAGTAGATAGTATTTTCTTTAGCAGTTTGTGAGCCCTGCAATGGCATTCGGTAATTGCCATCATATTGTTTTTAGCAGAGCAATGTGAAAAGCTGCATAAGCAGAGTAAGGTCCTAAATAATTGCTTTTACTTGATATGTACAGGCAGGTGCGGGTCAGTTACTCATGTGGCTTTTTCACCTTTGGTTTTTTGTGCGTGTGTGATTCTTAAGCACAGAGCAATGATAATGTAGATAACTAAGGATATTGCAGTTTCCCTGTATACTATACTTGGGTATCTCAGTGGTAACTTAAATTTCCCAGCTAAGCTTTTTGCACCCCTACTGAATTCCTTTAACTGTCTTTAGGGGTTTATCCACAAGTCAGTGCTTGTTTAAAATTTCTCAACCAAAGTTGACTGTAAAGAATCAAGTAGTACCCAGGGCATTGTTAAGAAGTTTATAGTTTAACTGTTTCAGAATGAAGTTTTCTCCTATTTGAGACACAGTAGCACTGTAACAGTCAGTTAAGTATGCCATCAAGTGGTTTTGTCCAGTTGGGTTTTCTTTGATGGCTGGGGAAAAGGCTGCCAAGAGGATGACTGTTGAATGATTTATCAGTGCATCCAAAAACCTTGCTGTTAAAGTGTGTTTGTTATCAGTCAGTTCAGGGCTTAGACAAAAGATGCTTCTTTCGGGTAGGTTTTCTTCAGTTACAGTGTTGCTGTGCAAAATTTTGGATGGTTTATAGTAACAAAGAAGCATCACCTGGAATTTTCTCTGGTTTTCCTTCAAACTAGTGAAGTCTGTCATCCCTTTGCTTTTTTTTCACTTTAGGTTTTTCACTATTTTGGTTGCTTGGCTTATTGAAAACGGATAGACAGGATGGCATTGAGAGTGCACATGCAAATTAGCAAATACAACCACAAGGGCAGGGGGTTTGCATAGATTCAGCCATAAAGTGGCAGGACTGTAAAGAATTATGGAGTCCAGATTCTAATAGTGATTTTTATTTAAGATTAAAAATTTCTATTGCAAGTGCTTTGCAAGTTGGTATTTGCTGAGCATGATGCTACAAGTGTCACTGTATCAGCATGTAGAGGGTCTGCTCTGCCATGGTCATACACTGACTGTAGAATCTGTGTGGAAATTGGAAGAGTTTCAGAAATATAAGCTGAAATGCCCCTCAGAGTAGGAGTTCATTGTGTTTGCTGGAACCCTAAGAATAACAGGTACAGTAATTAGTCTGTCAGCAATCATATAAGTAGGCCTAAAGGATAAACCAGTAATGCTTAATGATATCTTTTGAGAATGTAATAGTAGTAGTTTTAATAATATGGCCAATGTATAGGTATTCTATGTGACTCCATACCGGAAATCATAGCAATGATTTCCTGCTGATAGAAATGTGAGAAGAGAATTCGGTTTAAGGTAAAAAAAAACACTGAAAACTTTTGAATCGATAGCTGATGCCTGCTAAGAGCTGTCTGTGTAGTCATGTTAGTTTTAGCTTGGATGTAACAGGCTGTGAGCACTTCAGCATCTTGTTATACACAGAGGGATAACATGTTCCTAAATGGTAATGTGACAAACAGGGACTGAACTGATGTGATTATAGTAGGATAGACTAAACCCTGTGATCACACTGTGGTTTTTCTACACAATTGCAATTTGAATTAAGTTTATGTCACTTACTGGGGAAAAAGGGACACTGTTCAAATAGCACACTTGAAATCGCTGTATGAAAGAGGTATGCCACTGTTGTGCTGTGTAAGAATTCTGAATGAATTGTATATTTTATGTTAATAGCAATAAATGGGACCAGAGAAATGCCTGGTCATCTGTATTTGATTGGAAATGCAGTATCCAAGAATCACCTATTAAACTGCGGGGCAGGTGGTTTAAACAAAACCAGAGTTGTATTGGTAATAACTATCTTATAGTACCAGGCAATAAGATGTGTCCGGAAAGATCCAAGAAAAACTGAACAAACTTTGCAATGGGGTGAGAAAAGAGAAGGGTGAAGGAGCTCTGTCTTGATTCTGTGTACTGAGGTTGCTAACATGTTTAGTGACGCAGCTAATGTGCAGATTTTTTGTAAATAATTGATATTGTGGCTGATATAAGATGTACATTTTCAGACAAAAAAAAATTTAAAGACACTTATTAAAGAAACCTTTAATTCACTTTTTCTGTCTGTCATGGGATATGACAGTCTTCCTCTGTTCAGAGCTTTCTAGAATCATTATGTACCCAAGCTTTGAAAATGTGTTAATTACTAGAATAGTAATCTTTAACAGTAATGGCAGAATACAGAGGTTTAGTTCAGCTTGGATAAGCATCTGAAAATGTGGGTGCTTGCTGTTCAGGTTTACAGTATTTTAATGGTTTTGATGTAGAAATTTGATTCTTGCAGAACTGCAGTTTTTTGCCAGATGATCCTGTGTTTCCATCTAACTAGGCTATAGACAACAAGACATGAGCTATTTTTCCTTCTGCTGCTGCTCTAGTACTAAACACAATCTGGAGGTGGAAACTGGAAATAGAAAAGCAAATGGAAAAACAAGAATTAGATGTTATTCAAATGTCAGAGATCTTGTAGAAGATTATAAAGGCTTATGTACAAAGTGCACTTATTAGGCTTTTAAACATTTGGGAGGGGTTTGCTCTACTTAATTCTTCTGGTAGGTGCAATTTTCAGAAAAGTTGTCTTTTGAATTGCCATGAAAATGCGCTTGAATTACTTCAGTTTGCAAAACAAGAGAGTAAGAAAACAACTAACATGCTGAAGCTTGCAGAAGATCTGTGTTCTCATCAAATCACACATGCCAAAGCCAGCTTTCACCATCATCTGTAGAACTTCGTGGGAATGAAAGCAGTGAGATGGGGAGGAAAAAAAAAAAAAAAAAAGGGAGCAGTATTCTGAGCAGGAGGCTCGGAGATGGAGGCAGGCAGCAAATCAGCTGCACTAGAGGTGTTAGTACCAACATGCGTGGATGAATGTGAGCTGCTTTGCTCCCACCTGGCAGGGATACTGTGTGGATGGCAGTGTGGGGCACAGGTTTGAAGAGGGGCCTTGCAAGCCCACCTGCTCATCTCGCTGGGTTCCAGACTGCCACAGCCATGCTGCTCTGACATTCAGAAAACCCTTTGCTGGCAATTTCCGCCCCCCCCTTTTGTTTTTCTCTCCCCTTGATGCCACCATAGCTATTGGTCCATAAAAAAAGACTTTATTTCTCTACATCTTGGGTTAATCTGTAAAATGTGGATAAATGTGCTATTTGTAAAATACTTTGGGTGCTAAAAAATGCAGGGAGCTGCGTGGCAGCCAGGGAAGTGCCGCAGCTTTCTGTTTAAGGAGTGTTATCGCTCTTTGCCCAAATCTAATATGCAGGATTTTTCCCATGAGGTTTTGAATCACAGGAAGAAGGGAGGGGAAGGTCTACTTTGCAGTGACTTGTGACTTCTACATAAAACATTTTCTCAGAACTAATTAAAACTTTGAGAAATCATCAGAACTTAAATGAATCAGTGCTGCGTAACTAACAGCTTATGTTAAAGGCTTTGAACAAATATCCACAATGCATCAGTAAACATGCAAATTACTTTTTCATGTTGGGATGTGTGTCACTGCAATGCTGTGCATTGATAAAAGATTTCTCTGTGTCTGTAGCTTTCCATACTTTAAATTTTATTGGTTTTCCTAACTTCTCTTTCAGGCCTTTTAATGTATGGAGGAACACTCTTTAAAATGATTTACCAAGCAAAATTCACTGTGCTTCAGCAATAACTAGCAGTTAACAAAGTGTCTAAATTAAGGACTGAAACAAAGCTGGAACCAGTTACTCTTTGATCATGGCTGTTAACTTCGGTAATCTCCTTTAAAGGGAATTACTGCAGCTATAAAATACTTTCCCATGGTTATGATGGCAGTTACGGAGAAGATTCATAACTTGTAGAACTTCTGTTGGGCGTAGCTCGTTCCTGAGTTCTTTAACTGGTAATGTAAAGTAAGCCTCAGTTTGGGAGGGGGGAAGGATTGGACCCAGTAATGAATATAATTAACACCACAGGCTGCTTTTTCAGTTAGTTTTTCATAAGCAATAACCCACTATTGCTTGAGCTGTTTCGGACACTGTTAGGCTTTTTGGATCACTTCATACCTTCTGTCTGTGTGCATAACACATACTAGCAAGCAATACCGTTCTGCCTTTGTCTTGTTGCAGGGTAGTTAAAAGCTTGCAACTGCTGGCTGACAGATGCTGTTGGCATCTAGTCTTTCATCCTCTGTAGGTTTTCCAGAATCCATTTGCAGTTGTCACCACTTAGCAGTTTTTTAACCTTGGTGCTCTTTGGTAGCTAAGGATGTTCTCTGCGTATAAGAGTGCAGGTCAAGAAAGAAATGTCTGCTGGTGGACATATCTCTAGTTTGAGCTGGCCGCTTTTCCTCAGGGGCACAAACATTGCCCAGCTTCCTGTGATAGCTGAAATCTTCGTTGGAACTTCCAGACTGACTCAGAGACTGTCAAAAGAAATGGCATGAAGCATTAGAGAAGATGACAGCACATATTTCTGAACCTGAGAATGCCACCCTGGTAACAGACTACGGTGAACTTTTGTGTTGGCCCTGTCAAAGACAGCGCATTCAAATATGAGCTTTAGGAAGCCATTGGCTTGTGCAGTGCTGGTTAAGAGCAAGCTGCATCATATTGGATTTATTTGTTAGGACAGTGTGCCAGCCCATAATGAACTGGGGCAATATTAATGCAATGGTACATTATGGACACTGACCACTGAGTTACCTTTTTTGCATATCAAGTCACTTCTGTTTCCAAACCAGTGTTTGCTGCCTTCAAAGTGAGAAGTTTATGGGGCTGTTCTGGAAGCAGTTAAAAGAATTCCAGTACCATTAAAGAGATAGTGAATGATATCCCAGGTTATTGCAGTGATGAACTTATATCACAATATTCAGTTATGTCAACACAGCTGCAAGGAAGAGCAGGAAACTGCAGCATTTTAATGGGGACAAGAAGGAAGAGGTGGAGTGGAGAAGGAATTCCTCATGCTGTCTTTGCCACCAAGGGATACACGTGTAACTATACCCTGCAAATTAAATGTTATGCTTTCATGCCCTTCTTATTCAGCATGCCTTAATTAAAAGCCCCTTTTCTTTGGTTCATGGATTCAAAACTGTGTAATGATGTTAAACAAACATCTGACTGAATTTCTATCTACCAGATTAATTTTGTATTAGTTTAGTGAATAATGGCATATCATTAAAGCGGGTAGTGTATTTAAACCGAAGTAGGACTTTGTCAGTGGAAGTGGGTGTCTTTCTGGGGTATTATGGATTTCAATTTGCTTTGAAGGAGAAAGAGGTATTTTTCTTCACAAACTGTTTAAATTTTGCAACTATTTCACCAGAAAACTTGGATTAATTTCCCAACTACTCTCTACATAAAAAATAAGAAATGAATATAGAACAGTTGTATTTCTGAATAGTGGAGCAGAAGAGCTGAAAAGTATTCATACACTTCAAAAGTTGAATATGAATGAGTTTTTGTCCAGACATAGTTACAAGAATATAAACAATATCATACTTAGAATTGCAGAGCTGTAAGGATAAAAAGATCAGTGGCTTATGTAAACTAAATTCAGCTAATTAACACAAGATGATGGCATTTAGTTTCTCAGTTGTCTTCTGATAGCCTGTTGGCTCCCCACTTGCCTGATTAATGCCAGACATTGTTGCAGTCAGTGTTAAACTAGAGCTTTCAGAGCATGGACAGCCCCCTTTGTAGTGTGTTCCAGGCTTTGCCCCTTCTTGCGGTGAATGGGTGGGTCATTTGTTGGTGAGGTTGGGTTGTTTGCTTCACGGGCTGTGCCCTGCTGAGGAGGAGATTGCTGCTCTTCAGCTCTCATGAAGATGAATCCTCAATGTTTGTTATGTGAAGAAACTACTTTCTCCCAAACAGGCCAGATAGTAGCAGAAGGTTGTCTTTCCTACTTAAGCAGAATACTTTGTATTAAACTTTATTTGAGTTTGTTTTGGAAGGTGTCCTTATTTTAGGTTAGAACCTGCATTAAGATGAGAATCTTGCTATGCTGTACTCTGCATGTGCTGATCATGTTCCTGTATCCCAGATTTTCAGTATTTAGTTGAAAGTGAGTTTATATAAAGAAATGTCTATGGTTTTGTTGTATATATTTGGAAGCTCGATGAGTTTGCTTTTGTGCAGGATAGTTCAGGATGTGGAGGCAGAAATGTTTTGTTTCATAGAGTGTTTTCTTAATTTGCATATGTTTTGAAACAAATTTCATACTTCATTTTAATGAGTTTAGATGGTGAGTCTAGGTAAAATGAGGCGTAGTAGAGCATCTGTACAGAGTAACATCAGTGCCAGAAGGGTAATTGCATGCCCTAAGAATAACATCACACTGGATTCTCCTTTTCCTCTTAGCTTTTAGAATCCAGCTATTGGTTCCTCTTTTGGTTTCAAAATCTCCTTCTTGGTAACAAAAGCTGACTTAACCACTTGATTCCAGCAACTGAGTCCTGACCAAAAGTGTTGGAGGTGGCAAAACTTGTGAATGAGCTTGTGAGCGCTGGTATTTCTGTCCTGGTTTCTGAAACACCTTGATCATGATTATGAAGGAATCTCCCAGTACCTTTCTGAAAGGCTTCCAATGTGAGACTTAGCAGAAGGTTGTCCCTTCTTTTCTGCCAGGGTCATTGCACAAAGAACACTTTATTGGCTATGACCTCAATTTTCAGGCTCGCACCCTAGGTATGTACATCCTCCTAACATAACATGATGCAACACACCCACAATTTTTTCTGCATGCTGGTGTGTGACCACCATTAACCTTCGATATTTTACCCAGTCAGGCTGCTCACACCTGTCACGTACCATATGCAAAGCACTATTCCAGAAACAGAATTTCTGCACTTAAATATGTGTGTGTGTGTGACTTCAACTTGTCATGATTGTCAGTTCCCAGCTTCTTTCCCTTGCATTACACTGGTGAACTGGAACTCTGATAAAGGAGTTATGTACAGTGATGACAAGAATTGATTTCCAATTTCCTGTAGAATGACTCTATCATTGCTTGTGACTCAGGCAATTTAGCTTATATTACAGTGCTAGCTAGGGGCTATAGATCACCCTGACAGTCGTCTAGTCACAGAGCATGCTGATTTTGACAAGATATTGAAAGAGAGATTTTATGAGAGTTTTCTTCGTGATACAGCTTAAAGTACCATTTTCTGTTGTTGGATCATGTGTAAAGAGATTTTGTATGAGACAAGAAAAATATTGGGCTCACTTTGTCTAATTTGCCCTTAATCTTTGTGCTTGAGAGCCTATGGAAAAACCAAACAGCCCCCTTGTCTTGGGTCTGGTTTAGAACATGCAAGCATCTGTGTCATGTTGGACAGAAGTCCTAGGATCTTTTTAGGAGTGGTGAGTAGCAGATGCTTAGGGGAAGAGTATAAGAAATGAGGCAAGATGTAAGAGTGGTCCTTTCCTGGTTGTGCCCTGGCAGATTCAGCAGTCAGTGTTCTGGAGCTTTGCTGAGTTGGGTGAGTAATACTGTACGGAAAGAGATGCGGTTGCTGCCCTCATTCAAGAATTTCTGTTGCTAAACGATGATTTGCTCTCTCACTATTGGAAACTATAGTACTCCACTTTTTAGTGATCTCATTAACTTTTGATGCTGCTGACCCGTAGGTAGAGTTGGGTGGTAGTTCAGTGTTCTGTTGCTAACACAAACTGCCTCAAGCATGCCCTTGTTCAACTGTGTCACTGTTAACTTCAGTGCAAGGCCTCCGTGACAGCTGAGGAGGGGACTGAGGGCCAGTGAGTTATCTGGGCTTCTCTGACATTCTCTGACATGTCAGTAAAAAGACAGGAGTGGACTTTAGCTGGGAAGGTCTCTCAGCTTCCCAGCTGTGGCTGAAGTGCAGGCCTTGATGGCAGCAAGTGATGTGCTATTTAATCTGAATGGGGCTCAGTGCTGCTGTGCTGTGTGTACTCTCACAGGGCTCAATAGAGGCAACAGTATTTTAATAATAAGGCATCCATTTGGAGATCAAGAAAGATATTTTGGGGCAGTCTGTGCCTGTTCATATGAAGCAGCCCATTTTGTTTTAGGTGCTTTGCTGAGAAGTACACTTCTATGATGTCTTGGGTACTCATGTTCCTTACCACTCTAATATCTGATTGCTTTGCACTTTGTCCTCACAAATGCTTCTGGAATGGGAGACGCTCACATTCTCCATTTTTGGCAAATGGAGAATGTAGAGCAAGACTTGTAAAGGTAGGTAAGTCACCAGAAGATGTAAAGAATTCTTCAGGAGCTGCAAAATCTCTCCCTATTTCTTTTTGCATTTTTATTTGAATATATCTCAAACTGTTAAAGGCTTTCTATTTCAGTTAAGCTTTAAGTATTTCTGAGAACTGATCCATGTGATGTGTTTAACTTCCCCAAGAGCCTCATGAGTCAGGGAATTAAACTAGGGGTTCTTTGCATCGTAATAGCATTGTGAGTCTGCCGTTGCCTCCTCAGGTTAAGTGGAGCAGAAGTAGCCATTGCTTGTCAGTTTTGCCAAAACTTTTCCTTACAAAATGAGCAAAAGGGTAAAATCAGAATTCAGGCTTGAACAGCCCTGTACAAAACAGGGCATTGAAATGCTTAGCATGTGAAGTCCTTAAAAATATGACTCAGACACAACTGTCCTCTAAAGCAACTTCCTTAAATTAAACCAATTCTCTTTCTATCTTTAAATGACAGTTAAGGGTTTAATTTTCCTCAGATTGTCAGGCAGGATGAAAACTAATGAAAACAAGCTTGAAACATTGGATTTTTAACTGGATTTTCAAATTCAGCATCTATAGTAAAATGATAGTTGTGAAAGTAAACCATATACTGATGTTAAGCTTGGAAACAATTTTTTTTCAAAGGAGAGGGCAAAGATGAACACTAGGTGGAAGAGGGGTAGCGAATGCCCCTAATTCTGTCCTGATGCACTAGGAAAGTATATTGATAAACTATCTTACCATGTCAGAGTTCAGACACTGGTAACAAGCAAAATGCTCACAGCAGTTTGGTTTCAGAGCTTCCATCTTGTTGAGAAGTCTGTGGTGAGGAGCTCTGGGTGGAACCTTCTGCTGTTTTAAGTATTGCAGTTTAATTCTATTACAGAAGCTTTTGAAGTGCTATCTGAATTTAGATTAAGCCCTTTGGGAACCTGGAAGACTAAGTTCTGCAATAGGCTTCACATTTTTTGTCTAAATTGTGTTATGTGTCTTACTGAGGTTATAACAGTCATAACAGACTTGGCCCAGGAAGATAATTCTGAGGAGACCTAATAACAGCTTCACAAGGAAATAGGACTCTTTACAAAGAGGTAGATTAGCTAATCTATGCAAAGATGAGAAAGAACGCTTGGAAAAATGGTGAGATGTGTTTGGAGGATGTATGAGTGCCAGAGTTGTAAAAATACATTTAATAATGATGGGGAATGATAAAGGTTGTCCTCTGCAGGCTGTTTCCTTGAGAATTAGTCAGGTTTTTGCCTGAAATAAGCAGTGTTCTATTAAATTTTCATTTGGAAGTCTTGTAAATTGATAACTAAATTTCGTTCCGTTGTACGCTCAAAAACAGTGGTAGTTTGATGAAAAGTAGTAATACTAATTTCAGTATTTCTAATGATGTCTAGGATTCATAGGCATTCTTCATTTCAAGGCATTTGTTTGGGTAACTAAAAAAGAATAAATTAACTCTATGTGTTTCTGCTCTTGGAAATAGTGATTATACAGTGCAGACGTGGTCTTTGATTTGTGGTATAGCCTTTTGAGGTGGAAAGAGCTGTGTTGTCTTATTGTTTTGAAAACTTTGTGGAACTGTTTGGCTATTATGGTATGTTACACTGTGGTAAATTTAGAGTGAAGCTTCCCGGGGCACTGTATTTGTCGGAGTCTATTTTTTCGGTCACTGTTCCTGTTATAGAGTAATCTGTATTTGGCAATTTTGGTTGGAAGGAAGCAGACTACAAAAAACAACAACAAAAAAAATCCAAAAATGCTCTTTGCCCTTATGGCTGAGAACAACCTCAAGCTACACTTACCACCCTGGCTATATGTACGGAAGGGCTCAGGTGTCAGGGAGTATAAGGCAGTGGTACAGATACATTAGTTAGTATATCACAACATACTTGTTTTCCTGTGTAATGCAATGACATTTTTTTCTCCCTCCTGCCTTAGTAATTAATTAGTGTTTGGAAAACATTTAAGAAATGTAAAGCTCTCAGTAAGAGGTAAATGCTATTAATTGTAATTACCACGTAGGTTATTTCTTAGCTTTCGTATGGTTCCATTACATCTGGATAAACACCAAGGGATGTACACCTTCAGGGTAATTTGATAACTCTTGTTCTCTTAGCAAAGCCTAGATAATACAGTTTGTGCTTGTTTTATCAGTAGGAGAGGGAACAAACTACAAAGCTAGAAATTTTCCAGGGATTGCTCAGGTGTCTTTTAATTATGGCATGGTAAAAGTACCTTGTCTGCAAAACGATCAGGTTTGCTGAAGTAAAATCCCAGTTAGGTCTTGCACCTGAGTGATTGCTTGACCTGCATTTCTGAACATTGCTGTCTGGACCTGTGCAAACAGTGAATTCAGCTCATCTGTCCCCAAAATGTTTTTTTTCACCTTAAGCTTCCTGTGCTTAGTCTCCCCTGTACCTTGCTAAGCCTCTGACACTGTCACTCATGTTGTATGCATTAATGGCTTCAGAAGATTGAATGTGACAATATAATGGCTCTGTTCATACCTGTCAGGTACAGGCTGTATTAAGCCGTGCATGCGAGGCATTTTTAGCCTGTGATCAAAGTGATTGAGGGAGATATACCCCAGGGGTCTTATTTAATTGCTGTAAAAATGACTTTTACAGACAAAGAATTGCTGAGAGGACAGCATGATGGGGGATGTGCTCTCACTTTTGGGAATTATGTCTGTAGCCTCATTGGGATCACAGAGGTATACTAAGGTATTCACACAACTGGACTGCTGCAATGGATGAAACCCTTTAGGAAGGTCAAGCTGGGGGATGGCGTGAAAGAGTTGCTCTGTATGTGAGAGAGCAGCAGGAATGCATGGAGCTCTGCTTTGAGGCACATGATGAGTCAGTGGAGGGTTTGCAGTCAGGTTATTAACAGGCAGACAACACAAGAGTATTGTGACAGGTGTCTGCCGTGGGCTGTCTGTATAGGAAGAGGAAACAAGTCAGGCTGCCTTTAGACAACTGGAAGAAGCCCCATGTTTGCAGGCCCTGGTCCTCATGGGGGGCTATAACCGCCTGCTGGAAGGGCAACGCGGCAAGGTCAAGCAATGCAGGTGGTTCCTGAAGTGTGTTCTTGAAAAATTGATGATCGAAGATAATCCAAGGAGCTGACAATGGGAGGTGCTTGTACTTACAGACAAGGATGAACTGCTTGGGCATGTGAGTTTGGGGGGTGTCCCTGGATACAGCAAGCTTGAGATGGAGCTCAGGATCCTGAGGGAAAGAAACAAGGCAAACAGCAGGACTGCAGCCGTGGGCTTCAGGAAAGCAGACTCTGGCCTCTTCGTGGACTTGCTTCATTACTTTTCAAGGATCATCTCCTTCAAGCTCAAGAGTGGGCCAACTGGATGAGCAGGAAACTGAACGTAGGTGACAGGAGGTCTGCACGGATAAGTATGGAGCTCCTGACCAACCTCAAACATAAAAAGCATACAAGAGGTGGAAGTAGGGTCAGATGATACTGGGACAATACTGTTTTAACATTTTCATTAATGACATAAATGATGGGACAGAGTACACCCTTGGCAAGTTTGCAGAATCTATAAAACTGGGAGGAATGGTTGATCCACCACATGACTGTATTGCCATTTGGAGAGATGTTGGTGAGCTGGACAAATGGGCCAGTGGGAGCCTCATGGAGTTCAGCAAAGTGCAAAGTCCTGCAACTGGGAAAGAAACGGTCCCTTTTATTGTACAGACTGAGGACTGCTGGGCAGGAAAACAGCTTGGCAGAAAAGGCCTAGGGGTTCTCGGGGACCAGAAGTTGAGCATGAGACAGCAAAGGTCAGTGTGTCTTCAACTGCATTAGGAAGAGTGTAGCCATCAGGTTGAGGGGGAGGTGGTCCTTCCAGTTCTGAGCTCCCCAGTGCAGCAGAAACAAGGATGTGTCCTGGGAGACGGTCAAAACCTGCCTGGATGACAGGGTCCTGGGCAACCTGCCCTACTGACTCTCCATGAGCAGGGTGGGAATAAATGATCTCTAGAGGTCCCTTCCAACTGTGACTATTCTGCCATTCTGTGATATCTGTATTCCCTACAGAAATTATTTGTATGCAAATGATGCTTGCTCTGTTCTTTTTAAAGCAAATAATTCCTGGGCAGTGAATAGTTTATAAATTTTAGAAGGGGATTATAAAATGCAGCTTGTTATTAAATTTGGCTGTTACATCATGGTGAGCTGCACATGATTAATATGGTTCTTATGTTGAGATAAGGTAGCAACTGGGATCTCTTGACGAAGACAGCTTCAGGAGATAGAACTGGAATCTGAAGACATTCTTGTCTGTGCACTGAATAATTGCAAGGGAGTTTGAGCTTTTTGCTTTCAGTGCCAGCCTGACTAGCCTGTGTAATTGTACACGGTAACAGCACCTACATTACTTTAATAATATGTTATTTATTCTTGTTCTGCCTACATGCTCTAAAAAGGGATAACTTTTACAGAGGTATTAGCTAAGGCTTTCCATGTGTGGGAGGAAACCAAAGCAAAGGATACTAAAGTGTATTGTAAGTCAGAAGTATTGTTAGCAGCTCTAGATTTGTCCCAATAAGCTAAATGGGACTTTCATTCAAAATATCAAGCTGAAAAGATAATATTTAGAAGAAGGAACAAAGGCCTGGAGAAATAGAAATAATTCATGTCAAAGTGTTGTTTTATATCTAGTAGTCTTGGGGAAAAAATGGTCTTGTAGAAGTGAACATTTTGAGAGGGAGCAGGTGTTGAACTGATCTCTTATCAGCCCTCTTTGGCTAATCAGATGTGTTTTATTGCATGTTGTATTGGACTATCAGGTAGCAGATGGTCATGGTAGCTGCAGATGTGTCTGT
This sequence comes from Falco cherrug, assembly GCF_023634085.1. NCBI lineage: Eukaryota > Metazoa > Chordata > Aves > Falconiformes > Falconidae > Falco > Falco cherrug. The sequence goes on along the minus strand of NC_073697.1, from coordinate 103,996,553 downwards.
TATAACCTCTGGTATGTGCTAATACAGTTGCAGTTGACCTTACCCAGAAGTTGAAGTGGAAGAGGGAACTGGATGTACAGAGAGGTGCAGGTATGCATTCCTGCAGAGGTGACTGCAGAGTCTGTGTAAGCTGGCAGTGATGGATCTCAAGTACATCCAGGTCTGTACAGATGTTTTGGTCCCTGTGTCCTGTTGGTGTTTTGAGACTGATCTCAGTCTTGGTTGGTAGGCAGGCTGTAGGAAGTCCTCTGCCCACAATGGACTGCATCGAGGCAGATAAAGTTCAAGGTTTGAAGCTTTGGGAGCATAGTTGCTGTGAAGCTGGTACAGATAAGCAGCTGTCAGGTGTTCCTCCTTTGGCTGGCTTGGAGGGCAGTGGGGGCAGGAAATCACTCCTTTGCAATGAACGGTGGAGCTGGAGTCAGCCATATGCTTTCCACTATGCAAGTTTTTTCTCCAGTGATACCCACTTAGTTCCGAACAGAAATGCATTGAAAAGATTAGTGGCAGAACACTTGGAAGCTGGAACCACTCAGGACTAATGATATAATTAGTCTATGAAGCCATTTGTAAAGCAATTATGTACTTTTGTTCTCTTTTGTTCTATATCTTTATAAAAGAGAGCCATCTTGGCAGGCTGTGATGTGAATGCATTGAGCTGTCTGTCATGTAAGAATATGAATAATTTGTGTGTGTATTTATAAAGGAAAAATGATGCTCTTACAATGTGACTGAATTGTTTACATTTCAAAATCTTTGTACAGAAACGGCTTGCTGTTAGAATTTCTGATGTGGCCAGTGTTTTTCAATAGGTAGTCTTGTAACTTTTGTGGAAAGTTTTTGTGGATTTATTTATTCCACCTCCCCCCAAAGAATGTTATTAGATGTGTTGTTCAGGTGCTAGAGGTTAGGGGTGCTAATTATTAGAAATAAGAACTATTACAAATGACATGTGGCTTTTTGCAACTTTTTTCTTTTAACAAGCTCTTACCTTCTAATTTTCACCTAAATCTGCAGGAGGGTTCTGTGCATAGCTGTAACCTGTCAGTATATGCCTAGCTTTTATTTGTTATTCTGTGTGGGCATTGGATATTATTTTTTTTTTTTGGTATGCCTAAGCATGTGAAACTGGCTGCTTATGGCTTGGACGGGTATATTTACACTGGGTAAAAGCTGTCGGATGGCTGGGCCCAAAGGGGGGTAGCGAATGGAGTTACATCCAGCTGGTGGCTAGCCGTAAGCGGTGCTCCCCAGGGCTCAGTGCTGGGGCCAGTCCTGTTTAATGTCTTTTACTGATGATCTGGACTAGGGGATTGAGTGCGCCCTCAGTCAGTTTGCAGGTGACACCAGGCTGGGGGGAGTGTTGATCTGCTGGAGGGCAGGAGGCTCTGCAGAGGGGTCTGGGCAGGCTGGGCTGGTGGGCCCAGCTACAGGCTTGGGGCAGGGTGGCTGGGAAGCTGCCTGGTGGGAAAGTACCTAGGGGTACTGGTTGATGGCCGGCCAGACATGAGCCGGCAGTGTGCCTGGGTGGCCAAGGAGGCCAGTAGCGTCCTGGCTGGTATTTGAAATAGCATGGCCAGCAGGACCAGGGCAGTGACCATCCCCCTGTACTTGGCACTGGTGAGGCTGCACCTCAAATACTGTGTTTGGTTTTGGGTCGCTCGCTTCAAGGGGACATAGAGGTGCAGGAGCATGTCCAGAGAAAGGCAACAAAGCTGGTGAGGGGCCTAGAGCACAAGTGTTATGAGGAGCCTTGAGAGAACCTACTTTGTCAGTGGGCATGTTTCAGACAAGACACGTGTTTCTGTGACATTAGTGTTGCTTTTGGCTTGATTCAACTGAAGACCTGGTGATAAGGTGCATTTGTTGAATCACTGCTACTCATGATAGGGAACACTGAGTTGTAAAGGAGGGGGCTAATATTAATCTGTAGGTAGTAGGAGACTCACCTGCAGAAATTGTTAGTTGAGTAAATTTGTACTATAGGAAATATGGACTGCCTTCCTGGGATGAGTAGTTGAAGCACAACATAGGTATACCCGTCTTAATTTGTTAGGCTGAATTTGTTTATGTGAAAATACTGTAATCTCAGTTTATAGAACAAGTACAAATTTCAAAAGGAGCTTTAAAGCAATAATTTATGAATCTTTTAGGTGCAGAAAACCAGAAGTGGGTAAGTGATCAGACAGTGGTGGAGTCAAAGCTTGAAGAGAAATGGAAAGTACTGAGGAAAATCTCAGATGTAAGCAGAGAGAAGCAAATGTTACAAAATATTTCTAAGATTCCCTGCGCGCCCCCCCCCCCCCCCCCCCCCATGTTTTTGCTTTAACCGAGGTGGAAAGAGAGCTGTGTAATACGGGGGCTTACGGGGAGAACCAAATGTTTCCACTTGGAAGACACTTTCCTGCTGCCTGTGCTGCTAGTTTGATGGGCAAAAGCAGGCCACTTTGTTCTTTTTTGCATTTTGTCAAAACTTGCATTTTACTGTCAAGGAATGGGGCTCAACTAAAAATAAAACCAGTGCTAAGGGTTAGAAATCATTGTTGCTTATTGCATCCTGTGTTTCCACCTGAGGAAAACCTTGGCTCTCTACAGCTTTGGACGGCGTGTCATTAAATCAGGTGCCTAAATTTAAGAGTTCCTTAGAGGAACTCTGGTTTCCTCTCATTATTTTCTACTGGCAAAATATTCTTAATAATGTGATATCACAACATTTTGGCAATTGAGTATGAAATGAATGATCTTACATTTTACAGATCTTACAGATTACAGAAATGCTGGAGAAGGTGAAGATAATTGTGTTCATCATATGTTAATCTCCAGCTTGGCTTCCTGTGAATCACTGAGTAAGTCCTACAGGAAGAGATTATGCTCTCCAAGCATTTATCATCTTGGATTTTTTTTACATAATAGTAAAACACAGGCTATGAGAAGTGATTATGAATCTCTGTTGAGTAAGGGATCATAGGAATTAATCCAGCTTTGTCATATGTAACTCTTATTTCCTCCTTTAAAATCCTGTATTCAAACCTTGAAAGTCCCCATTAGGTCATGCACTTGACTTGTTAACTGAACAGTCTCCAGTGCCTTCTTTTGCTTTGTCGTCCCCACCCCACCCCCTTTTTCTTTTTTCTTCTTTTTTTCTTCCACATAGATTGCATGGGTGTGTTTGGGTTGACTTTTCACTTCTGCTACATGATGGTAATACCGATAATTTCCAGTTTTGTTGACTGGGGTGTTCTTCACTGATGGCCTCTGCTGCTTCTATGAATGCAAAATACAGCATGGAGAGTGCTGTGCTTGTTACCTGGCTGAGTTTTAATTTGTTCAAGTGTTTACCTCCTGAGGTTTTTTCCTGATTCTGCTTTGTGTGCTACCTAAAAGAACAGCCTTGATGATAGAATGTAACGAGCAATTTTGTGGTAAGAATTTTGTTTTCTGTTGAAATCTGAATGCCAAATGACCATGACCCAAACATTAGGAAGCACCTTCCAGTTAGTGTTGCTGAACTATGTATAAACCATCATGAAAGTATTTCAGGTGTATACATGAGACTGCACCTTGAAGCACCATAGATTTCTTTGAAGTGGAGGTGTCTGCAGCATTAATAATACACAAATTTGGCATGATAGCAGGAAGGAGCTGTCATGAGGTATTGTCAGTTCACCTACTGGAGCCTTTAAAGTGCTAATTTAGATATCTAAAACCAGCTTAAACCAGAGATACTTTGCAAATCAGAACTTGGCCACTTCAGGCAAGGTTAAGGTAGGAAAAGGAGTTTCCCTTGTTTACACCACAATGGAAAGAAGATGGAGGACAGGAAAAGAACACACAAATGACATGAAATTATTACTGCAGCTGTTCATACAGTCCTATGGTATCTGTGTGTCTGTCTGTCCTCTTTGCCCCTCCTAGACTATTTCTTTAGCATCTTTTAACCAGTGTTAACCAGATCTGAAGAAAGGAACTCAGACTTACTGTGTTCCTGCATGATGTTAATTGGTTAGAACAGTCTTTGAGCAAAAGCCTACAGTGTGGTGACTTCACGCATTGGACCCCCCATGGGAAAGTGCTTTTTTGCATGCCTAACCTGTGGAAAAAGTGTTCCCATGTCAGGCAGCAGCAAGAGCAGGGCAAGGCAGTAGCCAAGGATGGTGACAGCACAGGGTGGGCAATGGCTGCCATGCTGGCAGGGCAGAGCCCCACAGCACCTGGGCTGGATGAGCACATCTGGGAAGTGAAGGTAACAACCAGATCTAATGTCACTCCTGGAAATCCTGATTTGAACTTGGGGTCGGAGCTGGGGACAGGTACAGCTGTGACTCAGCCAGGGCTGGGCCAAAGGCCTGGGCTTCAGCTTAGGTGGAGCCCCTGGGCAATGGGAAGCAGGTGGAGGGGGGGGATTCCCAGCCACAGACTGCAAATCCCCAGGCAACCGGTGCTGTTAGCCATGCTGCCAGCACAGGTGTTTGTTTTCAATGAGGTGTTTCTACAGTAAACCCATGAATATTTTCTATTCTCTTCCAAAGAACCCTTAAAATAATTTCATGTGGATGCTATTTCTGATAATGTAGATCTATGGTATTTCTTAAAAAATGCTTGTCTAAGGAGGGGATGTCTTGCCAAGAATGAACATCGACATTTGTTACAACAAATGCTGCTTTCTTTTTGCCCAGTCTGCAGCCTTTGAGGAAGTATCAGACACATGGTATTTGCAAAAGATGTATATTATTTCAACAAAATTTTGCCCACATTTTCATATACGATGATTGAGAGTGACAGTGAGGTCACGTAGTTGTAAGTGGCTTTTTGGAGCTGATAACATCTAGAGCAGGAGTGGGAGTAATTTATACGCAAATTATTTGCTATGCCTGTCTGTTGGTGCCATTTACTAAAAAAATATTAATTGTAATTAATTTAATCTGGTCCTGTGGAAATATAATCTTGACAAAGTGTGTTTCTTGCTGCCACAGAATGCTATTAGCTCACTGAGTTTTATGTGTTGTTAGTAATTTAAGTACTGTACCAGTCAAAATAACTGCAAATTGCTGGTACCAGATGTCATTAATGTAGAAAAGCATTTCTCCGCCCTAACCTTGTTTTCAGTAATGTAAAGAAAAAAGCTGAAGATATTGTGCAGTTAATTAGGAAATTAACTGTTACCTAGTAATCTTGCATTATATTTTTTTCTAAATAAAATGCTTTCTTCTGTATGCAGATCAGAGAATGAAACGTAGTGTTAGTATTAATTCCTCCACTGTAGGAACTGGTGGGGAAACTTTGCTTAAAGCATTTTCAGTTGGCAAATGCAGATAATCTCAAGTCAGTCTTTTTATGCACAAGCTTATGTACATGAATTAAAATATCACTGAGGAGATGGGGAAGCAAACTGAGTGGGCAGGTGACATCAAAACTGCTTCCCAAGGGAGATAAGAGAAACCCTGCTGCAGGTGATGGAGATCTAGATTCAAAGCCCTGCTCCACATGATTGCCAGCTGGACTAGAATTTGGGCTTCCAGCTTTTCCCTGGGGAATGCCCTCAGCCCTTGGCTGCTGATGTTCATGGGGATAGGTAGTACTTAGGCTGCACAGATATTCTTGCTGTATGTTCTTTGCCTTGCTCCTTTTTTGCTATTCGTCAAAGTCATTCATTAAATATAAAGTGTAAAACTAAGTGTGACAGACTTCTTGAGCTTGAAAATATGCTTTGGAACTAGGCAAGGTCCTTTTCTCCTTTACTGTGTCTTGGATCAAATTGAAGTGAAAGGGAGAGAGTAATACTTGGGGGGAAGGAAGGAAGGTGCCAGCCAGAAGGTATTCACATAGCAGCAGTGGAAAAGAGGTGAATGCAAAGATCAGAACAGAGACAAGGTGTTGAGTAAAGAGAAAGCAGTGGTGGGAAAAGGTAGAAAAAGAGAGAGACTAAGAGTAAGTGGTAAAATGAATGATCAAATATAAAAAGATGAGAAATTGAGAAGAATCAAGGTACAAGTGTACGAGTGCTAAAGTGAAAGACAAGTGAGAGCAGGACAGACAGTCTCGTGACTCTCTAAGCACAGCTGGCTGAAAAAGGAGGTGAACAAAGGAGAAAAGGGTCAACAGGCTTATTGACTGTCAGTCAAGCCCTTGACCTGCTCGCTTGGAAGGACTATGATTTTGATAGTGGAGTCTGAGGTTCATAGTGTAGGAACAAGCTGAGGAGTCTTGCACCTGTTTATACAAGTGATGAGAAGTTAGCCTGAGTGCTATGGGTGCTGAAGGGGAGCAACAGAAATTTACTGCCTCCTCATGAAACTGTTCCCTTGGAGTAGTAGAAGGGTTACTAAGATGGGTAAAGTATGGGCAGAAAACAATCTAGCTGAGAAAGAATGAGAAGCAGTTGCTGGAAAGTGAAACTAGACAAATTCAGATTGGAAGTAAGGCAAGTGCCTTCAACAGTGAGATGGATTACCCAGAAAGAGGTGAATTTTCTGTTTCCAAATATGTTATATCAGTATTTTCCTTTCAAATGTGGAAGCTAGTTATAAGCAGAGGCAGTCTTACCTATTCTCCTTTCAACATTTTCAACAAATGGATCAAATATTTGCCACAGAACTGTGCTTGGAGCTCATGTGGTCACTTCTTTGCCACAAGCCCTGCTTTCTTTTTCCACTATTATTTTCCTGAATATTGTTCCTTAATCTTGAAACCAGGACCAGGGAAGTAAAATTGAGCAAACTGTTTATGAAAAGACAGCTGAGGGGAGATGAGCTAACAGATTGTTGCAGGCTGCTGTTGAAAGAGGATGTTGCAAGGATAAAGTGTGCCTCGTTCTTCATACCTCCTCAGGACTGGCTAAGTAGTAAATGTGACCTGAAATTGCAGTTGAGGATGTTTCAGTCTAGATGTGAGGGGGAAACTTTTCAAGTTAGGAAGGAAAATGGGAGACTAGATTTACTTGCCAGGCCTGTGCAATCTCAATCGTTAGAGATTTTCAAGAAAAAGACAGATATCTGTCTGGATGGCTTAGATCTCAGTAGGAAGATGGGCTTGAGTGATTCATAGACCTTTCCATTCAGAATTTCTAGTATTTTTCCCAGATGGGTGTTTTTGTGAGTTTTCATTTAAAACGTATTTTGTTCAAAGGGGTCCTGTTTCCCAACTGGCTCTGAGTTCTTTGTCAGTGCTCTCATTTCTTCCTCGTTCATCAGTCTGCATGTATTTGTAATATCAATTCCCTCTGCTGAGTTTGCTTTAGTTAGTTCTTATTGATGGAAACATTCCTTTGTAAAGGGTTTCATCCCAATCCTTTTGGGAACTTGCTAGTAATGGCACCTCAGATGTCAAGTCCCCATTAATGCCGATGTTTTCAAGCTAGGTAGATATTTTTAATCCATTTAATGTGTACTTTAGTCATGTTGTATTCTCAGGTGCTAATTTAGAGGTCTTATATGAATGATTTATACTATTGACCGAACTGGAAGACAAAATCAGGTTTGTTGAACAAGAGCTAGTCTCCAGCAAATAACTTTTGCTGGCATTTATTATATTTCTGGCTTTGTCTTGTGTTGCTTGAATGCCATGTTAATCATTCCATTCACCTGCAACTATTAAATATTGGAATAAAGGTATCACTCTTGCAATCTTTGGAAATGCACAAACTTAGCCTTGAATCGGGGGTTAGTGTTGCTTGAAATTAATTGTATCACTTAGGGTTGCTGTTTTTTTTTTCTCCCTGAATTTTGGGACAGTGAGGCTTTTCATGAATCTTCATCCGCTTTGGAAAAAGTAGATGTACAAAACTCCTTTTATAGCTCTCTCTTTTTTTTTTTTTTTGTCCTGTGTAACAATTGTTGGTTTATTATGTTTTTATTGAAGCTAATAACTTTACCTCCCCTATGGAAAGGAATGCATGGTTATGGCTAAGGAAAACAGGAGAAAGTGAAGAGTTTTCAGATGTGCCCTCCTGGAGGACTGAAGTGAACTGCTGGCTCATTGCAATGCAAGGCTGTCAGTAGCATAGAAAATAAATACGTAAACGTCAGAAACCACTGCAGATTTAGTGGGACAACTTTCAGAAGAAATGTATCAGCTTGGAGTGATCAGCTTTGAGAACACATCAAGAGCTGTCAACACAGCCCAGGGCCATAAATATTTAATTTATCTTGACCCTTTTGATGTTGACAATCAGTGTTGTTCTCTTCTGCTGCAGATCTGGGACTATTATGCTGACAGTGATACCAGTCAGTTTGTCAAATGGAATGACACTATCTCTCCATATTCTGTTCTTCATGGTCATGGGATCCTGTCAGAAGCCTTTGCGCACAGTGTATAGACTGTGTGAAATTTATAGCTGCAATCCTATTTAGAAGTAGAACAGAACAGCATAATTAGGTAATATATCTTGTTAATGATAGTTTTATGCAACAAGGTATACAAAGTAAAGCTGTCTGCCTGCAAAAAAAAAAAATACCCCAACCCACATTAACTAATGATAAAATTCCGAATGCTTATAGAAGTCAAATGTTAACATTGTGGTTTTGCTTTGCCACCATTTTTTTAGTTTATCATTGCATTAAATCCATTCAAAAATACTTGCACCAAGTTAAAGGTATGATTTATTTGTAGCAAGTGTTTCTTTTTTAGCTGATTTTGCCTGTTACAAAGATTGCTGGAGAAGCAGGGTATGGCTGTCCAGCAATTACACTGGCACATTGATTCCATAAGTCTGGAGAGTGTTTAAAACGGAGTGTTTTAGTGAAACAGGTAAGTCATGTTAAGTGAGGCAGTTAAAATGGTTGTTCGTTTCAGCTATCAAAGAGAGAGGGAGAATTACACCTAAGGTAAATGGATTATTATTGGTCATCAGAGTGATGATAATTTTTAATGTAGCATGTTTCGTACAAGTAGAAGCTCAAAACTGTAAGATTTCCTATGCAGTCAATTCTGGCATCCTAGCAGATCTTTTGTGGGGTTTGGTTTGACTCAGCAACATTTACGCAATGATTTATGGGTTGGAAATAGGGAATGTTGCTACCATTTGAAACCTGGTAGAGTGCTTTCAGGGTCCGTTTATGTGTGTGGAGTCTGAAGAAATGACATTACCACTCAGCTCTTCTCAGAAGTGCTACAGACATTTTGTGGTTATATATCTCCCCCAGAAAAAGGAGGATTCGTGGAAGTATGGTATGTCCCAGTATCACACAGCGACTTTAAACAAGGTGCCACTTCCTATATCTGTAACAATCATTATTTTTCTGGGTTTTTTTCCAACCTGGGGCAAGCCAGTACTATATCTGACTGATACTAATCATATGATTGGAGTCCTGCTGGATTGGAATTTCAAACAATATAGCAGTGCTGGTGGTAATAAAATGTTCTAATTTACTCTGTGGGTAAGAGTACAAATAGGATGAATAAATGTGATTTCCTGTCCTGCAGGGTTTCTTCTTTGTAAGCAAAAGCAGGCAACTGATTGAAAAGGTGTTAGAGCAGGGTATTTTGTGACCGGATCACAATGAGTCACATATGAGAGATGCACATTTTCACAAGTATGTCTTTCTCACAAATGTTTTCATTTATATCATTTCTGAAATATGTAGTGTTCTGTTTATCAATATTTGTGGGTTTACTACCGTGGTTCCCAGGTATCAGTACTGTTGTGGTTCCCAGGTATCAGGACGGAGTGGTTGGGTTGAGTTGAACCTGATGGGAGATGGAGTGTCTCAAAACCATGAAGGTGACAACTCTTGAGGTTTTTCTTTCACCTACCAAGGAGCCCCATGTATATGAAAACCAGTGGAATTGGGCATAATGTTGCAATTTTGTTTATGATGGACCCTGAGTTCCTTTGTTGGACTGGGAGCACTTTTCCTCCCTGCTTTATCCTAAAGACAAATCCCAGCAACGTGACTTCGTTTCAGAGAGCAGGTTGATGGAACCATGTTGGCTGTTAGAATATAATTTCATCCAACTTCTGCTGTTTGTTTGGCTGGGTTTTTTTAATCCTAGTGAAATGGGCTGCTCTTTTGATAGACTCTGAATGAAATGTGCCACAGGTAGGTGACTGAGCAAGCTCTGTGTGTCACTGAAATGTGTGTCTTGTCTGAATAAGCACCTGTTCAGCACTGGCCTGTTACGTGGTGACTGAAAAAAGAAGAGTGAGTATGGGAATTCAAATAAGTGTTGCACAAATGTTTGTCAGTAAAGCTGGTTACCATCTATAATAGCTAGCTGCAAAATCACACTAGTTAGGAGCATTTTCATACAGATTGTAATCTCTGCTTTAGAGTAGTGCTTTTAAACTAAGAGCTGTAGGCTACATCCAACCCACAAGGGACAGCTAAATGATCTGGCAACGGTCAGTACAAGTTGTTTTTTTCACCTGGTGGCTCTGGGCGGGTTGAAGGAAGGGAACCAGTTCTGTCTGTCTTCAGCACTGGATTATGCTCTGGTCCATTATGAATTTACCTGTGCCCAGGGAAAAGAAAAATCATACCACCTACTCAACTTTTTCCTCAAACTGTAGTAATTTAATTAAAATTTGGAAGTACTTGAGTGAAGGGAACAGTTTGGGGAGTTGACTGTGGCTTCAAAAGAAAAAGATAACAGTATTTAGTTCTCGGTTAGAGAGCGGTTACATATCTTGGAGTTTATAGTATTTTCTTCTTAATTTATGGTGAATAAAAGCAGTGTGACAAAATGCAGTACAGGAATAGGGTTTTTTTAATAAATTGTTTAGCAGTTGGAAAACACTCCTGAATTAAAATATGATGGGAGTCAGAGCATAAACACTTACAAAGAACAATAATCAATAGGTCTAAATGTTGCATCTTGAGAAAAAAAAAACCACAGAAAGTTTGTTCTGAAAGAAGTCCTACCTCAAGGCATAATAAAAAATGTGACCAAAACAAACAGGAAAGAAAAAGTATGTTGAAACAGCCTCATTCTGAAGGAGGGTGAAAATGCTCTTTTGCAACTGTATGATTGCTTTGCTCTTATTTAAATGCATTTTGCAATCATCTTGCAAATTTCACAGAATACGAATGTTTAAAAACATTCTCTGGGAATTTCTTCTTCCCTGCAAAGTGGTGCTTTGTCTATTTTGCAGTTATTTCTAGAATATTAAAAAGTCTGTTAAGAAAAAGCAAAAAGTAGTTTGTGTGCACATGGAAGTGCAAGATTCAAATGTCCTTATGAAAAAGAAGGAAACCTCTGACCCACTGGGTACATGTAGAAGAGTGACCAGCAAAGTGACCGTGGGAGTCAACAGGCAGTCCAGTGCCTGCTTGGATGGATTTCCTCTCTCTTTAGATCCACTGTTGTCTCTCAGCTGCACTCAGGGACCATAGTGTTATCCCAAGACCTGTATTTTATAATCTTGCTTAGTCTTTTATTTTTCTTTATTGTCAGCTTAGATGGTAGGTTTAGAGCATTGTGAAGAGTGCATGTGCATTACTTATCTGCTTCAGCTGTCTGGAAGGGAAACAAATTGAGCACTGCAAAACTAGCTCATACCAACTACCTAGGGCATACTTACACTCTGCTATGGTTAGTACCTGGATGCTGTACAATTCTCTGCTGTGCTTTTCCTGAAAACACTTTGTGAGATGCTGAAGTGCTTTAGCTCCATTTCACTAATGGGGAATTGAGCTTCTCTACAAGCAGAGGAGACATGGAGTCCCCTTCAGATACTCCAAAGTGTTTTAGACCCCTTGCTTAATAGGTGATGAATTTCCCTCCGGACATACCCACTTCTCTGCATAAGCTTAAGAAAAACATAAACAGCTTGCTTAGACTTGTGCAATTAACTGCTGGTGATTGACTGCCTAGAGAGATTAGATGGGACTTTCATACTGATTCAGGCATCAAAAGGTAGATCAAGGGAATACCTAAGTTGTGTTGTTCAGAGAGGTTTGTATGCTTGCTCAGGAGACAGAAAATGTCCTGGGCAATACTTTAGCCATCCTTCCTATTCCTTAACCCTGTTTGTTTGCTACTTGTTCCCCTTTTGGAATTCCCTCTGAACTTTCTGGTGGAGACCTTTGCTTGTGGGGGGTGTTCCGTGTGGGTGTTGGTATCTTGTGTCTTTACTATTTCAGTTGAGGCTCTAATGCTAGAGATGTCTCATCTGGTTGGTTCTGAGTATCAGAAGAATTAACATATAATCAAACAAACCCCCTATATTTGACTTCTAAAATCAAAGAAACCTCCATGAACCAGTGTTGATAGTATCTTCAAAACTCGGAAAGTTAACATTTTGGATCATTTTGGTTCACCATTATGTTTTGCATATCTGTCTTTATAACTTAGTGGAATGTGTTACATCTGAGTGTCTACTGTTGAGTACAAAATAATTCTATATCACTTATTTTCAGGCTTTGGACAAATTGCTTTTTAAATTGAAAGAAGCTGAGCTGACCTGATGATTCATCAATTTAGGAAGGTAACTGCTGAGATTCAACTGCTTGCAACCAACACTTCTTCCAGCCTTACTTGAAGAGTTGTAACCTCAATAATTAGCTCTGACTTGTAGTAGTTTAGTAGTTTAGCCAGGGAACAGAGGGGATTATTTGTCTGTAGTATCTTTTTTTTTTTTTGGCACATACAAGCCTTATATTGCACATGAATAAAATAAAAAGAAGTCTGTATGTGTGTGGCAGATGGGCTGGAATTCTTTCCTCTGAGGAATTCAGTTGGGAAGTGAAATGTATATTATGTTTTGTTCCTGTCTTTAAAGTTAGGAAGAAAGCAACTGTACAGGAACTTGGGGAGAGGTGTTCATGAGGTGTTTCTATCAACTGTTGTTCACAAGCAGACAGAAGTAGATAATGTTTAACAGGAAACAGGAGTTTAAAACCCCCTGTGTGTGGCACTGAGAGAGACCCCAGATGGTGAATCCACTGCCTCATGGAGTGACACATCCAGGGGCTACTTTCAAGCTGCCAACACAGCTGGTGCTAAATCTTCCAAGCAGGCCAGATGTTGCTTCTCTCTCTTTGCATGGCGGGGACCCAAAGAGAAACAGAGGCCTTACATTTTCTCTGTTTTCACACTACCATATGGGAGTGGGATGCAACATGGATGAATTGAATTGTGTCGAGTTTCTGAGATATGTTGATAGGTTTACCTCCATTCCTTGCTGCAGCAACTGCTGATACGTTGAGGGCCTTTTAGGTTCTTGCTTTGGATTGCTGAGATAGGCATCCAGAAAGGCATGGATTCAAAAGCCTTGCATCTGCAAATGGTTTTAGAAAAATTGCGGAAGGAGAATAGTTTTGGGTTTTTTTCACGTAAAGGCAGAATTGCTGTGTCCTGGCAGTGTTAGAAAGTACGTTAATAGGATATATAAGACTGGAAAGATCATTGAAAATGAAGGTAGAAGAAAACTGTTCATGTTACAAGAATAAAGACCAAGAAGCCACAGTCATGAATAGAGCCCTGTGGCAGTAAGTATGGGGTGAGATGGCAGTCTACCTGACGCTTTACAGGAAGCAGGCAGTGTGGTCCAATGTGGAGTATATTTTCCCAGGGGTCTTGGAGGATGCTGCACCTAATTCCAGAACTACTGCTGACCATGGACAGTTGATCCAGTGCTCTGTGGCTGGCTGCTTTGCCAGTTGTCCTTCTGAACTGGTTTTGGAATTGTTTTGCACTGCATGCAGTCCTTTTCTCAGCTCCTGCCGACAATGGGCACGTATATGATGGTAAGGGGCTGTACCTTCTGACAAAGATAACTGCTGTCATAGTGTAAACAACAAATGGAAATGCTGAAGTTAAAAAAAAAATGTGTAGTCTCTGCATCTTACTAGAGTGTGGCAAAGGGTTTTGTTTGGGTGATGGGACTGAAGTCAAGATCTGTTTGTTCCCCCCTCCTCCCCCCAGCAAACTGCCATCCTTAGCTCCAGGCCCCATCTGCTGAGGCTGTTGCTGGCAGCATTGGATCTGTTCATGCGCCAGCTGAGGTGCTGGCACTTCGTGCGTTTGCGACACAGGACTGTCTGTTTTCTCTTGCATTTCAGGCTATGCCTGTTGCATAGATGTGTGAAGTGAGGAAGGTGCTGTGGTGTTGCTCCAGCTCTCAGTGCAGGCCTGCGCTCCAAAGCTTCCCAGCTACTCTTGAGCAACGCCCAGCCTAGCCAAGAGCGAGTATCCTAATGCTTCAGCCCTGTCCTGCCACCCAGACTGGGGGTCTGCTAATGCACCGCAGTGCACCATTCAGGTTACCTACTTGTAGAACAGGACAGGCTATCGTTAGGGTACATTAAGAGGTCTTTGCAGCAGTCTGCCTGCACTACAGTCCATCTAAGGGAGCAATAGCTTTTAAATCCAGCCTTCTGTGTTGTGGCAGTGTGTGGGTGCCTAGAGGCACTGAAGGACTTGCAGCCAGCAAGAGGGAAGTGGGAAGAGTGAATGTGCATTGCTATTATTATTAATAATAATATTAATGAAAAAGCTCCCAAAGATCAAGGACTTTCAAATTAATTATTCCTAGTTACAATATACAGCACAAAAAGAAGCTGCCTAAACCAATAATGGACTTCTGGTCCTTTCCTTATTAAATTAATTTTGTTTCAGATCCTCAGCTTTTTCCCCATCTGTGCAATTTTTTTATAAATATTTAAAAGAAGAATTAGAAAGGAAAGATTAAGGAAAGCAGAAGCAGCAGTGAGCCAGCTGAGAAGGCAGTATGGAAAAAGAAATAACTTATGAGATACTGAAGCATTTTTGAATAAATATCCTTTCATTTTTATGACTATTATAATTCTTTTTCAAATACTCTTATGACCAGATCTTGCATCTCTTGTGCATTTAAATCTCCCATTAACCTCAATGCCACAGTATTCAAAGGACCCCATCTTGCTTTCCATGTGCTCAGTGGGACTTCGGATTTGGGAGGAATGACAAATTGCACCTTTAGGATAATTGAGCCATCCTTTTATTCTAAAACTGATAGAGATTGAAGGTGATCAGATACTTCTGCTTGAATCATACTTTCTTAAAATATGATTATTGCCTAGGTTAATCTGAACTACAGATGTGAATTTCACTGCTGCCCATATGAATGAATATTAATTACATAGTTCTGTGGCTAGCTAGCTTCCCTCTGAGCATTAAGCCCTGTGTGGAAGTCCAGAGGTGATACCCTGTTTCTGTTGAAATCACTGACAAAATTCTTGCTGACTTCAGAGGACCCAGGAAGTCACTCTAGATACGTTAACAGAATTATACTGGAAAACATTATCATTAGACCCTTAGGAACTTTTCCAGAATGCTTTGCTCATACACACACTTTTTGTTTAGGTAAGGCCATTTATTCTCAAGTTTACTGTTTGTGAATGTGTTGAAAGCCAAAAAAAAATAATAGATATGGTCTGGTTGCTTTGTATACTTTTCACTACAGCTGTCTGCATAACAGCATGATTTACACATGGTTTTCCATTGTTGGTATTTTATTTATGCCACACTTTTGAGCTGGTAATTTAAAAGTTTACAGTATCTTTAGAAAGTATTACTTAAATAGATCATTTAATTCTCAGCAGGGAGTCTCTGTTTTTCCCCTCCAAGAAGAATGACATTATAGCTACACGGTATATTGCAGTTAAGAGGAGTTGTTTTGACCAAAGGGGAGAGTGAGAAAACTGTGTGCTTCACACTTCTGTGATGCTATACCCCCTCTCTCCTCCTTCAGAAGTCATAGTTGCCTAAAGAGTAGGCATGTGGATGCCTAGCTGACCCTTCATGTCTGTGATTAGCTGGTTCATGCTCAAAATAACTGGAGTTTTGCACACCAGGTATGTATATACCAGCTCAGATTCCTGTTCAACCCGAAGACAGCTGGTTAGCTGGGAATTTGCAGGGGAAGCTGTCTAGAAGCAGAAGGTGTAGTGGGAGCGAGTGCGTCCTGTCTTTGCCAAGTGAGTGGTGTTAAAGGGCTATTAAGAGTCTAAAGTCTGAGTTGCCGTGGTGTGAATTCATCCTGAAAATGGGGAGCTGCTGTGACCCTTCCTTGGCAGCCTCTTGTCCCTGTTGTGAATCTGAGTGGGAATCTCGTAAGTGACTCTTGGCTGTGCTTGAAAAACAGTGTCAAATATTTTTCCATTAATTGTAAATAACGGCCTGTTGGGACACTTGTGTTGAGATGCCTGTGTACCAGCCCAGGACAATCTGTTTCCTAATTTCTGTATTCATCTACTTACCAGCAGAGCTGTGTGCATATGGCATAATACCTGCCATGAATATTTGTTTAGGTCTGACTGCGTGTTCAGATTCAGCCATACCCAGGACCTGTCTTTTTCCTCAGAAGCTCTGAGCACTTGCTTGACAAACTGGTTCCAGCTGACTTGCTTGCTTAGTTGTAATTTTAAACCCTCTCTTTTAGGGGAGAAAAAGCCGCACCCAACAAAACCCACCTTTCTTCCCATCTGGCTCCAGGTTGTGCTGCTTGAGGGGTGTCTGGTCTGCCCTGGTTGCTGCTGGTGTGTGGAGAGCTCTGGTAGCCCTGCAGCTCGTGGAAAAGGGGTGCTGTGGTGTCCTGCAGAGAAATACCCTGTCGGGGTTTCCAGTACATGATTTCAATTGCCCCAAGCATTGCCTCTCTTTCCTATGTTATGTAAAGGAAGGTAAAAGAAACCACATAAGTGATGTATTGCATCACAGGTGTGATGAGTGCTTTCACTGGTTAGAGCTACGTTGCTGTCCTCTTGGGTCTTCAATTTAGTCATCAAACACAAATCTGCTTGGGAACAATTTCTTGGCATACTGTCAAGCTCATTTATAAACCATTCCAGGTCTTCTGTCTTGTCATTGACCTGCACAGCAACAGTCATGTCTTGGAGAGGGTCTCCATGACTAGGGCTGTCAGGTGCTATAAAACAGCCTGTTTCAAAATTATTTTTTGCTCATATAAAGATTTTGGGATGCCCTGCTTTTTAAAAAGAAGTCAACAACAAAGAAAATAGTGATGGGGAAAATTAGGCTATAGAGCTCTAATTCTAGCAGATTTCAGTCTTGTTTACATCCTAAGTGTATGGAACTTGATTGAAAGACTTAATAATCAATATCCCCAACTCCTGTGTTTAAACGTGAAAAATTGCTGTAGAAGGAGCAAAGATACACAGCTGTTAACTAACCTGTGTATATTATAGAACTCTGGAATTTTTTTCATGTGTGATATGAGAATTATATATTTTTGTTTGTTTTAAAACTAGTGGAAGTTAATAAAACAATTTAAAATTAATTATGCAGCTTAGAAAAAGCTTTAACTATGTAACTATGTATTATTTGTATAGCCTCTTCTTTCACAGTGTTGCTGAAGTGCATTTGTTGCTTTTTCATTTTCTTCCCCAAAGAAAAATCAGTCTTACTAAGTTAGCGATATGTTTTAAACCACTGTGAAATGTCCAATTTATTATTTAAAAGTAGAACAGCTTTAGAATCTTCAGGGTAGAAGTTAGTTAATAGAGGAAAGGCAGATGGTGATAAAGAAAAGCTTGGCAGGGAGTGGGGAGATCTGAGACCTTACAGAGAAGTCTGTTCAGCGTGTTTGAGGGGACGTCTGTGCATGCATGGCCTTTTTCCTTTTGTCCCTTGAATCCATGCAGTCGTAGCCTTCGTGAGCATGGTGAACCTCAATGACATTTAATGTATGATAAGAAATTATTTTGCTGGTCTCACTTGGGGATGTGAATTTATTACTAGGCTCCTATCTATTTCTTCTTTTGTAATGGTTTTCAAGGATGGAGGCTCCTCCTAATAAAATGGAAGTGTTCATTTAAAATTATTTTCTTCTTTTCTGTTTTGCTATGGGTGATCTGTAGCTTTTAAGAAGAAAACAAGAAATAGAACAGACAAAACCAAGAGTAAATTCTACATGGTGAGAAAATTGAAGAAAATTAAGGACTTGCCTTGTAAAGTAAAAACAAATATTGTGCTTAGAGAGCTTTCTGTTTGTTTTGTATAACAAACTAGTACAGATGATTTTCTTCTTCTAGTTTATAGGGGACATTTCTTAGTATACGTAATAATAATTTCAATTTGCATTTCTGAACTGCTTGTTTCTTGCAGTGCAGCTTTGCAAGGGTCCTCAGAGAACTTATTAGCTATGTTACTTGATTTTCTTGCTAAGTATACAACTGCAGAGTTAATATTCTAGTACTGCTTATACCTGATGATGACAGAAGAATTGAATCATTGCAGACTTGTTCCTGACAATTCCTGCTGTAGGGTCACTTGCAATATCATTCTGCATTTTCTTGCCACTTCTAATCACTTCTAAAATTGCATTGGAAAACAGGTAGCATTTGTAATCCACTTCACTCATCTCTGCACCAGCTTACACAGAGGTGATGAAATTAAACTTGTTGGCCATTAGAGTAAATAATAAATGACCTTGACCAGACTAAGGAGCAACATTGATCTAAACTGCTCAAGGGCAGCTAAGGAGACAATATCTTTTAGAAGCAAATGCCTCTTGAAGATTGCTGGGGGGCAAGAGAAACTCTCCAGGGCTACATCTTCTCAAGGTGTATAACAATTTTGATCACTGAGCTGTGCAGTCTGGTGTGATGTGGATTTATAAGTCTTAATGGAATTTCCTTCCATCTCCTTTGGTACAGATAATGACCCCTGGGATATTTAAAGAAAAGTCACTTTAAAAGAGAGGTTTGATCAAGGCAGATAAAATGGATCTTCATTGGGCACAAATCAAAATACAGGAAATTCTACTTAATTGTAAGAAAAAACTATTGTACTGTAAGAGGGTGATCAAATGCTGGAACAGATTATCTGAAGGGGCTATAGAGACTGCATCATTGGACGTATTCAAAACCCAACAGGACACAGTTCTGAGCAACCTGTTGTAGGTGACCCTGTTTTGAGCAAGGGGGCTGGACTAGAGGATCTCCAGATGTGCCTTCCAACCTCAGCAACTCCGTGAAATAATGGGGGTAAAAAGGTGAGCCAGGTGACTGTGGCTTACCCTTTTCTATAACAAGGTCAAGCAGACATTTGAGAAGTCTAATGATGAAGTACTGTGCTCCTCTTCTGGGATTTCCAGCTCCAGAGAGAGTTTACTATAGTTCAGGAGCAGAAGGACAGTGTGCGGAGAAGGAAGAGTGAGTACTAGCAACTTTTTGATCTCCATCTGTGGGCAGTGAAATGCAACTCATTTCATGCCACTATGTGCCTTCCGTGCTGGGTGCTAGGGTAAAGCCTGGATTAATTAGCTTGTGCAAGAGTTATTATACAAACCCATGTGTGGTCCATGCATTCTCTGCTCCTAAAAATGAGACGGGTGCTGTAAATTCTGTTTTAAGAAAAAAGCATGGAACTGAAAGGGAAAATAATGTTCTTTTTAAATCAATTAGCAGCACATGTTCATTCTGAGCACATACTTGGCTCAGCAGGTGGTATTATTTACTGACCAAAGAACATTAGTCAGCATGGCAAGCTATGGGTATTTCAAATCAGAAAAAAACCCGAATAATAAAGTCTTCCCTTGACTATATAGCTTCTCTTTTTAATTTATTGTTCACAGTAGGTGGAGAAGATTGAAATTATAGTGGTGATTAAAAATGAGCAGACAGAAACTTAGCAAAGTAGTCTGACAGTTTTGAGAAATATCCAGATCTCACTGGAAGAAGTCTGCAATAAACTTCAGTCCCTCATTCTGCGCTCAGAACAGGCCTGCCAGTGTCTGGGTCTGGCTGTTCTGCAGCCGCTTTCTAGCATGTGGGTGGTGGGGAAGGTGAGGCAGTAAGCCAGCATTTCAGTAAACTTCAGTGGGTGGGATAAGAGTAAGCAAAATGTAGTTCTCACTGTAATGATGAGAACTGCATTAGGAAGATGTGTCTTGGAACATAATCATTAATGATACGTTGTCTGCTTGTCTCCAAGTGGCTTGTGAGTGACCATACTTGGAGACATAAAAGCTTGGGTTTTTTGAGATGTGCACTAAAATTTCAGACTCCTTGAGTGTGGTATTCAGTGGATGCGAAAGATCATTCACTTTGAGTAGTTATAGCAGACAGTTGTTCTAGTAATATATTGTATATTGAAAGATTAATACAGTTCTGTAGAAATTGCCATAAAACTTCGGAAAGTAAAAAGAATGGGGTGGAGAGATGGGGGAAAGAAATTACTCAGATTAATTATCAGCCATACTGCAAAAAGTTGACATTAAATATGTAAAAACCAGATGTGTCTTCTGCTAGCCCTTCTGAAGAGAACAGTGTTTCAGGCAGAAGAGGTTGTTGGTGGCCAGTAGTCTATGAAAAGTTTTGCATGTCAAAGCAACCACATCACAAGTCTTGCTGTGGCCCAGCAGGAAAGGACTCTAGCAAAATCAGGTTAGAAAGTTATCTGTTCAGGAGGTCATGTATGTGTGTGTTTAAAAGCCCTTGACATCCATGTTACCTATGGGAGTGCTTAGAGGTGAGTATGTGCTCAGGCGGACTCAAAAGGTGCTAACCTGAAGCCAATGCTTAACTCTTTTAATGAACTGGAGCAAAAGTGCATCAAGTTCTTTGTAAGATGGGGTCCTCAGTTTGTCTGTATGGATACTGTGCATGGCGTCTCCTAATTTCTCGTTGTCAGTGGCTCCCATTTGATATGCAACACACAGAGTCTTTTTCAAGCACAGAATATTACCCTGCAACTAAACTGAAGTTCTGCCATTAATCTAAGGTTTAGAATTCATGATGACAAATCTTATTTAAGGGCCTATGTAAATTTTGACATTAATAATTCTCTAGCACTTTGACTTAAATGTGGGAGCTTCCTGCAATGCCTGACCTCAGAACTGAGCTACAATATATTTTTCAGTTGCTTTTATCACAGCAATTTGTCTTAACCTGTTGCAGAACATTGTCTCTGAATACACAGAAACTGTCAGTAGTGCGTGTGTGGTTAATTCTTCGTTTTGTGACTATAGAATGACAACTGTCAGTTGCTAGTGTTTTGTTGAAAAGCTAGATAATACTTTAAAATGTGTTCATTTCTCCCTGGTAGGCTACAGCTTGTGATCTTTAAATACAGGAACGCTTTGATGCTATGCACTAGGGGGCTACTGCTTTTCCACACCAAATACAGAGTGCTGGACAGGAGAAGAAATATGGCTTTTTCAACTTAATGTTTGAGACTTTCCAAAGTTTCTTCTCCCTTTTTGGTTGGTTGGGTTTTTTGGTTTTATTGGGTTTTTGTAATGCTGTATAGTTTTAATTGTATGTGTTCAGAATAAGCAAAGATTTTTCCAGTACTGCAGAAACTCTTTGTGTACCTAATCTTCCTCACCTCCTGCTTTCCAAAAACGGACTTCATTCTAACACGATGAAGTGACACCTGCCATCTCTTGCTGATACATCTCAACATTGATTAAACAGAACACTAATCATCGTGGCATGTTAGATCTTCCATCTATCACTCTCATAGTGAAGAATTTCTTCCTTATATTTAGATTAGATATTAGGAAGAAATTCTGCACTGTGAGGGCAGTGAGGCGCTGGCCCAGGCTGCCCAGAGCAACTGTGGGTGCCCCATCCCTGGCAGTGCTCAAGGCCAGGCTGGATGGGACTGGGAGCAGCCTGGGCTGGTGGGGGGTGTCCCTGCCCGTGGCAGGGGGGTTGGAACTAGGTGATCTTTCAAGTCCCTTCCAACTCAAACCATTCTAGATTCTATGATCCTGCTGTTTCTTTTTGCTTCACATTGCAAATTTTCAAAAAAAGAGTTCAGCATCTCTAATTTCTTCCATTTTCAGTAATGCTTAGGTTCATAGACTACTGAAATGCAGCCGTGAAGGACAATTTTATCTGAACATGAATTACTCTTAATTTCTAGATTTTAATTAGGTGGTTAATTACTTATGACCATATTGTATCATTGATGACATTTCAATTTTTATGATAATTACACGAATGTGAAGCTAAGAAATTACTCTTTACAGTTCTGTAAATCTTGCTGTTGTTATAGTGCAGATATGAAATAGAGCCTCATAATTCTGAAGATTTCAACTTCCATAAGTTAAATAACTATTAATTGCTTGGTGAAGTTATCTAATATTTCTGGAGCAACTCATGGCGATAGAAAATGAAATGTGTGTTATAGATAACCATAGTTTAAAGGGCAGACTAAACACTGAATTTATTTATCCATAGCCTGCGTTCTTAATTTAGGTTTGTAGAATGTTATTTTGTTGGCTAATTTACATTATCTATGAAGTGTCTAAAGCCACATAGTACCAAGTGGAAGTGGTAGGTGTAGAAATAAACCAAAAAAGCCTTCCCCCCACCAAATCATAACTCCCTCTCTCCCTCCCCCCAGTTTTGGTATATTAACCAGGCAGTCTTCAAAGGCATGCTATATCCCTTGCGAGTGGGGCTGTGTGTTGTGGATCATTGCAGAACAGTGTATGCTCAATTTTTAATACCACAACTATTGAAAATACATTGGCTGCGGTGGTTGTGTATCTGCACATTAGCTCTCTAATGCTTATGTTTTGGTGGCTGTTCACTTGCATGTTTTAAGCTGGCGATTTGATGGCGGTTCAGAAGAGATACCATGCTCAGGTTAGATGCTTAGATGGCGTGGATATTCTCAGTCTGTATAGAATTGAAGAGTTGCAGCTCTCAGTATTTCAACACCTAAATGACCTGAGATGCTGAATGCTCCATTCCCAGCTGTGGACCTGCCTTCCCTCCTTACACTTGTCCCCTTGTGCTATATTGACTGTTTCAAGACACTCTTCTACCTAATTTCTCCTAATAGGTAAATTAAAATTCACCTAAAATAGGTGAATTATTCTGAACCAGCCTCCATTGGATCATGGCTTGATTGTGTGATTATCAGCCCAGTTCAAGGACTGGGGTGCTGACCTCAATCAGATGAGCCTAAGAACCCTTGGTCTTGATTCTAAAGTGCTTGCTCACCTGATTAATTCCAGTAGTATTTAGTTTTCTTGGTGGGTGATGGTCAAAACACTTCAAATCTGGACTCAAAAGGGAATTTAGAATTCTGTCATGACTCCTTTTTTTTTTTTCTTTTTCTTTTCCCTTGTTGCATGTCAGCCTATTGCTGTTTTTTCTGATTTCCCCTCAGATTGAGGTGCCATGGTGGCTAGAAAGGCAAACCAGGCAGGCTAAGTACCTGGAAGTCCATTAAAACAGACTTGCCTGTCATAAGCAGAAATCTGTCTTCGTATGTATGTAGAGGAATGAAGCTGGGTTAATTAGCACTGATAATATACAGCTGTGGGTTGGCTTCAGGGAAGGTGGGTTGGCCGATGTAGATAAGGTGCAGGTGTGGCTGGTTAAGTGAAGTGGTTGAGAGTCAGTGAAGGGAGAGCAGCCGAGGAAGAAGGAGAAGAAGAAGCAAGAGGAGAGAGAACATATGCCCTGGATGAGGCAAGATGAGGAGAAGGCAGCAGTGAGACTGGCATGAAGAGTATGCTGGTATGAGATGGTGAAAGACCTTGTTGCAGCTGTCTAATTTGGAGAGTGCTGTGACATGTATACCCTATGGTTTTAGGTAGGAAACGCATGGAAAAAGGCTGGACAATGCATTTGTAAACTCCCACCTTTCTGGGTGATTAATTCCACATATAGCTTACTAATTTTCTTGTTTAACAACATCAATTTCATTATAAAGTACCTTTTACTGAGGTTACTGCACGACAGTAAGTATGTGTGTGTCATGCTTTCCATCTGTATATGCAAACTACAATAACTTTCTAGAAGGAATTATCAGAAGTATTTCTTTTGCTGCTCTTTTCTAGTCCAGACATCAGTCGCTTGATCTCACTGGGTGCTGCTTAGCCCTTCGACTGATTTCCAAAACAAGCAAGCCTCATTGTATTAAGCACGTCCTGTCCACTCACAACTTCAGATCCTCTTGGCAGATTTTAACAAAGTTATTTTTTAAGTTGTGGTGTCAAATTTAATGAAAATTGACAGCAATGAAGAGATTAGAAATATCTTAACCATGGGAAAGATTTCAAGTTCTGTTAGAACAACCTTGAAGAGAGGGGGAAAAAAGAAAAACACTGTGGGAAATTGTTTTGTTATTCTGCTGTTCATGGAATAATTTGTATTTTATTTCCCTTAAATAAAGAACACATTTATTTTTAGAGAAATCTTGGGCTAACATTGTTAGGATGAAATTAAATGTCCCTAGACACTGAAAAAAAAGGCCTTGGTAATCTGTATTTCAGCTGTAGTCCCATGGGTCTGCTTCAAATTAGTGTCTCTGAGATGGAATCCTGAAGTTTACTTATTCCTTTATTGGATGGCTTGAGATAATCACCGAATACTTGTCCCTTCCAGTTAAAGGCATGGAGTGAGAATGATGATTCACTCAAAATATGCTATCAGCCATCAAGTGCCAAGAACCACCCATCACTTGTGACTCGGGCTGTGTTTAAATCCATAACTTTGAGTGTAATGAGTGTGTTATCTGTGCATTTTAATCTGGTATGCCATTGGAAATGGGCAGTTCATCTCCCTGCATGCACAGTATTATTGCTTAAATTTGAGGTTTAGGTAATTAGAACTGTTAAAAAATATAGTAAAATGTTGTATGGTCCTATCCCATTCTTTCTCCTTCAGTGTTCGTATACTAATAAGCACAGAAATCTAACCTGTTGCTTTTGGTGCAGTAGCTGTTTTTCTCTACAGGGAGGTTATTTTTCGTGACCCATAGCGTATGCAGACAAGAGCATTTCATTTCTGTTGGTTGGAATTGTGGGGTATGTGTGTGTGTGCCCCTGGGAATAGCAGGCAAAAGGGAGGAAAGGTAAAGGCAGCAGCTGTAGAGGATTACTAAACCCTGGTTGGAAAAGGATGGAAACTGAGGGCAGCAATATTTTGATTCCCGCTATATTCAAGGAAGCAGACTCAGTTTTTCAGGTTTTTGAGCCTCGGGAGTGTCTTTGCTTTGTAATAGTCCTAAAGGAGTGTGATCTTGTGGATGGAAAGCTTTGATTATGGCAGACTAATTTGTTGAAATCTGGCTCATCTCTTTTCCACAAAGCAGCGGGGTGCAGTAGTGAAATGCCTAGGGACTGAGGTGAGCACGGTGAGTTTGTATTACAGATTCATGCTAAGTGCCTAAACCTTGGGCGTGTGACTTTCCATCAGCTGGAGAGGACACTGGACTCCACCAACTGCATAAACCAGAGACTAGCTTCTCCTTTAGATTCCCATAATAATAACTAAGCTGAGATGCATTTTATTTTGCTAGTCAGTTTTACAGTCTATAAGCTATTAATTTTAAATTGGGTTCTTAAAAGCAGTGTTCTTCATACAAGGTTGCTTAATATTCAGTTGTACCATCTGTTTTGTAGTAGTGCCTTGCTCTTCAGTGCGTACTGAATGTTGCCTAGATTTTTTTTTTACTACCAAAAAAAAAAAAAAAGGACAGTCTGAAGTGCAAGATAATAACAAGAACAAATTATAAGTGCAATTTGCATGAATACAAGTTTTAAGATTTTTCTATTTAGCACAGAGAGGGTGGGATGGACTGCTTGTCACAGCCCTTTGATTCTGAAAATGCACCTGGTTCTTCCCTTCTGTGGTGTTAATGTGTCACCTTTTATTTCCACATCAAATTTTCCTGTTCTAATTATGAATTTTAGAGTGTGTCTACACAGACTAGTAGACCTAACACAGAATTTCATGTTGTTGTTAGGAAATAATCTTGCAGTGATATGTACATTACTTTTATCTTTCCTGAAACTTAAAGTCTATTCTCAGGGTGTGTGCATGGCAGGACTGCATTGCTGCAGACCTGTAGTATGAGTATAAATGCTTTGTGTGAATGAATGAATACAAGTGCTTTGCAGAAAACAACTAGTCTGTTTCAACTGGATCAAATGATCCATTTGTATATGAAACAAAGCTTTATTTTTGTAACTCAATCAGAACATATTAGCACCAGTACTATCTGTGCGAGATGGATGCAAGAAAGATCATATTTTGAGCCTTCTGCTGCTCCTGAGCTGATATTGTGCTTGTTGCCATTTTGAGTTCTTTTTTTGAAGAGATCATAGAGCAGCATAAAGTAATCTAGGTTGGAAAAGGCCTTTGAGGATGATCCAGGCCAACCCACTTTCACAAAGCAGGGCTAACTTCAGTGTTGGATGGTCAAGTGTCAGCTATCTCCAAAGATGGAGATTCCACAACTTCTGTAGGTGCCTGTGCCGGTGATTAACCATTCCTTTCGTGCAGTCTTTCATTGAGAGATCAGGTTTTCTCCTTTTTGGGTTGCAAAGTTAGCTATATTCCTTGTCTGTTCCCATGCATGCCTTTCACATGTATGGCTATCATATATCCTTTGTTTACAGCCAGAGCTGTACCTCTAGTGCTATAAAAATGTGGATGTAGCAGAAGTGGGTATGGGAACTTCTGTGACAAAGACACGTGACACAGACTTCAGCTTGTTATGTGTGAGCCTGCTGAAAACTGTGAGTGGTGATGTGAGCACCCAAATCCTGTGATGGGATATGTGACCCCCTACTCTGCAGGACAGCAGAATTGATCAGGCACCTGCCCCTTCCAACAGTCATAAATTTTGTCAGTGTATCTTATTCTGAATTTTATTTGCTTAGATATATTAAAATAAAGCAGTTCCTGTCCTCATAAGAGAAACAGCCACAATTTTTTTGCTTAGCTGGCGTGAGTATAGACTTGGACAAATGTCATGAGAAAGGTGTTTCAATGTTTCTTTCTCTTGGGAGGGGGCAAGAAATGGAAATGTAACTAAATTTTCACAGAACAAGATGTATGAAAAATTAGATTTGGTAATGGATTTGGAACCTGGGATTCCAGTGCACTGATCTGGGCCAAAGTATTTTCTCATGATGTAGTGTGATACTAAATGGAATTGTTTTGTAGTGACAAATTGCCTACAGGAGCCTCTCTACTTCAGGATTTGTTGTCCCTGTGGGTTCAAAGTTACAGCTAGACAATACTGCTCGTCTTGCCTCAAAATCCGCATTGTAGTGATGGCTTTTTTATTTTCTAGGAGGTTGGGAAGGGGTCAGCTGCCTCTGGGAGAAAACTGCTTTTTTGAACCCCTGGATCCATAATGTAATGGTTTGTTACACTGATGGAGAACAAGATGTTTGGGGCGGGCAGGTGTTCTTTGTTTTGTTTTTGTTGGGTCTATCCAGCTCTAAATGTAACAATTCCTTCAGAGCTTGGACTGGAAAATTTCCCTTTTTGCGGCAAAAAAATGGCAAGCAACTGTTTTGTACAGGAAGAGGTAGTAATCTTTGTTTTGACAAAAAGTGTTTCCTTGGGAAAATTCCCAACTGTCTCAATTAACACGCCTTTGGAAAGTCTCACGGCTTTACAGCCTTGTCTGGTTGTTAGGGTAGAAAACTGATGGTGTTTGTGAGCTGGTGCTTTCTCTCTCTACTACAGGTTCTCTTTGAACTTAATGAAGTAATACTTGTTTCCTATCTGTAAAATAGTCCAGTGGTAACTCCCACTGTCTTGCCTGCTCAATTCTTGTGGTCAGTCTTAACACAGCACTTAGAACAGTGGGGCCTTGAACACAACAGGATCCTCTCTAGATCCTGAAATGGGAGAAATGATGCATAGTGTACATTCCAAGCTTGAATATCCGAGCCTGAACTTGAGCTGCAGCTGTCTGAACAACTGGAAATGCAGCTTGGTTGAACTGAGCCAAACTGGTGATGGAGCAGGTACAACACCTCATAAATGTAACCAAGTGGCAAATCAGTTTGAATATTTTCCGTGAGCTATCAACACACAGTCTGCAAGCAGGAGCTATTCGTGAACAGTTTTGTGTAACGAATACACTCCAGAATTTCGCAAAATGTTCAGAGAGACATGAAAGGTGAAATGCAGTGAATAAATTATTCATAACAAATTATTCACTAAGCTCTATTCATCACTGAGATGAGACAGAATTATTGACTGGACATGGAAACAAAATTTCATTTCAGAGAGATGATATTAAAATAGCGGTATGTTAGTGTAATTATGCTGTGACTGTAAAGACTTTACTATTCTGCAGTAAAATATGCCTTGAGTACTGTTGCAAGATTGATATTCTCCAGGGCTAGTACACTGGATTTTTCCTTTAGCTACATAATGGAATTTAGGTACACTATTGATCTCTTCCCATAATGAGACAAATTTTTACTTATTTCCTTTGCTTATAATTTACTGAAAGGCAAATACTGTGCTCAGCTGGATGGAATGAAGAGTGGTTAAACTGGAAGTGTTTTATGTAGGTTTTAAGCATTCTTCCCTGTGTTTGGATGACAGTCTGCAGCGTCTTAAATGTTGCTGTGATGTGATAAGGAGGGTACCTTCTCTTACCACTTGCATGTTCAGTAAGTGAGCATTTGGGTCCTGCTTCAGCTGGGTGTGTGTAAGTACCTGTGTTGACATGTGAATGATGTTTTGGCCAGCAAGTTGGGAAGAAGAAGTTAAAATGTCATCTCCAGTACAGCTTAACATCTACAGGTTAGAACCATGACTTGTGGTTCTAACTGGATATTGTGAATGTGTATTCATGTTTCTCCAGCTCAGGGGATGCTTCCTTTAGTCAGCTCCTTAGGTTTTTGAAATGTTTTCCTCTTGATTAGCTTCTTAAGGTACAAAGTTAATATTAACATGCCTGCTGCAGCCCTGTACGTGGTTATTTATCATTGACATGACCCTGATGCTCCAAGTCCTATATGAAATCAGTATAGCATTGTGCTAGGAGCTGCCTTTCTACAAAAAGACCTTGTATTTCCTTGAGTTGCACTGTGTAGTGCTTTCTTTCTGTCCATGGGCTCTTAACATTGCAGTCATCTTAAGCCATTGGTGTGTGGAGGCATAAATTATTCTTTTTCCCCTCACTCAGTTGTTGTGTTTGTCCCTACGTTGTGGACTCCTTGATGCATAGACTGTCTCTGTGTGATCAGATGCTTCTACTGCATAGAAGGTATTCTGTAAACAGTAAGTACACGGGGTCACCGAGGGGTACAACTGTTCTTCCTTTGAGCTCATTGCCTGAGGGACAGAAGAGGAGATAAAATAAAGGAGTTGTCTGATTTTAGCACAAGAAATCTAGTGTTTGAGTCAATCCAAACAGTTCACCATTTCAGATCAGGACTTGAAATCACTTCAGCACTTTTCTGCTCTTTCTAGTTGTCCTGGGCTTATTTTCAAAATCACATAATAGAACTGCTGTTTATTCATTGCAGATGAGCACATATTGGTTTGTACTGGAAGGCCCAATTTGTTCCACCCCAGTTAAAGATGTTGGCCTAAAACCAGGAAGGGGTCACATGAAGACTGCAGCAACGCCTTTGATGCTGCTGTACTAGCTGTGGCTTTGGCTTTGGTTACTGAATTACTTTCACTTATTAGTGATAGACAGTCTTCCAGCAAAAAGGGAGGCTTTTCAAAATGCTAATAAAAGCATTAGTGCTCCATCATCATCATCTTGCAGAAAACAATGTCTAGATCAATCTATCTCCTTCTAAGTCTTTAGAGAAACAAAATTTAAACTCATTTTGCCAAGGCCAAATGTCAATCATAAGAAAAAATCTATATGAAATTTTAATTGCAAGATGTTCAGTGCAAATTTAATGAGTGAAATAAGAGATCTGAGAATTCAAGCATGCTCAGCTCATGCATAATGTTGACTTAAATTGGCTCTCTAGAGGTGCAGGGAATTGCGTTTTTAGAATTTACACACTGATAGAGCAAATGTACTGGGCCCTGTAGGTTAAGGTCATAAATCAGAATCATTTAACTGCCTTTGAGTGATTGCTACAGACTATAATGGTTGGGAGAACTGGCTTCAGCTACAAGTGATTACCCTGCTTGGATTATTGAAATGCTACTCAATATTCATAAATCAGTGATCATTAATCCCCCAAATAGTTCCTGTCAGCTTTCTAAATAAATTTCCTACTGGCTAATTGAGATTGAAGGAGACTAGCATGCACTGGTTCAGAATTAGGAAAAATGAGCTGCTTTGCCTACCTAGGATCAGAAATGTATCTATGGGGGAAATTGAACCATACTGAGTACATATGTGGCTGCTAAAATTGTCACGTTTAAGCTGTTAAGTGGAGAAGCCTTTCTTAGCATGTTTTGCCCTCATGAGTGCCAGTGATTATAAAGAGTCTTCTTTATGTTGTTTTTGGTTGGTTTTTTTGTTTTTTTTTTTTTTATGGTGAAGATATTTGTGTGCTATGCATCAAAAGTAGCTAAACGGTCAATCAGTGGCATTCATCACAGTGCAGAAGGCAAGTACATGAGAGACAAAGACCTGCAACCCTGGAACTGCATTGGTGTAAGACACTTGCCGTAGTCTTCTCAACAGCAGTTCAACGAAATTAAAATTCATAGCTTTGGTGTTGGGATGTAATTGGAATATTTTAGCTCTGTAGAAGTTTTTGTTAGTTACACATATTAACTTAGTTTAATTTTGTTTACCACTCTTAACTGCTTATACTTGAATATGAGGAACCTTTTACAGGTTGTAATGGTCTGCCTTATCTTCTGCTACAGTAGATGTGGAGTGGGTTTGCAGACTTCAAATGCTGAATTTCTTAGAAAGCCGAGTTTTGAACTGTAGGAGATCTGATTTGAAGCCTGTGTAGACAGTTGGTTCTGTGGGTCCTACAGAAGGACTCGGTACCATTTGTGCATAACAGCTGAGCAGCACAGCTTGGTCCTTTTGTACAGAACCATGTAAATGGCCCAGATGTATCTGAAAAATGCTGTCTAGGACATCTCCGACACGTTCCCTATGATTGAGTTTTTGTTGGCTTTCCTAAGGAGATGAAGGTGCTGTGCCAGTGCTGGATGTGTGACTGTATAGCTGTCTGCCTACTTTTCCTGCCTGCTGGCAATTTTGAATCCCAATGGCCAGCTTCCACCAAATGTAGCAGAACAGGAGGGGAGTTAAAACTATCAGGTTCCTATAGCTGAGCAGGGAAGAAAAGACCCTCCTGCTAATCCACTCCATAAGGAAAGGTGGTAGTGTGAGCTCTGCCCTTTTCAGGCACTTTCACCCCCCGAAAACCCCATTTTTTTTCATAGCTCAGGCACTCACAGAACTTGTTTTTTCTGTGCCCTGTTGAAATGTTGTAGTTGCCATGGGCTTGGAGAGAATATATTTTTAAAAAGCTATTATTAAGAGCTGCTCCTTTCTCATAGTTTCCCTCCTCTCTCCTGTTCATTTCATGTGCACACACTTCCTTTAAAAAAAGCCAAAAGGCATTATTTACTTGAAAGACAAAGAAAAATGGTATTTATAGGTGCTAGCACTGACAGGGATGCTACTCCATGGTCATGATGATGCATAAGATCAAAAGTCACTGAGGAAAGGAGAGATGCTGGTGCCTTGTTTTAATTACCTCTGAATATCTCTTGTTAATAGGATTTATGAAGAGATAGGCTTGACTGGAAGGATTTATTTTTTATCTGTTTCTGTTTTTAAATGCAGAACTTAAGTGAGAACTGATGTGTATCTAGATTCTTTTAATATCAGGACCACCAGAGCTCCAGGTAACAAGCTAATTGTATCAAAAAACCCCATACGTAAACGGACAAAGAATTTTTTTTAAACATGTGTGGAAGGATTTAACAGTGTACTTAAGAGTAAATGTACTTACATTGCTGCTGTA
This sequence comes from Falco cherrug, assembly GCF_023634085.1. Taxonomy (NCBI): domain Eukaryota; kingdom Metazoa; phylum Chordata; class Aves; order Falconiformes; family Falconidae; genus Falco; species Falco cherrug. Next base: position 103,964,920 of record NC_073697.1, on the reverse strand, counting down.
ATGTATCCTTTTATTGCTTTCAGCGCTGACGCAGATGTTAAGTCCTTTATCTTTAGTAATGCATTTAAAGTTGAGGATGTGATGAAGCAGTTTGAGGGGAAAACCTCATCTTTTGTCTCTCCCTTATTGCTGTGCCACTTGTATTATCTCCAGCCCAAACCTTCCGTAGTTGGCTACTGTGTCCATCCTGTTAGACAGTTATACCTTGGGGTGGAGCACACACCCTCATTAATTGACATCAGCTATGCTTGAAATAAGCTTTTAAATCCAGGCGATCAAAGTTGCAGTTCCTTGTGCTGTGAACATTTTTTCTTCTTAATACAGACGGTGATATGTAGTTCAAGATCCCAGAAATATTTATATTTTGTAGTGTATCATTACTTAATTACTTTGCTTGGTGTTGCAGTTTGGTTAGTGACACACTGTAAATACTCCTGTAATCTTTCTTAAGCTTCTTGAGTTGGAGGATGACAAGTACGTTGAGATTGCTTCTGCCTTCAGGATCACGTGTGCAGGCTTTGGGAAACGCATCACTGGCAGGATTAGCAGCACAGCCTGGGTGTGAGGAGGCCTTTCTCAAGGTACCTTGTGCTGGTAATGGATTTTAACTTACTGCCGGTAAGTTAAGTTACTAGCCTCTCCAGATGTGCACTGGGACTTCCAGCATACTCGATGCTGTGCACTTTTAGAGCAAAAAGTTGCTCTAAAATTCAATTTGCAATTAAAATACAAAGCAAAAGACACCTAGCAGGCAGAGAGTGAGGAGCCACATGTGGGACATTTTTTTTTTTCTTGTTGGTGCTGTAGAGACGTAGCTCCACATGTCACTATCTGTAATTTTTTTCTGCAGTGCTCTGTGACTTAATTTCCTTTCTTTAAAACCATGTTGTCATATCTGACCATGTCTCTGTGGCTGATGCTAGGAATAGAAATAAACTGGTGATAACATACTTCCTAAAACCAGCTTGGGTTTGCACTGGGATGGGACCAGATGGTTTTGTTGTGTGTAAAGCAGGCAGTGCATTGTCTGCATCTCTGTTCCCCAGATGAGCAAGGAGAGAATGTTTGGAGGAAACAAGCTTCCTCCAGGCAGACTCAAGTGGCTTTGTTTGTGACACAAGAGGCAGTGAGCAGGTAAGCAATGTGCAGAGGCTCCTTCTGCTGAAGAAGCATGATTACTTGGTTTGTTTCCAAGCTTGGCTTCCCAGATGTGGGAGCAGAAGGTGAAGGTGCGGAGTATCTGAAGAGAAATAAGACAAAAGGACTGTTGGGGGCGGGGCGGGGCAGGGGCATTTTCTGCTTGGCCTAAATACCACCTAGACATCTTCTGACCCATCAGTAGTCAGAGCAGAGCATCCCTTGGGAGCTGTGCGAAGGCAGCCAGCTGGTAGGAAATGGAGCTTAGTTCATCCAACCATGGTGTGTGGTGGTTAGCTCTGTTGACATTGCTGTTTTCTAGTTTGGCATAAAGCTGAGGTTCATTTGACTTAGTCACCCCCCTTAAACCCTGTTCAGTCCCTCAGGCAAGCTGTCAAGAGGGGGAAGCAACAATGGTGGGTTTTTTTATTGTTGTTTTTCAACCTCATTTTTTAAGTACTTGGTTGGAACAGAGGTAGAGAAGACAAAAATGACAATGTCATTGCAAAGTCTACCCAGACATTTATCTGCACTAGCTTTTCCACATGGAGAGCTCCAAACTGTGGTGTTTGCAATGATTTATTTAGTTTTTAGCTTTTTTGTACACCTGCAACTACCAGTATCTGGCTCTAAGGATTTTGTTATTTTTATGTCCACTGGTTTACCTCTAATTCTTTCTTCCTTTTGCTGTTGCAGTGTTTTTTTTCTCAAAGAATAGACTGTTTGGTTCTATAGAGCTTGGCATCAAAAGGGACCACACGCTAAACTGAAACAAGGATATTCTCGTGTCTACATTTTTCATGCTGATTTGCCAGTGCTTCCTCCTTGTACTGTGAAAACTGATTGTGAAATGATAAATAGCCAAACCTTGTTATGTCTTGTTAATAGTCTAATCCCGTTGTCATGTCAGATCCTCTAATCTTGATCCAAATTTTGTCTATTGATCTAATTAGGGTTCTTTTTTTGTTGTTGTTCCTAGCAAATTTCTGGCTCTCAGAGTTGCTGGGCTGGCTCTTGAGACTGGTGAGGTGGAATGATCCATACGGTTCCTAGTGGCTTTAAACAGAAACATCTGTCAAAAACAAGCAATTTGTTGGCTGAGTTTAGCAGTAAGTAAACTTGCATTTGACAGCACTGCTCTTGCTTCTGAGTCGCTTAAGTCAGTTAGAAAAGCTGAGAGACTGCAGAGCTAGCAGAGATCATCTGTCCCTACTCGGGTCTGTAGGAGGCATCATGCTCTCTGGTAACCTTCATAGGAAAATTAGAAGTTCAAATAATACTAACAGGTTTTCGTTCTTTGTTCATGTTTCATTCCTTTTCTTTGTTGGAGAGGAGGCTTCAGCAATCATATCTTCAGTTTCTTCTTGCTGGCTGAAGATTAACTTTAATTTTTATTTTTATTTTTTTTAAGTCATCAGGGACTTTTGCTGAAGTGTAAAGCTATGAGTTTAAATACTGTCCTGAACAGAGATGATCTTCTGTAAATTCAAGTCTAACTTAAACTGATCTAGAAGGGGACTACACATCTGTAGTGTATGTGTGAAAACTATCTATGTATATGCACACATGTAAATAAAACAAACTGCCTGTTTCCTTTTGTGACCTTATGTTACGTCATGCCAACCATCCTTAAACACTATGGTTTCAAAAGAAAAGCTACTTCCTTGGTACCAATTCTGCCACCATTTAAGCCAGTGGCAAAATTTCATTTAAGAGGGCGGCACTGAGGCAACGAGAGAGGGGAATTTATCAGTAATTTTCTTTCCTTAGGCCACAGCTCCTAAGAGAATGGCAGGAGTCAGAAGGCAAGGGTCTTTAGCTTGTTGATTTTTTAAATTAAATTGTGGTCATAGGCCTGCTCATGAACCTGCAAGGAAATGAAAACACCACGATTTCATTGTAATCCTGTTTGCTGCAGATACGTTACAAAACATTGCAGTAATCTGCTGGGGCAGCAGCTTTTCTAGCCTTGCAGTGGCTTCGTCACTGCTTGTGTAGTGATGTGGAAGCACCTGCTGTGTGACGACAATGCAAGGACTGTCGGAAAAACAAAATGCTGCTCTACTTAAGCTGAGACACAAACCAATATAAAGCCTGCTGAGAGCAGAGAAAGGAGCTGCCTGTACACACGTGGCCTTCACAGAGCAGGCAGCGCTTCGGGCGTTATTGCAGGAGGGTGTTTGGCAGGGCGGCTGCCATGAGATAGACAAGGTTGTAAATAAGATTTGTGTGTCTTAGTCCGCTATGCGTTGGTATAGTTGTACCATATCTCCTATTAAATAAAGGCAGTGTTAATTAAAATTGCATAGGACCTGTGGTATGTGAAATGTAGTCTCTCCATGCTTGGGGTTCAGGAACCTGACAGCCACTGCCTTCATCCTGTTTGCATGGGTCTGTCTGCCATGGTGCACAGACAGGTAATGCATCTCCTTGTGTGTGGCAGGTCAGTCCTCCATGCCATACCTGCTGTGAGTCAGGAGGTGCCCGAGTTTGTGACTGTGGCATGGACAAAATTGTGCAGAGTAAGGTGGTTGTGGGGCTTTTCCTCTAAACTAGGGGTGGGAGCTCAAGCTGGGTGACCCGTTTCTGGAAGCAGTCTTGGGTGCTGCTGGTCTTCTGTGGCAGCTCTGTGCCGGGGCAGAGCTATGCTTGTGGGACCACTAATGAGGCATTTTTTCACTTTATGATTTTTCAGCTCAGTTGATTCATATTGTTCTGTCTGCCTTGAACAAAGTCCTCAGAATCCTGCATTGATCCTGTATTTAAACAAACAAACCACCACCCCCCAAAACAAACAAGCAAACAAAACCCACCAAAACAAAAAAAAAAAAGCCCTAACCCCAGAATCCTTGGTTTATTTTATGAAATTGTTTTCTGTCTATGAGTGGTGTTGATTGGGGTGATGTATATAGCACATGCAGTTTATTTCAGTGTTCAGTATTTACTCCAGATTTTATGGATGATGGGTTGTTAGCAAATATGTCCTGCAGAGGATGTGAATTTTGGAGATAACAGCAGTACATGAAGTGAGACTGCAGTTAACTTAGCTTTACTTTGCATAGAAACTTAGGTCTAGCTTAAGTATGATCCTTAAATGTTTCTGCTCTAACTCATGAAGCTGGACAGTTACCCTTGGAAAATGGGAACATGTTTTGGTTTTGTTCCGTCTCATGCAATACTTGGATTAGTCTATGCTGAGATAAAATTCTTTTGAGCTGAGGTTGCTTGAATTACAAGAACATGAATTTTGAGTGAAAATGATCAAATGTTTTAGTGGAAGTAATAGAATTGGTCCAAATGTCTTTAGTGAGAATAAGATTTTCACTAAGAAGTTTCATGTGTTGCAGAAGCCATACAAATGTCCACCTTCCAGTTCTGTATCCAGACACACAAAGATCCCAGGTTTGATTTAACTGAGCTTCTTGTTGACTAGAGATCATTTCTTGTTTGTACCACATGTTTCAGTCCAGGCAATGATTTTTACATCATTCTACTCTAATTAGGCATGTTATCTCTATAATCTTTTGTGGCTGTTATGAGAAGGGGGAGGAGAACTGATGGATAATACTTACAGGTTCAATATTAGATTCTCTTTAAAAGTCCAGTTATCACTCATGGGAGACTACACATGCACAAAAAGCAGATGTTATTTTAATGTGTAAATCAATAAAGCTGCCTTGTTTTTTCTGGTTTTATTCCAGTATCGATGGGATTTGTAAAAGTCTCTTTGAAAACAGCATCCTCTCTATCTTGGGTTTTCAGTAGTAAGGATGGATCAATTTCTTTGGGAAGAGTCTGAAAGAGCATAAAACAAACAGATATGATCAGTGATTCTGAAAACCAAGATTAATCTAAGTATTGATGGTTTCCAGCTAGGGCCTTGTATGCTGCTGGACTACGTGCCGTAGCCAGCTGTGAGCATGCTCTGGTTAAACACAGCTGGCCCCGACAGAAACTGAAAGGCCTGTGAAATACAGAGTTCAGGATAGTCAACCCCGTCGTTCCTTCTGACTTCAAATTTCCCTGCCTTTGACTTTTTAGTTAAAGTTCATTTTAATGGGGGAGAGGGTAGGAAATAATAGTAATATTAAAGAGCCAGGGTTTTGGGAATAAGAAAAAAACCCCGCAACCCTTTTTAATTTTTCTTTTCATTATGCATGATAGCAGATTTTGCTGGGGAACAACATGCCACCCCCAGAAATAAAAGAAAAAAGAGCATCTGTATGGAGGAGCCTCCAGGATGAGTGTGTGTGGGGAGTAGCTGTTCTCAGTAAAAGGGACTATAATGATTATATTTCTGAAATGATTGAAACTAATAAATGTTGATATGTAAAAAGAAATGATCCTTTTTTTATTGGCCCATTGAGGCAGGCTATAATTTTTTTTATGTTCAAGCTCTGATCAGAAATTGAAGTGACATATGGAATCAGAATTGAAATACAGCTCCGTGGAATACTTTGTCAGTAGGAAAAAATTGCATATGATAAAGCTGCTGAATTTTTGGCATCAATTACAACACCATCTTGTGAGCACTGGTGAGAGACATTGAAGCCCAGGTTTCAGCAGCGTTGTGCTCTGAATGAATGGAGAATTTCAGATAACTGCATTTCCCTTTTCTGTTCCAAGTATGTGTGGGTATTCTGCAGGGTTTTTATTAAATTGAATTGTAATCAGATACAGTCATTACTTAGCTGCTTGGAAAGATAATTCCTAAGAATGAGAAATTAGGGTGAAATTCATTCTTCTGGAAATTTGGAGCTCTTAATCCTACCAGATTTTTCAGGATGTTTCACATCTCTGTTCCAGTGCACATTTGAGAATTACAAATACCCTCCAACCGAAACAGATATGCCCAGAGCTAGGACCCAGGAGTTGCTGAGTTCTGATCTCTCCTGGCTGCAGCCTGTGTTATGGTGTTTTATTGTTTTTTTTAGTGCACAAAGCCAAACCCCGAAGATCTCACAACCTGCCTAGGACTGTGGTCAGATATGGTGGTTGATAAAATAAAAACTCTGATGTTATACAATTCCACCTTGGATAATGTTTTTGAATGAAATTCTGCTCTCTACTGTGATACTCACTGAGGTGATCAGCCCCATGCTGGCATGGTCTGCAGCAGAGTGGAGGAGTGAGGTGAACAACACCTGTGTGGACACCTACACCCACACTGACTTCCCAAGAACTGAAAGATCTGCCCAGACCCAAACCTGCATGGAACTTAGCATGGAGTTGCTAAGCTACTGTCCATCCTGTTTGAAAGCAGTCTGGTGAAGTTCCCTGTGACTGGAAAAGGGGAAAGATATCCCTCATTTTTAAAAAGGGAAAACAGGAAGACCTAGGGAAATACAGGCTGGTCAGTCTCACCTCTGTGCCTGGCAAGACCGTGGAGCAGATCCTCCTGGAAACTGTGTTAAGGCACATGGAGAACAGAGAGGTGACCGGTGACAGCCAGCATGGCTTCACTAAGGGCAAATCAGGCCTGACCAGTTTGGTGGCCTTCTATGACAGGGTTACGGTGTTGGCTGAGGGAAGGGCAATTGATGTAAGCTCTCTGGACTTGTGCAAAGCATTTGATACTGTCCTGCACAACATTCTTGTCTCTAAAAGGGAGAGACATGGATTTCTTGGTGAACCACTTGGTGGATATGGAATTGGCTGGATGGTCACACTGAAAGAATTGTGGTCAGTGGCTCGATGTTTGCGTGGAGAACAGTGATGAGTGGTGCCCCTCAGGGGTTTGTACTGGGACCAGTATTATTCAGCATCTTCAGGGATGTGGACAGTGGGATTAAGTTGTACTCTGAGCAGGTTTGCAGGTGACACCAAGCTGAGACGAGGGACCTGGACACAAACTCAAGAAGTGGGCCCATGTGAACACCATGAAGTTCAACAAGGCCAAGTGCAAGGTCCTGCACCTGGGTTGGGGCAATCCTAAACATGGATACAGGCTGGGGGGTGGATGGATTGAGAGCAGCACTGTGGCGAAAGACCTGGGGGTACTGGTGGGTGAAAACCTGAGTATGGGCCAGCAATATGTGCTAACAGCCCAAAAAGCCAGTTTTATCCCAGGCCACATCGAAAGAAGTGTGACCAGCAGGTCAAGGGAAGTGATTCTCCCCCTCTACTCTGCTCTCATGAGACTCCACCTGAAGTACTGCATTCAGGTCTGAGGCCTCCACCTTAAGATGGATGTGGACTTCCTCCAGCATGTCCAGAGAAGGGCCGTGAAGATGATCAAGGGGCCAGAGCATCTCCCCTGTGAGGACAGGCTGAGATGGTTGGTGTTGTTTAGCTTTAGAGAAGAAAGGCTTTGGGGAGACCTTATTGCAGCCTTCCAGTACTTAAAGGGGGCCTACAAGAAGGCTGGAGAGGGACTCTTTTATCAGGGAGTATAGTGATAGGAGGAGGGGTAGTGGTTTTACACTGAAAGAGGGTAATTTACATTAGATATAAGGAAGAAATTCTTCACTATGAGGGTGGTGAGATGCTGGAACAGGTTGCCTAGAGAAGTTGTGGATGCCCCATCCCTGGCAGTGTTCAGGGCCACCTGGTCTTGTGAAAGGTGTCCCTGCCCATGCAGGGGTGTTGGAATTAGGTGGTCTTTAAGGTCCCTTCCAACCCAAAGGATTCTGTGATACAAATAACATCTTGTCTGACTTTTTTTCATCTTGTTTGCCCTTTTTTTTTTAATACTCTATCTCAAGAATACGCTAATCTAAATCAGCCCTCCAGCCTTTTCCTATTTGTAATATCTGCTGTAACTTACGTTATATTCCAGCTTAAACCAGATTTTAAATTTGAAACTGTTATATGCCTCAGTTATTGCAGCAAACACATATTCCACAGCTGAGACCCATGTTGCATCCTGACTGCTGTAGCAGGCTGAGAAAAACGTCTTAAGAGCTGCAGCTATGTCAAACTGTTGAAGGCAGTGTTGCTATCGCTTGCCATCTTGCTGGGACGGCAGGCACGTGTGCGTAAGGCGAGAGAATGTTCCTAAAGTCGCAGAGCTCCAGTGCTTTTTGTAAGCCTCACCGTGCCTCTCAGCTTCATCTTTAACCTCAGGTTACTTGTCCAGCCTCTTTTCCCCAGGTTGCATGCCCACTTTTGTAACACACACTGAGGTCTACAGGTGAAAACGCTTCCTTTAACTACTGGTGACAAAAAAGTGGCAGATTCCTTGAGTGGTTGTAGTCCATGAAAGACTGGGTGCAGGCTGGACACCTTCTGGTTGGGTTAAGGGAATTTAATCACTGTGTAGCCCTCTTTGATCTTTGTTGTGCCCCAGCTGCAGCCCTGTTAAAGTCTGACCCTGTTGCCTTATGGAATACTTACTGCCTGGATTAAATCTGTCTAGACACTTCATCTGTCTTGTTATGGATTTATTCAGAGTAAGGTTGCTATCAACTGCTGACTGTAAAAAGGTCGTTGTTGCACACCTTGATACACAGACACAGGACAGAACGTTGTAAATAAGAAGAATGAACAGACTGACATGTTACTGAGGAAACTACAAGTAGTGTTAAGTTAGGAATGTGAACTGCGTGGAGGAGTAGTAGTTTGTATATCAGCAGATTTTTAATCCATTTGATTGGACCCCAAAGAGAATCTTGCTGCCTTCCTCATTGTGTGGTTGCTGGGCATCTCATCCTCCTATGCCATATGAGGTTGCTTTGAAGTAAAATCAGTCAGCATTACATCAAGCAGAGATACTTTTTTTTTTTTCCCTGTAGTTGCTGAGAGCCTCCTGCCCTTGTTTGTTCCTGCATCCATGGCACAGATTACCACCCTGTCAAAACAAGTGAACTCTCACTGACGTGGGTCAAAAAAACCTCAGAAACCTTTATTTTACAGGTCTTTCCTTAAACTGATGTTTTCTCCCACAGAAGTTGTAACATCTATGTGCACGTGAAGGGTTTTTTTAATAAACAAGCAAGAAACTTATTACACAAGAAAATGTTCTACTGTGACTGGTTAGATTAAAGTAACTTGTAAACATCTGAGATGGCTGACTTACATTCGTAATCTCAGGCTTTCACTTTTTGAATTCCGTATCCTTAGCTGTTACGTAGGTTGTGCCTTGGGATCCTACCTGTGAGTCAGGGCCACATTGTATGCCACCTGTGGAACCTCAGGGTGGGCAGATGGTCCAGCCCAGAGTGTTTAGCAGAAAGAATACAACAGATGGGCACAAATAGAGAGGGAGTAGCAGAGGGAAACGATGAGGCAGAACTGGCTGATGTGGTAGTACGTGCTCTCAGCACATCAGCAACCTCTTTGCCCTGAGCGGTCTCCCCAGGTCTCTTATTGTGCCCGGTAGAGAAGTTAATGCCAGCAAGAAGCAGGAGAACCCTAGAAATCAAGCAGAGCCCTACTGTTGCCCCTTCTGTCCTGTTTCTTGATGTTGAGAGCCTTTTCTCTTCCAAGGTCGCTTCAGTACAGAGACTGGTGATGTTTTATGAGCAACTGTCTTTCAAGGGGACAGATACTTTACAAAGCTCCTTTTTTCTTTTTTTCCCTTCATATTCTGTAAAGCTCTTGCCAGGCTCTCTCTTCTAAGTTTAAAGTGCCATGTGCTCTGTGCTATTCCAAGCTTTTCTTTTGGCAAGGAGAGAAAGGCAGGCCTGTTATGCTGTAATAATAGTTGCCCTCATTCGCTAAAGATGCCATGTGTTGTGGTTTTGAGCCAAACGTATTTCTGATTGTGTGATACCTAAATCTACTACCCAGTATTTCCCATGCTTTAAGTTTTAATAAAAGCCATTCCAAGTTGCTTGTATTCCAAACGGAGTGTGTAATCTCTTTATTATGCCTGGCCTGGCTTGCCGGGTACATGAATAAACCTGGCTGTGTGTCATGATGACTGTTTGTATTGCCTGACAATAATTGGAACAGAGTTAAATAAAATCAGCGTTTTGTCTTTCCTTAGATTGGACTCATCAGCAGATGGGGAATGCTGCCATTCTTTATTTTTGGCAAGGACCTGCATAGCTGACAGACCCCTGCTACGATGGAAAGAGATGGTTCAATGAGGTTCAGGGAAGAACTAGTAATACATCATTTACTTCTGTCACACTTGGAATATGGTTTGATTTGATCATTTAAAATGCATTTTTTTTTAGTCTTAAAGGAACCTGTTTTATTACCTACCTCCTGGTTTGACATCTGTGTAGCAAAATGTGAGCATTTGGAATACGCAAACTAAAATCAAAGTGTAGAATTCCCTTTGAAGCTTAGTTTCTAGTTCTTCTCCCTCCCTATCTTTTAACATTCGGCCTGCTGTAATTTTATTTCCCTGAAATTTTCAGTGTAATTGAAAGTGTGTTGAAAGAACAAAGCAAATATTTACATTGCAAAAATGCCACTTGATGTGATTAGTTAAAAGCAATCTATTTAAAATCTAATATGTGTATTAAACACATGCATGCACCCACAGAGAAGCCAGTGGAATAAATCCCAAGTTTAGATAATCTAGAAGTTTCCAGGCTCTGGAGCACAGTATTTGGAAAAAGATTTTGGACAGTGTGATCTTTAGTTTTTAAAGGAACAAATCCACCTCTTAACTCACTGCAGGACAGCAAACCTAAAAGGCAGTTAGAGACTTGCAGTGCTGCCTTCTGACTTGATGTGTGTGGTCCTTAAGGAACCTCCTCTTAAGCCTTGGGCTACTTTATCCAGCATTAGGTGCCAAATGTTCAATCCAATGTATAGATCTGTGTAGTTTTTGCTCGTATATAGCTGAGCAAGAAACTGGTCTTGAACTCTGTGCTGCCTGTTCCTGCTTGGTGCATGGGGGTCTACTGGAACAACCTTCCTGCCTCAAAGCAAGAGGAGAGCAGGGATGGAGCTCTGGCTGGGTTGGGCCTGGAGCGTGATACCTTGGTGCAGTGTAAATTAGGCCAATAATGCTTGCTTAGGGCTATGTCTAGGGTCACCATATAGTAGTTCTTGATTCTGTTCCGCAGAGGTATCAATGTGTTCTCTCTTCTGATTGTCTGACATGTTCATGGACTTGCCCAGAGCTCAGGTACTGAAGCTGCTGCACAACTTGAGCAGCTGGATAGCAGTCATGTGTTTCCTTTCTTCCTCTGCTAAAGCTTAAGAAAATGTCACTTCTATCTGTTCTCTTTTGTGTCTGAGACGGAGATGAATGAGTAGGAGGGATGGTGATGGAACATGCAAGCTAACCCAGCCAAGCAACCTGAAAAATAGATCCTGGACAGAGCAAAGAGATTGTTATCTAGAGACCAGCTGGTGCTGACAGACTGTCTGAAGAGAGGGATGATGATTTTCAAGGAAGTTGAATTATCCTCCTTTATTTATGCTTTTTAAATGAATCTGTTTAGTGGTTTATGGCAAGTTTAGATAAGGTAAGCAAGCCATTTGATTTTTCATCCTTTTTTTTTCCTTCCCTTGGTGACTTTTACCAAGGATACTATGGTATGGGAAACCATATTTAACCATTCCCAGACAGTTATTCACAGAACACAGTAATTCAAGCAAATTGAACAAAACCTGGCCAGACCTACTAAATCTCATGGTTTGTGCAAGGCTTTTTTTTCAGACCTTTGATGATTACGGTACTATAGCTTCTCTGGTTCTGGGCTTCTCAGACAACTTTTCCTGGGCTCTGCATCCAAGAGGTGGTGAAGCTGCAGCACCAGGGAAGAACATGGTGGTGGTACAGCCCTGCCTGCACTGCACTTCTGTCCTCTAGGGAGACTGCAATAACACATCAGTAATTGCACTTCACTGTGGTCTTAGGTGACCTACAAAAGACCTTGAACTGAAAGAAAGAGAGCAGGACAGGTGGCTGGTTAGATAAGCTTCAAAAGTGATCAGCAGCTGAGATTGGATGCTCTTCTGTGAAATCTCATGGTTTTGTTTTTCTTATTTCATAGTACTTAATAGTATTTCACCTACAGGGGTGCCCCATGATCTGTTTCATGCTATGGTGGGTTTGGGGAAAAAAAAATTCCTGAGCACTACTTCATAAGTTTGGTTTGCATAGCCCTTGAGAATCAGTTGGGTAGTATGAAAGTAGAGCTGGATTCTTCCAAGTGTTCTCCCCAGCAGGACAGTGAAATGCAAAAGAGTGTCTTGTGGTTTTGGTTCTAAAGGCAACTCTGGTTCTTTTTTGAGCGGTGGGCGGAGAACGATTCATGTGCAGTGTGATTGTAATGATGGACCTAATCCTGGAAGTGCTCAGATGATGCACATGTGGAGGCCAAGGTCCTGTCTTTTGAATGCATCGATAGGGCTTATTTGTATGAGGAAAGTTTCACAGGCATGTTTAAGTGTTAACAGCACTGAATTCTAGCCTGTGATGTTTTGCATTACTTTTAGTCAGCATTTCCTGGAAACCCGTATCCCTCTGCCCCATAGATAGATAGACATCCTGCCACAATTGTGATTTACCAGGGAAACAGGCGATTTTCCTATAGTTTTCCCAATGTTCTCAATGCTTTCATGACAGCATAACATGGCTTTTGTGGAACTAATGTGAAGGTCAAGATTCACCAAACTTGATCTGTCAGTTAGGGGAAGAAATAACATTTAATCCACATTATAAAGCCTGATTTCACGTTACTGAGAGAGTCACTGTAAATGGCTGGATTAAAAGAGTATCTTAAAATCATAGAGCACAGAGAAGGAGCCATGTAGTGTTTTTGTAACTATTGCCTCTTTTTCCTGTGATACTCTTTTAATATGGCTTTGAAAATTGCCCAGCAGTACAGTATTATTTAGCTTTGCTTTACATGTTGAAACACATTCCTTTTTTTCAGCCTAAAGGTGACCTTTATATGGAATTAATGCACAAAATCACAAGTAAAGGACTATTAAGCAAGTATAATGCTGGGGGGTGGGGGTTGGGGGAAGTCTGCTTTGAACATTGTTTCTATTATTCAGAATACATGAAGTTTCAGCCCAAATAGAAATGAAAGACCGTTGCGGAAACTTTGCAAATACCTGAACTTCTAACTTTTACTTTGCTCTTATTAACTATGTCACGGTTAAGGAAGAAAGGAAAATTGTTAAGAGACTTTGCCATTGCAAGTGATACAGCCATGACCCTGTCTTAACTATAGGTATGTGCAAAAGTTCATCAGTAGTCAGTAAATTCAAAGAACTTCTAAAACATTTTTCTTTGATACATCAAACTAAAAGGAATAACATACTCTTGAAAGCACAAGAAAACTGTATATTTGCCCGCTATTAATGACATGTGAGGTTGTATTTCTGCCTCAAGATGAAATGATGCAATTGTGTCTCATGGAAAATAGTTTCTTACCACTGCAGGACTGTTAGATTTACAAATCCCATGCTGCTTTCCATGGATTTTGAAGGTAGGGTAATTACAGAGATGTAAGAGTGTAGCCTTATGCCTCGTAGAGCTGATCGTTCAATAACTGTTTCCTATGGGCTGTATTGTATCAGTTTTCTGATAGTTTTCTGCCAAATTTTGAACTTTTTCCTTCTCTGCTGGTGTTCCTGGGGTGGCTGCCCTTTGTTCTAAACAAATCTTCTTACCCAGAGCACTAGGCAGCAGTCTCATTTTATAAAATTTGCTGGAAATAATTACGTTTTGCTTTATTCAGTGGGACTGTTGCAGTGCTTGGCAATCAGATAAGGGCCTTTAGAAAAGGACATTGTTTGAACCTCAGACACTTGTTCTTATTGATGAACATATATATGTGCAGGGCTGGTTTTATGAGAATTCAACCTTAGGTCTTTGCAGACTGGCTGTCCATAAACTACAGCTAAACACCCTTTCCCCTGGGTACAGCATTCCATCCCATTTTGCCACCAATTTTATATAGAGGGAATGCTAATATTTGTTCTTTCCTTCCCCTTTTTAGAGAGCAGAGATTTGCATTTTCTTGCAAGATTTGCTTTTTGGTAGCTGTCTATTTTTTCCTACTGTGACAGTTTGGGAAAAAAGAAAGTGGGGAGTGGGTTTATTGATTTCAATTCTTGCCACTGTTTTGTATTGACACAGCAGAAAATACAATAAAAGAGGTGGAGGTGGTAAATCAGAGATGGCTTTTGTAATTGCCTACTCATATCATAAGGATTCTTGACCTGACCCAATGTATTCTTAATCCTTCTTTACAATGTGCAGATGTTGCTTGCTTAAATGGATTTCAGCTGAAGTAGAATTCTCTAATTAGACAGTAACATTGGAGAAATCGACCATTATCTCCAGTTATTGAATTTTAGGCAGCCTGTATTAGCAGTCATGCTTCTACCAGTTGGTCTTTAAACATGGAAATAATCCATCCAGAGATTATTGTTCAAAACTATTTTCAATAGTCTAATAGCTTTTTAATTTTTTTAAATAGCTTATATTAATCAGCTGGAGCACAGTGTAATGAGATTGACTTGATCAACTCAGTTATTTTGTCCCTCTTAGCTAATGACAGGTTGTATTCAGATATTAAACCAATGGGGAAGCTGTGATTTTTTTGTAATCTTATAAGCAGTAGCCCATATAGTCAGTGAGTTAAGGCTGTGGGATTCTCTGGCAAGTAAGAAGAGGCCTTATAGGCTTTAAGTAAATATACAGAGTTGCTTTGGTTATTTGTCAGTGGTTTGAGTGATTCTTGGTTACCCTGCTTTATTGTACTTTTACAGATTGACCTATGTAGGGAAGATAGCGAGCAGGGTATGAACTCTGCGTGTTTTATCTATACTGTACTTGAGTCTCTGTGCAGATGCTCTGGGGACAAGATACAAGGGAACTGATTTTTTCCAAGGTGTCACAGGCACCAAATCCAGCTGTGATCAGGACAAAGAGGTACACATGGGCTCTGCGTGTATCTGGCAACTCTCTTATTGCGAGACCAGGAGGATGTGCTTCACAGAAGGGTGAATGGAGGAAGCCTGTAACCTTCCCAGACACCTTTTCCCTGGTAAAACATCCCACAGCTCACTCTGACATACCTCCCCGATGTGGACAAGCTCTGGATGTTAGCGTCCCTCCAAACCAGAGCAAATTCTCCAGCATGCTAATATTTACACGTGTTCCTGCCCTTGGTTGGAAGTGAAACATTTAAAATAATGTAGTGCCTGGGTATACTTGGGGAAAAAGATGTTTGCAGACAGGTTCAGGACCCACAGAGTGTATGGGCATTGGAACTCTGCATACAAGGCCCAAGGACTATGCATGGGTGTGCTCAACAGAAGGAGCTACTCATCAGAGTCAAATGTCTCCTTTCAGTGCAGTGCCTATTGCTTTATGTAAACCTCAATGCATGCCAACAGCTAGAAGACTTGTTTGCCTGTGTCACCTCAGTGTATTTTAGTTGCCCATTAGACGCAGCTCCATGTATCAGCAGGATACCTTGCTGCATGTTTGCCTGAAACAGGTGTTTGGGTCACTCTGTAAGGTGTATGATGTGATAATGTTACCTTGGTATTTCCTTGGTCACAGGTATTATTGCTTCAGCAGCTCCAGGCTCTTTTTCCTCTGCCAAATCTGGACTTATGGGACAAGCTCTAAACTGGAGGCTCATAAAATGCAGGGCTCATAGAGGAGGTCTACAAGAAGGGTTTCCACCTGTAGCTTCTGTACCTGTCATTTCTTCAAACAAACATGGATGGCACGGCAAGCCATGTAGCTGTTCGCATTTGCAGCATCAGACAGCATACTGTGTAAAAAGTTTCCCACAGGATCTCATGAACCTAGGCAGATGAGCTGATTATGAGCATCGATTTTTTTTTTCTTTCTTTTTTTTAAATTCCTTTTCAGCTGGCAGATCTGGGCCACAGAACTAGAAAAAAACATTTTTAACAATTCCAGCTAAGAGATGTGGTGCTGCAAGTCTGTGCATTTTCATTCCCCTTTTGAATGGTGTTCTGAGTCTCAGCACTTCTGGTGTGTCCTGTTGGAGTATTGCCCAAACCCTGATGAATTCATGCCTTTGTAAGTCAGAGATGCACAAGTCTGGAGAATGAAAATACAGTGAGTTTATATGTAGAATCTGTATGTTAGACAAAGAACATCTGTATGGTGATAGCATAGAGCGTAAGATGTTAACAAATGAGGCAATGCTCAATAAATATTGATCCCTTTGCAAGCCCTAATGTATGAAATTAGAACTGTTAACACAAACAAAGATGACCATTGCTGAAGGATAGTCACTGTGCATGTTAGGATTTAAACTCGGGATGTCCTCTGCTCTTTTTACTAGGCCTGGAATAAATCCTTTCCCTGTGGTACTTCACGGTTAAATGAAGTGCAGTCAGTCAGTTCTAGAGTTATAAACTTATTATCTTCTCCTGAGTTTTGGTTTTGTGTCATCCTTTCTGGGTCAGATTTTACAGTAAAGCATGGCAAAAATGTCAGTAGACTATAGGTAAAATGATTTGTCTACACCCAAGTGTTTGGTCCCAGCACAGGCTACCTGTTGTATTGCAGGGGTGTTATATGGAAAGGCCAATTTGCATCCCTGGAGCAGCTCGTTAGTACAATGGCTGGTGTTAATCAGCCCAGGTGAGACACACCACTGGTTCTCTCCTACTACTAGTCTGGCTCAGAAGCTGGCATGTTTTGAGCTGGCTCTGGGATCTCTCCAGAGCTCTGTGTTGTGCAACAATAGGCATGTTCCAGGGCTGAACTCGCTGCATTGCTATGCTTGTGTGAAATTTTTGATTCTAAGTGTCTTCAAGATACTGACATGATAGGAGACAGATGTATTCCAATCAGTAAATTTTCCATGAAATTGATTTTCCATGGAAAAATACTCTTATTTCATTGAAGTGCAGTGGATAAAAGTTAATAATTTAAGTGTGTCTTTTTCTTTTCTGAAAGAAAAGTGGTTGACTGGGTGTACTTTGTTTTTCATACAGAAATCCCAGTTGTCTGAAATGAGTTTGCATGTGAACAAAGGTTGCTTCAGTCCACCTTTTGTGTCTGGTTATGATTTGCTCTTAGAGACTCTATAATAATTTGCTTGGAATGTTCTCATCCATGGGAATACATGCTACAATCTGTGCCAGTTCAGGCTTATGTACTGTCAAAGGTTTGGGGGGAGGATAGTTGTGAAATAAAAGAATAACAAAGAAGCTGTGTTTTCCCAGTTTCTGAAATGAGGATGATAAAACTCTTACCTCCTTTGGTTTTAATTTTGTTTGGAATAGAAGAGACTTGCAGCTGTCATGTAGTAGATGTATTTTGGCAGCAGTTTTTTAAGACACTGCTGGTTACTGTGGCATTTGCATGCCTGTTACGCAGTCCAGAGAAAGTGGCACATGCATTTGTGTTTGGATGCACAGTGACCAGTAGACTTGCTATGAAACAGTTCCTCATTTAGTAAGTGTTCAGTCATTTCAGAATGGGTCAGCAGCAACTGAAGCTTTGACTTTCATCCACACACAGTTTGTTGCCTTCTGAATAAAGAACTAGAGCATTATGACTTTTTTACTATTCTGGACAACAGATACCAGTAACTCCTTGGAAAGCATAAGTCCTCTTTTGCAGATGTTTGAATTGTATATTTGTTGCTCTAAATGGCAGGAAAACATGAAGCATTGAAATTTCCTGCAGAATGGGAATGCTGAAGGTTACTTCTGCAAATACATGGATTCTTTTAATAAATGTATCCAGCCTTTGACCAAATTCCTGGAGTGCTTAAAACCCAGAAGGCTGGGAGTCCTGGAGTCGGGCTTGCATACTGCTGTAAAGGGCTTCTGTGGAGCTGGAGACTTCAGAAGCAGTGGGGTTACTGTAAATTCAAGGCAGTTTGCCTGGTGATTTACCAAGTTGACAGGGAGCCTTGCAAACTTGGCTTGTGGATTTGCTAGTCTGTGAGTTTCAGACTTAGGGTTTCTTTATCCCCAAAGTTTCCATCGGCCTGCTGGGATGATTGCAGCAGAGCTATGAGGAAATGAAGTAATTTTCCAATGGAAACCTGCCTGGTTTTCAGCAGAATTTTAGCCAAATTAATCAACTAAGATGTTTTGATGAACTTGATTTTATTTTTTTTTTCTAAGGGAAAATGTTCTGTTGGAAAGTTTGAGAACAGCCACAAGGACCTGTGCATCTTATTACAGCTCTCCAGTGGTGGTTGCTGGTTGTTTCAATTTATTTGCTTAATATGATCTGGATAATGCAGACATCGTGACTGCCATCTTCAATCACAAGAAGAGAATCTTTTACAAAAATCTATAATGTAGTTTATGAAATGAACTGTTACTGAAAATCAGAAGAAACATGCTGTAAACTGTTTTACTATGTCTCAAATATGTGAGTGATTTATTTAACGTTGACTTTTTGTTAAGTTCATAAATATAAGGTGATTACAAAAATCTGTACAAATTCATCTGTTCAATGAAACTTCCATATGGTGAAGGTCATCTATTCTTGCCTTGGTGTGGGTCCTGGTTTCCCATTAATGGGCAGGAAAATCATATTAAAAATAACATTTGTCATTCATGATGTGCTTCTTGTACAAATCCCATGTTTTAATTCTTGCTGGCTGGTATAGAAGCACTAACTGATATACTCCGTGTGCATTAAATTATGCCCACCAGTTGTGCTTATCTTAAGGAGGGAAAGATTATGGGAAGGGATCAGAGGAAGAGCGAGAGAGATAGCTGTGCTCCGTATACGAACAGTGGCTAACTGCCTTGCAGCGGCTTACCACCTCTATAAAAGTATACTGGCACAGGAAGAGTAATTGAGGTCCTTGGATTCATGCCTAGGCAGGTACTTTGGTAAGAGCTGCTGGGAATGGGCTCTGCAGGAATGGAGTCTAAAATGTCTCTGAGTCTGCAGCAGCAGCTGCAGAAGACATGTCCTGGGGAGAAAATGGAAAGCAAAACACACAGGTGTGGAGAGTTGAAAGAATTTTGCTCTGCAAAACTCTGTTAACAATTCCACCAGTGCTGTACAAGCTAGACAAGATTCCAGCTCTGTCTAGACTCTAGAGAGACTTACTATACAATAAAATGCCATAAAAAATTTTAATCATAAAAATAGAGATATGTTGCTGAGTATCCACTGTGCTCAGATGTGTTCAGTCAGGAGTGGTTTTACATGCCTTCAGGGGTAGTTACTCCTCATTCTGGTGTAGACTGCCAACCCTGCAGAGTCTTAAATGCAAAAGCTTTGTTCCTGTGCAGTAAGAAATGAAATTGCCATAAAGCTCTGGAAGCTTTTCACAAATGTTGGCAAATGTTTTAGGAGATTTGATTGCTGTATCATTTGAAGGAACAGTACTACGTGAAATAAAATGTGTCAGACCAACACTTCACGAATTGTGGTTCCAGATGCTGGTTGAATTTCACGTGCAAGGTATGTGCCAGGTCCTGGTTTGAGTCTATAGGTATCATTCATTGGAGATGGGTGCATAAGGAGGATAATGTGTGGACTTGCCCCGTTAGTTTAATCACTGATTAGTGAAGGTGATTATTGGGTGAGGATAGCAGACCTCCCTGCTGCAGTGATTGAGTTACTCAGGTTCAGCTCCTCAAGTCGGTGTTGTGATGCATCATGTCGCTTGCTCATATTTATAAGGCTCATGTCTCTAGGGATCCACGTGACTTGAGCTCCAGTGACTGTATTTTCTGCTCTCCTGTGGCATGTGCAAAGGATCATCCTTCACTGGTTTAGATCTGCTCTTGAGAATGTTTGTGCGTGGTGAATGAGCTTGCAAGTAGGCCTCCAAGGAATATGCTACAGCTGTGGTGAGTTATTACATCTTTGCTGACTTGTAACCTGAAATCTATATCCTACTGATTGATGCTGTGTAGCCATCACCTCTTTATCTTGGGATTATTGATTGTATTAAAATGTTCACTTTGTACTCCACACAGCTAGGGTACTGATTTCTTTTATTTGGTGGGACCATTTCCAACATCTGTGCCAATCTGGAAAGCAGGATGTTTTATCTTTAATTATTTATTGAAAATCTTTATACAAAATAAGTTGCTTACTGAGATAACATACTTATTTAAGAGGACATCTTTCCCTCTTTATTTACTTCATTTATTTTGGTGCATCATCTTCAGATTAAGAAGATATCGAACCTAAATGGGTTTAATCCCTTGTTAGTTATGCAAAGACTTGTGTTCCTAATGAAAGAGATCACCCAAGCTAGGTTTGTGGCAGAACACTTTTCAGTCATAGTAGGTGTACTTGCAGTGTTGTGTTGTCACATCTGTAGGTGTGGGTATAATTTCATCTATACAAAACACACACACTTCCATGCTTATTGCTCTAAATTTTCCTTTTGTGTCTGGAAATCATGGAAACAAGTTCCTTCACCATGCTGATATTTCCCTTTTTGGACTGTTAGTAAAACATGGACTTTACTATGTAGTTATATCACCAGGATTTTGATTTTTGAATTGCAGTATCAGACCTAAGAATATCCTGTTGTATCACTTTGCAGAAAGCTTTGGCATTCATACTCAAGGTCGTCTTCCTTCACACCAAGCTGTTTCATCAAACAGGACTTACTAGGATTTCCTCTAGCCACTTCCCATAGGGACCAGTTTCGCACATGCTTCTCACCACCTGTTATAACAGGCTGGGGCAAGGGGGGGCACTTCAGGTAAGGAAATGCTTTCTGTAAATAAAAATAGCTTAAATTTGGGCCCTTCCAGTTCTTGGAGAGGTTCCTAGGGTGAGATCCTAACCATATTCCATTAGTCTGGAGGCCTGACCAAGCAGTAATAAGGCTCCCAGAGCTGTTTCACTTACTTCCAAAGCAGCTGGGAGCACATGGGGTGGCATTGACTCCCCGGCTGTGCAGCTTGACATCACTCTTTGGCTTCAGATGTGTCCACGTGTGCTGGCTGCTGGGCCAGCTGCTAGTGCTGTGGGCAACAATGGGAGAGCTGCAACAGCGTGAAATGAAAACTGCTTACTTGCAGCCCTCAAAGTTTAAAGCTAGCTTTTGGGTATTTTATCCCCAGCATTGTTGAAAGAAATCATGGGTGTGTGTGTGAAATAAGTGTTTTGGTTTATTTTGAACTGGTTTGCCACCTCACCCTCTAAGCATAAGTAAAGAGACATGCATTTTTTTTTAGTGCAATGTAATTTTGCATCAAGTAAGGAAAATATTTCATTTATGCAATGACCAATTGCATTAATTATCCTATTAGAAAACCCCAAACAACTGAGTATAGTTTACAGACTCCAATCCAAGTTTTGGTTTAAAAAAAGGCAAGTTTGGATGTTTTGGTGGTGGCGCTCCCCCCGCCCCCCACCCCCAGTTTGTCCAGGCATAACTGTCATCTCTTGTTTTCAATGGCAAGGCAAAACTTGTTTCAAAATCCTGCTTTCAATTCTGGTCACAGAACATTAGAACCAGGGAGCTTGCTCAGCTTGGAACCATTTGTGGTGTTTGTATCCTTATTGTAGCAAATATTTTCCATTGAAAATTCATTTCTTAAACAGCTGGAACATGAATACCAGATAGTGTTTTCTTTTAGATTCATAATGGTGGAAAGTCAGAAGGCAGGAGCACGAACCCAGAACAGTTCAAAGTCTAGAATTTCTGCTTCATTTTCATGCTATGCATAACAAAATCCATAAAGTGAGTCTTGGGAGTCGGGCTCAAGGGCCTCTTGATTAAGAATTAAATTACAGGTATGATTTACTAAATTTGTGCTTGGGGAAGGAAGGATTTTGATGATGATGTGATTGGTAAACTATGCATTTTCTGAGCAACAGATTAAAATTAATGGGAATAGCATAACCATACATGCAAAATGCTTTACATATTGGGAAATACGTTGTCTTGTAAACTAAGCCACATAACCAAAAATCTGTGTCTCCAACTCCTTTACTAAAGTAAACCCAAGGGAAGTGTAAAGCTGGCCCCCACTCTGCTCACTCAAGTTTCTTCTGTTGAAGAAGATGTAGTCAGGGGATCTCTCACATCAGCTTCTTTATCTGATTTTTTTCACATAGTCTTCATATAGTTTTTTTAAAGCATTGAAACATTGAGCCATTTGAAAGCATATTTTTTTCCCCCAATGGTTATGTATTTTTATTAGGCTAATTTAAACTTCTTTCAAATTTCTCCCAAAATTGCTTGAAATTATACTTCTTGTTCTTTGTTGTGGAAGTTTGGCATAGTGTGATCCTTAGCCGTGTTTTGGGCTTCAAGATCCTGTTGCATGCAAACAACACATGACAACAGTGTTTGGAAGGAGAAATGACAGTGTTGTTGCTAACTCAGGTGGATGCAGAGATGGCGAGAATCTGTGGTATGCAGGTTTCAGCGCTGCAGAGTCCTGGTTTGAGAGCTTGTCTATTTTTTCTGTTTCTCCCCCTCGCTTTGTCTGTGTGTGAATCGTGTCTGGCTCACAGCGTCGCAGCCAGCATGGGTATGGCAGCATGGCTGCTTCCTGTGTTACAAACTAGTGTGTGGGTCATCAGAAAAATCCACATCATACCGTGCTACCATAGATCTACAGTATGCTTGACAAGCCCGCAATGTGAAGTCTGTGCTCTTCTGTTGTTGTTTGGCTGCCTTAAGGCAGGCAGGTTAGACTAGTGTTTCATGCAAGCCCAAATATTTGGGCATTTCTCTTCCATGGATGCAGATACTTAGGAATTTAGTGTATGTGAGTAGGAGGAAGGAGACGGGCATGGTCAGGGTCAAGTTTTCGAGCACTCTGAGATCACATCAATTACTGTAATCCAGGAGAGGCTTTTTGCTTGCAGCTCCAAGGGGTACTGCAGCTGCCAGGATTTGAGAGAGCGGGTAGCAGTTGCTCCCACTCCATCCATCTGTTATTTCATTGGGATTAAAAATTGCCCTGTTCTTCTAAAACCTTTCATTGGCAGTCATTGTAACTTCGGAGCTTTTGACAAAGAGCAGCAGAGCTCTGAAAAGCAGAACATGGTTGTTTTTTTATAGTGGAAGAAGTGCTTGATTTACCTCCAGCTGATGCCTGGGCTCCCTCACCTGCAGACCCAAGATTCATTAAGGAGAGAGCTCTAAGTCATATCACAAGAGCAGGAAACATGAAAGACTGCTTTCTTCTAATATGCAACAAAGCACATAATTAAAATAAACAAAATAGCATTAACCGTAAGGTCTTGCTGGTGTCATTTTCAAAGCCATGAAGGGATTTTGGAATCTCTAAGATGTAATCTGTGTGGATTTCAGTAAGGCATTAGCTGCAGAGCCACATGGGAAATTATTAGTTAAACTGGACATTGGTACAAGGAACCAGTTAGAAAGCAACCCCATTTTGTGATGTTAAGGTAGATATTGGGCTGGGGGAAGATTAAGCTGAAATGCCCCTCAAAACAACATGTGACTAACTGTAGTTACAATAGGAATGAATTAGAAGTTACTGACATTACTGACAACGCGATGTTGGGGAGCTCTGTCAGATCAGGTAAAAGAACAGAACATCACACTGGAAGCAGAGGCTGGTCCTAGGGACTGAAATAATAAACTATGAAATATATTAGTATAAAATCTGAGTGAGTGGTTAGGGGCTAGAAATAAAGATTTCATCTGTGAGTGAGTCTTGCATTTAGAAGTCTCTGAAGATCTTGAAGACCAGAGAAATTCTACAGTAAATACAGCAAACCATTGATAGTTAAACCATGGTGTTTATATTGCAGTTGTATGAGACATGAGTGAGGCTGAGTCTGGAATACTGTGCTCAACTCTGGTCACTTGTATTCAAGAAAAATGAATTTACATAGGAACAGCTACAGAGAATACTACCAGGAGGATCGAGGAGCTTGACTTGTGAGATGGAGCTAGAAGATGGGGCTTGTTCTGCCTTGCAGAGTGAGTGCTGGGGCAGGGTGCGAGCATTGTCTGCAATATGTCAGGAGAGAAGGCTGAAGAAGGGGGAAAAAGTCTTAAAAGTCATAGACGACAGTAGTGCGAGGTCAAGGGCACATAAATTGACAAACACAAGTTTAGACTTCTAGGAACAGGTTTCTAGCATTTAGGGCATTTTAGGGTAGACGTCTTAGAACCATCTGCTGGTAGGAAAGTCAGTGGCAGTGCAGGTATGTGCTTTTACAATCCTGTGTGGTGGTTAGCAAACTAACTGTAAGATATAGTTGTCTGTTTCAATGCTTGACAGATCTCAGTGACCCAGGAGAACACTCTTCCTCCTTCTGTGTTAATAAATGGAAATGTGCCTGGCCTTGAGAGACTTTTTGAGAATGAGTATGTCCATGCATGAACAATTGCAAGGATGTTTGGGGTTTTTGTCCGGTTATAAATATTTTAATTTCACGCCTTAAAGTTAGTTGCAAGTATGTTAC
This sequence comes from Falco cherrug, assembly GCF_023634085.1. Taxonomy (NCBI): domain Eukaryota; kingdom Metazoa; phylum Chordata; class Aves; order Falconiformes; family Falconidae; genus Falco; species Falco cherrug. The sequence continues at coordinate 103,940,526 of NC_073697.1, read as the reverse complement.
TATAGGTACTTACAGTATTTAATGTTTAAGCCAAAGCTGTAGTGAAATTTCTGCCTAATTCTGCTCCACAGCATTTGATACTGAGACACAGCAGCTATGGAAAACAGCAACTAAAGAGCACTAATTAAGACTCAGAGTGCTTTCAATAAACTTGTGTTGCAATGAACAAATTAACTGACAAGGGAAAAAGACAATTGCCCTCGAGGGAATGTGCTGACATAGAGATAACTCCAAGTAGTTCAGCAGTCTTTTGATTTGGAGGAAACTATGAAATATGAGTCAGGTTCAGTAACGTTTATATCTGATGTGTCAGAAGGAATAGCACAAAAATGTCATCACGTTAGAAAACAAAAAAATTTCCAACTAAGAAAAATGCATGCAGGGAAACCAGTAGAAACCTTAAGTAGGCAATTATTCTTGCTACTGCCTGCTTTAGCTGTAGCGCACGAGCACAGCACTGTTTGCAGTCGGTGCACAAGGAGTGCGCCTTGTGCGTTGCTGGACACAGAACAGGGTGAGGGGAAGCTTCAGACATACTCAATTTTACTACTTGTTTTAAAATACGAAACAGTTTTTTTCTTGTGAAGGTGACATCCTGAAGAAAAAGAGCACCTGCTGTTCTCTGAAGGCACTCTGCAGGACAGGAGATGTTCAACTCTGGGCAGAACCAGTCGTCTGAGTTGTGCATATGGCAACAGCAGAAGCAAAAGGCATAGGAGAATTGTTTCTTTATAGTGCTTTGAGTTGGGGTTGTTTGTTTTTTTTGTTTATCTTTTGGAAGATGTAACATTTGCATGTTGTCAGCACATGCTTGCTGTTTTGATTTCTGACTCAGTTCGGTATGGGAATATTATTTGAGACCTTAGAATTTCTGGTGGATTGGGAGATTTTTCCCCCTAGTGTTAAGCAAAGCCATATATAGATTTTTCAGGCTGAGAATCTGGGTTCTAACAGTGTTGGTGTGTCCTCTCTAAAACCCAGAAATGAATAATTTCAGAAGCATTGAACTTGGGGGTGAAAATAGTAGATAGTAAGAGGGTGATGAGGGCTTTTGTCAGAAGTAGCAATAGTATGGCCGTTTGCTCCCTTTTGGTAGCAGGCTTGCTCCTGTAACATCGTTAAATCCTTCCTCTTTTAGAAAGTCCTTTATGGGAAGCAACAGTTTTGGATCCCTGGGTTCTTCGGTTTCGTCTTCATGATTTATGGTTGTTGACATTGGATTGTGTGCATCAGCTTAAGGGTGTTTGTGATACACTTGCCACGTTTCAAGCCACAGGCCAGCATCTCTTGTGGCAACGGAGAACAGTGCAAGTCTGAGGAATGCTGGCGGGGAGTTACCTGCTCCGCCAGCTTGAGGCTCTTTTTTCTTGGTGAGGAGAAGAGGCTTTATTTGCTGGGTCTGTTTAGCATTGTCCATGAATACTAAGTCCTATTCTTAAACAGCCAAGAGAAAGGGGGGAAAAGAAGGAAATAAAAGGGCAAGCAGCTCACATTGCTCCTGTGCCATTTTCTGGTTTGTTTTTTTTTCTTTTTTCCCAAAGCTTCAGGTCATTTTAGGATTAATTGAAGCTAATATCTTTACTTCAAAGCAGCACAGATCAAGCCAAACGTACATGCATAGCAATTAAAGATTTGGCAAGGTAATATGGATTGGCTTCTACAGCAGCAGCTTTCTCCCTGTGCTGTTCCACTTGTTCTGGCCTTTGATGTGCTTCAGAACACAACTAGCTGGGCCTGTGTTTTAAACAGAGGAGCATTTTAGCACTATATTCTGCAGAGATTGACTGTTGTGCTATGGTTAATATTTTTAATTGTCTGTAAAATTGGAAAGATTATGAATCTGTAGTATGACTGGCTACTGGAGAATTCTGTGGATAATGAATAAAATTGCAGGGGGCAAATTGAAAGATTTCTCTTCTATATTGTATAGCATCAGTATTCCTTTAGTGCTAACAAAGATGAGGCCAATTTAGTATAAATCTTCAAAGCAACATGTGTGAGTTTATCTGTCCAGTGCTCATTACAGTTAATGGGAATCATGTGGCTGGAACTTTGCAAGTGCTTTGAAAGTGTTCCTTTTATGATTACATTATAGACCCCCATGTTAGCTGTTTTGCTGCTATTTTTATATTGCTCCATTTGTTTTCTTGACATAAAAAAAGCCAAAACAGTAAATTAATAAAAAACTGCATCACCCCTTCCATTCCTAAATAAAATACTCATTTTCTAAAGTAAATAAAATATTACTTAGACGTAAATCAACTTGAGACACAACATGCATCTCTGCTGGTTTAAATCCCTGTAGTGTAAGACAGGCTGCTTGTTGCACGCTTACTAAGGTGAGCTTAACTGGGAAATCAAAATGCTGAGCCAGATATGTATGTTTGAATTTTGGTCTGTACTATTAGTCACCATGTGTGGTATATGATCTATATCTCTTTTTTGATCTGTAGGGAAGACAAAAAGCATAATAAAACCAGCAACTTACAAGTAAGACAGGTAATGAGCATAAAAGTGCACCTACACAGATGAAAGTTTAAATTGTTAGAAGCTTGGTCTTAATTAATATTTGATTGTTGTCCTATTAAAATATATAAATAGGCATATAGCTTAGGAAAGCTAGATTCTCCCCCCCCCCCCCCCCCCCCCCCGATATTTGGATAAATTAGAGAAAATTTTATAAAAACATTTGAAATACAATAATAAAAGGTTTTCAGTGTGGCATTAGGTGAAATACTCTGGGTTTTAGGGGAAGAAAATGCCTTGATTTAGGAGCACATCAATGAGCTGGTTGGTGACCTGTGCCCAGTGGGTGGGCTGTGGGTGATGACAAGTGCCTTTTGTTTCTCCCACAGCCTTATTTGGTGGGAGCCATGAGAAAAATACAAATTGTTCTCCATGGACACAAAACACTCTTCTGAGTTTCTTCTGGTGGTCCTGTGAGTGTTGGACATTGTGTTTTGGCTTCTTCCTTTTTTTTATTTTTTTCAGGAATGCATGTTGGGGTTTGCACTCCTTCCTTCCCTTCAACTCTGGCTTAATCCACAAAGGTGGTTTAGGAGTCTGTGTTTTACTTTTTGTACGGGGTTGGCGTGGCAAGGTTTTGGTGGCAGGAGGCCATGCAAGTGGCTTCTGTGAGGAGCTGCCAGAAGCTTCCCCCGTGCCTGATGGAGCCGATGCCAGCCAGCTGCCAGCCCCACGGAGGCCGTGACCCGCGGGCAGCAGCGCTGGGGCAGCCCCTGGCAGGGCCCGTGGCCCATGGGGAGAGGAGCCCGGGCTGGGGCAGGGCTGGGGACCCCGCGGGGACCCCCCGGGGAAGCTCCTGAGGGACGCTCCCGTGGGAAGGGCTCCTGTGGGAGCAGGGGGCGCAGGGCTGGCTCCCGGGGCAGGGACCCCACGCTGGAGTGGGGCAGCGTGCGGGGGACGGGGCAGCAGAGACGGCGTGTGAGGGGCTGACCCCAGCCCCATTCCCGTCCCCTGCGCCGCTGGCGGGAACGGGGAGAGGCGTCGGGAGTGAAGCGGCGCCCAGGAAAAAGGGAGGGCTGGGGGGAAGGTGGGTTTTACATTTGGGTTTAGTTCTTACTATGCTGCTCTGATTTGATTGGCAATAAATTAATTTTTTCCCAAGGCGAGTCTGTTTTGCCCGTGATGGTAATTGCTGAGTGATCTCCCTGTCCTTATCTTGACCCACGAGTCTTTCCTTGTGTTTTCTCCCCCCTGTCCAGCTGAGGAGGGGAGTGATAGGGTAGCTTTGGTGGGCACCCACCTTCAGCCAGGGTCAACCCACCACATTTTTAAAAAAACTTTTAATCTTGAGATTGTTTACTGTGAGCAATACTGCAAATTAGGCAATGCTTTTCCTTAGCTTAGTTCCTGAACATTCAAGTGCAGGTGGTTTGAGGGAAATGCCAGATATGTTTGGGATTGGCAAACTGGGAAAGCTTCTGTCCCGCTGTCTCCAGTAAAAGGCAACATGTTCAGTCCTCTTTGCGACAGGCCTGGCAAAAGCCAAAATCCAGCATCAGATGGTGGCCTCAGGCCATCTCAGCTCAGCTTGTGATGCTTTTTGCAGGCACTTTGTGCGATTCTCGGGGAGAAGGCATGTTTTTTTGTTTTGTTTTGTTTTCCCTCAGGCTGAAGCAAGCTTGCAGGCCATGATTTAGCAACGAGCCTTGCAAGAGTTCCAAAACAGGAGAACATTTCCCCCTCTGTACATACTCCGTATTCATGCAGGTGCTAAGCACCCGCCACTGCAGAAGGATCAGTGCTACTGAGGTTCTCCAGAGAGGCAGGGAAGGAGCAGAGCTAAGTTCCACAGTCTGACTTTTATTTTCCTTTCATCCTTACAGTTCTTTAAAGCAAACCAGATTTTGACCAGTGGGAGAGGGGAGAGATGCAAACATCTGCAGAGCGCAAGCAAGATTCTCAAGATTTTTCAATGGAAGGTAAAAGGAAAAGGAGATGGTGGGAAGCCGCTTCACACCAGGGAGGCTGGTATTTAGCTTCAGTTGTTTGCTGAGAGCTTGTGCCTTTGACCTGTTGATTAAGATAACTGTGGCAGTAGCAGAATTAGAGGTTTGGCGAGTATGGTAAGAGGGTGGTTGTTCAGAGCTGTCACCATGGAGGGAAGGAAAGCATTCAGAAACACTAAATGTGAACACAGTCGAGCAGGTACATGCTGCTAGAACAATGCCTGGCACTGAGCTTTGTCGCAGGAAACCAGCTTTGGTGTATCAGCTTTCCATTTGCAGTTGCTGTTGCCAGAGGGAGGGAGATGAGAGAAATGGTCTGTAACAGCAGAAAATCTGATTTATTTTTTAAAAAATACAGGCCTGGGCAATTACCAGTCTTAAATGTACTTAGCACTTTTGCTTGAAGGTAAAAATGTGACATACAAGAGAGAAGTAGGGACGTTGCAGGGAAAAAAGCGAAATAAATATAAATGTTGCAGTAGCTGGGTTCAGTGTTTTGCATGCAATCATGAAATGTAGTAGCAGCCCATGTGTATTGTGGATGATTGTGTATTATGATTAAACACTGAGGTCTCAACTGGCAAGAGCAAGTTGCCTTAGCAAAATATTTTGTGCAGCCTACACAGTAGTAAGCATTTTACTAGCAGGAGTGAGAAACAAATCCCTTTGGAAAGAGCCATTGGATCTCTCTTTCCTTGGAAAAACTACAGGAAAATTTTGTCCAGACTGTTAGATATGTCATATAGGTTTTGCTGCCAGTGTGGAGGTCTGATCCAAAGTCTGTACAAAGCCTAGTACTTTCAGTAGATTTTAGTTTACTGTGATGAGTAATCTGAAAAGAGAGGAGGCCTGCAAGTGTGTAGGAGAATCCTGTGACTGGTCTGAAGGATGAGAGTAACACTGAACAGGGGTCTTCTGGAGGTCAGGAAAGAGTCTTTGAAGAAAGATCAGAGCAGAATGATAATGTGATAGTATTAATTTCAGGTGAAAAGAGTACTAAAACATGCAGTGGGTCCATCTTTCCAACAATAAGCTGGAAATAGTGCCCCTTTAGTTTAAAATTAATTTTTCTTGGGCATAACCAATATTATAAAAGATTTTCACTTCCTGGGTCTGCATGCATTTAATCACAAGTTGATTTATGTACATGAGCGGTTCGCAAGGACCGTGGCTTGTTAGATCTGAGTGTAGGTGTTTGTGTGACCTAACAACGTAGCACCTGTAGGAGAAGTAGGAAGAGTTTGAAGGAACATTCCTGCTCTGTCAAAGGCAAGGTGTTTCTGCTTTATGGTCGGTAGAACTAGGCTGGAGTCCAGTTGGTGAACTGACACAGAACTGAAGTGATGGTTCAGTTTCTGTAGGACCATGTCTGTGTGCTAAGACTGGTACAGCCTCAAGGGAGTGAAAAGATGACTGAAGAATGTTTATACATTCCCATGGTGACCTTTAGTTTGGAGGTAACCAGCAAGGTGTTTTTAAATAAAACAGACTTCTATATTGTTACAATTAATTTTTTCCTCTGGTAGCATTTCCACTCTTACAGTTTAATCCAAAATATTCTTGGTGGAGATCTGCGGTATATTTCAGCTGTGTGGTCTACTCTGTAGGTTAGAATCCTAAGTATATTTTTTGCCAAAATTTGTTAGGAACACAATTTTTAAGTAAGATTGTGATTATAGGTACTGCATGTTACATAATGGATTTGTAAGGAGTACGCATGTGTAGCCAGGACCAAGTACAAGCACAGCTCTCTCAAACCTCTCAAGATTCTGCGTGGTACATGGAGCCACATGGAAGGAGAGTTTATATGTAACCACTTTATGCCATGCCTGAAAAAATGCAGCTGAATTGTTGTTTGTTTGGTTTTTTTTAATTTAATGTACTTATTGCTAGAGGTCTTTTGCATTTTTATCAAAGCCAATGAAATGGCTAATAAAATCCTTTGACCCCTATAATAGTCTTTTACTGATCTTTCAAGCTTGTTTTTGCTGACTTGTTGCCATTGGTACATGGGAAGTACATGGGCATATAGTGTGGTTTATGACCCTGTGAGCTCTGTCCTATCACAGACATTAAGGAACTGCTAACAACAGAGTGTAATTCACATTCTTCCTCTGTTTCGCTGTATGTATCTGTCTGGAGACTGAAAAATTTTAGGAGAATTCAAATCAGCTCCATTATTGAGGTAAGAATGTTGTACTACCAGACACTGTGTGTTCTATTTCTTTACAGCTAAAGGTAAATTATTATTTTCTGTGGAAACCCCCTGTCTCTCATACCTCACTTGAGAGAATGTCTTAGTCTTGAAATTAAGTTTGTCATAAGAGTTGTTGATGAAAATTATGTTGTGACTTCGTCTTCAAGCAAACTAAACAAAAGACATCAAGGTTGAAAAGCATTGCTATGGTTACGTTATTTAAAGGCAATTGTTAATAAAGGAGAGAAAATTGGAACTGAGAGAGGCAGTAACTGCAAAAGCATAGAAAAGGTTAGACTAGAATTTTTCATCAAAACTTGATGTGAGCTTACTTCATGTTATGTTCATTAAATATCCATTTTAAGGCTGCCATCTTAACCCAAAGGATATAGCTAGGAGAAATCTAACAAGAAGTTTAGGTTTTAGAGAAGGGCAGCATTCATGTTTTGAATTCCTGGGCTAAGGGGACTGGATGGAGTCCAGTTAGGCTTTAGAGTGGGAGGTTTTATCCCTTCTTTAGGTTTTTGGGAAGAGATAATTAGTTTTAAAATGGTTGCAGTGTGCTTTTAAAATCACATATGTTCTGATTTTGCTTCCCTGTTCTTTATCATGGTGCATTACATATTCGCATGGGACCAGAACCTTAGAAGCAAGGAATTTGGGCTTCAGCTGCTAGCATGATTTAAACCCCAAGCTTAAATATTTTAATTGAAGTCAGCTAATGTATAGCTTCTAATCCCAGGGTAGAATGTTGGCTTTTTAAAAATCATAAATATGCCCACAGTCCCTGAAATTGAGAGAACACCACGCACTGGTGGCATGGTTTGTGGTGACAGCAGCTGTCTTTGCCTACACAAAGACCCCAGTTCAAATCTGCATAGAATGTTTTTTAGCTACTTCCTTTCTGGGGTAATATTTTTGAGTTCAGAGGAATTAGACCAAAGCTGACTGATGGCCTCCATTTATGTGAAAAGTGCTTGTTTACTTTGAAAATGTAGGTTAACTGAATATCAGCTTTCAAATTAGCCTACTTTATCACTTAAAAGAGATGTTTTTCAATTAAAATAAGAAGATATTACATACCAAAGGTTACAGAAACATGTTCTTTAAAAATTAAGTTAAATTAGAAATGACATTTCCTCTTCTAATATTGATGTTGTAGCTGAGAGTTAAGCTATAAAAGGAGTCAATTAAATTCTCTGCAGCTTTGCTGCAAAATCCAAATTTAAATTACACAATAAAGGCATCATATTAATGCTGGCAGTTTCAGACCACTCATTTCTAGAACTAAACTGGGGCAAAAACATTCATCCAAACCCACATCTGTCTAATTAATAAATTCCTATGATGTCAAGATTTAAATATGAACACGTCATAGGTTCAGTCTTGGTGCCAGGTTTCTGACACTGGAAGGTTCTGAAGGGCTGTTAGGAAACCGGAGTGTTTATTAGTATCAAAAATGAGCACATCAAATGTGCTGTACCCCTTTGCCACGAGGTTTCTCCAGTGAATCACCAGTGCTTCTTCCTACTAGTGCTGGTAACTTGTCTGTGGCCACCAACCTACGCCAGCGTATTCAGGAGTCTTTAGATTTGGTTGATCACACTTTGCAAAGAGAAATCAGGGAGCACTTTCTCTGGGTTTAGACTTATCCAGGGAAGAAAGATTACTGAATATTGGTATTTTTTATTAGTTTATTTAAACATAGTGACTTATGAGATTGTGACTGGATTCTAAGCTTTTGGATGTAGGTCCTTGAGGTTTTGAAAAGCTAGCCCCAGGCGTGCAGGGAAGCGGGCAGTGTAAGCAGCAAGTATTCTCTAGCTCACCTCATACTGTCAAGGCTGGCTGTGAGGGATGTGTAGGAGCAGGGGAGGCTTCGGCAGCCTTTTTGGGGCAGAGAAGCCCCTACAAGGCTGCAGCTAAAACAAGTTATCTGACTTGAGAGCACAAATCCTTGATGGTTCAATGGGACTTAAGCTCCCTGTGTGCTCTAAGGGTTTTGAGAACTTCCCCATCTTCCATGCTTTGCAGATACTTGTAGGAGAGGTGTTGTAGTGTTACTGTAGGTTGGATTAGTGCAGCATAGTATAATCTTCGTAGTTTTTCCCTTTGCAAAATGGCAGTGGAGGCTCTTCTAGCTGAGGATGAGGATGTACAGAGTAGAGTTGGGAGGCTGTTAGGCCTTGTGGTCATGGGAGTCGAAAGTGCCCCGACAGATGAGCAAAATGTTTTATCTGGTTTCTCCCCAACGGTTGCTGCCAGACTTTATTCTAAGGCTCATCTGTGACCCTGACTCCTGGAGTTTGCTCAGTAACTGCATTTTATAGCTTAATCTTTGCCACTTGATGATTTAGTGAAGATTTTAAAAGTAGTATACTGAAGGTTACTCTGCTTGGAAATGGTTAAAAACTGCAGAGAACTATCTTTCAATTTATACATATATATTAAATATCTCCTGCATTCTCTCTGTGCTTTCCAATATGGCAGTATTTTGTAAGCAGTCTTTGTGTCTCCTCTGATCATCTCTGCAGTAGTCAAGACCCATCTTTTTACCCTCACAATTGTGCAGACCTAGGAGGAAGAGGAAGCGGTCTTTGTCCTAAAAAATTTAAACGCTCTGAAAAATGGTGATGAAATAGAAAAGTGGTGTTAATTTCAAGCTCCATTAGAAGCAAAAGGACAGATATTTATATCCATCTTCTGTGCTATACTTTGGACCCTTTGGTATTTTGTTTTAGTGTGGTGGTTAAATATTGGAATGAGGAATGCTTCAGGGGTCAAAGAGGAGATGGGGAGTGAGTGCTTGTTAAATAAATGTTGACAGGAATCTCACATTAAACTTAAAAAAACCCTAAGTTCCTATTGCTGTAGCGCCAGCAGTACATTTGAGGGATGCGCCTCCCTCCTCTGGCCACTTTATGATCAAAATGGTTTGGTTCTGCAAACCGGTTATGCTGGCTGGCACCTTACTTGGTTATTCCTGCCCCTGCCTTATGCAAAACGTGTGCTGAAAAGGGGAGTAGCAGGACCTGGCCCGTGCCAAGGGCAGCGATGGGGCATGCGGTGCAGCACGCTCAGTGATGCCTTTCTCTACCACAGAATCAGCATGAATCAACTCAGGAGGAGGAGTTGCTGCTGCTTGGGTAACTACACCTCTGAGAGTTTGTACAATGCGGAGCACACACACCTCCTCAGAGCCCTAACCAGCTGCCCTGGCCCCTGTGCTGGGGATGCCTGGGCTCCCAGCTGAGTGCTCCACCTCCCTTGGTGTCACAGCGCCTGCTCTTTTAACACTTCAGACAGCACTGAGCTGAGGCTCCTGACACCACATCTTTCATTTTTTTACAGGATGTTTGTTTTATGTAATGTTTGTCTCCAGCAGCTTGACTTCTGTTGTTTGTTTAATGCAGTTCTGATTCCCATTCTAACAGTTTTCTAACTTACACTGTGAGTGAGCTAAAAAGGAATATTTAAGAACAGTGCTAAGATGCTTTCTGCTGCTCTGTGCTGTTTTGAAAACCAGCTGTGCAGTGAAGAATATGACTGTTCCTGATGAGTGTATTAGTTTAAATCCAAACATTTAACAGGTCTGTGCTAGCTATCTGACCTGTAATCTAAACTGATGGGGTTTTGCCCTAGGGCCACCTAACCACTATTCTGAAGTGTTTTAATTGTAACGTGTCTTGGATAGCTAGCTTGCTATTTCTAGCAGTCTGTAGAAGCAGAGGATTTGGTTCCACTGAAACTAGTAATTTACCGAAGCTGAAAGTTAATCTGATCCTATTTGTAGCTGGCATTCATATAAATCATTTGGACAACTTTGTGCAAGGCCTGCTCTTTATTCCCTATTTATCCAGTGCCTACCCCAGCATAATCCTGATCCATACCTGCTGTCTCCTGATGTTAGTGCCTGACAGTGTTTAATCCTAATGATGGGCCTGACACGTTTCGCAAGCATACAGGGCAGATCAAGCCTGTGGAGCTGTTACTGTGAACATCTTTGCTGGCAGAGTTGTGTCACCCGACAGTAAAAGAGGTGTTCACCTAGCAAAATACAAGTACTTGTTGAACTTGCACTGTGGAGAACAATAGACCAGCCAAGTAAAGCAAATGCAGGGGAAAGAAACAGTAATTTATGCTATAGTGGAGATGTATAATACAGGTGTATACAAACTTAATTAGTGTTTCCAAATAATATGTTTAAGTGATTTTTTTTTTCTTACAAAGAATCTAAAAATGCTAATGCAGCTATATAAATTCAGTTTTTCCCAATATAATGGTTGTTATAAACAAAAGCATATTTAATCATAAAATGTTTTGCAACAGTGAGTGAATAGTATGCTTTCCATTTTGTGTCTAAGGAAAACAAAGACACAAAGAAATACACATACTGAATCTGGGTTTGTCGCTGTTGTGCTATGAGATACGAGCATGGACATCACAGGTAGTTCTCTTCTGGAGTCTCACTCCATGAAAAGCCCATTTTGATTTCAAGGGGACCAAGGCTGCTACGAGGCGTTGGCAGATTTGTGGCAACGCTGTCTGGCCCTGCTGGATGCAGTTTCAGCTAAAATCTCAGCCAGATCCCAAACTGGCTGTTAAAACCACCTTCAGCCGGCCCTTGTTTTCTGCCTCTGTTTTGCTGCCAATGCCTGTCTAAGCGGGCAGCTTCTCTTCACATCACCTTTGCTACCCAGTGTGGTGAGTGAGGCCCTGACCTGGAAGTCCCTGATCCTGGAATATGTTGCTGCTGCTGTGTTATGCAAAAGGAGTGACCTGGAGGAGTGCTTTGAGACTGATGCAGTAGCGTCCTGGGGTAGGACATGGAGCTGAGGGCAGCAGGGTTGATGGCTTTAATGTTTGCACATAGTTCAGGTGCAGCCAGAACTGTACGTCCACATTTTTGCAAAGGTCTACCCCCTGATTTTATTTCCAGTCTCTTTTTTTGTGTGTGAAATGTGATAGTGATGTGGTGCTTACCTCACTCAGAAAATGCCTTCAGTTTCATAAATGAAAAGCCTTTTATAGGGCTGTTGTATTTTGTTTTTTTCTGGGAAATCATAACTCAACCATGAAATCTCACTGTCTTCTGTTGCTAGCTTCAATCTCTTGTGCTTTGCTCAACAGGAATTCCCCTTGCTTCCCCATGTAAAATAAACATAATTTAAAGTCACTTTGTCTTTTTGAATTTTGAAGTTAAATCTTACCATAGCAGTGTCATTGCAGCTGTGATTTAGAGATGTGTTTTAAAGATGTAAGAATGGCAGCTTTTACATTTACATTTAGCTCTCAAATTTTGCAGTATACAGAGAAACAGAGATAGTGGCTGTATTTTCCAAGGAAGATGAGCTATTGAATTAATTTTAAGAAAATAATGTTAATAAAATCTGATTTTAAAAAAAATATTTGGAGAATACTATATACAGTGGATCTAATATGCCAGTAGAGAGAATTTTCCTCTCCCTTCCTCTGTCTTTGGTTTTTAACCTACCTGAGGATGTTCTGTGACACAGCCAGCCATAATGGCACCAGACATTATAGTCTATTGTGTTAATAATCCGTGAATTAAAGCATCCCCCAGCAAGCTCTTAATGTGATGGATGGTATCAATGATGTGTGGCTAAAGGGTCCCCAAGCAGGCACTGCCACCGTAGACCAAAGCAGTTTGGAAGGTCTATTGTTGTCAGTGATCCGCTGATTATAGGACATACCTGGAGGAAGGGTGGAGCGGAGGCAGAGGGAGGCTGTGAACAGCAGCTTAAGCTCTGTCAGGTGTCAGGGCTGCCTGTTACAAATGGAAACCTGGCAAGAAAAGCGTGTGCTGCCTGGGATGAACTCAACAGCAGGTTCTGGAGAACTTCCGAGGCGGGTGAGGGTGCTCATCAGATTGCCAGGGATGAGGAGTGGGAGACCAGAATACTTAGAATCCTCTTGACGAAGAAAAGAGTAAGTCTCAACATTAAAAATAGATGCTTTTTATCTTGTATATGATACAAAATCTCTTGTGATATGATATTTTTTTATTATACTTGAGCAGCTCTGAGCAGTCTTAGATTAGGCCTGTATCACAACAGTAATACACAGGAGGCTATGTTTTGTCTTGCTACGACACCAGCTACTATTGTTTTTGATCTGCAGCCTCTGAAGACGGATGCTGCATCTTCTATGGAAGGTGTTATGAGTGCAGATTAGTTAGACAAGTGCTGGAGTGAATGCATAAGTAGTGATTTTGCATAATGAGGTATGTGAAATCCCAGTGGAGGTTGTTAAAACAGATAGACAGCCTGTGGTAAACAACAAGGAAGGTAGGCTTTGAAAACAGATGGCTTTGAAAACCTGGCAAATGACTGTTCCATACTTAAAAATCAGTTTTGTTAGTGGAAAATATCTTATTTAAAAAAAAGAAGAAAACTGAAAAAGCTTAGCCTGCATATTTTCATAAACCGGAATGTGCTAATAAAGTTCTGTGGGTAACCATGTATCATTTGTCTTTCCTGCTGTATGTGTGTCTGAATGGTGGAGGCGGTGGACTGCATGTCTTGAAACGTTCTGCAGCGATCCATCAGGCTGTTGCTTCTACCTGGCAGACGTGTTGGTCTTCATTATCACTTTGACTGTCTCTAGGTGTGCACTTTCCATTGGGAAATTAATCTTGCAATCAAAGGGTTAATTCATCGTGAAAGATAAGAGTCTGTAAGCGAAATGGGAATATAGAGGAATATTCCTGCTGGGTGGAAAGGGCGCAGAGAGGCCTGTTGCCACCTGAGATACTCTCTAGCTAAGGTAAGAGCTGGCCAGAAGATGAGGGTCTGTTTCGGAGCTTTCAAATGCACCTGTTTTCCGTGGGTTTATGCCTTTGGCATAAGCAGGAGGAGGTGTGATGCTGGGATCAGCCTCTGCTTCCTTTGGTCCCTTGTAGGTCACATCAGCCGGGAAGGTGCTGGTGAGCTGGCCGTGAGGCACACCACCATTTCTGGTGTAACCTGTCTGGGGCTGGCGCTCTGGATTCTCCTGCAGAATAGCTGCAACTTAATTTCTATAGTATGAACTCCAAATGCAATAGTTTTTGCAGTATTTCCAGAAGCTCAGCTTGGGGCGCTCGCTCTCGGAGCACTGACACTGATGCACTCAAGGTGACTGTTAAAGATCTTCCCCCATGGCCTGAACTGAGGATATAAGGCTGTTTTAGTAGAATAATACTTTTCGTTCTTTTCCAATGTAACCTCTAAAAGCATTCCTGTATAGGTGCAAGTTACTCTACAGCCTGTGGGTAAAGAAAATGTCCTTTTCTTAGTTATTTTAGTGGCTCCCTTGGAACAAGCCCATAGGTGCCCAGGGCTCTGTGGACTTCATTGGAAGGTAGTGCAAGTGGTCTGATTCCTTTTTGAAAAGGATCACAAATGCAAACAGGGGATTCCTCGGTCCCTATCTGCTGCTGGAAAAAAGGCAAGTGCCTATGACTTGGGAATAAGAGATAGGTCATCCAGTGTCCTAAGAAAAACTGGGGACACGGGGCCTTGTTGAGCACTTGCCCTTGCATGCTGGTGCTGCCTTGGCCGATCGAGGATGTGCAGTCGGCCAGAGTGATAACCCCAACAACAAAGCTTCAGCTGCAGGGACGGCAGTTCGTGTACTTAAATCCTGGGAATCTGGGGGAGGAGGACAGCTCTGTACTGATTCTCAACTCATTAAAAATATGCTGTAAATGGGACTGCACCTGGGAGATTGGCACAAACAGTGTTTGGCACATGGCTTGGGCCAGTCTCCCAGGAGTGGGAGCCAAGTGATGCTCTGAACATGGGAAGTGTCTGTGTCCCCTTTGCCCTCTGGTTTGCAGGGCCACTGCTGGGGACAAGCCTGCTGAGACTGGCGATGACAGTGGAGCTGGGGCAGCTGTGGGAGCATGGGCTCTGCTTTCATTTACATTAGGTGGGAGAAATAGGTGTTTAGAAAGTAAGAGAAGCAAATTTTAGCCACTTCATTTTTCTTCTCATAAATTAAATGAAGTACTTGCTGAGTAGCTCATTTCTCAAGGTACCAAGTACAGCTGTTGAGAATTTTTGCCATTATGTTATTTTTAATCAAAAAACGCTGATTATAAAACTGGATTTGTAGGCAAGAGAAGGTAGTGGATTTTTTGCAGTAATTTCCTTTTTTGATTAATTTCAGTGTGCCCTTTTTTAACGTTCTCAAAACAATAAAGTGGGCTGCTTTGTTGTCATTTGACATTGTTATTAACACTTAAGGCTAAAAGTATTGGTTTTGGTTGAAAGAAAAATTAAATGATTCACGTGGTTTTTTTCTTAAGGTTTTTTTTTTTTTATTCCTTGACTTTATCTGGATTTTTACTTTTAGCTGTGTCTGCAGATGGAGATCACTGGGTGAGCAGCAGCTGAAAAGTCTTGCTTTCTGCTTGGAAAGAAACCTTTGCTACATAGAGATTGATCAGAGCTGAGAGTTTCTGTTGCCTCTGTGGAGAGTTGTACGTTTTCTCTCTTACTGGGTATTTGTGCCCATCACTGAGGCATTTCTAGAGCTGTGCCAGGCTCTGCATGATGCTCAGCATCATGTTTAAAAGCACTTCAGGTAATGTAGTTGAAAACTTTCAAC
This sequence comes from Falco cherrug, assembly GCF_023634085.1. Lineage (NCBI taxonomy): Eukaryota > Metazoa > Chordata > Aves > Falconiformes > Falconidae > Falco > Falco cherrug. The sequence goes on along the minus strand of NC_073697.1, from coordinate 103,925,244 downwards.
TGTTGATTATTTTTGTACCTAAATAAGAGTTGAACTGTTCTGAAAAAAATCACCCAAGTGTCTCAAGTTCCATTGTTTTCTATGCTGCAACAAGATTGTTAGAAATGTCTGTTCTAGATGTATAAAGTTGTTAGAGAATAAATGAAAAGGGACAGTGCTGTCCTGACATTAACAGGTTAAGAAAAAGCCAGACATCCCTGCGCTAAAATATTCACCTGATTATTTTTTTTTCTCTTTTTCAGCTGCAGGGAACCAGGATATTTTATCTCCGACACTCTGCCAGCTCTGTAATAATGAAAACCAAGATAGCATTTCTCAGTCTTAGGGCTGCTGTTAGGAGTGTGTGTTGCACACGGGGGCAGTAGCACACCGTAAAGATCCGCAGTGTGGTAATACTGGCCGGGTTGATTTATGGGTGTGCGATATACAGTGGGATATTCAATATTTGTTAGCTGGCTGCATGTTTGACAGTTATTGGCAAGAAGTATTAACTTACATCCAAGTTTGTCTTAACTAATAAGTGATGAGCAAAGAGAAGTTTGTATTTGCTGTCTTAAAATGATCTGTGACTCTTTATCCTTCAGAGTTCTTGATTCCAACTTTGACATGTGACTGTTTTCATCTGTTTAAATGTTGCAGGTGCCATCAGAAGCCAAAAGTGAAAAAACTGCTTTTGGGAGCAACATGAAACCATTCTTCTTGTGACTTGGAATCAGCACTTGTATTAAATTGCCCTATTTAATCTAAGCTTTGTTTTAGGCTTTTTTGAATATATTTTCTGTGATACAGTTAGTGGAAAGGTTGCTCTATTTTTTTAAGGGATAACCAAGTGCTTAAGTGCTTTGCTGGATCCGGGCCAGAGCCAGCATCTTGCAGAATAGAGCCCGTGACAACTCATCTCATCCTAGAATCTCAGTTTTCTTCACAAACTCCAGTAAACAGAGTGTCCTGATAAGCTGTGAGTACTGTAGCAGCAGCAATGTCCCAGCTTTCCAGATGGCAAAGAGAGTGGTTAAATGACTTGCTCAAGGGAGTTGGGAGATGAGTGAGGCTGGGCAGATGTAGGAGGCGGACTCTGGGGATGATTTTGTTGGCTGGGTTTATTACATGTTTGTTATATTTATGCTGCTGCCTGGGTGGTGTGATTGGGACATAATTGCCTGAGTCCGTCTGTTCTGCGAGGTGTTTTCTGAGAGAGTATCTAGAGCTCTCGGGGTGGTGATGGAGTGGCTCTGGTTGCTCTGTAATGGGGTAATTTGGATGACACCGGCTTGCTCCCAGACCGAGGGGTAGGACTGCTGCGGGTGACAAGTTGCAGAATGGTAGTGCTGATGCCTTGGTGCACCCAGTTACCCTTGACTCTTGATGTGTGAAAGGAAATAATGGAAAAAAGAATACAGGCAAGAAAATGAAAAACAGAAATGCTGAGTAACACCTGGGGGTTTTATCCTTGCATTTGCAGTTTATGTCAGTATTAGTAACTCCACTCCAGAACTCACCTGAAGCAATTATCCAGGGACTTCCTAATAGTATTCCATCATAACACAGGGAGTTACACAGGGTATTATTTGAAGGTAATACATTCTGTGTATTAATCATTGGTTGTTATTGACTTGGTGACACATTGCTGTTGGTGAAATGAACTGTGATATAATTAGGAGCAAATAATACCCAGGCATGCTGTGCTAATTATTTTTATGTGAACCCAATTCATTGCTAATATAAATAGCAATATTAATCACAGCAAGTATCAATATTTATGCAGTATGCTTCCATTTAAGTGCAGCTGTAGATGACAATGCTCGTATCTACACCGAAGAACAAGGCATATGTGGGGTTAGTCTTTTTAATCACACCATTATGCATTGTGTCCATTACATGACACAAGGCTAATTGTTCTGTGGTTATAGCAAAGAACTGTAAGACGTTACTCCAGGCTGCTGCACTGCTGAAGCCCCAGGTCTTCAGAGTAATAAACTGAATTGCACGTAGAAGAAATCTGTATTCGTATCTGTTTGTTTTTCCCTCCTCCCATTTCTAACCATATAGGCTGTTAGCACCTCTTGGAAGAGTGCTGGGCACAGCAGGTGTCTTGAGAGGAATGCAAAGAGCTTTCTGCTCCATTTCCATGGAAGGCTCTCTGAAGATGCAGCTGATTTGGGTGAGTCAGGGTCATCTTTCTGCCTCTCAGTTTCCTCATCTTTAAAAGACAGCTGTCATACCCGTAGGTCAGTGCAGCAAATGGCAAACTCAACTGCCCCAGCTGGATTTTCATTCTGTAAAATAAAGCTAGGAGAGTCTGTGTTCGGGTGCCGGTGTCTGAGGATGTAGGTCCAGGTGCTTTGCGTGTTCCAGTGGCTCCTGCTGGGGTACCATCTTTCCTATTACTTAATGTCTTTCCCAGGATATTGCTTTTAACAAGTGTCATGGATTGTTTTGGGTTCAGCCTTACGCTGATTGTACACCTGCCCTGAAAAAAGCAGTGTTGGCCTGTGCAGGTGAGCGGTGCAGACAGAGCTGGCTGTACACACCATAGCAGTATTGGCGCTCAGAGGAGCCCCTGGGCTGGGAAAAGCAAGACTGAAGATTGGCATGTGATCCTGACCCTGGGCAGGGATGTACAGTGCATGCTGCAAAGGTGCACTCAATAAATTAGACAATGATGTATGGCATAGTACATCACATTCTTGAAGGCAAGGCATATATACTCACCAGATAATGTGGAGCATGTGAAGTATTGAATATATCAAAGAAAGATTAATCTTTGTCTGGGAGTAACCCTGCACATTTTCTGTCTAGCTGAGCCAATGCTGTGTAATTTAAAATGTGGAGGGAGTGTGTGTGTTTCTGTATTTGGAGATGGGAGGAATATGGTTGTGTGCATGTTTCGTGTTAGAGGATATCAGGGTATGCATCTGTTAACTTTTAATATTAAGAGATTTCCCTCCAGTATTTTGCAGGAGAAAATGCTTCCTTCACACGTGAGGCCCTTTTCCTAAGTGAGAAACTGTCCCCTGGGTCAAATGTTGCATAAACTGAGAAGGAGCAGCGTGTCCTGTCCTAACAAGGCTTGCAGGCAAGTAACTCATTCTTTCCAATCTGACCAAAGGAGGCAGTTGCTGCAGTGCGTGCTGTGTCATTGGTACCTTCTCCAACACATCAACCCCAAAAAATCAAAGAATAGGAACTGACAGAATAACTGTTGTGTGGCGATTTGGCAAGTACCTGCTAAAAAATGGATATTGTTCTCTGAAGTATTTGTGAGTGAAAGGTTAGCTAAAAATTTCCAATCTCTGGGGTATTTTGTGTTTAAGGACTGATACTGTACAGTTAAAATTGCTACAACTGTTTTCACCTCAACAGTTTGCATCTGCTATATTAATGTGAAAATTTAAAACCTTGGTACAATGTATGAAATGATGATTAATTCACAGCATTTATCTTGGTTTACTAATCATTCTGTTTTTAGCTGATAATTTTATTTGTAATCTCCACAGTTAAATTGCCATAAAATATCATAGTTACAAAGGCATTCATGAGCAGTTGAAAGGATATGACACATTGTAATTTAGGAATTAACGCACACATTAAAAAAGCAAATTCAAGAGAAAGCTACTAATACATGTACATTGTAAGAAAAACAAAGCAGAAGAAAAAAAAAAAAGCTGCAAACCAGAAGATAAGCACATGAGCATTGCAGCTGTATCACTAAATGACACTTTAAAGATATGGTAAATTCCATCCCACCATCTCTGAACAAAGAGTAACAAAGGGCAGAGAAATGTAACAAAATAATCTAGTGCTGAGCATGAGTGGTACCAGCTGGAAAACATTCACAGTCCATGCCTGATTAAGCTCTGCCTTGCTGTCTCTCATAATGTGGACAGCTAAAAAATGTCCCCCATTTAATGAAACTCAGATGTTCACTTCCACTGCAGAGGCACCGGGGAGCTCCAGGAAAGGCTGGGGACCTGTGTTAACAAGTAATGCAAAGCTGTGAGCAAGGTGCTCTTTGCTTGCAGCGCTGGGTAGTACCTAATTATAAGACATCCAAGTATAGGACAAGACCTTTGAAGACTGCAGTGGTCTCCAAACCGCACACGCTCTGCTTTCTTTTCAGCTTTCTTTTCAGCTTTCTAAGCCCCACTCCATACCCAGGTGAAGCATGGCTGTGGGCTTACACCGATGGATCTGGGCTGCAGTGCACACACAGGGCTCCGCAGTGGTGGTTTGCTCAGGGCCAGGTCTGTAGTGATGGGAAGCTCTGCATTGGTCTGTCTTCTACAAGTGCTTCTCACACACTGTAGTTTAAATCTAGGCTGGGCACGTCCATGGAAGTTGCTGTCTGGGAATACCAGCAGTGTCCTCTTCACCGATGTTCCTCTTTGGGTAACGTCATCACCATCCGAGAGTGTTGTAGGAAGGAACACGTAGTATCTGCGGTCTGCAAGCACTACAGACTGAAATTTTTTTCTTCACTACAACAACCAGAAGCTTAAGAAAGGGCGTAGAGGTCGATGAAACAATCAATATAATGATAAGGATTTTGGTACATTTGACATGCACTTAACTAGTTAATTTATTTAAATCTGGCTACTTTATCTCCTGTAATGATTGGTACTGCATAGGTATGATTATGCTTCTTAGATCGCTGTAATTGCATGAAGGAGAAATGTAGAGTTCTATTTCCCTGTTCTTGACTATTAATTGTGTATCTCTGCTTAGGTGCACAGGGAGAGATCCATTTCCTTCATGGCACGAGAGGGACTTAAATGACATGAAATTAAGTAAGGTTTTATTCCACTCTGTGCAGACGACCCTTTGTTATGTGTTTGTTCTTCATAGAAAACAGTTAGTCATTAATCTTATGCAATACAGTAGGGAATCTTATGATCAAGAAATCAAGAGTTCAACCGTGCTTTCTTTGAAAAATGTTTTTAAAAGGCACAGAACATCCCATGGCAAAAGTAATCCTTAGTAATAAAGAGAAGAGTTGAAAGTGGTAGAGGCAGAGTAGCAGTAACTCTGGTTACTTCGAACTGTCTTGGGAAATTGCAATTTTTACCTACAAAAGAATGGGAAGAGTTTGAAGAATGGTGTGATAATCTGAGATAGAACCTGTATCTAAACAGGTTGCAGCGTTTAATGGGATCCTGGCTTGCAAACAAACTCATTTCCTTTCACAACACTGTTCATGGAAATGCACGTGTCAGTATGGGTCACTGCTGTTACCCTGCTTTCATTCAAACATCCATTCTAAATAATAATGAATGTTTAAGAAATAGCAGAGGGTTTTTTTTTAATTAGCTCAGTCCCTCAGGCACGACTATATTGTGATCTTAAATTCTTCAATTATCTTATTTTTTGTTCTATCATTACCTTGATAATACGTACGCTGCCATTCATGAAGGATTTATAATGTATCTGATTTTACCCATGGATTTTAAAGTAGAATACTAAATACATTTTCATTTAATCCTCCATAATGAGAATAACTGGTCACTTTTTCTGATGAGTTACCTTTCCGCAAGCATGTTACCCACGATAGTACCTGGCCAGGTGATTTCTATGCCATTAACTCTTAGATGATTGAGTTGCTTATAGATAACTGCAAGATAAATAACCCTTGTGTTTCACCAGCCTTTTCTTCAGCCTTCTGCACATTGGTGTGAGTGGGAGAGAGGCTGTATAAAATAACATGTTTTTTACCTGCCAACATCAAATTGAGAATGAGTGATCCTCCTGCCTCTAGCTCTTTGCTCAGCATCTGCATACATGTGTGTTCGGTCTCCCCACATCAAGCAGGTTTTCAGCAAGGGAGTGTCAGGATTACAGGGTTACATCATAGCGCAGGATCATTGGAATATCTTGCAGGGAGTGCACAGCAAGGAGCACACGGGATTGAATGGGAGAGGCAATGACATTATTTTTTAACATTGGGTGGGTTTTTTTCTAGAGCACAAAAAGCATACCAGTAGCTTCTGGGCAGCTTTTCCATTTGTTTGTAATGTTCTCTCTACTGATGCTGCGTCCCAGTAATCAATAAAACTTGATTAAGGATAATAGTGGAAAGCAGCAGCCTGCAACCTCATTAAATGCAAAATCCAGTACAGAATGTGGTGACTAGAGTCAAATAATCATGACTCAAAGAACAAAGATGTGGCTACAGAATAAAAGAAACCAAAGCTGATATTGCCAGGCTTTTTTTCCTCACTGACTTTGTCCCCCAAGAAGGAAGCTGCCACTTGCGTGAGCTGGACATGGAATTACAGCCGGACAGGAGGATAGACCCTGCATGAATAAGTGTCTTGCTAAAGATTTGTTTTCATTCCAGATCAAACCAGAAGCGTTGGTTTAGAAGGACTGAGAAAACAAAATAATTAAGGGGAAAAAATTGTTTTTGAGGCTGAATGAATGCTTTGCCTAACCTTAAATGAGACATTTTATTTTTGCCTCAAGTAGTTTTAAATATTGTATCCATGATTAAAAACAATAAGCATTTTGGAGTGAAATGCTATTTTAAAAAAATTGAAATATTTTTTTTCCTTTCTCAGGATATCTTTTCAAAGTGTCAGTGTGATGGAATAGACACATGAATGTGTTCTGTTCAAATTTGCATTATTCCACTCCAAGAAAGTCTGAGTGCCACCAGATCTATGTGAAGGTGGTGGAAAGAAACCTGCATCTTGATTTTTCGGACTGGTGAGACTTCCTCTCTTCAAGTACAATGCTAGAATCATAAAGTTCAGGGCTGCAAACTGCAAATTTTTAAAAACTCCATTAGTGACTTGAAAATAATGAACAATGGCTTTAATGTAATTGTGGATTCTTTTGATGTGCCTTCTGGTTTCTGGATTGTTAGATTACTCACAGTTATTTCTCCATCTTTTTTGTACCATGACAAAGGCATAATACTCACTTTTTCATTAAGTGGGGGTGTCAGCTAAGCACGGGAGCTGTGAATTTAAACAGTAGAGCAAGACTGGAAATCTGTAGGATAGGAAAGTTTCTCCTAGGTTGTTTGATGCTGGCTGGAAGCTTTGGTATCTGGAGAGAAAGGAGCTGGCATGCCTGGAACTACTGCTGTTCTTTATGTTGAAATACTTTAAGACTGTAGGTATAGTAAGGGGCAAACCTTTGTTTCTGGAGAGAAAACTTTGTTTCTGCCACCTGGCAAGGTGGGCCTGATGGGGTAAGGGGTTTCAGGAGTGCAGGATTCTGGGATGGTCTATAGGTGGGGAAGGCTGGCTGCTGCGCTTCATCCTGGCAGAGCTAGGAAAGTCTGGGGCAGGATTGTCCTTGCTCACGTTCTTCCCCAGTGGTGCCTCTTCTCTCCTAGGTCTCTTCAGCTGCAGCATATTAAGAGGTCAACCACTGCACCAGGCATGAGAGACTCATACTCTCTAAAGTGTTAGTAAGTAAATTTTGGCTCTGAAATTCATCGTAGCATTAAGGCAATGTTCTAATTATCACATTTTAGAAAGAAAAATGTAATGTTAAAGTAGAGGTACCTGGTGGATGGTAACTTAGATGTTGGTTACTGACAATGCAAACTTGCCCTCATACTTTAGCTTGCCTGGTTAATTGAGGCTGTGTTTGAAATGGTTTCTCTTTTTCTTTTCCCCCAAATGGAAAGTTAAATGCAATCCACTTTCTAGAAGTTGTTTTTAATTTTGCCCATCCAGTAACATGCTCCAGTAATGAAACCTATACCTCTATTTAAAGGTCCCTTGTGTAATTTATAGACCCTATTTTCTTTCCTCGTAAATTCCCACCCTACTTTCTAGGGAGGCAAAGCGTACATTAGCCACTCTCCCTGGAGACTTCCATACCGTGCATATAATAACTGTGAGAAAATAACTCAGCCTAGCAGTGCTGAGTGCACTCAGCTTCCAGCCCCATGCAGAATTGGGTCCTTGGCTTGACCCCCATATGAGCCAACAAGGGGCTATTTTTCTTCCAGGCAGTACAATTTTTGGCATGTGATTTTTTTCCAAAGCAGTGACTTGGAGGAGGAGGGGCTGTGGATTTTTCTTTTGCTCTATTTACGTGCAAGTCTCTGACACAAATGCTTCTTTGAAGTGTCTGTAGGATGCTGTAGGGCAACCATATTTCTCATTTTAAAATATCTTTTAAATGACTAAAAGCTTCAGAGGTTTGTGTTTGTATGCATAACATAATGTAGAGTTACAAAGATACAACTGCAAACATCCAAAGCAAGCCAGCTTGGTCAAGCTACGCCCGCATTGCAATTTCTCTTCAGTCCTGTGGTTGGGGACCTTTTAGATTAAATTCATTAGTTCATGGTAGTTTTGAGATGTAACATAAGCCTCCAAAGGGATCCTAAGCTTCTCTTTTTTATTAAAATGAAATCTTCCCTTGGCATTTCTCTAGGCACTTCTCCAGTCACAAATAAAAGGGACACTGCTGAAGGATATTCTGCTGCACACTTAAATGCCAGCAATCCAATTAAAGGAATGCTTAACCTTTTGTAAATAAAGCTATGGCTTGCACTGCCTTTTCGCTAAAGGAAAAAAAATAACTAATTTATTATTAAGCTTCTTACTGAAGACTGATATATGTATTCACAATATAGTTTACAGCATTACAAGGCCAGAATACTATTAAAATTATTCTGTCCCAGAAGGTCAGCTGGCTGCTTTCAAGACAGCTTTGCTAAGTGATATCCTTCTCAAAAGGTACCTCTGAGTCTTTTGCAGTTTCTAGTCACAAAAGTCCTGATCCAGATGTTAGATGCTTCACAACATTTTTTTGTATTTCTGGTTTTTGAGTACAGTTTTTGTTAAAATGAGGATAATTTTCCAATTTTAAACAGTACGTGTGGATTTGGATAGGCATGTGTTCAAACTCTGATGTTCATTGTTCTAAGCCTTAGTCAAAAGAATTTTCAAAGCTAAACAACTAATTCTAAATCTGGATGTCAGTTTTATATTAATTATAGAAAATTTCAACAGTATTGAAGGCTGTGTTATAATTTATCTTTATTGCCTCTTTTGCTGCTACTCAGTGACTTGGTCTGTCAGGATGTTCTGTCCAGGAAGATTTGGCAGAGATGTCAGACCAAGCCTTGCTCCGCTAGGCCTGGTACCAAACCTGATCAAGGCTTACAATGGGCATGGAGAGGAGGGGGGAGAAGTCAGTTTTCCTGCCTTTCACCATCCTGTAACTCTGTAGGACTTCAAACAGATCTCTGTGGTGGTAGAAAACCCCATCTAACAGTTTTGGTGGTCAAGTTGCACTAAGACAAGATATCCAGATAGAGTCTGTATCTTTTGCTCGCCTGGCTGATATGCTGAAGACATGTAAGCCTACTTGAATTCTGAAAAACAAAGACAACCGGAGAGCAATTGCACAGAACAGATTTCAAGTTTGCTGCTTCTGTTTCAGGTCTGAAAAGAAGAGCTTATGTGCCTGAAAGCTTGTGTAAATTTTCCAGGAATAAGAATTGGTTCAGTCTAGGATATGGCCTCTGTATATGAGTCCCAGCTTAACTTTTCTGGATATATTTCTTGCTTTCCTGTTGTGGCACCCTTGAGAGAGGCTGCTCCGGATGCTCTGAATGCCTGTGGTGCAGGAGAAGGCGTTTCTGAGGGACAGCGTGACTTGGGCCAGTGGATATCAGCATCGCGCTTGCTACAAGTCACCTCGGCAGCCCAGGACGGATAAACAAGCGCTGAGGGTACCTGAGTGCCCGCTGGCCTCGTAGCCTGTGCAGCGGTGGTGGCAGCCTTTGGGGAGTGGTACAGGTTACATTACACTGCAATTACCATTTCTCATAGCGCTTTTACTTCTGCGTGCACATTTTATTTGGTCCAAACACTTTGCAAGCAAAGGCTGAAAAATGCAACTATTCATTATACAGAAAGGGAGGTCCTTTCCTCAGTTAATGTATGTGCATTTGTTGTATGGAAAAAGGTTAAATGGTAACAAGAAAGATCGGGCAGGAGTCCAGCACTTTATAGCCTCACTGGGACAGTGCCCGAGTTCTGTATTAACAGTTTATCAAAATTCCTTGTTCTTGAGGCCACAATATGAGTAATAATAGCAGCATAAAGAAGGATGGTGAGTAGCAGAAATGGAGGTCAGCACTGCGCATTACGATCATGTTAACACTGAGTTCATTATTGTTGTGTGGCCAAGACCTGAACAACTCTGATTGTTGTTCAGTTTGTGATCCACACCTGTAAAGTGTTTTGTGGCTCTGTGAATTAAAAAGGGTTGTATTAGAGATAGGAGTTGTGCATATAATATTCTAAGTCTTTTGTCCCCGTTGAAAATCACAGACCAAAAGGAAGCCATGTCTCACCAGCTGCCAAGGTTCAGTAGTGAGGTGCCGTGGAGAACAACACTGCATATAGCAATCAGTGCAGCAGAAGCCTTAAAAAGGCATAAAATCATGAAGAGAGGTTTGCTCCTTCATGCAATCTCTGGTTCAGAACTGGTTATGCTTTTGTTTCCCTCTTCAGTAATCATCAGCAATAAAACTGAAGAAACGAAGATTTCAGTGAAATTGTGCCACCAATTGGAAGGCAGTGGTTTGCTTTTGTTTTGTCAAATTTCTCCAAATGGGGCTTTAACTTTGAAAAAATATTAAGTCAAACTTAGGGCTGAATTGCTGTGGGTTGCATTTTGTGTTACCATACAGGTCAGAGAGAACCTGGTTACATTCTTGCATTATTTCACTTTTTTTACAGAATGCACAGCTGACGATGGTTCTCCCTTTGCGTAATCTTTCCAATTAGTTGGGTTTTTTTAACCAAACTGACACATACGTTCTCCTGTCCCCAGTTTCTTCAAAGAACAACAGTGCAGGGGGTTCAGGAAGAACATCTCAGTGTTGATTCTTTTTCCGAAGGAAAAAAATATCTTTCCAGGATCTGAGTGCTGAAAGTGACAAAGGGCCGTTTGGATGGCAGTAAGACATTGCCATCAAGCTGCAATGCCGTCACTGCCTGCGAGCAGGGTAAACCAGGGCTGCTCTTGAGAATTCCCGATGATAATCTAGGACATTGTCGTACTTAGCCCAGTGTGCTGTAGGTTCCCGGGTGTCTGTAATTGGTGGGGACACAGAGGTCTGTTGTCTGCATGTCTGCGATGTCTGGGGTTTGCCAGCTGGCTTATTCTTTTATGTTTGTGTGTTGTGCCTGCTTGCAACTTGGCATGATGTTTTTTGGGGTTGCGTTTTGGTGGTGGTTTTTTTTTGTTGTTGTTGCTTGCAAGGCAGATATATTTTCTTTTCCTTGTAAGCTATGGAAAAACCTAAAGCTTCTTAAAAAAATTTTTTTTAAGCAATTTGGCTTTTTGAAAGTGCATAATTGAAGAGCTCTGAAATAATTGGCTTATTATAGTGCACCCGTAAAAACGAATTTGCATCTCATTTATGAACTATTAGATTCCCTATTACATGAGACTGATTGTTCTTAATGTGACTTGCATGTAATTTAGCATTCTTTACTCAAACACTTTGCAGCTAAACACTGGGGGAGGGAAGTTCATTCCAAAATCGTGGCACCAAAACTTAGATTACAGAGCATCCACAACTGGATCCTGCACAGCGTGCTCTCAGTACGCTCTGTCTCTGTAAGCCCATCCCAGTCCCATACTGTGGTGCAGAAGCCCAAGATGACCTGACTGATTTTTCCCTTCCCTCTTCACCACTGTTAAGGCCTGGTCACGCTGCAGTGAGAAGTGTGATTGCTAAAGACAAACCTGAGCTGCAAGGACTCAAGTCATTTCCCAGTGCCGTGGACATACTTCTGCAACCCGTGCTGCAGCCTTCACTGTGGTCATCACCCAGGCTCGTTACCCCACGGTGACAGGAACGTGCCGCCTGCTGCCAACATGCTGCCAAGTGCAGCATCAGCGTGGTGCTCAGGTCACCTCTGGAGTCCCCACTTTAAGGACTGTTGGGAAGCTCATCCCCAGAGCTCGGCACTGCTGCCCGTGTCCCTCTGTTGCTGGTTGTGGGGAAAGCGGTGGCTATGCTGAGCTGACCCCTCGCACAGAGGGCTAGAGGTGCTGCACGTATCTGCAATGAAGTTACGCTGGTGGTCAAAGCCTTTGTGTGGGCATGTGTGTGAGGATTGCTGAGCAAATGCTTTCCAGCTGCTGGGCCAGGCAATCTGCATGTATCAAAGTGTCGGAAATGCCCATCTGTGCTGTGCCGAAAGGTGCTCCGTCACACCAGCAACAGGACGCTAACGCAATGAGGAGTCGTTACCTCCTGTGTGCTCTGTCAGCATTTCCTGTGTGTAAGCATTAGTTTAGGTGATTATTAAGCCCAGCCTAGATATCTGTGACTCCCTTTTGAGTCGAAGGAGGGGCAGAGATGACAAGAATAAAAATACAGCAAAATGCAGGGTCACCTTGTGGAATGAGGGAGGATTCTGGGGGGGTGGTTGTAGAAATTATGTCGTGGTTGAAGGGAAGGTGGCAAGCAGGCCCCTTGCATGAAATTCTACAGAATTACTGAACTGTAATTTCAGAATATTTTATTTGCTGTAGGTAGCAAATGACAAAAGAAATTATATACCTAAGTGCTATCTAATAAATACGAAAACTGCCATGGTCTTCGTAAGAGGCTAATGTTAGTCCCTCCTTGGACACAGCCAGTTAAGAAAATATTGATACAGACTGTTCAGCAGGAGCAAGTGGAGCAAGCCCTGGGGTCTAGGTTTGAATGTCAGTAGTTCCAAAAAATATATAGATACTCCTGTGTGCAGTTTTACCAGAAAGCCTGTAGAGAATTCAGTTTTTTATCAACTCTTGTTTAGCTGGTGGAACATGTGGTTTAATCCAGTGCATGATCCTATTGTTTCTTTCAGGGCAGCAGGTATGCAGTACACTGGGTGAGGTAAGGGGAAGGAATTCTGGATCAAAGCATCATAAAGGGACCTCATGCTCCTTCAGACAAAATAAAATATGTATAATTCTGTTAACTTCAGCAGAGTAACTAAGCAGTGTTGACAGCAGTTACATCAGAACAGTGCTGAAATACTTTGTATTTTGTTTGCCTTTCTTCTTGATTGTAAATCCCCTCTGAATTTCTGTTCAGCAGTGCGGTATATACAGCCAGAATTACGTGATACAGCAACAGCCAGGGAAGTAGAAATTATCCCTGCAGTCCTCTAATCGCTCTCTTACACCAGTGTATAGCGGATTAAACTTGGGTTCAGATATGTGGATGTACTGCATCTTTAAGATGTGTTTTGTAGGGAGATTAATCACATTCTGTATTAGAGCAGATTAGAAGGGTGTCAGTGCCGATCCTGGGTGTTTCTGGGCTGTCCCATGCTGTTGGGGGAGCAATGACCAGTCCGAGCCCAACCTCCCTTTGGGGCTGAGGCTGGTGCAGCAGGGCGCACTGCAGGGCGAGGGGCTCTGCAGGCAGTAGCCCCTTACAGCTCTTACATTAACATCCTTCTTCCACTTCTTCCTTTTACTGTATGGCAGACTTTGTTACTGTGTTGTTTAGGGGTGGTTTTCCACCTCAGAACCCGTGAAAGGTTGTAATAAGGATTCAGAGTTCAGGGGTTAAGCAGAATTGATCTGTTAGCTTTTCCAAGAGAGGCATGCTGCTACCCTGGCCTTTGAAGGATAAATGTCTTGTTCAGACAAATCCACGTTGCTTTTCAGAGGGGCTGGCTTTGCTGCACAGCCGCTGCCCGGGAGCGCGATGCTGCGGAGGTGGCTCTGTAGGGCAGGGAAGAACAAGCTTCTGTTGTCTTTTGAGGGGATGGTGGAAACACGCATTTTCAAAGCAGCTAGTTGTTTTGTAAATGTCTGGTTTTTAGTTCACAAATAAACAAGTTTGGAGTCTGTTTCCATTGCAGAAGGTGGATTCTAGACACAAGTTCAAAGATTCCTTTCAGCTTTCACTAGTTGGCAATCAAAAGCACCCATCAGCCTGGATCAAGCATTTTAGTTATCTGCTTCGGCTTAAACTCGTAGTTGTGAGTAAAGGAAAAGTCTGTATGGAGTTGAGGCTCTAAGATCTATTCCCTCTCTCCCCCTTCTTTCTTGTAATGCCTGTTTTCTGAGGAGAGCTTCCTTTCTCCCACCACAGGTAAAGGTTATGTTGCTGGCGTTTTTTTCTCAGAAAACTCATTACAGTTGTGCCTCACCATACTAAGCTGCAGGTGCCTGGGGGTTAACTGCTCTGGCTTGTACACCAGTACACATCGAGGCACCTTCTGTCTCAACACTTGCTTGAAATGGAGGGAGGAACGAGGTGGGAAAATGTTTGTCCTCATGCAACGGAGGTGCAGAGAAACCGTGTGGCCTCGCCGGTGTCACACGGGAAGCCTGTGGGGAGCCAGGAACTGAATCTCCTGGAATCCCGTGTAGCTCTTGCCTCCTGGAAGCAGCGTTGCTACTTGTTTGCAAATACTGCTGTTTGTTTTCTAAAATATATATTTAAAGGACACACGACGCTTACTAATAAATGAAATTAAAAGGGCAAAAGCTGGAGAGAGACAGTAGAGGGAAATTCCTATACCTGTTATCGTGTTCATTACTCACCACTGTTTGTGTTTTTTCATTGCTACAGATCACCACACAGACATAATGCTAATTATCTGTGCAGGAGGTCGTTTTTGCATGCTAAAGGAAAACACTGGTATGTCTTGCTAATTTGATTTTAATATCTGTGCCGTGCTATTGTTTGGCCTAGAAATTAGATTGCTTTTTATTAATATAATTGGCTAATTAAAACATCTTCTGTAGGAGATGGGGAAGATACCCACAGTCCTTATGTGACTTGGGACATAATAAAGTAAACATGAGTCAGTTCTTAATCCAACAAGAGCTCGTTTAGAGCACAAAGAAAGGAGTATCCTCAATAAGATTTTCCTAACAAGTCTTTGAGGTCCAGTAATTTAGGGTCCAGTCGTTCACCTTTGAAGTGGAGATAGAAACACTGGAACTTAGAAGAACCAGCCCTGTAGGACTTCTGTGGCAATACCTAAAAGGTAATTAACTGTGATCAATTCCATATATTTGCAGTATTTTATATATTTAGTCATTATATGTTCCCTGCCTGGGGCTAGGTGTGAAGATGTAAAGCAACAGAAAAGAGTAAAGTTGCACCAAAACATACCCCCTCTGTCCCAGCAACTAAAACATACCTGGTTTTGCAACCTGAACAGACAGCCTGGATATTTTCTTCCTTCCCTGCTACTGCTTGTTACCTGGGCTGGGTCCCCGGCGGGGAAATCGCGCTGGGCAGAGCCACCGCTTTCCTCTCACCCTCTGTTCAGGAGATGAGTAGACAGGAAGGGACGAGCGTTACCTCTGCCCTAACAGTGAAGGTGGAGCAGTGCGGGAAGTAACTTCCAATAAACAGATCGTTCTTGTCTCAGGTCCCAGCTTCAACAGCCACAGCCTCCTTTCCCCAGGATTGGATTCCACCTTAATACATTATCCTTCAGACGGGACTCAAGGAAAAAGCCAATCCTAGACAATCTATCTTTGAGCCTGGAAAGAGTCTGAGAGACTTATGCTAATCATATTTAATTTGTATATGCAAATGATTATAACTAAATGTAGGCTTCCCTTAGTATCTTCAATTAAAAGCTCTGGATGTACTCCAAAGTTACAAATTCCTTCACTAAGCCAGTAGGGAATGATAATGAATTATTGCTAATATAGCCATAAAGCTTTTATTTGCATAAGTAATATGAAGCTAATGTGTGGATAAAATTAAACTTTAAAATGAAATATTATTAAAACAAAACTGTTAATGAATTTGGACACATTACTGAGCAGGTATATTTGGCAGCTGGCTAGAACAGATAACTCTAATAGAAGTCTAGTTGAATCAAAATCAATATTGAACATTACATAACACATTGAAGATAGTTTAGCAAGTTATATGTGCTCATCTTCTCGGTTCTGATGTGCTTCATCATTGTTAGCTTTCACAATCACAACTAAAACAAAAGAAGGTGTCATAATGCAGGCAGGAGAACAAAATCCCAAAATTTGAGTATTTCATTCTCTTTTTTACTGTTACAATTAGATTGGCTTGAGAGAAGATGCCCTGGATTCTCACTAGTATGGAAGAAAAATTGAAGATTGAAAGTCACATTATAAGTAGATGACAGACTTACATGCTGCTTATACCAGCAGTGTTACTGTTGTTACCATATTAAGATTGTTATTACTAAGGCTGGACTTTTTTCTTCTTGAAATGTTTTGCTAATCATCTTTCACTCTTCTTCATATTGCAGAAGTCTTTCTTTAATCCCTTGTGGATACTTTCAGCTGCAACAGTTCAGGGGAGTTACTCCAGACTGAAATAATCTTAAAACCAAAATAGCATTAGGCAAAGGAACTTACTCCCAAATAGTGAATTTTACCTCTGTAAGCAAGCTGTAGAAAGATACAGGGTGCAGTGTTGTGATCCATTTTTTTCTTTCTTCCACTGCCACACGTGAAACAGGATCTAAGCAACATCTCTGTTGGCATGTGGCGTTGTATACTTTTTATGCTGACTTCCTGACAGAAATGCAGAGTAATTGCTGCAGTTGCCTTTCTTAAACGTGTACATCAGACTTGCCTCCATTTCACTCCTGTACAAGACACACGCTGCTGCCTTTTACAACATCACTCATTTACACAGGCGTAGCTTTACTCCTGATTTACACCCAGCTGCTCCAGTGCAGAAAGGTTCAGTTGCAGTTACATGGCAGTTGCCCTTTTTCTATAAAGCAATGTACACAAAACTGTATAAAGCAACACCTGGATGTTTTATCAAGATATCCCAAGCCCACTCGCTTCTGGGGCTAGACATGGACTGCATTGTGAGTGCCTGCCTCTTCTGCCACCAAGATGCCATTGAGACAAGATGGAGTCGTTGAATGTTTGGACTAGCAGAGAAAGGAGCATTTTCAGGGTTACAGGTTTCATTATCGTGACTGAGAAATGAATTCATTTTCTCTTTTGTGCAGGGGGATTCTGTACTTCACCTTTTTGTAGAGGCCAAAACTCTGACACCTGAAAAGATGAAAGCTGTCAGCTCTCAGCTGGTGTTTCATCCCTTGTGGAAAGGCCTGTGTTGACTTTAACTATCTAAGAATTTTTCCATATCTGTGTTCTTTCAGACTAAGTGTTTCAGAAATAACCTAGTGAAGCTGTTGCATTTCTGTGGGGCTTGCATACCTGACCTACATACACAGCTTTGAAAATTCCAGTTCCTGGGAAATAAAATTGAGTGTTGCTTTATGATGCAAAAAAATACATTAGGTTTTCCTTTATTTTTTCTCTATATTCTATATGAATAGTTTTGGTGACAGAAATTAGGAGATATTTCCCTTGGTGTTTCATTTCAGTTACTTGTACTGCAGCATGAAATTAATTCCCTCTCTGTACCAAGAACAGACTTTGAAGCTAAAACCAAGCATGGTAAATCAGACTGGCTAGCTCCTCATTTATAGTTTGACTCTGACATGTGTGATAACCTTTCTGCTGTGGGATACTGCCATATTTTGTGTCCAAAGAAGAGATTGCTACCTGGAATACCAAGTGTTATCTACTTGCAGATGTCTTTTCCATTTTTGCATGTGTATGTATTATGTTTAGCAATTTTACCTGATTTTATGCATGTAACATGCCAAACTTAGAAGTTAGGCTTTTTCTTACTCAGAATGTAATTGTGTCCTAACTCAGAGATTATGGGGAAAAGCACTAAAAAGCTGGCTGTGTTTGTTGTAAGTATGCTGTTCCCTGGAAGACTAGATGCAAACTTAGCCTTTGCACCCCAGAGGAGACTGCAGAGTTTGCAGGGGGATTATTAATTTCGAGGAGAGCGGTACCCAGTTTCCCCACCTACCTGGAGTGAGTTCCATCAGGTTGTACCAGCTCAAAGGTTTGCAGTGTAGGCATGTGTCTGTGGCGCAGCTCCGTGCCCCTCTCTGGTGCCAGGGCAGCAGGGCCGAGCTGATGCTGGCTTGGCAAGTGAGCTAAGTCCTTGGTGTGGGGGGAGAGGAGGTGACCGAGGCTGCTGATGCTGCCTCTCGCTCTGGGACCCAGCCCTGAGCTGGCATAAGGGGTGCACAGGGACCTTCCCAGTCAGCGTACCCCGTGAGCTCCCTGGGAAGTCCTACATGTCTTATCAGCCTGTTGTAGGCTCTTAATGCAATCAGGTCATGAACACCATGCACCCTGAATTAACAGCTTGCTTAATTTTGGCATGCTTGCGTCAAAACTAAGTAAACAATTTGTTCTGTTCCTTGGAGACTGTGTGAATAAACAGGGAGCAATGGGAGTAACAGGGAGCAATGGGAATAAGCCCCAAGTTTGTTGGACAGGAGGCATTTCTAATGCCTTCACTGAAACGCACCAGTGCTTGCTTTCGCCAGAGGGAAATTTGGTGTTCGGAGGATAAGTCCTAAACAAATAAAGAGGAAGATGCAGGCCACATGTTTTAGATCTCTGATTCAGCAACAGCCGAGTGGATTTAAATTGTGCTGTTGATAAACAGATAAAGCACAAACTGTGTCTCTGCTGATAACTTGAATGTCAGATTTCAGCCTGGTGCAATTGGAACTGCTGACTTATTAAATCTTGGAAATTGGGCTTGATAATGGAAATAGCAACTCAGTGAACCTTAATTACAGTTGCAGCGCTGGCCATGGCCTACCTTTTCACACACAAGAAGAATTCAATATGAGGTGGTGAGCATGGTAGAAACAATTTGTCATGAATGATATTAGTTTGTGAATGTGGGCTTTCTTCACGCTGGCCGCCTGTCTTAGTCAACCTGAGAAAAGTTATTGGACTCAGTGGGGGCAGTGTCAGCACTAGGAAAGTGAAATAGAAACTATGATTCACCTTTTTTTGTACCATTTTAAGAGTCGGGCTCAATAGCTTGGTGGAAACGTGCCTGTTGCACTGCTTTGTTATTGAAGAAGCTTGGGAAGATTTGGCAAAGTGGTGCTAAAAACATGAAGTCACACATGAATGTTCAGATGTGAGTTTCCTGAGTTCTCCTTTCATTCGCTACTGTGCCTCAGTTTTAGAAGAACTGGAATACTGAAATGGGTGTCATCATTTTAAATGCTTGGAAGACAAGGCCAATGTGTGTGTCTCAGATGCTCTTTATATCCAAGGGTGTGCTTGAAACTCTGGATTATAGGCATAAAAAGATGGATAGAATTGTAATGCTTTGCTGTAAAAGAGAGGACTAAGATTTGGGGAGTACGATGAAAGCCTGAGCATTTTTCTTCTGTGTAGTTCTTCAAAGTAGTAAGTGGCAAAATCAAAAGAGATGGCAAGGATATATTTTGTATTACTATACTTAAGCAAACAGATTGTTTACTTTTTCTCCTCTTTTAAATATGTAGCTGCTACAATTTCATTATATCTCTTGGAATGGTTTCAGATATCAATTTAGTTTGCAAAACTGGGTTGATTGAATAATAGGTATATCACAATTTCAAATCAATTAGCAGTATTGCTTGCCAGAGGAGCTTGTGGTTTACTTGAATGTCAATAATACAAATGTATAAGCCATGAATAACTTTGGGCTATTTAACATTATAACATTTCTCTGTAACAGGGACAGTTCTGCTGATCCTAGCTGGCAGGAGCTGCTAGAGATGGGGCAGGCTCATTTATGGCCAGATGTAAAGTAGCTGTCACGGTCCTTTTTGAGGGAGCTTGTCTCTTGGTGTTTGTGTGAGTGATTCCGTCCCATCAGCTGCTTCCAAACTGTGTATTTTTCCTCCTCTGTATGGCTCAGCACTTGCTGATGGGAGGAGGACAGATGTAGGGTCCTTGATTTTGGCTTCAGCAAGCTGCCTTCGGTGCATGCTCATTGCTGCTTTATTTTTCCTCTTTTTTTTTTTTTTTTGTATTTGTTATTAACTTGGTGTGCTATTTTCTGCATCAAGAAGTATGAGATACAGATAGACAAGTACTTTTTGTTTATTTTGCTAGCTGTAACTAACTGTTCTGGGCAGAATGGTTTCTTGTAACCTGGTTTGTCTCTCATAATTATGTGTTTCATACAAATTCTTCCGAGGGAATAAAACTGTCCCTGAGAATCTAATTTTCTAGAGAAGGGGATTGAATCAGGTGATATATGTGGGTTTTAAAAACCCTGGTGAAGTACAGTGTTATCAGCATCCTTCCTAGAACACTGTTGATTTTTATCATTTAATCTGTTATTAATTCAAAACATGATTGTTTCCTTAATCTGCAGTACATTGCCCCATTGGGTCCCCTGACACAAAAGCACTTGCTTAAACCTGTTTCTGTTTGATGAAACAACACTTTGTAGCTAACTCTCACGGAAAACTCTCAGTTGAAAAATGTCTACAAAAGGTGTTGCCATTTTGCCGAGGCTGAGTGTGCTTTGGCGGTGTGTTCTGTCTTCCTAATTAATCATAATTTTCAACACAATAGGTCAGTAACAGGGACCCACGTAAGGAAGGGCTGAATGCTCAACAGGGCTCCGTGCGGTTCGTGCCCTGTGTGACGGGCTATGCCCTATGGCCGCGTTGCAGGGTGCGTGGCAGCTGCCTCGGGGGGTTTGAGGCAGAGCCTCCTGCCTCCGTAACAGCAATGAGTGCTGAGGCCGAGGTACGTGGTGGTGCCTGAGAACATCTGCAAACAGAGAGGTAAATACTGCCTTTTTCCCCTCCGGTGGGATCTGACATAGATTGGGGTGTACGAATTGGAGCTACTGGGGGCTGACTGGGGGTGGCACACGGGGGGCAGCCCTCCCGCTGCTGCCCTCCCCCCACTGCTGGAACAGCACAGCAGGTTCAGTGAGCCCGGGAGCAATTTCAGGAGTTTTTTGCATTGTGTATTTGCAGTTTGATTTCAGTGGCAGCTGCCGAGGTTGTAGGAGTGCAGATTTTTAAGGTAAGTTTTTCTAACCCCTTTAAGGAACCACCTCCTCTCAGCTGTCTAACAGCAGTAGGAGCAGCACTGAAAAATACAGGTAATTCATCGCCGGTCGAAATCTGTTCAGTGCTACACTTTGCTTCAAGACCCTGAGCCTTGAAACAGGTCTTGCAGACGGGTGCCTGGGGTGCTCTGCGGGTGTCCCTGGGTTCCTGGTGCTGAGGTGCTTGCTGCTCGGCTCCACCAGCCCCCCTGGGCTGCCAGCAGTTGTGGCCGGCTGGAAGTGGGGCTTGAATTGCACCAGATTGTACTGTGTCCTGCAGTCGCAGCTGCACGCTTGTGGGTGGATAAGCAAGCTGCACGGTGGCAGCTTTTGTAGTTCTATGCATGTCTGGATGCTGAGATGCACCCAGAGCCTCCTACAAAGACATCCGCAGTTAGAGCAGATCCAGCAGGCTGTGCCATGGTTTGAGTCCTCAGGACACAGACCAAGAGCAGAGGGGCTGAGCTAAGTCTCGTTTCCTACCCGTTGTTGTGTTCATTTTGTTCAGGGCTTTAATACCAGTGTGGGGTGACCCACACTGAACGCCCTCTGAACGACCTCCAGCCCCAGGCTGGAACTGAGAGCAGCGTTCATGTTTATTACAGAACTGGGGTGGTGGGTAGCTGGGGCTGCCCCTCACCGGGTTTGGCCTTGGCATTTCCAGCAGCCTCTTATCCCACTGAGCTGCCGTTGGCGAGGGCAGCCTGGGTCACCGTACAGGTTTTTGTGCTGGGATTTTGTTGGGGTTTTTTTATTATTATTATTTCTGGTTTGTTTTGTTGCTTTTATTTGCTTCTGTTGGCATTGATCTCTGGAAGACAGTAAAAATATTTATTCAGCCTAGGCAGGGTGACAGATATCTCTTGTATGAAGAACTATTTGATGAGCTGTTGGTTTTGAGTGCCTTTCCTATTCATTGAACTAATTAGCTCTACAAATCTTGCTGTCAACCAGTCATATAGCCACTTATTTATTTTCCCATGTGCAGAATTGTTACTTTGCTGCATATACACAGAGCTATAAAATCAAATGCACCAAAAATTGTCTCTTAGTTGGATATAAATGGAAACAAAATACGCTTGGAATTATTATTACATGTGCCATTAATTTTTATTTGAACTGTCTTATAAAAATGCCAGGCTGCTTTCATTGTTTTTCACTGTTGCACTCATGTAGATGTAGGAAAGTTGTTGGGTTTTTTTCATTTCTTTTAAAGTTGTTTTACTGTCTTCAGTGGGAGAGTATGAAAATGACTATGTCTAAGTCAGGGGAGAATGTAGATATTTTTATTATTTCATTAATGCTTGACTTACAATGAGTACCTGGAATCTCCTGCTGTCATCGATTGCTACGTCTCTTCAAAGTTATTGCTTGGTTTTAATCTCTGCTCGTGCTTTCTCTCCTTCTGCAAGCTTTGCATTGTGGGTTTGGCAGCTCTTTTAACATCATAGTAAGTGGAGTTAAGTATTTAATGCAATTAAAGCATTTCAAGCTCATGAAAATACAGCCTGCAAGACTGGCCTGAGTTGTGTTTAGTCACAGTGAGTCTGGTTGTTTCTGGCAGTGACAGTGCAGGGGGCATTCTCATGGAAGACATCTAGAAACTGTACTTTGTGGGAGAGAAAAAGAACTATGTGGTTCCTGGCACAAACGCCTCTTGTGATTCGATTGCTGTGGCATTTCTGATTTGGGACAGTATCATGCAGCCCTGGAGACTCAGCAGTATTTGTCAGGAACCAGTGCTGCTCTTACAGAACTATGAAGCGGGGCCTGGGATGTATGTGATCGCCCTGTGAAGTACGGCCAGATGTTTCAGAGCTGCACAGTTGCCTACAAAAGTTGCCAGTAATCCCTGGAAGTTGTGCACTGTGATGGCCAACTGGAACGGTACTGCCTATTGGGAATGGATTTTCCATTTTGTAACCTGATGTCTTCAAAGTCATCACAGCCAAGATTCCTCTTCAACATAGGCAGCATCCTCTGCTCCTGAGCACAGAGTTCATGGAGAGTTTTGCCAGTTGCAAAGCTCTGCCATCTGTGGTCTGGGTTGTAATGGGCCACATGGCATTCATTTCTTCTCTGAAATAAGGAAGATTTATTTATTTTATTTTTTAGTGTTGGTGTCTCCCCGTGTTCCTCCTGCCCCCAGTACAAAAATCTTAAGTATGCTTCATTTTGGAACCGGTGTCATGGAATTGTGTAGGATCTACTACAAGCACAATTTAAACGGTGTTTGAAAGAAAGCAAGCATTTACATTTTGTTTCTTCCCACCAAAGAAAGCCCAGTTCAAATGAAGCGTAGACCAACAGAGTGTGTGCAGCCCAAAGGCAACGAGTGGTGAGAGCACTGCTGTAAAATGGAAAACTGCTAAATAGAACTGCTGTAATTAGCTTCAGAGTGTTTTTACTTGACTATTAGAAATGTGTGTCCAATTTTCATGTGTGAACTTCAGAAAGGATGTTGACAAATTGGAAAGGATTTGGGAAAGGGTTACAGGAAAGATTTGAAAATCATGCCATCTAAAGAGAGACTTAGACCCTTAATCTCTTTATCTTGTTTGAACAGAAGAATAAAAGATTACTTGAGGAAGAGATCTGTGATAATAACGACTCTTTAAGCTGAAGTTAGCACTAGAGCATCCTTGGGCAGCCACAGCTAGACACGGTTAAGCTGTGCGGTTTTGGCTGTGGGTGTAACTGAACACTTGAGCAGCTTCAGGGAGTTGGGCATTGGCTGCTACTGAAATCTGAAGTCAAGGCTCGAATCGCCAAAGCTGTGGGTTGGATGAAGATGCGAAGCAAGTGCTTTGGTTTGTGTTACTGAGTCAGATAATCATAGTGATGGGATGGCAAAAACAATGTACCTGATTTTCAGGTGAAATTTGACAAGTTTGAGGATGTAGCGTGACTGTCTCTGATTTCTGTGGAAGGTAGTCCTCAGGGTGGTGGTGGTAAGCTCAAAATTGCGAGGAAGACTTCAGGCCTGTAGGTTTGGTTCGGTCCATTCTCTGTTGATTTTCTTGATGCATTATTAAATGTTGAGGTGATGTTACAGGGACTAAGAGAAACATAATCTCTTCTCTAAAGTGAGTAATACCTGTCTTTGGGGATAAAGAAGTCTACAGGTGGTGGGAATACATTTAAACCAGCATAGACCCTTGACTTAGAACTCTTCAGCGTCAAGGTCAGCTGAGAGCTCTGATGAAGTGGGGCTACATTGTGGAAATTCTGCTGCAGCCTGTGTATATGTACTTTTGATTGGGGGTGTGTGGGGGATGGGCAGGAAGAGGCTTCAAAACATTGGCCATGAGAGGCTTCAAGTTTCATATTTCGTCGTTTGGCAGGTACTGATTTATCCCGGACAAATGCTCCTTTCTCTCTGTGCCGTTTTATTACCATAACACATCCTTTGCTTTCCATCTCTTCTTGAACTTCCCACCCATCAACCAGACCTCATCCTAAACTGGCTTTCTGCGCAGTGTGCTTTCATTTGGGGAATTCTGTAACATTTCCTTCTGTCATTGTGCAGGGATACACACAAGAACCTGAAGCTGCTTGCCAGTTTGACTGAAACCAGACAGACTTGACTTCTGCTGGAGCAAACAGGAACAGGACTCGAGCTGTAACATCCAGGCTGTGCTCACCTCGAGGTCAGAGACGTTTAGAACTAGGCTGTAACTTGGCCCCACATCAGATTGTTCACAGCAGCCCTGAAAGAGTACATCTATCGATATTAACGAACTGACCTTACTCTTCAGGAATCTCCCTTTGGTGCCACAGCCCGTCTTGGTCATCGTGAGAGCGCGGTACATTATTTCGATTTGCTTTCTTTAAGCATCTTGTCCACACCATTGTTTCACCTGAAGCTTTCCTTGAAGGAAAACACTGTCATGGTACCAAGCTCATCACAACTTCTGGAGAGGAGAATAATAAACAGCTCATTGAGGTAAATGGAAAGATTTTGCCTGAGCTACGTGGGCTGATCAGAGAGGTTAATCAGAAAGGCATTTAGTCATATGCCTGAGGAATAGAAATTGGCTTTAACGGGAAATACATACTACATTAGAATAAATTACAAGGTAATGTGATTTGGTACAGTGGTGTTTATAACAGTTGAAACTGTAGTGGTCTTTTAATCCATGATGCCTGTTCATTTATTTTAATAGTGAGTTTACAGAACCTACAGTAAAGCAGACTATAAAAGATATAACTTCTTAAAATTATGCTTTAAATCTGAAACATTTCTCTGTACCCAGTTAAAGGGAAGCATGGCATTATGCTAAAAACATGCATCCTTACAGACTGTTCCTCAGGGTGGCAAATCTCCGTGGTGTCATTTTTCAGATGTGTTTGATTATAAGTCATGCTTGTACCTCAAATTATAGGAAATAGAGTGTTCAGTTTTATGCTTATAAGAGATTTGGAATTTTAATTCAACTTACAGCACATGTAATATTTTCTTTAGTCGTAACACGTTGTTGTCAACTCTGTAGAGTGTATTTCAGTACAATTTTGGAACATTTCTTTGCTAGTAAGCACTTCTGTCTTGGCAACACTAGAAATGCTTTTCCATATCAGCAACAGTGCATGAATGCTGAAAACTCTCACTAGAGAATTGTGCTGTGTGTTAAGAGAGCTTCTAACTTGAAAAAGCAGATGTGTAACTGGTAATTGCATTTAGAAAGGTACTATAGTAAAATTAAGAATTAGTCATCTTTGATGCAGAGTTTAAATCTTGTACGCAGAATTTTTCACATCCCACAATTTCCAAATGAAAGTACACACTAGAAGAAATGATGACAGAACAAAACCCTTTGTGACCTTTGAATCTGTGTCTGTTTCTACATCCTGTAGCCAGGATGCTGTTAGGGAAGATGTTTCTAAAACGGCTTAGCTGCTTGTAGATACATGTGGCAGCACACAGGTGAGGTGTCTATATGCAGAAGCACCGTTGCAACTGCTCCATGGGGGGCGTCCAGAGTTAGCCCTGAACTGCAAAAGTTTCAAGAACTGTCAGAGGGATCGGAGAGAAGTATTTGCCTAGAAAACAACAAATTACGTTCCATTTGTAACAGTGCATTTATATTTCTGTTGTATTCTTATACTAATTTGCAGCATCTCTGCATTGCCTCCAGGACTAGAGTTCTTCCTGTTTCAGCAACATGTGAGCCAGCATTTGAAAACTGATGTGGTTTTTTTTTTTCCAGACAGATTGTCAGAGATCTGCAAGCGTTCCTGTTGTGGGATATAAATACAGTCACAAATTGAATCAACATTTTATTCTGCTTATCAGAAAAAACTTCTACTGAGGAAAGCGGAGGCCATTTTTAATGTTTATATTCATCATTTAGCATTTAGAAGCTATAATAAAATTTGGAGAAGCAACCGATGTTCTCGGTGAAACATCAGTGCAAATCTCCCTGGAACTTTATTGCCATGCTGGTTAACTGTGCAGGAGGAGGTGGGCAAAACCTCTGGGAGGGCTACATTGAGCACTGTATTTAACAGGAGAGGGTGAAAAAAAGCCTAGTAAAGTTTTTAGTAATCTTGGCTTGAAGGGTAATTTTCTTGTCAACTATATAATTAATGCGCCATACATTACAGTAGCCCATTGTTATTCCAGAATACCGGGATACATTTCAAACTGAATAGCTGTTTAACAAAACACTTGGCAGATTTATTACCCTTAGGTGGTTCTGTCAGTCAGCATTTTCACATGTTTAGCCTGAAGTAGGCAGAATCAATTTTGGTATCTATTTTGTGAAATGCCAAGCTGTTTAAATTAAACCACGCACACATATGCACAACCCTCCGGAAAATCAGGGCTTGTATTGGATCTGCATCTATTAGCAATGAGACAAGAATTACCCTTGCAAGCTCCTTGGTTTTTTCCCTCCACACTCAAGGCATCATCTGCCACTTCCAATATCTACGAAAGGGGTATTTTGTGGTGTTTTTCAGATAATGTCTTGAACGTTGTGTTTGTCTTTTCATTACTTTACAGAACACTTACTTGGCAGCTTCAGAAACTAAGGTTCAGCAATAACTGGGTATGTAATGGAAATCCTTAAACAAGGAGACATCATGTTGGATTTGCAGTTGCCTGATCTGCGAAAGAATTCAAGCTGCGATTGAATACTGGAGGGATATGATGGGTGTAGAATGTTTTTCAAAAAAAGGTTGGTTTTAAGTTTCTTGTTACAAATGATCAGGAGTTCAAGGATGGATATACATGATTTTGATTTTTCAATAGGAGGAGATAGAGGTTGCAGGTGGAAGATGTGTATAGTCCAGAAAAAATATGGTAGGTGAGAAAAAGAAAATGTCTATTCCAAGTTTGAAGCAGCGAAATAATCACATAATCATGTTCTCACAGTTCCACTGTTGAGACAGCCTAATTTTCCACTCTTTTTAAATACTCTGTGAAGTATTCTTGAAAATTGTTTTGCTTTAAATGAAAAAGAAATATGTTCATTGTATCCAATTTTTCCTCACGGCTAAATTTTTGTCATATTTATTCTTTTGCTACTATGCTTTCCAACCTTTTTTTTTTTTTATTCTTGAATTTATGAACTGCCAGAGCTGTAATTTCTTTCCTGTTTCACAATAGGTATCTTTGCTAGAGGCTAAAAAGTCAGCAAAGAATAAAGCCATATTTCCCACACCTGACCTTAATTGATCTTCTATTAACGGGATTAAAGGGAGGGAATTATAATTAAAAATATCAGCAATACTTCCTTCCTCAAGTATGCAAATCTTCTAAAAATGCTTGGGTTTCACTTATGACTTCAACAAAAAAAAAAAGAGAAAAGCAATGTTTGTTGCATGGCATAGCCTAGAGAGGAGGAAAAGCATTTGAAATAAAGAGATTCTAGATGAAAAACTTCAGTGAGCTTAAAAAAAAAAGATCCCACGAGCAGGGCACCTAGGTACTGCACCTGCTGAACTGCCTGTAAGATCAAATCCACACGTCGGAGAGACCAAGGTGCATTAAGTAGGCCAGGTTTGTCACTGGGAGATTGTTCCAATGTCAGTCACGGTCACCCCTAACCCCAGCTGGTGGCAGTCCACCCAGTGGTGGTTACACTCACTCGTGCATTAAGCTGGCACAGGAGTCCACTGTGATCTGACATCCTAGGCCTTCCCACAGGGAGAGGCTTCTCAGATATGGCTAATTTAGATAGCTTTAATTAAAGACCAGCAGATACGTATGCGTATGAAGCAGTAACTGGTGAACAGCTACTTTGGGCGTTGGTGAGGTGGTAGGAAGGAGGGTCCGGGAGCTGTTTCCCTCTCCCCATGGTGCAGGCGACGCAGCTCACCCTCTAAGTTCCCTTCTTGTAGCTGAAGGCTGCGGCCACCCCAGCACCGTGAGCAGAGGGCACTGTGTCTGGTGGCACCACAGGCCAAGGTCACATCAGCTGGTTTGCAGCGATAGGAGACGGGGAGGTCTGGGGATCAGCGGGAGCTCAGGGTGTTAGCTTCTTCTAATTGATGTCAGACCTTGCTGTGCTGGTGTTAACAAAGGTTCCCTTGGAAATAATTACAATTCCCCAGAAAACAATGGTTCACTCTCAGGTTACATGGAGCAGTTGTGTTCAACCTGTAGCAAGCCCAGCCAACCAGCAGTTCTGCCTGTGAAGTACCTGAGCTGGCCCTTTGTTACAGACAGGACGCTCTCCACCTGTTTAGGCTGTTCCTCACCTTAACGGGTGATTTTTTTTGCTATGGTTTTCCAAGCAGCTTTGGGTGTTGGTGCGCTGTATGGAGATGTTGGGGAACGGTGTTCTCCCAGTGCTCCCGGGCGCATGCGCAACGCAAATCTCACTGTGGGTTTGCTATTGCGCAGCTGATGCACAGCATCTTGCAAAGGCAGCACCACCATCCAGCTGCTGCGGCGCTGCAGGGAGCTTGAGGTTCACCTGGCAGGGCTGCCACGTGCTGCCCGAACCCCCTGCTGCAGCCCCAGGGCCCCCACCTCACCTCTGCTACCAGCGTCCCGGAGCCTGATCCGCAGCACTGCGGTGTGCAGGGGGAGGTCTGTCTGTGCAGAACTGGGATGAAACAGTCAGCATGGGTTTTGCATCCCACCTATGATTTAAGCATGTCTTAAAAATCGTGGTTTTAAAAAAAGATCTTGAAGGTGACAGTGGGAGGTTTATTCTCTTCAGCTCTTTGATTGTACTTGTTTGTGTGCGTTGTGTCAACTCCTCAGCCTTCTGCCGGCCGTTGGCTTTACGGCTGCATGCCGGGCACACGTGAAAGTGCTTTGCAGTCCAGAACTGTGATGCTGACAGCTGAGCTAGTAAGTTACAGATTGGTTTTATTTTGTAAATTCTTAAGAAAGCATCCATCCTTGCTAACCTTGAGTAAGCTGAAGTTTGTTAATTTGCTTGCTGTTTGGTCTTTTTCCCTCCTGCTGATTTTTGGTGAAACCAAATAATCTCAGGAAAATAACAGTGTTTACACTTTATCTGACCTTTTTATGAAGTCCATTTTAATTTCTGGTAAAAATAGGAATAAACAGAATGTAGAATTCCCAGTCTGGTGGTTAAAGACCTTTTCCTACCTCATCTGACTTTGAGAGAGGGAGAATAGGTGTCTCTTGATATTCTGGTTTTTTAAAAGACTTCTAAAGAAATGTTTTTTTCCTCCCTAGTAAGTGGTTTCTAGAGTCTCTACTGCTCTCCTGGCTGAGTTGTATTTGCAGCCTTGCGCACTGTAGGTTGCATCCACTAGAACTTAGTTACAACGTACAACAGTTGGATAAATTAGAGTGCTGGCTTAAGAGTTCTTGCAGATGGAGATGATTTCATGGGATGAATCCCTCCCTGGAGTGAATTGACTTGATTGGAATTACCTTAGAAATTACTTGACCTGCAGTGCTGACACTGCAGAAAATGTGTGTGTGAGGACCGGCTGAGAGCTGGAAGTGAGTGAGCTTTCCCCAGAAGTGCCCCCACAGCTCCCAGCAAGGAGAGGAGTACGGCCTTCCTGAGCCAGAAGCCAGATCTGCACCATTACTTTTTATAGCAATTTATTCTCCACGACGTGTGTCCAATCCCTCTTTGAGTCTGTTTTCTTTAAACTCACAGCATCTTGTGGGAATGATTTCAAAAATTTGAATTGTTCTGCCAGAATATGTCACTGGTGTCCCAGAGCTCTTGTATATGAAATAGACGTTTTCCTTCCTTGTTCACTTTTTTTGTGCCATTTGTAGTTTCATAGGCTTCTCATGTAGCAGATTCTCTCTTCAGTCCCTGAGTGTGTCTTTTGGCAAAACCAACCTAAATGAGGCAAACCTGTAAGTGTTCCCTCCAGCCTGGCACGAATACGCAGTTTGGGTCCAGTGTGCTGGATGCTTCTGGAGAGGTTTTCAAAGTCTTGGGCCTAATTTGTCTTCTAAGGATGCCCAACCGTCCTTTGAAAACTTCACTCTTGCACTCCTTCTGCCCCAACACTTACTGTTTGGTTTGGTTTGCTGCTCACCTGCGGAATGGCTGTTGTCTGCCGGTCTGACACTCGGCGTTGCCCAAGGGGTTTTCTAGCCCCTCACAGCTGGTTGTGGTTTGGCATGTTCTCACCAAAGCATACGGTCAGTCCCAACGATTTCACAGGTGGAATTTCAGCCGTACCATTAGGTAAACTGTTCTGGTGCTTAATTATCCCCTAAGTGTCTGCCTTATTTTCCGTTCCAGTGTGCCTACTTTCTGCTCCCAGGCATTGGACCACACTAGAATTTTTGCCTCAGAGATGAAAACACACTATCCCTCGAGGGTCTCTCCCTACATGACATGTTGTAGCCATTGATCAAGTGACCTCTTAGTGCTCTTTTTTTCAAAGCTAAGTAGACTGAGCTTCCTTCAGGGTATGCCGCACTTCAGTGCAGTGCCAGTGCAGACACCTGGGCAGGGCTGATGCACCTCGGCGGTGGGGTGGTTCTGCCTCCTGTTCAGTGGGTGCTGCTGTCCTGTTCCTTGTTGCCCCCACCGTAACAGCAGGCAGTGCTCCTGGGAGGGCAGCAGGAAGAAACGAGTGCTTGTCCAACATAGTTTCCACTTTGATGAAACGTTAAGCCCTGATGCCGGACTGTGAAGGAACAGCTGAAGCGGAGCTGCATGTTACCTTCTGCCACCTCTCTTTAGGGAGCGGTAAATCCGGGGGGGCAGGAGGGCTGGTGGCTGGCCAGCCACACGCAGGCAGGTTTGCCAGAACCCTGAAGTAGCCTGCGAGTAGTGCCACTAAAGCAGCCGTATTGACCCTACGAGCTTTGGTGTCGTGTCATACTCCCGTGTGGGGTGATGTGGACCTCTCTGTAAATGCATCACAAGGTGGAGGCTCTGCAGACTTCACAGAGTTCTTGTAGCCTTTTCACTCGTTCTGGTGTGTCAGCAGCCCCGTTCGGGTGCAGACATAAGGACTGGAGGCAGCACTGCAGCGCTACGCGTACCGACAGTACTGTCCAACAGTACAAGGCCACGAGCAGACTGTTTAAAGTAGACTCTGTTTTGAGCAGGGTATTGGCCAAGAGATCTCCAGAGCTCCTTGCCACCTTGAAATTATTCTGTGATACCACTAATTTACAAGATTATAGATCTACAGGAAAACCAGTGCAGTGTCCTGGAAATTTTTTCAATGGGGAAAAAAATATTGATATTTTGTATCTATTTTGATTTACACCCATATTTTCATTACGTGCTGCTGGAATTGTGTAATTATAATGTAGACCTGTTCTGTTGCACTTTTTCCTGAGTGGAAAGGTTTCCTAGAGGCTTCTCAAAAAGGCAACAAAGGTATGGTAGTGTTTGCCAGTTGTCTTTTAAAAAGAATGGATATATTGATCTAAATCTGTTCAGCTTTACCCATGAGAAACGAACCCACTTTGTGTTTATTCAGTTGGCATTGCATAAGTGGATGAGCATTAAGCTTGTTTTCCAGACTGAAGAAAACTCACACCGAGAACTAAGATGGCAAATTTATTTCGACATTGCAATGTATGTGAATGTGAACTAGAAAGAACTTCCATTGCTTTTAGTAAACAGGATAAATCCTTTTACTTATATTTTATTTTATATGCTTCCACTTGCTCCATACCTCAAGGCATCCATGAGCCGTCCTAAAGTATAACATGACAGCTAGAAGTAAGGAAATAAAATATCAGCCCCACATTTGCTCTCTGATTATTCCCATGCAGGTGTTGGAATTAAGTCTTCTCTGTTCCTTGAAGAAGATCTCTTTCTTATTCCACAACCACTCTTTGCTGTAGCATTGTCTGAGCTATTTTCATAATTCATAATTATCTTGGTTCTTAAAAATTTAGACATACATTTAAAAGCATGATCCAATCTTGCCTGATTGCCACCACATTGTGTTTGAAGTAATTACCATTCATTTGGCTTTTGAGGCTGTTGAATGAATTTTCCACATGAGATTCCTTAATTTGTACATATTTTATTGCTATAAAATAGGTATTGGCAAGCTGCCTAAACTGTAGTGAAGGCCTTTAATTCCTATCCCTATGTTATGAAACAAATTAAGTGCAAATGAGGAGGCATAAGATAGACTCCTTAAAACGTATTTTGTTGACATTTCAAAATTATCCTTACACAGGTGCAAATGCACAGGTAAAATTAAGGTAGCTTAGTTCTGCACTGAAGAGCCAAAAATGGTTAGTTTTCATACAAGAAAGATAATCTTCCTTTATAGTATAAAAGCTCTCTCTTTCTATCCTTGAGCTATTATCCCCATGAGAAAATGTACTCTGCTTGAAGAGGTTATTAGTGCCTTTGTGCTGGCTTCCTGCATACTAAGGAAAACCTCCAAGAATATTAATCCCCCCTGTTCTGCACATCTATTCTCTAACGGCTGCACAGGCCTGCCCTGCTCGCTGGGTTTTAGCGGCACCGAGGTGCCCAACTGGTTTAAAACAGCCACGATTAGGGGGAGGTGAGACGCCTGCCCTGTCACCCACCCTGCCAGGGACACGGTGAACGGTCTCGGGGGCTTCCTTGAATACGCGGCTCCTTTCCCCCTGCGTTGAATTGACACTGTGCACCCTGCGTGTCTTTATGAAGAGTCTGCTGCTCGATTTGAGTGTGTCTCAGTAGAGGGCACATGGTGTAGCCCTCTCAAAGCATGCCAGGTTTCATAGCTGTGTTTTGCTAAACAACGTCACAACAAGATTTTGGGAGAAAATCTAATGGTAACAAAGAAAAGGGGAAGAACGTTCACTGCTTTTGCTTTAAAAGATTTACAAAGGTTCATTTGTTTGAAAGAATTGCTGGAAAGTTGACAGATTTCCCTGTTTCCCTATCAGGGCACTTCAGGTATGGCCTTTAAGGAAAAAAAATAACAAAATAACAATTCTTGGCATGTGCCCTTGTATAGGCCTAATTGGTACAAAATTCTGCCCAGCCCCAAGCAAAAAAAAATCCCTAGTGATCCAGCATCTCAGGTTTATTGTAATCACAAAGCTTTCATAAATTAAACAGCGAGACTGTGCAGGTTTGGATCTTATTAATGAGCACTTGTTGACAGTCAGCTATTCCATGTGAAATCAAGCTTGGCTTCGTGCTTCTACTGGGAAAGTACAGGAGCTCCCGAAATGCAGAGCTCATTAAGAAACCTGGCTAATGGTGTTCATCTGAAGGAAGAGGTTTACAAATTGAGGCATGTACCACGCAGGAACACCAGGGCTTCCACAGAGGGAATTTTAGGTATTGGTGTAAATGTGAAGTAAGCCTCGTGGTTGTGTTGGGATGAGTGGTTGGGTCGCTGGCTGTGAAACAGGTTGGCTTGCTCTGGGACACTCACGCTGCTCTGAGGCCCCACTGAGGTCAGTGCAATAAGGGCAAGTGCTTAAATTAAAGGCTTTGGTGAAATTAAGGACCAGATTTGCAACTTCAAACATAAGAAATACATCCAGAATAAGAAACGTGCCTGACATTGGGCATCACAGGGAGCAGCACATCTTCCTTCCCTCCACCCCTGTTCAGTGTAACCCAGCTGCTAAAGAAACTTCTATCTTAGCCATGCTGAGCCTTGCTTTACCTGCTTAAAACTCTCATGCCCTGGCCTTCTGAGCTCATTTTCACTGTGTGGAGTCTCTGCTGGCCTGGGAGGAGCATCATGGATGCGTTTGGCGTACTCTGGCCCTCTCGGTGCTGAATCAGTCTATCTGTTCATTGATGACAAATTTAAGAACAGGGCTTCATGGGCTGTTACACAGAGGAGGCTCCAGGATGCAGTTTCTGTCAGGGAAGATGTTTCAGTGCTAGCTCTTTCTGTATCGTTCCAAGAAGGCTGCAATTCCTGTGCTTGCAGACAGCAGATACCAGCACCCTGAAAACAACAGGAGGGAAGATGACCTGCATTCTGCGTGAGATTTTGCTTTTGTTCCTCAGGTAACAGCAGGCTGAACTGCGAAGCTGGTGCCTCTCTATCAGCTCCAGCCCCAGCACAAGCTGCACAGTGGCTGGTTCCTGGGTTGCTGCACTGGGCTGTCATATGCACAGACGTGCACTGAGCCATGCACCTTCCTGTACCTACATACCAGAATAAATCAAAAGACGGGGTCATGGAGTGTAGAAGGAAACACCGCCATTGGGTTGTTAAGCTAATTGTAATACTCTTAGGACCCTTGTTCCCTGTGATCTCTTCATCTGGGAATATTCGTAACCCCTTTGATGATTCTTTACAGAGACAGAATCCCAGCGAGGACAAATGCTCTGTTTTATTATGGTAGTACATAACTTAATTTTGAGGCAGATCACAGATCTGTGTCTGACATTTCTACCTTTCAACTGTTGCAAGTTTTTCAGCAAACAGTGAAGGAAAGGGAAAAAGACAAAGCCACCATGTTAAATGTTAATGTGCTTTTCTTCTCCCTCTGGAGGTAGATCTCAATAAAATGTATAACAGTTTTAAATCTTGTTTCAATACATTTTTATGTGAAAATATATGAAGTACAGTCTGAAAGGACGAAAGAAAATTCGCATTTGTCCTTTAGGCAAAGCTTTTTAAGTGTTCATACATAAAATATGATTGAGAATACCAGTGACATTTCAACTAGAGACAAAAACAAGGTTAAAAATGTTCTTGATTACCCTAAAAGTAGAAGTTTCATTTCTAGGTTCTTTGTGAAAACCTTATAAACAAAGAGGAATATACCATTGGTGTTTCAGGTACAGTTTTGGGATTTCCTGCCTCTCTGGAGATGGTTTTGCTCTGTGTGAGAAGCGCCTCTAGACATTGCTGCTGTCTAGATTTGGCCAGTCATGAAATTGTGAAGTGCGGAAGCGAGTAATACTTTGATTTCTGCTTTTTCCTGGGTGGAAGAGGAAGAATCCGCTTGTGTTTCACCCTGTCTGCATATAGGGGCTTGCATTCTAGCTCACACCATTTCTGACTCAGCTGTGGCTGCAATGCTTCAAGTTGGCTGTAGCCTGCAGCAGAAGCCAAGGGGAAAGTTCAGATGAGTTGATTTATCAGAGAATCTCAACAAAAATGTTTCTTTGTATTTATCTGTTACTTGCTTTGCCTTGACCGATCCAGCTGTGTGAGCGACTGAGCCCCTGGAGCTGCTAACACAGGAGACACATGGGAGCAAAGGGGATGAAAATACTGTAATCCCTTCAGGCATTGCAAAATACCTTGGCTTTGAGTCTGTCTTTTCTCTCTGCACTGATCTGCATAGTCCCTCGTGGGGTAAAACCACCCCGCCTTGGGGCAGTGCTGGTTAGCAGTGTGAAGAAGTCTTGTGTGCGCGCTCTTCAACACTGATACTGGCACAGTGCGTTTGTAGCGAGACTTGCTTTGTTCGAGAACCCAGTGTAATGACTTTGCAGGCGTTGGGGGAATTTGCAGGAGCACCTGTAGCTATCCACCAAACCAGCTCTCCGGAGGACGAGACCTTAACCCAGCAGTGCAGGCCACAGCTTGCTGACGGGTTGGACAAAGTAACAACTTGCTGCATAAAGAAACCCCTCTTTTAAAGTCTCCCCTGACTTGACATTCCTACATGGTTAACACCATACATGCCCAGGCTTCTTATTTAAATTTTATTTTGAACAACTTTTATCCTCTTGTCAGCAAGGTATCATCATTTCTGCTCTAAGGCAGTAGCTGTTTATTTTGATGTTTCTCTTTTTTTTCTTTTTTTATTATTTGCAATCCAAACTGACCTTTTTACTACATAACCACTTGAAAAAAGAGATGTCCTGCTCACATAAGGAGTGCCTCAAGAGAAGGGCAGTCCTGCATAATTTCCTGTCCTCTCACAGAAAGCCTTTATATTGGAAAACTGGGGAATATTACTTTCTGGCCCTGCACACTCTCCTGGGTAGAAAGGTCCTGAAACACAATTTATTGTAAAACACACAGTGGTTACAGAGCTAGCACAGTCAATGATATTCCTTTTATTACCACTCAGATGAGAACACAAAATGACATTGGAAAGCAGTGAACTCACCAGAAGGGCAGAGAAAGCCATTAAATTCAACACGCATCATATTTCATAATCAGAATCCTGCAGTCAGAGCTGACACCACTGAATGAGTTTGTTGCTGTCATGATAATATAAAACCCGCTGCATCTGCTTCCCTTGGCACTTTTCTTTGTAGACCCTTGCAGTGTATGGGCTATTAATCATCAGTAGCCAGGGACACTGCAGACCAATGCACTTTGTATTGCATAAATTGAAAATGCATCACTATTAGAGAGAAAACTGCCTTCTGTACATCTCTATTTAGATAAGCAGTTTCCTAAAGGGCTGCCATGCTATTATGGCTAACCACTTAATTGGAGTTCTTTCCACAGCCTAGTAATTGGGGTTGGGGGTGGGGGGGGTAATGCAATCCCTTTTGTAGCGTGGATGAAAACAAGGCAGGGAGAGCATTCCTTTTCTTACCTGGGAAGCCTGACAAGGCTGAAGCTGGAGGTGAGAAAATGCAGGCAAATATACTGTATCATTTAACCTCACTAAATTAACTTCATAAGCGAGAAGGCTGAGCCTGCCTGTGAGTGGGAGAGGGATGTTGTGCAACCTGTGCATTAATGAATTTTCAGTAGCTGACAGGAGCAACAGCTTGCCAGAGGAGTGGTGTTGACTTTCCTTCCATTAGCTCTGCTCACAGAAGAGGGTGAGCTAAGTTTTAGAAAGAAAAAAAAAAGTTTTAGCAGCAACCTGAGGAAAGGCAATTGCAAATCCAGCACTCAATATTGCACCTTTTAAAGATAACCTGTTTTATTCTGCCGTCATTTGTCCAGATTTTATATGTAAAGAGGAAAGATCACTAACTAATGAAAATGGGTGATTTGAAGTAATTTGAAGATGAAAGTATATCTTTCAAACTGCATGTGTTTAACTGTAAATTGCCTCATGGTTTCAGTATTTTCTCTTGAAAGGCTCTGGTCAGCGCGTGGAACTTCATTGATCTTTGCTCACAGCTGCCCACACATTCTCACCACACCTGCCATACTCTGTGGGTCTTTCTCCCTACTCTGTGCAGCCAGAGATGTGTTGGAAGGATGTGAGTGAGCTGAAATGATGTAAACTTGTGTTGGATCCCACGTCTTCTGATACTTGCTGGCTCAAACACGGGTGTATCGGCTAAAGTGCTCAGGCCAGACCCACAGCAGAACTGCATTTAAACTGGGACCAATACACACAGCCTGTTCAGAACTGTGATCCCCAGCCCTTCCCTCTCCCAGCTGATGCCCAGCTTAGGTGTGCTTACATTTCAGCTAGATTTCTTCACTTGATTTCTTTGGACAAAGTTCTCTAGAAAGTTTCAAGTCTGACCACAACCAAAAATATTCCTGTCTTGATTGATCCAAACAGCTCAGAGGATCTCTTGTCACTCAGGCACTACGTCAGAGTAACTGGAAGTGCAGAGGTGTTTCCTGAGCGTGTCTGTCAGAGAGGTTATCTAGGCAGAGCTGGGGGATGCGGACAGCCCTGGTTATTAGATAAAATTAGATAAAGTTATTAGATAAAAAGATGGCACTGCATTGACTAAAGGGTGGAGAAAGGTGGGTTGGGCTCTAGCCCACAATCGCAGGCTTCTGCCTGCCTGCACGTTAGCATACGCCACAGGAGTGCTGCCCCGCACCTGAACTGGGCAGGGCTCGCTGGTTTAGCCCATTGGCACTGACCTGCTTCTCAGGGAGGCACCAACTCCCGGACCCGGACAGAGTGACAGAGGAGAGGCCCCATCATGCAGAAAAGGCACAGTAAAGTCATTTGCACACAGCAAGTGTCATCCTCTTTGAAGTCCTACCAGTTTGTGACTTTGGACTCTAGGACATAATCCTGTTACGGGTTAAGCTGATCGAAATCGAGGTGGCTGTTGTCCTGCCCTGCCCTGCTCCTGCGTGCTTTGGCGCTGCTCTGTGTGGCTGAAGTTAAAATGTTTTTTGCTGTATTCACTTTCAGCTGAATTAGCTCTCGGAACTGGTGCAGGGGGTATTTGTGTCTGTGATAGTGGTGCCCAAAGGGGAACCAGGAGTAAGGGCTGCACTTCATTCCAGTAAGGAGAATTAATTTGAAAACTCTGATTACTGGTAGCAGGTAACAGGGACAGAGAGTCTCACTTACTACAGTAGTTATGAAGGAGAACAGCGTCTTTACAAGGGACAAGTTTATTCCTGTGGAGGGAACATTAAGGATAGAACTTTGAAGAAATCTGAAACTAGATATGCTTGGTTGAAAAAAATACAACCACTCAGAAGCTGGCTAGTTGCCTTCGTCTTGCAGTTTAATGACAATTTCATTTCATTTCATTCTAGGTAAACTAGTGGTGAGTTATAACCAGCACTAATTGTTGGCTGTGTGGTAAAGCAGTCAACTGATCTACGATGAAGAACGTATTACTGTCTTTAACTGGAGGTAACAAGGAATATGTTCTATTTTAAGGTGTGGTCTTTATTTTAATTGTGTGGTCTTCTATGATGTGTTCAGGGAAAGAGAAAAATTGTATTCACCTGAGTTCAGGACTAGGGCAGGGCTTGTAAGCAGTTTGATTCAGGATTGATGCCTGTGTCTGATACCTGAACATTAATGCTACCTATTAAAAAATTTAGAACTGGACATCGGGAGGTTGTGTATGCTCTTTACTGTCTATCATGGAGGACTCTGGTGCCTTGAGAACTAACAGATCTGATTTTTAAAAGTAAGTAGTTAAAATAACAACATTCAGGTTATGAAAAAGCCCTTTTGAAAAACAAGCAACACTGCTCAGAGTATTGTTGCTGCTTAGATTTGGTTTCTACAGAATTTCCTATTCAAAAATACTGAAAGTTTTTCTTTTAAAAAAACGAACAAACAAAATCCCCAAGTCCACACACTCATATTTAAAGCTACTCATGCTTAAATTTTAGCTTTGAATACAGGTTGTTTTGTAAAAAATAACAACATCAAGGTATGGAAATACTTTGTTGAAAGAAATAAATTATGTAGAGTTCTCCTAAATAATTTAACAGATAGAGTAAACAAAAATTATGACTTCTTACAGCACACACTCAACTAGCTGGCATTTTGTTCCTGTGGTAACAGATACAGGTTCTGGGGTTTGAGGCTTTAATTTTAATCACACAGTGTCCTGTCCTTGGTTGGAGCAGTGTTTCAGATGCAGCGTAATGTCCCCAAAGCCCTGTCAAATGTACCAGCATCCTTCCAAGTTTCTTCTGTAAATTAAAGTAGCTGTATGCTAACATCGTGGTCTTTACTTTAAAAGTACTAGTATTACAAAATGCAATAATTTAGTATCAGCCAGTGAGCATGGCTTTAAAAACAAGATCTCATTATATTTGTTAGTTAATATTATCGATGTGGTGAGGGGTTAAAATAGAGAACCTATTCAAATAGTCAGTTCAGCTGGCCAGAAAAAATGAAACAAACCCATCACAGATTCATTGTCTGTGTCCTCATTTCTTTAGATGAATTCTGTTAGTCTGTACTGTCTTTTATTAATGCTTTGATTTCACTTGGGATGTCCCAGCCCCTGGTTCAGTCTGGTGATAGGCTTCTGTCAGTATTATTTTACTCTTAAAATGCCTTTGCCATATTGCCCTTGCGATACATAAAGCTATATTTAATATCAATTTAAGCTCCTCCTTCAGTTGTAAAAGCTGAAAGAAATGCTTCCAAAGCACAGGAAATTTTCATTCGTAATGTATATAATTACGTTTCCCTTTCGGTATTGGTAATGGGAAATTTGGAATCACACTTACACTTTGTGTAAGACCTTGCAACAAGTAGAGTAAGTTGCAGCAACAAAGTCAGGTTTTACATTTGTTTGGTCCTTGGGGGAATGCTGGAATTAAGCCTAGAAGAAAAGGAGGCCTCATTGCTTTAGCATGCCATGCCTCATGCGTTAGCCAGTTTATATGATGTATGTGTTTCCTTCCTCACACACATCCTCTATAAAAGAAAATCTAATCAGAATTTAAAGTTATGCTGTATTCATTGCTTTGATTCTGGTGCATTGTTTCAGTTTCTTTTAATATGTGAAACAAAAGCCAAGCCAAGCAAATTACAACAAAATATTTCAATTAAAGCTGTATTTGACCCATAATGCACTGCTGTATGTTTCATACCTTGTTTTTCATACTGTTAGCAATGTTTCAAATTGAGAATATGATCACAGTAACTACTACCTACCAAGAGCTGACACTGTTAGGAGAGAACAGGGAGGAACTTTTGGTTTTCTAGTCTGGAAACACAGAAAATGAGCTGAGGAGTCAAACAGTGGGTCAGTGCCAAAGTCAGGAACAGAAATCTGCCAGCCTCGCTCATTCCAAATGCCAAAAAAATCTGACTTGTCGCAAATGAGTGGTTTAGGTTAAGTCACTTAAAGGATCACCATCAAAGATATGAGCGAAATAGTTTTCACATGAGTTTGTGGGAGTGTGGCTTCACTATGTTCAATGGCAGTGTTTGCTCTATTACTTACTACACGGGTAGAACACACAAAGAAACATCAAATTAAAAATCAAATGAAAAGTCAGATTAAGAATCGAGTTAAAATTAAGCCAAAAATTATTTACACAGGGATCAAAGACCTAAGGGCTAAGAGACCCTGCCATCGAGGTTTAGAGAGGACCCCCTTGTTCTCTAAACTCTTTGATAAAGCTTAGATGTGGCTAGATCGAATCTTAGTCTCAGATTTGGACAATGGTTTACGTCTAAACATACAAAGAGTAGGATAAAAGAGTAAGGAAGGCCCTTCCATGGAGTCACGAGGTTCAGAATGGACTCCCTTGCTTTCTAAACTCTATATAGAGTTCAGGTGTGGCTAGATCCAGCCTAGTCTCAGACTTGGACAGTGGTTTATATCTAAAAGAATATAAGGAGTAAAGGAAATTTGTTGAGTT
Organism: Falco cherrug; assembly: GCF_023634085.1. Lineage (NCBI taxonomy): Eukaryota > Metazoa > Chordata > Aves > Falconiformes > Falconidae > Falco > Falco cherrug. Next base: position 103,883,957 of record NC_073697.1, on the reverse strand, counting down.
GATGAGGTTCAGAGTGGACCTCCTTGTTTTCTAAACTCTTAATAGAGTTTTGGTGTCGCTAGATCCAGTCACAGTCTCAGGCTTTGACAATGGATTATATCTAAGGGTATATCGAGAGTGAGGGTTTATTGACAGTTTAAGGTTGATCACAAAATTGTAGCAGCACTTAGTCATCAATGAATTTAACATTTACCGAATGATTCAATACGATTTACTTTGATTATAACAGTGTTTTAATACTGATTTGAAATGATGACACGCTGTATTGGTTACGAGTTATCTACATCAATTTGCACAGACACACATGCATACAAACCAAAAGAGACAGATGTATAGAATTATATATGCACAAATGTGGTACAAAGGGATATGTGTTAAAAAGTTCCCCTCACGCTCAGTGAAATACACATGTCGAATGCCTTTGCGTTTCTCGGTGGGCGAAGGGTCGGACCCCAAGGAGCAGGGCTATCAGCCCAGGTTCCATCGTCAGCTTTCAGTGATGGTTCCCCTGTCCTGCTCAGGGAGGGATGCTGGTGCAGCCAGGAGAGCTCAAAGGGTCTGACTTGGATCGCTGTTTATACTGTTGGAGATGACTGGCTTTAGTCATCCATAAAATTCCATCCTGGCCATTACCGGAGTTGGTCATTTTTCAATGCCAGTGGTACCGTTCCACTCAAGCTATGGTTCGGGTCAGGAATGTCCGAGGGCTGTCAGGGGATGACTGATTATTGTTTTTATTACCACCTTTGCTAGGCAACAGGAATTCCTGGTGTGGGCAGTGCTGCTCCTCACCGTGGTCCTGCAAGAGTTGTTGGTATGATCAAGGGGTGCTTAACCGTGCAACTCATTGCTCAAACACTAAGGCCTCATAGGGATTCCTGAGGTTGTAGGGCAGCCCAGGGAAGGGGGTGAGATGTACCACCACACTCGTATCCAGCCACAGTGAGCGGTGTTTGTCCAGGACGACAACCTCATGCAGCATCCCTCAAGAACCACATCAGAGAAAAGCACCCACTCCTAGCCGTGCTGCAGGGAAGGGAGGGAGTGGGCAGCACAGCAACTGGTTTTCTTAAGATCACTCGTCAAACTGTCTTTTCCTTGCTTTTCCATCTTTATATCATATTAATTTGTCTTTTTCTTTCTTGATTGTGCAGAATAACAGTAAATGGGTCCATCTACTTTTGGAGAGCAGGAATGGAAGAGCCTTGGCCTTATGCCTGGGTGAGAGGCAGCACAGAGAGCAGGCGGCCAGCACAGTCACGCTAGATGTCTGCGTCAGCCGTCAGCTGTGGCTGCTCTCTGGGCCTAAAAGGAAGGTAAGAACTGTGCCCTTGGGGTACAGCTGGTTTACATTGTGCTGAGAACAGTACGGTTTGTATAACGCCATTTACCTGCCGGAGGCTGTGGGACACGTAGTGTAGTTCTGTACATGGTGAAACTGCACGTGGGTTTTACTTCACTCTCTGTGTTGCAGTAAATTGAAGAAGAATGAATTCGGAGTGGCACTGCCCTCTTCACAAGGCGGGGGTTTAGCCTGAGCCTCATCTGCTCAGCAGGGAGCGAGAGCAGCAGGAGTAAAGTGTGTCATTAGTGCTCTGTGTGACGCTGCTACTAGCCTGGTATTTTACGCACTGGAGGGATGTCAGCGTGGATTACACAGCAAAATCATCACCACTGCTCTGCCTGGTAATAGTATGTTTTTAGGCTTATGTTCTGGGAATCCTTCTAGTGCCACTGGGCCTCCTGATTTAGTGCGGTTCCCAGCTTAAAGGGACACACAGCGATTTCCTTGCGGACTGTGCATCCTACTGCTTTCGTGAAGGCAGATGGGAATGACAGCTCGCTGGATTTGGCAGTAGCCTGGTATGGGGAAAAGGCAGCTTTAAAATCACCTAGTTATTTTTGTGAAACAACGTGTTCCAGATTGATTACTTACTTCTGGAAGCTGTTGCAGCTGAAAGTGTAGCTGTTTAAAGACTTACAGGTGCAGCAAGTCAGGGTCATTCCACGTAAATCATTGCCTTCTGTTGACAGGGAATTTAACAGTTTGGGTTAGTTGTTAGGAGAGCATGCACAATTGGGTACGTTGAAATCTTAATGGTGCTTTTCCTTACTATTTGATGCAGCTAGTGAAAAAACCCCAAACAATAAAAATCCCTCACCACAAGTTTTAATTATTTATGAAGTCAGCAGAAACGTCTCAAGACTTAACATTCTGAAAAAAGCTTCAGCTGATCAAAACCAGATTCCTCCCTCAGTGTATGCACAAATGATTGATTTGCATTCATTTAATATTTTCAACTAGCTGTATTTGGAAAAATCATTAGCACAAGCTTACTTGCTGATAGAGGAGCTCAGCCGAACAGGAGGTGGCCAGGAAATCAGAGGAAACACTGCAGGGATATGAAATGAAAGAGATGGCACAGCAAGCTAAGGAAGATGCCTCCAGCGGGAGAACAGAAGGCAAAGTCTGCCTCATTTCCCGGCTTGGCTGTAGGGCGGTTTTCCATACTGCAGACAGACCAGTTTGCTTCCATTCGGCTTTCTAGAGTGAGCCCCAGTAGTCCTGCAGGAAAACATAAACCTGGGTTTAAGGTTAGTTGGTTATGCACTCTGTGCAGATGATGAGGATATATCCAACACTGAGCTGGCTCTTCCTCCCGGGAGGGTTTCTTGATAGGACACGGGGTAGTTGTTCACTGTTCAGCTGTGTCATGAGTGTGCGCTCTTTATCGTGCTGTAAACACACCGTGCTGGTAGTCACCGTTATTTTGAACCAAAACCAGAAAGAACAGGGAAGTTCTGTGGCTGTCAGGGCCTTAGAGAGCACAAAGGCCAGACGCTGTGCAGTGCGGATGGGGACAGCTGTGTCTAACTGGTGCTGCTCCTGGGCGTTTCAGATGAGAGGTGTGGGTTTTCGCCCTGATGCAGCCGGTAAGGACAGTACACACAACCTTTTAGCTAATTTAGGTTTCCAAGCACACTTCCTCTTCCTTAGAGTTCCATTTGCATGTTTTCCTACTAAACAGGAGTGCTTTGAAAGAGGAAATGCGATACAAGTCAGACCGGTTTTCTGGTTTTATAATCTGCAGCACTGAATTTTTTTTTGTTTATTGAAGTCATTGTCTGGATTACTGCTTCATGCCATCATTTGCCGCAGCCAGCTCTGTACAGAAGCACAACTAGCTCTCTTCAGCATTAAGGAAAACTATTTAAAAACTAAATTTAATGAAAGAAAAGTGTCCTTCAACTGAAGATGGAAATATTTGGCAAATTACTCCACTGAAAGTTTTCCATGTCAGCTTCAGTAAGTTCTCATTAATCAAGCAATTTACAGAAGGTAAGAGATTTTTTCTAAGATTTACAGTGTCAGCACTGCCTACAGCTTTTGCATAAAATAAAAGACCCCACCATCACTGATGAGGTCTGTAGTCATTAAAGCTGGATGAAAATCAAGATTTACCAAAGTTTGGTACCTCTCTGTTTGAAATCAACTTTTGAAGGGTTTCCATGAAAGCAGAAAGATATTCTCTAGACACATTTTGAAAACTTCAGATTTGAAATCCTCTGTCACAAGGCAGGAAATTGTGTTCATGTCAATGGAATGTTAAAATTAGTGATTAAAAACGCTCCCAAAGTACAAGACTGTTTCTTTTGTAGATTTAATTACCAGGTCATCTCACTGCAGAATGTAAACTTGCACTTTTTAGTGTAATTCAAACCCAGGAATTTATTTTAAAAATATGTATGTGTGGTGCCTGTTGCCAGAAATGAGCAATTCAGAGAGGAGGTTGAGGAAGGGTTGTACGTAACACCACCCTTTGCTGGTGTTAGCAGTTCTAGGATACATTTCTTTGAGGTTTCTGAGATGAGTCTTGAGCCCTGGAGATCTCATGCAATTATTTCAGGTTCAGCAGTGCAGAAGTATAGATTACCATATAGACTCACCCATAAGGTATAAGTAAAGCATTGGCCATTGTTTAATACTTGATTTGTATTTTTTCCCCATGCAGTTGTTGAATGCTTTCTTTGGCAAAACTGAAAAACAGCCCCTTAAGAAATAGCTACCCTGAGTGCTGCAAGTTTGGTTTTGAAACAAGACAGTGAAACAGATTCTGTTGCCTCTCTCACTGTAGAAGTATGAAAACAGAAATATTATTTTCTATTATATAATATTATATAATACCTATTATATTGACCTTAGCATTTGTATTTTGCATTTGTATGGTGCCAAAGCCTGATCACACTGAAGTTTAAAGGTTGGATAGTTATCTATAAAAATAAAGAGAGCAGTTAAGGTGGTAAGGCAGAAGTCAGGGTCCTGAAGTTGTGTGATTTAAGGGCTGGGGAGGCACAGAAACAAACCACGAGTACTCCTTATTAGATAATAACAATAGCAAGCACGTGTACCTGAAGTTGTATGATTTTTTCCATTTTTAAACATGTTAGCTATAATAACTAACTTAGTGTCTATTTCAATAAGTAGTAATCTGAAAGCAAATCCATTCCAATAATTGTTTTTCTCCAAACTAATCAACAGATTACTACTGCGGTAGTGGTAGTACTACTACTACATGTCTTAGGTGAAAAGCATTAAAGCAGCTGAAGGTACTTTATACAAACACCAGACTTTGTTTTTTCTGTTCCACAATTTTTGTTTCCATCATGGAAGGCATTAGGAAAAGAACATTTAATACTGAAACTATAGTGACTCCTTTGAACTGGTATGAGATAGGCAGCGCGAATGAAGTACCATATTATTTGAAATTCAGGTTGTGGCCGAGTACAATTCCTTTTTCTAGCAATATCATTTGTCCTCAGGCCCCTAAGACAATAGTGTTGAGTTTGATTTGTGAATTTTAACAACCTGTGGTTTTGCAAATAAAACTGCAACTCAGTATACTAGTTTAGGTTAGATTTATAATGTAGAAGAAATTGCCACTTTCCATGGATTTCTGTTGCAGAAGTTCCAAACACGGCTCTCCTGAAACACTAAATGCACCCCTTCTTTCTGAAGCATAATGTGTGTTTGCAAAGCAAAACTGGAATTATAACAGCAGTTTTTACTGCTCCAGCTTGTAGTATCACTGCAGAGAATAACAAAAGTCTCATGTTAAACAGGCAGAGAGGGAAGAAAAGGTCAGGATTTCCCACAAAACAAGGGTATAAAGTAACACCCACAATGCAGAACAAAGAGTGTTGTTGGGCATAATCATCGATCAGTGTTTTCTATTAACTGTTTGTAGTAATTCCAGGTAACATAACTATGCTCATTAGAGAAAAATCCCAACATTTGAGCAACAGAGTATTTTGTATTCTGCTTTTTACAGTGTTTTGTCTGGGGCTTTGTCAGCTATTTCTCTGCAGGGTTTGTCTTGAGCTCTTCAAAGTTACATGGCTCTTAAAGTCATAGTAAAACAAAGACTCCATATCACAGTTTAATATTTCAATTAAACTACAGAGCAATAATTTGCATTAATTGTAGCCTAATAGTTGCAAATGACAACATTTTGTTTTGTTGTACTTAAAGATTTTATTAGTAACAGACGCTTTTAGTTAGTGTTTGTTGCCCCAAGAGCTTTAGAGGAACTGATTTTCTGTCAGAAAAGATTGGAATCAATTGCATTCCTCCCTTCCAGATAGTGCTAAAACATTTATTTAAAGGTTTATATGCTCACCCTGCCTTATCTGTATTCCAAGTCACTTGTCCAATGAAATAAAATTCATTCATGCCTTCCTTCACTGTGTTATTGACAAAGTGTAAGCTTTATGTGACTAGAAGCCAGAATTCTGTCTTTTGGGAATACCTCTCTCTAAACTTGTCTGAAAGAATTATTTTATTGCATTTTTCATGCCAATTCAAGTATGTTTGAATGGTAAATCCTAGAAGCTGGGCTGTCTGTGACCATATCAGCCTTTTGAATTAGCAGCATACGCGGCATGATAGAAATATTAGATTGAAAGGAAGGAGTATGTATGCTACATAATTTTTTTTTTATTAAGATTTTTTTTTTTTTTGCACATAATAAACTGCATGTCACTTGGTTCTACAAATCAAAAACTAGGTCAGGTCAGTTTTCTAAATGCCTGGCATTATGCTGATAGAAAGTTTGCCATCACTATATGTCTCTTTAGCCCATTCTCTACGAAAGAGCAGTGTCTGGAGAGCAAGTGCTAAAAACTATTTATGCCATGTTTCATTTGGGGGAAGTTAGAGCCTCACCAGCTGCTTTTCTTATCCATGCAGCCAGTGCTGCATGAGTGACGTTCAGCTCTCTGTCAGCGGCATAATACAAAAACGATGCTATGATCTAGGTGGTTTGTCTTATACAAAAGATAGAGTAGGTCATCACTGAATTAAATACTTAACGAAACAAAGCAACCTGGCCTTGTAGCCACAATAGTGGTTGAAGAGTCCAGAAGCGAGATATGTACATGACCTAACTGTCATTTCTCTTCACTGCTGCGTTGGGATAACTCTTGTAAAGCCAAGGAGAGGTAGAGGTAAAAGTAGAATTTAACAGCGCTGTGCTGATTTGAGACTAGAGTGCGGGAGGAGGAAGCAATAAGGTTACCTTTTCCTCTTGTCAGTCAGCAAATTCACAGAGCTGACCCTGGAGGGAACAACGTACGTACAGGCACCGGGGTATTACAGCACATAATTCCGCTGCCTCAACCACAAACTAATTAAAAACCCTCTGATTATCCCAAACCCCTTCCTCTCTGTTTTCATTTCCTCTCCAAGCAGGACTTCAGTTTAAATTTGACATCCTTTGGGGGCTCTGCAATGAATGAGACTATTTGAGTTGTTCTAGAGCTTTCTTAAGCTTTCCTCAGAGAAACTATCCAAGTATTTGGCAACATGCACGAACTGAGAACTGAAAGCTGAATATATCTGCTTGTCTGAGTTCTCAAAACTGAGGGTAGAGAGGAGGCCTGGGGGGAGGAGTTGAAATCAGTTCGGTTTGCCGTACAGAAGCTGGGATAACTCTTAACGATGCTGTTGAGGTGAGCCAGCTTGGGGGAGCCAAGTTTTTGGGGGAGGTCCCCCTAGCAGCCCACACAAGCCTGAGGTTCCCCATGCAGCCCTTTGCAAAGGGACAGGACGCAGCGGTGCAGGTAGTGGGAGCTCCCAGGTGTGCCGGTGATGCAAAGAGGTTTGTTTTCTATATGCTTTAACTTCTGGTCAGCCCTGGCGTGCTCAGGCATTTGGACTAGATCGCCGTTGTGAGCCCTTTCCCACTGGAACTATGCTGTTCTATTCTAATTTCTTTCTGTACAGTAGTGCTGTTTTAGGAGTTTGTAGTATTTTCTAATATTGTCAAAAGAAAATTTGGCTTTGAGTAGGCTTAGATTTGGCAGATTTGGGCCTAAAGATAAATGCTTATTTCTTTAACTTTCTTATTGTGATAATGGTATTAGTTAACGTGCTAATTAGGCTGCAGTGTTTAACCTAAAGCTTTTGTGTGGCTGGTTGTGTCTGAACCATCTCCTAGCTGTCATGGCACACAACCACAAATAGGAAGCTCTTGCACCCAGTAGTAAAGCTTTCCGTTTCAGGGCAACAATCCTGCTTCGTTTGCCAAAGAAGATGAATAGCATTGCAGGCTTTGAAGATAGCCCTGAAAGCCACCCCAGCAGAAATACCTGTGGATTTTGTGCTAATTCACTGGTTTTCATTCTGAATTCATCAACAAAGTTGGGTTTGTGACCACCTTTACTTTTTTTACTGTCAGACAAAATGACAATAGCTGGTTCACAAATTTGGGTAGGCCTATGCTGAGTAATGCTGTGCAACTCTGACTTTCCAGATTCTGGTTCTGTACATTCAAGGAAACTTTCCAAATAGTGTAGTAGTTACAGATGAGCCAATCTAAATCAGGTCTAAGTCTTTCTAATCTAATGACAGTTCTAAGGCATTCTGGGTTTAACAGCCACCAGCCGCAGCACAGTATAAAGCCTTCTAGTTGTTTAACCTTACACCAAATGTAGGCCGCTGCTATACCATAGAAAGCAGACCTAAAGCAGCTGTTTGAGGACACTTCACGTTGTTTTCCTCCTTTCAGAAAAAGCCCCTACTTCTAGAAATGCCTTATTTAGTCATAGAAATTATCTGAGTGCTAGGGCAATCGATCTCAACTCTAACACTCAAGTTTCTTGTTAATTTTAAGCAGGCCTGTGGAGGATATGCACTCCCCTCCCTTGGCCAGGCTGTTTCTATAACGCAGCCCCATGGGAATTTGCCACCTTGAAAAATAAGCTGTGGAACTGGGTCACATCCAGCTCCTTTCTCTGGGAATCTTTCCAGGTAAGCCTTCCAGACTTCATAAAGACAGATGTGAAATCCAGGCTCAGCAGGCCCAGCTGCGAACGACCCTCATGCTCAGCCACATGCAGACCCACCAACCCCCAGCTCCCCAAACAGGATTAGCACATATCTGGGTATTTCTTTTGTTGGTTCCTATACCGGATAGTTCCCTGCTCCTCCTGGAGCTCACAGAGAGTTGTAGCCTAGATACTTAGTTAATAAATTGGCCTCTGTCTCAGTAAGCAATCTTTTTCCTTTGCTGTAAACTACCTAACGTGATCTTGGTCTATCACTGGGCATCCTTGGCCCAGCCGCAACACAAGTGATTAACATTAATAGCCGTAAAATACATTTCTCATGCCATGAGGGAGACGAAATGTTCCACATGATCCTTTCCCTTCGAACAGACAACTAAGAGCACACACTACTGCAAAAGTGCTCTGTGGCGTCAGTGTTAGTAATATTAAGAGGGCTCCCCCTCCTCCCCGCACACACACACACGCAAACCCTGTGTACAATATCCCACAAGGTTAAGTGTTGTGCTGCTCAGGGCACGGCGTTATATCCTGGTTGCCTAGAGGCAGTTGTTGGCTCACTGAACGTGATCTGTCTGCAGGAAATATAATCTCAATGGGAGAACGAGAGCTCCTAACGAAAGTCATGAACTCATTCACAATCCAGACATGCCCCAGGAGTTGGTTTTCAAGTGACCTAGTTTGCCCTCTGTTGTTATACATTCGTCCCTGCGGCACTATTTCACAGGGAAGAAAAAAAAAAAAAAAGAAATTTAGATATGACTAATCGAAGACCAAATGTTGCTTTCAGCTCCCAGTTGGCAGCTTCCACCCTTGTGGTGGGCAGGTGGTTAAAGAAGTAGAAAGCAAATATTTGGATTCTGAAAACACTCTTACTGCACCTTTTTGGTGTGTTTATGTTTAAATAAACTACCAGCTGAATGGGTGATTAATTCTAGAGAAGTGGATACACATGAATGTAGAAAGGTCATTTTGTGTTCAAGCCAACTTGCAAACGCAAAGCTGATACTGCACTGATTGGCAAAAGTGATTTTCCTTATTTATATGAAAGAGTCAAACATCTTTATGCGGAGTGAGCTCTTGGCCGTGTCTTTTTTTAAGGGAGGAAAAAGAAAGATAAACTCTGTAGTGAACTCTCAAATGTTTTTATAATGAAAATAATTATATGACCATTCTCATCCTCATTTTATCATGCCTAAGAATAAGCTGACAACAGAGGGAGGAAAAAAAATAATCTACGAAAGAGGGGGAAACATGTCCTGAATCCCAAGCTTGCTGTCTGTGCTCATGCAGGGGAGCACTGTTACGGTCGCTGACTCTGGTTTGTGGCGCCTTCCGACACAGAAGTCAGCCTGGGAAGCGCTCACAAGCTGTTCGTGGATGGCTGTCCTGCTCCTCCCCTGGGCTGAGGTCGCTCCCTCCTGCAGAAGGCGGTCTGACAGCCTCACTCTTTCCACTCTGGCCAGAAATAAGCTATTCCAAAGTCTGAAGAAAATCAGCATACGAAGGTTTTTTTCTCAGCTCCTGAATGCTGAGCTGCACTCCCTGTGTGACTGTCAGCTCACAGGGTGAGCTTTTCTTAATCCTGAAATATTTAAACCCGTGTACAGAAAAAGGACGCTGTTGTGAAATTGTGTAAAATTGCAGAATGTCAAAACTGGGAACACTGAACACTCAGTTTGCTCTCGAGCCAGGCACAAAGTAGAGATACTGAAAACTGGGGATTCAGCTCTCAATTTTAAAAGCTCTCAATTAAAAAGTACTGATGCAGTAAATCATTTGGGCATTGGGCCATACCTAAGAAAGACCTTTTACCCACAATCATTGCTGAATCTAAAGAATGTAGACATTTCCACACAAGTAGTGAGTAAGAGGCAGTTGCTCTTCTTAGGGTCTGAACAAACTTTGCCTTCTTAATCATGAAAAGGTGAAATTCAGCAGGAATCTATGTAGAAAAAGGGAAATCTGCATCAAACAGGCGCCCAACAAGAGGATTTCTTCTAAGCCTTGGGGACTCAGAAATGCTTTTTTTTTTTAACCCTGCTTTATCCTATAGTTTAGAGCTGTGCACAGTAATAAGTAATGTGAGAAAATGAGTGCTCTGAAATTCCTGAATGTCAAGAGCCGTGATCAGAGATTCAGGCTGATTGCTTAGCCTTCAAACCAAATCCTTCACCCTTGTACCAGGCTAGAAGGACTCCCCCACATTCACCAGTATGAAGGGAAAGGGATCTCCCCACTACTGCGCTTAAGACTGCTGGGCTGGGTTTCTGTGGCCTTGTGCACCCTCTTCAAAAAAAAAAGCAGGCTTGTTTCTTAGAGCAGGAGGCACTCACCAGTCCCAGCACTTTTAAGGTTCCCAGTCTGGTTTTCAGATATACTTCTTACAGAAAATGCTTGCCGCTGTGAACAGTGACGTATATAGGAACCATCAAATCTACCCTGCAACAGGTACAGCTAACACATACCCCTTGTCTTGTCTTGAATTAATTCGTAATAAAAGACAACCTTTGACAAAATGCAAGGTTTCAGATGGTGTCGTTTGCTAATGAAAAACTACATAGACAGCTAACAGACACCAGGAAAGACCTAAACCCCAGTCAGACCTAAACCCAAGTCTTTCATTAGATGTAATTGCAATAGTACCAGCCAGTTGCTATCTACCTAACCATTTGGCTTCAAATTCTATGTTACATGAGAGAAACTCATATTTTGACACCATCTTCACTTACACAAACATGCCAGACTCCCATGTGTAAAGTAGACCATGGAGCACAGTAAAACAGCCCTTCCCATTGTAGTGGTCTCAAACACGATAATACTAAACACATTTGAAGAACTGAAAATGATAATAACCTCACCCCAAAGACATGATATTTGGCATCCCAGAAAGCCATCAGCTGCTCCTGCATTCCCACAAACAGATTCCTAAGGGATGAGATGGGTGCAAAAAAATCCTTCACAGGAAAAGCAAAAGCCTCACCAACTTTTTATTCATTTTTTAAAAACATCTCACGGACATACCTAACCTCTTAACAGGGGTAATCCTGTATGCTTCAACTGTTTTATAGTGTATTTTGTTGAGGTGAAATTTCTTTTAACCTACAATTAAATTGCTTTCATATTGAAGTTCTGTTAGTGTTAATTGTAGTTTTGTTTTGTGATGTTTTGCTTATGTTTTTTTTTCAGCTAGGAGAAGAAGCACTTGGGAAGTCTGCTAAACTCGCGTACAATTTGCTTTTACAAGAGACTGCAAGCTGAGGTTTTCAAGTATTGACTTGTTAGCTCAGCTTCAGAGAGGACAGTTGGTGTGGCAAAAGACAGTGAGACCAAGCAAAAAGAAAATATTTCCCCAGGTTACCCGGAATTCCCTTGCCCTAGTCCTTCCACAAACCCTATGAATTAAACTTTTTTTAAAAAAAAACCCAAACATTATTTCCTGATCTCAGTAGAGTAGATAACTACTCAGCAAAAGCCCCAGTTTTTAAGAACAAGTTATTCTGAAAAGAGACTGAGTTAATCCTGAATAGCTTGTGATAGAATCTCACCAGTAGTGCCAGTGACCTCATATTAACTCATTGCAATATACAGAATGTTAAGTATGTAGTGGAGTTGATCTACATTAGAAAATTTCTTCATTGAAGTTCCTTATTTACTCCTATTCCCAGTAAAAGCAAAAATAGAGTAAGTTTTCCAAATTGCTAACAAGGAAGGACTTCTGCAATGAGGAATAAGCAAGTCTCCCAGCCTTAATCTTCCATAACATTGCCACAAGAAGAGCTGTCCATAAACTAGATTGCCTGGGTTGTTTCTGCTGATTTTATGACAGACTCCTCTGGTGTCGATTACAACAGAGATCTGAATTTGAGAGACCTGAATGCTCTTTGCTGTGAAAATGCTGAGCCAACCTTGTCTAGCAACCTTTGACATATAAAGAGGGCTGGTAATTGCTACTTTCATTTCTAAATGTTGTAAATGACATAGCAAATTATTACTTGATAGGATCTACTTTTAGATCTCACTGTAAAAGGCGGGCAGTTTCAGAGAATAGATCAATTTTCTTCTCCTGTGTTTGTGGTTACACCCTATCCCCACCCTAGATGTCTAATTATGTGAGATGAATGTGTGTAAACACGAGTCTTACCCTCCATAATCCAACTCATACCTTACTTGTTTATACAGAGGTTAATAAGCTCAGTCTATTTACCATACTACTTGAAGTAATGTTTCTAATGCTCTGTGCAACTTCATGGTTTTTTACCAGGAGTAAAAGGCATGGAATTAGGCAATGATCATCTCTGATGGGTCTGGGTTCAATAACAGAGACTTTTAACTGGCGAGTCCATGAGCAGAAATGCCAGTAAACAGATTTACAGAAGTACTTGATTTGTTTTCCAGGAGTATTAATTTTAATTTTTATCCCGTTTATCCTTATGTGTAATAATTCCTCATTCCTGATTTGGAGAGGAGATTCATGCATTGTCATTCAGGATGCCACAAAATTCAATTAAGGGCTGGCTGCAGCATCCCTTCTTGATTTGTGAATGATTTACCTTCGTTGAGAAAACAGGATGATTTTTTCCATCACAAAGCATGGTTGCTGATTTTAACAGAGCAGACAGCCTGGAGCTATGCAAGCCATCACTAAACCAAAAAGAAACATTAATAAAATGACTGGAGGGGTGGTGTCCTTCTGCTGGGACTGTAACTATTCCTTGTGCATTTCAGGGACCGAGGATGTAAAATAGTGTAACATCCCAGGTTATGTAATTCCACATCCACAGTCTCCAGCCTCTGCAAGTCCCACTCGCTCCTCCAGCCAGATCCAGACGGCCTGACAGCTCGGCTGTCTTTCAGCCAAGTGTGACTACTCTGCTGTCAGCACTTTAGCCACTTTTACCTCTGAGGTATACGGGCACCTGTCAGCTTGATGGAGGCAGTCCCTCTATAGATACAGGATGAAATGTGGATTCTGGTCTTTTGATATCATCTTTCTTACTGTTTTTATATATATGCTTATATATACTGATACATTTTTCAAGATGACTGAAAGCTCCTGAGACAAGCTTTTATTATCTATTTAGAAAAATTAAGATATCTTTAAGCATGTTAGAAAATGCCCTGCTTCTCCCCCACCCCCACCCCCACCCCCCAAGTGTTTCATCGGAATTTTCAGGCTTGTACCAGCATAGTGCATAGTCATGGTTTTAATTCTTTACTTCACAACATGAGAGAGTGAGGCACGGATTAAATGTTCTATTTAAAAATGCTTTGACAGATTTTGTTGAAGCCAAGACAATTCTCTTGAAGTATTATCATGATTTACTTGAGTTAAATCAGCAAATAACTCATGTTGCCCCATAGGGCCACTCAGCTAAGTGTGTTTTATATACACAGAGCCCTATAGCTTCAGCAATTGGCACATTTCCTTCAAGTCAATGTCAAGATTACACAATAAGACAGAGATATTTAGAGAGATGCTGCTGGTGGTGTCTGAGCCCCTAGGCTTTGTTCAGGCAGTTCCAATCTGAATGGATCACTTCTATACCGAAAGGAAAAAAAAAATAATCTCTGGAGTGCAATCAGAGTGTTTTCTATTAATGGAAACATGAATGTTATTGCCGAGCTGTGTTGTGCTGGATGATTGTATGCAGCAGAAGGTAATTTAACTCACCAGAATTTTGTTTTGCTTCCCTCCCCCAGGTTAAAAGTCTGATCAGATGCCTGCTTGACACGCAAAATCATCAAGAGACTGCAGCAAACGCCTCTTGGAACACAAAGCAGTATCAGGCAGGCAGCAGCTAAAAGAAGCCCCCACCACCAGGGGAAGCAAACAGTGGGGCTGTGGTTCCCCACCGATTTCCTCAGCCCTTAGTTAGTGGGGGGAGGATTATTAAACCCTTCTGTGTTGCTCTGAAGTGCTACAAATAGAACGGTAAATCTAAATAATGAGGTGCATGTTGTTCCCTTCAGTATGTGCTGCAGATGACAAGCAGGGACCAAAAACCAAAAGGAAAACATAAGTACAGCTGGAGGGTATCATGCCCACCATGGAGCTGACTCCTGAAGTGTGTTGAGGTATATACCTTGTACTTGTGTTGCACTCCTGCAGTTGTGGCTGCCTTGTGTTCCAAGTGAGGCTGTTTAGTCGTGCCAGAATACTCTTTGCACCGGTGACCCCCCGTTACATAGCTCAGCACCCTCTCTGACAAGTTCTAGAAAAGGGAGGTTGTCTCCTGAGACTGGAGCAGCAGTTTTCCAACTTTTACCCAGATTTCCCCCTCTTCTGCCTGCTGCTCCTCCCCTAAGGAAGGTGGCAAGTATGATTGCACCAGGACCACTTTGCCCATGATGGTCCCTGTGGGTTATCAAGCCCAGCCCACAAGGACCCTTGGCCACAAAGAGCCTGATGGAGGGTCTTCTGAAGGGGACTACTTCTCAAACCTGCCCCCAGATAAATCCTGCCTGCTCTGGTTTGAGATTTCCCGTGTTAGACAGGGCTTGGTTCAAAAGTTCTGAGACCTGCCGGTGATCACGAGCGAGGCAACACATCCGAGAGCTGCCAGCATTCGACTGCCAGCAAAGGGAGAGTGGACAGGGATCACACCGAGGCAGACGTTACTTGTCATGTATTGGCCTACACCTGAGGCAAACTATTGCTCTGCTCAGCCACTGCAAACACTTAAACACCTAAAGTTGAGTTTCTGGAAGTAGGAACCTCGGAAAGAGGGTCAGTGCTTACAGAAAGATGCTGAGAGATGGCATCTAGCTTTAGTCCCTAAGACTTATCAGTCGTATGTGAGGCCATTGATGCCTCACTCGAACTTCTACTTAACTGGCATGTGGTGAACACACTGGATAAGCTCAACTACCCAGGTCTGAAAGTAGAATTTTTAAGAGCAGGTGTAACTGTTGGTAAGCAAGAGACAGGTCTGGGTCATTTGCCAGCTTTGTTACTCCAGTGGATTTGAATTAAAGGATAGGTTCCTTTTTTTCCTCAGCGTAGTAAGTATTGAGCTAGAAATTCATGGCTACTTTCAGAAGAGATCCAAGTCCTTCTTATTCCATGTTGGAATAGATGAACAAATGTGTTTTCACCTGTGAGAAGTTAAAGGCTTAGTGAGGGTCTTCAGCAGCACAGACACACATGCATGCTTCTCCCTCTCTTGATCAGGATCCTCAGCTGGGAATTCAAAGGCCACTTGTCAAGCTCTTCCTCTCAAGTGTGTGTCTAAAGCACCATTCCGTGAGTTTTTGAAGTGGATTAATCTCATTGAAACTGATAAAACTTTTCTAATAGAAAGTTGATTTCTGATTTAGACTCAACTCCTGTCTGCGTTATCAAAAACATTTTTGACCATTCCTCCACACTCCTGAAATCTTTCAGTGAGATTCAGTGAATCTCGGTTACTGGCAATCGGTGATCCTGTTAACAGTAGTTTCCAGAGTCCCAACCAAAGCTAACATGATGACAGGACATGATCTCAGCATGCCGAATCATTTTTGAAGGGGGACCTGATGATTTCAAAAGAGGCTTTAGCTGCCTGCCATTTCCCTGGGGTAATTCCTATGTGTGACCTGGCATACCTGAGCTGAGTACATCTACTTTGGCTAATGCTTCCTAAAATGACAGATTTCAGAATAATTCTGTGTTATATATTTGGATAACTATTTCACAAGCTGTTTGTCTTTGAAAAATTATAATGAAAAGCAAATTATTTTAAAAAAATGAGAAAAAAGAAAGAACAGATGTCTTAGTGAAGATTTTAGTGTTTTGGGGCTCTGGTTTGGGAGTACAGCTGATTGCCAAAGTTACTGGATAACATAAATTCTCTTTCAATTTCTTTGCAATTTTGAAGCTAATACAACTCCAGTGAAAGTTCCTAATGTTATTTTTCCTCTCTTAACCTAATTAACAAACTGAAAATTTATGTAGTCCTAAATGGAATTACTTTCTCCTAAGCACCGCAGAGGGGGTTATTTCTCATGTACCTACTAAAGCGTGGATATCGATGCTAATGCTTCACACCAGCTACAGTACCTGAATTCTCTTCACAGGAGTAACACATCGAAACTGCCCTGTCTGAGGCCATGCTAACAGGAACTCAGGACAGTATCAGCCTGCCTTGAGTATTGTTATTTTAAATGTTAAATTTGAGTTCTTAATTTTGACATATTTAGCTGCTGAACATTTAGAAAAGCGTGGGTATGGGTCAAATGTCTGTTATATTTTTAAAGAAGAACCAAAAAAAGAAAACCAACCCACCTCAGACCCCTTAGTTTTCATTTCATAAAAAGCTCCAAGAACTCTTTAGAGTAAATTATTAAAAACCAAACCAAACCAAAATAAATTGCTTTAAAATATCAAAGAGGAATCACATTTTTTTCTTGAACATGGTTTTTCAATGATGAATTTTTCAACAGGATTGTATTAAAACATATTAGTTGTTAATAAGAACCTGCCATCACTTTTAGAGTGATATTCTAGAGTATTACCAATACTGTGCTAATGGCTTTACATGCAGTTAGTTTCTCAAAAACAGATTTAACACATTTCCAAACAGCAAATGTGTGTATTATTTTGTGGTTTAAATCTGTTTTATCATGATACCACTTCCAAAATACTGAAGGCATAAAATAGTTTATGGTCCAGAAGATAAACTACCACAGGCCACTATGTTGGAATATAGGGAAGGATCTGAGAAAGTGCTAAAAGCATTATTACAGCTACAGAATAGACTCTTAAATCTTTTATGCAACTTGATCAGTTCCCACTGGAACCACACTGTATTGTTTTCATAAATAAACACCAAAAGTTGCTGTGCACAGTGTTTCTGGACTGTAACAGACTGCTTTTGTGCTTTAACAGGTTTTGTGTTAAATTGTAAACTACAAACGTTCCCATGAAAAATTCTTTTTCCCAGCACACTGCTTGTGAGTGGCATGTCATCTTTCTTGATGATCAACAAAGCAATCACATTTGTATGGCAGTAAACCACCTCCAGTCGCTTCATCCTCCATGGAGGTGCCACAGCCCCCAGGCTGGGAGGAGCCGCCCAGCAGTGCCGTCCTCTCTGAGGGAAGAGACTGGTTTCCTGAACTCAGATTTGCCCACGGCAATGAGATGAAGAGGGTGATTCCTCTCCCATCTTGGTTTTTTTGACAGGAAAAAGCAGGAGAGAATAACCCTCCCATTTTTATCTGCTCAACCATTACAGCACTAAAAGCCTCCATACGTTGAACTGTCTTTTCCATGTAGAGAAGGCGTGGAGATCCCTAGTTTGTTACTCAGTATTGTCAGCCAAACCTGGCAAATTGTCTGTTTTCAATAGAACAGTTTAAGCTTTTGCTAGCCCATACTCTTCCAGCTCATTTTTTAAATGGAGTGCTCTCCAAAAGAGCAGGCTGTGGCAGAGATCACTGTCCTGCGTTGGCTGCATCTCAGAGATTTGCAAAGCACAAATTTCTCCATTCTGCAGGCTCCAGCCCACAGGCTGCCCCCTTCGCCCCAACTTCGCATGCGTGGGTCACACTCACCCTCCTCCCCACTTAAGAAGTCTGAAAAAATATCTGCCAGAGAAAAGGCAGTTTGTCCAAACTGTTCTCATGGTTTGGCTGAAGCTTATACTGTCGGCTCTCAAGTAAAATGTAATCTGTTATTTTTAAACGCTTAAGCACTGCTGTTGATATATATATTAAAAAAAAAAGCAGGTGACTTTGTTAAGATGTACTCTGGAGAGCAGAGTGAATGGAAAAAAACAGACAAAAGTGGTTTCAGAAATAAGGGCTTTTGAAAGGAGTTTTTGGAGACTCTATAGTAGTCCAAGACATGTGAAAAGCGTCCAGACCATAAATACTGAAAGAAAACATTTGGTAAGTGAACAAAATATTTTAAGTGCTATACAAGAGAGAATGAAAAACTGTAGTATAATTATGTATTTTACAATTTTGAATTAGTGACAGAGGTAAAAAGGGAGTTGTTTTGGAGGCAGGAATGGGTATTCTGTTAATGTTCTCCCACAAGTCAGTACAACGTGAAACTTTGCTGTGGGTAAGGCAAAAACATAGACAGCTTACCATTGTGTAGAAAGCATTTTTGTCTAGGGGATAAGATAATTCACCCCACCTCTTTTTTTTTTCTTTTTTTTTTCCCCAGAAGAGAATAAAAATACAGCTGTGTACTATATTCCACTTCGTATGCACATGGTGGTACTTCAGAGAACAGGAGGTGCACAAGTGGAAGGGTCAGCAATTTCAAGTCGAATGCCTCTGTAATACAGCCTGCCGACCGTGGCGTGGCAATGATCTTGGCCCAGTAGCAGCAAAATGACTTGTCCCAGAATGGTTACATTTCTTAGCCTAATGCAGAACTAACATTTTAAAATATCCGGTCTCCATCCCTGAAATGCCTGCAGGCTGTTCTCTTGGCCAGAATATGCTGACAGCTTGGAAAGAGATGAAACAAATATCAATGGCCTAGTGCATGAGGATCAGCTAAGATTGAGGTCCTGCTGTGTTAGGATCTAGATGTACGTGTAGTAACTGTTCTTCTTTGAGCCTCCTACTGTTTAAATAGAAAGGATCATTACCTGTGTCTTGCAGAGTAATCAAGAGATTTGCTATGAGTCTCAGATGAACTTGTTGCAGAGCCGGAAATTCAATCTGAAGGCCTAAAAATTGAAGTTCAATTGCCTAAAACCCAGAGGTACCCAAAGCAGGCCAAGGGATGTAGCACAGGACTTGCAAAAGAGCTACGCTGATCTGAAGTGGCAACTGGAGGAGCATCTAGAGTGACATTTGTGCGGCTGAGTCCCAGCCTTGCATCTTGGCCTTTTACATTTCCCTCAACAGATGGGCGGCAACAGAAGGATACTTTCAAAACTGACTTAATGTGTTAACAAGTTACAGATACAATCCCTATTCCTGCAGGACTAGCATGATTGCTCTGCACCTTCACTGAACACAGCAAAACCTGCAGGAATTTAGACACAAAACCGAGCTGATTTCTGTTGTGCCGTACTTTGAGCCATTTCTGAGCACGCAGAAGACAGCAGAAATGAGCAGCTATTTAAAGCATGTGCTGCTGTTAATGCTCACTAACTCCACATCACTCATGTAGCTACTATTAAGCATTAGTATAAAGTGGACTTGGAACAGTAACACTGGATGTTTCCTTGCCCCCGCATGCTGTAAAAAGTAAAGTTCATGATGAATTTTTAATTATAAGCCATGCAAAAATGCCTTGCTGCTGTTTCCTGACATACTCGGGAATGATACCTTCATAAGGAAACACAGAGAAATAAAACTCGTTGCCCCACAGCCAAAAGAAGAAGCCATACCCTTTCCTGTGCAAGTGGGAAGCAAGCATTGAGGGAAAAAAGGTGACTATATCACAACTTCCATTGCATGTGTCCACGCACACGGATGAGGCATAATTTAAAGAGCTACAGTGTTGCTGAAGCTGGGGACACTTTTGTTGAAGTCTTTTGAGAATCACTGTTACATAACTCATACCCCAGCACAGAGAAATGTCAGAGAGCATCAGCAAAAATACAGCTTGGAAAGATTTGTCATTACAGATGGTCTAAATTACACTGCACAGCACAGGCTGTGTTTTCTCCTGTAGCATTTGCAAGTTGTGTATGTAAGAAATCCTATATTCTCTGCTATAGAACTAGGAAATGCATCCCGAAATCATGTCTTAGTGTTCAGTCAGCAGATACAAAACTAATGAATGAGCCTTTACTCAACATGACTTTCGCTGGGTGCCAAACCAGACCTTAAACCAGGACAGGCTAAGATCTACCAGTTCTGATGTGACATTGCAGACATCACAGAAAAGAAACCAAAACTGAAGGAGTGGGTATTTTGGTCAGTGTTCATCAGGGACAGCTGACAACTTCTTACAGAGACTGATGTGCTGATCTAGGCTAGGTACATTTAGCTGTTGGCTTGTTTTGAAAAGTGGGCCTGCATGGCAGCTGCAGAAAGTGTCACCTAGCCAGCAAAGCCAAAGGAGTTAAAAGGCTTTTTTGGGGGGACATCACACATATTGAAAAGTACCCTGCGAAATCTGTGCCACACTCCATGGCCTTCCACAGACTCATTCAGTTTTCCTCATGGACCTTTCTTCTGCTCCCCTGCCACCTTCAGGATTGACGTTTACCTCCTCTGCATTGGTTCAGTCCATGCAGGTGCAAGGCTGCCTTCAGCAGACTGTCTCTCTCATCTTCCTTAACTGACTCCGTAGTATGTTCACACTGATGCCTTATAACTGCTTTGATTGTCTGTTGGTCAGAAGTCGTTTTGTCCACAACCCTGTGAATATAACAGCTCTCACCGGCTTCGAAACAGGCCTTAGAAGATGAAGAACAGAAGTTACTAGTGCCCTTTCAGTAGCCTGTATGGTGTTTAAATGGTAATAGAAAAAATTCCTTTGACTATTTTTTTGGTGTAGCTCCTCCTGAAAAGTGGGGAAGGTGAGAGGAAGTTAGAGCCAGTACATATTCTAGTATAGGAATTAACCTCAGTGGGAAGAATAATGTTGCTTACAAAACCAGGAGGCTGCACTGCATAGGAAATAGAGCATGAAAAGGATTTGTGCTGTGATGTTGAGATTAGAGAGAACAAGCAACACGAATTAGCAAGTGGAATGCAAATATTGTACATTCAAGTGTAACTTCAGTGTAATACCAGAGTTGTGGGTGCGTAAGGAATTGGAGAGTCCCTCAAGTAATATTAAAACTGCTGCTGTCTGCTGACTGTGGCCCATGCACAGTGGCTTAGGTAGCCCCAGCCTCCACTGCTCTGGAGCTGATGCTTCCTCCTTACTCTTCTGTAGCAGGTTTTATTGCATACAATTAGGAGACTTTGTGTATGCAGATACTTTGCATTTAGGACAGTGACTTGCTGACAAGAACATCCGGAGGTTGGAACGGCTTGGCTGTGGACAGAGGCATCAGTAACTAACCAAAGAGAACAGATAGGTCTTTTAGAGACTGGGGTGGGGGGAAGAAAAGCAGATTTATGAGAAAGGGAATGTACTAGTAAGCACAAGCTAGGCTACTTTGTTGGCTAGGTGGATCCATCACTAGAGACTGCCGTCTCAGCCTTCTGTGCTTCTCTTTGCACCTGCTTGCGAGATGAAAGAACGGGACACCATTTAATAGAGATTAATTTTTCTAATGCACCATCATTTAGTTTCAAGGCCCCCTTGCCCCTGAATGTGGAGCTCACAGTTGTACATGTAATGCTGCACTTACAATAAAGCAACTACTACTTTCCTCAATCAGGGCTGCAGTATGCTAAAACCTTTCTGTAGCTGGAAGGGTTGCACTAGGAACCTCTTGAATGCAGAGAAGAAAAATCAGTTTTCTTGTGTAAAAAAAACCCCATTTTTAGAGGCTTTACATGCTTTATGGGCTTGAGGGATTAAGTATTTCAAAGTACAAGTAAATGTTAAGCAAGTTTCCTTTAATTCTGCAAGAGTGGAGCCTATGTGTTTAAAGGAAGGGCTCTAGGTCTACGCTTGTCTGTGCTATACAGGTTCATTGGTAAATGTAAGGTCGGCTGGATGATCAACTTCACCTCCTTGTTACCAAGCTCTCTGCTTGTCTTGATCTGTGAGCTCCAGACGTGAATACAGAAATGACAGGTTTAGGGCTCAGGCCATTTTATTCCTCCATATTCTTCCTTCATTTACAGGTTTAATGCCATAGAAATTGTCTTCTCTCACTCTAATTATCTGCCCTTCCCCCTGTAAATGGCATAGTTGTGTTGCAGTGACAACGCTTGACTCAACAGCTACCTTCTGCATACATTGCTTTTCCCTGCTTGACCCAAAAATCATCTCAGTACTTCATTTTTGGAGGCATTTCATTGCTTTTCCTTAAGGAAATTAATTCCTTCCTTGTACAAAAGAGCTGACTTCTGTTTTCCACTTGAATACGTTTTTAGGCAGAGAGGGGAGGAGGAATGAAGTGGGTGATTTGGGTTTTTAAATCAATAAACTCAAACTCCCAAAACACAGCACTAGTGCAAAGGGGCAAGTATGTAATTTTCTCAGTAGCAAATATAGCTACATGTATCTAAATCCAAGACATTCATCAGCTCTTTTATAGGATAAGACAGGGCTCAGAAATGATTTTCTGTTGAAGTACATAAGATCAAACATGTTTGTCATTTTAGCCTTCTCTTTATTCTATCTGATTTCAAGATCTTGAGACTTTCTTTAGATGTCATTGCTTCAAGCTTCTGCTTTTATCACATTAACCACTCTTCATGAGCTTTTACACATCAAAATGTCTTTAGATACATTGTTGAAGAGGGAGTACTTGTGAAGACTTCAATAAAAAGTTAGAGAATCCGTGCCTGAAACTTTATACAAACACATTTGAGGAAAGAACCACCAAAACCAAAATAAACAGCCAAACAATAATACACAATGCTGCATTCTCATTATGGTTTCTCCAGAAGGAGAAAAAAGGCATTTTCATTATGCTTGAATACAGCTTTGTTAGTGTGCAAAAACCCAGAAGTGGTGAGCCATCTCATGCCTGTCAGATTCTCAAACTTTTGGAGCTTAATACTTTTGCATTTTTTAACTTCCCTCCCTGCTGTACTGAGCAGATGGTTATCCTGAGCTCTGATTGCATCTCCAGGTATGTGTTGGTCCTGCTTCTGGTTAAGTTTTTGGCTATAGAAAATTCTTCCTAGCTAGTAGAAAGGGCAGGGCTTTGCTCCAAATGGTTTTAGCTAAAGACAGAACTAGCCGTTGCAAGATCGGTGATTTCCTCACCAGTTGCCATCACTTGTGCTTCACTAATATCTTGCAATTAACACTAATGACCACAGGACAACAGTGACAGCCTGTCCATGGTATTAAAGTGCTCTCATCCCTCACACAAGCAGGTTGTGACTCCTCTCTGGCTGAAGGGTTTGTACAGGGAAGGGGACTGTTCCCAGCGCACATCAGCAGCGTGGGATCACAGTGGCAGGATAGTTCCATGGTAAGTGTTTCATACTGGCAGTTTCCTTATCAGTTACAGATTCACTTTCTGTAGATTTCTGGAGTAAATCTGCTATTTTTGACACAGCTGTTTGTAGTCGGACTAGAGTGTCAGGACCATTAGAAGCCTCAAAGCATTTTCAGGACATTTTTGTGCATATGCATCTAGGTAGATTGATGATAAGCTAAATGGCTAGCTAGGCTGTGTTGATATGTGGTGGGGAAGCATAGCACCAGGATTTGCCAGAGTATAAATGAGAGCTACCTTTCTTTCATCAGCATCCACGAGGTGCTGGGATCGCACCGAAACACATACTGTAACACTGCGATGTGTCAGAGTGTTAAATATGAAAAATCGGAGCCCCCCCACCTGCATTACCAGGTATGGGAGCCAATTGCTTTCAACTTTCTGAATACATTCTCCTGCATTTCCCTCAGAATAACTGAAGGAGTAAACACTGTTTGAAAAAGATCTAGTTTTTAAAAAAGTAAATAAAAAAAAAAATTATCACACATATGTGATCATCTCCAAGGGGGAGGCCACTTGCAAGTGAATGACTGGAATTTGTGATGACAAAAATAAGTGTTAATTGTGGTATGCAAGATGTAAAGCCACAGCCTTACTATGTTGATTGCTTATTGTTATGCTTTGAGGAGCTAACAGTGTGATCAGACAGGGAGGAAGCATTTATGTTACAGTTACCAGAATAAACCATTACCTAGCTAGTCATTCACACAGGCCTTCCTGGTTAGAAAAGAAATATGCATCTCTTGCATCTTTGGCGAAGATTTTCCTCCCTGTTCTGTAGGTGCGTGAAGAGCACACAAACCTCCTGCTCTCAGTGGAGCCTGGTTGCATAGCCCAGGCCTCCCACACATTATTTTGAGAGCACGTTGCCTGGAGGAAGTGTAGAGCAAAGGTGTTATTAATCACTAGGAGCAGTTTTCCCTCAGCCACTTCAAATCTTCCAGTGCAGAATGTCCCATAATGTCTTGGCTGTTAGCAATCAAGTCCCAAATTATTAATTTACAATCCCAATCAGTTCTGAAATTAAACACCGCCCACCCCACCCTCAACATCCCATCCCTTACAAGCAAGACTAAAACCACCCCAGACCATGGTCTCCCAACTCATCCAGTGTGAAGATTGTGAGTGGACTTGACAGTGTTTGTTGCTAAAATTTTCTAAATACCACCACTGGCCTGTCTGATGCATAAATCATTGTTGGTGAACTGGCAGTTTTTATTGTTGTATCTCTTTGGACATCAGGAGAGCACTGTAATACAAATGAATTTAAGGAATGAAAGAGGAAAAAAAAAAGAATTCCTAATTTGTTGCATAATTACTGAATTTATAGCTATGCTACGTTGGGTACTGAAGTATGTTACAGTACTCTTGTTTTTCAGAGTTTGATTACTGATGTCCCTTAAATACATCTGCATGGAACAAAAAAATCTTGTATTTAAAATTTTGCCATATATGAAACCCAAAGGAAACATCTTTCTTAATATAACTGCAGGAAAGATTTGAATGAAGAAGACCTATTAAATGGTAAGTTCAATTGTGTTCCATTTTTTTACTATTTAGAGAAGACTTTGAGCTGAGAATGTCATAGGTTTTGAACTCTTCTTCCTGTTAATTTGGGAGGTTAATTGTGTAACACCTAGGATTAATGATAAATTACTTAGTTTTAAACAGACTCTGTCAACATAGGATAGGGACAGGATTGCAGTTGGAAACAACAAGAAAGACCATTGGGTAGCTTCACAGATAAGGATTCTCTGCATGCATTTGAAAGCAACAACAGCAAATCATTAACTTTGAGAATTGTTTTCTAGCAAGTTTTAAGCCTTGATTTATCAGAATGAAGAATGGTCACTCTAGGCTGTTTAACAGGCAGATTGTTCCTGGTAATCTGGTTCCTTGATTCCTGAAGTGGGGAATGGATGTGTCTGGGATGCAGGCTGGGAGGCAGACTGCTGAGCTAGACCTATGGAAAGACAACTAAATTAGAAGTGCAGGAAGGCCATTTATTTTATTGCTTTTTCTGCTGTATTTGTACCAAATATTTTTTTGTTTGCTAAAAGGTTCTTTGATCTTTTCTGATAGCTGCAGTGTGCAAGTGTGACAGCAGGATGGTCATTGCCTGAGAAAGGGTGAGCAGTGCAGCAGTTGTTAAGAGAGCGCACCTCTTGTTCGTCACCATTTCTTATGTATGTTTATAGATGCAAACAAATATAATGCCAAATTGCATCTAGGAAAAAACTCAGAACAGATTCCTAGGAATTTATTGTAAATAGCTGAAGGAAAGACATGTGTAAGTGAAGAAGGAGCAGCATTATGGTGAGCATGCTGTGGTAACACTAGTTGATCTGTCCTTTCAGTAAACCAGCCCACTGCTAACAGTGCACACTATACTCTTCCACTACAGACAATTCCTTGGCTATAAGATGACTTGCAATTTGATTATTTCCACATACCCCACCCCACATTTAAATGTTCTTAAACTCTGGATGGTCAGCCTCAGTGATCTGTACTCCCAGTTAGGTTTCTGAGCAGAGTGATGTGTACGTGTGCACCAAAGGTTTTGTCTGTGCTAGCCCAGAAATTACATATTTGCGGTTTGCTTTGATTGCTTCTGACAGCAATACTCTTCTCCAGCTTGCCTCTCCTGCTGCATGCATGCACCATGCTTCAAGCTGAAGGGCCAGCCATGGAACAGAATAAAAAGCAATTAGCACAGAATTGCTTAACTACACCCACCTGACTTTGGTGCATGCGTATGGCTTATTGAGACAGCTGATCACCCACCTAGATAGTCCATAACTAGCGGATTACGTGTGCAAGGTGATCCACACTGATCAGCGTGAAGACAGGTCTGTGTGACAGATGAATCCAGACACACAGCAGTGGTAACACACAATTTAGCTCAGTTTGACCAGGTGGCCTCTGGGAATCATTTCAGTGCGTTGCCTGTGGAGTAAGGAAAGGCTAGGGGATGAATCCACGAGCTACCCGAAGGTAGAAGCTTCTTCACAAGCAGCTAAATTGGGTGTTTCTGAGTTAAATCCTCCAGTGCTTGCTCATTGGGTATTTCTCATATATGAATCTATGCGTACTTCAATTTTCATTCTGCAGTTGCATTTCCATTTATATCTTCTTATGTGGAGTCATATACCAGTTAAAAAAGGGGAGGGGAAATGAAAATGGAGAGCAAATAACTTGCAATAACATAAGATAAAATTGTTACCTTACAAAGGAAATGTGTGACACTGAGCACACCAAAAGGTATTACTTCATTAAATAAGGCTGGGCTTGAATATCATACACTGAATGTTGTAGCAGATTAAATGCTAATAATCAGATCAAAAGTGGATATATGAGATGGGAGATGAGACTGGGAAATTGCTTGCCAGACGGAACAAAGAGGAGGACAGGAGTAAAGTTATTAGCTCAATTAAGGAGAAAGATGGTTTGATGAAAACCTACGCTCACAGAAGTAAATCAAGTATTTAGAATATTAAAAAAAAATAACAACCAACCAAAAAACCCAACCAAAACAGAGAGAGAGACTTAATTCTATGGACAGCTTTTCTTTGGCACTCTCTATGCCGATGCATAAAGGTGTTTAGCAGCCTTTCAGTATTTTACAAGGAGTTCCTCAAATGGATCTCACAGATGGGAAATTACTGTTATCCCTGTGTTTTATGGACAGGAAGGGAGAACACTTGTGGTTGCAGCTTTCCCCATCCCTCAGGCTGGGGGTAGTACATGGCTCTCCTGGTGCCTGCCCCCTCGTGGGCCAGCTGCGAGGCCATGAACTCTGCTTTCAAGACAGATTTCCATGATGAAGCATTAAAGAAGTATTTTAGGTACCAGTGATCCCCAGTGCAAGATATTGGTGGATGCTTATGAAGCATTTTCTTATATCCCAGTCTGTTAACTTTTCATTAATTCAGGGATAGTTCTAGAAACATAAAATGTATAACAATAAATTGCCTACACTATAACTAAAAATAAAAATAAAATAACTATCTTAAACCCCAAAGGCCCTCACTAATTGACATGACATGCTAATTAAGCAGTTTTGATCAGAAATAATTAACATAATCCAGCTAGACCAATTAGAGCACAGGGGGGAAAAAAAGAAATTAGAACATTTTAGGAGCTTTAATTTTAAGAGTATCATTTGCAATATGAAATACCAGCTGATTCAGCAAAGTAAGCAGGAGTTCTGAGTTTAGGAAACAAGTTATAACCCACTACACAAGGAAATGGTAGATAAACTGAAAAGCCATGACAAGACATTTTCTTTGTGGCAGTGAGAAGACTAGCAGAAAACCTTTAAAACTTATTATCACCTCTAGAAGAGGCAGGCAGAAGGAGACGGAGCAGTCTAGCTGTTGCAGCAGCACTGAGAGAATGATCTAAATGCTGGTCCCACGCCATCGCCAGCATGGACGGGTGAGAAAAACACAGCCTGTGGGAAGCCTGGGTTTGAAATTTACCCTTGAGAGATGCTGTTAACAATTATTTGTTATTTCCACCGCAGAAGACTGGAAACCTCAAACCTCGC
This sequence comes from Falco cherrug, assembly GCF_023634085.1. NCBI lineage: Eukaryota > Metazoa > Chordata > Aves > Falconiformes > Falconidae > Falco > Falco cherrug. Next base: position 103,856,030 of record NC_073697.1, on the reverse strand, counting down.
TGTCCTAAACGCAAAGGGAGAGAGAAGAAACCTACTAATGAAACAAACAGTGAGTGATATAATTGCAAATAAAGTGAGACAGCTCTGTGTGGAGATGGTGCAAACAGTTGCTTAATTTGTTTTTGGTAAAAAAACATACCAAGACTTGAACCCACTGAGAGGATCAGCAGTATGGAAGCAAGACAGGGTGGAGGAGTTTGACTTGCAACAGCCAGGCACTATGCAAAGCGTAGAGGGGCTGGGAAGGATGCAGCATTCCACAGGATCACACCAAGGATTGCTTCTGAGGCATCTTTCTCTCTTGCAGGCAGGAGCCAGGCACCATGCCTGCCTAATTATTGAGGCAAAATCCCAGATAAGGTCCCCTGCATGCTTTAATTAAACAGTCTCAGTACCTCTGCCAACTATTTTTCATCCCTGTTTTCAGTGGTGAGATGGGGTGTCCTGTCCCAGGCACACTGTCCCTAGGTTCTCATTCCAGCCAGTCCCCAATGATGCGGTGCCGCCGACAGCGTGCCAGCATGCCCTTTCCCTAGACATGCACCTTCATACAGGCTGGGCCACGTGGGAGGACTAAAGAGCACTTAGATACATTAGCAGGAAGAATATCATGTTGCTATGATGATGCGTTGTACAGTTGGGTTTTTTTCTGGTGGAAAGTTGCCTTGAGAATTTGAGCAGGTGCACAGATAGACTGAGATTTTCAGAATGTACATTTTGGTCTTTAGATCTTAACTGATTTGACCCCAGGGAGAATTCTTGGTAAAACGCTGTATGAAAAACTTTGTGAATAGAAGCTCCCTAGCAGGGAAGATTACATTTATAACTGTCTGTTTAGGTCTTTAACTAATGTTGAGGGGGTTGGAGTTTTTGTTCTTTTGCTTTTTTGTTAAAAAACCCCCCACTCATAGCTATTTTCACGAAGTATACTCTGTGTGCCTAACACAGGAAAATGTCAAATCCTGCAAGAAACTAGCTGCAAATCTCAGCATCTCAAGGTGCTGTCTTGGAACTTCATCTTCTCTTAGTGGCACTAGAACAATAATTCCTTAGGCACAAAATAAACAGCCTGAAGATCACCAAACTGATGTGAAATTTGGACACTACACATGAAATACTGAAGGAAGGGTTTTTTTCTTCTTCAACCTTGACACACACTTTGCTTTCTTGCACATCCCCAAAACTCCTGTCATCTCAGGGAACGTGGATTTCAAGGCTCAGATTCAGCTGGACTGACTAATTACTTGTGTTGTAGTGATCAACCTGCTTAATTTATCACTTCTTTGAACATTTAATTAGCCAACAGTGCAAGACAATTAGGTTCTGAATTAGGATAAATTAAAATGCTAGCTTTGCAGCTTTAAGGATATGCAAGCCACCAATTTCTGCTATGAAAATATTCAACAAAGCAGATAAGAATGCAAAGATCTCAGCCAGGTTAATGATTCTGAAGTAACACAGCCTTTGAAAAGCTAACTGTGAAATGCATATGTTTCATCACAAGTCAATCTGTCTATGCTGAAAAAGAAAAACAAGCAGCTGAAAATGGCAATTTCCTCCTCCTCCATGCTAAACTCCAGCTTCCCTCCGGTGAGTAAGGCCCATCAAACAACCCACACTTCCACTCCTACCCCTGGGTAACTGAGGTCCCAGATCAATCCCTGTATGCATCCATTTGAGGCAAGGTCACATTTTGTTTTCCTATAAGCAAAGCACTAATTCACATTTCTAAGTACTCTAAAACTGCTTTGGAACTGTCCCAGTATCTGGCAGTTAAATGTTCTTGAACAGATAGAGAATAATAAACCTGAATATAGAGCTTTAATAGGAAAAATGAGCAGTGGAGATGGTTTAAGATTAGTAGTCAATGGAGGCGCTTTTGTACAACCAGCAGAAATGCTTTCATTATGTATGCTGTCATTTGGTTTCCATGACTAAGCCATTGTAATAAACTGAAAAGGACCACAGATAATACTTTCAAAAGTGCTAAAGAATCACAGACCCAATTCTTGCTGGTTTTCCAAGACAGCCTCATTCTCAGTCTTGCACCTGCAGTGCATATTTAGGTGCCTTATTCATATATTTTCAGGATTACTATGGAAAGGATGAGACTCTTGACATCTTTGTGTGTCTTGATACCTGGGTCAAAGCCATGATAGAAAAAATTGGCTGTTAAAATCCTTGGGCTGATTTGACCTCTGAGAGCCTTTGTTCTTGAGGTATTGGGGACCGGTGCATTTCTTCTTCTTAATGAATATAACTTTACAAATACAGCCTCCAGTGAGATGCAAATGGATTCAGAATCTCTGGAAGAGCTCTGAGAGATGCTCATGCACACCAGTATCAGGCACCTATTGACACAGAAACCAGGGATTGCAAGCAGCAATACCAGTTTAGTTCCAAATAATTCAGACTACACTTTTCAATGGTGTATTTAGTCCTAATTAGTCCATTTTGAATTGTTTGCCCAAACTACACAATAATATCACTTCATTAAAGGGCTTCAATTAAAGAAGAGAGAAAAAAGTTCGCATCAGAAAGCTATCTGCACACTTTATACAAGCATTCTCAAATTAGAGATGAAATTACAGTTTCCTGTTACCATGAGAACAGCAACATTTCTCACAGCCTGTTAAAATTATTAACTCAAGGAGCATAGATCTTTTTAAACTTCATTATTATTTATCTAGGGTTGTACAAGCTTTGGCTGTGCCCATACTAACCATCATTAATCACGCATCAAGTGAACTACTGCCAGCACGGAGCGAGCCTCCACCATTTTTTGCCAACAGCTATAATTAGCTTTTATCCTTCCGTTGTCTTTTTTGTACAGCAACGTGTGGACATTGTAGCAGAGACTGCCATAATGAAGAAATGAGAAAAGCTTATGTCTCCAGGAATCTTACAGCTTGTGCTTCACAGCAGCTGGCAAGTTCAGTGGTGGTCTGAGTTCAGTGGTGTGGGGAAAAGGAATAGCGGCGAGGGCCTCAAAACACTCTCCTCGCAGCCAGTACAACCTACAGGTTTCACTGATGGCATCAAGTCACCCAAGAGCTTTGAGGTTGCCATAGCAATGTGCGCGGAGGCCAGCCTTGCTCAAGCAGGACAAGGGCTGCATGTTTTCCCTTCTGGTGGTGATTCGATCCTCTGACGCACAGGCTGCCCTGTCCTCTCCTTCTCACCTCAGCAGCAATTGTAACAGTTTGCTTTCAACAGAGAGAGGGTGAGGAAAAGCCACTGTGAGCATTTGGCTCAGGGCAAGAAAGATTAACGGCAGGAGTGAGGGTCTGAACCAGAGCGCCTGCTGTCAGCATGTGCTGTCAGCAAAGCTGGTCTGATTCATGCTGTACTTCATGTGCTTTGCACGTCCGGATGGCTCGAAGGAGATGGAGGGGACATTTGGAAAACGAAGGATTCCAGCTGCCTCGTTACCTGCTGACACTGAAGTCGCAGTGGCTGCCTGGGCAATCCATCACCACTCTGGCTCCTGCCTAGCTGCCAGCTTTCAGGTTATTCCAGGAGAAGGCATCTCGTTTGGCTGGGTGTCAAAAGGAAACACAAGGTGAATTCCTGTGGGGGGGTGCACAGCTTAGAGGCGTTTCAGTCTTTCTTCATGACATGCTTATTACTAGACTCCTGCTGCCATCCCAGGAAAGGACAGATAAAAGCTTTAGGATTTCACAGTTCGCATTCACAGAATTCCTTGACAATTCTGATTCTCTCCTTTTGTTAAATTGCTACCTAGATACAGTCAAACAGGCTTCAATGCCTTAAGATTAACTGTATTGTCTCCTGTAGGTACCAGCCGGGACTATGGGACTAGCTCAAACAAAGGTGGTGGCAGAAGCCCGTGAATGAGTGTGAGGGAGCGGTACTACACCTTGTGACGAGCGTGACGGTTCCTGTGTACACCTTGGCTCTGCAGGCGGTCAGTGCGTCCACTGTATGTGTACAAAGGTTAGGCCACACAATGCAGTCATCTTGCACTCTGCAAGTGCAATACAAATTAAAAACCAGCCTGGATTCTTTCTTTCTTGTTTTTTGGGGGATGAAAATCACTGTAAAGAGGCCCAACTCCCCCATTCTCAGTTTTCAGAATATCAGTGGCTTTGTGCTCCACATCTGTGCAGCAGTGCCCACTACCAGGAGCTGAGTTGTAGGCCACACTCACTTTTCCTGCTCTCAGAACAATTCTTGTACTTGTAAATCACACATGTTAGTACAAACCAGCTTAGAGGTGTTTTCCCGACGAATCTTTGCAGCTGCATCATTTTAGTTTTACTTAGGTCCTTAAAGGTACAAAGTATTTCCAGAGGGCAGAGCAGCTTATGAACGGAGAGCCGCCCTTTAACCCTCACTGAAACCCATTTTTAAGTAAGCTCAGGCACGAGGCAGCACAGCCAGACTGGTTTCTTCAGTACAGCCAGATCATACTTCGGCTACCTGCAAACCGTGTAATGTTTGATGTACGCACTAGACCTGCATTTTGCCAGTATGAAAAGGGCCCCAGCTCAATGTACTGTCTGCAGCATTTGTAAATTTTTGCCATGTTGTAATACAGCAAATTAAGCTGACACTTCTCACTACTGGAATTACTGATTTGTATTACCTTGCTATCTATCAGATTTTTGGTTACTTGTAAACCCAGAATTTCTTTAGATTCTTACCCAGTGCTTCCAGTAGTTTTGCTGCTTCATCTTCTTAAAGACCCTGACACTTTTGTGATCAATAGCTACTTACTGTTTACAAAAACAAAAGTCAGATAATAAAGATATGTTCATACTAACTATGAGGATAAAGATAAGATAAAGGAGGAATATCTCAATAGATGAAAATAGGTTTGAAGATAAGGAATGCCCATGAATGAATTCTGGGGAAAATAATAAGATTCCAGAGATAAAGTAAACCATAACAATCTTTATGATAATGGGAGAAGAGAACATTAAGAATTTTATTAGCAAGAACTACAAAAATTAGCTTTCTCCATTTTCATTTTAGAATCAGTGAACATTTTGTTTCCATAATAAAAACAGCAATGAAAATAAAATTGGACACAGGGCATTACACTTCTTCCTCTGCAGGCAAAGATGATTTCTCCTCTGTCAGAGGACTAATATGGACAATCAAGGCTTTAACTCTGGGGGGCATGGTGCATGTTACGAATGTGCCGTCTAACCCAGAGCTCCCTCTGCTTCAGAGCTCAGACTGCATTTGATGAGCATGACTTTGGGAGAGTCCTGCCTTCTCCGCTAGTCACACTAGGAACAGGAATCATCAGTATACTGATGGACAAAGGGGAAAGGTTTCCTTTATTTCTTTCTGTGCATTGGCTACAAATGAAGCCAGGGCAGGAGTCTGTATCCACATGATGCTACAATGCAGGACCTCCCGGCAGATGCTGACGCTGCCTGGCCTGAGCAGGCAGAGAAGCACCATATAATAACAGAGAGCTCAGTATACTGAGCTTAGGCAGAAAAACAGCTGTGCCATTCTGAAACTGCCATGAGAGGCTTTTTGCGGCCTCCCCTCTGCCTTCTTTAATAATCAGATAAGGACTCTGGGATTGCAAAGAACCTGCTAGTGATAGATTCCCTGGATGAAGCTCAACAAAGAAAAGTCCTACAGGCAGAGCCACTGGTAGACGCGCAGGGAGCAGAAATCACCTGGGAACAGCTTCAGATGTGTTCCTGAAGCAGAGTGAAGAAACTGCTCAGCTTGATTGAGTAATAGGTCTAGTCTCATGAACTAGCATCTTTGGAATTTTAGGTTGTGACTCAGTTACCAGAGCCATTTTATTAATCTCTGGCAGGAAGCGTACATAGTACACAATGTTTGGTGCAAGAACAGCTTCTTCAGTCAGCAGAAAGAGAATTTAGAATTAGAACTCAGAATTCAGACTCCTGAGATTTTGCAATATTGCAGCCACTGGACCACCAGGGACTACAAGGCTGTAGCAGTGACATGCTCCAGACTTGAAGTTTTCTGCATCTTTAGCTTTTCTAAGACACTTTTCACCAATCCACCTCAGCCACATCATCCTTTCTTAGCACCATCCTAGAGATATGTTCATGAATGCCTCATTGCCAAAGCCCAAATTGGGTTTGGGTTGGCTACTGAAGCCTCACGCTCTGAGATCTTTACTCCCATCTCAATAAAATGTGCATAGCACTTCAAGAACAAAATACAACCTCATCTTGTAATGATCATTATGCTGCATTTTGAAGCCCATTTGTCACTTCTCAGGAGACATTTCTAATATCATAACTTTGCATGCTCACTCACTGTAAAAAAAAAAAAAAAAAGCTGTTTCCAATGTCCAATCCTGAAAGGGTAGATTGCGTTCAGTGATTGCTCCAATTGCATTGCCAATGAGTCAAAACACTTTTTGCCAGGGCCATTAAGCAGACTAGGGGAACATTCATGTATGTTTAATGCTGAGGAAATCAGTACAATTGAATTCCAAGGATCAGACAGAAAACAAGTAAAATTAGAAAGGTTGATGGAATGAGCAGGGGGAAATGCACACACATTGCTAGAGAACCTCAGCTTGATAAACCTGGCTTTGGGATTTTTGGCAAGCTTGTGTTGTAAGAGTCTTACTCAGATCAGTTTAGCTACTCAACTACCTTGGTATAAGCACTAGCTCTAAATCAGAAGACTACATCCCAGAGCCGTTAGCAACTCCTGCAAAGGTGAATCAGCCAATGCAACACATTTAACTCCATTGGATTCACAGCACTAAGAGTTCAACTGAACACGACTACATCTTCACATAGCAGAGACCCAGTCAGTGCCCAGGTTCAGGCAAGATTTAGATTATTAGTTTAGATGTAGAAGCTACTCAGTAAGTTGTAAGTACTCTGAGCCTATATTGGACTAAGTTAGTTGATAAAAACAAGCTTCACGTTCAAAGGTGGACACTGACTTCTGTGGGTTTCTGCAGTGAAGCATGAGACAGGCCGATTGACTTCTAGGCCATTACAGGACCACCCTGCCAATACACCTGCCCTTTCATTAATCTCCCTCCTTTCCAAGCATGAAGAAAGACCCAAATTCCATTTTTTCTACATGCAGCTGTGGCAACTTATCCCAGGGAGGGATGTCGTCCTTGAAGTGTTCTGGCCAACATCTCATTGCTTCAGCCCTGTGCAGTGGGTAAAAGCCAGTGAATTTCTTTTCAGGCCACTCTATGATGTCCATGAGAAGCAGTGCGTACTTGTCCTACTGCTCTGCCTCCAAACCCAGCCCACAGCCCTGGAGGCCGTCTCATGGTAACCAGAAAGCCTTGCATCCCCTCTTTCTCTTGTTGGAGCCTTCTCCATTTTAAAGAAGTGACAGGTTTGACATACATGGCTTCCATCCCTTTGAACCATTAAACTGCTATGGATCTAGTTTATTGCCCTTGATTATGAGTCCTCTCTCTTCACCGAGCTGTAAATAAAGGCTTTTGACTTTAAACACAGCTCAGATATGTCATGATTGAAAACAGCCTGCTGCTCTCTCAACATGTTTATCTAATGTCTGCAGGAGGAAGAACAGGGTGCAGGAGAGCAGATGGTGCAGCTATCTCAGTGCAGAGTACAGTCTATGTATGCAATATGTAGACAGCCAGTATTTTCTAATGCAACGCTGTAATTATTGTGGAGAGGATTTTATTTTTAAACTGCAGCTTAAATAAAGCGATTGCTTCAGACCACACAGGCTCAAGCGCAGCTGAAATGACAGCAAGCCTTGCCTCCAGACAGGAGGGAGAATCCCAAATATACAGGCATAGGTGAGCAGGAACGTGGGACAAAGCAGCTACTGAAGGGAGAAGGGATTTCCAGTACAACCAGTGACTTGAAGAGTCCCCTCAAGAAAAAAATTTCTCCTCTTTAGAAACATACTGTAGTGGTGGGAGAGGGCTGGTGTGCTTTGAGAAGAGTATCAGTTGAAACTGCTCAAAACAGTGAAGAAGTGTAAAGGGAAACTGCAAAACTGATGAGGAAGACAACAACTAAAACCACAAAGTAGGGTCTTTCTGGGGGAAGGAAACTGGTGCAAATCAAGGTCAGCACTTACTCTGACCAGATGGTAAGCAACTAGTAACTAGCTATTCTTCCATCATCCAAATACTTGCCTCTATAGCCTCACATCACATGTATTATTCAGTAGGAGCAGACTTACAAAGACCTAATTAATCCTTTCAATTAGGTTAACATTTTCAGTACTTAATTCTAAGTAAAGTGCAGTATTTTGGACTGGTTCAATAAATAGCCTGTGTCACTTATCTCCCTCTCTTGCACAGAATCTCTGAAAAACTAAATAGAGCATGCTGAAATTGGTTTAATGAAAAGGCTTCCTTCGGAAGTTATCTCAGTAAGAAAGGCAGTAGCACAAGGAGGTGTATATCCCTTTGAAATGGGACTGGGGATTGTTAGTTACTTCAGTACAGAAGGGACAGAGATGGGGAATAAGCGAGGGGAAAAAAAGGCTGGGACATTCTTCCCAGTTTAAAGAGAGTGAAGGTGCTGGCTGCTGAGTGCAGGCAGGACTGTGCATGGTGCTGTACAGGGAAAGAAACTAGGCTGCTCTTGCTCCAAATGGCTCAGCCCCAAAAGCCACCGCATGTAGTTAGAGCTGCGCAGACAGTGCCCCACAACACCCCATGTATTAGTGATCCACCAAAGTGGATCCAAATGCTGGAGCCTGCATTTAGGCAAGAAACAACCAAAACAGCAGCATGAGTAATGGAATTTAAGAACTGTCGCACAACAAAGGAGTCGCAGTGATGCCCTCCAACAGTCACTCCTGCCAGGCAATAAGAAAGCATTTTCCTTCTTCAGTGATCTGAAGCTTTTGAAATGAATATACACTTTCTATTTCTCCCTTCTTCCTGAGATAACGGCAACAGAATACTTAGTGATAATCAGGACTATTGCTAATTTTGCATGGTCTTCAGTAATTTACTTTCCGCATGTCCTCATTTTCCCTATTTGTATAGTGCAGCTTGTACCTACATCATAAGAGCTTTAAAAGGAAAAAGGGATTTATATTAAGCGTGATTCTAATCTCTTTTCCAGCATATATAAATAACTTCTGCACTGAAAATTCAGCCCTGTATTCTGGCATATTTAGATCGATATATTTTTTTAAGGTAAAAAGGTATAAAAAATTACAGAGCACTTGAAAATAAGTGACTGGCTAAAGAATTCTGCTGTCTAACAGAAAATATTTCTAAGTACAAATGACTTTACAATCAGTCTGCACATAACGCAGCAGAGATCTGTTGAGAAGTAATCCTAAGGAGGTGCCAAGACTTCACTACTATTTTGTTCCTTGCATGTTCTTGTAATGTTGGAAAGCCAAAGTCCTGGGAACAGGGAGCAGAAGGGGAGCTCTCTGTTGGTACTTGCCAGTGGATAGGGAGAAGAGCCATCCCATGGTAGCAGCCCCACGGGGAAAGGAGTGCAAGTGAGAAAAGGCACTTGGCTGGACCACTCAGGTCTCATCTGCATGAAATTAGATGTTATATCAAAATTATATGTTCTCTGCAACTTTAAAATAGTATTTGCACTGGTGATTGGGAGCGTCTGGACAAGAGAACTTAAGTTTATGTTACCTGGCTAGCATGGCCACTCCATCAGAGATGGCAAACTGCTGACATACTGGGAAAGAGACCCACAGAGAACTAGTTTGTTTTGGTTAGAAAGACTTCCGAAGGAACTCTCAGGCTGCTGCACTTTTCCAAAAGAGCTAAACATCAGCAGAAGCTGCAGCAAGAAACATGTCCTCCATCAGTTGTAATCTTGATGCTATCATAGCTTCTGCAGCAGTAACAACCCCCAGCAAGCTGGGCTGAGGATGGTGCCGAATGCAGGAGCTTACTACCCAGCACAAAGCCACAGCTACCTGTGGGAGAGACAGTGCAGTCCCAGAGACTTCAAATCCCTCCAGAAGCAGATGGTGAGTACTAGCTATCTCAGCAGACCTCCACAGCTGTGGAAAGAGACTTAGATCATGTACTTTGTCCTCTTACCCCAGGCTGTAAAATTTCTGTGTACGCTTGATCATTCAGTGATGCTACACTATGGGCTCCCTTCAGTGCGTTATGCTTCTTTAAACCCCATGTGTAAAGTCGCTGTTTGATAGTGAGGAAGAATTACTCATTCCTGAATGTCCTGAAAATATAATTGAAGTTCCCTGGATAATGACTAGCAACTTGAGCTGTTTAAATCCAGTCACCTAGTCTCCTGAAGAAAACAGGCCTTTGTGACCATGTGGTCAATCTACCTGTAAAACAACCAGCCCCCCAGAAATTTATGAACCTGGTAGCCCATCTTCACATAATTTTACTTAGGAATAGACAATTCAAAGGTAACAACATTTCTGCAAATTTTATGACGATTAGTGTGTAGCTAGAGTAGGAACCCGAATGTGCACCTCTGCCAGGGGAAAGGCAAGTGGATCTCTGTTGTCATATATACTGCTTGGGGGTCACCGTCTACCTTGTATTGCTCAGTGTGGCTCTCACAAAGGACACATAAGGAGGCTGCAGTTACTCTGTGTGAAAAGAGAAAGCAAAAAAAGGAACAAAAAGCTCAGCTTCATAGGAAGCTCAACTCCATTAGCTCCATTGTTCACAGAAAAACTTGATGTTTTTAGCTGAGACCACTAAAAACCAGAGCTTTCCTTTTTAGTGCCAGAACAAATGGTTGAAGCAGTTGGAAATTTCTGAAAATATTAATGGTGGTAGTAATAAAGCACAGAAGGTTCACCGTGTGTGTTTGGTTCTTGTTCTAATGAATTCTGAGTAGAAAAGTGTATTTTAATCATGAAGGACTTTGAAAGTAGTTCATAGTGTTGTGTTTTTATTATTATTTAGTACAATGATTCCTCTTCTCTAAATTCTTGAATCGTTCAGGCAAAAGAAAAAAAAATCTACCCAGCATTTCCTCCACTGACTCCAACAATTCAGGGCTGAACTATCACATGCTTTAGAATGAGGCTCAATCTATTTATTAAAAGCCTTCGTACATAGTCAGTGTACATCAACAGCAAGTAAGCTGTTCTGCAGCCAGAATTCCCCATACCGCCAAAGGAAGAAGTCCAAGTCATCTGGGTGACCTTGATGACCCCAATTAACAGCGAAGCACTAGTTAAAAGTTCATAGGCTCAACTGAGCTTACACTAACAACACTGTGTTCAAAGAAACACTGAAGATTCCAGATGTTTCAAATTTTCTGTGCATTTATAAAAATAAAATGACCTTTTCCTGACTTTTTGCAGAAAAAATAGGAATTAATCTGGAGGGGTTTTTTAGAGATTTGCTGTCCTTGAATCAAAGAGAAGCATTCTTCCTGTTCATGCCACAGAACAGTCTCTAACACCATTCATGGAGGAACCCTGTAGTCCTCCACTGCTCCATCCACTCCAAGGCGGCTGAGGAACCTGCATCAGTGAGGCTGAAAACTGCTCATGCAACACTTCCCTCCTTCAAGTACTTCTGTACTGCACAAACAAGACCACTCAGGTGCAGCCTACTATCAGACCGTTAGCATCTGAACCTGTTGGCTGGTGGTTTTTTGGTGAATATTTTTTTTTTTTGTCCCTTCTATTGTGAGTTTTAGACGGGGCACAGCTGGAAGCTTTGAAAGTAGTTCTGTGTTGTATTACTGCTACAACAAACAAGTGGTTTCATTTCTCACACTAAAAGAGAAGAAAAAGTAATCTGTACAAGGTGATGGATGATTGCACTCACCATTTGTAACAAGTTTTAATAAAATTGCAGGAGGGTTTTTCTTCCCTACCGCATTCCAACAGCCGGTAATTTTTTAAAACCTCTTTCAGAGTCACAGATGTTACATCCTTCTCCTTAGCTTAGAGATACTCTGTCTTTAACGAGTAGTTAAAAGGCACAGAGGTTATTCCTGTGGTCTCTTCATATACTAAGATTGATAGGTCATTCACACAACTACAAACTGACTTGTTATGAAAAACTACAGCAAACCCACCACACATCCAGGATTTCCCATATGATGCCATCTGTTGCCCTGCGGACGTGTGCATGGGCATGTTTCAAGCACTTGCACCATGCTTTGAGGGAAATTTTGGACTCAAGGCTGCCTGGTTCTAATTTTTCTTTTTGTGAGAGCCCGATGCACTGCTGGACTGCAGTGGATGCCAACCCTGTGATCCCCGGACCAAGCACAGGCCTCGCGTGCTGCTGTGTGGAGGCCGACAGCTTCCAGGAGGTACCTGCTCTCCGGTGGATGCACAACCAAGGCTTCTGCACGTGTTTATCTGAGCTGCCAGGGATGGATGTGCAGTGCGAGTCGTGGGCAACCAGTGCTACACAGCTTAAGTCAATATAGGAGCTGCCTTCACCTGTACTGGGGCTGCTTTAGGGTGCACAGGCACCCCCACAACAGGTGCACAGCTCGGTTCCTGCTGTTAAATCACCTCAGCTGGGGACGGAGCCTTCATGGGCCCCAAATCAACGGCTCCCGGTGCCCCCACCCACCCCAGGGAGTCTCTCTCGTGGGCTTTAGGGGGCGGAGGGCGCTACCGCTCCCAGCTGCACAGCTGTGCCAAGCACCGCGGGTCAGGTGTGCCTCGACCTAGGGGGTTTGTGGTCTTGCAGGCCTCCTCTCACCTGTATGCGGGCACCTCACGGCTCTGCCGCGGGCAGGTCCGGGCGGCAGCGCCTCACGGCTCCCCTCAGAGGCCCAGTAGCGGCGCCTCACGGCTGCCCTCGGGGGCCGGGCCGGCCGGGCCAGGCAGCAGCGCGTCGTCCCGCCAGCACAGGAAGGCGACGGAGGCCGCCGGGCCTCAGGCTGGCCGGGGCAGGTGAGCGCATCCCTTCCGCGGCCGGGCTCTCCCCTCAGCGGCGTGGCGGGGCATGGGCCCGGCGCGCTCTCCCCTCAGCGGGCCCGGCGCTCCCCTGCCGCCGCTGGACGTGCGGCGGGATTCAACGCCCTTCTCCCGCTGTCGCTGGGCGCTTCTCCCTGGCGTGGGCGCGCACCCGAGGGCGGAGAGGGCTCGGGCTGGGGGGGCTGCGGCGTTCCCGCCATCCGCTGACAGGAGGGCGGCTGCCCCGCGGGCGGGAGTGTGGCCGGGGGAGGAAGCCGATAAACCCCATGTTTGTGTAAAAAAGACAAAAAAGAAGCGTCCACCTCAGAGCATCTCAAAGCAGTGCGATATAAAGTGTCAGAAACTCCAGTCGTTCGTGCAAGGAACGTATTTAACCAACGGCTTTGCCTCGGCCCCGCGGCGGGCGGGGGGGTCTGTCCCAGGGCAGCTGCAGGGTGCCTTTGGGCAGGGGCACAAGAGCAGCCTGAGCATGCGCAGCGCTTCACCACGTTGTAGTCCCCCTCCAGTAAGGTGTATTTTTACTGCACGTTAGTCGTAATTAAGTTCAAATATAGCTCTGAGAGAGGTGTGCCAGGCGGTGTGGGTCTCCCTCGCGGGTGGGGAAGGTGGGCTCGCGTCAGGCCTGGGGGGTGCTGGCCAGCCCCTTCGCCACAGGGCTGGTGTGGGATGAGCTGTCAGCGGAGAGTATAATGCAGGCTAGACCGTGCTGAGGTGTTTCCTGGAGAAAAGGTAGCAGTTCTAATTGTGTGAAACAACTGCTTCAAACTTCCTGGCGAGGATAAGAGAATAAATTAGGCAGTTTGCACAAAGTGGGGAGGCGGTGGGAAAGGAGCTTTACAAATTCTGTTGCACCACTGACTAAGTGCTGATTTACAGTAATTCCTTTCATTTCTTTTCTAATTAAACATCTCCTGAAGGATCAGGCCTGTCAATGTGATCTGAGGCCTATAGCCTGAAGTGTAAAGTGAGGCAAATTGCCTGACTTACTTGCAATGATAGAGTCATTTTGGAAGGAGATTGAAAATCAATACTTGTCATCCCTGTGCAGTGCTCTTTATTCAGAGGGGCAATTTGTAAGTGTAATCTGTATGAGTGTAGTGGGAGCATACAAAGTTACAGTACTAGTCATGCAGAGTGAAATGACAATATAAAATATAGGCTTATTGCCATTTTATTCGTATTAATGTCAAAGAAGCTTATGAATAAGCACAACATTTTAATTCAGTGCTGTGCAGTCAGGCCACTTGCTGCAGTTTTTGGCTTAAGCTGCAGTCAACATTACGGGCACCAGTGTTTGACATAATTTCCTCATTGACAATGTCAGTATCTGTGTGCATCTGCTTTCAGCAGTGGCAAGACAAACAAGGCCTTATTAAAAAAAAAAAAAAAAAAAGAAAATGGATTGAGAATACAGCAAACAAGCTCTTGGTGATCACAGAGCTTAGTCAAACTCCAAGAGGATGGCAGCACTAGAGTGCAGATGCAATCACAGAGGACAAGAGGCACTCAAGATCTTGTGCTTTTCTCAAATGAGAGTACTCAAGAGTGGAAGACTGACAGTTCCAGCTTACTCCAAGTGTAATACAGTCAGGTGCCTTGTTAGCTTCCCCTTGCAATGCTGGCAGCTCACTTTAATCTGCACAATGAACAGTTTTCCTCCTGAATCTCTCCTGAATTTGCCCATTATGACAATTATTGGGACAAATTATTAGGACAAATTAGAGAGGGACAAATGGGCCTCAGTTACAGCAGTAAGGCTGCTCAGCTCACTTTACAGATTCACTGATTCAGAGCTAGAGAAGGGAGCTGTAATTCTGTTGGCATTGCTACCTCTGTGCTGTTATTCATCTAAAGTATTCTCTCATGCTGGAAAAAAAGCTGTGACAACATAAAATGTAATATGGCATTTCTCTGTCTGGAAAATGAGTTAAAACCCCCAACACAATTATTCAGAAAAAAACTCCTCAGAGCACTACTCCCCTCCCAAAACAGAGATTATAAAATTATAAAGGTTATGAAACCGGCCTTCAGTCTTCCTGTGGGAGGCCTGTGCCCGAGAATTGTCCTATGGAGAATATGGGTTTCCTATGGATGTATATTTAGCTTCTCATCTGGCTCAAAGTCAATTTTAAGTAGCAATGTTTCAACTTTCTTCCTGAGTGTGGGTTCAGTTCATTGCACACTACCCTAGCTCAAGAGGTAGAGTGGACAAACAGAAAACAAACACTTCCCACAACATCACCTGCCAGAGCTCCTAGATCGCATTATAATAATTTTTAAACAATGAAAAGATTTCATTGCCACTGTCTCCATGTTTAAAGATTGATACTTTAGTAACCAGACCTGTTGACAAAAGTGGGTATTTGGAAACTGTGAATTGCTGAAGTTGTTTTAGAGCACAGTCTCACAAGATTCCCAAACCTTATCCACTTGGGCTGGAGGAGTAGGAAAGCTCAGGGACATGCTTCTTGATGGTGCTGCATCCTCCTCCCAGCCCACCCGAAAGCAATTGGCATGTCATGTTTCCTGCAGATGGACCACAAATGGCGCATGTACAGCTGATGCGCTCTGGCACTCGGGGAATGAGATTGCATTTGCCAGTTAGCTTGCCAGCCAGAAGCCAGATTTAATTTGGAAGAGAATGGTCCACAGTTGTTGCAGAAATAGCAAAGAGCAGATTTTTAATCATCCTCTGTTCCTCCCTGTTCAGTCTCATCCCCTAATTGGTAAATGAGAGACCCAATCAGCTCAAATCAGGGGAAAAATGTATCACAAGCAGCCAGTGAGACAGAAAACAGAGGTACCCACTCCTTGATATCATGATCTTGCAGCTGTTTACAAGTCAGATTTAGCTAATCAGAGGGTCCCAGGGAGCAATTAGTCTCTCTTTCTAGGTTCCATGTGTAAATTCTAGTAGAAAAGAGCTTTTTTCCGCTTGCTGCCCTGATTATTTTTGCATGCTGTTAACTATTTGCCGGTTTATCCACCAGAAGGGACATATAATGTCATTTTATATGTTTGTAGATAAACATAGCTAGACTGATCAGAAATTAAAATGTTTTTAATTGAGTGTAGTAAAGTGCTTGGAAGAAGTAAGTTTCACATTATTTTCTGTGTTTATTAATCATGGAGGTCTTTACCTTCCTGTATTTCTTCTTTGGTAGTATACTTTCCTTCAGCCTGAATTAATTCCTTAAGCCATGATCCTTAAAGAATAAAGACTGCCTCAGCCTCTAGACTTTCAGCTGCTCAAGCAGGGCTTGTTTTTAGCTGACAACAGCTCAACAATTGGCCTTTCAAGATACCTGAATCTCAGAAACTTGAAATGACATCTCACTTTAGGAATGTCTGGCTTGATTGTGCATGATTGTTCTTCATAAAGAGATCATCTGCTTTGGGTAGTGCCCTTCCGTTTCTGGGACAGGACACCCTGTTCTGAGAAGGATGGGGTGGTAGACTATAGCCCTGAATATGTAACAGAATTTCCATGTTCTTGGACATCAGTGTTTAGATATGTTTCTTGTAGACTGATCTGCTGAAGCTCTTGCTTGCCATCTCACGGCTGAGCCCCAAATGTGTTGCACATGTTGAACCTTTGTGCCCTGCTGCCTGCACATTATTTAAACTGGTTCCTATAAGCTTTAGTCTGTAATGCACTGCCTTCTGCATCTCTGCTACACAGGCTCCTTTCCCATGGGCCACAATTGTCTCCTTGGTGATGTCTATTACTGCAGGATTATCTGTGGGACTTGGGTAGCTGGAAAATATTAGATCTGTAATCTCAGCTTTCTAAGGACTTTTTTTATATATACTTGTTGTTGTCTTCACCTATTGTTCTGTTATCTGCCAGCTACACTTACAAACTTGCATTTTACAAGCTGCTGTGTGTTTCTCATGTTTCTTTATGCTGCTTTTTAAGTGAGTTCTCATTGGCTTTAGACTGTCAGGCTCTCTGGAGCTTTAACATTGGATTTGCAGAAGTACAGTGATGCCCCGAAGGCCTTTGGGCATGTCAAATACAGCCCTGGGAGGTCACCAACCTGGGCCTGCGGTGCTGTCCACAGTCTTGTGCTTTCTCTTGGAAAATGCCAGATTTATATAAGCCATCAGTAATTATGTGTTAGTTGAAAGCTGGTTCAGCTATAGACAAAATGTCATTGCCTCCTGCCAGGCCAGGTTTGAGCCTTGAACATCTGACCTAAAACCTGCAAAAACCCAGTGGGTCCTGTTGAACTCGATGGCAAGAGCCTTCACTGGCTGTACCCCAGAAGAAGGCAGCTCACCCCACTGCAAGACATGCTCAGTAGACCTTTCAACCACCCCTGGGATGCTGCTCAGGAACATCAGTGAGAAGAATTAGGGTTACAGTGGCTGTCCCTGCCATATACTTACTAATCCAAAGGGGGATGATACTTTGGCAACAGCTTGGGAAGTTACCTGGAGCAAATTATGACATAAGTGACTTGAATAGCACTTTGGAGATGCGGTAACCATGGAAACCTGAGGGAGAAACTGTTTCTCAACTTTCAATGCCAGCCTGACAGTTTAAAAAGTCTTCATTAATACTTTGATGTGATTTGTGTGTGTTAGATTCTGAGCACTGTATACAAGCTCTTTTGGGGGTAAAAAAAAGTGCAGAGTATTAATAACAGAGGAGAAGTAAGGGAGTGCGTTTCATGTCAGCAGAGCTGGGTGCAGTGGCTGTGATGAAGCAGTGCCGATTGACTTGTGGTGCTGCTCAAGCCAGTGTTTCTTAGGCAGTGAAATGATAGTTTGGTTTTGGTTGGTCTCTGTACCGGCTTGTGCCTTGCAAAGTGTTTCAGTTTAAAACTGTTGTACAAATGTGATTGAATTAGAGCACCCTCAAGTACAGATATGGTTACACTGGTACAGAAATGTTAGGTCTTTTAAAAGTTACGATGATGTATTGGTAATCACATTAGGAAGTCAAATCGCTCATTTCTGAAGTGGTATAGCTGGACAAAAAGTATGTGCCACTATTCAAAGTATACTTGAATTCCATGAAAACATCAAGTTCAATGCTCTATAGCTACCAGAAGAGCAAATAATAACAAAAAATTCAAAAGTTCTTAGAAAAGGAGTAGGTGAAAAATAAAAATATATCATTAAAAGTTGAAGCGACTGTGCTAAAGACCCAACAGCAGAAGTGTTAGTAGGTCTATGAAACCCCTTGCCAAAGACTGTCATACTTGCGAAAAGAGTACGTGGGACCCAAAAAGCCTGTGCAGCATTTGGAGAAGACATCTACTGAGTGTTACTAGGTAGACAAATAATATTAGAATCAAGAAATTCCTTGAGTTTGAAAATGGTCAGAGACTGTGAGACTACATGGGAAGTGCCACATACATTTGCACAGTTCTTACCTATCTCTGGGTGCCAACTATGGCCCTTGTTGAAGAGGAGGTACTTGGCTGGATGAACCCAGGTACAGCTGCTTTGATGTTCTTAGCTGACTTAATGAGAGTGTTAATGCATAAGCAAACATGTCAGATAGAAGTGGTCGTTTATGCTCGCTGATGTATACCGTAGGCACTTCTCTGACAAGTGTAGTTCAGTTTTAATTGCTTATAATAATGCTTATTGTGGAAAGTGGTGTCAAATCTTTACTAAGAATTAGTCTAACTTTTTGTTTGCACAAATAATAGGGTATTTGCAAAGTGTGGGACTCTGTAGTAGTGGGTTTTTTTTAAAGTGAAATTGTTTCTCTTCAAAGAGACATGTAGAAGAAGATAAATGAAATTACTCTGCAGATTGTGAATGTATTATAGTATTAATTCTTTCCTGTAAACTGCTGCTAATCTTTTTCTACTTAATTCTTTCCCAAATTCCTGGTGCTGGTTCCTGCTATAATTATTTCTTATACAATTAATTCTGTTTATACAACTTGCATTCAGTAATTTTCAGTTAAAGGTATCAACATAAAGGCAGTTAGAACGTTTCCACGTTTGATCTGGTTCAGGGTTTCTGGTACCATGTTACACCGTCGCGGCTAATGCCCGCTGTCAGAGGCGCAGCCTGGCTGAACCGTGATGCTCAGCAGCAGCCGTGCCGGAGCCTGGGTGAGTGCTCAGAGCGCCATATGCCTGCTGCACTGCAGCAGCCCAGAGAGATGGTATGGGGAGGGGGACAGCCCTTCTGGGTTGCCTACCGTGTCACAGCACAGGAGAGCAGATATAGCTCAGGCTTGATGTGCTGGAGGCTGTGGTTCTAGACTTGTCTGTGGACTCAGGTCAGAGTTTAACTTCTGGTGGGGAAGGTTCTCATACAAAACCCAGCACCTAGTTCAAGCTGCTTGGGTCTGAAGCAAAAATGAGAAAGACCAAGGTGTACCTGGTGTCTGAAGTGGCCCACTGTTGTGGTTTGACCCCGGCAGGCAACCAAGTACCACAGAGCTGCTTGCTCACTCCCCCTCACCCAGAGGGATGGGGAGGAGGATTGGAAAGGAATGTAAAACTCAGGGGCTGAGATGAGAACAATTTAACAGGCAGAGCAAAAGCCATGCATGCAAGCAAAGCAAGGAATTCATTCACTACTTCCCATGGGCAGGCAGGTGTTTGGCCATCCCCAGGAAAGCCGGGCTTCATCACACGTAATGGTTACTTGGGAAGACAAACACCATAATGCCAAATGTCCCTCCCTTCCTCCTTCTTCCCCCAGTTTATATACTCAGCATGTTGTCATATGGTATGGAATACCTCTTTGGTTAGCTTGGGTCACCTGTCCTGGCTGTGTCCCCTCCCAATTTCCCGTGCCACTCCAGCCCTCTCACTGGCAGGGCCCAAGAAACCGCAAAGTCCTTGATTTAGTCTAAATATCACCCAGCAACAACTAGAAACATCAGTGCGTTATCAACAATGTTCTCACATCATAGCCAAAATGCAGCACTGTACTAGCTACTAAGAACAAAGTCAACTCTATCCCAGCTGAAACCAGGACACCCACACATGCCAGTGACAGTCCAGTCAGCGCAGATGACAGCAGCAGGGGTGTCCCAGAAGCTGGATCTGCAGCCTGTGCTGGTGAAGAAGAGGTAAAGTCTGCACATGCCCTGCGTGACCCTGCTCTGGTGACTACAGGGTGCTGAGGCTGTGCCTCCCCAGCTTAGCCTCTTGCTGCACTGAGATCTGCTACCGTGTGATTCAGCCACACAGTCCTCTTGGGGTGTGGAGCTTCCCATGAGCGCAAGCCAATACTAACCAAGTAGGATGCTTACTTTTCTAATGAATTTATTGTTAAAGGTGAATTATCCCAAATCTGGTGCAACATCTAATGTGTTTGATATTTTAGAGTCAGTTAAAATAAACAAACACTGAAGATAATGTTCCCAGCAATCTGGAGGGAATTAACAGCACACTGCAAAGGGTGTTTAAATTACTTCAAAAATTCTAATTAGCCCATGAACAGCAGTGAGTGTGGGACAAATTGCCTGGCTTCAAAACAAGACAATCAAAAAACGACCTCAAAGGAAAGCAAAGGGTGGAGGATGGCTGCCATGAAATAAATGAAAATGACCCCATCCATTTGTTTAAGTAATGGCCTCTTTTGAGGCTTATGTTACATTGTCCCACATTTACAATGTTCTGGGAGATCAAGAGGCGGAGGAGGAGCTTCAATGGGATAGAAAAAGAGCTTTTGACTACTAGAAATGATGACAATAAAATCCCAGATGCTTAGTTGCAATGAAATTAGCTGGAAACTAGTTTGGGGTGGTTGTAGTTGAAATAATCAAAACAATTGTTTTGCCTTAGACTCCACCTTTCCCACAATTATTTCACTTCCCCTATTCATATATAAACCAACAGGAATTTGACTGGAAGCATTTGTGGCTTTATAAATAAACTGTCCCCCTAAAAATTTGGACTCCAAAGGCTTTTCGTACCCTTGATATTTTTCTTTATTGTGACTGTATCAGCGTGTGGTATAATGCTTTACCCTGCAGCATGATCCCTCACCCTGGAATTGTGCCTGGTGTGAAGATCTGAGGACTTGTTAGGAAAAAGTTTCAATGGACAGATTTTGTCTGTCAATATTTATTACTGTTGCCCTTTCAGAGACCATCTGCCTCTTTTGTATAAAATTGAACCAAAGTAGTGTTAGACTTGTGCCATAAAACTTGGATAAATTGTTGGTTTTTTCAGTCTTTGCAATGACACATGCTTTTCCCTGGTCAGTTTTGCTTATTTCAGCTTTGTTTTGTTGTGTAACTGTGACCCTCCTGTGACGAACAATGGGAAAGCAACAAGTTTGCCTTGGAATTCCTGGGGGTTTCTGTGTACTAACCTGAGTCCCTCTCCTGAATCAGGAGAACTAAGAGTACTACATTCTCTGTGTTTTCTTATACGAAGGCTTTTAAGTTGCCTTTCAATCATGAGGAAGCATCAGGAGATAGTAGAGATAAAAAGAGCTGGCTTTATGCAGCTAACTTCTGTTTAGTTAATAGAAGCCCTCAATTTATTACATCTGACTCATGGCACCACCGGTTTGTTTAGTTCTGAGATTTTGACCCTTCAAGTAAAAAGAAGAAAAATGTAGGCATGGCTGATTCCTGCCTTTTTCTTACATGGTAATTGCTGTCACAGTCAGAGGGCTTCCATCCATCATTCAGCTCTGCATAGGGCCATACTTGGTATGTAGTGTGGTACAAGAGTGAATATTACTAATATATTTGTTTCTCAAATGTGCAAACATTTTATTCCATTCTGAAGTCTGCTTGCTTTGGTAATGCAGCTCTTTTTTCCTGCAGACTTTTCAAATCTGAAGATGACAGGAAAATGACACAAGGTCTTTCTGGGCCCTGTGAGAACATACACTGCATAGATAATACCTTTGTGATAAAACACTGAGTTAAATCTAAGTTGGGGAGCCACTCGCTCTCTTTCCAAAATTGTCTTCACTTTAGCCTGTTAGATCTGAGTATCACAGGTCTTGGACTTGGAAACCTTCATTGAGATTTCCAGATATGGGCCTTTAGATCCTGACTACTGGAAGCTCTCACAGGATGTCAGGCCGGACTGGAAATTGTCTTTCCTATCTCGGACCACTGTAAAGTCTCCCTTTATGTGGCTGGGCTGAATCACTGCATGTTTGTTCAGTGTCCCCATGGTTCCTCTCCAAAACCACACATTCATATTTTTTTGATTCACGTCTTTCAAAGCTCATTCCAAAGTGAGCTATTAGCTTTCCCATTGCATGAGGCAGCATTCTCTTCAAGGAGATGAGATTAAAATGTTCAGTGTGTTGAGTGATTGGACTGTCTGAATGTTTCTAGGTGTCCTGTAATGGTCATTAATGTAAATTAGCTATATATTTCATTAACTAAGCCAAAACTTACACTCTGGCTGAATGCTGAAAAAGAACAAACCTATCTGAATTAGATCAAAGAAATTAAAATAAGAACCATTCAATGGTAGCAGTTAATGAACTGTAACTAACTGAAAAAAAGTCTCCTTCCAGTGGCAAAACAGTAAGAGAGAATCAGTTTGTTTTGTAAATGCTCTGAACACATCATTTGCATTACCCTCCACCATTAAATTGTCTAAACATCCCTAAGGGGCTTGCCTGCATGTTTGCCAGGCTGCATAGCCTGAGTGCATTTCAGCACTGTCCTCAATCTGACGTTGATTTCCAGGTCCTTGAAACATTACCAGGTGAGCCACAGGGGGGAAGACCTCATGTCTGGCTGTAAATATACCTCTGCTCTATTTCACTTGGTGAATCTCCGCAGTTTTGTTGCATTCTGACTACCAGACTCAGCCATTCCCTCAGTGGACGCATGTCACCAAAGATTTTGATCTACAGGTTCTTCCCTCCAAGTCCTCTGATTTCATTCAGCCATTGCAGAAGCAGCTCAGGCTGTAACTGGGGTTGAGCAATGAACTTTCTGGGGCAAAACTGCTGAGGTTAAAATACTCGCTGTCCTTCAGACTTCTTTCAGAGTTTACAGATCCCATGTTCAGTCTGCAGTATTACCTGTCAGACTTGCCCCACATTTAATCTAAGTACAACTTTGCATACAGAGCACCACATGTACCCCAGAAACCAAGAATCTCCGAGGACCTAATTGCATTATAGAAAATAGACAGATGCATTGTTATCCCTCCATCACAGAGTGGGAAATTATCTGTTCAGAATGACTTAGGATATCTTAGGTCTAGCTAGGAACTACACCCAGCTGAAATGGGGCCTGATTCAGTGCCTCAGTTGGAAGAGTATTTCCACTTCCCTGAGGAGGAGTCCAGATTGAATCCAGGATGTACGTTCAACCCATCGCTTGAGAGAATGTTCAGGCTGTGCTTATCCTTCCAAATCACCAAACATATTTTCACACATAGAACAAAGTGTTCTTAAATTGCCAGTTTCATATGCTATTATTTCTAAAGGACAATGCCCTTCTAAGAATGTTTGCTACTGTTTATTATCCTGAAAAAGTGGGTTTGTTGGGGTTTTTTGGTAGCTGCAAGAAGGCATTAATTTGTAAGTACTGTCTGGGAAGTATTTTTTATGAAGTGTTTTATATTTCCTAAAAATACCAATATGAAACTATTACAAAAGTACTTAAATTATATAGCTCAAACTGGCTGAAAAAGATATTTATTTAAATGTTCTATATAGTTATCAATGCATACCAAATCTGGGAAGGGTATGTGCAAGAAAGGCTAAGTAGATATGTGTGTCTATTTAAAAAAAACCAAACCCGACAACAAACACACAACTGTTTTTGTGTGCTGTGGGATAAGATTTAAAAGGATAATGTGTTGCCTGGGAAAGCAAATTCCTTTCAAGCCCTGGTAATAATATTTCTGTAATACTTCTAATCTTCAAAATAGACCTCCTAACAAAGCTAGGGCAGAGTCTCCCATTCTAAATTAAATCTGCAGTGCTGGTATGGGAAGAGATGTGAAGAGACTTACCAAAGACCGTAATGAGTTTTTGGAGGCAGAGGTGCTGCAGTTCAGGTCCTTTCCTTTTACCTGCTGTGTGCTTTGGCAGTGCCTTCCACTGTCTCAACCTGGCAAGATGTATTTTGGAATTTCTGGTACAGAGAAATGCCAGAACAGCAAATGGTTTCTTCAGTTCACTGTCTAATTTGGGTTCACTCAGTCTTACATAATTTATCTTAATTTCTTCAACAGAGAGAAGTTTTAAAGACTACAGAAGGGAGATAGGGAAAAAACCAAATAAACAAAGAACACTCCTCACCCTACCCCCCCCAAACAAACACACAAAGAAAATCTCAAACCAGAAAGTTTGTCTTCATGGAGTTGACTTTACCAATTTTACCAAGGCTTCCATTCCTCCCATGACTCTCCCAGCTGTTATGCACTAAAAAAAAAAATCTGTATTAACATTCCTGTCATATCAAAATCACAAGTTTTTTTTCTGCTTGCAATAAATATAACTGGAAATATTCAAAATGTGTCCATAATGTAACAGCTCACCAAACCTCCATTGAACAGTGAGAATCATGGATCACACCACATTCTGTTCTTCCTGTCCCCCAAACACTGATTTTGTTTTCTTTCCTGACTTGGATTTTTCGTCACCTTCTTGTAGTATCTTTCCCCTTACAACACATCAATAGCAAAACAACTGATACTGGATTTTTCATACCAGAACAGACTCCCACAGTCTTGGGGAGTTGGAAGCTGTGTGGAGATTGAGTCTGAAAGCCTTTGAATTTGGATTTCCCAAGAAGCTGTTGTGGCTTGTTTACATTTCCTATTTCCTGGCAGAGATGTCAGTTGGTGTTTTCTGACTTTCTCTTCAGGAGAAAAACAGGAATGTAAGATGTGAACTAAAAGGTATGGTGAATTGTCAGCTGCTCCCAGGAGGCAGCCTTGTGCTGGTGCCCTGTGCCTGTACACCCAAGTTTCTCCTGCTCTGTGCTATACCTGAAAACACTTGGCTATGCTTGCAGGCGGGGCTTCCTTAAAAATAGATAATTGCTCCTCATGTGCCATACCTAGGGCTCCCCCTCCTCTACCTGCAAGAGTATGTACAAAGTCTCGAAGATGGATGGCCCTTCAGTGTGACACAATAGCTTTTTAATTTGACATTAAACGCATTGAAAGCTGTTAAAGTGCAGGCCAGTGGAGATCTGTATAAGCTGTCCTTCCCAAAAGGTTGCTCAACAACACCAACCTCCTGTCCTAGACCTGTGCACCATCTTGCCTTAGAAAGTATGGAGATGCACTTTTGTCCTGTCTTATCCTTTTGATGTCAATATCCAAAAGCATTTTTTATCTGTAGATCTTTCCTTTCCCTCTGTAGAAGAGAATAGAAGCAGGAGGAAGCCAAAGCTTAGTGATTTGACTTTGCGTCGTAACAGCAATCTCAATGGGAGCCATTTGATAAAAAATTTAACAGCCTCATGTTCCTGTATTTCCAACACAGGTACTGGAAAGACATTGTTAAATAATGGGCCTGCATTTCATATGGTTTCTTCTGCAGTCTTTAATCAATAAATGTTCTTTAGATCAATACAGATGTTATTTCGCTGCTTGGAACCGTTTATAAGTATATGATGGAGGTAGTTACAGCAAAGTCAGTGCATAGTAAGGATAGCTCTTGGGCACAACACAGTTATAGCTCCACTCACACACAGCAGGTATCAATATAAAATTGGATACACTGGCATAAAATCACAACATCCTCTCTACAAAGCAAATCCAGATAAGCTACACTGGGGGAATGAGGGCTGAGTATGTTTAACACTGTGTTTTGTTCCCTATCAACAATGTCAGCATAAGAGTTTTGCAGATTTATGTTGATTATTGTATCAGTAAACTGACACAGTCTCTTGCTGAAGGATGTTTGTAAAATGTGTGTCTGGTGCCTTGGTGATGGAAAATGTAGAGGATAATTCTAATTCTGCCAGCTCATTTCAAGTAGATGAGTTTTAAGCTGTATGTCATGGGTGGAAAGTTTGGACATTCCTGATGATGTAGTGTGAGAGGCTATTGTCACAATAATGTTGGTGCAAATAACATTTAAAGTGCTGCTGAGTGAAGGCTGGAGAGATCAGAACCCTGTCTGTAATAATGTTTTACACTCTGGGATACAGCTTGTGCCTTCAAACTTACTCTACTAACTCTGAATAATTAAGCATCTGGATTGGCAAAATTGCTGTTTTGTGAACCAAGCCACAGAAAAGTGAAATGCCAAGGTCATGGACAAGTCTAGTGGTTTTCCTTTCCTCCTGTATCCGGTACAGGACTTTGATGGTCTGTTGGCAGAAAATCTGACTTTCTGAAGAGGTCTGTGATGGTATTGAACAAGCCCATGTCTATTTTTGATCTCTGCATTATAAGCCATGCTATAAAATTTTTGCATGCATCAACAGCAAGATAGGGGACTAGCCTGCCACAGCATCATAGAAGTTCTCAAACTTGGCTGCTGCACAGGGGTGTGGTGAGTGAACCCAATGGGGAGGAATGGGGAGCATCATCTCACAGACACAAGGGCTGGGTTGGGGAGTGCAGCAGGAAAGAGGTGTCTGGGGCTGGGTCAGGGCTGGCCTGGAAAATGTAGGTGGTTACTGGGGTATTGTTACAACAGTAATTAGGCATGCCAGAGTTATGCAGCAACAATGACTGTCTTCCAAGTACTTCATTTTGCTATCAATTTTAATTTTCATATTAATTGCCATTAGTTAAACTGATGTAATGAGTCTAGAGTGGTAGATAAAAATGACAATAGGGGTGAGTATGGATTCTGATTCCTGCTAGTAAAAGTAGTCAGCTTGTTAGTGGAGGTCTGTAAGGGCTATCTGCAAACTTACAGCTATAAAGGCTCCATTCAGTTTCAGTTCAGTCTCTTCCTATTGTGTTTTGAAACCACTGAATCCCTCAGACAAGTAATTGTTCATTTTGTTGCAAACTCCATGCATTCAGACTCAAATCTCCTGTTTTCAAACCCAATTAGGAGATGGTAATTACCTGCGGGATGTGGGGATTTTGTTTGTCTGCCGGGGCAGTGCAGATATTCTGCTTGTATCTCCCCTTCCAGTTATCAATAAAACACTAGAGCAAAACAGAGTTTTCCTCTCGTTTTTTTTTCAGGCAGTGTTATGCCAAATGAAGGCAATATTATGAGATTGCATGTCTTTGGGAATAATCATGCAAGCTATTAGTAATCACGCCTCACTGTTCCTCAGCACTGCTCACCCCCAGCTTTTGTGTGTTTGACACACAAGTAGCTATTTGATGATTCTCATCGCTACTTTGTAGATGATGAAGCTGAGGTCATCCAGTCAGCCAGTGACGGAGTCAGAAGATGAATGCAAATCTCTTGAGTTTCAGTACAGTAATGTATTTAGCCTTTCTGAAAAACGTATCTATAACATATTGTCTATCCTAGTATAAAACGACCGCTCCAACTCAAGGAAAAGCTGATTAGAGGAAGCATATTGTTAAGTAGCTGTTCAGTAAAGGAGACCTGCAGAACATGGAGAACAGTTATCTTTTGAAAAGTGCACAGAAGAGTGGGTTGGGGTTCCTCTGTGACATAGCAGTCAGTTGCCAACCACTCTAGCAGGTGATAAGAGATGTTCTCAACTCTTAATACAATTTCCCATAGGGCAGAAAAGGCAGTGGCAGCTCTTTGGCTCTGGATGAGGGTTTCCTCTTCATGTTCACCTTGGTAATGGTCCTAGCCCTGTCGAAGCTGACAGTGTTAAGGAATATAATTGCTTCAAATATGAAGGGGTCTTAAAAAGAAAAAGAAAACACTAGCCATCTGGCTACCTAACTGTTTTAAAAAAATCTCTTCCACAGTATACCGATAAACTGCTGAGAGTGTCAGAAAGTATGGTGGCCTTTGTCCTACAAAAAAAAATTAAGCACAGAAAATTGGAGCTGCTGCAGTCAAGGAGTTTATAAAATTTATTACTGATAAACACCGTTCGAATTCATTAGTTTTGTTCTTTTCCTTCTCCTGGACTTGCAGTGAGCTTGGACTTGTGATGAGCCTAGGACAAAGTAATCATTACTGGGACAAGAATTAATGTGAATTGAGCAAGAAAGTCACACCACTGGTCCCTGAAACAGGCCTACATGTCTGAATGCCAGTTCACTGTTTTGCTACTGAAATGAAAGAACATAAATAAAAACAAACAGCAAAGGATTTTGTTCAGCTCTGAGATTTCCTGTTGCCCCTGCTTTCAATCATGCTGGAAATCAGAACAGCTGTTCTTGGCTAGCTCCTGCTATAGTCCTAGTAAGAGTCAGATTCTGACTATGGGGAAGAGACAGAATAGTTCAATATTTGGCATGGTGGCTGAGCAGAGATTCATGATGTAGGAAACTGTCCTTGCATCTATTCTATCAGAGCCTGTCTTCCCTGGTTTTGCAAGCCAATATGCAAACAGCACACATGCTTTTGGTACGTTACTGCACAGAGCTGGTATCAACAGAAATTGGAATTGCAGCAGTACCACGCTGGAGAGAATTGGTATTGCTGTGGCTCCTCTCCCTCCCTTCACACTTTTCCCAGCCTCAGCTGTGTAGTTCAGATGTGTACTGAAGGACAAAGTAATCTTTGCTGTTCACCTTCTCCCTTGTGTACACCATGTCTAAGAGGAAGGGGAGTTTAATGGCATCTGCACCGTTCAGGACAGTGCCCTCCTGATGCAGAAGAGAGCTTCTTATTCCATCCCTCTTTGTGTCTGTAGGTCAGTCATAACCTGATCCATACCATATTAAGGTGTCGTCGTGGTACTGAAAGACTGTGTTTTCACGAATGGGATAAAGAAATGCAGGAAATAGCAGCAAACTCTAATCCCAGACCTGATCTTGTAATGGAGCAGCTGACAGATATACTCTGAGAAAATTCACAGATTTTGCAGCAGAAAATAGAGTGGGAGGAAGTCTTGGTATTTATATAGTGTCCTAACTAGACATGAGATTGGACATGATTGTAGCAAATCCCTGAAATGTTGGGCCCTGTGTGCCATGGTGGTTGGCTACAAGGAGAAAAAACCTTGTGCTTAGTGTACTGTTGCAGAATCACAATGCAGATCCACAGAGGAGATTCTCAGGTTGCCTGAGGTGGGGTGCAATAAATGCGCCCTTGTTCCTTGTTTTGAAAGGAGCACATTGCTTTTGAAGGCAAGTGCTGAGCAGAGCGATACAGATACTTGCCGAAAAGCTTCAGGAAAGAGTGATAGAATTAGGTACCCCATCTTAGATTAAGTGAATTCCTTTAAGCCACAGACTGAGTGTATATGGGTCCAGGAACTTCAAAGGAGCTCTGAACTGGCCAGGCAACCCTCCTGGTATGGAGTATGATCAGCTCCTTCCCTGAGGGAGTTTGGAGAAGTCTTAAGTATTCACATGAATGAGGGGGCACTTCTCAGTTCAGAGTCTTTGCTATCCAGTAGTTGTCAGCGCCTACTCTTACAATACTGCCAAGTTTAAGGCTGAACGGGTGATGTAAATCGATGACAGTAATGAATCAGAGCTCATTTAAATCTGCAGAGGAGTTGGTGTCTCGCTCCCTTAAGACTGGACAGTCATTCTGCAGGAGTGTGTGTGGAAGAAGATAGTGTTCAACAGCCAGGTCTGCGAGAGGATCCAGGTGCTTGAACATGAAGAGAGGTTTTGTTCTTTCACATAGAAAATGCTCATGGGGACATCAACGTTAGTGAAGAGAGGCCCAAATTCACATAAAAAGTAAGGCACTTAAAATTAAACTGCTTTTCTACTTCTTCAAGTCCATAAGTCAACACCAGATGCTTTTACCTTAGTCAAATGCAAGTTACTGATCTAAGCATTGCAGTTAAATGGATTGAGTGTTATGGTCTGTCACAAAGAAACTGAGACTGGCAAATCTCCTTTTGACTGAAATCTTCAGAATCAGAATTGTGTGGCAACATTGTTGATCCAATAACTGTAAACAAAGAATAATATTAATGTGTTCTTGAACAATGGCCAACTGAAAAAAAGATAAATCCATCATGTCTTATTTGCTACTCCCATAGAAATAAATAACAAAAAGGGGTGATGTATTAGATGTCTTAATGTGAGGCATCTTATTCCTGGAGCTATCTCAGTGAATGCAGTAGGTAACAAAGGCAGGCATCAGTGCATTTTTGGGATGGTCCTTTTTGCTGATACTCAGCTGGCTGCCACTGTGGAGATGCTTTTCAGAAGCAGCCCAGTCTGAAACAGAAACAATGTCTGATTCATATGTTCAAATGTAAATACAAAAGGTTTTTCCTTTCACCATCAAATGCCTGCTGAACTGTTCAGTGCTCTGTTAGTCTGCTGCTACTTGTCTCTGGCTTTTCCCCCTCAGGGAAAATTTTGTGAACGTTGGCTTGACTGGCAGCTGAAAAATGCCACAGTAGAGTCAGGAGCAAGTCAGCCTGATGCAGATGTATTTCAGCTGCACCTTACTTTATTAAAAACAGTGGAGTCCCAAAATTCCAAAGCACGGAAACAGAATGGGATTTCTAGTGTATTTAGAGGAGCTGGGCCTCTGGGACTGTTTCTACTCCTTCATCCCAAAGATGCACATTTTGAATAGCAGGATTCGTCCTCTGTAACTTTATACATATGAACCAAAACCATCTACATGATATGGAGACATCTGAAGTTACATAAGTTGGTGTTTGCAAATGAGATGAATAGTCCTGTATTCCATCAGCCATACAGGGAGAGGAGGGTGGCCAGCTAATATCTAGCTTAGGTTTCAGGGTTTGATCTGATCATACTTACCCTTCATGTTGCCAGTCGTTAAGAAGCAATGCGTATTAAGCATTAAAGATTTTCTTGTTTTCACATGTACTTTCAGGCCACGAATAAAAATGCTGTCCAAGAGTTCATTGCAGCCGTGAAGTCACAGGTGCACTTCAGCAATACATTTCTGTCTAAGAAATTCTAAACGCTTGCAAATATGAGGCAGCACTCTTTGTCTCTAGTAAGATTGGGATGATTTTAAAGCACTTCAAAGGATATCTCAGGTGCCAGTTGGGAGTGTGTCATGGATTAACTTCAGCCAGCAGCTAAGTAACATGCAGCCACTCACATCCCTGGTGGGATGGGGAGGACAATCAGAAAAAGGTAAAACCCATGAGATAGGAACAGTTTAATAATTGCAATAAAACAACAAAAAAACCCCCCAATATTAATTGTAATGAAGAGGAGAGGGAGAGGAAGCAATAAAACCTAAGGGGAAAAAACAAGTGATGCACAATACAGTTGCTCACCACCCACTGACCAATGCCCAGCCAGTACCCGAGCAGTGATCAGCAGCCCCCAGGCAACTCCATTTGTATAGTGAGCATGACATTCTATAGTGTGGAATATCCCTTTGGCTAGTCCTGGCTCTGCTCCCTCCCGGCACCTGCTCACTGGCAGAGCACGGGAAACTGAAAAGTCCTTGGTTTGGTGTAAGCACTACCTAGCAACAACTAAAACATCATGGTTTTCAACATGGTTATCAACATCGTTCTCATGCTAAATCCAAAACACAGCACTGTACCAGCCACTAAGAAGAAAATGAACTCTATCCCAGCCAAAACCAGGACAGAGTGTGGAAGTTGCATGTTGAAACAGGGCAGATCTGAGACACCATGATCAGAAGTGGGAGTATTTGCTGTAGCTTGTCAGCCCTAGACTTAGTCTAGCATCTGTGATATGACAGTTGAGAATTCTGTCCACTTCATATGTCTCGATTTTTGATCTGTGAAATGGGAAGCAGCCTTTTTCTTTCAGTTAAGTGCTTTGACTTTTACAAGGGAGAAATGTTAAACAAACAGACTGAAACCACTACAATCACGGGAATCCCTTTAACTTCAGGGAGACTTGGCTTATGGCCTATACCACATTGTATTGTACTGGCTCAATTAGAAAAAGAATAATGAATTAAAAGGTCACAGCTCTTTCAAATTACAATGCAGGTAAAAGGGTAAAATGTGTGTGGTGGGGTTCCTCTAACTGCCCTGAGCATTTGCCATTAAGTACCAATGGGAACTCTCCACCAACAAGTTCATTAATCTCCTTTTAATCTCATTGAGTTCTGAACATTTTCTGGAAAACATTTTCCAGAAATAATCTGCCCAGGCAGGGTGGGGGAAATGTTAAAACACACAAGAATCTGCGCAACAGGAAATAATGTTAGAAAGCTGTGAAAATCATTTCTCCTTTTGAAGCGTAATGGTTTTTAATTTTCTCATGCCCTGATCTCCCTGGCAACAATTTAAAAGTACATAAGCATTCATGAATCAAAGCTGTTCACGTCTGCATTTTTAATTATGTGTCATTGGATTGAAACTTTCCCTTTGATCTTTGCATTTAAAGGGATTTACGATTTTAATGATTACAATCCCCTCCCCCCCGAGGTCTATGCTTGTTATTGAGCAATGTCACAAAGGGGTCACTGTTGGACAGGGGGAAGACAGTTTTGTTAAGGATATTATAAGCATGTCTGAAACCTGCCTTATGCTCCAAGTCATGGAGAAGATCCCTGTGTGATGATGGGGCTTCCCAATGGTGGTGACTCTAGGCCTTTTGCTCTCGGCAAGACATTTAAAAACAGTGAGATAAAATAGAGAACAAAAATAACCTGCTCGCCCATTAAGCAGCCCTGTGCTCTAGGCAGCTGCCTGTCTTGCCCTGTGTAATGACATCAGAGTGACGTAGCATGGGCACCACGACAAATGGAGGTAGAAACACTCCTAGATGCTTGCTGTGAGGGTGGTTGGAAGCAGCTGATGCCTTTGAGGTGAATGAGGCCGTTCATCCTTGCCAGCAGAAATCAAACAAACAGAAACACTTGAACGCTTTGATGCAAGCTGGGGGAACACACAGCTATTTCACTGAGCCGGTTTGGGAGAATGAGCTCTGAGGAGGCTGGTCGCAGCAGGGCAGAAAGAAAGCCTTGTGGTTAAAGCACAGGTTGAGGGTAGGCGTGTTAGACAGCCTCGAGGTACAGAGAGAGCTGATGGTGGGAAGGTGGTGTAGTGGGTTTGGAGTGGGGAACACGTGTGGAGGCCTGGGGAGGGTGACAGCCGTGATGGCTTTTCTGTGTAATGCAGGGCTGCGGAGCAGCAAGGAATGAAATGTGTACAGAGTACGGAGACCCTACAGCTGTGAGTGCCATATAGGTGGATGACCTCAGTGCAGTTGCATGACTTCTTTGTTTTCTCATGAGGCTCATAAATGCCCAACTACATCCTATGTGTGCACAGCAAGATAACCCCCTCACCGCAAAAAAGACTGCCACGCTCACCGCTGGCATTAAAAGATGTCAATGGTTTCCCATTAGCTGTGTGTATGTGTGTGACTTGATGCAATGCGTAGCACATACTAGGTACTCTCTAATGAATCGTTCTTTCAAAGCTTTTTGCTAGATATTTATTTTTCTTGCTGAATAACAGTTTAAAGGTCATGTGGATCGGTGACACATGCAAAATGAATGCGTGTTACTTTTGATGTGCCTGTGCAAAATTAAGGCCTTGTGCAGACTGCTTTATATGCACAATGTTGTTGTATTTTCTGGTAAAAAAAAATCAATAAAAAGATATTAAACTAAAAACCCTGAGCAGAATATTTTATGTCTTATTAAGCTACTTATGGGTTCAGCTAGGATGGCAAGGGTCCTATTAATCAATGCTTTAAGTTGACTTCATGGTGAGTTGATGAGTTGAAAAATTTGTTAAGATCCCTTTTTGTCTCTCTTTAGAGGGTCTTAATGTGGTAGATTTTGTGAAGTGAGCATACGTTTGTGCCATTAGCAATAAGTTAACATTGCATGATTTAACATTAGAAACATCATTTATTGAGCTTATACTTAAAAAAAAAAAGCTCCTGTTTTCACTGAAATGTGCTCTATGATGATCCAATTTTACAATCATTTTCTCAGATGAAAAAATTCGTGGTTACACTATTGACAGCTGCTGTTAAATTGCTCCAGATGGGATTACACTAGAGGTAGACTACTCATCCGCATAAAAGCTACAGGAAAAGTTCCTAACAATTTCAGTTGTGTTACTCAGGAAACAGTCATGTTTTTTAGAGCACAGGTACCATTTTTAGTCTAGAGAAGTGCTGTAGAGCAAGGATAAACATGAATCAAACTTTGGGAATCAGTAGTGATAGCAAGCAGGTGAGAACCAGGGAGGTAGAGAACTTGCAAAAAAGGAGAAAACTTGGGTCAGAGACTTGCTTGCTTTGTTGCATTTTTTTTTACTGAATGGAAGTATTCATAAGGTATGAGAGAGTAGCAGGAGCAATGGTTGAGTTTTTGAAGCAGCAGCAATCTATAGACTGTTTCTGCCCTAAGATAATTAGTGCCACAGTATAATTAGAGAGGAAAGAACAAAAGGAAGATAAGTATCACTGAGGGCTTCAGTTTAATTTACAAGAAAATCTAGGTAAGCAGCTAAATGTAATATACTCCTTTTAAAACATTATAGGTTGGTATTAGATTTTAGAGATCACTTGTTATCAGTCTGTAAGGGTAGAAACACTGATTCTGAGAAATGCATCGTACCTTTTCAAGTCTCTTCTTCAGATTGAATTTCCTTTTATTGAAATACGTTTTATTTAAGTACTCTGTGATACTCCTATTGAACTATAACTCAATTCTGTATCCTGAATAGGGTGCTGAACACTTTAATTAAGAGTAGGTGGGGAAGATTAGTCCATTGCAGTTCAGTCCCTCCTCTAAGCCCTGCACCCATACGTGGTCTGGTGTGTGGTCATGATTCTGCAGCAGAGAAGTCTCCTGCCACGCCTGTATTTATATTCTCAGGTGCAATTGCCAGCAAGTTCTGTATCTGCAAGGAGCCAGAAAAGGTGGATCTTGTTTCAAGGCTGGGAAAGGTGCTTTGGACCTGACTGATTTGTTCATTGCTTGCACTCATCTGAAGTCCCTCACTCCAGTTGTCTTCTGTGGCACATAGGAAATAAGTTGTTTGGAAAACCTCACTAAATCTGGTACTAAAAGCAGGATGGTCTTTGTTGGCAATGTCACTAGATGGGTTAAGCAAGCAATGAATTTGGTGCCCTGATTTTCCCCTTGCCTGCAGAAGTGGTTCTTCACGTAGCTGGTACAATGTGCCATCATAAGCTGTTGGCAGAATGTCAAATTGTTAGTAAATAGGTTTCAAACATTGTCTGCTCTGCCTTGCTTTGTCCTTTGATATATTATTATGGCATCTCCTTTTCCAGGTTGAAGATGTGAAATATACCGTGAGAAGGCTCAAAGCTGATGTACCTCAGGCTTGGAGCATCCCCTGTGTATGGCTGCTGAACTTCTTCCTACCAGGATTCCTCTAGAACACTCAGGAGCTCCAAGTAAGCCATCATCAAGCAGTGGTCGTTGGTGGTTCTGCAATACTTTTCTTTCCCACTTGTGCCTTATGAGCTTCCCTGTTTACTGCCTTCTGCTTGTCTCAATCTTTTGTTGTATTTTTACATAAGACTGTGGACTATAGGGGATGTTCAGTGTCTCATTTTCTGCACAGCTCCTATCAGCAAGGTGCTCTGTTCTTGACAGGAATACAAAGAATGATTACAACTGGCTAAAACCAAGTTGATAACACAGAACAATGCACATACTGAAAATCAGTCATATAAATTATTCAGCAAATTATTTTAAATAATTAGCACATTTTGGGAAAATAGTAAATGGGTGTTCAGATTTTGCAGAAAGAAAACACACTAGATTAACAGAAAAAAAAATGTTTAGCTCAGGGCAGCACTTGTTTCTGTTAAGGTTGTTGTGGCTGGCATGGTGGCACATCAGAGCATCAGCCGTAAACTGTAAACAAGGATTCCAGGGTCCTCTGTTACACAGATGTAACAAAAAAGCCCACTGCTGCGCCAGAGCCCATGGGAATGGCAAACAGATAGTGAGATGTAGATGCTGAGAGGGATACGGTCCTGGGCTGGTGGGGGAGACGGCTATACACCGCCACAAACATGTCACATGCTGGGAGAGTAAGTGTAGCTTTCAGCTGCTGTTAGGGAGGAATAACCCTCCTGCCCTGAGTAGTGTACACCTGCGTTTATGGGGCCGTTGGTTTTTGTTTTGGGTTTTTTTTTCTGCCTAGATTTGAAGGATTTTGAACAATTATTCAGTCTCCCGAATGTCATTCAACTAGTTTGAAGGAATAGCTTGGGTTGCCGGACATGAAAACCCCAGATATGTTCCCGGCACAGTTCAACTCTACAGAACATGTGCAGTGAATTCAAAGCTACCAAAACCATGCTGAATGCACTGTGGCTGAGCTGTATAATGCCTGTACACACAGGCCTGTTTGGAAAGTCCTGGTCACAAGAATGACATCTCCCTGCCCACTTCTCTTTCCTTGTAAACCCATGACAGGACGAGTGCCGGTGGGCTCTGTTGCTAGTGGCTTTGGGCCTTGATCCCACACTGGGCTTGGTACAGGGTTGTAATACTCTGCTCACAGGCAGTTGTCTTACGATACAGATTTCTGAACAAGTACAGAAACATCACTTGAGACCTCTGTGGAGGGTGTTCAGATCTCGTCTTATCTAAGGTTTCCAGTAGCGAAAGTCAAACATCACACTTCAGCCTTGGGTGATGACTTAGATTGATGAAAGAAAATTAAAACTTTCAACTCCCTGCCCTAGAGGGAGAACGTAATGATCCAGACCAATCCCACTTACCTCTTTGAAATTATTGTTATCTTTTCAAAGTAAGTCAATGATTTATGAGATGTTTAGTGGGTAGAAACCTCTGCAAACACTGGGCTGGCTAGGTTATAAATGATCTGTACACAACCTGGGATTTTTCTGGCAATTCATATGCTGTCCTATCTATGACTAGGGCTTCTTTCTCCAAGTTGCAGAGCAGAAATAAAAATGATTTGCTGTGCTTGGGTATAGCTTAGGCAATGGTAATTACTGCATGGAAAGGTACTCCACTTAATCAATGGGCTGATGCACAGCTCATTTGAGGTTTCTTCCTTTGCTCCAACATAAAGAAAACTAAAACAGAGGAAACAAAACTGGCCACGAGGAAAAACATCCAAACTCATTACTGAACACTCACTGCACTATGAGTTATACAAATGCAGAAACACAGAAAATACAGAGGGGAAATAAGCCAAACACAACAAAGAATAGAAAAAAGACAGTCTCTGACTTGGAAATGCTTTAGTAAGAACAGAAAGCAAAGGCCAGCAGGAAGGCCAGAGAGACAGGGAATGCAAAGAAACAATGAAACATGAAAATCAGTATAATAGGTTTACTTAGTTACAAGTATGTTTGAGATACAAACCAATTCACTGTAGAATAAGCAAGAAAGCAACACAGTATGCAAAGCTGATTTTTTTTCCAGGAGAAGGTGGCATAGTATTTAGTTCCAAGAGTGACTTGGTGGGTTTTCTTTTGTGCTCTGATAGGATATAGGCAGTTAGAACTGCACCATGACCTTGGGCTTTTTACCTACATTGTGCAAAGAAGGCTTTCTCCTAGGGGTGATGAGACAAATCTGACAGGAGGTTCTGGGAAAAATGAAGCAGTTTGGTCAAAGACAAACAACTAAGTACACCATTGCTAGGCTACCTCTTTCTCTGGGTTTGGTGGTGGTTTGCTTTCCTCATTTTTCCAGCCTGCATGTTCTTAAAGCTCCTGACTGCTGGGGTCACCATCCCTGAATTCATATCTTTGACTGCAAACACTTGAGGTGCTCAGCCTGTGCCCATCAAGTTAGCATGTTCTTGGTGTTGTTCCTGATCTGTTTATGTGTTCTCTGTTAAGATTATAAGCAGTTTGTATGAAGAGGTGGAGGAGTTAGGCATCATATTCCACGTATGCAGGGATAAATAGAAGTCATGCAGTACATGCATTGCATTTGGGAAAAAAAGGGAAGGGAGACTCAGAAAGCTGCTGAATTTCTGGCTTTTCTGAAAATCAGGCTGCTGGTTAGTAAATCTGGATCATCAAAACAAGAAGTCCTTGTGGGAATTGTAGCTGTGCAGGACTTTGATCAACCCCCCAGTACAAAAATTCTCAAAGCTTTTGGATGGCATGAGTGAAAGTGGTGCGTCCTACTCATGGACATCTTATGAGTGGGTCAATCCAATACATTTTTGCAAAATGCTACTTACCCTTTAATGGAGGAAACAGATTAGTCACTTAGAAGCTGTATGAAATAAATGTGTGCATTATATATCTTAGCCTTATAAAGCTGAGAGACAAGATTCTGCAAATGTTAAACGCAATTGCTTTCTTTTCTGGTTATCCAACTGAAATGTAACAAAAATGTAGCTGGAAGCTGTAAAGACTCACACAGCATCATGATAGTCATGTAGAAGTGTTGTCAGAGGATATGAAAGAGACTAGGACAGTGGTGAGAAGTGTATTTTATTAGACTGATGTTGCTGGGAAAAACAAACACATTTTTCAAGCTCCAAGATGGGCATTTCTGGTAGCAGTTCCATTTGTGTGTCATACCAATTCAGTCTGGTGCATGAATTCGTGCAGAGGATAGGAAAGCAAAGTCCCCTCTCTTCCTCTCTCACTGTGGAATACTTCAAGTAGCCAAAATGAACTGCTGTGCGGGTCCTGACTTTGCCTTTTGGGGATCATCAGATTAAGGATGTTTGGGTGTAGACTCTACCGTATCTGACAACTTGTGTGTGCTCAGTATGTAGCCGTGTTGCATAGAAAATATCCTGATCTGCTTCATTGTTGAATGAAAGGTCAAACTCAAGCTGACATGGCTTTTCTGGGAGTTTGCTTCTCTGTGCAAAAACCACGACAGCATTATGCCTCATCACAGGGGTACTCAAGCTACAGAAATGTGATTGTCTCCTTGTCTAGGCATATAACTCCACGGACAAATGTGTGTGTAGTACACCAACTGTGAAAATGAGAGATCCCTCTGAGGCTTTCAGGGACATGGGTACAGTGTTCCAGCAATGTGCTGTGAAACAGGAAGATTCAGCTCACAGGACCCACAGGGGAAATCGTGTGGAAATTTTTTTCTTTTTTTCTGTTTTTTTCCTTTGCTTTTCTGTTTGAAAATTTTTTTCTTCTGGGCCTCAACACATGTTGAAGGTACCTAACCATAGGTTCTCTGATTTGGAATTGTTAGCCTGCATGCCATAAACACTAAACAACAGCTATCCATTACACAGCACAGCATAAATAAAACTGTATTTGTAAAAACATTCAGGTTTTAGGTTAGAAGTCTGTATTTTCTTTTTCCTGACTACCCTGGTTTTGAGATCTGCTTGCAGGGAGGCGGGAATAGCACCTCATCAGTGATTCATTTCCTAATGAAATGGAAACTGGCATCAGGAAAGGAGGGGGGAAAAAAACCAACCTGGGAAAAAACCCGGCAAGATAAATGGATGGCTTTCTTAAAAGCATGCAGTGAAACAATGGGACTAAATGAGATACATTCCTGACAAAGATCTGTTCTGTTCTCTAAAGGTTTTCATTGTACCTAGAGTTATGTTTTATCTTTAAAAAGTGGTATTCTTTATTTTATGTGAGCTCTCTCCCCCTCACCCTCTTTTCTGCTTGCTGAGATTTAAGTAAGCTCTTGTAGTGCTCTATCTCTGATCAGGCTTAAAGATTTGGAAAGCCCTGAGTTTGCAAGGATAAAAAAGGCCTTAGTATCTAGACACTGATAGATCTGATTCATCACCTCGGGAGGACATTACCACACAGCCTGTGCCACAGATTGTCTTGATAACAAGCTCTGGATGTTCCTTGGCATGCATCTTCATTTAAAGGTCAAAGCTCTTCCAATGAAAGAGGAATCCCTGGGTTAGGAAAAAAAAGAAGTGGTCACATTATCTCGACAAAGCCATAGTCTTCACTGAGGCCAGGGGATTTAGGGTGAGAACAGTGGGCCTGATTCTAGCTGGTGGTTTTGAGCTGCTTTGAGCTCCGCAGAGAAAGCAGAGCCGGAGCATGACTGGCTGGCAGTCCAGCCTGGGCTGGTTTGAGTGTCTGTCTGGAGCAGGTGGACTCAACTCCTGCTCCTTTCCCACTTGGGAGCAAACAAATGGCAAAACGGGGATGTGTCAGCCCCGGTCCCTGCAAGACCCTGGCCTTATGAGCGAGGAAAGATAGCCTAGTTCCGTGGATCCCCAGCCCTGCCCTGGTTTGATCTTGCAGAAATGAACACCTCCAGCTTTAGACTGAAATACCTTGGTCTTGTATTTCTGGTTTTCCTTTTCTTCCCTTGCCTTTTATATATAAGCAATAACACACTGCCTGAGATGTGCTAAACTTCATCTGCTCTTAATCAGGATACCTCCCTGGGTAGCAGTTAAGTAATGATGGCTGCCACTTAATGGGGATGGTAATTTTCACTTAATTGGGGTGTTTTCCAGTGCCTTAGACTTGTGTGGGTCTCTATGCATTGTCTGTCTCTGGCTACATATGACTTTTTAGCACCGAGGCACACAAACAGTACTTTCCCATCACCTTATCCTGTCGGCTCACTTGACCTTTCTGTAACAGGCAAGGTCAATCAATATTGATTGTTCCTCTACAAATTCCAGTGGTCAGCTAATAATGTAGTGATGCTTTGCTCTCTTTAGGAATTTCTCAGCCCCAGCAGACAATCATCTTCCTTTCCCCCGACATGTTGGCATTAAATTCACTAAGAACAGCAAAACAAAGCCCCTCTTATGATTCAAACCACCGATGGTACTGTGCGACAGAATTGAATTTCACCACCTAGCAGCACCAGTGAAGGCCAAGCAAGAGGACCTGAGCTCCAGGAGAATGGGGTTAGGAGTAGATCTAATTCGTTTCTCTAGGCTGGCCTGTAATCTGCCCTCTGACACCAGCTTAATCTTTTTATCACTCTGCACTGAAATTTCATGATCTGGAAAATGATTCTGCTGTGGAGCAAGCTGTGTGCGAATAACTGATTTGGTTTTGGTTGTGAGAGTGGATCAAAAGGAATCCAGGTTCACCATTTGACAGAGAATCAAAAAGCTAAAAACCAGTTTGCCATGTCATAAAGCATTAAAAAAATTCTAAACACTGATTTAAAAGTAAATAGAACTGAAGAAGTAATACATGGTTTGGAGCTAGAACAAAAAAGGAAAAAACAAAATGTCACATGTTGACAGTTTTAGAATTTTTAAATTTAGATTACTGAAGTGACAATATTGAAAAAGCACTGCTTGCCTCAGCATCGCCTACTAGCCTGTCTGATTTAATTTTGAAGAGAAGAAAACTACCAGCGAATGGAAAACAACGATGTTTTCCCATGTGCTGATTAAATGAAAAGCCTAGAAGGCACTCCCACAATGGACAAATGAGCAAGTATATTTCTTTAATTGACATAATACCTGTAACAGGAAATGGTTATATCTTCACAATGTTTGACAATGCACAAAGGTTTTTAAGGGCTGGAGAGCCTATTGGAGACAGTAGTTGTCATAAGTAGATTCCATCAAGGCTTCTAGATATTTTCCATTTTAATCCCATCTGTAAAACATTGACTTTTCTAATCAATTGGAAAAGTAAATCCTCAGGATTTGCCAGATTATGTGTGAAATGCAATAGGGAGTACTTAAATATATCAGTAAATAAACAACACATAAATCAAAAACTAGAGGGGGAGTAAGCAGCACTCAGTATCCTGGCTACAATCCATGTTTATTATTTAACTTTAAAATGACAAATCAATGGCAAAATGGAATTAAGTAGCTGTGTAAGCACAGAAGTAATTTTATCAGTGTATGAGATGCTCATGTTTTACATTATACAGAACATGGTGTGTTTACTGAGCAAATGCAGAAACATCAGTGAGAGCTGGAATTGGAGCCAAGGCTGAAGGGAGCAGGGATGCCATCTGAGAGATGAGACCCTGGGGACAAGTTTCTGATGGTAACAGCATGGACAATAATGGGAAAGTGATGCATTCAGGTTCTTTAGAGAAGATAATGAAACTTGCTTTATGATTTGAAGGTAGAGCTGAGCAAGGAAAGACCTTGTCTAGAGGTCAAGGCTGACACAGTCTCAACTAGGAGGATGTTTAAGCCCAACTGATGTGCTAGTGGATACAGCTGTAACCCTAGGACTGACCTTGATTAACTAATGTGTGTGTTAGAAGGCATTAATATTTTCTGTTACAGGGAAATTGTGTAAAAGTGAGGTTGCTCAAGCAGAGAGCTGGAACACAAGTACCATGTGAATCTGTACAGATTTGGTGATGTTCTCTTAAGAAGTGCCCCCTTACAGCATAACTTGTAGTGGGTATCAGTTTCAACCATCACAGGCTGATTTTGGGGGGAATTCCTACCTTTGTTGTGGTTTAGTTATATTTTACACTTCATATAAAATCCTTCTTCTCAGGAAAAGCAGTGAAACTGAATTGTCATCTGTGTGCGTAGTCAGGGGAAGTGGTATTAGGAGCAATAACAAGGAATTATTTAAACATGAAAATAAACTTGTTATGTGATAGAGAAAGAAGTCATGAGGGTAGAAGGTAACAGAGATTAATTAAATCAGTAGTTGCTACTCCCAAAACAGTATTCCATGACTAAAAGGCCAGCATACTGTAATGGTGAACTGAGAATACATGAAAATCAAAGGCAAAATTTACAAAACTTGCCAACTTCAAGTTTTGCAGCTTATTAAAGTGATTTTTCTGCAGAGCCAGGTCTAATTCATCTTGACTAGTAGCAGGAAAAATCTCACTATATGTGAACATTTGCTATGAAACAGTCCAAAGCAGTCAACAGATGCTATTCATAGTTCTTAATTTGCCCAGTTTTCCCAGTTGCGTTGTCTGAAGCCCAGCTCAGATTTTTTTAAATTCAGCCTCAGCTTGGAAAGGTCTGTGGGTTGTGTTGTGGTTTAACCCCAGCCAGCAACTCAGCCCCACACAGCCCCTCACTCACACACACCCCCCGGTGGGATGGGGGAGAGAATTGGAAGGGCATAAGTGAGAAAACTCATGGGCTGAGATAAAGACAGTTTAATAAGTGAAGCAAACACCACACACGCAAGCAAAGCAAACCACGGAATTCATTCACCACGTCCCATGGGCAGGCAGGTGCGCAGCCATCTCCAGGAGAGCAGGGCTCCATCACCTGTAACGGTGACTTGGGAAGAGAAATGCCATCGCGCCCAACATCCCCCTCCTTCCTCCTGCTTCCCCCAGCTTTATATGCCGAGCATGACGCCATATGGTGTGGGATAACCCCTGGGTCAGTCGGAGTCAGCTGTCCCAGCCATGTCCCCTCCCAGCTCCTGGTGCCCCCCAGCCTGCTCGCTGGTGGGGTGGGGTGAGGAGCAGAAGGGCCCCCACGCTGTGCAGGCGCTGCTCAGCAATAATGAAAACATCCCTGCGTTATCAACGCTGCTGCCAGCACAAATCCCAAACACAGCCCCATACTGGCTACTGTGACGAAAATTAACTCCATCCCAGCCAAAACCAGCACAGGTTGTTAAGCTATAACACACATTGAGAGTCTCACTGGACCTGCCTGTAACATGAAACTGAATCAAATGCCAGACACTGAAGCAGGCTCAGAGGAAAACAGAAATAATAGGGGTGTTTTTATTGCTGCTGTCTGCCCCTGTGCCAGGCCAACGTGATT
The DNA here is from genome assembly GCF_023634085.1 of Falco cherrug. Lineage (NCBI taxonomy): Eukaryota > Metazoa > Chordata > Aves > Falconiformes > Falconidae > Falco > Falco cherrug. The sequence goes on along the minus strand of NC_073697.1, from coordinate 103,812,598 downwards.
TGTCCCTTACCTGAATGTCAGAAGTCTCAAAAGTTCACAGTAAGGAAGCAATACAATCGGGGGAAAAAAAGTGGAAGCCACTGAAAATGATGGCAAATCAGGAAATCCAGATTTCATCCTGAACAGGGGAATTTCTGGGGTCTGTCTTGCAAGAAATACTAAGTGTTCTGATTAACCCCTGAATGTGCAGCTGGAGAGCAGGATGGCAAGAGGGCTGAGGGATTGCCCTCTCCTCACCAGGTCTCCTATGCACTGCTGACAGTCAGATAAATGCTTTTGCTACCTTGTCTCTCTCCCCCACAATGTAAAAGTAAAACTCTACTTGTGACCCATGTTTTACTTTCCCCAAATCTTGCTGCCACTTTTGCGTTCCCCAGACCCTGCAGTCATGCTTGAGCCCGCTCCTGGCGAGCTGCTGGGAAGGGAAGTGTGTAACCGAGGCAGGAAGATGGTGTAGTTCACAGCAGCGAAGGGCACAGAGGGCACAGTTGTTTTAAATGAAGTAGAAAGGAAAAAGAGAACAATGACTCATTTTGCTAAATCAGTGACGGGATCTCAAAACTGTAAAACATCCCACATCATGGATTTTAGGGCTGTTACAGAGTTCTATTCATGTATTTTCGGTATAGGTGCTAGAGAATGGTTTTAGACAAGGAGAAAAGAAAGCTGGAGAGTAATTGGAGATTGACTACTAAATCAACAAACAGAGGCTTTCAAATGCTAGGGGCCAACAAATCACAAGCGAGTGACTGCTTGCTCTTTTGTTATGCTCTGTAGTAGTGTTTTATACCTTAGTAGTACCAGGAGGCTTCAACTATGACTAGAATCTCCTTGGGCCGCATTAAGTATGAAATTTGGGATGTTTCTCTCTGCCTTCCAGGTTTTCTTGTTTGATTGCCCTGTAGTTGCATTTTCAGCTTTTCCTCTACAGTGATGAGGACCAGAAACTTTATGTCTTTGCTCAGAAGACCAGACAGCTGAAGCTGTAGAGGAAACACGAATTATCAAAGACTCTTAGTGGAGTCTTAGTGGAGTCAAGAGAGCTGGCAAGGCTGACCTCCTTTCCTCTGTGTTTTTGTTTCAGTTTTTATTTCAAATCTTTATTTCTGTCTTCAGCAGTCGCTTTGGTTGCTGAAGCTCTTGGGGATGTACTTCAGTAGGTTTTGACCTTGGTTCAAGGGAGATGTGTTTTACTGATAGCTAATACTTGAATGTGGAAGAAATAGCAATGGTGTTACTGATGTGGCTATTTAAGGATATGAGAGATGCAGGGTTTGCAGAAAGGTTTAGTATCTTTTCTTAGCTGGTCTGATAGGGTTGGAAAAGCAGTTTTGGGCACAGCAGCCTTTTGTCAAATCATTCTTTCAGCCTAACAGGTGGATAAAAAGCGTGGACATACGGAGTCCTGTCCCTTGTCCTGGCTCTGCCCCTACCTGCTCTAGGACCTGGGTCAAGTTCATTCCCCGTCTTCCACAGCTCAGTTTCCCAGTTCTAAGACACATAACACAGCTGAACGTGTGCAGTAGCAGTGCTTGGTCTAAGGAATAGCACCTTGATAGGTCCTTGGCAGAAGACCTGAAATATCTTTTCTATATTTCACACGGTCCTACTCAGCGAACGTACACTCTCTGGGCTCTGCTTTTCTAAGCCCATGACTTGATGTGTTCCTGGTGTAACTGATTGCTAAGGGAGGAGCAAAATGCCGAAAAGGTTTGCACCTTCACTGTGGCTTGTGGTTGCCTTGTTTCAGTGCATGCAGGTGTTCAGTGCTTTTATGTGGGTATACATGTAGGTGAATCTACTGCTCAGATCAGGGGTTGAGCTCATACCGCGTTGAAGTCCATCTCATACAATGGCTGTACAGAACGTCTGGCTGCCCTGTTCATTAATCATCTCTGCTGAAAAACCCTTTTAATTACATTATGTTCAGAATCCATAAAATATAATTAAAATATGTAAATCTATTATATTATTTAATGAGTACATTGAGACCTGATAGTTTAAATTAGATGTAAAACTGATATGGACCTATTGCTATTGATTACTTATATTAATAAATCATTGCAGCTTTGGACAGGGATTTTTTTCCACTACAAGGTGGGAATATCTTTTTTCTTTTTTTTTTTTTTTTCCATTTCATCCACCAATTCTTATATTTATGCAGTCTTTTAAAACTGCTGTGGCGTGGTAATGAATAACTATATAACTTTTCTGCAACTAATATCCATTCTTTAGCATGATTTCTTCAAGTTCTGTTCCATTCTTTTGCTCCTTCTTGGAAGACACGGCAGATTGCTAGCAATACAAATGCAGTAGCGCAAATAAGCCCCAACCCCTTCTCGCAGCATTTTAGTTACAGATGTTACATCAGACACATATTTTAGGATAAGTATCATTTTCCAGGAGCATGGGATGCCAGTACAGTGGAGTTAGAGCAATAAAACCTGATGATGTAGCAGACTTGAAAGTTACCCTAGCTTTGAGCCTTTTACACTGGGGGAGGAAAATTTAGAACTAAGGGTTGTGCTGGCCCTACTCTGGGAAAGACTTCTTTACTATTTGATTATAGCTTGCTGGGTGTTACTGAACATCTGTCGTGGTGTAGAGCCATGCAGGCTCTAAAGTAGGAAGCAAAAGTTTTATTTAGGATATTGTCTTCATATTGACTGCTTTTCCCTCTACTTAAATACATTTTGCATCAGACATACGTTGTTTGTTTCATGGTGGAGGCTTTTCTAGCAGAGTTTGAAAAGGTAAGGGTGCTCCTTTCCCATGGAGACTGAGCACTGGGCCCTGCTGGGCAGCTGCCATGCTGGGCAGGCTCTGCAGGGTGGGCAGCAGGGGATGGGCATACACATACAGCCCCCTCTTGCCTGCCCAGGTACAGACCCCGCAGCTCTGCTGAGCCGCTGACAGTGAAATCCAAAGGATATTTCACAACAGATTATAAGTATTTGAAACCAGAGCAAATGTCAGGCTGCTCGACAGCAAAAGATAGCCCTTTAGCACAGCCACCTGTATTACCTTCCATTTTCTTGATTTGGCAAGATCGCAGGCTTCAACCTCATTTAATACCTTTTCTCTGCATTTCCTTCCTGTAGGGTAGACATACATCTCTCCCTTCACTTGTGCTGCACGGCTCACCAGCTGCATGCCAAAACTTCCAAGGGAAATATTCAGGAGATGAGAAGTCATCAGCGGCAAAGTACCAATTTCATGTCAGGCAGTGTGTCAGTAATAGGAGATAAAACAGCCCTTTCACCTGTTTAAAACCCTGATGCCTACTAGACATTCAGATCAGCACTTTGGGCAAGTTTTGTATTTTCAGATACCAAGGTCATATTCTTAAAGATAGGCATTTAAATTGCATACAAAAATATGCAGGCAGGGGTGCAAAGAGGTAATTGCGCATATGAAATATGCAGTTGCAAACACCCACTGGGTAATTGTGCACTCACAAGCATTCAGCTGCACCTGCAATTTCCTGATTTCCTTTTGGAATGACTTGTCTCTGCCTGGGTGTGTGTGTTTGGCACATTTCTTCTCTGCGCTTGAAACTGTGGCCCAAAGCACTGTGTTGCTGTTTAGCACAGATTTAAGCTTCTGATTTCAAAGCTGCTGTAATTAGTAACTTGCAGTCAGTGTACTCTACCAATTCTTAGCCTACTGGGATATTACCAGACTTTATTGTTTCTTTCTGTCTTTGTGGAACTTCTGTAAATCTTTTCTTTGATAGCAGCTAGGGTTTCAAAGCTGCCCACGTTTGAGCCAGAGGAAACTAATAATGATCTAATTAATGAAAGATGTTTTTCTCTGCACTGCTGTATTTTATCTCTTCCCCAAAGACTTGTTGGTGCAAGCCAACCTCAGGCACCAGCTAGATCCTTTTTTTCTCATCTATTTGAGAAATACAGAGATACATCTGTATATATCTCATGTTGTTCTCACTTGAGTGTGTAAATCTTGAAAAATCTTCCCAAGTGTAACGTGGATTTAGGAAGTAGCTTTGTTATTCCCAGAAGATTTTTCTTCCAGCTAAGATTTGTTTCTTCAGCTCAAACCACAAAGCCACTTTAACTCTCCCTAAAAGACTTAAGTCTGTGTAAGCTGCAGTGTAGGACATACTTCTTATCCCCCAGTGGGTATTCATTGCCCCTCTCCTCCTGCTTTTTCAATTTCACTTTCTTTTTATTAATTAATGAGCTCCTTTAATTATTTATAGAAGCCTTAAAATGCATCAGGGTTGTATTCCACAGTCTTTTCCTTGCCGTATTGCACTGTTTCGCCACAAGAAGGGCACAGATTCCTTCCCAAAGGCACGAAGGGTGTTATCAGCTTTAATTGGCAGTGCAGTAACACAGCATTGTGCACTGGGTGGAAAGAGGGGTGTTCCTGCTGTACATTTAAGATCAGTGAATTTTCCTTTACAGCTCTTCGGGGCCAAATAGCACTGGGTAGGGCCTTGACCATCCTCTTGCTTATGTTAGGCTGGTACAGGACAAGTTCAGTGGATTGTAGGTCTGTTCTCTAATCTACCCAGACAGGCCATATCATGCTGCATGAACTGGCTGCATGAGAGGCATTACAGCAGCGTGATTTTTTCCCCCTTTGTACTCCTACCTGATTGCATTCTAGGGTACTCATTTCTTTATCACAGGGTTGATAATGGGATTGCTTTTTTTTAACTACTCCTTTGGCAGACCTGTTTTACACACACTTTGGAACCCAACCCTTCAGTCCAGCTTTACCATCCTCAAAACCTTCCCTTTTCAGCCTTGGCTCAGAGCTACCGAACTGGCCCCCAAACGTACCTGAAGTGTTAAGTCTGATACCATCCACCCACAGAGATGTTGGGTAGTGTGGGGAGAGGGACAAGGAACATGTCAGCAGAAGAGAAGGGAGCACTTCAGTGGCAGAGATTCAAGCTGGCAGGCAACTTGTGTCACTTTGTGGTGCTTTATGACCTTGAGGCACTGTCTCAATAAATCATGCCAAGTAATTAAAAACATAATTTAGAACTTAACTAGCATGTCAGAACACTGGGTATACACTGGTGATGCCTTTCTGTTTTCCTTCCCTTTCCCCCCCATGATGCTGGGCTCCAGTGGAGTGAAACCACCTACTGAAGGCAAAAACTCAAACACAATTAATGGCTTGCTGCCAGCCGCTTAAATACAAAGGAGTTGATCTAGCCCGGCTAGCTATCTGCAGGTGCCCAGGAGGCTCCCGCTGTACATTGAATGGCCTCCTCTGACACTGCAAGCAAAGCCACAGGTTCTCCTGCAATATAAATGTTTCCTTACTGGTTTAAATAGAAAGCAGATGTGTCTCATTTACTTGCAACCCTGAACACTGAGACTAGTAGCGAGGCAAAAAAATGGTGGCAAGGTATGGCATACTTCAGAAAAGAAAAAAAAAGGCAATGATAGAACTCGGACAGAAGTTGCCAAGTCAAGGACATAATTTACCTGTTTGTTAGATTCTTAGAAAATAGATTTTCATTGGTGACAATGGGCAAAGAATTGCTGGGTTTTGGGTACCATTTGTCCCCATCCTCTGGCTCAGCACAAAGTGCAACACAGCTGAATTGCCTTGTCAGCATTAGGAGTCCCAGCTCTCATGTTGGTCTTTTTAGCAGTGTTATGGTAGTGGGGTCAGGGTGTAAGAATGAGAGGACTTGCTGCCCCTGAGAGAAACATTTGCAGAAGGAAAGGCAGAAGGAAGAGCAGAAAGTAAGAGCTGCTTCATTAGACTCTGAGGTGTGAGAGAGTGACTTAATCTGGGACAGTGCTGAACCATGCCTGTGTTTCTGGCAGGTTCAGTCCACACCATCCTTTTACCACAAGAGACAAAACAAATGCAGTAACAGAATAACCCAGATGTTGGATCTCTGGTCTGGACTCCAGCTGTTTGGTACATGAGCAGTCTGCCTGATCTCTGGGGGAAGGCTGATGCAGAGCTCAGTTGCAGGCAGAGGCACCAGATCTGTGGAGCAGGTATAGGACCGAAACAGCATTTAGCAGTGCCTTATTGTCAGGATATGGCTGTGTATGTCTGTGCAAAAGAAGCTGTGAAATAAAGCAAACTAAGCTATATTCCTCCGTGGGCAGTGTCTGATGGATGAGCATGCTTCTGTATTACTCTTGCACTTGTTTGTAAGGGAAAAAAAGTACAGAGCATAGTGTCTCTCTCTCACACACACAGTTCAGTTACTTTGGCAGAAGGTCTCACTGGTTTTCTTTTACAAATTAGGCAAGTCAGAGAGGATATTCTCACCTTTCTTTAAGCTGTGCTGGAGCCTCTCGCCACCAGCTGTTTCTGTATTGTTACCGATCCCTGCCATTTTGTGGGGCTGCAGCAGAGCTTATTTCTGCTGGTCGCCACCCTGCTGGCAGTTAATCGCCTGAGCACAAAACCAATCACACAACAAAAAACCCAAAGAGCTAATTAATTTTTAATTTGTGTAATTTAAAAATCCGTTGCATCTTCTTGCAGTTGGATTCTAAAGTGTGTCATTTCCTCAGGCAGGGGAGCAGCCTTTCCTGGTTTTGGGCAGAAGACCCAGCTCTCTTATCAAACCAGTACCATGCTGGGTAAAACCTGGTGCAGCCCATCTGGATCAGATTAAGTTTGACTTAATTCTTTTTTCCTCTCTTTTTGGCAAGAGCTTTGGTACTTCATTTATTAAAACACAAACTTGACTCCATGCTGTAATTGCCCAGCTTGACAATGATAAATCTTATAAGCAGGTTTGCTGTTTGCATGCTTGAAGTAATGATTTACATTCATTCACTCAAAATTTTAAGGCCGTAGTTTGTTTTTACAGCTATGTATTTGGAAGCCAGTGCAACAAACTGAGGAAGTGTGGTGTTCCCCTCTGGTGCCTGTTCCAGTGGGAAAAAACAGCCTATACCACCTGCCAGAGAACAGGGTTGCCTTTCAGTTGAGGAGCAGAGGTCCGCGCTGCGCTACTGGATGCAGCTGGAGGCAGCAGGCACTACGTGAACCTTCAAGGGATGTCTGCGGTATGGTTTTCTTTGTACTGTTCTGTGACCATAAATTTCACAAATGTTTATGGTTTGAGCTGATATCTCTCATGCCTGGTTGATGATCAACGAGTTGTTAATTTGGAAAGTTAAAGCAGAATCTATTTAGTTTGTGTTGCAAGCAAATAATTGCCTGCATGGTTTGAAGTAAAATCAAGCCCTTATTTTGGATGGCACTTAGACCAGCAAAGTGCACCAGGATATTAATGTAGCGTACTTTTTCAGCTTCATGCAAATATGACAATTAGGCTATGGCTATACCACTTTTTTGTTTGGCTATACTACTTTCTAGTGTAGTTGTCTGCACTACACAGCCTGGGGTGTTATGTCAATAATTCCTGTAGTATTGGGCTTGAATTCAGGCCTGTTCCAACTGCTGAGCGCTGGTTTCCCTGCCAGCTGATACAGCTTGCCTGGCTCTGGGGATATCTAAACAGGGAGCCTGGAGCTACCATGCTCATATGGACATCCTTGTAGTGCCTGGCTGTGACACAAACAGCATAAATATGGAAACAAATCTCAGTGAGGACTAGCTGCTTGGCCTAGCTTGGGGAGAAAAGAAGAAAGGCCTTTGCTGTGCCACTAGGAACAAGTCAAAACTCCAGGGGGACAGAGCTATCTTCTAAATTTGGAACTGCCAGTTCTGCCGATTTGGGGACCCTGTCATCTGCAGGGTCTTAAATAGAGGATAGGGGAGCCTGAGTGGAAGCAGGCACAGAGCCATGGGAGCGCTGGGGACACACTGGATTCATTCCTGTCTGCTCCTGTGACCAAAGGTGCTGTAGACCTCTCCTTTGGATTTCTTTCTGCTTATTACAAAGGTATAGTAATCATGGTGAAGACAATGCAGCTCCCAGACAGAGGCTCCATTCGCAATTTTCTGGCAATTCTCAGTGGCGCAGCAGGGCAGCTAGTCCACCATCGTGCCTGATAACCAGCAGCAACCGCCTGACGGTCTGTATGGCTGGGTGAGATCATTAGGGATGCTCTTCAAGTGTTCATAAGCACAGAGCCACCGCTGTGGGGAAGCCTTGAGCCTGAGAGCTGCAAATCTGTTATTGTATGTGCCTGACGGCTGTCTCAGCCTCTCTTACTGCTGTGTTTGTAATGCTAGATGTGAAAAATTAGCAAGCCTCCCTTCATGCAAACAGTGGGAGGAAGTCTGCCCCTCCTGATTTATGCAATATGAGGAGCAAAGGCAGAATGTCAGATTATCAACAGGACAAGGTTTTCTTGTGCTTTCTGCCTGACTCAATGCATTTCACTGATGTCACAGATTTGTATCTGAGAGGGTTTGATCTGTTTGGGTTTGCAGACGGGTCCTCCAGTCATACTTCCAAGGTGAAATATTGAGTGACTTAGCTCTGGATTTTATTGATCCTATCTCCTTTGGAGAATTTTTTACATAGTGCTGATTCAGACCAGTGGAGTCCTGAGCATGGTAGGTGCTCTGGACAGAGCAGTGTTTGGTGTTTTACTGTCAAAATCCTAGCCAAAGGCATGCTGGACTCGGCGTATGGCAGAGGGGTTTGCTGGCTGTTTCCCAGCCTTGTCTGGAGGTGGCCAACTCTGGAGCAGCACTTTACAGCTGATGTCTTTTGTTCAGGAAGACAGGATATTTGTTTAAAGAGGAGCTACCATGATAATACTTCAAAGTCAAGCAATTCATTTCAATGGGGAACAGGAATATGACACTGACAGCAGCAATGTGAGGCTCCCACAGCAACCACAGCAATATGCCTCAAAATCTGAGCAGCTGACATTCATCTCCTGTAGGCTGAAAGGAGGGGTTGCCCGAACCCACCCTCTTCAGCCCATTTTCCTCTCCCATCTGTGGACCCCAAAGATGCTAGTTACATTTCCTGCAGAGCCTTAGTTATCACTCAGATCTTCAAGTCAAATGGAAAAAAAAATAATAATTGTGCTTCACTGAGCCAAAGGAAGAAGAAAAATATGAGTTATTCAGAAGTATCAAATGCAAATATTGGCTTGCCCCATCCCCCCAACACTGGTTGTTACTGAAAAATCAGGGAAGTTTGAAATGCACTTTGTACACAGACTCAGCATAAATAATGCTACTTTGCATTTCATCAGCCTTATTTTCCCCATGGGTTCACTGTCATCTCTCATTTAGGCACCACAGGGATGATCAGCTTCAGAAAGAAGTTGAGATGAAAGGCACCAAAATATGAGCGGGTAAAAAAATTCCTGACACTCAAGAGCAATCCAGAAAATTTTCCACTCCACAGGTGCATGAGCACTGGGGAATCAAGTCAATCTTTTTTTTTAAAGGAAAACTTTTTATGTATCAATAGTATAGAGATTTTATGAAGTCACATTTTGCTTTTAGAGTGTTTACCGACAATGCTTGGTGTTGTCTGTGACACTAGATGCAGTACTTTTGTGATCACTGTGAAACTGGGAATTCCTGTGCACTGGAGGGAGAGACACAGGCAATATATTAATAATTTTATATTTATTTAATTTGTATTTTATAATATGTTTAATGCTATAAACTAATAACAGCTATGACCAACAAGGAAAAAAAAGGTAAATATAATGGCATTCAGATTAAAAGAGATGCAGTAAGACAGAAGGATACTTGTGTGGCTGTGATATCTCAGGTGGGGTTCAAATCTGGGTTCACCTTCTATCTTCCAGTTTGGCCCAGTGCAAGTCAATCTCTTGTGCCCCAGTTTCTCCGTTGCCAAACAGTCGTTGAAATATCCCTTTCTGTCAGGCATTGCCTGCAGTGACCACCTGGACAATGAACTCTTCAGAACAGTGTATGCACTCCTGAGATGCACTTTGCAAATCCTGCCTGGTAGAAGAGGAGGAGAAAAGGGCAGATGTAAGTGTAGGGCAACAGCGGAGGTGGGAGCAGAGAGGCAGGTGTAGCCTGAAAGCCAAATCAGTGACTTCAGGGGAAGACCCACAAGCCTGAATAAGACCAGGACCTGCTGACCACAGAATGCAGTGACAGTGGCCGGCGGCTGTTCCATATGCAGAGTGAGGATAACCTGAGGGGTGCCTGAGGAGGGAACAGGCCCACTCACACACGTGGAGCACAAAGAAGCCTTGACTTTGAATGGGGCTTACAAGAGAAAATACAATGACTAATAATACTAGACAAGTGATTAAAAATACCCTGACAGCAACAAAAAAGGGATAAGGTGAGATCAATTCGTGTCTTTTCAATAAAGTCTGGTACATGTAGATGTGCACAGAATAATTTTGGGAAAGGTGAACAATACTGCAACAGCTAAATATCTCCACTTCTATTTGTTTTATATGCAGTGATTTTCCAGAAGGGGATTCATTCAAGACATCTGAGTAATATAGCAAAGCTAATCCACGCATAGTTCAGTAAAAGGTCACTATACTGCATCCTCCAGAAGAGATTTATATACCTCAGTATATGTACGTTTTTCTTCTTATTTGGCTGTGTGTTTATTCTTTCAGGGAATGGTGTGTTTGTAGGTCAATATGAGGTGCCTCTGGAAACTTCTAGATGCAGAGAATTACTCAGGCTGCCAGTAGCAAGTTTTTATACAGTATGGCTTCCTTCTGTATTGAAATGGCTTAGGAGCAGCTTTCAGACACCCATCATGCATAATGCTTTCAAATATATCATCCAGGCTGTGTTCTGTGTCCACTTTTATAGCTATAGATGGTGCTTAGTCAGGCAGTTTGCACAAGGTCATGAAGTTAAGTGGCTAAGTGAACATCTTCAGACCAGCATCCTTATTAGTTCCCAGCCCTGCCTTAAACACATATGGCCAAAAAGGGTCAGGTTTTCCTGGTGGCATCCAGCAGATCAGCAGTTGCTTCCCTTCCCTCCTGCTGTCTCCTGTAGCAGTGAGTATCTGCCTTGTACAGGGAAGCGCGGGAGGAGCTGCACCCTTTCACATACCTGCCCGGACTCAACCTTCAGCTGTGCTGAGCATCCCAGTCTTAGGCAAAGCCAAGCAGAAACCCTTGGTGCTTCTTTCTGCTTTCGCAGTGCTGCACATCAGGCTCTTAAGATCTCATAAAACCCCTACTAAAGCATTCTTTATAGGATTGTCTGTTAAAATGTTTAATTTAGGGACTATCTGAGAATAATTTAGCAGCTGATTAAGAGATATACCAGTTCTGCTCTTCCAGGATTGATAATCCATAATGTGCATATGTTATTGTAGCAGGGTTATGTTGTGGGTATGGAGTAGCAGCAGCATCTTCTTCTGAGCCTGGACTATTTGCAACCTTGATTTTGTCAGCCTAATGATAAAATTAAGTACTATTTTAAGGACATTGCTGGTGAGTTGTCTTTCTGTCAGAATGAAACTGCCTTATGCTAAAGATATTCCAGGGAAGTAGAAGTCGTATCCCTGATGGAGACTAACTCTGAGGTAGATGGGAAGACATCAAGAAGAGAGCATCAGATTAATTTTTTAGCCACTAAAAATAATTGCTGCCCTGCTGTTCACCTGGAGGAGCCAGTTCCATTGCTGAAGCACAGGGGAAATTATGAGATGTGCTGGTTACTGTTATCATGGCATAAAACAAAACTGTGCTTCCTTTCTGGAGCAGTTTCCCCTGTGTGTGATCAAAGTGTGATACAGCCAGACTGTGCCCAGACTGTGAACTTTATATCCTGACCTTGAGATGACTCAGGGCTACAGAAGCAAATACCTCTGTCACCAAATGTGCCCCATATCCATTGACTCCAGTGGTTTTGTTCTGTGTCTTTTCACAAACATCTTTTTGATTATGATAGTGCTATTTACAAGGTTATTCTTCTCATGACTTTGTCCCCCCTATCAGGCAATATCTTTGTCCTCAAAGGTCCTGAGGTTGGAGCTTTCATATTTTAGGAGCTCTCATTCTTTCTCATCTACTCTCTGAAAAACAACTTCTGATCAGTCATTTGAAATCATTGATTTCAAATCTCATTCTGCTACTTGTGCCCATTACATTACTACTACTAATAGTCCCTGGGTCTTGCAGAGCACAAGATCTTTAAATCAGACATCAGTTTCAATATCTTTATCCCTGTTTATGTATTGGGTAAACTGAAGTATCAAAAAGAAACTTGCTTTAAGATGTTAATGGTCATCTGTGGTACAGACAGCTTTTAAAAGAGTTGAAATATCCAGGTGCCTTTCTGATCAGCTGTCCAGTCAGTACCAGTTTTGGGAATTCTGGGGGGGGTGGGGGCAGGAAGCCCAGGTGCAGATATATACCAGATACAAAACAGATCCCTGTTATTTCTACAGACTAAAATAATAAAGGAAAATACTGGGAAAAGAACTGATCAGTCCAAAATTACTACAACATTGTCATCTTCATGTGAGCTAACTGTTCAAATTCCCTTTGAAGTCTGCAGAGAACAATGGACACTTTTAAGGCACAATTCCACTTCTACAGTGGGAGTCTAAACGCAGGATGAATCAGCTGCTCTGGGAGTGCATGTGCTTCTCCTTTGGCTGAAACCAGGGTGAGGTGTTGACACGCGCACAGGAGCTGTTGTTAGAGGAGAGAGCCTCCCTCTCCCCTGGTCTAAGGGCCGGCTTGCTGTTGTCCACAGGCACAGGTCATGTAGAATTGGAAGCAGGGCTTACTCTGCAGTTCTGCCCTGTCCCTTGTCCCCTTCATCTCCTTTGAACATACAGCAGCAAACGATTACTGGAACCCAAACAGCCTGGGAGAAACCAGAGAGCTAGATACTTTCCATTTAGCCAAGTATACGATTTGAAAACAAACAAATGCTTTCTTTAAAACAAATCCAGTGCAGCAATTTATTTGCAAAATTCCTGGAGTGGAGCAGAAGCCACATAAAAGCTTTGAGGCTGTGGACTGAACCAAGGGTATGTTGTATTTAGCAGATGTGAATAGATAAGCCACAGGGGGAGTATAAGGGAAGGAAAAAATACATTGCTGTGGTTGGGAAGACAGCACATGTTTATGTCCATGACGTTTCACCGACTTCTCCTTTTCTGAACATAACAATGTTCACATTAGTAAAGGATGCCTCACATTTACTGATTATTGCATTAGCCAAATGTAGAATAATATTGAATCCCCTTCATCAGTGGCCCCTTGCAGACCGAAAGAGCACGGGTTATAGAGCAGAGCCTGTGGGGTAGCTGTGCTGTGGTTTGGGTATGTTCAGGGGAATGTTGTCACCAGAATCGAAGTGCCACTGTTTCTATGTTTGTTCTTGTTGTTTGCAGAGCTGTTGTGATTAATTATTGTTTCAGGAATATCCCATGGGCTGTGGCACAGAGCAGGCCTCCACAGTGCTAGACATTGTGCAAACACAGAAGAAAATGTTGTGCCAGTTGTTTCGAGGTTGCAGTTTGCACTGTGGTTTGGTTACTTGGAGCTACGAGCTTTTTAACCACATCAAAAGCATTTCCTGTCATTGAGAAGCACTGGTTCTGTGGGAAACCTTTGTCCAAAGCAGCTGTAAAGACAGCATGACTTTGGGAAAATCAAGCCTAAGCCCATCATTTTGAAGTGGTCTAAACCAATACAGCAATGATCTTTCATGTGAGCTGCAATTTTGGACCTAAATATTTCACCTTGGAAACTTAATGACTGAATATCAAAGTGAAGAAAAGAAGTTTTCATCATGAAGAGTGTATGAAAAATTAGCAACTCTTTATTCACACTCTTCTTGCAGGACTCCTCCCCATACTTAGAAATATTTCACATCATCTTTGGATAGACATCAATTTTTTATAATATCCCAGGTATGCACTTGAGTCAGCTAACTAATGGAGAACAGTCTGGCTGCTAATGGACTGAGCAGATGACCAGGAACTATTCATTTACTAAGATAAAACCTCCGTCCTCTTTTTCAGGAAAATTCCTACCACAGAGGTGGTTAGATTTATTAGGGGAAGATGTATTGGCCTCAGTTTGCTGTCGTGTTTTTAGAGTAGGGTAAAGGGTGTGTGAGGATGAATTCAGGTGCTGTTTTGTTTTATCTGATAGAATCTGCTACTGCAATGAGGGAATTAGATTTTCTGTCTCCTCCAAAGTTTGTTTGTGGATTTGTGGGACAAGAACAGAGTCTGATGCGGGAAGCATGATGGAACCTGAGAGCACCTTGGGGAAGACGAGATGTCAGAGGGTGCTTGCTTTCTAGGCTAGTTATTTCTCTCCCACTTGGTGCTGCACACATTTTAACTGAATTGTAGCAATTCAGACATCTACAGAACAGAGTTTGTCATAACTGAGGAAGTAAGTCCCATCAAGAGAAATACAAACAGAAGGAAACTCCGTTCCTGAGTTCACTCATCATAAACACTTTGCACTTTCCTGGACTCTCGGAGCTCTCTAACAGTATAAATGCAGTGGGAATCTTTTGCTTGTGGCTGACATGTGGGTGTTTCTATCATGGAACCAAGCAGCTGCTCACTGATTGCAGTCTTTTACTGCAGTGTTTCTCCATGCAAAAAGAGGTGAGGAAGAATCCGGCTCCAACTAAGTAGGGAAATGGAGAGATGCTGGAACTTGCCGTGGGTTAGTCTGTGCCATGATAGCATTAATTTGCCCTGATGTGTCTATACTGATAGGCTACAACTACTGGGGTGGAAGAGAGTTTTGCATATATATGGTAGCCAGCATCTGTATTTTAGGAGAAATGTAGGCATCTGTGTCTATCAGCAGGACACTTAGTTCACTACTAGTCCGGATATTTTGTTGTTAACAGAGGCCAATTTATTGACTGAGAAAGGAAATGCATCAGGAACTGGTACTGAATATAAATTGAACTCTCTGCTTTTTAGGCATCTGCTTGGTTTCATTCTTATGAAGGAACAAGTATGAGTGAGAGAATTTATATTAAAATTTATATTTCAGATTATTAAAGCCTACTTCACAGACTGCAGATATTACTATCTAGACCATGGTACCAGATAATCTCCCAACAGGGAGTGGTGTTTGAACCATGAAATGTCAGTGTTCAGTTGTAGGAAGAATGAACTCAGGGCTTTGCAGGTCTGTGTTGGAAAGTTTAAGTTCTTACTTGTGAATAAATATAAAATATTAATTATTGAAGGATATTTTTGAGGGGATGTAGTCCAACAGTGGATGGTTGTAAAGCAGCTGCCTCATGCCTTCAGAGGGAACACCATTATAAAGGAATTGTAGTAGGTAAAGAAAAAAATACATTTTTTGAAATAAAAATAAATCCTTAGAAATTAGATATGGCTGTCAATACTCTGAGAAAATCTCTAACCAAATTAATGCCATGATAAGTATATTTGTTGTGGTTTTAGTGGATTTTGCTAGGGAGGCATGCCTAAGAATTTGTAAACACTATTTATTAAATCTGATGGAAGGGAAAATTTAACCATATGTTGGTAAAGCATGGAGTGAGCATGCTCTGGCTTGCAGAGTATTTCATTATCAAAGTTACTGCTCTTCCAGAACACACTCATCTGCAAGACTGAGGTCGGGGAGAAAGTAATTCCTCTCGTAGATGGCTTGATAAAGTTAGAAAACGGGTCAGTAGCTGAGATTGAAAAGGATGTGGTAACTGAAGGTTCCCTGAGGGGCAGGAGGCGAGGGGAGGCAGAGGGCAGCCCTGGGCAGCCCCTGGACGTGGTGGGCCTCGCTCAGCATGGTGCTCTGCAGATGCCTGGCATGGGCTCTCTGCAAAGCGGGGTGAGTATTAGCTTTATCTGAATGGTCCGTGTCACACTTCTGTGTGTGCTGGCCCGTTGGTGTTGCTGGCAGCTACCCTGAAGAGGGAGGGGTTGGTTGGAGAGGATAAGCTGGCGAAGCTTCGTCTCCCCTCCACAGGCCGTTAGGAGCATTCCCTGGCTTAACCCAATCCAGCAAGAACGTGCTCGTGATCACAAGGCCAACCTTTTAGGTTACCGTTTCAAGACAAGGAGCTCCTAAATTGTTTTTAGCTACTTCTCACCTCTTCCATAAGCCTGTCCTGGCATTTTCTGTCTTGTGCATTTACAAAAAGAACATTTACAAAGGACGAACTTCTTTACCCTGAGGGTGGCAGAGCCCTGGCAGAGGCTGCCCAGAGAGGCTGTGGGGTCTCCTTCACTGGAGACAGTCACAACCCAACTAGATGTGACTCTGTGCACCCTGCATGAGGTGACCCTGCTTTAGCGGGGGTTGGACTGGATGGTCTCCAGAGGTCCCTTCCAGCCCCCACCATGCTGTGGTTCTGTGAAAAGCCTGCAGTACTTTTCCATAGATGCCATGGACATGTACAGCACTACCAAGTGCACAGGGCCTTTCTGTGGATGTAAAAGAAAGGGAGAAAGAATCCAGCGGAGAGGTTTCTCTCAGGACATGCACATGCATAGACACACTGTTACTGCTTAACACTTCTGTTTCCTCCAGGATTCAGCCTCCGGTTCATGCCTTTCTAATGTTTTATTTAACCTCCACTTAACCTTCCTCTTTAACCATCTGCTTATTTACTGACTCCTACTTCCTTACCCTCAGTATTCCCTTCAGCAATCACTGCTCCTTATTAAACCTTTCTTCTTCCTGCACCAGAACCCCATTCCTTTCCAAAAGCAAAGAGCAGTTTCTCAGTTGAGGAGGTTTTTGTATTGTATAAGGACAGGTTTCCAGAGCTGTCAGTGTGATTCCCAAGACCCATGTCCAACTAGTTTCCAGTCTATTATTAGCCGTGGAGCCCTTTTTAAACACAAGGTAACACACATAGACACGCTTGAATTGTATTAGCTGAATTACTTGAGGAAGCTTGCAGCACTACATCTCATTTTTTATGTAGAGGATACGTAGGGGAATGTATAGCATCTCTATAACCGATATCATAAACTTCCATTAGCAAGTGCATTACTTGTTCTTGTACAAAAGTCTTCAGGGAAGGCCTTGGTCACCTTGGGTCCATGAGCAGTGACTACACTGGAATTTGACTGCTGATTTTTTTTATATATTTATGTTTTCTCCTGAGTTTTCTGTGCCTGTGCTAAATGACAGGGCAAGGATATGTTTCTAATTGCACTCTGTAGTTTCAAATTCACCATTTCGGTGGTAAAGGTAAAAGAGAGAAAAACTGAAATGGAGAGGAGCACAGCTTTACCTAAGGCAGTCTGCTGAAGATGGAGAAGAACAAGGCACTGAAGAAGAGAGAAAAAAAATTGCAGGTATTAGAAAATTGGTCAATGAACAGGTCTTGAATTCCTGTTGTAAAAGAAAAGAAAGAGCTTTCATTCTTTCCCAGTTTCAGTGTGCTATCCTGCAGACGAACTCTGTGTATTATGGCATATTATCAAGTTTCAACAGTAATTCTACATGATTGTTCCTTAAAAATTGCTATTGATGCTTTTGGTTAACTTACCTTTCCACAGCTCTCCTGCTACGTAGCATGTGGCTGTGAGGAGAATACTGAATTGTTCTCAGGTTTGCTACTGATTTGAAAACTGTCTCTGTGAATCTGAAGAGATAGCAGGAGATGACCCTTCCCTGAAATACTTTGTAGAGACCCTGGAAATACATTACAAGTTGTAATACAATTCCTGAAAAGAGAAGATGTAAAAATCTAAAAGTAGGTTGTTTTTCACACTAGAGCAAAGCTTTGGGGATTTTTCTGATTGTGCCTAGGACACTCTGTGTCAGGCACTAATCTGAAATGACAAGGGAGGCTCCTTTGGTGTTCTGGGTAGGAGATAGGCTCAAAATCATTGCTGGTGTTGGAAGGAGAAGACAACATAAGCTTGTTTACTGGAAATGAGACTTTTGTTACAGTGTTTGTTCCCATCAGCAGGTCAAGCCCAACCTTTGGGTGATTAAGACTACATGGGTCAAGTTAGTTTCTGCATTTCTGGGATTTTTTGGAGCTTACACCTTTATCATAAAAACACCCAAGCACAGGCTGACCATATAAAACATGATTATATCCTTTTCAAATTCAGATTGGGGAAGTATGAAGTGCTTAATCTCATACTTTCTTCATTAATTGCAAATTTAATTTGTAAACAGCTGCATGCGTTAGAAATTCCATCTCCTGTGATGAATACAGACCAATTAAGGTTATAAGTAGAAATAATTTATGGGATGTGTCAAAAGCAAAAATAGATTTACATAGAGCTGTATTGATTGAAATGCAATCTCATCAATCTGGAGGATGTTCTGGACAGTATTCAAGGAACTCAGAGATGAAAAAGATGGGAAGACAACACAATAAACCGAACATCTTCATTTGTAAGGCAGCTAAAATGTATCACTGAATCCCAGCTGCTATAATAATTCCCTCTCTTCTCACACAGCTCTGCAATACTGACAAATCTAAATACGAAGAAGAAAAATGTCTCTAGAAGGCTGTTATTTTGCTGCCTGAATTGTGTCAAGGAAGTGTAAATATAATCACATTTTATCCTCTGATCTGAAATGGATTTCAGTGGCACAGATCACAATGTAGCTTGCCTTGATTGATAATAACTCCCTTGTTACCATCAGTAATAGGGTGAGGTGGGGAGGAAGGAGAAAGCAGTTCAGTTCATGACAGAATTACTAAGCAATTCTCTCAGAATCTTGTATCGTTTATTTGTGCCAGGAAGGGAGAGTAGACCTCCAAAGGTTTGGTGTGAGAAACAGACCATCCTAAAGAAATTCTTTCTACTATTACTTGGATGCAGAGGCCCAAGTGGTATTATATGACAAATGCTGCCACGTTATCTTTCTTTGAGTGATCCATAAGAAGCTCACAGTTTTCTTGGTTTTGTTACTCATAAACTAATTCTGGCTGATGCTTCTTGGTGCTTTCAGAAACAGTCAGCAGCAGGTTGGTAGAGATTCAAAGTGCAAGCTGCCTTGGTCCGTTCTGGAGAGAATTCTTGCTCCTTCTGGTCCACAGGAGCAACTCTGCTCCCAGAGTGGAAGTGACTCTTCTGAATCTGTCAGGGTCAGCTGGATACTTTGCTGCTCTCAGCGGCTCATCCCTTCTCCCCAGTTGGAGACCATCAGCTCCGTTCCTCACACACACATGTCTGTGCCAGCAGTGCTTGTGTGAGCGTTCCCAGCCTGCCGCAGGCAAAGGCAGCCCGTCGCTGCTGGCTGCCAGGCTCACTGGCTGGCTCTGCCAGGGCATCAGCAAAGCACTGCTGCTGTCAGCTGTTTCACTAGCAGGGCTCGGAGAGATGATCACCAGTGGAGGGGGACCAGGCTGCTCCTCTCCCAGCACCACAGTGGCATGTCAAGCAAAGCACAGCCCATGGTCTCAGCACTCAAGGCCTTGGACAAGTGCTACAGTGGAAAGGCTGTTGCTCTCCAGGCTGGTCCTTTTCTCTAGAGATTACTGTCCTCCCAGCTCTGACTGCTGAGCAGAACACGTGGGCACTTCTGTGGTTGTGCAGAACCTCGGCAGTGGTGAAACTGCTCTGGCCTCCTTTGGTCACTTGATTTATTTGGTAGCTGGAAACAGTGTGAGTGATAGCTCAGGAAAGCAGTGGAGGGAAGATGGGAAGAGAAATAGCTGGTGCTGTCTCTAGTCTTGTCTGGGATTCCCTATCCATGGCCATATCATAGGGTCAGCATTTGATGAAGGAATGGCTGATGTTTGACATGTCTGCAGCTTTAGAGACTTAGGTGAGTCCATACAGTGCCTTATAGATTGTAAATGAAATCCCAGACTGGAGCTAGTCTCCCAGTTTTCTTTCATCCCAGTTCTTCAGCAAATGAATTCCTAACCTGTTCACCTGGCCAAGCAACTTAATTTTATCTTGAATTTACTGCTCACACAGCTCCATCCGTTTCCTCTCCCTTCCCCAAGCGTCACTATGCAGTAGCTGGCAGAGCTGTATGAGGGAGCACAGTGTGTCTGAGGCTCTGCTAGCTTGGTAGCCAGCCAAAAATGACGCATGTGGAGACCCCCCTCCACAGCTGTATCCTTTTCAAAGTGATGTTTGTAGCAGAGAGCTACAAAAGTGCTATTATGTTGTCTTGAGTGGCTATGTGGGTTGCATTCTAAGAGCAGGGATTAAATTTTGCCATCACTGCCCATGAGCAATTTGCCATTGTGCAGTGAGCAGCTTTCAGAGCAGGTTATTATTGCTGTCTGCCTGTACCATTCTTATTATACAAAACCTGAAACAGGACTCCCAACCTTGGAAGAAAAAAGATAATCCCTTTTCCTCTATTGTTGGCAATACCGTCTTAGAAGCCAGAGAAATGCAGCCCCCCTTCTCCCTTAATGATCCTGGGTTTTCTGCTCAGTGTTATTTCTGTGTTTGCTTCTGCTGCATTTGGAATAATGCTGGGGCTGATATGGCTGTTCCCGCTGAACGGTTCCAGCTGACGGAAGGCCATGTCTGTGCACACACGAGCAATGACAGCCACTTCTAGGGACAGGAAGTTAACCAGCAGGTTACAGTGAACGAAGCAAGTGGCAAAAGCTCTTGAGGTGTATTTATTTTTATTTTATTAGGGGTCAGACGTATTAGTGACAGAGGATGGCTTTTTGGAATTGAAATTTCTAAAGAAAAGAGATACTTATCGCCAAGGGGTGGCGATTTCCAATTTCTTCCATTATTGTTATCTAGACAGGGCCAAAATTTTTAACAGGTCAAGATGCTTTGAATTAAAGCAAAATCCTACTCCTTTTCTTTTCTCATCCCACTATATCTCTCCCTCCAGTTACAATCCAGATCACAGAAATGCCCACCACTGCCTCTCAAACTGTTTTTTCTCTTTCAGACAGGAAAAAAATGTCACACTTGACTGCACACTATACTGGAGATGCTATCATGTGTTTGCACTTTTCTGTTTTTCCATTTTTCTCTAACTATACTTAATAGTCCTAATTAACCCCAATTTTCAGCCCTTTCCCGTATTATAGAAGAACCCAGTTGCTATTCAGCTTACTCCCATAGAATAACTGTGTTTCTGTCTTAAATACCAGCTTGATACCAAAGTAAATTTACCATTAAAATGAGTTCCAGTAATTTCTTCTTTGCCTCGGCTTCGTAGTGAAGGAGGACCTGGCTCTTTGCAAAAGAAGTGCTGATGGAAATCAGGTGGCAGCAGTAAGTCTCCTATCTTGTCTCAGATGAACCCTGTCCTCTCAGGCCTCCTGTATGAAGATGAAGACCCCAGACCCCAGAGGAGATCCTGGGAAGATCTGAAGAAGGCCATCTGCGTGGGTGAAGTTGCCCCAGGAATCACAGTGGCTTTTATTCACTTTTTCTCAGGATCCATATTCATTCTACCTGATAAAAAGTCGTCTTTGAGAGAAACACTGTTATCACTTTTTACTCTAAGGACCCATACCAATCTTCTTTTCAAAAGAAAAGGCTAAAAATTCAAGGCCTAGGGTCAAAATCAGCTGAAGAAAATGTTGAGACACAGAAAGAACTCCAGTGAAAAACTTTTTATTGCTTCTGATTTTACATACAGTTGAACCTATGGTGCTGGGAGCAGTGAAAGAATCAAAGTAGTGATTATATCTGTGAGCATCACAGGGATGAGGTTCAAGGCATCACTCTGCCCAAGGAAACGTCAGGGCATCTGGACTGTGGTCCTGGTTCTGGGCTTGGTTTGCATGAGCTGGTGGAAGGCCCTTTGCTAACGTAGTCCGTCTTCCTCTGGTCAGTAATTTTTTTATTTATTTTTTTTTCATGAGCCAGAATGTCCCAAGTCCAGTTTCCTCTGAATCTCTCTCTTTCAGTGCACTGTCTAAGTGAGCACAGGCTTTGACTGAAGCTTTTCCATGGCTGAAGCATTTTCTACTTGCAT
This sequence comes from Falco cherrug, assembly GCF_023634085.1. Taxonomy (NCBI): domain Eukaryota; kingdom Metazoa; phylum Chordata; class Aves; order Falconiformes; family Falconidae; genus Falco; species Falco cherrug. Next base: position 103,790,831 of record NC_073697.1, on the reverse strand, counting down.
TGCTTGATGAACTCACACAACAGCCTTTCTCTTCTGCACCTTGAAGTGATGCTGGTCAGGGCCGCAAAAAATTTGGGTGATTAATTTTGTCTGGGAGTTCTACCTCTCTGTCAAATCTTTAAATAGGCCAGTGGTTCCAGCACCTGTTGGGGGGAGAGCATGCAGATGCACACCCAGACTGCCAGCATGGGCACCTCTGCATCATTTCCATAGGAAACAAAGCTACAGTGATGCCGGAATGGATTGACCTGCTGTTTGAGGAGGTTGTGAAATTTAATTAGCACTCAAAGAAACACTCAGCGATCTTGGGACACAAAAGTGCGATTGAAGTATCTTTGTTTCCACGCTAGTAAAAACTGCCTGAAAATGAAATAACCACATGGCTTTTCCGGTCAACATTTGTTGGAGCAGAATGATAATGGGAGGAGGAGGGAAATACATTCGTGCCATTCCCTTTCTGCTCAGGCTCGGGGCTGTCAGTCTAGTGCTATGCCCTGTCAGCTTCACAACGGGGAAGCAGTACCAACCCGACAAGCAGGGGCATTCAAATCAAGCACAGTGATCACACAGTAAGTGCTTAGGAAGGAGCTTTGTGTTGCAGTTTCACATGCAGGAACGAAAGAAACACCCTCCCCTCACTCCCCCACGGCCCCTCATTTCCGACAGGCTTGGAGCCTCTAATTACGCTGTTGCGCAGCTCCTGGCAATTGCAAGGACTTTTAATGCTGCTGCCTGCTTTGGAGGAGAGAAGCTGGAATAATCTGCTTTGTGTAGTGTCCCTTGCTGGAGATAAGAGATGGAAGTGAGTTGCAGGGAATGTAAATTGAACGAACATATTGCAGTTGCTGGACACAGCCCTGGTAGGTCTGCTCTGGCTCTGCTTCTGATTGACACGGCCCATCTTGCCCAGTGCCGCTGTACCACATGTCCCTCCCGCTCATCCCAGAGTACAGCCGTGAAGCAGGCTGTGGCTTCACAGTATGGCACAGGTGCTTTCAGTGGGTTTTCCATCATAAATTTTTCTTTCTTTACCTTTTTCCCCCTCTTCCTTTCCTGTGAGCAGATGAAACATGCACTTAATTTTCAGGAAAGTGACTGCTATGGTAGCAGCTGTGGGAAATCAAATGCACAGCAGGCCCCCATAATTCACAATAATTTTGTGTAGCAGTTTCTGATGATGTGATATCAGGTGAAAATTATCCCTGCTACTTTCTCATGTGCCACATCTTTGAACTCCAGCCTGCTTTTCCATTGGCATGTGTGCCTAGGGCTACCACATTATTGACAGGGGAGAAGAAGTAATATCATAGATTTAGTTTTTAAATCATCCTTTTAAATGTATTGCTGGGGATGCACACAGGGTGCTGCTGGAGCCTCAGCAGCAAAGACCATTGTTGTTAGTCCTTTAATCTCCACTGTTTGTATTTATACAGATTCCTTTGCTAAGAAGCATCCATTTTGATCTATTGTATTTACCCACAAATGTGATAGTTACTTCTGATGAGATAAAAATGATAATGATATTTCTGTGTCACAGGATTTTATTTCAAATGAAAGATCTAACGGAGCATATCATGTTTTATTATTGCTGTAAGTTCAGTTATTAATATCTGTGGAGAAGCATCCTTCCCTTCTGTGTCTCTGTTCAAGCCTCAGGACTACAGCTTGTCTCAGGGCACAGGAAAGGATGCACATGGGCTCCCGTTGAATATACCGTCCAGCACAGGCTGTGCAGCCCCTCCTTTTAAAAAATTCTGGGAAACATGCTTGGAAAAGTGGGTCCAAGATGCCTATTCCACATCAGTCAGTGTACAGCTTAAAAGACAGGGGAGCCACAGCTTCACATCTCCTCCAGCAAGAAGGAGAAGGCCTCCAGGAAACACTTAGCCCAGGAGGAGCTTTGGAGCGTGTTGTGATCGAGCAGAGAAGCCCTAAGTCAAGAGGTCAAATGGATGTGTAGTTTCTTGACATCACATCAAGGGGTCGTTTGCCTTCTGTTAGCAGGACAGCGGGTCTCTGGGATTAGAGTAGGTGTGTGGACTGTAACGTCAGATTCCTTAGTGAGGTGGGCTCAGGAGGAGAAAGAAAATGGGATTGTAGTTACAGAAGATATTGGTGAAAGGGTGAAACCTATTGCAATCTGATACATTATTTCCATTGCTACGTATCAAATAGGGCTGTTCGCAGCTTGATATGAAAGTACGTTTAAATATTGATGATGAGTCTGCTCAGCGGAGCATTGCAGGACCCTGTGAATCTGGAATATTTAATGTAATCAGCTGGAATGTAAAGCACAATATGTACAGCCTTGTTCAACCTGTGCATTTAATCACTGCACTTGAAAGGCTATAACCTGCAATAATGCAATGCCAAGTCTAAAGTGGGGAACAAAACCAATATTTCCCAAGGGAACAGTGCAGAAGCTCCTTACGTGATTTTGGTTCTGTTTTCAGAGAACACCTTGCAGAGGTGTCATCAGAAATAAAGCTGTCCTAATAATACAGACTAATTTGCAAATAAAAACAACAAATAATGTTTATCTGTGGCTACTGCTTTAGTTACTGTTGGTGAGCCGTCATATGTATTGACTTAGGAACTAACAAAAAAGGTCACTAATTTGGAGAAATTTGAGAATTCTCACTCCATTTACACTTAATTCAAAATACTGGTCAAAAATTGCCCCATTAATATATTTTTTTCCTACTTTTCTCCAGTTAAAGGAACTCCGTTCCTACCAGGAGCTTTGCACAACCCTAGAAGACCACATCATGCTATTATGAGCAAAGTTAATGGTGAGCAAAAAATAGGCCAAATTAGAGAAAATAGTTCATTTGAAGTTTTAAGCTGAAGATCAATGATTAATGGATTCAAGCAAGAAAGACAGCATCAGTGCACTAATGATCTGTTACTCAAAAAGAGAGATATGTTTCTGACACATTAGATGTGTCAATAGCTTCTGCCGTGATGGGTTTATAATAGCTGATGTATCCTGTTAGTAGAGACGTGAATGATAAACAGAATGATACCAAGTGCATAGTTCACCCAGCAATGATAAAATTAGCACAACCTCAGTATACAGAAATCTCTGAAGTTGTGACTTGCTGTATGCAGATGGCAATAGATAGAGGTCCAACGGTCAGACTCAGCTATTCCACGTGGATTCTGGCCCCTGGCATATTTATCTCGGGACTCGGTCGTGCTCAGTCAGTGCAAGGCAGAGGAATAATCCCCAGGAGCACCCATAAGCTCAAGCCAGTGTAGAGGGGTATAAGCCCATTCGTAGAGCAGAGAGAAACACGTGAGAGGTCAGCTCTGCTCCTGTGATGGCTTTTGTGTTGGTATATGATTAAGTGACTCCTGGATGTGTGTTTTCCAAGGGTGGATGCCTGGCAGTAGAACTTTTCCCCTTTACCAGAACAAGGCCTTGAACAAGTGTTCAACGCATCTTTAAAACCATTTTTTTATCCCAGATTTGTTGCGAGAAGTTGGACTGAGTGTTGAGTGGTTGCAGCATGTATTTCTGTATTTAAGCAAGGTTTGTTTATAGTTTGCTACTTGCCTAACTCACTGACTGGCTTTCCATTTACTAGCATCTGGTCACCTTTTAGGAAAGGGACTCGCAGTGCTCTTAAGAGTGCTTCTTAGACATTTTGTTGTGTCTTGTAACTCCATAACCTGAAAATAAAGGACACTCAACCACTAAGCAATGCAAACACCACAGCTACCCGGGCTGCTTTCCCTGGTTTATGGGAAAGGATGGGCTTGGAGAGAGATGCAGAGAAGACCAGTAGTGATATCTTTCTCCACTAATTAGAAACAACCCAAACAACCTCATCAGCTGACAAGGAGGATTTAATGGCCAAGCAACAGCCCCTGTCTGCCCCCCATCCCATATCATCTGGGAGTGTGACCTGGAGCCTGTTTCCACTTACTCCGCGATTAATAAAGACAAGAATGAGGAGGGGGGTGGCCACACTACTATAATGAAAACTCAGGGATCCCCAAAGAGCTACACCAACTGCATTTTCATTTCCACTGATGCTGCTGAACACCCCACAGTGGAAGAAGCAGAGACAACCAGAAAACTACAGTCCCGTCGTTCTGAAAATAAAGCCTATCAAATAATACTGAGTGTACCTGCACTTAACTGCCATGGCCCTATTTTTTTATATGCAGGCAGTCACCTTAAAGCATGGCTCAGCACTGACTCATCACATCAGATTCCTTGTACCATGCAAAGATGTTAAATGAAATTGAAAGTCCACCCATTTTTTATTTCTGCTAAGAGTATGGCACTGGGCATGTAAAGGTTTATAACCAGCCTCTGGACTGGAACCAGTCTCTAAAGGGAAGTTTTTGGAGAGCTGAGCCAGTATGTTCATCCAGAGCTAAATGCAAATGGAAGCACTACATCACTACTACACGAGGAAATGAGTTTGCAGGGAGGTGAGACAGCTCTCCCACAAACCACTGATCCCCAACCCCTTTTCCAGATGTGCTGAAAGGAGTCTTTCACATTCGCAAGCAGAAAACCTGAACAACAGCAAGTAACTTGATCCAAATGCAGGTCATTCTTACACTGATTTTGGGCCTGGTGATTTGTGAGCAGTTGAACCTGGCTCTGCTGTTGGAGAAGTGCCCGTGCCAGCACCTGTGTTGTTCACCTCCTGGTACAGAACATTTTTTTTCAGCCCTGTAAACACCTACCCACAGACCTCCTAACACCATTCCAAAAGCATAAGCCATTTTAGAACGCTGTTTCACTGTTTGAGATAAAATACCTTCCTCCTTTCATCAACAGACTTCCTTCACCTAAGTGTGCCCAGAGCACAAAGAGCCAGGAGCGAACCAGTGCAGGGGGTGCCGGGACCCCTGTTTATGGTGGGGCTGGGTAGTGGGAGGGAGGTTTCCCTGCCCACCCCTGGGGATGGGGTATGAAAGGTAGGAGCGGACAGAGCTCTGTTTTCTTTCTAGGCAAAATTAAAGAGGGAGAAGAGGCTCTAGGATAGAAAGCACATAATCCAGAATTGAGGGGGGGGGGGAAGGAATATAACATACTCCAGTTTTAATCAGGAAAAGCAATTTAGTTGCAGTTTTCTGCATAATTCTGTTGAAGAAATAAATTATGCAGAAGAATGTGCTTTTCTCCTGAGGCTAAAAAAAGAACAAGTGGGACTCGGGGAAATGCCTGAGACGTACATGTGTTTGCTATTTAGCTGCATTTTTTGACAATTCCTTGTAGGTTGAATGGTTTACACTGTAAGCTTCAGCTCTGAAATGGACTCCTGACAAGAGCATGCAGCAGGAGTGTCCTCTCATGTGGGAGAAATTAATTTTCTCTTCTGTGGCATGGGACCACCTCAGAAAGGCCTCTCCTGGCATCTCTGGTGGGGGAGCTCTGCCCCACGGGCCACACTGAGCCCCAGCTGGGGCAGCCTGGGGGGGACCTGCCCGGCGCAGGCTCTGCTCCATCCCCAACCTGTTCACTTGGGTAGATGTGACTGTTCCTTGGGATTAACTTGCAGGATGTGGGAACCCTGTCAGAAACAGATGAAGATTTAGGCAAGGTTGTTTTTCCATTGCTCTGCTAAAGAAAAACAAATGCAGCAGTTTTTATTTCTTTAATGTTTTGTGCAGCAGTTTCCAAGCCCATGAAATGAAGCAGCACTCTTCCTGAAGAAGAAACAAATCCAGGCCCAGGATATTGAAATTTTAGACTCTTTAATGGGAAGAGACTCATGTTTAAAATTACTTGTTTTCCACTGAAATGCTTAGGTTTGGGACTTAGGAGCTCAAAGCACTTAGATATATTGGAAAGCTTTTATTCTAAGCTTTAAAATATTAATTTAGAAATCCTTGAGTGGAAGAGGCTCATCATAAACCATCCTAGCAAAGTTGTCCATTTTTGGGTTTAGTTGATTAAACATAACTACAGAACTTGGCTTGTGCATACAGTAGGCTTTGCAGGAAAGAAGAACATATTGAGAGGCAAAACACAATCTTTATCCTCCAAACTTTGGCTTTTCTCAGTATAGATCGAGCTTCAGACAATTACTATGTCCCTCCTGCTTAGTCTCAAGTGGTCTTTAGGAATCAGAAACAGCATCTGTTAGTTTTTAGCAGTGGACTCTTAAGTGGCTTGGCTTGGGCTTTTCAGCCAGCTGTTACCACCGCACAGGCTGTGGCTTCAGCAGGGAGGGGTGGCATTGGTGACTTGGTGGCCTGGAGATGAGGACAGGAACAGAGACGAGCCCTGAGGCTCTGGAGTTGCAAGGGTGTCTGGCTGAGGAGAAACTGGAGTTCCTGTAAGGAGTTTCTTCGCATGTGGCATTCCTGCCCTGGAGCTTGTCTGGGAGCCTGAAACATTGTCTGGGGCTCTATTACCACCCTGCAGAGGACATGTCCCCCTACCCTGCTCACAGGGTTTGTTCCCGATCTCCTCCTTTGTGCCACCATCTCACCAGTAGCTCTCTGTGGCTGGCATTGCTTTGGAGGTTGGTAAGGGAATCATCCCTCAGTACACTGGAGAGGAGAAATGTTCCTGAGGCTGGAAACTTAAGTCCTGGCTAAAGCCTTCAGAGAAAAGCAGGAGTTTCTCAGAGAGAGGTTTGCTGCTGCTGTCTCCTGCGGTGTGTGGAGAAGAGGGAGGTATGGCAAGACAAGGATGGGAGGACAGGAAGCAATTCAATTCAGATCCCATTTCCAGTTAATTCAAAACTTTAGGCATGTCTTTCCATTTTTGGGAAGGATGCAATGTTGCTCTGAAACAGTAATAGTCCCAAGGAGGTGCAATACTGCCAAGTTAATTAACATTTATAACACATGTCCTCAAGCCATAGGTGGTGTGGAAGCTCCTAAATCTCGGTTTATGTTTGTGGCTACACTGGTGATATTTTCTGTGGGTCAGGGGCTTATTTAAATGACTCTGTGACTGTGTGGAAATACATAATTTAATTTAATCCCCTGTTTACTGTGAGTTTGATTTGATGATGCCTCACAACTGCTTGATGACGAAGAAGACATGCATGATTACAGTTCATAGACATCTCACAGCTGGAGAAGTGAATAGTTTTTCTTAGTGATATTACTGTGGCAACCATAATGTACAAGCTGCCTTCCTGCCCTGATGGCTGCAGTTTTGCAAATAGCTGTGTTCTGCAGTAAACCCCCACTATTTCTTACCAGGGAAAGATCTGTATTTTCTGTAGCAGATGAATCCAATCTTTCTTTTCTATTCTATATGTGTGTGTAGTGACTGATACTGGAAGACATATAAGGTACAACCAGGACAAATGGCAATATATTGGAGACTGGCCTCTCCCTGAAATAATGGCCTGTTTTGTGAGCATGGTAAATGAAAACAATAAGAGGTTTCTATTTTCTGCTTAAAACTGGACCTCTTCTGTGGAGAATAGTTTACACTCCTTCTTCATATACAAAATGATGAAATGCATGTGAAATCACTGATGGAAAATCAGTATTTTCTAAAGGAAAAGTGAAAAATAGATTGAGAAAAAAATTCCTTTTTTTTTTTTAATGCTGAGATTTTGAAATGTCAAATCCAATGCTCCATGTCCAGAGAGTCTGTTCTTATTCTTGGGAAAGTCTTCTGTTTTGCAGGCTCGCGTGTCTTCAGTGCAAGTAATGAAGATCACTTTTACACATCAATTACAACACGGAAATGAGTTCCATGACAGGTGAACACGCTGAAGGTCATTTGCTTTGTCAGAGCATTGAAAGCTGTTGCTGTTAGCTGTGCCCATCTCTGCGGATCTGACAGAAAACGGTGTTTCATGTCCTGGTACAGGGGAAGTGCAGGAGGCTCTGAAAGGACTCGTTTACGGGACAGCGCCTCAGCCGAGTAATTTTTGGTAGTCGGTACATGCACAAAGACATTATTGGTGCTGAATCAGCTTACTTTTGGGGCAATTTTCCCCTTGTCCTTCCCCCATCCCCAACCCTGTTGATTTGCCTAATGGAAGCTGACAGTAAACCTCAGCCCTGATTGTCAGATTTCTCTAGAAACCTCAAGGGAAAGAGAGGAAGGCAGACATTTGAGGAACAAAAATAGCACACATAATGAGCTCCCTTATTTAGCCAAACTGCTTTTTTAATAACCTTCCTTCTTCTTTCTCTCTCGTGCACAGGCAGACATGCCAAACATGTGGCATCTTCAAACAATAGGAGGTGCTTTGGGCGTTGGTGTTGACAGAAAATAGATGGATGTGACTGCTGCCCCCCTGGGTTATTGCTTGGTCCCTCTGTGGAGATGCAGCTTGGGAAAGCCATTTGGGAACAGTCTAAAAATTGATCTCTTCCTTCTCAGTACTTCTAACTCATCTAAATTCTCATCTCAGACATGGGAGTCTCACTGGATTCAGACTGTGTGCTAATGTGTCCCTTTGGCATGTGCTTAGGTTGGCATTCTGATGGTGAGCTTTGGGCAATAGTGACAACTCAGGATAGTCTGTGCTTTTTATGTCCAGCTGGGGAAAATGTTTTTTCCTCAAGTAAACCTGAAAACCATCTTTAAAGCAGGAAAAGAAAGAGAGTCAGACAAAGCATGTAAAGGAAGTTATCCTTCATACACTCTTTAGAAGTTGGACATGACAGTCTTCTGCCTTTGTGCCCGGGAGAGTCTGTGTACGATGTTATAGTCTATGAAATAGTCTTCTTGAAGCGGGCTGTGGTTTTGTTTAACTGCTCCAGAAGTGTAGCTGACAATCAAAGGAAGAAAAGTTTATTTATTGACTTTCCATGGAAAAATATAACAAAAAGGTAAGGTGGAAAATATGACAGTCATAGAGATAGAAGATATGATGGAAGATACAGGAGTTTGATATATTTCAAAGATATATCTGTTCTACCTCTAGGTCCCCAAAGAGGACAGAACTTTTACAAATAACCCAACACTGGAGATGACAAGCCGTACTTTTAGCATCACCCCCCTATTAAGCAGGCTTTCTTTACCTTACTCCTCACTTGCTCTGGAGTCTTATTTTATGGAAACCAGTTGACAGTGAGATGAATTACTGAGGACAAGACATGGCACATCTTTTATAGCATTGTTTGTCCAGAGAGGTCTCAAAACTATAAAGTACTTGAGCTGTATATTATTTTGCCCAGTGGAGAAATGCAGCTTCTTCAGGGGTGGCGCAGAGCAGCTGTCCATCCAGACTAACTCGCACCAGACAAGTATTTAGGTTCACATGCTGGTGCAGCAACTGAAATGTGCCAAGGGTATGGAACAGTGTTTCCAGTTATTATTTTGCTATTGCTACAAGTAGGCTTAATTTCATTGTCAGTTTTACTTACAACAAAGAACTTAAAAGGAGGAGTAAACTTGTCTATTAATTATCTAAGTACTTTTAAATGAGGCTGATCTTAAGAAGCAACTGGGCTTTTATCCCTTGGTTGCTCAGCTCCTAAATAACACTGCCAACTCTGGCTGTGCATCAGGAGATAAATGATGTCTGAATGTCATCAAAACGTTAGACAGCTCCAAATAAATCCCAATAAGTTGTCTGGGTAAAGGGAACACAGAGGTGAGATATTTTGTGTTGCCTCAGAAATTTAAATCCATTTACAGTATATGTCTTGTATTTATCTATATTCCAGAACTGTATTATCTTTATTTTGTGGATTCCTATTGCTTTCCAGTGCTTTTAGTCTGTAAATTTAACCCCAGATGGATGTTTTGTCTTAGATATATCAACTCAGCTTCTTCTGAATCAGGACTGGAGCCTGGGTTTCTTTTCAGGCATGTATCTAGGGTAATATACCCAGCTCAAAACCAGGCTGAGGTGAAGCAAAACACCAGTTTCAGAGTATTTAGATGCCTGTATTAGAGAAAGTGATTTACCAATCTCACAAGAGCTGTTCTTATTAGCTAGGAAGTAGGAGGGGTGAGCGCAGATGCTGTAGCATTTTCTGCTGCATTGGGCCTGTGCTGCTGTGTGCTTTGGGAGGCTTGACTGTCTTATTCATTCACCAGCCCAGGCTTGGCAGGGATGTCCAAAAAAGAGCAGGACAAGATTTTTACAGCCCATTTTATATCGCCCTTCTTTGCAACGTTTTTTTTTAAAAGCAGATTTCCCATCTGTCCTTTTCTGCATATTCTTCTTCCTTGCCCTCTCCACTGTCCTCCCATACAGTCAGTTCTGCACATAGGGAACTATAAAATGGCTCCTGAACTACTTCACTAGACAGGTTCTGCCTTATTTCCATCGAAACAAAACTTTCTTCTTGCAGCGATATGGAAAAAAAGACCTGACCATCCCCCCATCTCCAAACCCCAGGTGAGCAGAGTGCACATTAGATCTTCTCATCATTTTGCACTGCTGTAGCTCCTGCTGTTTTTATTGACAAGTCTTGCAAGTTTGTTATTGAAAGTGGTAGAATGTAGTCTTTATTTGCCTAGCTGACATGAAGAGGAAGCCCTTCTCATCTTCTTAGCTTGTGTTAGCCCCTCTCATCCTCTTTGCCTGGGTGTCACTTCAGTGCTGTTAAATCTATTAAACCCTGGGAGATGCTCCATTTTAAAGGGTCTGAATGCGTTGCTCTCTACTGATCTAGGAGATATAATTACTAGAACAAATGTCACTCATGTAATCTTCTTTAAAGAGCAGAAAAGTATCTGTAAGTCCCTAATGTGACCCAACAGGGATGATTTTACTGCAGAGCATTAGGAGGAAAAAGCCCTCTCTGAAATCCAGAAAATAAATAAATATCAAATTTGATTGTTATATGCTTTCAGAAGTTGACACAAAGATTGATGGTTAATAAGCATGTGTTCTTAATCTGCATTGCAAAATTTTTAATGTGAACTACAGGCAACTATCAAAATAGTCAGTTCATTATTTTGTTAGCCTTCCTTTTTCCTATGGTGTACCCATGGGTAAGAAACTATATATCAATAAAGGAATACTGAGAAACTGCTGAAGAAAAGCAAGATAACAGATTGCAGTAGGTATCCTTGGTTCCCTGGATTGGTGCCAGGGTTAGTGCCTCACACTAGCTCAGAAAGTCAATGGACAATTTATTCTGTACTAAAAATATTTTCCCCTCGTTTCTGTATTTTTTTAGCAGTATATATACATGTACACAAAGTGAATTTCAAATGCAACAGATGGATGAGATTATAAAGAAAAGAGAGGCTGGTAAAGAAAGCAAAAAAGCGATTGTCTTTGATTTATGGATTTGTTCCAGTCCAAGAAACTCTGAGCGTTCTTTGATAAGGGCCATAAGTGATTAGAAAGTAATGAACTATGGAAAAGGGTCAGAAGATGTTGAGATTAGATCTTCATGACTGAACAGGAGCTAGTGATGAGCCAATCTGCATGAAATGCTGCCTCAGTGTCAGCTTCTCAAAACTGTTGATTTATTCCTGTTATCTTTACGTTTTGCTTCCAGAGAGCAAGATGTGAGGAATTAAGTAGCCAAGGATAGGGACATTTTCACTTAATGTTTCATTAGCTTCTGTATGTTTCTGGTTTACTTAAAGCCTGTGCAGATGACCATCTTTTCCTTGTTCACCTTCTCAGAGATTCATGTTTAAAAGAGGATTCATAAAATGTTTCCATGTGGGGAAAAATTTCTTAGATTAAATTCAGAGTCTCTTTTGATCTCCCTGAGATTTAATCATTGTGAACTCTGTGAAAGGGAAAACCTTTTTACCTACATTAGACCAAAGAAATAGTATTGCAGGTCAAAAGTCTTCAGAATTTTTTCCTTGTTCAAGTATGGAAGATCTCATATTAAAATCTGTTTCTGTTTATTTCAATACCTGCACAGTTGAAAGTTTCTTATTCCACTTGTAATTCTGTCAAGAGGGTTTCAAGCAAAGGTAGTTGTTAGTAGCAGTAACACTCTTATCACTGTGGTGATCTTGGAAGAGAAGTGAGGCAGGATTTAGAAGCAGCGCCTTTCCGTTAATCATCTGTTGTGCTTGTCTAACAAAAGGTAATGCCAAGCAGCCTGTGATGTCTCAGATTATCATCCTCTGTGATTAATATATGGAATCCCTAACAGTATCCTTGGGGTATGGAGTTAAATGTTACATACTGACATCTGAAGACACTATCCAAGTCCTCATTACATTTCTTTTATTTTTAATCAAGAATAGATGGAGAAAAATTATTATCCCTATATTATATTGGGGACACAGTTATGTACTGCAGTGTACTTGCTGTTTACTCGGAAATTTGTACAGGAGAGAGCAGTTGCATCTAGATTGCCTGAATCTCAGTGCTGTTGCCACAAGGCCATCTTCTGGTGGTTTTATTTCTGGTATTATTTTAAGCACTATTTATAAAAAATTACTTAGGATATCTGAACACCTAATTTTGGCAACTTTGGTGCAATTAGGATGTCAGATTCTGCAGGCAGCTTTGACAGCCTCAGTATATCTGCAGGACTACATATTAATATAATGGTTTTTTGTAGGAGTTCAGTGAAGGACAGTATAGAATATTAATGAATATTTCACAGATCCTCTGTGATATTGAGCCATATGCTACCTCTGTAAAATCCTTAGACTAGTAAAACTTTGCAATTTTTCAGTGTCATTCGGTCAAATACCAACTTTTATTACATGATAAACTCATTGACCCCCTGGTAACTGTATATTCAGTGAGTCATTTAGGAGATTTTGATCCTGAACAGCCAGATCAGATCCTAATGGATGTACTAGAAGCGCTGTGTTTGCTGTATTGAGGAGCCTTCAAATTGGTAGTCTTTGAAATGTTTTGTAAGAAAGCCTTCCCCTCTTTCTCCTCTTCTAGACCCAAACCCAGGACTCTTAGAACTATCACTTGTTTTCTTTGCCCCGTAATACTTTGTGCTCAGCAGGTCTTATTTCATCCATTCAACTTTACTTTGATTCAGCTACAAAGGACAGTGCATGTTCTTTCCAGGTAGGAGTGGTATCCATCTGTTTAAATAAGAAAAGACTATCTGTATTCTTTATTGAAAAAGCTGTGAAGTGAGAGCTTATAGTTTTCTTGTCTTGCACCTGAAAAGTGAAACTGCTCAATTTCTCTGGCCATATCCAGCCATGTAGATCTGATTTCACTCTGTCATGCAATCATTCAGATGAGCTGAACACAAACACAGGTTTTGCTGTTTGCCAGTCCAGGTTGTGCTCTCAGAAAATAGCCATCTGGATGGAATATGCATTTTGAAGCTCAGTCAGGTGTCACAGGACCTATTTGTGTTTGTTCTTCCTGTAGGCAGCTTTGTTCCATCAGATTAAGCTGGGATTCTTTCCAGTTGAGGCACCTTGGTGCAAGCAGCTATTATTATTATTTGTCTAATGCTAGCGGTGTTCTGGGAACTTTAATTCAGAACAGAGCTCTCTGTGTTCTTCTCATATGGCTGTAAAATGATCATGTGGTTTTATGGGCCATTTTTGCTTACCAGACTCCAGTAGTGCTGGTAAAGAGGGAGTTACTCAGGAGCACTGGATATTGGCCAATGGATGAAACAGGACATTGGACTAGATGCATAAAATTTCCCCTAACTCTTGGCCAAAGATCTGTCGCACAGATCTGGAGGGAACTTGTAGGAAATTCAACAGTCCAAGCATATTAAATCCCAATGGATTGATCTGGGTGTTCTGTTTTGTAATGGATTCTTGAAGACATTAAAAATAGCTTCAGGTATGAGTTGCAAATGGGTTGACAAAGAAAGAGGCCAGTTTGCATAATCATGAAGTTATTTCAAGCCCAAACCAAAGAGCCCAGCAATCCTCTGCGCCCACCAGACTGTTGTCAATGATCTTCTGTCCAGACTGATGACTGGATTAAGTTGAAAAGGTTCTTTGGAATCACAGTTTTAGTTCCTACCCTCACAGGAGAACTTGGCCAGATTTGGAGTTTGTTTTCTGTAAAACACTGAGTATACTTGGATTTGGTCTCTAGTGACTGGGAACCACTGTATGATGGAATTGTTCTTCCATGAGCCACCAGGCTGTCAGGACACCACAGGTATTCTGTGAACTGTGTATCTCTTGACACAATTAAAATAGCTGAAACTTCAGCTTTAAAAGCAATGCAAAGCAAACACCTTAGAATTTGAGGTGACTAAAGAGTGTTTCCCTAATAGAAAAAACCACTTACTTTAAAATGTTGTATGTATTCTGATCTCAGCACCTGACTGTGGTGAATTCTGACTTCACCACCACCCCAGACAGCTGACAATGACTTGCAAGCCACAAGGCAGGCCAGCCATGCCATCGGCTGCAGAGAGCTGCAGAGGAGGAGAGGACTCGCCGCACGCAAGCGAGGATCTGCCTGAGCAGACTGTGAAACACAGCAACAACCTTGTAAACTAGCATCCATTCCTTGCCTGATAGGTAGAGCCACATCTACCACCACAATAAACCATGCAGTAAAATACTGGGCAACCTTCCCATCCAGCTACCTCAGAAGGCCACAAGGGCATTGGCAGGGTCCTGGGACACTGGGTGCAGGGGTGCTTCAGTCAAGCACTGCCTCCAAAATGCCCTAAGGTATCCTGCCATATAGGGCAAGACTATCATTATTTACTGCTATTTGCTTTACTTCAGGCTCTGATGGGACAAATTAACAACATCACAGTCCCAAATCAGCTATCTTTAATCTTTCAAGGCTACCCTTCCCCCAATGGCACAATGCAAAAAGCTTTGGTAATTATGCAGCAGCCCATCTTCAGCTGTACAGCTCTGCCTCCCCAACCAGTGCTGCCAGGCTTTCTCCTCCCTTGTTACTCAGCCAAGTTTCCTTTATAAGTCCTCTTAATTGGCTTGTTAGTGTAACCTGAGGCTACCTGTCCTGCTTGGCTGATTCACTAATGAGGCTCAGCTGCCTTTACTCAGACCCAGACAGGCTGGAGAGGGATCTGTAAAACCTGGTGGTGGGGATTTCAGAGCTGTTTCCTTCAGTCTCCTGGTGGTTGAGCCTCTCTGGCAGCAATGTCACTGGTGGCTTTTACACAGGCAGATCTCTCCTGTGCTCCTGGAGGACATTACTCGCTTTTTAGACAGGGACTTTGTCCCTAAAAACTCCTCTGTTGTTGGTGCATTCTAATACATAGATGCTGTCAGTGGTTACTGCTGCTGGGCCTGTAAAACCAAAGAAAGGGCCTTTATGCTACTTCACAGGATACAAATACTGCCTGGAAGATGTTTCCCTGGATATCAGCAAGAACAGAAGTAAGTTTAAAGTAATTGTATATTGGGGTTTCTAGGACTTGAGTTACTGAGACCAGCATTAGGCCTCTCAAACCTTTTGGTACCTCCTCATGAATGCTTTGGCTCTAGGCCTTGTGTACAGAACTCATCTCCTCCAGAGGGTAATTGGGTGGCACAGACTGCTGAGGAACCCTAAGGAGACCAGCCTAGCTGAGCTTGTTGCCCAGAAAAGCAGGGATGGTGGCTTTGGGGGAAGCAGAACCTTCCAGACGTGCCTGATGGACAGTTACACTCTGCAGTTCTGGCAGGACAATGGTTTTTAACCTTTCCCTTCATAAGCTACGTGCAAAGTGGGCTCTGTAGCTCTCTCTGCTGCTGTGTTTTATGTGCTCCCTGGAGTCCTGAGGGCTTCACAGTGAGGAGCTCGCTTGAGATGAGCTAAGCCATGGCTCCACATCTCCTTCTCTTCTGCAGCTGGTCTTCCAGAGCACTTTTCTGGTAACTTGCTGCTGTGTAAGCCAAACCTGTAGGAAGAATCTGAGCAATCAGAATCAGGCTCATGCCCCGCCCGCCCCCCCCCCCCTCCCCCCCCCCCCTCCCCCCCGGTTTTTTGCTGGAAAAAGTGGCTTTGTCACACCAATACAGTCTTAAATAACTTGCAACGTTAATTGTTAATTGCTAAAACTTAAAAATGCGAAGTGAGAGGTGTGTGCTTGCTTGAACTAAAAGCAAGATTTTTTCATAGCAGATTAACAGACGTCAGTTAGAAACAAATAGGGCAAATTTCCCTTTGTGCTAGTTGATCATGGAAAGCACCCGTGTGCCGCAGCTATGGAAATGGCAATGTGATGTTGGGTTTGTCAGATGAAGGCCATCTTCAAAGGGAAAGGAAGCATCTGTGCAAGCTGTCTGCGTCGGAGGCAATACCACTCCAGCCAGTCATATCCAGGAAAGGGGGGTTTGAACCCGGCAGTTAAGGGAAGGTGGGATGTACTGTGTGAGGGGGGACTTAAAGAGTTTGGCTTGTTTAGTCTAGCAAATCGCAAACCAAGAGATAGTCTGCTTGCTGTCTAAAAAAATCGTACAGGTATTTTTAAAGCTATTTTAAAGAGCGGAGTGAGAGGAACGCACTGGTTAAAAGCAAGAGGCGTACGTTAACCATGCATTAGTTTAGACTGGAAATAAGACATCATTTAGCCGTTAAAGCAAGAAGAATCTAGAACAGAGCAGCGTTTGTGTCAGAATAACAGGACAAAAATACTGTCTAAAGATGCAGCTTGAAGTGTGTATGAACATTATGTGATGTAGTGGGCTCTGCTACCAGGGCATGTGACTCAGTAATCCGTTCAGTCTCTGCTGGCCCAGTGATCTTATGTTCCCACGTAGCCATCACTATCATCATCCAAGAGGAAATGTTCACTGGCTGAAAAGTTGTTTCTCTGAAGATGCCTTCTGGTTACTCACTGACCTGTGACCAGACACACCTTTGAACCAGAGGGCAAAGAGCGCTTGCTAGAGAAAGGAAGTTTTTTCAAAGCCTTCATGTGTCTGTAATAAAAATTGGCAGTTCCTACAAAGGACCGGAATTTAGGGAGGTGCAAAGAGGCATTGAATGTTTCAATGCAGAATTAAGCTACTTAATAAAAAGGCTTGGAAGGTGTATAAATTCTCATGCTCAAGTATATGGATGGAACTCTGCTAAATGGGGATTAGGCTGAAGCCTTGAGTAGATTTTGTGGGGTAATATTATCCCTTGTTTACCTCCTGTAAGGCTTAGTGCATCTTCACCGAAGCACCTGATACTGGGCATTGGCAGAGAGAAGGTTTTGGATTAGATTTCTTGAGCAGCATCAAAGTCCCCGGGGTCCTGTTATTTCCACATTTTTCACCCTTTAGCAACCTGGAAGTTATACAGGGCAGGAATTTCATCAGTTTTTGAGTTCCAAGGGAGGGTCCTGTATTGCTCTTAAGGAAGCTAGAGCCTATCATTTGACAAAAAGTAATTCTTTCTTTTCCCATCTGCCCTCTGGGGCAGTGACTTTGGTTCTCACTGTTAGAGAAATATACACCAGCCAGATCTGCCTGATTCAACAAAGCTGTCCAGGCAGAAGACCCGTCATGCCACAGCTCACAGAAAGGGGAGTAGGGGTCAGCCTGACTATTGACACCAGAAATGATCTGACCGTGGCCTTCAAATGTACAGCTAATAAAAGCCTGACCCTGCATTCCCAGAAGCAAGTAACAAAGCCCTCGGTGACATTAGCGGTGTAGGGGCAAGCTCCCAGCGTGCTCTCGGAATGGCTCTTACAGTGCTGCTGGCATTACCGCCCTGGTCACCGAGGTGTGGCTCTGCCACCACTGCTGTGGGTCCCTGCTGCATCAACCACCGTGCAGGGCAGCTGCCTGCCATCCATCATCCGGAAGAGCTGCTCTGCTAAATGGTGTGCAGAGCTGGGCTAGAGGCATGTTCGTTTCCCTTGGACTTTATTTTTGGAATGTCGGAGTAGATCCAGTGCCCCAAAGGCTAAAAAAGCTGCTGTTGCCTTTTGGGAGACTGGTGAAAAGTAATACTTCATCTCCAGGAGAAGACAAGAGTCACACAGTGCAGCACATCAAGCAGTGGCTTTCATCATTTCAGCAAACACCACTGAATCACACAGCACATCATTTAAAACAAACATTGTATAAGGGCTTGTAAAATAACAATGCAAAGCAGCTCTTAAATTTCCCTGGTGTCAAACCAAGCCTGTTGTACTGGCAAGACTCCAGCTTCGAAGGTGCACACGGTGTGAAAGTGTCTCATTGCAGACAAGCCTGGAAGTACGTTCCCAGCATTTCATTCCTTCTACAACATAAAGGGATACGTTTTCCATGGCAAGAGGGACCATTGTAGACAAGAGTCACACTGATATCATGAAACGATTAGCTGCATGGGCAGGTCCCAGTTTCAAGCTAAATGGCATGGTCTTCTCCTCTACCAATCTCTCCGGTCAATTTTCTGTAAAGTCCGTGTAACAGGAAAGGTGGAAATCCATAAGGAAATTGCATGAGTGATTCACAGCAGTTGGTGTTGCCTTTTCTTTTCAGGAAGTATTGAACTCCAATATTATTGTTTGGCTGTAGAGACGAGTGCTGTTGGCTGAAAATGCTGTGTTTTGGATAGAAACCTGTCTGCCTCGCCTAGTTTCTAACATGGATTAATTGCAGTCCTTTTCAGCTGGATAAAATATCGTACATTTCTATTCTAATCTTTTCTCCAGTATTGCTCTTAGATCTTGTGTGACTGACACCTTTGTCTGATAGATGAAGCCCTTAGTCCACACGTAGAAATCACTTCACCTGCCACCTGAGACCAAAGGAATAATGACATTATTAAATCCAACAAATTTACTGCCCTTGTGACTATATATGGTAACATTTCCTTTGAATTAAGTGAGAGTGCTCTTAGGACGTCACTGTATGTTTTGAAAACTGCTGTCCCATGCTCCAGTTTAATGTGTCCCAGCCTCAGACAGGTCTTACTCGTTTTCTTCTACTTGCTTTCTACTGCCACTGTTAAGACTTTGGGGATCTTGCTAAGGGGGGGTTAACGCTTTTGTGAACACCTGCTGCTGAAGAGGAGGCAGATGGTGATCTGCAAGTATCAGAGCATACACATCCCTAGTTACAATACCAGATTTGGTGGTTTGCATTATTACTGTTAGAAAGTTCGTCTTTCTGGAAGGATGCTGAACAGTTTACCGTTCCAGAGCAGTTCTGTTGTCTAAGCTGTATCTAGTCGTTATACCGCTTTTCTCATGTTGAAGTGGATTTTGCCATTGACATGCTGGCATATTGGATGGGCGCAGACTGCTCTGGAATAGCAGCATTTGAAAAATCCTCTTGTGTGTGTATTACTTGATGGCATTTTTTATTCATTCTTGTCCTTTGTAGGTGACGGAGTTGCACTGAGTAGCCTCAGGCATGGGTGAGGGGTATGTGGGAACAGATCCTGAAAAGTCTGAATGGAAAAGCAGCCCTACCCAAAACAGCATGACTTGGGAATTCTGCTTTTCTCAGTAAACATGTGATTCCTAGTCTGTTTACCTAGGCAGTTGGTCTTGTATTAAGGTGATTAAGATTAATCACTTCTTCTTAGTGACTCTTAAGTAAGTTTTGTTATTTTCCAGTACAGTTTGATAGGTGGAATGGACTTATCCCATGTTAATCAAGGAGGAGAATCGTCATGGTGCAGTCACTGATAAGCAATTATAATGTAAAATAACAGCAATGAACTCAAATTGCCCCTTACTGCCCATCACTGCTCTGCTTTTTATAGTAATAATATAGTCCATTAAAACCTACAATCACTGTAATGTTTATGCATTATTGGGGAGATAAATTGCATAATTCTCATTTTACAATTTAAATGTAATTATGAGCTTACTAATGACTAAAACCTGAATTTGCTAGACTATCAGTTTTTCTAACACTTGCCAAAATTATAGGTAATTACTTAGAGCTTACAATAATTATAAGTCCATCTTTTAAATAATTAATGTGCACTTTCATGGTACAAAACAGCTAGTAATCAAACGACCTCTGGCTTTTACAGCAAGCCCATGCAATTAGTCTCATTGTGTAGTCTATAGAAATGTACCCATTACAAGAGTCTGTTAAGTTGGCAGGCTTGATATTGATGGCTGTTGCATTTTATGGTACCAGACAATGATTAACACACAACGGCTTTTAGAAATGTGGGTAAGGACAAAATCTGAGTGCATTTTCTGAGCCATGACATGCAAATCCAGAAAAGTAAATACAGGTGAGAGGAGTTTGAAGTTACATTCTGTTGGCTTTTGGATTGTCAGATATTCTGCCAGGGGGGTTTCTCAAGTCTATTTATCTGCATCCTGTGGCTCAGATCATTAGCCCAAGAAAGAACCAACAACCTATACTGGGGGGGTGGGGTGGGGGGGTGGGTTACATTGTATTAGACCAATTACTTTTACTGTGGTAGCACCTTTCAGGTTGCCTCGCTGCTGCCCTAGGGTAGGTGCTGCCCAAGCACAGTATAAATGTTCCTTCCTCCAGAGTCTCAAAATTTAATGGGATGTTAGTGGGAAATAGATGCCTAACTTGTGAAGCCCATAGGTGTCTGCTTGTCAGAAGCATCCAGGCCAAATTGCCTTAATTTCTGTGCTTTAACTGGTGGTGAAGCTTTCTTGAGAGCCTGAAACCTATGTGCAGAAACCAGAATGCACAGGACTGACTTGGTTGGCTTAATCTGAACCCCTGTGCCAAAAACTTTTGCAAATTCAGCCCTTTTCCCAGCAATGCACCGTATCCTCTCACCAAATAAAAGGTCTTTATTAGATAAAGCCAAAGCTGGTTACAGCAGTGATTCTGGTGTTTGCTGTTTTCTCTGCAAACCTGTCTCCTAGACAAAGTTTTACGACATCATTTTCTTTGAAGGAACAAAATAAAACAACTCTACGTAAGGCAAAATCAAACCTTAAAATCAGTGTCAACCATTTCAGGGTCAATGCATGGATATCAGCAGTGGAACTACTGCAGTGTGGTGCGCTGTAAATGTAGTGCTGTCTTTGTAGTATAAATGAAGTGGTTTTGTCAGACTTGTTCCTCAGATGAAGAATTGCCCTTTGCCTGCCCCATCTCCATATAGCGCAGCCTCTCCTCCCTCAGCCCCGACACCTGTAACCAGGGAGTGGTGTGCGATGGCTGCCCTCTGCCCAGACATCACCATCCATTCTGATCCCACCTGCGGCACCGAAATGTGACGATGAACAAATCACTTAGCCTCTTTGAACCCCAGTTTACCTGTCTGAGAATTATGGTAACAGTTCCCTAGCACACCAGGGTGATGGGAGGATTAATTAATGTTTATAAAGACTTTGAGGTCTTCAGACGAAAACTGCTACAGTATATAAGTGCAAAGTAATTATGATTATCATTACTTTCATTTGCATGTATAGACTGTAATTAGCTGTGGATTGTATTGCATTGACTGAATAATTTAAAAGGTCTCTTCATGAAGGTGTCACTTTAAATGTTTTTACATTTTGCGTTTAATACCACCAAGGTTTATCTTCTTTTTCTCTTTCCTTACCCTCTGATAGTGACACATTCTGCAGTGTTGGTTTATTGGAGCCCTGAATGTAAAGTACTCTATTTCTTGTCCTGTTTTCCTTCATTATAGAACAGGATAGAATTCTGTGCTGATTAAAGAGCTTATTTAACACTGCAGGATGTTGCCCTGGTAGGTCCCTCCTGTGCAAACCACAGGAGGGAGCCTCAGGCTCAGCACCCCATTGGTACTCGGGCTGTTCTTAGGGCACCTCCAAACTGCCCTGGGCACAGCGTTGCTGTGGATCTGATGAGGGTTATGTGTATACATAGCTCTTGTGACAGTTCTCTTGAGTACCCACTCCATATTTACTTTGTGATTACACTTGTTATTGAACATCATAGAAGGATCTTCATTTTCTACTCTTCTCTGCATGCCTTGCAGCATAAAGGAGTAAGGAAGAAACAACAATGGCCAGACGCTCATTCTCTGGGCTAGTGTCCTTTCAAATGCTTCCCAAGTGCCTCCTTTAAGCCTTCTTTTGCAAACCCATGTATCGTGTGACAGCTGCTCTCAAGGTGAATGCAATAAATAGTCTGTGTAGTAATTTCTGTTCCCTTGTAAATGAATGGATTTGGGAAAAAGAGAGGCATCCTCCAGGTTGCTTCAAGACTCAGCTACAATTACAACCAAGTTTATCCAACTCGGAACTGAAGCAGTGAAAATAGGAACGTGGCTACCCTGGAGATCCCTCTGTAGTCTGGGGAAGGAGGAGGACAGGTCAGACCTTAACAAGTACTGCTTACTTGCATAGGTTATATGGGGAGCCATGCTACTCAAATTTAAGTGCCCCACTTAAGTTATTAAAAAAAAGTGGAGCCATCCATTTTCTTGCTCTGCACCTTCTGGAAACACGGACATGCAAATTCCTTAAGTGTCTAAAATCTTGTTTTGTCTGATCTGTGCATATATCAACTTACTGCTGGGGATGGGAGCAGGAGCTAAAATAGTGTTTAGTAGATACTCCCCTGAGACTCGATAATTTGTCTTCTAAGAACATAACAAGCAGTAGATTTGTACGATCCCTGAATCCCGGGAAGTCAAAGCCAGTTTGTTTGTTTAGTGACCCCCAAACCCAAGGCCCTGTCTTTGGAACTTATTTGAGAATCTTACTTTATGCTGTGAAAACAGAAGTAATTGTGCTTCTTTAAGCAAACACTGGAAACCACACTTAAATTAACATGTCTTAATTAGGCAAAGGAGAAATTGTTGTTTGTATTGCATGTCAGAATTATGCACCTGTTGATAGAAGGCAGGAGCTGGAGCTCCTCTGTTACTTGAGCCTGGTTCAGCACACGCGCTGTGCTGTCCATGCAGTGGGAGCTGAAACAGAGCAAGGTCTTAAAAAAAAAAAATAGTCAGGATGAGTTTGGTACAATGCTCTGGGTGATGCTCTGTTTGTGTTGAGAAAGGAATGTACTCTGAATAATTAGAAAAGATAAGGTGGGCACCTGAAGAAGATAAGGAGACCATCAAGTCAGGAAACCATTGAACAAAGAAAATGGAAAGGTCTATCCCACCTAGATCCCACCTATTATGAATGGAATTATTGGGTGTCCAAATCAAATGAATATGTATCTAAAGATGTTGTGTAATCTCTCATGAAAACTGTATAAAACACCTGACTTTTCACTGAAAACTTTGGAGCTAGCTTGTCTGGTGCGAATTGCCTAGCTCCCCAGTGTTGCACGAAATAAATACCTTTGCTGCTTAAAGACAAAACTGATCTCTGAGCAGTTACTCTGTGCCATTTTGGCATCAGAGCCCCCTCACTTGGTCATCCTGCATCCAGTGGAGCCTCATGCACAAGGCATGCCTCCTGCTCAGTCCTCTCAACAGAGCAGCTAAAAACCAGTAGAGCATGTCCAGGCAAGTGACATATTCTCAGAGAAGTTTCCTATTACTTAGTTTCAGAGTCTGGCCTCCTGACTTTAGCTGGAGATGGTGGAACGCTGCAGTAGTCACTTAGCACACTGCAGCGTGTTTTTCTGTGATGACCTTGGGGTGATACGGAAGACCACTTGAATTTGTTGTAAGGGAAATGCTGTTGTTTTCCGATGCTTGAGCTAAATTTACAGTTGACAATGCTATCCATCACTTCAAAGTACCTTGAAAAAACCCCTACTGCCTACAGTGGTATCTGAAACTCATCATCTTCTAAATGTGTTTGTCCCTCTGAGGAAGGGAGGCACAGTGCTCCCATCCCATCATTCCCAGTGAAGAACAGAAGCATAAGGAGCCTGTGGAAGAGCACGTACTTAAGACAGAGCAGGGATAAGGGGAGAGGAAGCATCTTTAAAACACTTAAAAATGGGAAGAGAGTAATCTGTCCTTCTTACCTGTGGTAGATAGAACAAGGACATTTAGGCTTTATACTGCAGCCAAGGAGATTCAGATGGCCTGCTCCGGAAAGCTTTTCGTGAAATATTTGGTGAGGATTGGAACAGATGGCCCTGGGAGGCCCTGCAGTTGGGGCAAGTGAGAGTCTCTGGTACATAACACCGGGATACAGCCAGATAAGTAAGGGGATAGATTATATGTTGTCTTGAAGACCCTTCTGGCCCTGTAATACAAGACTGACTGGATCACTCATGCTTTGGGTCCCAGGTTAGCTTCTAAGCCCAGGACTTGCCCTTTTCACATGCTGAAAATTGCATAATTTTTGTATCAAGTCTGGGTAAAGATTTATCATAGGATGATTCATACAGGCTGAATTCAGGCATCTAAATGAAACGAGAATGGAGCACAGCGGTTTGGGCCAGGTAGCTTAGAAGTGTTTGAAGAATTTTTTTTTTTCTTTTTATGTTTTGAAGAGCAGTTTTGGGGTTAGGATTCTCCATCTAGTTCTGCTGCTGTCAACGTGAGCTACTACTGAGCACAGCAGTGAGCTCCCCAACAGCAAAATTAGCTGGGGTCAAGCTGGGGACTGTTATAACAGCAGTCTGGGTTCCCCGTATCTTTTAACCTCCAATGAAAGAGAGAATCCACAATGAAAAGCATTTCTGCTTCTTTAGCTTTTCCTGGAGCTATGAGTCAGCTTTACAATGCGATAACTGAAACGCAAATCTTGTTCATTTATCTGAAATGACTACAGGAAATCAAGTTATCCTGCAGGTCTGTTCATTCTTGGTTTCTCTTCCTCTGTGACAAATTGCACAATGATAACTTTGTAGGAAAGTTTTGGGTATCCCCCAGTAGCAAGGTGGGAATGTGTCCAGTGTGCAGCGTTGACTAAAACTATTTAGCACTCTCAAGTGTACAGATTGAATGAAATCAAGAGTTGTTTACTGTATCCATAAATGTGAATCAATAGCTTGTTAGTCCATGCCAGCCTCATTAAAATTAACTGTATCTGAAAGAATGAATGATTTTATGGTGATGGATAGTCCACCTAGAGTACATTATTAGAGAAGATGTAGAACCTGGAAATGCAGTGAAAATAGTTCATTTGAGAAGGCTGTTGTCAGCAGAATGTTTTTGCAAGTAATTATGCATGTTGAATTACTGTGGAAAGAAAGGGCAGGAACATCAGCTGACCTAACCCCGCATAGTTCTGGTGACTTCAGTGGAGGTGCAGGAATTTACATGTGAGGAGGATCAGGATCTCATCCAAAGCCAGAGACAGTCCATGAAGACACTTCTGGTGATTTCAGTGGGTCAAGATTACTAGTCTATGAAGTCACACTGCTCAGCCACCTAAGGCAATACTGTTTGTGTGGTGAGGCTTAAGTGTGAATATTGCTCTTCTGAACAGTTAAGGCTGCAGTGAACATCTTAGAACAGCTGAGGACCTCATCTTCCCACATGTGCTTTATTCACAACATGTTCTGTCTTAATCCTACTGTTACTGCATTGACATTTAGGTAAATCAGAGCCAAAAGAACTAGAATAAAAGGTAGGGCCAAGATCTTCCTTGGTTCCCTCTATTAGAGTTCCTTATTGGCTCATCCCATGGAGAAGTTAAGATTCCCCTCATGAAATTAATTGTGTAAGAATGGCCACACCAGACTAAATATTCTCCTCTCCAAAAACATGGATGACCTGGTTTGAGGAGTGAGACATGAGTACACTTGGACTTTCTTTTTCCCTGTGCTTTTTATCAGTGGGGTTTCAGGACACTGGTTTGGGATATGGTTGTGAAGACGGTGCAGTGCCACTCCGGACCAGTCCCGTTTCTTGCTATACAGCAGGAGACATGTTGCTCCGTTATATTTTGTAAAGGGAGGCTGGAAGACATCTCTCAGAGTTTTTTGCATTAGATATGAGATAAGAAGAATATATACAAGCAGGTTTTTTTAATTTGCACTCTCCTGAGCAGACTGAGTACTTCTTTGAGTCATCAGTATTCAGATCACATCTTCTTGCAAACAGGTCTGTTGTTGCTGTAATTAGGCTTAGTTTACAAAATCCTTCACTAGCATTTTACAAACTGGCTGGTGATTTTTTTAAGTGCCCAGTTACCTTGAAAACAAAATCATTACATTCTCTCATTTTAGAGGCTTGAGCAATTGTAACTTAAAAACCTTAGATAAGAGTGGTTGGCCTCAGTCAGACCCAAAATCTAATCAGACAGCTGTGATTTATTATGTGACAGATAATAAAGGATGCTTAAGAAGGAGTGTAGGAGAGGAGTCAATTTAAGATGACCCTTTCCTTGGTACAGCCTCCCACCTCCAGAGAATTGGTGGTTTAAAGTCATTCTGGCTGCTGGAACAGGTGGTGCAGCTTCAGCAGCCCCATGCTGGACCTGAACTGGTTCCTGCAGACAAGAGAGTTCAATGTGACATCCCCATTGATACAGCTGCCCTGCTCTGTGCACGTAAATTGGTATCTCCACTCACTAGTTGCAGTCTGAGAAGAAATATCGGTACAAGTGTGGTTTGTAATTAGAAGTGACAACCCGTGGCTCTCTTCTCCACCTCCAAAACCCGCTACAACCCCTTCACCGAAAGCCACTGGAAGGATGGAAGTGTCCCTTTAATTAGAAGTGTATTAATAAATCCATCTTGCTCTCTAATCCCCACACACATAGTACAGTGATTCATTAGCACAGGAAGAGGCAATTTAGATTTCCTCAGATAATAGCAGCTGTCACTAATCAAATTAAAGGAGGAAGTGCAAATCTGAAGTTGGGCAAACTGGTCTGGCAGGGAGGAAGGCACAGGTTGGTGTGAAAGATCTTCATCCCAGCTGAAAGGAGGACTGGGGGCTGGTGGCAGAGGTAGCTCCCAAGGGCATCAGCAACTTCTCACCAGAAGAACTGCCACCAGTGCAGGGGCAGACAGTAGCCCCACTGCAGTCCCCGTGTCTAGAGCCTGAGAGGGTGCTGTTGCTGGTACGTAGAACTTCACTGGGGCTTTGAAATGTGCAGAAATAGCTAGTGCACACAGTGCTTTGTGCAAAACCTCCTCTGTTAACACAGAAACATTGATTTTTGAACCATGAATATATTTTTCAGAAATGATCAGGCTTCACTTGCGAAGGGGTGTGCTCACATCTTCAACATCCTCAGTGGAAGCCCCTCAGGATGCCACAGTACCTGGGCAACCAGAAAAAAAAGGAGGAAAAAAAGTTGTACTTAGCTTTTCTGAGTGAAGCATGCAGTGTTTCTCTCTCTCTCTCTTTTTTTTTTTTTTTTTTTTTAATATATTTTGATGTTTCAGCTGGTACTTGTGCTAACCAGCATGAGCTGTTACTGATGTCAGTACTTACCAGCCACAGAGGACCATCCAGGCTGGGTGCTCCAGCAGCAGCTCTAGCTCCGGGTCTTCCCTCTGACAGGCATCAGAAGCAGATACATTTGACTGTAAGTGTTGAAACCCCCGACAGACAGATGAGGAACAAATGCCTCACAGGAGCCCACACTGAAAGAAAATATTAAGATCCCTTCCCCCATTTTGACAGCCATCAACTTTAGACAGCCATGATAGGCATATGTATTTCCAACGCCTTTTCATATCTCTTTTGCTTTTCCTTCAGGAACATCCCATGGCAATGAGTGCTGTAGGCTAATCACAGTATAAAAATATTTCTTTTTGCTGGCTTTGAATTTTTCCTCCTTTCAACTTCTTTGAAAGCTCCTCAGTGGTGTGCTGTGTCTCATGGTCCCTTCCCCAACCTACTTGTGATGTTATCTAAATTTATCGCAGCTGCTCTTGTTTGTCCCCTTTGTAAAGCAGTAGCTTACTGACTGGTCTCTGTATATGAAGAGTTATTTTTGGAGTTGTTTTGGTATTTAGCTTCATGTGATGGCTTGGAGACTCAGGGCTGTGGCCACCCGTTGCAAGGGGCGGGGGGGCAGGTTGCATTGTAGACTGTGTGCAGGGCACTGACCCTGGTGCGGAAATTTGCAAGCTTGCTGCAACAAAAGGATTCTCTATCTTCCTGGTTCACATTTTGACAAAATTGATGAAGTGTCTCTTGTTTTGGTAGTGGTGAAAGCAATTAAACGTATGGGGTAACAGGGGAAACATGAAGCAGCCTGTCCCCAGGCCTTGCTGCCACTCATGCTGTGTGATTTCAGCCATTCCACACTTGTGCCATGTGCTCTCCCTGAAGCAAAGCAATTTTGTAGGTTTGCCTAACGTCCAACCTTGCCTGTGTGTAGTGAAAGCAGGAGATCAAAGGAATGAAAGTGCTCCCTTCGCTAGCACTTCAATCAGTGATATGAGCAATTAAAATATGAATTAATCTAAGGAAGATGAAAATGCAGATTTTGAATAGGAACCATTGGAGTCACCTTGAACTTGTGCTTAGTACTGTTTAGCCTGGGTGATTAAAGACATTTACACTCTATTAAATACCTTGCTGTTCTAATGTGAAAAATACCTTGTCAGCTGGGTATCCTGCATGCCTGCCATAAGGAACAACCTTGCTGTTGACTGGCTTGTCTATTAATTCTGAATAATGTAATAGTGTCAATGTGAAGAAGAACAAACAGCCCAATTTTATGTGGCGAGGAAAGGCAGTGGCAGCCTGTTTCTTCCCAGCATGGCTATGATGATAGGGAAGGCAATAGCAATTATCTTTGCCTTTGTCCTGAGCTGGTTGTCTCAGGCTCAGACACTATTGTCAGGCTGTTGGGCTGCTATAGTTTGTGCTTTAGGAATGAGGAATGTGAACACAGCAGGTAGGAATTGATGTCTTGGGGTCACCTCTGGACTTGTGAAACCATCTGGGCAACTGTCCACCCAGCACTGGTGACGCTGCCTGTGCAATGGCAGGTGTTCCCTCGTGGGTCTGGAAATGTGGGACCATGAGCTGTGGTCCCACGTCAGGGACAGGAGGAGCCACCATCCCCCCCTGCCCATGCCCGCAGCTTCCCTTGTGGGGAGCCCAAGGGAACCTTCCACATTGCTTTCCCCATCCCTAGTGAGCACACAGATGATCGCCTGTTTGGAGAGCACTGCAGGATGTTCAGATGAAAAATGGATGTGAAAAACGCAGGCAGAGCTGCTGGGGGCTTCCACCGCCCTGCAAAGCAGGGACCCCTCCTGTGGCACTGCACAGGACACCCTTCCCATCAGGAAGACCCAGTGGGATTCCTGGCATTGGGCTGACAGGTCAAGTAAGACCATCGGTGAATTTATCACAACTTTATCTGGAGACAGATACTGCAGTACCCCCGGGATAGCATTCACAAACCAAGCCCTGGCTCTGTTTGCAGATGGAAAAGCAAGACGGACTATGTGGAAATCCCTGCTGGGTTTTTCATCTCTGAATGTCAAGCCTATTTCTGGGTCAGACTCCTAAGGGGAAGTGTGGTTGAGTTATTCAGAGAAAGGAAAGGGGGTAGTAGGAAATGAGGAATGTCTGATTGTGGTGGATAGTGTTTATATGTCCTTGTCCGTAATAATCTGCCTTCAAAAAGGGAACTACTGCATCAGGTCCAACTCTTGGGAAGGATGGGAGACTTCCTTCCCAGAGTGGGCTGGGGCTGTTTGCGAGAGACCTTTGGGCCAGGACCGCAGAGCCGAGCATGGGGAGAGCACAGAGTGCAAGCTGCTGAGCACCACGCTGAGGGCAAGCCTTAAGGAAAGGGACCTGTCCCCCAGGAACACAGTGGGGACCTTTATTTAATCCACACAGTCCCGAGTATTGTAAAAAAAGAAAAGCCGTTAGTTCTGTTCCCTGTCCAAAGAAAACCTCTCTGGGGTTGTTAAAGCCCTTCTGTGATGTCCTGGAGAGTAGGTCTGGGCTGATCTACCTGACAGGTCTGACTGCCTCGGTTTCTGTCACAGCAATATTTCTCAGCTAGTTGTTAAAGCCCTTCTGTGATGTCCTGGAGAGCAGGTCTGGGCTGATCTACCTGACAGGTCTGACTGCCTCGGTTTCTGTCACAGCAATATTTCTCAGCTAGTTTACAATAGAAATTTGAAGAAATTTTCGTTATTGCAGAAAATTTCCTCCAACACTGGTAATTTCAAATTGTACATGGTATTCCGAACATAAATAGCTTATAAATACAGTCTATGTTTACTATACATGATTGTCAGCTTTGCCAGGCACCAAATCCCCAAGGTCTTTTTTTTTCCTTAGCCTGAGAACCTCAGACAGTAACTGATCTAAAAGATGTTCTAAAACAGCTTCACCGAGAACTGTTATTCCTTTCTGGGCCAGTCAGTAAATACTCCCAGTGGAAGCACTCGGGCCTGCGGGGATGATAACTTCTCCCCCCTGCAGGACAGCAAAATTCATGAGTGCTCAATTGGACTGGGAAAAATAGGATATTCTGTAAATTGAGGTAAACTTTAGTATTTTTATCCCCTCACAAACCAAGTATGGCCATGCTAGGTGGCCCTGTGGGCAGAGGTCTCGTTACTGCTGCTGCTTGACCGTACTAATGCAGGTGAAAATGTTTCTAATAGCTGTTGGGAACTCCCAGCACTGGAATGCCAACCCAAACTTTTGGCAGAAGGAAAGGTATTCACAGAGCAGCCATGGAGGTTTGGTGTTTCCCACCTATCCTATAAGAAAACTTAGTGGAAACAATAATGCGCTGCGAGAAGTAACGCTGTTTATGCCAATAAGCCGCACGTAAAAATGTTTAATCGCTTTCCCTCAGCTCTATTACTGATTATTTTTAACTATAACAGCCAGTAAAGATCCAATGCAGTTTCCACTGACATGTGAAAGCTGCTTTTTAACTGCAGTTGGTGCTGAATTAGTTCCCAAATAGACCTCTAGTCATCACTTGAAAGGGCTGTGCTAAGTATATTGTAATGGAACTTGTAATAAACACATTTTTCTGAACTAATGTAGTAGGATAAAATACATCAGATTTCTGTGTTAACCACCCAGCCAGGAGAGGTAAATGGAATTGAAACATTGCTTCTGTCATTTGTACGTGGGAGTGAGAGAGACACTTTCTCATTACAAGTACTTTAGGGCTATGTTTAAACACCTTCTGTTGGCTTGCCCTTGAACTCTGTCCCCTTCGTCCAATTAAGCAGAACTCTGTGAAAGAGAAATGTAGCTCAGAGCTCGCCCTGCAAACTGTAGGGCACTGTAAAGACTCAGATCTAATCCTACTATCATGAGGGGTTTGAAAAGTTTAAATCAATTGTCTGTGGAAAATCAATTATGAAGCAGACCAGTTTGCCTTTGTGGCGAATGGAACTGATTCATCTGTGGAGTGCTTTCCTGTTCCGAAAGAATGATATTTGAGGTCTACGGCAGCAAATATTGGGAGAGAAACCGAACAACTTCCTACTTAATGGTAAGCAAAGTACCAGCCAGAGCTGCTTTCAGACCACGACGCTCAATGCTTCAGCTGGTGATAGCAGTTCTTATACTGTCATGTCTCTTGTGCTGACATGCTTCAGGCATTCTAGTAAATTCACTGATCCTTCTTCACCCTGCTATTTTTGTGAAAACATGGATTTGGTTGACAGTGCAAGTTACTGCAGCATATACAATAGCCCAGCAAAATCCCAGCTAGTAGTGATTTCACTGGAGTCCTTATTTAATAATTTAGAAATGTAGTTGAGCATTCGCAAATTGTCACTGACATCAAGGGATGTTAGGTATCACTAACGGGAGAGCTCTCATTAACTTTAGTAAGCTCAGAGTTAGACCTTAGATCCAGGTAAGAGTTAACACATCTCCAGATATGAGCACAGGACCTGCTTATTACAGAATATTGTAAGATACTGATGCTGTCAAAGGTTTCCACACAGCTTGATTCTAGCTTTACCTCTGCTAGAAGAAGAGGTAACTAATACAGTGTTTGGTGCAGGAAATTGCAGTGACATAAGGGAAAAGGAACAAGGAAACATTTTCAGATATATAACCCTTTTGGATATGCCTTTCCAATATAAAGAAACCAATTTCATTATGAGAGTGATTGGACGCAAGCAGAGGACCAGAGAGGTTATGGGATCTCTACCAGGGGAGATACTTAAAACAGACAAGGTCCTTGGCAATCTGATCTAGTTGGCACAGCTTTGAGCAGGAGGTTGGCCTAAAGACCTCCAAAGGTCCCTCCCAACTTAAATTATTCAGTGATTCTGTTTCTTGCATGGTCCCATCCTGCACACATCCAGTGGTGAGAGCATGTAGGACAAATAACTATCACTAGAAGTATTTTCTGGTTGGTGTTGCACATTTAACACATTCCAGTGCTTGAAGATCATTCAGAACAAATAAGAATCCTCAGTGAAACAAATCAGTGTTAACAGTAAGTAATTTGGTTTTCCTATCCATCACATCTCTCCAAGGGAGCAGTGGCAGTACAGCACTTCAAATTATTAAATTGCTAGTTTGAATTGTGTTTTTTTTTTCTCTGAATATGCAGAGTTGACCCAGTGTCTGACGATAGCTTAGTGTGATGGCATTACAAATAAAAGATGGAAATGTGAATTGCTGTGAAAGACCAGCTTCACTCTAAGAATCTACCAATCACCTCATCAGCTGATTGAGCTGTGCCCACTCTTAGAGAAGAGACAAACGGAGTGATCACAACAACAGAGAGCAGATTCTGGTCTCTTCTTTCAGTACTTCTGCTTCCTTCCTCCATCATTTATTTCTTTTTCCTTCTTCTGGGGATATTTTTCAAAATTGTGTGATACTTGATATGACACAAGTGAGCAATAAAGCAAAAATTGTTGCAGAGTCATTTTAGTTATGGAGTGCCATTAAAATTGTCATTTATTTGCTGTCATTTAATTGACAGAGCTTGAATTAAGAGAAATTGTCAATGGATTTCTACTGCTGGGGGTGGGATATGGAATTTAGCATCATACAGTAACAGGGAAAAAGAAGCCCTTTATCATGTCTGCATTGCACAGGAAATGTTGTCTTGCCTTAATATTACACTGAGGCTGCAAACACTCTTTGGCTGTAACAAAGTGCCAAGATGGGGAAGGAAACAGTCTTATTGGGTTAAATCAGGCACAGACCGTGCAAGTTGAGGTACTGGTCGAACAGCAACTGAAAGTAACTCTTCAGTAATCCTCGTAATAAAAAAGCAGTTCAGAAGGGAATGGTGGATATCGAACTGAAGAACTTGATTGCATTTCTTGTCCTCATTACAGCCTGAATAGTGACGGAGAAAGAGGAAAAGCACAAGAGGATGAAACTCCAGTTTTAAATAGTCAAGCAGCAGCAGTAATGAGAGATCTGCTCACAGAAACACCTAATGCAGGTAAACAAGCAGCCAGAATGAAAAGCAGAGAAAACAGGTCATCATCTAAGTAACCTGGTCAGGCAGCGGGAGGAGTGGAATAAGTGGCGATTCATAGAGAATATTACAGTTTTTACTTGCCCACATCTTCCATTTTATTGTTGTATAAAGTAGTACTGAGGTGATTTTAAAACAGTGCAGTTCTCATACTAAAACTTATCACAAGTGATTTGCTCTAAGGTTCTTCAGGGCAGCACCACAAAATTCCCCCAGAAGCCCTTACTCCCTTGCCACCTTTATTTGTAGAGCCGTAAAGCAAACGTTGTAATTACAGGTTGGTGCAAGCCAAATTGATTGCCCACTGGTCTGTTTTTAATTAAAATCAGGCAAGCTTGGTAATCTTCTAACATGTCCAGGAAAGCTGGATGAGTGTGTAAATGCACCCATGCATTTTATTGATTTGAGTTAGAAATTCAACCAACTCCTGAAATGAATCCCATAAAAACCAAAGCACGTTCTGGGATCT
Source organism: Falco cherrug (assembly GCF_023634085.1). Classification (NCBI taxonomy): domain Eukaryota; kingdom Metazoa; phylum Chordata; class Aves; order Falconiformes; family Falconidae; genus Falco; species Falco cherrug. The sequence goes on along the minus strand of NC_073697.1, from coordinate 103,757,386 downwards.
GAGATTCACTTTCACATGTGGAGTACCTATGTTTCTAAACTTCTTGTCTGCTGGATACAGAAGACAGACAAGAATATTTAATAGTTAATACCCAGTATCTTACTGATTTTAGAGAAAGTTATTTTAAAATAGAGTGAGAGACAAGGTTTTATAATTGCATATTTCGTACCAGGGGTGTAACAGTCACCATCGTAAAAGCATCTCTGAGACAGAGAGTAAAATCCATCCCTCCTCCAGCTAAGAACACAATCTGTCCCACTGAATTTGAACCCAGCACAGGGATAAATGTCATCCTGTGGCTTCAGTGGCATTTGCAATACATCTCATACTTTCTGTCGTAGTTACTGGAAAATACCAACATATCTCAGAAATCCTGGCATAGTATTGATTGGAAAATGCTGGAGGAGGGTTGAGTTTAAATGCAAGCAGTGTGTCAGAGAAGTTGTTGATTGTTATAGCGCATGCTGATAGCATGGAAGGGGCTTCCGTGCAGGACACTACCTCTGAGGAAATAACTCCCAGTGCTCTCTGTGAGAGCTGCGACAGAGCCACAGCGTTACGCGTGCAGGGCGAGAGTTTCCATTAAGGCATGCTTTAAACCAGCCCCAGTCTGGGCTTGATCCTGACCTCTCTCCAGAGGATGCTGTGAGGGACATCAGGCAAGGCTGGGCCTGACTCACGTGCAGGTGTACGAGATCACAGCTATCAGAAGCATCAAGTCATACCTAGCTTGAAGTTCCTCAGAGTCAAGCTTTCTGCTGTCATGCCCCAAAATACTTCGCTGAGACATGTAAGTACCTACATATGGATTTAGATGCCTATCCTTTAAGTATCTAAGATAAAAAAACAGGCTGCAGGTTTGGTCTCCTGTGACTTGTGTTTCCTTGATGCTATGATGAGTGAAACCTCTCTCTGTGGCTGCTGTGGTCCCTGGAGGGGAAGCTGTCTTCATCTCTAAAACTCAATTGAGGTAGAGCCAGACATGGCCAGCAGCAGCGCTCAGGGCCTTGCAGGGTTAAACTTTTTAGTGAGGGGTAAGAGATAGGAAATTCAGGCTGGTGTGGGCATCTCATTCACTTGGCTTTTCTGAGACCAAATGACCCTTAACCGCCAGGGTTGAGGACAGATTGCTGATGGCTTCGTGATGTGATAGCGTAAAGGAGGGTGCAAGAGAGCGGTTCTTAGAGGGTAGTATTAGCAAGGCAGCTATGTTCTGCTGGTGGCCCCTTGGCTTGGAGGGCCTTTCCGCAGTGTGCAGAGCCCCCAATCGAGGCCCTGGCTCCACAGTCCTGGCACTGTGCCTCCACATGCCAGCATTGCAAGTCCACTCCCAGCACCACTGTCATTTTCTCAATACAAAGTAACATGCCATTAACCATTAGTACTGCTTTCTCCTCCCCTGCTCCTGGGGAAAGCTTAACATAATCTCTCCTGTATATGCTTCATGTTCCCAGCTTCTCAGCAGAGGATTTCATCTGTTTCTGTGTTGTATCTGCTTGGAGGAAGCGATTTTTCTTGCCCACTTTTCTTGTGCCTTCTTGTAAGTGCACTTCCCACACTGCTCTGTCGTACTGCGTATTGCTCCTGCCGGGTTGGCTTTCTTCTTCCCTTTTCATACTGGAGAAGTGCCTTATCCTCGTTAACCTCCTGGTTGGTAAAGTAAGAGCCACAGCACAGGGACGTTTATATGAAGCTGACTTATTATCCGAGGTGGGAATAACAAGTGTTTCTATGGGATGAGACCATGATAAGAAGCATGAGGGACAGGCAGTAATTGCTCTTTAAGCAACTCGAGCCTAATACTCTCCTGCTGTTAATTCTTCATTTTCCTGAGCTCCACAGTCATGGTGGTACCGTGGTTTGGGGAGGTCGGGGCTATATTGGCTTAAAAATGGTAAACGCTTTAATAAACCTATCTGTACAGCTGGTGTGGAAGTGCAACAAAGCAGAGACAGGCAGATGGTCGTGTTGGGACAAAGGGCTGCTGTTCGGTCGAGGAGGCAGCTCTGTTTCATCTGCAAGCTAAAGTCCCTGTTGCTCAGGTATCTCCTCTTGCCTAATTAAATTGTCTGTGTGCTTAGGTGGAGAGAGATGCAAAGTGCAGAAGCAGTGTACAGTGCTTACATAACCTAAGTGATTTCTGCAGCAATCGTTGTAGGAGTTAGCTAATGGCAGGGTACGGGGGCCTCCCGCTGAGTTTCCATTACCTTGTAATTTTCAGCTTGTTCACTGTTGCAAGAAAGCCCCTCTGTCTTGTAATTCCTCCAGCATTCATGTCTCATCTTCTCCAGGCTTGAAGTACATAAGATGCTTTCTGCTGGGGGATTTATTGAGATAAGTTATTGAAGTCAAGCAGTGAGGCAAGCATCCAATATTATGCTATTCATCTCTGAATTTATGTTCCCACTTTCTTTTGAAGGTCTAATGTAATCGCAAACAATTTGTTTTGTATATGTTTAAAAATTCATAATTTTCTTGTACAATGGAAAAAGCAGCACTTGTAGCTCATTAGTGGTGGGATTCACAAAACATCTGGCTTTTCCTTTTGATGTAATTTCTGTGTGACTAAAATTCTGCCTTCATTTTAAGCAGTTCAAATGAGGAGGTACAGTCACTTCGCCAGAAACCCATTAAATGTGCCCACGAGTCAGCCTGTGTAATCTTCCAAGTGTGTTTAGGAGAATTATAATCTTTTTTTTTTTTTTTTTTCCTCTGGTGTGTTCTGATCAGCTTCCCAGGGTGTGGGAGAACCCCTTCTGCTGACCTCTCATAGGGAGGGTCTCTGCTCCTTGACTCTTTCTTTTTGCTGCTCTGTTAAACCCACTGGAGCTTGTGTGCTCAGTGCTGTACAAGCAGTTCAAAGAACAGTGCCTGTTAATGACCTTCCGGCTTACAAAAAGTGAGAGAAAGGCAGTAGGATTGTTGTAGTAACTATCCTACAGCTGTTGATGTTAGCAGAGATGTGAAGGGCCTGATTTACAAGTATGCTGAGCACATAAAAGCTCCACTAGGTAGCAACTCTGTTCAGGGGAGTTGAGTGCTTCTGGAATAAACCAGACTGCGAGCAATCTGGCCAGTCTCATTTGGGATTTCTGTGGTCGAGCTGGGAATTAACCAAGCCTTCTTCTTCCCATTCCTTAACCACGAGCCAACCACATATCTTTGAGGAGCTGACATTTGACTGTAAGCTGAATGTTCGGAAAGAATAAAAAGACCCCAGGAGCCACAGCAGCTGAAGTGTCAAGTGCTGATCACAAGCAACACTACTGGTGTAAAAAGCATGGGCAAGGTCTTTAGGGCTTACTCCAAAGCGCACTGGAGTCAGAAAGAGTCTCTTCTAAATGTCAGGTCAGGAACTTACTACTGCTGTGTCAGATGTTAGAACTGTTGCTGCTGTGTACTGCTAACATAAATAGTGATTTTCTTCCAGGGCAACTAATCACACTGCCCAGGTTGATAGGGAGGAAAATGTGACCAGACAGAAAAATTGCCAAATTTACAGAAGTGGTGAAATCCTGGGTCTGCAAAATCATACATTAAGCAGGATGTATTTTCCTTTTCACAGGGTTAAAAATATTCATGAGTTGTTCAGGTGTTCCTGAGAAGAAAGGTGAGAAAGCATCCATAAGCTCGATGAAGCCACACTTAAAACTTCAGAGGAGGGCTGTCTGCCTAAGTGACTCAGCAGCAGCTCGTAGCCCCCTGTTCCACCTCCTGCCATGTCAGTCAGTCAGTCTGTACAGGTTTGTGCATTTATTGAGTTTAATCCACTTCCCACCTAGTGGAAACTTCAGAAATTCAGTGAAGATCTGCACCTGTCTGGGATGACTGTTAACAGGTCTCAGGCTGCAACTGATCTCTTTACATAAGGTTTCTGTTTCCAAATAAATGTGCAAAACATTCTGGGGGCTGTCCTGGCACCAGGAGATGCTCACACTCCCCCTGAGATTCTCTTCATCCTGCAACCATATCACTTTGATTTACGTTACAGTTCATCTATCTTTGGATGTGTAAATGTACTACTGCTGAAGCACAGCCATGTACCGGTGGTGGTGGATCTTCTCTGCCTCCAGTTTACACCTATTTCTCTCATTCCTTATTGGCCTGCTATATATATCTTGTTAGTCTGGCAGGCTGCAGTTTACATTCCTGAGGGGGAAAATGGGATTTCCAAGGTGCATCCACTGGTTAGAGTATCCTGAAAATGGGTTTCACTGGCATGGCCCGTCACTTGCACAGTCTCCAGCTCTTTGACATCCCAACCTGGGCTAGTGGAAGGTGTCCATGCCTATGGCAGAGGGATTGGATCTAGATGATCTTTAAAGGTCCCTTCCAACCCAAACCATTCTATGATTCTGTGTCAGACAGAAAAAATTACTTTCCCAGAGGATTCTGTCTTTGCTGCAGAGCAAAAGGGATTTAAAAAGTAGAAAGTAAAAAGTCAAGCTGAAATCCAGCTGAGCATAGGCTGCTGGTGGGGGCTGGCACACGGGGTCAAGCACCGGGACCGCAGAGCCATTCAGGTCAAGTACAGTGTGGACACAAGTTAATAAGATTTGGGTTCCTGGCTCCTATGGTCACTTTTTAATGTCTCTCTTGAAATATTCCAAGTTGTCAAGGGGCATCTCTTGCCATCCTATGTTTGGGCTGGCTGCCTGTCCGTGCTCTGTATTTCAAATTGTGATCAAGGGGTTGTGTTAGAAGTAAGTGCTGCAGAGAAGCCAAGGCCATTTCTCCCAGCTGCTCACAGCTTCCCCAGCCAAATCAGGAGAAGGTGGGTTCAGATGACCATGCAGCAAGACTAGTAAAAGCCTGAGAGCTTGGTTAACTTCAGTCCAGCCATGGTTGTAGATGCAGCTGAGGGTGGGTCTCCTCATCCCCCAGGCAGTTCCCAGCATTTGGGAGGTTACATTTTGCTGTATTTGGATGTGGTTGAAAGGGTACCAACTGCAAAGCTAAGAAACAACTTGAGCTGTGAACTTGGACCATAACTTGGGAGCTGAGTTTATTCTCTTATCATTAAATATGCAGGAGGAGGCTAATTATTCTATTTAAAAGATTTCTATGCGCATATCACACTCATGTGCTCTAGTAAATCTTCCCTAATCTTTCTTTCCTTTGTTGTTAGTCACCAGCTACTCATGCACTCAAAATTTTTCCAAAAACTTTAAATATCTGTATAATGTAGAGTTATCTGACAATGAGTCCAGTCAGTTAAAACTCTTAGAGGCGTTTGTGAGGCCAGAACAAAATTCTCCCAGTAGCGGAGGTTGCAGACGTGCACCAGAAACTACCATGCACTGTAATATTGCCTGCATGGAGATAACAATTACAAGTGGATTCAATGGCATACGATTAACCTGTTGTTAATATTTGTGTATAAAAAATACGAGGAGATATTGTAATCATTTTGCCAGTGAAAAATTAACTTTTATTAAAAATCCAGGCTATATTGTGTTTATACTAACCTGGCAATTTAAAAATAACTCCTGCTTTAAAAAAAAACACCCTGTGTTTTGGTGTAAAATTTTGCTTTTCATAATTTATTTTTGATGAGAGATGGTATAGTTGACTCTTGTTACTTAGTAAACCTTCCCTTCTGAAGTAGTGTCTTTCTGCCTACCCCTGGAATTTGTACTCTGGAATTTTCCTGAAAGTTCAGGAATGCAGAAGTTCTATCAAAAGAGGACGTTGAGAACAGTAAAAATGTGTGCACCAAGCTTAATCCTGCGGTAAACAGATGTCCCAGCTGTACTGAGAGCAACAGAGTTGTTTCACTTGTGTTTACTCAGAACTTTATTCAGTAATTTTTTTTTTTTTATCAAAAGTATTTGAAGAATATGATGAAACATCTGATCTGAAAGTTCACCTAGTTATTTCTGGCTTATGTTATGCATATTTTGGGATTCTCTGAATGCACTATGCTTTTATTAGCCAAAATCTGTTATGCTTTAAACAAAGTATAGCTTGGAAAACTTCTGCTTCTATGTCAAGGGCTTCTAGTATCGGTAAGATCATACTTTGACATCATTTAGAAAATCCTTGTTGGTGACTTGAGACAGAGGAGGTCGCATGCCCCCGTAAGTCCTTTGATTTGAATGTAGCCAGTATGTCCTTCAGCCTGTGTGTATTTGTCACACTGGAGTCCTAGCCAGTCTTTGCTGCAAAAACTTGTGGAATCTGAAATGCAAACTCATTTCCCTCCCAAGTCCGCATCTCATCATGATGCCGCAGCACTCCCCTGCCTCCTCTGTCAACAGCAAAAAACGTGCTTCTTGCAGTGGTTGCTGCAGGTACAGGCACAGGACAAACCACATGCGGGCAGGCATGCAAAATTTCATGTACGTCTTCTCCTGGAAGGGGGAGTGGAGAGAGATTTCCATGCAGCAGATGGTGAGGACATTGCATCGTGTATCACCGGGGAGAGCAAACGACAGCTAGCTGTGGAATATAACAGCCCTAAAAGGCAGAGAAATAAGAAAACTACGAGCATACTACATTCTCCGTGTGTGGTATACTTCAGATATCATTGTTTAATATTGAGGGCTTCGTTATTTTGCTCCAACATGTCATAAATGTTCATATGGCCTCTCGCAGACAGCAGACTCCCAGGGTACACAGAGCTGTTAGGTTCAAGCCTCCAGAAGTCCTGTGCAGTATATAATACATCTGTGAAATGTTTACAGCATATGGTGTGTGTGGAGTCAGGCTGGATGCTCACCACAGTCTCTTCTGGCCCTAAGGCCTATCAATCCCTGTCCACTCACGGCATGGTAGCCGCTCTGTGCTTGGCACAGCTCGCGGCGTGGGAAGGGGAGGCCAGGGCTGGCTTAGCAGTTGAGTTAGCAGTTGAGCACAGGTCGCTTTCCAGAGGCTCGCTTCAGCACTAAATACAAGGGTGAGGACGTTGCGCCATGTAGCTCACACATTAAGTGACGGGAGGGTTTGGACCTGCGCATCCTTCTCCCAGGGACAGTCCTGAAGCAGAGATTCTCCATGGTGAGATGTTTTTCAGTGCTGTGTTCTCACATGTGCAGCTCAGGCTGTTTGTAAAACAAGCCTTCTGTCTCTCACACAACCCACCTGCTTCATCTCCCCACTTTTGCTGCTGGTCTTGTCTGGGGGTTACCCGAGGACTTGGTTTAAAGGATCAGTATTTGTCAAGGAAGGCAAATTGCCTGAGGTGTTATTGAATCTATGTCAAATGTTTAACAGAAGGATTTTCATTCATTTGTTTATTTATCCACTTATTTTTTGCACCTTCCTGTAAACACATGGCCGTAATCACTACGAGGCATGCTGCTGTTTGAAGAACCACCCTGGTAAAACATGACAGCTTTTGTCTTTCCCCAGTGCTTTCAGAGCTTCAGATGGAAGAAGATGGAGAATTAAAAAGTGATCTCATTATCCTCTATTGTGCATTAACAAAACCCTGGCACTAACACAGTGAATACAGACGGACGTGAAAATAATTGCTCAGTGCAAGTCGGATTTGGATTTTTCCTGTCACTTTATTGTCTGGATGCTGAGGGAAATATTAGTGAATGACGGCATGGGAAAGTAGGTCAACATCAAACCTGGAATGGGGGGGGGGGAAATACGGTTGAAAAGTACAAGACTGACCTGCTTGTAGATGGGCAATTTAAAGACTTACTGAAATTACAACCAGAATGATCCAACATCTCTCCTCTGTTTGCACATTTGAAGAGCTTGGCAGTGAAGCAGTTGTGTAGACGTGTCCTGTTAAAAAAAAAAAAGGAAAAAGAAAAAAAAAAAAGAGGAAGAAACCCTGTATTGATTTAGACAGAAAAGTCAAGTCTTTCTGTTGCTGCAACTGTGACGATACATTTGAAAATATTTCAGGAGCTTCTGGCTCTCAACACGACAGGCCAAGGGGATATTCGTCCTGGAGGAGAACCTCCCCCAGGGGTGGCAGGGCGTAGTGGGAGAGGATTAATGACTGCACTGCTGAACCATGCACAATGCACAACATTAGGAGGGCTTTGCTATAATGAAACCTTCAGCCTTCCGCTGCCTTGCAGACTCTCTGAATAGCGGCTGCCAGCACTGTGGAGAAGCTCAACACAATAGAAAAAGGGTCAGACCGAAAAAGTGGAGCTGGAGTTAAAAAGTAATAAAGGGATAAGGGGAAAACAAGTGTGTAAGAGAAAAAGTTGGGTTTTTTTCCTTTGGTAACAGCTGACTGCAGTGTTCCTCGTGGGGAAAGGCATGGTTCTGGGAGATGAGGTTTGCATGCAGGAATTTCAGTGATTTCTCCCAGGGACTGGCCAGCTGGTTCTGCAGCCTGCCTTTAACAACTGCAGGGAAGTGCCACAGCTAATCCAGTTTACTTTTTGTCTTATCTTTATTTCTGGGCCTGCAGTGATGAAGCGGAGCCTCATCGTGCAAGGTGCCATGCCACCACAGACTGAACACGCTCCTCCTGCTCCAGGATGGTTACAGTTTCAGCGCAGGAGAAGAGGCAAAGATTATCTAAAGCAAAGGAAAGCACGAGGAAGAAATGAAGTACTAGTGTACCGCCTGTCCTCTTTAATGTCAAGAGCTATGGGAAAACTAGATTTAAATCACATCAAACTCAACACTTTTTCCAAGCTCTACTGTTCTACAATTAAAATGGATTTTAAAAGGACAAAAGTGTCATTTCTTCTCACAGGTGATGTAAGGAGTGTTGACTCAGTTGACTCTGCAATTTGGAACAGTGTTGGTCTGATTTAGCTCTGGGGAACAAATAAATACCAATGAGCACACGAGGGGAAGCTTTGAACTAAGCTACTATGAACCACTTGAGCCTAGTCAGGAAACTGGAAAAGAATTTTCCCATGGCTAACCTGATAAGTGATCTGATGCTCAGATGGAGCCATAGTCTTTACGATCCGAAGTCTGTTTCATTAGAAGTGCATTGATGTGCAAAACTCCAGAGAGATTAGAATTTTTTGAACAAGAGAAGAAACAAGAATTAAAAATAAAAGGAGACATAGCTGTTCCATTTGCCAATCACATCTTGTTTAACTTTTTTAAGTCACAAATATCTCCAGCTCTGTGGCAAGGACATTGTGTGACTTACAAAAAACTAGGGAAAATGTTGCACAGAGACTTCTCTGAAAAGAGAGGTGAAGCCTGGGCAGCCTTTGGTTTCACGGCTGGATGCAATCAGGGAACATAAAACTTTTCCTTACTTAAGTGCAGTGGCTTTCATTGGTCTGATAGTTAAGGAAATAACCTTTAACACAACACGGTTGCTGCAGTGCCCTAATAATATACCTGCAGAATCTCCTTGCGTTTTAGGTACATACATATTTTGCTTTGTAAGAGTCACAGTTTTGTCTGCCTTTTAAATGCCTGTGTGCTTGTCCCCTTGAGCAGGCACTGCGGTAGTGCCTCTGAGCCAGAACCCCTCTGCGACCCTGGAGATACCTCTTACCTTCTTCATCCCCTTAGCTCCTTGCCCTATGTGATGGGATCACACCATACATCTAGAAGGTTGTTGGCACGTTCTGTGGATTTGGCTACACACAGCTTGTAGCATAGCCAGCTGAAGGGCAGGTTACCCGTGTGGCGTTCAAGTGTTACTTTAATGTTAGTGCTCTATTTCTTCATATGGATAATTGATGCTAGAACAAGCATGAATCTGAAATGAGGTGATACAAACCTGGGACGGCTTTCTGGATAGCAGCAGTGAGGCTTCAGCTTTCCCCTTACACATCTGAGACCAGGGTATGACTTGCTCCATGCTCTGAAGAGTAGAGCGATCAGATGAAGAGCACCTTGCATTCGTTTACTTTGGTTTGGATCGGATCAGATGGGTTTTCCTCCCAGCTGTTTCTGACAAAGGCTGCTCTATACACTTACGTTGCATGGCAAGTTGGAATTTGATTTTATGGGCTTGACACGGATTTCATTCAACACATGGATTTGCATGAAATGGCTAATGGTTTATGCTGTGATAATACAAAAATCAATAACAATGTCAGGGGGAAAAATGGACGGATCAGTGCAGAATGAGAATGCCAACCAGGAATCTCGTGACCTAGAGTGACGAGGCTGGGAGAAAGCCAGTGCACGCCAATAAGAGTCCCTCGCTGCTGGCACAGAGCAGAAACGCAGATAGCACGGTAGGAAGGTGCTACCTGCAAGGCAAGCAGTGGCTGCATGTCACCCTGGCGAAGGGGCATGACGCATGGGGGGACAGGGAACCGTTTACACAAGAAAAGAAAGATGTTTTATCTGAATAATAAGGCAGAAAGCTTCAGCTTATTTATCTGCTTTTGAATTTTAATGATCAGTTCGAGTGATAATTACAGAATTTCTATATTTATATAAAACCAGCACATAAAATAGCACAATTTGATATTTATGAAGTGCCAGTTTTCCATAAATACAGAGATTTGTTAATGAGCACTGGGAACTATTCATTAAAATTCAGAAGTAGATAAATAATGAATAGGAATTGCTGTTTATTCATTAAAATTCTAAAAAAAAAAAAAAAGAAAAAAAAGAAAAATACCTCCTCACTTATTGTTGATGAATCCAGCCTGTTTTATAAGCGATTTGTTTTAATTAATGCCATTTGACACTATTAGTGCCAGAATAGTAGAGTCATTCGCACATTGCGGGCTGTAAGTAGGACTGCATTAAAGCTATCCAAGGCCTTAGGATTAAACAAATTTGGAAGCAATAGGAGCATCCCTGACTGCCACGGCCATAGGTACATCCCCACTGGGGTAAGAAAGGTCAGCCAGTCCATGCCTGCGTGATGCTGGCTCCTGTATAGACCTGCTGCCTCTCCATGGGGATTCTGCACGGCTTCTGAAGGAGGATATATCCTCCTGTGAAGGAGGGCTTTGCTGATGAAATTTCAACAGAACGGTAGATTTCAAAGGGGAGGCAGAGTTTGAATTTGGTACAGGTCATAGATGTTGTATCAAGCTATCTGCAGACTCAGCCCAAGGTAAATACTGTTTATATTTGGGTCCTTAGTTTTCAGACCACTTATGAATGGACAGCTGGTCTTCTCAGGAGATGAGATCTTGGACCAGTTTTGAGCTCCTGGGCATGGCATTGCTCTTTAGGCCCCTTTTCTGGGCTTTTCAAGGGTGGGAAAAATCTGTGCTGTGGATCCCTTGATGTTGGGATCACACAGTTGGTCAGGGACACTACTGGGGCCAAGGGGTTCAGCACCTTTCTGGCATGGGCCCTGGGTGCCTTGGCTTGTCCAGGGGCATGTGTGTTGGAAAGAAAATGGGCAGATGTGTGAAACCTCCCTTCACACCACATGCATGCACCTCTGGAGTAGCTACTTGTCAGCGAGGTTAACTTAAGTTTTCTGTGATTGCTGGAGGAGGGATGGTTTTGCTGTGTCTGGAAACCTGGATGTTTATAGTCTATGGCTGTCTGCTGGCTTAGCATTCACACCACTGAAAAATCCGGAGCAACATCATGTTCCAACCTGGCCATAGGAAGCAAACTGTCAGACAAAACCATTTGGGTTATAGCATTGTCCTTTTCTTCCTCCCTACCCACAACCACCTATTTTGTTCCCTTTCATTGCTTTGTTCCATATATTCTTCCGCTTTTACACTTTTTGAAATGTCCTCCACACCATGGAGGCACCTGCTCTGAATGCTGATGAGCGGCTCTGGAAGCCTGGGCAGCATTTTGTTGGTTTGGGGCTCTTTGGGAGAGCTCACCCGCTTCACCACAGCCGGTGCAGGAGCGTGGGGTTGGAACCAAGTGGATTTTCCCCATTGGCTTCAGGAACGCTGGATCAGGCCCCGCGGGGAGCTGGCTATCTTGTTTCTGCCTCTTGCTGCAGAGCGTAAGGGGAAAAGTAATGCTGTCAGTTGTGTAACTGTCAAGAACACAAGGTAAAGGGTTGTCAGGGAGAACATGGAATTGGAAATGAGAATTCAGGGGCCCCTTTAAAAGAGCTCTCGTCTCTTTTTGAAACCAAGACAGACAAAATGGAGCTTAGTATGTTTAAAAGGGTCTTAACAGCATTTGGATTGTAAAAGGTCCCCTCTCCACCTTTCATTCCTTCTGTCTCCCCTTGACCTCTTGCCTTTCCCTGGAAGTTGGATGTAAAACAATAAAATGGGGGTTTTATGTAGAATACCGAATCGGCTCCTGTGGGGAACAGAATTAATTCTACTCAGGAGGAGAAAACGAAACCCAGAAGCATCAAAGCGTAGACATAAATTCAATATCCCACTGAGCCCATCACTTAGGATACTTCACCCTTTCCTGCATGTCTATCTTTCAATCAAATGTAGATGTAGGGAAAGGGTTTATTTTGGTTTAGCCTGGTGTTACAAAAGCAGAAGGGAAAGAGCAGCAGCCGTTGCTGTCTGTTTGCTATGTGAGGTTTATAATTTCACAAATGCCAAATGCATTAATCCAACCTGTCATGTTGCAGCTCTGTTTGTAGATCAAATGGGATTAAAAGATTTAGTTGAAGCTTTCCTGATACATTTAAATAATATGACTAGAAATGTAATATTCAGGAAAATGAATATTTTAGATGTACAATTTGAAGCACCTGATATATTAACACCTGCTATATTAAAAAGAAACAGAAAAGACGTGATCCAAATCCTGCAAAATATGTCAATAATGCACTGTGGTTTAGCACCGGGAAACTGGCCTGACTCCTTCTGTAGCATCACAGGGTTGGTTCACCTAGGGAAATGCAAACAAGATGCTTTAGTGCAATTACTCATATGCAGGGCTCAACATTAAGCATATGCTTACACACTTTGCTGGATAGGACCCTTAAAAATTGCTACAATACCGTGCCTGGCTTTCCCCTTTGTTTTTCCCAGCATACCCACTATTTGATGGCCCTGTATGTGGGGGAGCTGGTCTCATCGATTGTCTCTTTTTACCCCATGATATCCCTTCAAAAAGAAAGTGAAATGCCTCTTTTTAGCGGTGTAATTTCCCAGAGGTGGGAAGTCTGGTGCACAAGTTTTGTTGAGCAGGAGCAGTAGTGACTGCGTGACTGAATAAAGAGCTGTTACACAGCACCTATTCAGGACTGACTTATTCTGCACCCGGGGCATCTGGGTGCTGTGTGGATAGACGTAGCCAGAGCTGCTCTGGTTTTGGTCTTCTGTGCATGAGTGGGACAGCAGTGACTAGACTTCTGCTGTGTGGATTGTGGGCAGCCCGCAGTGGTTCACTGCAATGAATTGCACCATCTTGTTGGTTTGAAACTAAAATGGAAGCAAAATAATTTCAAGCACATTTTGCAGGAAATCAGGTTAAGGAGAGAAAGAAAAAAATGTGACATGGCTTTACCTGTAGTAGATACACTGGCTTTCAGTAGTACTTTTAGGTTAGACAGCTGCAAAGGGATGAACCCATGCTGGAACAGCTTCAGAGATGGGCTGTTAAGAGTGATCAAGAAGATGAAGAGCTTCTGTCAAACAGAAAGCTTTGGTAGAGCGGCTGAGCAGAGATATGGTTGCTCTTTCTAAGCCCACAGGGAGGAAGGGAGTTTATGCTGCGATGGCAAAGAGCTGTTGAAGAGAACAAATAGGCATAGACTGGCCATCAATAAACTGCAAACCTCCAGCTATCACAGGAAGGAAGGTCTGGAGCAGCCTCTGTACAGCAGGACTGCGGGAATTGAGCTTACCCAGTCTTATAACAAAGCTTCTCTGTTTCTGGGAGGGTTTGTCGGGCAGCGTTGCTTCCTGCAATCACGGGAGACTGCACCCACAGGCACATGATGCTGAAAGCAATAACACTAACGTTAATTATCCCCAAGTCTAGTCAACTCCCACTCTGGCCAGCTGAAGGTTGTTCGCCTTGCCTGGGGCACCAGTTTACTAGAAGTGGCTGGAGGGTTGAGTCGAGGTGGGCTGTAGGATGGGGGAGGTTTCTTCAGAGATAAGCACCATGCTGGGAGTGGGGAGCAAAAAACAGGTTTATATGGTCTTTCTGGGTATTGTGGGAGCAGCAGTTATATACTGGGCTGAGAAAAGAACTGTTGGCACCGTCGTATTCATGGCTGTAGATTATTCTTTAGTGTTGTCACAAACATCTAAGGTGTCAGCACAGTCCTCACCAGGGACTGGGTGCAAGTGCTGCCAATTTAATGTCAGTACTAATGTCATTGACAGAACCTTCCTATTTTGGCTTTCATGCTGCCAGTCTGCCTGTTTGAGATGGTCCAGCAGGGAATGAACAACAGTTAAAATGCTTGCTGGCTTTCAATTGAAGAAATAATGTATGAAGCTTTGGGCAGAAAATCATTGCTATTTTAACATCTGCTTTTTCTGTTTTCAGAGTGCTGTGTGGTAGTTGATAGGAACATAGCATATATATTTTTCAAGTCAACAGCTAGATTAGCAGAGGCCCTGATTCTCAGTCATTTTGAGGGAGGTTTGGGTGATATTTTTGCCCCCTTTCCCAAACTGTCTCCCTAAGCACAGGCATTCATTATGTCATTTCATGTCTCATTGTGCTGTCTAATACTTGATAAACCTCCTGTCTTTTAAAGTATATCATACATATGCAATGGAAAGTCTCTTCTTGCTTCTGTTCTTAACAAAACAAGGGATAATAAATCAGAAGCAAACTTACAGGCACTATATCTTGTGTGGAACAAAATAGTTCCATGTTGTATCTTCTGCTTTTTTCCCACCTCTCTGAAATTCTCTTACCTACTGACATAGTGAGAACTACATGCTGTGAAAAATCACAGTGTCTACGTTATATATTTCTGACAAGCCCTGGTATTATCCAGGGAACAATCCATTACTTATATATCGAGAGGTGAGAGCATGTGCTTTTAACTCATGTTAACTCACCATGATTTCAAATATAAACACTTCTCAGCAGTGCGTAAGTAAAATTGAAGGCATTAGGATTCTGTCATGTCCGGTTACAGTCAACCTTCACATTGTAGCCTACTTCTGTAAATAAAAAGCAGTGGTTTTTTGATCTAGTCATTTTGGCTGAGCTAAGCAGCTGTTTTGTTGCTGAAATGTTTCAAAGAAATGGCTCTTTTGTAAAATATATTCTAGGAGAGAAATATCCTTCCAGATCTTTTAAGAAACGACTAGACCTAAAGTTAGGTCCAATTATAATAGTGTCTGTGTACCTGGGGCCAGATTTGGTAAGCATTTAGAACAGAAGCTGGAAGTGTCTAGAAGCATTTCTGGACACACTCAGATGTCCAGTTCTCTGGTGACACTAGAGCCTGTTTTCTCAAGATGCGTTGATGTGTGATGGAGTGGGATTTCCAAGACTTAATTTTAGACACCAAAATCAGCAAGTCTGAAGTGACAGAAGTACTGAGGGCCATATCTGCCCCTGGCAAGGGTTGCAGTGAGGGTCTGGATGTGTATCCAGAGCCAACAGCAGCAGCCCTGCCTGGAGCCGGAGCTGCAGCTGCAGCTGGGGTCCCCTCCTCTGCCAGAGCCCACCTGGGGCAGCTGCTCACTCCTGAGGGTGAGTGGTCTCAGCTGCAAGCATTAACCTCTCCTGTATCCGACCCTTGCAGCACTTTAAAGATCATGTTCCCTGTGCGCTGCTGTGGGGTCAAGGGCATGGACTGATAGGATCCCCTTAGACCTCATCAACCACCCAGGTTGTGTTTTGAAGACTAGTCACCCTTAACTCCTGTTACCACGAATGGAGAAGATTGCAAACTGAAACGCTCAGCTGTGAACAGAGCTATCCTAAGGCCACTGGGCTCCTAAGCCCAGCATTCTGGTCGGATTTTGAAAGCAAGGCAGATGAGTCCTCCCTGCTGTTGCGTCTGTGGATGTCAGGCTAAGCACCATCATTGTTTTGAAAATCCATCTAGCATCTTTACCATCTAGTCCTTACATCTCTGATCACAGAAACAGTATTTGAGGAGAAATTGAATGCTTTGGGCCAGCGAGCCCTGTACCTGCCTATCTCTACTCAAAAATCCTGCAGGGTCTGATGAACTGCTCACACAGAGGAAGTTCCTGATATGTGTATGTGCTTGCAAGAGTAAGACCCAAAGCAAATCAAGTTATGCATGACATCAAGACACACTTGCAAAAACAATTTTAATCAATTACAACTACAATTGCATGCTGTACAAGCCGCAACTGGATTGTCTTATGTACCAGCCGATCACATTGGGCATGTAAGATTAAATTAAAGTTTTCTAATTGCATTTAGGAACATACAAAATACTACAGTCTAAAGTGTAGCAAATTAATTCTTCAGGCATAGCCTAATTGGATGGAAATTGATTTATCATGTTTGGACCAAATGAGCCAGGAAGGCATGACTAGTAACAGTGAGGTAAGGAGAACAACGTCTCTGTGCCAGTAACACTTAGAGAAAAGAGTACGTCCAAAAGAAATGAAGGGTGTTATGTTGAAAAGTCTCTCTGAAGAGGGAAGAAGTGATACATTCAGAGTCTCCATCGTTCATACATACAAAGTGACTGAAAAGCCTTTGATTATTTCTGAAACTCCAGGATATAGTTAGGTCAGCAAGGGATGGAAGGAATTATTTTTTTAGGCTCTGTAAATATTGCTCTGTAAAAGGAGAATTTCCGCCAATCAAGCCATTATACTAATGCCTTGTAGAAATGGGTATAAAATTGCTCCTTCGTAACAGTCATGCAGAATTTTTAGATAACCAGGCAGTAGGGCCAGGGTGGAAGGCACTCACAGAAGAGGTCTCATTCTCTATAGGACCCAGCCTTTTTTAGACTAGTTTCTGTATCCCTTTAAGTTCTCTCTAGACCTGATTAAACTCTGTAGCACTTTCCTATAGTAATGGCACAGAAAGCTTTAGAATTTATCTCCCTGATTCACCTTTTGCATAAGGTGAATATTTCCTTTCATTAACATACGTTCAGCCTCATTTTGGCTGCCAGCCTGGGGAGTGCACTGGCTGATGATATACAGGTACGATAGCCCAGAAAGCACTTGCCAGGAAAAAAAACTGTGCTGGAGACTGGCTGGGTAGCAGGTATAACATCTGTGGGTTAGCTGGGCAGAGCGAAGGTGGAGCTAGAATGCTTCTGTGTGGATATATGATGTTCTGCTCCTGTCTATCTTAGCCCCATGCCTTACTGAATGCCTTGCAGTGTGCAAAAGCACAAAACATTGTGGCTTAACAGCAAAAGCATCATATTGTCAAGTTTAATATTGCAGTGATCTTTGGGAAAAGTGTTGCAACCGAAGCCTGGATCCAGGCTGTGGAAGGGTGAGCATGTGGGCTTTGAGGTGACCTCTCCCTAGCTTAGGCAGAGGCAGAAGTGCTTGAAAATAACCTTTGTGAATTCAAGACAGTAGCCTTCTTTATTCAGTGGTTGCCTTTTTGGAGGCAAGGGGAACATCAGCCATACCCTTAGAAATGAGTGGGCCTATATTGGCCCCTTCCCGAGGGTCAGGATTACCTGCCGTGTGTGTCTTCATTCTGCCTTAACGCCCATTTGTGAGAGACTGAATGTTTTCCATTTACCCAAATATTATATCAGAAAAGAGGATTTTCGTACTGAACAAACTGATTCAAATTGCCTACTATACATGTTCAAGAGATGCTTAATATTATTAATACGAGTAAAATTAAATTTGCTTATCACAATGAGAGGAAGAAGAATAAAGTTTATTAAATCTCCCCACCAAAAGCGCTGACTTACTGAAAATAACAAGTCTTCATTAAGAAGAAGCTAATTTGCCATAAAGAATTGCTTTACTTATGTAAAGGGACCAATTGCTCTGATTGTGGGCAGCACACAAAATGTCTCCCAGAGAAAAGAAGAGCTGCACTTTCTTGAATTTTAACTGCACAGATTCTTGTAGTTCTGGTTTCCCCAAAGTGAAATGAAAGCTTTAACCATCTGGAAGATTAGAGGATGGCATTTGGGGTATAGACACAAAACCTGAGAGGAGATGCTGCTCGCTTCCCAGGGAAGGTCCAGCCTTCAGATTAAAGGATAAGGGGGTATTTCTCTCATGACTTACAGGGTGAACCTGCTTCAAAACTCAGAACTGGTTGGTATCTGTAATTACTAATTTGGAGGCCAAACAACTGTGAGACAGAAAAATTCTCAGTCTGTAAAGGATGCATCCATGTTTTCACAGAGCTTTGTAGTTAGTTACAGCTGGGCAGCCCATCCAAAAGCCAGTAAGGGAGCGAATGGCAGGATGACTTTCTGTTTGCTCCTTTTCTGCAAAACAGGACACAACAGATCCAAGGCAAGGACTCTGGTTTCCTGGACAGGTTATTCTCACTATAAATATTAAACAGCTGTAGAAAATTCACCTACTCCAAAGCTGTCTCTGATCTTGCAGCTCATGGTAGATTCACCTTGTGAACCTGTCAAGTGAATATTGTGCAGCAAGGCAGAGGAAGGGGATGGATTGGCTTTACTTTCATTTCTTTTTGGTTTTCCCCCTATGTGTGGGTTTCCAGAGGAATTTTAGGCAAAGCAAGTCTTTTCTTCTGGCTTCATGGGGCACCCAAATATAGTGTAAAGCAGGATGCAGTAAGATCTGATGTGTCTCATGTGAAATACCTTTACAGAATAGTAGCACCTGTGTGCTGATGTCCTTGAAGTCTGGTTGGAACATTGATATTCCAAACTGTCCACACTTGATCAAAGAAAAATTGTAGGATATGCCCCCCTCTAACTGTGTAACCTAATGGCCCTCTGCGTGCATGACATTTTTCCATCTACTGCAGGGAAAGCCTGGCTGCTGAACGCAGCCAGATAAAACCTGAAGCCTAGGGCACACGGTAGTGCTGGTAGCTGGTAGATGTGATGACATACTCTGACAAAATTTCAGTGATTGTATATACAGTTTCACATCCAATTTTTATTTTTTTTTTAAATCATCTTTAGGTATTCAATATGCTGTTTTCCTTTGCTTGCAGAATAACAGCACTTAGCTACAGTATAGATTTGAACAATTGAACATGCATTTAAAATTTTCAGTCAGTGCTGTCAAACACACAGTGTCAATTGGTGACATCGATTTATATTTTAGCTATTTGTGGCTAGGGCCCAAAACAGAACTAAGCCATGCCATGGCTTGGAAATGGGATATCTCCTGTCCAGCCAAAGCTGTGCTTTGCGTTTTTTGGGAAAGCGGTGTCAGTGCCAGTTCACAAGCTAAAGATCCAGCATTGGTGTGACTGTGCATGGCTTCATTGAAGCCACCAGATCTGCTCTGCTTAATACAAGTTGTGGATCATCCTCAGAGCCTTAAAACGTTCGTCTGAGTGACTTTGTGTGTATCTTCTCCTCTGGTGGAGGCAGGCCAGAATGGAAACTGAAAAGCAGGAGGAAAGGGCCAGAGGCAGACTCACCCTAAGCAATCCAGTGCTGTAAAAGTAAATCCCTGTGGAGGCTTCTGGGATTATTTAAAGGAGGTGGTAAATGACTCAGAATAAAAATATAACATATTCCAGAATCACCAGCTGTGTTTTTCTTTGTACGGTCTAACAGTGATTGTGTGCTGTGTCTGACAAAGAAAACAGAGTAAAACTCTTCTGCTGGAGTTCACAGATTGCCAGTTTTCTGGGCAATGAGACACTCTTGAAAGGGAAGCTAGAGGAGAGACCTCCTGCCTGATTTCTCCTAAGTACCCGGTTTCGGGGTCAGTGAGTCGGAGTCTCATGGATTAACTGACTTTGTAAGGAGATTCACATTAGTGATGTTTTTATAAATGCTCAGTAATAGCTATCAAATGGTTATATGTGTATCTGTGGTTGATATTGTAAAGCATTCATAAGCAACCTATGCATCTGCTGGTCTCATAATAATCTGTGCAAATTGATTAACTACTTATCTACATACCCTTTAACTAACCCTTTAGAAGCTGTTTATAAATACACGTCTAATACAAAACACTCTCACTCATCTGCTTTCCTGACCTTTGGCACAGTGCAGGAGGAATCAAGTGCATTAATTCCTCGGAAGTCCAGCTAATGATAACCATAAGACTAGATTTGTGTGTGGATCTGTGCATGTTTCAGTAGGGTTCCTCTGGGACCGGTAGCTGGCTGTATGTGCGATTGCTGCTGGCCCACACGCATCACTGCACACCAGTGCAGGGCTGCTCTGGTGCAGAAAATAGGGCAGGATGCTCCCAGTAGCACAGTGTTTCTCCCGGGAGCTTTTTTGTCTTCTCGCCAATTCCCTTTGTACGGAGACGTACCAACACGTTTGCTCTATCAGCTCGGCTTCCCCCTCATTCCCCTGCCCCTATTTCTAGGGGGTCCCCAGTGCGCTCTGGCTGTCAGCCCTGTTTCTCAGCCCCTCAGGCAGGCTTCAGCCTTATTTGCTTCCACTGCCTAGGTTTTCCTGGCCTCAACACTGCCTCTCCTGCTGCCCCCAGTGAGAGCTGCCATGTCCAAACCAACACCATGGTGCCAGTGGTGAAGGCAAAGGCTGAGTTCAGGCAAATTATAGCGGTGATGGCCCATAGTCACTCCTCAGGTGGATAAGCATCACTTCCCCGGGTGCTTCTGCAGAGATAGTGCAGTCCCCTGTATTTTACAATGATCTGTTTTGATACCTGACTCAGGCTAAGCAGGAATAAGCTTGGAGCATGTGCATTTAAGTCTGAAGGAAGCATATGCAGGGCTAAATCTTCCACTTGTGTCAATCAGTCCAGCTCCACTGCTTCTTTGAGCTGCAGGAACTCCCCTTGTTCACATCAACTGAAAATCTGTTCTGGCAGCTAACCTGAAGGCTTTTGAAGGTGTGTTTTCTATTCACAGTTTACTTTTCTCTTGGCTGAGACAACAAAATGTTCCACTTTTCCATAGGATGGTGTTCGTGCCTAGTACAGATACTGAGCCGCAGGCTCTGGTGTGAGCGCGGAGCTCATTTCTTCTAGATATCATCAACTGTGCAGCAATAATGGCTGGGATTTGCCAAAATATGCAGCATAAATATGGGGACTGTATTGTGAAAAAAATACAAGGTGGAAGAAAAAGGAAGGGAAAGTTTTTTCATTACAAAGGATGCTATTTAAAAAAAAAGCCACACCTTAATTAAAAGAAGACTCTCCACAAATTTTAGCCATCTCTATAAATTAATCCTTGCAACACAGCTGGAGGATTTCCCTGACAAGAAATTATTTTCATCAAAGACACACCGAAATTTTATCATTTCAGGTTTTTAATAGCTCTGCTGATGCAGGTGGTTCATTTAAAAACAGACCATAACAAAGCTGTTTCCAAAACATTTGAAATCATTTTAATAGTGATTAATGCAAGAAATTACATTTGTTAGTCACTTCAAGTCTTTTCAGAAATCTGTCCGTGTTTTCTGGTGAGATGCTTCAGTAGTGTGAATGGAGTAGTCTCCGTGCTGTCAGTTGTACCTCTTGCCTGTCAAGGAGAATTTTGCCTCACTGCTCTTTTCCCTCTTACATGTGATCTCAAACAAGGCCTTACACAGGTATCGATTCCTCCTTTTTACTCTCAGGACTTAACTAAATAAACCGGGTTTTTCTTGACTGCTTGACATCTGTTTCCCCTCTTGCAAGAATATCTACACAGTGGCAAACCTTCCGTGATCAGTCAAGATTTATTGTTTCGCTGATTCCTGGAACTGAAAATATTAATGATGTAAAATATTGATTTGAAAAAACAAACCTCCGAGTTGTTCAATGAGCTTCTCATTCAGGCACAATGCTGAGATGTCCATCCATTTTCCATTTTCATATTTATTGGTAAGTGAAAAATCAGGCATGTCAAGCTGTTCTATTTCTAAAGTGAAGTACTTCTCTCCCTCAGATGCACATGAATAATTCTCATTAACCTTCAAGGGATTAATGCAGTTTCTTGCAAATGGCTGCAATATACAGTATTTAATATTTATGCTTTCCATATGGCTAGTGCTGTCATACATTCTTGTCAAACATGCTGCACAGTTAATGATATTTTAACTAAATGTGGTCCGGAAGGCCTGGATGTTTGAGGGACAGTTGTGCCCATCTCAGTTTTTATGGATGCTATTGGAGCCTCATAACAAAATTCCTAACGAGATTAAATCAGCCGCTCTACTGAAACATAATGTTCAGCTGCCCTTAAAGCAGAGCTAAATGTGATGCTGTCAGGTGGCACACTGAAGCTTAGCCAGCGATACGCTATCCGTGCAGACCTCAAAGTGCCTAAAAGGCGTGGGATAGAAGATGAGCTGGGAACAGTTTCCAGGTTGGAAAACAGAACAACAGAAGGGAAAAGTAACCTGGTTAGGGGCCCAGCAAACCAGTGCCAGAGACTGGGAGAAAACTGGTCCGATCTGTCCTCGGGTTAGACCATGGTGTCCACAGGACACCCGTGCAGTACGCCGTCAGTGTCTCTGGCCCACCTGAACTGGTGTTATTGGTCTGATGAAGGGGTGAAGGTGGCCATGGGGCCATGTCCATCGCTGGGACTGGGGGAGGCTTGCTGTGCACTCATACCCAGCCCGGGGGCTGAGGCTGTTGGTCTCTACTCAGCATGTTAGACCAGACCAACTGATGCCAAATGCAGTACATATGTATCAGCGATGAAGCAGTTTTGAACATTTTCTTAGCATTTTTCCCTCTAAAATTAGGTTTGATACTTAAAATTGTAAAAAATACACAGACATAGATTACGCAGACATAGATACATTAAAAATGTAGACATAGATTTTATCTGAACAAGTTTCTTGGAACTATTAAAAATAAACTAGGAACTTTACTGCAATTTTCCCATTTCAGGTTTTCTGGTAATCTGCTGCATGCTTCCTCTTCTTTCCCTTCTTTGCCACCCCTTACCCCAGAAATGAACATGTTCAGAATTTCTAGTCAATTTCAAGGCAAATGTTAAGATTTTCACTGTTGGTTTTGAGTAGGTCTGCTCAGGAGCCTCGCACATCAGCATTTCACTGAAGAAACCATTCACAGCTGGGAAACATTCTTTGGCTACTTCCTTTATTTACATGTCCATGCCTTGGTAAGTAAGGAGAGATGGTCACAGGCTGCAGGCAGGAAACTCCTACTCCTGGGATCTCAGCCCAAACACTTCTGCCTGGTTCCCATGAACAGTTCTGCTTGATAGCTCAGTCTGGTGAAGCGATCAAAAGAGAAAGCGAACAGTTCCTACGGCTTCCTACTTAATGGACTAAAAATCCTGTATCAGTCAGAACTGTAGTGTTTCTTCTAAACTAAAACCTTACTGTCACGCTAAAGGGAAAGGATCTGTAAGATGTTGATGGTGCTTCTGCCGTGGCAGTGGTTTGCAGACCAGGGTCATGGATTGTGACAACACATTACAGCACAAATAGGACAACCTGCTGCAAAGAGTTAAGTGCAAACAGGCACTTGGTCATCGCAAGTGTGGATGTCTCCTGTTCTATAACAACTAAACCATTCATCGTTCAAGTCTAAAGTAGAGGAGAAAACAAATAGATGGCAGTAGGCAAGAGGGTGAGGAGCTATCTTGAGATGACATCTTTAAGATGCTGAAGCGTGAGTGAGAGTCAGGGCCATGGAGTTGTATTGCTGACAGAAGTGGATGCTGATGTTTTCTGCCCCACTCAAAGCATCCAGAGTGTGTGGGGGTTCTTAGTTACAATTATAGACACACTTATGTTTTAAGGTCATCCAGTGCCAAGCAGGGTCATCACAGCTCATTAAAGCAAAATTAGCTTCCCCATATTTGCCCTTCTTGCACCAAACAAAAATCCTGCCTGTAATGGTACAGTATGTGGCCTATGAGTGTGCCCATAATTAAAAGGTTGAGCTACTCTTGTAAACAAATTACCATGAACAAAGGGGTTTACAAATGCTGGCTAATTGGTTTGGATTCCCTAAAGCTTTTAGCTGTTTTTTAATTCAATAACACAGTGTAAATTCTCTAGCCTGAAAAGTCTAATAGGAATTGGCAGAAAACTAAATAATTGATATTGTCAGCGATTGCAGCAGCAAGTCCTCAAATGTTATTGTCTGCCAGTAAGCAGGACTGCCGTGATTTCCTGAGAGGATAAAGAACTGGTTTTAATGAATTAACAATATAAATGGTAGACAGCTGGCTTTCAACAGCAGCTCAGGAGGCAACGTTTCAAGTTGAGGCTGTGGACCAGTGAAAAACCCCCAAGATAGGGAGTTGATGAAAGACGTGCTGGTCACCCCTCTGAGCTGAGGGCCAAAATCCCTTTTACTTTATTCTCCAAAGACACCCTATTGAAGTCTTCAGGCTTATTCCCAAGGTCGGAGGGAACAGCCAGCTCTGCATCTGAGCAGGTATCAGAAGGCACCTGTGGGGAAGGGGGAGGATGCCTCAACCCACAGGAGCTGCAGCTGCTGAGAGCATGTCGGAGGAGCAGGTTTAACGGGGAGCAGCACTGTGCTAACAAGCAGTCCAGCATACTGTGTGTGTTCCAGCAGCTCCCCAGGCTTACCTAGTGTGAACGTCATGTGAGTGCGATGGAGGAACCCTTACCATCACACCATGCCAGGCTGCTTGCTGGATAAACTGGTTTGAGCAAGCAGGCTGGTCTGCCCCCTCAGCAGGAGTGATGGCTTTTGGGGTCTGTCCATGTTCCTGCTGCTTGGCTCCTGGCTCAGGTATTCCTCCTGGTTTGTTTGTGTTTGTTTCGGTTTGGGTTTTTTTATGCTTGCTTTAAAGCACCATGAACTGATTATATCCCTGAGGGTGTAACTAGGTCACATCATATGCTTATATGTGATTTAATTCGTGTTGACCTCCTATATCTTGATTGTGTTGGAAACCAGGAATTTGTATGACTGTACATCAAAGCAACAAAATATAGCATTGTGGCAACGGTTGTGTCATATGTAGATTTTTAAGGATTTTTTTTTCTTGCAAAAGTGAAGCAGTTAGTCTCTGAAGCAATGTTTGTATTGGATCAGTTCCTGTGGGAAACGGCGGGTTGCCTGTGTGCTCTCTGTGATCAGCTCCATGATCTCTTTCATCAGCAGTCTCCTGTTTGTCACCAAAGCAGTCTGTCTGCCTTGAGTAGAAGGTGTAAAGACCCATTCTCAACCCACTCCTCCCACCTATCCCCAAAGAAGGGCTGAGAGCAGATCAGTTTGGTCTCCACCAAAAGCTATTGTTTTAAAGCTATCAGTTAGTAGCAGCTGGATCTTGACCTTGCTTCTTACTTTGATGTGAAGGAAACTATTGGCTTTCAAGGAGGCAAGCTGTTATCCCTTCCAAAGAAGGTCAGGGAGATGAAACACACCAAAAAAATCAGAGCAAACAGTGATATGGGCCACAGCTCAGCAGAGTCAAGAGCAAGTGAGAATGTGGAGAGAGCTGAAGCGGACTTGAATATACAGGGCCAAATCCCAAGCTGGCATAAGCTAGTTAGGCTTTGAAGGCAATGACCTGATCCTGTGTACAGAGTCTGAGGATCCAGCCTGGAGCAGGCTGGTCAGAGAGTTAGAAGTCCTTGTCATTGCTAGCAACAATGGCAGAAAGAAAAGAGAAGTCTTTTTCCCTTTTTTTTTTTTTTTCCCCCTCTTTTTTTTCTTTATTTGTTGAAAAGGCATTGGTTTCCTCTGAAGAAAACTAGAATAGCTTCATACAACGAATTGGCAGCCTGGAATATATCTCTTAATAGCCAGTATGAAGCACAGCAGAAGAGCATCTGATTCTTCATAGATCATGATGCACAGTAATGCCACTCAGAGAGCACTTAAAAAGTTGTGAAACTCATTACTTTTGTTGAAGCACACAAACCTTTCTGCTTTAATAACCATTTTGCTGCAGTACTCCCATCTCGTACATGGCCTGAGACCAGTCCTCTCCTCTGGCCTTTACACAAGGCGTAGTGGGAAGCTTTCCTTCCTCCTTGGGAGAGGAGGACAGTAACTCCTTGTCGCTGCGGATCTCTCCCTACTGTCCCACTCTCCTGGTTTCACCCCAGGCTGCTTTACTAGTGCAGGGCTGTAGTCAGCTGGCTTGCAGATAAGTGATTAATACGAGGCCAGTTTGTTATTTAACTTGAAATTTAGACAAAATACGTGAATGTCTGTAGTGAAGAACAGGAGAGTCTAAAAAACAGAGGATGTTACAGCCAGTCGGCGGAACGTGGCCTTGGCAGAGGGGATAGACACCATAAATATGTCAAGCTGGGGCGTAACAGGATAAGCTCAAGGAGAATGAAATGGTTAATGAGATCAAACAGAAAATTACTTGAACTATGTGTGAACTATCCTAATTAGCATACTAAAAGATCCACCCTCCACAAAGAAAGCCCCCTCCCCACAGAACATGCACAATGGAAAAAAACCCCAAGAACACTGCACCTTTAAATGTAGACAAGGCTTGTAAGAGCTAATGGGAAATAAGTGTGACTAAATGTAATTGTAAACAATTGTTCAGCAGGTATAAAGTATTTTAATCTCTGTTAAGAGATGTGCTAGCTTTGTGGATTCACCATCTCGCACCCATCTTCTGTGCAGCCGGGCAATAAATGACATCTCAGCTGTGCCTGTGAGATTGGCTCAGGAGAAGGAACAAAGCCACACAGGTTGCTCAGCTTGCAGGTGATGGCACATCTCCCTTGCCAACTTTTTTCCCCCAAAAATCCAAAAGAGTGATCAAACTAATGAGTTCATTTGCTAGCAATAGGAGCACCTAAAATGCATTTAGATCCCATAGAATACTGAAGTTGCTGTCATTTAATAGGAGCACCTAAAATGCATTTAGATCCCATAGAATACTGAAGTTGCTGTCATTGTCGGTGCCACCACTGCTGCTCTGAAGTATGCGTGGATTAGCCCAGGAGCTATTTTCAGGGATATGACATTGTGCTACCTCTCATGCAAGGCACAGTCAGGACAAAATAAATATCTTGAAGTGGGCTCAGCGAGTAACTTATTAATTTGAGGTTATGGATGTTTGTGCTTCCCATGCACGGTAAATGCAAGGAGAAGCTGGGACTGGGAGAATTTGCATGACTTGGGTGTGCATGGTTAATTGAAGAAGAAGCAGGAAGATTGATTGAGAGCTGCACGTGGGCAGAAAGCTAGGACAAACCTTGAGTGTTAGTGGTGTTGAAACCTGAATCTTCTATGACCATCCCACTCCCTGGGAGCCCCTTATCACTGCAGCCATGGGTTTAATGCAGAGCAGAGACAGCATGGCACCTGGACTAGATTTATGATAGAAATGGGGCAAACTGTCATTCAGAATGAAGGCTCAAGAGCTGAATTCTAAAGGTTCTCTAGTTCAGAAAAAAAAAAAAAAGTGGCTTCTCAATTAGGAAGCTCAGCTTCCAGTCAGATAAGGTTTGCACAGAACACTGGGTTTTTGTTAATTCACGCAAAAGTACAGCTTTGGGGCCTGCTGGGTACCCTCCGCTCCCATTGCAAGAATTTGCTACACTCTGCAGAATTGCAGCCTCCTGGAACAAAGGTTAAACTGAACTTTATTCATTCAGAAAACAAATACGCCTTTTTTCCTTACCAGCTTGACAAGCTGTAGATTTATTCACCTTGTCTAGATTTACGGGCTTTGGTTCCCCACTAATGCTCCTGAGCCACCCCAAACACTGAAGAACATAAATACATTCTCTACCCTGGGATGGAAGATGTTTTTTTACAGGTTTTAGTGATTTGAGCTGTTTTTGTCCTTGTTGTTAGATCCCATCCAAATGTTATGAGCTGAGAGTAGAAAAATGCTGGTCTGATTCAGATTCTCAGCTGATGTAAACTGAAGTAACTCTGTTGTATTCAGTGGAAACGTGCAAGTTCCTGCAGCTGCGAGTGTGTCTAGGGACAGGTCCAACGGTTTCCCAGCTCATTTGGAGGGGTCCTCATGTCCCATCTGTCTAGTCTGAAACGGGCATTACCAGTTCAAAATGACACTGGAAGCACCTCATGTTTTCTCACAGAAATAAAGTTTGCTGGGTATGGCAGCGTGACGATAGATGGCATAAGCAAGAGTGTAATTTAACACTCTCGTGGAACTAAATCTTGGCTGATGAAGCCTGGCGCTTTTGCTGTGGACAAACGCTTTCATTTTTATCCTCCCTTATTCATCTTGTGGTACAGTTCTGAGCTTTCCCTGGCCAGTATCTAGGTTTTGTGCACGTAGCTGCTTTAATAGTGAGTGAAATGATTCAGCCAGGGTCAAAGGACTCAACCTCTGAGGCTAAACTGCCTTCCATTCCCCATGTGCAAGCTTCTCTTACACTCCACTGATCAGCATGGGTGGATTAGCAGATCCTCCAGGCTAGAGCTCCACATGATAGGCAGGCTGTAGACTCCCTGAAGACCTAGTTATAATGCTAGGTGACCATAACTAATACTCTTGTTCTTGCAATAGGTCTCACAGGGGAAATCATGGCACAGGAGGTCTAGACATCAGAGAAAACAGCAGCACTGGGCTGTCAGCCTGTTCCCGTGGTTTTAGATTGCAGTTAGGGATAGCTTAATGGGTTTGCTTGGATGTATTAGCAAGGCAGGATGTTCTTTCTGCTGGCTTTTATGTAGACTGTAAAAGATACTATGGAAATTGTGAGCCTACAGGCAAGTGTACAAAGTGTTTAGGCTAAACGGTGGCTGGATGGACTATAACATCTATTTTATGCCCCCAAAGAATAATGTTCAGTTGTATGGCAGTAATATTTAGAGGGTCACGCCGTTATTTACTTGGTGTATGCACATCTGTTCCGTGTGTGTCCAGCCCTGTCCCATCTCTGGGTCACTGAGCTGACGACGGTCTGAACAGATAGAGCAGCGTGCTCCCGGTTCTGCAGGAGGGGAACTGGAGTTCACCGGTATTTAATCTCCTGCCCGAGGTTATGCAGAAAGACTGCTTCAGGACCAGAACTGAATGCAGACCTTGGATTCCCAAAGCTGTCCTTTAAACAGAATGGATGTATTGTTAAGGTGGTGGATCTAATCATACGGCAGGATAGAGCCTCCGTGGTCCTAGATGGCACTGAGCAGAATCTGAGAAGCGCTTGTGAGAGCAGAGGGACCCAGGAGACCTTCGGTGAGAGCCGGCCTGAGCCCAGCAGCCGGCTCAGTAGTTCTTGCACAGTCATCCTGGGGATTTTTCCTGAGAAAAAACAGCAGGAATCAGCCTGGCTGTAAGCAAGCCTTCTAGCAGCGCTCCTTCTGCTCCAGAGATTATATTACTTTTATGGGTGCACTGGTGCGCTTTCAACTAAGAAAGACAACAGCTCACAACTAAAATGTCTCTTCAGACACCCTATTAACATTTCTATGTATTGGGTTGCAAGCAAAATACTGCTGCCGCAGTGAGCCTGCAACTGCAAATAGCCCACCCTGGCCCAGGGGGGGTGATTTGGAAATGAACTGCGTTTTGGGGGGACTGCACCTCCAGGCAGCTCTTAAACCACCAGGCTCTGCACAGCCTAGAGGTGGCAAGCCCAGACATCTCCCCATCCTGGGATCTCTTCCCACCCTGTCCAGCCATCCCTCTTCTCACTCTCGACATTCATGGGTGGTACTGAGGGTGTGCACAGGGTGCTCAGGTAACAGGAAAACATCTGGGAGGTGGTCTCTCTTAATTTTGGTATGTGGTCTGGGGAGGGAGCATCTGCCTGCTGAAAAGGAAATGATGGGGTTTGACCACATCTCTCCAGCCTCTTCCCTGACCTGTTGGGCCCTTGCATTTGGAGAAGGGGAATTGGTAAGGGGGAGGGCATACTGGGAACGTGAACAGTACAGATTTGGAGGTGGCAGAGGAAGGGTTAGGGAAGGATGAGTGGGACAACTACATATGTAATATTATATAGGAGAGGGTACATAGGAATAGGAGGGTGCAAGGAATGCTGCAAGGGGCTGAACTACTCCAGGCAGCAGCTCCACAGGCCAAAGCTGCTGCTTCGTCATGCAGAACTGCTCTAGGGACCAAATCTGTCCAGTCCCCCCCATACATCATGGGGAGTCACATCTTGTTCCAAAAGACAAATCAGCCCACATTCTCTTGGCCTTTGTTTCATTCAAGTGAAATGGGCAGGGAGGAGCAAGAGACCTTTGTTATAATTCAGGAGACTCCCTTGACTCTTGCTTATGCCAAACATACAAATTTACAAATTATTTAGTAAATTGCGTAATCTTTTCTTTCAGGAAGCTGCTTCTGACACATCCTGATATGTGAGATCATCTGGAGACTTGTTAATTTTTTTTCTCAAGACATTAGGGGTTCTGGTTGTTCTCTCTCCAAGATGTGGGCTTACTGCTTTGCCTGAGAACTTAGACTCCAAATCAAAACACGTTTTCAGTAATAGTTGCATGCAAAAAGGAAGAAAGATTTTCCTATAGATGGACTCAGAATGACATCTGAGTTTGGTAGGATAATTTGCATGTGGAATTTAAGGAAAACTAATTAATAGAAGTGAAACACAGGCTTTTTCTATGAATAATTCTGGAGGTCTTGTGGGTTTTTTTCAGGGAGGTAAAGAATTACAGTATTCCTTCAGATGAACACTGTGTTTTACCAAAAATACAATTTTCTGTTAATTTTGCACCAGAATATCAAAAAGAAATGTTTAGGTTTGGTTTTGTGCGTATTTTTTTATCTTTGAGAGTCAAACTGAAAACTCCATCTCTAGTATGGAAAAGTGCCCTCTTGGCCTTGAAATCGTTTCTTCTGGTACCTCAACTGGAAGAGGGTGGGAGCCTGATGCTATCACAGGTTGTTGTGGTCCACTGTTTTACTCCAGATGACTGATGTGCCGGCAAAGATGGTGGTTATGAGTATGCGTAGCAAGAGATGTAGCTGTTCCAAGGAGCTCATAGCCAAAGTCAAAATGTCAGCCAGGTTTAAATAAACAAAAGCAAAGAACAAACTCACCCACCAAAATAAAAAGCCAACCCCTCCACCTTGTTCCTGTTCTTGGCAAAGGGGGCACAGAGAGGGAACAGAAGCCTGTGTTCGTTAGAGGGCAATACATCCAGGTCTCTGCTCGGTAGAGACCAGCCCTGCTCTGGGGTGGGAGCTCCCTGTATGGTTAATGTCACCACCTGCATCCCAGTCTGCATCCTGCAAACACCATTATGAGGGGATTGTCTCTAACTCTGTGTTGGGATTCATTTGGACCTAGACGTTTGACTTCAATCAGGAGATCACCTTGTTCATTTGTATGTGGGGTGTTTCCTAGCTGTGATGGGTAACCTTCACAAGCGGGAGATGCTACCGTTCACCCCAAATATAAGCAGCTGTGTTGCTCTGCTTTGTGGGATCCTCTCTGAGACTTTGTCCTGGGAGGGAATGGAGCACCCATGTTTGCATTTGGCAACTCGTTGGGAAAGCTGGCGTCAGCTTCATGTTCAAGGGACAGAGTGAAGAGCCTCTGGGGTGTAGGCTGGCCATTGTGGAGGAGCCGGCTTCGTTCTCTGCCATGAAAAACCCATTTCCAGTCCAAATACCCACAAAATGTGGGTTTAAAAGGCAGTTTCTCTGTAGGGAAAAAGCTCTCGTAGTAAGAAGTTGAGTGAGTGGAAAATTCCTCTGGAAGTCTAATGTGGGGCAAATTCCCAGAATGATGTGCAGTTATTTTTGCAAAGAAATAGGCTGATTGTTTTTGCCTGCTGATTTTCCAAGGGACTGTGCCTGTGTTCTGGAGAACTATTGTATTTCCCAGTGAGCTTTATCAGAAAGGACATGAGAAGCACTCATAATGAGAATTAATAAGTTTCTGCCGATTAGCAAGAGATATTCAGCACTTGTCTAACACTGGAATTAGTAACATGTTAATCCATCAAATCTGAGGCTAGCACCAGTAGCTGACTTTTCCAGATGGGGACACAGAAAGATTAAGAATAATTTGCTGAAGGCCATGGAAAAGTCAGGAGCAGAGCTGGGATTCTCCCATAGGAGTCAGAGGATCCTGAAATTTCTTCCACTAGCTATAAACCAGGAATAATCCCTGGGACAGCCCCTGAACCTACGCCATGGAGAAGGGGTGCTCTAAAACATGTCCCCCAGCCTTTGTGCTCTGACTGGTGCTCTGCGTGCTTGGGAGACAGCTTTTCTTCCGCAGTACACCCCTGCCCAGGGGGGCTGGCTCCCCGGGAAGGGCCCGCTGTGCCTGTGGATGCCAGGAGAGCAGAGACCAGCCCCCAGGAGCTGCTGTCTCCTCTTGGGAGGCATGGCTGCTGGGGCATTTGCCACCTCTTGGGGCTCTGGATGAGGTGTCAGTACGCAGCTCCCAGTGTTGGGAAGTCTGGATGAGCCCTGCCAGGCGTATGGGTTTTTTCTGGGTATTTCAGAGCTCCACTACAACTGATTTCCAAGGGCATTAGGTGCTCAAGTACCTTTTGAGAATATGAGGCTATGTCTCTCTTTCCTCATACGTGAAATGGAAGTAAGAGCACTTCATCACACTCCTGTGTGCAGACTGCATTAAAGACATCAAATGCTACAGGAATAAAGGGCAATAAATAACAACTTTGCCTTTTTGTTATGACACCAGCAGGGACCAGCAGCAGCAACTGGCTCTGCATTTCAGACATCCCCTGGGGTCAGGATTTCTGGCTTAGTTCCAGTTTTTAGCAATAATTATTTGGTCAGTTTTACCTGTTTGGCCTCTTGTGTGTGTTTGATGGGAAACACAGAGGACTTTCACTCCTCTTTTGATGTGAGCATGTGGGTAAGCTGTGTTTGATCAATGCAGCATCACTGTGCATGCACTCCTGCCCTTTTAAACCAAATCCAAGAACTTCTGTCGCTCCACGCTGCTACTGTGGTCATGTATTGTCTAAGCAAGGAACAGAAGCAAAGCTTTTCAGTTCTTGTATTTACTGCTCTGCTCTTTGTGAAGATAGCAGGCGTCCTTTGGCTATGCCCGATTTGAGACAACATCAGATTGGATATATAGCCAGGAGTTACAAAGAAGTGCATGCAAAACAATTACAATATAATGACATGATAAAATCAGAAGACATCTAGTTAGAGAGCAAACCGTGACAAGTACAGGTGGAATCAGAGCAGAGTCTCCATGGTTGAAGAGGTTTGGTTTCCTTGCAGAGGATACATGAATGTTTCTACTCGCATTAAAGTAATATCCATAACAATTGCTCACTGGGGTAGGAATGCGGAGATGTCCAGGGGAATTCCTGCCTGTAACCACAGCAAGTGACTCCACTCTTAGCTGACAGAGAAAAGCCCTGGAATAGGGCTGCAGCTGGGGAGGGGCAGGTCCCTCTGTGTTTCTCACTGAAGCTATAGCACTGCGCTGGGGTTGCCTGACATGCAGTGTTGCAGCAAGGAAGCATGAAAGAGCATCTGTTAAGAAGAGGGGCAGAGAACCCTCTTTGTCCCCTGGTAAATCTGCTCTGGACGCCAGCTTGATATCCAAGGCAAGAAAATTTCCAAAAATGGAAGTTAGCAAAAGAGGCAGAAAGGAAGAAAAAAGAAGCATTATTGTTAAAGCTGGCCTTAATTTGCATTTGCAATTTAGTCTCATAAATGGCTCCTGGGGGTAATGAGTTACCTGAATCAAAACCCTATTGAGGATAGAAATTGTTTTTAATTATAATGCAGAATAGACTGAATGGCTTGAAGGAGGTGCCCTTTTACTTTGTGTCTGCTGGAAGCAAAGCAGAATTCCTGGTGGCATCTCTATAAATATTGTGATGTGCAGTAATGATGTGAGGCTGTCAGGAAGTTCCTTCCATTCAAGAGCAGCAACCGTCAGTCTTAATTTGATACTGCCTCACCTGTAGCCCTCTTCTCCCCCTCCCTGCTTTCCTATGGAGGAGATTCTTCATGATACTCAAAATAGCTGATGCTATTTAACATCTATGCAAAGGAGATGCAGGAACAAAAAAACATAACCTTGGAGAGCCAGAGAATGAGCCAGGTTTAGCACCAGTGGTAAAGATTGTGATCCTTTGAAGATGTTCATAATTTGGACATAAAGCACAGCCTTTTGTTGGAGAAGCTATCCCCCCTCAGAGGGTGGATGGAGGTTCTCTGCTCACCTGGGCAAAAGAGGCATGAAAGCGCCCCATTTTCTGAGCAAGGAAATGAAGTTTCATCACCGTGAAGCAGTGACATTCAGATCCTTACAGATGTTTGAGCTTTCTGGGGAAAATGCAGTCCTTAAATGCTGAGGGATTGCTCTTCTGGCCCTGGGAGCTCAAACACAGGTACCGACGGTCGCAAGGGCAATGGGCTGGTCAGCGGTGACTAGTGCCACGAACACACAAACTGAACTAACTCAGCATGGCCCTGCAGTCCTGTTTAGAAAGACTTTAGGAACAACATTCAGTCAGAGAAAAAGAAACAACCAAAGACAACGTGTAATAGGAATCCTCCTTTCTACTTAAACCATGGCAGGTAATTAATTTCTACTGTCTTTTTTTTCCCAGAGCCTGGCAGATTTATAGAGAGGGCTCCCATGCTCCAAGTCTCTCATTCTCCTTAGGGGACTGAATGCTTGGGAGTGTTTCTGTTGCCTGAAGATGGGTGTCTAGTGCCATTAGGGATGTGCTGGTGTGTCCTGCCTGGCTCCCAGGCTGCTACTTCAGAAGGTGCAGGTCTCCATATGGTCTATGTCACACCTATCCAACCTGACAGTAGACTTGTATATTTAGGATCTTAAATCTCTCCCCTTGTGTAGCTATCATTTCCCCTTTCACTTTAGCTCCCAGGACTTTGTGGCCCCATCAGGTCTGTACTGTGGAAGTTTTCAGGAAAACTTTGCTGACTGAGTGCTTGTAAGTAAGTTTCCAGCCTGAGCAGTTGCACTGGTGTTTGGGAGAGCTGCATTTTCCCTGTCCCCAAAGAAAAGAAGAAACAGTGGGAGCTGCTGTCCTGGAATAATGGTGGAGAGGAGTTCTCCACATGCACAGCATCAGAGGATTTTGTAATCTTCCATAACCACATGCAGCAAATGAAACATTTCATTGAGGTATTTTAATTCATTAGCAATGGATTTCAGGGAAACACCAGTAATGTATGTAATGTGCACCCAGGAGAAACAACAAATGGTTAGTTAGAGAATTTAGATTTTAATTAAGTAGATAACGTATGCTTGCATTTAGTCTTATAAAGAAAATGTATTCACTGTAGAGTAGCTGGGTTCTATTAGGTCTCCCTGAACATAAAGAGAAGGGTTGATGATTACCGATTACTGAACTGTTAGAGGGTTGTGCCTTGAGCTGCTTGATTGTAGCTGTTTGCTTCTGTTGCTAAAAGGGCTCTTGTCTGCTACCCAGATATGTGTGAAACAGGCAGCGTTTGGACTCAATTTGAAAATTAATTCTAGGTTACAAACCTCAGCAAATGATACAAATAATAGTGCTGGTTACTTCTTTCTGGGCATAACAGCAGGTTTTCGTGGCTTGTGGAAGCTTGTAGCGGGGATGCTGCACATCACTCCCACTCACAAGAGGCCAAGGTGAATGTGCTGCTAAAAGAAGGGGTCACTGCAAGAAAAGAGCTCCTGGAAGTAAAAAGCAGACTTGGAGGTCTCCCGGGATATTTCCATGCTCTGTGATATCTCCTTTGCATGGCAACATCAAAAGATAACAAGCCATACAATACACTTATGAATCTACTTTATCTCTGGATGCCTTGTGAATATGAATTAGATAAGCCCAGCAACATCTTAGGAGGTAGCCAAACGTTATAGTGATTTAGCAGTAGGGAGACTGAGGCACAGGGTTGTTAAGTGATTTACCTTTGAAGAAAGCTATGGTAGATCCCATCATGGGATGCAGATCCCCCACCTCCAGCCACTAGCTCTGCCCCTTTGACGTGCTGTTTATCCATGCGTGTGTATTTGCCAGCGTGCTGCGGAATGTTGCTCTTCTCCCTATTTCTAAAGCGATATTGAAGCATTAAAGAAAATGCAAGATTTCAGGGGTTTCTGTAACATCGAGGACCCAGGTTTCAGAACTGTCCCAGCCACTTTCTCACTGCAAAGCAGCCAGAAAGCCAGAGGTTCTGCTTCACACCTGAAGTGATCTCTTTTGATGGGTAATTGCCTGGGGAGAGGGTTTGCCCAGAAGGTAGTACAGCCAGATGATACCCAGCTGTCCAAATGGCTCCCTGGGCTGTATCAGATGGAAATAAGTTCAGATAGTTTCACACTGCCCTGATTTCCTAGAGACCAGACAGTGGCTGCTGGCTTCAGGAGGAGGGGAATGAAAATACAGCTCAAACCTTGCTTTCCTGTCTTTGGTGTAGTGCAGCATTGCTTAGCCAGACCAGAGTTTTCTGTTTTCACACACATATTTGGCCTTTCTTGAGCTCTTGTCATTTATCCCCATCATCTTGAAATGCTTCCCAGCATTCGGAGTTCTGTCTTGGCTGTGCTTCCCTGGCCACTCAGGGAGGATGTCTGTTCCAGCCATCACCCTGAAGGATGTAGTTACCCCATAAAATGCATTACCAAAACTGTTATCTCAAGCAGCGGACTACATACATGTTTAGAGAGATTTGTCTTCCAAGGAAAGCTGATTCAGGTTTTGTCTGATGGCAAAACCTGAAGGAAATGACCAAGGAAAAGTGGAAAGAGTCCAAGACCTCTTGCATCCGTGGTCCTGGCAATATGTCTGAATATCTGGAAGAAGAACTTTTTAACAATTTCCGTTAATGGAAAGCAAGCTTCTTAAACTGCTTTCATTTCTGATAGAACTCCGTTAACTTAGTTATGTTTCAGTGAAGTTACCTTTGGAGAGGAATAACCCGTTTGGAGCTACAGATGTTAAGGGACTTGGGAGAGCTGGGTCTGATCCCTTGGTCTATAACAGCCTCAGTGTGTGCTTGTGGAATGTCTGCCCCCCACCTCCTGGTAAAGGCTGAGGCTACAACCAACAGAGCCGCGTGGGTTTTTATTTTGTTGGTTTGGCATCTATAAAACTGAAGATGGCCACCTGTACATCCCCAGCAGTAAATAAGTAACTCTAACCTGATAGGCATTCATTAGACACTTGCATCCTAAGATGAGGGCTTCTATGAAAAATTAATACATATAAGATGCATTGGAAAAGATTTTGCCTTCTGTTGTCTATTCTTGCTGAGTGTGTAGGTGAAAGAAAAGATGACCTTTCCTGGGCCCCTCATTCAGCGTGTTTCACCTTCTCTTGCATTTGTGCTTCATGGCAAAAGTAGGGGGGGGGTAAGTGAAGGAATTGGGGGAATTCTGTTTTTTTTTCCTCCTTTGTGTATTTAGGACAGTGGAGAGTGAATGAAATTGTTAAAAGGCTGATAGTCTTGTGAGGGGCTGCCTTTCATGAAGGGAAGGAAAACATTGTGCAGGACAAAGGCAGTGTCTAAGCCTCTAGCTGAGAAGAGAACAAAGCCTCCGCTTCTGTTAGTGTGGCTGCGCCAGGCACCATCCCTTAATAAAGTGATATAATGCCTAAAATGGACAAAACCCACAGTGGAGTCCCGACAGCTCCTCCGAAGGCAGCAGTACTGTGGCTGCATTGTCCATGTGGAGCAGGTTATCGGGTGCTGGCAGGCTGGGCCTTTTGCAATGAGATGCTGCGGTAATAATCCACGTGCAAGTTTGCAGCCATTCACAGTAACGATAATGGGGTGTATTATTCGGGCTTTTTAGCTTCTCATAACAATGAAACCTTCCTTCTACCCCTCTCGGTCCTTCCATGCTGGCCCATGTGTCCGATCCACTTAAATAAGCCAGGAAAGTAACCATTAATGTCAAAGTTCCGTAATTAAATGCTGACTGACTCACCGCTCATGCTTGCAACATTGTACTGTAATTTTTAAAGAATATCCAAGTTGACATTAGACTTTTGAAACAGATTAATTAGTCACATTTCATTTTAAGTGGCGCTGACTTAATAGGTACTGCTAATGTACAGTATGTATTTACTTAAAGCCATTATAACATAATATTTACAGGATACTAACATGTATTAATTACTGTATAATGAACCTCATGACTACAATATTGCCATTCTTGCATGGCTGTAAAAGTTTTATCATCTTATGAGGGGGGAGGGAAATTAAAATAAATTGCATGCACATTGAATGCTTATTTTTCATAGGAAACGTGCAAATTATAAGAAAATGTAAAACAGGGGGCCCAGTAAATCACAAACAGCTAACAAATGCTCTGAGACATGCTATAATGTTTTTATGAGCATGTTTTACAACCCATTCATTACGCTGTCTGTCCTTCTGAAAGCTGGTTATTAGACTGACTGTGCAAAGTAACATGTGAATATCTGTGCAACTAGCCATGAAATCACAACTAAGTTGATCACTTTTATTTTCCCCTTTTTGTCCTGGAAGATATCCTGAAAAATTTGCCCTCCTACTGTAGCTCCACAACACGTGGCAGCAGAGTTTGTGTGGCAGGAGGGGTTGTGCTGAGGGGCAGCGTGGAGCTGGTGCAGAGGTACGCATTCCTGGGAACAGTGTATGCCTAGCTCAGTCTCTTGTTCCTGGGAACAAATAGTTTTGGATGTTGCAGTCAGAGATGAACCATGGCCTCAAGTGTTGCTCAGATCTCCTGGGCCCCTGAGCCTGTGTTTCGGAGCATCCAGCCCGTGGTTAGATGTCATCAGTTGGTGCAATGAAGGGTTTTCTGTGGGTCACTTCTGCAGAGGGGTCAGGAGGCGGTGAGGTGGCTTCGTGTCTCCCCTTCGGGAGTGTCCGTGTGGGATTTGCCTGCTGGAAACGAGGATAATATCATTGCTCAAGGCAAAGGGTCGCAGAAGTTTGTCAGCTGACAGAGAGAGAATATTTGCTCTGCGCTGCATGTCAGCTGTCTGGGGGACGGCTGCAGGTTGGGCTGTCTGTCAGGGAGAGGTTAAAGGTGTACTTAAACTTGGATGCTGGAGGAAGTAAATGCTCAAGGACCTCTCTGCCTGCTCCTTTTTCATTATGTGTCTGATGTGCAAAATAATGGAAGCAGATAACCCTGGAGACCCCACTGTCAACCCTGCAGACTCTTGTAAAGTGAGCACACAACATGCCATAATAGGCACAAAGGGAAAAGCACAGGCGTTTGACAGCCAAGCAACGCTGGCATTCTGTAATTTCCCTTCCACTGCGACATTACAAACAGCTTCATATTCAAATGGCTGCCTGTCTATGATTGTCCAATTATTCACTGCATTCTTTCTTTGATGGCACAGATGTTCTCAATTTCTTGGAGTAGAGGGTTTTTTTTTCATCTGAAAAGTCGTTCCGCCTCAGAAATGCAAAATTCTCCACAGTTCACCAGGTTCTCTGATGGGTTTGCATAATTGGTCTTCAATTTGCCTATTGTTTTGTAATAGAAAGCCTATGTTTAATTTCATTTTTGTAAACCTGTAGAAAGAGCAGAACATTCTGCCATTTAAGGCATTCTCCTCATTAGGATCCAAGTGGATTGTGAACATTTAGACTTGATTATAAGGCACAGATTGTGCTGAAAGGAACACATGCTTTCCTCTTCCATTGTTTTAAATACATTACAAGGCTGATCCAGCAAGATGTTAAACACGCTGGGCTCTCTTTGTACCTTTGTAAGAGGTGCTTATCTCCTGGCAAGGCCAGGCTGGTCCTTTCTGGGTGTGCTGGCATGCTGGAGAAGGCAGCTCAGGTCTATTGCAAGCAGGAATTGTTCAAACTGTGGACATCAGTGACTGTATAATTTCCTGGGAAAGGACATTTTGATCACTCCCAAGTGACAGCTGTGAGCTGCCCGTTCAAGAAGGGTGTCACACTTTCCCAGTGCCTAAGTTTTCCTTTTGTGGGAAGGGGTGTAATTATAAACTTATCTGTGTGATTAAGCATTCGTGAAATAATTTGGGCTTCTCATTTATTTATCATTCTTAGGTGCTCATTTATATATTATTGTTGCATGGTAAGGCAAGGTACACAACCTGTGTGATACAAATACCAAAAGTGCTATGGAACAGAGAAAAGCATTTCTAAAACTTCATGGGAACAAGATCAAGAAAACTCCAGCAAAACCTTACACCAGCTAATGGGGAGCTCTGGGCGGTGAAACTTAGTAAAACAAATCCTGGGAAATAAAAGAAGAAATTGCAAGATTGGAGGCTTGCTAGGATAACTCAAAAGAAAGCAAAGGAAGACCCAGGGAATTACAGCCTCACAGCAACCCTGTATGAAAGGATTAGGTTAGGGGACCAGCACTGAAGGGTGCTGGCTACTCCAGGCCCAGGCCAGGTATGTTGGTACCCTTCCCTGTTGATGTTTGCGTGTTGTTTTCCCAAAGGCATTTTGTGCAGTCATAAAAGGTTGTTGCAAAACCTACTGATGTCTCTCTGGTGTGAACAGAAATGCAGTAACGGTGTGGAAAAGACCTGCCACCTACCACTGATGCTGGCATGGCCATGCTGCATGCTGCTCAACCAGGGTGCCTTAATCCTCCTGAGAGGCTCATGACAGTGTGCCAAAACAGCTTCAGGGAGGCTCAGCTTCCTGAAGTTATAGAAGAAAATGTCCAGTGTGGATCTCCTCTTGCACAGCAAAGAGGGAGACTGGCAGAGGCTGAGGAAAACCTATTGCAATTTAATGCTGGTAGAAAAGTAACCAGTCTCATCCTGTAGTGGCTAGGTTGGAGCATGGAGGGGCACTGGCAATGGGAACATGTCCATCCCCAAATAGGAATGTGTCAGCCTGTGCTGATGGGCAGTCGTCCTGGAGGGAGACATGCCATTCCCACTGTTGCCAGTACATATTCCTGATCCAGGAGAACTGTCTCCTAACACCCTTGATGTGCTAGACAGAAATAAAATTAGAGTTTACATGAAGGGACCCAGCATTCTAGCATAGCGTACCTAGAAGAAACCAGTGGAGGGCCTTGGAGTGACATGTCAAGCTAACACTTTGGAGGTCTCTACATTTGTCTCCAGCCTTGTTCCCTGTATCAGATAAACTGATGCCTCAGAAACAACCCTTGTATTATCTGTCTTAGAAAGCAGACAAGAAATAGATTTACCAAGCTACATGGATGTTCTCTGAGAAGATAACAAATACCTTACTCAACAATACATCAAATGTGTGTTCTGAGATGGGAAGGCATAGACACCACCAAAATCTCTGTATCAAAGCCCAGCAGATTTCCCTCTCAGCACTGGGATTTCCAGTCAAAGTCACAATGAACTGACAACTACTTTGTGTTAGATCTCAGGTACGCTGCCCAGAGACATCGCCGAAAAGCAGGCAAGCTGTCTCGTGGGTCAAAAAGCTGAGCTCACTGACGGCACACGTTTCTTTTACGCTATTATCAATACCAAAGCCCCTTACTTCTTTTGTGTTGGTTTTAAAATGAAGGGCGCTGCTGCTGCTTTGTTTCACTTCCTTCTACCTTCAAATAGGAAATTTCCATTCGAGACCCGTCTCCTGTTTGGAGAAGAAATTTGATATTTTTCAGTCTCTGGCTCAATGGATGGTTTTGAAAGTAAGCTCATAGTAATTCCAGGTTTGTCTCTGTAAAACACT
This sequence comes from Falco cherrug, assembly GCF_023634085.1. NCBI lineage: Eukaryota > Metazoa > Chordata > Aves > Falconiformes > Falconidae > Falco > Falco cherrug. The sequence continues at coordinate 103,715,998 of NC_073697.1, read as the reverse complement.
GCATTGGGATCCATTTTTTCCTCAGCATTATTCCCTTCCAAGCTTGCAGGGAGCTGGAAAGAGCAGGGAAGGAGAGGACTGGAATCCAAGTCCCTATTTCAGAAGCTGAAATCTGCAGTTTGGGCCTATTTTCAAGTCGCACTGTCTTGTAGCTGCCCCTTCCTCCAGGGATGCCTGCCTTTGCTCTCTGTATAGCACCTGCGAGCATGGAAGGTCTGAATTTGCCATCACATCCCTGTTACCAGCTCTGGTTCTGGAGCAGAGTGCTGCAGCACAGCCTTGGCTTTGTTAGCAAAATTCTGATTGTGGGATTGGGTTGCCCAAACTCAGAAAAATCAGGCTTTGATTTTCCGTGAGGGCTGTGCCTAGGTGGGAGTTCTGCTGGGAGCAGTGGGAAGCACTGGCTCAGGGTCCTGCTAGAGCCACCTCTGACCATCGGGACTGAGCCAGCATCCTCAGGAGGCCAAAGTGGGCCACTGGCCTATGAATCCACGCAGAAGTGGGTGTTTGCCCTGGAAGGCAGGTGCTCGGAAAGCACAGTCCCTAGAAGGCAGGTCTGGTATTTTGACTATCACAGCTGCTTCTTTCTCCTCACTGAAAACTTGTCATCAGACGACTGGAAACACGGAGCGTGGGCTTCACGCATCTGATGGGACAGCGAAGCCCTGGCCAAGCTACCCTGCAGCTTTCCAGGGCAGGAGTGGCGGAGCCGGGCTGCTACCCCATAATTTCCCCTTTCCTTGGCTGTGGCACAGCTCCACCTCCCCTCCCCTACTGCAGGACCCTTCTGGGTGCAGTGTACCCAGCCCCTGGCAGCAGCATCTCTGGAGGGTGATGGCCGGTGCTGCAGGGGTGTCTGCAGCCAGGGCTGCGACCAGGCGGTGGAGGAGCAGAGCTGGTGGGGCTCGCACCCCACACGGCCAGACCTGACCTGCCTGCTGAGAGCTGCAGGTTTACCACCCCCTGCCACGTTGTGGAGAGGTCTTGCTCGGTGGACAGGGGCTTGTTGTCTAAATAGGACAGCTTAAGGTTTCCTTTCCAACTGCAAAGCCAATATCAAAGCAGGTTGGAGCCCGGTTTACTGTTACAGTCATTTCCACTGGAGTCTTTGTGTCCCTAAGGGTAGAAAGATGACAGCAATTTTCCATCTGATGACAATCCTCAGCACCAGTCTCAAAAATGCCAACTGTAATTAAAATTTGTGTATGTTTTCAAGGGTAATATTCCTTATTCTCTTGTTGACAATGGCTGCTTCAAGCTCCTAAGCTTAACTAAATAGAAGCAGTTTGTCTTTAAATGGCCAGTTTCCTCTTTCCCTAGTCACTGATTTGTGGCTACGTTTAGGAATGGCACAGTTTTAATTGCATGCTCCTTTTGCCCCCCCCAGTGTTTTTCTAGGCCCCTTTAATAACCAGCATTTACTAAAAATTCTGGGAGCTCAAGGGAAAAAAAAAATCCATTCACTCTATTATTCTTGTAGCAGACACAGTCCAAAAGCCCTTTTCTGTGACAGTGTCAATAATTGTTTAATCCATGTAAAACAAGCTGCTTGCCACACTCACTCCGTTGAGAAAACAGCAGTCTCTGTTCTCTGGTCATTAAAGACAACACAACCCTCCTGGGTCCGTGGTCACAGCTCAGCGACTGTTTGGTGACACCGTGCAAACAGGACACAGCCGTGCCTGCTGTGCTGGGTACCGTCAGCCTGCGCTGGCGGCGGCTGACACAGGCACCGGGCACTGAGCTTTGATTGTAGCCAATAATCCAGAAAAAAAAAAAAAAAAAACCCACCAAAAAACATAAAAAACAGGATGAACATGTTGTATTGAATATTCTGGAGCATTTCTTTTGGGTGGCTGGGGAGAAATGACTGCTGTAAGTACGGTGGGCATATTTGCAGCATATTGGCAGATCCCGCTGCTCCTTTTAAGGTGAGGGACAAGTAGGTGATGGGTGGGCTTGTGCCAGCTGTCTGGCTTTGGATCAGGTATCACACCCACAGAGTAAACACGTACTAAGCCATTGAAGACAGTTTTCCTTGCGAGGTGGATAACCCAGCCTGGACACGGCCAGCTAAGTGGGAAGTAAGAGGGTTTTAGAGGCATCCTGGGCAAAAGACACTTAGTGCAGAGTCATTCTGGAATATGCACTGTAATTAAGTCTGACTTAACTGCTACTTCTACGGCTTGTGCAGTGGCACATGAGCACTTGGTGAGTGTGTGAGTGTCACCACAGGGAAGCTAGGGCTTTGCCTAGCTTGCGTCCTCCCTTCCAGAGCTATCTGGATTTTAGTAGAATTTTTTTCTCAGAAACATTTCCTTACAAAATCATTGGAATTTTCCATAATAATTAGTATCAATGTGATTTAGTTAATAATCATATTAAATGAGTCAATAGGCAAAGCTCTGCTCTGGACTGAGCTTTGGCACTGCTTGGTGCTCGGCTTGCAGAGCTCACCAGACCCAGACTGTAGCCCACGTATAACATCGTGCTCTGTGCCACACTTGAGAAGACTCTGGGTCAGTGCTCTGTTGAGGCCTGTTTTCTATCACTAAATTTGCATCTCATAATTGGTTAGAACATTTTATGTTTAAGGAAATTAGTATACAAACCACTGGACAGCCTGTTTTCCAAACAGAGATGTTTCTTAAACATCTTGAGGAGGAACAGACTCGTTTAATGAAGCAAAGAAACCCTCTAGGTTCAGGGGCTCTGGGGTGAGAGTGATCTGAGGGCAAATGGGATGAGCTGAGATTTGGAGACCCAGGTACTAGACTTGCAGGACCCCATGGAGAATGTCCCTATAGAGCAATTGTTTCCATAGATGAAATCTTCAACATGCTGCTTCTGCCTTTCCCCCTCAGCTGGATGAACCAGGCCCAGTCCACACTAAAATTTGTTCCTTATTTTGGGATATTCCTAATGCAAGCCTGTGCACAGCAGTGTGATGGGTAAACTCATTTGGGAGCTTGGATTTGCTTCAGCAGTCACCTACTGAGCAAGGGAATCTCAGTCCCTCTGCTTTGGTTAACTGAGCCATCTTCAGCAAACGCCAGGTACAGGGCGACTGGCCCGTCTGATTTGAGATTTTATATATTTTTTTATGAGCCCTAAGCCTTGTCGACCAGCCTGGCGTGGTTGGAGTTGGAAGAGTGGCCAAATGTATGTACATCCGTGTGGCTGCCAGCTGAAAAAAAACCAACACAACAGCTGGATTTTCTTTGGCCTTCTTGAAGCCAAGCTTGAGCAGATCAGAGCCTGCGAAGGGACAGAGCAGTGCATGTGGTGCGGTGGGATTACAAATCCTCCTGCTTGCACCAGAAAGCCTGGGCAGTTGTGATTTTGGTGGCACACAAGTGTGTCCATCACTCCCCACACTGGCCGGCTGTTGAAATTCTTTAGAGGCACAAAGTGACCTTCGCATCAGCTCTGCTGAGGGACAGCACGTGTTTTGCACAGATTTTGTGTGGGTGAGATGCTGCGGTTTGTTCTCTTTCTGGTTCCTGTGTAATCTTGGCCAAATCCCTTCACCTCCTGAGCCTGTTTGCCATTTATAGTCAGGATTAGCAGTACTTCCCTTTCCCATTCTGGCTGTAGGCTCAAAATAAGAAATTACTCTTATTTTGCATGCAGTCCCTGGTACAGTCAGGCCTTATCTTACACGAGAGATCTGATGTATCACATTATAAATGATAACTACTCATAACCACAAGGACATACTTCCTTGAAGTCTGTGCATACTGATGTGGGTAGCAGGGCTGCTCAACACTTTCCAAAAGTTCATTACAGTGGTTTCCAGTGGCTTCCAGATCTTTTTCTTCTCTGTCTCACTGCACAGCATGGGGTATCAAGCATGAAAAATATGCAGCCTAAACTGAATAACCTTATTTCTGCTGATTTCATGTGGTCAAGGGGTGCCACACTTCCAATTCAGGAGTAAATGAGGGAGTCTGTTTTTCTTTGTAAGTGTATTGTGACCTTTATTGTTTAATATTAAAGCTGCGTTGTGAAAAGTGGCCCATAAATGGCTAATAAAAGCAGCGTTTACAGCTTGTAAAGTGCATCAGGACTTTACCCGGGTTTGCCTAGGGAGATTTATATTTGTGTTCACTGTCTAGGGTTTAAGAACTGCACGTGGTTTTTCTTTTTGGACTCATTAAAAATAATGGTGTGGACAAACATCTTTCCTGATTAACTCTGTTGGATCATGCTGAAATGTTGACAGGAGGTGGAAGAGCCCTGCAGCAGTGCTCCTTCCTCAGCATCAGGGTGAGGGCACAGGGCAGCTGAGGGAGGCACTGCACTGCGCTCCCTGCTAGCTGCAGACCACTCTGCAACAGTTTCATCCCCCCGCTGCTGCACAGCATGGGTAACTCGGTGATGATCCACCTAACACCTGGGAAGCCCTGAGAGTAAAATTAATTGCTCTTCATACTCCTGAGTGTGGGCAGCAGAAATACCAGCTTTATCCATGGATCTTCCCATTGCCTCCACCTCCCTCAATTCTGTCTTTCGTGACTTTGCTGATGTTATGCAGATTTTTTGCCTTTTCCCTGCTCTTTTTCTTCCTCTTTGAGGGATTAAAGGAAAAAGGCTGAGCCTGCAGTCTCCTTGTTATCTGGTGATGATACTGGAGCTGCAGTTATCTGTTTCAATCACCACCTGCAATTGTGGACAATTCCAACTAGAAAACTAGATAAAAACATGGGTTATTTCTACTGACCAACAGTACCTGTGAAATATTATTCTTGATTTCCTTATAACCCCAGAGAAAAGTGTTAAGCTTGTAGGTAGCTTACGTCTTGGATGTAGCAGTTCAAACTTCCAAAGGAAAACCTGGCTCAAGTGTGGAGTTCAAGGATTTGTGAGACAGATCTGGTCAAGAGTTCTCATAAGAGATCCTCCAGATGTAGAAAATGCAAGCAGTGTTTACTGCAGTAAAAAGTGATTCGCTGACAAGCTATTCTCAAGGTATGTGGAAATAAACAGCTTTTCTATCTGCCAAAAAAACCCCTCACATGAACATATTCAGTGGTTGGAAGCAGAAACTAAACATGTCCAAGTCCCTGAAACTGCTTGCCTATCAGACAGTGGATTCCCTCTCAAAGATAATGATGACTGTCCCTGCTGCCAAACATGCACACACACCCCCATTTGAAGTCAACCTGAAGCTGGGGGGAGAGTTCATAGCTGAGGATCTTTGGTTTGTTTTCACACAGGACCTTACTGACTCTTGTAGCCATCAAAACCCTTCAATGTAAAATTCTCAAGCACTTGTGCACTGTGACTTTGGGCTTTCATGAAAGTTTTGACTGCTGTGGACGTTTGCAGCTTGTAATTTCTCCGTTCTCAGTCTCTGATGCAGACCTGTAGGATGCTCATTGCAAGTGAAGCGATGGGCAAGGCATTGCCCTTGCAGATACTTTTTTAGCAGGAGAATTTTTGAATTAAATGGTAGGTGTGACATTATACCGTAGATTGCTACCAAGTCCGTTGTATTTAGCAGCATGTAAAGCTGTAATATAGTGATGCGCTTTGAACTAATGCATGCTCTTTAATTACAAAATCTGCCTTAAGGTTTATGTTTCTTTCTTGCCTTTTTCAGACGTACATAAAGCTGTGTAGGTCCAAGCACACAGCCTAAGTGTGTACGCTGCTAGCTCGTAAGAGGTGACCCTGTCCACTGTCTTTGCCCTCGTAACAGTTCATTATATTGTCCAGCATTTTTGAGCCAGAGTAAGTGAGATTTATAGGTTGCCTGGGGATAATCATTTCAAGAAGAAAGATCAATGATATGCAAGTCGGTGGAAAGAGCAGCAAGTTCCAATAGCTGCCTTGTTAGAAGGCATCAAACATCTTCATAAACTATTTAAAGGTAGAAATGATCATTAACCTTTGCTGTAGCCAATTACATTCAGAGCAGTCAATGCCATTTAACACGAGTCAGGGTGACACCCTGTCAGGGTGTGCAGGAACACGGGTATGTTCGTGCTTTGAAGTCATTTTCACACTGGGTCCGGCTTGGAGGGAGCACTCGACAAGCAACCTGAACAAACCAGCAGCTCCTGGCTCACCTCGAATGAGCTCTCTGGCCTTGCTCTGAATCCAGCTGCGGTTATATCGCTTTGCATCCCCCTCAAACAAACAGCCGTGGATTCTTTTTCTACCTCCTTTAGTTAATTATTACTATTTCTAATATGGTGTGCAAGCATTTCGTTTTTCCTGTGGGAGAAATCATGACCCAGATTCTTCCTCACAGAGCTGGGAGAAGAGCAGCGTGTTCAGGCTCGGCTCGTTTCTTTGAAACCACCTTCAGGAGCTGACGTCAGAGCCCCTGTTTGAGACGTTTGCAGCTCTCCGACAATACATTCCTCAGCTGCTTTTGCTTTAAACAGTTGTAGCGGTTGCTGCTGTGTTTTGAGTGTGATCTGTTGTTGACAATCCCAATCCCGCCTCTTCTCCTCCCGGCCTCTCTGATGCTGAATCAATGACATTTTTCCTAAGCTGCCTACATTTGGTGTTTTACTGCCGACTGCATGTGGCCCTCTCACTTTAATTACTTCTGCTGTGTCTAGCACTATATGCTCTATAATGTTTCAGAGACTGCTTGCAATTAAAATAAAAAATAAGTAATACATTACAGGTTACAACCCAGTCAATCTCTGTGTATTGTAATTCATGCAGCTTTATACGCTGCGCCTTCCAAGTGGCTTATAGCCCACATAATAGTAACGAAACGCTGAGGCACAGAGGAAAACCCAGGGAGGAATATTGTCTTTCTAGGTTCCTGAAAGGCATCGTTTCCTGATGGTTGCTTTATTTTTCCAATTCCTTTGCTCTTGAAAGAAAATGTTAACATACTTAACTTTTCATCTCCTGCTTTCCAGGGGACTAAATATAATCAGTCTCCTTGTTGAGGGCTGTGGTTGCACCGAGTGATTTCAACTGATGTTTGGGGCACTTTAGCACATTTTAGGCACTATAAAGTTTTGTAACCAGTTTAATGGGCTTTGGACCAGGTTGGGAGAGACTAATCAGACACAGTTTTGAGTATTCTGGCTTCAGATCAACAAAACTCTTAAGCCTGTGCTTAATTTTAAGCACTGCAATAGTTCTGCTCACCAAAAACAGGGACAAAATGTCGTCCAGCCATCCTGCTGAGTAATCTTAACAATTATTTGTTGTTCTTGTTTTTGCTCAGTCCTTCTTTGCCCCCACAGACTCTTTTAGACAGTCTCCAAGAGAGAACACAGAAAACCTAAAATGAAACAGCTCATGCAGAGAAGCACAAGCAACATGGGGAATTGTTGTTTAGAAATCCAAGCAGCAGATTTCTGTTATTATAAATACTGGCTGAATTCACTTGTGAAAATATACAACATTTAATTTACATGGAAAATGACAAATTAAAATTTGAAATTCCCCGTTTTGTTCTCTGAGTGGAATATAACATGACAACCTTTGAAAAATGCCTCGGCTCTGCCCCAGTGGCACCACGAGTCTGGTTGTGCTGCAGCCTTCACGTTTACTCTGAATGTGATGGAGCTTTTAGCAGCACATGGAAACAACTCGACCCAAATACTCAAAGGTGTTCAGGTGCCTAAATCTCATTTCTGTTAGGTGCTTTTATTTATTTATTTGTTTGTTTGTTTGTTTATTTATTTATTTTTCTGGCCCATAGATCTTGGGAAGTGGGCTGATATACAGCCAGTCTTTGCATGGAGATCAGAAAAATGACTTGTATCAGTAAGGGGAAGAAATATTTGCCATTCCCATATGGTGTAATGCCATATGAGTAACTGCATTTAGTTTAGGTTAAAAGTCAGGCAGGACCTGTCTGCGGCAATGGCCAGTTATTCAAAGAACGAGTGCACAAACAGCATGTGAACAGAGCAGCCCTTCCCAGCTTCTCCCTCCCAGCTTGCAGGAGGGAGGGATTTGAACACATCCTGAACTGGAGGTTGTTTCTGCATCTTTGTGTTTGTGTTCCTGATAGTGCTGCTCTTGTAAAGCTGATCCATACCTTTCATTGTCCTTGCAGCCTTTCTTGGTGTCTTTTCCAGTTCTATTATCTCTTTTTTTTACTTGGGGCGGTCATAGTGGCACAGGGTGTTCAAGACAGTCATGAGTGGTAGCATCGGAATTTTGTGGTAGCTGAAGAGGTATACCTGTCCGTTCAGCAATGAAACTCGTGTAGGAAACTCAGCAACTCATCTCTGTATCTGATGTGCTATGTGTTGGCACTTCACTGGTATGGACATCTCAGAGCAGGTTGTAGAAGTTTCCCTGGTTCACTGTTCGGTCCAGGCTTTTAGTTCATAGCCAGCCTTACTGCTAACCCTCTGATTGTTGTAACCTCAGAGAATCCTCTCATGCTGCAGATGAAAAATAACCAAAACATGGGAATGCTTATACCTGCACCCACCTTGTACCCTGAAATCATCTCTCTCTTCTGCTTGCTTGTTTTACAGTTTGTGGTGTGGAGGCACATGCGAATACCCCGTCATCGCTGCAGCAGTTCAGTTTTGTCTGTGGCAAGTTCAGGGCACGGATAGGTGCCAGTGTTCATTTGTTACAGTGGCAAACAGCATCAGCCCAGCTGACACTTGCATCCGTGAGCACTTTCCTCTGTAGAAATTCACTTAATCTTTTCTGACACTCTTTTGGTGTTTAAACAAAGAACTACTGCCTTATTCCATTCCCAGACACTGTGATGACCTGGAGAATTGATGTGTTGATGAACTCCTTTGTTTTAAATGATTGCAGTAGAACATAACAGAGTAGTTTTAACTAGGCTAAATGAAACCTAAGGTTTTTTGAGTGAAACTGGTGCCTTTTTAGAGAGACATCTGCAGCAGCTGCTTGCTGCCCTCCAAGGCAAGCCAGACTGGACTGCTCACAACGGCAGAAAATACAGGTGCCCTTTCTGTTGAACTAAAATCTGTCTTCTGTGGGCTGAGCTCCTTCTACCGATCCTTGGCCTACTGAATTCCGTAGGGAATCTTCCCATGACATGGGGCAGGATATCCTGAACATCCTTTGGAGCAGGAAGAGCTGAGAAACATCAACACTGGTGTTGGGACCATTGTGGGTCAGATCAGCTTGAGAAGGGAGACAACCCCTACCATTCCCAAACACAGAGCACAGATACAATTGCAGGTCTCAATGTACCTCGTTTCCCTGTCTTCCTCAAAACAGACTTTTTTAAAAAGCTCGGCAGAAATCATGCTGTATGCCAAGTGTCAGGAGCCACGAAGAGTTATGTTCCAGGCTGAGGATCCCCAGATTCCCCGGTAAACCAGGGAGGCACACGCTGTGCTGCCTCTGCCCAGCCCTGTGCCTGGAGATCACCATTTCTCAGGGCAATAGTGTCAGCAAGAGGCAGCGTGACAGCGTGTCCCAGGAGTGCAAACCCTTGTCTCACGCTGCACGGCAGGCTTTAGGGCAAAAGGTGCATGGGAACTGTGCCAGCTATCCGATGACCTGTATGTTAAACTGTGTTCACATTCACAACCCTCAGACTCGGGCTAAGTGAACCAAACTCTGCTCCCCAGAGCCGTGTATTGTGCCACACTCCCACTGCAGCCATCTTGGAAAGCAAATATGTTTTTGGTTTGTTTTGTTGTGATTAATTCCCGCTGAAACCAAATGCCAGCACTAGGCATAGGGAGTGCTGCAGGGGGAAGCCAACAGCTAACGCTGAAGGAAGGATTTTGGAGGTAGCGCGCTCACAAAAAGATGGTTAATAACATTTTGCAGAAAAAAAGATCTTCTCTAGCGCACAGTGCCCAGCGTGGAAGTGATTTTTCCAGAGCTGGCAGGGTGGGACGAGTAGCAGTGGTATAAAGGAGGGCATTTGAGCTCTTATTTGGTGTGCAGCAGAATTTCTTGATTCCTGAACAGAGAGCAATGTAGAGGTTACTTCCCAATGTAATGGAGCATGATACAGTGCGGGGAAGGGACAGAGTTGCAGAAGGTGCACCTCACTGCTAGCAGCAAGAGGGGAAATCACTGCAGGCCACTGAAGACATGAGGCTGTGCAAAGTGGATTAGGACCAGCTTGGCTCAGAGCTTGCCGTACTGCTGCTCCTGCCAGAGTCAGCGGAAAAACACCCATTGATTGCAGGTGGGGGAGAATCAGACAGATGCCGAGGCCTTTTGAAAATCCCATCAATTCTCTCAGGACTCTTTTCCAGCATTGCTTTGTCAAAGGTTTCTGTTTGCTCTCTGTTTCTCTTTGCGCTACTGTAAGCAGTCCTGGTGGGGCAGGTCTTTCAACAAACCCTGCAGTCTGTGCTGCAGCTTTTCAGAAGGAGCCCATGGGCTGTAGGCATCTCAGGAGCCTTTTTCACCCCCTGACCTTCCTCTGCTTTCCACTCAGCCCTTCATTCCCCATCCTCCCCGGGGCTTGCCCTGCTCCACAACACTGCAGGAAGCCATGAACTGGCAAAGTCACAGCAGGGACATCAACTTTATACACATGGGTACACATCCACACAACACACAACACCCTGTTCTCATCTGTCTCGAAAGTACAAGGGTCACAGGCTGGGACAACCCCCTCAGCAGCACAGTTGGGTTCTGATCTGAGGAAAAGGAGATGATATTTCCCTATGAGAAACCTAAAGGAAAGATGTTAGGAACAACCACAAAACCCAGAAGCTGCCACCCCCCAAAAGAGCAAGATGCTCCAGCCCCCCGTGCCCGGGATGGTTCACCTGGCTGTTGCAGGTGCCCTCCCTTCAGGCTGAGCCCTCGTTGCACTGACTTGCTGCTGCGGACCCAGCAAATCTCCCCCACACAGTGATTAATTAACGCTCACGGTGCCCACTCAATGCGAGACATTGAGAGCTCCTGAAAGAAAGATGTTTCGCTGGTGACATCCATTTATAATCGTGGTGTGGAGATGAGGAAGAGCCCCTTGCAGCAGAGCTGGAGGGGGCTGCCTGGCAGGGGAGCCCATGGGGGCTGGAGGAGAGCAGCAGCCAAGCAGCTCTGAGTCCGTGGTCCTGTTGGGCAGCTGTTTTTAAAATCTGAGTTGATGATTCAGATTAGCATCCTAGGGCTTTACCGCTGCTGAAGGATTTCCCCTGCATGGAAAAGGAGCCTGGGTTTTCTCTGCATTACAAGGAGTTGCCTGCCTTGTAGAGCAAGGATGTGTTTAAGAAGGAGGTTGGTGTTCTGGAAGGGAGAGGTTGAGCAAGGAAGGTGTGTAGGTAAGAAAGAGCAAGCACTACCCACTCTACTGCCGATCAACCTGTGTAGTGCCTACTATTTCAGCCTTTGTTCAAAGAGGAATTATTATCCATAGAGGAATGGTGGGGTTTTTAGGCAAGGTGAGGGGCCTGGATTCAACCTCACAGCAGCCCCTCTGCACCGGCGGGTTACAGAAGTGCTCGAGGGAAACTGCGGTATGTTAAAGCACTTTCCCAGGTTACCAAATACCTGCTGGGCTCTGCAGGGTCCTGCTGCGTGGCCGGAGGGGCTGCGAGGTGCAGCGCAGGGTCTTCTTCCTGGCCCGGCTGTAGCGCAGACCACAGGGGTTGCTGGTGGTCTCCACGTGCTTTGGCAGCACTGCCTGGCAGCAGACCCACTTGAATTAGCAATTATTGAAACCGCTGCTGTATTGGTACAAGATATTATTAGCCTACACAAGCCCTGTTGCAGTGCGTATGTAGATGATACAAAATGCTGGGATAAAGCTGTGTTAATCAGGGATATTCAGAGAGCCAACACATCCCTCCTAGCGCTGGCGGTGATGTTGGATGTGTTACCCTCTGAGGTTCATAGAATAGCAGCAGTAGCAACGTGCTGTTCCTGCTTTGCTGAAAGGCTGTGGATTTAATTTCTGCTGCTAAGTAGTGCTATTTGCAAATCCACAGAGGGTACAGAGCAGATTTCTAGGACATGGGGCTTGTATATATTCATCCTTTTCATCCAGTGTTCTTGACCTTGGGGTGTAATGTATTCTTGTGTACCTTTGTACCGTACCCTTTGCTAGACAAGGGAGGCGAGAAGATGAGCCAAAGGTTGTGGTACTGATCTGGATTTGGGAGACATGGGTTTAATTCCCTGTCTTTACACAGACTTCTTGTGACAAAATCTTGCATAATAAAAACCTTCAAGAAGCAAAGTTCGGTAAGAATGACATAGAAACTGCCAAAAAAAAAAGCATTTGCAAAAGGTACAGCATCCTAAGGCACTTGGTTGTTAAACTTCAAGTGTTGTGTCTTGCCCAGAGGCCTGCAGGGCTTGTGTGTGTGTCCACATGGCCTGCTAGTCTGCTCAGCTGCAAACAGGCTGAGTAATGAAACCGGACATCTTTGGCTGCATGGATCAAATAGCGATGGTTATGACTGCAAATTAACAAAAAAGGGGGAAAGTAAGAACACAAAAGGCTGTTTTTCAAGAGCTGGCTGCCAGAATCTCTTCACAGGGCAAAGGTGGGTCAGGCAGGGCAGTGGTGGGGTCAGGGTAAATCCTCCTGGCATGCCTCTGTTCCTGTCCCGTTACAGAAGAGTTCACACGATGGCTGCACCCAGGGGATGGTGGGAACCCCAGGCAGATGCATCCTGATGATCCATTTATTTATTTATTTCACCAAACTCCAGAGACACTTTAAAAGAATTCCCTAACGTGGCTGTAGTCATTGCTACAAGGCAGCCAGCTCTAACAATTTTCAAGGATGTTCTCCTCTTCAGAGGTGGCAGAAGGATTATTTTAAAAAGGCGTATGCAGGCGGCAGGCTGAATGCATTTGTTGCAAGCCCAGTGCAGAAGCTGGCACAGCCGAGGCGGGCTGGACTCTTTGGTTATCTCTGAAGAGAAACAAAGAACTGAGAGAGTCAAAGAGACTGAAGTTTGTATTTGGGGGAGAGCAAGATTCCTTTCCACAGCAGAAATCACCCACTCCAGCTCTTCAGGTCCTTGCTCCCTGGAGAAGAATATAGGCAGGACAAGGCAGGAGCATCCTTCAAGTATCATTACTATCAATGAGAAGTATTTGCTTTTTTCCTTGCCAAGGGTCCATCCAACCCTGGCCACCATCCCAGCACGTGTATGATCAGATCCTGCCACAGGAGGGGGACAAAGATGCACTTGGTGAGAAAGTTTTATCATCTTAAGAGATTTAATTTAACCACCAACTACCGGGCAGTGGGACTTCCCTCCTGTAGGCAGAGGATCAAAGTCCATGCTTTTCAGGTCCTGTGTGTTTCAGTCTTGCTGTGCAGACAAGCACCTCCTCAGGTAAGGATTGCAAAGGTCTTCAGATAATATTATCATCGCAGGAAACAAGGATGAATAATAATCCAATAGATACAACAGAGAGTAGGGAATGGTTTGGGAGGGAGGTTTTTGCCAGCAGGAGATGTTCGCCCTGCCCTCGGCACTGGCAGGCAGGGAGGGCTCCTGTGTCAGCTGCTCTGTCTGAGCCTCCCCACTTCCAGCTCAGCGTGAGCTGCGGTTGCCCCTGCCCCTAGACCCTAAGCCTGGGCAGGACGTTGGTGGAGCAGCACCTACTCCATCTCCACTCAATCTCACCAGCGCTGACCAGTCTGGTGTGATGCCTACACCAGCCCATCCATACGACCAGGGTTCCCGGAGGGAGACAGCGAACGTTGCCCATTCTATAATGCATCAGGTGAAAGATGCCTGTGATGTGCATGAACTACCCCTTTGCCCCATGGATATGCAGCAGACACAGCGCTGCTGGCTGAAGCGAAGGCAGCCTCCTGCAGCAGGCAGCTGGGGTTGGAGATGGAGCTCGCTAAGCAGTAGGGAGAGCAGGTGGCCGAGCAGCAGGGAGGAAGGCTTGCCAACCACACACATCACTAGGATCCTGAAAGGAAACAATTTGTTTAACTAGTTTGCCAAATAATATCTATATTATGAATGCACCAAACGGTGCTTAGTCCTCCTTGCTGGAGGGTTCTTGCTTCCAGGATGAACACATGATTTTCTCCAGTTCATAGCTGGGGAAACACTGGGAAGAGCTGCCAAAGCCCGAGCGGCTGCCCTGTTAGAAGCAAGCAGGTCTTTGCTGCGAGTCAGTGAAGGTGGGAGGTGGATTTGCACTCCTGTGTATCACCCCAGCTTTCTCTGGGGCCAAGTTTGCTCAGTGTTTCCGTGAGTCTTCATCTTCTCTCAGCTTTCAGTTGGTACCTGCTTGTCTCTGTTTTGGGGAGTTCTGGGGTGCATGGCTAACACCTGGGGAAGTGCTGCTTCCCACCTGGTCCCTGTGGCTACCATTCCAGACTGATGTCCTCCTAAAAGGCCTCAAGGATGCATTTTGAAGTGCTTACAACCCACATCTAAGGCCAGCATTTTGAAAGAGTCCGTTTAGGGTCCTAAATTACCAAAACTCCTGGTTTTTTTTCTGGAGCCATTCAATATAGGTCATGTCCATGCTCAGAGCTTTCTATCTAACATTAATCAGCGTGTGTGTGGTGGGGGAAAGCTGTCTGAACTGGGGCCTCAGTACATCAGAGGAGCAGTGAACATCTAGAAAACTGCAGAGGAAGAGTGACAGTAGGTGTGCAAAGGTGTGTGAGTACTTCAGTATCAAAACCTTGCACTGCAGTAACTGAGCATCTGCACTCCAAATCCCGAATAAAACTGAAAAGCTAACTGTCCAAAACCAGATAATGTTCAAGCTGCAACCAACTTCTCTGATTTTCCCTAAGTGACAGGGTTTAAAAGGAAAATTGATGAGGAAATGGATGTGACATATGACTTACAAGGGCATTAGTGTGACTCTAGGAAAACATTCATAGAAGCATAAGATAAATAAACACAGTGGAAAAGTATTTATGGACCTATACTGACTTAAACGGTCACCAAAACAATTTCCTTTTCTGTCTCCCACAGGAAAAAAAATGAAATGAGGAAACATAATAAAACCAGAAACTTCAGCACTGCCTCTTGCCTGGTATTTACAGGCTTTCTGGAGCTTGAGCCACACTGGATGCGCCTGAATATAGATAGTGCCAAGCAGATGTGTGCTTGCTAATCTTCACAGGAGCTGAGGTGTGCTCCCTGCTCTGTCAAAATGCACTTGGGGTCAGTGGTTTGCAGGTGAGCAGGGCAGGAAGGTGGCAGAGAGAAGAGCTGGAGGGTTTGGAAGTGGCATAACCAGGTAGGCAGCTTCCCCTCCTCCCAGTTGCCCTTTCCCATCGCGACTGCAGAGATATTTTCCTCTAATGCTTCAGCTTCACTTAACTCGCTCTTTGATCAGTGTTTATAGTAATGGAGCTTGGTATAAGCTCTAATATCCCTAAATGCTGTAAATATATATCTATAAACACTAAACAAAACATTCCCTATATAATAAACAGAGACCAGAACTGTGAATTAAGGCCCCAGACAAGGCAGATGCGCAGCAACAATTCTCAAGGACTTTGAAGTTAAAAGCCTTGCTGTGTAAATGTAAAGAGCTTTTGTAAGTCAAACTAAAAGTCTCATTAACGCAAAACTTCCATGATCAGAAACCTGACTAGTTCAGTGAGAATCCCCAAGGACACGAGTATTTAGCACACTTTCTAATTAAAAGAAGAGAATTATGGTACAGCAGTTAAAATAAATGTTTTATTCTTGCCTAGGAAATACTCAGTAGATTGTGTATGCAGAGATGTACTGCCAGGGCTCTTTACAAATAGGACACAAGCCAACCTTGGTACAAACAGGGAGAAATGAGTACCTGAGAGTCTCCTGTGGTTTTCTTTGTGTTGGGATGTTGTCCTCTTGGGTAAGAAAGCGGGATCAAGCCTGATCTTTTTTGGGTTCTGCAGAAAGCCCATCTCTTCTGGACTCCCCTCCAGACCTGAACTGCAAGGAAACAATGCTTGGTCAGTACCGAGGTCCTGCATGTAGAGTGTGCCCACCTTTCTTTTAGGAAGTTTATTTCCTACCTTGTGCACTGTGTCTGAAGGATCTCTGCCCATTGTCACTCCTGGCCTGAAGGAAGGCGCTGGGGACGGCTGGGCTGCCTGAGTGAGGTCTGTGCATCCCTTCCTGCTAAGTAGAGGCTGTTAAAAATCAACAGGTATTAATAAAACTGTCCACGGGGCTTCACTAAAACTGTTTTGCCATAGGAAGCAGTTTAGGTTTCTGGTTTAATGAGCTGATGCTCCCTCCCATACCGCTGCCGGGGAACACTAGCCCCGCACCAGGATTAGTCCCGTGCACAGGGAGGCGTTGGGAAAGGGCTGCGTGGTTATGGAAGCCAAGGTTCTCCAGTTCTGGGGCGTCGGTTATCTTCTGGTCAATTTGTGTTAATCAGAGCTAGGAGAACATTTCTGAACAAAGGAAATAACTGAACATTTAATAAAATAAATTCTTTATTGGGGGGCAGTGAGAGGGAGGAATAAATTAAAACCATAGTCCATTTCAGTATTTATTCTAATAATTCGGTTCTCTTAACAAGTGCTTTGGTTTCAGTTTCCTGCAGTTTTTGGAAGCTGAGAAGAAGGTGAGATCTTCAACTAAAAAGAAATGTTTTACTTAATGCCAAAAGAAATAATACATTCAAAATGCTATGGATTTTTTTATTAGATGGATTAAAAATATTTGTCCAACATAAAATAATAATAATAATAATTTCATTTTGTTACCAAATGAAAACCCATCCCCATTTTCACATGTGCCAGCAGACTGAAACATCATTTATTGCATGGTTCTGGTGTCAGGGCCGGTGACCTGGCTGAATTCCTGTTTGATAGCTCATCTGAATTCGAAAGCAAAGCTCCTGATGAGTTCATTAAGCTAAATATTCTGCTTTTTGTCACTCTTTGCTGTTTCCTTAGGGCATGATGGTCTCTCTTTCTGCCCTAAGCTCTTGTATACTCTTTTCCTGGCTTCTTAACTCCCTGCGCCCTGCTTGAGACCAGCCAGCGTGGGCGGGTGGTGAGCCTGTAGGTAGCTGTAGGCTTCTGTCAGGAGAGGAATCGTGAGGCCTGGGTGTGGAACCTGTTCGTCTTCCTGCAGTTCTGTACAGGGCAGATGTACTTGCTTTCATACTGGTATATAAACCTGATGTTCTGGAGTGCTGCTCTGACTTACCATCATACCTCCAGGAAACACCACAATAACCCAGTATGTAAAGGACCAGAGTTATGAAGGGCCTCTTTATAGCTCTTGAAAACTGAATGCTTGAGTACAGTTTTGGGGTTTAGAATGAACTGAAAATCCTACAGTTAATGTAAATATATTTCAAGAATGCTTTGTGTTCAGAGCCAAGTCCTGAAGTCCTCCCTTCCTCAGGCAAAGCCTCACTGGCTCCAGCCACAGCTGAGCCTGTATCTTTGCTTAGTCAAACCTTGAGGGGCGAGTTGATTGAAACTCATTTAAGTTTTGCAGGTACGCGGCCTTGAGTGGATTGTCAGTACACCCAGGATTACAAATATTCATGCTTGCTTCATTTTCCTGGTGCTAATATAGCACCCATTTTTGGAAACAGGAGGTTAAATATTTCACTAACCCTTAAATAAAGAATATCACATTCACTTGAAGCGTGGTGTTTTCAAGAAAAAAAATTATCCAAAGCACTGAGATGAACAGGAAAAGGGAAGGGTGGGCAGAGACAAAACTTCAGGGTTTAGGGGGGAAAAAAAAAAGAGTTTGGGTGGCTTTAGTTGAAAGGGCTGATTAATTTATTTTAATTAATTAATTAAAAAGTGGAAAAACAGGTGAAGCCAGTAGGATACAGGAGTGTGAGCTGGGGTGTTCTTGGAATGAGAGGTCAGCTGGGTGGTGGGTGCTCACTGCCTTCCCAACTTGGCTGCCTCTGCAGCCTCAGATGCCTTGTCTAACCTCCTGTGGGCAAGTAGAATTATGTAAAAGAGGTTTTCATTATTCTTTTAGTGATAGCAGTATTATTATTTTAATGAGCAGTTTATTCATTATTATTACTGCTCTGTTTTATTAGCTTGTGCTACCATTTGTTTAAGGAATTGCCTCGTGATCTGTAAGAGAATTACACTTAATCCAACTGACTTCAGTTTACACTGGTTGGGAGTCAAAAAAGAATTGACTGGTTTTATGACCTGGATGAAATTGGCACAGATGCTGCTTTTTGAAAATGTAGAAGCTGCCTACATGGTATGAAAGGTGTTTCTGTGGTGTATTCCCCTCTAATTTGGCAGAAAATGGGTTTTTATGCTATCAGTTTGACTGGGTCTCTTAATGAACAGCTGTTCCTCATTGGCAGCCACCAGTTTCTTGTGGATTATTTCTGAAACAGCAAGAGACATCAGCAATCATTTCTGTTACCCTTGACTAAAGGCTGCCTGTCAAAATGTTTCTTCAGTTTCTTACAGTGAGGATTAGGATTTTCTTCCCTAACTCATGAGAAGTTGGGTGATTTGAAAGGATTTCTCATCCTGCTCCAGGATTCCTCCCAAAAATCTGATTTGTAAATTTTATGAATGACGAAAGAAAAAGTCGTTCAGACCAACAGAAACCTTTCCTTCAGGTAAGACAAAATGCTTTGCCTTACCTTCGACGTCCTTTAAACGGCTTCTTTTTTTTTGGTGTAAAATGAATACTTTTTTTAAAAAATGTTATTTCAAAGCAGAAAGTTAGGTCTGAAACTTTCATTTTGAGAATGTGGGATTGAGATGCTTCTGCAACTTTGAAACTCTTTGAGACATATTAAGTGAATATCAGACTAGACCTTTGTAGGGCTAGCTTTGACAGACTGCAAGCAGATTTAGTTTAAACCTGTTTTTTTAATGGTAGCAATGCAAAAGCAGTGCTATTTTGGGAAGTTCCCCTCTGTGAGAGCTGCTGCTGAAATGAGTAGCTTCTGATGTCTGCCATGTGACAGTACTTTTAATATAGGTAACCCTGAGTCAAGGTTGGAGACTGATGTCCCATTTAGTTTCTCACCAGTGAGCTGTTGCGACTTGCCTTTTTTTCCTTCTGCTCTGGATGTCCTTAATCCAGGTTAGTAACTGAAGTGAGAAGGAAGGAGAACAGACTCCACAAGACTGTTGGGTGAAATATAAACACAAGAGGCACCCCTTCACTTCAGGCTCACGTGGGAGGTGGGAGGAAGGAGAGGAAGGCAATTGCACACCTGGATCAAACCAGAAGCTTCCCAGGCATTTCTTGGGGTAAATAATGGCAGTTTTTTAGCAGCATTTCCATTTTTTCTACCTGATGCTGAGGAAGGTGTTTGTACCACACCTGTGTGCGGTGCTGGCAGGGGTTTATCGGCTGGTATCTTCCCCACCCTGGGTAATACTCTAGGAAGCATCAGTGCTATTTGGGAAGTTGAAGCTCCTGCTACAGGTTACATCTGTTCTTCATTTGGTCCCTTCCAAGCTCCTGAATGCCTTCAGCAGCCAGGATCATCTTCAGCCTCCTCTTTAAGTCTTCTTCTGCGTTCCTTTTCCCCAGTATACTCTACGTCTGGCTAAGTTTTCTTCCTGCTAGCATTTTCACAATATATATGAAAACTCCAACATAATTAAATAAACCGGTGCTGAAACCCCCCAAAGAACAATTATCTTTTCTGTGAAATACTCCCGGCAGAAATCTTGGAAAACTTACATGTAATTAGTACATTGAGCCCCACCGCAGCATTAAATACTGTGCATTAGGGCTCATAATGCTGACTTCTCCGGGATTCCAATTGACCAGAGATAGCAAATTTGTGAGCGCTGTGCAGACTGACTGGTTTTATACATTTACACACTGTTAGTCTAATGATTTTAAAAGCTATTTAAAGTTTACGCTGCCCCAGTCTCCACGGGAGCATGCCTCATCCTTTACACAGCTTTTCTCTGTCGTCTGCATTACCAGGGAGAAGGAATGGTCTTGGAAGTTAGAGCACCAGACCAAAAGTGGGTACAAGTGGGTTAATTGCACGGCTAAGCTATCTGCTTCCAGTGGATGAATCACTCAGGGCCAGATCTTAAAAGGTACCTGGGCCCCTAAAACGACCGACAGGGTTATTCCAAAATACTCGTACATCCAACCCTCATCGATTCCAGTTGTCTTAGGTGCCTGCACACATCAAAAGCTGGCTGACAAGATAGGGGCCTGACCTATGATATGATGAAGTCAACAGGCAGACGAAGGAAAATCAGGTGCTTATTGAACACGGAGCCATCTCATTTGTCATGGAGGCTCAGGTGCAAACCTAGAAGCACCGCTTTAAAGCGGTATTAATGATGGAGGATGCTGAGCTGGCAGCTCTCTTACATCCTAAAGGGAAAGATTTGCCAAGAGGGATCATAGCCTCAGAATTTGTTAGTTCTAACAGCAGGTTGGGTTGTCTTATGTTTTTCCAAATGCGTATATACGTGCCTTCACACCGAAGAAAAATGGCCTAGAGGAATAATCCTGTAGGTCTGATTCAGAATGGCTAGTATGCCAAGTTACTAGGCAGATGTCTCCTTGAAAAAAACCACCACCTAATAGAAAGGGAAATTTCATACTTAGATACTTGGAGTCTCTTTTATCATAGAAGAGGAGGAACAAGCCATGCATGACAGATATTAGGCGTTACTTAATTCGCTACTGGAAGTTACACAAGTGCTAAACCAGAATATTAACAGCAGAATATGAGCACTACTTTACCTTGAAAGCGCCCCTCATAAATATTTTCAAAGGTAAAAGATGATGTGAATCCACAAGGTATTAAAACCTGGGGAGGTGGGAATCTTGTCTGAAAACAGGCTTTGCAAGGAAGACGCTCCCCAGGGCCAGCGGCGAGGCTCGGGATGTGCTGCTTCCCTTCCCCGCAGGTGAGCTGCCCGGTGCCTTGTGCTGCCTTCCAGCTCCCCAGCACCACAACCTGCTCCAGACTTGTTTCTTGTAACCTATGTTGGATGACTCCTTATGGCAGATTTCTTGGGTTTGGTTTGGCCTGGCACTGATTTCTGCCAACCTTTGGGCGTTATCCTGTGGGAACATCAGAGGAAACGGGGGTTTGATACTGCAGTTTGTGTAAGGGCTGTTCCTCACCTAGATGGCTTGCCATTGCTAGAAAACCCACCAGGAGCAAAAATGATAATGTATTCACTGTTGGGGTGGAGGTTAGAAGCCCTTTGCTGGAAAAAAGGTGTAAGGGCCTTTTAAAGAGAGCTGTGTAACAACCTGCATTATCCTACAACATGGCTTTGTGATGGAGGAAACAGGAGGGTGGCAAGGTCAGTACAGTGCAGACCCAGTGAAGTGAAAGCTCGGAGGAAGCCTTGGTGTGGATGGTCTCCGCTGGTCAGCACGGGGACAGGGGCAGAGCCCAGGGCTACCACCACCACAGCCACTCCAAGCCAGCGAGGCTGAAAGAAGAGCAGTGTCAAAGCTGGGGGGAAGCTGCAGCCAAATCTGGCAGGAGCTGCAGCAGAGCTCAGACCTGCAGGTAGCATGGGGCTGCGGGGCCACCGGTCCCTCAGCTGGGAAACAGGGCACCTATAGGAGGCATCACAGGTGGGGTTTTGTCGTTGGAAAGCCTAGAAGAGATGGGGAGCACTGCTGCCAGCAAACTGAGAGCTAATTAAAGGACTGATTACAGCATGGAAAGTGTTAATGAGAAGTTAAACAAAGCCACCTAACAGTAGGTCGTAATTTAGCAGTGACATGTACCTTCTCAACCTGCTGCCTATGAGGTGAGCGCCTTGCCAGGGCTATGTTAAAGGAAATACCAAGTCCTGCAGATAAAACCATGTATTCTGAGTGGCTGAGTTCCACCTCTGTCTCCTGACTTTAACAAAGAGTGACCCCTACTCCAGGACCTCCAGTATCCACCAGCGGACAGAGGATGAGGTTACTGTGCCGTGCTTGCCAGGTGCAAGCTGGCTGCCAGCACCTGCTACACTTAGGAGTAATTCTGGGTATGGCCCAGGGCTTCGGCACCGCTGCAGCGTTTCCGAGCGGGAGAGCCCTGGCTAAGCCTCCGTGTGAGCGGCTGGATCGTCTCCTGGGCTCTCTTTGGCCCTCTGATGTGTGAACACAGAGCGACAACGAGGATCCGGCTCTTCCAACCTGTTAAAGTTGTGGATGAAAATACACATTGCTGCCCTTGAAGAAGTGGAATCAGAAGAGTCTGTGATGGGGGAGCGTGGCATGGATGAAAGAAGAATGTGAAGGACTTTGAACATGTAAGAGAATGTGAACAGGGGTGATCCCAGAAGAGAAATTCTTCAGGGAATTAGAAGGAAAATAGATGTTAGGGAGGCAGGATTAAAACTGTTTGAAGTCAGGGGGGGAAGCTGGATCTTAGTTTTGATCATGAAAAGGCTGAGAGGAGGGCGAGTAATCTGAAATCAAAGTACAGAAGGAAATCCAACCTGAACATTAAACAACCTGCAAATCTCTCCCTTGAAGAGATGAGATCCAAGGACCCAATAAAGCGAGGTGAGGGGTTTTCTTAGATCCTTGCAGTGGCACAGCCTCCACCTGGAGAAGGGTCCAAAATTCCCCCTGGTCTGACAGAGAGGGGGAGAGGGAGAGTGCTTGACGTGACGGAGAAAATCTCGCTATAAGCCTTGAAGGAAGACCCAGCAGGTTAGCACCCATATCCCCACCAGGGCAAAAGGGAGCCGTGCAGTAAACAGGGCTTTTGTTTTACTTTTAATTTCCTGCCAGGAATCATGTTTTCTCCCCTGTAAGTGCCCAGTTCTGGCACTTTTCAAATGGCTGAATGTTTTCTTTTCCGCCGAGGCCCTCAGATGATGTCCCTGAGCCAGGGGAAGAGCCGTGGGCTCTTCAGTGAGGTTCCTGTTCAAGCTGCTGCCGAGCTGTGCGTGTACGTGTGTGCGCGTGTGCCTCCCGTGTCCTGCCAAGCTGATGGGCTGGAGCTTCGGAATTAACAATGTTGACTCAGGCCTGAAGACTTTAAAAGAATTTATATCAACAGATTTTAAATAACTTAAAATATACAGCTTTAGTAGCCTTAGGTTTCGCAGGCAGCTGCCAAATCAAACTGAATAATAAAATAAAACTGAATAATGAAGTGATCACACAGTGTAAGATCAAGACAGGGCCGAGTTAGAGGCACCTCCAGTAATTGCTGGATTGGGAGCAGCCTCCTGACAAGCCTTGAGTTTTCTGCTGACATGCTGAGAACCAAAAACAGCCCAAATGAAAACAGTGCTTCCCTCACCTCCCGGCTTACTCCCTGTTTACTCCTTTTGCTCTTTGCTGTCAGCGAGACCCAGGTAGAAGAGCTGCCAGGTGGGTCAGATGAGCCCAAGGATGAGATGTTGCTGGCCCAGAGCAATAGCAGCAGGGAGGAGAAGAGCGGGAGTGACCCAGGGCCAGATGGAGCCTGCGGGAAGGGGGGTGTCAAAGGAGGACCAGATCCCGAAGAGGACGATGCTGATGGATATGTGAACCTGGCACCAAAAAGCACCGATCCCTGCTTTTAAAATGCTGCCCACACCTAGGAGGTCTGTGTCCTCTTGCCCTATCCCCAAGGGCTGCCAGTGCAAGGCTTATAGAAGCCCATGTCCCCTGTCACAGCCCAGCCGTGGACAGCTGCCTGTGCCCCGCTGGCCCAGCATCTCCCACCCACCTCGCATGGAGCCAGATCACCTTCTGTCCTTTCTCCACTTTTTATTACTGCTTTTGCTTAAAAGCCAGGAAAAATCAATCTTGAAAGCCCAGTGAGGGGGTTAAAAAAAAAATTAAATTGTCTTGAGATGCTCGTTCTTCATGATTTGTATTGCAATAATGCTACAATACCCTAAAAGGCCCAAATAGGAACCTTCCGTTTGCTTTAAAGCTACATATGTTTTGTTTGGGGGCCTAGGGGGTTTTGATGAAAAGATTGCATTTTTTGATAAAAACTTTCTGGCAAAAATGAAGCTGTTGAGAAAGGGGAACCAATTTTTATTCCTTTTTGGTGACATTTTTCATGAGATAAAATGTAATTCCTGAGAAGCTCTAACTCTGGTCCTTTTTCATTCTTAAAATGTTTCTTTCTCTCTAGGCTCTCAGCATCTATTTCCCATTGTCCTTTCAGAGTGCCAGGGCAAATATATCTTTCTATTTTGGTATTGTCAAGAGGTAAGCTTTGTAGGGAAAGGTAATATCTTTTCTTAGAGCAACTGATAGAACTGGGGAAAAATTAGGACTTTTTTGGGGGGGCGTGGAAGCCCTGTCTGGCTCTTTTGTTTATAAATTACCCTTCTCTTCTCCTGGAGACCTTCCTGGCTCTACACTGAACTCTTCTAACTCTAGCATATATACTCAAAAAGCATGCTCATCATTTATCTTTACTGCTACTGCAATCTTCTCGTCACCTCTGCTTTCTTTCCTTCTTCAGATACTTACTCTTCTCTGTTTTGCAATCTTCTCAAGTGGCGTCTGTAGCTGGTATTTTATGACTTGTGTATGCCTTTTTCTAATCCTCAGTTATTTGGGGCATATCCTTTGTTATCTGTGTTAGTCTTTTCTGTGTCCTGGGGATATTTTATCGCTAATTGATTCACATAAATGGGAAGGTAAACATTAATTTCTTTTAGAATACACATTTTACTTGCAGTGGGACAACCCCTAGAGCTTTTGTTTTGCCTGCCCACCCGCCCGCCCTCCTTCCTTCCTTCCTTCCTTCCTTCCTTCCTTCCTTCCCTCCTTCCTTCCCTCCTTCCTTCCCTCCTTCCTTCCCTCCTTCCTTCCCTCCTTCCTTCCCTCCTTCCTTCCCTCCTTCCTTCCTTCCTTCCTTCCTTCCGTCCTTCCTTCCTTCCGTCCTTCCTTCCTTCCGTCCTTCCGTCCTTCCGTCCTTCCTTCCTTCCGTCCTTCCTTCCTTCCGTCCTTCCTTCCTTCCGTCCTTCCGTCCTTCCGTCCTTCCGTCCTTCCGTCCTTCCTTCCTTCCGTCCTTCCTTCCTTCCGTCCTTCCTTCCGTCCTTCCTTCCGTCCTTCCTTCCTTCCGTCCTTCCTGGTGTTCTGCGTAGCAGGTTGGAGCTAGAATGAAGTAAAGCACACCTCTGGTAAGGCCTGCAGCGCACTCAGCAGCGTGTTCAGGGTTTGTGTTGCTACCTTGGAGGCTGGCTGACCACTCTGGGAGATGTACCAGTTCACAAGGAGTCGGTCAGAGGTACTGGCAGCTCTGCGGGGGAAATAGCCCCTGGAAGCCCTCGGGAGGGACAGACAGACTGATGCTCAGGGAGGAGGGAGGCAATCGGTTCTGTTCAACATTTCCATTAACAACGTGGATGCTGGAATAGATACTACGCTTATTGCATTTACAGATGGCACCAAGCTAGGAGGGACTGCAAATATATTGGACAACAGGATGAGAATTCAAATTAGTTCAACAAATTGCAGAAATGGTTTGGGGGTGAAAAAAAAGAGTGAATTAAATTAGAGACAAGTGCAAGGCATGAAACTTGGGCTGGAATAATCAATGCACAGAGGATGAGGAAGAGGCAGCGGTTCTGTAGAAAGGGAACTGATGAGTAGAGGAAATTAAAGACTGGACCAGAAGTTCAGCAAGTCTCACTGTCATGTTGATGGGAATAAAAGGCAAATATAGGTAGGACATCAAGTAACAGGCTCCTTTTACAGCAAAAGCGATGCAGGCTAGGTGTTAGAAAGGCTTTTTGATGGCCAGCAGCATTCAACATGGGTTGAGAATGCTGAGGAAGAGCATTTCCCAGGGATGAGACATGCAGAGATGATACCGCTGTGGGGCAGGGGGGATGAAGCAGCATCTCCTCAAGATCCTTGAGCCCTGTAGCCCCATGGCTGCGCTTCTTGCCCTTGTAGCCCACACTTCCATCGCAGGACCCCTGAGGTGTGTGGGGACCGCTGGCTCGTGTGGGATGCCATGGGCGCTGTGCACAGCCCACTCTCTCCCCATGGCCCAGGAGGCAGCGGCAGCTCCACGGTCTCTCCCCACTCCCAGCGCGCTCGGCACGGCTGCCCGGGGCTGTGACCCTCGCTGACATCTTGCTGTAGGACCTGTTGGTTTGCCTGGGATGGAGCAGTCTGTAGAAAGACCAGGAAAGCAGGATTTTCTTTCTTTCTTTTTTTTTCTTTTCTTTTTCTTCTCGCTTTACTAGACATAACACTTCTGGTAAGAGGAGGATATGAGTTTAACTCTGCTGTTGGCCTTGAGGCTTTAGGTATCAAGGAGAGATTATTTCAGAGATCAAACTGAATGCTGATTCGAGGGAGTTGCTCATCCCTTTGGAGTGCTCCAGAAGGAGAAGGGAACATTGTCAGTTCAATCTACTGTGGAATTTATAGTATTAATGATCTGAAGAACACTTCAGGGATTTCTGTCAGATGTCTATTTTAATTTAAACTCTTGGGTGTTTAACTACCCAAAATATTGAGTTCTAGTCATTATAAAAACTAATAACTGGCTTATTTTGCTGCTAATTCAGAAACTGAGGTTAATTATCTATAGTGAAGGGATGTGGTACTAATCTAAAGTCTACCTGAATAAGACACTGTGGTTAATTGATTCCCCATGAAATGACAAAAGATTGCTTCAGAGGAAAAAGATGTTTAGTATTCTGGGCTTTCTTGAAGGTGCTAGCTTTTGCTTCTCATAAAAAGGTTTTTTGTTTGGCTTTGTCAGCTGTACCTTATCCTTTTCTTATTGTTATTACTCGCTTGGTTTGGTTTATTTTCTTAAATTTGGATGGTTATAAATTTTCCAGGTGTGCGCCCATCTGTTGCATCCCTTTGATACACAATACACCTTGTATGCCAGGTGCTTACAACAATACATTACCCCACAGAAGCGGTGGGACTTGTTTGATGCCCAGTCCACAGATGGGGGATTGTACCTATGAACTTGGCATCCGTGTTTGATCCAGATACGTGGGGGCTTCAGCAGAGCTACATGCTCGTGGCTGAGCACCATCAGGATTTGGCCCAGCTGACCTCCAAAATTGCAGAGCACGCTAATCTCAGAGCTGAAATTGCTTCCTTGCTCTGTCCTGTGTTCTCTCTGCTCTGCCATTCCCTTTCTCAAGGGCTCTGAATCTGCCCACTCTCCCACTAGTTTATTTAATAAAAATTACTTTCTAAGCCAACTGCAAGCAGCTAAAAAAATTAATTTAAACTTCCCCTAAAGTGTATTTGTCAATGTCCACTGTTGTAATTCATTACGTTGTATCCTGGCATACCCTGAACATGGCAGTGTCAGAACTCTGATGATGTAGTGCAGTCTCCATGTATAATATATCATGAGAGCAGTTTCAACTTGGATGATATATGAAGCCAGCCTGGGAGGATTTTGAAAATAGAACTAAATTTCAAGATTTTTGTGTGTAACTTCAAGTGGTTGAAGGCTTCACCTGAAGCATTTACCGAAGATCTAAATATTTTTTTCCCTTGCCAAGCAAGAGTTAGCAATGTCAATTAGCCTGCTGGGGCTTTGTAGGCTGGCTGACCAAATTGCAAAGCTTATGTGTGCGTCACATCTAGTTAGCTAGCTTATTTTGCAATACTGCCTTGACCTGGTGGTGTTCAAAATGAAATATTAAATGTGATTGCAGTCTAAATTGGACAACATGCAGTTTCAGATGGGCTTGTGAGTGATGGGATTATGTGTGTAGGTGTGATGAGCACGGTTGTCCTTTACTGCACGGGACCAGACGCTCCCATCTGAATGTTGAACTTCTGAGTAGAAGGCATCAGGCTTTTCTAATAAAAAGAGCTGGATTGTAAAGAATGTGTTGAGTGGTGTAGCTGGATGTAACTGAATGCTGAGAGGGCAGGAAAGCAGGAAAGAGCTGAGAACAAAAGCTGGAATGTGTAAACCAAAAGCAGATAAATAGGAGGGCAAAAACAGCAGGAAGAATGAGGAAGAAGTGGGAAAGAAAATGGGAACAACCATTGATCTTTGCTTATGGTCAAATAGCTTGTTACCAGGGCAGGTCAGGGTTTTCTCTTGAAACTGGTTTTCAGTGCAAACTTTAGAAAAATAGAATAGAAACATGAGCAGAGAGCATCTAGCTCCTCTTCCTCCCACTTCACGTAAAAATGGAACCCCTCTTTTCTTCCTCTCTTTCCAAGTTTTCTGTTCTTTTTTTGACAAAGAAGCTGCATATTCCAACCAGATCTCTTTTTACACGAGTTGGGGTCTGAATGAGCTTGTGCAGTGGTGTAAAGTGAGTGTGAAATGGACTTTGCACTGCTGTGCTGTTCCCCATCAATGGGGAGTAATTCCTGGGCTTTTCAGAGTAACTACCTTCGATTGTCAGGGCTGTGGTAGTGAAAATGTATCTGACTGTGGGGGAGCATTTAAAGTGTTATCTCACAGTAGTAAGCATTTAGCCCGTCTCAATGCTCGAACTTAATTACCAGGAAAATGCTATACATTATGAAGATTTAAATCATTGAACAAGCCTTGTGTGAGTCTTAATGCTTTTTTATTACTGCCTTTTTCATATGCTTTTTATTTGACAGGACAAAAGCAATAGTTGGCATAGACTCCCGACACGGGGATCACCTCTTGTTTTGCACGAGATGCGGTACACTTTTCATTAGGAGAAAAAATGATGGAGTATTTTGCTCTGTTGATGACTAAATCTGGGGGAAGGAAGGACAGAAGCCCCTTTGTAGCCAGCCTGTTTCTGTACAAACTTCCACAGGGTTCGGCGTGGGGCTGATGCTCAGCACCCAAGGAGTTGGCCGTGGTGTGGTAACTCCTGATGTGCGTTGAAGTTAGCAGCTGCTTGTGATGATTTATATTTAGATGTCATGCTCTAGCCACACCTGAAGAGACAGCTGTAAGAGGGAAAGAAAGGGGAAATATTTCAGGCTGAAAGAGCAAATTGAACAGAGGTAAATGCTGGGCTAGTGCTTGTTCACCCTGTGTCTAAACTGCACCCCTTACAAGGGCCATGGTTTGATGGAAAAGTAAATCTGACTTTAGGACCTGAGATACCCAACCCTGCGGGGTAACACGGCACGTAGCACTAATGCAGCACACACTCTGCTCATCCAAAAACCACGAGGAGCTGGAGTACTGACCAGAGTCTGGCTCCCACTGTGCCCCATCCGTGGGTTTTTTCCCTGCTGTCTTCCCAGCCCCTTCTCCTGCCTGCAAGGCAGCCCAAGGGATCTGCGGCACAAACCGCTGGAGAAGGCTGCACGTCGGGCACTGCCAGCTGACCCCCCTCGTTCGGTGGGTGGTGGCACCCCCCAGGAGTGCCAGCCCGCCTGAGCTGCGGCTGGGCTGGGATGTGCTGGAAATAAAACTGCCCAGCGGCTCTGCCACCGCTCGGTGCTTTGGCTGGTTTATGGGTCACCAGATGTTCCTGCCAGAGGGATGCAATGTGTGCGCTCCATAATGGGTTCAGAGCAATCACTCCACTGAGTAACAACCCTGCACAAATTCTCTATGTTAAGCATGGATCAAAGGTATAATATATGTGTCTCCCTAGGCACTAAAGTCCTAATTCCACCTTCTGCTGAAATAGCCTAATTTAGTGTATAAGCTTTACTGTATGACCGACCTCTGTACAGCAAGCTGGGACATGGACCTACTGAATTTACACATTTGGTGATAGGGGCTCTTTTCTTCTTTTGCCCTTCTAATTAGATACTGTCTCAGCACTTGCACTTTGGTGTTTAACATCTTTTGGGGAGCAGTTTTTAATTTTTTGTTCTTGTGAACCCTAATATTTTCAATATCCTGACAAATACTCAATCCTCCTGTGACTCCTCTGTGAGATGGACGCTTCCGATGCCTCCTGTGCTGGGCAGTTCTGTAGATTACATGGTGTGTAAGACTGATTTCCTCAAATCAGTTGTAAATTCTTGATTTCTCATTCTTGTCCACGTGCCCCCAGCAGGTAGCCATTACAGTGGTGCTGGTTAAATTGGCCCCGGTGCTACACCCGGTGCAGGTCTGCAAACCTGTGGTTGCAAGTCAGCAAACCCATGGCTGAAGCACCACTGCAACAGAACAAAGAAGCAGCAGAAGTGCATTGGCAGTGAATTCATTAAGCATTTGCATTTTCATGGAAATCTGATGCTATTTCTTCTAATCAAAGATTGTACTTTTCCCCCAAAGTCTTATGTCTCAATCTATAACTGACACACTGTGAAATATCTGAAATCCACTTGAAAGCCCATGGGATCATTGCTGAATTCCACAGCCTTTTAGCATACGCAATTACACTAAAATACACAGAAATTACTGTCTTTTTTTTTCACGGACTTTTCTGCTGGTTCTGTAGAAGGCGTATTTGCACCAAGTGGAGAATTTTAATTCTCACCCTTAAGACTGTTCATTTTTGCCAATAACTTTTATGATTGTCTGCAGTTTCACAGGCTATGTATACATCCAATACTGTGGCTTAACTGTTTCCAGATTTTCTAGTTCCTTTTTTTTTTTAAAAAAAAAAAAGGTAAAAAATTAATATGAACAATTTGTTACAGTTGCTTCTAACTTTTTTAGTTAGCATAAATCTCCAGAATCTGACTTGTGAAATATGCATCTCTTAGAAGCTCTAAGCATTGGAAATAGCCCTCCCCATTGAACTCTAGTGTCGTCTAGTTTCTAAAGCTCAGCATCTGCATTTGCATTTGCAGACAGACCTGGCACTGAGCTTGCTCTCCTTGCCCTATTGTTCCTCCTTTGTTCTCTGCATCACCTTCATTTATTGGCAATATGGGCTGGTAATTACGGGGCTGCTTTCTGGCCCATCAGCTTTCAGCTATGTCCCCCAGGTGAAATGAGCCCAAACAAGTTGGGAGAGACTGTTCAAATCTGTTCCACGCAGAAAAGGAAAGCCAGCATTCATCATTCAAAAGATAAACATTTGACAGCACAGCTTGACTATGTCAGGAACACTTCTGTTTTAATAGTACGCCTGCAAGCTTTCAAAACAAGTGTTTACCTGTCACAATAAACATTTATGAGTGAAGTACACAAAACACACTAAACTTGGAGCTGGCAAGCTTCCAGAAATGCCATGTGCAGTTAAACTCTTGAGCTTGTCATTCCATCCAACATAAATCTCTTCAGTTGTCTTCTGTCTTCTTCACTGTATACTGTGGGACGTTTCTGATTGCCTTGGAGACATCTGTCTCAGATGCATACGAAATCCTGGGAAGTGTAGCAACTGCCTGGAGTTGACAAGCATGTTAAGACCTAAGTCTTAAACAGCTGCAATTAAGTCGCTAAACACTTCTGGTGAGACTGGGGGTCTTATTTTGCTCCCCTGAAAATGAACGGGTATTGACATGAAATACAAATCTCTGCTTGTAATTGCATTGGCAAATAGGTGCTCTTGGTGGGAGTGTGGAGAGGAGCGATGGGGACAGATGGCTTCACTTGGGTGATGCCGTTCGGTGACCCCTGAATTTGGATCTTCTGGTGACTTCAGAGGAATGAAGAGTCCGATCTAGTGGCTGGCCTGGCCTGGGCTTGAGTCTGACATGAGAGAAGGTCATAAGTTTGCTTGGCTGGAGTTTTCTTTGACCACGCCAAACAATGAGAATTCCCACTTTTTTCAGAGATGTTATTTCACTTTGTAGGACTTCCTGCCAAGTCTAACGCTGTGCAGCATACTGGAAAAATAGCTAAAGTCAATAAATACAGCCCATAAAAATAAAGTCTGGCACAACATTTGCACAGGAAACAATTACGTCGTTCTTTTTTTCTTTCTTTTCTTTTTTTTTTTTTTAAAGCCATTTCAATAGCTTAAAGAAAGGCTAGGAGAGCAAGAGGCATTTCCTTCTGTATATATGCTTTAATGTGATGTTTCACTTTTTTGTTGTAGAGTGAAGTCTAGGTCAGCCTCAGCTTGCCAGGTCCTGTGGTCTGACCAGGACGCACTGGTTAACGTGTCCACCTTCTGCTGGGGAGCAACAGCTGAACTGGCACTTGGGCATCTCAGACCTAGGATTTCTGCCTTTGGGTTTGGGCTCTTGTGTTGCATCAAACACTTGCAAATCAAGATAATACTGGTTGTACAGGAAACAGCTCTCAAGATAGCGCCGTCAGTTCTATAAGGCTTTTCAAGTCTGCATGGGGTATGTTTCTTGGGCTTTGGTGAGGCTTCTTCGCAGGAAATCCCTGGCATGTTGTGGAACCACTGGTCTAAAACAGAGACTCACCATCTCCCACCTGGGCACTCACTTGGGACCTCAGTGCAAGTCGTCACGTCTTCTGAATTCCAGGTGAGCACTGTAGGTCCCAGACAGTTGGTTTTCTTCCTTGTCCTGTGTGGCTTCTTGCAATAGCAGTCCTCCCTTCCCTAACGTTAGTCCTTGGATGCTCTCTCGATTCAAAGGAGACACACTCGGGGCTGCTGCCACGCAGACCCTTGCTTTCGCCTCTCCCATAATCAGTGTGGGTGGCCTTCTCCCTTGACTCCCATGCAACATTTCAAAAGGCCTCATTTTTGTTTCAATGCAGAATGTAAAAGGCTTTCAACATCTCCATTAAAAAACAAAAATTCCAGCGTTTGTGCTCCCCATTTTCCTTCCAAGAGCACAGTGAGGAAAGGGAAGGTCTGCCCTTGTTCAGTCCTGGCAAGTCAAATCTAGAGCTGTGTAAAAATGCATCTAAAAAAAGGACCTTTCTTCCAATAAATGGCCATTTAATGAATAAAAGAGAAACAATTGAAGTCTGCAGTAATAGAACAATTATGTGCTGTTGTGCATTCCAGCTGGCTACACATTGAACAGTTCCTACAAATTGCCGGAAACACAGCAGCACACGGATCCGATACGTTTCAGGACAGTCATTATTAAGAAGAAATACCATGTGTCAATCTGCTGAAGCCCTCTGAGGGCATTACCCTCCTAAAATCCCTTAATTACTGCTCTGGAGCTCATGTGTGTCCCTGGCCTGCAGTGTGCACAAGAGGGAGAGCGCTGGAAGCAGTGTTCCCGGTGTGATGTTCATTAACTTTCTTAGTCTCCACTCTTTCCTCTGCTGAGCAGCAGAGGGAAGAAAGCTGGTTAGGAAGGCTAGAAAGAGGCAAAGAGACCCAGGCTGAAAAGGTCTGAACAGCTATGGTGGAAGAGGTAAGGAAATCAGAGTTGCAGAAGTGCAGATCTGAGGTAGGAGGGGAAATGTGGGCACACAGAAAGTGTGTGTGTGGGGGGGGGGGGCGGGGGCGGGGGGCGGCGGGGAAAGGCAAGGAAAGCAACATAGCCAGTGGATGCTGTGCCTATGAGCCCCACATGCTTGGTCCTCACACACGTTTCTTTGATATTTTCTTATATTGGTACTCAAATGGCAATGGGGAGGATGAAAATGGCACTGGAAGGCAGCTCTGTGTGTGCAGACCACATTAACAAAGCAGATCACCCATCAGTGTCATCGGTCAGAGGGCTGGGGTCAGGGTTGGCCCCTTTGGAGCCTCCAGACCAAGGAGTAACAGGATCAGGTTTGCACCCTGCAGTGGGTTGTGCTGCCCTAAAACAACATGATGCTGAGCAAGTCGCTGCCAGTCCGCTTGTCCTTGAGATTCAGGATTTTAATCAATGTTTCAATGATAATTGAACCGCTTGAATAGGCAGTTTTGGATGCAAAAATAGGAGAAAATGTGTCGAGGGGAGTGTGGTTTGGTAGCAGCACAAGGGCTTCAGGCTCTGGCAAGGTCTCCACCATCGTACTTGGCTGATTTCGTAATGATCTTTGGTCACTCAAAAGCCAGTAAGGTCATGAGGGGCGACCAGAGCTGGGGAGTGCTGATTAAACATGATATAAACACA
This sequence comes from Falco cherrug, assembly GCF_023634085.1. NCBI lineage: Eukaryota > Metazoa > Chordata > Aves > Falconiformes > Falconidae > Falco > Falco cherrug. The sequence continues at coordinate 103,682,354 of NC_073697.1, read as the reverse complement.
TCTGCCCTGCTAGGTCTGCCGAAGGAATTTAAATGTCTGAAGAGCAGAGGAGTGGGGATTAACGAGCTGTGAAGGAAGGAGATGTATTTAAGGTGTTTGTGAATAGGGAGAGGATGAAGTTCCTGCTCCTTATTTAAGATATTAAAGCTACTTTGCAGGTCTCTTTTCTTTCAAAAGAAAGCCTGAAAGCCCCTGCAGTTCTGAGTACTTGTCAGGGATGTAATGATGGAAATTTTGTCAGCCTCACTTTGCATAATAAGGATCATTATGTGATGGTAAATTTCTCTGTATGTTCTGTACATTCCTAATGTGGGAGGAATAAAATATTCCTGAGGTTTCTTTTGCAGAGCTTGTCAACGAACACGCTGGGTCAGATTGTCTTCTCATTTATTAACAGGATAAGCTAAGCTGACTTTAGGTAAGCACAACAGTAGGAAATCACTGTGCCAGGGGAATCAGGCTTATTGTTTCAAGTCCTACCAGCCTGACAGGTACTTCTTTGTGCATCAGCTGTATTTTAAGTCGATGTTGGGAAGCTCGGCTTTCTCCCGGAGCTCCTGAAGTGCTGCTGGGACACCACGGGGGCAGCTGTAGCCAGGCGGGCAGCTGCATGGCACTGGTGGGCGAGTGCCGGCTGTGATGCCTTAGTGGGAGGTAAAAGCAGATATTGTTTCCCTGGAAGGGAAACATTCGTTGCTGTGGACAATGGCCTCTCCAGATATACTGACTTGGCTTGGAGGCCATATTTACAAGACAGGGCAGAAAGAGAGACCATCATGCCCTAAGGAAACAGCAAAGAGCGACAAAAAGCAGACTATTTAGCCTAACAAACTCATCAGGAGCTTTGCTTTTGAATTCAGGTGAGCTATCAAACGGGAATTCAGCCAGGTCACCGGCCCTGACACCAGAACCATGCAGTAAATGATGTTTCAGTCTGCTGGCACATGTGAAAATGGGGATGGGTTTTCATCTGATAACTGTTCCGAGAGGATGCAGAGGCCAGTAGCTCATTGTTTCAATGCTGCTGCTTTACAAGTTTCTAAACACTGCAGAAATCCTTCCTGGAAATATAAGCCCTGGGTTGTTGTTGGTTTTGTTTTGGGTTTTTTTGTTTTGTTTTTTTTTTCAGAGGCTCCTCCAAGGCTTTTTGAGGTTCAGGAGTGTCCCACATGCCTGTGAAGAGCAGAGCACCAAGTCCTAACTTGGACTCACACAAACCACAACTGCCTGCTTGAGTAAATTTATGTCATATCTGGCTAATAATAGCAGCTAGGAATTCCAGAGGAGCTTATCTGATTTTAACAGCTGGCTCCCTTCTGCTCTTTTGTAAATCTCAGTGAGAAATACACAGGGAGGAGCGTTAGCCCTTAGTACTTAGCAGAGGAGGGTTAAGCTGTGGCAATCTGCAGTCTGCAGAGGGCAAATAGATGCCCAAAGCGGCTGCATGGCTCACCTGGAGCCACAGAGGGACAAGGGAACATCCCGGTCCTGCCCACGGAGTCCTGCCACACTCTTGCTTTCAACCGAGTTGTTTGACTTCAAGAACTGCTGCTGTCTGATAACACTGCATGTGGCTTCCCTGGCATCCCTAAGGATGCTTGGGTACCAGGAGCTGAGAGCAGAGCTAAATGCTAAACGGCATTTAACAGTAAAGTTAGTAGTTGTTGGCATAAATTATACTTTCCAACAGGCAAGGCAACGTGTCCTTTCACATGCGGTAAGTAGGTATTTGTTCAAAACAATTAGACTCCATAGCCTAGTTTGGTACTTAATCAATTTATGTGGTTAGCTAAAGTACCTGCATATGCCGTTAATACGTAGTGACACCCTTTTCCTAGAGCACTGCTATGTGCTTACAGAGAAATTACATTTTTAATTATGCCACACAAGCCGAACGGAAAATCTAATTATGACAGTGGTATTTTTCAACTTTTGTACAAGCAGTGTGTTTTCTGAAATACAGTTGCAGGAGTTGCTGTGCAGTAGAACTTCAGGAGAAGAAATGGATTCACCTCAGAGTTTGTACCATGCTTCACTTTATTATTTATTAATCACTGCTATGTATTATTTGTATGCTGTCATAAATGTCCTGGTAGTTAGTGCAGTAAAACAGGCAAATGGGACACTTCTGTAAGCATTGGAAATATTGAAGCTGCTTCTCAGGGATTTGTCTCAGGGATTTGTGCCTCGTCTTGATTCTCTGATGTCTAATGTGGTGTGAACTCTGATGGAAATGTTTTGCACGGATTAGGATGTTCACAGGTTTCTTTCATGCCTAATTAGGGTTCAGCTCATGCTGGAGCATTTTTCTCTATGGGGATGGTGTACAAATCATTTAGACTGGGACTTTGCTCCTTCCTTCTCCTCCCTCCCAGGCGACTAGGTGCTCACTAGCCTTATGTGGTCATGGTTTCTTTAGTAGCTCCAACCCACCGGAGTGTTTGTAAGGAGATTTTGTGGACCAAAAGGCACTACTTTACTCAGTTTTTCCCCTTCATGAGCTCCAGAGAGTCCTAGTGATTTCTGTGAGAGCTGGCTATTACTTTTTGCAAACTCAGCAATATTTATAGAGCTTTGAAATGAGCTCTCTTAGTTTGGCTATTGTTTATTCAAAGAGAAAAGATGGAATTGTCAATGCTATTCAGGGCTGATCTAAGCCTGCCTCTACTCAGTACCCAGCATGAGCATCATCAGGGATGGAGTTAGGACAACTGAGCCGTTCTGCACATCTTATCCCTTCTACAGGTGGACTCGCCTTGGGAAGAGGAGCCCTACAGCTGCTCCCTGAGCCCCAGCAGCTCGCTGGCAGTGGCCCAGATTTGCGGTGAGTAGCTATCAATTTAATTGATTTCAACAAACCAAACCCCTGAGCTTTTCAAAAGACTTCAGCGTCTAAAAAGTCAGTCAGGTTCTTAATTACCATCCAGTTCATATCCAAAGGGTTACAGCCAACCTTTTGTTCATAAAATGAGGGCAAGCTGTCTCTGTTCACTGTATCTCCCCAGCTTGAAATGTCTGGCAGGCAGGAATTTTCCCAGTGCTTGCATGCAACACCGGGCACTGGAGTTGCTCCTCTGAGTTATTACAGCATTACTGGGCATTAGCAGATGCACTGGTACAGCAGAGAGGAGATGTATGGATGCCACACACACAGGTTGAAATTTATCCCAGGGCATGTCCCTGAAAGCCTGCCAGAGCTGCAGGGACATGGAGCACCCTGACAATGGGAGCAGAGCTCTCCGGCATGGGGACAAGCTGAGCTTCTCAGGCCAGATCCTTGGCTGGTTTGCATTCCTCCCAGGGAAGTGCCTGGACTAGGAATTTGCAGCACTGTAAAGGTGATCTGCTACTGAGAATCCCTTTCAGAGCAGAGCTAGAGCACCAGGATATTTTGAGGTAAAGTTTTTACTTGTCAGTGGAACAGGTAACTCCCTGAAACCAGATTTGGTCAGATGTGTGCCTCCCCCTGCTCCATGTGCCCCTAGGATGATGATCTATTTAACAGGGCTCACCTCACGTTTCTGGTCTACCGTGTGATGGATCAGAAGCAAAATGTGTTGCTCTGAGCCCGTATTTTTTCTCGGCTCCTTTAAAACCATTTGTTCTGCTTGGGTGCTTTGTGGCTACTAATAGATAATGTTATGAGAAGGACTGTAAAACCTTATCACTGGAGAGTGCTGAAAATATGAATGTCTATTAGTGTGTGGAGTCTTTTTCTGCAAACTTTAAAGCATATTGCACAACTGCAACCTCTCTTGCCATCACAAGTACTCTGCCTAGACCAGATATGATCACCTTGTGTTATGTGTTTCCTTATGAGCTGGAAAGCAGCTAAAAGCATCCTGTAGTCTCCCCTTCTTCCTCATCACCTTAATCACAGACATCTACATTTTCCCCAGGTATTCCCAGCAGTCCAAGGGTGGTTATTAAAAATGAATGAAAGGCAGCAAGGTAAGAGGGATAGTGCCAAGCTAAAGCTGACCATCTGTCCTCCATCCCTGAAAATGAAAAGCCAGTTTCGGGAGGGAAGTAAGGGGACGTTCGTAGCTAGCGTGGCTTCAGAGCTAATGGCAGTGCCCGCTGCCCTTGCAGGCAGGAGATTGTCAGGCAGAAATTTAGTTGGAAATTATTTTAGTATTTCCCAGGCTATTTTGGTTTGCCTCGGCTTAATCCACCTTCTGTATTTTTATTCTTTGGCTCATGGAGGTAACTACAGCCCTGCATTGTCTTGCTGAAAGTGCTGGTGCCAGGATGAGGCAATTTTCTTTCAGCAGATACATCCCCAAAGCTTTCAAAGTGCCTGAGATTATGGAAGATACCCTGCCTGTGCAACTTAATTGGACTACTGGGCTAAGACTGTTGCAAAGATATCCCTGTTAAGATATTAACTGATAGCAACACACAGAGATTAAATTTTATTTGTTGAATTATGATGATCAGAGCAGTCCCATCAGGTAAAACTGCAGAGAACAGGTTTACTAATAAATAGCACAGAGTAATCTTTCATTTCTCGTGTCTGTGAGAAGCCTGGAGCACAGCACATTGCTGCTGGAGGGTCCTGCCTGAAAGGTTACTAAATAGCAGCCTGCCATTACATTTTGCCGTCACATTTGTTAAGCTGCAGGACGGCATTAGGCTGGCCTGCCATTTACATCAGTTAGAGGTTAAAATACCACAGAGCGCTTCAAAGACGTGCTGGGGAAGGACTAGAAAATGCCTCGGAAATAATGGCTTCCCCTACAACCCTCATTTTCGCAGTGGTGGCAGGGTAAAGCTCTCTTTGCTGGCCCCGGTCTGGTGTGTGCTCAGAAGTGCCGATTCATACCCAGCCTCTCACAAAATTCACTAATACCTTTTAGCTGAATATTATCCCAATTTTAAGCCCATTAGGTGACAAGAGGATTCAGTGCTGAGCAAATGAAATGGTTGAGGCACCTGGGAGGGAGCTCAGACGGCAGGTAGAGAGGGGGAACGGGAGACACGAGGCTGTGGCCGGGATCACAGATGCTTTTCAAACTCCTGGCACCTGTAGCTCAAAGTTCAGGCCTTTCTGTTTCTCTTCCAAAACCCTGTCCACTTCCCCCCGAAGCACAGGTTGTTTCAAGTAAAAAGAAGAAGAAACCCAAAGGTAGGCAAAACTTTTTAACTCTCTGGCATGTTACGAATTCATGTTGCCACCCTTGGGGTAAGAGCACCATTGGCATGGACACGAGCAGAATCAGCTCAAGGGAAGACTCCCGAAGCTGGGGACTGGGCAGGGGCAGCCTGCCTGGGAGAGCCGGGAGCATCTCTGTGCTGACCCCTTCTGATGGCCATGGAGCCCTTTAGCCACTGACAGCTTCTCAGCAATTCCTTTGCTCTCCCTGGGTTATCAGGAGGAAGAGAAACCACCCTGTCATGGCAGGGGTGGCGCAGGGTGTGTTACATCTGCAGGACGTTGCCCGTTTGTGTGCAGCGAGGCCAGCCCATGCCCTGACAGGTCATCAAAAGCTCTTTGGGACCCCACCGTGGCTGCCTGTCCTTTTCCACAAGTACAGGGCAGGTATCAACAACAGCAGCATCCTGAACGCTGCTTCTAGCGAAGTGTTGAGGGGGTTAAGCCAGGTAACACCATACCTCTCTCCTGCAGCACAGAAATCTGGTGGGTCCCTAATAACTCTAATAACTCCTACGGGTATGTGCTATAGTTGGAAAATTCAGCACAGTTTGGAGTGAGCATACATGCAGTCAGGCTGGGAATGAGAGGCAGGTTTGAGTAGGGCCACAACACCTACCTGGAGGAAAAAACGGGGGGGGGGGGGCGGGAAATTGCCGTTCCTTTTCATACCATTACAGCTTTTTTTCTTATTCTTGGTGACACGTGCGGAGCAAAGGGATCACTGTGGATCTGCTAAGTCAGCCTGAGCAAGCAGCCCTGTTCATGGGAGAAATCCCATGAACAGGGAGCGAGCAAGGCTTCATACACCACGTAGCATCCCTTCATGTCAGGCTCAAGAGCTGTATCTCCCCGGCCTGGTGGGCAGCAGCGTGTGCTGAGCCAGCGGGGCAGGACCGTCACAGGGGCAGGAGCATCGGCAGTGCCATGCTCCGGGCATCCCCTGCTCCCGAGAGGCTGTGTGGAGCAGAGGGCTGCTCCCCGCTGAAGGGAGACAACGGGAATCCACCCCAGTTTTGTTGAAGGAAACCAATTGAGTTTATAGGCAATCGATGATACTCTGCATCAGCCTATTTATGAAAAGTGCCTGTTACATGTTAGCACAGTCCTAGCTGAAAATGGGGCAGAAATCCTACAGGAGGGGGTTTGCAGGAGAAAGGGGGGGTACACCAAAAACCTTGGATGAAGTCCAATATTCAAGCAATAAGACCTTAAGAAGCAGGCATCATTATAAGATAATTGACTGTGGAGAGCAGTCACACATCCCAAGGTGAAGCATAGGGCACTTAACATATCAATAAGGTCAATTATCTGATTATGTCAGCTGCCTTAGTGCTGTTATTAACCTATATTGCTCTTATTAACCTTTCTGATGAAGAATCTTTCAAAAATAATTATATTAAAGTACAAATCTCTCAAGTTTAAAATATGTGAATGTTCCATTTCAGTAGTCGTGTGTCATAGGATAATGAACATCTGATTGCCTGGCTGACACAATGAGGTTTTTAATCAGGCTCCCTTTCCTAGGATCAGCATGTTAGCTCTGACAGCCTTCTCTGGGCCCCGGCAGCCTCATGAAAGCGCTGCTGTCATGTTACAAATGGCGGGATTTAAAATTGAAATGTGAGCAAATAAGACAAGAAATGTAACGGATACGCTGAGGAGAGGGGTCCTGGGAAAATACCCACTGAAAGCCTCTGCAGTCAATTCCAATTATTAAAGCATACAGCTGATTCAATTAGTGGCTATGTACTTGTGCATATAGTATTTACTACCTAGCAGAGCTGATCAAAGGGGAGCACACTGCTCTTGAAAATTTGTTCATATTCATTTTCTCCCTTTTTTTTTCCCATACTGCAGAGCATTTTGAAGTAGGAAAGCATTTTGCCACAACTTTCAGCCGTTCTTTCATCTATCGGGGAATATGAGTGTTCTAATTTCTGCTGGGGATTACTAATTCATTACATGCTTTTGGCAAAGCCAGTGCAAATTCTGCTCATTACAAGTTTTGATCACTGTTATATTTCTGTGTGTGTATCGGTAGAATAGGTGAAGTCTCATTTCATACAATGTGGCTATTTGATGAGCAAAACCAAGGGCCTTATTTTTACCTGTGACTTATCGTCATGCTTACACTTTGATGTGGTTTGATTTTTAGATGACCACAGTGAGCATCCTTTAAAGACAGCTTTTTTTACCCCTGGAATTTGTCACCAGTTTGAAATCACTAGGCATTTTGAAAGGTTTACGTTAGGATATCATATGCCCATTTTGGACTGACATGTTTCTCCGGGTAGAAGTATGACTAGTCTCCCTCTTTGACGTGCAAATGAATTCCTTTGCTCACAGAAAACTGAGTGGGAGCATCACATGGAGAGCTAAAGCCAAAAAATTCTCATTCCATGAAATTCCCATTCATGATCTTCCCCAGTTTGCTCCCTTTGCCAAGATCACCACTGTCAGCACACTACATGTGGTGCTTGGGAAGGACAAGTAATTCTGTAGTCACTCCACATCTTCCCTTCCCCCTTCTATAAAAAAAAACAGATGAGGAAAGCTTGTTTCCTTATTTTTAACTCCTACTCAGGAGACCCTGATTTACTTCTTGTGTGTCGGGAATACTAAAGATGAGTCTTGTTATTTGGGATGAGTCCCTATAAAGTCACCTTTCTGCTCCACCCCTGGCAGAATATGGCCCTCTGCCAGACCCCAGAGCCCTGCAAAATCCAGGCATTTTTGTGACTATCATGAGCCCCAGCTCCTGTCTCAGGTAGCGATGTTTTTGTGCTGATGAATATTTCTTTTCTCGTGCACACCTTTTGTATTTCTTCTGGTGGGATTAGGTGCGTCTATCTGTGCCACACACAGATATGTTCTTAGTCATCCTCCTGTTTGTAATTCTGCTGGAGACAGTCGAGAAGCAAATGTTTGTGCCAAGAGTATTACTTATGGCTCTGCTGATTTTTTGCAAAACTCTTTTAAAATCTGCAGTGAGCAGTGCGCCTCTGCAATGTTCTGGGAGTAACATGAACTATTAGAACTGCATTGGAAATCAAAGTCTTCTGGGAATATTTCAGAGGTAAATAGAGAGCAATTATCTGAAATAAGGACTCGAGGAACACTATGTCTTGTAAATATGGCCTCCAAGCCAAGTCAGTATATCTGGAGAGGCCATTGTCCACAGTAACAAATATTTCCCTTCCAGGGAAACAATATCTGCTTTTACCTCCCACGAAGGCATCACAGCTGCAGTGAGAGTAAATGTTTGGGTGGCTTTGCCCTCATCAGCCTTCCACTGGGGCTGGAATTGGGTTAGCCAGACCACACCATTACGAAATTTATTGTACCTGTGATCTGCATTTGCTTCTGCCTCATGGAGAGTATTTCTTTCTGAGGTGCTCTGAAGGTCAGAGTGTATCATGGTTTCAGAAGTGGGTTCTCCACCCTGGGAAGGCCTTGTCAGTCCTCACAGCCTGGTAATATCGGCTGGAAGGTGACGCCACCAGCCCACATGCTGGCAAAGTCTCGCCCTTTTTCATCTCCCATTTTCTGAAGACAACTGGAAGATGCTGGGGTTACTGTCAGGACAAGTTTGCCATCAACTGTAATATTTATTTCTAAAGATTTTTCTTCTTTTAATTGTTGGTTTGGGCAACATTTATATTTAGGTGCTCTCTCTAGTTTGTAAATAATGTCTGAAGAAAGCTGTATCAGATGAGAGGTGAAAACTTTGATTACAAGACAGATACCCAGTGGCCTGGAACTGGCTAACGCTGCTGAGCGTTGAGTTTGCTTCTAAGGTAAGATCCAAGTGAAGCAATTTGCAGGCCTGAAAGCTTAGTGGAGTTCATTTTCCACATAATAATTCTTGTTTTCTGGTGGGTGAGTGAGAGGCATCTGCCTAAAATCTGCTGCTGCTCATCCTTTTGAGGGTATTGGATAGTCAAGGACCACTGGGTATGTATGAATTGGTGACTGGCCAGTTGGAGGAAATCTGTGTAGAGGAATTGTTAAGCCCTAGAAGATCTGACAGAGGTAGATCTGGATATTGCCACATTTGTGTAGTAGTGTATGTTTTCCTGTTTCTGGAGAGTATCTTCCAAACATTTCTTCTTTTGTGTTTACCAGCAAGGACTGAAGCAGAGGAAGATGCTGAAAGTCAGATTTTATTTCATATGATCCTAGTCCAGTGAAAATCTGTCTATCTATCTAAATGCTCTTTTTCTTTTTTCCTTTTTTTCCCCTCCACTGCTGAACTTCACTGTACCAACAGCTTTAATCTTTCATCTTCGTATTATGCATTATTTGTTGGAAACCTCCCTGTTACATCTTCAGTTTTTCAGGGCTCTAACCATCACCTTGCAGCACCATATGACTAGCTCTCGGGGAATCTTACCTGGTCTTTAGAGATTTCTAGCCTGCTTCTCATTACAGTCTGTAATACTGCTTCTTGCTCACAACATTTTATGCTTCAGCCATTTAGATTTGTGTTTTTGAATCAAGGCATCACTCCTTCCCCTGAGGCCCTGAGACCTCCATGTGTGAACTTCCCTGATGACACCACAGGACCGTTGAGTGCTCCCTAATACGTGCCCGGGGTTATGCTGCAGCTGATACCCTCCGATATCCTCCAGCCCCTTAGTGAAGAATAAAAGGAAGTGTATGACAAGCTCATATATGAAAGAATCGCGGTGCTCCTGTAGAAAGCAGGGGGAACATTGTATATGAAAGGCCCTAATTTGATAAGAGACACTGGGAGAAAGACAGAAATAGAAAGCATTTAGGATCGCTTAGATTTCTGGTTCCTTCAAGATCAGCTTCCCGAGTTACCAAATTCAGCTGCTTCACATTGCCCCTGCTAGCTGTGGGTAGCTGTGCCACAGCTTCCATCACTGTACAGAGATGGAGATTTGCCATTTTCCTGCAGTCTGAGGGTGGGGGGAAGGGATATTTCCCTTTCCCCTTCCCTTTTCCCTTCCCCTTCGTCTTTCCTTTTCCCTTTTCCTTCTCCTTTCCTTTTCCCTTTCGCCCTTGCCTTTCCCCCTTGCTTTTCCCTCTCCCTTTCCCTCTCCTCATTTTCTTTCCCTTTCTTTTCTTTTTATTTCTTATTTTTCTTTTTTTTTTCTGTCTCTTTCCCATCCCCTTTAGGAGCTGAGGACCAGGAACACTGTAATGGCTTCACATGGTGACCCGTCATTCCTGTTTGCAGTGGACATTGTCTGCATGGACTCAGTAGTCTGTAAAATTCCCACAAGACAGGCACAGCTGAATAGACATAAAAATTGTTTTAAACAAACAGATATTAAACAAAAATGGAAATTCAAGACAGCGATTTGAAATTATAAGGAAATGTTGGATTTTTACCTGAACAAGTAAAGTAAATCAGCAGTAATTATATTTGTTTTATCAGAGGAGTGAGGGGGTTTTGGGGGTGGAAAACTCTGATACTTGAAACCTCTTGTAAAGACATTGAGCTTGGCTGGTTGCCATGGCTTGGAGAATCTGCAAGCAATTGTCCACACTATTAATTAAATAGTAGTATACAAATTTTATTCTACTGGGATTTTTCTACAAAAATAATGTTTTGAGGCTTTGTAATTATGTCCCAGTTGGACATTGCTTTCATGAGACACATTACTCATGAGAAAATGAAATCCTATCTAGTTCAAGGGAATGTAGAAATGAAGAGCCCTCATCAGCAGAAGCAGCCGAGCAGCAGAAAGATTGAATTTGTCCCAATGGTCACAGAGGCGTTCAGTAAACGGCTGCATCTGTTCGGTATTGTTTGCTCTGATTTATGTGGGTTTGTCCTGGCTACTGGAGATGCTGCCATGACTGCAGACAGCGATGGGCAGTGGCAGATGAGCCTTGAAGGAGCTGTTGAAAAAGATCTCGGTTTAGCTGTCCCTTCCCTTGGATGTGGGTGTTTCTCAGGCACTTCTCCAGGAGCAGGCTTATCTCTGGGTATTTCTGCTCCCAGTCACAACCAGGAAATGCAAAGGCACGTGGAAATGAAAGCCAATTAGAGAGAAATTGTAACATCTGGGTTTGCTTTGGAGTCGGTTCTTACTTTATCTGACACTCCCAGTTGTCTTGTGCTAATACAAGAGGCCTTGTGCTTTGCTGTGCCATGTAAGCAATGTCAAAATAATGCTTGGAGTTGCTCTTTGGCTATCGAGAGCCCCATTCAGTGGCCAGCATTAGCCTGAGTCCAAAGCCTGATACATCCCGTGTTGACGAAGCTGGAGTGGGACGCTCTGGTTCAGGACGTGGTGGGATGGGGGCTTCAGAGAGCCACTGCGCAGCCACGTGATGTGCTGTAGCATCCAGCTCCTGGGCCAGGGAGCTTGGGGAGCTGATGCTGGGCAATAGGAAATGCTGGAGAGCAGGATTTTATGCAAAACTGCGGCCTGCAGTGGTACACAGTGAGGGTGGAGCAACGTAAAAAGGTGGTATAAAAACTTTTGAGTTTAACAGAACTGTACTCTGGGAAGGTTCTCGTGCGGAAAGGGATTTTCCAGCATCAGCCCATCTCTAGCAATGACTCGGCTGTCACGGCCACATTATGTATTCGGTAAAGAGTTAGGTGAAAAATACACGAATTGTGAGCTGCACAAGTATTTGGAGCTGCTAACATTCACACACTGTTATTTTTTCATAATAACAAGGACCCCAGGGAGGCCAAATGCTGGCTATGGGTAACCTTGACAGAAAGTTCACAGCTTGGAGTTGTGGGTTAGTTGTTTTTTTTTTCCCCACCACTGCAATGCAAACAATTGATCTGCTGGCTAAATGGCAGGAACATGGCTAGAGCTGCTGCTTACAACTTCTTTAGAGCAAACAACAGCTTCCAGCACCGATCCTGCTCTGATCCTCGTCTGTCCCTGCGGCAACCGAGCTGCTGCTTGGGTTTTCCTTTCTCCTTGGGGAGGAAGAGGGAGCCAGCCTTTGGGCACCCGGGTGAACAGATGAATTGGAGCAGGCAGCTCATCCCTCCTCCTCTCGCTGCGCGGAGCAGCGTGCCAGGCTGGATCGTGTGTCTGTGTGCTAAAACCCGCGTGCGTTAGAGCAGTGGCAGGTGTTAAATAGTAACAGATGTTAATATTGACAAACTGAAGTGGCTAAATGTGGAAATACAGCACTGCTGAGACGTGTGAAGTGAGGCAATGACCTTCACACATTACAGATCTAGTCAATAAAAAGGAGTTTGACATGAATGAAATGATGCTGCGTGCACGGGGCGGGGGCGGGGGGGGGGGGGGGGGGCGATGCTGGGCAGCTTCGGGGCTGTGTGGGACAATTTTGTGTCTTCCAGGGCACAGGGCTGAGGGGAGGGTCTGTACAAAAGAGGTGACAAATGCCAAAGCCCAGACTTCAGCAAACCTGTTTCCAGCGCCCAGTGACCATGTGGACTTTGTGCTTGTCCTCCAGTGCCATTTCAGCAACACAAAAGAAGAGGCAGCCCTGTTAAACGCTGGGTCCTTCTGTGGCTTTAGCCCCTTTTATCCACAATTTCTCTTTTGTTTGTACAGATCAAGGATCCCGGTGTAGGCTCTGGTCATGCTGCCGTAGAAGCTTTTCTGCTAACTTCTTTTATATCAGCCCCCAAGGTGTTTGGGGTCAGAGCCTGCTTTTCGAGTTTTTAGCCAGGAGCTTCAGTGGGACAGGGTTTGATCTCTTTTGTTCCAGAGAATGACAGCAATTTCTGCTGCTTTAGTTGACATTATTCTGAAATTTGGGAAAGAAGAACAAGATACTTGCTGCATTAAAGGGAGATGGATTTTATTTTGAAGCGCCTACGTATCCAGTCCACGGTCTATGTGAGCAGACATTTCATCCCTTGAATGTCTCCCCATCCTCAGGCTGAGCCACAAGAGACTCCACCAGCTTGTGGCCATCTGACATCTGGGGAGGCAATGGAGTGACAAAACCCCCTTCGTGCACTGCACATCCACATCACAGACCCAAACCAACCGTGGTCAAGAGGGAATGATTTCCTGACTGAAAGGAAGGGATGCTCCGTATGCCAGGTTTTTCCTAATATATGCCTATGACTGGGATCTGGTTTTAAACCAGACATTGAAGGTGTTGGTGTGAACATGCTGGCTTTGTTCCTCTGTTATCGGGACTCGGCAAGCTTTGCACCAAGCCAGGATGGGGCAGTGCTGTGTCAGGGAGCTCATAACTTGAGGCATCCATTGGGGCCAAGCAGCCTGACATGTTTTTCAGTGGCATCAGCTCCCAGCGGCAGTAGCCTGCATATAGATCACAGCCAGGAGACAGTGCAGTGATGTTCAGTGACAATATTAGTGGTGGAAATCAGCTTTAATTTTTCACTTCTCATTTCTCGGCAGATCAAAAGTGAATATGCACCGTCTTCATTAGCAAGGCAAATAGCTCAGCACGGAGGAAGTGAACCGGTGCCGTTCCCTTTCCTTCCAAAGTGCAGAGCAGTAGATAAGCACGTGTTGGTGGGGTAACTAGTGATCTTTATGAAAGGATCCCAGTCTGAACCAGGGCCCAATCCCACCTGACGTATGGGATTTTTGCTGTTGTTTGCTGATGAGTTTTACTGGCGTTTGCTGATTTTGATGGGATTCTTTCTATTAGTATTGCTCAGGGAAGGGCCCCACAACAGACCCAACAATTGCATTTTTGATTTGAGGATGAAATAATAACTATGGTAACCGGAGTTCAGCTCTAGCCTACATAATTCAACTCTTCTCAAAATCAGGCATCCCAGCTCCCTTGAGAAGGCTTGGCAGGCTCAGAGCGTGACTCATCTGCTCCCAAAATACATGACTGATGGGATGAATCACCCATTGACTGGGGAGGGCTTCTGAGCAGGTAACTCGGGCAGGATGCCCGTTGTTGAGATGCCAGTGGTAGGCGACCTCGAGAATGGCATTTGGTGCTTGCTCCTTAGTGAGCAGGGCTTTTTGCAGGACATCGTTAAGGTTTCCTTTCCTAAATCAGTGCCAGATCAATTTGATATAGGGAGCAGCAAACTGCAGTGTTTTGGGAGGCTGACAGAGCCTGCGGGCAGACTCTGCTGTGAGGGCAGGAGACTTGCAGCCATCCTGCCCCCGCTCGGGAGTCACAGCCCTTCACCCACTTTGAAGCAAACTGAGGCCAGTTAGGCTCCGCTGGTGCTGGGAGATGGACCTGCCCCTGGGCAGGGGCTGCAGCTGGGGACAGTAATTAACAGACAGGGGTCATGGTTTCTAAAACCTTTCTAGTTTTAAAAGCACATCTATCTGAAACTTTCATTCCTGCCATAGGCAAGGGAAATCGTATTTGCAGTCATGCTAACCAGAGCTGGTCAACTATTTGTTTTCCTTTCCCGAGATCATCTAACACATACTTTAAAAAATGCCTCAGCCTGTTTGAAACTATGTAAGCTACAGCATGTTAACGCGTTTTCCAACATACCCTCGTCTCTGATGTTAGATACGGGTAAGGCACGGGGTGGCTGGCACTTATTTTCCAGCACGTCACCTTTTCTAAAAGAGGCTGTGGGGAGATGAAGAGGTTTGCATGAGGTCAGAAGTACCAGCAGCCCCCAGGTGCTCCATACCAAGTTTCCAAGACAAGGTGTCCCGTCCCGTGTGTCGTCACCCCCCCCCCCCCCCCCCCCCCCCCGCCATTTGCTCTGTTTGAACCCTCAGAATTTCCAAGATTGCTGGAAATTAAAAGACCTCTAAAGGATGAAAGCCTGTGGACCTCAGGACAGATAGGAGCTCAAACTGGATGCAGTTTTTTTCAAGAATTATGCAGAATCTGAGCTTTTGTTAGCTGGCCTTCTATTTCCAGAGCAATAGAAACAAGGTGATTTCTGGCTTGGTATTTTTTAAGCTTATTCATTCTCATCAGAGTGTTTTAGCATTAATGTGTTAGCATTGCAACTTTTTAATGTGATGGCACAGAGGGCTTCAAGTTGGCAGAGGTCAGTTCTCAAGGATTTTAGCCTCCAGGAACCTACTAATGGGAGTCACACTGCTAAATCCCTGCATATGGTTTTGAAATTTATTCCATAAAGCCAAAGTCTTTCCAAGCCTTTGTTTCAACTAACATCATTATAAATACTTGAATGACTTTTGGAGATCATGTAGGATATATCACCAGTCAAAATCAGTTAGAAACAAATTGACATGTTCTTGCATCTGGGAAGTACTAGCTTTCCTTGAGTTTTGTTGTTTTCTTTCATTTATAATTAAATTATTTGCTCTAAAAGTTGATTGGTATTGACAAAGAGTACATTTTCTCTACACTGAATGCAATTTTTCCTTTACTTTGTAAGTCAGATGTTATGAAAAATTTACCCCTCTGATACTAAGGTGAAAAAAGATACGTGCTTAATGCTGGTGAGCCCGTATCTGTTAAAGAGCACAGAGCTGCAGTCGACCCCTCTGTACCTGACATAGAAGCTGGAGTTCCAGGGAAAGCTTGACTTCCAGAGAAGACCCTAAATAAAAGGTGTTAATGGGGAACTTTTCATAGGAAGGCCTCAAGTGCATTGAAGACAGCAGTGTATAAAATCCATCTCACTCGTAGATGTAGAATAACATATTCAAAGCTCCTAAGTGACCAAGGAGCCCAAGATCTATTAGCTGAAAATCTGAAACTGTTATCCAGCTTTATTGCCAAAATGTAGGGCATTCGTTTTCCTGGATCACTGAGCTAAATGATTTTTCTTAACTCAGACCTAGGGGCAGAAACACAGGCTCTTGACTCCCAGTCCAACGCTCTAATATTTCTCCTTTCTTAAGAAGACAAGAGCTGCAAATAAATTCACGCAAGCCCTTGACACGAAGAGCATGTGTGGAGGAGGGGAGGTAGTCGCACTGCCAAATATTACATACTTAATTCAATTAAGGAGTTAGTGTCTATTTATAGTCAACAGGGATTTAAGGTCACATTCTTCAAATGTGCTCTGAATTCCCCCTGGAGAAGCCCTTCCCTCTCCTAATCCGGGGCTGAGGTGTCTAAAACCTTGTCCATCTTCCCGGAGCCCATGGTTCAGCCTGGCCAGTCTCTATCAGTCTTGCTTCTCTTCTCTGGTGAGGTTATCTGTGCCTGAGCAAACTATTGAATCGACGTCTTTCGCCAAAGGGGTCACAGATTACTTCCAGATGTAGATACATCCTTCTGCTAAAATCGCCACCTACTCCTAGCAAGGAGGAGACCTGGTTGCCATCTTTCACTACTGACATCTGCTAGAAGACAACCTTTGGGGGCTGCCCCCGAGCTCGACGTGCTTAAGGAGCTCTCCCAAGTACAGCTAGGCTGGAATTCTCCTTTCACCCAGTGAAATCATCCACGTTGTAACTATGCTTCACCTGGGGGGGTGGGGGGGTGGAGGAGAAGAGCCGAAAGGGGGTTCAGGTTTGTCTTGCCACAGTGGATGGGGCTTGGGAGGGAGTGGGTTTTGGGGGGGGTGGGGGTGTGTGTTGTGCCCTTCCTAGGTAGGGGCTGTACATGCTGAGGCTGTAAAGTTGGGGGCTAACTTCTGGCTAGTACGATATTAATGGTGTGTTTACCTTTATTCCCCTTCATTTGAAAAATAAGTTCACACGTACGGATGGGAAGTGCCATCTTTTTGCTAAGCTGAGCGTCGTTTCCCTTCGGTGTTTCTCCCTTTCTGAAGGCTGCAGGTCCGGGCTCGCTGCCGGGGCTGTGCAGGAGGTTTGTTTCTTGCCTGACACCCGGCTTTCGTGAGCGTGTCACCCCAAGTTAGCACAGTGCTCTCCTCTGCTCTCGGCTTGGTGCTGGAGAGTTACGCTGCTCAGCTGTGTGCCCTGGTTTCTGTGTCGCTCGATGCTAATGTCGTTCTAATTAACTGGAGTTTGGGGAGTTTGTGTTGTGGGTGCTGCTCCCGTGGGGTTTGGTGGTGGTGGGCAGGCATTTGCACAACAGGGGTGGCAGCAGCTGACTCGTCCCCCGGCTCTTCTGCGGCTGTGCCCTGGAGATGTACCAAGTAGCCCTTTGTTGTTCTGCATCACCTGCACCAAGGCCCTGCTGTTACTTTTCCAAGCAAGATTTTTTAGGATGAAGGATTTTTTTTTATTATTATTTTTTTTCCCCCAAGAAATTGAACTTTTCCATGAAGAAAGAAAATACTACTTTAGAAGGTCTGTTTTTCAGCTCTTGAATTTTTTATATCTATTCACATAACAGCTGAGCCATTCCTCTGTATCAATGTGCCTGGTTCTCAGGGGCAGCAGATCTGTCTTACATTAAACTTTAGTCCTTGTGTTATTTTAACTTAGCCTTTTGGAAGGTGGTTCATTTCTAGTGGCAGGTGTAACAAATCTGTGTTTCCATGCCAGCTCCAGCCCACAGTTCCTGATGATCCTGAGCTGGGCAGAATCAGGCTCTGCTCCTTCCTTCCTTATGGCTGGTACTACCCATTCCTCCGCCGTGAGAACCGACGGTTTCTCATGTTTGTTTCAAAGTGACCCTCCTGAGGATCACCAGACAGCAGCCACTGCGGCAGCGCTGCGCCGTGACATTGATAAACCACAACATATTGTTTAACATATTGTTCCCAGTCCAACATATTGTTCGCATTCATCATGGAAGCAATCAGTACAGACCATTTTATTGCAAACCTGTTTCCTGGTGCTCATCATTAGGTCATTAACCTTAACAATGTCAACATGTTCTCGGTACGCAGTTTAATTGGAGAGCAGTACAGAGCAGTTGCACTGGCTGTACCCCATAGGGGGCATACAGTTTAAGAGTAATAGAAATGCTGTGCCAGCGTGGCACGGACGCTAGCTAAAGCCTAGTCTGGACAGGAGATGCAAATTAAAGAAAAAAGTAGCTGTACCTAGGGGGACCCAAAGAATTTCTCAGCAGAAGCATCATTTCCTGTGAGCACCTGTGCCAGCTGGAGGTATTCATTTTACGGTATCAAATTCCAGGTAGAGTTTTTGTAGGTTTTTTCCCTTGGTGACTTCACCAAGTTCCAAGGAAAAGAGGTGGGCTGTCCAGCGACTTTTGCTACTCTAACTGCAAACACTGATCCTGGCAAGGTTTTCCTCTGAAAGGGCTTATGAAAGAAGCAAAACTCGTGTCTCCTGGGGCTAATTGCTCCCAGGCTACGTGATACCAAGATAGAAATTCAACAAACAACTTGCTTGTGGAGAAGGCTGGTAGGAGCAAGTAAATTCTTCAGGAAGATGTCCTTGTTTGTGGACTAAACTTTGAGGGTAGATCTCTTCTCTTACAAGGCTTGCTTAGTCAGTTATAAAGTATTGTTTCTTTATATGAACTCTGCTTGGTTATTACGGAGATTATCATGACACCACCACCTTTGTTAGTGTAGATCATAGAATGATTTGGGTTGGAAGGGACTTTAAAAATTGTCAAGTTCCAACCCCCCACCGTGGGCAGGGACATCGCCCACCAGCCCAGGCTGCTCCCAGCCCCGTCCAGCCTGGCCTTGGGCACTGCCAGGGATGGGCACCCACAGCTGCTCTGGGCAGCCTGGGCCAGCGCCTCACCACCCTCACAGTGCATAATTTCTTGCTAATATCTAACCTAAATCTATTCTTTAGATGGTCAGACTTTTCAGAGAAAGTCCTGTCTCTTCACGTGTGCTGGTGAACAACCTCACACAACTGGGGCCAGGTCTTGGCAGTGACATTTAGATCTTCTTATAATGCTATTGAACTGTGATAACCTGTGGTTTTGGTGTTAAGTTTGAAATTTAAGGTATCTGTGGGATGTCAGCTTCCATTTCTTGTTAATTTTTATTAGCAATTAGGTAGATGTGAACATTTCAGCCTTAAGTTCTGCTGGGTTTTGATTGCCCTGCAGCAGTACGTAGGTGGCGTCTAATTACCTGCTGTGCATATGACTAAAGAAAGCATAACCCTCCTCACTGCTCCAGGTGAAACCACAAATTGCTCATAACTGCGAATCCAAGGGCCATGTTTGCTGAGCTACAGGAAAGGAAAAGATGTGGCAGGGAAAGCACAAAGGAGTGGCAGGTTTTCAGGAGGATCTCAGGATGGGCAGCGTTTCTGCTTGATGCTTCCATTTCTCTTCCCTTGCTGCCTCCTTTCCTATAAAACATAGGTCCCTTTTCCTCCCAGCCTGGCCAATTTCTGCTGTCTCATATTTTTGTACTTTAGTGTGGAGCACTGCACTGCCTTGACAGGAAAGTCCAAAGGTCTGATTGACACCCTGTTTCTTCCCCATTACAAAATAAACTAATTTCTTTAGCTTTGCACAATATTCTTCTGAAAACAGATATTGATCTATGCAAGTCTGTAGACTGGGTAATCAATATCCACCAGTTTAGGAAAAATAAATAAATAAAGGGACAGAAAATGATGGATGAGACTACCATTGAGTGCTTTTTGAACTGATGCTGTGTTCGGATTGCTCAGCTGTTAAAAAGGTGGGCTGGGTTTATTTTGTAGCAGCAAACTGATGGGAAAGCTTTCAGATTCCCAACTTCAAATTAACCCAGTTGTTAGGTGTTACGGAATCATTTTAAACCAGTGCCGCTTTCCAGTTTGACTCATATCCGGTTAAAGGCTCGTGAAGAGGGAGAGGCTTCCCTTTCTGCCGCTGTGGCATTTATAAAGTGTAATCAAGCTTAGTGGCTTGACGTTTGTGTATATCTGAGCCTGCCTGCACGGATCAGTCAGAGCCAACTTGGAGGGCAAGAGGAAAGACTTCATCAGCAGGGAAGCACTGGAGTGTTTCAGTCCTAGAAATCCAGAGAAGCTGCTACCTAAATCTTTCTCCAACTTCACCTCACACCAGACATTGCACAAAGCATGTTCAACCCTAAAATACCGCGTAAAAGGGAGGCAAGTGGGGTGTGGGTGTTCTGGGTGGTTTCCGCATGGGGAAGCATCCAGCTGTAGGGCTGCGTGAATAATACGTGGCGGTTACAGATCAGGAATCTCCCCTTTCACTTGTAAATGCCAGAGTTGGCAATCTTCCTCCAGATATCTGTTGTCCCATCCCATCTTGTGTTCCTTGCTGGCCGGATCTGGTCCCAGAGCAGACCTGGCTAGTCCTGCCTCACTGAGAACTGAGAGTCTGGGATCTGAAAGCCTCTGGAGGAGGGTGAGAGCAACTCCAACCCATGGTGCAGCAAGTTCTTTTCAGCCTCAGCCCACTCTTCTACACCTTTGGGATACTAAGACCTGCTAGGGAGCCAATTACTGTTCTTTAAACCAGTAATCAAAAGGCCAGATAACCAGTTAACGGTCTTACTACAGAGGACAAGGCTAGTCTGAGCTGCCTAAGCTTCCTCGGGAGCAGCAGCTGCAGGGAAGCAGTGGTCCTCTCTGATAGATACAGGTCTTGCAGATGAAGAAGAAACAGGTGCAGTTCAGATGCAGTTTCAAGCAAATGAGAACAGACCAGGAGAGGTGGTGAGGAGGGACAGTTGTATTGATCAGGCTGCAGAGCCTACTGAAATCAAACACAGCTTATTCAAGGAGGTGACCTTATTTCGAAAACTGGTGAAATAGTAGAAGAGTTTGGAGAACTCCGTTTGATGGAAAAGGAGAGGAAATCAGGCCATGCTTTCAAAGCGATGTGTTTTTTCTCTCCCCGTTCATTGAATTTAATTTCTTGAATAGACTTGAGCTGTCATTTCCTGAATGCTCAGGGAGCAGCTGGTCTGAGATTTTGTATGTATTAACAGGGATCAAATAGGATGAGTGTAGCGATGGTATAGCTGGGGGAAGAGAGAAGGGGCTTGAACATGCCACATGCTGCGGAAGGGACACACCAGCCTCCTTGTCCTCCTCAGTCAGTCCATGTAGTTCCCAAACCTGGGTGAATGCCCCGCGGTGCTGTGTGAGCGGTGTGTGCCTTTCCCGTGGGGGAGAGGAGGGGTGTGCAGAGCCAGGCTGTTATCTCACTTGCAGAGGGTCCCCTCCCTGGGAAGGTCAACGTATGGGGCATCCAGCTCCCATGCGTGTTTCATTGCTTTGGGGTGGGAAAGAGCATCTCTACAAGATCATCTAGTGAAAGGCTGTTTTCTGTAGGATCTACTACTTTTTACAGTAACTGGTTTCTCTGTTAAGAAGTTGTGGTGTAACTTTGCAGAACTGCTCTGGTTTTTCTGCGTTAATTCCTATTTGGATCCTTTGAGATGAATCTTTTAGGTTCCCAGAAATTCTTCATCTCTTTGTTATAATTAAACAACTCTCAATGGTCAGAGTAGATCTGTGAGCATGAGGAAGCCTGTCAAATCAATACGAATCATTGCCAGACATAAGCTTAACAAGCCTGACCGGGAAGTACAAAGGGGCCCTCTGTCATTTAAAGAAATAAACAGGAGGCAGAGAACTTAATTGAGCTAAATCAGCTGCTAAGCCTGGCTTGACAACCAGCCTTCTGAGACACCTTCCCATGGCTCCAGCGTTTAGCTGAATCAGCACTTTTCCCTTTCCCCTACCAGAAGCCTGGCTTCCCACGGACATCAGCAGAGGAACAGAAAAGACAGACACGCTGCCATCCGGGAGCAACCTTGGCTTGAGGACACGGTGTAGAAGCGATCTGGGTACTTGCAACCACCTGATGGGCAGGCACATGTTTCCGCTGAAGACTGAATCTTGGCAAAGGCATGTCTGTGTGTTTGAACTGACATCAGCTGCCCAAGATTGATGTTTTGAAAGAAAATAGCAGTTGTAAGTGAAAAAGAGTCGGCCAGCTGGCTGATGCCAACTGTGATAAAGAGAAGGGATTGGGAGGGAGATGGAAGTTGAGAAGGTGAATGGGGGAAACGACAGGGCAGAAACCAGGGACTCAGGTTCTGCCTCTGGCTCCTTCCCTGCCCTTGCCAGGGTGATCAAGCTGAATAAATGTTTGCGAGTTTAACAAACAAAGGAGTGTTTTAGGCACTGAGTTCTAAAAAATGAAGTCTTGCACCATCCAGGTCTTCCGAGAGAAAGCATGTTGTCAGTCTCATCCCTACACTGTTTCTCATCCTGACGTGGCAATAACACTTTCTGACTATTGAGTTTCTATCAAGCGATGCCAAAAGTATACTTGTAACAAGAAAGACTCTTAAGTCTTTCAGATAAGTCCTGGGCCAACTGTTTTAACTAACATCTTTTAGAGGAACTGTGGTGGGGTCCTGACGAACAGTAGACAGGCATCGCAGGGAGTCTGATAGTTTGGTTATTTCTGAGTGCCTCGGCGTGCCTAGCTGTGTGCTGAGCAGCTACGCAAAGTCTCACAGTTTTGGGATTGGGGATGCATACCAGATCTCGCTTCAGGTTGTGCATTCCAGACACCTGACCTGATCCCACTTCGGGGTGGCTGGTTATGTAGACCTGGAATTAGCTGAAGTATCTATACATTGCAGGTTCAGGAAGAGCACAGCTGGCCATTTTGATTTGTATATGTTTATGTAAATGCCTCATAAAATATGCCCCGTTGGGACAAGCCAACGTCACGCATCATAAAGATGAGCTCCTGTAATGGCTTCTTTACAACGACATTTGCAAGGTAGTGCAAAAAATATGCCTGTGTTTATAGGAAATTAATTTCTGCCCCTTCAGTGATCAGACCTGAGCAAGCAAAAGAGCTGAGTTATCCCAGTTGCTTCACTCTGGCAGAGAACTGCTCTTCGGAGCCTCCTGCAGTGTAATCCGGTGGGGATGTTTAATCAGAAAACCTTAAAGCAGCGAGGTCCCCATCCAGCAAGTCCCGTGCTCATGCAGCAAGCAGTCCTTCCTCAGCAAAGCACTAAATCACACCCTTAATTTTACACCTGTGCCAGACTCACAATACTGGACTGGATTCAAGGAGGTGTATACATCTTTTGCTGAAGAAGAATGCATTTTTGCCTTTGGGCTTAAATTAGCATACAAAGAATGAAATGCCTTATGAGGCAGATCAGCAAGGTTATTTAAAACATAAAACAACCCAGGCATGACAGGACCTACCAAAGGAGGAAGAGTTAGTGCCTATAGATGGTGCCCTGCAAGCTCCCTTTATGGGTGAAGTTCATGCTGATCCCAGTTTTGTGCAGCACCCCGAAATCCTTATGGCTCAGTGCTGCTCCTGTTGCAGAGGAGGACTTCATGGCTTTGCTAGGAGTGAACCTAGGGGAGTTCTGCAGAAAGCAGTTGGATTTTGGAGGAGTCTTTCGCTGAGTCTTGGCCTTCAGGTAAGATTTTTGTAGCAGGAATGTAACTGCTGAATGCTGTGGGTGATCAAAGCCTGAGCTATCTGATTCTGTAGGGCTTCTTCTTGAGAGCTGGAAAAAGTAGGTGGAATCCTTGTTTAAACTGAAGCCAGCTGGAAATCTGTCTATAAATTCATTAAACATAGGCTTTCCTCCTGAAATCTATTGTAAAACACAATCAATACATTTTTATTATTTTAAGATTCTGGCAGAGGGGAGTGTGGCTGCAAGGGGCAGATCCGCTCCCCAGCCACACCAGTTCATCTTAGCTCGGTCCTAACCAAGGCACTTCTGCAGCTGGGCTGCCCTGCTTCGGGCGTTGTGTGCACATGAAATCTGTTTTGCAACAGAAGCAAACCCCTGTGTAGTTCTTGCCAATGAAAGTATGGCTTGCATCTGTGCCCTTGTAGCCAAAGATTAATCCTGCAAGAGATAAAGAGCGGCAGATATGGGCAGCTGTTCAAATTAAGTGTTTTGTCTATATGTATCCACCCTACCGTGTGTGTTAAATCTAGCCTTGGCCATTGCAGCTCATCTAGGCGAGTCAATGAAAGAGAAGTCTGTTTCCTTGTACGTATGTCCCCCTTAAAATTTGAGGAGTTTCCCTGACAGAGTGATGCATAGTTATAGGCTCAGTAAAAGGTAGAATGATTTATGGCATACACGCTGTAAATCAATAAAAAGAATCAGAGACATTGACAGCATGTTCACAGCCCATTTCTTTAAATGGAAGGCACTTTTCTATCCTTCCCATTTCAGACTGGTTGGCACACGGGGAGGTTTCTGCCACTAACAAGTGCTAAGAGAGTCTTTATAAAGCTTGTAAAACCTACACCTTACACAATACTTCTCCTTATGTGCCCTTTCTTGCTGTATCATCATTTCCAGTCTTAGGAAGTACCATGTCCTCCACCCTGGCTCATGTGATACCTTCTCCTGTGGGGTGTATGAACAAAATAAATAAAAAATCTGCTGGTTTTTAATCCACTCCATACCAGTTCTCTGACTTTCCAGCCTTGGTATAGATCCTAACTAAACTCTGTTTGGCTAGTGTGACCCTTGGTGTGAGGTAGGGGATGTGCTGCAAGTCCTGGGAGTAGCAGGTAAGGGCATCTCCCCGGCCAGCGAGGCTGTGCTGCTGCCCGTGAGGTTCAGGGGGTGCAGCACGGATTTGGCAGGGAAAGGGGGTGCTGTGTACGCAGAGCTCTTCACACGGGTGCTGGTCCCCAGCCCTGGTGCCCCAAGCCTGGCTGAGTGGCTGTAGGGCTCGGGGCTGTGCAGGCCAGCTTGCCCGCGGGGGAAGGTGGGGATGGGGAGCTGGGTGCCAGCCAAGTACAACTTCCTTTATTTACATATAGATACTAGTCCTGGAACATGTTTAACTGCTTTGTTGAAATGGGCCATAAATGGGCTATAAAAGTTAGCCATTTAAGTCTGAACAAGCATTAAGAGACTCTTCAGTGGTAGATGGGTTATAAATAGTGCACGGTCGAGCCACACTTCAACAAATGCCGGGTTACTGGCTGCTGAAGGAGCCCTCTCCAAACATCCACCATCTGCTCTTCCCAAGGGCAGCCGCATAACAAACCAGGACAATTGCGTAGGGTTTCTTCAGCCAGCTTCCTAAGGCTTGTCTAAGCTCTTAAGCAGCAGTCAACAAGGTGTTAAAAGTTACAGGCTAAAAGGCAGTGTCTTACGGAAAATCAGATTTTTCATTAAAACCCCCATTTAAAGGCGACCTGTATTACAGGTGTGCCTATCCCTCGGGAGCACAGCCTGCGCTGAGATATTCCTGGGATAAGCTGGCGACTTTCCTGAGTCAGGCCAAAATGGCAATTTCAGCAGCTTAAGGCAGTTTAATGTCTCCCTCCTTTCTTTTGATGGGAGAACAGGAGACATGCCTTGCGCAATCAGCATTATCTATGGGTTTGCAGCCCTGCATACTGCAACCAACACCTCATCTAGTGTGCAAAAGTAAATGAAAAAGCAGCAGTGATTCTAATTATTGTATGCTAATTGGGCTGCATTCAGGCTTCATTGGTGATGCTATTATGCTGCAAGAAAACAATGGCAGCATATGTACTTACCTTGCTCTACTTATCCTATGATTATTCTCTGTTAGTAGAGAAATGTACTGAAAGTATCAGCCTGCACACAAATTAGTCCATGAAATGGACCGCTGGAAGTTCAGCCCTTGAGCACATTTATTCTCTCTTGTTTTGCAGCGAATGCAGCATCGTGGATGCCACAGCAACCTTAAGCTCTTGTATCTTGTGTTGGGTGATGTGCGGAATCGAACTGTACAACTGGAGGAGTTACAAAGCAGGTATGTTTATTGAGGCGCTGGGTGTGAGGGGGGGTCGCTCCTCCTAACTTGCACACCGTTTCAACAAGCGGCCTGATATTTGTTACACAAAGTCATTTACATACATAAGGTTTCTGAACATTCAGAATCTCCTCCCTCTGGCACCTCTTCAAGATGTCCTTTTCATCTTCCTGGTACCTGAAGTCCCTGTTTATCTTTGCACTCATTAGCAGTCTTTATTATTTAGTTTCCGTTATCTTAAAACATCTGCTTGCTAACTATTAGTCCTTATTGTCCACTCTAAACATGTCAAGCTAATACATGCCCACTGGGCTGGTTTTAATCTATATCAGCATGATCCCCGGGTGGGGATCTTTGGGGTGGGGGCCATTTGAGTGGGAGGTCGCTGATCTATTACTACCACAGTTATTTTACCCCAGTTTGTGTTCTTTTAGCAGTTAGCCTGTCCTCATCAGAAGGCTCCTTATTTACATTCTTGTTGACCTCATCTACCAACTGTACCAACTGTCCCTTCTCCAAGTGCTGAGCTCCTGCCCTTCCTTCTTTCTGTTGTCTATGCAGCTTCTGTCTGCAGCAGTTTTAGGGTTTTTTTTCACTATATCACAAGCATTGCTTGTAATAGCATTTCCAGTCTTGTGTTTCCTCCCAAGAAAATGCTTTTGTATTCCCACCCAATCCATCCTGATGTCCTTACCTGATAGGATCTCCAGAGCAAAGTTTGGCCGTGGCAGCCTGGGGGAGCATCACCCTTGCAAGGTGCACCCCACGCACTCGGTGCCAGCTCTTGCTTGCCGATTAGCTCTAGGCTGATTTTGATAAGGGAGAGGGGTGCATGCTGTGCTGTGTTACTCACTGACTGCTACTTTGGTTACAAGAGCATAACTTGGTTTTTACTGTAAACTGGACCGAGACATTTGCAGGTTGTTTTTTACAGTAGTAGCTAATATGCTGAAAGCTGCCGGAGTCATTACAAAATCATCAGTGCTCGTTCCAGTGTGATACATCCTGTTTGTCTAGCTGGCTGTTTCGCTACCCTATGTATTGAAGCTGGCTGAGTATCTTATTCAGTGATGTTTTGCTTATTTATTCAAGAACAAGTTCATCAAAATTCAGCCAAGCTCTCTGTCCTCAGCATACACAAATCTAATCTCGTGTTTTGAACACACCCATCACAATAGCAACTGAATGCAAAATTGAATGCGATTCAAAAACTGAATGCGAACTTGATAGGAGCGATGGAAAATTCTGCCTCCCTGCCAATCCATCCCAGGTATTACTCTGCAGTATTGCCATGGCCTCTGAGAGGTGAAGGCACCATTTTTCCCTTTAAGCCACCAACTTCGCCTAGTAAGTCAAACTAAGCTCAAACGCTAGTCCCCGAGGAGTTTCTAGCAGGTGCCTGTCTCAGGGCCCATCAACAAGTAAAGTGGTCATGATGTCATGTACAATATTGTGGTCTCATCAGGGAGACTGATTTGTGTTGCATTAAGCAAGACAGAGTTGCTAATCTCCACTGAGGTTTACATGGGAAAATTTAAAGCCTATTCCAGTATATTAAATGAGGCTGAAAAGCTTCGATCAATAATTTCCCTTGTATGAAAAATAAGAGATGAAAATGATGGTAGATTGATTCAAAATACTTAATGCCAGATACTAGCTGATGGAAGTACCTTGTAAATAGCATTTTGTACAGTTGCCAATGAATTAGTCTAAATTGTGAGGGTGATTGAAATGTATTTTATAATGTTCATCTCCACTTTAGTGGCCATTTACAAAATTTAGAAGAATATGAAATCCCCAAAGAGTAAGTGAGCAGCCAGCAAAAAACCAGAGTAGTTAGTAGTGGTAGTTTGCAAATGAGATCTTGGAGTACTTTATAAGACAAAAAGCCAGAGTTCTTTACAAGGAAGAAGAATCAGTGCTAGTAGCATTTTAAATTTTAAAATGTGTTTTCTAAGTACCTCTTTTTTCATCAACCCTCTCTTTTACATGGAGATTATGATCTTTGATGTGGAAAGTGAAATGGATGTTTTTTTAAAAAAGAAGTTAATTTGGTAATAAAAGAACACTGCCTTCCCTGAACAGCCCTAAGCTCAACTGGGGCATTTTGTAGGGCCACGTTGTGTCT
This sequence comes from Falco cherrug, assembly GCF_023634085.1. Taxonomy (NCBI): domain Eukaryota; kingdom Metazoa; phylum Chordata; class Aves; order Falconiformes; family Falconidae; genus Falco; species Falco cherrug. Next base: position 103,654,573 of record NC_073697.1, on the reverse strand, counting down.
CATTGCACTGATTTCTGCAGGGAATTAGGAGAACTGTGCGGCTTAGCTGGTCACTGGGGCGGGTGGTGACCCTGGACAGTGGTTTGATGGCTCCTGGGGACAGCCCAAGGTCACAGCTAGAAGAGGGTGCCCAGAGACCTTCGGGATTGAGACCAGCCACATAGTCTGTCGCAGCCTGCCTCTCCCTGTCCGTTCGGAATTGCACTGCAGCCCTTCTCTCCTTCCTCTGAAGTTTCTTCTGGTTCCCAGTTGCTCTGTGAGTCATCCCAGGGCTGGTCCCACCAGTGCTTGGGAAGGCCACAGTGCAGGTCTACCACGGCCATGCTTCTTCCATGTCGTCAGAGATAACGAACAGCAGGAGAATCCAGCAGGAGTTGCTCCAGAAAGATCCATCCATGTTGCAACCACTTGGGAACTTGGCTTTCATTCCAAAGTGAGAGAGAGCACCCATTCTTGCTTGTGTGCTTTACTTAGTGGGTACGGAGTCATTAGGGAAAGGGCTCTGCGCCCTGCAAATCTGGGCCCTAACCATGCTGAGAACTTTATTTTGTGATGATTTTTGGCTGCTTTAATGCATCGTGGCACTGTGGTACTGATATTGGAGCTGATTCTCTGCTAGCTGAAGCCAAGACTTTCTGCAGACAGATCCCACCCAAGCTGTTCAGATGGCACGTGAGTGATGCCCAGGCTGCCTTTACGGCGTTCACTCCCCCTTTTTGTCCCCAGGCTGTGGACCCTGAGGTTCCCACCTCTGTGTGGGGCTCTGCCAAAGTCTGCTTGGGCTGGGAGCTGCTTTTTGATCTTCGTAATGAATTTGTTGGGAAAGTCGCTGATTCAAAGACATCTCGGGTGGCGCTGGTATTTTTAGCAAAGCATTTTAGGTGCACTCCCACCTTCCTGTCCGTGATTGTATAATCTGGAAGTGAAGGACAGCGTGCAGCTACTGTGCTGTAACAGGAATGGCGAGTGATGAATTTTGCCCTTTCCCTTGCTGTGTTTTATTGGAACAGGAAGGAGATGCAACAGCGAGGGGCTGTGGAGCACCCACAGGGTTATGCTGATCACTAGTGCCAAAGAAAAAGTGCTAGAGAAGTAACACCTTCCTGCGGGTAACAGGAAAACAGCATTTTTCCTCTTGATTCAGTACTCGGTCCACAGGATTTTTGCCAGAAATAGGTCTTTCTATTTATAAATTGTTGTTCTACCAAGTCACAATTTTTAATTTGTGACCTCAAGGATTTTAATTTTCCCCTTATGAGGTGAGTCTTAACTAAACCGTATTCCACCAGCACTACCCAAGCTGCTGCCAAACCTGCTCCCAGTGCCTCAGCCTCGGTCTTTGCAGGGAAGAGGGGAGTTGGGGTTGGGGCAGGACTGAGCCCCTCAAAGGCCCCGTGGTAGCTGGAAGTGACCACCAGCAGTGGTCCTTTCTTCACTTGTGGGCTTTTCTGCTGCACTCGGAGCCTGTCGTGCTGACCTGTGTGGCCAGGACATGCTGCCATTGCTTTTGCTCGGTTCCTGTTCCGTGTGCGCCCGTGGGAGATGGCGGCTCAGTTCTTATTCTGCCTCTCCTGCCAGAGACTCATTAACGACCTGGCAATCAGCAAAACCCATACAAGCCCCCGAATGACTGGCAGCCCCCCACAGTTGAAGTCTGAGCTATTAATATAGATGAAGGTGAGCAGGACAAACAGATTTATCTTGGATCCCAGACCTTTGGTTGGAAAAGCACGATCTCCTGCCTCCCACCCGAACGTGTTTAATCTAAAGCTCTTACCTGAGCCCTTTGCCTCCCGCTTTGGAGCCTGTTGGGTTACCAGCTCCACACCTCTGTGCGAGTGGAGGGGATGTAAACCCATATGTGTAAATACTGTGAGTGGAGGGGAGGCAAACCCATATGTGTAAATACTGTGAGTGGAGGGGATGCAAACTCATATGTGTAAATACTGTGAGTGGAGGGGATGCAAACTCATATGTGTAAATACTGTGAGTGGAGGGGATGCAAACCCATATGCATAAATACTGTGCGGTTCTGAGTGGGGGACTGAGGAGACTTGACATTGGGTACCCTCTGGGTCCTGAGCAATCAGTAGCCTTTCCCTCACGGACTTGGTTTTTGCTATGTCCAGGCATCTTGCCTACCCAGCTGCTTGTTTTCATGAAATTCGTAAATGTATCTATACACACGAACACTTCTTTGGGGCTTTCATTCTTCGGTCAGGCGTCTCTGAAATCAGCTGTGGGGTTCAAAATGTGCCTGGGGAAAAGGGAACGTTTCTGCCATTCCTGAGGCAGCATCAGGTTGGAGGGGACTTTTTTCTTTAAAAGCTGAGTTAAAAAGAAAAAGGACTGAAAGGTTTAAAAAATCCCAAGTCCTCTCGCCAAAAGAAAGCCAGCAAGTGTAGGGTTAACTGTTGTATCCATTAAATTTCTTTTTTTTCCCCATATTGCTAGGTTTTTTGGGAAAAGTTAGGGACAGAATTAAACATAAGAATGGATCTTGAAGTCAGGATCTATATTTTAAATCCCTTCCAGGTTTGGGCTGTTGTGGGGGTTTTCATTTTAACTCATTATAAACGAGTGGCAAGCTTTTTTTTAGCCAGTGTTGATGCTGTAAGTACAGAGATTCAAAGGGGATATTTCTTCAAAAATCTCACTTTGAGTTAAAAAACACAGTAAGGTTCTGCGTAAGTTCTCCATATGTTTTCTTGATGTAAGAAACTTGTGATGAAAGTGAAGAGACTCGTGTTTTCTCTCTGGCACTGCTTGCTATGTTTCAAAATCCTGTTTGGTATTTGCAACTGCACACTTAAAATAGGCTCTTTGTGTTCATTTGTAATTTTTCTTGCAGGTTATTAAAGGTAATAAAGTATTGTGGAATGCATTTCTAAAAGCTAGGTGCACTGTAGGAGCTTTTGAAATATTTATTAACGTTTCTGCATGTTCCTTGCAGAGGAGAAGCAGGTGAGGATTAATGTACATCACTTGGGACGTCTGGCCTGACCGAACACATTTAGTTCATCTGAATGCTGAGCTGCATCCTTGGTATTTCCCAGGACTTGGGATCCTGATTCAAAGTTTACTGAAGACATTTGCCCAGCAATAGAGGTCTTGATATAAATCCACACGGCTCTGACCTCGGACGGGACCGCCAGAGCGTTGCTGGTTCAGCAGACAAGGCTGGGATGGTGAACGTTGCCCTCCCTGCTGCGCAGAGCTGGGCCGTGTCTTTGCAAATAAAAACCCGGTGCAGTGGGTGTGTGGCAGAAGAGGAGGATGGTGTTTCTGTGGGCATCAAGCAATGACCCCTTTGAAACGTAACAAACGTCTGGCCCTGCATCCCAGCACTGGGAAGAAATAAGTGGATAGCTGCAGATGTTGCTGCGGCAGAGGAAGAGGGGCAGAAGCAGGAGGAATAAGAGGTATACTTCACTGCCGTTGCTCTAAACAGCAAACAAATAAGCACTAATCCGTAAATCAGCCCATAACATTTTCCCCCAGACACTGTCCTCAGATGGCCTGTTTGTGCTAATCCTCTTCAGCACTGAATCACATGCAAAGCAAAAAAAAAAAAAAAAAAAAAAAAAAAGGCAAAAAACCCCAAACCTCTGAACAAGAGATTTTAAACTTATACTGTCTAGGAGCAAACTTCTCACCAGGGCTGGTTTATAGATTGTAACAAATAATACCAGGCCCCGGGCTGAATGCTCAGGCTGTGGCTGCATGTGGAATCTGCTGCTAATTCATAAACATCACAAGCAGTTGATTTCAGCAGAACCCCTTGATTTAATTACACTCTTGTATACAATGGGGACCTTGCATTTTCCTATATGTAATGAATATTAAGCTGATAGCCCTGTAATTTCCTGAGCCAGGCTTGCTCTCATTTTTTGCATATTGATACCACATTTGGTTTGTTATTTTCCAATTTTCCAGTCTTCTAGACTTGTGCTCAGCGAGTTCTCCATAGTAATTGCTGTTGGCACACACATTTCCTTCCTCAAATCTGCTCTAACACCCTGGAATGAATTTTGTCTCATCCTAGAGATTTGCTTGGTTTTGGATTTCTCTTATTTATTCATTGCCTTTAACTCAGCAACCCTAGAATTGTGTAGGACACTGGATATAATTTCGTATTCCACAGTTTTAATTTCCTCCTTTATCCCGGCAGCCCCCCTTCCCCTCCATGTGCGCCTGTGGATGGTTTTTATCTGACCCTGTGACTTTCTGCTGTTCATAAACCACTTTCCAGTGGTACTTCCTCAGAAAGTCCGTGCAAACCTGAATGCCGAAAGGGATTTAAATGTGGCAGCACCAAACCCAAGGCTGGTATTTACTAAACCTTCCTGGCCTCTTGGTGGTTTTGGTGTTCGTTCAACTTGCTTTTTCTGTCTGTCTCTGGGGTGGCTCATCCGGGTGTGTCCTACCTTGCCTCTGGGGTGGGAAGGGAAGGAATAAATCTCTTTTTTTGTGAGATGTAGTCATTGGAAGAGGTGCAGGGTGAGGTCTGTGTGCCAGGGAGGCAGCAGTGTGAGGCTGCTTTTCATTTGAGGGATTCTGTAGACTGGTATGGAATTAAACCAAAAAGGAGTTGACAACGTACTTGAACTTTTATTTGAACTAGAAAACAGACCTTCTTAATTGTTAATCATGCAAGATATGTCAGCTAAGTGTCTATAAATGCCATCCCCAGCCTGCTGCACTGGAGTGCTGGGGAGACACGCTTGGCCCTGAAACGGTGAGTGTTCCATGCCTTTGACTTAGAAAATGCAGCAACTTAGGAGGGGGAAAAGAAAAGGACAGAGAAGGGAAAAAGGGAAAGAAAAACACATTAAGTGAGTTCTTTCCATTTCCCAAGGTGCTTTGTGAAAAACAGCTTTCTCAAACATGCCCTAAGGAGGGCACCCACTTACTGAAGCCCTTCAGCTTATGGTTTGTGTTCAGAAAGTAGTCAAACAGAGTGTTGCCTGCGGTAACGCCAGGCAGGCTGTGCACGTTGCCGGTGCCTCTGGCTTTTGTGACTTTTGGGCCCATTTCAGTCCCTGAGATGCTCATGTCCTGAAAAAGCAGGTACACCCTGGCACCCGGCACAGCTCTCACAGCCGCGATGCTGAGTCGAGGTGCTCTTCCACTGGGAGTTCATGGCACCATTTTCCATCCTGGATATAATTTCTCTGGCTGCAAAAGGAAAGCCAGATGCCTTCTCTCTATTTCTTTGTGATTTCTTTCCAGGAATATTTACCAACAGCTGTATTCCCATGGTGAATAATCATCTCTGCCAGAACAAACAGCAAAAAGAGGCATGCCCGTATCACAAACCTGACCTTCACCCATCGCACCCTCATGCCTGACTGTACCGCTGGCAGGGAGGTGGTAAGCTGGCTGGCTGTGCTTGTCTCAGGTAAGCACCTACCTTTTTCCTAAATATATCCCAGCCTTGCTGGCTGATTTTTTAATCTGAAGTTGTATGAAGGCCATGTTCTTTCTCAGGATGTAGTGTATGATGTTTTTATCTCATGTTCTTGTGTTCTCCACCCATCCCTCAGAGGACTGAGCAACCCTGCAGATCCACCTGTTTTAACAAGGATATTTTTGCTAAATTTTGTACAGTAGTTTTCCAGTCTTTGAAATCTCTTTCCAGTTTGGTCATCACTGTAGTGCCCAAGAGGAGCAGCCAGGGCCTGAGGCAGGGACCAGTGTGGATGAAGCAGTCACATTGCTGGTGGTGTTGCCATGTGATGATGCAAATTTTTCTATTTTTGTCAGAAATGAGAGTCTTGGTGAACCGGAGTCTAGATCAAAGATACTGTAGTTGGAATTCTGCTTATTTTGTCACCTCTTTCTGCAGAGTAACCTACTTCCTGGTACTACCTGATGTAATCAGAAGCAATCTGAGCAATTAAGAGTCTGAGAGACATCTTTGGATGGAAAAACTGTCAGGTTACTGTCTTTCCCAGTTGAGTTTTATTTTCCTTAGTGCTCTTGAGGTCTTTTAGTTCTTTCAAGAGACAAATCGTACTCGCAGGCTCAGCAATTATTGATGGCTTCCTGTATCAAACAGAGTATGTGAACATTTGTGTATCACTCACAAGGTACATACCACTGTCCTAAATGCATCGTTGAACATCTTACAATTAGAAGTGAAACTAAAATTCCTTACTGAAGACACCATTTTTCTAAAGTAGTTAATTTCACCAGCTCCTCAGCCGCATGTATAGAAAAGGAAAATGCTACATTTTTTTTTTTCTCCCTGTGTGGATTGCTCTTATTCCTGTTGGCACAGCTGATGAGGAAGGATGTGTGTGTGTGTTCAGTTCTTGTTGTATGATGGTCCTGAGGGCTTAGTGGTTAGATTGGGGGTAAGCACATGCTGGAGTGCCTGTGGTGAGGTCGGACGAGCTGAAACATGTGCTTGTGGGCTTTGCTCCATCTGACCCAAGTGGCTGTGTTCATGGTTGTGTTCACGTGGCTGGTGATGCTGGAGCCAGAACATGAGGTGTGAAGAGCTGGGCCCCTTTCCTCCCACTCAGCGCTCCCCTTGATGGCTGTCACCACCTCCTCCGATCTGCCGGTGCAGTGCTGGTGCCATCCCTCCCCTCTCAATCGACTCACATTGAGCCGAGTTAACCTAAAATCCTGCAGATAGATGGGGTTCTTTTACTAGTTTTGCCTGGCTCGCTGACTCTGGACCAATTGCACCCATGGTCACACTGGCAGATAGGAGCAGGGTCAACCAACTGATGTGTGCAGGCATTGCTCACAGCTCAGCACCAAGCCCCAGCAAACCAGAATTAAATGAGCTCTTTCTTGTCTGGGCTGCCTTGCACAGGGGGGAGGCTGATCACTTGGTGACTCCTTTCCTGAGAGGCTGGTTGGGTATCACAGCAGGGCATCCCAGGCACCATTAGCTGTAGAGGTACCAGTGGCAGACAGCTTTGGTTGAGGAAAAGAGGAGATTTTCCTGAGACAGGAAATTGTGATGAGTAGGCATTTTGTGTTCTATAGATTTCTAAGTGTATTTTGAATGGTGGGGCTTGCTGGGACTGCGTGATCCTGGCTCAGATTCAGTTTGATACCTCAGAGGTGAATTGATGGTTTGTATTTTACATTCATACAGGGCCCAAATCATCCTTCTGGCTGTGGCTGATTTAAATAATGGCTGTTTCTGCAGCAGGAAAGGGCAAAACTGGTTCTCATGCACTTCCCTTTCTAAGAAGAGAGCAGGCTGAGCAAGCGGCACATACGGTGGTAATAGTCTTGGAGCAGGAGTTTTAGAGTTATTCGTAACAGTTGAGCATGTAATTGTGCATGATGCAGCAGAAACATTTCTCTTCTTGTGATTGAAAGGCATTTGCTTTTGACTGGTGTGTAACTGTTCTACCTGGGAATGTCTGGGGGCTGTGGATCTGAAACATTTCAGGCAGGAGTGCTTATCAGTCACATCTGAAAACACCAGAGCAAAGTGGCCTCGTGACAAACACAAGCAGGGCAAATAACCTTTACAAGACAGTTTTATAGAGCAGGATAAACAACAGGGGCTGGAACCTCAGCTGTAGTAAACTATTCTGTCTGTGCTGATGCTGCCAGTTGAGGTGCCGATCCACTGAGATCTATAGAAACATCACGCAGGAGCTGTTACGAGCGGGCCTGGGAGCTGGGCTTCCAGCGTGGTTGGGACATCGATGGCATCTGCCTCTGTGCATGGGAGCTGGTGAGAAATGCTTCCTCCCCACAAACCTCTCTTTATCTAGAACTGCTGTGGAGCAGGCAAAGCAGGTGAGCTTGGGCACTGCGCAAGGGATGCTGCCAGTGGCTGTTTGCCATCACTGCAAACCCAGGGGCTGCTTCTTCCCTGGAATTCTCCCCTTGGACCAAATATTGACCAGCAGGCTGGGAGTACCCACTCTTGTGGGTCAGTGGGACAAAAGCATCTGAAAGGGCTGTGCAGTGCACTTGGGAACGATGGCATGGTCCTAGTGGGCAGCAGACTGCAGACGCAGTGAGTCGTTAACTTGTACACCTTGTCCATCCTCCCAGTATAACACTCGAGATCTGAGTTGGTGTAGGGGGCAAATTACCTTCAGCTGAGCTCAGATTTCAGCCACAGAGGGAACCTATGTTGCTCCTTTTACCAGGCTTGTATTCGGGTGAGGAGTCTAGTCCACAGAGCTGCTGCTGCTTCAAGACTTTTAGCTGTGTGAAATTCACTTTGGAAGAGTAATATCATTAAAAAGAGAAGCTGGCTGGATCTCCTAAATTAAGCAATTACTCTTAGACACAGCCCTCTCTGTGAAGTAGTTGGAAGTTCATCCTCAGGCTGAGATGGAAGGTGGTTTAACAAGGTTTTTTACAAAGTGTAGGTGGATACATTTCTGAAGCATGTCTGTATAAACCTTCTGTAAAGGCTGCACAGAGGTTAAGCAGATAGATAACTTTATAGAAGCTGAGTAATCACACTATTACTCTATATAATCTTGCTGGAAAGCATATTTTTCTACAGAGCAATGATACAGAAGATATTTGTGTGTAGTGATTACAGCAGCAGAAATCAATTGCACACAGCAAATAATTTGTTAGCACAGGGATGCACATTATATCATCAATAAAGGGATTATTTTGTTGAACTATAATGGGGGTGAGAGGAAAGCAAACTTCACACTGGTATAACTAGTCCAGTCGTAATATTGGCAACAAACACACCTAGTATGCATATGTCCCTCTGAAGATTAATATGGTCTTGTGAGGTTTCCTTAACACCCACTAGCTCTGTATGTTCTTTGCATCTTCAGTATATGCCACAAGTATCTACTCATTAGCTCCCTAAAAAATAATACTTAACCTGATTTTAAGGAATAGAATCGAGTACACTGCTACAAAAGAAAAAATGATCACCCTAATGTTACTGATACCTTCTGTTAAGATACAGGTAGGGTAATCGGTTTCTTTTTTCTGTTCATTAGTAGCCCTGTCATCTTGGATTAGATATTCCCAAAGGCAGGCACGGTCCTTTATCCCTCGCTGGGATGGGGCCCTGGAGGTGCTAAATCTCAGCTGAGTTTTTCTTACACAAATCCTACTCCCTCACTGCACGTACGCTGTGCTATGACAGTCACAAATCACCATGGAGGAGAAGCCTCCCCAACACCTGTGAGGCGGGTCGGTTTAATTATCCTCACTGCAGAGTGGATTTTCCAAGTGTGCTGCTGATGGCACATGCTCAAGGTCACCTGAAGAGAGCATGACTGCTTGGCTGAGAAACAGATGTTAGGCTCTGCCTCTGCTCCCGGCTCCTCATTAGCCACCCATCCCCACACCTCTTCTGAGCTGCAGGAGAAAATCCCTCCTTGAACCCCTCCAAAAGGTGTCCATAAAAGGTGCCTGCAGCTCCCTGGTGCTGAGGGGACGGGCTGGTGCATGGAGCTCCTTCATGGAGAAGGTGTGATATCTTCTCCTACAGAGTCCCTTTGGCCAGGACCAACTCCAGCATGATGCTCTGCAGGGACTGGGAGTGCTGAAGGCTGAGATTTGTCTTGCTACAAATCCTACACACTAGGTAGGAATGACTACTTACTCCAGGTTTGAGGGTATTTTTGAGTTTAAAATGACCACTTTGGAGGAGAGCCAGAAAATGAGGAGGCAGCTGAAAAGGCAAGTTGGCCATCAGCAGGGGAAAATAATCCCTCCTGATTCCTGCAGGTAGCTAGAAGTCCCAAAGCGTGGGATTAATGTCTATATAAGTAAGGTGTAAACACACTCAGTGGCAGTAGAATGCCTGAATTCCTTTAGCCCTCTTACAAATCCAACCTGTTCTGGAAGGATTCAATTATTTCTGAGATCTCACCTTAGCTAGGGATTAAGTGACACCAAGATCAGGAAACCTATTATATTTGAATCTGTGTAGGTACTTGCTGGGCTGTTTTTGCTGCAGGCGGCATAAGGAAGATGCAAAGCCTTAATACATCAGCTGTCGGGGTTACCATGAGGCCCATTCAGTTTTTATAGCCAGTCACTGGTCCCTTTAGATTCTGCTGAAGCAGCTGGAAGTTGTAGTTTCTTGGCCAAGAAAAAAAGGGAATGTGACACATCCCAGCATGTACAGGGAACTGGAAGAGTAACGAAAAATATCTGATGTTGCCTTGCATTGTGTGGAGATGTTTGCTGCAAGCTCATCAATTATCTTCAGGATCAGTCAGAAGATACTGCTAATTCCTTGGCCCATTTCTGTGACGGTTGAAGAAAAAAGCCCGATTGTCAAGGCTGGTCTGGGAACTGTTCTGCTTCTGATGTCCTGCACTGTGCCTCCCACCATCGTGGGCATGTCAAAACCTGAGGACGAGTCCCCCCAGTTGCGGAGTGTGTGACGTGGTGTGGGAAGGCAGGAGAGTGGTAACAGCAAAGTCTCTGACCTAAACATAAGGAAAGGGAAAATAGCAGCTGAGTTATTACTGAAAACAGAAACACATGTAAATTCTACCTCGGCTGGCCTATGCTGGGTAGCTTCCAGACATTTAATTGGCTAAGACAGATATATAGCGCTATCACTATCTGCTGGGGACCCATATAAATCGTCAGTGATGGTTTCTTTTGCCATTTCGCGTAGCCATGTTTGGTGGCTTGAGTGTTACAGAAAGGAAGCAAAAATACAACTCATCCTGTCGAGAGCTGCTCTGTATTGTAATTGCCGTATCTATAAGGAGTGTCAGGGTTGGATTATTGGAGATGTCAGAAACAAAATGGGAGAGATTAAACAGCCACAAAGAGCTGCAAAATGAGGAGGTAATTGCACTTCATGAGAGTGCAAAGATAACACCGGGAATGTAGATCTCAACCAGCGGTGTGTGGAGCTGAGGGTGCATGCTTGGTGTCTCCTAGTCTGTAAGTGCGCTCCTGGCAGCTCGCTGCGCTGCCTGGCCTGGGGGAGCTGCGTGCTCAGCGAGCATGGCCCTGCTGAACGTGCCAAGGAAGACACTGTGCTCCTCTTGCAAGAGCCGGCACGGAAGAAAGGTGAACTCTGCTGCGTCACGAATGCACTTCAGCAGCAGCGTGGTACCCTGCCTTTTAAATGAAGAAAACCGCTCCCTGCTGAATACTAAAGCAGAGAAGATGCACAAGTGATTCTGCAAGGAAGGGTTTGGACAGGCACAGTACCTCCAGATGTAATGGCAAGTGTGCTGCCTGGTGTGCCATGCTACACCCCTTGGCACGGGGCCGGTTCTGGGCTTGTCCACCACCTTCATCAGCCTCTCAAATGCTGCCCCAGATGAACCAACCTGAGCTAAATGAGGTCGGGAGGAAGCCGTAAGATCTTTGAGGAGAGAGGCAGAGCATGAGCTTTTTGTCTTCCTGCAGATGCCAGCTACCATCCATAAACCACTCAGGCAGCAGGAGAGCTCTTCTGGCTGTCATTTATCTGCGGTTGCTTCTCATTACTGAAAGCCTCTATCTGCAGAAAGGCTTCTGAACACCGCTGTACTGATACTGGACAGATGTATTTGTTTTGTCTCAGCTCCCGTTTTCTCCATTGTGTCTGCATGGCACTTTGGGGGGATCTCTAGACAGGCTGCAGACCAAGGCTCGAGGCCTGTGCAGAGCTGCCTGCGCAGCCAGAGGATGTCTGTGATGACTTATCTACTGCAAGGGGCCATTTAATGTCCCTTTATAATTGATGGAGAAAAACAAGCCCCTCCAGGGTTCAGGTTACTCTGTGGCTGTAAGGTGAGTTGAACTGCCCTGTGAGGCTTCCCTGGGCTGTGCTGACTGTGAAGGGAGCCAAAGCGTCTCACTTGCACTTCAATAACTACGAGCAGTGAGATGAATTTGACCCTAGTGTATGCCAAGCTGTACGATGGAGTTGTTGAGCGATCTCTACTTTAGCAAACCAGACAGTGCAGCTGCCCTCCCAATTCCTATGTGAACCACCTGCTAGCCCTTTAAGGAGCTGCTCCCAGGACCATTCTCTAAGAGTTATATAGGCTTACTCTTCTCCCTGTCTGAGATAAACCACTTTTTCTGTTTAGCGTTTGGTCCTGTTATTGTGATACTTGAGCCCTTGAGCATTAGTCTCCAGTGAAGCCGCTTGTGTGATGCTGCAGCAAGGTTGAGGGGTGGCATCATCTCTGCTGTCCTGGTAAGGAGGTGGGAGTAGCCTCCAGGTCAGGAGTAAAAGTGTGAACAAGGGAATTCAGGCATTTGATAATCACTGAAATCATCTTTCCTGTAAGAAGTCAGGGACTATGTGACATGGCAAAAGTCAAACGGAGAATACAGAGCAAAGGAAGGTCTTGCTCCTCCCTGTAAAGAGTTAGCAGAGTCAGCGTGACCTGGTCTCCTGCTTGGCCGTGCTGTGCACTTGGGTACTACTAAGCCAAAGATGAACTTCGGTGTCTCTCTTCTCATGGGGCACAGGTGTAAGAGTTGGAGTGGAGCAAATGGCTATTTCTAGCAGCCTACCATCTTGCCTTCCTCTGAAAGTTTAAGGGAGGTTTTTTTCTTTCCCTGGAGGGAAGAGGTCAGCATGGCTTTTCTACACGTGGAGGAGGATGTGCACTGTCTTTATGAAATATAGTTTGTTTGTTTGTTTGTTTTCCCAGGAAGCTTTGTGTTTGATGGAGTAGAAGTGTGTTACCTCAGGTGAGATTGTTTACTGGCAGTTAATTGGTATCTGCCTGGGTCCAATAACTGCCTTTTCATGGTGTCTGATTAACCGTCAACCTAAACTCAGGATACCTCCCCTGGCATAAGTAGAATGGGCTAACTGAGGATCCAGCCCAATTAGTGTAAGTGGCATGGGTTCTCCTTTGCATCACTGTTCAAATCCTGTAGAGCTGAGCTTTGCAGGAGAGCAGGAATCTGGCCACACGCCTTTCCTGTGTTGTCAATTTGAACGAATTGATGTTTGATGTACGTAGGTAGCACTACCAAGTCAGCTGAAGTGGACAAAGGTTAAGTGTGCACTGCAGGCAATTATCCATTAGTTTAAAAGCTCCTTCGTATAATATTTACACATTGAAATGCCAAAAATACTGGACATGATGACAGCTTTTGCAACACTGTATAATTCATACATTATAGCTCTGCTTTTCATGTTTAATATTTCAGAAATAATGGAACACATTTCATCAAGAAATGCAACATGTGAAATAAGTGGGTATAAATAAACACTGAACTGAAGCAGAGGTCTCCATTCCTTGCTATGAATCTCTCCATAACTTTATAAATGTTCTGGGATATGTGATGGAAGAAAGTCTTTGAAATGATAAGCCTGAGATGACTTGTTGGTAGAATTCTCTGCAGCTCACATGGAGAGGTGAAATCATGTTCCCATGAGAGGGACAGCATCGCCCTGCACTGCTGTGACAGCAGCATTTCTCCTGCAATCTCTAGTGTCTTCAGTGACTTCCCTGTCAGCGATGTCTTGTAGTACCTAGAAAATCCAATTTACGGTTGAAAGGATTAATAACTGGCTATTATCACACATTACCTGAGAAAATAAGTCTGTCTTGTGTGTATTAAAAGAGTGATTCTTGGGCATCAGTGTGCTTGGTGCTTGTGAAACGCTCCTTGAGGATTCATTGGTGCTTGTGGTCAATATGGTATCTTCCAGCAGAGGCAGTAATTTGGGACACAGCGACCTAGAAGACCATATGTTCAGGTGCTCCTCACCTTCAGAAGCTTTGAGGCTTTGGGACTTTAACCTCCACCTGCAATTTCCTCGAAACCAGTTGTTTACAACGTCAGGATGATATTGCAAAGGCTCATCGTCATCTCACGTCTTGATCCGTGGACAGACTTGGGGGGGAGGAATCCAAATTTTAAATGTACGCATCTCTAAATCCACCTTAGAGCTGTGGGCTTGTGCTTGGCTGATTTATCTTACTTTGAATGTGTCCTAGTTGCCTTAAGAACCACTGTTGAAACATTTGAATAATCATAACAGTTCAGGAGGCCCAGCTTCATGAACAAGGAAGGCAAGAAAGGCGTGCTAAGGCCAGGTCACGGGGCCACCTGGGACCTGCACGTCCTATCCCACTGCCACGGTGTAGCTGTTGGGACAGTTGTCATCTCAGGTGGGATTCACCTTCTCTAACCTAGAAGTCTGATACTGGTATTTCTCATTAAAGCTCAGTCCTGAAGTTATCTGAGCACATCGGAATATCAGATTTCACTTCTCCCTGCAAAAGTAGTAGTTTGCATGAAGAAGTTGCAAATAGTAAATCCTAAAGGGTCAGGAAACACCACAAAAATGCAGTAATTCTGGGAATGTTTATTTAAATCACGTCTGCTCTTCAAGCCAGTTTCAGGACTGTTGGGGACTGTGGGGCTCGGTAATGCTGCAGTCAGAAATTGTGGATGCTGAGGCTTATTTTCACCACTCTGGGAGTATAAAAAAAAGGGTAGTGTAAGTGAGAATTAGCTTTTCCAGGCTTTAATAGCTCTCAGTGTATTTACTGTCTATCTATGATCCTTCCATAATCTTTGGAAAGTTAAGGACCCTGATAAAATACCCAGTGAAATCAATGCGTTGTTTGTACACCTCTCCGGGCACTGGGTGAGATCCAACCTAAATACCCAATCTGCATTTTCATGAGTCATTGCAGGAGCAGGGAACATACCAAGACAGGTATAATTTTCAGTTTCAGTGTGAATTTTGCTGCCTCCACTCTGACTCTAGCCCAGTCGATCTACGTTTCCATTACGGACAACGTTGATCTGATATCCCTATGGCACATTGCTCAAATTATATGCGCGCACAGTAGTCATAAACCATTTTCCAATGACTCAGGCCTTGATATTAAAGCACGCATGGTTCACGCATCTGCCTTATTGTAAATCTGCTGGTGCTTCCACACAGACTGCTCAAGGAGCAGGAAAGACACAGAAACATCTGTTTAGAGTTTTAAGCAGTTTGTTAGATGAATTCAGCACCTGGGTTTCCTGCGGTGAATCAGCTATGCTCTCCTCGCTATGTGTGAGGAGCGAAGAAACACAATACTCCTGGGGACCCACGCTCCTCGCTTCGTGCTGGATTGCGCTGGGAAATTCTGCCGTGCCAGTGGGAACCACCTGTGCAAAACCTCCGAAAGTAAATAGGGGAATAGCCCCGTGAGAGGGGAAGGTTTACTCTGCTGAATGCCAATAAACCAGACTCTTATCTATGGAATTGAGCCAGCGGAGAACCTGGCCTTTTTAACTATTATGGGTTATATTGGCAGGCAGTGCCTGCAGCCTGCACGCAGTGTGCCAGGGGTCCGGCTCAGCCCGCGTCAGTCGGTGCGGCTGCTTGCACTGTTGCATGGTGCCGTCCTGTGATGGGGGGGCTGCTCCCGGGGTATCGGCAGTAGTAGTGTGCTGCTGCTACACACAGGCTGTGGTGGTGTCTGTCTTACCGCCATCCCAGTTGCCTCCATGATAGTACCCACTAATGTGCAGTAATTCTGAAAAAATCACTGTATCTGGTTAAAAGGTCCCAGTCCTGAAAAAGTTTGCTTCCCAAGCCCTTTTCTCCCTTCCCCCACAGCTGAAAGGGACCTCTTTGGTCTTGGTGATCATTGCACAACCAAATGGAAATCTCATTTTGGGAGTTCCTGGCCATGCTGTGAAACCGGTATGAGGGGCTCAGCTCCGGAAAGAAGATGCAAAGCAGCTGCACGGTGACAGGTTACTTCTGTTCTGACAATCCTTTCTTTTCCTGCCTGTGTATAACATGTTAGATATGAGTCGATGTCAAGGGCTAATTTGCCACAGCGAGGAGATTTTCCATTTAAGTAAATTCATTTTTAACCTACCCAGGGAACCCAAGATCACATCCTCTCTGCCTGCTGAAAGGGTCTGGTGTATGTGGAACAGAAGAAATGGGCTCGTGAGACAAACAGTTGGGTTGCAATAACATGTTTTGTTCCTTGCTAAGTCTAGGGTCAGACTGTCTAAACAGTGTGCTAGTGCACTTGTGCAGCAACCCTGTTGTGGTTTAACCCCAGCCGGCCACTAGGCACCATGCAGCCGCTGGCTCACTCCCCTGCTTCCAATGGGGAAAAAAGGTAAAACTCGAGGGTTGAGGTAAGAACAGTTTAATAGCTGAAATAAAATAAAGAACAATAATGAAAAGGAGATAAAAAAGGGGGAGGAATAAAATCCAAAGGGAAGGGACAAAACCCCCAAGTGATGCAGAATACGGTTGCTCACCACCATCAGCCAGCTAACTCCCCCCGGTTTATATAGTGAGGGTGATGTTCAGTGGCATGGGGTAGCCCTTTGGCTAGTTCATGTTAGCTGTCCCAGCTGTGTCCCCTCCCAATTCCCCATGTCCCTCTAGCCTTCTCGCTGTCAGGGCCTGAGAAACTGAGAAGTCCTGGACTTAGTAAAAGTATGACCCAGCGACAACCAAACCCATCAGTGTGCTGTCAGCGCTGTTCTCCACCAGATCCAGAACACAACGCTGCACCAGCTACCAGAGGAAAATTAACTCCATCCCAGCCGAAACCAGGACAGACCCATGTACAGAAATACAGAACCAGAATAATTTCAGCTGTGCTTAAACATGCTGTACCTCACCCTAAAGCCAGCGTACAACGAACTGGCCTGTGGAGTCACCGGGAGCCCCCAATTTTTGTCCTTTTAGGGCTGGAGTCCTTGGATCCCTTTGGGCTCATCCCTTCAGCTAGCAGCAGCGTGCAGGGGGAAGCAGGGCTGTGACCGTCCGGCGCCTGCCCACCCTGCTGCGAGTGACACAGACCTGCCGTGACCTGGGCATCGTGTGTTTTGTCTCACGTTGTTACAATAATCACTAAGCTATTTCTCTCCCTTTTCAGAATGATTTTGATTATTATGTATAACAGCACGTGGTCTCCAGTGGATAAAAGCCTCTAATTCTATTTTATCCAACTCACAGAGCAATCTCAGCAACTGGCTGTTGCCTGTATTATTCAGTAGCAGCTATGGCGTGTATTATTGCATATGATATGAAGGACTTTGTAATAAAGATTTAGTGTTCCTTTAATCTGTCTGTTCTTATATCATGTTCTCCAGATAATCCCCTACTCCACCATGTACTATTTAATAATTCTTTTTCTGCCAGTCTGTTCTTCTCTTTCATACAGGCGCACGTGCCCACCTGCCCTGGGACGTGCTTTCCATCGTCTCTCTTCCTCCGCAGTCTTCAAAGTCTCAGGTTTCCATGACTGTGTTGTTAAAAGGAAGAACATTTGCTGCTTGTGTGAATTTGTGAGTAACAATAAACTGTCTTCTGCTTAGATCCCGGCCTTTGGGCGCACAATAATGACTGTTTTCCCGGACGGAGGCCAGGAGGCAGCCAGGTCTGGCACAGCAGGCACTAGCAGGGGGCTGGTGGTGGCTCTGGCTTGCTGCTGATGGGGTTGTCTGACCCCAGTGGCTTTGTGCCTCTTCTTTCTTCTCAGCCGTTGCACGGGTGGGTTGTAGCCCTTCAGGGAAGGGGCTCTCCTGGGGGGATGAGCTTTGGGCAGCAGGGGTCTGTGGTGTGCAGGTACCAGGGAGGGCAGCTCTCCCAGGGGTCTGTCTTTGGTAGTGGCTGCTCCGCCGGGGCTGAGCAGGAGCAGAGTAGTGGAGCTGGGAGCTGGGGGGTGTTTCATGCCAGGGCCAAGGGGAGGGGGAGGGGGGACTGAGCACAGTGCTCTGAGCCTGCCCCACTTCAGGCGCGGTGGGCACCTGGTTGCGGTGGCTCAGGCAGGGCCACCACTTGTGTGCTTCTGCACAGCAGCCCTCTCCCAGCACACACCATCAGCCACCTCCGAGCAGCACCTTAGGGCCAGGTAAACCACAAGGTGTGTCCAGACCATCGTGGTGAACCTGCAGCTAAAAACCTGGTAATTGACCTTTTCCTTCTCTGAGTCCACATACATAACCACTGGCTTTCCAATACCTGTGGCAGTGAGGCCTGCATTTGTGACAGCCCAGGGCTTCTCATTTGTGCCTTCCTTGGAGCAAAGACCACATAAAGAAGCAGGTGATCATAAATCAGGACATGGGTTTTTCTGGAGTACTCCTTCTCTAGCCGGGCCTGTCTTGCGACAAGCCAGCCGTACCCATCGCACGCTTTCTCTGCTGCTGTGAATTGGGGCTGTTAAGTTACACACACACACACACACACACACACCCCGAACAGAACAGGAGAGATGCGAAGGGGAATGTCACGTGAAAGGAGCAGTGGAAGAACATAAATGGGAAAGCAGCATGTCTGTAATGGTACCATGCTTCACTGCTCGAACGTTGCTTACTTATACTGCAAGTCATGTTTTCCTGTAACTAACTATTCTACAAAACCTACTAATGAAATCATGCTGGTATTTCTTAAAGCAGGCAATAATGCTGAACCAAAGAAGACATGAAAAGAGTTCTGATCATCTATTAATAGTGTAGCAGTCCTATTTTGAAAAGATCCCCAAATTCATGTGTGGTGGCATTAAACACTAACCTCCTTAAAGAACACTTAGTGCACCTTAGTAGTATCTATTATAGTGTATGGGATTTTAATTGCTTTATTATAAAAGAAAGCAATATTCACCCTTTTATGAATTTTGATTTAATGACTTTAGCACATTCATTATTAGTTCATTATGGTTCTGTGGAATTGAGGCCTCCTGAGTTAAAAGGATGTCCCCACACTAAGCTGGCCTCAATTAAAATGTAATCATATTGTGGTTAATCTCAAGGACTTGCTCTATGAATGCAGGGGTAGGCAAGAGCAAGAGGCAGTGGGGGGCACAAGGAGGAAACACGAATGCAGAGGCAGGGTTTGCCCTGGCAGAGAGCTCTGTAAGTCCACTTTGGAAAATGTCCTGGGCTCAAATCTGAAATCTCTTGCTTAGCTCAACACATCACATCACATGCTTAAAGCCACAACTAGAACTTCTTGAGATAAATAAAACACCACTGATCTTTGGCAATAGAGGAAATTTATGGTACTTTGGCTGGTTCCTCATCAAGGCCTGGAGCCAGCCAAGGTCCACAGCAGAAGGAGCATTGACAGTCCCGCAGGTATCGGTGCGGCTCGGGGAGGGGGCTGGAGGTAGGTTCTTGCACAAACTCCCTGCCGGGCTGGGGCCCGTGTGCGTGTGCAAATGGGAAGGAGAGGGAAGCCCCTTGCAGAGCAAAATGCCAGAGTTGAAAATGCTACAGGACATGCTGATATGTGGCTATGAGTGGAATAGCAGGATTTCTGGGGAAGGGCAGCTGTGTAATTAATGGTTCTGCTTCCGTCCCCATGTTGCCAAGGCTGGAGGCACAAGACAGCCCTCTCCTGTTGAGCCCTATGCTTCCATGTTTGACCACAGGGCCCCGTTAAGAAAACCAGCAAGTTGTGATGATCTGGAAGAAGATGAGAAATTCAGCTCACAAGTAATTTGGTTGAAATATTCCCTCTTTGATGTTTTGCCATACTGAACAGTATAATAACTCTTCCAGAAGAACGCTCCAAACAGAGCTATTTTGGGATCACTTTTCTCCTTTAGCTTTTATCCTGTGGTTTTCCTGTATCTTCTTTTTATCTCCCACATCTCATTGAAAATGTCTCAAGCTCTCACCAACTACTTCTGATGTTTCAAGATCCCTTCAAGCTTAGATCCTGGGTATAAATAATAGCTCTTGTTAGTAAAGCTGGAGTGCTTTGCAACGACTGTTTGAAAGGCTTTATGTTGTATTTTTTTACTCTACAGTGGAGCCAAACCTGGAATCCACAAGGCCCAAAACTGAGGAGGATGGGGAGAGGCCAGATTCTTCTGTTGCAAAGCAAGTGTTTGCAATGTAGGGGTCAGGGAGGATTTCCAAATAGCTTCCCATTTGGAAAAACATCCTCAATGAGTATAAAATTGAGCACAGTCTTTGGTTTCAGTTCATATTTTGATGTAATCTGAGCTAAATAAATAGTTAAAAGAAAAAAAGCTTAAGGCCCAGAGAAACTAGAATCCTGCTTTCACATAATGTCCTTGTTAATATAAAGTCCAGTAAACATTTGGGAGAATGGCAATTTTTAGACTCTGAAAGGAGATGTTTGTTTCTGTAGAAGAAAGTAAATTAGGTCTAAAAGGTCAGTTATCAGGAGCAACCCTCACCAGATACCATGCCATGTTGTTTAATTATTATGAAAGATAATTACCATGGGAATATCAGTAATGCCAGTAATGTCAATATTTCATAAAGCTTCTATAGATTACAGGAATAAACTGGAAAGTGTTGTATTTCATGAAGTAACAAAAGCTGTCTGGGGGAAATGATGTTTTTATGACAGTGACTTAGGCGTAGAGTTTTACACCATCTTTTCAGTCTGTAGTGGTCTCTTCATCAGTTTACAGCTGCAGTGAGTCTTTCGTTTCCCAAAATTCACAAGTCTCTTTAAATCACTATTATATGCTGCTGATGAGCAAAGGCCAGATCAGACCCATTAGCTTTGCCAAAGGAAACTCCATGCTCAGCAACACTGGCTCTGTACTCGGGAGCTGTGGAGTTCACTAAATTGAGGCACATCCCTTTGCCCTGAGAAGTTATCTTTTTCTTTCTTAGGCCATTTAGGGCATTATCTTGTAAATGATTAATCACAAAAGACCCAGCCACTGTATTCTTGCGTTGAAAATACTCAGCACTTGAAATACAAGGTCCAGAGAGAAAACAGCTTAAGAAATGTCTTCATTACTCTGAAAATATGTCCATGTTTCTGAGAGGAGCCAGCTCTGGCACCCCTGCAGAGTTCCCAGCTGTGAAAGCTGTAACCTTTGGAGCAGTTCAGTGGCCAGTCATGTTCAGCACGGGCACAAAACTGTTGCTACTGACAGAAAATAAGAACAGCCCCAAGAAATTAATGGGGAGTGCTGTGTGATGTACAACACATCAGAAACACTTTGGTTCCTTGTCCCAGCGCCCTGCTAGAGGGGCTTTTGGGGTAAGTTCAACCTGTCACTTGTGAGACCAATCCAAAAGCAAACCTGCAGAGATGTAACTCACTACTGCTCCCCTGTCAGTACAACAGTAATTTATCATTCACATCAAGACAACCTCGTTGTCAGCAATGTGTTTGGTTGCTGAACTGATTTAGAGAAAGAGACGTACCTCAGAGTACAAGTCTGTTCAAGTGGCTTGAATATTTCTTTCACTTGTCCAGCTTCTGCATGATGATGTTCCTACCTCTGGATGTAGTGGTTGCCAGTCTTGTGGCTTCTGAGATGTCTGTTCCAGACCCTCATGGTGTGGGTAGTAAGGTGGATGCTTCTTCCTACTGAGATGCACGTGCAAGTAAGTGCATGACTCTTCCCTCCCCCCCCCGAAAATACTCTTGCAGAGGAAATTTGGATTACATATATTCCACGTGCACCTTCCACGTGCCACTGAGCAACAGCTGAAGTCATCCAAAGAGAAATCAGTATCTCACACTGCATGAGTATGTGAGGTACACAGGGAGCTCCCTGTGTTTGATGGGCTTAGAGGAGCAGGTAGGGAAGAAGGTGCTGGTGAGAGGCAGATGCTGTCAAGCACTGCCTGCTTTTGATTACTTTGCAAAGATGAGTAATCAAATCCCAACAACCTTTCCGCACTGTAGTCATTTTTGTCTTTCCCCGGCGTCCCTCACCAAGCACACACATACCTGCACTTTGGTCAGTAGAGTGCAGCCTGTAAAGCAATTTCTATAGAGAGATTGTGCTGCCTTCTCAGTAAGTTTGAGAAAGGTAAAAATGATCATATTATGGGTGCTTTGGTCATGAAGAGAAAATGATGCTAGATATGAACAGAAGAAATTCCTCTTATCCCTGGGAATTTTTAAGCATTAAATTAATTCCCCTATCTCTTGGCGTGTTAATGGGAAGGCTTTCAGCTCTGTGTTAGGCAGAGGTCCACATTTGCATTTAGATGGAGCTATTTTAAGGACTGTAGTATATACATAGGGTCCTGTGTCCCATTTACAATAGAACCTGTAAGATAAAATTAATATCTAGTAAGTGGTTGTTTTTCCAGTTTTGTTATAATCTGAACCAGTAACTGAAGTGGTATAATCTGACATAATAAATACTAGAGTAATTCACTTGAGAGATATCTTATCTACCCACAAGGAGGAATACACTCCTTAACCAGTGAAGTGGGTTATATTTTTTTCCCTTTCACGAGATAGCCATGAAGTACTGCATCCAGGGCCATGTCTACCAGCGATACCCAAAAGACTTTTTTTTTTTTTTTTTTTTAACTGGTGTAAAACAACCTGCTGCCTCACGGAGAAAAATGTTTTTTCCCCTCCATACAGGGAACCACGGCAGGGTGGTGGAACCTCAGATCCTTCCACTTACCTCTGCCCTGCAGACGGGCTCTCGTGGACATTTCCCACGCGTGCAGGGGTCCGTGTTGTCATTGCTGCTGGTTTTGCTTGCAGCTGATTTCTAGAAACACCCCGAAAGGCTGGTTCCCGTAGGACTTAGGCAAATGCTCGATGCTTCTCTGGGCTGCTGCCCAAGGGGGTTGCTGTCTGCGGCAGGGTGATGAGTGAAGCCCAGGTTTGGGGGTTTGGCTGGGTGTGCACCGCCCTAAGTGTTATTTCTCTGGCAGCTGCCAGGGGGATGAAGGGGAGCCCCGGCGTATGGGGGGTGATGGGGTTCCATGAGAGGAGTGAGGAGCCACAGTTTCATCTGCCATGCATTAATTCTGGCGGCAGGGCTAGGGTGAAGTGGTGATGTAAAATCAATGGATTTTGTTTCAAATCCAGTCCACTTTCACTGACATAAATCAGTCATCAGTGTAAAGCCTCTGCATCCAGTGACACAGGGAAGCCCTGAAATAATTCATTCCTGCCGCTGAAGCCATGCAAAACCACTGGTCACTTGATGGAGCAAGCACCCCCAGGTGAGAGGAGCTGCTCAAGTGCCGCTGAAGGGGCTTTTAAGTGATACTTCATAAAATTGTCCTGTTGAGCTAAAAGAAAAATTTTGCTGATTTTACTGCCTCTGTTTTTAGGCAAAACTCAGCCAGGATTTCGCACTAAATGTGCTTTACCTTGCAGCTCCCTGTCAAAGATGGAAATGAGATTGGTCACTTAAGGTTACTTCCAAGGCTTGTAGTAAATGGATTATTTTACTCTATAGGGAATTCTTAAAAGCCACTTTTATCCTCATGCCAAAAAATTAGAACGTTTGAACAAAAATTTCCTGAAAAATTACAGTCCCAAACCCTCTAAACTCAAACCATGTTTCAAGTTGATTAAACCCTTTTCTTTGCAAAGTTGGAATGTTTCGTATTGGTGTGACTCTTGTGTTTCTTGAAAGTTATATCTTACGATGGCTATGCAACGAGACTATTTTTAAGGAAGTTGCTACGATATCAGAAATTAACATGTTTCTATAATATCAAAGGTTGTTTTGGCTTTTCTCTAAAAATGAACGTCAGTTAAAATTGCAAAGTTGGTGCAAGAAAATTCCCATGCAGCAAGTGAGTGCTGCCTAACGGAAAATCCTTGTGGGAAGGATTTGGAGTGTCGTGGGGCTCTGTGCTCTGTCTCACCAGAAATTACTCAGATGACGGGGGGAATTAAAAATTTATCTCCCAAGAACACATTATCAGCATTCCCAGGAGCTGCACCTAGCAGAGGCTTGTTTGCCAACTCCTGTTGTTACCTTTCATGCTGACAGCTATGAGAGCGCTTCTATTTTAGGGGATGAACAAAATCATCTGTTTCCCAGTCTTTCTGAGTGCCCCGTGCCTTCCTGCTGCCTGCCCAGACCCAGCTGAAGCACTGCTGCTGCTGGATTGTGTCTGCAACCCCAGAGACCAGGTCCCAGGCTGAAACCTTGATCAAATGGGTTTTTTTGTTGTTTTTTTTTTTTTTTTTTTAAAGTGACACCCCCCCCCCCCCCCCCCCCCTTACCTATTAAGAATCGGACTAGTGAGTACCAATCCTCCAGTCTTACATCAAAGATCAAATGAGTGGATGGGAAAAGATAGATAACAGGGGAAAGGCTTGTTTTGGACTAGTTTCCCTAACAAGAATGGAAGAATAGTGAGACATGTCAAACTGACTTTTACAGAGCAGGTTAATACCAGGTACTTGTTTATCCTTGGAGATTCCTCAAATCCAACAGATTTCAGCATTGCCTAATGAAAGCATAGGGAAGAGCAGGAAATGGAGCATGTACAGTTCAGAGGAGGGGAAGATGCAGATGAAAACAAATGAAAAGCCTCTCTCCTTCATGTTTCAAGTGCCAAATTATGCTTGACATTTCAATTTCCCCAAGGCGTGCTTCCATAAAATTGTCTTGAACTCTCCTCAAAGTGTTAAAGCCTCCTTCAGCTCCTCTAGTGGCATCAAACAGGTCTGATGCAGTTCTGTCCGGGGTGTGAAATGTAATCATTGTTATAGCACGGCACAACCGGCATTCCGTGGAAGCACTGAATGTCTCTAATATTTTCATGGATGGGCTTCGCAATCGGCTTTGCAATGGGGCACGATGTAAACGCCGTGCCCAACACATTGCCGCTGAGGTGGGAGATGATGGTGTCTGGTGACTGGTGTGTGGCTTGTTTTGTACCGTTTCTGGGAATTTGGGATGTGCACTGCTTGCGTGTGGCTTGTTTCACACGAGGATCTCCGTGTTATGTGTCTGTAGCCAGGAGGTCTCGAGTCCTTTGGAGTTCTGTAGGAGAAATCTGTAACCACTAAAATTTTCATTAGTTCCCAATGTTCCAACATTTTTAGGAAGTTTGAAAGCCTGAATTTTTCAAGTGTTTTGACCATGTCCCTGGTGAAAAATACCAAGAGTAGGGAAATGGCAGAAAAGCTGTGCTTTTCCCAATCTGTTCCATTGACATGTTTTGTTTTTCTTTAGTTTGTTTTCTTCTAAAGGTCAGTGAAATTTTCAGTTGCATGAATTTTATTGACTTTACTCATTGCAGTCAGGCTTTTGAGGGAGATGCTGAGCTTACTTGCACTGTCAGTGCCAGGCAGGCAGGAGCAGCCCTCCTCCCATGCGAGCGGGAAGACTGGTGACCCAGCTTTTGAGAGACCTCACTGAATTGAATTCTTTGAAAAATATACCCTTAGGCTGTGGTTGCTGAGCACTTGAGAAGGCCTGTGATTGATGACATGGTCATTACGAACATGATTAAGAGCAGCCAGGATTTACATTTACCACCTTGGCCTTTTCCAGTGTCTGCTAAACTGTGGTCTCGAGACCACCACGGATGCACACAACGTGACTGTGTGTGTGGAGCGGGGAATGGGGGAGCTGTGATTAATTTGGCTGGCAACATGATGCTGGCTCCCTTCTTTGATTGCAGCTGATGAATAGTATTTTAAAAGCTAAGAATACATTAAACACTTTGCTATAGCTCCTATACAGTCTGAGGGCCAGAACCACAGCTGTGCTCAGTTTACAATGGGTGCAGCTGAAGAAAGAAGAGGAAGGAAAAGAGACAGCTTTGAGCTTAACTTGAGCTATAGATTCTGCTTATCTTGGGAAAGCGGCTGGGGGCACCGGCACTGGTCCCCCCAGTGCTGGGAGACAGCGGGGGGAGTTGCTGATGGGGTTTCAGGCAGGAGCAGGACTCGCATTCTCCAGTTTTGGCTGCTTTGTCGTGTTAAAATAACAAGTTGTCACATGAGCAAGGGGTTTGTGTTCCCTACCCTGCCTCCAACATTGCAGTTGCCCCTGTGACTGGAAAGTCTTCTCCTCTTTGCAAAGCTCGAATCTCTCCCTATGCCATGAACATCCCGCTCCCATGGCAGTGCATCCCTGCAGGACTTTGCGGGGTGCCAGCCCCTGCAAGGGTGGGCAGTGTGTGTGCGCTCCCTGCCCCCCCTACCCAGCAGGCGCCCCCCGGACTGATCACCGTGCTGCTTCCCTTCTGCGGGATCCTCTGGGGATCTCACCATTACCCTGATTCCCCCAAAACCTGCACGGGCTTCATATTTACCCCCTGCCTCTGCCAGATTTGGGTGAGACTGGGTGTCTGGCCGAAGCCGTTGGGGGGAACGGGCGGTGGGGAGGCAGCTGGATGGCAAGCTCAGGCTCACCAGCCCCATTTCTTCCAGGAGCTGGGGTCCTGCTGGGGTGGGGAAGCAGCAGCTCCACAGACCAGGAGCAGAGCAGGCTCCTTCCCTGCACTTTGTGGCCAACGTCCATGACGTCACCTGGCTTGAGGAGTGAGCTACAAGTGCACCTTTTTCTGTATAACACAGCAGCTCTTCTCTAACATCTGTTTTTCGATTCTTCATAGTACTGGCTGTTAACGAGTACAACTTTCATTGCAGGACCCTTGACTCAATGTTTGTGCCAGGACGTTCATTGCAGTCGCCCTGATTTGATGGCAGCCCTTGAAGGAAACAAAAATGATGGTTTTGGAGCAGTCTCTTCATACGTCACGATGACTTTTGGCAGCAGGAGACCCGTTCACCCCCCTGAAGAACAGTTCTTCAGACACAGGGTCTCAGCAGGCAAGGTACCAAAGAGCTCTGGGTTTCCTGCCCGTCAGGGCGAGCAGGAGGACTGCCGGGGCCTCGTGGAGGGGTGACTGTAGGTGGGAGATACTCCAGCGTCACGGCAGTTCTTCACTGGTGTGGCTGCCCACTGGGTGCCAGCCAAGTCCCAAGTGGGCCCTGCTTGCTCATTTCCATGAAAAAATCAGAGGAAGATTTGGGTGTGTTCCCCACAATGTGGGAGATGGGGAATTTGCTCCTTGCGGGAAAGCATGGAGTATCGCTTCTACTGCTTCCCGCCTACCTACTCGCCATTACTTGTTAACCTCAATACCTTTCTGTCTCTCCAGCCAATCCTTCTGCCCCCAGAAGGTTACTCTAGACAGGTTGGCTTGGCACGGGGCAGCCATGACAACTCTTTAAACCATAATGATAAATTATGCTCCATTGCCCAGTCCTTCTGGAAAGAGATTTTAATGTGGATTAAAATAAAAGAGGTTTGATAGATGCTGGAAATGTCTCCCTTTGGCTGTTAAAAAAAAAATATCTGAATGCCTGTAATATTTCTGCCGAGAATTACAATAATTGGTATTTAAATAGTATTCTGAGCAGAGCTCCGATTGCCTAGGAAAGCCAACCCCAGGAGCAAGATCTCTTGTCTTTAAGAGCTCAGCCAGGCTTGGGAACTTAAAAAGAAACTCAAATTACTGGGAATTTAAAACATGCCCTTGCTTTGGCTTGAATGCAACATCAAAGCAGGAGCTTGTGTGTTCCTGAAAAAAATGCCTCCTTCCCCTCCCAGCTGCTAAATGCTGTTTCTCCACTGATTTTATTAGCTTTACCATCCCAGCATCACCTCCATCCACAAATGCT
Source organism: Falco cherrug (assembly GCF_023634085.1). NCBI lineage: Eukaryota > Metazoa > Chordata > Aves > Falconiformes > Falconidae > Falco > Falco cherrug. Next base: position 103,627,284 of record NC_073697.1, on the reverse strand, counting down.
TTTTCAGCGTGCTCACAGGAAGGAGTCAATTTTTCCCTCTCCTAGGAGGAATTACGCGCAACCCAAACAACTAGTGCCAGGAGGTAAAGAAGGCTGGTGATCTTACAGACACCACTGTTTCCTTTTGGAGCAGTGGGCACAGCGATGCTCTGTGTTGAGAGGGCCTCTTGCATCAAAGGATGTGTTAAATCCATCGCCCATCTTGTGGTTACACTAGATCCCATCACCATGGTGGTACTTGTATTCAGGAGCCACTGGCCAAATTCTGTCTCACTTCCCCAGGACCCAGCCGTTTCAGGTGGGCACTGTGTTCTCCTCAACCTCCTGCTCTCACATCTGTGATCTCCATCCAAGAAAGGCCGAATGACTGTTTCATAGTAAGTAGCACAAAACTCATTTTATAATGACTCATTTTATAATTTATATAAAATATACATTTTATAAAGTTTCTTTGAGATGAGCTCTGCTGTCTTTGTACTTGTCAGGTAACTGCTGCCATCTTTCCTGCTCCATCCCAAATCCAACATCTTTTAGGTGCACACCATCCCACCTGTTTCCCACATAGTATTTAAGTCTCTGCAAATCAAACCTCTTAGAATACTGCCATTTCCACACTTGGCCTTTTCTCTATAATCATTCAGCTCTCCTAGCATGCATTTGTGACCCCGGTAGATGACTCCACTAACGGAAACACACTGGTGTCAAATGCCACCAAAACGCTCTGCTTCAGGTAAGCTTGGAGCTCTGAGGGCATTGCTCATAAGGCTCAGACCTTCAACACAGTTCACTGTTGAACTGAATGTCCTCTGTTTTAATTCTCCTACTAAAGCCTCCATTACCTGTGCAGGATTTGTGATTGAATAGGACTAGCCAGGTCTGTGAGTGTCACACAACACATGGCCGTGTGGGCATAGCCAGCCGAATGCGGGAGGAACCGGTGCAGGCACCAGAGCTCTCACACTGTGCCAGGTTGCTGGACCAGTACTGCTGTGTAACTCCTGGTAGCAGAGCTACGTCGTGCTGGACCAGCACTGCTGTGTAACTCCTGGTAGCAGAGCTGCGTTGTGCATCCGCATGCAGCCCTGGATATGGCGTATGGACGTGGCTGATGTTTCTAGTGTCACCAATAACTACTGTGAAATGTCTCCCTTCGCCTTGAAATCGTTACAGTTTTATGTGACAGCAGCAGCTCTAGTCCCCAGCTGAGATTAGAAGTCCATTAAGTGCCTGAAATTGTGTGAATGCATAGTCTGAGGACGTGCGCTCCTGACCAGCTCCGTACTGCCGGGTGCTGAGCTAATCCGGGTAACCCTGCCCCACGCAGACACCTGTCCATCTATAGGTACCCACCTATACTGACAGAGATAGTGCCAGCAGGTGTCTGCTCAGGGTAGTAGATTGTAGTAGCAGATGTAATCTTCAGGTTGTGTTTGCATCCTCTGATTTTAAAGAACGTTGAAAGTGAGAGGAAAAGTCCTTAACCTCACAGAGCTGCTAGTTGAATTTATAGATTAAACCCAGGAATTACAAGTTCAATTCATTATTAGTTCAAATGGGAAATAATTCCACTGAAGACAGTGGAAATTATTAACTCGGGGAAGCAGTTAGTTATCTAACATTTCCCCTCTAAGGAAATAAATAAAGAAACCTTGTTTCTCATGTGACATCTGTTGCTTTTTTCCCCAGTGTAATTCTAGTGATTTCTGCAGGGTTATTTCTGGGACTGAAAAACGGGAAATGCACAAATGCTCCATTCACGGTGAAGTGCCTTGTATAAACTCAGCCTGGAGTCAAGTGAACACACAGAGGGGAAAAAAGGAGTGTGTCAGATAAATAGTCCTGAAGAGGAAATGTCAATGAAGAGGTTTGTGAAAGTAGAAGCACAAGACTTAGCAGCCCATTGAATTGTAGGAGATACTTTAGTTTCTGAGTAGTGAATCAAGGAGAGGCAGTGGCTGCTGGTGGCTGGGGAAGTTACTCACTGCACGGTGAAGGTTGAGCACCCATCGAGCTTTTTGCTGGTCACAGCGAAGAAAAAAAAGGAAGAAGAGAAACGCTTCCTGGGACTGTTCAGCAGCTCAAGTGGAGATGGGAATGTCATGCAAGAATGGCGATATCTGTGCTTAAAAATATGGACAGATCTCTCTTTGAATCTTAAAGATCACAACAAGTATTTCCCTGTTGCGTCAGGGGGTTAATTGATCCACACCTGACCGAGAACTCTAGTTCACACTTAGGGGTAATGACTTTGCATGTCAATGGGATTCCCAATTCTAGTTCTTAATAACTAAAAATACCATATTTAAATTTTTTTGGTAGTCCTCAGGCAGCCAAGTCTCTGTAGCTGCATTAACATGCTTGGAAAATTGAATTCCAGAGCCTCAGTGAGGTTGTTGCACGTTGTCATATCAGCCAGCCAAAGTGGGGCTGTAGACCTGCAGCAACCCCCTTACCAGCCCCAGCTTTCACCTACAGCAGATCACAGAAAATCTGGATAATTACTTGGAACTCCAGAAGTGTTGACATGACCTTTCTCATGGGGGTGACATCCCATGCTCCGGTGGCCATGGGCTCTTATTAACTCAGATCTCTCCCATCTTCGGTGGCCATGGGCTTTTACTAACTCGGATCTCTCCCATCTTCAGTGGCCGTGGGCTCTTACTAACTCAGTCTCTCCCATCTTTGGTGTAGTGGATCCTTGACCCCAGGATACCTAGCAGAACCAAACAGCAGCCCACTGCCACCAGCCATGCCGCGTTTTCCTGGGTGCCTTGCCCTGCCCCACAGCCAAAAGCTGTGACCATGAGAGGCTTCAGATGCTGATGGAGCAGCAGGGATCATTACAACTGAATAGAGCCATATATAAAGGTGGAAAGATCCTCTTAGCACTCATTAATTGTAATTTTCAGGATTAATGCAAAAGATTTGGCAGCTTGACAGAGGAGAGTTTTCACACAGATAATTCACTGTGGATGGCCAGAGCTGAGGGGAGGGTCAGTGGCTCCCCCAGACCCCCAGCAACAGGTAAAGAGAAGACCAGAAGTAGCTGGACAGGGAACAGGGATATAAAGCACCTGACTGATAGGTCAAAAGATGTATTTTACACAAGTCAGTGTAAATATTCATGTGATTTATTAGAACAGCAGACTTTTCATTGATGACTGTATTGAACTGAGGGTTATTTAGAAGCCGAGGGGATCAATACAGCAGCTGCCAGCCAAAATCTCCAAAAGCAGCTGAAGCAGAAGTGCGTTTTGGAGCGCCCGACTTCTGCGTGAAGTCCTTTAAGTGCCCCCTAAACCCTGGAGTGACCTTCCGCACGGAAGTGTATCTGTGTGTGTATTTTAGTGCTGGAGCAGTGGACCCTACCAGGGGAGCCTGCTCCTGAGAAGCTGTGGAGCCGCCTGGTTCCTGTCGTGCAGGATGAAGCCCAGCCCAGCCCCCTGGATGTCCCCTCAGAGGGCCAGTGCTGGATCATGGCTTCAGGCTCAAGTCGGCACCTTCCCTGCCACCCTCAGCAGCCAGGGGAGCAGAGGGCAGCGGGGGGGCTGCAAACCACCCTTTGGCTAGCTGGGCTGAGCTCTCTGGCCCAGCTAACCCACCCTGGTGGCAGTGGGGACCGTACGTTGCTTCCCTGACCCGCTGCATCCCTGCCTGCACCTCGGAGCCAGGGGAAGCTCTGTGGCAAGGCCCTTATAAATGTGATGTCTTTGCGATGGGGAGCAAAACCCCCAAGGAAGATGCCTCTGTGTAAACCAAGTTATTCTGAAGTACGTCCAGAACTTCTCACCACTGTTGATGTTGTGTGTGTTTCTAAGTATTGGGTTGTACTCCTTATCACTTTTTATTACATTTATTCCTTCAGAAGAAAAATAACTCAAATGTCCCTAATCTTTTTTAGCGTGGAATTTTAGATTTTAATGGGCTTGTTTTAATTTGCACATATTCTTGTTAATAATGAAATCTGTTTAACGAGAGTTAAACCAAAAAGCCTATAATGCTAATTCAAAACATAAAACTCTAGTGCATTTCTGTAAGAATTCCCTGTTAATATTCTTAAGGCTTTTTAATGGATATTTTAAGTAGGCATTGGTATTAGCAGAAACATCACACAAATTAAAATTAGGCTCTTGGTGACTATTTTAAAATGAATATTCACAGACTCTTCAGCATGAAATTAAATCTAGTTACATTTGACGCTGCTGGTATATTTTAAAGAAGTATACTTTACTGAAAAAAGATAGTGTCGCCTGTGAGCTTATTATTGATAGTTAATTTAATTTATCACAACCCGTTGAATGTAACAATCAGATTTTATATAGCATAGCCTAGAAGCCTGTGTCAGGCTTTAAATCTGTGGAGATGGAGCCTGAGCCAGTAGTTAAATGATGGAATTAGAAACGGGGAATTCCACCTCTGGCCAAGACTCTTGTTTCACTTGGGCAGGTTATAGAAACCTGCCCTGCTTACTCCACTCGTTGTGATGCTCTAAAATGGAAAATCTGACTTTGGGGGTTTGGAGTTGCCCTATAATTGGGCCATCTTAGAAATCTTAGAATTTAATTTTTTTTTCTTCCCTTGTTTAAACCCAGGACTTTACATTGTAGTCATCTGTTTCACAAGCACTTTTGGACCTTACAAGGCACACGACTTCTTGCAGCTCCCTCCTTGCATGTTGGCCCCAGCTGTTGAGGACCGGTGGAACCTCCTCTACAGCTTCAAGCTTCTTGTTTGACGTTAGCTCCTCTGATGCCGGTGGGATGTATAAAAATATCAGTGAGCGGGCAATCGTGTCCGTTCTTCACAAATATTTGCTGCTCTTTGCTGAATTATTTCCCTATTCTCCTTTTCTTGTTCTAAGTATACAGAGCTTAGCTCAGCATTACAAAATCCAGATTACCATCCCTAAGTAGCATGGCAACAAAACCTGTGCTGCAAATTAAATGTGTGCAAATCCACTGAAAGTCCAGGGGATTGAAGCATATGGTAAAAATCAAGCAAAAGGTAAATCCTGAAGGCATAGCTTTAGGAACACACATCTGGGCTGAGCTGATGGAGGGGTGAGGAAACATCCCTACCTACCGTAAGAAAATGCTTCCATGACGCCCCTGCCTATTGCTATGGTCATGGGATAGTCAGATTCAAAATCTACCCCAGTTTTTCTGGTTTATTTTGGCGATAACACCTTGTGACTGCCTTCAGGTTTCTGGAATCAGGCAGCGCTTTCCACGATATATCTTGGAGCCATTAAAACACAAAAGCAGAGTGGCGTCTTCCTGCTGATGTCCACCACAAGGACCTGCCATTCCTGTGATACAGTACAGCATGAGACTGGTCTCCCTTCGAAGTACCTCACTGGGGCAAGGGTGTTTTGAGTTATGTGGTGTGAGGATGGCAAGTGTTTGAACCACTCACAAATGTAGACAAGACAGGGTCAAAGCACATGTTTCGTTTTCACGTGGGCAGCCGGACTGTCTGAAGTGATAAAAATTGATTTAAAGTCATTATCGTTTAATGGGCAGCAATGAAGTGATGCTGAATTAAAGCACTTTGGTGGTTTGGGTTCCTAATTCCCATTTGCAGAAGTCACCATCGGATACAGAGTGGCTGGGGAGGGCACAGGCTGCCCACCCCCGCCTGGGGCTGTGCTGGGAGCTCCCTGGCGCAGTAGGATGCGTGCGTGTGCCCCAGGGTGCTGTAGCACAAGTCTGCTGGAGGGTGAAACCCACGGTGAAGGCAGTTGTGTCCCTGTGCAAATCCCACTGCCTACTTTTTCTACTGTTAGACTCGGGAACCTGCCCCCTGCCCCTCTCCCCTGCCTGGGCACCGGGGACATGCTGCCTGTGCCACCCGTTCCCACGTTATTAAAAAACAAACGGTGAATGTGTTTGCTCTGTAAGCCCTCAGCTTCAAACCTGCTGTATCCCCTGGCTCCCTGCACTGCTGGGAGCGGTCTCGCTGGTGCCAATAACACCGCCTGTAACAGCAACAGTGTGCAGTGCTTAAATATTTGCAGGATCACTGACTGAATTGGCATTCTTTGCCAAAATGATCTGGGCTCCGTGAAGAACTTGTGGAATAAACATGCTAATGCAGGGCCAGCTCTTCAGCTAGCACGGGTTAGTGTGGTTCTGTGGAAGCGAAGTTGAGGATCCGCTTTTCCTTGGGGTCTGCATGGGATATGCAAGGAAAATGAAGAATGCCAGCAACTGTATGTGCAATTCCGTGATGAATTGGTGCATCTTTTCATCTATTGTTTTGATTTTGCTGTTTTCTACTGCTGGGAAATTATGCAAATTCTTCTCGCACAGGAAAAGAATACTGATAATTAAGAAATGTGCAGCTTGGATTTAAAATAATCTTATAGATCCACACTGGTGTTGCCACACAGGAGCACATTAATTTCTGTGGCAACTGTTCTCTGACCCCCAGGATGGGTTCTCAGCCCTCCAGAAGGTCACTGTGCACATTTCTCAGGGAACACTTGAGATGGGAGTGGGGCACTTGCACAAGAAAAACAAACCAGCAGAAACAGAGGGCAGGACAACAAGGCAGAAGGGCCTGGCCACGTTTCAGGCCAGGTTCCGCAGGTGTAGTTGAACAGCCTTGTGGATTTAGGGGAGGGGAAGGAGACTAAGTGCCTTCAGTGGTGTGCGGGCTCAGAGCAGAGCTGCCCCTTTGCTGCCTTCAGGGGACAGGCACTAACTGGCAGGAGTGGCAAACCAACCTTTTTTTGCAGGTAACCTCCTTAAAAGGCCAAAAGAGATCCCACCCTTTAGAGCTTGGGCCATTTCTAGCTACAACTCAGAGCTGCTGAGATAGACTGCCATCTTTTCTGAGAGGTTTGGGCTGCACAGTAAAGGTGTCTGTGCCCCGGGGGTGAGGGACAGGGGTCTCAGCAGTATTTGAGGCCATCACCAACTCTCATGCACAAGTCTACTCCAGGGGGACAAGTCTCACCCAGATGGACATTGTCACTAAGAGAAAAATGCTTCTCTGTTGCTGAGCTTCTCGGGTGGCAGTGAGGGCTTGGCAGCTACCTTCATGAACAGCTTGAGGACCTTAGTCTGCTTCTTTTTAATAGTGGTATTGGAAAAAACTCATGTTCCAGCACAGCTGCTTGACCATAGGGTGCATCTGTCTTAAAATCCTCAAAGAGAGATGGTAGCAAGGACAGGTGAGAAGCTGTACTCTTGCAGCATGACAGAACCTGTCTTGGAAGAGGGTCCATGCTCCGCTAAGGACCCTAACTGGAGGCCAGTCCGGCACATGGAGTGGACAAAGAAAGTCCAGAGGGTTTCTCAGTTTGCATTCTTGCTGCGGTGTCCCACATGGGTGCAAAGTCCCAAGTTCCTCAGTCCTTCCCATGTAAGTGTTACGACAGGGTGCCAGGCTGAGCTTGGGGGCTACAAGGAGCCACAGGCAACACGGACCTCAGCTGCAACGCTGGTTGGTTGAGTCTCCACACAGTTATTCTGATTTCCAGATATTGCAATTTCTACCCAAGGTAAAAAGAAAAAGTTGCTTGTTAAGAGGAATAAAAGAAAAGAGATTTACTGATTGGGCTTTAGAACCAGCATTTTGAGGGCTGATGGTCAGAGTCGGGTGGCCAGTGAAATTCCTCCTCCATGCACTGTGCTGCCAAAAGCCCAGCCGTGCTGGTCTGCAGGGCTTCTGAAAATCCAGCTGTTAATGCCAGGTGAAAGCCTAGCCCTAGTTATGGAAGTGGAGTAGGTCAAAGCTTAGCCCTAGATATAATTAGCACAACGGTAACAAGGGCAGGTTATTTCCAACTACAGCAGACCGTCGTATTTGCATAGTCTCTGTACAATTTATTGAAATTTGCAAGAATCTCAACCAGTGAGTCACATTAGCGGAGTGAATGTTAACCTGGGAACCTCCACAAAAAACTTTACCTTGACTTTCTGCTGTATATATTTTTCACTCAATACACACTGTCACTGAGTAATATAATTCTCTTCTGGGCACAACTGTCAACCTGGTTTCCAGAAGGGACACATGTCGCAGGATTTATTTTATTCCATTTAAGTAACTATGACCAGTTGTCATAAATTGAGGAGTTGAAATTGCCCGTTCCCTAAGGCTCTCTAACAAATGAGATCAGAAGTCCAATGAATACATGTCCCGCAAAGCTTTTCAGTTCAATTACATGTATCCATGTGCAACTGGTAACGCCACAATCAGTTCAAATGGTGTCTTTGCAGGTGTGAAAGACCGCAAATTGAAGTCTGTATCACATCAGTATCCAACGTGTTACTGGAAAGATTAAAAGGAAAATTTTCAAGGGACAAAGGATGAACAATTAATGAGCCCTGGAGTGACTCTGAAACAGGTAGCAAAGTAAAACAACTGTAAAAGGAGAAACCGTCAGAAGTGAGCAGTTTGGTGCCAAGTTTCAGAAGGAGATTAGTGGAGAGTTTCACTAGGTCCATTAGTGTTTGCAAAGTACTTGTGGAGTGGATCAATGAGCATCACAGAAGCTCCCAGGAGGAAGTGAATTAAAAGCTGCTTTTTTTTTTTTTTTTTTTTTTTTTTTTTTTTTTTTTTTTTAATAGTGGGAAGCAAATAAAGGAGAGCTCTCACACTAGCTGATGAGACTAAACAAGGCATTGTATGGACATCTGACCAAATAGTTCTGTCTATCCCTACTAGAGTTAGGGTAAGGTCACTTGGAAAACTACGTGGCCATGAGAAAACTTGGAGATGATGGCCAGCAGAGGCCAAAACAGTGGTTTTTAAGTGACCTTAAATCAATCTCTTTTGAGCTTTGGGTTTTTGATCTTAGATTCTGAGCATTTGGGAGGGGTGGCTATTTCTATGAGGGCAATAAAGTCTGTGACTTGGTTTTAGGAGAAGCAGTAAGAAGGTACTAAAATCCTGAGAGCCACCTTAAAAACGCAGCGCCAGAGCTTCAAATGATTACGCCAGCACAGCACCACTGAAGCTTCCCGAGTGCTATTGATTTACACCAGTTGAACATCTGGCCCATATGCTTTGTATTATTAAATACTTCTGCGATTATTATGTGAACAATTAAGATTCATGGAAATGAAAAAGCAGTCTATGAATTGTGCCTTCAGTGCAATTCAGGAGGAGGAATTGCTCAGGGAATGTGCTGCCTTTTACTGTAGCTGTGCAGTTCATCTCTGTGCTTTTCTAGAAACCAGAAAATGAATGGGACCTCAAGAGGTTTACCAGGCCATCTTCTTCCTCCAGGGAAGAGTCGGCTTCAGCCCTGTCATATTTCCTTAATACATTCTTAAAACTCTGACACTTGAGACCCCAAGTGTATCCCGGCACTCAGTGCTGGTGCTGAAGCACTGCAAGAATCTTTCCCCCCGGCCAAGCCACCACTCTCCCTGGCTGCTCCCGAGCTCCCACCTTCTCGTCTCTCCAACGCTGCCCTAGGGAAGGGCTCAGCCCCTTCCTCTCCCTCTCTCCCTTCCTTCTACACAAAGCCTGTTGTTCTGTTTGTCTCTTCTGCGTAACATTCAGTCTGGTCAGTCATGTTGGAATTCAACACCGAGGAAGTTCAGGCAAACCTGAGTAAATGTTAACACTGCAAATTCTCCTTTTTATTTTTTTCCTGTCCTTAAGCCTGATTCCCTTTCATGGTTTGCTGCTGAAGTATAGAAGTACATCCAGCCGTAAGAGAAAAAGATCCATCTTTCAGCATCAGGAGATTAAAGGAATAGAGTGAGATAACATTTTGCAAACCTGAAAGGATTTGAAAATCCCTCTTCTGCTATTTCTGGAAAAAAGTCAATGGCAGGGCAAGATTATCTTCATTAATGGTATGAGAATGAGCGTTGGCTGCAAGTTTTGTTTAACCTGAAAAGCAGCATTCAGCAGCTGGGTTTCCACATCTAAAATAATATCCAGAGAATCAAAAATTCTTTGCCACACATAAAATCATCCTCCAGTTGTGTGTAATGGAGCTCGGAAGCGTAATGTGTGGGAGAGAAGGATAACCTTTTAACATCTCCACAATCCCCGGGGACGGGCGCGTTGCTGATTAACAGATGCTTGGTGACTTGAAGTTCCCGAAGTTAAAGCTTTGCATGTATCGCACAAGTCACTGGTTTTATTGAGGACTAGGGAGAGACATATTTTTTTGGGGCTTTTATCCCACTTTTCAGATGTGGCATGATGTAAGTGACTGCTCTGAAGTGAAGGCAACTGTTCTTCGGAGCTTGCTCGCTCCGGCAGCACAGTGGCAACGGCTCCGCTGGGGCTGACCCGTGGTACCTGCCTCTGCTGGGGGCCAGCAGCATCTTCCTCGGGAGGAATCTGGGGGCTCACATCAGCAGCAAGAGGCATGAGCAGGCATGGCCTTGCCAAAATACCTCCCTCTCTTTAGGTATTCAGCATGGCTGGAGGAGAGGGCTGTTACTTGGGGGTGTTTTTGCTGATTCCACCCAGGCTTTGGTGTCTGCGCAGAGCTGTGGCGGAGCTGCTGCCAGCCCTGCCTCCCACACAGCCTCCTGTCAGGGGAGCCGAGGACATTGCCTTGGGAGCAAGGCTCGCCAAGACGTCTCTCTACATTGGGAAAATGGTCTTGGCGTGCAGCTCCGGTGTAGGACCATGTTGCCTGCAGCCAAGCCTGCATTGCCCACCCACCAGACACTGCTCTTCAGTTCCCTGACCAGTGTAAAGCCTTGCCAGGCCAGGAAATTGGTGTGCAAACCTCAGCTGCTTTGTCCTCACTGAGATTTTGTGTGAAATCTCGAGCTCAAGTGAAAAAAACCATACCTTTCTGTGCTAAAGATGAGGCTGCAGGTAACTCAACTGACCAGAGTAACGTGGATCAGCAGCAAAATTGGGAAAGGACCCAGAAGCTGCCAGGGACACCCATCACAAAGATTTAGACCTTCACTTGAGGCCATGCAAGTTTTTTTTTTCCTACTGACTTGGGATTAGACAGGTCTTTCTGGAGGACTTTCATTTATATGTCTTGAAGTCAGGCAGCTGTTATCTGTTCTCCTGCTGAAAACATCCAGCACATGGTTGATCACTGCGTCTCCGCCGCAGGAGCTGCACGGAGAGCCGGGGCTGTGTGCAGGAAGAAGGTCTAATTAACAAAATCTACACTCCAAGAATTTGCTGTTTTCAGGGCACTTCTCCACCTGCCAAGCTGTGCTAATGTTAGCGGCGCACGGCGAGAGGAGTTTTGAAACAAGTGCTGGAAAAATCCCAACCCCTGTCCCTGAACAAAACGCTGCCAGCTCCTGAAAGACTTGTATGACAGACTGAGAGCCCTGTAGCTGTCAGTTCTTCATGCCCTTTGGGCTCTGCTTATTATTTTTGAATACTTTACCTCTCTGGTGGTTCTTCTGGCAGTGTGTCTCCTTTACAAGCAAAAAATAAGGGTCTTACCATGGCTGCCTTTAAGTCTTGATTTAAATAGGCTAACTATGACTTCTGATGTCATTATAATGATGATAATCTGTGTCGGATTTACATTTTGCAGGAATGTAAGAGGTACATCTTAAGTTGTGTCGCCGGTCTCGTGGCGTACGCCAGCAAGGTGAACAGATGCAGGTTGGTGCCTTTTCCAAAGCCCTGTAATGAAGCAAGGGAGAGGTGAAAGTATTAAAAAAGACCCAGAGGTGGAGCAAGGGCTGCAGTGCAGACCTTCCCTTCCCCGTTTCGTCACTCACACTCACATCAGTGACATTTCATCTGCGAAGGGCAAATAAACACAGGAAAATGATTTGGAGATGGAAGTTCAGAGAGGTGTGGAGAAGGAAGGATTTGGTGAGTGAAGGTTTTGTGAAGAGAATCACTGGCTGGGATTACTTGACAGAATTATACTTCATTACTGATGCTTCACAGCCTTGATTTTCATATTTATTTGTGACTCTTCTTTTTTAAACCACGGGCTCTTTTGACATGAGAGTCATGCTGTGTAAAGCGCTATTGATTAGAGTTTCTAATTTCATGCCATTACAGCATGACCATTGGGGAATGAAATCTATTTTATTTTTTCCACCAGGGCCATGCCAGCAGTGCTTGGGATGCAGCCATCGCGCAGGCTGTCATCAGCAGGCATTTCCAGCTAAAGATCTTTGCTGTTTCAGCCAAAAGGCGAATTTGCCCAAGGTCTAAGCCTCAGCTCAGTGTGTTGTTCCTGGAATTAGGACAGATCAGTGGCAAAGTGTATTTTGAGGCCAGAGGTTTCCAGAAGGATGACTGACTTGGGAACTTTCCATTTTTCACTCAGGCCTGCAAAAGGCCATTTCTTTTCCCTTTCCAGAGAGATGGTTGCCATTTGCAGTAATACCTCCTGTCTTTCCACCATCTCTGGTTTGGTGCTCAAACAAGTGAAGAAAGTCACTAAAGGTGTAGGAGAATCCCAGATGGCATCTGCTGCAACCGTGTCACGTGCGTAATCCCAGGTATGTACAAGCTGCAAGAACCGATTGTAAACCGGACAAAGATCTGTCCCAGCTTTATTAGAAACAGGATTTTTTCCTCTCACATGCTGGATTTGGCCCCTTCTGGGGTTTCCCAAGGAAAAGGTTTGTGGTATGACAGGGGAGCTGGTGGGTTAATGGCATTTCACCCTGTTGGTGCTGCCTAGGGGCATCTTCCCTCTCCCTCCAGGATGCCTTGCCTGTTTTGGTGTGTCCCAAAATAATCTGTAAGAGGTTTCTGTAGCCTCTTGCAAAAAAATATTATTTTTTTATTTTTTTTTGCCTGTGTAACAAAGGCTTGCTATCCTAAGGTAAAGACACTGGGAAGGTAAAGTCAGCCTAAGTCTGCAGCTGAGCCTGACTCTAATGAGTTTCCCTCACGGTAGAACTAACGTGGCTTGTCTTACACGCTGGTTTTACCTCTGAACAGTAGACACGCACTAGCTGTCCTGGACTAATGAAGCTTTCCAGCAGTGAAGACAAGCTCTAACGGAGCGGCTATAGACATGTGAACCCCTTACAAATAGCCAGATGAGAGAAGAGTGAATGCTTTAAATCTGTCAAAGGGGAACCAGCCGAGAAAGTTCTCCGACTTCTGCTTTATTCCAGGAGCTACTGACACCCGCCAGTGGGTGATGAATTAGTGCAGCACAGCTGGAGCTACTCAAGGGCTGCAGATGCAAATCCCAGGGCTGCTTCTACGTGTTCTTCAACACCAGAGGTAGCGTGGCCAGTCTGGGGTTTCCCTTGCAAAAAGGCATCAATGTACTGGGCTGGGCTGAGAAAAATGGGGAGGCTGAGGAGGCAAAAGGGACCTCTTATTGCTGTCTATAACTCTTAATAGGAGAGTGTGCAGAAGACAGAGCCAGGCTGTCCTCAGACATGTAGAGCGACAAGACAAGAGGCAACAGACACAAATTGAAGCATGGGAAATTCTGATTAGATACGGTGTAAAAAGTGTCCACCCTAAAGATGGCCAAATGGCAGATACGGGGCCCGGAGAGGCTGTAGGATCTCCAGGCTTTGAGATGTTCAAAACTCAGCTGGACAAGGCAACCCGGTAAGTTGATGCTGCTTGGTCTGGGGGTCGTGGGTTTAACTGTGGCTGGCGTGACTTGTGTATGACACCGGGGATGACACTGCTGGTTCAGTCTGCAGTGATGCATTAGGTTCAAGCTTTCGAGCAGAAGCCCAGTCCTGCCCTAGCTAAATCTGCCAGGTCAGGCCACTCACTTCTGAATGCTGTGGCTCTGATTCAGCATTGCAGGATGCGTCTTGCTGGCGCTGTCCTTGCTCTCGCTGGTGTTACAAGTGCAACGCTTCAAAACAGGAATCAGGAGTGGGGTGCTGGGTACGGCGCCCTACCAAAAAGCCGTTCCCAAAGCCAGCAGGAAAAGAGAAAACTCTGTCACCACCCTTTAAGCCACCTGCTTCCCAATGGCAGCTCCACCCTGGGGAACAGGTTGGTGATGTCTCTTGACTTCACTGTCGGATGTGGTGAGATGTTCAGTCTCCCTTACCTGCAGAGGGTGATTAGCCAGCACCCTGCAGGTGCGGGGCACAGCAGCCCCTGGGAACGGGTGTGGGACAGCCAGGCTGGGCAGTTCAGTGCCATGCTAGCCTTGCCCTTTTGTTTCTGGAATGTGCCCCAACTGGCAGATGTATTTTAAAATTCAAAAAGCCATTTGCCTTCATGGAGTGAGCAAAAGGGTTTTTGGCCTCAGCTGGAGCACAGCCTGGCCAGTAACATCCCAGAGCCCCAACGCAAAGGAAGCATCTTCATGCTGTTCTCATCACTTCACATGAATGTCCCCACTCCAGTTGCCACAGCAGTGCAGAGGCTTCAGACAAGGGTCTGTCTTCATCTCCTGCATAGTTTTGGCTTCGCCCATCACCTGCACACATCAGATCGGCCCTGCTGGAGGTAATGGTGAGATGCGATGCCCATCACTCACAATCCATCTGCTGCTGCCCAGTGTCAGCTTCCCTTAGGACTTCCCTCCGGCAACCTGCAAAGTTTTGGGGTTTTGCCTCTGCTGGGAGGGGAACGTCAGCCCCTTCCGCAGTACTGGGGTTTCAGTGTAATGCAGTCCCGATGAACTCCATACCTACTTGCTGCTTGCAGAGTCCTGTGGGCTTTTGCTGGCTTGCTGACATTTATATACATTTCTAAATATCACGGAAGTATTGCTGGGAGAGGGAAATGTGGAATGAATGACATGGACTTGCAAGCAGCAAAGGGAAAAAGGTAGTGGGGAGTTTGCTTGTAGTAACCATGCCAATGCACCCCAAGGAGCGAAGGCTCCTGCAGGCACGGTGCCTTTCCCAGGAGATGAAATGAACTTCTTCAGGTTTAGCCCTAAGTAAACGGCAGTCCAGCTCATAAAACATCCTGAAGTGCAGAACTGTTTACAGACTTTATTTGTCTTGAGCCTTGCGCTTTGTGAGATCAGAGGCAATTTTATTACCCAACTTGGTGCAATGTCATTCCAGAAATGATCACAAATGCCATGTGAATGTTTACCGTAATGAGGAAATACATTACAGCCCGGAAGGATGGCAGTGTCTAATAGAAATATACTTCTAGAGCAGCTGAGGGCCAGTCCCAGGTATAGGCTTTTGCTTCTTTTTACTCTGGTTTCTACCTTGCTCTTAGCTAGAGCTGAACGAGGGGACATATCCAGACCCCGGTGTTCCCTGACTCCCTCTCCCTGCAGCTGGACACAGGACAAAGCCAGAGGGGCAGGACTGTGCCTTCCCTCCCCGGTAAGGGCATTGGTTTTGGGGAGCAGCTCCCCATGGTGAATTAGAGCCACGGCTGCACGGCAGAGCGGGGAACAGCAGCAATGCATAGCTGGCCGGCTTGGATTGCACACAAAGTGGAACTTGGTCAGCTTCCAGTACTGGAATCTAGCCTTTTATTTTCCAAGGAAGATGCAAGCAATTTGTCTTTAGGATGCTATAAAGGTGCCTTCAAGAATATCATATAGTCTGCTAATGCTACAGAGAACCTCTTAAAAACTTAATTGCCTGTGTCACCAAATGAGAAGAGAGTAGTCCTTTGAAAGATCCTGTGTTTTGAAAACACACAGTTGGTTCTAAATACTTTCAAATGGTACATGCTTCTTTACTCCTGCTGACAATAAGAGTAATTGCTGAGCGCAGGATAAAGGAGATTGTCTGAAATGTTTCAGCACTATTTTCTTGTTCCGTATTTTTTTCACAATGCAAAAAAGACAGCGGCATTCTTGGTCTGTGACCAAACAAGAGGAGAGGTTTGCTGCTCATGCCAAGAGGCAATCAAGACTGAGAGATCTCAATAACAAAGTGACACTTTGAGAACATCTCAGCTCCCGCCCCACTTCCGTGTGCCCCTTTCCTCACCAGCCATTCACGATCCTCTGATATTTTACGGATCACTAAAAGGCAGATGAACAAACCCAATTAATCACAATTACAGCCGTGTTTCGCTATGGGCGCAGGGCAGCAGGACCTGAGAGCCCTGGAGACACCGGGGCTGTGTGGCTCCTGCACCACGTCCAGCACAGAGAGGCAGGGTACAGCCCTGGCTGCCAGGACCAGACCTTGAGCACTGGGGATGAATAACGTGAGTGAACCCCAGGAGCCACTGGGGCGCCGAAATCCAGGTCTCATTGCCACCAGAGCACACAGCTCTTCTGAAGAAGAAAAAACTTTTAAGAAACAGCCTGCTGCCCATGCTTTAGAAGAAAATGGGCTTCATCAAGCACAGCTTCCATGGAAGAGAGGTCCTCGAGGTTAGAAACCTGCTGGAGCCAAGGTGGTTTTGGCTCAGCAATGCCTTCCAGTTTTGGCCCCCTGCATGCGTGGCAAGATGCAGCCTCGGTTCCTGCTACAAGTCTGCTGCCCACAAGGATGGCAGACAGGGATGTTTCCTCCCATCACTTACTCACTGCACTGACTCACCAACATCTCTGTTAATTCTGGGGAACAGGGAACCTCGAGCGTTTCGGTTTGGTCACTCACCCATTGCTTTTAATTTATTTTGGCCATGGTGTTTAGCATAGGGGATCCTTTCATTTCAGCCTGGTCGGAGCTAATGGAGGTGTCTCCTAGCACTGCATTTGTCCGTGTAGGACTTGTTTTGCTCTCTGCACTTTCCTGTATGGCCTGTGATGCAGCATAGTACATCACAAAGCAATATCCACTGCAACATGATGTGACATCAGAAACCTCAAAGGAGACACAGGCTTACGCTGCCTGCACTGCTGATATGTTTTCTTTGCATCTGCTCTGAAAGCAGGGGGAAAATGGGTGTGAGCTATAGCTTTAGCAATTTTTTTAAAATATATATATATTTAAGTGTTCACTGTTTTTTTTGTGCAAGCAGATATGCAAAGCACAGCAGATGTCTCAGACTTCAAGAGACAAGGGAACATTTCTCCTCAGTCCTTAGACGAAATGGACTGGGCTTTGCTCCAGAAAACAGGAACGATTAATCCATCACTGAACATGAACTTAAATGAGCTAATATTGGGTATTTTAGTTCTGATGTATGTGCTAAATGAAGTAATCATTCAGGGCGCAAAAGTAATGTCTTTGGGAGAGTGCTATAAACCATGGTGGCTGTGGCACGCGGGGCTGGAGCGGGCACTGGCATGGCTATCGTTCTTGCAGCAGGTGTGTCCCAGAGCAGCAGGAAGGAGTGCATACTGGGACCGAGCTGCACGAGACTGCTGAGTATCCTCTGAGCACAAGATGAGTAAATGCTGCTTAGCTGAGACAGTCTGCAAAGCAGTTTTGGTGTCTGGACACCTGTCACCTGCTCTGGCCCCTTGCTTTAGTGGCTTTGTGCTGAAGATGCCTCTGCATTGTGCTTTACATGCCAGGGTGAGTCCTTCCTCACATTATCTGCCATCCTATATGCTCTGCACTGCGCTGCAAGTACCACTAACCACAATTACATCCTTAAGCAAGAGAGAGCAATTGATATTTTATCATTGGGATTTTTTGCCGTGACTTTTGTACCCACCTGGAGTGAACAAACTATTACAAGTTTCATCCAATTATGTTAAGTGCAGTTGGACATACTGTGCCGAACACAATGTCTTTTCAGTGGGAGAGAGGGGCAGTCCGTTATCAGCTCGAGGCACCATCATTCATTAAGACATCATTTGCCTCTCACCAGCAGAGCCGAAGCAGCAAATCTATAGGATGTCATAATAAGGTGTGCTAATGAAAGATAGGCAGAACAGGATTAACAAAAGGGTCCTCTCCACATTATACCTTCCTCTGACTACTTTGCTCAGTCCCTGTCTTTTATGATCTCCTGAGGGAACGTTTCAAAGGGGTGCGTGGAAGTGAGGCCCACAAATCCAATTAATTGCTGGTTGGTTTGTGCCTAGAATCACTATGTGCCACTCAAAAAAAAAAAAAAAAAAAGCCCTACTGCAGCAAACTATAAAAAGGGAAATATTGGGCATACAGTGCTGTAAATAAGCCTCTCATCCAGCCCTGCCTGTTGTTCTTTCCCCGGGCTAGGAAAATCTTGGATAACTAGTTCAGGACCTTTGCTCTCATGGACCACCACTGCCCTTCTGAGCCAGTACAGTTAGGATCTTATTTTGACTGGAATTACTTGTTTGATGTGCCAGAAGCTAAGTGGGAGAAAGATCCCACTTGCTTCCTAGGGTCACAGCTCCTTGATCTCCAGCAGGCAGGACTCACTGGCTGCTCAGAGAGGTCATCATTCCTGGAGCAAGCGCTGGGGAAGCGATGGCACATGTCCTCCATCCCTTCCTCACTCCCAACTCCATGTTGGCCATCATGAGCACATCTGGGGAGGAAAGACAGAGTTAAAGGTTGTGGTTAGCCTCTTGGTCTAATCAAGGTGCCACCAGGATTCAACAACGTGTCTTCATGACACGATATTTCTCTGGCTAGTTGTCCAAGGGCTGCGCCTTATGTTTTGCCTACCTACAAAGCAGACCTTTTGTGACCTTCATAACTGGACTGTGTGTGGGCAGCTCAAAGATTTGCTAAGCATAAAAAGAAGATGCTCCACAGTTTATTGATTTTGCATTTTGTATGCTGCTACAGATCTCGGGCAGGGGGAGGAAAGAAGGACATGCTTTTACCAATGTAGTTCTACATACACGCATGTGTCCCAATGCGTAACACTAGTGAACATACTGTGACTGTGATTCAGACCTAGTGATACTGGTACAAAGATGCTTTTCTCAGCATTATTCACTCGGTGGGGGTAAGCTGGAGTGTCTCTGAAACCAGTGTGTGGAGCCAGGATGGACCCACGCAGTGCCACATAAACTCTCCCTGAGGCACCAGAGGAACCGACGGGTGGCTTCAGAAGTCCCATCACTAAGGCAGGAGGTGGGGGTTAGGGCACTGACACCGATCTTGTGTTTCTGCCAACACTTCCCACATAATTCTGTCTACAATAAGGCTCTTGGTGGTATAAGAATGTCATAAAAATCCACATCTTAAATCACTTTGCTGTGATCTGGCTGTGGTCTGCCCTGTGAGCTACTTGTAGGGGATGATGACCAAGACCCATGGTCCTGAAGGAGTGTAGTACGTGGTGCTGCAGAAGGGCTGAGCCAGGTGTCTCCTTGCACCATTACAGCCAGCCCCAAATCTGGCAGCAGAGGAACTCTGGGAGGGGCACGGAGGGACACTCCTCGTGTCTGTCCCACTGTGAGTCTGGACACAAGTGAACCACGTGGACCCCCACCCCCACCTTGCCAGCGTGGCAGCAGCCGGGGCACACTGCTGGCAGGCAGAGACCTGGCTGGTAATCTGCTTAAACGTAGACCATAATAACATGAA
Source organism: Falco cherrug (assembly GCF_023634085.1). Lineage (NCBI taxonomy): Eukaryota > Metazoa > Chordata > Aves > Falconiformes > Falconidae > Falco > Falco cherrug. The sequence goes on along the minus strand of NC_073697.1, from coordinate 103,608,022 downwards.
CTTAGAACTTTTGCAAATTATTAGTAATGCAGGCTTCCCCCCTGCCTTGTGAGTGTGTAGTACAGAAAGGTGTACATTAAATTTAGCTTGTTCCTTGCAATTTGTGCTTCCCAGAGAGCAGCTACTACCTGTGGCACTTGGGACCCGAGATGCAGCCGAGAATCAGCTAGTCCAATAATTCACCTACACAATCCTACACAATCCGTCCCTGGAGGGAACGAAGCAGGCGCCTGAAGGCATGGGGGAATCTTCTATCTGTCTTCTGCACTGTTACGGCTTTTATCCAATTACCTGACTTTTTACCACCCATAATGTGTTTTTCTTCCCAGCATGCCTAGAAGAAGCACTACATCTAGTTGCCCAAAGGGGAGTTTCTGTGGAGGCAGATGAAGTGACATGACCAAGGTCACCCAGGGCCTGTGTCAGAGAGAGGAGCTGAGCCTGGGGCTCTCCCGGCAGGGACTGAGTGTTACAACGTAGGCTTTGGATGTAATGCCAGGAGAAGGATTTCACGGTTGAAGAAGAGCCCGCTGTAAGTTCTGCCCTACCTCTGAAGCCACGGAGAACAGCAGGTCACCAGGAAACATATTCTATTTCCCAGGGCTTACCAGGAGAGGCATGGCATGTCCACAGTTGGACCAGATGTGCAGCTGATTCCTTCATTTGCCTTTTTGATTCCCATTCTCATTATCAGACCAGCCCTGCAAAATTGAGTTTTCTTGTTACTTCCCAGAAATACCATTTTCCAATGATTTTTCTACTTCTAGCGTGGGTCAGACTGTCACAGTCAGGGGCTCCATTGCGGTCTGTAGGTGGATGAGGGAGGTGACGCAGGCCTGCAGCAGGGTGGCATGGCCAGGCACTGCCACCAGCACAGCAACAAGGCAGAAACTTTCAAGTGTTCCCCAGAGAGTACTTCAGGAGCCATGAACCGAGGCAACTGCTTAAGCATGCGTTTCCACCAAGAAACTCTTCTAGAAAATCTGAAACTGAGCTTGAGCCAAAAGCACGGGAGATGATCTTGCCTCAAACACTGTTAGAAGGAAACCTCTTTGCCCAAAACTTCTCTAGCTGTTTTTCTGCACTCCAGTAAACCTGGCTGTGGTCTCCACCCTGGAGATGACTTCATTTTGTTAGGTTTCTCAGCACAGGCTCTCTGTGCCTCAAAACCAATTGTTTGTGCTGCAGTTGGAAAATGTGTATCATCACAGTTGCCTTTTTTTTCCACTGCAGAGTAATTAATCGATATTTCTCATGGAGGGCAGTCAATTCTCATTACACTGGGCTTTCACAAAGCTGGTTTGGTTTTTTCACTGAAGTGGAATATCCAAGAGACACTTCATGCTCAGGCTGATGCCTTTGCTTCACACCCTTGCTTGCCCTGGGCTGTGAGAGTGCGAAGGCAGCACAGCAAATTCCACATTGCGGGAGGCAGCCACCGCTGCACAACTCTCTGCCAGTGTAAAAGGCATGAAGGTTTTCCTGCAAAGTTTTCCGTGCAGCTCTGTGCCATCTGCTGTGTGCCTGTGACACAGTGCCGAGGGCCAGGGAAGGAGCAAGGCAGAGTGCAGGCTGCAAGCCGCCAGCCTTTTGCTAATGCAAGACCACAACCCCGTGCCAGCTGTGGAATTGGGGTGGCACCTTCATCCCACTACGGGGTGGCTGAGGAGCACCATCCTGGCAGCGCTTACTGCGGTGCAGCGGCATAGGTAGAGTCTGCCCCTATAAATATATGATCCATCGTAATCTGATGGCGTGGGGGGAAGCGATGTGCACGCGTGAGAACCAAGCGCTGACTAGCACCAACAAAGCTGTGTCTGAGTCTTCCATTGGGCTCATGAGTTCCTTCCTGACTCCGTGTATTTTACTCTACAATACAGTCCTGGAAGTCATTATTATTACAAAGAATCACTAATTCAATAACGCCACTATCCTGCATGAATAACATCCATACAATATTAATGCATTTCCCCACCCCCCTGTATTCATTGCAGAACACAAAAGGTTAAGAACACAAGGAGTCTTAAGGCAAGGACGCTGTTAACACGACAGTGACTGTTACCCATGCCTTGCTAACACTGAATTGAAGCTCTGGAAATTACGATTGCAATGCACAGTTTTGGATGCCATTCACAATTAAAAAAAAAAAAAAATGGCTAAAAGTTAAAACTTCAAACAGAAGTAGGAAAGCTGCCTGGCATTACATGATAACATGGCACTTTATTATGCCTCTTCAATTGTTTGACGTTTATGCCTCTGTTTAGCAAGTCTGTTCATTATCGTTCTCCAATTAACAGAGACTTTTTTCAGATTATTTTTATGAAATTCTCATTTAATTAGCAATACAGTTGAGCCTCAAATGGCAGTTTTAAAAATATCCTTCTACCAATCAAGCAGCCAAATGGTCTTTCTGAGATATTTGCAGAATTGTAAACCTTCGTTTCTCTGCTAATTATCCCCCTGCTTAGATGATGGGAATGTGAACACCTGACAATCGGGGGTTATTCACTGGACGCTTTCATTGCACACAGTGTGGAAAAATACAAATTTCACTTATTAAAACCATCTTGTGGGCTTTTTTTTTTAAATAGAGAACGGGATTTATCAGACAATTTTCGGATTCTGCACAATAGATGGGGAATTAAAATAATGGATGACAAATAATAGAAAACAGGTGTGATAGGAGACGTCAGGCATTCTACAGGCACAGAGCAAAATGGGAGGAAATGCATTTATAGTACAATAAGAAAAGCAAAAAATGTTTTAAAAAATAAAATCAACAGTAAAATTTCAGTGAGTGGGCCTTCCTGCTATACAGCTGGAGACCATTATGGTATTTAGCAATAAATACACAAATAAGCTTAAAATGCATTTTTGCTGTATGTTCATGGGTATATGTAGTTTGGGTAGAAAAAACCCCAGCCCTTAATCTGCCACTGAACGCCTTCCACATTCGCAAGGGAAGGTGGCAGCTTTCCAGGTCTCTGCTGCTCAGCCCTCTTGTTGCGCCGCGCTCTGTGCGATGCTGCTGCTCTCCAGCGCCTTGGGGTGGGTGAGCACATGCACCCATTGCAACGCGCCTGCTGCCCGTGGCCAGCGCCGCTGGCTCAACAGGGGAGGGGTGGTTGTTGGCTGGTATCGCGGAAAACTGATGTTGCCATAGCAGAGGGTCATGGGGCAAAATACTACATTTCAGAAGGAAGGAAACATCTTCTGTTTCAGGTTTTATCGCTGTTTCTAGCAGGAGATAACAAGACTTCTGCCCATGCCAGAGGTAGATTTTAGATGCTGTTGGTGCTACGCGCAATGCGAGGGGACAGCTGATTCAGCAGCTGTGAGTTTCCAGGGCTCCTGCTCTCATGGATGGATATCCAAGCAGTCCTCTGAAGCCCAGACAGGTAGGAAGAGGGGAACTGAGATACCAACACGGCCCTTTCCAATGGCTGAGACACTTCAGGTTTGCAAGACCCCACCAACTCCTCACCAGCTCTGAGAAGTGCTTCCAAGTCAGCATTTGGGGAGCAGGGAGAGAAGGCACTGATGCCTGCACCCCGGCTCTAAGGGGGAGTCATGAAATAGTCTGCTGCTGCAGCCAGATAAGTGGAGAGGATTCCTCCGAGAGTCACTTTGGATCTCCAGCTGCAGTAGTACGTTGTTATGAATCTCTATCAGTGCACTCGTAGTGCAACTGGAGAGTATGTCTGACATTGCCTCCAGTGACCTTTTCAATATAGTCCAAGTGCTGCGGAGCTGGTGTTTCAAGAGGAATTCAAATCGAATTTACTCAGGCAGAAAGGATTGGCCTGAGGATAGCCCTGCCACTTGCTTCGCATTTCTCCTTGTCATTCTCATGGAAATTGCAATTCTTTATGCATGATGCTTCTTCCCGTGCCACCGCAAATGTCTCCCTTCAAACAACAGGAACAGCCACGCTGCTTTGAACAGCGGGTCCCAGGTGGCCTGGCAGTGCTGCTGGTGAAGGGGGTTTGCAGGTGCTGCTGGCAGCTACAGGAGTGGGAGGATGAAGGTGTGACCTTGAATGCACCACGCTGAAAGGTCACAGCGTGGCCATGTGCACCGGCACCCCAAATCAGCTGCTGCGTGTCAAGGACCCACCATGGTGTTAAAAGATGCAGCTCCTTGGTCATGGGATATGGGAACAGCTGAAATCTGTGTAAGCTTCAGGTCCAGTTAGAGAAATATATGGGAGAGAAATTAATTGAGGGCTCTGCAAGGCAAGAGCAGCCAAGGAGCAACGTCTTGGTGCGTAACACCAACGGCTCTGGCATGAGGTCTCTGCCCTTCTCGGGGCAAAGTGCGTGTGGTTGGGAGGGGGAAACGTTGGGGTTTTTTCATGGGCTTTCCTGGCACAGTATGATTATTTCATACATGTTTGTATGAGGTGCTTTAAAATGTAATTTCTTTGATTAATTTGGTGTCTGTGTTTTCACTGTTTTGTTCGCTCCAATTTATGACAAAATTGAACAAAGTGGGTAACAAAATATAGCCCTGTCAGGCTCCTGTCTTCACGGATATAAAGAAAAATGTGAAACTGTCAGGCACACAAATGTGCCAAACCCCAAGGAAAATTATTACATTCTGCTTGACATTTACTTTAATTTTACAAAATTCTGTAATACCATTATAAATAATAATAATAAAAGGCGGCATGGAAATATTTGTTAAGTGTATTTATTTTCATTTGCTGGCTTTGTGATTTATGGGTTTGTTTTATTTTATTTTTTCCCTCTCTCCACATCAGAAGAGAGAGTGAGCACCTTGAGCTCCAGCGCTGCCGCCTGCCTGTCTGCGGGCCAGGGGGACAGAGCAGCTGAAGTTGGGTCATCCATGGAAACGAGCCCTGCTCGTAAGGATGTGGGGAAGTGATGGGATGTCTCTGCTTTCAAAAACTCTGCAAGCCTTTTGTTGAACCCCTGTGAAGTGCTCTGTAAGGGGACAGGTAACTGGGTCAGGTCCATAACTGCTAATACCAAGCCAAGAAAGTTGGTTTATACCAGCTAAGGGTCTAACTGGGGGTGATCTGGTGGTGCTGGGTTGGAATGGGAGACAGACACCCAAAATAAGTGTGGGAAGTAGGCGGTCTAACCCAAAGACTCATAGTGAAAGTAGAGAGTTGAGCCTGGAGAAAAAACCACAAGAGTGTAGAAGCTGGCAGCACTCCACTTCCAAGAATGGGATGAGCAAAGGCTTTTTGAAAAAAATACACATGGGTGATGCTGAGGGCCCAATCCTGCCTACCCTGCTGGTGTGAGCATTGCCATTCGACCCTTTCCATGAGGTCAGGGCCACCTCATCCTTGAAGCTTCTACGAAGAAACCCCGTAGCACACAGTTTTTAATCGAGAGCTCTTCAGTCTTGCTTACTGGAGCTCCAAAGGCCATTAGGGCTTGTACTCCCAACTCACTTAATTGGTTCTGAAAATCCCATGGTCTCCTCCCTGCCAAGCCTCAAAGTAGAGTCACACACCAAAGGAAATGGGAGAAGAAAACCACTTCAAGGCATCAAGGTGACTTCTCCTCTGACAGACGAAGGCAAAGAAAAGTGTATGAAAATAATTGATGGGATTTAGCGAACGGAGCTGGCATCATTTACATACTGAACTGACAGCATGCGCCATTTACAGGCCCTTTGCACTATAAATAATGCCTTATAGTGACACAAAAAAGCCCTATTTATCTTGGAAGTTAAAAAGGCACCATCTGAGTGGACAAACCGCTTCTGGAGTCCCCAAGAAATTGTTTATCTAGGAGACTGTGCTTTAGATAAAGTTGTATAACCTGGCTGATACAGGCATGGCTCCGTAGCCAGTGAACTGTGGCACTCCAGGGATTTCCAGCCCCCGTTCCTGATCCCTGCGGAGGCTCCCCCAAGGGCTGGTGCACCGCCTGGGACACAGCTCTAACCCATGGGCCCCTGCAGTCCAGAAACCTCAGAGGGCTTTGAGTGGCCAATATCTGCCACCTTTCCCCTCGGCATCCCTGTTATCTCTCATTTCCAAGGTGTTTGGGTCTCCTTAACAGCCTCCAGCTGGGCTGGGCTGGGCTGGGCTGGGGGGTGAGTGCTCCCAGCTGCTCCCCACCAGCATCCCCCTGCTCACAACCCCCACCCTCGCTTTGGTTAAAACAAGCTCGCTATCAGTAGCTGCACTGTGGTGACCTGGCTTGTTTGGCCAAGTGGGTTAGGGGGTGCTCTGTGCAACTGCGATGTCCAGGGGAGGTGCCTCTGAACAGGTGAGGCTGGTGACCTCTGCAGCCAAGCAAGGATGCAGGGACAAGCTCTGGTACAGCTCCCGCACAGCTGGTACCTGATGGAAGGTGCACAATGGCCATTGCAGCACACGGGAGTTTGTCACAGTGTCAGTGCTCTAAGTCCCAGGTAAGCCCTGATGTCCTTGGATCACTGAGCTGGTGGGAACAGGCCTTGTTGAGGGGTTGGATGCTCCTAGAGGGAAAAGCTTTTCTGTTTTGTGAGAGGTTTTGGAGAGCTTGAGTCTTCCTTCTAGCTTGCAAGGCTCAATTTGTTCCACCCGTGAGGGATGGCCGAGGTGGGCACTAAACCCCACGGCAGCATGGAGGCTGTAGTCACCCAAACCAGGTAAGGAGGGTCATCCCTGGGGTCTCCAGGAGCATGGCTGTGCTGCCAAGGGCCATGCCAGTTCAACGGCCACCAAACCGGGACCCCTCAGTGCATGTACTCGAGTGAGCAGTGCTGCTCCCGCACACACCCCCCATCCATCTCCTGGCCTCTGTGGCCACCTCGGCCTCTCGGCTCCCTGCTCCGCCAGCATGCAGCCTTCCGTGCAGGCCGCTCTGCTGCAAGGCCCTTCTGGGAAGCGAAACCTGCCGCCTGCTCAGGAAAAGGCGTTATAATGGGCAGCTACCTAGGGAGGAAGATGGATCACCGAGTCAGAAATCAATCGAGAGGTTGTGATGGCATCATAAATCAGGGGATGCTGAGCGTTAAAAGAAACCCAACGCTTGATTTATAACTTGGCACAAGCCATTTGTCGCCAGCCAAGATTTTCGGAAAGAGAAACATTTTTGTAAGCTTAATTTAACATTATTTTTTCCACCGTAATAAGCATTTCTGGTTTATTTTTCTTCCCCCACAGATAAAACTCAATGTGCAGATAAAAGCAGCCAAACGGCATCCAAAGATTTTGTTTCACTTTGAAACACTTGATGGGTTTGAGCTCTCTTTTCCCTAATCCAGGGTCATTCCTCTCTGAGCCTCGACTCCTTCCCGATGTCTTTTAGTATCAAGTCTCACTGGGAGTCAGAGGCTTTTGCTGGTAGATGGCTGGTGCAAATCCAACTCATGCTGCTGAAAAGTATTATCAGTCAATCACTACTCTGTTGCTTATGTGAAGCTCGTTTTGGTACCAACAGCAGGTAGACAGCTGCCTCACCTAAACCTGCCTCTGCCCTCCCCATTAGCTGTGGGGCTGCAGGTGGCTGCAGGAGAGACTGAGCAATTAGCTGCAATAGGAAGTGTGATGGGATTTTACGCCCGAGCCGCAGTGACTCAATGGAAGAGATGGGTTTGTGCTGCTGCTGCCCAATGCTGTGCCTGGGAGCCTGCAGTCCCTAATGCACTAGACTGGCTCATCTGTCCCTGCATCCCAGCATCTCCTCTGTTATGCTGCCAGACGGTGCGTAAGCAGCCATTAACATTTTTATTATTTTTTTTTTAATGAAGGGAAGTATTATTCTGGTGTGAGATTTTTTTTGATAATTTAAAACTAAGCATCTGCTTAATTCTAGAGTGCTCTGAGCAACAGTGAAACTTGGTGAAACATCAACAATGCTGTTCCCAAAGTACTTACCTTTTTACCATAATTTTTTAATTAGTTGGATTTTGGAATGGATCGCTTTGGGTGCTTTAAACCAAGGTGGACAGGCACAAGAGATGGGGGCTGCTCTAGAGTTTTCTGTTTGCGCTGGTGATGTTGTGCTTATACAGATCATATGTTGGGTGTGTGCTTGCATACAGGGTACCCTGAGACCGTGTGCTCCTGGCTGAGGTGACCAGACATGTCCCCTGCTGTTTGTCGGTATTTCTGGGAGGCCGTGAGAGGCTGAGGACTGCCCATGGTGGCAATGGGGGCTCCGAGAGGTGTGCTGGTTTCTGCCAGTGCTGCTGGGAAGGGCTCGTGGGAAGCTGCAAGGAGCCCACCAGCACCACCGCTGCTGATGTGCAGAACCAGTATTAACATGGTTACACGACCTACAACGGGAACGCCCAGGACCAGCAGCTGCTGATCCTGGGCATTCCCGTTGTAGGTCATGTATCCATGTTATTACTATCAAAAGGTGCTTGCAGAAGCTCAGCCCTGACAGAAAAGCACCATTTTCAGCTCCTCAAGGAAGAGCTGAGCTGAGGAGGCCATGACAAGGGGGTTGGGTTTGAAGTAGGAGAAAGCTCTTGCTCTGGGTCCCCCTCTGAGTGTTTCCTCCATCATTTTGACTTTCTCTAATTCAGTCCAGACTTGCTGAGAAATCTGCAGACCTCAGGGAAGGTCTTTGGCAAAGCTGATGTGCATTTTGCCTGGTTTCAGTTTTCACGTGAAAAAACACCCAGCCCCCTAATCTACGTGGTTCTCCTTTCAGCTAAGTTAAAGTAACAACCAATTTGTACAGGCCAGGGCCACAGGATCTCTCCACAGCACTTTTGTTGGCACTGTTTGTCCATTTGACAAGCATATAATTGTGCTTCTTAATTAGAAGTATTTGTCAGTGCAAAGCATCATACCTGAGGCTGTGGTGGGCACAGACCCAGCCGTGTGACTTGTCACAGCCCAGGATCCACCCCAGGCCATGAAAAGATAAAAAGCAACAGCCTTTTTATGTGCAAAAGGATTAAAAAGCGGCGCTCACCTGGTCCCCTTCTCTCCATGGGAGGGTCTGGTTAATATTAATAATAATAGCAATAATAATAATAGCAATAATAATAATAGCAATAATAATAATAGCAATAATAATAATAATAATAATAATAATAATAATAATATGCTTATGGTGATGCATAAGGCCAAGGAGGTCTCCCATGTGCTTGGCAATTGCTGTCACATTCCCGGTGAAGGTAGATTTAGCGGAGGTCTGTGGTGATGGTGTTCAGAGCTCCTCTGGCAGCAGAGGCCTGAAGCAAGATCAGGACAACCAGAGCATCCAACACAGGCTTGCAAAGAGGTTCTGAAAGCAGGGTTTAGCCATGCACCACTGCCTGCTCCACTGAGACGGTCTGTGGCAAACTCCTTGCCTGCTGGGTATGTAGGGCGAGGTGCTCTCGCTCTGGCAGCTGCAAGCTGCCCGTTCCTGTGTGGGATGAGTAAGGCTGACCCAGAGCAGGTCATGTAAGACACCCCCAGGAGCTGGTGGGGGTCCCCAGTCCCAGCTCCCTGCACACATCTCCCATGCCTTGGTCCCCTCTGCCTCTGGGGATGCCCTTTCCCAGCAGCACAGGGCTTTCATTTCTTCTGATACCGATCGAAGGTCAAAGGGCTTCTGTGTCCCTCCCAAACCCAAGTCCTTCCCTTCTCCAGAAAAAGCCTTTTGAAGAAAAAGGTGGTTTCTTGGTGCTGCAGAGGAGCATTGTCCCACACCGGAGAAGCTGTCCACCCAGAGCTGGTGCCTTGCTTCCCTCCCATTTTGTGACCTCCCCAGGCCAGCGGGAAGGAGTTGCGCACAATGGCAGCCTGACTTGCTGCGATGGCGCTTGGCAGCTTCGGACTTGGTGGGCTCCGATTTCATTGTAAAGACCCCTTCTGCCACCCCTTGTAATTGAAAGGCAAGCTTGTAGTACAGCAAGGATCCTAAATGGGTCAGACCAGCAGGCGGGCTCCAAAACAAACATCATTAACGCCAAACCGCTGAACCATACAGCGCAAGCTGACAGTGCCTCTTTTGCCTGCTGACTTGACCACACAGATGCCATCGTCTTAAAGAAACAGCCGGGGCTGCTTGTGCGGGGGCTGCCGGCAGCTACAGGGGAGGGCAGGGGGCGATGGCAGTGGACAGGCAAAGGGCAAAGGTCCCCGCTGGGCACGACGGAGGGCTGAGGGGCAGGGAACCCTCTGCAGAGCTGCACTGGGGGTCTCAGCGCGGCCAGCGTTGCTCCAGTTGGGAGCAGAGGAGGTTGAGGGGTGAACTCATTGTGCTCTGCAGCTTCCCAAGGAGGGGACGTGCAGAGGGAGGTGCTGAGCTCTTCTCCTGGTATCCAGTGACAGGACACATGGGAATGGTTCAAAGCTGCACCAGGGAGGTTTAGACTGGATGTGAGGAAGCATTTCTTTACCAAGAGGGGGGTCAAACACTGGAACGGGCTTCCTAGAGATATGGTTGATGCCCCCAGCCTGTCAGTGCTTAAGAGACATTTGAACGATGCCCTTAATGTGCTTTAACCTTTGGCCAGCCCTGAAGTGGTCAGGCAGTTGGACTAGATGATCACTGCAGGTCCCTGTCAACTGAAAAAGTCTGCTCTCCTCGGTTCTCTCTGCGGCTGAGCTTCCCTCTGTGCTACTCTGAGTGCTGCAGTAGTTGACCCTGCTTTAGGCTTTGGGTTTCGGGGTAATTTATTTTTTTTTCTTTAGCTAGACCAAAAAGAAGAGCATGGCAGCGCCACACCAGCTGCTTTACTCCCCATTTTTTTGGTGCATCTACATGACTTTGTATTTGGTTGTTCTGGTTGGCCTCTCCCGGAGGGATGTGCGCCTGGGTCCTCCTGCTCCACAGCCTGGGCTGTGGGTGCAGCGCTGTGCCAGCGAGTATGTCCATCCCCCAGCAAGAAGAAATAAAAAAAATATGAAACTCAAATATCCTCCACTTACAAATGGTGCCTATGGTCCATTTAGTTTCATATACACAAAGTAATATCGTTCATAGGCAAAATCCCGGGAGCCTCCCAGAATACAGAGAGGATCGGTGTTGCTTAGTTACCAGCGGTACACTGGCATGCTGAGATAAATCAATACAGCTCCAAATATTAAAGCCTTTAAAATAAAATCAAAGCCGTGTCCATAATCCCCAATGCTTCCCCTTTACCTTCGAACAAACATGGCATCGTGCTGAAGCTGTGCAGGAGGCAGCCAAGGAGCTGGTTACTGCGCAGGCTGCTGCTTCTCCTTTTCTTTCATTCTTTTTCCTTTCTCTCAATTAAAAGCAGAGAACAGGCTGTGCCATCCCAAAGGAGAGAGTGGGATGGAGGGGAGGGGATGGTCCACCAGAGCTGTGTAGCGGACATGGAGGTGAGAGCGACTTCTTGCTTCTCCCCAGCTGCGTATCATGTTTATTTACTGCTCCGAGCTGTGACACTCGTGAATCCCTTTGAAAGCCCGGCTTTCCTGCCAGAGCGCGTGGTCGCCCTTGGACAGATGCGTAGCAGTAGCAGCTCTTGCCTTCTGGGGCCTTGCAAGGTTGACCCTGGGCAAGATGCTCCGGGCTAGATTTGAAAGAAAGGACCACAGAGCCCTGAGCAGAGTCACAGCATGTCCTGATAGTCGGTGCTACCTCTGCTGAGAAATGGAGGGCAGAAATGGCTATAAAGGGTACCAGAGCAGGTGCTGCTCCCCCACCCCCACCCCCACCCCCCCCGGCGAAGCATCCTGGCTGCCAGGACCACGGGTCCCTGTTGGCCCTGGGGTGGGCGGGCGAGTGCTGGGGTGGCAGATGCTGCCAGGTGCCAGTGTGGGTGGGATGGTGTCATCCTTGGGGAGGCAGGTATGGAAGTTGATAACTTCAAGTGTTTAAGTCCTGCTCTTAATTAAGTAGGAAAATAAGAAAGTCATGTCCCAAAGATTGAAAGAGAACAAGCAAAGCACAGGAAAGAAATAACCCTCTTTGGCTCATTTACTAGAATGAATAAAATCGGTAGGAAATGGTGATTGACCTAACTTGTTTATATAAATTAATTTGCTGAGGCTGATTTTTCTCACGGACACGGAATGGCATGGGAAGGTCCTGCTCCGGAGTCAAATGTTGGCAATGGCTTACACCCACAGGAGTGGGGTGGGCTGCCAGGATCAGGTCTCTGGGCTTGGTAATCCTGCAGAACTGGAGCTGAGGTTCTGAAATGCAAATTTAAAGCAAACTGGAGACCTTGGTGCATGGGCACAGTGCTGAGATAAGTCACTTACTGGCACCTGAGAGTGGGTTAAGCTGTCTATATAGACACAACCCTCAGAATTTGTATGACAGTAATACCTAGAGAAATCTGCCAGGATTAGATCACTTATATTAGATTTGGTAGACGTGCACGTACAGCCTCCTCTCCCAAAAGATTGTAATGTAAGTAGACAAGTCAAAATAGTGGTGAGAAAAAAGGCTGTAACCTTACTCCAGCTTGTAGAAGGCAAACTAGAGCACAGTGAGGTTTACTTGCTTGCCCACAGGGACAAAAAAACCATGTAGCCGAGCTGGGGATTTTCTAAATTCCAGCCCCAGAGTGTGGTGGAAGTGCCAGCACTGTTTGGGGATGCCGAGTTATCATTTGCTGGCACTGATTCTGTGCTCCCAGGAGCTCTGGGCTGAGCCAGCTCAGGACACAGTGCCAGCCCTCGCAGGCAGCGTGGTGGTACTGGTGCTCCTGGGACCTGCCGGAGCCGGTGCCATTCTCCAGCAGCTTCACGGCTCTGGTGAGAACATGCTGGTGCTCCCCAACGGAGGTGGGGCTGTGAATCCTGCCCCCTCCGTGGGCTCCCTGCCTGCAGCAGCTCGCAGATCAAATGTTCACCAGGGCTTGTGGTAATGCAGTGGGGCAAGTATCCCTGATGGAGGGAGAGGCATGTCTGGAGGGTGATTTGGAGGTGTCTGCTGGGGTTCATGTTCCAATCTGCCCACTCCCGGGAGCCAATCTCACCCCACCGCTGGGAGCAGAGAGCTGGGATGCTCGATCTCCCCGGGCTGAGCTCACTGTCGGGGGTGAACCGCCACCACTGTGCCTTGGTGGCCCAGCTGTGATGGGCAATGGCCGGGCCTCGTGGGGTGCTCCTACATGAGCCACACTCCTGATCAGCTGCTAGAAGTTGAGCTCTGACAGGTTTCCAGGCTCACGGGGAAAAGCTCATGCTTTCATCGCGCCTCTCTTCCTCCCAGGGCTCTGGGAGATCACAGGCAATCAGGAGAGTCTTAGCAGGAGGGAAATAGCACTGAATGAGGGGTTTTTTTTCCCTACTGTGCCGCAGCATCTCCCTGCACTTTACTTGGAGCAAACAGCCCAACAGCACCTCCAGCCACAAGGTATCTCTGTCTTTCTGAAGGGGATGCTGGGACCTTCCTCAGCCATCCCAAAGGATTTGTATTATCGAGCCACCAAGAGGAGAGGGAGGGATGAGACCCCGAAAAGCCTTGGTTCAGTGGGGTCGTCCCCTCCTGCGTGATATCCCTGTCCTTCCTTTGTTTCCCCTCTATGAAATGGGATATGCAGAGTTGCCAGATTCTTGTGGTTTTCACCAGCCCTATGGCTGCTTGGAAAGCATGGGAGGGGGTGGGGGTGGGGTTCAAGAGGTTCTCAAAAACAATCTCCCCTTTGTTTTCCTTTCTACTAAAAAATACTAGAAAGTCAGAAAATTGGCAGTCCCTGGCTATAATCCACACCAGCTGACTTTTGGCGGATAAACTTTGCCCTTCCACCTTTCCCCCACGTTGAACAGAGCAGCACACACCTCTTAGAAGAAACCAGATCATTACAATACATAGCTTGTGCGGCACTAAAAGGAAAGGAGAAGCAATAAAATGCACAGGCGTGCACAGCCGGCCACGTTATGATCCTTGTTCCAAGGGAAGGATATCATGTACATTTTAATTGATTTGGTTGAGTTATTGTTAAGTCTCAAGAGGCCTTTTCTTTTTCCTTTTTACCTGCTCCATGAAAAGCCACTCCAGCGGAGGCCTCTTTGGAGAGGATCGCCAGGCAGAAGAACTCAGAGGATGGTTGTCCAAACCGAGGTGAGAAAACACATTTGCACCGACAGCAGCCAGCTTACATTCACAGGCAGCAGCATGGGATGCAACAGAGAAACGATTACAGGCTGATAAAGACAGATGTAAGACATAAACAGCTGAAATTTGACTTAAATATTTATAAGAACCCAGGGCTCTTTTACAAATGTTATGTTTGGGAAGGAGATAGAGTGATTTATAGCTGCTGCTCGCACCACTCGCTCTGCTTTTGTCGCTCTCTGCTCTGAACTAACCTGGTTGTTCTGCAGGCAAGGTGCAACTTTCAGGTCACGTAAACATTGCACAGCGGCGTGGTGCTGTCCCGGGGCTGCCATGGCGTGAGCATCTCCAAGCCCCTCCGCTCTCCCAGCACAGGATGGTCCTGTGGCGTACCAGCACCGTGGGGCTGGGCCTGTGCTGGGGCTGGGGAAGGTTTGCGCTGTGTTCCACCAGGAGCCTTGGCTGTTTGCCAGCAGCATGCCGAGCTCCGTGCTGCTGCCACTGTGGTGGGGCTGTTGCTGGAGGTCGGGAAGGTACCTCCATCCCACCCAAACCACCCTCTCCTTGTGCATCCTGCTAAAACCTGGGGCAGCTGTGGTGTGAGCGTTACAGTTTAGCTTTCCACGGCTCGTTTCTTCCAGCCGGTGTAAGAAGAGTCTTGACCCTGATGCTGCAGATGGGGCAGGAGCCAAGGAGGTGGAGCTGGTGGCACCAGGACTGAGCGGCGCGGTGGGAGTGGGTGGTTTTGGCAGAAGGGAGCAAAGGGTTGGTGGGGGGCAAAGAAGCTGGGGGGACAGGATTGGGCTCTGCAAGCTGGGCATGAGGAGCAGAGCCAGGTGGGGAGAGGGTGCTGGTGGGGACCAGGACTTGCTCATTTCTGCAGCCCTGCGCCTGTTCGCCTCGCATGACATTGCCACCGATGGCAAAGCCAGCGAAACCCCGTGGGCAGAGACTGGGGCACCAGGGTTTGTCCTCGGGGGCTGCAGAGTCCCCACGCCTTCGGCTGAGCAGGGCTGTATCCCCACGGCCCTGCCGGGGGTGACCTCCAAAGACAAAAGCTCCCACTTGCTAAACAGAGGAGAAAGAGCTGCTGTGATTAATTATTAATGAAATCTCACACACAGCATTAAAGACACGGGCAATTCTTTTTGGCAAGTGTAATGAAAAAATTAATTGAATAATCATTCCATGTAAATAGATTTAGATAAGCTTCCTTTTTTTTTTTTTAACTACCCTCCCTCCTTCTCTCCCCCTCCTCACACCTTCCACTTTTCAGTAGAGGAAACACTGTGATTTATTGCTTGGAATATTGTTATAATTCAGAGCATTCTGTGGTGAGCGGTGGCCGTACTGGCTGGGGCCACCAAGTCCCTTGGTTGCAGAGAGTCTTATTTAAGGGATGTATAGTGGCATGAGGAGAAAAACCCCAACAACCCACCAAAACCCAACACTGTTAAAATCTACTGCTATTAAAAACACTTTAAAACAAACTGAAATGATTGATTTACAGGGTGTCAGTTTGTTCATGGTTTGGAGGACCTGATCCTGTTAATGTCCGTGAGTCCTTCCAGTCTTTAGGGAGGTGTTCCCTGGTGGGGGTCCCCAGCAGCGTTAGGAGCCCAAGGAGACCCCAGCCAGGCCCTGGCTGAGTCAGGGACCGTGTGGCTGAGGAACAACCCCTGCCCTGTTGCAATGATTTGGCATTTGCTAGATGCATTTCTTGCAGTTACTGTTCTCTGATGCTGCTCAGGTGCCTGCAGCTTCACGTCTGGAACACTCATGCCGGGGGGGAAGCGTGCAAGCCTCCCAGGTTTTCTTTTCTCTCTTTCTTTTAGGGAGGTTTAATTTTTTTGCAAGGAGCAAGCCTGTATGTCACGGGGATGTCTCAGGCAGGGCTGGGCATCCCCGTGAGTTCCTTGGGAGCTCCACTGCTGAGAGCCGTGGGGAGGGATGTGGGGCAGCCAGGGTCAGTGCAGCCCTCCCAGTGGGGACCCAAGACCCAGGCAGAGGGCAGGACCAGGACACTGACCTCCTCCCGACCGCCAGCCGTCTGCTGCGGAACTGGTGAAGACCCCCAGTTCTGTGCCATGATCTGGTTCCCACCCTGCCCCGCTGCCAGGCTGGGCGCTAGCAGCATCACTCCGGCTTTTTCCCTCTTCTGTGCTTCAGTGAAAAAACATCTTCCATCAAATTTAATCTTGGAGTTTCTTCTTTGGGGTCTACAGCTCTCACTGCCCAACATGAAGTATTTATAAAGGTAGAAACCTTTTTTTGCCTGTACCCATGAAACTTCAGTTCCCATTACTCTGCCAAGTGACATCACTTAAGAAAGAACCAGGAGGGAATATCTTTTCATAGGAATTTCCTATGGCTTTTACAATTAACAATCAAAAATACACACCAAAATAGCCAACCCCCCAACCCACCATTCTTCCCTCCCCTGTAGGGTCCTGAG
The DNA here is from genome assembly GCF_023634085.1 of Falco cherrug. Classification (NCBI taxonomy): domain Eukaryota; kingdom Metazoa; phylum Chordata; class Aves; order Falconiformes; family Falconidae; genus Falco; species Falco cherrug. Next base: position 103,591,612 of record NC_073697.1, on the reverse strand, counting down.
CGCTCACAGATGCCAGCAGGATCGCAGCCGAACCGCAGGGAAGGGAAGGGATTTGGAACCAGCCTGTGCTGAGCCTGTTCAGCACCACCACCGGTTCAGCAGGACACATCCACCTTCTGTACTTTGAGGTTTAAAATGGCCCCATTCTTTGAGCCGTTCTCTGCCCTGTATTTAAGATGATGTGGACCAGTTTTAACTCTAACTCTGCAGACTTCCCAGGAGTGGTATCATGATATGTATTCCCAGGAGTCATATCACAGTTTGACCCTGTGTCAGTTTTGGCTCCCCGTCTCGCCTGACAGTGAGTTTCCAGCTTTCTTGTTGTTCCCTGCAGTTACAATTAACTTCAAACAGTGCCTTATCATTAAATCAACCTACATTGAACCAGGCAGTTGCCTTAAAGAGAGACTGCTCTTACTCTTCTTCTGCACTTGCTGCTGCATTGCTCCGTCTGGACAAAAAAAAAAAAAAAAAAGAGAAAAAGAGGGAAAACCACAAATTATCTGTTGAAATGAAGCGAGTGCCTTGTTGCTGCTTGCCATGCCTGGAGTTGCTGAGTTTCTTTGGCTTTAAATGACATCTGAGTATGTAGCTGTCCCCTGAAATGACAGAAGTGCTCAGCTTATGGTTACCTTGGGATCTGACTGAGCTACATTTTGCAGCCTGTGGACCTGCGGCAGCTCTGTCGGGTGTCCGAGATCAGCAACAGGAGCTGGTTGTTTCCCAAGCTTGATTTACAGGTCTGGCAAAATACCTATAACTCTCCTCTGGGGTATTGATTTCAATTGCCAGATACACATACAATTGTAACATTCATAACCTTAGTCAAACGGCAATATTTAAGATTGAAACTCATTTGTGCTAAAATGCATGGGCGCACCCCTGCCCCCCCCAAAAAAGCGATCTGCTGAGTTGTAAAGAAGTTGCTTTGAGAGTTTGAGCAGCCCCATCACTCAGCCGGAGTTAATGAGTGGTTGCCATCTCCCTCATGAACTTCATTTTTCACAGGTTTATAACCTGGGTCTTCTAATTTGCAGTGGGCTGAAGCCAGACCTGTCCTTCCCTCATCTTACATGATCCAGTCTAAAACCAGCAGAACTTGGTTGCTGGGGGTCCGTCCCCCACCTCAAACACTGCCAGTGTCCCCTCCTTACCTCGGCAGTCCCAGGCTCATCACCTGCTGGAATTTGGCTCGGATGCCTGTGGCAGGGGGTAAGAGGTCCTTGGCCCACAACAAACCCACTTTGTCTGCTGGGGCTGGTGCTCACTGGTGCCCAAGGGCGATCCCCTTCCCACGAGTAAAGTCCTGGGGTTTTGTTCCAGTTATACCAGTAACTCCAGATGAAAACCAGCAGAAACAAACCAGTATAAGACAGGGTCAAAGGCAAGATGACAGTCTACTCCTAACAGATACTGCTGGGTTTTTCCACTGATGTTTTTTTATTGCCCTCTCTTATAAATCAGGTCTTTCATGGTTTTTAAGGTTCTGTTCCATGTGGTTACCCTCTGCTGAAGTGTTCATTATCAAGTTTCAGGGCTCTATTTAAACTTTTAATTAAAAAAAAAAAAGAGAAGTAAGTAATCTATAAACAATATAACATTGTTCTTCTTTCTTTTTTCTTTCTTTCCTTCTTTTTTCTTTCTTTCCTTCTTTTTTCTTTCTTTCTTTCTTTTTCTTTTTTCTTTCCTTTCTTTCCTTCCCTTCTTTCCCTTCTTTCCTTTTTTCTTTCCTTTCTTTCCTTCCCTTCTTTCCTTTCTTTCTTTCCTTTCTTTCCTTTTCCACTCCCCCACCCCACCTCCCCTCTGCAAAAGAGCCAGCTGAGCCTAATACCTGTCTTCTGTATGGCCTGGCAGCAGTTCAGGGCTGCTCTTATTTGGTTTATAGGGAATTTGGCCACCTCCCAACTTTTTATATTGGCCACCTCCAGCTTCAGCCCACCCAAGCCTTCCAGCACGTGCAGCGCAGGCGCGGGCAGGCCAAGCTGGGTACACGTGCATCCCCGCAGCAGATAGATGCCTTCGAGGCTCGAGTCTTGCACGTCCCCATGAAAGGATCATGGGAAAGGAGCGTTATGTGGGCAAAGGGAAAGCTTTGAAGGGTATCTGCTGGGCAAAGCCTTTTTCTCATGGCAGGGATGACCCTCTCCATGTCAATGTTGTTCCTAGCTCCTTTTCCTGAATGGCCCTTACAGGCAACACCCAAAATCTTGGCAATCCTTTCAAAAGCTCTCAGCTCCCACCTGCACCACCGAAAAGAGCTTTTTGGTTTGGAAAGAGGTTAGAGCTGCCATCATCATCTAGACATGGCTGGGAGGGCTTGGGGGTTCTTCTCACATCCAGGTTTCAAATGGTCAGGTCCTGCCAAGTGAGCTCACGGGCTGGTTACAAAATGCCAGAGGGGGATTAGATCAACTTCTTTCTATGAATCTGGGCCAGGTGAATTTTGCTTTCTCCCAGTATCGCCAGGCCTCAAGCTTTGGATCTGTGGCACACATTGTGTCTCTAAATGCATGTTGTTAAATGGGTTACTTGAGTTTCTGTGTTTCTATTTTCTCTGTCATAAAATAAGTATATTGGCCCATCTCGCAGGGTTGTGCTGTGGAAGACTGATTAAAATCTTCACATAAAAAGCACTAGACTTGCACAAAGTGTTTTTGCGAAGGCAGTAAGAACTGACTCCTTACCTGGCCAAAAGCTTTTTTGCTTTGTTGGAGTCAGTGGATTTGTCATTTAAAAAATAAAAACACCAAAAAATGCTGAGTCTGAGGTGAGTGCGCGAAACTCCTTGGGACGAGTGGGGGGAAGCGGGGCTGCAGGCGCGTCTCCCCTCCTCAGTCCTTCCCGAAGCCCCGTGCCGTGAGCCACGCGCTTTTCCGAGAGCCTGCAAGGTGAGGCAAAGGATGCTGCCTCTGAAATGCTGTGTCATTTTTCCAAGGTTGTTTATTTAGCAGACATCTGCCTCCGATATAATTAATGTCACCCTCTGCCAGCGCTTCTGCAGAGGACGGGGCACCGTGGCGTGCTGGGGAGGTGGTGAGTTGGGAGTGTCAGGACATGGGAGTGAATAACAAAATGAGTGGGTCATTCTTCATCCCGCATGGGGTCTGCGGGAGGTGCTGAGCTCCACCAGCAGCACCGTGCCCCCTGCGTGTGGCTGTCATTGCCTTCTCACAGAGTTCTCCCAAAGAAGAACGACAGTTCAGAATGGGTGATGAAGCGCAGACACTGCTCCGAGGGAAAAGCTGGAAAAGTCCATCCCAGTAAGGGTGAGGAGAACCTTGGATCATCTCACATTGGCTGTCCTGTAGCTCCAGTCATTTCCAGAGTCCCTCCAGCTCTGCAGCCCTCTGCTGCTTCATGTGAGAGAAACCAGGATGGGCTCAGTACACCGATGTGAAGCGTTGGTGCTGCAGACATGGGCAACTTGAGCTGCCGCTGCTGTTGACCTTGGCCAAATAACAGTGCTCTGCTCTGGTGAGCTGGCAGGAGGTGCTGCAGGGCTCACGGCCCCGCAGCCTGCTCCCAAGGAGCCTTACGAGATCTGGGGGAAGCGTTGGTGTGTTTTGTGCCATAGAAGTGGAACTTGACAGCCAAAGGTGGCTGAGGTGGTTCTGGCAGTGGGCAAAGCTCAGGTCACCTTTATGGGCTGACAGACAGGTGACGGAGAAGTAAAAACATCAAAGCTGTGGTTGCATGATGCATCCCTGTCCTCTCTCTGTGTCATTTCTTTGTTTGTAGTGTTTAGCAGCTCTATACTGAATTTGGCAGAACTTTCCTCATCCATCTCTGCAGGCTCTGTTGGGCAGTTTGGCAACTTATTTTCTGTTTTCCTTTGGGGTTTTCTATTTTGTCTTGGGCTTCCCAAGGTCTGTAATTCTTTGCAGGAGAGTGGTTGGTACCTTGCAAACACAGCTCAGAGGGGTCTCATAGGTGTCTCTGTGCAGAGCTGCCGGGTGCAGCAAGAGGGACACAATATTCCATCTCCATTGATTCCTGAAGGGACGTCTTCACTGATGGGAGAAGTTCAGCTTCAAATTAGTCCAGACTTAGATCAATGGGGTAAGATCAACAAGTTCAGGATAAACCATCCTGAAACAACGACAGACTGGTTCATTGTACAACAAGATGAGCTTGTTTTGGCTGCCAGAGGTGTGGGAGTAAGGGAAGTGCTGTGGGTTTTGGGGTGGACATGGTGGGATGCCCCTGGATTTGGCCAGGAATGTTGGACCAAAGAGCTGTCATGGATGGGACAGGCTGGTTTTGGATGGGGTCTCATGCCAAGGCTCCGCATCTTGGCTTCAGGTGCCCAAGAGTGTATCTACAGTATGAATGTCCTTCCTGGAGGTATTTCTGTGGATGTGGGAGAAGGACCAATCGAGTTCATTATGGGGGATTATAGCTATTAATGTAGGTTGCCATGGTGAGTAATTAAAATCTTCCCACACGTCCCATTCCTGCACCACAGCAGGTGCCCTGCACAGCAGATGTTTTGCACACCGCATGCACAGGAGCAGCTTTTGTGCACAGGAGAAACCCACAACATGATTTCACCTCTAGCTGTCTTGGTCAATGAAAATGGTCCCTGGCTAGAGCTTAAGTAACACTTTTAGTGCTATTTTGCGCAAAACAGAGGCGCCGTAGGGTACGGGTTGTAATATGTGGGCACGTACCGTCTTGGAGAATGCCATATATTGTTCACAACTCTTGTAAAATGCATCATGTAATTGCATTAACAAAAAAAACCCAACAAAAAACCCAAACCCCAAGGAAGGCTGTGTGCCCTGCCTGGCACCAAAGAGTGGTCAGGCAGCTGCCTGTGCTGCGGGCGCAGGCTCTGTCACCTGCAGGAGGTGTTTCACAGATGGCAGCTCCCAGGTCCCACAGCCTTTCAGTCTCAGCGCCAAAGCTGGGTCTCTCCCTTAACAGGGGAGTGGAAAGGGCGGTCAGGTTTCCTTCCTCTGCTTCAGGATGCCTGTGGGAAGCCCGGTGATCTGGGGCATCACGGTCAGAGCTCTGCATGCTGGAGCAAAGATCTGCTCTTGGGTCCATCCCCCAAGAGGGTCGGTCTGGCACAGTTTGTACAGGTACCAGCCGGCAGCTGAAAGATGATCAGTTCAGCCCCAGATAGAAAACACAAGATCTGTCGTGTCCCAGTTCTGGCCTCACAGTGACTCACCAGACTGCTTCTTGCTGGGCTTCTCCATTTCAACCCTGGAAAAACCCAGTGCCTGACTTGGCTTTTCTTCTCCATGGATTTCTTTGCAGTGCCTCTATTTCAATGGTGTAAAGGGGTTAGGAGGAAACAGGGACAAGGGCTCCTGCGTTTCTCTTTGACTAGAAGCTCACGCAGCCTCTCCTCCTCCCTTGTGGCTCTCTGAGGAGCAGGGCGGTGAGCTCGGGCTGGGTCAGGGAGCTAGAGATCCAGCGGGCGAGCGCTGTGCATGGTGGGCTGGTTACCTGGGCAGCAGCCAGTGCTTCAGCCTTTTGGAGGGGAAGGAGCTGGTGGGATGAACAGGAGCAAACCCATCATCCCGGAGGCAAACCCACCGTCCCACCACCCCGCTGTACCCCTCGTGCTGGGCTGTGGCTCGGACAAGTCCTTGCAAGGTATCGATCGTCAAAAGAACAAAAGCAAAGCACGAGTAAAGTGCAATAATCATCTGAGAGGAGAGAAACTAGAGAAGTACACCACAGGTTCACTTAACTCCTACTTGGTCGATAAGCTGCTTATTGAAACGCATTATTCTTCTGTTCCTGATTCCCAGAAGTGTCTGAGCTGCCTGGAAGGCCATAACAGAGCAGGCTGCCTCCTATGCCTGCCATTGATTTTAATGGAGAAAGACAGAGCGCTGTGTAATAAAGTGTAAAAAGATGATTCCCCCAAAATGAATAGTGCAATGGCATAACAAAGATGGTGATTATCATGGAGTTGTTTCATATTCTTGTCTTCGCACAACGAGTGTCTGGCTGGCTTCTTGACATCACCATCCTTTTCCATGGCTGTGAGGCTAATTTAGGGCTGTAACTGAAGCAACCGCACTGGAAGGTGGGCTGGTACCCATACACAGAGAAAAATAAGATCATTTAATTTTTGTTTCATTACTCTGATATTCTACTTCTTAGACAATTCACAATTTAAGAGCAGGTTTTTCCTTTTTCACTCTGTTATTTAAAATAAGAGCTCCCATTAAAACTGTGTGAAATACAGATTTCTTTTGGATTTACTGGCTAAACAAAATGTAATGGTTTGGATGAACCTTCTTTTTTTCCCCTGGATGAATGAAAAAAAACCCAACAAAAAAAAACCAAAAAAAAACCCAACAAAAAAGTAGTTACAGAGTTACCAAAAATGTCTCATTCAATAACAAATTAAGTGTTTTGGTTTGGGGAATGGAAGGGAGCAGCAGTGAGAACAGCTATGCCGTTAAGTTAGGTTTAGGTAAATATAAAAGAAGAACATCTAAACACATTGTGCCTAGAAAACATTTTAACTGAACAATAGTTTGAGAGTAATGCTCGTGTTGATGTTGGCATAAATTTTTAGATTTCAGCATTACCCAGCTTGGATTTATTTTTTTGGCAAATAGCTCTTTTACCCAAGAGCATTTGCATGACCTTAGCCATAATATAAAAAACACTAAAACCAGATTTTAAAAAACAAGGATACTTTTAAAAAGTAAGACCTCAAGTATATACGTAGACCAGATGGATTCTGTTTTCAGTGATAGTTGGGGGTCTCTTTTTTTTTTTTTTTTTTTTGACATGTTATTTCAAAATGAGCTTGAATAGAAAGAAAAATGCCTAATTCAGCCCAAAGGAATGCAGCAGCAGTAAAAACAAAAAAGCATTTTCTTTTAACTCCGTGGTTCCCCTAGCCCAGTCACAGATGTCTGATATTTGCCATAGGGCTGGTGAGATTGGCCATAAACCAGGGCAAATAGGACTGGGGCACTCGGATGTGCATGAGCCCTGCGTTGCGTGGGGATGGTCGTGGCGCCGAAGCCCGTCGTGCTATGCCGGTGGGTTAGAAATCCCCTGTTACAGGACCCGGAGCTGCGCCTGCCTTTAGAAAATCCAGGAGGTTTTTATATAAACTATCATTGAAAATCCAGGAGGAATTTATAACGTCCCCTTGTAAGACCAGGTTAGATTTTGCTACGGCCCCGACACTGAGCACGGCAGGGCTGGGGGAAGCGCCCCATCCTCGAGCAGGCATGGGTGATGCCGCGTCTGGCGTTTTGCCTGCGCCGGCTGTGCCGATGCTGTGCCGGTGGGCGCTGCCGGGGCGTGGGGGAGAGCACTGCGTGCCCTGGGCCTGCCGCAGCTCCTTCAGCAACAGCCGCCACCATCAACCTGCCCGGGCTTGTCAGCAACACATCGATCACACCCCAGAGGGCAGGTCCTCCTGCCAACAGGCAGCCCTAAGACAGTCACAAGGGTGGCTTTTTTTCATTTTTTTTCCACATTACTGTATTTAGCCAGAGGTTGATGCCAGTAACGCCATCGTTAAAACCTTCCTGGATGTTTGCTCAGTTCCTTGCTCCCCCAGCCATTTAAAATCGGGTATGCCCTGTCCACACCGGCCAGGACAGCTGTTATTTGAATCTCTTCCCAAGGACGCTTCTTACAAACCGTTTCACGATGCTGGTCCTTTGCCAGTGTTGATGGATGCAACGTCCTGGCTTACTGGAAACTCAGTGAGTCAACGCACGGAGATGGAGCAGCAAAAGGCAGAGCAGTTGGCTCGAGCGCCTGCCGCTGCCTGCAGCAGCGCTGTGAGCACCTCCGAGCCCCACCAGCCCCACCAGCCCCTGGATTTCTAGCGGGCTTAAATCAGAAGACCAAGATGGAGGGTTCTCAGCTTCTGGTCCTGCATGGGGTGAGAACCTGAGGGATGAGGGCTGGGGTCACCACCCCGCCCCCTCCCTGCACCCACAGATGTTTCCAAGAGAAGCTGGATGCCCTGAGGTCTTGGTGGTGGTGAGGGCATCGGATGGGCTTTGATCTCTGGCTGCCAGGGGTGGGCACGGGTGCCTATGGAGAGCTTTGGACAGTCCATCATGTGCCTATAAACTTTTGGAGAGTTTAAACCTGCGTGGAGGCAGCCAAAGCTGGGAAGCGCTGTGCGCTGCGTTAGGGCCATGGCTCTCACCCCTCATGGCCACCTCCATTGTGCAAAGGGTCAGAGCTGCCACGGGGTCCTTCATCCCGAGAAGCCCCAAGGCAGCAGGGCACACATACATCACGTCTTATGTTTGGCAAGAGCTGGACATCCACAGTCCCTCCTCCTCCCAGCCGGGACTCTGAGTGGAGCTGATGATCAAACACTGGGCAACCTCTTCTTTCACCTGGGTTTCTAATTTCTTGGAAACTCTTCAGGCTTTCCTTTTCCCATGGCTTACCACCAATGCAACCAGTCAGATGATATTTTTACATCCCAAAACCTCACAGCTCACAGACCGGGCTGGGCTGCCTGCGGCCGAGCACAAGGTGTCAGCTGAAAAAAGACACACAGGAGTGTGGGCAGGCAGAGGAGCCATGGCAAAATCACCGTGAATTGAACTTTTTTCCTCCTCTCTATCTCTCACCAGGTTTGTGTCCCACCACCCCCACCTCCCTGGAGACTGGTGTCACCCACATAGCATAGTTTTGAAAAGAAGGTGGATAGGTAAAGGAGAGAAGGTATAATTATGGGTGGAATCTGGGATTTTTTTTTTAATAGATTGTGACACTGTCGAACGTTTTTTGCACAAAGTATACTGTTGAAAAGGCAGCGATTGTGCCTTTCCCACCACCATTATCAAAGCTCCAGTCAGTCAAATCCTCCCTGTTATTAAATGCTGCTCTGCAAGTCTGCATTGTGAAGCTGAAGGATATAATCACAGGTGCCAGACATGGGGAGAGAGCTGATCCGAAGGTGTGAAAAAAAGAAAACACAAAGATGAGCTGAATAAAAACACATAAATGAGGTGTAAAAAATCAGATTACAGGGGGCAGAGAAGGTGGGAGTAAAATGAACCAGAAAAAAAATCCATTACTTAGGCTTCTCCCCTTCCCCCCTCTTGTTAATCAAGAAGAAACAGGAAAAAAATGCAAGCCAGCACACCAGTATTTGTCAGAATTTGTCAGCTCTGTTTGAGACATACAGTGCTTGAGATAATTCTGGCACTGCTTGGCTGCTGCTGTCGGTGCCACAGGGCCATCAGCATCAGCCATGGGGACCCCGGTGTCCCACCCGCAGCGGGGTCTGCAGCAGCTTCGGCAAAGCGTGGCACCAGCAGCATCCCTCTGGATGGTCGGTGTGGGGTTCAGGGGATTGGGTTGACCAGACGGTGCCAGAATTAGGAACTGCATCCAAATGTTTGAAATTAAAGATATTAACATGGACTTAGGCTCTAGGTAAGATATTTCCAAGTTTTTCTGCCAGAGTGAATTAGAAAGGGGATTAGGTCTACCAGAACTTCTGTTTCAAGGGGCCCGAAGGGCTGCACGTTCCTTTCAATGATAAAAAAGCACACTCTGGTTGTGGAGCCAAAAAAATAATTTGGAAACTAACTCCGACTGCTCCAGTCCGGTGATGTCAAGCTGGAAGGGTCTGCTGCCGCTGAAAGCTTTTTGTTTCAGGGTGTTTTCAGACTCAACCCTCGTTGAAGCAGGCACATTCCTGCAGAAAATTTCCATTTTGATGAACTTGCATTTATAGAAAACTTTCAAGCAGCATTAGCTCTGTCCTTTGAAAGCAACTAATACACCAAGAAGCCCAATTGCCCTGATCTCCCTTAAACGTGGGTATCTCCAGCTGCTTACTCACAGTCCCTCCTGCGTCCCTCCGTGCTGCCTTTGTGCATTTTACAAAATCCTCTGTCTTTTAACCGGGAACTCGACCACAGCAAAACTGGAACCAGTCTCCCTGCACACCGCCAGCCTTGTGCCTAGCCTCCCCCGGCATAAGGGTACTTACTGTGGCTTACGCTAAGCCTGTTTGTAGTCGATGTCAATTAAGACAAAACTGATAGAAGTACATCACGCAGCTGTTCTGCAATAGGTTTGCAAAATCCTTTGGAAAATAACACTCTGAGGTCAACTGGTGCAACTCAGAACAGAGAAAGCTGGCTAACTTTTTAGCTGGTTTATAGAAACATTCCCAGGCAGAAGATCTATTAACAGGCAAAGCAATAGGTTACCTTTTCCGTGCGTAAAATGCCGATAGCATATTAATGGAGCTCACACAACTGACCAGCCCCTGCTTGCCAGGCAGGGGGCAGGGATGCAGTTACGCTTGTAACACAGAAAAACATGGATTTTTTTGTTCTGCCCCTAGGCACCTTGGAACTTTGGCCCTATTGAGGTCAATAGGATTTTTTTTTTCACCCCTGGATTTTGTTCTGACTCTTCTCAGAGGTAAACTGAGCTCAGAGAAGTATGTATGATCTCAGCAGAGGAATTTCACAGCGATGTTTGCTGGCCTGTTTTACTTGCGAGGCTAGGTGCCATGATCATACTGATACCTTCGTATCCACCAGTCCACCCTCCTCTCTTGCAAACATTTCTCTTTCTGTTACTCTGAATATCAGGGGTTCAGAGCACCGCTTGTAAACCGAGCAGCACATGCATCGGCCGAGGTTAATTTTGAGCACGGCAGGTCATCTCTCAAGCTAGCGCGACCTTGGTTCGAATTCTACTATATTTCAATTGTTATGGATTTTCACTGCCTCTTTTCTGAATGGGAACCTCTGAAATGAAATAATATGAGGTGCTATAGATCTGTGTGCCGGCAAGGTTATCGCAAAGGCAGGCAGGACAGCTTGCCTCCGAGAGGATGCACTATAAAGCCTCCAAGGTCTTCCCATAAAGTCTGTGAAATACTACCACTATAGACATGCGTCATTGATGTTTAGGGTCAAGTTTTCAACCTGACCCTCAGACCAGCTGAAATATGCAGCTTTATTACTGGGTGATCACTCTATCGCTCAGGCGAGCGGTGCATGAAAGCCCAAGCAGCCCATGCGCAGGGGGCTGGCGTGCGGGGGGGACGAAGCTCTGCCTAAGACAGCATTTCAAGGACACGCTAAAGACTGACTTGCCCACATACAGTTTACCACTGATTTTCTGCTCTCGGCTGCAGAGAGGCAACTACGGACTCAGGGTAGGAGAGGGCAGAAGTGTTCTGGGCCAGAAAGCAGGTGCCTGGGCACGGTGAGGGAGGTGGGAGCGAGCGGCTCATGCTGTGAGCACCATGGAACAGCGTGGAGAACCTGCAAAGCCTGAGTCACAATCAAATAATATTCATAGCTCTGCTGGTTTTGTATTTTTCAAGTGCCAAATGGGATCATATCCAAGTTCGCAATGGAACAACATAAACCATACGCTCACTACTGATGGAGCAAAATGATTGATTTCTTTGTCCAGTTCCAAAATTCGTTGCTTTGGGGACATTTTCTTGATGTTATTTGCAGATTCAGCAGGTTGGCTGATGAGGTGAAAAGAATTGTCCAGCTAGTGCTTGCTTGGCAAGATTTACCTGACCTCCTGGGAGACACAGCCAGAGGAACCAGCAGCATCGACGTTTGTTGGTGAACGTCTGCAGCTACATGGTCAAACTACATGGCACAGCTCTTGGTATAACCAGGGAGAAAAATAGGATAGAGCTTTTGGTCCAGATGCAGACTTTTGCTGTTTAAAACTGAAATCTTATTTTGCTACAAGCAATAAATACAGACCCCATTTCCAACCTTTAGGTCTGACTGTGTCTAGTGGAGATCAGAAATACTCGTGCAAGGAACTTTTTTTCTCCCAGGGTGTTCACGCTCATATGCAGAAGACAGAAGTAGCCAAGATTTATACATTTCCTTTCAGGTGTTTACAGCTGCAGATTTCAATGAGAAAGCTCTTTACCAGCTTTAAAAAGAACAATGAAATAGTGTAGTGAGGGGCTGATTGCTGCTCCATGGGGAACTCCTGCACACATTATAGACTATCTGCCTCACACAATAATGACAGACAAGTAGATGACCTTTCTATGCTAATGATTTGGCTCCTTGCTGAATTCATCCTATGTGATACAGGCAACTTGTCTTTACTCAGTGATGGATCATGTCATGGGATCCCAGAGCTTTCGTGTGTTAGTTAATGTTCTGTCAACACAAGCCCCTGAGAGATCGTCCCAGATGTCCTGGATGACAATTAAGCTCTCTTGAATAAAAGAGATGGTACCTAGCGAGTCTCCAGGAGCTGACGCACTTCCTGGTCACATCCCAGCAGAAATCTTTCCCATGTCTGCTAGTTTACCTGCTGCTCAGAGCCTGGAGCTCAAGTGCAATAGCAGGGTTAAAAATCTACAGTAAAATGAACTGGAAAATATTGATCCAATTTAAAACAGCATTACAAATGCCCAAATCATTGCATCCTAGCATTAACTAATTTTTAAATAACTAATGGTTTTATCTGCTTTGCTGCACTTCATAATGACAAGTAAATGTGTTAACGCACACAGCTACTCCATCGCAGACATTTTGCTTCCCTATAGCAGATACAGACCCTGTATCTGCCCTATCTCACACATCACAGCTCTGCAATTAAGAGCAATCTGAGGGAGAGTGGGAGTGGGGTACAGAGGTTATTTCCAACAGGATTTGGGTGCCCCAGCTTTGTACCTGTCCTAGCCAAGGGCCAGCCTGGCTGCTGTAAATCAGGGCAGCACCACGCACCTCCCTGGAGGGAAGCTGATTTAAAGCAAGTTGAACCTCAGCCCAGATATTACAGATTGCGCTCATGTTGTTATTCAACATACTAGTTAAAGATGAAAATCAGAATGAAAGTGGCAGAAGACATGACAAAAAATGTTTGATGGATAAAGACTTTCAACCTGGCATGTAACTCCTTTGCAAATGCTGCAGAGAAACCTTGTGTTTACGACCTGCGGAGGAGGCTCCACTGGCACCGCGCTCATGGCAGGAACTGGTGTCACCACCTTTCTCCCATGCACAGGGCTTTTAATGCAACCTCAGAACCGTGAACAAAACCAACGGGCACATGCCCCATTTTAAATCAACACAGTCCTGCAAACTGCTTTCTCTCAGCCCAGTTCTGCACTTTTTTGTATGTCCTTTTTTTAGTTTAGAGGGCTGATTTGTTTTGGTAGCTGCTAAACTCCACCTTGACTTCATAGAATCATGGGATACCAGGTTGGAAGGGATGTCAAGGTGGCCTGGTCCAACCTCTCTTGGTGAAAGCACTGTCCAGACAAGATGCCCCAGCACCCTGCCCAGCTGAATCTGAAAAGTGTCCCGTGCTGGGGAATCCACCCCTTCCCTGAGGAGATTATTCCAACGGCTGATGGTTCTCATTGTGGAAAATTTTCTTCTTGTGTCCAATTGGAATCTCCCCAGGAGTAACTTGTAACTGTTACCTCTCACCTCTCATCTTTTCCGTGTGACCCCTTGTAAAATGGGAGTCCCCATCTTCTTCGTAGCCACCCTTTAATTGCTGGAACATGGTGCTAAGGTCTCCCCTAATCCGCCTTTTCTCAAGGCTGAACAAACCCAGTTCTCTCAGCCTTTACTCACACGGCAGAGCTTCCCAGTCCTTTGAGCATCACCTTTGTGGCCCTTCTGGACCTTCTCCAGCCTGGCCACATCTTTTTTGCCTAGCGGGGACCAAAACTGAACGCAGATGGGCTCACTCCGCAGTGGCCTGACAAGCGCTGAGTAGCGGGGGATAATGGCTTCTTTCTCTCTGCTGGCGATGCCCCGCTGATGGCTTTACTGTTCACTCACACTGAGTTTGTCCACCAACACCCCCAGGTCCCTTTCCACCGAGCTGCTCTCCAGCTCAGTAGTTCCCAGCCTGCGCTGCCCTCCTGGATTATGTTTTCCTAGGTGCAAAACCTTACACTTTGTCCCTGTTGAACTTCACAAGGTTCTTGTTAGCCCACTCTCCCAGCCTGCCCAGTCCCTCCTGCAGGGTGTCTCTCCCTTCCAAAGCACCCACTTGGCCACTCAATTTAGTATCATCAGCAAACTTCACCAGGGTACACTTGATCCCATCATCCTGATCACTTATGAAGATATTAAACAATATTGGGCCCAATATTGATCCCTGGCGGACCCCACTTGGGACAGGTTGCCTGTTCAAAAGGAGCTGCTCACCATCCCCCACCGGGTGCAGGACCCGGTGACTGCTGATGAGCTGGTGTTGATCAAACCTCATTTCACTTTCCCATAGCCAGAACCTGTAATCTTCATGGGCTCGCTAACGAACAAATGGCTGTAGATACCTGAGGGGTCAGGTCATTTATCAGCACACAGCATCAGACCACATCATGAATTCTTAAAGAATCACAAGCACTTCAGCAGCAAAGAGCCTTAATTTGGTGGTCACCCATCAGCCCTTGTTACCAGTCCTCACAGCAGTTTTAGCGTTTTGACCCCATGGAAAATGAAAGCTGCTGCTGTCATCATGTCCCATGGCACGGACAGAGCACGTGGCACCTGGGCTGACTGGCTTATGTGCTGCCTGGGAGGTGTTGAGGGACCTCCACTTTTGTGGCTCCTTTATGCTCCTCGACTCATTTCTGTGGACAAGCGGCTGGTCCTGAGCCTTATTATCACATCCATCCTTTTCCCATGGACTCCAAGAATCTCCCAGTTTTCCGTGATTCTCTAAACTTGCCTCTCACAACCTGCCCCCACCGCATCCCCGTGGCTCCCTTAGCATTGACCTCCTGCATTAAGCCCAGCTGTCTCGCCCTGTTTCTGGGTCCCCAAGACTCATTCCACCTTCCCAAATTCCTACCCATCTCTTCACCTTCTTGCCCCACAACAAGTCCCACAGTGTCCCCTGGGGTGGGTGTCACGTAGAGGGTGGCGGGGAAGATGGGCTCACTCCGCAGAGCCCAGCAGGGAGGGTGGGAGAGCAGCTTGGCTGACGTCCCACCCGTAATGCGCTCCTTCCCAATGCCCTTTCACCGCAAGAAATCAGCATCCACAGAATTATTGTCTTTTTTTTTTTATTGCTCTCACACTGCATTTTGAAGAGGTTGTAATGAGATTAGCCCCCCTCATTGCTTTACAATATACATTTTTATCTGGGTGTATATATAGAACAGGCTTTTTAACTGCATAAAGGTGTCACAGTGAGGTTCAGGCCCTAATGTATGACATTATCTCTTCTCATGATTGCAGGCAGTGCCAGGCTATGCATAGAAAAGGCTGTTAACTGGCGTGCAGCGGTTGCTTGCCAAAATGAGATGCACTCACCTGGTAAATGCAAGCAGCAGCCTGCTCCCCGAGGTCAGGTCCTGGGGTGATGCAAACCAGCGTAGATCTGCTAAAACCAGTGGAGCAGTGCCAACGTACACCAGCTGGAAACCCAGCCCAGGCATGGGCTACAGCGATGCTGAATGGATGGGATTCCTCCTGCAGCCAAAGCTACAAAACCTGATGGCTCTTTTTTATATACACTCAGCAGATTTAAATGAGGCACTAGTGAAAATTGTGGAAGCAGCTGGAGTTTATGCTGGATGACTTCTAGCTCTAGCATTTCTGAAACTCTGGTTTCAACGTAGTCATTCATAATGTGGCTGCAAATGTTTTTCTTTGATAGGTTGATCTGGACAAGGAGAAAAGCTCCAGGCTTGTTCTCAGGACACTGATGGGTTCAGGCTTACAGGCAGATCTCAGGGCCTGCAGCATCCCCCTGCCCTGGGGACCAGAAGGGTTCGGTCCCCCAGCCCAGACCTGAGCCCCTCGTCCTGCCAAGGCTGCTGGTGGTCCACCCTCCCCGCCACCCCACTGGATCTGAGGTCTCAGCATCTCCCTGCACCAACATCCCCAGTGGCTGTACAAGGCCACTCACTGGCAGTGTGAGCTCTCTGGTGTGCCTTATCAAAATAACCCATCATGGTTTAACCCCAGCTGCAGCTCAGTACCACGCAGCCGCTCACTCACCCCCCACCTCAGCAGGATGGGGAGGAGAATCAGAAAAAGGTAAAACTCACGGGCTGACAGAAGAACAATATAATAATTGAAATAAAATAATAATAACATCAACAATCATAATGAAAAGGAGAGACAAAGACAGAGGTATAAAACCCCAAACCAAAAACCCCAAGTGATGCAGAATACAGCTGCTCACCACCCACTGCCCAGTGCCCAGCCAGTCCCCGAGCAGCAATCGGCGACCCCCAGGCAACTCCCCCCAGTTTTTATACCGAGAATGACATTCCGTGGTATGGAATAACCCTTTGGCTAGTCCTGGCTCTGCTCCCTCCTGGTACCTGCTCACTGGCAGAGCACGGGAAACTGAAAAGTCCTTGGTTTGGTGTAAGCACTACCTAGCAACAACTAAAACATCAGGGGTTATCAACATCATTCTCATGCTAAATTTGAAACACAGCACTGTACCAGGTATCAAGAAGAAAATGAACTCTATCCCAGCCAAAACCAGGACAACACCCTCCAAAGGCTGATTATTGTCACGTAATTAAGAACTAAACCTAAGCCCAGCAGTCACTAGTGGGATGGTGAGGATGGACGATCCCACTGGCTCTCACAATGGCTGCAAGACTCACCGCCCACAGAAAGGATTCAAGTCACCCCAACCCTCTTTAGCTATTAGATCTAAAATTTACAGAGAGTTTCTTTTTTGGCTTTATAGACAAGGAAAATGCAGACGATGGGGTTTTTTTGCCTCCCAAACACGGTACGTTCTATGAAACCCTGGCTTCCCTTGTAGATAAATAACAAGTCTTTGCTCCATTCCTGGGGGCTTCACACAGTTTAAAGAGAAAGAAGCATTACACAGCAAAAGCGATGCTTCAGGGAGGTCGGGGTGAGCACTACGGAGTGTTGGGCTTGGGAGACGAACAGTCACTCATTGCAGCTGTTTGCAAATACTGTAAATATTTGCAATACAAGTAACTAATGGTACTGGAATATCACCTGAGAGAAGTGAATATTCGCACCTCTCAGGAGCTAAAAAAACTCCTGCCCCCAAACCCTGAGGTAGGAAGGGATCAAGAGCAGAGTTCAGAATGGTCAAAAAATGAGTTTACTGCTTCAGGTTGTGTTTAGAGCTCACCCAAGCCATGGTGGGACAGGTGGGAAAATCTCCTCAAGATTCAGTCTCTTCAGCCCAAAGCTGAAAGTCTACATTGTTAAAAAATACTGTCATTAAAACAAGGAAATACAGCCGTTTGTTTCCTGTGAGAACAGATTCAACTGCTCTGGAAGAATCAAAATTACTAAACATGCCAGAAGAGTTTTCTAGGGTTTTTTCCCAGAATTTTGGAGAGAATATTTTAAAAATCAAGGAAATCATGTGTATTACATTGAGAATTTCATTTCTTCAAACAAACATTGCAGTCCAAATGAAACCCTACCCAATTTCTAGAACGATGGGGCATGCAAAATATTTATGACCCCCCCCTAATTTTTGTGCAGCCCTTGTTAGTGTTGTCAGCATGGGCCCAGGAGCGAAGAGTATGGGAACTGCTTCTGTTTCAGATTTAGGGCACAACAGAGGGGCTTTTGTCCCCAGTAGCTTGTCCGCTTCCTCCAGTTCCACTAGCAGGTCTGAAAACCCAAGAATTCGCCTTTCTGATGGAAACTAAGGCATTTTCTAAATGATGCTGCACCTGTTTAACGAAGGGTGTGATATTTGAACCAATTCATTCAATCTACAGAGGAAACCGTGCCCTTATTCCTCTTTGAAATAGCTTGTTTTGATTTGATTAAGACTAAGTCCTTATTAATACATTTATTACAGGTTGTGACTGCCTGTGCAACAGCAGCCAGGTCACTTCAGCCAGCTGCCCCACGGGGCCCAGTGGGAGCTGCGGCCAGGCTGGGCAGGGCTCGAGCCGCCTCGTCCCTAAACTTGTCTGACTCCATGGAACTTAAACTTCCAGTCTCTCATTCCCCCCTTTTCCTTTCTCTGATTAACTGGTGAGGGTCCAAGTGAAGATTGCCATGGAGCAGTGCCTGGAGCCAGCTGTGCTGTAATCGCACTGTCACGCAGCACAGCTGGATGTGGGGCAGAGCCCTTAAATAGGGGCTGCAGCATCTTGCCTTGGTGCTGGGAGCAGCTTGGAGTGGAGATGCAGCAGCCTCTGGAGCTTCAAAGCAGTAGCCACGCAGGAGTCCAATGGTCTCCCCTGGACCAGCACGAGCCAAGGTACTGCCTGGGAAGCTTGTGTCCCGGCAGGCTCACTGGAGCTTGCTTTTTCACTGCTGCAGAGCAACCTGGGAAGATGGGCTTCCTTCAGTTTGCACTTCTGCAGGATATTTTACAAAGGGTTTCCAATTGTTGGCTCCCTTAGGCAGTGTCCTCTCCACTCACTGAGACCTGCCATGCCCTTGCAGCGGAACAGTGACCTACCTGGGCTATGCTCAGCTCCTTGGGACCTCTGTCTGTATATCAAATATGGAATTGTGTCCCTGGTGAGTGAGTCGGATTTGATGGCTATGGTCTGTCTTTGAGTCTTAATGGGTGAAAAAAATCACTCCCAGCAAAGTAATTGTTGCAAATATTTGTTATTTGTATTACAGTGTAGCTATTGTGTTTCACTGTTGGGGAAACTGAGGCATAGAGAGCTTTACAGAAAAAAACATGATGCTGTTTTCCAGGTTTGTTATTAATTAACTGTTCCTTAAAATGCCTCTTGGAGCTTGTAAGTAGCCTCAGGACTGAGGGAGCTGTAGAAAAAATACTCATATGTTTTCTCAGAGTTGTTGTCCAAAGCTAGAGTATTCTTCAGGCCCTGTAACCGTGAGTGCTGAAGCACAACTGAGATAGCGTGGCAAGCTTCTTGGAGGATGAAACAATGCAAACCTGTAATCCATGTTATGGGGTCATCTAAAGGACCAGTCATACCGAATATGATCAAAATTTAGATTTCTCCGGTGGAAAAAATTTGATCTGGCATTTTTCACAGTCTTGGTGTGTCTCCTTTGAAAGACTCCTTTGTTCTGCAGGTCTTGGGATGGAATTAAATCATGGCTCATGTAAATACTGATTTTTATGACTGGCTGGGAGCCAATCCTATATCCTGTAGGTATTTATGCCCCCTTCCCCTGCGTATGTATGCCGTGTTAAACTTCTTCTCACCCTCCAAACTGAGGAAGATCAGGGGCATTTGTTACTTCTCCAGAAACCTTGTGAGAGATATTAGAAGGTGTGAAGGGCATCCTTAGAGCTCTGGCATGGGGGGACCCCGTGCTTTATAAATACAGCCACAACTTACAGACCCTGGGGGTTTGGGTATTGCTGCAGCTGCTGGATTGAGCTCATGTGCAGTTTCTGCCTCTGTGAATTGTCCAGGAACTGTTTCTGACTCAGGGTTTTTAGTTGTAATTATTCTTCAGATGCTTTGCCTGGAAAGATGCTATGAGCGGGTGGTTTGTGGCGTGTCCTCCGTGGGCATTTGGCGTTTGCGATTCAGTTTTATATGGTCTGCGACAGGTCACCAGACTTGTACAGTATTGCGCTTCTTCCATGTTGTTTTAAATTAAGGAGCAATGAATAATAGACTATGAAACTTGGGGTGAACACTAATTTGTGCTGACTTGCATGAAGCTTTTGGGAATTGCAAACATTTCCCAAATGCCCTGTGGTTTTCCAAATGCTTGTGGGTCACAGCCAACCACTTTCATTCACAAAAATATTTACAAGATTGGTTTTTTGAAACTATTTAATCAGCTCTGTGAGGGCTGGCATTCTGTTTTCTTACTGAAGTTGCTGGAAATATTCACACTAATTTCACTGGGATGTGGATCTGGCCTAAGTCACTATAACAGCATGTAATTATACACAAATACAAAAAAAAAATGCAAAGTGCATTAACTTGGAATCCTCCAAAATTAAAAGCAAATGCTCAATTAAGATGAAAAAAGACCTGGCCTGAAAATTGCCTGTGAGACCCTCAAGCCAATGTAGTTCTGGCTATGGATGTATTGCTTTCCTGAGATGGAGGAACATTTTATGTTGGGTTCCCACCCCCCATCCCCGGTAGGATCTGCTGGAAATTGTTCAAAGGATGGGGACTTGGGAATAAGTCTCAGGGGAGATGGATTAGCAGGCAATGAGTTGGTGAGAAGGTCAAAAAGACAATGTTATTGCATTCCTTTATGCACGCTGCCATTCTCAGCTGCGCACCTACATATATATCTAGTATACAGCAGCATATTATATATATGCATTTTTGCTTTAGGAAAACTCCTCTCCTGTGTGATTATACTCACCTCTTATCAGCCTCTGTCTATGAACCGCTATAACTGCAGGCAATCAGTAAGATTGACTGATATTGAATATCTGGGATTTTTTTTTTCCCCAAAGACAGCGTGCTCAAACGCTGCAGCTGAGTGCTGGTGAGACAGATGGGAGAAGTAACCAGTAACCAGTGCCACCTCTGTGCCAGCCCCAGTGCCGGGGTCCCTGCGTGGGTGATGCTGCCTGCAGGGCTTGGGCAGTGGAGGGACCGCACTGCCTGCCCAGTGCTGGCTCTGGTGCCTTAAATCCCCGGGGTAATCAAGGCCCAACACACAATTGCAGGCAGCTTAGGGAAAGTGCCTGGCTTGTCACTACAAGGCACTTCATTGTCACCCTGTCAGGCTGTGCAGGGGCTGCTGTCCTCTCTCCAAATCCTTGCCCGGTGCTGCAGCAGAAAAGCTCATCCTGCTTGGGCAAACAGCAAGCTCGTGGGCTTTGTTTTATTGAAACCATCAGGCTTGGCTAAAATCTCTGGTCTCACAGCAAAGCCAGTGACTTCATCCTTGGAGCTGCCTGCACATAACCTTTGCTTTCACAGATCTATTAGGAAGCTCCCTGGGAGGGAAAGCCCAGCTGCCAAATAAATCACAGCTTCCCGGCAGAGAGGTGTGAGATGCTCAACAGGAACCTGAGCTGCCTGGAAGGGGAGAGACAGGGGATCTTCTGCAGAGATTTCTTTTTTTAAGCTTGTCAAGGTGCCAGCAGGGCCAGATCCTCTGCTGGAGCCCGTTGATGTAAGCGCACCAGTTCCTGTGGATCTTGTTGCTCTGTCCCTAGTGAGGATTTGGCCAGAGCCTGCATGTGTGGTAGGTAGGAAGGAGCGTGTAGTCAGCTGTGGGACTTTTTATTTTTCTTTCTAATTAAAAGCAGATATATATTTTTAAAACATTTGCAGTGGGAAACTATAATTTAGTTTTAGAATTTCCTATTTAATAATCCCCTAATGCCTGTGAAAAGCTTTGAGTTGCAATTCATTATTTGAATTTTTATAGGCGATTAGCTGGAGAAGGACCGGGAGAAACACAGGTATAGATTCGCAGAGCTTGGGGTGGGATGATGTAGGGAAGAGAAAACATACGGATTGAGGAACTTTGCCACAAGGCAGGGTGGAGAAAAGCCTCTGTTATCTCACTTCCTCAAAGATGCTTGAGCATCAATGTTACGTTATCCAGGTGTCTTGTCAGCAACCCATAATTCAGACTTGGTTGGACCAGAAGCCAGGTTTCCACATGTGTATCTTTATAGTGTGCATCTCCTTGTGTCCTCTGTGTTTCATCTGCTGGATCTCACAGAGCTGACACTGAGAAAAAGGACCTGAGAGGCCCCTCTGAGTCGTGCCTTTGTGGTCCAGCCTCAGCCAGGGCAGAACTGTTTGTGAGGGTAATGTCATCCCTCTGAAGGGGTGGTTCAGGGGTCTCTTTTTCTGAAAGACAGGGCTGGGCTGTTGCTGTGGCTGCAAAAGAGCGAGGGCTTGGCTGGGATTACAGGGGTTTTACATCTGTCTTCTGAGGTGAGACTGGGGGAAGAAAAATAAGATGTGGAACTTATTTCTGCATCATTCAAGACTATTTCAGGATGGGTTTGGACAGTGGGATGAGACTTTCAGCCTTGGACCTCTAAACTAGACGAGTTTTTTCGCATAAGAATATAGTTGTTAGATCAGGTTTCTGGTCCAGGCTTTTTCCTTGAAGACTTGCAACCTCCAGCTAATTCAGAAGAATACAGAAAAATTAAATCTGATTCCATTAATTATTGGTTTTTACATTCCTCACCTCAGATCCAGTGAACACTTTACTGCTTTTGTATCAAAAAGAACAGCTTCTGGCTCCCACAATTTTCACTGGCTCATATGCTTCATCTTCGCAAACTGTCAGACCTAAAAACCTTTTTATCCTTTGGGCTTTTTCCATGCCTGGTTTTGCCCACTTCTCTGTGAGCCCTTTCTGCTGCCACAGCAGAAAATGAACTGGGGGCTTGCGTTTAATCCTTCAGAAGTTACCTTCAGGGAACGTATTTCAGTCTACCTAGCTGTGATCCAAAAGTGCTTATAGTGCCTAAAGACTGCAAATGAGAGGTGAAGGGGGAAGAAAGGGTTATCTGTGCTGTTGAACAGAGGTAAATCTAGTAGGTGGTTGCGCAGGTCAACATAATGTTTGTCTTGACATTAGAGATTTGATGCTGAAGCTACAACCATCTCCAGTGATTTTGTGTGCAAGTCCTGTCAGGGGTGGGAGGTTGGGATGCCCCCAGCGCTGCAGCAGATGCTTGCTGATTAATGGCACCCAGGTGAAATCTAGACTACCCGAGATGGTCCATATGCTCTTCATCAACCTGCAGCTGTTTTGCAATGAATGTCTCGCAGCAACAGTAGGAGCAACATGGACGTACAGCTGAAATGGTGACTGGTCCTGCTGTTCCTAGGTCTTCCTTGCAAGTCTGCTGTACAAAGCTCCCCATTTCTGTGCTGCAGTCATGCTGTCAAAGTATAAGTAATCGCTTTCATACTTGCTGAGCTTCATGGTCACCAAGGTGTAATATCTGATGGGCAACAGATGTCTGCTTTCTTGCAGGGTTTACAGCATTGTATTATTGCTATTATTTGCTCTGGCTCCATGCTGCCAGGGGGTGGAGGAGGGGCAGGTACTAATGCTGCCTGCTGAATGAATTGCACCTACAGTCTTCCTTCTGCTTTGGGGGTGGGGTGGGGTTTGGTGTCTATTTTATGTGTTTGAATAATACCCAGTGCTCACAGATCCAGCATACCTCCTCAGAAATTAAATTGTGCTTCCCGCAGTGGAAATTTCTGGCTTATTCAGATAGCCTTTATCCAAACACAGCGGCGTTCAGCTAAGGGAGACTTGTTGTGCTCCCTCAAATGTCCCTGTGCCTGCACAGTGCTACAGAACATAAAACAACCTGTGAGTAAGATGAGGACCATGTCTTCTGAGGAAGTCTTTCATGAATATGATGTGCTTTAGCTTTGCATTAGCTGTCTGTGCTTGGGGACCAAGCAGGGAGTCATGCCTCCCATGGTGTTCAGCAGGAGTTCACACATGGAGTTAGCTGGTTTGATAGAGAGAGTGAGATGGTGCCTCTGACTCTGCTCCAGTGCTGCTGCATCCTTTTTGCTTTTGAAAAAGTGCTGTGCAGCCTTAAACTTCCACTTCGATACCCTCCAGGAAGCGTGGTTTAGTGCCTCATCTGAAGGACATGATATGAGTCATTAAAACCATTTTTTAGAAGTCTGGAGGTGACCTATGGGGCTCCAGGAGACTGATTCCCGTGTAGCAGCAAGCAGCCAGTTTGTACCCACCACCTCTGAGCTGACGAGCCCCTTGAAACAGTGGCTCTGCCCTCTGCAGAGGAATTTACTAATCCTGAGCTGCCCTGGGGAGCTCCCAGGGGAGCTGCTGGGAAGGGAGCTATGGGGACAGTCATGGCTCCGACAGCCTAAATGCATCCAGGCCCTGAGCCAGACTTTTCCTGCTGACTGCTCTTCAGTCAGAAAGCCCCCAGTCAGCGCTTTCAGCTCTTTGCCCTGCGTTTCAGAAGGGCTGAACTCTGCTCTGTGATGTCTCTCTGTGCATGGGAAGCATTTGGACTGTCTACAGCAGGACCCGTGGTCTGCGAACTGGAGACCCATGGCCTGGCCTCCCTCACGCCAGGCAGGTCACAGACCTGATCCACTGGTGCAGATGGCCATCTGAGTGCTCCTTGCACTGGTGTCACCAAGGCACATCCAGGTGTTCTCAGCAAAGGTGATCTGCAGGCAGCTTGGTCCCTCTATGTGTAAGTTCTTGCTGGGATCACAGCTACCAGACCAGCTTTAAAAACTCCTCTGCCCTTCACTGTGGGTGCTGTGACACCTGGGAGCTGAGCACCCATCAGTGGCTCAGCTGGTGGCTCCCCATCTCCCCCTTGCAGTGCCCAGACCCACACCTGGAAGTCTCTGTCCCCTGCCCAGCCCTACCACCCACCCACAGGGTCATCAGCATGGCCCTGATGCAAGGGATGAGTCAACATTCCCTGCTACTTTGCTACACGGTGAGCCACAAACAGTTTATTTCAGCAGGAATTTGGGCTTTAAAACCTCCAGGAGACTGGGGCTATCATAAAAGATGTATCCCCCTTGATGAGTGCATGATTCGGTCATTAGAGCTAGAGGATGGAAAAAGAAATGCCAGCTCAGGGATATAATTTGGCTCCATGGAGATACCTAAGCCTTGTCTGTGCTAATACTTGTAGTAATAGGTATTAAATTGGCTCATGTAGACATGGCCCTGAAGGGCAAGAAAACAACTTCACATCTCCTTTTTAACCTCTCTCTTTTCAAGTCAACCTTTTTTCAGACTTCAGGCGTAGTGTGTCTTTACTGCTGTTTATGTTATGCTGTTGCCTGGAGGTCCTCGCTCTCATGGCAGCCTGCTGTGCCAAGAGCTGTGTGAACGTTCGGGGAGGGAGACCCACAGGGAAGAGTTTAAAATTTATGCAGACACAACAGGAAAAGGAAGCATTTCTCCATTTTACAAAGCAAGGGGCTGGCTCAGGGTTGCAAGGGATTAAATTCAGATGGGAAGTGGCTGTGATCCCCAGTGCTCCCCTCTGGGGAGAGCTCTGTTTGGTAGTGGGCATGAGAAGTGGCCCCCAAACCACTTAGTAATATGTGACCCATGTCTGCATCTACCTCCCTGCCAGTACTAGGGTACTTCAACATACCTGGCTATAAAACGCCCGACTTAATCCACCTGTTGTCTTGGAGTAGCATCCCAGGGCAGAAAGAAAAAGCTTGCCTGTGTGATGAACCTGCCTCACCTGAAGCAAAATCTGGTGTTTTGCTAGAAAAACCTCCAACAGCTTTTCCAATCCTGTGCACTCATCTCTGCTGCAGTCTGTTCCGAGAGAGGCATCCATAGCTTCTGCCTGGTAGGTGGGTTTCATCCTGCTACAAAGCAGCAATGCCTGGGCTTCATTAGTTTTTGAGATGAAAGACTCTTAATGCAGTCTGTCTGAATAACAAGTTGCCATGCCACAAACTCATGTCATCATTCAAGTTAGCCTTTGAAAAGCCAAACACTGTGCCCATGGTCTTTGTAGGTAAAACAGAAGTGGCATCCTTCTACAATCCCGGGAAGGAAAGCCTCTGTGAGTTGCTGAGGTGCTGCTCAAGTGGCATCTCAGATGAGAGCTTTCTTGCAAGCTTGGCTCCCCAGCGCTTTGGGAGCTGTGCATCAGATCAAGCTCTCTGCAGCAGCAGATTAATACTGTCAAACGTAATGAAGGGAGGAAAAATATCACTCAGTCAATAGTGGTGAGCTGGATCAAGCTGAGTCCAATTCAGAAGATGAGTGTGCTTGTCCCATGGTGGTATTTTTGCATTTCGTGTCACTTAAAAAAGCACAATTCAAATCCTGTTTCTTGCACAGTTCTCTCTTAGCAGGAAAAATGGGCCCCAGCTCCTTTGGTCACATCCAGGGCTGAATGTGCATCCGTGTTACAAAGGCATTTGCATCTGGAGTCCCGTCGTGCCCAGATCAGGAGGTCTCCAAAGCATGAAAGTCTCTCAGTCCCTCTTCTAGGTTGGGCCCATTTCCAAGGTAAATGCAAGTATTTGCAGACAAGCTGTGGAAATGAATGCCTTACCACTCTGGGGAAGAGGAGAGAGAGGTCTGGAGAAATATTATTACAAATTCCTGGCTTGAATGACTGTTCTTTTCTAGTGCCTGTACTCCTAGCAGGACAGCACTGAGTGATTTCAGTGGTGCGTTAACGGTGAGACTAGTATGTCAGCTATTCTTCTCAGCAGGACTTTATTCTGAAGGATCTTTCCTTTTAATTGCTGCCCTTCCATTTTTTGGTGACAGCTTCTGGAGAGCACAATGGTTTCCCAGTCTCTACCGTATGTCAGCTGGAAAGAAAACTTGCCCACCTGGCCTCCCCCTGCCTAACAGCACAGCTGGGAAAAAGCTGTTTGCTCCTTGTTGGGACAGCAGAGCTCTCCTGATGGCTCAGAGCAAGGATTAAGGATCCCAGAAAAGGTGCAATCATAATCTGTGCTTCGTTAACACAACAACCAAGGTACGCTTTTATCACCTTTACCTAGGCTACTGGACCTACCTTTCAATAAAGGAGACAGTCCCACAAGCTCTCCCAAAATGCCAGTAAGCCTGCACATGAGAAACCTGGAGCAAGGTCCTCGTAGTTTGTCTCCTAAGAGCTCAGAAGCAGTGCAGAAAGTCCCTTAGAAATACCAAGAGGAAGGCAAAGAGGGAGCAGGTGTTGGTTTGGTACCCATCAAGGCTCGGAGCAACTCCTGCCCAGGTCAGATCAATGTGTGTGCCCTGAACTTGGGGGCACCCCCAGGAGCTGAACTCTGGGTCCTCAGGAGGTTGTAAGGCATTGGGTCTGCAGACCTGGGGCCGCTAATGTGGTGGGCCAGCCCTTCAGGTGGTGGACATGGCCTTGTCTTCACTGAAGCTGTGTGATCTGGGGGGGTTAGGGCATGAGGTGCACCGGTGAGCTCTGGTTGTACATCTGGTTGTTACAGCGCTCCGTGCTGCGTGGCCCCAACCTGTTCTGCTTGGCAGATGTGGGCTGGAGTCCAGCAAGCAGAGCAGCTCTGATGACTGAGCAGGAGATACCAGCTTTGGTGGGTAACAGGGGTCACACAACCCCCTGGTGACTTTGCTCAGTCCTTTCTGTGAGATGGCAAGTGCCACCCCCAGCTCCATGCGTGGGCTTTCTGCTGTGCCAGGCGACTGCTGCCTCAGTGCTGCTCTGGGCATCCATCACCCACTGGGGTCTGACAGAGGTTGTTCCCAAAACCAGGATATAGAGTCCTAAATCGCTTAGGAGATAACAATTGCTTTAGGAGATTATTGCTTTCATTTATTGTTTTTTAATCCTTTAACTCAAGTTGCTTAGGTCTGAATTTTCTCAAGTCAATCCCCTTTTCAACCCCCATGTGCAGCCAGCTCTCGTGGAGACATGGGCAAGCGCATCCTTTGCTCCCTAAATCTGCAAGACAAACCTTTAATAGCGATGAACATGCCATACGTATTGCCTTCCTATCTCTCAGCCCTCCGTGCCTTGGAATCACTACATAATCTTGGATAAGCCTTTGTTTGAAAGGTTTTTCTCACACTCTACCCATTAAAAAAAAATAAAAAAAAACGTTACCAGGATTTTTTGGCAACTGTTAAATGTTTTTAGGTTATCATGAGAGATCCTGGAAATGGCTCCAACAGCAGTAGGTTTGGTCCCATCTTCTGCAACAAATTCTGAATAAATAATATCTGATGTTGGTGCATATGGCATATCAAAGCGATTTGGCCTGGTCTGTGAAATATATTCCGTATTAATCTCCCCCTTACCTGTAAACTAGGTGAAAAAGCATGCATAAGCACACAAACTATTTGATGTTATTCCTTCAAATCAAAAAAGCTGTCTCCATGGTCCTATTATCTCCTCTTATTAAGTATGTTTTCATGCTGTGCTTTTTTTTGTGCCCACAGTCAATAACAATTTAAATGATACTCTTTGATGACCTTTGTTCACATCATTTATTTCCATCTCTTTATCTGATTTTGCCAACAGGACCTAATTTGAGAGAGGCTGCAGTTCAGCGGCAGGAGGGATTTAAACACTGTTAAGACTGACATTTTCCCTCATCTCACATCCCGTGGGGTACCTGATTGCAAATTTATAATACACCAGAGGTCTTGCCATCAGAAGATACAGACTTACAGTAACAGCAACTAATTTAAAAAAGATCTCCAGCGCATCAGTGTCTGGGGCTGGTTTACACAGACTAATTAATCCTTATTTGACCTGAATTAACTCTTAATCTGTGTGAAATGAAAGAGCTTTACTGGGATACAGAAAATTTTAAAAGATGGAAAATCCTTTCAGAATAGGAGCTTTCTGCAGCTGAGTGACTTGTGGATTAAAATACTTGTTGGTTGCTGCTGTGGAAAATTAGCCATTTTATTTTTTCTGTTCCTACCCCCTGTTACTAACCAGAAAATATAGGAGAGGGGCAGATTTATTTTTATTTTTTTTTTTGCCACCAACAATTGCTGTCCCTTGGTAAGCAATGTAGAGCAAAACAGTCATCCCTGCTGTTTCCTGCTGGTATCTTGGGTTTATCAAAGGAATCTGCAGCATGGCTCAAGGGAGGAAGTTCATTTTGGAGTGGATCTTCCCCTGGTGTCCCTGGATTGCACAGTCTCTAGGTGAGAGGTGGCTTCTCTACTTCTTGGGAGAAGTAGAGAGTCTTGCCTTAGCAAGGACTAGGTAAATGCAGAAGGACCACAGCGGACACTTCCTCCATAGCCCATCAAAAGCAGGGAGGTGTCGTCCCCCCATATTTTTGTGACGGGGGACTTGTACAGTTGGAAAAAGCCCAAACTTTCAGGCTCAAAAGTTGCTCTGTCACATTTGATAAAAGTCAAGCTCAATGAGATGTCCTTCTGTGCCTCAGAGGACTCTACCGGAGTGCTGGATGAGCAAAGGCTTGTAAGAGATGATCTCCAGAACGTGGAGGGGTGAAGACACCCCTGGCCACAGCACACCCTGGTGCAGGGCTAACTGGGATGTGCTGGGTTGAAGGTGGGGTTTGGAGACTGGAGCTGGAGCCAGGATAAGTTAAGGCCACCCTGAATGTGAGCAAACTTTCCCTGCTGAGTGCTTGGGGGGATCTTGTTCGGCATTCATGGACTTGTTGAGGGCTAGCTGAGATGTTGGGAAGCTGTGGGGAAAACCAAATGGCTGGAGAAGGCAGAGCCTGCACATGTAACCTGGTGTTTTGGTTTGATTTTGTGGGATGCTGTGCTGAGTGCTCCTGCTCGGGGAGACAGAGGGTCCCTCAGAGCTCATCCCTGCTTTGCTCTTGTCTGTATTGCACTGTGCAAAGATGGTCAAGAGATGCCTGGAGGAGAACAGAAGACTGTCTGTACTGTGGTGATGAGCTGGTGGGGCATCTCTCCCAGTGCCAGGAGAGCAGCAACTTGCCTTTGTTCTTTGTACATGCTTATTTTTTGTTTGTGTGGGTTTTTTTCTTTCCTTTCCAGCCCTGCTTACCTATTTACTTTCTTTGAGACTCCAGCCGATATAACACCACTGCACCTTATCTAAACACCTAAACCAAAGGGCAGGATCCTTATCTCCAGCCCCTGAGGTGTGAACCTGTCCAAGGTCCCCCAGGATAGCTGAGGCAGCAGCATGGTGTGAGCCCCAGCCCCCCCCAGACAGGGGGACCTTCCCTGCCATCCCAGTAACGTCACTGTGAATGCCATCATTATTGCATTAAATGTCCCCTGCCCCAGCCGCAGCAGAGAGGCGTTCCAAAAGATGCTACCACATTACACAGAATAAATGTCACCCTCTCAAATCAGCCAGCTGTCGAAGGCTTGAGGTAACCATTTAAAGGTTACCCAGTGCTGCTTGTGTCTCTATTTTCAATTACCCCCACTTGTTGGCTTTGAAGTCTTTAGTATGGAAAATAAATCATAGCTCAATGTGCTGTTCCATCATTCCGTAATGCCTGACGTGACAGCCACAGAAGATCACAAGATTATAGTGATAAGGGTCTAGTTTTAAAATGTTTACCATTTCCCAGTTGGATCTTTGACCTCACGCTGCATTAATGTTGTGCCATTTTTAGGTCTAATGCCAATCTCTGCCTTGCAACATATCATCATTTTAATGCCTGATTTATACTCTGAATTATGGTAATTTATTGTAATAGTGTGATTTGACCTTTTCAGTATTTCCTATTTTTATTGGCTAGTTTTTTCGTCCCTTTCCCCAGAGGTTAGCGGGACTTTGGGGGTAGCAGGAGGAGGCGAGCAAGCCTATCAAAGCACATAATGCTGAAAAGGGCAAAATGCAAGAGCATCCTGCTAATTCAGGGACTGGGGAACGTATGGAAATTTAAAGGTGATGCTTGTGACAAACGTCACGCCAAGAACACAGATGACATGTTGGCAGCCTTAGAGATGAAAGGGCATCTTCAGGAATGGCTGGAGCGATGTCCGTGAGCCTCCACGTGGAAGCAGGGCTCTGGAAAGGATTGTGGTGCCTTCTCAGTGCCAGCCTGTGCCTTGCCAGCGTGGAGGATGCCAGCACAGCTTGAAACCAGTAACAGTCCCAGCACAGTGAAATGCCCTTGAGAGCAGAGGGGTCTGTTTTTAGAGGAAAGCAGCTCTGGGAATTAGAACATGCCCTGACGAGGGAGCAGAAATATAAAAGGCCAAGATGGAGAGTGAAAATATAATCTTAATTGTTTCTCTTTTTACTGCCCTCTGCCCAGAAATGCTACTTCTCTAAGGTAGGATTTGCAGCCATACAATAAGAAAAGAAAGTGATAGCTTACTATTAAAAAAAAAAAAAAAAAAAAAAAAAGGAAAGAGAAAGAAAACCCAGAAACACTACAATAATCCGCTACAACAAAAAGCTTTGATAAAAGCAAAGCTGAGCCTGAAGGCAATGCTGCTTCTTCACCCTGTTCTTCAGCATCGACTTTGTTCCAGAGGACCCAGCCTTTCTATTTTGGAGTGGGTTGGTTGTTTTTCGGTTGGGTTTTTTTTTTGTTTGTTTTTTAAGGACTGCCCTTTGGCAATCCTTCTGGAGTAAATATTTGTGCCTGGCTCTGGAAAGGAACAGCAAAAGCAAGCAGTCAGCTCTTCTAATGGCCATATTGCCTTTCTGGGAGCAGCACCTTTGGACTTTGCTGTCAAGGAGGAGGAAAGCGCTGCAGAGCTGGGCTGGGACTCAAACCCTCCAAGAGGCATTTTGGACCTTTTGCTAATAAAGGCTCAGACAAACATGGATCTAATCCTACCCAGAGGGGTGGTGGTTGCTGATACAAAGCTTTGATGGGGAACAAGTACAGAAAAACAGAGAGGCAAAGCAGGTGCTGGGAATCTTTTGCCCTGAAAATGATAGAAAGGTGTTACTGAAGGTACTGCAAGCATAATAGGTTGGAAACACAATGGGTCTGGACTCATCTCCTTGGGTTTGTAGAACTCGCAGCATCATTAGGATCTGGTACCTCCCTTGGGCGCTTTTGCCACATCAGTCACAAATTATAGAAGCATGAATTTTGTCCAAAACCAGAAGCAAAGCTAATAAATGTGCCTGGAGAAGGCATGACGCCACCTTGGTCCCGCTTAAATGTGCGGATGGAGGGAGTGCAACAGCCAGGACTGCAGCCAGTGCACGGAGTGTGCTGGTGCTGCTGCCTGCTGTGGTGCAGCACAACTGACGCCCAGGCAGCAGGTGCAGTCCGATGTGATGGATTAACAGTGACATTAAGGGAGACCATAAAATACATATTTTGCATATATGAAATTGTATTCTAAGATGATTTGTTTTCTCTTGAGCCACCCAACTCATCTCTACCAAAGAGTTCATTTATGGTGTTTACCCACAATGACCAGTCCAGGGCAGGAGATGGGGTGTAGTTTCCTAGTAAAAGGTCTCCTTTCATCTTTGTCAGGCGTACATGCAATTCTTCTTGCTTTGTGTCTGCACCAGGTGTTTTCTAACAGGCAAGCATCCATCCTTTCCAATTCATCCCAAAGGCCATTTCCATTCCCATTGGTTGGGCTGGCAAGAGATAACAAAGCTTCCCAGTGCTGGGCTTCAGTAAAATACTCTGAGTATCTCATACGAGATGACTTACTCCTAATGCTCATGGGTGCTTCGTACCTCACATTTTTTGTTTCATTGTCTCTAATGGGATTGTACTCCCCAAGGCTGAATTTGTCCCATGGCTTTCCCCAGCAAGCCTGCTCTTGACAGTTACACAGCGCCTGGGCTTTAGCTGATACTTTCCAGCAAGTCTTGCCCCGAGTTACAACATTGGTAGGAGTTTAATGCCTCTGAGGCTTCTGCCCCTCTGTCAAATTGGTTAAAATTTCTGGCAGCTCATCTCTCCTAATGAGTGCTGGTAACTACAGGCTGTTCCCTTCAGCACACCTGTATGCATCTGTCTTTTTACCAGAGAAAACCAACTCAAAACCAGTCTTAATTCTGGCCACACTGAAGCCATTGAAGAAGCTGGTTTTTATCTGACCCCATCGAGAAAGACTGTTTCTGCCCTACAAAGTGCATTTTGGACTTGTGCTGCATAACAGAGTGTCTCAGAGTGCGGGCAGCCAAGCAGGGCTGCTGGAGCTTGGGGCCCCAGCTATTTTCACGGATCACCTGGATGATTTGAGACAAGTTTCCTTCATTTTGATGTTTGTTTGCCTTAACTGTAACCAGGCCAGCCACAGCCACCTGGGATTTGATAAGGTCACTCGTGTTTGTATAGGTCCCATGGGGTCCTGATTAGGGACTTTAGGAGTAATTTGCCTGTTAAAAAAGAAAAGAAAAGGCAACTGGGAGTTTTCAATGCAGACAGCTGTTCTGTAGATCTTTATCTCTGTCCTCACAGCTGGTCAGGCCATATCTAAAGGATGACTAATTAAAATACAGTAGATGTATACTGTAATTGTGGGCTGAAAAAATAATTTCCCGTTGGAAGGGAAATAAAACAGAGGTGGGTATTCCCAAGTTGCCAGCCTTCTAAACAGCCTTTAAAAAAATTTACATGAAGTGTGATTTTATTGTACATTTTCATTACGTTCAGCCAATTTTACAGCGATACAGGCAGAAGTGCACATGCATTAGATGCCCGCTTTGTACGTAAGATCACCTTCATTAGTTTGATGTGCAAATGGCTACTTAGAAATACTAATATCCGTGGTGAGTGGTTTCAAATAGCTACACACCCCACGTACAGCTCTATGAACATGCTGTGTACACCGGGGCCTTTGAAAACGGCTCCTTTTAAATTTCCACTTGCATCCTGTTAGTGAACTGGGATTTTGCACAAATATTTTAAAATAATTGTTTTAAAATTTTCATGCTTGCTTTTAAAGTAGATCATCCTCTGTGATCACAGACAATGGAAACGTTTGTTCAGTGGTCTCTTACTCTAATCGAGTCAATTTGCTTTGCTGGGATTTCCCTCTCCCCTGTATTCAGCGCTTAGAGTGGTAGGACCAAACAGAGTGAAGCGGATCTAATTAACTTCTCTCAAGGGTATTGACTGTCTGCAAAGGAAGAGGAAAGCAATGAGGAATACATTATGAGAGCCTGTTCATTGCCAACTCACACACACTAGCACATCTTCCTCTTGCAAAGCCAGGGTTTACATAAATTTCCTTATTTGATTGCATTTCCTGTTGCATAAAGGCACCAGAGGCTACGCGAGCTCCTATGGTTTCTGAAGACAGAAAGTCAAAAGGAAATAAAGCAAAAGTGCTTTGTATAAACAGTGGAAATTAGAAATTCATAATTAGCCGTCGTTCATTAAGAGGATGAAATGTGAAATGTAAAGTAGGTTGGTGTATTATCTTCTCTCATTTAGGGCATACTCATGTGCAGATACAGAAAACGAGCCTGACTGAAGATCAGATGCTCCCTTCACCTCCCTTGAACACCTACGGAAATAGCAAGGACTTCACACCCAGGCAAGGCAAGCCCAAGGTTTGGGAAATCATGTAAACACAAGAAGCTGGGCAGGGAGCTCCCGCAGCAATAATGCTGATGGGAGTGGGTGCAAGGAGGGTGGGCTGGCTGCCAGGGAGCCACTCAGCTGGAGGTGGGGACATGGGGACAGGAGGCAGTCTCCTGTGATCCCATCCACTTGGCTTTGAGTGTTACTAAAGACCAAAAGCATTAGCATAACTTAAGAAATAACAGCCCAACGGCTGCGTGCCTTGGTTTCCCCAGTGGAAAGTGTGGAGTGAGTAACAACATGTGGATGCTCAAGGGTTTACCCCGTGGCTGTTGACTTACAGCATCTCACAGTGAACTGCTCCCTAGAAACTGATGTCAGCTGGACACAGGGTAGGTGTAACCGTGCCTGTTCATGTGCCATGGTGCTAAGAACATCACTGGACAGATGGATGGCACCTGTGGTGAGGCATGCAGCCTACCTGTGAGATGGCAATAGCATCCATCTCTAAGGGAGTGTGTACCAGAGAATCTCTTGTGAGCATGGCCAGGAAGGTGCTTTGCCACCTGGGGCTACTAAGAATCCACCTTTGTCTGTAATTGAAAAGTCATTGTCACCCATTGACACCCACTCAAAAGGACTTTCCTGGTAGCCTTGGAATTCTCACAGGAATATTTGCATGCAGGACATGAGTTTCCTCCAGCTTTGGGTCACCTTTGCTTTGGCAGCCTGGACCTGTCGGGGCAGGGAGGAATGGAGGGAAGTTGAAATATGGTGACTTTTTACTCTACAAAGTACAAAGGAGCCTTTACACCTCTCTCTTCTAAAGCATTAAGCAGTTAGTAAGTCCTTCTGAGCATCATACTAAGCTGATGTCAATGAAGATGCTGTGCCAGGCTGGCCAAGGTAGCCCACAAGCATCTGGGAGTGATTTCCAGGTGTCAGAAGTTAACCAGGTGCTGGCTTTTCTGCTAAATTGAAATCCTTTCTGAACACCCTGCTTCTGACACAATCTGTTGATTGTCATCTTTATTATACCATGTGCAAATAAATACATAATAGCATCTTGCCAAAATGCATTGCCATTCAAATTGCACCTGTAATCTGTACGTCTAACGCCATCCCAGTGTTTCCTAATGAATACATTTCCCTACCGATTTCTGCGGGGCTAGAGCCCTGGTCTTGCGTTGTGTTCTGCAGCAGGGCTGCAGATGTGCGTGTGCCTTTCGGAGGGGGAGAGGATCAGGGGTGGGGAAGGAAGGAGGAAGGGACATTGTCAGCGCCTGCGTCAGCACAACATCAAATCAGATTACAAGAGACATTAAAGGTATAACCTGAGCAGAACCACTCTCTTCTGGATGCAGCTGTGAGCAGCTTCAACGCTCTCGATATATTTTGCTGGTGCAGCATAACCTGTTAAACAACAGGATGTTTTACAAGCCTTTAAACTCCTTTGTGTCTTAACACCTTTCAGGATGGCCAGGCTGGGTACTAGTGAGCTTCAGCTGTTGCATTGCTATACATGTTATACCAAGCTCGCGTGGGCTGTTGGTGCCTCCTGTCTGCTCCGCTCTGTTGGGTCACGTCCTGCTCTGCAGCCCCATCGGGCTATTGCAAAGATAAATAACGGCTGTTTGCTTGGGTAGTAGAAAAGTAGGAATCACTCACGCTGGGATATAGAGAGGAGTGATGGATTGAGGCGGCTGCCTGGTGTTAGCGCAGCAGAGCATTTCACTGGAGGGTGCTTCAGCAAGGTGATTGAAGGCAGCTGCCCTGCCCCGTGCCAGCTCTCCTGGCTCCAGAGGCTGGGGCTGGAAGCCCTTGACACCATCTGCCTCCCAGAGCCTCTACCACCACCACCATTGCATGGGAAACCACTCAGAACAAGGATTTCCTCAAAGGACAAAGGTAAATAGCAACAGATCATCCCTCATTACCTTTCCTAAACAAATGCAAAACATATTTGCTATCAGCAAAGTGGTTTATGGTTCCCACCTCACTCTTGTGTGATAGCTTTTGCAGCTCAGCCTGCACAGCCAGCTGTAGGGGACAGCCCTGCGAGCCAGGGACCATAAAGGCTGAGTTGTGACCCTGGGAGGATGCAGCAGCAGCGACTGGTGCTGGGTGGAAGCATTGGCATATAATGATGGGCAAGCATGAAGCAGCTGCTGTGTGCCCTTCTTCTCTACTGGGGTAAAGGGATTCCTGTGCCTTTGTAGGAGCAGCTGCTCACGCCTGTGTGTGTTTACACCCCACTCTGCCTCCCTCCGTGTGAGTGGTGCTAAATTCATCTAAGGTACCTATAGCAGCAATAGTTATTAAATGCAATAATTACCTGTATGCTAAAGAATGCCCTATTTACATTCAAATATATTCAGTTCAATATGTTGTGTCACTGCACTTAATAAATAGAGCAAGAGGTGGTTTATAGGCCAGGGCTGTGCTTTTATCAGCTTTCTGCTGTGGTCATCAATTAAATCATTAAATAATGAATGGATTGGCTCAGCTCTATTAAATAATCATCTTCAGTCCCATACATTCTGTAATTTCTGCCACGTGCGCTGGGAACGTGTGTGTTCCTCTCTTTACAGGCGTCAGAGCTGGGTGAGGTGCTGAGTGAAGCTGGAATCTGCTCCATGGCAGAGCAGGGGCTTGGCATTTCCATATGGCAGCAGGCAGAGCTGCAGCCCCACTCTTCAGACGCTGTTTTAATAAGAGTTTTGCCCCCAGCGACTCTTTAGATGCCTTTTTGCCCTATAGGAATTTAAATCCTAACACCAGAAAAAGCACACTTGGTGAATCAGATTTCTTCCTTTGTTGCCACTAATGCAATGAGGTTTTGGGAGACCAGCACAGCGTGGGGATTTGTTGTGAATGTCTTATAAGATGCTTGGCCTTTCCTTGCCTCAGCTGCCCCTTTGTGTGAAGCAAGGTGAGCAGGACTTCACAGAAGGGTTATTGTAGAGGAGTTATAGAGGACTATATGAAAAACTTATTTGTAAAAAGGTTGGAGTGATTGTTAAAAACATAAAAAAGAAAAAGGGGGAAAGTGTAGTGGAATGAAGCCGGGTTAATTAGCATTGATGATATACAACTGTAGGTTGGCTTCAGGGGTGGGGGGTGGGTTGGCCGATGTAGATAAGGTGCAGGTGTGGCTGGTTAAGTGAAGTGGTTGAGAGCCAGTGAAGGGAGAGCAGCTGAGGAAGAAGTGGGGAGAGGAAGAAGTAAGAGGAGAGAGAACACATGCTCAGGATGAGATGAGGAGAAGGCAGCAGAGGGACTGGCGTGAAGAGTATGTTGGTATGTGGTGGTAAATAGACCTTTTTGCAGCTTGATAGTTTGGAGAGTGCTGCAACAGGTTATAAAGAGAAATCAGTGTTTCCAAGATACTGCTGCTGGGTACCGCTGCACTTGGCTGGAAGGAGGTATGTGGCACTGAGGCTAACAAATTAAATCTGTGTCCAGGGCTGTCCCGGGGCACAAAAGCTCACATGCCAGGGCCCACGTGTGCGTGTGTCTGCAGCTTGTGAAATGGGGTGGTAGGTGCAGGATGCCTGGTGGGAGCAAGTCCTACCAAGGCACCAGGAGCACAGCAGGTGCTATGGCTGCGTCAGGCACCACGCAGCAGCTTAACCACAGACACAGGCTGAACCTGTTTGGGTGCTCGGGGACGTTCCCATCCCCACCCACTGCTGTGAAAGGGCCCCAGGGGCACAGACTGATGGAAATTTGGGTACCGAACTCCCTCTCATCCCTTAGGCTTACCCAGCTTCACAGCTACTATCAGACCAGCATCCTTTTGGCTTTGGCCATTATCAGTACAAGATGGATGCAGCAAAACCTGCCTGGGAGGAGACTAGTGCACCAAAGGTAAATTTAGAGAGCAAAACATTAAGTTTTAGGACAACGGTCCTCCTCAGGAATCCTGTCATCTCCTGCTGGGTGAGTGAGAGCAATACCTGGTGCTTGCTGGGCTGGCTGGCTTGGACATCGCACTATTGCTATCATCCTTCAGTGCTGTGTGAAGCACTTGGGGATGACTTGGCAGGGGGAAAGGTGTTTCTTAAAATGGAAGTCTCCTGATCCTACACCTTAGAAAAGCTTTGCTAATTAAATTGTAGTCACCAACAGAGTGGGTATTTTTCCTGGCTGTTAAATGGCTGGAGAATCTGAGGGCCCCAGGCAAAGCCAAAGGTATTCAATCCAGCAAGATGTTAACTGCCAGGAAATATCCCAACAAGACAGTGTTATTGCTGTAATATGTTTAATAAAACATTCTGGTTTTCCTCTGGCTCTGGGAAGGCATGGAGATAACGTACAACTGTTTCCACGTTGAATTCAGCTCAGCAGGCAAGGAGAGCAGGAGGTGCAGGGCACTGTACCCCTTAGTCCGTCAGGTCAGGCACGCTGTATAAACCAGTGCATTCCCATCCAGAGCAGCAGGGAGGCAGGCCAGAGGAAACCAGTGTTTACTCGGCCTCTTAACACCTGTAAGTCCATGAGTGTCTTGTTTCTGATGCCAAAACCAGGATGCACTTGAGCAGAAAAGGCTCTGCTATTGCAACTGGTGTTCTTTCTTGCATTTTGCTGTCTACCCACTGTTTCTACTGTGATAGTACCAGGGTGTTTTGGTCTTGCTAATTATAGAGAGCAAACAAAAAAGTATTCTGCAATCTATCGTGGATTAATGCTGT
The DNA here is from genome assembly GCF_023634085.1 of Falco cherrug. Taxonomy (NCBI): domain Eukaryota; kingdom Metazoa; phylum Chordata; class Aves; order Falconiformes; family Falconidae; genus Falco; species Falco cherrug. The sequence goes on along the minus strand of NC_073697.1, from coordinate 103,553,143 downwards.
GAAATGGGCTGGGACTATAATCTGTTTTGTAATGGGGAAACTGAGCCAGGGCTTAGGGAATTGGGCTATGACCACATGGCAAGTGAGTGCCCTGAATTAGCTCAGCCTTGCAAAGAAACTGCCGCTTTGTGAGGAAAGAGGACTGTGTGGTTCAGCTGGATTCACACTTTTCCCAAATATCCTCTATAACCCTCAGACGTTCCCATTTCCCCTAAGAAAACAAAGTTAAAAAACCCAGTTTACTTCTCCAAGCTCTGCTCCCTGGCTCTCGCCAGTGTGCAGACCCCCAAGGAGGAGCCTGGGTCTCGGAGCGCGGTGCAGCCCTGACCTCTCCCTGCATCCCACACCTTGCAGGCTGGAGCCAAACTGGCATTGCCCTGGGACAGCTTCAGACAACAGCAGTGCTCATGTGAGACTGGGCTTTACCAACCCACAGCATGCCGGAATTAATGGCTCCCTTAATAAAAGCGAGTGAGATCATCGCTCTTGGCTTAATTTTTCCTTTTTATTGCCTTTTACATGTACAAGTAATGATCAGCTGCTTAAATATCTCTAAAGCCAACACTTAAGGACATGCTCAAATCTCTCACTCTCCAATGAATGGCAGTGTCATTTCAGAGGGAGTTTTAGCGCATTCCTGGACCACAAGGCTCCAGGAGAGGCTCCCTGCAGGACTGGCTCCAGCCTTGTACCCCATCCTTCAAGACCCCTGAAACAGGGCAAGTCCCATTAAAACGGCGAGATGCCCGGGTCCTGCAGCTGAGTGCTCGGGCCAATGCTCATGTGAGGGCCTGCAGAAGAAGGTGAAGGTCTCCATGCCCATCTATGTGGTCCACGTTAAAACAGGACCTTCACAAAGTTCCAGGCACAGCTTAAGAGATTCCTTGGATTTCCAAATAATCTTTCAAGAGAAGTCAGATTAAGGACCAAAGGTTTTGTTTCCCTCTGTTTCCCAGAAGGATTTCTAGACACCGTGGACTCTACATCTGCCCATTCCATTCTATAATGAGCATCCAAATCAGCTTCAAATGTTATTGAGATGTTACTTAGATATACAAGAATCTAAGTGCAAATGAGGCTCAATGTGATTTTAATTCCTGAATGCCTGTATCACTTAAAACACTGAATTGTGGGCTCACTTCTCAAAACCCTATCTCTCCCTCATAGTATTGCTCATGTGCAGGAAAAAAAAAAAAAAAAAAAAAAAGAGTTCCCGGTGCCCAGCTGCATTTCTACTGAACTCACCAGCAAAATTACAGTTTAAGGGGAGAGAAAAGATTTATCCCTGCACTTGGCCCCTCTATTTTTCATAAAATATATGCCATGTACAGGATGTGCAGACCCTGAACCTGCTGTCCTCAGTTGACCTCCAGCTCACGGCTCCATCCCAGTGCCCGGAGGAGGCAGCGAGAGCTGCTGCAGGAATCCCCAGAGCCAATGCTGCTCCAAGCTCGCGTGGAGAAGCGCTGAAAGGTTTGAGGCATTATTGTCAGTGCATTGACTTCTTCCTCCTGCTGTATGAAAAATTGATTTAGTGTAGCTGTAAAGAATTTGCAATGTACTTACATACGTGTAATTGGTTAGAGTGCTCGTGGAGAGAGAGAGCAGCCTGCCTCGCGCTGCCCTGCCACGTGCCCGCGTTTGCAGCGGCGGATGCAGGGGAGGAGATGGCTCCAGTAGGGCTGAGATGGAAGAGTCTGCCCATTGCTGTGTGGCAGCACAGATAAAAAAATAAATAGTTTTCCTTTTTCCACCTACTATTAATCTGTGCATGAATTGTAATTAAGCTCATTTAGAGCAGGGTGTTGTATGCAAAACACTAATATCAGCAATACAGTCATCCCGATTAGCTCCATTTCTTAAAATAATGGTTTTGAGGAAAAGCGTGTCCTAGCACAGCTCTTGGTGTGAACGATCAGTGCAGAGGTGAGATGCTCCTTTGAGGTGGAATTCCAGGACATAGTGCTTCTCCAAACCTCTGGAGAAGGCCTGGAACCTTGTAGTAGTTTCAATGAAGCACATCTTCCTGGGAGCCCTTACAGAAAATCTCACTACTTGGGTTAATGAGGTTAATGAGACCATTGCCTGGCATAGCATTAGTGTTGGCGTGGGATGCTCTGGGAATGCTTAGGGGTGCAAGCAGACTCCAGGTCAGCCAAGGGCTAGGACCTGAGGCCGCAGAGCCGAAGCTTATCCTGCCTGGACGGCAAGTAACACCAAAAAAAGTGGATGCTGAAGACTTGTGCCATCTTAAACCATCCTGCAGAGTTTTTCTGCTGGAGAGGGAGCTGCTTTACTCCAGCCCCATCGGGTCAGCTACACCAGCTCATGGTAAAACCTCTTGTGTTCAGGTGATGGGGCCTCGAGCAGAAATCAAGGGCAAGCTTCACACCAGGGGAAGCTAATTAGTTGTTGATTGCCTGGGCTCTGCAGGCAGGGATGGAGGAAAAAACTGAGACCAGAAGCTCTGAGTTCACTGTGTTGGCAGGAAAAGTGAGGAAGGCAATGGTTTTCCATGAACATCTACCAGGCAGCTACTTACAATGACGAGTACCTTGAGTTGTTTGTTTATTATTTATGGAATGGCTTGATATGGAAGTGGTAGGTGCCTTATCCCTGGAAATACTCAAGGTCAGGTTGGACGGGGCTCGAAGCAACTATATTGAGTGGAAGATGTCCCTGGTCATAGTAGGGGAGCTGGACTAGATGGCCTTTAAAGGTCCCTTCCAACCAAACCATTTATACTTCTTTGGGAAGGTAAATGAGGGGCTGAAATCTCCCCTTCCTCCCCTCCTTCCTCCCCTCCTTCCTCCCCTCCTTCCTCCCCTCCTTCCTCCCCTCCTTCCTCCCCTCCTTCCTCCCCTCCTTCCTCCCCTCCTTCCTCCCCTCCTTCCTCCCCTCCTTCCTCCCCTCCTTCCTCCCCTCCTTCCTCCCCTCCTTCCTCCCCTCCTTCCTCCCCTCCTTCCTCCCCTCCTTCCTCCCCTCCTTCCTCCCCTCCTTCCTCCCCTCCTTCCTCCCCTCCTTCCTCCCCTCCTTCCTCCCCTCCTTCCTCCCCTCCTTCCTCCCCTCCTTCCTCCCCTCCTTCCTCCCCTCCTTCCTCCCCTCCTTCCTCCCCTCCTTCCTCCCCTCCTTCCTCCCCTCCTTCCTCCCCTCCTTCCTCCCCTCCTTCCTCCCCTCCTTCCTCCCCTCCTTCCTCCCCTCCTTCCTCCCCTCCTTCCTCCCCTCCTTCCTCCCCTCCTTCCTCCCCTCCTTCCTCCCCTCCTTCCTCCCCTCCTTCCTCCCCTCCTTCCTCCCCTCCTTCCTCCCCTCCTTCCTCCCCTCCTTCCTCCCCTCCTTCCTCCCCTCCTTCCTCCCCTCCTTCCTCCCCTCCTTCCTCCCCTCCTTCCTCCCCTCCAACTCCCTGCACATCAGCCAGCTTCTGCTGTTCATACCACACCGCTCCTGGTCTCCAAGTTGTGCCAAACCTCTGGAACATGCCCCAGTTCACCCGGCTGCGCTGGTGCAGGCAGAGGTTTCATTCCTTGGCTTCCACAACTCACTGCACAAGAAGGGAATGGGGGCTGCTGGCTTGGGGGGCTGCTGGCTCGGGGGGCTGCCCACATCAGCCCTGCTAGGCTGATGCATCCCATCTGGGTCATTGCACAATGCCAAGTTGCTCTGTGCGTGCAGGGGCTGTGGGGTTGGGAATTTGGGACATCTGGCAGCCCAGGCTGTGCAACATCTGGAAAACCAAGAGTTTGCCACCCAAAGTGGGGCTCAGCAGGTCTGGGATTTGACTCCTTGTCTGCGACCTTTCAGGGCGAGGGCTGGGAGGGAGTAATCTTTTCCTCCTCTGCTTTTGTAATTGCGTTGGTGTGTTTGCTGGGACTGTGCTGGCTGAAGTGCTGACAATTTGGGAAGGCTGCATTCTTCTAGGAGGAAAAACTGGGAAAGTAGTTACATCTGTGAAGTCTCCAGCCTATCTCGGCTGCCAGAAGTGCTCAGTAACAAAACCAAAATGCTCTCTGTTTTCAGAGGCCGTGGGCTTCATCATCTCGAGAAGGGGCCTTTTCCCACCGAGACTTGTGTGACAACCTCTGTGCAAATGGGAAAAGCCAGGGTGCGAGGCAGGCTCTTGCTGGCACTCCTGTTTATTTTGCTGTAAAATACCACATCAGGTGTTGGCTGAGAGAGAGGAACTGGGTGATGGGGAATTTTTGGGGCTGTGGAGATGCTCTGCTCCACAGGAGCCCCCAGGGCAGCCCTGCCAGTCTGGGGCATCCGAGCTTTGGTCTCCAGCAGTGATGCAGATATTCCACATATTTAGCCTGTAATCCATTGAAGTTCCCTTCGCACTGCCTCGCTTCCCACCCTTTCCTTTCTCTGTCAGGCAATGCATGCCCCGACCCTTGTTAGTGAACAGGAGACCTCTAGGGCTATTTATTATTTAATGCACTGTTTCTTGGCTTTCTTTTTTCCTATTTATCTTTCTGCCACTTTGTGCCCTGTGTTGAAGAAGTCCTTGATGTGTTGTCAAATCCTTCCATGAGATATTTGATTGAAATGTGTATCACCTGTCTGACAGGGTAAGGCTGTCTTGCTCTGCAAAGAAATACAACAGCTGCCTTTTTCCACTCTCTACCTTTCCAGCAGAACTCAAACGAATTGCCTAATTTCAAGCAGATTTGATAATAAGGTTGAGGTGTCAAAAGTGATTACGTTCCAGAGCTTCATAGCACTTTATTTATTTAAGTAGAGAGATCATGTTTGTTTGGAGATTTTTTCCCAATTTCCCTAAAAAAGACAAAAGCATTTGCTCCTTGCTGGCTGCCAGGATGCCTGGGAACGAGGTTGCCGTTGATCTTCTCCTCACAGACCTTCTCAGGGGGCTGTCTGTCCCCTGTGTCAGGTCAGGACCAGCATCGAGCAGGTCCAGGATGCAGAGAAACTTCCACAAAAACCATTACCTGGATCCCATTTTTTTTTTCCTCTGAGCATAAGCATTGAGGTGCTGTTCTGCAAATGACCTTTGCAACCTGCCTGTGTGCCTTTAAGTTGCTTTAACCACGTGTGAAGCAGTGGTATTAATAATAATACTATTCACACCAGAGTCTCCTGGGCAGCTGAATGACAGTATGAATGTGGATTAATATTCCTTAGCCACAAGGGACTAGGAAGGAGCTGATGGAAGCATAGCTTGTGAAATTAATAATCACCACCCACTTGGAGGAAAAGGAATTGGATTATAGGGACTCCAAAATTAATAGTATCCTGAGCAGGCAGCGACTATTGAAATATTCATGGGGTTCAGCTAACCTAAGACAGTAAGAAGCAGGCGAGGTGTGATGCGTTATGTAGCCACAGGCCATGCTGAGCCGCCTCTCCTGGCTGGGGGGCCGGTACCTGGGAGCTGCCTCCTTTCTGTGCACCAGCAGCGTGGCACTAATTGGGCAGTGGGACATGGTTTAGTGATGGAAACGGGTATACCCACTGACGAGCGCTGCCAGGCGTTTTTATGCACAGCATAAATCAAGCAGCCAAGGGATGCTCTTGGGCTGGAGCATGGGAAAACTGGGGAAGAGGGATTCCGGGGGTTTTCATGCAAAGGGTTTTCAGCAGGACACCTGCCCACCTTCTGGGGACTGCTTGTGCAGGAACATCTTGATTTGAGCATTTCTGTACTGCTGTGCAAGGCTCCGGCTGCTCCCGGTGTCCTATCACTGCTGCAGGACAGGGCAGGAGCTTGGGTGGGTGCACAGGCTCCTCCACTCCCCAGAGCCATGCCCTGCCTGTGTCAGCGGGACAAAACAACTGACCTTGCTCCAAGCACATGAAATTGGTGAGAAAAACAGTGAACCCACTAGTGTGTCTCAAAGGGTGTCCCCAAAAGTGGCCGTGGCCTCCCAGGACCTGCTAAATCCTGCAGCGCTGGAGACCTGAGGGAGGGCAACTTCCAACAAGCCCTTTGCAGGGGGTGGGCAGTGCCTGCTGCTGACTGGGAGGGAGCTGGGTGCAGTTTAACGGGATGAATGGCCTCCAAAAAAGCTCCTTTCAGGAGTTCTGCTGACAGCCAGGCCCTGCACATGCCTCCTAAACCCACTGGCATCCGACACGTGGGTCCCTGAGGTGTGCTGTGAGCAAGGGAAAGGGGCACTGTGCATCCCAAATGCGGCCCTGGGCAAAAATACATAAATGCATCTTACAAACCGAGCTTGGCATCGTTATGAATCATGGTCTGAGAAAACTGCCTTCACCAGTAAAGAAAAATCAAGGTCCTTCCGTTCTGCTTATGCCTCTGCAGGAAGCCTTGTGCTGGGCATGGGAAAGCTCAGAGCCGAGTGTGCCAGAGAGTGTCCCTGCCTTCTGCCTCCCCAGGGGCTTCGGGGAGGCTGCAGACCAGGAACCAAAGTACAGCAGCGTTTTTCCTCCCTTTAATGCCCAATCTGCCTCCTTTGGCCTCAGTGGCCAGTGTGCAGCAAGTGGGGGCACAGGAAGCAGAGCGCTGGCAGAGCCGCCCTGCAGAGCAAATCTGATGCGTTGGGTCTTTGTGGAGCTGCCTCCTTTGCCTCTGGGAAACGCTGCCTCCCTCACAGATGGAAATGCCCTCTCCTAATAGAGCCAGAGATGGAGAGAACGTTTCCATCCAAACAAATGTTCCTCTTCCTTGCCCCCAAAATCCTAATTTCTGGAACATTTTCATCAATGTGTGACCAGCAAGCTCCAGGGAGAGGGACCTGAGCTCCCTTTAAGAAGCACATCTCTGGCAAACCTGCATCTGGTGGTAAGATGCCATCCTGAGCTCTGAGGAGGCTCAGCAGGTTGTGTTGATTTGGGATGCAGCTGTCTATGAAGCACCACGTGCACACGCATGCAGCAGATGGGCTGGTGATGGACTGCCTGCGGGTGCAGTGTGGCCTCCATCCGTCCCCATTGCAGCCCTTCCTCCCAACACTCGGATGAGGGTGATAGTGGCTCCCATGGACTCTGCTGCCAGGAAAATGAGATATATCTCTGCTCCTCAGAGGCTGATGGAACTCCCTGGGAAGCAGCTGTGGGCCAGATGCCACCAAACATCATGGAGGCAGCAAGCCTGAGCACAGAAAGCGTATCTGGGGCTCAAACCTACCACTGAAGTTGGTTGTGCTGTTGGAGAGGGAGGCATCACCACTAGGAGAATCTGTCAAAGTCCTGCAAGTTCCTGTAAGATGTGCAGTGAGCCTGTTGTGCTGCCAGCGTGCTGAATTACTCCTTGAGTGGGTATTTGAAAGGGTAGATCACTACAGGAGATCATTATTTAATCAGTTTGAATTAAAGATTCCCCAGAAATACAATATTGTGCATCTTAAAAAAAAAATAATTCCTAACTGTAAGTGTGTTTTCCACAGCTCTGCTTTCCTTCAAGAAAACTAGTTGGTTTTTATTTAATTCTGCCTAAGGGTAACCAAAGCATCTCAGTTAAAAACCTGACCTCACAATGGCCAGGGGTCAGCCCACCTTCCTTTCCCCGTGGAGGGAGCTCCTGGTGGTGGCACATCCAGAAAGGCTGCCATTGCCATTGGACGTGTAAGAGCTGGTCTGAACTTCAGAACACGTCTCCTGTTCACCCACCTGGATGTGAAGCCCAGACAAGGTTGCCAGTGCAGAGCTCTCGCTGGCCGCAAGCTGGTGAGTGGGTTTGTTCTGTTGCGTTTACAGTGGGGAAGCAAACTCTGGGTGTGACCCGATGCACATTTTACATCTGCAGGAGCCTTTCTAACGAAGCAAGGTGTGCGTGCTGGTGCTGCTGGAGGCATCTCACGAGGCAGTGTGAAACATCTCAGTGGGAAGTGTACAACAAGCTCCTGCTGAGAGCTTTGGTGAGCAGAGTCCTAAGGGACCCGGAGTGGGGTCCAGAGGGGGCCTGTTCCTGGATTGGTTTTTTTTTGCATTGGTGACTTCTTTTGAGGCATCCTGATGCGATTTATGAGGCTGGTTTAAAACAGAGAAGTTGCCTTGCCAACAAGACACATGCCTGCTACATAAAAAATATGATGATGAAGGGATAAGATGACAGCTTTGTATCCATAATGCTTTCATCCCAAGGTGCCTTTATGCAACTGCTAAATATTTAATTTCTTTTAACTTCCAGCCTTGGATATTTTTAGCAGGTGAAGATGCAAAAAGCCCTCTGCCCCATCTGGGTGGGGTGGGAGCCCATCAGCACGGGGCAGACACAAACCACAGCCACCGTGGCCGTCTGCTCCCCAGCTCCTCTAACACTTTCCGCTCCTATGACGCCGGCCAGCTGAAAAGTGTTTTGTGGATTTAGGGTCTGGTTTAAACTCAGAGTTTACCTTTGTAGCTGTCTTTGATTAGGAGTTGAACTTGATCTGGAGAAAATACTTTGTGGCTCCTTTTAACTAGAAGAGCTGTGATTTCCTTGGGGTAGGATTTGGGCTGTTTTCCAGACTGAAGCAGTGCAGGTCCTGGGTGTGGGGAGATCATCAGCATCAAGGTAGAGACACAGCCTACCCTCTTGTCCTCTCCTGAACAGGAGGATGGCCCAAGCAGGGGAACTGGGAGATTCATCTGTTGTCCCTGTCCAATTTTCCACCCTGTCCCAGAGAGCACATGCATGACTTGACCTATAAACTGCAGCTGGTGGGAAAGGTTCGTCCATTTGAATTTTGCTGGAAGCGGAGCAGGAGAGCCTTGCTTTTTCTCTGGCTTCCCTTCTTTCAAGCTTCTGCAAAAGGGAGTTGAAATGTCAAACTAGAAAGTGCTGTTGATGTGGCAGATATATTTTCTTCTTCAAAAGTGGAAATTCTCCTCAAACTCCCTTCTTCAGCTTGAATACTGCAAGTAATGATATTTTGCTTTTCTTTTTTGCTGGTGGACCAAAGGCTGGGGCTGAGGTTGGCAAAGAGACCCTGTGGGATGGGATCCTCTGCCAGGGCTGTCCTGCAGCCCCTGTAGCGCTGGGGAGGAACCGGCCATGTGGCATGGGAGTCCTCCTGTCCAATGTGACATGCCCCTGTTAGGTGAGGGGGGTCACGTCCTGGGAGCACCCACTCTCCCCCAGGCACGCACAGGTGAGCTCTGATATAACTAAACGAGATATGGATACTCAAATTAAATCCCACAGCTGGAGTGATGTTGTGGATGCCTTGGACCCCTCCGAAGGAGCCCAGCCCCCCCTTGCCCTACTTGGGTGCACCAGCAAAACATCAGCACTTCTCCGGTCCCTCCAGCTGCACACCCTGAAACCACCAAGCCCTGAACTAAAGTACTTAACCACTTCTGGCTCTTGAGTTTAATTCCAGTTCTAGACAGCCAAAATTATTCCCGGCTGCCTGTTGTGCCCAAGCGTGTTGTCTTGCCCCAAACCAACAGCAGCTGGAGGTTCGTCCCTTTCAGCACAGGTTTCCTGCACTGGGGCTGCACCGTGCCAGCCTATGGTGATGGGTGTCCAGCCCACCTGGATGGGGCTGGATGTGCAGAAGGTCCCTAAAACATATATACGTGGTATCCTAAACATAGCCAAGGTATTGCGTTCAGCAAGGAACGGGGATGCCTGAAGGACAGACAGGCTTCTGCTGCCTCAGACCTGATGGTTTTTCAGAGCCATCTTAACAGAACTGAGAAGGATAATGTGGTTGAAGTGGACGTTGTAGTTTATGAAGCTTTAACTGAAGCTGAAGGCATGAACTGTAACACCCTTTGCTGCTGCAGAAAGGAAATGTGAAGGCAGGGTGGTGAATTTTGGTTTCAGAGGGCATGAGCACGCAAGGTAACAATAATAATAATAATAAAAACCCCAACTCCAAAAAACCCCAAACCATATGTGACCCAGAGGAGCTGGCTGCACTTCCCTCTAGCAGAGCTGTGGGGGTCAGTGCTTCAGCTAGCCAGAAGCCAAACCTCCCAGGGAAACAATCTCTTGTTCTGCACTCTCCCTTCCCTGTTCCCCTCCAGCCCCCACCAAATACCCCTGATTTTTGAGATGCAGGTAACTGCAATTAAAAGGCAAATTTTCAATCCTCCTCACCCACACCCAAAGTTTAGTGATTTTTGGTTTCTGCTCCCTTTAGCAGAGAAATTGCTCCTGATGGGCCAAGGCTGTGGGATATGATGGAAAGGCTGCTGCTGACCCTTCAGGATCCCATCAGGAGCTGCCCACTGCCTTAGGGCTGCCCTAACCCAGATGTGAACGTGTCTGTTGGAAATGAGGATTTAACCCTTTATCCAAACCAAAACCTTGGGAAGAGGTGGCGTGAGGGAAGAAGAGGAGGCACCCAAAATATCTGGGGCTCTTCTTCTTAATGAAAGGCCTGTGTAGCATCATTGATTGTTCACTCTGAATCGGAATGAAGTCAGTTTTCCTCATGCTGTGTACCTCCTGCTGCCTGGCTAGGGCATCGTACCACAGACACTAGCTCTGACTTTGTCCATCTGCCTGGGTGTCCCACTGTCCCCAGCCCTGTCCTGGGTGCCCGCAGCTTGGCACAGACACCTCACAGCTCAGCTGCAGTCGTAGCCCGTTTGGCAGGGGTGGGTGCAACGGTTGCATTGCTGCTATGGCAAATCTGGCCCCGTGCAGAACAAAAAGAGAGCTGGGAAACCAAGGGAGCTGGCAGCAGGGAGAGCAACGACCTGAGCAGTGCCTGGGCACGCAGGAGCAAGGTGGGCTGCACGAGCTGACTGGAGCCTTCCTCCCGGGACGGAGGTCCCTGCGTTTGTGGAGCTGGAGCGGGATGGCCGTGCTGCAATCCTGCACCCGCAGCCTCTCTGGCCCTCTCCAGAGGGGGATGCTGCCTTGTAGGTGATGTCCAATACCCAGGTGAGAGGCCGGCGAGGAGCTGACAGCTCCTCTCTCTTGGGAGGCCAGTGTGGTCCCTGCGAGCCCGCTTGTGACACTTGGCCAACTTTTAGTGAAGCTCAAAGAAAATCCAGCCACCTTTTTCAGCATCTGAAAGGATGGGGAAGGAGAGACTTTTTTTGCAGGAGCAACAGTTCTTTCTGACTTGCACAGCCTCTCGTGTTGTGATTTCTGACTCTTGCTGTTCCCTAAAGGAAAATCTCTGGGTGAAACCCTCTGCAACCAGCCAGAAAAGAGCATTCAACTCTGACGTGTCTCCTCAATGTGAGCTTGTAACTAAATCTTTAATACACTTGCTAGGTTAGTATGTGTAGGTGAAAAGGAATTCTGACAGGTGTCTAAAAGGCTTCTACAAACGGCCTTGAAGAGCAGCATGCCAGGGAGCATTGCCCCCATCCCATCTCTCCTTCGGGGATGATACTGGTACCTCTGTTTCACCAAGCGCCCAAGAATTACAGGAACCCTGGCCACAGCAAAACCAGTTTTAAACTACTTAAAACTGTAAAACAAAGCCAAGAGCCAAGCCAAAAGTCAGAAAGGCAAAACTTATACAACTAATTAACATCAAATACGTCCTCGTTATGCCAGGGACTGTGGGTTAAGGACTTGCTCATGACCATCCTGTGCTCCACCAGCTGAGCTGGGCTCTGGCTGCCCAGGGCAGTGATGCTGCGGGACAGGCACGCAGGACTCGGTTCATTTTGCTCTTATTCTTTAGAAAGCACATTTGGGATCAGGATGACCCACCAGGTAAAGGGTAATGGCCGTGGGGTGCTTCAAAAGGGCATGGTAAGGGCCTGTAGTCACCCAAGGACAGCAAAATTGATGGGTCCTGGGGCTCAGCAGGGCACTGTGGGTGCTCTTGGTACAAAATCAGAGCTTAAGCTGAGCTGTGATGTTAGCTGAGTGTCACGCAATGTCAGCCTGCTTAGTGCATCCTAAACACCCCTTTTTTCTCTAATCCTTTCTCACTTTTTCTGCTGTTTTGCATAGCTGCTATGTGCATCTCTGATGCAAACCCCTGCCATCAGTGGGCCAGCCCCAGCGCACGTGGCTGCAGGTAGGAGCTGGTCCTCGCCCCCGGGCGAGGACCAGCTCCTACCTGCAGCCACGTGCGCTGGGGCTGGCCCATTGGCTTTGACATCCCTGAGCTGACCATCCTGGCCAAGGACCTGCCCTTCATCCTTGGGGGCTCTCCCAGCTAGCACGCGAACGGTTAAGCAGCTCCAACTGCCTGCTGGGGAAAGCACTTTGTTTGCCCTGAAGGGGGGTGAGAAAAAAAATCTGGAAAAAAGGACCTCTGGGAGACCTTGTAAGATTAAGCCAACATACCAAGCTGCTGAACAATGGTTGACATAGCAGGGCTCCCCTCCCCATCCCTCCCCCGGCTCCTATAGATCACAAACATATGCTCCGTGCATGCAGACTCGCAGCCTTTTATTTCGCTATGTTTCAGTTCCCGTCTATCGTCTCTTTTTATTCCGCATGTGACACAGAAGTTAATTTGAGAAAAAGGATAAAGTGTCACATTCTCTTGAGAAACGAACATGTAAATGGCCTGGAAGTAACATCATTTTTCTCTCTTTTTCTTTTTTTTTTCCCCTCTTCCTTACCACGAAAGCAGCATTAAATCTGCTCTCCTGATCTGCCGCTTCAATAGCTGCTCCCCTGGTGTCAGGGAGGATGGATGGGCCGGTGGTGGAGCAAAGCTTGGGGCAGGGGGGTGGGAGTTGTCCCACTCCCATCCTGGTGCGTTGGCATGGCTGAGAGAGAGGTGCTGGGGCTGGGATGTGGTGTCTGGTCCCGCACAGCACCGCTCACCAGTGCCGGGGGATGCGCTGGACCCGGCTGGCTGGCAGCTCCCACTGCCGGTCCATCAGGGATGGGCAGTGGGAGCACGTCCATACCCATCCCAGCACAACAGATGTGTTGGTGGGTGCAGATGCACCAAAATGAGCAGAGGGACACAGCTCTGGCTTTTGGCAGCCCTCAGTTTTTGGGCTTGTTGAGGATGCAGGACGTGATGATGAACTTACTGCAAAGGGTTTATTGTGGGTGTCCTTTGCATGTGCCTCCTACCAGCAAGAATAACAGTGAAGACAAAAAATGAAGGATTTTTATTGATTACTTTGGAAGGAGGGATGTATTTTGCAGTGACTTTTGGAAACAGAGGGTACAGCCACATATCAGAGGCTGCAATTATGCAGAGAAAAATACACAGCTCTAAAAAATAACCTTCCTTTAGAAAGACTTCAGCACTATAACAAAATATTAATGTTTAAAGATATTCCTTCTTAATATTTCAGGAAGCAATTGGAAGTCCCATAGTATAGTTCATTCTACTTTTAAAATGGAAATATTTAACTTGGAGCAACAGGGCTCACATTGGCTCCAAGATAAACTTTCCTTGGCAGTCGCAGCTCATGTATAATGCTAAAAGCAGCTCCATCTTTGGGGTGGCATTTTTTTTTTTTTTTTAGCTCATCTTGGAGAGCCAAGGTCTGAATTAAAGGGAGGGCTTGAGCAGCTGCTATTTTGCCGAGTCCAGAAGCTCATCTGCAGCTGGGGAGGGGGAGGAAGGCTGTCTGGAGCAGGAGGCAGGATCCGTGCAGAAGGTCGGGCTAATTAAATCTGGAGAAGTCACCAGAGAGCCCGGTGTTTCTGCGTATTAGATCTTCAAAGCTTTCCCTTGTGCAGGGTGTGATAAGGAGAGGGTCATCTTGACACGTTCATCTTCTCCTGAAAGGGCGAGTGTTGAGCTAAATAAAGAAATAAATAAATGTTGATTACATGGGGAAGGAGGGACAAAAATATCTGCCTGTCAAACAGCTAATGTGTCTCCCAGGAGTCCATGTGCTCCTTCTGCTTATTAATAGTGGGATTTCTGTTGTTGTTATTGACATTATTATTATTACGATTATTATTATTATTAACTTAATCTGCCAATCAAGTGCTGTATTGGGTGAACTCCTCTTTTCACTCCCGCCCCCTTGGCCTCTGACGCCTCCGCCGGCACTTACACATCTCCCCACCTTCTGCAGAAACTTGAAGTGGAAAAGGCTGTGCAAGGTGTGTGTCCTGTCCTGTTCCCCGAGGTGTGCTGAAGGGAAGGCAGGAGCAGGCTGTCCCAGCTCATGAGCATCTCCGCTTCAGTGTCACGGTTTGTGGGTGTCTCAGTTCTGCCCTTGGAAATGCTCAGCTCCAGCAAGCAGCAAGTTTCTTTAACTGGGAGCACTTAGCGTGCTGGAAAGTCAAACTTACAGTGCATGAAACTACAGATTGTAAGAGTTATAGAAGAAAAACCTACCAGGCTGCCTTGGGATCCCTCAGTGCCGTGTCTGTGCAGTAGAGCCAGGGTGCAGGCTCAGCACCCTGGCACAGCTCCTGGAAAGCTGCTCCACGCTGTGGCAGCATGAGGCTGGTGGCATCCCTAAAGCTCCAGAAAACTAGATGGAAGTTTCTAGTGGTGGTGCTTTTTTTTTTTTTTTTTTTTTTTTCCTCTTGCAGATCTTCTAGTGAGTTTTTTTTTCTAAGAGCTGCAATTGGCAATGGAGATTTTGAAGTGGACCCTGAGGGTGAAGGTTCATCTGGTGTCCTGGCGGGGTGGGTAGGGTAGTGGCTGGGGAAGGGCAAAGTGGGGACCCGAGGGCGTGGATTTTGCATTTAATCACACTGGAATTACCCACCCACCCCTGAAGCCCGTGGATTGCTGTTCATGCTTTGATGGCCTGAGGAACAAACTGTAGTTGCTCTTGTTATTTACCGTAGTAAAAGAAAAAAGAAGACACGGTGGTCTGCAGATTAACCCATGGTATGAGCAGATCTTTCCCAACACTTTGCTGGACCCCAAATCTTCTGAAAGAGATGAATTTGCCTTTTTGAGGGCTAATACAGCATATGAGCCTTTAGCCTGAGGGGATTACGCCAGGTGGTTACTTGACGAGGCTCCACGAGGAGTCGCGGCAAGGCAGAAGGTGGTTTCTTCAGCTCCTCCACTGCCTCCTCGGTGGAGACGCAGACCTGCCAGGCAGCTGCGAGTCCCCACAAAATGACTAAATTCCTCTTCTTCAGCTCAGGCATATAAACTTGGGAGTGGAAAATGAGCGTACGTCTGGGGAAAGCCAGGCATGCAGAAGCCACGGTCAGCTTTCTGTGCTGCTCCAGGTGGGAACGGCAGCAGTGGCCGCAGCTTTGAGGGTGCACCCGGCTGGTGTGGGTGCCCTGGGGGGGGGGGGGGGGGGGGGGCAGCATGGCTGCAGGCCTGCCCGCTCCTTAGCCCTGTCCCAAGGCACCTGCAACTGCCCGCTGCAGGACGTTATGTGAGGCTAGATGGTAATTATAGAGTAAAATGTCAGCCTCATTCACAGGAGCATCGTTGCCCATTAGCTAATTAGGCATTAGCCATTCCAGCACTGCTGTTAGCTGCTTTTTAAAAAGCTGCTGGATATTAGGAGAGAGAAACACTTTTGAAATTGCACTTATGATAGTAGGTTTGAGAGAGCAGGGAGTCCTCTGATGCTTTCAGCATGTTAGAAAGCAATAGCTGATTCACAAATACCACTTTTTTTCCCAGCTCAGAGGTGAGGAAAAGAGGAAACATGTGCACGTTTCTGAATGTGTCCTGTAGAAAAGGACATGATTTCACATGGGCAAGGATGTGAACTCACAGTGACTCGGGGTCTTATTCAGTTGTGGTAATGGGAACAGTGAAAAGTTTAGCAGGGATGCTGCACTTGACAGAGATCCACATTTCAACTTCAGGTTTTGTATTTGGGTGTGGGAAAGTCTGCTTTCTGGGGATAACTTTGAGTTTTAACTTAAAAACCTGAAACTGTGAAGACTGAAATGGCTTTTGGCCTTTGCTCTAAACCTTCTCCCAACACTTCTGGGACCATGATTTGCCCAGGGATGCTCCCACCTACGTGGCAGCTCGGCAGGACCCCCATCCCAGCATGGGTGAGCCTTCGCTTTTGGTAGCTTCGCAGTAAAACTCTGTGTTTCCACTTCCCTCTGAGTGGCGCAAACATGACAGTTCACAGGAGACTTTGTGGTTTCCTGCCTGTCTTGTACTGCACGGAAACCTCTGCGGGCTCACTCTGAAAGTCCCTAAAAGGAAAACTAGCAAAGATGGATGGGAGTGGAGAGCTCTGGGGAGGGCAGGTTTTGGCTGGGTTTCAGTCCCAGGCTGCAGACTAGCTAACCTATTCCCATCAATGTCAGACGCCTCTGAAAGAGAGCAACCTGTGACTGCTCTCGCTGCTTTTTTTGCTTCAAACATCAGCTGCTGAAGCTTGTAGCCTCCAAAGGACGCTGCCGTATCCTCGTGCTCTCCATTCACAGTAAGAACATAGGGCAGGAGGGAGACTCTCCTTCAAGCGTCTAGAGCAGAGAATAGATGTGGTAGAAGGTGGCTTTTCTCACAACAGAACAGGGAAAAGGAGCGGATCCATATTTATATGATCTGTCATCTATATGTAAACCTGGGGAATAAAGAGTGATTTTATGTACATTAGATAAGGGAGCCATGTTCTCCTTTTAAATGAAGCAAAGATTAAATTGGTCCCAATAGGATGACTCTTAATTCCTTCCATTTATATATTCTTGTTTTATTATGCTTATGTGGTAGCGGCGCTTTGTAAGGAAGACTGAACAGATAATGTAATCAAAGAAGGTCCATAGGAGTGATTTGCCTGAGTTATCAATATTTCTAATGCTACTTCCTGGGTTATTTTCTTTATATTTCTCCATCACCTCTTGGCATTTCAGCTCTGTGTTCAACAAGAGCTTGGGAGAAGCCTCTGCTCCTCTGCCTGCCAACTTCACGGCGAACGAACGCTCTCCTGGCTGCCTCCTGACAGCCCCATTCACTCCAATCTCAGCGCATTACATTTCCATTCAGTGTATCTTTGTACCTCTCAGGCTGCAATTAAGAAGGAAATACGGCCCAGGCACCCTCTCCACATTACAGCAGGGAGAAGGCTTTTTTATGGTAGGCAGTAAAAGCATTGCAGCAGCCAGGTTTGCCAGTGATGCTGAGCGCTAACGAAAGCGGCGAGCTGCTTGGAGCTCACCGACGCTCAAAATCCAGAATGTCCCACACTGTCTGCTACTGATGGTCCTGGTCCCAAGGCACTGGCAACCTCCAGCTGCCCTTGGGCCACTATATAGCAGATATTTATGCATGTGTGGGGCAGAGGAGAGTTAAAAATGGAAAGCCCTGGACAAATATGTCTAGCTGAAGTCAAGGTTCGAGTCTGGAAATTCAGGGAGATGCTGTGTGAGTGGGATGTGTGCTGGCTTGGTGGTCATGTGAGGCTTGTCCGGCTCCTTCGGCGTGCAACAGCCGAGGCTCTGGAGGGAGAAATGAGGGATGTGAGTCCTCATTCCCAGCTTGCTGGCTGCGATTGCTTTGTTTTGAAAATTATGTATTTAAATCTAGGAGGTGTCTGAAACTACCATTGAGGCAGAATTCACAGTAATTGAGGGAGTTAACATACAGAAAAAGGTCTGCAGTAGGTATTAGAAGAGTGCTGTACGCCTGCACAGTGCAAAGGTGCTCCAGAATAACCAGGACGAAGGGGCAGGGGGGAGAACCGGCTGTAAATAGGGATGTTGGTGTGGCTGTACCGCCCTGGGAGGGCAGGGCAGGGAGGTGATGTGGAGCACACGCGTGGGTGAGCAACGCGTTGGTGCCACACAAATCCCTAGGACAGCGCTGCACCATGTGGAAACGGCTCCTGTGGCTGGGGGTTGTTCCCAGCAGACGGCGAGGTCAGGAGGAGAAGGACAAGGCGGCGGCGGCAGCTCCCGGATGTGTCAGAGAGCCCGGAGCGGTGGCGGCAGCACGGCCACGGTCATTGCTCAGAGACCCCGGAGCGAGCTGGCGTGAAGATTGAATTACAGCGGGGCCGTGTCCCTGTCCCTGTCCCCACGGGCAGCGGCTTGCACCGCTGGGCCAAGGTGGTGTCAGGCTGTTCTGCACGAGGTTTCTGTACCTGGGCACCAACTATGAGGATTCAGCTTTTGCAGCAAAAGCCCAACCGAGAAACTGCCAGGTTTTGATTTCAAACGCCAGCTTCCCTCCTCCTTTGCCACTGAAGCCCGGGGTGTTTGGTTTTTTGATGGGTGAAAATCTCTGCGGTTTCTCCACGGATGGGCTTTCCTGACCTAGATATGGCATGGAAGAGGAGCGAAACCTCCTGTTCCCTGTGGATTTGTCCAGGGGTGCTGCAGAGGGATGCAGCCCGCGGGCAGTGCCGATGCAGGCGCCGGTGGTGGGTTTGAGCACCGGGTCAGGCTGGCTCTGCCCCAGCCCAGTTCCACGGCTTCCAGGCATGAAACACAGAGCCAGGAACATTTCCTCGGCTCTGAAGGAAATTCAGAATAACATACAAAGGGCAATTTTATGTTTGCCTGGTTTAGCTCCTGCAGTGTTCCTGCTGTGCTAGGAGAGGTGCCTGGTCCTGCGTGTTGCGGTGCTAATCGAGGCCGGCTGTTTCGCTTGTCCATACAGAGGCACTTACCCTCTCTGCACAGCAGTAAATTTTACTGAGACTGTGTCTATATGTGTGTGTGTGTGTGTTAAATACTTCCCTCAACAAATGTGCACATGGGGGTGTATATATACAGTTTAATAGTTATCACTCTATACTTAATAGGATTACAGAGATCTGCAGACAAATGAACATATTGCGGCATAGCCTTATCATCAGCTGATAAGTAAAAGCCTAAAGATTGTTGAGACAATTATGTTTTGATATTCATCTTAATACTTGTTCAGGAGACAAAATGAATAAATCGCTCTTCCGTGCCACAGCCTGAGCCAAGAGGCAGGCGCGAGCAAGGGTTCACTGGCACCCGCAGCTTGGATCCAGCCCTGCAGCATCCGCGCCCCCACCGCAGGGTCGGGCTGGAGCCTTGCTCATCTCCCCAGGACACAACCCGAATAAGGCCCCACCGAGCTCCTTGCAATAGCAGCTCTCAGAGGTCTTCCCAAACTGTTGTCGTCACCCCAATTTCCACGAGGAAGCTGAGGCACTAGGCAGGATTGCAGCTTGCTGGTCCTTGACCAGCTCGTGGAGAAGCAGAATCAAAACCTGTCTCCCTCAGGTTTGGGGTTGATAGCTCCATGTCTTGGTTCAAGTTGCCCCCTCCATGCTCCCTTGCTCCATCCTGCCCCAAGGCTGAGTTCAGCCTCTGCTCCTCCCAGCCCCCATGTGTGCGTGACGTGATGGTGACAGGAGCACCCATCCGCAGCCAAAACCCCATCCTGACATGTAGCCCCGAGCCAGCGGCGATGCTGAGGGCAAGCTCTTGGGCACGTCTCGAGCCGTTCCGGTGCTTCATGACACAAAGGCAGCCAATTTCCCCTTCCCTGGATCTGCTTCTTTCCCTCCTGGATCCCAGGCAGGCAGCTCTGGGGTAGCAGCAGCAATGCAGACCCAGATGGGCACTGGGCCTCTGAGGATCTTCTGCAGAGCCTGAAGGGGCTGACCAGTTCAGTACTGGTCATCAGCCTGCACCAATGCTCCCCCACGGCCTCACTGCTGCACTGCAACCACAGTGCTTTTTTTGTAGCTTCTCTGTCAGTATGGAGCTGGGGGATGGGGAATTGGAGCACATGGAAGCGCCTTGCTCGGAGGGAATATTCCCACCCTCTGGTGTCCTGTGCTTTTTGGCCATATTCTTGTGTTAATCTGGAAAAGCTTTCTGGAGATATTGAAAACAGCTGCCCTTCTAATTAGAGTTGGGAATGTTTGTATTACCAAAAGTGTCAAATTGCTTCATTACAACAAAAACAGGAGACACTTTGATCCAGAAAACTAGATGACTTCAACTTCGTATGAAGCTGGAGCTCTCCTTAGCATTTGAGAAACAAAGCAAAGGAAAATCAAGTGGGAGATGCTCTCAGCTATTACATGCGGGCAGGCGTTCAGGAGTGAGCTGTGCAGTGTTAGTCAGCGTGGTGCTTCAGACCGTGAGTGAAGGTCTCAGGTTATGCCAAGCAGTATGGCTAAAGCGGAAAATTTACGACCAAGGAAATTGTAAAACAATAGCGTGCATTGGAAACAACATCAACGTTTTTCAAAAATAATTGATTTTGTCATAAGTCCTTCTCTGTATACGTGAAACGCCACTGAAATCTCTCCAATTTTCTTTGAGCAATTTCAGTTTCATCCAAAACCGTGTTTTTCTAGTGGGAAGCGTTTCAGGACTACGTGATGGTTTAAAGCAGCTTCCCCTGACGGCAGCCTGCAGCCCAAACCACGCCTGGCTCTGCTGGACCCATCTCTTTGAGGAGAAGAAAGAGTTTACTGCGTGTTGTTATGGAGCTCGGGCCAGGATTTGCAGCTAGGGCTCGGGCTGGGGATCTGCATGGATCCTTCCTTTTTGAGGGGAACATCCCCCAAAGCCAGGAGGTGCATCCGCAGCCGCTCCCGGGGCGTTGCATGCCGAAGGGCTGCCCATG
Source organism: Falco cherrug (assembly GCF_023634085.1). NCBI lineage: Eukaryota > Metazoa > Chordata > Aves > Falconiformes > Falconidae > Falco > Falco cherrug. The sequence continues at coordinate 103,532,837 of NC_073697.1, read as the reverse complement.
GGAGCAGAGCTGGGCTCAGCTGGGCTCTCTCCATGTGAGCAAGCCACCCTGAGCTTCAGTCTCTAATCTCTTCTTATCTCTGCATCCTTATTCCAGACAGGCTTTTCCTCCTAACAGGGAGTAAAGAAAGCAGGGGGATCTACTTGCCATTACCTGCATTGAAATAACACTGGAGGGTTGTCATCTTTAAATCCCACCAGGCAGATGCTTTTGTAACATCTTAAACCTAACCAATGAACCCAGAATCAACCTCCCTAATAGAAAAGGGAGATAAAAGATTCATCCTTTCACATACTTTAACAGTAGGAGAGCAGTGATATTTCAAAGGCAAGACAGACATCCTGGAGGTGAAGGCAAAGGACGCGTGGGAAGCGCAGAAAGGATGCAGACTTTAAAGGTGAATAGGGGGGCACCTGTGCTCGGCACTCTGAATGCTTCGGTCGCAAGATGAGACCTCTTGATCCCACACTGAAGTGAAATTGCACATTTCTGGCTCTTATTTACTCTGCAAACAGAAAGCAAAAACTCCAGCCCCGCTCACTTCCAGGGAGAGCGGCTGCTACTGCCACGGCGCGCTGCTGCGGAGGGCTCCGGGTGCCCAGGCCGACCAGCACGTGCCCTGCTCATACCCACCTTCACAAGGCAGCTTCAGGTGGGCTCAACAGCTGTGCATGGGCAAACGTTTTCATAAAATAAGTAGTCACTGATGTACCAGAAGCTGAGGTGGCTTTAGCCTCCAACAGCTCCAAGTGCAGCCGCATAGCCCGGCACTGCGTGGGGTGGGACTGGCCAGGTAAAACAAGTCCCAGCCTTTAAACAGCAATCCCATGGTCAGAAAGCTTGGGAATGTCATGTAAATACAGCAAATGTGGCGCCTTCCATCCTGAGAACCCCACCTCCCCCTGCCGTGTGTGTGTATACCTGTGTTTATATGGAAATTACATGTAAATCAGCAAAACTGAGAAGCAGCTAGGGTGGTTGTGAAAAGTGGTATTTTCCTTCTAGGAAATCTGCTTGGGTTTCCTCTCTCTTTTGTTTTTTTTTGGTTCCCATCAACTCATGAGTGTCTTACCCAGCTCTCCGGAGAAGTGGAGAAGCTGGTCCGTGTGCTACCACAGGCTTCAGTGGAAGCAAGGATGGTTCTCAGTTCCCTCCAAGCCAAGCAAGACAGCATAGAAAGGACAGTGAATTCATTTCTGTAAGGCACTAGAGAAGGTACTCGCTAGGTGTAGAAGACTTTTTTTAATTTTAATTGTAAATGAGGTAAAGCAGTGAGCACAGTGAGTCTGGCAAGGGCAAGCAGTGGAAGCTGCATGGAAAAAGGAGTGAGGTACAAGGTGATGTCCTGGGACATGAGTTTAGTGTTACTTTGGTGCCTGAGAGCCATTTCATTTTTTAAAAGTCTAAAAAAATCATCTTTAGCATGATGCCCAGGGGACATCCCTCCACTCAGTCATCTTTTCGAAGGCGTGGGCTTGGAGCCACCAAACGAGGCTGGGCCAAAGTCCTGCTGAAGGAGGTACTGCTGCACCTCGTGCACCGTGGAGCTGCAGCTGCTCTCACAGAACACCTCAGGTACAAAATATTGACACAACTTTATCCAATTATGATTTGAACCTGTGGGACAAAAATCTGTCGACGGCTGTTAAACGTGATGGCATTATCTGTGTCCCTGGAGGTGTGAAGCTGTGGATCACCAGATGTGGAGAGACTATGCAGGGAATCTGTCCATATGGGCTTGCCCTGGATTTACAGTCTTTTTTTAGATGCTTGCTCTTAGTCAGTGCCCCAAACTGGATATTATACGGACCTTTGGTCCTCCCCATTGTGCTGAAGGCAGGAGGGAATGGCACACGCAACAGCCACCTCCTCATCTCCCCCTTAGCAAGGCAGCTTGGGTGAGGGCAGAGCAAAAATAGCCCTGATTAGAGCAAGGCAGAAGGTAAATCATCCAGCCCTTGAGGGCAGTCGCAGGAGCTTAGCTAAGCAGGATACCTGCGCGGGCTGGCGTGGGGCACCTTCTGCTGTAAGCACAGGGGGAGTTTTAACGGCGAAGGGGGCCGAGCCCCCCTGCTCCCCTCTGAAAAAGGTGTTTCACGTGAACCGGGCCAATTCCCACCGTGCAGAGCTGTGGCCACGGTGCAGGGGCAGAGGCAGCTCCTGTAAGTGCTGGTTCCTCGGCTTGGCCTCTCGCTGTGCCGGTTACAGCCGCGTTTTGGCTTGGCCGGTGGCAACGTGCGACGCAGCCGTCCGCGGTCAGGGGAGGACAGCAAGTGGCGGTGCCCCACCAGGGCATGGGCGAGGACATCTCCCACCTCACGGCACTCCTTAGCTCGTCCTGCTCCTTCAGAAGAGGGAAAAGCAAAGACAGCGTTGCAAGCAGGGAATTCCTGCGGTGTTCCTAGGGAGCAAGAGTGTTTGTGCTGGAGCCCAGCGGAGGGGAGCTGGTGGGTCAGGGTCAGCCCAGCCTTTCGTCCGCATTCTTGGTCCCACTTTGGTGAGTGGCACTTGAAGCCTGAGGAAGCAGAACTCTGCTCCTCCATGAGCACGAATTCCCAGGGAGATGACATGCATTACTAAGGAACAAACTGATGTGCAAGTTGTCTGGTTGTCTTTTGTTTTTCTTTCCCCCTTTTTTTTTTTTTTTTTTTTTTTAAGCAATGCATCTAGTTCTGTACAAGAGGCAATTTAAAAAAATAGCTATTGAAGGTCTTTAATTCAAGTACGAATGTGCCTTCAGCTGGGGCAAGTGATTGCCTCTTCCCTAAGGGAATAAAGCACCATTCACTGCTATAATGGCCTGCTCCCTTTGGGGCAAAACACTCCATTTTAACTAAAAGGGTTTTGTATATAAACAAGACTTAATGCATCCCAACCAGAAATGCCCCTTCTCCCTGCTCCATCAGCATGTGCTTCCAGAACCCCGACCTGCAGCCTGGCGGGTCCCCTGGCATGGTCTGCGCGGGTTCAAAATTGGGATGCGAGGATGCTGGAGGGGCCAGGCCTGGGCATGCTCCAAGCCACACAAAGGCAGGGAAATACCAACACCAGCACGCTTGGCCAAATTAAAACTGGGATGACTGAAAGGCAGTGGAATTGAATCCCCTCCCTCTCTCCCAGCAGGGGGGCAAGGGCTGCTACCTCTGCACAAAAAGGCAGAATAACAGACAATTAATTAGCAGCAGGACTGGTTGCATGGAAAAGACACACCGTGCCACCGTTGATTTGCATGTAAATATCCTGTAGGGTAGGGAGTATTTGAGGGGGCTGGCAGGGAAGGATGGCTGGGAGGGTTTAACCTTGGATATCGCAAAAGGCATTGCTTCTGCTTATTTTGACACATGTGTGGGTCAGCGAGACCATGGAAGAGAATAATTAGGGAGAGAAAGGAATGCAAACTCTTATTATTGAAGATACCTGGGGGCTAACGGCATGAATACATTTGTTATAATTGACCCGTGGCCCAGTGATGATAATTCCTCTGTAGAGATAGCCACTTAATCTATTCCGTGTGCCAACATGGATGTGGGAAATAATTGCAACCTTGGCTCAATCTCGTTCCCACTCTCCTGGAGAATAGCTAATTTATGACAGAAAATAATGACTAATGTTAGAATAAACAATATTATGACTCAAGTGACTTATGAGTGCTGCAGATATGATGCACATTTAATAGGACATGACTTATCCAGACATGTAATTCTTTTTCTGAGCAGAGTAAAGTAAGTGTGGCAGAAATGCCAGAAACAGCTTTGCAATTGGAATATGCAATTTAAAATAAGTAAAGATTACTCCCAGGTAGTTTATTGCTTTAACTACATCAAGGCAGGTCCCTGTAGCAGACTGCATAATGACTCTCATTTCATTTTTGGTTTGTGTCAAATATCTTCAGTTAGTTTTGCTTTATTGGCTTCATGCAATTTATTGCAGCACTAGAATGTGATTGTAATGCAACTAGTATTTTAGTTTTATCTTCCACTGGTAATTTTTCTTCTTTATGGAGCCTATACTGTCCGCATTAATAAAAGCCATAGAAATTATACAGCGTGGAACCACGTTTTAGTAAGTGCCAGTTCACTACAGAAAAACCAAGCTAGAATCGCCGTTGTCCGGCCCAAAAGAAGACAGCCCACCACTGGCTGTCGCAGGGTACCGGGATGCTTCGTGGCACCTCCTACGTATGATGCTACTGGTTTTAAAGATTACTCAAACGCTCACGTTTGTCAGAAGGGAGTGCGGAGTGAATTCATCTCACTAAATAGCAGCTGTTTCTGCAATATGTCAATGGCTCAAAGGCTCAAAACTGTCAGGCTGAGCCCAGTCTTGAGGGGGTTTTATGATAAGTTGGGGCCACAGTGGCCGAGCAGGAACAGCACTGGTGCAAGGAGACCCAAAATGCAGGATGAGTGCTCTGGCTTCGTTAACTTCAGTGTGCCTACTGACGCCTCTGCTGCTGTGGAACGGGGAGAGTCAGTGGGCAGAACAGCAAGGGGGGGTCAAAGGCAGGAGGTTTATGGAAGATGCCTCATCCAAGGCAGGCAGGGACCCGGTGCTTGCCTGAGGAGCCTTGCAGCCCTGGCGCTCAGCAACCAGCCCTCCTACTGTGGTATTTAAACCTGAGGGTGTCCTGACTTCTTTAATCTCTCTAGTTCTTCTTTAAAACCTCCTACTTTACAAAGGAGTAAGAACAAATGAATGCATTAACACAGAAAAACTTGTGAGGTGCTCAGGTCTGTAGAGCGAGACATCTCCCATCAGCTACATCCCAAGATAATTAAAGATCTGTCATTAGCACCAGCGGTGCTCTAGCTCCACAGGAGACGCGCCTCCCTGCCCAGCTCGGTTTGCTTTGGCCACAGCGGTGAGGGTGCCCTGGGGGGGATCTCTGCAGCTGCAGCACCCACATGGTGCTCCCTGGGACCCCAGCTTGCCCCCCCAGCAGCTTTTTTTTTTTTTTTACGGTAGTAAAATGTAATACAAAAGGTCAACTAGTGAAAAGGTTTTACGCGTATCTTAGGGAGCCCAAGGTGCCTCCTCTGCGAGGGCAGCCAGGGATGCAGAGCCTGATGGCTGAGGTTTGCAGAAGAAGCATTTCTAAGAACCCCACCAACTTCCCAACCCCACCGACTCCGAGTGGGAGCTGGGTACCTAATTCTCTTAGGCTCTCTTAAATTTGCAGGCAAAAAAAACACCCAGCGTGTACAGGGGGTGGGGTTTTGAAAGACCGATTGTGCTTGCTGTGAAATGAATTTCCTTTAAAGCTGCATTTACTGCACTCCGTGGCCCCCATTAATCAGAAAGTTATATCTGGCCTTCACATTATGGTGAAAGAAGTATGTGAAATATTCCTAAGCTGCAAAATTACTCAGGACTGGTGGTTTGGTTTGTTGGGGTTTTTTTATTGGTTTTTTGGGTTTTTTTTTCCTTTGCATTTGATTTCAGCATGGAAAATAAGTCATTTTTGTTAATGTCTGTCTAAGGGTCAGTGGTGAACGTGGCTCGGTGCAGGCGCAGCCCCGCTCCCGCCTGGGCCAGCACAGCCTCCCCGATGTCCAGCGGGGGGATAATTCATGGTCCCTTGCTGGGGGAGTGGGTGGGGGGCTGTCTCAGAGAAGCATGGGAGGGCTTGTCAAGGTGGGATTATTCCTAAAGAAGGCTGACTTTACAGACTTTGCTTGTCCCAGAATCTCTTTTGTGGGAACTGGGACTTGGTTTGACCCTCAAACTCTTGGCTATAATGAGACCTCAAAGCTTAAAAAAAATGAAAATCTGCAAGAAGGCTGAAATAACATCTATTTTCTCACTCAGTCGGATTCAACATAATTTTTCTGAGACTGAAGGTATGAACCTAGCCAGAAGAAAAAGGAGAGGGGAGGTTTTTGTTTGTTTTTTTTTTTTACACAAACCAGTAACCTACACTTCACAGGAGCAGGAAAATGCTTTCCGTTAGAACATTTCTGCTCGAGGTGCTCAGTGTAAGGCTTTGGGGGCCAGACTTGTTTCTTCGGTGAATATATGTTCACAGCGAGGTCTGATCTCAGCAGGGCCCGTAATGGCAACAACAATACAGACTATCAATAATACATCCCTCTAAAAACACGCGGCTGCTCTGTGCTGCCCCTGAGGCCTGCCCACAGCCTGGGCATGGCTGGCCAGTCTATTTTAAAGTTGTTAAATCCTGTATACACAAACATAATGTTAACCACCGTTTCATGGGAAGGGTGAAGAAAAAAAAAATCCATGGAAACGCTCTACTGAACAACTTCACCTTTGTGAGCGCATTCCCATGGCTAAGGGGGCTCCTGCAGCGTTCCACGGGGTTTAAGTCGGAGTAGGAGCAAGTTTCCACTATAAGGTATCTATATCCCACTATAAAGCAGTGACAGGGCATCCATCAGTGTGCCTAACCCCACTTCACCTTTCTTCCAGTAAAGAAATTATTTTGGTAAAACTACTGTGGGTAAATAAGAATTCACTTTTGTAAAGCCTCTTTTTGATGATGCTAAATGAATTCCCGGAGGGTGTATAAACTTTCTCACAAGGATGACCATTTGCAGAACAAAGAGGCAATTTTTTTCTCATTTCAGTGTTTTCTGACATTTTCCCCCTGGGGGAATAAATGGGGCCATTATTCTGCCGGCTTCCCTGGCATTTGCAGAGCCTGCGTGGGGCTGCTCGGGTGCCTCCCCAGGCTTTGCTCAAAGCCTGGGTGCTTTGTGGTGACACCCAGCTGGTCTTCTGAGCGCACCCGCCTCTAGTTTGGGAGCAGCTTCCCAAATTCCTGAGCCACGGAGCTGAAGCTACCAAGCTGGGAAGGTATTTAGGTATCTCGTTCCTATCGCAGTCACAGGGAGCTGGGGGGCTAAATGCCACCAAAAGGTATCGAGGCAGGAGGAGCCTGATGGGGTTTTTGCTGGGGGATGGACCCGGCACCCGCAGGTGGGTGACAAACAAAATTCACAGAAGAGGGTTTATGTTATGGATCACTCCAGGAAAAAACCTTCTGATTTTTAGCCTGATGATGCCAATCTACCTGTCACTGTCCAAACCCGGCAATGCCTGTCCTGATGAATTATTCCCACCCACCGATGGGAAGTGTGGATAAGGAACTTATCCGGGAGGAAAGAGGGCACGCGTGTCCCCGGGCTGGCATTGTAGGGAGGCAGCTACAGCCTGTGGCCCCCACTCATGCAGCAGTTGCCAGCACGAGTCCCACCCCAGCTGCAGCTTGTCATGTTGCATAAATCTCCTCTGGCGTGCTCACGGTTTCTGTCGGGTCTCGGAACAGCAGAGATTAGGAAGGCAGACAGAGGGGGCTGGAAAGGAAACAGTGAATAAGAATAATGTTTTGGGGAATACTTGGTATGGAAAGAAATTTTTTTTTTAAATTTCCTTTTCAATATCATCTGCTGTACAAGTGCTTCTAGCGAGGCTAAAATCTCACTGCAGACAGGTTATAATCCTTATCAATACAGTAAATGGAACTATCAAACTGGAAAAGATCACATGGCAGTTAAGATAAAGGTTTGACTTGTCCCAGCACCAGGCTTATCAGGGTTTAGCAGTAAGTGAGTTTTGTTGCTTAGACTGCATTTAAAAAGTTCATTGATTTGCAGCTAATACCAAGTTGTCATAGTTTCATGAGTAAGAGCTTGCAGTCTGCAGAATCAAAGCCTTTTCCTAAATCAATAAGAACAGATTCAGTGAGATTGCTTGAGCCCACTGAGGCAGACAGAGAGAGGCAACCAGCAAATTCACCCACGCCGCGACGTGGGAGAACAAATGTCCCGGGCCCCAGATCCCCTCGATGTCTGCGCTAAAGGTTTCATGTGAAAGCCTGAAGCTCAGCCCGCAGCAGATGGGCTGCTGAAGGGGTAACGTCAGTGACCATCAGGCTGCCTAGTGTAAACCTCGTTATGAAGTAATTAGTGGATTGATTGGGTCTCTGTTGCGCTGAGATGATGTATTTCCTGCATTGCTTTAGTCAATACCGATGGAATTTCGCACCACTGGATGCAGCAGCGCACATGTACGGCCGCAGGGTGGCTGGAACAGGCAGTGCCCACCAGGATCCCACCACAGCTTCCTGGGCCAACAGCTCCTCCCTGGGCACCCGAAGGAGGCTTCCAACTCAAGAGAAAGGAGCCTCTCAGCCAGCAGGTTCCTCCTGCTTTTCCTGCACCTTCACCATTATTGCACAGATGAGCTCAGGGCTCTAAGCTCGGCAGCCGGCTCTCCATCGTGCCCATGGGCTAGCTCCAGGTCTGCCCCAAAGACCCTGCTCCTTCCCACCAGCATCGCCGCCACCCCAGCAAACCAAACCACCCCTGCTCCTCCACCTGGGGCTGCCCATCTGCTAGCCTGGCTCCCGGCCGGTGACATCTTCTGCCTATCGTTAGCCCAATTCCTTGAGAAAACAGGCCTGGAGATGCCACACATTGTGTCTGTCTGCCTCAAAAACCGCTGGCCAATTTCAACTGAGTGTGACAGCGAGATGGGGACACTCACACACGTTAGTTTCTTGCATCACGAAAATAAGCAGACAGGCAGGGGAGGGAGGTGGCATTAATGTTCTCAGCGAGGGAAAGGCTGCCAACTTCCACTTTTATTAAACTTCAAAGAGTCCCCACAGGAAAAGGTGAGGGGTCACCAGGCTCCATGCGTTTTGTGGCTCATGTAACAGCTTATTTCTAAATGAAATGGTGCAGAATGCTAGAAAGCGATACTCTGGTATTTGATGTCTCTACTTGAAGCCATCCGTAAGCACACAAATACAATACACGCACAAAGAAGAGCTCAGCGAGGAAGACCGGGGAAGATGGCACATGCAGCTAACTCTCCCACTTGGCAAACTCCGGTGAGGAGGGCTGATGTCTCTGTGACACAGTCGAAATATGTTTAAATGTGAATTTTATGTCTGCGGTAAAAGTTATTACAAGATGAGCCTATTAGAAGTTCTCATGTATTAATTACCTAAGGCATTAGAAGCTTATAGACAGGAAAATGCAAAGTAAACCAGGCTTAAGCTTCAGAAAGGGCAAAAGATGGTCTGAATCAGCTTCAAGCATAGTTGTCGAGAGAGGAGGTTTTTCCAAGAGGGATTAAACGTGTTGGATAGCAGAGCTTCCTGCCGAGCTTTTGCGTTCAGCATCCTCTGGCTAGAGCCGCTACCCTGACCCACTCCCCTTGAGCCTCCTGCCAGGCTGGCTGCTAGTTGCCTGCTATCTGCCGGTCTTGTCTGAAGATATAGTGTCTCTTGCTGCCCTGTAATATCAAACCAAGACCTTGATTTCAGCGAGTAACTTGAGCACATGCTTAATTTGAAGCACGTGGTCAATTATGTTTCCTGCTCTGCAAAGCCTTTTGACATAAGCTTACAATCAAGCAACTGCATAAATCTCTGTCGAATCTTTCCAGTTATCAGCGCACGTGCTAATCTCCCTTAAGTCAAGGGAGCGTAAGCGTGTGCTTGATGTGGTAGTCCTGATGCTAAGCATATGCTTAAGTGCTTTGCTGAATTGGAAGCCTTGAACACTAGGGTTGCTATGAGGCTGTAAATAGTATCACGTTCATCCTGAGCACAGAGCAAAATAAGGATTATAAATCTAGGAGGGAACCCAACTGTACTAAGCTCCATGGCACAGCGTCTTTCCTTGCCTGAAACTAAATGGCAAATGAATCACAATCCTTTTGAGATCAAGACAGTCCCAAGATTTGCATGCTTATGGTTGTGTTTAAAAGTGTTATCATATATGGATGGAAAAGCACTTGCTCTTTGGAGACCTAAGCCATAAAGGGAGCAGGTCTAAGCACAAGGCATTCTGACCTGTGTCCCACTCAGATTCCTAGAAGACAAGCAAACCTGAAGATTCCCACCTTAACCCCGACACAACGCAGAATGATGGGTTTCACAGGGTAACTGCCTGCCTTTTGCAAGAGACTTTATTCTGGGATACCAGTTCTGCATGATAAAACTCCCTTGTGCTTCCTTTCTGCTCTGTTTTTCCTACTCCTCTCCCTGAGCCGCCCTCTCCTTCCACCTCCCCTCCGAGTGAGACGGCTCCAACATCTCTGACAAAGTATTTTAAGAATCCCTCCCTGCAAGGCTTTCTATTTTGAGTGCTGGTACAACAAGTTGCATTTGAATCCCCTTAGCCCAGCACAACTGCACACTGCATGGCACACATAGAGGGATGATTCTTTCCTCGACTTCTCTCCCTCCCCTGAGGGGCAGCGGGGTGACAAAGGCGCCTGGCCTGCGCGCCCGCGCTCCCTGCCAGCTCCACAATGCTCTCTCTTGTGGCTCGGGCTGCTGACCCTCCTCCTCCTCTATCTGGATTTATAATATTTTCAGCAGCTCTGTGGTGATGGGGCCAGCTCTCCAGCTCCTGGCTGTGGCCAGCCCAAGGTGCATCTGGCAGCAAGGCTTTCTGTGCTGTGATGTATTCCTTTGGCAATGGGTATCATCTTTTTTTGGCTTCTTCCAGGGCCCGCTGGGTCAGCTTTCACTGCCAAAGCTGTTACGGTAGATAGCTTGAAACCTGCCTGCAAGTTCAGTGGGTTAGTCTGGAGCTTGCCTTTTGACCACGACATATATCATCCATCAGGGGGAATTAGCCAGCATCTGGATCAGCACAGTGCTGGGATTTACACGCTGCTGGGAGAAGGAAATTCCTTCAAATATTGCTTAACACAGCTCCAGCCTCATCTTCTCTTGCAGTTTATTTGCACTGTGACATCTTCCAATACGTTTTCTTAGTTTCAGTGCCTGCAGTCATGTTATTCCTTGACTGTATCAACTATTGTAGAGGAAAGCCCACTGCCAGCTCTCACGGTTGCAGTGAAAATTTTAACCCATCACTGGACTGCACTTGGAAAAACCCCACAAAATCTCATCAACCTCATCCAAACCTTGGTGCCTGCAGGAGAAAAGAGGTTGGAAGTGATGAAGAAGGTGGCCCCAGCCATGTTTTTTCAGCGCTGGTGAGATGACTTCGTGGTGATCTCCGACCTAGGGAATAAATTCCCACTGCAGCCCAAGCTCCGAGTGACACAGGCATCCTCTTGGGGTGCGTGGCTGGGAAGCCCTTGGCACAGCAGAGCCCAGCTCTCACCTGGATTTTCTGAGAGCAGCTGAAGGACGACCCGCTATCGATGATACCCGTCGAAGCTGGCAAAGCCACAGGACCCTTTGATGAAGCCGACAGTGATGTGTGGTCAACGCTGCCTTCCTCTGGTCTAAACCAGCCAAAAACAGGGCCCTGTTAGAAGTCACCACAGGGGCTGTGCAGGCCAGTCCCATGAAGCCACGGTGCCCAGGGCTGACACCCAACATCTGAAGAACACCAGGTCAAACAGCCGGTGCTCATGGCCAAGGCTGCAGCGCATCCAAACACCCTCTGCTCCCCAGCGAACTGCTCTGTTTTGCTTCACCAGACAAGCGTATTCCCAGCAAACAAAGCCGGTCAGCCCGTATTTAGAGCATTTTTTGTGTCTGAAAAAAGCAAAATCAATTCTGAAGCTAGCCCAAAGGCTTCCTAACTGTGCCAATGTCTCTCAGACTCCTTTAGGGGCAACATCCCTCAGCAGTTCTCCCTTTCCACTCTTCTTCTTTTCCATAAAAGAACATTTTCCTCGTGACGGAGAAAAGAATGTAACCTATAGATTTACAGCCACAAGGGGAAAAAAAACCACTTTCCCTTACCAAAACACCAGCCTATATACCCAGAAGTGTTTCCACTTCTGCAGGAGCCACAGTGCTTCTGCACTAAGTGCTCTGCTGACATACAGCCTGAGGACAAGGTGGGGGCTGGCACTGTCCTGTGCCCAGCATCCCTTGGCAAGGTTTGGGATGTGCTGGCAGGAGGAGGGAGCACTCAGGCTCTGCTGGGTCTCACTGAGTTTGCATTTTCCCAGTCTGACCCAGAAACCCAGCATCAGAACGATGGGGAAGGTTTGCCAGCTACGAAAGCAAAACTTGGGAAAATCTGCGTCTTTTTTCTAAAGCTTCTTGGTTGGCCCAACGAATTGATTGCAAGAGATAAAACTTGATGAAGAGGCAATGTTTTCCCAGCATAGCGCTTGACTCCAAAAAGCAGAAGATGCAATAGATTTTGTTTATGTGTACGCCATTGCTTTTTATTTATACACACATTGCTTTGAACTAATTGCACATCGCCAGGCATCACAAAAGAGCTGCATTCTCCTGCATTTTCCATCGGTCTGCACAGAATGCGGGAAGGGCTCACTGCTCATGGCATCGCCGAGAGCTCACAGGGCTAACAGCAGTTCTGTCCCATGAAGAAAGCCAGAGGTGAGAGCTGCATGGCAATTAATAATAGGAAATCGGCTGTACCATGGCTGAGACCTGCTTTATGGCAAGCAAGAAGCACCAAAGTTCTGCATTTTAAATTCCCAGACTGCAAATGGGGGAGAGGGGAAACCTTGGGGACCACTGCTGCTGCAGGAGGAGGGGGTTGCACAGGACTGGGGAAGAAAGGAGAAAACTCACGCTGGGCAAGTGGGGCATGTTGGGGATGTCCTGGGACATCTTTGTCGCTCCCACGCAGGGTCAGCCACCAGAAAGTTGTGCTGGTAACAGATGAAAGGGCCTCTCATTTTCAGAGCTTAACATGGATCCTCCGTGTGCATGCGCATGTGTGTTTGGGTGAGTATGCAAATCCCTAGACACCCCTGAGAATCCCCCTTAAACCCTTGTGCTGACCTGAGAATCGCAGCGTTCTTAGAGCCATTTTCCCAGTGCCAGCGAGCAGAGGATTCATCCCAGACATCAGCAACCACTACCGATTTCCTCCGAACTAAATTTTAAAGCACATCACAGGCTGCTGGAGCGGAGTGGGTCTGGCAGCCACCCCTCGTGCCACGAAGCCACTCGATAACGCGGTGGCACTAAGCGAGCTGTGCCCGTCACGCCGTGCCATGGCTTCCTCTCCGCACGCAGGCACCCGCTGCAGCACGCGGGGAGGCGGCAGGCACTCATTCAGAAAAGGCAGCTTCACTGGGGCGGGGGGGGGGGGGGGGGGGGGGGGGGGAGAAAAAGATTTACTGACAAATAATTGTCATTTGCTAACCTTGTCATGGCAATCTTTATTTTTTTTTCTTTTTTTTCCGGAGGCACTCTGAATGTTGAATGCCAGCATCTGTTACAGACCAGAAAACAAGTAAACAGTGATATTCCTGGTGGCTTTGAAAAAGCATTTAACGCTTAGCTTTCTACACTTGCCTTTACTAGGAAAATCACTTCAGGATGTGCTTAGCATGCGTATGATGATGAGTGTCTGGGAAAAACCAAAATGTAGAAGGCAGCCCCTTGCTACAGACAGGTTGAAAAATAATCCACAAGTCCTCCTGCCAGATGTTGACATTTTGATTTGCATAAAGGTAAACTTTTGAGTCAACAGCGTGTTTAATTTTCTAAAACATCCCCGAGAAATAGAGCATGTTCACAGATAATGAGTTTGCATCATAAGCAGTTTTTATCAGACCTGTATCCTGACAAACTGGCTCAGAGCATCTTTACTTCTGCTGTCTCTGAGCATCTCCCCATGCCCGTGCAAGGAGGGAAGGCAGCCAAGGGGTGACCAGGAGGTAACAGACGAGCAGCTGCGAGTCAGGGAGAGTACTGAGACATTTCTTCATGGCTTGTGGAGGAACTTGCAACTCCCATCTGACATGGGGATAGCAGCAGGAACAGCCCTAGCCCCAGCTCCAGCACCCTCCATCCCAAGTCTGCCCTCCCACCCTTTGTCCTCCGCAGAAAATTCCAGCTGTCTTTGCCCTTCAGATAAAATCTTGTACTTAAAACCCCACGACAAAGCTGCAAGACCTGTGAGGGCACCCTTGGGAATAAAAGCAAGGACGTATTCATCCCTCAGCTGGGGGAACCAAGGCCCAGACAAATCATCCCCCACAGGGGAAAGCAGCCAAGCCCAGAGCAGACAGCACAGGTCCACCTCCCCATGCCCCAGCTGGGGACACTCATTCCTGGGTCTCCTCTCTCAGCTAAAACAAGCTGTAGCAAGTTGCCAAAAATGAGGGAGAAAATAAGTTCCTAAGACAGGCAGATAACTCTTTCCGAGCCACCTGTAAATCCACAGAGAGGAAATGCTGTAGGTGATGGTGTTTGGGGGATCTCTCTGTCCTGCAGTGCTCAGCTCACTCTAGGATATAAACTACGTCCAGAGCCAAGAAGTCCTGCTGTATTTCACTAGACTTTGGGTTTCTGTCTCTGGAGAGGCCAGGAGAGCTTGATTTCTTTTGAGTGTGGGCTCAGCAGTGCCCACAGATACAACGAGGCTCCGGCTGAGGACCCAGGCAGCAGGGACACATTACAAGTGCCACACAAGGACCTGCCAGCTCCACTCTGGCTCATGCAGCCAGCACAGCCATAGGGATGCTGGCCTTCACCCTCCCGGCCCAAGTCAGGAGCAACCCACCTGCTCCCAGGAAGAAATGAGCTTGTTATTCATAAATATGCTTATTTCTATTGGAAAAGCATCTAAAACCAGCAGCTGAGGGACAACCAGACTCCCCTGTGTCTATCAGGCAATGAGATGGCCAAGCTCCCTGACCCAGCTCTTGTGGACAGCAGAGCCCAACCTTCAGGTATCCTTCTAACAGGGCTGGCTCCGAGCGTGGGTGCTGGTATGGGTGGTGTGGACACATGCCCGGTGGCACAGGGCTCCTGGCACCCCAGGGAGCTCCTTGCTGCTGGACCCAGTGTGGCCTTACAAAGCTCGCCAAGAGCTGAAGGGAAGACGCGACCGAAATGCAAAGCGCCATCATCGCCGTATGAGCCTCCGCTGAAATGCGCTACATAAGTGCAAATTGCTGTTATAAATCATAAACATCAAAAGGCCATAAGTGCCTAATAATGGCCTAAGTGGCTAATTTGTTTTATGTGCTACTGGAAGAAGCACCGTAAAGATATGGAACAAAAAAAATCCCCCCATTGTGGTTTGGCCTCTGGTACCAAGAAAGGCTGGAAGGGGGTGGGAGGGAAATGCTGCCCCGGTACATACACAGGAGCATCTCGTATCAAAGCCTGTAATTAAAAACAGCAGAAACCCAGTAAGAGCCCACTCACCATGGAAGGCAAACAGGGCCGGTGCTGGGGATGCCTGGGTCGGAGCTGGTGCGTGGGGCAGCTGCTGGTGAGCAGGACAGAGAGCCTCCAACGGGGAGCAAGACCCTGTGCGAAGAGATGAGGCGGTGGCATGGCAAACGGAGCTGCTGGGCTCTGCTTCTGTCCCTGGTGAGGTGCAATGCCCACTGCGGTCCTCCGCTCCAGGCTGTGCCTCTGCAGGCACCTGGCAGGGTGGGAAACAGCAGCTGAGCAGGGCTGAGGGGCACCCCCAGCCTGCCCCCGCTCCTCCACGCCTCCCTTTCAAAGCGGCAGGCTCCTTTTCCCACCCGAGCAACAACTGTGTGCCCTCCATCCAGCTTTTAATTGCTTTGGGCCTTTTGGGGTTACGCAGTGCTTTAAAGGCTCTTTCTGGCTGGCTGGCTCTGCTTGTGAAATTAGCCTTGGAGAATCATAAATACCCTAATCCAGCCCTTCTGTGCCCTGCAGATATGTTCCTCATGCAATTCTTATGCTCTTCAGGTCAGAGCTGCCTTTCTGCTCTGCTTGGCCTGGGATAAGCTTGGTTTGTTTCACCGCACGGCGCAGCTGATGCAGTTCTGATGGTGGAGCAGAGGAGGCTGCTGCATGGAACTGCTCAGTGTGGTGCTGAGCCCCGCGCGGACCAAGCCCTGGTTTAGGATGCAGCACATTCAACTTATCTCCTCTTTGTCCAGAGACCTGGCCACAGCCCAGCTCGCCCCAGTGGGTCCCCTTCAGTGCACTGGATTGGTTTGAAACCCCTCAGTGCCCAGGCACCCCCCAGCGGGCACCTCGTAGCCACCTGGGTCACATTTATTAGGGGTGAGCAAAACCAGGCGTTAATGTTAACCTACCTGAGCACTCCCATCTCTTTTTGCCTTGATGTATTCCACTCTCTGTAGATATTTTGGCTTTAATTTACAGTAAAACAGTGGTGTCCCTCTGTAAGTACCACGGAATAATTCCCCCAGGTGTATTTAGTGGATGCTGGTGGAGGAACGTGATCAGAATAACTCGCTGTGCTGCGATGCCACAGCGAAGATGTGTGATGGCAGGAGAGAAACATGAGGCCACAGTAAGGACCAGGAGCAGCATACTCAGGGTCCCTCAGCATGCTCTCGTATCCCAGATGGATCATGTGGGGACTGTTACCAGCACAAGGAATTAATTCAGTAATATTTCAACATAGGTACAAATGATTTAGACTACAAACGGGGCTGCTTTCATGTAGTACATTGCCCTGCACAAAACCCTTGAGGGAATGGTCCAGGGAATAGTCCTAATTGGCCTGTTCCTCTTCTGATATCTGTCATAACATGGAGGAAAAAACCTACTTTGTCCTGAAATCGCACACCAATAATCAACATTTTAAAAAAGAATTTCTTTGATGCTTATCATTTCCATAACACCTGTTCAGCATGCTTTACAAATAGAAACCAAAGACTGTGGCTGACCTCTGCATGCCCAACAAGAGGGGCAGTGTTTTATTTGTGAGCTTGGTGGGGAGGCAGGAAGAAACAAATCCAGCTTTTCCAGCTGTGGATGAAGGTAAAGGGCACAGCAGCACACCGGCGAAAACACCTCTCTGAGCTTTGGAAGTGGCTGAGAGCACAGAGCCGGACTCAGCAGCTTTGGTGGAGGTGGCACAGAGTGACTGGACACCGAGCTGTCCTCCCCCCAGGCAGGTGAGCCGTGCCACCACTGTATCACAGCTCGGCCTGCAAGCAGATGTAATCTTGGAAAATGAATGGAAAATGTGTTTTCCTCCACTACCCCACTCAACAGAGGGGAACCAGGAGATGCAGTGTGGGTTCAGCTTGCTGAGTGGAAACCACACCAGGTTTATGATGCTGTCCTGCACCAGCTCTGGTGGTCCTCAGCCCCAATCTGAGCCATCTTAAGGCATGATCAAAAGAAGTCACTCACTTTTTAGTTTCTGGGCTGCTTTTTTTACTCTTGTAGCAAAATAAGTCAGGCTGCAGAATGAGTCTGTTGACCAGAGAACAAGCATGAAGTGAGCAGGAGGAGATGGAGACCGTGGTGGATGGAGAAGGTGGGACCTTGCTTGTGGATGAAGCAAATCTCTCCTTTATGAGCAGAGGAAACAAAGATATTTTCTGACATTTGAATGTAATGCAGTACAGGTGTCTGAGCAAGGAGAAGACTGTTTGGGAAAGGTGGTGAGAGCCTTCCTCTGCTCTTGGGGAACACCAGCCCTGGCTGCGATTCAGTTCCTTTGGCTGCTTCTCGCCTCCCTGCAACAAAGCAGCTCAGTTTAGCTCTCTACAAAAAACAAACCTACAGGCAGGTAATCTGTGCCCTGCAAAACGTGCTGCTCCACCACTAGCTGCAGCTCAGCATCATGAGCAGCTTGCCAGCATGCTCCGGCCTCAAGCTCAAGCCATGGGGTGGCCTGGGGCAAGGGCAGCTCATGAGGCCCACGGACACTCAAAGACCAAAGTGTCTTCTCCCACTCCTTGAAGCACTTTGGTGTGCAAAGTGGATTCTTCTCTGTGTGATCTCAGCTCCCAAAACCTTTACACTGTTAGTTGATGTTATTTTAATTTTATTATATTACAAACTGTAAGTAATAAAACAGAAATAATGTACTTTATTACTGCTTTTAAGCAGTAATAGCTAACTATTGATCTATTTGTTTAAATGAGAGCGTAGGTGCGGTGTGCTGACAGCAGGAACAAGGCAAGGGTCACTCCACGGACCTAAGAGAAGTGGTTCTTCCTCCTCTGCACTGGGAGCATCTCTCTTACGGTTAGTCCCAGCTGCGAGGCGCCCAGGGGAATCCTCTCTCAGACCTCCCGCAGCCTTGCTGGGAGCCCTGCAGGGATGGAGGGGAGTCTGGCCACCCCTGGGTGTCTGCACCAGCTCTCACCGGGGCACAGACGCTCCCGGGTTTGGGTTTTAGCGAGGCCAGAGGTATCCTGCTGGGGGGTGCCAGTGCTTTCTGCTCATCTTCTTTCTGCCTGCCATCTGCACTGATGCTACATGATGAAGCACCAAAAAATGGGCTCTCATGTCCGAAAATGGGCAGTGACCTGCTATAGGGCTGTTTATAAGGTCTTTATCAAGGTGTATATATTCAACTCTATGGAACTGAAAGCTCTGTAGAGTCGAATATAAAAAGCTGACTATATTTGATGAAACTCTCATGTAAATAAATGCGACAGAATAAAAATGACTTAACTGTGTGGTACTAGGCAGGGCATTTGCCTGCGGTTAGGTGGAGGCAGTAGGTGCCGATGGGGAGCCAGCCCCCCTCCAGCTGAGCTGCAGGCACCGAGGGCAAGCAAAGACCCTGCACAAAATCCCTTCCTTCCACTGGCTATCACAGTGGGGCAACCAAACCTGCCCTGCTGTTGCCCACTCTTCCCTTTCCTCTCTTTGTGCTCTTCTGTGCCTCTGCTCTGGGTGCCAGTTGCCCTTTCTCCCTCCCCAGGCCTCTCCATCGGTGGCGGTGCTGGCTGCCCTTGCCTCCCTGGGCTCCTGCTCCCACTGCTGCTCTCTCCCTGCTCCCCACTGCCCACACCCTGGTGACATTTGCTTCTGCAGTTATTTACTTTTAGGTTAGTAAGTACCATGAAAACACCATCCAACCTGCCCAGCCCTTTGAGCAGTCACAGGAATAAGCTGTCACTAATAAAATTTCATATCAAATGAGATTACCCTTCTCCCCCATTAGGCACACTTCTCATCTAGGGATGGCGGCAACGCAGGGACACAGCAATTGCTTCAACCAAAGCCTACGTTAGGAATGGGCTTCTGAGGATGATAGTTAACTTCCAGGCTGCAGCTGATAGTGGTGCTTTGAATTCAAAGTATTGAATGGCACGATTTGGCTCTGGGTTCTGCTGGATTGATGACAGCCGTCTGCCTGTTTCACATGCAATTGCCCACAAACAGCTGTACCTCCCGTTTGCCATGGGCTGATGTTATTTATGAGTGCTGTCCCTGGCAGGTGTGACAGCCCCTCTTGTTCTGGTGACCTCTGAAGAATCGTGATGGACACATCTGGGTGGGTCTGCCCTGCTGAGTCGTTCTGTGCCCTCGTTTGCTTATCAGCGTGGGTCCCCCAATTATCTGTGCTCTGCACGTTAGTTCTCATGCATTGGCTCTCCTCTGGAGACCCGAGCTCCTTCACTGCAGACAAACCTGTGTGCAATTCAGGGAGTAATTTGCTCCAGGGAGCCGCTCTGGTAGGCAGCACAGGCAGGGCTGTACCAGGACAGGCTCTTCCCACACTGCTGAGCCCTCCTGCATGAGGCCAGCAGGCAACAAATTCATCCAGTGTCATGCCAGATGCTGCGGCAGTAACCTCCCCTTACCTTAGGAAGTAAAAACCATGCAGGAAAAATTGCTTTAAGGCCACAGAGACACTCCATAGGGCTGATGGAGGATCCAATGCACATGCTATGCAGCACGGCTTGGTAACACCCAGGACAACTGGTTTTGCACAGAGCTGCTGTTGGTGTATTTTGACCAGAGAGCCCAGGTACTGCTCCTTGGGGTAGGTGGAAGCTCCTTTGCTGGCAGAAGGCTCAGAGGATCTCATTTCAAGTCCTTTCTGCTTCTGCCAGGCTTCACCGCTGCTGAGGACAGGTGGAGGTTGGTTTTTCATACTCGCATCATGAAGCTGCGAAGCTCCTGGCTTTCTCAGAGAGGTAAGAAACGTTCAGTGCCCCGTTAGCTGCTGCAGAAGATGCGCAGCATCTGGCCGAGGGGAGCTGATGCCTGGGGGGTACAAGGAGAAGGGCCCACACTGACCTTCCCCTTGCTGCTCTTGCTCTGCTCTCAGCGTCTGCCACTCAGCATGCTCGCAGGCAGGATCCCAAGCATTTAGCACACCCCGTGGGGCAATCCTGGCAAGGTCCTGTTCATTTGGATTGTGCAGTCATGGATTTGGTGTTCAGACTTTTGTATGTTTTACAAATGATCCAGACCAAAGTAGCTAGTGGCATCGGAGCTGTCAGAAGAAACGGCTTATCTGCCTGTGCTTTCTGTTGGGACAGGGCAGAGATCTGTTTTTCTTTCTCCAACTAATGGGTAAAAATCAGAATTCTCATGATCGGTGAACTGTAAGAGGAAAACAGACATCGTGACCATGGCCCAAAGCCGTGCCCCTGCAGGCTGCAGCCCCAGCCAGCTCCATCAGCCGGACTGAGCGGCTGGAGCCTCGGCACTGCTCAGCTGGCTGACCTGCGGGGACGAGCCCCGTGACCCGAAGGAGCTGCTCAAGGCATGGCATCTTTCCCTCTGAGTCATTTATTATTTTTTTTTTTAGCCATGGATTCAGCACGGGGCTGGAGGGTCACTTTGCATTAGTGATCGATGGACGGATCCCACCTGACCCTTGATGACTTTCCTTAATTGCTGGGTGTGGCTCATCCCCTGATCTGCTGGCCTCCTGGCAGAACTCCAGCTGAGTACATTATCCTGCTTACCTTGAAAAAGGAAAATAATCCCATGGATTTGCTCTTGCCTTCCTGGTGATTATGGGGTGTTAGGCTGTGAACTGGCTGAAGGGTTCCTGTTGTACCTGGAGCTCAAGGGGTATGGATATTTTAGCGGCAGGCTGACAGCTCCTGCCTCCCGCTGCAAGCTGACTCGTGTAAGACGCTGCCATAGCACCTCTCGTGGCCTTTGCTGTGGGTCAGGCAAAAAATCAGGCAAAAATTGCAAAATCAGATCTTTGCTTCTCAAACAGTCCCTCGCAGTCTCAGGGGAAGCTCACAAGGACCCTGTCCTCTGAGCCATGCCAGTGGAAACTAGCCCCGTGCTGAGCAGTGAGAATATCCCATCTTCACCGGCCACGAGATGCTCAGCGCATCAGCTCCTTGCTGCCGTGGGAAAGAAGGGTTAAAAATGTGGGAGCAGGGAAGGGAAAGGTCAAATATGTAAAGCCACTTTCATGTACTTAGGAGAAAAGTGGTAACAGGAGAGCTGTTAAAGAATTTTATAGCTGGCACCTAACAACACTGGTGTTAAGAATCGTGAAACTGTTTAATAGCGAGTGGAGGTGTACATTAGTTAATTAGAGGCATGCTAACAGTGCAGCCAATTGAGAGATATTATGTTAGTATTTTTTCCAGAGGGCATATCAAGCCTATTCACGAATTAATAAACAGATTGTAAAGTCTAAGCAAGCATATTAGGGAAGTGTGTGTGTATATACTGGGGCTATATACTGGGGCTACGCACACTTGTTTGTTTGTTACCATTGCATTGGAAATATGTTCCTTGTTTTCCGTATAGACCTCAGTGGAAGAATTACAGCATATTGGGTTTTTCCAAAGACTCTAATTAAGATCTTCAGAGTTGATGTGTGTTTACTGAAAAAATACGGCGTAAATGAGACCTAAACCACCAGCATTCAAATTAACCCACGAACGCAAAGGCTTCCAACGCGAAATGGCTGTCCTCTCAGAGCCTGCCTTTGGTGCACGCTGAGAGAAATGAAATCACAGTATTCACTCCATTTATTTGACCTCTTGAGTTAAGTTCTCATTGAAAAGGCATTTTAAGAACTATTAAAAGCTTTCTACAGTTAAGTACGTACCTTTGGCCTCTCTTCCAGATCTCTTAGCTGCTGTTAAAGGCAGTTACATTGTGAGTAAGTGTCCTCTTCTCAGCTCACACAAAACCCTGAGGTGGTCAGTAGCAGAGCAGACAGTGGCCGTTCGGCGAGGCAGGGGCCATGCCAGCTGTAAAATGACGTTTCCCCATAACAGGAGCTGGCGAGAAGTGGATTTGCTCCGACGGCAGGAGGACAGCACCGGCCTTCTAAGCCTACACTTCATTAAGCATTCTCCTAACCTGATTTGGTTTTGCCCCTAACACTGGTGTGATTCCTTTTTCAGACCCACTCGTGCACCTACCTGAATTCACAGTTGCCACTTTGCTTTCTGCGGGAAGACAAGCTGTCCAATTTAATCCGTTCCTGAGCTCTGCATTACAAAAACCGCATGGTGTTTCATGCCTCATTAGCAGGCAGGGAGCTTCCAGGCTGGAGTCACTGCATGTCTCCAGCTCTCCTGACTTCCTTCCTCGACTCCGCTTTCCTATTTTACATTTTAATAGCAACAGCGAGGACGAATTATGGCAAAAATGTTTGCCCTTAGTGAGTATCTTTGTGCACTTGTTTTCCCCCAGCAAGCCCGGGCTTGCACCCTTGCCCAGCGCTCCTGTCTCTCCCTCCTCGGCCAGGGCGCACCTCCATCCTGCAGAGCTCGTTCCCAGCACAAACCCGTCTGCTCCTCGCACCACCGTCCCACCCAGGCTGGGGGGAAAGAGCAAATGTATTGCAACCTGGAGGAGAGACAAGACGGATGGCAGCCTGCATCTCTTTCGCTTGGCTCAGGGCAGCCTCACAAACAAGACAAGTAATGAAGATAATGATGAATGAAGGATGCAAAACTGAAAATACTTCTATTGATCTTCCAGCAAAGGCCGGGTTCTTGACATTTAAAATAGAGAGATTGTTTTAACACAGTGGCCCTTGCTGGGCTACAGTTAAGCAATTTAGCTCATAGAGATTCACCACGACACTTTCTGCAGCCTCAGCCCAAACAGTTTCAATACCAAACGGCCGCTGGCCAAATGCTCTTGCAGAGGTGCTGCCCAGGGCCAGCAGGAGCCATGGGGCACCCTCAACCATGGCCTGTTTGCCACCCCATGAAGCAAGCGGTGCTGAGCTACCGACAGGAGGGACTTCTCTGTGCATCACTGGGAGAAGATCCAGCGATCCAGAGGGGAAGGAGATCACCGCCCTATCTGGATCTTCCCAAAGCTTCCCATCTGGGGACACATGGACATAACCTCTGACCACGCACCCAAGCAGACCTTTACTCTGTAACTGGGGTCTTTCAGAAGAGCTTCAAAGGGCCAGAGCCCCGACACCTTGCCTGGGCCTGGGGGGGGGCAGGTGGCTGAGCTCAGCGCAGAGCTCTGCTACGGCTGGGGAGCCTGATGCCCCCCTGGGACCCACAGGTGGACGCAGCTTCTGGCCTTTGGCTTTGTGAGAGACACGAAGAAGCCTGGGGTTTGGTTACAACGTGTTGGGATTACTTTAATAACTGCAATTTTTCTTTTAGAAGAGAAGTATTTTATTACTTTCAACCTAAAACCTGGAACTAATTATACATGTGTGGTCCGATTAACCATTAATTTGCCTCCATTAACTGCTGACACGTACTTATGTGTTTACTTTGTATCACACACACTTGTGTTCCCAGATACTAAGCCTAAGAAGTTTGTCAGGAGACTATGAATTAAAGCGATATAAAGATGTTAACAGTTACCTATCTTAGCAACAGCCTCAGGAAGCCCTGGAAAAGAATGCATCACAAAAATGGAAATTGTTTTTATGCACAGTAACAGAGGTATCTTTTTTTTTTTTCCTTAAATAACAAAATCTCCAATTAATTCAAGAAGCTCTGATCTTCCCACCACTTGCACTGGAGGCCTGATCAGGGTAAAACCCATTTGCTTTTCAAAGGCAGCAGGACCGGCGTCTGGAGATCTGGGAGAACCCACTCTTGGAACACTTCTTCACCCTACAGGTTTCCAGCCCTGTATGTATAAGCACAGCACCATTACCTTAAGGCCTTTTTTTCATGAAGCTGTGCAGGGAATATCTTCTCAATACCACGTCCAATTTGATTAAGCCTCTGTCTTGGCACACCAGGTGAGCGGCTCTTAGCCTCAGCTGTTCGACGCCAGGACGCTGGCTCCAGGTCTCTCCCCAGCTTTGTGCCTGTTCAGCCCTATGGACATCAGGAGACAGATTCATTGCTGATGCTAGAGAAGTGCCTCGGTTCCTCCCTCTGCAAACGGAAACAGTACTTGCCTGTCTTTGGAGATGATCCTGGTGCTCTTGCATAAAATTTGCTTTGCAAATGCCGCCTGCGCTCCCCCGGCTGGGTGTGCTCCCTGTAGCTGCTCCGCAGGTACGGCTCTGCAGAGCATCACCCTCACCTGACCCTTCTCTGAACGTGGCACTTAGGGACATGGTTTAGTGGTGGACTTGGCAGGGTTAGGTTTATGGTTGGACTTGATCTTCAAGGTGCTTTCCAATCTAAATGATCCTAGGATTCTATATGCACAGGCAGTGCTATACAAACATCTGTAACAATGCTCCTGGACAAGAGAAGGTTATTTTGTAATTACAATGAAGGAAAGATTTAACCAGAAAATAAAGAATAGCTATAGCATGTACAGACAGGAATAGAATGAAAACAGAAGGGTAAAACACCCCATGTGAAATTCTGGGATTTCTGTTCTGCCAAAGGTCAGCTGAGGTTATCGCAATGCCCCCTGCCAGCCAGAAATCAGGTGAAGTACAGCCTCCTCCACAAATCTGTGCCTTAAAATACACACACTTCAGCTATTTATGTATGTCTGGTATCCACCTGCCTATAAGTTTTGCCTGACAGCTCATTTAGCAACATATGGCATAATATTAAAATGTGCTCCTTCATTTGAACATACCTTTGGGTAACTCTCAGTGTCACTTAGTTGCTTACTGATGTTGCTATAGTGTGCGGTGGAGTATGTGAAAAAATAAACTGGTCCTTGATGTTACTGCCAAAGCTGGTGACACCGTACCAGCTAGCACTAGTCCTCGCTGCCATACCAGTTTCATGCTGGTGCAGCTCAGCTAAAGTAAACTAATTTGCTCCACTGGCTTTACATTGACTCATACTAGCATGGAAGGGGTCTAAAGGAGGGAAAATCAAGTCCACTTAAAGAAAAAAACAGAACAGGTATTTCTTTAGGACACAAACTGTTCATAATCCAATAGACATCTTTTATCCTATATATGGATCTTTTTCTTGTGAGAACTAACGTGGTTAATTTCTGAATTGGCTGACCTCAAGCAATTAAGATATTACAATCTAAAAAGTCACAATTCAACTAATAAATCAATAGTGATCAAGATATTTGATCTATGTATTACATTTCCCTTACATGAATGTGACCTCATGGAGAATCCAGCATGAGGGACAAAGTACTCACTGGAGGAGAGGTACGTGATGTCCCTGCAGCACGGCAGAGCACGTCTCCTCCAGCAGTGTACTGGTGGTAAACCAGCGGTGTCATTATCCTGGTTTTTTTTGAGAACAAAGGAAGGAAGATAGGGACTCTGGGTGACAGCACTCAACCCCCGCCCGGCAGAAACAGAGAGGTTGGCAGGGAAGCCAACAGTGACAAGAGAACTTGGAAGATGGAACTGCAACACGTGCAGCGAGCAAAGGCTTCGAGGAGCCCCTGTCCTGTGATTCAGGGCAGAGCACAATCCCGCTGTACCAGATTTGCAGACACCGCTGTGACAATAAAGACATCTCATGAGGCACCTTCATCCTGCAATGAGTTTCCAAACCAGCCCGATTTCCCCAGGAATTTTTGGCAAACAAAGATGATGTCCACGCCCAAGAAAAAAAAAATCAATAAAGATGAGGGGGGGTTGCGAGAAATTTAAAGAGAGAAACATGACCCCTCTTCCAGCTGTCAGGGCTGATATTACTGTGTGTAGTAGCAGCTTGCACGCAGCATCTCTTTACAATGGTAGCGGGGAAGCTGGAATGTTGTTATATCAGACTATCAAGTTGTTATGTTGGATTACATATAATGCTATCACAAATGACAGAATGCTTGCCTCCCATCAAAAATTTAAAGAGCAATAGACCTCTTTTCAGCTGTCATTGCTGATAACATTTTATGCACAAGTTTATTCAAGCTCAAATAGAGATGCAGCCTGTCAATAAAGAAGCCCTGGCAGATTAGGCATCGAGTATATTAAAGCTAACGGTACTAATGTGACTACGAAGCCTAATCTGACATTTTAAAACTGCGACAAAATGAACCCTTTAAGTTCTCACCAATCGTCTCACCACGGCGTGTTCGCTGCTGGATTTTATGGAGTGGAAACCAGAGTACATGTACGAGAAATGAAACAAGCTGAAAACTATAGAAAGGTCGACAGAGGCTTGCTCCCCAGGAAACGGAGCGGATGGCTTCCCTTCTTCTGGCTCTTATCTTGCCTGCTCTGCTTCTCTCTTCCAGGAAAGTGGGTAGGGCAACAAATAATGGCCCTAAATTGCCGCAGAGGTGACACAGATTATACGTTAGAAAAAGCACTCCAAGGGCAGGAAGGGTTCAGCACTGGAAGAGATTGCTGGAGAGGGCGTAACACCTCTGTCATTACAGCTCTTTAAGAAGGGGTTAGGAAAACATCTGCCAGGAATGAGGAAGGGTGGCTGGTTTCGCTTTGGAGACCCAACACTATTTTCTGCAGTTCACCTTCTTGTTCTCAATAACAGCTACTGCTTCCTACTGCCAGCAGAAAGGGTATGTCAGTGCTTGTGCATTGGGAAATGGTTTGGGCCAAAAATAGTCTGTTGAGAACAGTAACAACTTGTGGTTTTACAATGGATGGGCCGGTTACACTCCCCTTTCCCCCCTCCTAATCTCTTAAAAGGGCTCAGTGGCTGTTGTTGCTCTTTTGAGGAATACAAAGTCAGGAGAAAGTCTTTCCCAGGTCTGGGAAAGTGAAGCATCTGAAAATCTGGATCTGGCCTTTGCCTCTGGCAAATATTCCCGCGGACAACCTGATCTTCAGGAAAGACAGTCTGTTACTTGCAGCCTCTACATTGCAACTGCAAGAGGACAGCCTCCACCACTTTGGTAGCTGTAGTTAGTTATTTTGCTTAAACTCCAAATCCATACTCAATGCTTCCTTGGGGGAGGGAAGGGGAAGGCAAACGGCTGCTGAGAGGCTGGAGCCGGGGGGCGGGGGGCGGGGGGACGACGACACACACACTCACCAATTCACTGCTGCGGTGACCCCCAGTGAAATGTGCCATGTGGGTTTGTGAGAGCGGCCGGCGGGGCCGGCACCGAGGCAGGGGAGAGCTGCTCCGAGTGTGGATGGAAGGGACAGCCACGCAGGTACCGAGGGGCTGTAAGGTAGCCCCCAAGCAGCGCCCTTCCTTTAGTCACAGCAGAGACACACAGCAAGACGTGAGCTTGCTTACTGGCATTGGAAAGAGAAGGGAGGGCACTTCCAAGGTGATGCCCGCTAACGAACATTGCAGCGGTGGGGTATTTGTAGCATCCTCAAAAGCACTGGGCTGTTGGAAGCGAATGCTTCATCCAGACAAGTGAAGGATCACTGAAAACGGGGATCCCTGAAGATGTGCCTCCCTGCACCAGAGGGGAAAAAAAAATGCTTGACAATATTAACATAATCCTTAGAAAGATTAAAGGCAGCTCAATGACAGTAATTGAAAGAGAGAAAAAACGTTTTGCCTGGCTAAGCAAAAGCTTGAGCAAGAAATAAGGACAAAAGAAGGGCTAAATACTCTAAGGGCACCTGAGAGATTTAAGCATGTGGAGTCTTTACTCCCCCTCGAAAACATACGGCTGTGTCCCATTCCACTGTAGTGCTTGCAACGAAAGCTGGCAGCAGGGCGAAGGGCCACGGACCCAGTACCTGTTACGGTTATCCCTGCTGCCCCCAGGGAAGGCATCCTCATCACTGCCCCTTCAAAACCTGGGGATTCCAGGTGTAAAGTCCCCAACTTATTTCTGCTGAAAAAATCTTGGTGTTTTAAATAATAACTATCACTATGGTGGAATGAGGTGTTTGGTTTCTGTAATGACTCTCTCTGCACATTTCTCTGGTTATTCTCTGTCTGTATTCTAGGGGGAAAAAAATACTTTGAAAAATAATGACAATGTCTCTCAGAAAATAATGAGTTCCTTCCAGTTAGCTGTTGAATTGTTTACTGCCATAGCTGAATAATAACAGCACATCAAAGACGACTGCTGTAATTAAAAGATTTGTGAACATAGGTTAACAAATTAGTGCATCATAATGTGTAATTGTCTAATTAGGACAAAAATGCTAGTTCCACGTAAAAGACCAACAAGAAGAAATTATAAGGGAGAAAATAAGATAGACAACAGCATTGATACTACAGAACATTGGCAAAGATGCTACCCGTAACTTTATGTTGTATCTGTAAGTCCCCAGGGGTACTAGCATTTTTGTGGATTAATTTACAGGCAAATTAATTCTGCCATGTAAATCCCGTGAGCTGGTTGAGGACTCCCCTGAAAAGACTTTAGATTTGTCATTAAATGTATTTTTCACCCCTTCAGCACCCAGCAGACCTGAGAGCAGCAGACACCATTGCCGCGCACACCCACGAGAGCTCAGAAACCAGGTGTAACGGAAGGAGAAGCGTGACGTTTCCACTTTTACTGGTGGGCTTTAAGGCAGGGTAGGAGAAATCCTGCTATTAGGTCAAAGCTAAAGGCAAAAGTCCTGCTGAGTTTGGTGGGTTGAGAATTTCATCCAGAGAGCTGAAGGCCAGTTTTTCCCTACACTGAGGGACAGATGGCAGAAAGAGTTTGGCTTTGATTCAAGTGCCAGGGGAAACTCCCATGGTTTCCAGAGAGTTCAGTGCATAGATGCTGAGCTCTCACATCAGCATGGATATTAGCAAGTGCTGAGGTCTCCTAAGGATCTGGCTTAACGTGAGCTGAACTTCTGGGAATCAGTGCTCTGTGCAGGGTCTGGGTTTGAAAACAACCCCTGCGTTTCTGGGCCCTCCACATGCTTTGCTGATGGTCCATCAGGGAGCTTGTGGCAGAGCACAGGATCAGAGCCAGATGCTGAGCGCTCCTCTTCAGTGGTTTCACCCGAACCAGAGAAAGGGCCCCTGCACGATCACTGACGCGCATGTACACTCAGGGGAGGATCAAACCCGTCCTGATGGGGGGATTCACACCACCATAGTGCTCCTCAGCCAAGTCAGGGAGATGCAGAACTGCAGATCACTGAGCATGCATGGAAACATGTGCTCTCATCCAAGAGCAAATGTTTTCTAGTGGCTTGATAAAACGCATGAGGACAAAAAGCCTGGAGTGGTAGCTGCCCCAAGTGGATCTCAGAAGCAACTTGAGTCTGAGAAAAGAAAAGGGAACAATAAAGCCTTGAGCCTGAGGGAAAAGAAAGGATGCACATGGTTAGAAAAGCAACTGTCATTCATCATCTTTATTCCCAGTAATGATGCTGCAAGCCTCCACTCTCTCTTCAGGAAAAAATACACAGCCAACTTTTGCATGAGTTAATAGTAGGGTTTGAACATGCAATCTTCTGCATTACACCTCTTCTACCTAATGTACCAGATGAGCTTCATTAGCTCATCACTGTAGCCGGCTGCCTCCCTTTACTCTGACAGCTGCCAGAGAGAGAAACATGACAAACACTCCAGCAGTGATTGACCTTGACTGAGCGAGCAGAACGCTTCACCTCCTTGAGGTTCAGCTGTCTGGGGAAGTCAGAAATCAGAGCACAACCCAACCCCCTCTGAAACTTTTCTTCAAAAGGGGCTATTCCTGGTCTTTCCTTTCTGTGCTCCAGGCTCTTTGAAGGAGCCCGGGCACCCTGTCACCCTTCTGCAGGACGGGGTTAAACAGCCTCACCTGCGAGCAAGAGCAAGCTGAGCATCAGGATCTCTGCAGAGGGCCCTGCAGCTGCTCTTAGCATCTGTCAGAGCAGCAAAGATCCTTCATGTGTGTTTTCAAGGTAAGTTTGTCTTGAAGGCAGTAGTGTTTAGAAAATACACACATTAATAATCAAGGATTTTTTAAGTGTTTTGTTTATGTCTCTTTGTATTTACAGGTGTATATGTATGAGCTGTAGCATGTTTTGTTATGCTTTGAGAAATCCAATTCTAAACTGCTGGTAGGGTATTTTCCTTAAAGCTATTTTAAATGGAAAAGCACACCTTCCTGAGAAAACCAGAGTATTTTTGTGAGCTTCCTCTTTCTACCAGTAAAGCCCGAATGGGACAAGGCTGGGGGAACATGCAAATTTGTCAGAAGGCATACAGCTTTGTGTTGTCTCAATAGAGCTTTTTTGTTCCCTCTTGATTTGGGAAATAGTTGTTAATCAGTGCCTAATTTTAATTTTAAATAGGCCATATTCCTAGGACTCAATTCCATAAGAAAGAAAAACACAGCAATTGAACTTTGGGCAACAGTTTTGTGCAACAATTGAAACCATAGCAATAAACACAAACACATGAGTGTTTACAAGATCAGAGCCTTAAAAAAACCCTAATGAGCAATAAATTAATTAGAACTCTAATTATCTGACTAAACTCAGATCTGGTGGAGGAGGAAACCCAATGGTTCATGAGATTTTTTTTCTGCTGGTCAGCCTTATGCATGGAGCCTTGTGTCTTCTGCAATAAAGCTTGGTCTCTCTAGTGCCTAAGTTACTTGCTGTTGGTTTTGCTGTTCCTCTGAACTCAGCACCCTTCTGATGCATCCTTTGCCCACAGGGAGCACACGTAGGTGCCGGGGTCACAGACATTGCATCTGCTAAAGGGAATACTCGGCGCTGTTTACAGATATTTGAGTCATAATCCAGTGGAATAATGTTTGTTTATGTCCCACCTGATATGAAGGGTTACATCCTTTGTGAATTGATTCTGGTATGTTAGTAAACAAGGAAACTTGCAAAAAAATTCATAAGACAAAAAATAATCTTCATGCCATAGCTAACCAGTTTATGTTGTTTTTGGTTTTTTTTGCCATGTGCTACCAATTAAAGGTGACATCTTCCCTCTCTACCCTGCAGCTTTTAAAACGTTTCATGAAAATTCTCAGTAAAGCAAACTGGAGAATATGGTATATATATCACCACAAATCTGCTTCCTGTAGATTGAGAGACTGCTTAAACAGCAAAGGGATTGACAGAACAAGATTCAAACAACTCTCTGTAGCATACACACAGCCTTAGAAAGGGTTCTGCTTAGTAAAAATCCTGTAATAAATTAGAGAAGCTGCAAACTTACAAACAACACATTCTGCCTGTATCACTATGTGGTTTATATAACCTGTACTATGACAGGATCCCCAAATCCTTGAGCATACTTCCAAATAATCGAGTCGATGCTTGAAAATGTGAGCTGACTCTAACCACCCTTGAAGAAGACATTTAAAGTTATGCAAGGTTTATGAAAATGAGGGGATTATAAAGGAGACGGACCCTGTTATAAGTCCCTCCTTATAGGTATCAGGAAACTCAAGTGGAAAAAGAAATGTTGGAAATGGTATTTCATTAGTTGTGCTGCTCAGGCTTCTGGGTTTTCTATATAGGTCAAAGCTCTTCATAATCTGAAAGTTGATTCTTAAATGTTTCTTTAGGCTGGATCTGAAGGGGGTGGAGGGGGGAGTGCTCTCTGACCAAGACCCTTTGCAGCAGTTCAGGGGCAACTCGGCACAGAAATCTCTGCCTCAAACGTGTGACCTGATTTCCAGAGGGTTTGTGAGCCCATATGTTTTGATGGGTGCTCAGTACTTTTGGTGCCTTTCAATTTCTAAATATGGACTTGGGAAGCCTAATTTTAACCACGCACTTTTGGAAAGTGTTGGCAATAGTTTAAAGAGACTGTCTAGACCAGCGCGCCTTGCTGCAGCAGATTGCTCCGAGTGATTTATATATTCCTGGTGCTCGCAGTCTCTGATGCCTTTTCAGTGTCTTACAGCTGTTGCATTTATGCAGCACTCTTTATCTTGACCTTAGCCCCTGGATTTCTTAGCTATTCTACTCTCTTAACATCTGGGCCTGAAAGGTCACTAATTTACCTTATGTTTCCCTGCTGTGGGTGCCATTGGGTTGAGTGGGTACATTTTGAAAAATAACACTCTGTTGGTGGGCTGCATTTGCAAAGGTCTTTCTCCCCTCGGCATCATTGTGTTACCTTCTCCCACTGCAGCAGCTCTAAGTCATCAAACATCTGCCCTCGAGAGCATTGGAGTGTACTTGTTGGCTCCTTATGTGTTAAAGCAGCACACCAGGTATCCAGTGTGCTGATATTAAATTGCTTTTGCAGCTTGCCTGGAGAATAAGGAAGGGAGCTTATTTGTACTAACACCCTTTTAATGCATCTCAAAAGACCATAATAAACATCTCCTAGACTGTAAAAGGAAAATATATATCTAGGGGTTGTGGTAAATTATGAAATACTGGCATACCTAATAAAAATTCTATCTCAATCGTTTAACATTTAGTGAAATGTTAGATGATGTGAAACCAGACCTGGCTTCACTTCAAGCCCAGGTCAGTAATGTCACTTGGGGAAATTATGAGAACTTCCATTAACTTTGTACTGGCAGATCTCCCAATCTATTTCACATCTATACATTTTTAGCACCCCACGAGCAATACGAAGTGTCATTTCTCACATCCGAGAGCCAGACGATATTGCAGAGCCTCTCTGCATACAGGAGGCTACTTCAGAAATTAACAGGTCAGATCTCTCATTGATTTTAATAAAGAGCTGTTTGTGGCAAATTTCTTGATTATAGAAACTGATGACTGCTTTGGGCTTCCTGTCAAAGCCAGCACAGCAGGACAGAGCTTTAAAGCGTGGGAAAAGAGTGCAAGAGTATTAAATCAAACAGATTTTAGGCATCTAGGACTGAATTCAGACTCAGTTTTGAAGTCCCCGAGACTTTGGTTCACCACACTAGCCCTGAACTGGGAGCCTCAGACAGAACCAAGATAGTTAAAAGGTTTTGGGAGGGGGATGCTTGCAGAATTTTTAAGCTATTATCTCAGATAATCTCTTTTCCCTATTTTCCCCATTAAAAAAAACCCTTTTCCTCCTGCCCATTCCCCTTTCCAAACTCACAGGCAGACAACTTGTTTTGGAACTTGAACCAGTTTGTCTGGAAAGGACTTTCCATTAGAGCCTGAGAATTGGAGCAGACTTTAAAGTGGCTGGTAGTATTTTCAGAAAAGAGGTATTTGGCAAGTCTTTAATGTCATGCTTGCCTGGAACTGCTCTCATCTTTAATTAACTCAGTAAAAATCCTCTGGTTACTTCATTTTATTTGCTTAAACCACTACAGAAAAATAAATGCATACAAAAGCGATTAATAAATCCATAGAAATGTACTGTTGTTTACTGCGATGCAGCAGAGCGCCAAGTTCCCTGTACATAATTCAAGCCCCTGGCAACAAAGGCGTTTGTGAAAGTCCCCTGTTTTGACACAAACATAAAGGTGGAGTATCCTCCGAGTGAAACACAGACTGTGGTTTTCTGCTCATCTTCTCGAGGAAGCCTTAAGGTGGGTATTAATAATTTAAGTTCAAAGCAGTGTCCAGGATTTCTCAGGCTCTACACATGTACAGCCTCCTGGGATGTATGTAGTACAGAGCCTAACCCATGACTGCTGCGCTGGGAATACAACTCCCTGCAGCCGAGGTGGGAAGCTGCAGCTGAGCTTTTAACTCTGAAGGCCCCAGTGCTCCAGCCAAAATGGATATATTTGGATATATCCAGCAAAGGATAACAACAGCAACCATTTCATTACCGGCAGGTTTTCACCCCTAAATCTCAACAAGCAAGTGACTACGTCAATCGTATTTAAAAGTGAGTGCTCATGCTGATTGATGCCAAAAAACTGCTGAGGAAGACCCTCCCTGTGGCAGCAGCCCCTCCGTGGCCACAGAACAGAGCAGGGGCAGTGGTGGCATCTCCCAGCCCTGCCGCGCCGTTCTGGAGGCCCGTAATGCACAAAGAGGGAAATATTTCCTTAGTTCGCTAAACTGATGTTCTGGCATTTAGCTTTAAGTGTCTTCTGTTTCCCTCAGTATCTGACCTTTCCCTTTCTCATATGGCTATTGCTCTACTCTGCTAGCAAAAAAAGCAACAAGCAGCCATTATCAGCCTCATCTCGCTGGTCCCGGCCATTAGCGTTAATCATCTCCTCCTCTAGCCCTCCTCTCTCCTGGTCCAGCTCCCCTGCATCTCCTCTTAGCAATGAACAGTCGACACGCAACGGGAGCCAACACGCGGTGAAATAAGCGATGATACAGCAACGCCGTGATAAAAGGCCAGTCATTTCCAGCTGCTAGTGTGACTGCGCTTCTCTCCAGCAGGATGCAAAAGAGCCAGGATTAAAACAGGAGGCCTAGTGCTGTAGATCATCTTGCTGTAATTTCCCCCAGGACTGATGTGACGACTGCAGCGAGATGCACTAGTGGTGGCACATTAGCACTGCCACAGGCTTCCATCTCGCAGAACATTTCTAATGCTGGCCATTTATCCAGCGGTGCATGCAAAGGCTGCGCGCCGCTGCTCCGTCAGTGAGGGGAGGCACGCCGAGGCCAGCCAGCGCGCGGGACTGGGAACGGCGGCAGTGCCGTGATGGAGTGGGCTTAGTGGTGCATGAAGAGTTCACTTAAAAATGGACAGAAAAAGGAGAGGGGGAGGAAAAGGGGAAGATAAAAGATGCTAAGCCAAAGGTAGTAGATAAGAAGTGTGATAAGACGGGGAAGGAAGTTGAATCTAAGTATAGAAAGGCATGCGCTGGGAATGTAAATGAGGGGCTGGACAGGGTAGAAAACCAACGGGGCTTTATCTGGAGATTAATAAAAGGGAGATTAAAACAAAACTTTGAAGGTAAATGTGTGTTGTAGAAAAATGGGGAGCTGTAGGGAGAGAAGATGGCACTCTGGCATACCAACTTTGCCCTCAGCAATGTAAATTTTCCATGTTGTCCTGGCCAAGAGAAGGAGAGGAGCAAAGATGGGGGGTGTAATGGGGCTGGAAATGACAAAGAAGAATGGGTGTGAGAGCAGCAACGGAAAACAGGCGGGGACAGCACTGTTGGAAAGCAAAGGCAATTTTGTCTTGTAACCGTGCACTCACTCGAGCTTGACAGAGAAAGAAGAGGAAAAATACATTCCTGTTATAAAAATTCATACGTACGTAAATCACGCAGCAAACTTCATAGTGCGTGGTTCAGTGCGCCCAGGCGCAGCTGCCAGCTTTCCTGCAGGCTCCTTGCTGAGCTTGGGCTAATTATTTCTGCCTCTCTGGTAAACCACGGGTGATGCCGCTTCGCTCCCAGCCTTCTCCTTTCTTCCCTTTGGGAATGGTCATCTCTTGGGGCTATGTTGCTGCATCTGTAGATAATGTGCAAATAGTCCCTCTGTATTGGCAGTATCAGGAAGGTAAGTGAGATTGGAGATGCCAGTGGTGTTTTGTGTAAGTCTGGCCCCGGTCCAGCGAAGCTAAGATGGCTTTTGTACTTTTTAAAGTAATGCTACCCCTGTGTAATGTGTCACAGATATGAAGCTTTCTTGGGGGATGAGGTAATGAACTCATGTGGGAGCTAATGAAGGTCATCATGAGAGAGCAGTAAGAATAATGCTTACCGCTGGGAGCCTTCTCACTGGGAGCTCTCAGACTTCAGCACTTTCCAGTCTAAATAAGATGTATACTTCCCTGACCTTGTCTTCTCCAATGTAAACGCAGAGCAGGATGTACTTAGAATTAAGATAAATAAGGCCTTACCCAAATAAAATACTACCCTGCAGAAACAAATCTCCTCCAAGAAAGAGGGTGAGTGGAAGCAGAAACTGATGCTACTCTACTGGGAAAATCTTAAATGCTGTAAGCATGAGGGCAATGTAATACCTGGTGTGGAGTACAGTGATAGTAAATGCAACTGAAGGTGGAAGATGCTGTTGCAAAATCTTGTGGGTTTTCTAAGTTACAGAAGAAATAGCATTTAATTTCTCTACCCAAACTTTATCTTTGGTACTGTGGGTGATCTTTTCCCTTAGATGTACAGTAGACTAGTGCAGCTAATCTTTGGGGGAACAGATGTAAACCCACGACATTCTGAAAAAAAAAACAACTAGAAACCTGCATCAATTGACACAAAGTGGAAGAGCGAGGGAGGTTACTGCACTTGCGCTAATACTCCCAGTTCAGCTGCTTGCAGCTATAGCCCTTCTGTACCTGATGGCAGGGTGGTGGGTGACCAGGAGGAGGTCAGTGTGCTTCTCCCAGCTGTCCTGTGCAGCACGGCTGGGGGGTTGCGGCTGCCGGCACCGGGCTGGAGGAAGGATCATGGCAGAACCCCCTGTTTTCAACGTAACATCCCCGTGAAGAAGCTGAGAGCCAGCTAGGAACTGGGGAAAGCAAGGGGAAATAATTTGTATTACAAATAATGACGTGACAAGGGGTGGAGGAGTCCTGTCAAAATGTAAATGTGCAATGTGCATAATTGGGCAGCCAAGATTAAACGAAGCACAGAGAAGGATAAGGGTTACATGGAGGGACAGAGACGGGAAATGAGAGCAGCAGAGAGAAAACACTGCAGATAGATGTAAAATCTGAGATAAGCAAAAGGAGAAGTTGCAATACTCAAAGGAAGCCAGAGGAGAGGGAGGCTGAGAGGAGCAGCGGTGTGTGTTACTAATCCAGGGTGTATCTGAGCTAGCATAGGAAGCGTACAAATGAATTTTAAAAGGAGCTTGAAATCAAAGGGGAGTGTCAGCTGGGCATTAGACATCCCCTTTAGTGGTGACCTTGAGCACCCGGACCACCGCTCCCTAACAACCAAACACAGCACTCCTGAACGGTTCCTTCAAATCTCATCCATAATTAATTTTGCCTTTGATGAATGGGTCATTCTCCACCACCAGGATATTTGTCAGCTGTCAAAATCACCCGAGTGGTGTCCTCTGACAGCCTTCTTGCTGTCTCCTGCCCTGGGGCAAGCGTGGCAGTGATGGTTGCTTACTGCTTCTGCTCAGCTTTTCCCAGGAGCTGTGCTTGCTGTGGCCAGCTGAAGCTGGTGAGGTCCCAGGTGCTCACGCTGCTCAGCAGTGGCCAGCTTTGCAAGCGCCCAGTCATCCAACATCCCTTGGTGCCAAAATTCCTCAAGCCATGCCAGGTCAAGGGGCCTTCCAGCGCTCCGTGCAACCACCCTGCAGGCCTTCTCCTTACCCAGCTCCTAAAACTCTCATGGACCTGCTTCCCTCTAGCTTGTTTGTTCAGAGAAGGTGGTTGTGGCCAAGCCAAGTCTGGAGCCATGTTCAACACAAAGCCATATGTAGAGGCTTTGTACCTATGTAATACTCCTTTTTAAGACTTGTCTTGTGCTAATGCATAAGGGCAGGAATTGCATTGTACTTGTTACTGTGCAAATGTAAAAGACAAAGAGGGTTTGCGGCCCCGGAAAGCTTACAGATGAGAAGGAGAGGGTGTGGGCATAAATGCAGGAAGGGGAGCGTGAAGAACAAGTCAGGATGGGGCTGGAGTACGGTAGTCTGATGGGGGCACCTACTCCTTCACTGCAGGGGGAAGTCTCTGCTAGATTCTGGCAGCTGGAATGGTGAGTCAGATGGTGCTTTATTAACATCATGTAGAATATGAATATTGTTTTATTTTCCTTATTGACAGAACAGAACTTGCTCAAGTGACTCTCAGCTCAGAGAAATGCAGGAGCGAGAAAAGATGGTGGTGGATACAAGTGTTCAGAGATTTGTTTGCTTGGGCATTGTGCTGAAAATGCGAAGGAGTCTTTCTCTTAAATGCATCCCTGGTTGGTTTGTTCCCTAACACCCTACATTTGGATTCAGCAAAAATAAACCTGCTACTTGACAGCTCTTTAAAGGGTGATGGGAGGAGAAGATAGGCGAGGGAACCACTTTTTTTTAAATGTTTTTAAAACCTTAAAAAATATGGGGTACAGATCAGTTCTGCTTTTACTAAAAGTGTAACGGCATCTTCACTGGGAGCTGCGAGTAAATTCAATGAGTGGGAAACATTCCAGGTGGGACATGAGGACAATTTGCCCTTACTTAATGTTGCAGTTACTTTCCAGTAGGTTAATGCAATCCTTCACCTGGGTGATTACAGCTTCTCATCGCTGGGGTTTCTGTCCCCAGACTTTTCCCCTGGGCCCCAGTAATTCAGCCGAACCCCTCACATTTTAAGCCTTCAGGACATCTCAGGCAATGCACTTGTTCAGCCCTCCTGGTGTACCTGAAGGGAGAAGAAGCTGGGTGAAAGTTTAATACAGGAAAATGTGAGTCCAGCCACAGAAGTGAAATTAAGTGTGAACAAAACCCAACACCATGAAGCTCCACACGCTCAGATTGTAAAGCTCTTCCTATCGCAGTTACTCAGGTCTCTTATTTTACGTAGTGTCACATTTGACTTATTCTCCAGCCATCACAGAATGTCTCAGACACAGCAGGAACTGAACTTTCAATAAAATAGTAATAATAATAAAAAACCCCCAACAACCACAGCCCAGACAGGCCTTCACCAACCACTAGTGAGAGGCAGAGCATGGGGGGGGGGGGGGGGGGGGGAAGGGCAGATGAGAGAAAGGGGAGATGAGGACAAAATGCAACCCTGTCCAACTCAAGTATCCTTTGGGAGCCACTTGCTTTTTTGCCTTATTCCTTTTTTTTTTTTTTTTTTTTGTCTACACGCAGGCTGTATGGCCGATTAAGTAAAGCAAGTGGAGAGCCTGAGGATGCAGATCTGTAAATCTGAAACAGCAGGTATTCCTGAATTTTGTGTCATTTTACTACTCAGGATTCTTCTATCATCTCACTCGATTTTGAAAGTACTGTCTTCTGCCACAGTTTAATGAATATTGTACTCTGAGGGATTGTAATTTTGATTGTCTAAAATGTACACTACTGTGCCTGGAAATTATTTCAGGGGTTGTTATGTTGCCACTGTCTCTTGATTTTTTTACACTGTCATTGTTTATTACATAAGTAAAAGTCCAGTCTTGGCTTTCCCTGAATTTTGGTTGCTCCAAGGTTGGCCATTTTCTCTGCAATGTCTTTTATTTATCTCCATTGCTATAGCACTCCCAAGCTCTGCAAAGGTCAGCTTGGCTCCTCAGGAGCATCCAGCTCTTTAGAGGAACAAAATTCTTGTACTGAAACACACTACAGGTGTATTGTGAGCTGCCGAGGCAATGGCAGTTGTCCCAGTGTCTTCCACATACTGACAAAATGGGGCATTCTACTATATTCTTGCTAGTGAGGTTTCTTGGATTTTCTTCAGGATAAAATTGGGCAGGAAAATCTTTCCTGCCCTGCAGAGAATGATAAATTCTTGTCACAGAGTAAGCTCTTGTCACAGCTTTATTGTTGTATAACCTTAGTCTAGCTATGATACCAAAAATGGAGCCTCACTATTGGAGAATCACTCCTGGAAAACCATAGCTCTTTACCCGGAAAGCAATGTCTGAAGTGTTTCTGAAAGAGCTTCCTCGTAAAATGCAACATCTGACGTTGCCTGTGAGGGTTTGAATAATGAAAATGAAAAAAATGCAGAATAATTCAGGCTGTTTGACCCAATCCTCTTCATCTGTGTAATATGGATCTTCAGCACCTTTTGCAGCTCCATGCTGTAGATTGGGATGCATGCAGTGCTCAAACCAGCTACTAACTCTCATTTGCATGACGAACACAGCATACCCTCCTCAAACTTGCAACTTACTCTGTGAATACAGAATTAAGTTTCTGAAACTCAACCTAGGTAAATTAATTTCATATCAATTTCAAAAATCAGTGTTTAAAAAAAAGAAGATTCTCAGTAATTACAAAGAGAGATATTTCATACTCTCAAAACTGTGAAGTCCAAATTTTCTAAAAGCAAAGCATTACCCAGCAAGATTACAGGGCTGATTTGTGAAAAACATGTTGAACAACTCATTGTGAAAGAATGTGATTCATATACTCTATGCTATGCTATAGACTTTAAAAACTATTTTTCACAACGCTGAAAGCTAATGTCTTTTTTAGTTATTATTCAAAAGCTGAGATTACTGAACAGCTGCTTGTCTTCAGCTGCTGACACTAGAAATACTGTCGGACAACAGAAGTTTTGCGTAAGAGTAGATCATCTCCTACTCTACAAAGCCAAGAGGTCACTGAAACTGGGTGCTACTTTTTCAGTTAAAGGTATCAGAAAGACTAAATTAAGCTGTTTAACGAAAGCAACAACTTATGATCATAAAAGGATCAAAATCAGACTGGATAAGCACTCACGCTGCTCCTGAGGTCGTGGCAATATAAGAAATACATCGGCCGGTCACAGTCTTTCATCCTCAGCAACGTGTGCGCTGTGATGCTTCTGATGGTGATCGCTGCAGCGAGGGGATCCAACCTGCTGAACTGTAACGTCCTGGCCCTGCCCACAACTGTTCATACACTTACAGTTTTGCTTCAGATTAATCAGATCGATTTAAATGGGACTACCCATGGCAGGCAGCAAAGTTAAACAGATGTACGTTTGCTTTTATCATAGCCTCGTTTTTATATGGTTGGTACTACATGCCATGCAGCATGTAGCAGCATCTTAAAGGCAATATTGGGTGGCGGAGGAGGAACAACAACATTTTTGCCCTCCAGCTATGGCTCTGTGTACAAGCTGTACTGGAGGAGAACCACAAACGCCATTTAGCTCATTGGGCAAAGCCATGATGCCTCCCCTTCCACGCTGCAATTGATACCAGTGGCCAAGGGCAAGATGGAGTGCAGAAGGATGGGCAAACAGTCCCACAGTCACGGAAACTGTCCCTGAAGCTGAGATTGCTTGCAAAGCGCCTGGAGAGCAGCTTGTAGCCTGTTGTGCAGAAAGACCTGTTTAAGTGGCACTGCCCAGCTGCTCTGTGTTAAACCTGAGACCTGAAGACAGTCACAACCTCTCTTTTTTGAGCTGCACCCATGAATACTGCATCCATTGGAAATACCGAGCCCAGTGACAATCATATGTCATGCTTCTGCCATGTGTATTTCTCTTTACATTAATGTTAATAATAAATAAGGGAATAAGACTTTCTGCTAAAATCCTAACATTTGTCCGGCAATGCTGAATTATGGTGGTAATATCTGGGCCTGTGAACT
The DNA here is from genome assembly GCF_023634085.1 of Falco cherrug. NCBI lineage: Eukaryota > Metazoa > Chordata > Aves > Falconiformes > Falconidae > Falco > Falco cherrug. Next base: position 103,491,939 of record NC_073697.1, on the reverse strand, counting down.
TGCTTGAAGAGGAGTTATCAGAGGAACCCCTGACTCTATTTTTCTGTTTTGTTTTATTTAGTTGTAAACAGGTCCCAGTACTCAGCTGCCAGAACACCATTAGTGTGATCCAACTGAAAACAAAAGAAGAAAAGTCTTCATGGGAGTTCTGAGAAGCTGATAAGACATCGAAACTCCAAATGTTTAAGCATGGAGACAAATGCACATATTAAATACCAACACAGGAAGAAAAGAAGTGAAATCACTGAAATCTGAGTGTGTGAAATGTGAAAAGCAGAAAGCAAAATGGAAAAATCAATATAAAGAGAAATGAAAAGAAAATTAAGGATAAACCAACAGCAAATAGAAAACAGTAGGAAAAAAACCACCCCTCCAACAATCAAAAAATTGGGTTCTTGACAAGATAATGTTGTCAGGCTAGTGAGCCATGTTCTGATTTTACAGTTGGCTGAAATAATAAATCCTGATTAAGTTAAGATGTTCAGAAAAGGTATTTACTACTTGAAGTGTGCCTAGCATTTCCAGGCTGTGGTTTGGTGTGGCATTCCCAGAGAAATTCAGTGCATGTATCGTCGTGCAGCCATCGGTTTATAACGAAGCTGGCAGGACGGTGGCAGGGCTGGGACACAACTCTGCAGCAGCTCTCCCAAAGGGTCCCATGAAAGCTGGCCCTCCATCAACCCACCCTCGGAATTTTCTACAGTGTGCTGGAAAAAGCTATAGTGAGAAAGGATGAAGGAATGAGGAGCAGTATGAATGCCGGCTCCTGAGTATGTCTTAGGGCAATAGGCTTTCCTGGTGTTACTGGGAGAGAGGTGAGACACCTTACCTGCCGTTACTGGCAGCAGCTGGGTCTGAAGGCAGCGTGTTCTGCATCACCGCCCACACCATGGGGAGGTTGCTCTTTGAAAGCGTCGCTGGATCATTGCATACTTTTTTGAAAAAAAACCAAAATCTATAGAAATGATCCAAATAAGGGCTGAAATATGGCCTCTCCCCTAGGACAGTGTTTGTTTGCTCAGCATATCACAAGCAGGATGCAGCAGTCTCCACAGAGCTGCCACAGTGCCAAGGGGAAGGGGAGAGCCTTGGCTCTGCACAGCGCATCCCCACGGTGCTGTAGCTGGCCTTGATATCCCTGTGGTACCAATTTTTCAGTATCTAATAGTCCTTACTTGTTTGTTATGATGTTACTGCTGCCGTTATTTGTTTGGGCACAGGCTACAGAAGTAATGGTCACAAGCAAGACCCCCTGTTTGCACAGTGCCCAGCAGTGAGAAGACAAAGGTTATGCCCACCTGGGGGTGGTCAGGATCCCACCCTCTGCTGTTGGAGAGACCTGGCCAACCCTTAAAGCTGAAACTTGCTGTTTTCCTTTATTAGCTCAACTGTGCCCTGTACAAGCGACAACCCTCCCTATCCTATTTTCCTCCCCTTCCCCGCTTCAATAATCTGTGGTAGTTGTTTTTTAATTAGGAGGATTTTTCCTGAGAAAGTACAAATAAATTTCAGTCTGAGGAAAAAATAAAGAAGATTTTAAAAAGATATAAATAATTATGTGTTTAAAAGCTGCATGGGGAAGTGGAAGAACTGTAATTATAGCAAGTGGCATGGAGAACAGGAGAAAATGTCAAATCAAAAGATTAAATTTTAAATGGCAAGAACACTCGGAGAGGGAAAGAAGATGAAAATAAGGTGCATCAGATCAGTAAAATCATAAACCAGTTTCTGTCTAACCAAAGTCTTCCTCCAACGGACCCTGATGCTGCTTATGTATTTAATTATTTTATTTAGTGGCTTGCCTCATTTGACAGTAGGTTACACTCCTGGAAGTTTTAAGGCTGCAAGGTCTTTGCCCAGAAAGAGGCAGGAAGAATACAAAGCAGTAACAGCTAACTGGGTACACAGGAGAAAATGACTGTGGCAAAAAGCTGGAGCAATTATGGCTAGCAATGCTTAAAGACGATGTTTTAAATCCGCCTTGGCGGTCTGGACACCTGTTAAAATTTCCGTAACTCGTATCCAAATTCGCTAGCCGACTTTGGGAACCTCAGTTCTCCATGGCATTTGGTGCCCAAGGCAGTGTGTCCTCAGACCACAGCAACCTTGGCTCATGGCTGCTGTTGTGAGCAGCATCGAGGCACTTTGCAAACAGGGAAATTAATTCCATCCCCATTCCCATGGACAGTCTGAGTGAAGAACAAATGACCGAGGTAATTTGCACACCACTATTCACAACACATGTCAGAACCAGAGCCAGAAAATGGATCACAAATCTCCTGATGTGGCTTTTGATCCGGACCTTACTGTGCTGCTATGAATGAAAGGCAGAGGGGGTCTTGCATTTGAATTTGGGAGGAGCAGACCCAGGCTTTTAGTAAGGATTCTGTGAAAGAAGGGAGAGGTTGTTTCTTGGAAAACACTGAGCACTGACAGCATGAGGTTCCTGCACGGTGCAGGGCTCTGTCCCAGAACTGGGAGGAGGGTGATCACGACCAGATTTGAAATCTGTTAAAATGGCGGGGATTTCTTCCCTGACTTCCCTGGGTTGGTCTTCAGTGTGCTAAAAGAATCGCTACATAAACAAGATGTGTATGGAGATCATGGAAATGGTGAACAAAAGACAGGATATTATAGACCAGTTTCTCTACTGAAAGGCAGTGTCTGAACTCAGCCTTTTCTCATGAATGAATAATGAAGTGGCCATGTTTTATTAGCTTTACTTAAAATTGTCTACTAGTTGAACAACCTTTTGAGCCTTTTAACACTTCTGCAATTTGCTGCAGCAATGATTTCTTTTCTTTTTTGTTCTTTTCAAGATACAGTAGCTAATCTGATCTTCGTGTTTCAGTAATTGTCTCAGTTAATGTGTATGAGGAATAATTCCATTCTGTGAAATGAATACTAGGTGAATATTTAATTCATATGAGTTTGCTGCATGAAGAACTTATGGGGTAGGCACATGCATTAATTGCTAAGCTGCTGATTTATTAAGTAATTTTTTTTTCTTAGCTTTGTTTACTCATTACCCATTTCTGTGGTCAGATTTGACAGTGGGGAACCTCAGAGTCAGGAGGAGCTCATCAGCTCACAAAGGGGCTTTATGCATATGGTAAGTTTTGTGCTGGTAAACCAACGTCGGACGGGCAGCTTAACCAAAAGATACATCGTTCTGTCACCACCACAGCTTTGTGTGATCCCAGCAGCTTCTTCTGCTAAAAAGAGTAGCACATTCACTAATGATACTGGTATGTTTCTTATTTAGCCCTTAGGGGCTTTATCCAAGCAGACCCAGCGCCTCACTGGGAACCTTGCCTGCAGTACGACCATAAAGCTCATTGCAGGCAGAAATGATTTCTGAAATAACGATGTTTTTAGTAAAACTCCGAGTTGACCAATGCTGACACAAATCACTTGCCTGCAATGGCATTTGTTCCGGCACTGTTGCAACCCTGACTCTTTGGGGCAGAGCAGAATTTAAAACAACCTGCAAAAACTGGTTAGAACTGTTATTTAAAGCCAAGCAGTGTTATGGTTTTATTGTTAATATCAGGGGGGAATGTTACTTGCAAGACTATGCTTTGATTTTTCTTCGTCTCCTGAAGCAACATGCTCACAGAAGAATTCACAGCCCTCTCAAATTACATATTACAACGATGACTTATTTCACAATCCATTCTGAGCATAGCAGAAAAGTGTATTTAATATTGCTGCTGTTGTTTCTATCTCTTTCTGTATAAAGTTACTGCTTGATTTTATGTGTCATCCTCAGCTAGTATATATTTGCATAGCTCTGTTGACATCAGTCATGCTATATTGATTTATACTGCTTCTGTCTGCCTCATTATTATTTTTATTTTTTGTTTGAGAAGCTTGGTGTATTTTAAGATTCACAGAAGATAAAAAGGCATTGCGTTCTCAGAACAAAACGCATACAGTGGCTGCTGATGGGATATTTTAGACTGGGGCAAGCAAATAGGTAAGCAAGATGTATCAGTGAGGTTCTGTAAATAGCGGGGCTGCTTGTATACCATACGCAGAACATATCGGATGTGTAAGCTGGGATTTTTAAAGGCGCATTAGATTTGCAGCTATCACTAATAGTTAGAAGGATTTGGTGTCCCACAAAACAAGGCTGCCAGTTGTGAATGTATTGTTTACAAAGAAACAAAATTGCTTTTCAAGAGATGTCTGAAGTCTCCATCTCTTTAGACTAAAGCGTGAAGTGCAGAGCTCAGGAACAAGATGCAAGAGGGCACAGGTAGAAGGTGGAAAGACTGGCCAAAAATGAAATAAACACCCAAGGGATGGCCAGGAAAATGTGTTCATTCTTCTCTGGAGAGGATATTCTAAACACGTGAAGGAGACAATGCTGCATCACTGTACAAGCAGCAGCCATACTGTGTCTTGCAGGACTGTGAGAAAATGCCTCCATGCCTTATCTCACCCATTTGCTTATTAGCAGGCCCTTGGGTCTGAGTGCAAGAAGAGGTACAAATGGCTGGAAATATACAACAGAAATCACAGAGGGAGGGATTTTACTAGCCTTTACATCTACAAAATACACCAAACCTGCTGAGGATGATCAAAATCCTTTGCCAAAATCTCAGGGCATTCCTGTAAAGAGAAGCTCTTCCTGAGCACTTTCACAGATCTACGATCGTGTGTTCACTGTTACAGAGATTATACTACAAGCAAGATGACCCCACCTTATCACCTTTCAGATGAAATACCGATGTGTCAGTGCCCTACCCAGCCTGGAAAGGACCATCCTCCACCCAGGTTTCTCCACAGGTAAGCACACTGGGCAGGGGTCTCCCCCAGCCCCCACCATGCCATACTCCACACAGGAACCTTTAAACTACTTCCCAAACTCAGTGCATGAAGTATTAATGGGAGAGAAATTGCAGACTTCTCTCTCTGCTTTCAGGGACGTTCCATCAATTTTCCTTCTCCCTTTTTCTTTTCTCTGCACTGCACTTCAGTTGGAAGCATCTGGATCGAAGAGAATTATCTCTTAACAACAACTTGGGTTGTAGTATGTTTCAAAGACTCAGGCTTTATTAGTCACAGAAGACCTTGTAAAAGTTTGCTTGGGATCATTTTTAACAGCAACCAATAATCCTTCCCCCATCAGCCAAAGCAAACCAGTGTGAGCCTCTCCCAGCTCCTGCACAGATGTGTCTTACAGAAATACAGCTATTTGGGACAAGCAAAAGTGACGTTTTTGCCAAGCTGGAGGTTTCATCCACAGTAGCTTACACTAATATGGACCTAATCTCCTTCTGAAAGCTACCTGAACACTAAGCATGCTTGATGCTCAGTTGGCGTAATACTGTTTGGAGTGGTCAATAATTGCATTTGACTTCACGTTGTACCTTTCTGGCCTCAGACTGCTTAAAGCCAGAGGAGACCTAGTTATGCGGTGAGCCCAGCCTCTGCTCCTGCATGTTCCATGTCAGATGCCTGTTTTCATAAAAACGTATTTTCATAAAAACATATTAATACAATACGTTAAATATCAAGCCCGGAAAATTCTCTCACCCCTTCCATCTGCAGCAGCTGAAAAAACAGGTAGATTATAAAGCAGCATTCCCTGCACCCTTAACTGCTTTAGTATCCAGTGTCATGTTGGGTCTGCTAAACCAAAAGTTACCTCCAGCAGTTTGTTAGTAATAAGGAAGGATAATATATGGGGGAAAAGAGGCAGAAGATGAGAAATTGATTCCAGGGATGTGGTGTCCCATAATTCTCATAAAACTAAAATGAAAGCTGAGCACATCCAACAGCTTTAAAAATCAAGACACTCCTGTAAGTGCCTAAGTGCAGAGGTAGGTACTTCAGGTCCCTGGGTATGGAGATACGGAGCAGTTAGCCCAATTCTGCTCTCTGCAGATTAACTTCAACAGAAAACTTTATTGTTTTAATCAGTAGAATTATGCTGATAAATGTGAGTAAACTACAGTATGTCTCCTAGTCCATTTCTGACAAACAAAGACATTGTAGCTGTCCTACTCTAGTGCCAACACAAAAATAGTGTCAAGGTATGAACTTCAGAAATGTAACCTGAGCTGTCATTAAAAATCAAATATCATGATAAATTTAATTCACATTTCATAGAGAGCTGCATAATATCAATAAAAATCCTTTAATAATTGCTATGCTGGCACAGTACAGTGTAAGACATAAAGAGATACGATTTTTTTGTAATTTAGAGGAGGTGGAACTAAACACTGTTTTTTAAAAGAAACTGTTTCTCAGGGAGAAAAATGAATGTTGGAGGAGGATGTAATTTATTAGGAATTCTACTCCACCCTCGTTTACAAAGACTGCTCTGAAATTAAAACTTTGAGAGATCCGGTTTCTAATTTATTCATAGACTTAAAGGCCAGAAAGAACCAGGATCAGGTAGTCTGACCTCCTGGGTAACACAGGCTATTAAATTTCCCAGTTCTTCCTATATCATAACCTGTGTCAGGCTAAAACATAGTTTCTCTTAAACAATGATTTTAAAAGCTGGGAAAACATTCTTACGTTTCTTTCATGTGCTTTTTGGTGAAGGTGAGAGAGAAAGAAAAATTCAAATCAATTGGATTGCTGTGACATAGCAGTAGAATCGGTATAGCACGCGACAGTGCAATCTGAACTGGGCATCACTGAGATGTAAACAGTTGGTCTTTTCTGGTAATAAAAGCTGACCAGTTTTCAGGGCAGATACATATGCTACCAATTGAGCAATGTGCTTTTGTGAACTATTTTCAAAGGGACCAAAAGGCAGGTATATGCTTCTAAATATCTTGGTCATATTGGAAAATCCCATTCTCAAACTGAAAAAACGGCTGAGAGCTGAACGCTGGACTTCCTGAAGTCAACAGTAGTTTTCTCATTTACATGTAATTGAGGTCAGAATTTCGTCCAAGAAGATCAGTTAACTTTTTATGATGCTAACTGAAGAATTGTAATAGTATTTGCTGTTTGTGCTTTGCTTCCACGGCGGATAAAATTCATTACCTTTTATTCCTTGGTTTTTTCCCCTCCACCAGCATGAATATATGAATATTTAAGATTCTTCAAAATCTAATGTAGTCTCCAAATTTCATTAATGTATTATTTACTTGATATTTTAGATATTAGATATTCAGTAAAACGGGATTGCATCAGCAAACCTTCCAGGACCCTCCATCCACAACGACACAAACTCTGATATTGCCATTTATCACCAAGCTTTACATTTTCACAATCCATACAGCATTTGTTCTGTCCACATAATTTGGGATCATGTTTTCAAATGAAACTTCCCGAAACCCACTGCCACCTGCTTTACTCCCTGTATTTGGAAGGGCTGCCATTCACCAATGTTCACGCTGCCGGCTAAGGAATCTCAGGCAATTAGAAGCACAAGTTTAGTCAGCTTCCACTAGGTGTTTATTAACAAATCCTGTGTAACTATCAAGATCCAAAAACTCTTGAGTTTGTTTGGCCATACGTGACAAACATGCACAGCTTTATTGCTTGTGACTCCCCTGTCCTCCATGGACCAAGTTTTCCCCTGGTGTAATTTAGCGTAGATCTACTGGAGTCAATAGATCTCAAGACTCTGAAGTTCTTATCTCCCTGCTGCTCTGATTTTTTTTTTCCTCCTGATAAAATTACTTATATTTATACTTCATAGTTTTATTATCACCAAGTAGGAAAATAAGAAACACAGATAAATTGGTTTTCCATCGTTTCTGGGAAAACTTGCACTTCTGCTGATGCCATCCAGCTTCTTTTTTGAATTCTCACATTTCCTGAACTCTAAAATGTTTTTAAGAAAGAGCTATCAATTACACAATGACTTCCAGCAGCTACAAAAATCCAAACTTAAACTTTTCTGGGCCAGCTCATCTACCAACACTTTTACGTACCCCATGATCTCCTGTTATTGATAAGGATGGTTATATCATTGTTCTTAAACACAAGAGACTTGGAAGGCAGGCCCAGATGTGTGCCTGCCTCGACCATTACTGTCAGGAGGATGCAGACTGGATCAGACTGGAGGTCCATCCAGTCCAGTCTCCTGACCCCTACTTTGTTTCAGAAATTGTTTTAGGTTCGAGCCATTAAAATGTACGTCTTCTCCAGCCACTTTGTAACCAATATTATGGTTACTCTGAAAGTTCTCATTATTCTTCACCTCAGGGCTGCCTTGCAGCAGTGAGTTCCACCGATTGGGTTAGTTCGTTTGCTTGTGAAAGGAATGACTTTCTCTTCTCTATATATATTCCGTTGATGTTGTTCTGGAAACCTGTCTTCTGCTGTGTTTCAACTAACTACTTTTAGTACTGCCTTTATCCTTATTCTTGAAGCATTTCCTTTTTTAAAGGTCATGGCTTTCTGTTTTTCATTGACAGTTCACTTCGGGCGCTCCTTCTTCCTTAACTGTTTCTGTTTCAAACCACCCTCTAGGAGCACACCTTTGAAAACAACCAGTCCAGCCCTTTTGCTATGAAGCTAGTCAATCTTCTCTGATAAGCAATGCAATTTGTATAAGCAATGGAGAAAATTGTTTTAGTTTCATGGAATTGTTTTAAATTCCTCTGCCATTCACACAATTGTCCTGGCTTCTATTTTGTATTAGAATTTTGGTTCTCATTATTTGCTATTCTTATAAATGCACTGTATGAGCAAAGTTGAAACAATAACAAAAAGGCTCTTTTCCCCATTTCTCTTGTTTTTTTCATTCCCAGATCATACTCCTTCTAAAACAAAAATAATAGTCCGCAAGATTTTGATTCTGCTACTTTAAACTACCCATCTCCTAAAAAGATGCTAACCCCAGAAAGATACATTTGCTATTGCTGGGCATCTTATGTGGACTAAAGTCTTGAAAATTCCATCTTTAAAGCTTAATGCTAAAACACAGTGCAAATTACTCCTGCTAGAAGCAAGGTTCTTGCCATTTCCTCAAGCAACGAATTACCTCTTGATTTTCAAGTTATTTCCAAATAGCCTTTTCAGATAGCTATGCCAGGGGCTAATCCTAAGAAAACCCCTTTTAGTGTTTTTACAGTTGCAAATTTTATTTTGCTCCAATGCCTAACAGTGGTATGGAAATTGCAATTGTTGCTTTTGGTCTGTGTTAACCTTTCTCTCTTCATTATTTAGGAACAGAAAGCTTTTGTTATCTGTCTCAAATCAGAAGATTATAGGTCTGTTAGTACATGTTCCAGAAGTACCCTTTCTGTGGGTGTTAATAGTATCCAATTGAGTACACTAGTCATTAACCTCAAAAACAGTGACTCAGCAAGGTACCAGAGCATATTAGTGCCTGTAAGGAGGAAAAAAAAAAAAAAAAAAAAAAAAAGGCAAAGAAAAAAAAAAAAGGCAAAAGAAAAAAGAGCTATTTTCTCACACCAGATGCCAGGCAAGATGTATTTCTAGAGGAAAAGCTAACAGGCAGCCTAAGAACAAATGTCTGTGGTATCCTTCCCGGTAAGATGACTTGAAATACTCAGCTGGAGGCAGGAACACACTGGAGGGAGAACTTCCTGAGTACGTCTGAGGTTTTGCGTTGACAGTAAGGCCCACCTGCCTCCCTTGCAAATCAGTCAAGGTTGGTGGAAATGCTTCTGCTGGATCAGACCCAGAAAAGGGGTAAGTCACCTGTATTGCGCCCAAGGTGGTGACCAGTGATTTCTAATGCTTGATACAAATACTCTGCAGAAGGAAAACGTTCTGCAGTGGAGGATGATTTAGATGGATGGGTTTTAATCTTATTTTTTTCAGACATGCAAATCTAGGGATTTGTTTCTACAAAGAAAGTAAAATAAATCACATATCATTTCCGTTTTCCACATACGTGCATTCAAGAAGAAAACAGACAGAGCAGACTTTCAGCCATGCAGTGAGTGTCTGCAGAAACGTATCTGACTACAGGTCTCTTAAGTCACTTTAATGGTGATGGATGTGCAAGAAACTATAATCAATTACATCGCCCTGAAAATTACATAGTTATTTTCCAAAAAACCCAACAGGTAACAGTTGTTTGATACAGTACAGCTTAATATTTCTCAGAAGACAGACCTTGTAATATTTGAGCTTGCCTGTACACACAAATTGTATCACTTCAACAATACTTGTACAGCTGCTTCTGTATAGTAAGATTATATAGATCTGGCAGGCAACTATAATTGAGACAGAAGAACCTGAAGCAAGATAGAGAAACACATTTGCTAAACAGACAAAAAAAATATCTGAACACAGAGATCTAAGGTCAGATCTAGGAGGTGATGTTCTCTAGCTCAGTATTTGAGAATGTTTAAAAACTAACCATGCCCCTCTGCAATGAGCAGTGTGGCCCTTCTGTAAGGTACATGCTCTCAAACTATCGGATTACTGACAGCTTTGTGCTTCCTCCTCTTCTGGTTCACACCCATATGCACCAGCTTAAAAGTCACTGCATACTGCCCAGGAGATGTGGCGTGGAGGGAGGCGGCGAAGATGTCACTTGCCTTCCAGATAGACAGGGTGTATCTGATTCCCAGTATTTCATGTCATCGCTTAATAGTCATAGAATATATATTAAGAATATTACTTAATCAGTGGCCAAAGTTAAGGTATGGAGTAAACAACATATTACACCGTCAAGCAGAGCATCATCCCTGGAGAATCAGACCAGCCTAGAGGGAGCATGTTGGAAAAAATACACACCGACGCTCTCAGCCCGCGTTCACTCCCCTTGCTGCTGCCCTTCTTGGCACCTCAATGGAGAATAATTAGCAGCTACAGGAGGCAGCAAGAGGCAGGTTTGGTTCTGGTACTGATGGAGTATTAAATGATTTCCTTTCTCTTTTTCCCCTCCAACCTCCTCCCAGTACATATCAAACCGTGCAGTGGGCTGATCACCTGGCAGACAGAGGGAAACCAGTGCTTGTGGGTCCAGAGCCCCTCTTCTGCACCCTGAGCGTCAGGGTGCCACATGTTCGGTTCTCTTCCCCACCTTGCTCCTCCCCTTCCTTCTTCCTTCCCTGCGCATGTCCTAACCCTCCCAGGTCTCTGCTCCTACTGCTTTCCCGCCAAAGCCAGTCAAGCAGCTTCACACTCCCCTCTCCTTCCATGCCTGTTCCCCCAGCTGCTCCCACCAGGCAGGTGACAGAAGCACCAGGTGAGAGGGGTGGCCATGAGGACAGGCCAAGGAAGTAGATTTGTTAGTGCCAGGGCCTTTTTGGTCCTGAGGTGGCACGGGCAATATGCCCTAACACAGCCCCTGCGCACAACTGTGGTGGGGAACCTGAAGAGAAGGGTGAGGAAGGCAAATGGCCACATGCCCCACAGGAAGGGCAGAGTAAGGGCCATGCCAGGGCCTGGTGGGGGCCAGGTGAGGGGCTGCTGAGGGCCAGGCAGCCAAGCCCCGGCTGGGGGAAGCCCCAGCCTGCTGCCCCTGCGGGCCCACCACCTGTGTGGTGGCAGCCATGTTGGGGTGCTGCCATGTTGGCAGCCCTGCTTTCCCGGGGGTGTGTGTGCACGGAGTCACCTCAGGGGAAGGTGAAAGCCCACTGTACCCGCGGGCAGGAGGCAGGCCTGGACACCGAGGCTGAGCAAGGGCTCAGCACGGCGGTGGCCGAGGCAGTGAGAGGAGCACCTGAGGGGGCTGCCGGCCACGAGGGAAGGAGGCGGTGGGGTGCGAGAGCGGGACGGGTGAAACTGAGGAGAAAGTTGGCGGGACGCGGGCGGCAGGGGGGCGTGAGGCGGGCGGGGACGGGGAGGGGGGGGGGCAGCGCGGCCCGCCCTCCCGCCGCCGAGTGCGCAGGCCCTGCGCGCATGCCCGCAACTTATTTCGCGCGGCCGGGGCGCCGCATTTCACGCGGCGCCGAGCGGAGAAGCGGGCGGGGCGGCGGCCACGTGACCGGCGCGGGCGCGGGGCCGGCGGCCGCTGGGGGCCAGCACCGCCATCCGCCCCGCGCCGGCTGCGCGGCCGCTGCGCTCGCGCCGGCTGCCCCGCGTCGGCTGCCCCGTGCCAGGCCGGGCCGCCCCGCCCTCTCCCTCCCCCCCCTCCCCGGCGGGCAGCGGGGGCACGGCGGCGGCAGCGCGCAGCGGGGCCGGCCCCGCCGGAGCGGACCCGGGCCGCGGCACCACCTCTGCCTTTTTTGTAATTATCGTTGTTGTTGTTGCCGGTTTTGGGGAGGGGGCAGCCTCCCCCCCCGCTCGGATCTATTGTCACCACCACCAGCACCCCCCGCCTCGCCACAATTAATCCGATGAATTTGCCATGATTGATCCGTATTAATAGCTGGGGTGGGTGGGCGTGTTTTGGGGCTTTTTTTCCCCTTCCTTCTTTTTCCCCCCTTTTTTTTCTTTCCTTTTTTTTTTTTTTTTCTTTTTTCTTCTTTTATTGTTTGGTTTTGTTTTTGGAGGGACCGGGCTGGGATCCGATCTCCACTCCACAGTCCATCCCTGGTCGGTGCCTGAGAAAATTGCATCTGGATGCATCGTTATTATTATTATTGTGTTTGATCCAGGGAGATAAAGGAGGAGGGGGAGAGGAGTGCGTGTTCGTGGGGAGGGGAAGGCTGCACCCTTCCTGCACACACACGCACACACACACACACGCAGAGAGAAAGAGAGCTCCATACATCTATACATATATATCTATTTTTTTTCCCCCCACCTGGAACTTCTTTTAGTTGGGGAGGAAAGGAAGAAAGAAAATAAATTTTGTGCAAGGAAATACTCTCAGCTCCCTCCTTCCAGCGGGTCTCTCTCCTTCTTTCTTTATTCCCCCCCTTCTTCTCTGCTTTTTTTCCTCTTTCGAAGATCCTCGCCCTCCCAGCCCCTTGATCAAAGCATTCCGCTATTCTGATTTATTGCCTGCTTGGTGAGGGTTTTTTTTTTTTCCCCTCTTTTTTTCTTTTTCCTTTCTCTCTCTCTCTCTCTCTCTCTCTCTCTCTCTCTCTTTTTACAAAGGCGACCTGAGATCAGCCATTACTTTCCTTGGCTCGCTTATAGGAATCTCTTACATTTGGTGCTTGCTGCTGGTGGTGGTGGAACCGCACTCGGATTCTTTCATCCCCCCCCCCCACCCCCTTGCTGTCCTCTCCTCCCTCCCTTTCTCCTTCCCTCTCTCCCTCCCTCCCTCCCCCGTTATTCCGCCGGGGGAGCCGGATTTGTGGCTGCGGTGGGGCGGGGGGGGACGAGAGCGAGAGGGAGAGCCGGCGAGAGACATGGATGGCCCGGCGCGATGCAACGGGCTTCGGAAGAAGCGGCGATCGCGGTCCCAGCGCGACCGGGAGCGGCGAGCCAAAGGCGGGCGGCGCGGCTCAGCCGCCGGCGGGGCCGCCAGCCCCGGGGCCGCCGCAGCGCTCTCCTCCTCGGGCTCGGAGAAGGAAGACAATGGGCCCCCGCCGCCGTCCCGGCCGCGGCCCCCCCGGAGGAAGCGGCGGGAGTCCTCCTCGGCCGAAGAGGACATTATCGACGGTTTCGCGATGTCCAGCTTCGTCACTTTCGAGGCGCTGGAGGTAGGAGCGGCGGCGCTTTGTGTGCGCCTCATTGTGTGGGGGCAGCGGCGGGGGGAGCCCCCCGCAACGACGACCCGGACGCCCCCCCCTCACCCCCCCCGCCCCCCCCCCCCCTCCAGACACCCCCCCGGGCCGGCGCCGCCGGGGGTGCCCGCGGGGGCGGTCCCACCGCCCCTTCCCCGTCCCCGGGGTGCCCCGGTCCCCTCCCTTCTCTCCCTGCCTGCCGCCGACACCTGCAGCCTGGCGCGCCGCTCCCGGCGGGCGGCGGGGGGCTCCGGCGCGGCGGCGGCGGCGGCGGCGGGGACCGGGGCGGCCACCCCCCGGGGCGCCTTCGGTAGGGCAGCGGGGAGTTGCGAGCGCTCCCCCCGCGGGGCTCCCGCCGGCGTTTCCCTTCCCCTCCCACGGAGCAAACTTTTCTCGCGTCGCCGTGTCCCACTCGTGTCCGCGGGGCGGCGTGGCCGGGGGGTCGGGGAGAATGGGGGGGGGGGGGGATGTCGATGCGTGGGTTTGTCTGGCTGCTGGGTGGGGGTCGCCCGTCCTGCCGCGCTCCCTGCCGGCCTCACGAGTGGGCTCGACGGCCTCTCACCCCACGGGGGGCACTGAACATCCCCCCCCCCTCCAAATGCTGGAAGAAGAGGTGCGGGTAAGGTGAGGCTGGGTCGGGGGGAGGGTGGCACGGCCCGGGGCTTCCCGGTGCCACCCTCCTCCCGACCCAGCCTCACCCCCCCAGTGCCTCCTCAACCCACCCACCCGAGACCGTGGAAGCACTGTCAGCGCATCCAGGGTCATGGTGGGGATGCGGCCGCCCATGGGAAGCTCCAGCCTGTTTGTTTGAAGGGCTTTGTTGTTTATAACTTCTGCTCCGGAGAAGTTTGCTGTGGTGAAAAAGCAGATTTATTTGGGTTTACTTGCGCTGGAGTCACAACTGGAACGATTAGGAACTGTCAAAATAAATGCGGAGATGAAGCTGATTGTTTCACAACAAAAAAAAAAAAATATCTGTGTAGCTCTTAGGCTGTTTGAATATTTAGCCGGGAATACTTAGCGGCATTTTCAGGGGGTTTTGTGTCTTTTTTTCCTCTGGATTTGGAGCCACATTTTGACCTTGGTTACACCTGTATCCATCCAGACTGAATGCCTCCAAGAGAACTTGCTCTGCTGTGGCTGAAGGGAGGATTTTTTCACTCCAGCAAACCTCCACATGGTTGGTGTTGGGCTCATGGAAGCAGTAACGAGCAAACGCCGAGCTAATGACGAGCCTGGATTTTACCACCATTTCTCACCTGGGGAGCCCAGCCACAAGTGCCCTGCTCCAGGCAGGGAGGGCAGGAGTGCGAGGACATGTTTGTCAGTGGGAGCAAGCTTTGCATGCTGCTGTTTGGGACCAAATTCTGCTCTTCCTCAAACAAAGCCCCCGGTTTGTGTCGTCAGGGGGTTTATGGGAATACGGGCTTCAGGATTTGACTGTAGTCCTTTCTGGAGGGGAAGTGAAGAGCAAGTTTTATGGTCAGAACTTGGTAGGGTGTTTTAGAAAATTTCTTTATTCCGTTTCACTTCTTGTTTATTTTCCACTTGAAATGAAAATAATTACTGTGCTCTTTTCTCTTTGCAAAGCCAAGAATGGCTACTACTTGCATCCTGTCGTAATCTTATATCACTAAAAAGGAGCGCAGAAACATTACCCAGTTCTGCCAGCTAATATCACATTCAGATAAAACAATAGCTCGCACACTGAGACTTGACATACTTTTAATGTTCATGTGATAGGTGGCACATTTTGACCTAACGATTTCATGCTGCGTTGAGAAATAATGTCACAAAATCGTTGTTAGGTGCTTTTTCCTGCAGCTCGGTATGTATGTTGAGAAACTTGTTTCTGAGGATCAGAGGGAGATGAAGGTGTCTCAGGCAGGAGCCCAACGTGGCAGGAATTACCACGTACGTTGCGTGTCACAGCCTGAAGTTTTTATTGTGATTTTAGTGTTGGCGAGGAGGTTGCAAGTGACTGGTGGGGCGAGATATCTCAGCCTTGGTGAGATGTTGAGGTGTTAACGTGTTTGAGTGGAGAGGAGAAGCCTTGGGGGCCATGGAGAGGTGCCCTGGTGTTTATACCTCTCATGCTCTGGGTCTGCCCCCAGCTCGTTAGGGGTCCTGCAGGTTTCTCCCCAGGTTCCAGAAGACACTTGTGCCTGGCATGTGACAAGGCTGCCCCAGCCCAGGCTTTGTACTTGAATGTCAGTTTTTTCTCAGGCTTGGCTCAGGTGGAAGCCTGCAGAGACAGAGTGTGTTTTGTCTGTTCCATGCGAAAAACAGGGAGGACCAAAGTGTGGAATGTACTCGCCGCTGGAAGGTGGAGACCCGCGGTCCAGGCGAGGGGAGGGTGGCTCACGTGGGGGGAGGGACAGCTACCGTGGTGGGACGAGGCTGAGCTCTTGGCTTACAGGAACGCCTTTGTGGCAGTAGGTGTGTGAGTTGGGTGGATGTGAGCTGTCACCCCAGCGTCTTCATGTGAATTCTGTGTGTAAAGCTGGGATGAAGAGCAAGAATTTCCATCTAGCTTTGTTTTACCTGTCCTTTAGTAAATGCTTTTTGTTGAGGTGACTGAAAAAGCCCGAACTGCAAAACGCCAGGTTGTGTGAGGCTCGTAGGTGGCAAGGGGACACAAGACGGGCACGTGTCCCAAGGCCGCTGCAGCTTCAGTAGGAGTCACCTGTGCCTATTATGGTTATGTTGATAAAAATTCCCATCTCTTGAAGCAAAACTATCTTTTCAGCCAGCTCCCACCCTCGGAGCTGTTTTTCTGTCCAGGTATCGGTAGCTTTCTCATGCTTCTCAGGTGTAAATTGTTCGGTGTAGAAATAGAGGCCATCTGCTTCTAGTTACCTGTCTGGTTTATGGTTTATGGCGCTCCACACCTTCATCTCCCTGATGTTTGTGTGGGGAATAGAGGGGAAGAGGGAGCTGAATGAAGATGGTGGGTTCTCATAGTTGTTTTTTTAAATCTGCACCACCCCCCCGCCCTGAAGTTATGGTCAAGCAAATCCAGTGTGATTGCAGCTGTGTCCAGGCTGATCCTTGCCTGGCCTGGCTGGACTCTGGTGGAGTGATGTGCAGTGTGGGCCTGCCACCTACACACTGGACAGCATCTTGGCGCTTTGACCTTCAGAAACCACCGCTTACTCTGTAGTTAAGCAGCTGAGATGTGCTCCTACTGTTTGACCTGGTTCACCAGATCCTCCTGCGCGTGGCCTTGCTGGGACTGACAGCAGGGAGCTCTGCAGCTCGCTCCGGAGCAGTGACTCGCACATCACTTCCCTGACCTCTCGAGTCTCCCAGCTGTAAAAAGAGAAAGGCACGGGGACTCGGTGCCTGTCTTGGTGTCGCTGGTGGCTTGTCAAGCTGACCACCTTCCTCGGCTTGGTGTAGCCCGTGCTGCGCTGCTGGCGTCTTCCTTACTGACAGTAATAGCACGAGGTTCTCCAGACCCAGGTGGGCATTTTAGACACCAGTTTGACAGCGAAAGGACGTTTCTCAAGACATGCTAAATCAATCCGTTGGAGTGACTTTCTCCACAACGTGCTCTGGCAGTACTGGCGAGAAGGTTTCTGCGGAGCGCTGTGGCGAGGCGAGATTTCAGGAAGATATCTCCCTCCTCTACCCCCTGGTGCGTAGGACTCCGGGCAGCAGACCGACGTGACATGGCTGTTGACGTGCCGTGGCAAAGATGGTTTGCTGTGATGAGAAATGAAATCTGACCTGAATGTTAAGATAGCTTAAAGCCTGGGAAGTGCTTTAGGTTTCCTGAGTCAGCTCTTGACCATCCCTACGGAATAAGCAGTTGGTTTCAGGTTTTCTGAACACTGAGTAAAGTAATGAGTTTTTTCTGCAGATGTTTGTTTAGCTTCAACTCGGGCAGTTCATCTGACAAGCCTGAAATGGGACACAGATATTTATAAAGCACAGATAGAAGTGATGTGGGGCGGGAAGGGGGGGGACACTTGCATTTAAATGGGGATTCTTGTTTCAAAAAACTGGCACAATTTCTCACCCTGCCTTTACTGAGCTAATTTCTGTTCCGCACACCAGCCTTAGTCTGTTTTGAGACCATGCTAAATTATTGCCAGGTAAAGCCCAATATAATTAATTACAAATGAGAAATGCTGACAAATATTTGTCAAGGAGCTGTTTAATGAGCTTCAAATTCTGTGTCAGATGATTCCATCCAGCTAGTGTAAATAATTTTTAAGCAATTGTTCCACCGTGTTTACGTGATTTAGGCAGATGTTAGCTACGGCAGTTTTATATGTTGGACAGATAATATGAGACTAGATGGAGTAAAGCTTCGCAGCTGATGTGGCCTTTAAAATAGAGACACTACTGTTAGCACAAGCAAACTGTGGAAGTAACAGGAAGGCTCTGAAGATACTGTGGTCTCAGTTGTGTGTCTGTGCGCGCTGACAGTGTAGCTCTGTGTATGCATCTGAATGCAGGAATTTACTTTAATAACTGTTGTGTGATACCCATCGCTAGGCACGGCCCACTGAAAATAGAAATTGTTTGGCTGTGTGACAGCAGAAGCTTCGAGCTGGACACCAGAATGACTGGCTTGCAGCGTGGCTTTCCTCCCCAAATCATGCTTTTCTCACCAGCCTTTTAGCTGGCCTGATTAGCCTGTTTACTTACATTCTCTGAGATTTCAAGCAAGTTTGTTCTGCCTTGCCTCTATCCCTTCATATTTCAAAAGGAATTTGATCTTCCTGCCTTACCGCAGCAGCATCATAACATCAGGTGTTTGTTCAGTGCTGTCAGCAAATCTTGGTAGTCCTTCTTGTGTTTATTGACTGCTTAGACGCTTAGGTGTTTGTCCTAGTCTCTGTTTGCACATGCAAGTCTGCAGATTTAGACCACAGAGAAAAGAAGGGAGCAACTAAATTAAGGTATCTGTGGACGGTGAGTGGCATGAGGTTTTGTCTGACATGGGGATATCATATGAAGAGATGTGCTTATTATTTTCCTTGTGTATTTAGAGGAAACAGTAAATTGACCTGAGATCAAATTTCGAGATAACCTTGACAGAGCAACTGAATCTCTTGATGAAAACCCTCAGCCACCAGACCTGGAAAAACAGCAACCCGAACTGAAAGCGGGACTGAAAAAAGCGCGATGCATATTCTGCTAAATGAACCGCTTGGGCAATTTTTGAAACCTCTTGTTACTATCATTTGGGCACCTGAATGCTTTAAATAAAATACGACTTTAAATTTAAATAATTTAAATTAAAAAATACTTTAAAATTACTTATAAAAGCCTGATACCTTTCTGGGAGGTGGGGCACCCACAACTCCTGCTGACTTCGGTAGCTGTTGAAGAGCTGAAACTGTGTCTTTGGGCAGATAACGGCCAAGGGTTGTGATTGTTGCATAAATGTTTGCTTAAACTCCTGAAGGGAACGGTGTAAGGAAGGTGGGGATCTTTGCCATTCCCATAGGTGGTGGCAGGAGGCACAGTGCCCTCGAGTTGAAGCCGGGAAGGGTTTAAACTATAAGGACAAGTCCTTTAGATAAATATGATTCAATCAGTCTCCACTGGCCCCACTTGTAAGATTAACATTAATGGGAATTATGACACATATCAGTAGGCAAAAGACACCCTTATCCTCCTTTTGGCATGTTTTTTTTTTTTTTTTCTGCTTTGTGCTGTTTGGGTGAGGAACTAAGCCCTTTCTCATTAAATATCTGGGGCCTCTGCTGGGATGAGGGAGTGTAAAGAAACAGATTTATAAAATAAGGGGAAAGGATCAGGAACTTGGAAGGAAAATGATCACTAGGGAAAGGCAAAAAAAAAATCAGCAGAAAGACATCAAGGGGCTGAGTAATTGAAAGATTGAGTTACAACACTGAGATCAATAGAGAAATATCAGGGACTGCATGGGAACACTGAGAACTAGAGAGGGATGTTGTTACCAAAAGTAGAAGTTTCAGGAAAGATCCATTGCTGTGTATGTAAATGCTCCTTGGTGAGAGCCCTGCTGCTGGTACCAAGGGGGAATACTCAACAAAATGTGTCCCCACTTAAAAAGTCGTTAAACCTGGTAACTCTGGGAGAAAGGCAGAATCGTTATTTACTCGGTGAGACGGCCCCCTGTTTCCCCCCGTCTTTGGTACTTTTTTTTTTTTTTTTTTTTTTTAAGGACTCTTTCTATCAGTTTGACTGGAAGACCCTACCACATTACACTGGGGGTCTGACCTGCAGCCTTGTAATTATCTGCAGCTAAATTAGAACTTTAATCTTTGTTCTGAGCAACAATAAGTTGAGTCAGACCGGTTTTAAAAATAGACGAAGCTCAAGTTTAGTGAAGTCTCAAATGCAATTAATAAAAAGGTAATGGAGTTAGGAAGTTGTGGGCTGAAATGGGGAAATGTTTAACTCTCAGTTTTCATTTGCTTGAGCTGCAGGGCTTTGCCGAGGCAATGTCGCCTTGGTTCCGCAAGGGAAAATTGCTTCAAACGTTTCTCTGGGTTCTTGCACATCATCCTTGTGATTTATCTGTTTGGTGTCTGTGTTCTCGCTGGCGTTTGGCATGGTGCATGCCACAAATTACCAGCTGTATGCGTTTTTTGTAGAGTCAGTTTGTTGTCATTTTGACTCGATGCCAAGTCATGGTGAAGACCACTTCAGAACGTCATAGTCCTCTCAACTCCTCTGTAAGTAACGAGAAATGGCTAATGCAGGTAGGGATTTGTTTTGCTGTAGCAGCAGAACAGTCAGTGGCAATTTGTCACATCCCCAGCTCGGCTCTGCTGTACTATTTGCCTTTAAATAGTGTGTTACCTTATTATCTTGAGATTCTCCTCTTTGTATCTTGGCAACACCGCTGCTGAAGTTCACACGCTCATGCAGTGTAGAGAGAAGGTTTCAACCTAAAGGGTATGTCTTTAGTTAGGCAAATATTACAGGCAGTAGTTTTGGTTCTGTCCTCCCCCGTGCAGGAGTGGTGGGATAAAAGTCAACAAAAGAAACAGTTTATTCCTTGGCACTGCAGATATTTTTCAGTTTGTGAGGTTTTGGCTATCAGGTTTAATTCGATCATGTTGCATGACATATGCTCCATGTGCATTTACTTTGGGGTGCGTCTTGGTCTTGCTGGTTTTAAAATCTCTTGAGACAAAGACATGGGAGACGTGCAGAGGTGTATTGATATCTGATGCGCCCAAGTTCCTGGCTGTCTGAACCTGAGGTTGTGTAACGCTGGCTGATGCACGTATTACAGATATGATTAACATCCCAAGTCCAAATGGGAATAGTTACTCCACAGCCACGCAGGAGATCAGTTTGGCGTTCTTTCCAGAAATGCTTGCCCTTTAATCTGTCTCACATGTGTTTGCCAGCTTCCCAAAGTGGAAGTTGCTTCTACTCCAGAATCAGGGCTTTTATAAATCACTTCTTTTCATACTTTTCTTTGGTAGCAGAGGGGACTTACTGGCTTGGGAATAAAACCACCACCAATCTCTGTCTTCCCCATCCACAAGCCTGGGCTTGTCCTTTGCTGCATGAGCTCATCAAAACAAGCAAACATCTTCAACCTTTGAGACATGCCCTGTGCTGAGCATCATTTGAATGAAGCCATCTGGGGAGGTCTGTGGGTGCTGCAGGACGGCGGTGCGCACCTCAGTCGGAGGGGGAGGTAGAGGCAGGCACCAGGAGGTTCCAGGCTAAATTAACTTTTAGGTGGCTGATGTTCTGCAGAGGTACTCCTTGTGTTGCAGAGTAATTGTAACAGCATTGTATCAGATGTCAAAACATGTTTTACAGTCCTGCGCAATCAAACAGTGGTCAGATCCAGAACCAAATCGATGAAAGTTTGGGAGGAGCTTTGGTCCATAATAGGCTGACTGTTTTTCAGAGGGTATATAACAGTGATGATACCTGGTGTTATGACCCCCTTAGCTGCTGGCGAGATCCACAAGCCACTGTCACCCTTTTCCCTGCGTGTGGGTACAGGTTACCACGTCCCAGGTGACCCAGCATCGGGGCTCAGGGTGACCCAGCCTGCAGGCTGCTGTGGAGCATCCTACACCTGCCGTTAACTCAACCTCCCTGTGTTGCAAAGGCATTTTCATTTCTTTGCCTGTGAAGTGGAACCGATGAGACACAAGTGCTTGCCCCGGCTTCTCCTGGACCACACGCAGGTGTCTCCGGCGTGGGAGAGTGGTGGCCGTGGGTGCGGAGCCCGCGTGGTCTAACTTCTCCCTTCTGGCAAGCTTGGACAGCCGGTATTTTGCTCTTTGCACAGAATTTCCTGTTGCTGAGACTTAGATACAAGGTGATAATTGCTCAAGGCATTGATTTTTATTTACTTTTGCTCTGGAAGTTGTAAGTGACCTGAGACCTTTCAGTGTGAGAATCTGCTTCATTTTTTTTGAGCCTTCTTTCTTACACAGATGGTGGGGATGGAGGAGAAGTGGCCAAAGGACCCGGCTTGTTGCCATGAAATAGGGATAGCTGCCTGGGAGGTGGCAGCTCTGGTCTTCACCTGGCCTCTGACCACTGTTGTCACTTTCTCCTTGGTTTCTGCACATCCAGGTGCTTAGCACTGTGCGTCTCTGGAGGGTGCCACGAGTGTCCTTCGGGGGTCCTTCAGAAACTGGCATCTGGTCCCCAGCTTCCAGAAGGCACAGGGGAAGGAGCTGGGAGGTGCCGCTGTCGCAAGAGCTGGGTAACACACACTCTCCAGCTTGCTCCAGAGCTGGCCAGATGTGTTGAAGGGCTCGGTGGGATGTGACATCCATCAGAGCGGGCACCAATGGAGGGCTGAGGCAGCGAAAGTAGCTTTGACCTCCGAGGAGTCTGTGTGGTAAGGAGGCAAGCGAAGAAGTGCTGCTGTTGGGGACGATTTATGTTGCAACTCTGTTAGTGTTGTGGCTTTTAATGCACGTCAAGGGCGCTTTGACCTTTGAATGGAATCTTTTGGTGTGAAATTGTGTCTTTTCTCTTCTCTTTTCTTCCCTTAAAGAAAATTCAAAATAAATACTGAAAATCAAAACCGTCTGTTTTGAGGGGACCAAATTGCTTTTCTGAATTTTATGTGATTTGGATATTACTGAATGATTAAAAGTCCTAGTAATTTTTACTGGCTGGCTGTTGTGCTTGTAGGCAGTGACTCTTCTAGCATTAGTCATTTTAACTATGGAAAAAAATAATAAAAATGCAATTAATGTGGCTCAACAGCTGAGTCTGTTGGACTTGGAAAAAAAAAGAAAAGAAAAAAAGTAAATTTTAATGAGTTCTGGGATCAGAAAGATACATCTGGTGGATGGATTTGCCAAGTTTTCAACCTCAGAATGTGTGTTGAAAAACTCAGTGAATTATGTAGCTACAAAAGTGGATCTTTGCATGTTTATAAGGCCTCAGTGCAATCTCCTTATATTTGCCTAATGACAAACAGACCTTCTCATTGAGGCGCAGCCCAGAAGGACACACATGGGCTGAAGCGGCTCTGTAAGCTGATAGTATTTGTATCAGAATGCTGCTACTAGTGAAGGAATTTTAGAGGATCCGTTAAATATAGGGGGGAAAAAATATCTTGGATGAAAGAACAGAGAAGGGGAAAGGGGAGGGGTGGAGGGAGAGGAAGGGGAGCACTGAAACTTTAAATGTACATGATGTGTGGGCTAAGATACTGTGCCTCCACTGCTGAACCAGAAAATTTATAACAACTGTTTGTCATGTGTATATATTTATAGCCATTCACATAATGAAGAAGTTTCATGAGGTTGTAATAACATATCAAGATGGATGTAATTAAAACAGAAGCAAATTGACACCTCTAGATTAAAGGCAAACTCTAAACTAATACACCTGTATGCTGTCACTTATGTATTAGTTGTCTGGGGCAGTCTGCCAGATATGCAAATAAAAAGACATTGGCAAATTTCCTTGGATGTGCGGTTGTGAAAAACCCAACTATTTAATCTTTTACCTAGCCCTCCCTGTTCGGGTTTTTAGCAACAGTAGAATTTATTAATTTGGTGTCACTGAGGCTTTGTGATGGGAACAGGCTGGATGATCTTGAGGGGCAGGGGAGGAGCAAGAAATACAGAGCAGGTGACTGCTGGAGGATCGCGTTCTTCATGGGGGACCCTTCCCTTAGAAAAGAGGCATCAACTGGACCGTTTCAGATCTGTCCCAGCTCTTCTTAAACTAGAGGGCTGAAGCGTCCTTGACATTGACTTTCTGTAGCGTTTGAGCTCAGTTAAATGCTTTTGAAAACTGCACTGTAACAACAGGTCTTGGTTCTGCCGTGCTGCAGGTGATGGAGGTTGCCAGTAAGGAAACTTCTCTTAAAATTTATACATTTCAGATACGTTGGCACAATTCAGATCTGATGTAAATCATTACTGAGTCTGTGAAATGGCTATAAAGTATCTTAGCAATTTTATGTAATAGTATTTTTCAACTTGTTTCAATTTGCAGAAGCCTAACATTTTTCCAGGGGAGTTGTGGACGCCTGTGCAGTGAATTTAAGCCTGCAGTCAGTAGGTGTGCGCTCTGAATTAACGCTCTTGGGGTTCTTTGAAGCAGTCTGCAAACTACTGATGTAAAATAGTCTATTGGTATGGAGCAGGAAGGGAGTTAGTTATATGCCTTGTTAGTTCCAGGCAGTTCTGCTGTGAATGGAAGTACCAGTCTTGCTGCTGAGTACGTGGCATCCCGGATAACCTGCTTTCCCTAATGGAAGGACCCCTTCCAGGGATGGAAATAGATCCTCATGTGGCTTGTGTATAACCCCCACGGCTGGTGATTAGTTTTTCTGTTGAACAGCTGATGCTGGTACATCCAGCTCCTCTTCCCTGAGTATGAAGCATCTTACCTTTTGTGGGTTTGGTGGCATTCCCTCCAGGAGTGGCTGTCCTAGAGACCTGCATCCCTCTGCTGCTTTCAGTAACCTCCTCGGCTGGTTGCAGGCATGTGGGTTAGTAATGTCAACTGCGAAGTAGGTCGATAGGACTGCAGGTCAACGAAACCCCAGGTTCTTGAATTCTGTTTTGAATTTGGGCTTGAGGTTCTTTGCCCGGGTGAGGGACGAACCAGAAGGAGACGGGCCATCTGTGGAGTGTGCCGGCTTCCAGGGAGCTGTCTGCCTGACAGTGCCAATGGGCATGTGTTGTTAGACATTTTCTGAATTAAAAAGGCTCCTTTTTAAATACATCTGGACATTAAGGATCATTCAAACATGGTACATGGCTTCAAAGTGCTTTGGAATGGTAGGATTTTTGTCTTCAATGCTTCAACAACTTTTCTTCCACCTTTAATCTTTCATGAGCGGAAGCTTCAAAAGATAATTAGTAAAACATGCTTTTATCTGCATTTATCTCAAAACATGATTAATTTTTTAACTGCAATTACAGCAATCATTTCAAGTTTTCTCTATATTAATGAGTAAAGGGATTTTTTTTGTTTTTGCGTTGTTTTTTTCTCTGAGAGTGAGCCTAAATGTGGCTGTGTTGGCCGAGCTGAAAGGTACGTTTATGAGTGTGCTTTTTGTTTTCCTTGCTAGGGATTGAATTTCCGGTTCCAGGAAGCAATATTTCACATGGATTAAAGTCTTTGAAATGCTCTTGCCCAGCTTCACTGGATCTTTTTGAGGAGCTGACAACGATAAGAACTGCATCATGCACTTTGCAAGACCTGGCTACCGAATACCCAGTTACACATTCACTTGTACGCTGGTGTGACTGGCAGGATATCCTCTGCGTGCTGCTCTTGGCATCGAAATGTGGGATGTACGATGCAGCCACTTTGTTGTTAATGAATTGGCAATGAACTTGTAAATTTTCACCTTTACCATTTCTGTCTTTGTTACAGGCAGCTCAAGGCATCTTTTATTACTATTTCACTTCAGGGAGAAAGATGTTGGTGTCTGTTCCTGCCTTTGTTGCTGGTACTGATGTAGATGGGAGTGTGGAGCTGGTGTCCTGTGGCTGGATCCCGCCTGTGGACGGGTTTGTGGCCCTGTGGGACTGTGAGCACCTCCTGTCTGTTTGGTGGTTTGTCCTCTGTGGCTCACCCCAGCACCACTAGAAAACCGTGCCACCGGCACAGAGATATCCCAGGACAGGCGGCCAGCCCAGAGCCTCCGAAGCAATGAACCGCTGTGGGCGATTAATGAAAAGAAACACAATTAAACCCCCTTTTCAGCAGAGTACAGCTTTTCTGCAGTTTTGCGTCTTGAAAGCTGCTCGTCAGCCCTGGGTCCTGCTTCTCCGTGAAGAGGAGGGAGAGATTTTTGGTTGGAGCTGGAGTTTCACAGTTCTGTGCCTTCAGCGTAGCCCTGAGGCTGCTGGCAGTGATGCTGGGGTAATGACATGGCCTCGGTGGCCCCAGCGGTGAGGGCGACAGAGCAGGCGTTTGCAGCTATAAGAAGTGTAAGGACCCAATTTTTCTGTTTTACTTTTTTCCCCCAGTTCCCTTCAGTTAGGCCCTAGTCCTGGATGTCAGAGGTGATTCAGAGTAAGCCTGCATGGCCTCGGTTCACATCTGATGTTGCTGTAAATGGGGATCGCAGTTACCCTGCCCTGCCGTCTCTGGGGAGGTGGATGGGGTGGTGACTGCAGCAGTGAATTGGGCAGCTGCATAGGAAAGCATGCGAGTGTATAATCAGATTTCTGGTAAAACCAGGTCTCTAAGTCCCTTGAATGGGTAGCTTTGCTGTGAATAGCCTCGTAAGGTCTGCTGTGGCTGTTCTCTTTGTTTGGTACTCTGACAAAAAATTGCTCTGCTATCCTTGTTGGCATATTTTTACATCTGTTATCCATGTTTTGGATTTGTTCTGGCTGCAGTCTTATTTTGTTTTGCAAAATCTACCTGGGATTGGGACGGAGATATATGTTTGCTAAGGCAGATTTGGAAATTGCATTGTTGAAATACAGCCCATATGGGCCATTGTAAAATGGTTACTGCAGCATATAATTGCCTTCACAATGATGTGCTTTGTCATTTTACTTCCATCTTCAAAGAGCCTCTCCTGTAGTCTGCTGACAGCAGTGGTGGTATTAGAAAACATATGGATTTGTAAAGGCATTAAACTGTCTTTAGTTCAAGGTTTAGATTACACTGTTAGAGTATGGGTCACCACGTTTTCGTGTGGACAGGCTGCACTTGACTGTGTTGGTTTATGTGATAGGGTAGGGAAGGGTTTGTTTATTTATTGGAGATGGCTCACATAACACCCTTCCCAACACGTGGGGAGGGGGGCAGCTCTCCTGCTGCAGGGTACGAGCTGCAGCCCTGTGCCGGGGCCATGGTCTCATCTCGCCCTGCGTTGCTTGCGGGGCTTGGTTGGGGCTTGCTGACGACACTGGCAAGACTTTCCAGAAGCCTTGGAGGGAAGTGCCAAAGTACACAGAATGTAAAACCCACAAAATTGTCTTTGAAATGTTAAGAGGTTTGGTTTTTTGTTTTTTTTTTTTTTTTTCTTCCCCCAGTCCTCTGTGCTGGGCTGATACTCTGAATATTTTGGGTATTTGTTTACACTGTAGAGCTCCACACATTTCGGAATATAGGGCAATCTGTTCAGCTTTTACCTTTTTTTTTTTTTTTTTTTCCCCCACCCCCCCACTACCCTCTCAGTTTCAAGTGTGGATTTTCTGGGGCAGGGCTGAGGTCTGCAGTACCTCTCTCAGCAAAGGCCAGTGCAGCGTTTGCATCGTGGGATGCATGGTCATAGGACGTGGTGTGCAGCCTCCCTCCAGACTGGAGTGATGCTCATGTTCTTTACATCATCAAAAGGGGATGTGAGGGGATAATACACTTAAAGAAGATCCTTCTTTTCCAGTTTTGTTATTATTTTTGTCATACTTTTTGCAGCCTGCTCAGTTTAGCACTGCCCAGCTGGGACGTTGAGGCAGGCTGAGGGGGGTCTTGCTTAGCCCGTGGCCACCTTGACCTTTGGCCACACATGCTTGCTGTTGCATTGGGTTTGTGTAAGTCCTTCCCAAAACAACTCCTCCGATAGCTCTTGTCCTTCAAGCACACTCCTTAATTAAGATGCTGAGCTGGTCCTTGGGAGCCATGGGCTTGTTTCCATGTAAGCACAGCCATCTTTCATAACCTTGAAGCAGTCGCTCCCCTCCTGGTTCAGCATGGCCGCGTGAGCACCTGCTTTGTGGATGTGCTGAATCAGGAGGGATTTGGGCTGGGATCCATGCCTATGCTCATGGGAGGTGCTGTGGATTTGGGTTTCTTGACTGAGAAGAGCAGGCCTATGGGGATAATGCCGATGTATGAGCTGGTGTGGTGTGAAGTCAAATACGTGCTTAGGTGTCACCTTGAGCTACTGCGTTAGTTTTGCCGTAGCTGAGTTTTCCTTTCCGCGAAATGGGCTTAATAATACTTTCCCTCTTTAGAGATTGCCTGGCTATTTAATTAGCATCTGCAGGATGCTCAAATAGTAGGTGGTTAACATAAAATATCTGCATAATTTTATTGTAGGACATCAAAACACCAGTGCTTATACATGTTTAGCAGGGATGTGGCTGGATCACGTATTTCAGTAACTGAAGGCTTTTTTTCAATTTATTGCTGTCAACCACCTTTTAAAATAAAGCTACAATTCGGCCTTAAAATTGTTGACAGCAATCACTTTAAGGAAATCTGATGTGGAGGGGTAACCCAGTGAAATTCTGATTAGTGCTTTATCTTTCTTTATGCTGTTATGATTAAGGATGTAAAAGTTAGTGTTGCTTCATTATGGCTTGCTTCAGTTTTAAATCACTTACAATGTTGTCTGTCCCTGCTGTGGTGGATATCAAGGCTAGCTTATGGTAATATGTTTCCTTAAATCCATTGCAGAATAGAGAAGAAACTCTCATTCTACCTATGAGCAATGCTAAAGGATGTATTACTAACTGGCTGCTGTGACAGTGATAAACAAATTAGGTCTGTCATTAATGCCAGGTCTGCAGGTGTAATATGTCATATAAAACTGGTATATCTCTGTTACTAACTGGCCTATAAAAAATAAATACATGCATGGGTGTTTTTTTTTTAATCCTTGTGTAACAAATTTAAGAGCAAAGCTGCTTCGTGATAAGGTTTGTGTAAGATCACATATACAGCATGTTTTTGCAGCAAATGGTGCAGAAATGAGAAAGAAAGAAACTTAGACTGGTGAGAAGCTCCCATTGAGATCCTCGGGTTTTGTAATAGGTTTTTGTCAGGGCTTTATTTAAGGACAGTATTTATGCAGATGTTTAAACCAGTCCCTTCTTAAGGCGGTGCTTGAATATGTTGCTAAAAATCATAGCACAGCATGCTTGAGGTGAGTATATGCTTAAGTGCCGTCAGGGACAGGTTGCTATTAGGTATATACATAAATATAACCTTAATGAGAGGCTTAGTAACAGTAACTTTTAAAAAATAAGTTTATTTTGATGGAAAGTTTGGGTTTTTTTTTTTGTTTGTTTGTTTGTTTTGTTTTGGGGCCTGCAGGCAGTCGAGGCTGGTGGCAGGAGGGCCAAGGTGTGTTCCCAGCCCTGGCTGCTGCTGCAGCTCAGCATCTGCCAGCGGGATACAGGATGTGGCTGCTCGCGAGAGCACAGCCAGGGGTGCTGGAGGAGCCCCGGCAGCTTGGCTGGGTGGCTACCGGGAATGGTGGCATGCACTGGGCGGCCCAGCCACGCTGCAGGCTGACGCCAGCCTTTGTTTGAAGCTTTCATGTTGTACCATGTCCCTCGCGGTTTGCCTGACCGCCGGCATGGTGAGGGTGCCGGGTAAATCTGGATTCAAGCGCGGGTTGGGGGCTGGGTGTCACATGCAGTGTCGGTGCAAAGCGACAGGCTGAAGTCTCTGCTGGGTGGGATTGAATTTTATTTCTCAGAAGAGAAATGGTGAGCTTTGCAGCTTTGCTTGCAGCAAGTCCTGTTAATGACGAGTCATCAAGATTTCCCTGGCAAGCAGCATTACTTTGGGTAATGACTCTGGGAAGCTACCAGGGGGTGCTTCCTCCTCCCCCACCGGTGCAGACACCTTCCCATCCAGCCACATATTGTTGCTTTCTCCGACACTGGCTAAACAGGTGGCAGGATTCAAATCACCACTCTCTGAATGGAGTTCACTCTCCACAATAGCTCACCAGAGGCCTGTTTTGTTACAGAACATTGATTAAATAAATATTCCTATGCATACAAAAGAGGAGAAATCTGTTACAGCACTCTGCAGTTATTTTTCCATTAATGGCAAGGAGCTCTCTCTAATTTTCCTGCCCCTTTCAATCTGTTTCCCTGTCTCCCTCCCTTCCCATCACTACTAATGCCTTCAAGTGCATGAGTAACATACAAACAACTCACGTTCCCTCCAGTTCAGCTCTGTGAATGCCTTAGCTGCAGCTCGGTGTGCTTTAGGAAATCCCGCTAGCTGGTGCAGGGCGTAATTGATTGCTCCATGCACGTGTTTTTGATTAACTTGATATTTCATGTTCAGTACCAGGATTCCTTGTGCTAACTGACTTTCATTGCATTAATTTATATAGCAGCAGTTAAAAAGACAATGTTGCAGTACCAGCATCTTGTGTAATATTGACAATTGGGGCAGCATATTTGACTTAGGAAAAATGTCTTTTTTTCTTGTGTTCTGCTGCGACCCCTGCTTTTTTAAAACCTTTGAGGCAAAAGTTACTGTGCTGATGGAGGTGCGTGTGTGTGTTTTGGATGAAAAGCATCTCTTGCTCAAAGATCCTGGCAGCCAAAGGCAACTCCACTGCAAGCAGCAAATCTGATTTGGTATAAAATGGTGGTAACTGGAAATAAATGAATGGTAAAGGAGTCCTTCAGGGGGGAAAAATAGCTTTACTAGCTTGAAGTTCAGCAGATACTTGTCTTGAGGAAAAACTTTTGGTTGAGTAAATGTCTGGCTACAATAAATGCAAAGTATGAGGAGATGCCGTGGCATTACTTTGGCTCTGTGCTGATGTAACTGAGATCAAAATCCACTCTAAAGAAAGTAATGTTAATTTAGCGCTTCCCCCCCCCCGCCCCCCCCCCCCAGGCAATAATATCTCTACTTTGGAAAAAAACAGAAGTCAGCATTTTTATACCATCATTTTTCTTAAACAAATTTAGAGCTGTTAAATCACAGAGCTGTTACACTAGAGAAGTAAATTGTGTAATATATTTTTTGATGTTTAAAGACCATAAATGAAGCCTCCTTCCATTATATGAGTTTGTCTTAAAATACTTACCACTGTTGGCTTGTTTTAGGATCAGTGTGGAAGAAGTACCCATCTGGTTATAAAGCTGCTCACCTAGGTGCTCTTGCAAGGAGAGCTTTCGCCCTCTTGCCTAAGCTATGGTACGATTGCCGCGGCCGTGTCGGCACGCTCTGCTCTGCCGCTGCTTTCTGTGGCCGTGGGTGAGCAAGGGCTGGCCATGGAAGGCTGTTGCAGGAGCCCCGGTGTGGGTCTTCTCTTGCTTACTGTGGGCAGTTAGTTGGAAGTGACACTAACCCAAGTTTAATTCTAGTTCGACATTGCAACAACATGCCAGCTGTTCCCTGTATTCTGCGATGCTGCAATGTAATTATTTTTCGTTATCTTTCAAGATGTAATTTTATGTTGGTGTGCTTTCCCACTAACCCTTTGGCACAGAAAATGTATAGCTAATTCATTTTTCCTGTAACGTGAAGAAGCAAAGGAGAAAAATCTCAAATCCTAGGGCCAAGCGGCTGTGTTAAAGACAGCTGAGGAGTGATGTGCGGAGAGGAAAGGCCCTCTCGGAGCCTGAAAGCCACTGGGACATGTGTAGTGATTAATGGTATCGTTGCTTTTTAGCTTCATCAAAAGGTTTCAGCGTAAGAATTTCTAAGGAATGCTGATAGTCACAGGAACCTATCAAAGGGTACAGAAAATATCAAATGAGCAAGCAGGAATGGGAGTTAATTACTGAACAGTGATTACTCTGATATAACCAATTATTGGATCATTAAATGTTTATTACCTTTTTTATGCTCCTTTCCCCCGTAAGTGCAGTTTTGTCCTCATAGTATTAAAAAAAGGGTGGATCTAATGCATAAAAAGCCTTTTCAAAACCTGGAAGGTATTAAAAGAGCATCTCATCCGAACACCTGACATGCTGGCCTAGCGCTCTGCTTTCCCTTGCTCTGCGGATTTGGGGTCAAGTGCTGTGAACCCTATTTAAAGGCCAGATTATCTCACTTCTAGGAAGGGGCTGGAGCAGAGCTCCACGGGAGGAGCAGGGGAGAGGCGCAAGTGGTGGTTTCACGGCTCCTTGGCCAGAGACGTGGGCTTGGGTTCCTGCCTTCTGCTGCCACTGCGAGTGGTTGGTGGCTTTTGCATCCCCCACCCAGAGGCTCTTCCTAGGGCTTCCTCGTTCCGTAAGGATGGAGTGGTGTGGACTTCATTTTCCTTGGGCTCAGAGCATCTCTTCCTCTCCGTTCACTAAACCTCCCTGAAGAAAGAAGTTTCCATTGCAAGGCAAAAATGATGCCATTTGAAAGCGAGACATAAACCCTGCACAGGTCTTCCAGTGGACATCTGCAAAGTGAAAAATACTATTTTTTCAAGCTGACTGCAGTTATTTTGGATGACATTTGAGGGTTTAAAATGTTAAAGCAATTTTTTAAAATATAGCTATTTGTGACTTTCGTTGATGATCCTTAAATGTTGAGTTGTTTAAGCTTTATGTCTCGGGAGAAGTAAGGGTCAGGGTAAAAAAAGTAAAAGCAAAAAAAATCTCCTTCCCTGTCATCGCAGTGTTTCCCGGCGGTGGCACATGCTGATGTGTGTGTACAGGGGGACCAGGAGGGGTCTGCATCTGCCTCCCCTTGGGTGGGAGTCTGGGGGCAGGTGGAGAGATGCTGGAGCTTGTCACAGCGCTGGTGGTGTATCTCTGGTGTGGGCAGGGTGAAGCCGGGGAGGCAGTTGGCGTGCTCTGCCTGGTGCTGTACGTGTGTGACCGTCACCAGATCTGCCTACAAACACCAATTCATGCATTTGGTGTGTGTCATCCTCAGCTACCATTGCCACCACCTCTCAGTAACCACGTTGGTTTTGCCTTGGTGTGCTTGTACAGTAGAGGAAGTTCTCATGAAACGAATTTTTCCATGCCCTTATTTGTGAGTTTAGTCTGGGGTTTTTTCTGTTCATCTTTGGGTTTAATTTTTTTTTTTTTTTTTTTTTTTTTCCTCCTAACATAACCCAGCCAGCCAAAAATCTGCTTCTGGACCTTCCCTTGCAAATGTGATTGCAAATGATGTTTTCATCTCTGACGTCTAAACCCCCATGAAAGTCGATGGGGAGGGTTATAGAGAACGCACAGCAGAGATTGAAACTAGGATGCTGGTTGCAGACTTATGTTATTCCTGTAGTGGAAAGGGAGGAATCTCTGTTAAACCATGCTCCCTATGCTCCTGGGAATTTAAATTGCTGTCTTTACTGCACTGCTGTGTCAAACCAGTTGTGTGGCAGTTGGGACTTTGCCCTCGTTGGAAGGACTCCTCTGCCTCCTGATGGGTTTTTCTCTGTAATCCTTCAAAGGAGAACTTTATTCTGAGTTCATTTATCTTTTTTTCTTTTTTTTTTTTCTTCTCTTTTCTTTTTTTAATATGGAGCGTGTTTACTTTGCAGAACAAATATTATGCAGGTCACGGCTTCCTCCTGTGCATGAAGATGACTCTGTCCCCGCAGTGCAAGTCTGTGGAGTCAGGACTTGTCAGAGATGCTTAAGGATGTGTTGCTCGTGGGAGCCTGGGTTCCCACACAGGCATCTGCGCTAAACACCATCACTCTGAATACCCAGCAGTGAACTGCTTCCTCCAGCAGTGAATCACAGCCGTAAAAGGCCCCTTTAATCTGCTGCAATCACAGTTTTGGGGATGCAGGCTGGTTGGGGGGGCTCGGGGCCCTGGCTGCTGCGAGGGCGAGAGGCACAGCCAGGGTGCTCGGTGCTGCTGCTCGGAGGCTGCACACGATTATCCCTTTTTGACAGCCTCTGCATAAAATAATAATAATAATAATAATAATGAAACATCCCTCAGGATTTCCTCTTAATAACAGAACATGCAGCAGCAGTTGTAAACTGTCTTGGTAATGTCATAGCCTCTCTGGAAGGCGAAGGGCAGGGACCTCCGACGGCAGGCGAGGATCCCAGTAACAAGACGAAAACAAGGCGTCCTGTGTTTTAGATCCTGTAGAAAAATGCAGCGTGGCTGCAAGGCGGTGGGAGATGAGCCAGCCTCCAGGACTGCTACAAATGTTAGATTTCAAGGAAAGGTCAGCCAGGAACAAGGTCAGAACAAGCCTGATACGCATAGCAAACAGCGAAGCTGCGAGGCACAGATAAAGGTTAATGCGTGAGGGCTATTGGCATTAGTGCAGCATGTGGTCAGCTTGCTGCGGAGCAGGGTCTGAACCAGGAGATAATGAGGAGGGTTTACTCTAATTCTATTATAATATATGATTAACTAGCATAATTGATAGCAATCTTCCCTGTGTGTCTGTGTGTGTATGCACATGTACATAAAGTCTCATTTTCAGCTTTTGTGCGATTGCACCATGTGCCTTGAGCTGATGGAAACCGCCTGGTGGCTCCCTGGGGCTCGGGCTCACTGCCTTGCACAGCCTGTGGATGTGGAGGGGGAGCAGTGTTTTCAAGTGCCTGTATTTTTCTCTGCCTCTGAAATTAGACATAGTATCTAGGTGGTGCCCTGGATAAGGCAGACCTGCTGCTGATAAAACAGTCTGTTGTGCTGAGCACCACAGATGAAGTTGGTGTTCGGAGAGGGAGTCAGGGACAGGTCAGCCCCGTTCCCTTCTGGTTTGTTTGTGCCTTTTCTTCTCAGTGTCCCTGTAAAAACAGAGAGCTGGAACTAAATTTTGCCTTTGTGATCATTTTTTGTACAGTATGAAGTTTATACTTTGTTACTGTGCAGAGGCACTGGCATGCTTATGTTTTGAAGGCACTGGGGGTTTTAATTTTCATGGTGCACAAAGAAAACCCATCCTGATTCCTCTGGCCTTCCTCAGCAAGGCACAGAGCAAATAAGCAAAATCTTCCTCTGCCTTAACTCAACCCAGAACCAGGCTGCAGTGCTGTCCTGACGTGGTGATGTTTGGAATTTTGCTGGGTTTTGGACAGGTGGGGAACCCTGCTGTGGCACGGGTGCTGGGTGCCATGCAGTAACCTGGCCCACCAAATGTAAAACCGGGTGTCATTCAGGTGGTTGATGCGGTTGGTTTGCAGGGAACCCGGTTGTGCCTACTGTTAGATCCTTGATGCGATGTGAAAGCATCAAGGTAGGAAATTTAGGATTGTTGCTTTTTCTTTTTAAATCTGCCCCCAACGGTAGAGAGGTCTACCCAAAATCTTGAATTGTAAAGTAATGGAAGCGGCCTGACAAGTGCAACTGTTGAATGATTTACCTTGGCAGCTGTTTTGCTTGTCCACTCTTGATTTTTGTGGGCTAAAATTAAGGGAGGGCAGTAGTATTTACTCATTTTTTCATTCAGTATCTGGCAACACACATTTTTTGAGTGTAAATGCAAATAACCCGCTTCTCCATTCTTAATCCTTTGGGATGGGAAATCTAAAGGCCATATTCTTGCTTGAGAGGGGGGGGGGATTTAGCCTTCCAGCTACATTAAATGTTAGCTGGAAACATGGCTAAAGGCTTCCGAATACTGAGCTGAGACTCTTCCCTTGAGGTTCTGGTTTATTTGGAAATTTAATTTGTAATTATTTTTTCTTTTTTTTTATTTCAAAGGTTATGCAACACTTTAAGCCTCAGCTTTTAGGTCACTCTTCCTTTTATAGCCAGATCCACCTCATCAGTGAGAAGGCTCCCCGAGGACTGCAAAAGACTCAGGCTTAGTGTTATCCAGGAAAAATGTGTATAATAGGTGTATTATAAAGTTGTAGGTAATGTAACCGCTGTCTGTTAGCCCGACGAGTGTGATGTGAACAATGTTACGGAACGGTCGCATGCACTTAAAGTCCTTTTTTACAAAATAATGCTAATTGCCCTGGGCTGAATGATGCCAGGGTCTTACAAATACCTGCCAGTACTCATAGAGGGAGCCAAGAAGAGTCAGGTGAAGAAATCAGTGAGATGGGCTCTCATGCAGAGTTTCAGTGTCTGAGGCACGGCTAAATCTAGCAAAGGATTAATACCAAAATAATCCTGCTTGTCCAGGAAACCCATGACAACATGAAGGTTTGAGATCAGTGGGATATGCTTTAGGAGGAGTGTAATAATAAATTCGCAAGTCACCAGAGATAGAAACCAATTGCTATTCATCCTACATCACATTGGAGCTTTCCTACAGTTTGTTTCCTGTTCCAGTGATAGGAGCGATCCTGTTCCGCTTGATGTCCAGCATCATTTCAGTGCCAGCTTTCACCAGAACTCCTAAAAATGCTCCAAATCCTGCAAAAATCCACCTATTGCTGAAAATCAATTCCTCTGACTATTTGAAGAGTCTCGTCCTAGACTCTAGGTGGTCTGTGCCATTCTCTAGTGCTGTTAGTATTCTGGCTGCAGAAGTTACATTGAAATAGGAATGAAAATAAGGTAATGATTGGGAGGACAGAGGTGTTATAGGTGGTAGTCTGTGATTTTTTTTTTTTTTTTTTTTTTTTTAAAGAGGACTGGTGCCTGCTTAATACTCAGATCTCACTGATCTCGTGCTGTGGCATGTGGGTGTTGGAAAATCTCACCTGTATTTTTGCTGCTTTGTTTGTTTGTTCGCTTGTTTGTTATCAGACATACCAAGACAGTGCCGGTGCTTTGCCTTGCGTTGGGATGTGATACCCAAGCCGTGTGTAACAGCACGTGGGTTGGTGTAGAGCAGTCACGACTTCTGCCCGTGACCTTGTTCAGTGCTGTGTCTGGAGCTGCTCGGGCTGGCCCTGACACCCACAGCCAGCCTCATCACTGGTGTGAGCAGGACTGGAGTTTTCTGAGCATTTTGCAAGATGCCAAGCAGCTGAAGTACACACAGGGACAGGACATCTCTCTTTAAAGCCTGTTTCCCTGATTTATCCTTGAGTGGTCTCCATGTGGGTTGGTCCACATCCCTGGTAGATGATGCCTGTGAGTCATGACTGTTTGGGTTTTGGGTAAAGCTGTGGCTCCAGGGGTGCTCTTTTTATCGTGCCAGCAGGGACCATGGGCATGGTGTGTTCTCCATCCATGAGGCCACCTTGCCTATAGCTGATGGTGCCCAGCACATCTGCAGAGAGAAGCAGGTGTGGGCAGGGTCCCTTGTGGTCCCCCAGCGCGGGCAGGGTCCCTTGTGTCCCCTGGTGCAGGCAGCATCCCTTGCATCCCCCGGCGTGCATGGAGGAGCCCCGCAGGTGCCCAAGGGGCTGGGTGGGATCTGGAGCACCGGGGCATCGCCTCCTGCCCAGGCTCCATGGTGGGGGTGCTGGGCTGCCCCCCCGCGCGGTGCCAAGGGCACCTGCAGTGGGTCAGCATCCAGTCAGCTTCAGCTCCTTCTCCAGCAGCGAAGAGCTTGCTTTCCCGAAAAGCACTTGTGTTTTTAAGCCGTTTATTTTCCGTTGCACTGAGTCATTAAACATTGCTGTTTGTGTTGCGGTGTGCTTACCCTCTGTAGGAGCTGAGGGAATTTATTCCGTGGCTCAGTCCAGTGATGGAGGGGGCTGAGGAGGTGCTTGACTGTCTGACTCTGCAGGCAGAGGCATGGATCTCACTGCGTGTGACATCTTTCTAGTGAAGTGGGATGTCAAGATCTGAGATCCTTTTCCACTTAGTGTACAAGAGCATTAGAACAAAAGGAAACAAAAAGCAGCCCTGCACCACAAAAGAAACCAAACTAAAACCCCTCTGGCTAAA
Source organism: Falco cherrug (assembly GCF_023634085.1). NCBI lineage: Eukaryota > Metazoa > Chordata > Aves > Falconiformes > Falconidae > Falco > Falco cherrug. The sequence goes on along the minus strand of NC_073697.1, from coordinate 103,454,578 downwards.
GGTGCATTTTTAATGTTAGGAGCGATTTCAGACAGAAATTGGATGAAACACTTCACCTGAGTGTTAATGGATCTGCTGGGCGGTCAGAGGAACTAAAGCTGGTTTATACCAGCCTTGCGTGTGATCCTTTTTCTTTTTTTTCTTTTTTTTTTTTTTTCATTCCAACTGTGTTCACAACAGATGGTGATTATTGTGTTTGCTCAGATCAATGAATATTAAAAAATAAAAAAAAAAGGCAAGACAAAATAATACAAAAATGCCCTTCAACTCAACAGTCACCCGGGGTTCAGTTGTAGCCCCTGGGTTTTCATTTGGACAATGTTAAGTTATAGTAACTTAAATGGAATTTTTATGAGCAATTGTTTTGCCGTGAAACAGGATCTCCTGTGGCATTGACCCAGGCAGATATCTGCCCGTCGGACATGCCAGTCAGCTCTTCTAGCAATCCCTGCTCTTGTGGGGCACGCTTCTGAGGTGGCAAGATGCTCGATGGGCAGGTGTTCCTCACCTTGCTTTCCTGGAAAAGACACTTGTTCACAAAGCAAATATTTTAGTAGCGTATAAAATTTAGAAGCACATAAAAATAAGTTATTTGAGACAGAATCTAATGTAATCTGTAGGAGGAAATAGGACTACCATGAATGAGCAACTGGGGACGAGACTTGTGGAGATGGACATGGGTGGTGGTGGGAGTAGGAGAGCTGCGTTTCCCCCTACACGCAGGTGTAAGTGCCATGCTCCAGGTGTAAATGCCATGCTCCAGCGTTTCCTCCTGAGGTGTTCAGTCCTGGACTTTTATTTCCTGGTTCTGCCTCAGCAATGTCTCCTGTGCAAGGTTTCTTGGGTGTGCTGGGGTTGTGAGGACATGCAGCCGCTCGCTGCTGAGACCCCTCCAGAGCTGCCCTTGGTGTTTTCACCCTGATAGAGCAGAGCATGGCAAGTCCCGGAGGGCGAGGGGTCCCTTCTGGGGCCGTAACCTTTGCTGCTCTGGTACAGGCTACAGCGTAGCCCTTTGTGGTATCTGGGAGAGGGGCCAGTCGTTTGTGCCCGTTGCATTCACGGAGAGGCTGGGGGCTGCCTCCCCCGCTGTGTGGTGAGTCCCCCTCATCCTCCCCTCCAAGACGCACCAGTGGGCCAGTGGGACGAGAAGCTGCGGTGCCCGGGAGCACTGCTGGCTGCTCCCACCTGCGCTCCGGGTGTCCGCAAAGGGCCCCGGTGGAAAGGGCAGGCTGTGGGGGTGCTTGGAATTGAAGGGATTTAAGGAATAATAATAACGATTGTGATAATAGTAATAATAATAATAAAACCCTCGTAGCCTATCTCTTGCAAATGGGCTGGAGGAAAACGTGAATTAATGTCTGGGCTCTTCTCCACTGAGATTTTGCCTGGGTTCCCCCAACTTGAGTTCCCAAATGAAGAGACGCAGAGGGAGAAAATCGTGCCATGCGCCTGCGGAGGGGCTTTGGGAAGGGGCAGGAGGGCTGCTGCAGATCCCCAGGGTGAGCCCATCTGCCATGCATCGGTGCTGGCTGCATGGCAGGGAGGGATGGTGAGCTTTTATGAGGTGGCAGAACAGCACCAAAGCCTGTTTGCCCATGGCTTGGCTTGACTCCCAGCCCCTTTTACCCCCAGATGTTTCCATGCAGGAATGGGAGCTCTTCCCTTGCTGTGCAGTTGTTTCTCTGCATAGTTTGCTTGCAGCCAGCACAGGTAGGATCTCTCCCTCAAATTCTGTGATTTTTTTTTTTTTTTAAATGTTTTTGATCAAGTCTGATTGCAGTGGCCTGCTCAGACAGCAGAATGATTTACTGTTGTCTTTGGAGGAGGCTGAAGGCTGCCTCCTGCTATGGGCAGCCTAATTTGTCCTTTCCAGGCAGTAAAGATGAATATTCTTTGCATTCTGGTATGGAGGAGCAGAAAGGAAATGTGACTAAATGTATCGTGAGAAGGGGGAAACAGGGAGCAAGATGAGACCAAACATCAATGACAAGCAGTTTAGGGTTGGGGTTTTTTTTCCCCCCTCTGTTATGTAGTTTCCTGATTTGTAGAAAATAGGCGACTTTTTCCTAACACATGCAAGACGAGCCCAGTGCAAATGGCTGCTCAGAACAGAAGGCAGGAAGACCCTCTTCTGTTGACAATGTTTAAGCAATTAATACTTTTAAAAGTGCACGTGTGATTACATGCTATTAGGTAGACTCTCTGTAGATGGCAAGTTTTAACATCCCTATAGGTGTGCAGACCTGGTGGCTGCAGGTAACTCTTGGCTGGGAGTTTCCCTGGAGTGGGACCTTGATGCTCAGTTCCTAGCGTTTGCCTTAGGTCCAGCCCATGCCAGCTGCAGGTCCTGGTGTGCTCTCTGTACCCAAATCCATACGTACCCAGCTGCTGCGGACGTGATGGGGCATGCAGCGGTGAGTGCAGTTTGTTGATGGATGCAGTCTGTGCGCTGATTTTTATATGCTGGTGGGATGGTCCCATGCCCTGATGAGCTAAACCTCTTCCTTGGCTTTAGAGCCATTTTCACAACAGCGCTGGGAGGAGCGCAGGAGAGAAACACAAACAGCTGTGCATTGCCAACCCCTGCCTTTTTTTTTGGAGAGGCAAGTTCGGGTACTTACACCATGTGAGGACTAGCTGGACTTAGTTCTCTATGTTCTCACTGAGTGCTGGATGTGTTCAGTATTCACAATAGCATGTTTTTTATCTTTGCATTTTTGGAAATTACTAGAACTGAGGTTAAAACAAGCTGTTCTCCTGTGGAAGCTGTTGTGTTGTACTGGAATAGAGTATTGCACCTTCAGGGGTGTGTGGTATTTCACAATACATGCCTCCATTGTGTTAAGCATTGTAATAAAATACGTCCAGATTGTTCTTATTTTATGCCCTGCAACATTTTTCTATTTGCGTCAAGCATTAAGATCTACTGAAAGAAATCTGAATGGGGCAGGGCAGAGTGTGAGAGGGGATGGGATTGTGGGGACGGGATTTTCTGCTGGAAGGAGCATGGCAGAGAAGGGTTGTTGAAAGATAAACCTTGTACGAGGACAGCCATTATTTCAGAAGCTTTCCCTTTGCTTTCCAGGGAGAATGGTTACAGGAGCTTTGCACGGGCTGGAGTACTCATAGGTTAAGATCTATAGGAGACTCGTGCTTCTGGAGGCCCAGGTGCCAATACAGTCACTTCACATGTGGAAACCAGTCAGTGCTGTGTACTGGGTTGCTGGCGTGTAATGGCCCGTGTCGCAGCGAGATCGTGCTGCTCCCTTGTGTTGGTGACCTTTGTTCCCAGGGGCCCAGGGACGCCTGCAGGAGCAGCAAGGCATGTTGCAAGGTGAAGGCATGGAGCTATGGAGAGTTTATTTGAGCAGCAACTGTGCTGTCTATGACTTGAGAAGTTACTAGTGGTGATGACTGATTTTCGTGGAAGCTGGAGTGCATTTGGCAGTTAAAATGACATTATTTCAGGTCTTTGGCATTTGTAAAAGCTGCTTGTGCTTCTCCCTTTTATCTCCTTTTCTCTCGTGCTTTCTCCCTTTCTCCCCCCCGCTTCTCTAACCTGCATAACTATCATAAATTGCCTACAATGGGTTTTTCTTTAAGATAAACTTGTTATTCTCTAAGATAAACTCATTCATATAGCCTACTCATCGCTTTTGTAGCCTCCTCTCGATAGTATCAAAGACTGAATCTTATTCTGACATTTAAGCCGAGTATTATTATTATTATTATGAGTATTATAGTTCTGGGGTTTGCAGCCTGGACCAGAGACTTTGCCACTGCCTGCAGTCACCAGGTTTTTGGATATCCCTTGAGCATGTTCTTTGTGGATCTTGAGTAACATCATTAGGATATCTCTTTGTGCTTCATCATGCTTCATGTCTTAACCCACGTTGGTCAAGGCTCAAGCGCGGGGCGGGATGGATCCCAGCCCTGTTGGGGTATGTGCCTCCAGCCTTGCTCTGTCTCATCTACGTGTAGATGTTGGGCCATGAGGCTGTGGGCTGTGGGTGGGCAGAGGAAGGGCGCTGCCTTGGTTTGATACATAAGAAACACCAGTTCAGGGCTCAGGGCTATTAGGACTTGTTGAGCAGAAATGGAGAAGAAAATTTCATCGTATTGCTGTATGCATCCATGGATTGCTGTGTTTTAAATGTGTCCCTCCTCTCCAAAGGGTCTAATAAAACTGGAAGGGGTACAAAGAAGATGGGCTGTGAAGTGATGATCAGAGAGAGAGAAAATAGCTTCAGTGTAGGGAAGGGGTGAGCAGAGTAGAGCTCTTAGCGGTGGAAAAGGGATGATTAAGCAGGAACGTGATAAATGTTGATACAGCCATGAATAAGGTTGATGGAGAGTGACTGTTCAAGCGCCTCTTCATCCAAGACCTAGGGATGTCAGATGAAGTGTGGAGGCTCAGAACAGGCAGAAGAAGGTATTTCTTCCTGCGAGCAGGCAGTGAGCTCTGGAAATCACGTCTGGGTGGGTGTGAGAAGCTGATGTGGGTTTGGAAATCTGCTGGAAGTATTTGTGGAAGAGGCACAGATCGAGGCTGTTCGAAAGCATGACTCAGGAGGTCCCTAGTCACCACATGTGCAGGTGGCTGATTATTCTGGGTAGACTCATTATGCACCGAGCTTGTTTAGATCTTCCTTAGCCCTTCAGTGCAGGCTGCTGGCCGAGCACCCGGCGAGGTGGATGCTCCCACTGGGTCAGTGTGGCGTCTTATGTTTTTCTGGGAAAAAGGCAGAGGCAGCTGGAAGCATCTGGCAGAGCCACTTGCTGGAGCCTGATGGTCTGGGGAGAAGGGAGCCCTTCAGCCCTGGGTTGAATCCTGATTTAATTTTTTTTTGTTGTTGTTAATTGGTTAGAAACTTCTTTACCATGTGGGGAATTTTTAAGGAGCTCTTGCCCCTCGTTCTCTGTAAGTAAATAATGTTTTTGTTTGCTCCCTCTCCCAAATTTGGCTTTAAGTTACTGAAATAAGAGGTTTTGTGCGGTGTCGCTGAACACAGGGGGATCCCTCTGACAGTTAGCCATCCTTCCAGACTCTTTCTTGTTCTTTCAACTAATTCAAATATTTCTTTTCTGTAGTCAGAGTGCCTCTCTGCAGCCTGATTCCTGTCTTGCACTGGTGAAAATTGTGAGAAACCTTAGTGTTTAACTGAGGTGACGTGCGGGGAGAAGTGAGAGCTTCGCCAGAGGAAGCATATGCTGTTGTTCCATTGCTCTGGGGCTCTGGAGGAACGTGGTTCACCTAGTGGTGGGCTCAATAAAGATGCAAATTTTATACTTTCATCTGCTCTGAGTATCAAAAAAAGATACGGCGTTTGTAGGAGGACAGTGACTGTTGCAGCGTGAGCTCGTTTGTCCTTGTTCCTGCTTTTCCAGTCCTCGCAGGCACAACTTCCAGTGACCCCTTCTTGGGCTGTCTGGTGTCAGAGGATGTCTGTGGTTTTCCCTACCCCTTCCAGGAAAAGAGGTGTCTTTGGCACGTGTCATCCGCGTAACGAGCATAACTTGCCTACAGTGGGCTTTTTTTTTTTATGTCCGTAGAAAGCAAGCACCCTTTTCCCTCTTTCTTTCATAAAAAATAATTAAATAAATAAATAAACCCCCTAGACAAAACCCATTACAATCTCCCTTCTACCTGCAGTTTCCCAATTAGCTAATTATAATACAAATTTGCACACACACACATGCAGGCCTTTTTAAAGCAGACTGTTGCTATTCCCTTTCTGTACAAGGTTTTTAGTCACTGTACATCTTGTGTCTTTAAATAATGTATTAGGAACATTTTGGAGTCTGTAAGTGCTTTTTTAATGAGTGTGAAGATTTTAATGGGACTAGATTGCTTTTCATGACATTTCAGAGTGACTTAATTGTAACAATGTTGAGAGGCTGTATTTTAAAGTTTGCTAAGTATGTCTGATGCGGATTGTAGTCAAATGCTTTAAAGACGGAATGGCTGATGAGATCAGATATAGCTTCTCTCTCTCTTTTCTTTTTCTTTTTTTTTTTTTTTAATGTCAGCTTTGTTAAAGAGCGACGTTTCCAAAGTTGACATGGAAGTCTGAGCTGAGAAGAAAATGATCATATTTAAGGTCTAAACTAGCAGTGGGTCATCTGTTCTGTTTAGACCTATTCTCAGTGATTTTTCAAAGATTATTTCCTTTAGTGCTGTGCTTCTGCTCGGTGCTTCTGTACTCAGTGATGGGGCTTTGTAGGGTTTGCACGATTTTTAAATTTTATTTTATTTTATTTTTCAAAGCAGCAGCTGGATTCGATACAGGAGTTACTTTCAGCATTTGGTTCATTTAGGCAACTTTGCATAAGTGTTACGGACTGTTTTGGGATGGCTTTTAATTTGCAGCCAAATGGCAGGTTAAGGAATTGGTGTTACTCTCCATCCAAATGCGGGCTCTGTCCTGAGCATCTCCCCCTTGCAGGTCCTTCCCGGCCAAGCCAGAGTGGCTCCCTGGAAGAGGGAAATGTTAAACAGGAGAGAGTCCAAAGGAATCAAGGCATAACCTATGGCAGCTTGTATTGCTTTCATTACACAAACACCCTTGGCGCAGGAAGGGAGAAAGGGAAAAAAAATAGCAGTATAAAAACACTGAGGCAGAAATGAATATTAGACTGCGGCAGTGTGAAAGAACGTGAAACTGTTTGCATTTCTTCAGTTTTTTCTTTGCAGGCAGTGGGTTTTTTGTGTGTCAGTGTTTTCTTCCCAAAGACTTAAAAGTATTCACTGAGCATAAAAGAAATAGCTTTGAGAGCTCTCCTGTGGCACGGGGCAGTCCTGGGACTGCTAAGTGACTTACTGAAGATCACCTGCAGCATCTGTGGCAGAGCCAGGCGCGCATCTGCACGACTTGACTCTGTGGATTTAATTAGGCAGCAGGGCTGCTTGTTTCTGGCAGGGCTGCTAGAAGTGGCAAAACTTTTTGCTGAAGAAAAACAAACCTATAATTTAGTTTGACTTAGCACCAACCTACGTCCAAAGTACCCTCCTGAATGCAGATTTAATTCTCATTTGAAAGCAGATGCAGTGTTTGAGCATTTTGAGGGAATTTGAGAGCTAAACCTGTCTTTTCCCATGAATGCAACAGGGAGGAGAGCTGGAATGAGTCAGTCCATTTGCATATGAAGTTATTAGCATGTACTAGTGATAGATTTCACTTGACTGGCTCCGTGGTTGTGATGGTCTCCTGTGCCTTAGCATGGGTTTAGGGAACATTTGGTACTGGGCAACGTGCACTGGGCCAGGAATTGGTTGTCGTTGCACCTGTGTGTAAAGCCGTTGAAATCAGTGAAGCTCCTCAGCATTACAGAGCTGAGCATCTGCCTTCTTGCATCCATCTTGAGTTTGTTTTGGTGTCTCCTGAAATGCTGGTTCTGTAACCTCCACTAGCTGTTCGCAGCCACAAATTGCTATATATGAACCAGCCCCTGAAACAAAAATCTACCACGTGCTGTGCTTGTGGTGCATTTTGATTTTACACCAGCATGATGGGACGAGCGATAGTATTTGTTCTGCAGCACAGGCAAGCCAGCAGGGCCAGGCTGCTGACTGTCGGGTTTCTGCAGGGGCAGAACATTGTGCTTCGGAGTTTTCAGTAACATACATTGGGCTTTTTAGCCTTGATTCTAAAAAATAATTGTTTCCACTGGAAAATAATAGGGAAAATACGCATTTAAGAAAAAGGTTAGTCACGTGAGAAGGTGCTTGGGGAATGAGGAATCCCTTGCTCACAGCCTGGTAAGTCAGGATCAGCTGAAATGGTTCACATTTCCTGGTGTGCCCATAGCTCTCAAGTTTTGGTCTGTTGGGAGGGCTGAATTACAGGGTTGGACAAATCCTGCCCAGAGGCTGCTACAGGCTTTCATCTTTGCTTCTTTCTTCTGATGAATATCACTGAGGAAGAGATGCCTAAACTAGTCCTCGAAAATAAACATAAAGGAGGGCTGAACAGATTTGCAGCATTGCTGAGCTAGCCCAGTTCAGATTAAAATCTGTCGGTGCTAGAGCTGCTCCTTCTGTGCTTAAAATGCCATGGATGGATGTCTGACAGCTAGGGTGACCAGCAGGTTCACCTCAAGGGGTGGTCAGGACCTGGGCTTGCGAGGACAGAGGTGGCAGATCAGCAGATTACCTGCAAAAGCCACACCTGGATGCTCCAGATGTTGCTGCAGCCCCTCTCATTGCAGATGCGCTCTGTCCTTGGTGGACGCTGTGTGTGCACAGTTGATAGCCTGTTGATGCATGTAGGCTTTTGGGGGTGTCAGACACCTTCCCTACTTCTCCATCAGCCAAGGACGCTTGATTTTGTCTCCAGGCTGGGATTTAAGGAATGTATTTTGAGGATCTCTGTTTAACCTGTAGAGAAGGGAAATGTTTTTGTTAGCGGCTAAAAGCCCCTGAGGATATGGTAACTCCTGCACGTGCTCATCCCTCACAGGGGCTTTGCTCACTTCCAGAGGGTAAGTGCTCATCAGTGCGATTTATAGTATCATCTTTGCTTATCAAATGAGATGTCTGTAGAGAGGCCCCCTCCATTTCCCTTCCCAGCCACGCTCTCCCATTATGTGCTGGCCTGCGGCTGCCTCCAGTTATGTGTGTTTGCACAGCAAGAGGCTGGGATGAGAATGTTTTTATTCCCTTTTGATCCACAGCGCTGCTGATCTGTACAGCACTGGGCACCCAGGGCACTGAGAGTGCCTCCTAAGAAAGAATGGCAAATAACGACAGGGTGAAATGGTTTATAAGGTAAAATAAAGGGAAGTGGGGACATTGAGTGTCCCTTCAGCAGCGCTTAGGGGAGTGCCTCATACCATGCAGGATTAGACTGTAACCAGCTGTAAACCCAGGCTTTAATAATTAGTGGCTATTATAATTGAAGATTAGCCTCAGATGCGTCTGCCTGTTTGTACACGATGGAACTTGGATGAAAGTTGTCTATTGAGATGTAACACAAAAATGACAGAAACATCCACTGACAAAATACACCTAGGCAGCCTTGATTAGATTAAATCAAGTGGTTACAGCATCTGGAGCCTTCCACATGTACGGGGCATCCTAATGGCCCTGAAAGCTTCCCCAAATCCTATTAGATAGGTTAATCTTGTTGGAGAATACATTCCAGGTCTACATAAACTGCATTGCTACAATACTTTCTGTGGTTGCCTAATCCTTTAAGGTGAACTGTCATAGCCTAGCTCTGTGGAGTGCATAGTAATGCGGTGTCCCAGCAAAGTTCACTTAAACATTGCAATTAAAAAAAAAGGGGTGGGGTAGGGTGGGGGGTGGGGAGCAAAAGAAATCCCCGGATGCTCCAGTTAAAAACTTTCCCCCTCCCAGGGGAAATAGTAATGTTTTCGGCAAAACTGAGCCTTCGTGTCCTAGAATACACAGGATGCCCCACTGAGGTAGTGTAGCCTTTAAACTGTCTCTGCTTCGAGCGCTGGAGTCAGCCGGGGTGCCTGAAGGCTGAAGCCACTGCCCCTCTGTGCTGTACCCGCTGGGATGCAGGGAAGTGGGATGTGGCATCCAGCATCTCCGACTGGGCATGAGGATAAGCTGTGACCTAAGGAGCTTTGGAATGACTTACTCTGCCAGGAGCAGTGCTGCTGTGGCTCGGTCCTTGTGTCTGTCTGGGCTGGTGGAGCACGGGGCTGCTCTTGGTCCCCACTTTGTGCCTGTTGGGGTTTTTTTACATCACTGACCTGAACTCTTGAAAATAACTTGGAAGTTGGCAGGGTAAAGTGGAGCTGCAGATCAGGGATGATAGCTGCATTGCCTATGAATAATAATGGCTTTATCATGCTGTATTTTATTAGTGCCACTTGGGAAAAATGCTTCGTTCATTCCCGTGGGTCTTCCACGTGCCCTTTCCTGCCGCCTCCTGCCGTCTCTGGAGCAGTGGTCCCGTAGACCTGAGATCCTCCTGCTTGTGACCGGGGATGCTCTGGGGAACGGGGGCCTGGAGAAAAGCTGAAGACTCAGGTTAGGCTCGCAGGTCTGGCGCTGACCTCCCTGCTTTGCTGAGGGATCGGCGTGGGCAGCCTGCCCCAGGACAGGGGGAACCAGCACTGGCTTTTTCCAGGGAGCACGTGCAGAGATGGAGCAGAGCCCTCTCTGGACCAGCTACTTGACTCTTAGCAGCATCCAGTCCCTGTCTGCTTGCAGGCACTCCTGAGAGCGCAGCGCCGTGGTGCTTTGGCTCTGGGTGCTCTGCTCAGCAGGAGGCAGTGGGTAAATTCTTTCACTGGGTGCTGCTCCTTTGCCCCAGCCGGGTGCTGTCTGTGAATGGGCCCAGCAATGGCAGTGAAGCTGCTGGCCCCTGATTTGCTTTGATCTCGTCCTCCCTGTTCTTGTTCCTGGCTTTATCACCTGGCTTTTTAACACATCAGTCCATGCTGGTGTGACAGGCGAGGTGGCAGCTGTCCCAGCCTCTGCTCCCTCCATGTCCATCCCTGCTGTGCAGGTGGGATCTGTTTCCCTCTGAAGTAATACACTGACCCTCATGCTCCTGCACTGCTAGGGGCTTTTAGGTGGATGACGTGGTTCCCCAGCACCGCTGTTGCAGGAGGTATGTAGCCCGGTTACCTCTGCACCATCGCCGCCTCTCACGCCCTTTCCAGCCTGCTGCAGCAAGAAGCCAGTTCCCATACCCTGCTGCAGGGCAGGGGCCGTCTTCTGGCGTTACAAGGGATAAAGCCTTCGTTGGAGTCAGCTGTTCTGCACTGCACGGATGTCTCCTGCAGCATCTAAAGAAACACAGAATATTCCAGGGAGACCTTTATTGCAGCCCTTCAATACGTAAAACGGGGCTTATAAGATGGAGACGCGCTCTTGGCATGTTGTGATGGGACAAGGGGTGATGGTTTTAAACTAAAAGGGGGTAGATTCAGACTGGATAGAAGGAAGACATTTTTTACGATGAGTGTGGTGAAACTGGTACAGGTTGCCCAGAGCAGTGGTGATGCCACATCCCTGGAAGCATGCAAGGTCAGGCTGGATGGGGCTCTGAGCAACCCGATCTAGTTGAAGATGTCCCTGCCCCTGGCACAGGGGTTGGACTAGATGGACTAGACCTTTAAAGGTCCCTTCCAACCCAAACCATTCTATAGTTCTATGGTTCTATATTCTGCCTCCTGCTACTCCGTTCCTGCGATCAGGAGCCCGAGGCAGAGGAGACTCTTTCTCAGCTGCCTTGACGTGCCTTGTGGCAGCGTGTCCAAATGCGCGGCTGGGAGATGTGGTGCTTGTCTTCGCTTTCCTATACGTGATTCCACATGCAAGCAGCAGTGTACTAAATGTACATATGTGCATTGTGAGTGCATCCACAACCTGGCTGGCTGCAGTTAAATAACAATTAGATTTGCTTGTTGACCATTTGGCACTTAGCAGTCTCATAATTAGTAACTGTAAACTAGTAGAGACAATGAAGCAAATCTCCAATTTTTATAATACTGCCCGGCTTTATGACTATCTGCAAAATCATAACCTCCTGCTTGTACGACAAAGCAAACACTTAAGTATTTTGACAGATGTTTTAGATAAAAAAGAGCCAAGCTTGTGTATTAATTTGCTGTTCCTCGCATTGTCTTTTTTTTTTTTTTTATTGAATACATCCATGGCTGGTGTTATCTGCTTTTGATTAATTTGCTACTACGTTTACTTTTGTTTTTTTCCATATGTTGCTGTGGGTGGAGGAGTGGGTCCCCCCGCGCTGGAGCAGGGCCCCAGGGAGCGAGAGCGTTGCCTCCGCAGCGGCGAGGCTCCTCCGGGAGCGGTGGCAATTCCCAAGTGCTCGTGAGCGGATGGGCGAGTGTCTGTTGTTCTTTCACGTCTCCCACTGATTTTGGGGGGAGTTATGTAGCCCCAGCAGGTGCTTGCCAGCTACTGAGCTTTGGGAAGTAAGCATGATTGTTACCAAGCCAAAGGAAAACATGGCAGTTATTTTGCAAGGAAGTATCATGGAATTGCTTTGAAGGAGCATGTTTTGGGTCAGTATCTCCAGGGACTGGAGAAAAAAAAAATCCTGTTCTTGTGAAAATGGAAGAAATTACAGTATGAGTTACCTGGGGACTGTGCATGGCAAATGCAACAGTATTGTCATCTCTGCAGAGCACAGCAGAAGGTGCGTTGTTTGGCTGGGAGCTTCCCTGTGTTAGCGTTATGCTGGGAGCGGGGCTGCTGTCCTTGCTTGCTGTTCTGGACCCTGCAGTGATTTCCAGCATGCTCACCGCAGCACGAAGGCAGGAGGCTCTGCCCAAGGCTCAGTCCCAGCAGGAGATGTCCACAACACCCCACGGCCAGCTTCCTCCTGGCTGCGGAGGAACTAGACCCAGGGAACGCAAGGGGATGCTCCCACGTTTAGTTAGCATTACCCTCAGTTAATTTGCTTGCTTGCTGAAGCACTTCACTTTCTTGATCACTGTTCATTTTAGATGGGTTTAAAAACCCCTTTGGGAGCAGCAGCTTGGGTATACTCATTGATTTTAAGCGTGAAATTGTACTTGCTCCTTTGTAGTAGCTGGGACTGCAATTGCTCCACCGAGATGGGGGTCATCATTTGCACTTGGGTGGGCAAAGAATGGGAGCCTGGATGTGAGCTGGTCACCCAGGGCTCTCCTTGTAGCTGGGGGTAAGAAACAGGCACCTTAGGGGGGCTTTGGCTGAGTTTCCAGTTATTTCTCTCCATTAAGTCTGGAGCCCCTGTTAATTCCAGTTCTTCGTGAGCGAAGCCAAATGCAAACAGAAAAGCAGATCTCTACTTTAATTAATATTGGAGCAGGTTCTCTCTCACGCATTTGTCATCTCTCCTCTCACCACTCCCTTGAAATAATTTATTTTCTCTGCTTAAAACATTTCTGTATTGTTATTGCTCTCACAGTGGTGTGCACTGCACTTGCTAAATCAAATTTATAATGCTGGAATTAATTTAGTAGGTTTCTTCCATTTTCTCTCCACGTACACTTAAAAAAGAGAAGTTCTTTAAATTAACCTAATGTAACTGGATTTGTTTTCACTTTATTAGCTTTGGAGGGGGTTCTCTTGGGGACCTCAGTGTCATTATATTATCTGAGGAGCAGATCTGCTTCAGTCTGATGGGAATTTTTAACAAGACCGATGTTTTCCCATTTCAGAGTGAGTAAATACTTCACTGAAATCCAGGGGGCTGCTGCTTGGCTGCATTACCAGTAAACATGAGGCGAAAAACAGCTGGCAGAGTGGAAAGGAGACAGAAAACACACACTGCTGTTGTTCCTACAGATCTGCAGAAGGGCTTGCACTCGGGTGTGTTTTTATCAGTGATTTTATCTGTCCAGATGTTAGCTTTCAGCCAGCTCTGGAGCAGTCTTGGTTTCGGTATTTATTAAGCTGGGTGGCTGACCTTCACCCCGTAGCACTTACCGGTGGTGTGGGAGCTGCGGTGACTCCAGCCACGGGACGCGTGGTGCCCGGGAATAGATGCTCTGTGGCCGCTGCAGCCCCCCACCCGCAGCCAGCTCGGCAGGGCTGGGGGCCAGGCAGGGGCTGATCAGGAGGCAGCAGGAGCAGGGTGCTGGGTGCTGGGCGAGGACAGCTAAACCCAACGTGCAGCAGGTGAGGCGGCCGGGTGGTGCAGTGTCCTGTCCTTTAGAGACAGGCTCTGCCCACTGCTTGTGCTGTGCAAGGAAAACATCCAAATACGAGCCTTGTCACGAAACTCATTTTCAACTATTTGATTATCCAGAACCTTTTTGGTCCAGATAAATATTTCCGACCCTGGTTGGTACATTATTGCTTTGACCTTTCACCCCTGACAAACCTCCGTCTGAATCCTCCCAGGCTAGATGGCTTGAAAACTATTATCAGTGACAAGTAAAAGACTGCAGAGAAATAAACAACGGAGACCTATGAGCTTGCCCTTGTAAACCACGGTCAGGCATCACCCGAAAAGCGCCCAGAATACAGACAGATCAATGCTCTGTACAATCCTCTGCAGACACACTCGCTCGCAGAGGGCTTTCACAAGCTATAATGCATGTTTTGATAATGTCTTAGCACTGCATTTTTTTTAATGTACTTCCTTTGTTTGTTAAGGTGCCTTTCAAGCCGAGTCAGTGCTGGCTTTCCATAAAGATTATCTGGTGCTTCCATCCTATACGTTGGAAGTGGTGTGCGCAGAAGCGAGTCTGTCAATAGGATATTTTTATGTATTATTCAGGTCCTGTTGTTTGTGTTCGCCAAGGAAGTTTGCGTGCGATCTGCCAGATTAGTTTCTTAAAAGCTTGGATGCTGAGTTTCAGTTTTCATCTACCTCTTCCCCCTGTATAGGAGGGAGCTGTCAGGAGTTGGTGGTATTTTTTTGTTCAGTGCTGTGCAAGTCCTGGATGTCCAAATAGGAACGTGACAGGCGGAAAAAGCAAGAATGTACATATATATATGGTTTTTTCTTTTTTAGTTTAAAAAGAATTTGTAAGTCCTTGAAGTACTTTTTTTGCTTAGCAATGCTGTTGTCAAAGCAAAGTACTCCGTGGTGCTGCACTGGGGTAGCTGAAATTTGAATAAGCTCCTGGGTTTTATCAGTCATCACTTTGGAATCGAGATGAGCTGTCAGGCCTTTCGTGTGGCATCTTCTGTTTCACTGAATTAGTGCCACTGAAGGCAGCGGCGCTGGGGCGAGAGGATTACGGTAAGAATGAACACCCAGAACTAATCTGCTTCCATGATTTGCTGGGTGCGGTTGGGAAGAAAGCTAATGCTTTTTCTTAAACCTTTTCCCCCGGTGTAGGCTGGAGATCACTTTGTGCTGAATGACCCCACTTTCCTCTTACGCTGCTGTGATACAAACTGCCGCAAAAAATGTATCCGTGGAGATGCTGCCTTGCTTTTAGGGTGTTCCTAATCCCATTGCCATGAAGGTCCTGGTGAAACATCACACTTGCTTTGCTGGTTTCTCGCTGCTCCATAATGAAATCCCAAGAGAAGAGTAAAATTTAAGTTAAGTTTACAGATTTCATCTCTAAACGGCATTTTTACTTTGGTGGTGGTACACTGCTTTTGTAGTTCTTGGGGTTAAAATCCCAGCAATACTTTTGCTGATATCATTTTGACCATGTCAACGTTTTTTATTTTATTTTTTCACCACTTGTAAAATATCAGGGATTGATGTAATGGTTTTCTGGTGGAGGGGGATGTGTAGTAAGCAGGAGCGGTTGGGGGACTTGGGTTCGGTTTCGCTTCTGGCAGGGGACTTGGTCCCGTGCAGTGAAGCAAAGAACAGCTGAATCTGGGCTAAGTCCTCGTTCCTGAGGTTCCTCATGGCAAAGCACCTCTGGAGATCTCCAGCCAAAGTATAATAAAGACCGCATGTGGTGTTGGGAGGAGAATTTAGACCCAGAAATCTGATCCCCTGCTTTCTTTGCACTGCTCTAAAACGAGTAGCCCTTCCCTGCTTCACTTATACGTGGTGATGAAACATGCATTAAGGTTTTAGGTGCTTGGAGAGTCTGATAATAGGTAGAATACCCAGAATCAGAAGTCTGCTCTGAGGGCTTAATGTTGACCTGTTGGAAGTCTGACTGATAGATCCTCGAGCCCAGAATGAGAGGTTTGCTCTTCCTTTTAGACACTCTTGGCTGTAGCTCCTATGTTCGTATAGACACTCGTGCATGTGGGCTTGGCCAGAGTCCGGAGACACGAGGCAGACAAAGCCCGGTGTGAGAGTTGGTTCAGGGACAGCATTTCCTTCCCTTTGTTTTAGAATTCCCCCAAATCCTGGTTTGGGGCATCAGTCTCGAGCCAGGCTGAGCAAGCAGCCTGCATTTTCTTCCCTACGTTTCCCTTTCCCTCCGTTTGACTCTTTTTACCTGCTTTGCTTATATTCCTGGTGTGCTTTCCAAGAGCTGCCATTAGTCATGTTCATAAGAGTCACGGGGCTGTTTCATTTCTGGCCGTGATACATGGCTTCGCCATAGGTTTTCTGTTTATTTAAAAATCTGCTGCAGCAACATAGGAGTTTTTCCCCCGCGTACCTTTCCGAACCACAATCACTAGGCTATTCATTATTTTCGATAAATAAGCAGTCATTTTGCTAATCCATCTCAAAAAGTATGATCACCCACAGGTGGAGTGCTTTTTTATTGCTGTTATTTGATTCCACCTCGTAGATCATTTTCGCAGAGCTGCATCTCTTGGCAGCGCTGTCCGGCTGCCGTAGGGGGTGCAGTAGGTTGGTGGCTCATGGGGTGCTCCCCAGCGGGTTTGGGGCACTCTCCCAGGGGCAGGTCTCTGGGGGGATCTCGTACGGAATGGGGAAGTTTCTCTCCACCTTTCTCTGCCTCCCGTGATGGCAGAATCCTGCTTCTTGCCTTACCCATCAGATTGCTCCGTCAGCAGTCAGATCCCCGAGTCCAGGTTTCTTAAGAACTTGTGGCAGCAGTTGCACAAGACAGGGAGGAAACAATAACACAGATGCTCTGTTTAAATACTTGCCCAGACCAGCAGGTCCTGTTATTGGACTGGAATTAGGATGGCTTGATTCTGTACCATTGATCTCAAAGTCGTCAAGACAAATCCATCATTTACACTGGAGTAAATTAGTATTTCTGCTTCCGCCTTTGGAATGACATCAGGCATAAGTGAGATAAAGATCAAGGCTCTCGCTATGGTGTAATTCCAAATGGGAAATCAGAGGATGATTTTTTAGAAATGCTTGTACCTAGCTGAAGTTTGCACTTGGTGAATTATGCCCTTAATTTCAAAGCAGAGCAAAATAAAACCACTGACGTCAAAACCCTATCTGCACCTTTCAAAAAGCACATATATGGATGTGTAGGCACACACTATTGCTTTAAAAATAACAAACCGATAAAACTCAGTTATTTATGCTGCAGGTAACACTCATTTGGCAGTGTCTGGATTTTGTTTGCCTCACATTGTAAAAAAAAAAACCCTGGCCATGATGTTTTCTGTTCAGTGTGAGCTTGTAGTAGGGCTTCCACCAGCCTGGCTGTGCGGGGCTGCTCGGGGCGGGCTGTGCCAATGGGCAGCCTTAGGAGAGGCACCAGCTCGAGAGGAGGATGTGAAACATGTTTAAAGCTACTGGCTGGGAAGCTTCGAGAGGTGAACAGGAAGGTTGAAGTCTATATTTAAACGCAACTGGAATAAGGTGGGAGGAACACAAGGATGTCAAGACAGATTGGATCCAAACTGGTGTCATGGACCAGTGGAGAGAGCCATGTTCTGGGGCAAGACAAAGCTACAAAGGCAATGCTCTCAGGAGCTGAGAGCTGATTTCAGACTGGCAGTGTTCTTGTTTGCATCCTGCAGAGGTAAACAGGGAACGCATTTATGCATTTGTTTTAAATTAGTTTGCCTTTTTTGGGTTTGGGGGCCCTGAGCCTGTTCTTTTGCTGGGAGATGGCATTATCAAGTGCATGTGTGCTGAGCATATGTGAGAGGGGAATTGAATTGCTTGGAGAGAAGCTTGTGAGCTCTAGGTACCAGCAAAGAGATGAGAAAAGACAGACGTTTTGGGACTGCTTCAGCTAATTTTATGTGAAAGAGTAAAATGCATTGAGTTCAGCTAGGAGGGAGGACGTGGTACATGAGGCACTGAGGTGATGCCTCTTTGCACGGTAGAGAGCAGCCTATAAAAGCAAGAGCAGAAATGGGAACAGATGGTATGATTTTGGTCGAGGGGAGGTAGTTATTGGTTCTTCAAGTTCGTTTTTAAGAGGCGACTAAGGAAGGCAAGACCTATAATGTAGACAAAAACTAAGAAGAAACAACCTTGCCAACAAAACATTGCAGTCATTGCAACTTTTCCACTGTTTTCTTCAACATCAGACCCAAAAGGTCAGATTGCAAGATGTGTTCCCGTTCTCTTCCCCAACCCTTGCATCATTCCAGCCCTTTCTAAGAGCACATTTGTTTGCATAGGTGAAGCTTCTCCTTCGCTTGCTGTGGATGGAGCTGGATAACCACCCTGCCATGTACCTGGTCCAAGGCAGTGGGCGCAGGGGGTATGAGATAGGCTTTTAAATAGCTACAGTATCTTCTACCTACACTGTTGTCACTGGCAGGCGTTGCTGGTCCTCACCTGCAGTTGTTTTGTTTTCCCATTGAGGTCCGTAATCCATGTAGCTGAGTGTTTGCCATCATCTGTTCAGGGACCCTCCAACAGAGGGAGACAGCCACAGGCATTAAATATTGCACACCAAACACAATAAACTGGAAAAGAGTAGGGGTGGTGTAAACACATCCAAGCGGCTGTGTGGAACCCCCCCATCTGCTGCCGTGTTCTGATGGGTGCATTTGCATGCCTTACCAGTGCCGTTATGGGGACGCGTTTCCCTCACGGGCTTTTTGCTGGTGTGGGTGGGATGCTGGTACTGCTGAGCAAAGGTGCCCTGATGCTTGGGTAGCCTCTGTGGTGGACTTGCGCTTTGCGGCTTTGGGTCGCGGGTTCTCTGAAGTCCCATGCACTGAAGCGGTAAGCAGCAAATTGAGACTGTTGCCATTATTGCTGAAGTGAGATGCTGCTGCCAAAAAATCCCAACCAGCCAAACAAGATGAAGGATGCTTGTAGGATTGAGCAGGGAGGATTTGCTGGGGAGCATTGTGATTTCTGCATTTATTTTTCCAGGCTAGTAATGTTCTCCTGCATTTGTCACAGCTCTCCCTATAGCTCTGATCTTTTTGTCTGTATTTAAAGATCTTTCTATTTTCTATTTAACAACAGGAGGTTTTAGGTTTAAATGGCACAATAGTGTATGTAATTTATATATACAAAAAAGATAAATTGCTGCTTCTCGAGACACAAAATGCAAGTATTGCTTTGTTGGCTGAATTAACTTTTGTGCTATGTCAGGCGTGGAGGGTATTGTTAGAGATATGATTTTAGTATAGAGCAGTACTAAATATTTTATCTTGTTGGCAAGTGGTGTTGTTGCAGGAGGTTTAAACTTCAAAGTGAGCTTTGCTAAAATGCCTTTAAAATAAAATAATAAAAAAAAAAAAAAGGTGAGGAGGGAGATGTAAGAGTGACTTGATTCCTGCTGGAATGATTTCACAGAAGGATTGTTATCCACTGAGACACAAGGCTTCTATTTGACCTCCTGCTGACTTCCCTAAACAGTGTTTGTAGGATGTTTAAACACTTGGGGGGGGGGGGGGGGTGGGGGGGTGTTGGAAGGCAAAAAAAAAGCTGCTCTGCCGGAGTGTCTCAGTGTAGAAGAGCCACATCTGTAATTTTCTAAGTGACACATAGAGAAGGTATTTAGCACTTACAAAGGGCTTGTTGGCATGCTCTCAGTTCCAGGGAAGTAGAGTCAAACCAGGCTCTCTGTTTAATTTCGTTCTTGGTGCTGGAGCTCACTTTCTGCTCAGGCTTCGCCCAGAATCAGCGCGTGGGTCTGGCATTAGCATCAGCACCGCAGGTGTCTCCCCCGCCACACCACGTTGGACGCACACAGGAGGTGCTGCAGCGCTGCTGCTGCGTGATAGCTTCATCTCCTGGGGCTTTTTTGGTACCTGTTCAAGCATCACCCCAAGCAGGAGTCCCAGCTCCGCTGCCTGCTGCAGCACGAGCATGGGCTCTAGCAGCGTGTGCATGATTTGTAAGCTATTTTGGGATCCTTCTGGCAGAAAAATGCAGTGTCATCGTTGAAAAGACTGCTGGGGGATAAACTATGACTAAGATCTGAGCTGGCAAACAGTGTGGAGATCTCCCAAGCATGGGGATCTGCAGTGGCGTGTAGGCAAAGGGGGGTTCAGCTGCTCCTCGTGCTGCCCAGGGTGCTGTGTGTGGGGTTTAACCAGGCTGACAAATTCATGGGCTCCGAGCCCTGGTGGCTTCGTGCTGTCCTTCCCCAGGTGCTGCAGGTATGCTGGCCTCTTAGAAGACTTCACTTCAAGCATGAGTTTCCCAATTTTTCTCAGTGAGCAAGTTCATTTTATGGTAGTTGTTCATCTGCCTGAAGCAGTTCCCATTTGTTTCATCGCCTCCTTGTCTTTCCTTTGTGCTCCCTGTGCTCCTGCTTCCTGAGCTGGCCTTTGTGGCGAGCAGCTGGCAATCTGACGTGGGCTGAGGTTGCCCAGGTCTTGTTGCCTTCACATCATCTGTGACTATAAACACTGCAGGACAGGTGTGGGATGAGTGTGGAGGGTGGACTGTTGCCCTGGTGCAGGTGTGCACCCTAATGTCCTTCCTGCGGTGGGCAGAGCATCCTTCCTGTGGGAAGCAGCAGGAGACATTTCACTGGGGCAGGAGGAACATGACTCAAAAATTGTAGATCAAGGTGAGCCCAAGGGTGGCTGATAAACCGATTACCAGGTTAAGCAGATAATGCCGATGGTTGATGCTCAGATTCATTGTCATGTTTGCAGTTCCGAGGTGCTAAGAGAAAGTCAGGGTTTCCCTTTGTCACCTTGTGAGGGTAGGGTGAGGGTCCTGGTGGTCAGTGGGTGGTCAGTGGTGCTCTGCCCCTCTCCCCTCTCTTAGCTGCACTTTTCAGGACACGCACACACAATTCCCTTCCTCCTGCTCATTCCAATGTGACTGCATTTGGGACACCGTTCCCCTGGGAACAGAACTAGTTTTTGAGCCCTCGTAGGCTCCCTGTTGTCGCTGTTCGGGACATCTCAGCAGCAGGGATGGGGAGGAAGGAGCCGTGCGCAGCTGAGGGTGGGGCAGCTCTGCCTCCTGCTGTGTCACTCTGGTGTTGGGGGGGGGGATGTGCCTAGAACCCATCCAGACCCCGGTGGTAGTAATGGAAGGACCCTCGTGGACTGCGAAGGGTGGGATCTTCTGAAAGGACCACAGAGAGTGTGCTGGGGTGGTGGTGTCTGGGGATCTAGAGCCTCCATGGAGGCCACTTTCCGTGTGGTAGATCGCATCATGTGTGTTCTCATAGTGACATGAGTTGTGTTACATGGGTTTTATGCCAAGAGGAGCCCATTTTTCATTGTTGGCGTGTCCTTGGGAGAAAGGGGGCTTTTCTCAGGGCACGTTGAGCTGCAGGCAGATGAGTTCAGCTGTGCAGAGCCTTTGCAAGTGGCTTTCAGATGGCAAGGTGGAGTGGTTGTGCCTGACAGTGATGGTCCTCAGCGTTATTTGAAGTAACATGGCTATGGAACTCAAACGTTAAGTGCTAAAAAGGTAAAAATTTTTGGCGTACATTAAATATTCAACAAAGAACTTGAGCTCTGCTTGCTTTGGCAAACAAATACATCCCCAAATGGATAAAACAAGTTGTAATGCAGAACAAATTGAAGTAGTAGAGGATTTGTCTCAGGCGCTTAAAATCATATTTTATCCTCTGCGTTTTTATTACCATCTATTGAAGGAAAAAAAAACCCTTTTGAAATACTGATGGGAAAAAAAGGCTGAGCAAGTGTTGTTCCTTTCTTCAGTGCGTGGTGCTGCTCAGTGCAGTCTTGTATTTCTGTCCTATGCTCTTCTCCAACCTTGGAATAGCCAAAAACGTAGCTGTCTGATGTACTGTACTGAATTGCTGTCTTTTTTCCCCCAAAGGTTTGCAAAAATTATTTTAAATTAAGCAGGGTACAAAGTTCTTCTAATTTCTAGCACGGAGAACTCATTTTCAATTTCTCTATCAAAGTAAAATGACAAATACAAAATGCAAGTGAAACCAGATGGACTAACTATATTAGGAGCGCTGCATGCATATTTTGTGTCACTTATTAGCATTCATTAAGTCAAACGGGGAGAAATAAGCTTTGCCTACATGTATTAAACCAATAAGGCTGGCAGGGATCCAAGCCTGCTCTCGTGGATTAATTGTTTTATAACTGCTTTAATTAAAATTGTTCAGTATATGATTAACCTAAAAGTTTTAATTTCCACAAAATTGTTGAACAAATGAGACATTAATATTTTACATTAACCGTGGAGAGTGTGCTTCGGTTCCCTGAATAGCTTGCTTATTGTAAACCTGTAGCAAGCGGCGCTGTGGAAGGAGCTGGGTGGCTGGGTGCCCCCGTTTGGGTGATGCTCTTGACCGGGCAGTGTGTTATGGGAGGCTGTGCGTGCGTCGCTCTGTTGTGATGCCAGGTGGGCTCATAGTGGGGTGCTCTGCTCCCGCTGACTGCTTCGGCCAGGGCCAGTGGCATGGGGTTTGTCCAACAGGGAGGTCAGCAGCGAGGCAGAGGGTTTGTCCTGGCGGCTTCGCTCCTGCCTCGGCTGATGCTGAGTTTTGGGCTGCGCTGGAGGAGCATGTGGAGCTTTACGAGCCTGGATCTGCAGCGCTCTGGGAGCTGCCCCAGTATCGGGGCTGGACAGGGCAGAGAAGCCATGGCCGCAGTGGTGGACAGAGCAAAGAAGCCATGGCTGCAGTGGTGGACAGAGCAAAGAAGCCATGGCTGCAGAGCAGCGGCAGCAAGCAGGTACCAGGAGTGTGGGTACCTTCACTGTGCGTGTCACCCTGTGTCAGGACCACCTGCAGCCTCTCCTCCCTCTTCTCCAATCAACGGTGCTGACTGGCTGCTGTATGCAGCTACTTAGGAGCTTTTACCCCTGTTTGATCACCGAGTTTATCCTACAGACCGACGGGATTTTCAGAGGTGTTCCTGCAAAATCGCCAACAAATGCCACAAGAGAAATGGAGGTTTGGGGCCAGCTGCTGTTGGCACCTCCTGCAGCTGTGCCAAGCATGAGTGACCTCCTCATGGTGTTTGCTCCACGGTAGCTCTTCTGCAAAGCTGGAAGCTGTTACATCTCCAAAGTGCCCAGCTCCTGTGGGGATGGAGCACTGGGAGCTGTTGGATTTAGGCAGATGAAAAGCTGATTACCTGTGCTGGAACCTCATGGGGGTCAAGCCACCTCCAAGAAAACCTGCCGTATGATTTTTGGAAACACGAGAAGTCATGAATTGTGTTTTCTGTGTCTTTTCAGGAAAACTGAACTTTTCCCGTTTATGTTGTGCAGTGCCTTTCTGGGGTGTTAGGTTAGCAGAGTGGGGGCCAAGCGTTGCAGGAGCCATCAGCGCTGTTCTTGTGGTGTTGGGATGCATCTGGGAGATGTGCAGTGTGCTCGGACCCAGCCCTGAGCTCCTGCCGCTCTTAGACCTGGTGGGATCTCATCAGGTGGTGATACGGCTTCGGGGTGCAGAGGGGCTCACCTGCTGATGGTTTACCTGGTCTACTGGAAATACTTTGACCTGTGATGTTGCAGGCAGAAGCACGTGGGTGTTGAAGTGACTGCAGAGCTGGGCTGCACCTCAGCGTCCTTTTTAAAATCAGCCAAGTCATGGACGAAGCTCTGACTTGCACCGATGACAAAATTGTCACTGACTTAAGTGGGACTGAGAGTTCATCTCCTCCATCTAACTCCTTAGGGACCCACTTTTGAAGTGGCTGGTGCTTACAGCATGGGCAGCCTGGGTGTCAGGCCCCAGTCCGTGGGTCTTCTCCGGGGGGAGAGGGTCCTTGGCTGACGCGGGAGAGCTCGTCGGGCTCTTGGTGGTAGCTCATGTCTTCTGCTCCTTTATGAACCAGCACTGGGAAAAACAGTCTTTATGTTGATGGCCTCTGTGGTCTCGCAGTGTGCCAAAAAGTAGACTTAAGTAAAGTGCTGGCTGTGCACGGTCCAAAACCTCAGCTTATTTTGCTGGAAATGTTATGCACAGGCGTGAAATCTCCTGCTGTTGGGTCCCCTTAGAAGTACCTTTGTTCAAATGCAGTTGCCTCCAGTTCAACAATATTATCTGGGCTCTGAATGTCCCATCAAGTATTTTGCTTTCTGATTCTTGACGAGCCTCTGTGCTTTCCAGAGTGGAACACGCGGGGTGTCTGCCATCGCTTCGGAACATGAGAATTTCTCCTGGTGGGAGGGCGGTTGCGGAGGGCTGGCTCTGTTAGCCTTCGGCGTGTACTCCCGGCATCGCTGCTAAAACCTCATATGGCCCTGACGTTCTGAGAGCTGGGGTAAATCGAGCAACTGGCCACGCTTTGCTGGGTCAGAGAGAGTAAGGAAATCCTACTAGTGTCGGTAATACATTTAGAAATGCTCCGTAATGTCTTGATTAGGTGGAGTCGGGGCAGAATCGTTGGTGTCGGTGTGTATTTCACTTTTGGGATAGTTGGATAAGCTTGCAACATCGAGGAAGTGAAAAATGGAAGGATTTCCAAGAAAGTCTGTGAGGGTTATCCAGCTCAAATGGAGATGGATTTTGATTCCTGTAGGCTTCCTAGGAAAACGTACGGAGGGTGTGTGCTCACACACATGCACATGCACGGACATATGCGGTACGTGCTACTCTATGTAAATACAGCAGTTTTCTCTGTCACGTCCCATGAAAGACTTTGTGTAGCTGAATCACATAATACAGCATTATAAAAAGATAATGACCAGTGTTTTCCACTTCAATGCCCGGCGTTGTCTGTTTTTTCCTGCTGTTGAACACGCTGGGCATCGCTGGAAATTGGGCCATGGCTCTCACTCGCTAAAGCCTGAGATTAGTGCCTTTGGGCCTTGGATCAATCTGTAAAAGTCAATGTGAGAAAGCAGCTCATAGGTATTTGCTTGTGAAAACATTGCGGCAATCGACCTTTCAGGGTGCGCATGGGGGGTTTGTGGGTGTTTGCCAGCCCTGGAGGAGCCCAGCTCTGCTTTCCTGCCCTCTCTCTGGGGCAGATGATGCAAAATGCAAACGCCGGTGAGGTGTCCTCGCTGCTCAGGGCTCATGTGGGGCTGCTGTGGGGGGCTGCTCGCTGGGGTCTCCTCCCGTTCCAGGCTCTGGGAATGGCTCAGCAGCAGCCTCAGGCTGGCTGTACTGCACCAGTGGTGCCCACCCTGGGAACCAGGCAGGGGTCCTCCGCCTTTTAAGGGTGAAAATCACTTACCTGTAGCCCTGCCTTGTCATGCCAAGAGCCAAAGCAAAAATGGCTATGTGTACCAAGCACTGAATTATGGCAGGGTGAGCGCTGCATGCCCCCCCGGGACACCTGTAAGGCCTGAAGCCAGGTGTAAAGCCAGCATGGGAGATCCTGGAGAGAAAAAAAAAAAAAAAAAAATCAATGGGAAGTGCTGCATTAAGCGTGAGGCAGGTGGCCTGAAGGTGTTGTGGAGGGCTGTGCCCTGGGGGGCAAAGCCTGTGTGTTGGGCTCATGCACTGTGTTACCCCTGAGTGCAACTGGTGTTGCCTGTCCGCAGAGGGGAAAAGGGTGTGAATTCCTTCTGCCGGAGCCGGTATCTCTGGGGATGTCCGCTGGGATTCCTTCAGTTACTGATTTGGATGCTAGTTAGGGTTGGAGGGATTTACTGTGCTCTCAGGGCTAAGAGGCACTGAGAAATTTCTGTTGCGAGATGCTGCCCGGCTCGCAGAGCTGCCCCGAGGTGACTGGCTTATCTGCTGGCTGCCGCACGGTAAATGCAGGCGGTTTTCTGCCTTCGCCCCGAATAATGGGGTTTTGTATTGTCCTCCTCCTCCTCCAGTGTTATGCCTGGCGATGGGCAAAGAGTGAGGCAGGGCCGCCGAAAGCCACAGCTGTGATTTCTGGGGATGCGCTTTGGGAAGTGGTCAGAGACAGCCGTGCCCCCTCCCGCCGCTGGCATTCCCCAGCAGAACCCGGCCATCGGCTACTGGCGCAGCCAAGGATCTGTTGAAATCTCAAGATGATGAAAAGCGAATAACAGGAGTATCTGAGCATTGCCTTTTATACAGCAAGAGATGTTTAAGTGCATCTGTGGAGATTTTCAGCCTGCCTTTCGTGTACGATGAAAAAGCCTGTGCTATTTTCCTGTTATGCCCTTTCCCTTCTGTTGATGTACGGCAGAAGTAACTGTAGGCTGTTGTGAGGAAGATGCAAAACCAGTGCATGTCAGCGAGTTGTGTTTTTTTTTTTAAAGCATCTTTTCAGATTTGAGACCACCACTTCTCATTAATGCACAACTTAACCTCTGCTGATCCCATCTGAAATAAAAGTCTTTCTGTGTTGAGAGAGCTGAAATGGACTCCAGGCTACTGTAATCCAGGCTGTACTCCATGGTATCCTGTGGGAGTTCAGCACAGCGCAGACTTCCTGGCTGTAGATGAGTGCCTGAGCAGGGGAGGGAAGCCAGCGCTCTGGAAAGCTTCGGTCGGTAGAAAATGCCTGATGGTGTCTCCTGACATCTGCCACGGGCATGTCCCACGTCTGCCCTTTGCGTGCAGGTACTGGGAAATGGGGCAGGGGCAGAGGCTGGGTGAGGTTGATGTTACGTGCTGGGGATGCTCTTGCCTTCTCTGGCACTCAGGCTTCTCCCCTGTGACGTGCTTGCCGGGGGGAGGAGGTGCCCTTGCCGGCTGCACAAGTCTTGCCACACTTGGGCTTCCTCCGGGAGGTGCGTTCCAGCAGACAGCTCCCGTTAGCTTGCAGGGACCAGGGGGAGAAGGAGCATTATTGCTCCTCACAGTGCTAATTCTTTGGACCTATTTGAGTGACTGCACTGATGAAACATCTGAGCAAGGAAAGTTTCAAGAGATAAAGACCTTTCAGCTTTCTTCTGAGCATGACTTTAACTTTGCGTGGTTACACGGTTTCTGTTCCCCTCCTGGATTTAAGGGGAGTCCAGGCGGGATGATGAATATGCCGCTTTATTGAGAATTCTCCTTTCTGATGGCCGTGATTTAAATGTCGTACAGCTAACACATAGGTAGCCTTCACTTCAAGACTGTTGACATTATCCTCTGGCAAAATATAATGTGTGGTTAATCCTATTTCCTGCAATCAATATGTTAATAGTAATTAAGTATCTGAATTATGAAATACTTATGTTGTTTATTTTTGAAATCACACAAACTTCCTGCAATTAGAAACATAAAGCTAAATTATTTAATATCAGATCAGTTCTTGAATCCAAGTCATCTGCACAGTAAAAAGCCTTGTTTCTATCAAGAAAGCAGTACTTGGGTTTATAATAGTTGTGGTTTATTTGAGTATTCATGCTTAGGTTCCTCAGTGATTTTTTACAGGTAATGCTTTAAAGATTTAGGAGTACAATGGGCCAGCTCTTCCAGTTGAAGAGTTAGGATCCAGGCCAGTCCATACAATTGGTCTTTTGGCCCGTGGGCACATTTTCCTACTAGAAGTTTCCTACCTCTGAATCCCGATGGCAGTATCTTCTCTTGTGGCCTGGGAGCTGCTGCCTGCCCTTGCAGCTGCCTCCTCCTCTTCCTTCTGCCCCAAGGCTGCTGCAGCCATGGACGCCCAGGCACTGGTGGGCTGGGAGAGGGATGGGGCCATAAACTCAGCATGTGGAAGCCAGACCTCGTGTTTGTGCATACCTCTGTGTGCCCAGATGATCGGATCTCTTGAACTCCTGCTCTGCAGAGGTGGGTAGCAGGCGGCGGCAGCGTCCTGAGCACCAAACTGGCCGTGCACCCGCCTGCCCCTGTGTTGGGGATGCACAGAAGATGCTCCAGTTGGTTCAGTGTTGTTTGTCCTGTGAACAAGGTATTTGCTGACCTTGCACAGGGCTCCGTTCCCTGTCTGCAGATTTCCAGGAGAAGGGAGTGGTTGGGGACTTCTGTCTGTCTTGTACCCATATGGGTCATATGTGCCTTCAGAGCCCTCTTTCCAGGGATGCAGGATATGCTGTATTTTCCACCCTGGTGGCATTTTTGGTTCTTCAGTTCTTGCTTCTCTTTATTCAGCCCAAGCTCTGTTATTCAGTTCATTTTGTTCCTGACAGGTTTTCATTTCCTTTATAAATATATAGCATTTTCGCTGGCCTCTTGGCTGTGAAAAGGATTTAATACATTGTTTTCTCCACACTTGCTTTTTTTTGTTACCATCAAAGGCTATTCTTTCTTTTCCTTGTCCCTTGAATAATCACTGGAGACAGTAAGGGAGTCTTTCTACATTGCTGCATGCTTGCAATACATGGTAATAAATATTAAGCTCCTTACGAATTGTAGCAACTTGTGTTTTTAAGTTTTAGCAGTTGGAGATGGCTTTTGACTTGTAGACAGAACACTCTGCACTGAATTTTCCAAAGATCTGCCTAGCGAATATGCAGATACTTGTACACACAGGCGTTTACTAACTCGGCTCCTCACTTTGCAATGCAAATGCATGATCTGCAAGTACAATATGGGCTCTTCTGTGCACTAGGAGAGTGAGGCAGGATCTGAGCAGAGGCTCTGAATTCCAGTCCCTGTTGTTGCACTTACTTCTGTGGCCAGAGGCAAAAGTTGCTTAACATACTCCATACCTCAGCACAATGCTCTGCAAAATGGGGGTGACAATAGCATTAACATCACGCAGTGCTGCACCGAGCTGAAAGAGAGAGGCTGAAACCGGTTCTGACACACTGAATAGTACCTTTCCTTACGGAAAAGTGGTCCCGTTCCTTATGAGTGAGGTATCCTGTAAGTCAGTGTGGGAAAGAGAGATGCCAACGTTAATTTGGAACCAGTTCATTTCCTAAAGGATGCTGAGTTGGGTTTGGCTCCAAATACAAACCTGGTGATTACAAACAGGGCACCAAAAGCCAACAGAAGAAGTTTCCATCCCTTTGGAAAACTAGGGTGGAAATACTTGACACCAACCAAATAAATGGCCTCACGTGGGGTTTGCACCTGGTGCTGCAGCACAGGGAGCCTCGGGAGCCTCCTGGCAGGCAACGGCTGCATGGGCATCCCGGGAATCCTGACTGTCCAAGCCAAGGGCCCTGCGGAAAAAAACATAATGAGGGGGGAGAGAAGCAGAGAAATGTAATGTGACCTCTAAGTGTTCACTGGCTTTAATATTTTGAGGTAAATTTAGTAGAAGAGAAGGGGATTTCTGTTTGCATGCACTGTGATTTATATTTTAAGGTGAACTGCATCTCTCTCATACTAGAAGACAAATGTGCTCTACCTTCAGCTGGTGTTATCTATTACTTTTTTCTCTCTAGCTCATGTAGAAGAGGTGTCTGTGTGCCTGATCTGGGAGCTGTATTTCCTGAGGGATCTGTGGCATGGACCCCTGTGTCCCCAAAGTCCCGCAGTCATTACTGCATTTCCATTTTCCTGGAACATTCAGCATATTTTTCATGTCACCTTCCTTGGAGTGTTCCTCTTATTATTTTCTCTGCTGGTTTAAACAGTCCACAGCATCTGTTCTTAATTCTATAAACGTATGAAATTCCATTCCTGGATCTGTTTGAAGCACAGGGATCAAATACACACACACACACACACACCCTGCTATGGAACAAAGCATCTTTTTGCCATTAAAATACACTATGCCTAAATAAATGCTTGGGAACAAAAATAAATCAGTATCACATTTAAATTGCCGACTGGAGAGCAGATAGGTGCACGTCACCCATCCTGGTTGCTAGAAAGGTTTGTCTGGAATCGTGTGCTGTGTCCCATCGGCTGGGGTGCTGCGAGCAGGCAGCTGTGTGCGTGGGGTCCAGACAGTGCCACGGAGGCAGGGACGTCCTGCCACCCTGCGTGGCTGTGCCTGGGGCTGGCAGGGCATCTCTGTGGGTAATTACTTCATGTGGTTGGTGTTAGGCTGGAGCGAGACCTGAAGGAGCTGTCATTGCTGGCTGAGGGCCAGGGCTCTGGGCAGAGCTCGCAGAAGGGATCGGAATGGCTGGATAGAGAGCAACCACTCTGACCTCAGGCACTGAGCGGGTGGACGAAGAGGAGAAAAGGTGATGGCTAAGAAGCTAGTCGTTGTAGAAGAGAGCTTGGCTTACCTGAGGAGAGGAATGAGGTGGAAATGATTTTTGCAGTCTGTCTACCACTCCAGCAGAGGTTGGGTCGCTTGAAGGATCTGTACTTGGACAGCAGGGTAGCAGATGTCGAGAGACGGCTTGGGGTGATGGATGCTGTCTGCTGAAAAGCTAAACTGGATGGTGCAGCCAGGGACCTTCTCTGGGTTGCTTATGTCCAAGGAGGCCTGGCAAATACGAAGTTGCCCTTTCAAAGCATCTTTAGATAGCTGCCTGTTGCTCTCACATGATTTATGCTGGAGAGGAGCAGAAACCAGTGCAGGAGGCTTTTCGTTCCCTTGAGATGCCAGGCTGGTACTTTGCTCCTGCAGTGACTTGGGCTGGTCTGAAGCCAGCCACTCTCCGAATCTGGGAGGGGTACATACGGAAGGAGAACAAGTTGCAGCTTTATCAAAATGTGGCCTGCATGAATTGCCTTTCCCTCTCTGCTTCTGTTCAGACGGGACTTCTGACACTGAGACCGCCTGTGAGCGAAGGGCAGCATGTGTGCTGGTCTGAGAGGCTGGTGTGCTGCCTGAGCTGCCTTCACACTTGTGCTGTGTTAAAAGGAGCAACTCAATCCGTGTTGGGCTTACTGGAAGTCTTGGCTGAGAAACCAGAAGTGAGTGTCTGTGATGAAAGCATTGAGCTTTGCTTGTGTTCCTGTCGTTACATCTCAGACCCAGCGTCCAGCCGAGGCTGGGACTCTGGAGCAGGAGGTACGTAGTTCTGCTACGCAGATGGGTCTCAGTCCCTTCACTTTGAAGTTTATCTGAGGTTCCCGTGTAGCATCCCATCTCAGTACCATCTCAGCATCAGCAGATGTTTTACCTTTTACCTTTTATGTACGTGATGAGGTTTCTCATCTGGTGATCTCAATTAACTAAGCCTTGTAGTACTGCTTTGAGTTATATGAAAGCTGGCTGGATACCCTTGCTACTCTTGCTCCCATCTGATGTTAAACTTGCTGAAGCAGTAGGTAACAGACTCAAACCAGTTTAAAGCTTTATCATTCACATAGATGTTAATCATGAGCAGGGATTCTTTGCACGCTGCAAAACTCCACATATCTTGCTGGGCTTTGAAGGAAGAGCGAGGCTAAAAATAAAGGGGATGAGTTATTACAATGTCCTCCTTCAGGCAGCGGATTAGCTGTATTTTTGAAGAACTGGAACGAGCGCTGTTCATAGAAAACTCATCTTGGTTTTCAGCACACTCTCCCTGTGCATTAGGTTGGATGGGGGTACGTCTTATGTAAATACAGATCTCGGGTCAGAAGCAGATCTTACTGAATTGGCTAGAAGAAGTGGTTGCTTCAGAAAATGAAATAATTTGACTTCTGTAGCCCAGTCTGCTGTGTGCTAGGTGCTCTGGGTTTGCCTCTGTAGCACTCTTGTGCATCCGATTATCTCGAAGCACACGAGTAGTATGACTGCTTTAGGATTATTGCTTGGGCAGAAGGCATTCTTAGAGCATGCATCATCTTCAAAATCCCTTCCAAACAGATTTGCTATAATAGGATGCGTTGGAGAGAACATAAACACAGGAAAATAATGGCAGGAAGTACCTCAGATCAGCAATCTTTTACTCTCACTTAGAAAAAAATACTCAAAGACACGTCATTCATGTCATAGCTTTCCTCTGAGAAATTTGCCTAGTAATAAAACTTTTAAAAGTGCCCCAAACCTGAAGCTAAATGCCACTTCATTCTGGATTCTTTTCTGCCTCTGGTAAATGTATTGAGTTACGGCTGTTGCAATGGTTACATTACAGAAATACTAATGAAAGTATTGGAGAGAAAAGGCTAATCACCAGGAGAAGTCGGAACCCAGACATATTTCTTATCAGTGGCTTCTGTTAATATGGATTTCCTCCCTCATTTAGTGCTTACGAGCTATTACAGGACTTCCGTGGTGAAAGGTGGGCAATTGGATTGAATTTCTTGTTTGACTTGTCCAGCAATGGGTAGAAATGCTGGAGTGCTTCTCTCCTCCTGTATGGCAAATCTGAAGCCCCAGTTTGCCTGTTACTGGGCTATAGGAAGGTGGTGGTGACTGTTCTTCACAGCTGCACATATATTTGTATTTGTATCTGTTGTGGCTCTTCCTATTCCATCAGTAACTTGCAGTTGGCCTCCTGCACAGCTGCATGGGTTCAGGCCCTGGCCAAAGGGCCACAGGAGCTGCCTGGGGTGTCTCTGCCACTGCTCCGTCTTCCCGTCAGCCACCGTCACTTCTCCCTCTTTGCTAAGTTCATGCCATCAAGTAAATTCCAACTTTGCTGGGAGATTGCCGGTTGTTGTGATGTGTGTTGGTAGCGCCAGCATTTCCTGTTCTGTCTCCGAAGGAAATCCCTTTCTGGCTCTCCGAGCGGCTCATGTGGGGCTTCATTCCCCTGGCATCTTCCTGTCCCACAGTCTCCGACACATTGTGATGTCCTCGGCATTATGTCTGAGGATCTGAAACTCAAAGGAACCGGTGGCCTGCTCAAAACCTTGCAGTGCAGCAGGACTTTGAGCTGAGGCTTGCTGCGTGCCGGCCGTGGTGCTGCCTGCTGGGTGGGCGACCATCCCTCCTTCCCACCGCTGGCGTGTCCGGCGTGTCCAGCAAGTTGGTTCACATTTCCTCAGTGTGTTTAAATCAGGTTAAGAACAACAGTTCAAGGTTTGGCCATCCCGTTTTGAGAACCTGCTTTGATCTGAACCTGGATAACTGGATTCAGGACAGATCCTCTAAACCAGGAGACTGGGTGTAGGCTCTCCTTAAATTCCTGAAAGCCTCGTTAACGTTACCTCTGGCCTCCAGACCCTTTCTCTTTCTTCACGGGACAGTATACTGCTTCACAGTAGCATGCTGGGGTATGGTATATGTTAGGATGTATGGGGTATTCTACTCTTCAGAAGAATTTCCCTGTTTGCTTGATGCAGTGATGCACCACTGGCGGAGCTTCGGTAAAAACCAGTCCTGCAAAAGTCCTGGTTATCTTGGATGTCCTTTGTTGTTGTGTTGTAGGTTTTGGTTTTGTGTAATTAATTGCTGGAAGCAGGAAAACTTCTGTTTCTCGGAGCAGCAGGGACAGATCTCCCAATCTCAGTGGTCAAGAGTGAAGGAGGCTGCCAACAATACTCCAGCCTCTTTGGAATCTGATTATATGTTTCAAGCCTAGCCCTGTGAAATGTAATAAAAGCCAGCAGGAGACTATAGCAAGGCTGAAATATCATGCTGCCACCTGCTTTTACCAGTTCATACCGCCTTTTGGGGAGTTGTTAGCTTGGTGAGAGATTGGCCAGCAGCCTGGTACGGCAAGGCCAAGGCAAGGAGAGGTCTGGGATCCTGGAAATGGTTACACCTTGCAAACATCTGTCCTGGGGGCACAGGAGATATCCAACCTGGGTTAACAGCGGTGAGAACGGAGGATCAGTGCGAAAGGGTGAGAATCATGTGTGTTTGCAGTTTACTTTTAGACTCCATGTGGATGTGTTTTCTTCTCCTGCGAGCCGTTTGGCAAGCAAGCAAGCGGGGCCGAGGGCTGCGGATCCAGCTTTGCGCAGCGGCAGAGGTGATAGCCGGGTGTATTATATAGGCAGAGGATTTGCTTGCATTTCCGGGCTTCCTTAATCCAAGCTAAGGCAAAGGAGGAGTGGGCACATTGGCACCAGCAGCCCCGTGTCAGTGGCCTGGGAGTGCAGGAGCCAAGAAGATGCGGCTCCCTGGGCTGCAGCTGGACGCGCTGTGTTCGTTGCAGCCGTCGCTCCTGCAGGGCTCCAGGAGAGCTACTTGGCCAGTCGCTTTTCATTGCGCTGCCGTCTCTCTTATAGCCTCTTGCCTTCAGGGTTACTTTCGTGCGTCGCTTCCAGCCTGGGAGCGCTGTGTTCCCGAAGTTTCCTCTCGCCCCACGCCTGCCAGCTTGCCCTCCTTGACTCCCCCCCTGCACCCTGCCTGTCTGCTCCACACCAGTGCTGTGTTTGGCTCCCAGTATGTTTCCCGAATCTGGTGCAATTCCAGTTTACCCAGATGAGGTTTGGCATACCAGAAACACATATAACCTATTTCCTTAGGCTGGCTGTAAAGAACAGAGAGGGTATTTCCCCATCTCCCTCCCTGCAGTTGCTTGAGTTACGGCGCTTGAGGGTCTCCCCCCGTGAGCGGCTGCGGGGTGAGGCTGTGATGGATTGACTCTGCCTGCTGTTTACACCAGCGCTGCCTTTCATGCCCTGTTGCTACTTGTGTTTTTTGATGAATGATTAATTAGAAAAATAATCATTTGTAAATTGTGAGTGAACCAGACGTTTGGCCTTTCCTGTAGGGAAATTGAGTCTCCAAGCTCCGCTGCAGTGTGCTGCCTGCTCACGAATGCAGGAGTATTCCCAGGCTAGTGATGAATTTACATGAAGTTCCCTTTCAGCATTTTAATGACTGTTACAGCTGAGTAACTAATGAAAGATATTAACAAACAGAAGAAGTAAATATTTAATTTTTCTGTAGCATTTTTTCAGCTCGTGGCAGCTGGTATTTTTTAATGTATATACAGGAGAATTTCTGCCCCGGTCTCTTCATCTCTGCCCTGCGTACAAAGCCCGCTGTGTGTGTTGGACGTGATGAATACCTCTGTGGAGACGTTTTGCTGTGAAATGTGCTGTTCCTCTGCCCTGTCGTGACAGGCTGCAGTCAGCGCTGGATGACTGTGAGCAAGCACAGCCCGACAGGCATCTCCCGGCACCAGGGGTTGTTGCAGCTTGTGGTCTCCTGAAGATGAGATGGACACAACAAGGTCATTCGGTAAACTACAGTGATTAGTGACTCCATCAAGAAAAACTGCTGAACGCAGCAGGGAACAGTCATTTGAAATGTCTTAACTCTGGTAATTTACTTTCTTCCACCCTTTAGTATTTCGCCTCCTTCCTTTGCCTGGGAAAGCCTGCTGGGGAAGATTTTCTGCAGGGTCTTGTTATTTCCCAGCGGATTCTCTTAGCTGTTTTTCTTTTGTGTTCCTCCATGGCTCACCGGAGTGTGATGATCTGGTGTTTCTGGGATTTGTGGTCAAGCTGAGGAATGCTTTCTAGCCGAAAAGGTGGGCTGCTGTCCTGGCCACTGTATGTTCGGATATGCAGAGAACTGGGGGCAGGAGTTGCCTGGGAGGAAGGTTTGGCGGAGGGAGGATTTTGCCTTAGGGGTCTTTGTTATTAAGCGGGCGCGGAGCCAGCTGTGTGTTAGGCCTGCGGTTCCTTTGGGTGCAGGGTGAGCCCAGGCTGTGTGCAGGAGGTGGCCCTGGGAATGTGGCTGGTCCAAGGGTCGCGTCATGTCACGGGTGCAGTGCCAGGCACGGGGACATGCTGTGTTCATCCCCACCTCGCTTCCCGGCTCGTGCCTGCTTTGCCGTCCAGTCTCGTAGCAGCAGACCCAGCGAGAGGTCCCATCCTGCTCTGGAACGGAGCTCTGTGCAGCTATGAAGAGCTGGGGAAATTTTTTGCGGGTACAGTCTGTGAACGAGTGAGCCAGCTGAGATCTTCATCCCTTAGGCATTACGTGCTTTGGAGCGGGAAGGAATAAATCTTTACTCAAAGCTTGCAGGAACTTCATCAAGCACTTACTTAGGAAATTTGGCCAATGTTGCCTACCCGCTATGTCATTGTGGTTCTCTGTGCAGGGCCCCACGTGATGTAAATCTCTCAGGGTTGTCTCTGGCTTTGTCCTTGTTTTTGACGGAGCCTGTCCAGGCTCCGCACGACTGGGATCCAAGGCTCTTCCCCACTCTCATTTAGTCTCCCCAGCCTGCCATCTTTTACAGCCAAGAAAAACTTATGCTAAGTGATCAAAAGCATTCATCTGGATGGAGAGAGATATATATAGCCATAGTGTGTGTGTGTGTTTTTTAAAGAGCTCATCAGAGTAAATCATAAAGCCGGAGTGAAATACAATGAAATTCCCCATTAGAGACAGTGTTTCTTAAACTGTTTCCCATGGGACCCCCTTTCTACCTGCATCTCGACTTAATTGCCTCTCCTGCTTCTGTGAGCTTTGAAATATATTAGAAAATGTGAGAACAGGGCCTTCAGGGGCCGGAGCCAGGTTGGGAACCGTCAGGGTCCAACCCACCGCTCCCGGGAGAGAGGATTGAGTGGGAAACGGAGGCTGGCGTGCCTCAGGATGTAGCACGTCATGCCTGCGTGTGCAGATGGACATGGATGCCCTGTTCACCGCTGGGTCTGCCTTGTCCCCTCTTCTGCTTCCCCGTGCAAACACCCTGTCTGTACGTACCTCTGCGTGCTGCTGCGGGTGCCCTTGCAGAGCTCCCTGCCTGCCTGTCCCCCGCACAGGCCCTGGCACCTCCTTCGGTTCCTCAAACACCAGTGGAGCCCACCTTGCCCAGCCGCCCCTGCTGTTCCCTCCCTCCACCTCCTCCTCACCGTCCTGTGGGCTGTCCCTCTGCCTGCCTTGTGCTCACACACCTCTCCTGTGCCGCTCTGTGTCCTTGCTGAGCAGGGGGGTGTGTGGTGTGTGTGATCCCTGCTTGCCGGGGTGGTGGTGGCGTGGGGGTTCCTGCTCCCCCCAGCGAGTGCCGAGTTGCAGGTGCATGCCCTGGGCCTGGTGGGCAGCAGAGCTTTGCAGAGCTGCATGTCAGGGTCACCTGCCCTGTGTCCCTGCTAGGGCTGGGGGGGGCGCCTTCGTTAGGTGTCACCTGCCAGTTCCTGTCCTTGAGCGTGAGCCCAGGGGTAGAAAGGCTTGGAAGGGCGGTTATCAGCCTGGAATGGCGCAGGGTAAGGGTGGAGGCCGTCTCGGAGAAAAGCAGGAGCTGGTTTTTCTCTGCTGCCGTCAGGTCGGTGCCGCAGCAGGGATGCTCCCCGCAGGTCTGGACGCTGCTGGGCTCTTTGGCAGAAGGGCTGACTGACCTCTGTGGTGCTGGACCAGCTTCCCTCAGGACTGGGCTTTGTGCTTAACCAAAGTATGTTACGTGTAGAGTTTAACTGGCCTCTGCCTTGCTGATATTTCTCCTGTGAACAACCCCCCAGACCTTTGCTGTTGCCCTGGATAAGCAGGTTCTGCATAAATCAGTCCTACTTAAAAAGAAGCGGAAAGCAAAACCTTTTCCTTCTTGTAGAGAGCAGGCACCTAGCAAGGTTGTTCCCCTTCCTAAACAACCTTAGGAAGGTTGTTTCTTTCTTTCTAAAATGCTGAAGGGGATTAGATCATATAATGGAGTATTCAGCTGTCGGGTGATTTACAGCAAAGATGCAGTTGAGTTATGGGAGCTGTTAAAATGCCTGTTAAAGTACTAAATGTTTTTAAAAACGCGTATTGTTTGGCTGATAGAATGTAAAGGTCTAATGGAGCTATTACTGTGCTCTGTATAAATACACATTTGGGCAAGGGTTATTTATGTGCGCTCTCACTGGTGTGGGTTGCAGTGACCCAGAGCCATTGCCACCAAAGGGTTGTACGTCACCCCGGGCAAGGCAGGCAGTGGTTTCATCCCTGGTGGATGGTCAGACCAGAAGTCCTTGCTCACCCTGTGGCAGTTCAGCCTCCTTTCGGCAGTTCCAGCGTGATTTGAGGAGTAGCACTGAGGCAGGTCTGTGTCTGTAGGGGATGGTTTTCTCTGAAGGGTTTCAGTGCCTTGACTCGCCAGCTTTGTAGACGGTTTTGGCCAAAAAAGCAGCAGGTCTGTGGTCTCAGACAGCACAGATGCATCTTTCCTCGGCAGTGATGTTTCTCATGTCCTGGACTTGAAATACAGATGGACGTGCCTAAGGCCACGCAAGCCTAAATAAACACTTTCAGTGTTTATACTTCAAAGGGAACAGGGTAGCTATGTGGCCTGTGAACTTCGCTAGTTTTTGATGTGGAGGATTATCTTTATTTTTAAGACTCAGTTTTGCCCCTGCTTTTGAACATGTTGCCCAGGAGAAGCGGTGGGAAGTCAGTTGGTTTGCCACAGAGATCTGTGACCGAGTGTCAGACCTCTCCTCCTCCTGGGACCTTTGCACCCCGGCAGAGTCACCATGATCTCCTGGTTATGTGGCACTGTAACCTCCGGCAGCAGTAAAAGTCTGAGAAATAAATGTAGGAGACTTCGGCCAAGCACCCATGATGTCCTCTGCTATACAGTGTTTCTGGGTCAGCTGTAGCCATCTGGTGAGGGTGCCCTCATATAATACATCTGAGGTCGGGTGCTGGTAGGTTTGGTGATCAGCAGATGTCCACCCTGGTCCACCTTCCCTCCACTGACAGCCCATGGCTGATACAGAGGAAAAAGTTCACACCAGCTTCTCATCCGATGTATGAAAAAGTAATTCTTCTGGCTTTCTGGACCGTTGTGTACCTACAAAGGGTTGCAGCGTTGCACTGTGTAAATTTGTGGTGGTGTACAGTAAATATTATGCTTTAGTGGTCGCAGGTCTGACATTTCTGTTGAGTTATGTACCATAATGTTTGAACACC
This sequence comes from Falco cherrug, assembly GCF_023634085.1. NCBI lineage: Eukaryota > Metazoa > Chordata > Aves > Falconiformes > Falconidae > Falco > Falco cherrug. Next base: position 103,416,435 of record NC_073697.1, on the reverse strand, counting down.
ATGGGTTGAATTTTGATCGTAAGTACGTGGGTGCAATTTAGTGCACGCTTGAAGAAAATTGGCCACTAAACTTGCAGGAGTGTGTGCACAGTCAGTGATTGTTCGAGGCATCTGGTGATGCCCCAAAAGCTATGAAATTAATTTTCAGGTACAATAAACAATATTTCAGCCCTGACTGGCTTGGCGGAAGCTTCATCTTCCAGTGCTAGATATTGAAATGGGTTGCAGGATTGCATTTAAGAAGGGATTTGTTCTGCCTGTTTCTTCAGTGCAAGGGAAGCTCACCAAGTTGTGCCCAAGCAGTGGTGATCCAGCAGCATGCTGCTTCGCCTGAGTGATGCCTCAAATCCTACGCTGCAGCTGGAGGCTCGGAGTCGTCATTAACTGTCTTACAAGTTCTTCATCATGTAGATCAGAGATAATTTTTTCTTCCTGTTTGCCTTTGTGCAAGCTGGACGTGGCCCTGTGTAAATGCATTTATCACCAGCTCTTTTGGGTAGGGGAACTCTGCACAGTTTTTTCCTCTGCATGTGCAGGGTGTTGTCCGAAAAAAAGATGCATGGCCGGGTGTGCAGCAAGTCAGTTTTCACACGCTCAGGGTGGCATCGCTTATTTATTTCAGGTTTACGCAAAGCTGGGTGCTAGGTGCTATTCCGCAAAGCAAGCCCACCAAATGGGACCTCCCATGACGTATTTGTACACAAAGACTGTATCGTTAGTAACTTTCCATGTCCATCCTCTTTGTAATGATCAGGTAGTAATTTACATATAATTACAATAGGGTTACACAGCTTTTTCTGCTATCTTGCGTGCTTAGGGGAGGGGTCTTCACCTTTTTGACCTAGGGATGGATTTTTACTGTTATAATAATGCGGGTAGATCGGTTAAGGACACGTGGACCTTGAGTCTTCTTGCCAAGTCGGCAGTGCGCACAGAACATCCTCGAAGTATCTTTATTAACTGTCTCTTCAAGGCCTAATTGTTCCAGAATGTTGTTGCTCCAGGAATGGCTAATGACATTTTTGACTACAGCCTAAACTGGTAACGTGTACAAAGTACATTCTGCACAGAACAATCAGACCATCCTACATTCCAGAGTTATCCTTCAGCAGGGGCTGTGCAGGGGGTTGCAGGGAGCCAGGATGTTCCTCTTTTGGAAGGAGAGCAAGCCTGTGGCTAGTTTAGTACCTGATCCATGGAAATGGCACAGAGAGGTCATCTTTTCAGTTCTGTTTAGATCTGGCCTTAAAAAACGTAGCGAGTTTTGGCTTGGATCCCTTTCCTGGGAGGGGGATGCTGGCTGGTAGCAAGCGCCAGGAAGCTCAGGAGGGGTGTGTGGCTGCCCCTTCGGTGTTTTAATTACAGTGCAAGGGTGGCCAGTGACTGGGAGCTGCTCAGTGCAGGGAAACCTCAGCAGAGGTGGCAGCAGAAGGTGGCCGCTGTGGGACACATGGTCTGGGGTAAGCTGCCATGGGAGTCCAGCAGCGACAGCCTTAAGGACGTGTTGGCAGAAGGTGCTGGACCCTTCGGACAGGGTCGTCAAGGCTGTACCCACAGCAGCTAGTCTGCTCTCTGCGCCTCTATTTTTAGCATATTGGCACACTTGCCCCCATATTATATCAAGTCTGCCTTGGAAGAGTGTGAAGTAGAAGCACAGCAGGAGCAAACCCGCTTGATCCACAGCATGAAGCAGCCTGTGGTATTAATCACTCCATGCAATTAGCTCTGTAGGTCTCATTCAAGCCAGGCTCTAGAGAAGAAAAGTCTGTGCCAGAGCCATCCTCGCCCTTCTTGCTTGGCTTTCAGAGACTAGGAAATTATAAGTAATGTATTACACAAATGTAGCTCTCCTTTTTACTCTCCTGTTTATAATTGTCAAAGGTTTGAGCCTTCTGAAATAATAAGGTTAAGTGGCCCTCTCTGACCTTAGGTGAATAGGAAAAAATATAGCTGTGTGAGACTCGGGCCATTACACCTCAACAGTGAAGAATCAGAGCCCTTTGAAAAGCCTGCTAAATTATCCTGCTTAATGCCGGACACTCGCAAGGTGACTTACGGTGCCGAAAAAGCATAAACATCCATAACTGTGACTCTGCTGCAACCCAGAAGTGGCCTTGCCACATGCCTGTGCGGGTTAGTGGCAGTGGTGGCTGGTGATCCTTGCTGCGTGCTGCACAGCTGGGGCCGAGCCGGGTGCCACCGCTGCCCCGACTCCTGCGCAGATCCTGGGTGGCTGAGCTGTGCTCACACCTCTGGTTTGTGTGCATTTAATGTTTTTAATGCAGGAGCCCGGCCAGGCTGCAGCGTGCCCTGCTGTGTGGCAGGTGCCCGTCACCTCTCCAGGCAGCGAGGTGCTCTGCCTCCGGGTGCCCCATCTTGGGGGCAGCAGGGCTGGAGGGCTCTCTGCAGCTGTGCCCCTTGGACTTGGTAGGTGCTGCTCCTTTGCTCGACAGTGTAAGGAGGGAAAAGTTTGTTTTCATCTGTGTGTTGCCTTTTAGATGCTGCCTGTCTGACGTGATTGAGCAAGAGACAAACAAAAGGGTAACTGGCTGATGTGAGGTTTGAGTAAGGACTTGGTAGCCAAGATGTTCTTTTGGTGGAAGGAGAGCAAGCCTGTGGCTAGTTTAGTACCTGATCCAAAGAACCATGGAAATGGCACGGAGAAGTTGTCCTTTCAATTCTGTTTAGATCTGGCCTTAAAAAACAAGGCGAGTTTTGGCTTGGATAGCCATCTGTCTGCTCCAGGTAGGGGCTTGGGAAAAGAAACATCCTTTTGTCCTTGAGTCCAGAGTCTTGGAGAAGAGCAGGCTGCCCCCACTGCCAGGCATGAGCAGCCTGTGCACCTCAGAGTAGCAACCATCAATGCCAGAGCTGATTTACGTTAGGTGAGACTGTGGTTCAGGGTATTTCCAATGGGATGCCTTTTCTGTGCACTCTTCTGTTATCTGAATTATCTGCAATTACAGAAATTCCTGCTTGCAGACGTATTTGCTAGAACATTGGGGGAAAGAAGGTTCAGGGCTGGACTGAAATAGACTTGTTGGAGCGGTGCTCTGTCGTAACCGCTCCCCCATGCTAAAGAAAAGCTTCTTCGGCAAGCTCATGAAATAAATTGGCATCGTTACTCAGAAGCCAGATGGAGCAGAAATCCAGATTAAATAGAACAAAGTCAAATTCAAAGGAATTTAGAGTGAAGGCACAGCGCGAGTTAAGGCAACTCCACGTTGCCCTTAAACTGAACAATCATTGTTCCCCCACGTTCCCCCCGCCCCCGCCCCGAGCGCTGATCACTCCGGTGGGAGTTTTGGTATTGGGTTTGTTACAGTGGTGTAAATGAACTCCTCCTCTACAGAACTGAAGATTCAACTCCCAAAGCCAATCAGCAACATAGGGATCTAATTTCCCCTCTGCTGTCTAAATAAAATGCTGCTGCAGATGGAAGGCTCCCTAGAAGCTGCTTCTGGACCACTTCCACCTTTTTATGAAAGCTCCCCTCAGACATGGTACAGTATGCAGTAACATAACCCATTGAGTGCTGTGATCCCTGGAAAAAATGTTGGGGGTAAACAAGCGTGGAGCTTCAGGGTTGGGAATAATGACAGAAAAGCAAAGTATTAATATTTCAGAGCACAATCTGCTTTGCAGAATACGAGGGGGCTTGAGGGGGGCAGCAGATGGAGGGAGCTGGGTGTGTGTATCCCAAGGAGGTGGCGTTGTGTCTGGTGCTTTGTTAGTGGGAGTTCTAAATACTGAAACAAAAGCACAGAGAAGAAAGAGGTTGAAATTAAAATCTGACAGTTTGCACTTGCTTCCGAGTTTGGGATTAAGCTGGAGCTGTTGTCTCTCAGTCCGGGCAGGTGTTTTGGGTGTGTGTGTTGTGTTGCACCTCTGTGCACGGGTGCATGTGCGCTCCTGCAGCCCACCATCAGCGCAGACCCAGCGCCATCCCCATCCCTGGGGCTCATCCCATCGCAGTTCCCGGCACGGAATCCAGCCCGGCGTTAGCACGTAGCAAGGTCAGGATGGCTCAGCAGATGGCACGGCAGGTACCTGCACAGAGTGCACTTGGTTTCTAAACTTGGCTGAAGGTCCGGTTGGTGCCCTCGGATGCGTGCGGGCAGCTGGCAAGGCTCCTGGGGAGCAGTTCCCTCCCTCGGTGCGTTCTGCCGTGTCCAGTCTGCAGGCGCTGGTGTGCAGCAGGACTCCTGCGGGCAGCCTGGCCCTCCAGGTTCATTACGGCTTGCAGATTGTGGCACTTTCTGACCTGAGCAGAGATTCAGCTGGACCTCCAACTCATATTCTCTGTCCAGTGAACATGATTAAGTTGTGTCTTGAGTGGGCTCTTCAAGTTGTTGGTGCTGTGTTTTGGTCCATAGGTACCAATGGCTATCTAGGAAGGAATACTATTTTCTTTTAGGATGGGCATGAAGAGCTGCTAGGAGTTGTTTCTTAACATGGAGAGACTGGGAAGTGGGTGTGAAGAAGGGCCTGGCTCAAGGTTCACCCCAAACCAGTAGAACTGTTCCTGGTAGACCTCCTGGATCCTGGAATGGGTCAGTGTTGGGGTGTGTGTGATGGTTTGAGTTGTAACTGCACATTTAAAGCTCAGAATGTGAATCCCTCTTCAGTGATCAAGTTGTTTGAACTGGAGTCACCCTGGTTTTTAGAAGTGGTCTTGGAGAGGTTAATTACCCCCCTGCAGTTAGTCCAGGTCTGCGATGGGCCACCGTGCAAAAGGAGGACTTCAGGGTTTTTGAAATGTCTTTCAACAGCACAGAAGGGAGACAAATGGTTGCGGCCGCAGTGCTGCCCTCGCGGCCCGACCTGGTCACCGCGTCTGACAACTCCCAACTGGGCTCTCCATGGAGAAGGTCCTTCTGGTGTCCAGCTCCTGGGCAGTGACGGCTGCGTTCTTCCTTGGTGAAACGATACATAAACATACACACTCTTTAGCTCAGCCCTGGGACTGTTTGCTGTAAACATTGCGTTGTCCCACAATTTACATTAATGAGAATGATTTACATTTATATAGCTCCTTTCATCCCGAAGGATCTCAGAGTGCCTTGCAGACAAAAATACCCATGGCTTCATCACAGCAGCGCAAGCCGGTTGTGGTCTGATTCCGTCAGGCAGGAAAAACGCACGTGAACTTCGCCTTGTTGTCTTGTGCAAGTGGCTTTTTTGGAAAGTTGTTCAAGTATTTCATCCCATGCAGACCTGGACCCCATAACCCAGATCGGGTCTGAAAGACCAGGTATGCGGAGAACTTTGTGGTCGTCTTGTGCTTTATCTGCTCCCATGGCAGGAGGGACTGAGATGACCTCATGGTGGTTTCCAAGTGTCTCACAGAAGGTCGGGTGACCAAGGAAGGTTGTTCCTAACCAGTGAAGTGCTTCCACTGCCCAGAAGAGAAGTTTCTATTAGTGATCCCTGGCTCTAAGGTGCCCAGGGCATCTCCAGACCCTTAGCAGAGCGAGGCAAGTGCTATCCACAGGGATGAGATGGGGGTGGAACTTGTCCCCTAAAGGGCAGCACCATGTGCAGGGAGAGCTCGGGTCTGTGGAGGTCCCCCCCTACTGTGGGCATCTCTTTGGGCTCCCTGTTCACCACCGCACGCTGCTGCTCGCTGTGCCGAACGCCACTGTGCACGCGGTCTTCCTCCTCCAGGCTGTTTCCAAAAGAGAGTTTTAAATATTCATTTGCTTATTTTTAAGTGTATATTTTAAATACTACCAACATTTCCAGGGAGCATTTGTAAACGAGGACTCTATTAAAGTTATTTTAGTGCATTAATTCATGAGGCAGCTTCAAAAATTCATGAGGTAAATAGCACTTTCTGCCAGGAGGGATTGGGGCATATTCGCTGCACCTCCCAAGTGGAGCAGACATTTTGTTACGTGGCAGTAACTCTTAAATGGAGTCTCCTGATCTCAGCTGCACTGATTAAGATCCTAAGACAAGCTGCAGAGGTGCTTTATATGTCTTTAAGATGTCCTCGTTTCACCAGCCTTCACTGTGATCTTGCTTCAGTAGGGATTAAGCGAGCTGCAAAAATATCCTTGCGTGGCCGAGGAAGCAGCGGTCCCTCTGGCTCGGCTCCCCTGGGCTGTCCCGGAGGTCCGTAGGGCTCGTTTTGGCTGCTGGAGCAGGACTGGCACGGCTGCACCCTGGCTTGCAGCCACAGTCCCTCGTAGCGGGGTGATTTTAAACGTGGGGGGCTGCTGAGATCCACCAGCCGCTGTGGGCTGGTGCTGGGGTGCTGGGGCGGCCGAAGGGTGACCTCAGCTTCACTGGGGGACGAGTATTTCTGTTGTCTGGAAGCAGCGGTGGCAGAGGTGGAGCGTGTGGTGCCGGGGACTGCGCTGGTGCTTGTGCCGGTGTGGCTAGAGATCAGCCAGCGGAGTTGGTTTGGGTTTAATGAGTAACTGTACAGCCACCAAAGTGATGTGAGTAGAAAACACATGCGAAAAAAGAGGAGAATGAGGTCCCTCACCTCCAGGATGGGTTAAGCTAAACCAGAACAAGGCGGTTTTGCTCTGCAATGAGCATTATCCACATGTAGAATAATTTATAAACAGCTCTTTGGAATAAATTCATATGTAGACAATTTTCCTTCCTTCTTACCCTGTAATAGGACTTTCCCCTAAACATTAAGCTGCGTGTTTGACCGAAGTAGGGAAGAGCAGAGTGTTTCAGGTTAGATGAAGGGCCAGACCGAACCTCCTCCTGATCCTTCAGGCGGAGCGGCGTGCGTTCATGCTGGCTCCTGTCCCCGCTGTCTGCCTCGCTCTTGACGCCGAGCAAGTTGTGAGCGTGCTGCTGCTCCTGGTTGTGCGATATGTTTCAGGCTGGATGGACAAGCCCTGTTCATTCTGTTTTCCACAAAAGTTGCTTTTCTGAGCGCTTGATGCAGGTCTTGAAAAGAGAAGGGAAAAACCAAAAGCTCTCCCGACCCTCTTGGGGTTATTTTTTTCCAGGTAACTCCCGACCTTGAATGCTATTCAGTGTTTTTCCATCAACACCAGTGGGGCTCAGTCTTGTGTAAGATTTAGGAGTACTCCCCCCACTGAACCTTGTGGTTATTGTCCATTAATGAAAAATCAGAAATTTCTAAAAGGAGGAGGATGGCTTTCATTCTTCCACAGCCGGTGGGATCTGTGCAGCTTTACAGTTTGCAGACAGCTATAAAGGATAATGGAAAGCACGTTAAAATCCTGTCTCTGTAGCACAGCGCTAATTGCTGTTGATTTGCTGCTTGATGTTGTGGAAGATGCTAGGCCAGGGCTCTCAAATGTGTCCGCTAATGAGTACCCAGTCTCCACTAAAGTGCGGACTCGGCGCACGCTGTGCTGTTTGTGTTGTCACGCTGTCAATAAACTTCCCATTAGAGATGGTCCCTTCCCTCCGCACTTCCAATCTCTAACAGCCCCAGTGCACGCGGCGGAGGCGGTGTATGGCTGTATCTCCCTTGCAGAAATGTGAAGAAGGATGCAGCTTCCTTAAGACCTTCCAGTAAGCCCGTAACACATCTGAGAAATTACTTTCTAACCTCCTAAGTCTTTCTTTAATCTAATACTACCCTTTCTGTTGTGGTAAAGCCTAACTTCTTGACTCGCTGGGCATCCTTGTGCAGTGCATGTGCATAACCCGGGAGATGGAGAGCCCCGATTTCCCCGCAGCATTGACTCAAGGGGTTATGCTGTTAGGACCTGCCCGAGGGACACTTACGGTGGCACCAGGTACAATGCAAGGCTCTTGTCTGCCCGGCTCAGAAGCTGTGCTTGCTAAAATTATTTTATGCAGCAGAGAGAAGTCAGGAGCATCTGAATTGCATAGGAAAGTCAGCTGGGGTCTCACCTAAAAAATGGATGTGTTCGGTTCAGAGGGCGTGTTTGAGGAATGTGAGAATTGCCTTTCCTGTAGTGTGTTTTCTGGGTTTGTTAAACCCTCTGAAGTTAGAGGAGCAGGAGAGCTACTGAATTATTTGGTCCATTGAGCTGATGTGCTGTGAAGACTCGCTTGTTTTTATAACATGCTACAAGTTCATCAAAGGTGCAGAGCCCAGCACAGCGTTCAAGAGGGAACGTCGCATGTATTCGGTTCCACGTCACCACCAGGGATGCAGGAGAAAGAAGAAAACTGTGATACTCTTTATGCATCAACAAAGGAGTCTTACTATCTGGAGGGGCCTTGTGGTGATCTCCAGAGCTGAGGTGCCTCCTGTTTAGTCTTCCCATAACGTCTCGCCTATTGAGCCATTTGTCGTGGCAACTGGCTGGTGAGAATCCACCACTTCCCAGGTCAGGAGGAAAGCCCACACAAAAGGCACTGGCTGTAGAGCTTCAGTAGTTCAGATGATTACAGACTGCAGCGGATTACTTGGTTACTTTGTGTGTGTCAGTAGATCTGTCTCTACAGAAAATATGCTGCAATATTTTATATCAGTTTTTTTCTGGTTTGGGGGGCCCCTTTGTGTTTTGTTTCTTAAAAAGGGGGTGGAGTGCTACCTATAATAAATAGAGAAGTGTAACCAACAGTTTTATTATCCTCCTGGTGCTGGCCTCTTCTGCCTTTACAAATGCTCTGAAGCCACAACTCTGCATAAGAAAAATGGATTTGTCACTGAATTTTCATGCTTCATCCTCGCAGAAATGTAAATGTTGTCCCGGGCTTTAGTACTGTGCCTTCAAGCTTGGATTTAATGCCGATCATTATACTTTTAGAGCAGGTTACATAGAAAAATAGAGGCACGGAGCAGATCCAAAAGCCAGCAGTCTTGCTTTCACTCCCATTTTGTTCTGGTGAGGATGCTGAATATTTATTAAGAAAATCCCACAATCCCACTTTTAAAAGGAAGAAAAAATAATGACCTCTGTATTTTAGAAAGGAACAGCTGTAAACTGCAGCTGTTGAGCTTAATTGTGTCGCTTCCAGGCCAGCGCTGGAGGAAGAGGGAGCTGTGCCCGCAGAGGAGGGCTTGCGTGCCCTGCAGCACCCCGCGCCACGTCTGCGCTGCGTGGGGGTGGGTTTGGTGCTCCTCTGTGGAAGGAGCATCCAGCTTGTTTGGGAAGTAAAAGCATTGCTGGTGGTACCTGTGCTCAGCTGAATAACAGGGGATGGGTCGCTGGTGCAGGTGGGTTCAGCTGGATGTTGTGTGACTTGCAGTGATTCTTCTTTGCCCTGTGAGATCCATGCTGATGCTTGTTCTCACCGCAATGTCTTTGCATGCTTTGGAGAGGGGTGTTAGCAGTGGGAGTTGCTGTGCATCTTTTGGTTCCTTCTGCTACCATGGCGGGAGTCTCCAGATGGCTCCTTTTGCAGTTTCCCAAGCTATTTTTATTTATGTGTTAGCACAATTCTGTTTGTTTGTTTGTTTTTTGTGTTTGGTGTTTTTTTGTTGTGGTTGTTTTTTTTTTCCTTTTAAAAAGGAGGTTGCACTAATGTTGGGATGTGTTTTATGTTTCAGTTGTTGCAAGTAGCAGAAAAGTTTATTTGTTGTTTTGACCAAAGCAAATTTGACCCTACAATCAAAGCATTGCTGCTTTGGGCTGACCTTTCTGAAAGGTTTTTCTTTTTGAACACCTTTGGGAATTATCTTTATCATGCAAAAAGGATAGTTGGCCCCAAAAAATCCCCAGTGTGACATCTGAGTGTTGATTTCCCACGCCATGAGCTTCCAGCTTACAAGTCTTCACAACACTGACTGCTCGGTAGCAAGGTGATGTGACATTACATCTACTGCACCAAGGGTGTTTGGTTTAGGATGCAAGATCAGAAAATGTGTGTTACATGCCTTACTTCTGCCGCTGTTGCGTGCTCAGCGCTGCCTCCCAGCACTGAATTCCAAGAGGGGAAGAGCAGAGAGGCCGAGAACCACCCTGCTCGCGCGTGGTCCCCTTGCGTAGTTCAGCCCTGGGTGGCAGAGCCAGCTCCAAGCCTCTGCGGTTGGGTCCCATTTTCTTTTCATCTTGGCCCAAGTGAGCAAAAAATCAAGTGGAACGGCAAGTAAATGCAATGTATTAATTGTATTTTGGTCTGCTCAGTCTCTCCTAAATTCTAGATACAATGTCCTTTCTTTTTGCTTTGCCTTGCTTCCCGGCAACTGCATGTTTTAGAAATCGGTGTTCCTGGCACATTTTCAAGCTATCTTTCAGAATAAACACCTTTCTCAAGAGGTGAAGGCAACCTGAGGCACTGTTTGCATGAAGTGTCGTTAGCCAAATGGCACCAGAGACAAAGGTGATTAATATACACACTTAGAGCTTTGCAGTGAAACTTAATGGCATGATCTTGAAGCAAATGATGTACAACCTTTGGAGACTCAGCTGAAACCCAGCCACAAGCCTTTGTGCATTTTGCTGTGGATTTCTAGGGTTGTTTTCAACACTCAAATGAGTATGAACTGAGACACTGGCAGCCTGAGCTGAAGGGAGAGTGACACAGGCACTAAATCATCGCTGTCTTTGGGAAACCTGGTTCATCCTGGTCAGTTGAGCTCATTGGAAAGATAACATAAGGGAGATTCATACTGCATAGGACCTGTATGTCTGGAAAAGTTTTGAGAAGCCTTAATATCGACCGCATAGCAGCTATGGAATAGATGCATGTCATAGCTTTTGTGGTACTGTTACTTAAAAAGGTGGGGGAAGATGGCGTGGCTGGAGCTGGAGCACAAGCACTGCTGCCTCACCGGGCACAGCTCGCCTGTCCCAGCTTTCCCCAGGTCTCACGCCTGTCCCAGCTTTCCCCAGGTCTCACGCCTGTCCCAGCTTTCCCCAGGTCTCACGCCTGTCCCAGCTTTCCCCAGGTCTCACGCCTGTCCCAGCTTTCCCCAGGTCTCACGCCTGTCCCAGCTTTCCCCAGGTCTCACAGTGACAGGGCAGCATCGTGTGGGACCTGTGTTCCCCCCCGTGCCTCATACCACCGGGGTGCTGCCTGCTGCCCCATGTCAGCTGCCCAGAGAGGTTTTGCCCGGGTGTTTCAGTTCTGGTTTTCCCTCCCATTATTTTTCTCTGTCTCCATGCAGCGTCGGCTGCCACCTGGGAATCAGCGTAGTCAGACACCATGTGCCTCTGCTGGGGCTGTTGCCCTGCTCCGGTGAGGGCACTCCACGCGGCTCTCCATGTCTTTTGCTGCTCTGGAGTTTGCGGGACTCATCAACCAACAAGGAGTACTTTGAATCGTTGGAGGAGGGTTTGCCGTGGGGGGTACCTTGGTGGTTCAGCCTATAACGCTCCCTCCTCAGGCCAGTTCACTGTTTCTTCTGGCAGGTGGGCTGCCCTCATCTCCCAGCTGTTCTCGGGGCATGAGCAGAGTCGTCCCCTTGTTCCAGGTAGGAGCCATGGTGTGAAGAGTGGTAGCATCCCTTCTTCAGATGCTTTAGGGCTAGGAATTGTATTTCCTTTGAGGACTGTTCAACTTCAGGCTTTTTGCTTGCATGTGCTGGGGAGCGCTGCCTTTCTCCAGGGTCTCCTGAACCCACCCCTTGCAAATGGGGGGGGGGGCTATGTTTGCACCCCTGGAGTAATCACTTCCAGGAGTACTGGTGTCCTTCCCAGGCAAAGCAAACTGTGGGAATGGAAAAGCAGGCATTTGTAGTATCGGGGGCTGCAAGCTGTTTTGTGGGTCTTCTGGTTCGTACAGCAGCTGGAGCACGGCCAGGATGGCAGCAGCCAGAGGGAGGTCACTTTGTTTCGGGCTCGTTAACCCATCGCCACCCCCGTTTGCCCTTTTTGCAGGCTGCACGGGACCGGTGCGGGCAGTTGGGTGTGTTATGGACCCGAGGTGGTGCGGGGGTGCCCCTGGCATCTCCTCCCAGCACCGCAGGTGCCAGGTGCTCCCTCCTGCCCGGCTGCTCTGGTCCTGGAGCCAGCACGGAGCTGGCATCAGGGGGAAGCTCCATGGGAGGAACAGCCTGGTGGCCTCGTCCCAGCTGCTGGCCACGTGCCTTGGTCAGTCCCTTGCGTGGGGCTGGCGTGCTGGATCCTCCTCTTGGAGGGGACGAGGCAGCGGTGGGAGCAGCTCCTCCTGCTTCAGGGGTGGCAGAGCACATGTCCCCATCCCAGTGCTCAGGATCCCGGGTGGCAGCCCTTGCTGGTGTGGTGTAGGAACTGAGCTCCTTGCCCTTTTTGGTGGTGGCAGCCCTGCTGCCCGTCGCCCTGCGTCTTCCCCCGTTACATCCCGACAGTGCCGGGCAGTTCTGGGACCCCCTCCAGACAGCCCATCACTGTGCCCCAACGCTCTCCCTTTGTTTTCCAAATATTCCTGCTTTTCGTACTGCTAATGTGGTTCCCAACCAGGTCTAACCTAAGCGCTGCCGCAGGGAGCCCTTTGAGATCCGCGTTATTTCTGTGATGCAGCTCTGCAAATGCCTTTAAACCTGCATCTGGGAAGCTGCATTTCGTTGCAGTGCCCCGTGTCAGGCCAGGGCTGCTGCCGAGGAGGCGGTGGGAGGTGATGCTTCAGGATCACAAAGGCATTTTGCTCTGACATGTGTCTGTGCAGCCAGAAGTGAGGGAGGAATCTGGGAAAGCCGGGTGAAGGCCTTCAGGTTAAAAAATCCCAAAGCCAAACTGTTCAGTGACTTGACTTGATGGGGCAGGCGGCACTTAAAATAGAAAACACTTATCTTTGTTTCCTTTTAAAATGTGTCCTGTATCCTTGGGAGGCTTCTTACCAGCCTTTGGATCAGTGCCCTGCATATTCAAAGCGCTCTTACTTTCAGCAAAGGACTACAATTTGCAGCTTGTTTGGAGTGTTTTTCACTGCGTGATGCAGGATTGTGCTCCTTGCTCAGGCTCGGTGGCCTTCAGGGCCTCTCCGGGTACACCGGCAAAACGAGCTCCTCAAGTGGCCCCCCTGGCCAGGCTGGCATTTAGGGGATGTTGGGAGAGGGCTACATCCTGGCAGGAGCAGGTTGGTGCTGGGGCATGGCTGGACTGGTGCCAAAGCACCCGGTGCTGGGGTCCCCAGCTGCCCTGCTGCTGTGAGCCCCACGCCGCACTCACGCTCCTCTGGGTGCCCTGGCTAACCACCATGGGAGCCGTGCTGTAATTAAGCATCCGATTAGGAATGAGCCCTTCCCGTCAGCTCCCTCTCCACCAGCGTATTCTCTCTTGCTGTCTCTTTTTCTAGTAGAAAGCTTTTCCTACAAGTGGTACTTGTGTAACTTGGCAAGGATGTTTTGATGGGCTGGCCGCATTGTTCATTGAATTACTGTCTGGCTGGAAAGCCAAGGGCTGCAATCTTCTGTGCATTATTATTCTTGGGATTCAGCCTCTTAGAAATGCAAAGTGGGACAGTTTGCTGCTAGAAACGTTTCCCAACAGTTCGGAGCCTGGCAAGAGATGGAGGGATCTCTTGGGCTTCAGTAACCTTCACGTTTTCACATGCTTTGACATGCATTTTGAGCAAGTCCTTTTATTTATTTCAATAGTTCTGTCAAACAATCCTCCTCCCTTGTATTAGCTATGGCTTCACTGCCCTAAAATAACCCAGCAGGGTTAGGAATATTTGCCACGGGAATCTTGTAAATGGCTTACACATAATTATGTTCTTATTCCAAGGCAATGGAGATATAACTCTTCAAAATGGATAAAAATCTTGAAATGAACATCTGGACATACAAATTAAATTGCTCTTAGTGTAAGGACAGTACAGTGCTTTATTCTCCCTGGCAGGCTTCAGCACACTTGCAGACTCGACACTAATCCACAGGATCAGAGCCATCTTGTAAACTTAATGTCTCTAAATGTTTTCACATATTTTTATTGCAAATCTATCCTTTCAGGACATTAGAGATCAAACCGAGCCTTGGTAAGGCACACATAACCCGTCTGCATTGACTGAGAGCTTTATATACTTAGATCGAGATAGCATTGGGTCTCAGGAGCAAATCACTCTTCTGACAACAAACCCTCACCTGCCCTACCCGAGCTGTGGCCCTCACCATCAGTGAAATTATAGATTAGTTTATTGATTATTTTCCCTTTTTTCCCCTCACTTACTCTCTAACTGTCATGGAAATTCAAGACGTTTCATATTTTCCTATTGACAAGAGCAACAACTAAATCAGATTACACAATTCCCCTAATTCCCAAAAGTAATTTCCAAATTGTTCTTAGGTACTTTGCCTGTCTGTTGCTTGCTGTTCGAGAGCATGCTGAGATACTTGCAGCTTGTCATGGTTTAAATCTTAATTAGTTCATGGGAGTGCGTCCTTTTGAAATGCTATACTTGAACTTTCTCTAGGCTAGTCTTTTTCTTCCGGAAGGAATTAAAATACTCAGTATTGTAATTAAGCACTTCTGCTCATTTACGTTAGAACTTTTTGAAGAGTATTTAAAGAAAGCCATGTCAACGTACTAATGTTACAGGGGGACAGAATGTCCTTTGTCTTCATACTTATGTTGTATTTATTTAGGTGCGCCAAGATTTCACATTAAATTAGTAAAGTGTCTGAAGAACCTCGCCAGAAGAGAGCAGTGCAGGATGTGCAGTACACGCAGGAGCCGGGGCGATGGGGAATGGCTAGCTTTCGTGGCGGGACGAGCAGCAAATCTTAGATCCGCTCTTCACCTCACCAAGCAGGGTGAGCACACGCTGCCTGTGGCCATCCTCCTCCTCCGTCTGTCGGTGCCTGCCCTGCTGCCGGAGGGCAGGAGCCCTGCGCTGCGGGGTGCGGTGGCAGCGGTGCCGGCGGTGAAGCCGTGCCAGCTGCCGGCAGCATTGGTCCTTCCTTCTGTATTTGAAGAGCATGAGATTTGATGCAGCTCCTCTGCTGCTTCTAGGCAGGCTGGGTGAGCTTGAACTGGCTGAACAAATAATTCTTAATATAGATGCAGAAAGCTGATCATTTTGGGCACTTTTTATTTAAAGGGAAAAAGACCAGGGCACCAGTAAATACAAAACATATCACTCTACCGAGCCAGTAACATCAGCGCTTCAGTCAAGTTTCCAGGGAGAGATTTATGACTAGTGAGATGATGCTTGTATAAAACTTGTTTGGCTGTGATTTTCGAAGCCTGCAGCATGGCGGAATTGCTGGAGTGGATGATTGTCTGTGCTGAATGCCGAGGAACTTGTCAGGAGGTGAGGCTGGAGAGAGGAGAGGGGGGAATGTAGCACAGGCTCTGCTGAGGGATTTGAGGTTGCATTGGCTCTAGAAAACCTGCCGGGTGGTGAATGCCCCATGACTGAACGTGACAAAGACATGCATCAGACAAAGGGGATGGGTACGGTGTCTGTCAGGGTCATAGTGATGCCTTGTCCATGTTAAACACCCTCATAAATGCAAAGAATAAAACCCATAAATCCTGTTGATCGGTTCGATAGTTACATTTTATATGAATGGACACTTGAAAATTAAGAAAGGATTTGTTCTCCCATGCTCTGCTTTGCACTGCGGCTGCTGTCTGGCCTCCATCAGGATAAATGATCACGACGAAGACAGCCTTCCCTAAAAGGTGTGAAGGAGTGCTTAGGTGAGCACCGGGACACTCCGTCCAGCGAAGACTAGTCCCTTGGCCGTTGTTGCTGTGCAGTGCGCTCTTGGGTTAGATTTCTGCAGAAACACACATGATGGCTGGTCCCCTCGTTACTCCCAAAGGGACTGGTCTCTTTATTTCCATACCCTCTGATGTATTTCAGTGACTGAGGTACAGTAAAGTGCGTGTGTACACCCTCAGAAGCAAAGAGGTGTCTTGCTTTAAAACGCTGTCTGCTGGATCTGCCGATATTTTCAGCGCTTGGGTGGAAACATGGCTGTTTTAAATAAAAATTGAGCTTAATGTGCTTTTAAATTGGAGGCAAGTGCACTAGCTATGCAATTAACTGCAAATATTGAGTTCGAGAAAGGGCAATGCAAGTACTTCCAAAATAATCAGAAGTGTTTTTAAATGGATGGCTAATGGAGAACAGACACTGCAGTGTGAGCTGCCTGTGTTCCCTAACAAAGCATTCTTTACCCAGGCTCTGCATAAGCTTCTTTTCAGCGTGTACATTAGAGCAGGAGTCTGGCAGGCTGTCTCGTCATGTGTCTTGTCCTGTAGAGCCACTTATTGGATTTCATCTGCTTACCCTTGTGTGATCATCAGGGCAGTGCTTAAAGGCAGCTCTTGTATGGAAACAAATGCAGCAGATTATGCAGCCGTAGTCTCTTGGTGGAAGAGAGGAGGGGAGAGATGGGGAAGGGAGGAAGCCTCCATTCCTGACCTTTAACTCAGCAGTAAACATAAATCTCCTCTAATGCTCTGCATTGTCTGAAAATAAGTCATGGAAAGGTTATGCTCCTCGAAGGAGAGTGTGTGTTGCCATCAACGTTGTGTCCAAAATTAAAAATAAAGACCTGAAAACACCACCATCAGTTTGCTTTAACTATGGGAGCTACCTGCTCAGAAAATTGCCCCCTGGAAGTGGCTAGAATGGCTTCTAGGCGATGTTAAGTCCTTCGTTCCCTTTCTTTCTTTTAGGGTCACATAATGTTTGAGCCTGGGGAGGCCTGCTCCATTTCCCTCCTCTCCAGGGCATGATGTGCATGTCCCGCGTCGCAGTTCACTGCAGTGCCTGCCTTCCCTTGGGAGGGTTCGCTCTGCGGGTTGCTGTGTTTGGCTCCATGTTAGAGTGGAGATGTTTTGAACAAGACCAGGCTCTCTGTGGAGTTCAGACTACCTTGTTCAAATTCAGAGATCCTACAAAGTTCAGGGAACCGTAACACCACGTTAGCCGAAACAGCATGATCTCTTGGTTTGGTTTTTCCTCCCCCTTTTTGGATTTGTATGTGGTTGGTGTCAAAACCTTTCAGTGGCAGTTGAGGACCTCAACACTTGTGGAAAGACCAGCTGGCTCCTTTCTGAATCTGTTGGCCATACTGGCACCTGTGCACTTTGTCTTGAGAGGTTAGATAATTTTTTTAAAGGCTGTTCAGGGAGCGAGTGGTAGAGCCAGAAATGAATCTTGCGGTCACCTGTGGTCCCATTACACTTCTACGCTGGCATCTGCTGTTTGTTCCCGTTTGGATTGCAACCACACATGGACTATATGGCTGGTGCAGAGCCAGGGTGAGAGGGTTGGCTTGCATTTGGGGTCTCCAGTCGGTTCTTCTGATCCACCAAAATTTGTATGATTTTCCAAAGGTGATGAGGTTGGTTTCTCTGGGTTGAGTCTGTCTTGAAGCAGAAAGGTGGCGTCAGTGTATCTGGTATGGCTCGACTGGGGTAGTTTCAGTCCTGACCTTCCTGATTTGCCCTTCAACATACAGAACCTCAAAGAGCATCTCCAGCCCCATGGTACCTCCCCTGCCCTGATGTCTTAAGAGACGTTAGCACACTCGCAGATAGAACCTTCTCTGCAGATGTTGACGAGTGGTAGGTGCAGCAGCAGCAACCTGGCTTGTGTTGGTGGCGCAGTGTGGTACGTACTTTCAGGATTAATCTAATCATCGTTACCAGTATCAGTGAGGAAGAAGCTGCAGTGTAGTCTGGAGATCTGTGAGGCTGGGTGTAACTGATACCCCGCAGCATGACAGTTCCGCTCCTTTGTAGTGGTGCTGGGGTGTTGGAGAGGAAACTCACCCTTCCCTAGGGAAGCGGCAGCCACGATGGTGATTGGGTGGAATCCAGCTAAAGGAAACTGCCACGTAAATTGATGATCATGAAGTGACAGAGTTGGAGGAGCCAGGGAAGAGTTCGAGCTAGAGCTGCAGGAAGCAAATGCAGTCATTTTGGCATGCTCATACAGGCAAGTCAACTAGAAATACATTTGTGTTCAGCAGGTACCTGAACAGTGATGAGCATGGGTGGTGGCTGGGCAGAGAAGGCTATAGTCTGATGGCGTGAGATCCATGAAGGATGGAGCAAAGGGGTTCAGGAATTAGCCTGCATCTGGAGGGTGCGTCAGTACCATTCATTCAGCACGTGCCCTGCTCGAGCAGAATTCCTCAGGGGAGAAAGCAGTATAAATTAAAAAGAGAAGTGATGATCGTTCAGAAAAAAAAAATAGGTGATGGATTGAGAAGCTGTTGTAGAAGAAGGAGCTAGCTAGATGAGATCTGAATATGAAATGTAAATGAAGCTTGGAGGCAATTAAGTGGACATTTCTTATGCCAGGTGTAGAAGGCTGTGCTGATCAGGGGGGAGGAAAAGCAGCACAGCGCACGAGTTAGCATTTCCCTGTTGATCTTGTAGGCAGAAAATGGGGGCAGCCTGTTCATTGGGGGGCTTGACTGAATCAGTTTCTTCAGATGCAAACCTTGGCCATGGGAGTGTTAAGTCATGCAAAGGGAATCCGTGTTCCCACTGCCCCCCTGCAAAGAAATTAGTAATTCCTTGTGACATGTCATGGCAAAATGATGTTGTAAGATGTAGTGTGGAGGTGGGGAAAGAGGAAATGAGTGAGATGTTTTTAATTCTGGATAATTTGTTTGGTGTGTAGCTGTGAATTAGACACATAAGGAGTCAAAGTTAATGGATGAAGAGTGTATTGAAAAAGACAGAGTAACGTTACCAAGAGAAGAAGAGAATTGCTCTCACCAGGCAACATACTTACGCAGAAGAGAGCACTGTCATCTGTTTTTATTACAAAATAGAGGTTAGCCTTTTTTTTCTTTATTTTCCTCCCTTAAGCTGACCCTGAGTTGTGCAAGGTAGGCGTTAGGATTGTGAGGTGTTTTCACAGTGAACACATTTTTCCTGAAAATTGCAGTGTTGCAAAGAAGAAAAATTCCAATGGTAACATAATGAGGGTTTCTTCCATGAGAATGCACGTTGGATTTGCATTTCTTAAATGTTTGGGATTGAAAGAGCAGTTCCGCTTGCAGGGTGAGGGCTTGGATGACATGAGACTTACCTTTATAGACGGCCACAAATTGTCCTTGGGCAAATAAATACTTGGAAATTTGCTCAGAGTATCAAACAGCAGATTTTATTTTTAAGCTTGGGGCAAGGAGTCAGATTATAGATCTCCTTAGCACGCTTCTGAAGCTACGTCGCTCCTTGCACACTGGAAGAAGTATCCTGAATTCCCAAGAACTTTCCCTCTGAGTGACAAGGGTTAGGTCTTGGCTCGTGTAGGCTGTTGATAGTTCTACTTCTCTGAGGCATAATCCAGATCCCAAAGAAAGCTCCTGTTAATCCATTCTGCACGTGAAGGGAACGCCAAAGAATACATTACAGCTATGGCCCCTCTTCAAATCCTGCTGTATCCGTAAGTGACTTCCGTGGCGTGTGCAACAGGCATGGAGAACTCCAAAAAAAGCCTGGCATGTGGCGGTGTAAACTGGCAGAGACCTGGAGCAGTGTTGTTCTCCCTTTTGTTTTTTATTATTTCAAGGAAATGCTTTTTCCAAAGAGCAAAGGCTTTAATCATTAAAGCTTGTGAGGGAGTTGTCTCTTTAATCTCCTGCACTTTGGTTTTGGCTTCCTTCAAAAAATCTTTGCAGTACTAGTGTCATCGGTGCCTGTATGCTCAGATCAGCCCTTTCATAGGGAAATGAAAGCCTCGTTTCCTCATTTAAAAAAAAAAAAAAAGAGATAGAAAGAAAAAAGGCAGAAAAAATTATTGCACCACCACGTTTTAAAGGTACTAAGCCTGGCTTGTATCCCTGAGATGAAAAGGGAATTGAACATTATATTTGCTGGATATGGATCTATCAGCCAAATATCGAGGCAGAGGTGCAGGGTTACCTGCTCAAGGCTCCAGCCGGCTGCACGCTTACACTGGGGCTCCATCCTGCTGCTTTTGACATTGGTGCTGATGCTTGGATTTCCACAGTGCAGACCTGCAAGAACCCAATGTTCAGCAGAAGCGAGGGCTCTGCTCTCCTGTTAGAGTGGTCCAGGTTTTTGGGAAACACGGCTCGTCCGATCGAGCACTTGGGTGTGTGCCCAGAAAGATGAGCTGTGCCCTCCCGGGCTGGCCGGGGATCGCAGGGACGGGCAGCTCGGCTGTTCACACCAAACGTCCTTTTGGCTTTGGTTGTTGCTGGAGTGTTTGGAGCTCTGCTGGCTACGCAGAAGACGTAATTCGTCTCCATGCTGAAAGTGTGAAATACAAATTAAAGTCCAAATAAGTTTTAAAACTGAAAAACACCTTCCGTTTTCAACAAGACATTTTATGCATCACTAAATTTCTTTTCCTCCCAATTCTTTTGTTCTCCACTTTGAAAATACTCATGAAACATGCTTGATAATTAACAAGATGGTAGCAGGTTTGGAGGGGAAACAAAAGTGTGTTAATTCATTTTAAGGCAGTTTTAAAAAATAATTCCAGTGTCTTCCCAGTTTGATTGTTGGGATTTTACCTTCTATAATTGCATGAAAAGCCCAATACTGTTCTGTGATGATACTAAACTGTGTAATGTGTAAGGTCACAAGGTTCAAGGAAACACACGTTCCTAGAGAAGACAGAAGTGTTTATCTAGTCAAGTGAGTCATTTTCCTAGAGCAACAAGTTTTTTTAACAACTGTAGAAAATTAATTTTCAGTAGGGGATGGCGTACCTTTAATCTCAGCTTCCTTGTTCAGCGTTAGGAAAATCTTCACTAGAAAGTGACTGGTATCTGTCTGCCTCAAGATGTTAAAATTTCGGATGAACACCAGGTTTCTGAGTGTTTTTCTGAACGCCACCAGCATGGAAAATCCATCAGTGGCTCAGATTCAGTGGTGAGCAGTTGGGGCAGTGTCTTGCTTGAAAGCAGCAAGCTTTCATGTGTTTACGTTTTTTGGGATTTTTTTCTGGCAATGTTTTTATTGCCTGTGATCGGGGAGCCCTGGAGGATGTCGGAAAGGTGAATTGCCAATTCAGCTGCATTTCTTCCCAGATCTCTGGGAAGCTGATTTGTTTAGATCTTGAATTAGAAGAGAGTCCTGCCATTTCAGGTTTTTTAGACAAATAAGTTTGTCGCTACATATTTTTGTTTGAAAGCAACAACAAAAAAATCTGAATAATGGTTTGGGTTTTTTTTTCTTCCCCCCCCCCCCCCCCCCCCCCCGAAACCAATTAAAGCTGGTTGATAAGAACCAGCTCTCCCAAGACTGGGGTGGGTGATGAGGCTGTGCTGTGCGTGCAGTTGCTTGATACCGTTTATTTTTGCTTTACTTTGCAAAATTGCCGATCTGCAGCGGTGCCCAGCTCTTAGTTGCATAGTGGTGGTTCACCAGAGGACCTCAAACCAGTGGCAGAATACTTGTATGACACCCCCAAAGCCAGCAGAGGTTAGCTGGAACTGGTCGTTATCCCAGGGTTACAGGTGGAGGGTAGTATAGGCTCTATGGAGATGGAGTTGAAAAGCCGCAAAATAATTTCATTTGTTTGGGGAATCTTCTAGTTTGGGTGGGTTGTGAGCTGAGTTGGAAAAATGCAAAGTGGGAAGTTGTCCTGCAGTGGGACTGACCCGCGTAAGGGATGTGCTTGCCTTGGGCTGCAGAATTAAACCCCTTTCTTTTGCTGAGCTGCATTACACACCATTCAGCTGGCTGATTAAATGCAACCATCCCCAATGAAAATGGGATTTGATGTTCTCTTAAGCAAAATTCATGTATAAAGAAAGGAATTATTAAGCCAGAAATTAAATTCCACTTACTCGGCGCTTTCCAGGCATGCCTCAAGCTGTTCTGCTGGTTAATATATGCTGCTGCACATTGCTAGCTTTTGCTTTAGCCTCTTGCTAAGTTGCCTCCTGGTCTGCCTTTTAATTTTTTGCCTGCTGGAACTCCTGTCCTTGTTTGACAAGTCCGTGCAGCCAACACAAACAAAGGATGATTCATTCACAAAGTATCCCTGAGCGAGGAGCTGGACTGTAACTCTGCTTTTACACACGTTTAACTGACCTGATGGGAAAGAAGTAGCTGTCGCTCCTTGGGATGTGGCTGGAGAGCGGTCACATCTCACTTCGGGGTGAAGTTTGCTCCCATCTTGATCTGTGTTTGGTTTCAGGTGGGGAAGGGTCACCCGAGAGTAAACCAATCGACGGAGAGGGGCTCTTAGCATCAAGGTTTTCCACCAGGTTGACCTTGGTGTGTCCCAGCAGAGTGTGCCACCCCAGGATGAGGAGAGCCCGGAGCTCCCCAGCTTGCCTGGCCTGAGGCATCTGGGAGCTTTCCAGCCGCTGGCAAGTTCCCAGCTGTATACAGGAGTTTACAAAATGAAAGAAGGATTTGCCAAACTTGTCCTATTCTGATAAACTAATGCCTCATCATGCTCCATTCTCCAAGACAGCTTAGGCTCCTCTCCACCTGCCTCTGCTTTGAAAGACGTGGCAGATGGACTGCACGCTCGCCATCGGGAGTGTAGGTGTTTGCCGTCATTGTCCAGAAATTGCTGGCTATCGGTGGGTTAAACGCTCGGTACGTGACTCGTTTCATTTCAAACTGTGAAGAATGAACTTGGGTCTGCACAGACTTTTGGGAGAGGGGTGGGAGACCTCGGGGAGGGTTGTGGTGTGGTTGCACCCACGGCCATGAGCAGTCTGGTTTGTGCAACGGGATTTTTGGCAGTTTTTTGTATCTCCCAGTGCTTCCCAGGCGCTGGTGCATTTCTACAGCGCCATTCTCGATGGTTGGCCATGGAATGATAGCGATGTTTTTTTACTGCCTTCTCCTAGAGAAGGGGATTTTTTAAAAAGTAAATGAACCTTCTTCAGGCGCCCCTTGCCTGGCGTTTCAGCAGTGCTGAGGATTTATCCTGCACTAGCTGTGAGGCATGCTGGTGGGAGTGCCGGCGCTGGTAATATTCAGAGTCATAAAATTCTGGCTATTGGACGAGGTCCTAATTACCCCTATCTCTCTTAGTCTCAAGACCCAAAAGTTGGATGGGTCATACTGGAGCAAGACAGTTGCATTTGCATTAATCTCCATACATAGGTTAATGATTTTAGGGTTTTTTTAAAACCTTCAGAAAAAAACGAGAAAATGAGTTTTCCATTTGTGGCTTTAAAGGAAGGTCATTGCTGTGGGTAGGGTTTGTTTTACCACCCCACCCCCCCTTAGTCGATGCTACAGGTGGGTGTCGGTGAATTTGCCCTTCAGCACAACAGGGCAGGGCTGTGCGGTTTTTAGGATGGAAAATACTTAAAAATTCCCATGTGGATGTTGCCCTGGGTTGTTGTCATAAGAGATACCATCAAGTGGAAATAAATAAAACCAATAGAAATTAAATTTTCATGATTCTTTGATTCTTTAAGTTGCATTCTTCCCAAACAAAGTGGCAGCAAGGTATTCCTATGGAATAGAAGTTATTGCATTCATTCATCAGCAAGTTGATCTCTCTGTTGCTGGTGTTCAGTATCTCAAAAATACATTCTCAATATCTGCAAAATGCTGTGCTGCTGAAAACTGCAAAATTATATTCTCTCTTTTTTCCTTTCTGATGAGCTGATCGATAAAGCTGGCATTTCCATAAGGCGGTATTTACTTGCTCTACAGTTGAAATACAATATTTACAGTTGCAAATATTCTTCACAGCTGGTAGCTGGTTTCTCCATCCTTCTTTTATGATAAGTTTACAGTACATTGCTGTCATCAGGCTGGATCCTACATGTTTGTTGGCTGCCTCAGAGGAAAAAAAAAAAGGCAACTGCTTTTGAAGTCTTGTGTAGTGTTTATGTGTGAGATTTGTGTTTCTTTTGGGTTAAATTTTGAATGTAACCTTCTTGGTGCACAGCTGCACATAACAAGGGTGAATATTCTGGGTTTACAAGACACTGTCTGTGGACCGGTAAGTGCAATCTCAATCAGACATCCCACTGCTCAAGTTAATCAACCTGTACGTGTATTTCTTTAACCTCGTGCACTCAAGCTATTTAGCGGGAACCCGAACCAAGTGAAAAATGGGCAATAACCTGGAGCTGGCGAGGGAATAAAATTGCTGGAATTTGCAGAAAGATGGTGAGAGTTGTGTGGCTGGCTTCAGTGAGCTCCAGGGAGGGCTGGGCACCTCTTCGTTTTTTCTGCAATTCCCAGTCAGGGTGACCAGATGTTTTCTCCTTTCTATGTATTTTTTGGTAGTCTGAGATAAATCACTTACAGTGCAAGAATTATTTGAGACACATACATACTTGTATATAAAATTTAGACATTCCCAGCCCTGTCAACCTAACAGCCTTATTAGCATTTTTGTATCATCTTTCCAATTAGTAAATCTCTTTTTTTTTTGTGGTTGATGTACAGCTTGCAAGTAAAAGAGAAAGCTACCTTGGATTAGATTTACATCATGTCATACTCTTTGATGAAAGCACTGATTAGCACGAGTCGCCTGGTGTTGCTACCCCCCATGCCTTTCCCCACGAGCTGTCAACTTTCATCAGCAGCAGGAAATACATGTTTGGAAAGTATGGCTGTTATTAGCAGAATTCAAAATACGGGAAGGTTTGTTTGATTTGTTGGGTTTTGGTGTTGTTTGCTGTTGGAGATGTGTGAGAGGGGTAGGGAAGTGTGTGGGCAGGTACGCTTTTTGATTTTAATCATATTTCTCCTCTCCATTTTCGGTGATGGTGTTGTTGGAGGACTTACCACAAGTTCTGCTGCCTCTGTGAAAAACAAGTGCTTTGCGATAATGGGTTTTTGTTGATGTTGTTGACTGCTACATTGGGCCCTCTGTTAGCAAACCAGTTAAACGATGAGTCACTCCAGGGAGTAGGAGTGATTGCAGCACGCAAAAAAACAGCATAGGAAATTTTGGATTAATGTAAGCAGAGAAACTATCAATAGAACTGCTGACCGCCGGTTGTTCCCTGAAGTAGAACAATCTGGCTTTGAGGAGGAGAAAATAGATTTATATTGGTATTAGTAGTGAAATCTTAGGGTTTTCTATGGATGTTTCCCTTTGGCCTTTACAAAGGAGACGGTGTCACCGTTGCTTATAGGTGAGGGGACAGATGGGTGCGGGATGCTGCTCCATGTGCTGGCAGCAGAGCTGGGAGCCATGCCTCTGCCCAGCCCCTGCGACACGTGTGCCTCGTCCGGACGAGGGGCTCTGTCCCCTTGGAAAGGCGGGAGCCTTCCCAGTCTGTGCCCTGGGTGCAAATAGCACTGGACCCAGCGAGCAAGCGGGGACCGGCTGCCTGAGCTCCCTGGGCCAGTGCAGGGTTGTCCCCTCCTGCTGTGGCATGCCAGCGGGAGCCCCTTTCCCGGTGGGAGCCCCTTTCCCGGTGGGAGCCCCTTTCCCGGTGGGAGCCCCTTTCCCGATGGGGAGCCCCTTTCCCGATGGGGAGCCCTGTTGCTGGTGGGAGCCCCGTTCTTGGTGGGAGCCCCGCTCCTGGTAGGAGCCCCATCCCTGGCAGGAGCAGCAGTGTATCACCCAGGCACTCCTGCCAGAGCGTCTGTCACTGTCTTCTGCTGTGTGTCACCATCAGCCAGCAAATGTCAGTTAAAAAACCCCAAACTGGTAGTTGTGAACGTATTTATTTGGAGTATTTGTGAAAGTTCAAGGCTTTGACTAAATTGGTTTTATTGGTTCTGTTAGCTACTAGAAAAAAGTGAGGTTATGTAATGAACGCCGTCTTTTTAATGGTAATATAAATGTTTGCTAATTACCATATGGAGATGAAGGTCATATTAATTACAAAACGGTTCTCGCAATGCTACCAAGCAACCATCCTTTTAATTTATTATTTTTTTTTTTTAAATGGGATTAATTAGAGATAATATGCATTCAGATCTGACATCTTTTCTTCATAACGTTTTCAAGAAAATCATGTACGGCTCTATTTGCAAATGAGTGCTGCATGCCCTGCACATCTGTGCTGGGCAGTGGGACCCATGTCTTGGCTGCACTTTGGCCAAAAAGGACAATCAGAATAAACAGCTGAAGAACCACCAGCAGCAGAGCAGATTTGGCCTTCTTAAGCATGAATTTAAAATATAGATGAGAGCTTGTGCCAAGAGGCTTCTGAAGAGCATCGGGTCTGTTCTTATTAAAGCCTGTGGGTTAATTCATGTTGCTGGCAGCGTAAATACCATCTGCCTGGAGCGAGCAGGCAGCAGGATGGGCAGGATAACCTGCTGCTGCTCTGTCTCATCACCTACGGGGCTCTCCCTGCATCACCTGCAGACCCGGGGCGGGATGCAGAGCTTTCCTCCTGGGCTGAGCCGTGACCATCGATGGCAATGGTGAGCTCTTCCCTTCACCCCTTTCTGAGCAGTCTCTGCGCTGGAGTCTCAAATTGAGTTTAAAATGGGCAAGATGGCCACTGCCAACGGTGTCCTCCTGGGCATGCTCCTTCGGCACTCTGTCCTCAGCAAGTTGTGCATCACCGCCTTACGCATGGTCTGGTCAGCCTACGGGGGATGCAATGGTGTGACTTTAGGCATTGCTGGTGGCCGTGGGTAGACCCTTTCCTCCAGTGCAGAGGGGTATGGGATGGCTCGTTCCAGTGTGGTGCTGTCTGGCACCAGTTTTTACCAGCTCATGGTTTGGGTGATGGTACTCTCAGTTGCTCTGGGACATCCCTGGCACGAGGCTGGCTAAGCGCTACGCAGCGTCTCGCCGGCTTTCTAAGGCAGCTGAGCACTCGTGGGGGTGCAGGAGTCTTCTGCTAAGCCTGGGGGAGTGGGAAGTGGTTTCTGCTTTCCGTGGGGCACGGCTGGGGCTCTGGGGCTCTCCAAAATGAGCCGCTGTCATTCCAGCCCTGGAACCAAACCTGCAAACTGCAGGTTGTGATCGAACCTCGTCGGCCGTGAGCCTTGAAGCTGGCGCTCGCTGTACTTGCCGGGGTGGGAAGGTGTGCAGGCAGCCTCCAGCCCGCTGCTGACCTCAGGCCAGTGAAGAACAGGAGCAGTGATACAAGGACTGAAGATCAGTGATGAGTTTTGGCATTTGGCATCTTCTGGCCAGCATGCACATGTTACATTTGCTCATGCGGGTGTGCATTGGTGCCATGATCTAGGTGAAACGAACCAGTCTCCTGAAAATTACAGCTCTTGTGCCTGGGCATTCTTTGATTGCCTACAAAATGGTCACTAATGATTCTGATTTATATTAATCAGCAGGGGAATAAAAGGACGGGAAATTTGAAAGTCATAGCTTCTGTTCAGTGTACGCTGCGGCGGCGGCTGTGCGCACAAGCGTGGTTTTCCCCCTGCTGCATGGCGGCGTCAGTTGGATGGGTCATGTCACGACTGAGCAGCTTCTTTGCCCTCCTCCTGTCCACGCTTTGGAAGATCACGCTGAAGATAAAAGTCAAGAGGAAAAATAAGCCCTTGCCTGTATTTTACCCTATGGCAGGATTTCGGTTTTAGTCCAAAACTCTTTGCTGTTCAGTTTTACATGTTTAACGTGTCACTCAAGTTGAACATTGTGATGACAGCGATCAGATTCACTCGACTACTTTTGTGCTGGCACGGTGCTCTCGTTCGGATGCGTGTCAGCAGAGGGGATTTAAAAATACGTATATGCTACACTAAGCCAGGCTCGGAAGGACTGCATGCGCAGAAGGGTGGTCAGTATCTTAGAACAATTACTGTTCAGATAGGGTGGAAAGGATGAAGGAATGCTAATGTCTCGGTTTTGTTGATGTGTCTGTGAAGCACTGAAGGTTTTAGACTCAGCTGCTCATAGGTATTTTAGGAGTATGAGCCTAGCTTAGGTGTCCAAGTCCTTACATGCAGAAGTCCCTTTGGAGGCTCTGGAGAGCATGGTGAAGGTCATGGGATAAGGATTAGTAACAAGTCAGTGCTAGAAGCTGAACCCAAAGCACCCTAGTCATAGGGCGCTTAATTGTACGGTATTTTTCACTTTTATTTTCACTGACATGTACCTGCTGCCTTTATTTTTTGAGCTCCTTGTTGTTTTTCACAAGGTGTATACAGTGAATTTAAGCTTGCTGGCCATAGGCTTTATTTTCTTTGTTACCCTTCAGAGATTTGGAAATTGTCCACAGATTTCAAAGGTCCAGCCTCTTGAAAATCACTGTTAGCACAAATGCTGCTCTGTTTCAGTTCTCAGTGGTTCGGAGGGACGTGTGGGTCTTAATTTCTAAATGTGATGGTGGCTTTTCTTTCAAATAAGAAGAGAATCCATGAAAATATTTTTGTGATTATTATTGAACAGGGCTTGTCTTCAACTTATATATGGGATCTCTAAAGATGTGGTCTTTTAAGACACTCTTTGGATCTTATTGTAGAAGAATCATTTCCTGATGAGAAAATTACTCTTACTGATTTTTATTGTTAATCTTATATGTGTTGTTACTGATGAGCCTGAAGGTGACTTTCGAAGGGAGGATGCCCTGGCCGCTCTGTAGCGATTGCTGTAGCCCGAGCAGCTGGGTCATCAAACAGCTCTGCACTAACCAGTCCTGGTAACATACTCTTCTTGGGTGGGATGACGTGGGGGAAGAATGCGTGTGCGGACATCATCCCAGTTCTGTGTTGGAGTGGGACTGGGTGTCTCAGGCTGATGCTCAGATCTGGGGGAGGCCCAGGGCTATATCTAATTTGTTTGGGATTTGTCTAAATAGAGAAGCTGTTGCTGTACCAGCTAGGCAGTGACGTTAAGAGACCAGATTTCTCCTGTGCTCGTCCTTGAGTTTGGACTCCTACCTCTCACTGATTAGTCTTTTTGCGTCTTAGGTTCATGTGCTTTGTGATGATGCTGCGCTGTCTGAGGGCGCGTTCTGTGCTAAGTGGCTACGTGAGGAGGGGGCTGGCAGCCATCCTTGTCCCCGTGCGATGGAACTCATGGCTCGTGGGGCTCTCCGGAGGCTGGTTTTGGGTCCGATGCTCAGTATCTGCTGTCTGCAAAGTGATGGTTGCTTGCGTGGCCTTCGCGGCATCGCTCCACCAAGCGCCGGTGGTGGTTTCTCACCCAGCTTAGGGCTGTGGTTCAGACTTTGGGAGCCTTTGTGTCCACCAGAGACGACGTGGCTATGTGGATGGTCAGGGTGGTTGTCCCAAAACGATGATGGTGATGATCAGACCTGCTGCTGCCTGCTGGTGCAGAGGATGAGGTCCTTTGTGCCGAGCTTCCACGTGAATCTCAGGAGCTCCCTGGGGTGCAGACGAGGTGGGGTGCCGACAAATTCAGCTGTGGAGGGTGAAGCCATTTGACCCAGTTCCAGGGTGTTTGTTTTTCATCTTCTTGCTGGTTTGAAAAGGCTCCTTTCATGTTAATTGCAGTGATCTCTAGGCCAAATGGTTTATGGGACTGGGGCCTGGAAAACACTTCAGCTTAAAAAAATTAAGTCCTCTGAGGTATAACCAGAATAGTGAACGTGAGGATTATTAAACCCTGCTTTTCTTTGTGGCGAAAACATCTTAACGGAAGTCTGGAGCGTGCAATTGAGCTAACAAAGTTTTATAAAGCCAGCAGAAAGTAGGTAGCTGGTAGCAGAGTGACATGCGGCTGACAGCTGGGTAACAACCAGGGGATGCCGTGACAGAGGCACCGAGCGAAGTCTGGAAGGTGAGGGCAGAGTGAGGCTGGCAGCAAAAAATGGGCTGGCGAGAACAAAGCGCTGCCTGTCGTGGGAATGATTGCTCGTCCCTTTTGATCACAGCGAGGAGGGATGCTCGGCAAGTGGCGTTTAGACAGGGAGGGACAAGCCAGGGGGGTGAGAGACTGCAGCTGAGGCGTGTGGGGCATCGCTGGGGCACCCTGGGGGGCTGCATGGCCCCCTTGCCCCAGGCACGTCGGCCCTGCCGCGGCCGTGTTCAGCAACAGCACTTTTGGGGACGGGGGCGTTCCTCCTCGAGATCAGGGCAGGAACCCTTTAGGTTTCTAACTTTGAGGGCAGTAGTTCGGTGCCGTTTGCCCGGCTGTTAGTCAGGGCTTGGCCACGCCTGCGAGATCCCAAGTGATAATTTGAAGGGCTGAAATACGAGGTGTGTAATCTGCTCAGGCTCTGCCCTGGCTTTGGTTTCCTTCCAGCCCTGTGTGTGGCCGGGAGGAGATGGAAGCTGTCCAGTGACGCTCTGCAGCAGGTTTTGACCTCGGGAAGGACAGAACGGGGATTGTAATGGGCCACGTTTACTGTCTTGTGAGGTCCGGGGCAGGCTTTCGTGTGATGTCGGATTTAGGGGTTTCTTCAGCGCTGGCGGTGCCAGTGGCTCTGGCATGGAGCAGGCAGCCAAGGAGCCCTGTCCTGCTTGTTCATCTTCCTCGTGCAATTGCAGTTCTCATTAGCAGCGCCCGAATTATTCATTGTGAGCGCATGGTTCTGACAGGGACACACGCTACTCAGCAAAGGCAGAGTTACCAGTGAAGTATTTAATCTAATAAGGAAAAGGCAGCAATGCCCAGTGAGAAGATAGCCCTGCCTGTCCATCTTCCCGTTTGAGGGGCAGAGGCTGGAAATAGGATGAGATTTTTACCAGTTGTTTCGTGTTGAGCCTTTCCAGCCAGCAGCTTGCTGTAGAGCTTTATTAGCATTGATTTTTTTTTTTTTCCATTTTTTTTTTGACTGCTTGCATTGGCCAGCTCTGGCCGCACAGTGCTGGATGACATGGTGTGCTGGCCGGTTTGTGTAGCATCCCTGCTATCAGTATGTGCAGTTCGTATCCTTGCTCTGTAACAACTGCATCAAAGCCTTTTAATCAGCTTGGTTCCACTGAAGTGTACAAATTCTCCTCTCATTACATCTACTCGCTCTCAAGTTTACAGGCACGATCTTCTCGGATAGACTAATATTCCTTGGCTACCCTAGCGTGCAAATTTAACATTTAATACCTGGGTGCAGGTCTGTTCATTTTAATGCAAATTCTAATGTAAGATTATATATTGCAGTTGTACATCAGAAATTAAAGTTAGTTGTGCAGGGGAGGGATATGTGGAAAATGGCAATCTGGGATTTATATTTTTTTAAATGAGGTAATCCTAGTCATTTGAGTAATACAGAGATGCACATCCTCTAAAAAGGAGAAGACTTGTGAATAGCAAACACGGTTTAAAATGGTACTTAGTGCTGTAGCTGTTAATGAAGAAGTGATTGCTACAAGACTGTCTCCTTCAGTCTCCTGACTTCTCTGACTGCATTTGGAGCCAAAAACCAGGTTAATTACTGTGGTGTAGGGAAAAGAAAAAAAATTAAAAAGACCTAGACCACTCACACTTGTTTTCTAGTAGACCTGCTGCCCAGAGGAGGGAGGTGGGTTAGTGACGATGCAGCAGATGGGTGGCTGGGGTTGGTGGTTCCCTGGGGGATAGCACCTCTGGACACAGCTCTTTACTCCTGGTTTCTGTTGAGCAAATCTGTAACCTCTGGCAGCTGCCAGGATAGCTGGATCTGGCTGGCTGTTGTTCCAGCTGTCTGGACCTTTATGGGGCAACTTCACTTGGCCCGTTCCTGCCGTGCATGGCTGCCACCAGTTGTGTGCACAGCCTGGCTGTCTGGCGAGCAGCTTCTGCGGTGCTACATCGACAAATGCACAGAAATAAGGAACAGCACAGGGAAGGAAAGTGCAGAAGCTGAATGAAATAATTTTGCTTCTGGGGTGCTACTCACATTTGTTCTAGAAGCAGCCAGAGCATTACAAGAAGACAAATTGACTGAGTCCCTCTATTCACCCGACACAGGCGGCACTGAAAGATTTGCCTCCAAGGCTGACCCTTAGCAGCACAAAATTTGCCCGTGAGATAGATTAGAGGAGAAGAGGACTCTATAAAAGAATCCTTTTCTCTATAACTGAAGAGTTTCGGAACACTATCAATATTTAGATTTGCTTTTTAGAAATCAATTCCACTTTTAGAGCACCTAAGGGAGCAACGGGCTTTAGTGCTACAACAGCTACACCCAGCATATTTAAAAAAAACCTAAAACCAAAAGTACTTCACAATGCTATTAATTGCTACGGGTAAAATTTTGCAAAGCAATTAGGATTCTGTCTCACTCATTGACTTTCAGCAGCGCCGAAGCTGTCGTGCTTCAAAGCAGCTTTTGAAAAGGGAGTTTCAAGGGTTGAGCTCTGTATGTGCTTTTGAAATTATTCCTCAACTCTGAAATACTTGGTATTTTTCTAGATTGCCTGCTGACAGGGTAGCTGTTCCCTTCCCATAATGTCTCGGCAGGAAATAATGGGATGGTGCCCTTGGAGCTTGGCCGTGGGATGCCCGGTCCCAGAGCGGTCAGGCATGGTCCGGGCTCGCTGCCCCTGGTCTCGACAGCCCTGACCCACCCAGCGGGGCTTGCAGGAATGCCTTCCTCTCCCTAGCTGGAAAGCCCTGAAGAAAAACAGGGATATTATGAGCTGCTCAGTTCATTTCTTTGCAAATCTGCAATGGCTGACATCTGTTTGCTTTTCTTTGTGGTTTTGGAAAAGAAGAGAGGGTTTGGATCCAAAATAGCTATAAGATGGCTTGACATGGAGTAGCATGAATAGGCTTGTTTTGTCTCCTCCTGTTATGAATCACTTTCCATATTAATTTCAGACTTCGAGTCGATGTGTGTTCAGCCTCGCGGAGCTGCACACCACTTTGAGTCGGTCTGTTGTTTGAAAAAGAAATACCTCACGTTCGTTCGCTTCATATCAGGACCCAGGGTCCCATGGGGTGGCTCGCAGAGGTGGGTCAGTGGGAAGCTCGGGCTGCCAGGGCAAAGCCGAGCTGGTTCGAAGGCTCTCCCCTAGCTGGGCAACAGCAGGCGCTCCCCAGCCCTCCAGTCAAAATTTTAGACGGGCTAATTAGCCCTATTGTGCGGTTTCTTCATCCGCTACCTCAAGTTTTGCTTTCTGTCGTGTCCCTGCAGCCCGCCCACGGTGCCACCCGCTCTCTGCCTGGCCGGGGAGGTTTTCGGTGCTGTGGTGGGGACAGCCCCGTGTCCCGGCCTGTAACGCGCATCCCGAGGCTGCCAGGGTCTCCCGTCTGCCGCAGTTGCTTGTGGAACCAACAGCCAGAGGCTTTGTGCCCCCCTTTTTTGGATAAAGTATCAGTCAACTTGCAGCGAAGGTCCTTCCCTACTCTTTTGCCAGATGTCATGGATTACTGCCTCGGAACGGCTTTCCCATGAAAAGCATAAATAAATAGAAGTCTTCAAGCTCTGGGCATGAAGTCAAGACCCACCCCCCCACCCCCTCCCCGGTTGGTTGAGCTTTTTTTTCCTTTCCTTTTTTTCCCTCCCCCCCCCCCCCCTTCTTTTTCTCAGACAGATCAATGTCTTGTCTTTAATGGCCTGTTTTGCTCAAACATCAAGCTCCCCATCCTCCGGTGCGCATGTGGAGGAGAACGTGGCCATTCCAGGCATGAGGAGGACAGCAGGGTAGGAAGCAGCAGCTCCAGCATTGTCTTCTGACATTTACTTCTGCCTTTTGCGTTGGTCCCAGGATGAGCTGGGGGCGGCAGAGCTGTGGCCGTGCAAAGGCTGTGTGGTGTGATCCACGGAATTCGTCTCTGTCATATGGACGGGCTCGGGGACTGCCTGCAGGCTGCAGGTATAACGTCGCAAATGGAGAAAGGAAAAACTTACGGATCTTTCCAGGGCAAATGATAAAGCAGCGCTACTCCTTGTTCTGTATTTCTGCATGGTCGTGGCGCTGCGCTCGCCCCTGCAGCAGGGGGTTTCTCTGCCTGGGCTGGGGGAGGACAGGCTGTAAGACACGCGATCAGCTCGTTGGCTTTTACAGCATCACTGGCCCTGTAATATAAAACTCCGGAGGTAGACCCTCACGTAAAGCTGTGGTACCACTTTAAAAATCATCAGCATGGGAAGGAAGGAGAGGGCTTTAAATCTGTCACTGGGTCATATTTTCAAGTCCTCCTCTGATATTTAGAAATTCTCTTTATTGGAAGCTGAGAATCCTGAACCACGAGATTCCTGGAAGGGTAGCTTAAAAGAGAGCAGCCAGAGTAAAAAAAAAGTAGTTGTGGAAACCTTTGCAATAAAATCGCAGGCTTTACCAGCACCGCACTAAATGAATATGCTGATTAAAGCTGGGAGGAGCCGGTTCCATTTCCTTACATTTCCCTGGGAACAGCGGTGTCTCATCCAAGCACGGCGCCCTGCAGCCAGATGGAGTTTGCTGTCGTCGCGGAACCTTCGCATAGGGAATATCGGGCTGCATTTCCAGGGCAAACCGCAAACCTGTGAGCTTTGCTGGCCACACCAGTCACCCGACGAGAGACCAGTAAATTAGAGCACTGGGATACATGTAGAAATAAGAAAGGGCTATATCGATTTGCTGTATGCCGGCACTCATCCGAACGATAGCTGTGGCCGCTGTTTTGTTCTCAGCTGCCATCCTTGCGGTGCTGCTGTGCTGGCTCTGCTCCCCTCCCAATTCTTTTGTGATTTGTGAATGATGAAGATGGAGTCAGACAGAAAGCAGAGTTGGCACAGCCAGGCTGTTACCCTATTAGAAGGTCCAGATGTACCGAATCAGGGCTCCTCGTGGCTTCTGATGAGGAAGAAACAAAACAGGGCTCTAGTTAGGTTTAAAGGATTTGGTAAGCGCACATGTGTCATGGGTCTAACTGCCTTTGATGGGTACCAGATGGCAAACAGAAAGGGGAGGCTGGAGCCAGAGGGAGGGCACAGCAAGGAGGCACGGGGAGGCAGGAGGATGGAGATGTCCTTTGTGAGCCTCTGTAGGGAAACGTCATTTGTGAAAGGTGCTTATGTACATGTGTGTATTGAGGCTTATGTAGAGATAGGTACGTGTATATGTATAAAAACATTTTTCTGTCCATTGGGACATTTAGATACAAGCCTGTTGCTTACTATGAGCCTCTGTTCTTTGAAATGATTAATTGTGCTGTGGAAGTATCTCACAGCTCTGTATGGGTTTGCAGCCCATCCTCATTTCCAGGGGAAGGTGAGACGCTGCAGTTCCAGCCCAGAGCTGGGAAGTTTTGCCAGGGGTGCTGGCCTAGCCTGGGTAACGCATCTCCCTGGTCTTTGCTGGAGTTATATCCAGTGCTGAATCTCCACCTCTGAAGAGAATGAGATGTCACGTGGCCCCAGAGAGCACGGATGCTCTGGTGCTGGCCTGCCAGGTGCTGGCTTTGGAAGAAATAAACGTTGGGTCAGTTCTTACTATTTCAAATTGTAATTGGTTTCTAATTCACTGAATCCTCAGGCTGATGAGATTTTCTCGAAAAAAAAAATAAAAATTACATTTGTATATAATGAGCTGGGAAAGAGAAGACAGCCCAGTGATTTATTTGCATGCAGTGATCTAAACGCTGTGATTTTTCTCAGTCACTCAGTCTTAGAAAAGCCAAACAAACTGGAAACAGGTGAAAGGATTATATACGGCAAAAGTGCTGGAAGAGTAGATCTTTGTTGATGTGTCACTGTTTTTCAATTTGCAACCTGTAGGATACTGCATCTATAACTGAGAACTTCTGTTGCTCAGGTAATTTGGAAAATAGTGAGATATTAGGATTAGAAATACAGGCTAAATGCCTCATTAGTGTAAACCGACGTCGTGGTTTGGCTTCCAGGGAAACTTGCAGATTTATACCACCTTCAGGTCTGACGCGGTGTGTTTTCCACTATTGTTATAATTCAGTACAGCTTATACAATAATATAGACTAACTGTTGGCAGGGAAGCGGAGTAGATAAATCTTTTATGAGTGAATCCAGTGTCCCTGGGCTGTGCTCAGCTCCCGGGGGAGCTTCCCGGCAGCCAGGGTGGCTCTGGCCATGCTCTGGTGCCTGCCAAGGGTGTGGGGGGGAGGCAGGAGCATCACGGCTGGTACATACAACGGCGTCCCTGAAGGTCTCCTTCTGCTGGGGTAGCGATTGCTCAGCATGGAGTTATCCTGTACATGTGGGACAAGCACATCCCAAGTATTTCTCTTGCAGTGGCAAACTGGCAGCTATCAAAGTCCAGAGCATTTCCCTTTCTCTGTTGTTCACAGGATCAGGTAAGGTATTACACAGAAAAATGTTTTGCCAGAACCTTTTTGATTAAAAGAAAACAAAATATTTTTTATAAATTGAGGTGTTTAGAAAAATACGTTAATTTCAATGTAATTTCCATGGAAAAACATTTTGGAAATAAAAAGGATGTAGCTCTAGAAAACGTCAGAATTTAACTGGGGAATTTTGGAGGGTAGTTCTATATGTGTGCCTTTCTCTGATCATTTTTTTTGCATTTCATAGTACATTGAGTTATCATATTATTGAGCTAGCATAATATGGTGTGGTTTGGTGTGTAGCTAATGCATTTCTTTACAGTTATAAAATATTTGTATTTAGATACACATGATTATTTTTTGAATCATTAAGAGCAGCTGCTATTTAGTGTAGTCTGAAACCCCTGCTTTCCTGCTTCAAAGTGTTTCTTTACCGAAGAATAAATGTTGATATTTTTGAGGTGTCTGAGGTTGAGCTGAAGCATCATTTGAACAGCTGAGTCACGGAGGTGGGACGGGCCTGCTGGAGTGTCTTTGCTCTGGTCCCCTCCTCAGAGAAGGCCATCGTCAAGGTTAGATCAGGGTGCTCAGTCATGCTCTGCTGAGTTTAGAAGACATCCGAGGGTGCCGGTTGCTCAGCCTCCTGGTGTTGGATCGCTGTTTTGGTGAAAATAGTTCTCTGATGTTGCAGTGTCTCATGCTGCCGCCTTCTTGTCCTTGCAGTCTGCTCCTGGAGAGCCTGGCTCCATCTGCTGCACAACCTGCCGTGGGGTGGTTGAAGTGAGCAAGAAGGTCCCCCCCTGCCTCCTTTCAAACAAACATGTCTCCCTCAGACTCTCCTCCATCACGTGCTCCAGCCCCAGGGGTTGCAGCTGAACGCTGGAATCTCCATCTGACATTGATCTGTCTAAATTGGGTGCCAGTGGTAATGAAGATGCATGGGCACAGCTTCAGTCTGGGTGGCTGCTCAGGTACACAGCAACGTGTGCCCTCGCTGGGCTTTCGGCTGCATTGCCCTGGCCTCTGCTACCTTCTGCTTCTGATTAAAGCCACTTCAGATATGTTAATTCACATTGTCATCGCATTTCCAGAGCGTGATAGAGACGTGGCCTTTGTGCCAGCGTGGGTGACTCTCTCCCCACAACGCAAATCACAGGTATTTGCGTCTAGACAAATGTTTCTAGTAATAAACAACAGCTGTCATGGAGGAATTAAAAAAAAAAAAAAAAAAAGTTGCTCAACTCACATGTTGCGGTGCATCATGCAGAAATTATCTGGGGCAACAAGAAAACATTCCTAATAAAATTCTAAGAATTTTTATTGTATGATGTTTACTCAAACTGAAACCGAGCCCTGGCGCTGGGGCTCTGGACGCTGGAGAGGTCTAGTGAGAAGATGTGTAAGAGGCAGCAGCTCTTCACACCGTACAGCTAAGTGCCCTTACACACCTTGTAGCATCTTCCACGTGAGGATTTCCACTGCTTCACCACCAGACCTGCATTCAGCTCAGCGGCAGTCCCTAGCCCAGCCCCCGTTCTGGGTCCCTGCAGGCTCCTGGTGCAGATTCGTTGGCACTTGTGGCCTCGTATTTGGCAGAAGCACTCCCTGCCCTGGCAGCGTGTGCGGGGGCTGGCGCGTGGCCACGGTGTCACTACGGAGTGTGCTGCAGAGCGTGCAAAGAGGGGACGAAACCCCACTTCTGCAGGCTAGCTGTGGTGTAGCTACGCGTTCCCGAGGATGGGTGGCTTACGTGCAGTCCTCCTGTCTTTGTGCCAGCAGATGCAGGGATGCAAGCAGATCTAACATGGGCAGCTGAAACCAGGAAACAAAGGAAGCTGGTGTGCATGAGCCTTGGGAATACTTGGCTCATCCTGCCATCAGCAGGCTGAATATTTGTAATTTCTGTCATAAAAAATTCACCAGCTGCAGAAGTCAATAGAGGGGAAGTAGTAAACATGACATGACATTGCTTTTGTAGCATTGCTCAGAACAAGAAATCTCTTCTTTCAAACAAAAGCCAGACGTTGCTGCCTGGATGGACTTGAATACTTTTAGGATCTTGTCAGAAAAATGTCTGCCCCAATTCAGTCATTTGGAAGAGGATCCCAGGTCTCTTCTGAGTAATGAGGCTTGAGTGTAATCTCGAGCAGAGTGATTTAAAGTGCAAGGGATGTGTCTTTACCCTGCCTGTTTATAGGGCGATGCATATTTAATATTGAATGATCCAAAAGTCAGTTCAGGAAGGATATACAATCAAAGGAAGGAAATAGGTCATAATTTCTCACAAGGGACTGCGTGAAACCTTCAGTCATCTTAAATTCCCCATCCAGTCCATTTCCCTGAATGTTAGATGGTGCCAAAAAGGGGGCTGGCTGCTCTTTCTCCTGGTGATGTGCCATGGAGCAGCAGCATGTGCTCAACATCTCGGCTGGGGTTTTCAGGGCCAGAAAGGTAAAACTCTGCCCCGCGATGAAAACAGATGAGCCGGTTTATCTTGGCTTGTGGGAATAAGAGACATACCATTACCGTAGAGGAGGAGCAATAGCCACCCCTTTTAACTGGAAACTTCTCTGGCTCTGTCATTGAGGTCCCAAAGCCCTTATAGCTTCAATGAGAAATGAAATTATCTCTCTTATTTATATCCAGTAATAATTGCTTCTTCTAATTGCCCTAGTTTGTGGGTTTCTTCCCAGCAGGTTAGGCTGAAATTTTGATTTCAGCTTGATTTGTGTAGTCACTGGAGCCTCTTTCCCTCGCTCTCTTCTTTTGCTTGACACGACGATCTTCCTATCTGGTCCTGCAGGTGTGTGTCACAGCAGGAGCAGGTTAAACTCAGTCTCCTGGTCAAGCATGTCTTTCAGTGTGACCTCCGAAGTTATGTTTGTTTTGCCTAACGTGCACGGTGCTCCTCGGTAGCTAACCGTGGCTGGGCCACAGTTACGTGTTACCGGGCATCACGTTGTGGGTTGAGGTGGGGGTGTGAAGGGTGTGTGTTGCTCTTCTTTCTGGTTTTGGGTTTTTTTTTTTTGTTTCTTTTCTGAAACGATAGTATTGTAGGCTTTGCTGTGGGTCCTGCTTGGGATGCAGCCACGTGTGTGCTGCGACGTCTGCAAGGGGTCTGCAGGCGCTTCTGGCTCAGGCTTCAGTCATGGGCTGCGCTTGGCTCCACGGCCCAACTGCAGGGATTAAATCAGCACAGAAAGGGCACTCGGCCCTTTTAAGAAACATTTTGGCATTGCAGATGGCGAGGTAACTTCTGAAGTAGGTTTCTAGGGCTGGAGAAGGAAAGGTCTTGGGCCAGGGTCGCAGGGGCAGCCTTCCAGCTGCAGCCCCCCGTGCTGCCCCTCTGACACTGGCTTCCCCAGGTTTGACAGTGAAATGAGAGCATCCTCATGGCTCCTTGTCTGTCCATCCAGGATTAGCCTTTAATATGCCTGTGAGTAATGACACACAAAAGAGGAACCAAGGCACGTCACTGTCCTGACATCCACTGGTCTCCCCTGATGCTCCGTCCTGCCGGGGGACGTTGGTACCACCAGGGTGGTTTGGTGCTGTAAGGATAGGTGGAGCGTGGCTCAGCGGTGGGGGCTGGGGCTGACCCCCGGGCTCGGCAGACACGCCAGTGCTGTGGCATGGTGGAGCGTTGCCCCACGGATTGCTCGTGACCTGCCTGTGGGCGCAGGTTGGGTTTGCAGCGGCTCCCTGATGCTTGCAAAGGGAGCGTGGGCCAGAAGGCTCGAAGCTGCCTTGAAGACAAAAGTCCTGCCTGCTTGTAGATCACACGTTGCCGTCTAACAGATTTCTTTGGGTAAAGAGCCTATTTTTCTCACTTCCATCACAATCTTTCAAGGTGTGAAGAGCCTTTAGTCAAGCTGGAGGGAAAGAGAAAGGTTTCTGGTGAAGGGACTCGGTTAATCAAGAGTTTATTTTCAAACCACGTCACGAATTCTCTTTTTGACTGTGTTTCTCAGTTCACAGATCGTGATCTGCAAAAATTTTTGGAAGGTGCTAGTGTTCTCCCCAATTCCCGCAAATGGGTGCCGATCATCAGATCCATTTGAATTCCTGGGGGCGGTTTGCAAAGTTTACTGGAGTCGGTGAGAGCGAAGGGTGACACGTGGTGTTTGCATTGCCCGAATTAACCCAAATGGCTTCAGAATGTGCTGTGGTCCTCAGTGGATATTGTATCCTCCGCTCAGCGGAGGGGAAAGGATGTCGCCGGTCTGTGAGTAACCACCACCTGCGTGCGCTGCGTATGGTGTGCTTAGGGGAAGGTGGGAATGGGGAACCACGGTCAACAGTAACGTTTTGTTACTAACGTAGCATCTGAGCATGCAGACATCCATTTTTTATGGATGTGGGTTTATTGGTTTATTACTGGTTGCTTTTTTTTAATGCTTCCTCTAACCCTGTAGCTCTTAGATGTGGTTCTGTATTCTAGTGTTAAGAAAGCAAAAGGACTCTTAGATTAAAAAATAAACTCTGCAGGGAAGGGGCAACATATATATTTTGCTGTTTGGTTTCTGAGCTGTTTTATTTATGTGTTTAAATGAAGAAGGATACCTATATATGTGTGTTGGCTTATGTAAAATATATGCAGCTCTTCTGCCAGATGAACGTGGCAGCCTCACCAGCTTACCAGACCACATTATAAACTTCTGAACACTGTAAGCACGTGGAAATTAAAATACTCAGGAAACCTTTCTGTTGCTGAGATGACTCTTGGGCCTGGTTTTTATCTTTCAGGAGATCTTCCTTTGCTCTTCTAAACTAATTTGGAGGGGAGCAGAGGGAGATGACCGTGTCCTGCTGCCCGCACTGTGACCCTTAGTGGTGCGGTGGTGGATGTGTTTCAGGGGAAGCCACCTGGCCTCTTTGGTCACCTTGGGTGGTGCAAACGCTCTTTAAAACCTGTTAATGATTGAGCAGGAAGGAATCCACGCTGTCACTAGCTGATGCACACGCTGCCATAACCCCATGTATAAGGAAAGACGAAATCCACATCCAGGGCATTCAGGAGTATACGATAAAGCTTGGTTTTACATACCCCAGCTTTTGCCAGTACTAGATGGGACAGCCCTTTGCCACCACTGGCAGTAATTGGGGCTGTGATGAGTGTTTGCCAATGGCATTGGCATGGGCAGCTGACCACTACCTATTGCAGTTTGGATGTGGTGAGCAATATGGTAGGAGAACAAATAAAAATAATTAGTTAAGCTTCAGGAATTGCCTCTTAGCCAGGCTGGTCCTGCTGTTGAAGCCTGGCAGTATTTCGTCCTAAGTGATGGCTGCATGTGGGCTCCTTGTTTCCTTAAACATCAGATTCGATTCTTTCCTCCACCAAGGGAGAAACGTTTTTTGAAAAAGCAGAGTCGTGGTGCTCATTGGGAAGCCAGGATGTGTCCCCTGGGAAGAAGGGGGACAGCTTAGCTTGTGTGGATATGGAGGAACGACAGCACGCATATACAGACAGCACAGTGGGTATATGGACGTGTGGGATGCTTCTTGGTTAGCAAACGAAGGGAATGGTGGTGAGTTTAAGGTACCATTTTGAACAACTGAAAAAGATTAAGATGCTGCTTGGGAAAAATCACAGCTCTGTGTCCCACCTCCCTTCCCTCCTCCCAGCATCCCCATCCCCACATCCTTGTCTTGTGATGAGCCGGAACCCCAAATGGCTTGTGTAAGCTTCACGAGTGGCATGAGCCTGTGCTCTCTGACTTGGTAGCAAACTGACTTTTAACAGCTGCACTGCTGTCCCTTGATGTTGCTAGTGTAATAACAAGGAATTAAATACAGCCGTGTTCATTTCAAATTCCATTTGAAATACAAATAGGTAAACCCTTGTTCATTAAATGCAAAAGAGCCAATGGAGAAAGGAAGTTCAGTGAACATTTTTTTTGTTTTAAATCTTTTGAGAAATGCTACAAAGGGCACTGGGTAAAACAAGGCGAAGTAACGAGAGAGGAGTTCTTGCTGCCTTTTGATCCAGAGGAAGCACACAGGCATGTTTAATCCTGTGCTTGCTCCTGTGACGGGAATGGGAGCATCCTGAGGTTCTCAGGCAAATGAAAGAAGGGGCACTGCTGAATTTGCCCAACACTGCTGGCCACCTGCTCAGTCACCTTGGGCAGCTTGATTTAATCTTTCTGGCCTTCTGAAGCACAGTAAAATAATATCTGCTGGGATATTGTGGGTGCCACATAGACTCCCAGGGCATATGGGGTTTGCTCTTCGATACCTCTGACAGCATAGGTCCACGCTTGGTTTGCACCTGTAATTACTTATGTTATTATTGATCTGTTTGTCTAACAGCTGACCCCAAACCAATTAGTGCAAAGCAAAAGCATCATATTGACTTTGTTGGACTTGAGAGGAGACCCCGTGTCCTCGCCCCTGTCAGCAGGTGCTTATGGGTGCAAATGTCAGCACAGAACCCGCCATGGCTGCACATGCTGTCTGCGCCGGCAGTTCTGCTGGCTTGGGAGGCCAGGCAGCCATCACCCGCGAAGCTGGCGAGTGGAGGAGGGTTGGCTTGTGCGATGGGGTGATGAGGGGCCCCGGGGTGCAGTGGGAGTGTGGTGGCTGAGTGGCCGTCACAAGATGGGTCAAGTGAGGGTGACAGTTTCCAGCCACAGGAATTGCTATGGAGAGAAGGAGACAGGAGAAGGCTTACGACTTAGCACAAATTTGCTATACACAAGGTTACACCTGCATCTGAGGGAAGTTTTAGAAGTACTTGGTGTGCACTTCAATTCAGAGCCTGGTATGCAGGTAGTGGGTTTATTCCCAAGGAGACTGCTCCCTCGGTGCAACGTGCCACTGAGTGGATTCCACTTCAGCAGTCAGCCAAATTGTGTTCCCACGTTCGCTGGGGAGAGAAAAATACATATTTGTCTGAGGCAAACGTGCTTGTTGTTAGTGGAGGCGGGGAAGGGTTAAGATGTGCTGGCTTTGAAGCAGCCTTTCTGTTCATGTGCATTGCAGCAATCCTTGCAAAATCAGCCACAACTGTGCTCAGACGTGCAAGCGTATAGAGCTCTGCCTCTTGCACAGTGCAAACCACATTATCGTCATTCAGCAAATAGTTGATAACCATGACAGAGTCACAGTATCTCATGTTTCTTCAAAGTTATGTGCAACAGTAGCTGGGCGAGCCAGTGGGTTTCTTTTTGTTTGGCGTCCAGGCGCTAGGGTGGTATTGTTGCAGCATGTGGTGCAGAGCTGATCCCGAAATGTGGCTCTGAGATACCGCTTGATGGTGCAGGGGGAGAGTCTAAAGGGCAATTTAGTAAAACTGGCAAAACCTTGTGAGAGTTGCTGATAACAGTTTGGGATTTGGCTTTGACTGAGCAGTCCGTAAGAATAAAGCTGTCAGAGTAAAGCCTCAGGGCTGGTGTTTTTAGAAGTATCTCCGTTTTGAACTGTCCAGTACGAGCACTGGCGGTTGAACTCAAATCTCACAATGTTGGTGCTCAACATTTTCCAAGAATTGAGGTTTTTTAAAGGTGATTCAAATTGAGCTCCCCTCCTCCCACCACAATTTTGGAAAATCATGACAGAGGCTACACAATTAAAATGTAAGTTATTTTTTCTCATCTGAGATCTGGTCCTGTTTGTTCATGTTGTTGGTTTATTCCCAGGAATAGCTTTGTGGCATTCCCTGATACTCTAAATTCCCTCTGAGACCAAGTTGTTGGAAAGCCTGGGCATCTGCAGGAACAAACCAGCAGCTCCTAGTTAGCTTTCCAAATGCGATCATTCTGCTCCATTTTTGCTGGATTCACAGATTTTTGCTGGAGTGGGTTGTTAGGGAAAGTGCTGTTTGGGTTGCAGCGTGTGGGAAAATTAATTTGTGTATTCAGTGAACATTTGAAAACCAGATGTCAGGGCAATGGATGTGCTGATTATTGGAATTAGGGAAGAAAACGTGCAACCCCCAAAATCCATCTGACTGCTTTCCTGGCTCTTTTACCCCAGCAGGTACCCTACATTCCAGACCTACAGCAGCAAATAAAATCATTAATTTTAAAAATTAATGTGTTTCTGATAATTGACGCTCTCTGCTTTGGCTTTTCAGGTACATTCAGATAATGCATCCAGATTTTGATTTCATTTGGTGATAGGGGCAGGTGTCTATTTGGTTCTGTAGAACTATCAGCAGCCTAAACAAAGCAGACCATGGTAGGTAAGTTTTAAGAAGCCACTGACGATATTTTAAGCCCAAGTTAACTGCAAGTGCTTCATATGATCTGTCATCAACCCAAAGAGAGTCTCATGATGGATAGACCATGTGTTGGCTTGTCTGACACTTCTCAAAGATACTGACAGTGACATGTATCAAACAGGACTGTTTTTCAGCTGCTTTGTCTTTAACTTCCTTTTGCCAGTTTGTTTGACTTAAATTATAATTGTTTGTGTGATGGGCCCGATTTGGAGTATCTGGTTCAAAATGGTGATTATATTTGCATCCAGACACCAGTTGCTGAGCGCTGGGTGACTGGATCCCTTGTGCTTACAGCTCTGAATCTGTTCCCACATCTTGAATTTTGATAGAATAGGGATGGGAACACAGGCCTGATTTAGCTTTGTCATGATGACATTAATAAGCGTCATGTCAATAGATGAAATCAGTGTCATTTAAAATAGAGTCAGCCCACTGGAGACTTGTAACTTGGAGGTGGGAGAAGTATTGTAACCCCATCACACTGCTCTCGGGATGTACACCGCATGTGGTTTGGGTTCATGTGGGAAATGGTTGCGCTGTAATTAAAGTCCACAGAGAACTGGAATTGGTTTGGTGCAATTAGAATAGACCCCTAAATTAACACTTCACAACTTCCAGGAGTGGGTCAGAGGATTTTTCATGCTGGTCATCCCTTATTTCTAGGACCAGTGTACTTAAAAGACTTGTTTTGGGGATACCATCACTTCACTTCACTCAGTGCTCTGCCTAATACGCGCTTCTGGCAATTGTGTGGAGCTGGGAAGGGGGAAGATTCCCTCCAGCCCCTGTGTTTAATGATGCAT
The DNA here is from genome assembly GCF_023634085.1 of Falco cherrug. Classification (NCBI taxonomy): domain Eukaryota; kingdom Metazoa; phylum Chordata; class Aves; order Falconiformes; family Falconidae; genus Falco; species Falco cherrug. The sequence goes on along the minus strand of NC_073697.1, from coordinate 103,371,623 downwards.
TTTGAACACTGAAGGATGGACTTGCTGAGCTCTGTACAAGGGCTGAAGGTCTCCTTCCCTTTGCCCCTGACTTGTGTAGATAGTGGAGTTCACAGGCTGACTAAATTATGGTTTAAGTTCAGATAATTCACACTGTATAATGCCAAAGCCCTGTGGGTTGTTTAATCACATTTTTTGGTAGCTGAATGATGTTGGAGAACCATCAGAGTGATTTTTAACAGCTCCTTGGAAGCTGGAGCTGGGCTTTCTAGATGTATACATGCCGTGTGCTGCTGGAACGTAGGTAAGGAGAGAATACCTGATCTTCAGTGACAATGAATGTCACACCGTGTCCTCTGATTTGCCTAAACATCCAACATTGCAATTAGATAGAGCAGCGTACACACAGATGACAAAACAATTAAACAGCAGTGAAACATAAAGGGAAAAAATTAACAAGTAACCAAATTCATTTGACACAGAGATCAAAACATATCGACGATGTCTCGCAACTCTGATAATTCTATTGAGCTGTGCAGAGCTTAACGTTGATGCTCACACGCAACCTCTGATTAACATTAAGTGGGGCTGTCATTTTGACATAGCTGGATAAACCAATATTGAAAAATCTATTAAATATATCAGACTCAAACAGGGAGCACAAATCTTATTATTTCAGCTGTAATTAGGTGGGAGATAAAATCATAAACAGGGAAGCTTAGTGAATTTTTATCTGATGACGCAGAGACACCTGTGTGTTTGCCGTTTTGGGGAGGCGGGTGCTGAGGACTTGCCGCTGCCTGGGGTATGTCAGGCTGAGAGGTGACTTCTGTAATAGGCACCAAACAGGTTTATAAGTTCAACGATGGCTACAATCCTCCTTGAGATAATGACAGTTGTAATGAATGTCCTTGCATTTAACTGGAAATAGTAGTTCAGTGGTTTTACAACCCGGAGCCTGCCTAATTGGTTCTTTGAATAGATAAACATGGCTGTTTAGAAGGTTTGCTTTAGGATGTTTTGCATTCTGTTCCTATTAATAACGGAGGTCATGCCACCAAAAACTTTCTCATGCTAAAAGTGTGATTTTAAAATTAATTCTCTCAGGGAAACAAAAATAAAGACACCTTTTCTATTTTCAGGAGTACTGAGGATGCAAAGCCAGGCCCTCCAGAGCGAGGAGGGGGAAGCTGAGGTTTTCTCTTCAACCAGAGCTGCTTGCACATGGGTCACGAGCTTAGTTTTATGGTGTGGCCTCATCTTGTTGTTTCCACACGAAGTCTGTGACTTGCTCCGAGGAGCTCGGTGCTGCAACCTGAGCCAACAGCCACGTAGGCAGTTTTGGTGGCTTTGAACGCATCTGCTTGTATTTGGTAGGCTGGAGACCAGAAAGCTCTTCCTTTGCTGCTGGTTATTTAAAGTGGGATTTATCTTACCTAACTTCAGCTGTTGAAAGGCTGACATCCACTAAGCACTTGCGGAGGGGAGCTGAACACCTCCCGAAGACCCCTCTCTCCGTTGGCAATGGAATCTGGCTTACATGGCTAGACTTAAGCGAAATAAATTCCACCAGTAATGTCTAGTCCCCATCATGATTTAATTTCATTCTGCTGGTTGTCAGGCTTTGATGACTCACCACCACGGCGCTGGCTGTGCATGAGGACAGCTTTCTTTCGTAAGCATTTCACAAGTACAAATGCAGGGAAGAAGGCATTAAGTTAAGTGAGCTTCCCAAGTTTACACAGGGAGTTTGCATCAGGCAGGGAGCATGTCTTTCCTGAATGGGAATGTAACGCCATGACCAAGAAAATATTTCTTGTCTTCTGTTAAAGCCTCTCCTTTCTCCTCATGTGTCGTGAACGCTTTGTGGTGACTAAGCGCTGAGTGCCAGGGTACTCGTAGCACACAACACAGCATCCCCAGGCAGGAGCTCTTCAGTTTTTGCTGCAATTCAAGGAGCTATCGAGCTCCCTGGAAGCCAACGGGCGTGTTGCCATTAGCTTCAGCAAAGCCAGGATTTTATCTTCGTGATACAGCTCTGCCTCATTCTCTGTCCAATGTTTGAACTAACAGAGGCGTAAATTTAGTTCTGATGCTGGTTGGTAAGAAGTGAAAAATGAATTTCTGCCAAACCGGCATATATTTTCAACTATATTTAATAGGGTCTGTATCCCATCCCAAGAGGTCAGGACCTATTTCTAACAAAGTTTATGATAATAGATTTAACTTCTATTAGTGTATTTGCCTTAGTATTTGCAGGGAAAGGAACAGAGGTGTTTTAAGAAATAGAAATGATTTATGTCAGGTATAGAATGGTTTGCTCTTTCTCATGTACTTTACTGTTGGAGGAATGAACAAATAGTCTGTGAATAAATAAGGGAATATTTATATTCTTTCTTGGTCTCGACTGCCCGATGCCTTTCCTTCTGGAATGGCAAAGAGTGCTGAATAATTCATGTAAGCAGTCATTAATCCTTCCTTCTCCTTCTCCCTTGCTCTGGGGGACACCTAGCTCAGACACTATAAAACTTGTGGCCATTGAGTGTATATTGGAGCTCCCCAAGTTGAAGTCGAGGAGCTTGCCTGCAGTCTAAAATGTCACTAATGAGAGCAAGCTTGTTAGTATGCAAAGTACCATGGGCACCCCTGCATTTTGACAGGGGCATGTGCAGCTGAGAGGCAGAGAGCTTGTCTGGGGCCTTTGTGCTGGGGGACTCGTACTGGCAGGTTTTCATGAGAGTTTAGGAGGACAAGAAACAAGGAAAATGGGACACTGATTTCTCTGGCACACAAATCTGTTAGCAGTCTGTACAAGCAGAACCTCGTCCTGGTCCTGGATAAATACTTGTGGGATAAACAGAAGATGTAATCTTATTATAATCATGAAGTGTATTCCCAGATGGACAGAGGTTGTTTGACCACCACCTTCTTCTATAATGTCAGGAGATAGTAGAGCAGGAAGAGTTGTATGGATAATTACATGCTTTTGGAACGCGGCTTTATTTCAGAGTAGCTCTGGTTGGATGACCTGGTGGCGCAGGAGCAGCTGCCTTCTCTTGCTCTGCCATGAAACGTGCACAGCCGAGGTTGGCGTCGCTGGATGGGCACCTTGAGGTGATGGTGACACATCTCATGGTGGCTTTGTCTCTGGCACTGCTTATCAGTCTGTCCTCTGCAGTTGCTGTTAGTGTGTCTCCACATAAGGGGTGCACACTAGAAACATTTAACAAACAGAAGTGCAGTACTGAGTAAGAAAGTACAGCATGGAAGGCAGCACTGAGCTGATAGCATTATGAATAATGCGTCTCCAACTTCTGAATATGCGAATATAATCTTACTTGCTGAAATGCACCAACAGAAATGTAAACACAAGCAATCATTAATTTTATTGCAGGGGGTTTTTTTTGCCTTTTATGGAAGCTTGGAAGTGCTGTAAATTTGGATTTGAACCATCAGTGACTTGAATTCAAAATGCAGGCTTGACTCTTAAAAAGATTTATGTGTGTACTTAATGATTCTCTTGAAAGAGTTCCCAACTGGAGCCTTCCTGTCAGAGAGACTTTGCGTAAGAGGACTGTGGTTAGATTTGAAGCATGTGTTAGGGTACACATTAAGTACATGTATGAGGGCTCCTAACACCCATTAATGCTGAATGAAGAACTGCATGGACTATTACAGAGAAATGTCTCTGGCTGTATGAACTGCACATACCATGGAGACTACTGGACATGCAGCAAGACCCAGTCTCTGCCTTTTCTTGTTTCCAGATTAATTAAACACAACCAGTAGGATTGGCCAGCGTCATAAAAATCCACTAAAAAACCCCTGTCGTTTTGGAAAGAGTTACTGAGCAACTTTGCAAGAGCCATGGCAGAAGTCTGCAGGGCTTGAAGTCTCTGTGCAAGGAGCAGGATGGCCGAGAGCACCAGCTCAGCTGTGAGGTGCAGCGGCAGGACATGTAAACCACTGTAATGTCCCTGCCTGATGGGGGTCCTGCGTAGCATCACAAATTCTCCTAAGACTACTCATTTTGAAAACAGTGAATTTATGTATTGCTTTCAGATATTATTAGGCTCAGAAGAACTGTAATGCTTTAAACAATGAACTATCCCTATTTGGATGGAAGGCAGAGATGTGCTGTTTCAAGTCCTGTTCAGCTGGGAGAGCTGCTTGGAAAGATGGGAGTTGTTGCAGGGAGAGTGAGGAACAGCTCAGGGAGAGAGAAAAAAAGAGGCCTGAGCCCATAAATGGGAAATGTTGGTGTTTCTGTGCTGAGGATTAACAGCAGGGCATATTGCATGTAACTGCAGTCAGGGATGACATTTCCAGATACTTTATGTATTTGTTCTTTTGGAGGGTAGATGAAATTGCAACTTTAGTTAGAATCCAGCGCACTCTTCCCAAAGCCAGTTACTACTCCACAGCTGATAGAAGTGCTGAAGAACAGCTATACCTCCTGAAGCAAGAAGATACATCAACAAGCAAACAGAAGTTACCCTGGAGGTTTGCTGAGGGTATCAGACAAAAGTTAAGCTGTCAGTTTTTGACCCCTCCAGATAAAAACCTTGCCCTCCTCCCAGCAGCTTAGAGTCCACCAGCAGTATTCAGGCTTTCCCCAAAGGAGGTTGTCTCTGACATTACTGTTGGAGGTGACTGTATGAGGAGACAGTGTAGATACCTGCTAGAAGGATGAGTTTATTGCTGCAGACTGCTGAAGGCTCCATGAACATGTGTTTTGCAAGAGAAGACACCTGGGTCATGAAGGTTCTTCTGGGATCCTGTTGTGTAGGGCTGTGGTGGTTTGATTTGTCTCCTTGAAAGCGCTGAGACCCTGGGCGCTGGCACTGTGCAGGAGGTGAGTCTCTGCCCATGTGCTTTGCTCATGGTTGTGTCTGGCTCTGAAGCCAGATCATTTCCAGTGAAATTCCCACACCTCTGTGCTGCACACAAAGAGCGTTTGCTGTGGACTCCCACTCCGTCCTTCGGGTAAAGAATTGTTCAGTCGTTCAGTCATCGCGATGACACAAGCGATGCAGGCGCTGTGCTTACTCAGTCTCAGAGCAGCCTATTTATTTATATAGCTACTGCCTCCTCCAACAAGTCTAAAAATAAAAATCTTGCTCTGAGTAAGCAGATCGCCCGCCTTGCCTTCCCTGTGAGATTGCGGTGATGTAACTTCTTTTTTTTTTCTTCTTCTTCTCTCTTTTTTTTTTTTTTTTTTTTTTTTTCCTGCGGGGAGCAGGGATTCAGCCAGAGAAATGACTTGCCATGGAGCAAGGCGTCTCGGGGAGGAGTGTAGCTGAGCTGATGGCTGGCTGCAGCGGAGCTGACAGTGCCGACAAGAGCCACCTCCCACGCTGATGCACTTGTGGCGAGGCCCCGTGGCACAGGGAAAGTTCACACTCATTGATTGCGATGGGTAGCAGCTCAAATCGCGCCCCAAAGCTGACAGAGAAAAGAACATTTCAGTGGAGAGCGGTGTCAGTAAGAGAAGCAGCGCAGAGGCTCAGAGCAAGGCAGCCTGACAAGTGCTAAAAGGGCCTGCAATCTGCATAGTGTCATAATTAAAGTGGCTGCCATTAACCGGTGATGCAAATTAGGAAGTAATACCAGACACATCAAAGCTTTCGCTCCAGTGGCCTCAAATGCTTAGGAAAACCAGGTGGTTTAGAGGAGCCCCTAATCACGTTGTGTTTTGCAGCAATGAAGTTAGACCTGAGTTGGCCGAGTTAAATCAGGGTCTGGGGAGCTACTGTGTCAGGTGCTGTGGAAACGCAGGCTGAAAGGGTTCTCCTCCGCCTGGCTGGTGGAATTCACCGGCCAAACCACCTCCACCACCCCCCAAACGAAAAAACAGTGAAGGAAGGTGAAGCGTAGAGTAAACCAAACTGCATGTGCCGGGTGACAACGGCAGAATTAGTGTAGTATTGCCTAGCTCTGTGTCCACTTGGGCACGAAGTTTAGCAAGTCAGCTTTGGTATATGTAATTAAACAAAGTTCCTCCCAGGGCAATTCAGTGGGAATATAGTTCTTGTTAGCTTCATCTTGAAGTTTTTCAGAAATTCAGAGGCTTTTGGTGATGCTTTATAGAGTGCCTCTTCATTTTCTTTGAGGCCTTGATGTCTCATATTGTCTCATCACTACTTCCAGCACAAATCCCAGGCACAGCCCCATACTGGCTACTGTGAAGAAAATTAACTCTACCCCAGCCAAAACCAGCACAATGAGTTTATCCTGTGATGCTTAGCCTGGTTCTTACAGCTGGAAGTACTGTTCTTTTGTCATTCACTAAAAATAGCAGCTGTCCAGCTGTTTGCCCTGGTGGGCCCTGTGGCAAGAAGTTCCATGAGATAATGTACTTGCCCCAAAAATTTTATTACCTTTGTGATTTCACCAGTTCCTCTTTGCTCTTGCGGAGAAAGGAGGTCTTTTGGAGTCATTTGCTGATGCTTTTAGCAACTGAAGAGATATAATTGATAAGGAAACATCCAGGCTGTAAGGCAGCAGACCTGCCAAGGTGTAAGTGGAGATGGCTGTGCAGTTGTGAAAGCACAAAATCTGTGGGTGATGGAAAGTGAGGTGGGTAAGAGAGTGCAGGACAACCTGAGACTGATTCAATTGGGAAGGTGCTGCATTTCTCAGAAATTAACTCCTCTCTGCTAGCAAATGGGGAATCTAGGCTGGAAATCAAAACTCAGCACCGTGCACCAAGGTGAGCAGCTGGGATAGATTCCATCTCTCCCCATTTTCTGCCCAGTTAGAGCAGACGGGGCTTGTCCACAGCTGAGAGCTGCTGTCAGACAGGAGAAGTGTGGATTTGCTCATACCTGGTGCCACACGTCAACTCCTTTTACAGTCCTCACAGCCAGGCCTGCTGCTGGCTCTGGAAGAAGCTTGGCAAATCAAGGCATTAAATGGTGCTCTGTGGAAGGGATCTGTGTATCAGAAGATCGGTAAAGAAAATGGATTATTATAGACCTTCTAATAGTACAGAAATCTTTGTAGTTGGCCATGACCTAAGTAGAGCTTTGTCTAATGATGAGAACAGACATTAGTGTCCACCAGGTATTAGATTTTACAATCAATTTTATTATTATTAATTGATTATAAAATAATGGGGGATACATTTAGGGAGCCTCTGCTTAATTTACTATAATTATAATACGCTTAATTATTGTAAATTTGATGGGGCAATAAAGGTATTAAAATAAATAGAAGAGTAGAGGTGCTCATTAAAATTGCATCTGACCTCTATGCATTGAAACTAGTGGAGTGAATGCAGTAAAATTGGCTGCAGTGTGGTAGCACTGGGAGCGATTAATTCCCAGTTCACAGGTCTTGGCAAGCATGATGCAAATAAAGTCAAGCTTAACTGTCTATCTCACACGAAAAAGTGTAGAGGACTTTGCTGAAAGAACAGTAGCCTGTGAATTAGTGATAATTTCAGTTGTGCAGCTGCTGCAAACACTGAAATTTTGCACACATGGACTTCGCACTTTGCAAAAGACACTCTCATAGGTGTGTCATACTCTGCTTTGACGCTTGTATTTGATTAGGAGCATGACTTAGACATTCAGATGCTTATCCGGACCCTGAGCAGCTGGACTGGAAATCTTTCAAGAACTGGTGTTTGAAGAGTATTTTCAATCCTTCTTGCCAGACCTGGAGAATATTTTGCAATCTGAAAGCAAGCAATGATTTAGAGCCAAATTTGCAGTTACATTGTTCTTCTCCTTTGGGTGGGGAAGAAGTTCGGTTTGCTTCTGTGTTTTGAAAATTGTCTTGGTGCATTGTTCCGCCCCCCCCCCCCCCCCCATCCTTAGGTGCTGTGAGCATGCAGCGGGGAGCAGCGGAGGAACATGAAGCTCTGGACTGAGTTAGATGTACTGCTGACGTTGCTGCTGGAGTCTTTGGTCTCTCTTCTGAACATTGGTTTCTGCTTCTCTGAATGCCCCTAAGGAATGCTGAAGCCAGTTTGTGTATGTTAGTGCTCTGAAAATGTGGATTTGGGGTTTTGAGGTGGACAGCAGTCCCACAGAAATCATTGAGCAATTTTTAAAAACAGTTTGCATGTTCCTGAAAAACCAAACTGCATGGATTGGAAAGGAGGACATCACAATGTTTGTAGAGACTCCTGTGTATTGTAGGCTGTTTCCATTGAGATATACAAAATAGCAAATGCTCCTTTTCTAGGGTGTTTTTTTCCCTGCTACTGAGGTTTCAGTGCTTGCTTTTTCTGCCCCAGTGCAGGACAGTGATTTATGTGGGTCTATCTGCATCACTCATCCCACTGCAGCAAGGTGGTTGGCATGTCCTTAGTGCAGTCAAGTTCTTCTGTCCAGGCGTGGGCTGCCAGAAGCCAGTGTTGACCTCGGGATATATCTGTGCCCTTAGCAATTGCTGAAAAGAGCCCTTCATTTCTGGCTGCTGCTGGCGCAAAAGCTGCGCTGAGCACACCTGTGTCCTGCGGCGTGTGCCGAGTGTGCAGGCACGGAAGGGTGCTGCCGGCCAGCAGCCCTCTCCAGTGGGTGCAGTGTCCTCTGCCTACTTCAGCCCCTCGAAGCGTGGCAGATGAAGTGGCCACAGCCAGGGAAGCGTGCAGAATTGCTTTGCACTTCCTTAACTGAGGCTTCGCTTCACAGACAAGTCATCCTCTGCAGAGCACTCGTTTTTATATAGGTGAGCAGTTCTTAAAGTGAGCCTGACCAGAGGATAGGAGCTGGCACTTAGCTTCCTCCTTTGCTGCGAATGTAGCTGTGGAGCAATGGTAATTTCCACATTAAATGTGAAGGAGGCATTTATCCAATCGCAACGGCACGCTGTTTTGCATTGATTTGGCAAGAGGGCATTCCCAGTTTCTGGGAGTGAGGAATGGGTCTCAATAGGATATTCCTGTATCTGAATGCAAAATTCCTATTTCTGCCTGCTATAGGCCATATATTCAAACTCATTTTTGCATGGCAGTTAAACGGACCTAAATATTTCACCAGCTAGCAAGATAACACTACCGTTTGTTTTGTATTTTGTAATCAGTTATTAGGACAGGGCTTTGCTGAAATAAAATATGAGGGCAAAGGAAAGTAACATGCCTGTGGCATTAGAATGCTGTTAGCAAGCTTGAGGCATATCAGAGAGATTGGTCCTGAGAGTAACATTTGCTGCCTTTCTGCTTTTGAACTTTTTTTTAGGGTTTTTTTCCCTTTTTTTTTCCATTTGCCTGTTTCTGAGGTCTGGGATTTATCCTGAATTTAAGAACTGACAGGTTTTGATCATTTGAATAGGTATCACTGTTCAGCGGGGAATACATGTGCCAGCTGAGATGTCTCTTAAAGCCAATTTGTACTACCAGTTATATGAGATGATTTCTCAAGAACGTAATGTATTTCAGTTTCAGATTCTCCACCTGTATTACAGTGTTCATCTCCTGGTCCTCCTAACCTGAATTGCATTACTCACCTTCTCAGTCCCCCCACCTAGTGCCCCAGACACTTGAGCATGTTCTTTGGTGTGAATACATATTGAACCACATAAAAATGACATTGTAAGATTAAGAATCTGACTTTGATTTACTAAAGCAGAGTACGCGTAGTGCCGCAGTCATTTCTTAATCCAGACCTCATCTTTTTGTGCTGAGGATGTGCAGTTTGCCTTCAGGAAAGCAGATTCACCCCTGCTATTGAATCTCCACCGTTTAAGCATGTAGGAACTCCTTGAACTTCTCTGATAAAACTGATGGCCTAATTCTGATGCCTTCACTGTGCTGAAGGGCAGAAGAATTGAGTTCGTAGTTAGTAATGGTTGCACACAAATCAGAACTACTTCTAGGTAGTGTGTATCAAGAAGACTTTTCCACTGTAGTAGTGCTTACTCAGGAGGCATTACATCGCAGGAAGGCTGTGAACTGTAAATCTGGGAGGAGATGCCCAAGACTTGAGACTCAGGCTGCTGGTTTCCTGAGTTTCACAAACTCGACATTCATCTGCATGAAGCTTGGTTGTTTCCTGCTGTGCTTCTAGAAGGATCTCCTTTTGTCCTCAAAAATTTTAGTGGAAAGTTGGGACAGGGATGGTTTCAGGTATGCAGCCTGAAAGATAAAAGAATGATACGCTGATCCCGGAGAAGCTGGTGGGAGTGGAGGCAAATACTGCTGCCTGGCCAGAGAACTTGCCTGCCTCCTTTATTAGAGAAGCCATTTGCCAAATTTTACCTCCCATTCCTCATTGCTCCATAGAAAGTTGTAACGACAGTCAACTGTTGTCTCCGCAGCTTGTATAGACAGACCCAACTTACCGATAAGGTGTGGAGCTGCCCAGCCCACATTTCCAGTCTGGCCGGACAGCCTTGGGAAGAGCCCAGTTAGTCCCAGCTGCACTGCTCAGTGGTGGAGCATGACAGTCTGGGTTTGTCTGTTTGAACGGCAAGTGCAGTCTCTATTCGAACAGACAGAAAGAAATCAATCTTCAGTCCTGCAGATAACACACAGAATGCATGACATATCAGACATATTTGACTGATCCTTGTGGACCCAATTTTACCCCATTTCCCATGCATCTGTCCATAAAGAAGAACCATGAAGGGAAAGGAATGGTAGGAATGAAACATTTGAAGAATGCCTTCAAAGATCCCATGAAACCATCCTGCTGGAAACTGTAGCCTGGCGTGATAGGTCTGGTTCAGATTTTCCATGTATTTGAAGTCTTTCATTGAAGAATGAGGCCTCTGTTTTAAAGAAACTAGTCTCTTAAGTGGAAAAAGAGCCCAGCTGTTAGTAAGGCACTTAAGGTTATTTTGCTTTTTGTTGGTTTTTGTTTTGTTTTAAACCCTTCCCGTAAGTGTAGCTGATACTGCTAGTGGTCGAGTTGCTTAGAGAAATCCGTCATGTCCGAGTGGGAGCTTGCCTCATGGGTGGCAAGGTCAGGGAAACTTGGTCCTCAGCTCTGCGTCTGGGTGTGCAGTGGTCACGCTGCAGTGTCCCTATCTACTATTGCAAAGCCTAGGAGTGCAGACATAAGGATTGATCTTAAGTATGTCTGTGGCATGTGAAGCAATAAAGAAAAGGAGTGAGAGACTAGAACATCCAGGAAATCTTTGGTGTTTCAAAAGTATTGGTTTGAATGGGTTGAATTTTGCCTGGGGGAGAGGGTGTTCATGCTTACAATTGAGCGTGTGGCTCTAACTCCATCCAGTTACAAAACAAATCATTCAAGTCCATGTGTTCTTGTTGGTACCTGGTGACCATTTCAATGATGCTTTGCCCTTACTCGCTCTCAGTGTAAGGCCACGGTAGAGCGTGCAGGGGTGCGGGAGACAAGGATGTCTTTTGTGAGTCTTGATGTATGTACTCTTCTGCTGCCCAAGGAGGGGCCACGGCAGCCCTTGTTATCAGGCTGTCAGAAGAATTAAGAATCAAGTAGTTGCATGAGCAGCAGGATGATTGAAGGCTGGTTTCCGATGGACTTTTATCTTGTAATTGATTTCCTCTGTGGGTTTGTGCTGTCTAATGAGGTGTGAGCTAACATGCCAGCCTTCCCCGCAGTGGGAGGTGAGAGAAGCCAGGCGCCTCTTCGCTACACGCCTGCGGTCTCCTTGCTGAACTTATGGGAACTTGGTGTTGTTGAGACCTCTGCCCTGCTGTCAAATTTGCTTGAAATTAGTGGGTTTCAAAAGTTACTAGAAAAGGGACAGATAGGCAAATACACACAGGCAGGGTGAACTTCTGTACCCCTTGGTCTTTGAAAATTAAGCTTTAAAAAAAAAAAAAGCAAGCAACTGAGAAATTGCTTTGGTCTTGAAAGCTTCCTTCATCTGTATTAATCCTAGAATGGAGGAGCGGGCAGGGAGGGGTTGGAGAAGGCAGGGCAGGAAAAACTGGTGATTATCATGATTATAATTCCATGCTAAAATATTCTGTCTTGCCTGAAGTGCTCACAAGTGTGTTGGTAACTGCAAAGGTTCCCGAGGACTTAAGCAAATAAACAAAAAATGGAGTCCTGGAGCCACGTTTGGGAGTGATTTAGTTTCTAGCACTGTCTGAAATGAGAGAAAGCTTCCCCATGCCAGTTGTTCAGCTTCCCCAGGGCCAGCTGATCCCTGCCTGCTCTCCTTGGATAACTGTTTGCTGGGAAGACTGGAAGTAGGCTGGGCTTTCTGGCCTTGAAGGCAACTGTTGGAATGGGGAAGGGTAGTAGATATTATCTATTAGCATTTGAGAGCCTGGAAAACCATTTTATTCCTTTAACCCCTGACATTTATGCAAACTTTGGGTACCTTAAATGCTCTATTAAGCCGTTTCAGATTTAAAAGAGAGTACCTAAATGTTTGGAGACTGTACAAAAGTGTCCTTTCATCCGTTAAGCAGTATGTATCCTCAGGCATCCACACAGTTAATACTGTTAGCCCCAGTGGAAAGCCTCTTGAGGCATTGCTGGCTGCAGTAGAGAACGCGGATCATTTAAACATTAACAGCTTTGGTTATTAATTATTGTGGAAAATGTGGGGGTGGAGAATGCTGAACTGGAAATGTTGTCCCACGACGTATTTTTCCCTTGCTGCATTATCAAATCCATTTCTGCTGTAAGCTGAGCAAAACACTTTTAGAGCAGCATGATGGGGAGCAGAAGTTATTTTGCCTGCTGCTTGGCTTACAGGTTTTCTCTTGACAGTGACGGTGGTGTCTCTTTTCTGTGGGGTATACAGATGATAGGATTTAACTTCATTTAGTTTAGTGTGAGCTCTTGTTTTCAGCCAGTAGGAAAGTGTCGTGTAAAAACTGTGCCTTGACCACATGCTGTGAGATGGCATGGTGCGGAGATGGTCTGGAAGCTCTTAGGGACTGGAGCTGCGCTTGCTTGGCTCAGCCCCGTCTCCGTGGGCTTTTTGGCTAGCTCACGGAGCCAGCTTTGTCACGTCATTTCACCTCCCTGCGTCTCTCTAAACTGGGCTTTATAACACTGATGTGAAGTTCAAGCACGGTGCTTTCTAAAGGTGAGGTGTTTGAGCAAAGAGATGCCCGCTGTGGCCGGTCGGAGGTGTTTTCCCCTCAGGGAACGCAGAAGGGCTCCTAGGATGGTGCGGCCAGAAGCATCACAGGTGCTGGGGGCTGAGCGCTGGAAAATCAAACCTGTATGTTAGTGCTGGAAAGGGAGACTTGAGCTCCTACAAAAACCTGGCCTCCACCTTGGTGTTGAGGCCTTGCAAATATGCCCATACATCAGTACTCACAAGCCTTCAAATCCTTCACGTTGTCAACAGGGATTGTGTCGAGCACTGTTGGTTCTTGAATTTGGCTCAGTCTTCAGCAAAGTCTGTTTGTGCAGCAGGGCTGGGTTGTGTAGGATGGCCACGGTGACTCACCCGCTCAGTGGTAAATAAGCTCTGCCTCTTGCTTAGTTTGCATCCAGCTAATACAGCTGTAATTACTGAATTGTATTTCCTGGACACTTGGAAGTAATTAGCTCAATATAAAACTAATGTGACTTGCCAAATTTAGGCTTAAAATTGTTTCTACGGTTGGGTGCAGTAATCTTCTATTAGATTTAAGGGTTTTTAAAAGATATTTCACTAGTGCCTGGCTTGATTAACTTGTAATGTTGTAAGGCTTATTTGTTGAGGGGGTATGGAGATATTAAGTGACTTTGGAATTAAATAGGTGCTGGCTAAATTTGTGCTTGACTCAAGCCCCAGTGATCCCAGTGATACAGAGTCTGGGCACGCAATATTGTTGCTGGCTTACTGAAGCTGAGTGGAGGTATAAGCTTTGAGAATATGAGAGACTGGATTTTTGAGTGGTTTATTTTTGGCGCTCTTTCAGAAAAGACGAGCCTCATGTGAACAGTTAAAGAAGTCCTTTCCACCCCTGCTTTCATACTAGCTAATGGCGGTACTCAACTGAGCTTAGAACGAGGGATTTGTGACTAGCTGTTTCCCCACCTAGTTAGGAGATAAGATGAGGATTCAGGAGGTTTGGGTAGGAAAGACCACTGGAGACGCAGGGGGATATGCCAAGTACTAAGGAAGTCCTGGCAGAAGTAGTCTATAAAAGAAGAGCTTTGGAGATGTCGGTGCCATAACACAAGGACACATGGTCTTGCCTGTGTGTTACAACTTCCACGTGTTTAGACGGGCAGCCTTAACATAGCTTCTGCCTGACCACTGACACTGGGGGCTGGTTTGGGAGCTCTGTGAATTTAGTTTGCATGACTACTTTCTGGTTTGTGAATCATAATGAGTAACAATGAGCCCTGAAGACAGAAATGAAAGAGTGCATGGACATGGGTGTCTGCACCACCAAACCTGGCGTGCAGCGGTACAGCTGGACTGCAGAGCAGCCTCATCTGGGTGCTGCCCAGGGGACTGGTGCCGTCACCTGGTTTGGCAGGACAAGCCAGGCACTAACAGCAATTCAGGATTGTTGTCAACAGCAGGATTAGGCACAGTATCACTGGTTTGGTGTAGGAAGAATATCTGGGGAAAGCAGATAGGATTTTTTTCAGAAGAGCTCCGTATTGATTATTGGTGGGGTGCGAGTCCTCCTTGTTTTTCCATATGCTGAAGGGTTTTCAAGGTTGCCTTCCAGTTTTAGATGTTGAGTGAGGATGGAATTATGTTCTGTTGCATCAGATTTTCATGACTGGAGGGCTGTTTTCTCTTGTTGTTTGTTTGTTTTTTTAGTAGTTTCTGGTGCACCATTTGGTAAATTATCCATATGAAGTAAGATAATGTGTCTTAAGTGCTGTAACATGAATAGTCTCATGGGGCTACTTCGTTCACTCAATTGCTGGGTCAGTGTGACTGTATTGTCAATATTGGGAATTGCAAGTGGAGGGGTTATAGACGTTCCTAATCCATACTCGGTTCTCTACTGCAGAAAAAGGCCTCCTGCTATTAATCGATCTATAATTTTTTTTCTCCGGTAAAAATTGACACCTCACTTGAAAAATGTGTATGTTGCATGTGTGCCCACATTTGGAAATTAATTCCTCATTTTTATGTGTGTGCCCACAAATGAACATGTGTACAAGCAGTGCATCTGTCCACATGTAAGTATGTAAAGATGCTGAGTATTTTGCCTTATAGTAATTTTTCACAGGAAAGGACATGTTGTAGAAGTGTGTATTGTATTAATACATCTGTTAGGGGATATGAAAAATGTAGTGGTGATGCTTTGTATGGAGTGAAAATTCTGTTGTAAACAACTGAACCTCAAATAGCCCTGCCTGGAAAAGAGCCATTCATCAACTGGACCTCACCTCATACAAATTCATATAGATCATAAACCCTCTGTCACCACTACTGGGTCGTCCCAGCAATCTCTGCTGTATTGCTGTCACCATCAGGAGTGGGACTTGAATTATTCAGAAAATCTGAGTAGATCGCTATTTATTTATTTATTTATTTATTTCCACTGAACACTTTTTGTTTTGAATACTCAGCAAAGTTGGAGTCTTCCCCTGACCTTGCAGGGCTTCAGAAAGAGATGAAGGCACATGTTCTTTTGAGGCAGCTGGGAATTTATGGTGTTCAAAGAAACTCTGGCTCCAGTGTGGGTTGCTGGCAGCAGTGCTGATAATCACAATGTGATAGCAGTTGGGCTCTTTTATTGAAGGTGTGCTTAAATCTTATTTTCTTGCACTGTAAGGTTATGTCTTTGTAGGCTATCAGAGTTCAGAAGGGAGAGAGGAAAAAAATGCCAATGCAGAAGCCTTTGTTTCAAAAGGTTGCAAGCATAAATATTTTTTGTTTTGTTTTTGATCACCTGATATCTTTTCTAGATCTTAGGGAGAATGGCTGAGTTGTTCATAGATTGTACCAATTGCTTGGCTAAAGCCCATTTGTATGAAACAGAGCACTGTTGTCTTGCAGTTGAAGCAATGCCTTGCTAATTCCCTGGATTAGTAGACCTCTCGTGTATGCTTGAATTTAAGAGTTAGAAAATCTGGTGAACAAATGTTTCAAAAAAGCCAGGAAAATGCATTGCAAACTGTGTTCCATCTTTTCAATAATCATTTTAATTGCTGACAGTCATATTCCATAGAGGATACAGTAGCATCTCTCGTACACGCAGTAGGAGTGTGGTAGTACATGTCCTGAAGCATTTGTTTCTGAACGACAGCAGAGAGTTAGCAACAGTAGCAAAATGTTCTGCTGATGTATTGTTGATCAAAAAATGTGTAGTAATGGCATCCCTAATATAGTTGCATCAAAGATTTCCTTGGTTATTGAATGTGCAGTCATCCGTTCTCAGTCAGCATCTCTCTAAGGCCTTGCAGCCAAACAGCAGATACATGAGGTCAAATGAAGAGGTGCCCTGAGCTGAAATGTGTAGTCTTCTAGGGCTGCTCACAACACAGCACACATGCGGGTTAATTGTTTCACCTGAACAGACATACTCAATTAGACCTTATCTATGCAGAATCTAATGATTTTCAGCTGCATATAGATGTTTATGCTTTATGGTTTGTTGTAGTTTATTTCCACGAGTATATGGGACCGATCCTGACTGATGGGAGCTTGCTTGTCCTGGTGTAAATGTATCCACGTGGGCAGGTTTCACTGATATTTTTTTTTAACTACAACATTTTTTAAACTAGCTGAATCCGTTTCAGACCTGTGAGGCAGAGTCCATAGCATTTGTGGGAGCAGGGGAGTACAGGGAGAGCAGACACGCCAGGCAAGAGGAAGGAACAGGTTATCTGTGCTTTTTAAAGAAAATAACAGCAATGATGCATTTCTTGCAGATGTACTTTTGGAGGAGTTTGTAGGTGCATGATATATACATAAAATACATGTAGCAGAACTTGATTAATAGATATCTCTTAAGCACTGTTGGTTTGGTTGCTTGGTTGGGTTTTTTTTTTTTGTTTCCTTCTAGCTTGGCTTATGTTTGAGGGAACTGTATACCACAGATTTAGGGTTCAGAGAATAGCTGGAGGGGGTTCCCCCTGCCCATTTTCTTGAGTTAGGAGTACATAGACTTCATTTTCTTGGTCCGGATTTTGACATGCATGAAATCCACATCAGTGGTCTGGCCCTTGTAGATTTCCTGGGTTGCAAGTGATTTTTACAGCTCAGAGAAATATGGATCTATAAACAAAGACAAAATATCTGGTGTCAGAAAGCATTGTATTTCATTGTCTAACCATAAAGAAAAAGCTGTGTGGAGTCACACACAAATAAAACATGCTTTTTAATTACATGGACAGCTTAATTACAGTTTTAGAGCATGTATCTATTTACATCTCAAAATATATAACTGGATCGTCGGCAAGAGTCCATGTGTATAGCTAAATTTTAAATTCCATGTAAATTATATTAGCATAAAATCTGGGATACCATGAAAGTATACATAAGTTTTAGCTCCCTTTCA
The DNA here is from genome assembly GCF_023634085.1 of Falco cherrug. Classification (NCBI taxonomy): domain Eukaryota; kingdom Metazoa; phylum Chordata; class Aves; order Falconiformes; family Falconidae; genus Falco; species Falco cherrug. Next base: position 103,354,279 of record NC_073697.1, on the reverse strand, counting down.
GCTTCACTGGGCTATTCCCCTGCTTTCCTCACCCTGCCAAGCATAAATACGTCTAGCTGCTGTCTCATGAAGTGATCACAAGGACTGTGGTACCCTCATAAAGTGGATTTTAAAGCCTGTTAATTATACAGCATGAAATGGGTCCCTGGCTGCGCATCCCCTTTGCCAGAGGCTGTCGGTGGGACCACAACTGCCCAGGGGTGAGGGCCTCTCCTTGGCCGCTGGGACCAGGTGCAGGACTCCCTGCTCTGCTAACGAGGGGATGGGCCCTGCTAATGAGGGTAACAGGTCCTGCTAATGAGGGCAGCTGGGTTAATGAAGGCAGCTGGGCTAATGAAGGTGCTGCTGGGCCGGGTCTGTAGGAGGGCAACTCCCAGCCCTTTCCTGTCATGGCAGTGCTGCCGGGCTCGGCAAGGCCTGCTCGGGGAGCATGGAGGCGCCCAGGTATTTCAGCCCGCATCGGGGCGAGGGGCCTTCCCAGTGTGGGCTGTGACCCCCAGTGTGGCATGGGGGCCCCCAGCCTGTGGGACCCGCTGCCTGTGCCGGGCCTGGAGCGGGCCTACTCGCAGGTGCCTGCTCTTCATGGCTGGCTCTGAATCCTCTTTAGCATAAAGTCTGTGAAAGGGAAGAAGAAAGTTCCTCTGGGGGAAGGGTTGGATCCCTGAGGGATGTGGGCCTGTGAGATTATGAGATTATAATCAATCATACCTGCTGTCCTGATGATGCAAAAGGAAGCTTTTCGTTAGAGCCACTTGGTTGCAATTGGGGTTTGGGAAGGTACTCAAATCCTGCCCTGAAACTGAGCAGGTGAGTAGCGAGTGCTGATGAAATAACTTTGTGTTTGTTTTTATCTAAATCCTTTATCATTTCTGGTGGTGGCCAGAGCGTGGCTTTGGCTGGCCTGGCCTCAGTGAGGGGCTTGCTGCAGTGCCTAGTTTGTCATCTTTTCCAGATTTATATTGCATGAAATTTTTGTTACTAAACTTTGGCATTGGAGAGCTACAGGACCGTTTTTCGTCTGGTCCCTGCCCTTCCCCCTGCAAGGCCTGTGTGGGCTCCCCAGGAGTCCAAACTGGAACAAATAGGGCTCTGGCAGGCATTGAGGCATGCAAATGGCACACGTCCTCCAGCGCTTTATCAGTGCTGCAGTGCGAGGCTGTAGTTGGAGAAGTAACTTGTTGGGAAGGGGTAGAGGTAGTAGCAGAGCCATTTAATTCATTTTAATGAGGCTCCCAGCACGCTTCTCCAGGTGCTGTGGTGTCAGGTCTTTGGAGATGTTGTGCCTTTGTGACAGGAGCGTGGCATGCTAAAGAGGATCTGTGGAGATAACAATAGGATGTCAAAATGAAGTGAAACAAGGGCAGGGCAGTTTTATGGAGATGACATGACAGGAGGAAAGTATGAGGGGGAGAAAAAAAAAAGAATTTAAACCGTCAGTACAGATTTACTGAAGGCTTTCCAATGTCAACTAGAAGAAATGTCAGCTTGACTGACTTGGCAATGTCAAGGTGATGGCAGAATGAAGTCCGATCAACTTGGGAAGCATCTCATACTCCGGCTGCAGAGACGAGCTGTTGTCAGTAAAGATGATGTCAGGATGGTAATTATTTTGCACATTGTGGTTTAAGTAGGCCACTGTTTCTGTTGAGGTAATTTGAATTTAGCATAAGGTAGGGGAATACTCATTCTAGGATAAAAGTCTCCAAATTGTGGCTGCTCTTTGTGAGAATGCGTGGATTTTCACACCCAGACTGTGAGCTGCTGCTGTGCAGCAGGGCACCTGGCTGCCCAGGGGACTGTATGCTGGCTGTGGTGGGTATAGTTGAGGCCTCAGGTGATCCGAGTTGTGGCCCTGCTTGGCTGCTGCATAATGTGGGAGGCACATTTTAACTTCTTTCTTAAAAACTCTGCCTAGTGAGTAGAGGGCAAATGATGGAGCAGAGGAGAAAACCAGTATCACATGGGAGTGCAGCCATTAATTTAGGGAGGTGGGATGGAGGTATTTGAGGATGACCAAATGTAATTCCTCTAATGAAAATAAATGTGTCTATATGTGATATTGGTGAATTAATTGGTGGTAAAAGAGCTAGCTATGTTGAAAGTCACTGGGTGTTGTAGGTAGCACAATAAAGCTGTGTCAGAGGCTGTTCCCACCTCTTAGCTCTGTTTTAGGATGTTTTGTAGAGTTGATTGGAGTCCAGAGGAGTAACAAAAAGAAGAATAATGCGTTACTGAAATGAAAATTCGAGGTCTTGGCTGTTCTGTAGTTGCAGGGTATGGATTTGGCAGTAAAATGTGCAACATGGTAGGTAGTAGGCCTGGGATGCACAGCTCTCTGTCAGCTTGCTCTGCCTGCCTCTACTCGCTGCTGAGGCGCACTCAGATGCTGCCGCGTGCGCTTCCCCCACAATGGTATGGTCCAAGTGCTACCCTGTCTGGCACCCTTTCCAAGAAGGGATTTCCCTGTTAGTTAAACAATTGCACTTGCTCTCTGTGTGTCCTTTATCACAAAATAAACAAACAGGAAAAAATGTGCTGGAAGAGACAATCCAAGGACTAGCAATCCGATAATAAATCCCCTGTCTTTCCACACACACTCAGTGCCAGCTGTAGACTAATTAAACTCAATAGTTCACAGGTGTTCCTGGGAATGACTAACACAAGAGCACTCTCCTCTTTAGGGCTCGTTAACATCTTTTTCAGAGCTCTTTAAATTTCATACACAAGCAACACTGAGCTAAACCAGATGAAAGATAGTAGAAAGGGACTCAAGCTATTACAAGAGTGCTCTCAGTGTTAGCATAGGCTACATCCCCACTCAATTCAACAGCTTATGCAAGGTTTACCAATGGGTGAATCTCTTGGAGACTAGTCTAAGAAGGAAATCTGCTTTCTTGGAAACATTCGGATTTCTGTAGCCAAATGAAATTCTTGTCTCTGGAGCTCATTATGTAATTTTAAATGCTATCAGGATGCCCGTGGTCTGTACACACGCGCAGAAGCAGCAGCAGAAGAAAGTCTGTGGCCAAATGAAACAGATTTAGCTATTTTGTTAAGGCTTATAATACCTTCCCAGGGAGACGTAAGCAGAAAGCAAGACTTCCTCCAGACTTCCCTTCTTATTGAGTCTTCCTCTGGGATTTGACTATTCTAATGATAATTTCTTTAGGCTCTAGTAGTGAACTGGACTGCCTACCCAGTCTGGTTTAATATGACAGTTACAGCAACAAGTGCTTCCAGTTGCAACCCACTTCTACTAACTTTGCTGTGTAGCGAGAGCTCAGATTTTACCAGCTCTCACAGACTTGCTTAGGTCTGTGGCTGGACTACCTTATCTGTGTGCTCATCCACTCATTTCATTCATGTTCCTTTTGCCTTTTTTTGTGTCTGTCTTACAGAATTAAATTTAAATTTTTGGAGAGCTCTCATAATGGTTAAGAATGGCACAGGGAAGGAGGCTTTTAGTGTTGTTTTCCCAGGTTCCCTAAAAGCCTTCTCTGATGGAGCTGGCCCAGACTCCATGTAAGTCTCATGTGCAGATTTCCTCCTCAAAGAGAAAGCTCCTTGGCCAGACACATGACAGAATTAATGCACTTGGATCAGGCAGCCTGGAGAGAGGAACGACTTTGCCTGTGTAAGCTATATAAAAAATACATGTATCCCATCAACAATACCTTGCTATACCTGATCTCTTCTATGCTTTACTCTCCTGCCTCAGTCACTCACTTTCCTGCAGACTGGGACTAATCACATGTAGATACACTACAAAACTAGGACGTTTTGCTGCTTTAACAGAGTTACTAATTGACAGTAATTTCTAGATTTCATAGCTCTTGTTAGATTCTTCTGTTTCTTCCTAATGATATTTTCAATTGTACTCCTTTACACTCTTTCCTAGACAAGAAAACCACAGTGATTTACATAAATCTTAAATAGATGTATTACTGACTTACACTAAATTGATGTAAGATATCCCAAAATCAAAGTAATACTTCCTACATGAGGGAACTGTACCAATTCAGTGAAATAATTTTTTCAATCAATCCTATCACATCAGTAAAATTTTACTGTATGCATAAAATCTTACTTAAAATGCTATGACTCTTGGTGTGGCTATGAAGTGGAAAGAGCTTTCATTCTTCTAAATGTCAGATCTGTGAAAAAAAAATTGTATTTTCAAATTAAAAAAATATATTCAAGGGTAGTTCAGTCTAACTGTCCTTTCAGTAATTTTTCTCTTTCCTGTGGCACTCTCACTGGTAGGTCTCATAGTGCTTCAGAGGACATGATTATTAGCTTATGTTGTATATTTGGGGAAACTGAGATTCAGACTGAAATGAAATTTCAGAGTTTAGTGGCCTGGCTCTGGAAAGCTGAGAGCAGGAGTCTCTCAGTCCCATGCTCTTTCTATCAGAGTTGTAATGCCTCCCTTAAATACTGCTTTGTTTCCAAAACTTAGAGTACTCCGGTGAGGTGAGTCTGAGTGAACTTCCATTGGATTAGTGGTTTGGATTGGGTTTGTATAAATCTGATCAGCTTAGGAAAAGCCTTTCAGTGTGTTTGCATTGAGGTGGTTTTTGTACAGAAGCCACTGTTTCAGAGATGCAAAGAAAACCAGCAAGACAAGTACATATTTTCATAAGGTCTCAGAATTTGATTTGTTACCATTTAATGACACTATTTTTTGAGTAAAAAAAAGTAAAACACTAAAAGGTGCAGTGTGCAAAGTTGAAAATGTTAAGGAAAAAGTGGGCAGAGTATAAGAAATCCTTCCCTGACCCCAATCCCACACATCCCTGGGTATCGTTGCTTGTGACATTGATTTGAGGGTAATTAATAAAGGAAAAGACTTCATAGTTTCTGTGTTGGAGACTTCTCTGTGGCTGGCATCCAAAAACTCATTTGCACCTAGTTCTGAAGTTAAATAAATTATGTGACAGTCAGTGTAACACTAAGCTGGAGCATTGATGTGATAGGGAAGTGCTTTACAGAAAGCACTGCCCTAGTTGCTTCTCCTCCCTTCTTGAGATGAGGGAACGGTTAAAAATATGGTAACATTCAGTGGCATTTAACTAATGAGGGTGAAAAACTTTGGATCTTGCTATGTGTGGGTTATTCTTCAGTGGCCAATGGTAGAATTCCCATTACTTCAAAACTAAATGAGCAGATCTACTGCTGAGAAAAACACTTGTTAGCAAAGGCGAGTTTAGCTGAGATCACTGGTGTTTTTAATCTGATTTTAAGGTAGTTTTGTATTACCTGTGTGCATGATTACATAGGCGTGTGCAGTAACTCTTATCAAATAAGATTTATTTTAAGATGTGTTTAAAGTAGTTTTCTACATTGATTTTGGGGGGGACAAAATGTTTCTAAGCACTAGAAATGGGCCAGCATGTCAAAAGAAGTTGGCAATATAATCAGTTGTCTTCTTGCTCAAAAAGAAATGGCCTAATGATTTCTTCACCATAACAGAAATAGAAAACATGTAAGAGCAGTGTGGGTTCTCTACATGTACTTTTATATCTTTGGTCCGCAACATGACTTTAGTGTACACCTTGTATGCACGTGATTCTTCTCCCCCCGCCATTACTGGATTATACTAGACAGTGTATTAACATTTTGCATTCAACAAAAAAACAAGATTGTATTTTACAATTAAGTGTAAGGTTATGTTTCCTAATGCATGGTTCTGGCAGTTGATTACACCTCACAGTTTCATTTTGGAAAAGAGTGGTTAAAAAAATAAAACAATGAGCAATCTAACTTGAGATCCCACTGGGTTTTGTTTTGCAGTCAGGCATCTTTTTCCATTTTAGATGATTAGTGGCACACCATGATCATGGTAGCTTTTAAGTCTCTTTCTGGTAAATTAAAGAATTAGCGCCTCCATCCCAAATGCATATGGACTTCAGATACTTGTCTGCTTGATAAGTGAGCCCTCTCTCTGGTAAGAGACTTGCTTTCATAAGATTTGACTAAATGTGTGCAGCACAATCTGCTAGGTGGTTGTGGAGATGTATATGGGTAGGATCTGGGGAAACGGGATTCTGGTGTTAAAGGGGCAGCTGAAAAATGCAAGTGCCCACATGCAAACTCCAAACAGCCATATACAGTATATACAACACTCCCCCCGCCCTTTTCTAAGCATATTCTACAAACTCATCTGAATATAATTTTGTTTAGGAAGTAATTATTTTCCCTTAAAATGAAATGCATTAAGTACCACATGATTTAGCACAGCTTCTGATCTCCTTATCTGTGGAGATAAAACCTGATGTTAAGGTGACTCTTTCTTCAGTTGTAGTTTCAAGATTATCTTTTGCCCCTTAGGAGTTAATAGGGAGTGAGAGATCTATATGTATGTGATAAAATTAATTCCAGCATAAGATGTGAGTAAACCCCAAATTCTTGGAAGTTTAGTCTCTTGATTTTATTTCTTATGAAACTGAACCCTCCTTCTGGATTCAAGGAAGTAGTACTGAGATGCAACTTCAGTAGTTTTCTCAAAGGGGAAAGTCGAGCTCTTTGAAGGCCTAATTATTTCTATCTAACTGTTAAATAAACCCTAAAGCAAATATCAGCAGTGCAATACCCCAATCTGGACGAGTAAAATGTTAACTTTCTATATGCTTTCAGTTTTGTAGAAAATCACATATTTAATGTCAAAACCCCACTTCTTACTGCACCTGGTAATTTTTGGACGTTTCAGATTTTGGTTGTGTAGTATGAAGCTGCTGGGTTGGTTGGGCTGGGGTGATCCTTTTTGTGAATCAAAGCCAGCAGGCGTGTTGGTAGTGTTGAAGGCACTTGTTCTCTTGGTGTTCTTGTGTGCCGCCCCCCGTTTGAGGGGCCTGGCTGTTGCTGCAGGAGCCACTTCTGGCAGAGAAGAACCGTGGTTCAGGGGTCGGTGTGCAGGAGAGGGGACGGCGTCCCGAGGGCCTCGTTCAGCTGGTGTTGCCAGGGAGCGCGTCTGTACACCCACAGAATTGCTGACTTGTTTGGAGGCCTTGTCAGCTTGGCAGTTTGATTTGTGTTGTGACTAATAGGAAAATAAGCAAAAGGAGAGGAACAGGGAGAAGACCTTCCCTTTCTTGACTGCGTGTGGGTGTATTTATGTGTGGAAATTTAAGTGCCATTTCTTGACAGGCTTTTTTGTTCCTTCATCAAACAGAGGGCAATATACCTGCTTTGGTTTGCTCTCCTAAGTGTGTCTGTGCACAGCTGTGAGCTCCAGATCCCTCAGCCACACCTTCCACAGCTCTGCACACTGCTGTGTAGCTGGTATCCCTTCTGGGAAGCGCGTTGTGGCTGTGTTATAGCAGAAGCCGCTTGTATTTTTCTCCTAAACAAGAGAGACTAATCTGGTTTCTTAGCTGAAACTTGACCAAGAGTCAAGTCCTTTGTAGACTACCTTGTATGGCTTTGACTAGTCTTTTTGCTTTTTTTGTTCTTTGTGGTTGGTTTTTTTTGAGCAATGAAGAATTGATCCAGATAATTTTACAGCTCAACAGACTTTGAATCATGACATGAAAGGAGAATATTTGTTATCGTACCATTCAAAACTGTCCTGTGGCTTAATTCATTAATGTTTATAAGACCTATTGACACAGTTGGATGGAAGTTGCTCTGGAACGGGTTAGGCTATAGCTCTGAGATGCAGCAATCTAGGTACATTAGAAATGACAAGGCAAATATGCCCAGAAGGCTTGTTGTGATTATTATTGTTAGCTTCATGTCTGTGGATCAGCACCAAAACTTTGATAAGCAAAAATTCTCAGACACTTTCTATTCAGGTGAATTCCTGATTCATTCCACTTAGCAGAACTTCAGTAGTTTCTTCTGTGAATAAAAGTCGTCTTTTCCTCCTGTGCCCCGATGAGTCACTGCTAAGGTTTTTGCCTTGTCCTGTCTAACAGGCAGCTGCACTTCTATTTTGGAAAAACTGTTATTTTGGGGGATCCTTCTGGACGAAAGGCAAGAAAATTACCATCGTTAAAAAATAATTCTGTGGAGCCCCAAAATATTATGTATTTTAATGCTGTTGTATAATCTTGGGGATTATAGATGCTTTATGCCTTTCTATAATAGCCTCAAACACATGAGAACGTTGTGAAATAGGAAAGAGGAAAATACTTGACGACACTGCATTTTTAAGCTAAAAATACTTAAAGGAATCTTGCCTGAATTCCCCTGTAGATTAATTAGGATGTTACTTCAAAAATCTTTAAAAATGGCAGACAAAGAACAATGTGATGTTCTGTGCCTGAAGTCAAGTGTTAATGGGGGAAAGCATTATATTGTTTTCCCTTTATTCCTGCTCCTTGCTCTGATGATGCTGTGGAACTGACCTGCAGGTCAGGATGGCAGCTGGGGATAGCGCACTTAGGTTTGCGAGTAGAGAAGGAGTTTGCCTGGCCATGGCTAGTCATGAATTAGTCATCCCACACCACCTCCGATTAGCTTAACCCATTTCAGTGAGCTCTGGTACATTCACTTCTTAATGAATTTGAAGTTGTGATTGTGGCTGACCTCTGTGGGTAGCTGGAATAGTTCTTTCCCACGTGGTTGTACTGTATTTCTGTGATGGGGAGGGATGTTGTAAGTCAGTCCTTGGAGTCGGCTGGTTGGTGGAGAAATATCTGGCATGTCGTGTAATACGAGCATAGAGAAGGGTGAGGGGTTTATTTTAAATCTGTGCCATTTGTAGATAGATTAATGGAGATGCTGGTCACCATCCTGACAGGAATGTGCTCGCCTAGCACCGCACGTTCAGTTTGAAAGATGTTTCACTGTCTGAGTGCTGCAGCAAGTACAGTTCTCGTTGCATGCAAGGAAAGGAGCACCTCTGTTTCTGCTGAAATTCCTCATTTTGACGGTAGGTTACAAGGCACAAGTTGGAAGCTATCAGTTAAAACTACATTTCCATAGTGCCCTTCATGCCAAGCCTCTCAAGGCGCTTAAGAAAATACTGGAAGCTGTACAGCATGAAATAGCATTGGCACGTTGCTCAAGAAAAACAAACCTCCTGCCTAGATTTGAAAACTGAAAATTGACGAGACTGATTACTGAGCCTCCAGCCCCGGGAAAGGAGTTAAAAAAAGAACATTAGATCAGGACAATTTGGGGTGTTCTTCATTGGTGAGGATGACATTTCCATCAGTGCTGGTAATTTCTCTGCTAGCAGTTTTCTCTGGTTTTTGCCAACATACCACCTTCTCCTAACAACCTAGGCCATAGGATTGGATTTCTATGGAAAAAAAATAAAGAAGGAAAACCCTTTTCAGTTTGTTTTTTTTCTTCTTTTTTTTTCTTTTCTTCTCCTCCCCTAGCTTCTGCTAATGTGATTCTGATCTTGGAGATAGCAGGTCCAAGCTGAGTTGTTACTTGCTGCACAGTATCTTGCCTTGTGATACTTTGAGAAAGCGGCTCTTTGCCTCCCCAGACTGTAAACAGGGGAAAATGTCTCTTTATTCTCTTTATTTTGTAAAACAATCTGACAATCCTGGAAGCCCCATACTGTATGTGTATATTTACAGAAGTTGTTAACCACCTTACAAACATTTCCATTGAAACTCCTTGTGCAGTTATGGTATAGTGGATCACACTAAGGAGACTTCATGTGGGATGAGTAGGTGAGATGATCTTTTCATGATAAACCCTTCCAGCCTGAGTAGACATCACTGAAGGTAGTATGGGTTTCTGATGGGAATGTGGAGAGAGAAATCACAACTAACAGGAGTTGCTCATAATCAGCCTAAAACAGAAATCAAGCAAAGTCTGGTGGAAAAAAGTTAAAGCAGTGAAGATTTCCTGGTTTTACTGCTAAAATTTATCACAGTCTCATCTAACGTGCTTTAGCGTGTTTTATTTTCTTAAAGGCATGTGGAAAGCAGTCAGGTTTTGGGATTTCATGTTTGGCATCATGTGGGCTTTAGAAGCAGCAAGCTAACTGGGAGAGCTGCTTCTCTTGGTGAAGGGCTGCAGTAGATGATATAGAAAATAGTAGAAAGTGATTCCTCCCTTTCAGTTCGCAAACATGCAAATTTTTCCCAGTGGAGGTGACAAGCCTGATATAAATCCACTGGCAAGAAGTTGTTCTCAGTTGCCTTTGTAAGAATAATCATCTGAGCATCTACAATGACATTTGGACAAAGGGAGGGTCTTTTTTTTTTTTGGTTGTGGGTTTTTTGGTGTGGTGTTTTCCTTTTTTTGTTGTTGTTCTGGGCGTGTATTTTCAATACTGTTGGAGAGCAAGAGAAAAAATGACTGGTTTGAGTTGTAGGTTGTTTGGAACCAAAAAAAACCCAAACCATCTCTACAAGTGGAAACACGAGAGATTAAAGGAAGAGCAAAAAACAAGGTGCTGTTAGGTATGTCTGAGAGCAACTATGTATTGAGAGAGATGATAGAAGGTGATAAAACCAGTCACCTACGACAAAACCTCAGTGATCCTGGCATGGAGAAGTTACTCTCACTGGAAGTGATCAACTTCTTTCCTCAGCTGCAGTTCAGCAGTTCAGCCATCACTCTGCACAGCACTAGAGCAGCCCCTAGGCAAAAGCCAGAGTTACATCACATGTGGTGCCTTGCGCCTTTGAAGAAGTTAATCACTCCCAAAATAGCCATTTGACCTTCATCTTCTTAAAGTGAACCTCTTGAATGACTGTGGAGCCACTTTCCATATGATGAAACACTGAATAATTAAATCATAAGTTTGGATAACTCTGATAGGAGTAGGGATTGATAAGCCTTTCTTTTCTTCTTTCTTCTTTTCTTTTTTATTCTTTTAGCAGGGCAAAATGAAATTACAGAACTCATGTGAAAGGATTTTGTGGAAGCCAAAAGTGTAAGTCTAAAGAACAGTACAAAGGGATTAGACCTTTAGGAAGATTAGTGTCTATTGAACATGATGATCTGGATGCAGCTTCCAGCTCTCAAGGTCCATAAATTTTTGTTCTCTGGAACCTGAGAGGGAGGACCAGGGAAAGGGTCACCTTAAACTCCCTGCCAGTTCTTTGCGTAGGTAACTTATCAGGTGTGGAGAACAGGGTAAGGGAAAAGTTGGGCTGTGGTTAAGCGAGTTGCAAAATGTTGATGTTTCAGCAGACTTCACCTTGCCTAAAATTAGTTCTGTGGGTCTTCATTAATTCCCCATCTCATCATCAACATGCACCCAGATTTTATGCATGCTTGTAGCTTCACACAACCCCCAGCCCCAAATGCTGGCCACAGAAATCAGGCATTGATATGGAAAGGGAGAGGCTGAGCAGAGTCAGCGGTGGTGCTGGTGGATGGGCACTTTCCATAGGTACTGGGTAATGCCATTTTAGGGGAGGGTCTGGTCGTTTGGGGAAGAAACAGTTTGTGTGTCCTTCTGTCCCTCCAAAAGTTTGGTTGAAGTCCGGGGCCACTGGAAGGGCTGTGGCATGCCAGGAAAGTGTCAGCAAGCCTCATTTTGGCATTTATATATGAGGAGTAAGCACAATCCTCCTACTATTCCAGTGAGCGGCTTTTGCCAAGAAAAATCATTTGTAACTCTTTCTTCCTGCTGTAGTGCTTCTCCAGCAAGCCTGGCTTATATTGCTTTAACCCCTTGAGTGCCAGCATGCACTGCGAGGCAGAGTGGTGCCTTGTGCGAGTCTTGGCAAGTACTCCCACGTGTAAACCAGCTCTGAAGTAGACTGAAACGTTGTCTGGCAGTTAGCTTTTCTTTTTCATCAAGTCTGTTCCTTAGGGCTGCTGCTGCTTTTTTATGTTTCTATTCCATTCCTGAGGCTGTAGCGGTGGAGGAGCTGGAGGCTTGGGAGGAGGCGTGTTTTCTGAGAGCCGCTTACTTTAGTATGTGGAAGGAGAGGGAAAGCAGAGCAGGGAAATGGCTAGGTGGTTTGAACCTTGCTCTGTTGTGTTGTCCATCATGATGCTGAATCAACAGCACACAAGGCTGCCAGTGTGATGTGCTGTTAAAGAATTGCTCACCTGCAAGTTCAAAAGCAGTTCTTTCTCTGTTCTCTCAATAAAGCCTCAAAGAATAGGAGATGCCGATGCTTTTTATTATGTACACTTCAGCTCTTGCAATGCTGCATATACGCGCTTTACCTTTGATCATCATTTGGAGAAGTTTGCGAGACAGGCTTAGTTCTGTAAGAAATGGATGAACTGTTCGGAATGAGCAATTTCTCCCCCTCCCTCTAGTTGCTGGCTGAATTTTATCACCATTCCATGTCCTCTGAGCGGAAAGGCTGTTTCCTTTGTCTGTGTGTTAGCTTTACAAGAGAGCATTGCCTTTGCCCTTTTGTAGATACTGGGCAACTGCTTTGCTGTGTCCTTGATGAGACATCCAGCAATTCATGTTTCTCTATATATGAAGTTGAAAAGGACAGTAGCTCATTTTGTCTATCCAGTGTGGCTTTTTTTTTTTCCAAAGGAAAAGGAAAAGAAGCAAATTATTTTGGTCTTTCTTTTTTTTTTTAAAAAAAAAAAAACCAAAAAACATTTTAATAATGTAGTAGTCTAACCTTTATGCTAATCGCCCCAGGCTTTTAATGAAGCAGTGTAAAATTAGTCCTGTGAGTCTTCATTAATCAAATATAAGAGCTGACGGTATAGTATTAAGATGCTGTGCTACCTCTGCTCCCCATGCAACGTTGACATTTGCTTATATTCAGAGTAGAAAGCAACTATATTTTTGTGGTAGCTCATTAAAATAATTAGCTATGTTTGGCTTTTTTAAAAAAATTCTTTTCGTAAAACATCCTTTTAATGAGGAAAGATGAAAACGGACAGGATGGAAAAGTCAAAAGAATCAAATTAAGATAGAAAAACTGACTGCTGGAGGCTTCCTTTGAACATAAGATTTATGTATGTTAATGGCAGGAATCTCTGTACAGACACCTTGTTTGTTATTCGCAGAACTTAAAGGAGAAGCAAATAATTTCAAGGATTTTTGTTGTTTTGTTATGTTTCATTTTAGTTTCCAAAGGTGCTCTGAGACTTGTTATACCTCCTTTCTCTCCCGAATCTCATTGCTTGCATTGGTCATGTGCTAGTGCACATTGGCAATGCTCATCTAGGTAAGTTCTGATGTCAAACTTCAGTTGTAAAGCAGATCTCCCCTCTGCAGGCAGCTAGCACAGTCAGTGCCCTGTTGATGTTTTGCTGAAGTTCTCAGAGCAGGATTTAAGAGGCACATTGGTCTTCTGCTAAGTCCTGCGTTGAGGACAAAGAAGCACTTAAACCCCCAGTTCTCATGTTAGAAGCAACCCCAGCTGCTCAGCCCTTACTAGAAGTACTCAATGTGTTTAGAAAGGGCCAACTCCTGGAGCTCTGGACCAGAACTGCATCCACATCTGCACTCACTAGAGGGAGGCGTAGGAATCTGGTGTTATGGTCCCATCTCCACTTCAAACGCATTTCAAGCAGTATTTTCTGGTCTGTCTGCTGCCTAAGTAGAAACTTCTGTCTTCTATAAAAATGTTTCTGGGAAAAATGGTAATAAGAGTATGATTTTGTGTTTAAGATGCTGGTGTAGCAGCCTTGAGTTTCTATATGGTAATTATCAAAGCCGCAGTTGGGCGACCACAGCCAAGGAAGAACCAGGATAATGATCCTTTCTGTGGAACTAACGGCAACTGTCGGCCCGCTGTGCTTGGCTCTGTATAAACATGCAGGAGACGGCTCCTCTCTGGAGAGCTTAACTGGCAACACTATTAATATGCCCTTTCAGTTGTTGAGATGATGGCTCTCATTTCAGAGTTCAGGGCTTAGTGGCAGGGCAGTATAGAGATGATTATGCTGCTGTTGCCTGTGTGTCTGTGCGTATGCGCACGCACATGCATATTTGCAGATGAAAAATGATGGTGGCCCGGTGGGGATATGGCTCTTGTCTGGGAATCGGGGAGCCTGCGCTCAGTTCCTGTGTTTGCCATATGGTATTAGCAGGCCAGCTCTCCTTTTTCTTCCATTTCTCTCTCCCTGTCCTGTGTCTTCCATAGGCAGAGAATGGAGCTGGGGATATCCCTTTTTAATAAAAAAGATTTTGCCTGTCAATTGATGGATGGTTTAAAAATGTGCACTATGATTCCCACTGCTTAGAAATGGCTGAGAGCTTAACTGTTCAGTCAGAAAGGAAGTTTGATTTCCACCCCTCACACCCCTGGGAAATGCCTCTTTTCTTCCTTCTCCCCATTTCTATCTATCTGCTTGTTTTCAGATAAATCTTACTTTGTTCCTGATCTGTTTTCGAGTGTGGTCCAGCACCTTTCCTGTTGCCAGGTTAACAGCTTTTCTCTCCCAGTAAAGTCTTCCCACTCCTCCTTTCCAGAGAGCTCAATAAAATTTGTTTCCCCAAATGTGTCTTCCGAAAAGTGTTAAAGCAGGTAACCCAGCGCTTTGACAGCCCATGGTACAGGAGCTATGAAGGTGAGGGAGTAATTCTTAGCAGGAAAAATGCTCCATCTCCGACACTGAAATTCTTCTTAGGAGCCACAGCAACCTAAAATAGCTGCCTATAGAGGGCTCCCACAAAAGTCCCGGTTTATCCTCAGCTTATTTACCTCCCAGTTTTATGCAACCTCTGATTTAAAACTTTCATCTTTCCCAGCCAATGCATTCTCTTCCCTTTCAGTCCTGCTGGAATCCAGTACTGGAAACACAGACTGTAATGGAGTGTAGTCTACAATTACTTGTGAAATTAAAAAAAAAACATATAAATAAATCTGAAGGTTAACCGTATGTGGTGGTGCTCTTATTTCAAAACCCATGCAGTAGGCAGACAAAATATGTGCTTGGTTGGATTTCCCCCAGGGTGCAGTGCTTGAAAGCTGAACACAGGAGAAAAACCCCCAAGAAAACCCAAAGGTCTGTGTGTGTTCATCTCCCACATGCCATGCTTGAAAGCGTTTCCTTGTAGAGCGTGTGATTTACATAAGGAGCAGTCATCATTCTTCACCACTGATCGTTCCTTATGTATATGCAAAACCTCACTGATGAGGAGTGTGTGGGATTATATTTCCGTTAATTACAATGTTCTTTCTGATCCTCTGGCCAGTCAGAGGAGATTTGGTGAGGGTTAGATCGCTGTCGAGTGAGAGTCTCTGCCTTGAATTTCTAAGCGCAGGAATAAGCCGTCAGTGGCGATGCGCTGCTGCGGCGCAGGTTCGGGGGGTTCAGCTGATGGACAGATTGCGTACAGCCCTCTGACTGGGGAAAGCTGCAGCGAGCTGTAATAGTACGCAGCTTGTTGGCTCTGATTGACCCAACACTGCGTGAGATTAAAATTAGGCAGCGAATATATGCAAGTTTACAATGAAACAGGCTCCTGGGTGTTGCGCACAAAGACACAGAGAGGTAGATATGCATGGGGGAAGTGTGATTTAAAGCACTGAAGACAAAGCCTGCAGCAATAGGCCTGGCTTCTAATCCCATCGCTCATACTGAGTTGTTGTAAAATCCTTCGACAGCACTTAATCTCTGAGCTTTAATTCTGTGTCTGTAGGGTGGGAGTGCAGATGCTTTATCCGTACTTTTGTGAAGTGCTTAAAGATCAATAGAAACCAGTTCAAGGTATTATGGTTGTTAATGTAAATACGTGTTATATCACAATATCTCCAACATGTTTATTCCACGGAATACATTTATCCATAAAATTCAGCTATATTTATATACAGCTCCAAGCACCCTGGAAGCACCTAGGTGTTGACAGAACAGCTGCAATCTTTTACTATGTTCAATAAATACAAATGGATATAAACAGTATCCATCTGTCAGGCTCAGTTAGATGGTTTAAACATAAAGCTATTTTGTTCCTGTAATTGTATTTAGGTCTGAATTGATAGAGGTTTGATTTTTCTTTGCATAGCGATAAGCTAAAAATTCCTTTGAATTGCTTTGACTCATGATTTATTGCAATAAATTAAATAATAATCCATTCTGTCTTGTTTCACCCCTCCTTCAAGAAAAGAAAGATGAAAAAATAACTGCTGAGGCAATGGAGCATACCACTTACAGTAACCCACCCTTCCCGTGCTCGTAAGCACCTGGGCCTGTGACCTCTGTGTTTACAAGATATTTATTGCTGCTTGCACTTTCCACTACTACAGAGTTATCACTTCAGTGCCTTGTAAAATTTGATTGCGTTTAATAAATGTATTCAGTGTTATTGCTGAGCTTGGTGGAGATCGTCTGACAACTTACCCTCATTCTTTTCTTCACGCGCACAAACGCACACACCTTCATTACCAACATATTTTCTTACCTACGTATGTTATTGCTTGTGTTGTATTGGAGGCAATTTTGGATGCTTCTCAATTAGATCATTTTTCTAATTAAATAAGTGCTTGTGGTTGTAATGTGAGCGTGTCTCTGAATACTGAGTAAGTGTGATTCACTGCAGTGATTTTTCCAACTTCTGTGTGATGTTTGCTTTGTAAAACTGAGCTTCTGCTGTGGAGGCATCTCATTACCTTCCCCAGCCTGACCTCTCAAGCTGATGTTAGCCAGACGTGCTCAGCTCCCTCCTTCGCCACAGGCGTCCTGTGTGACGTCAGGGAAATCATTCATCTCACTGTACTAGTTGTCCATCTGTAAAACAGTTAGCGTAACCCTTACCTACTCCACAGAGGTTTTGTGAAGCTTGGGTTGTGAACACGTGGTATATTGTGGTAGAGGAATGCTTGAGAACCTGTGGCATCCTTTACCACCACCTCACCACCAAGTACCTGAGCATGGGGTGGTAGTGAAGCAGATGTTCCCTTTCTTGTGACAGAGGTGGCTTTTGATATCTTTCTTTTTTTGTGACTGAGCGTCTCTGCTTAAGGAAATGGTTTAACAACATAAAAACTCCTTTTTGTGCAGCCGAGAGGGTTTAGGCACCGTCTCCTTGGTGTGGCCTCTCATGGGTCTGTTCCCTGCTAAAGCAAAGTCTTCTCCGCTACCCAGTAGCTGCTGAAATTACATGAGAAAAGGGCATGGAAACAGCTGCACTGAGCCGCAGGGAGGTGTGCAGTGATGCTTCTATTTGCCTATTTTTTAGCTTTTTTTTGTGTGTCAGAAAACAGGGACTGAGCTCTCAGGAGTTTTGCTTTTTTAAGACTGATGGAAGCCTCATTGGTGTGGCTGGAGCATTTATGTGTACCCTGTAAACTGCTGAACTGCAACATAGGGGTTAATGTATCCTCAGATTCTAAGGAAGCTGCAAATGACTGTAAAATCTCATTGGGGAGCGAATGTTTTTCATTTATATGTATAAAGAGGAGAAGGGCTTTTCTAATAGTCAGAATTGAGGAGAAAAAAACCCACAAGAATTTTATGAAAAGTTCTGATTAAATGTGGGGAAGAGATTTTTGTCTCTTCTTTTATGAAAAGTTTTGGTTAAATGCAGGGAAGAGATTTTTGTCTCCTCTTTAATTCCTTTTCTTTAAATGTTCATCAGGTAAATACCAAAGGCTTCATCACATTGTATCTTGCTTTATTAATTATTACTAAAACAAACAGTTGAGTCCATCCAGGCCGGTGTGTGCTCATGGTGTAATTTATAGGCTGTCTGGTTCAGGATGTGTTTGGTAACTGGTGCATAATCGGAGATGTCACTCAATACCAGGACTTTATGGTGAGCTTCATTATATCAGAGTCATGAATCGGCCTCTGGGACATATGGGAGCCACATCTATCAGCAAAGTAACTTGACATTAAACTTGTTTTCCTACCCAACAAGGTTAATTGCTCTTGCATTTTATGGAATTTGCATGAGTTCTTAGAAGTCAGGTAGCACTGGTTGTAAGCAAATAGTGGCTTGAAGTAGCGTCACTAAATAAATATTAGTACCAGTGGAGCAGAAGTACAGTGTACTATGCTGTCATTAGTTGTGGTTTTTCCCCCTTGCCAGAGCTTAAGATGCAGATTTCATCATTGGGCCAATTCAGGTGTCTGCTTTGAAAAAAAAACTTTCTCCCAAAAAGCACCAGAGTAACAAAGAATAGGAAAGAACTTTGGTATTACAGTGAAGTGCAACCTGCATTAAAGCCTGTCTTTTGGGAACAGCTTTGCTTCTAGTCATTGCTTCAAACCATCTCTAAGGATTTCAGTGTGGATATGACAAGTATGTAACTGAAGACCACTGCTTAAACTCACAAATGTGCCCAGGTTACGTTTTCTTCATGGAGTCTGGCCTTTAATAATTAAAATTTCACAGACTTCCCAACACATTTGAATGTGAAAATTTCAGAATCACATTTGAAAATAAATGATAGGCCCTCTGAAAGGCTCTCTCCTAGTGACTGGCCATCTCTTGTTGGCTTTCTCTGAAGCTTTATGCTTTTGGAACATAAATATCTCATCTGTTTCTTTTGACAGCAAGTGATTGCCATTGGTTTTCAGGGAATTACTGGCAGCAGCATTTTAGAATAAGGAACTTTCCACAAGGATAGAGGGAATGACTGTCAATTTGGATAAAGTGTCAAAACCAGAGATTGAGGGAAAGAACCAAAACCTACAAAATTCATGCTTGTAGGCCAGGTCATAAAATCCGGTGCTCCTGAAATACAGTCTGTAACAGACCTCTTACTGATGACAGCAGGAGGTTTGTATGGAGATCATGGCCTTTGTGTAGTCACTATGTTCTTATTATTTATTCATAGCTGTATTGTCACATTTGCTCCTTGTTTGACCAGTACCGATTCTGATCTTTTTCTTCTGTTTACTGCGTCTCCCGTTCCCTTTGTGTTTTGCTTTGCTTTCTGTCCTAGAACTCCTGTCCTCTGCTGCTTCCCTGCCAGTCTTACCCTGAGGACATGCCTCCTAAACCCTTCCCCATTTTGTCTGCAAAACGAATAATTCCAGTCAGTCCTGCATGATCCAGCCTGGAGAACAGCTTTGTCTCTGCCTTAGAGGCAAGTATCTTAAAGCAGCACCAAAATGCTTAACAGCCAGGTACCTCGTAAGTGGCTCCATGGATGCTGTAGCGTTCAGAGCTGTGTGTCACCACTGCAGTCTCCCTAGGGAGAATGGGTGGTTTGTTCCTCCTTTCTTGAATTCGTTTAAATTGTACATCTTGTCTTAAACTGTTTTCAAGCTTTTTGTATCTTTATGGTTCACACACTGCATCTGATCATTAAAAAAGGTCTGGTTTCTTTAAGGGCATGAAAGGAAAAGGAGTAGTAGATGGAGCCAGATGTTAATATGAAGGTGTAGGGGCTGGAGACAAAAACATAAAGCTGTCATGCTCTGGACTGTGCTGATTAATCTTGCACTTAAAGTAAATATTTCTGAGTAAACAAGAAACTGCACTCTTGTGCAAGACAGTCTGTTGTGGCAATTAGCTAAGTAGTACGCAGTGAGCCCTTCCTAACCCTTTACCTGAACTGTGCAGGAAGATAGTAGTGCTCATGCACATAACTGTAGTGTAAGCAGCAGTGAGGGATAGCTGGCAGCCTCACCCTGCAGGGCTGTGTCGTGTTTCTGCAGTAAAAGCTGAGGAGGGGTGGGAAGTGGGGAGAGGATGCAGATATCTTGCCATTGTTTGTGTGCAGCTATACAGAGGCTCTTCCTACACTTGAGGCTGAAACCTGTTCAGGTAGCACTGACCTTATCAAATTGATTCAAGAGAAAAATGTCCCACTTTATATTTTTTCCATCTGACAACCAACAGAAATGCACAAGACATACTGTGAGCTCCTTCAAGGAGGCAGATTTTGTGATTCTTTTTCACTTCCAGCCTAAACTCCACTATTAAGCATGTATTTCCAGTGCCCCTCCCCCCTTTCCCTTCCCAAGCCTACTGCCCTGTTTTCATTTTGTCCTTCTTTTCCCTGTCAGAGAATATTTGGGTTTAGGACCTTTAAGACTGGCAGCACTGGAAAATTAAGTCGTCATTTTATCTGCAAACCTGCCACTGTGTCTATGGACACAGGGCAAGCTCCCTGCCAGTGGCTTCAGCCTCCGTCTCAGAGGATCTTCCTGCTGTAGGTGTGAGAAGTAATTCACATTCAATGCCCGTCTCTCCCCGTTCTCTTGAGCTGCCAATTATACGGCATTGTGTCAAGTTAGATCTGGGGGTATGTATATAAGGACCACAATTAGCTGGCGCTGGGCTCAGAAACGCGGCGGGTACTGACAGTCAAACCTGCCAGTGAGATGAAGCAAGTGGGGAAGGACAAAACAATCTGGATGCAATTAGACTCCTTCCCGCCTTCTCCCACAACCCCTTTCAAACACGGAAATGTGAGTCTTTCTTCAAGGCTGAAAAAGTTTGGGCTCTGTCCCCCACCCTCTCCCTACCTCCCACTCCTTTCTGTGCAAATGCACTTGTGCTTTCCAGCAGGGAAGAAGTGTTCAGTCCCACGGGGAATTGTTCTCGCAGTGTCTCTGGCTCACAGCATAGCTGGAGGTGGTAGATATCCCAAGGGAAATTTCTTCTCGTGAGGTTTATGGCTCAGTTTTGCAGATTTCAGGGAGGCTGCTTCTGAAAAGCAGACGGAAGTTGAGAAAGCTGTCAGAAATGCACCTCCTGAAAACTTTTTCATGCACCCCCACTGATTAAAATACAGCCTACTTCTTTTTCTTGCTTCCCTCATAAAAGATGCGTTGGGTGGAGCTCATCTGTCTAGAGGAAAGGAAGGCAGGGTAGTGGAGACTAGATTCTCTTTCTGTCTGTCTTTTGATCCTCCTGTGTAAGTTGAAGGTTTTAGAAATTATTAAAAGCTTCATGCGGTGTGAATGCTTTCAGAGGAGACTGAAGCCACAGAACTAAGTTCCAGTTGTACGGCTTTCTCACAGGCTCAGGACTGGGATATTAAATACCATCAACATGGTCAAAAAGAGCAAGATGAGTGTGCAAGTGGGTCGACTTCTGCACGTTTTCAAAGCCTTGTTTTAAACCTGCTTTTACCAGCTTTTTAGGAGATGTTGAAGTGAAGTTGGAGAATATAGTGGTGATTGAAAAAGGCTTTCCGTGATGCAGGGTTTATAGACACACAGTAAGCTTCCCTGCTCTGTAACTGGCCAAAAAATGGCTAATACCTGACATGGTGGTATAGTGTATTTATTCCCTCTGATCAGGAAAATGTTATCTTTCTGATAAGCAGCAATCACCTGTCACTCCTTTTTAGCATATCCCACACATTAAATGAATGCTTCAACTTTGATAGTAATAATGAGAACAACTTTGCACTTAAATGGAGTGTGTGGTTTCCAAAGTGCTCACAGCTAACTGCCACAGTGTATTTAACAGTAATTTTGCATATGTGAAAACCTAAAAACTGATACAGTAAAGCCTGTAGTCATAAATTGTACTTTCAATGAGCAATCCACTCTAAATTGATCAGTCTTTTTTTTTTTTTTTTTTTTTTTAAATAAATTGATTTTGGGCTGGGATCAAAACTAGTTTCATGAGGAGTGCAGTCTTTTATCCTGTCTAGTCTCCCAGCATTACTGCCCCTCCACCCACAAGGTATCACTGGTTCTGTCTCAGTAGCAAGTAGAAAGCCCCAGCAACAAAACTTGTAGGAGGAAGCTCTTTCATCAGTTTCCTTGCTGGAGTATAGGTCGCAGCCAGTTTAAAATAATCAGCCATTTTTATTATCTGCTTTAAATGTTGCATTGCTACATCCTGCAGAACGAGATGATGTCTTGAGAATCTGCCTGTGCTGCCAACATTTCCTCTAAATAGCAGGGAGAAAAGTCTCTTCGTTCTGAAGCAGCATCAAAAGAGCTTTCGTGTGTGTAATGCCCTGTCTTCCAGCCTGCAGTCTCTGAATGTGAAATTCACTTTATCATAATACAGTAAATCATCTGAGAAACACGCACTTGGGGATGAACAGGATTATGTTTTTATTAGTATCTGATTGCCTTTTTCAGCAATCCTTTCTCAGGCATATCTCCCATTAAAGCCACAGCTCCTTGCAAATGCTGTAGTTTGTGTGGCTGTCACGTGGTGGACGGGAAGAAGCTGTGTTGGTTTGTATCTCAAGTCTGTTCAGAATCAGCCTGACCATCTTATGTCACGGTAGTATTAACACTGTCAACCTCCACTGACAGAAACAGAGACCCAGCACTGAGTTATGTGGGTGTCCTCACTTAGGAGGGCATCAAGACATTGAGTTCAAGTCTGTAGTACTTGCTGCAAGGTTCCTGGGCAGATCTTTTAAACTCTGTACTCCCCTTTCGCCTCTGTAAATCAGGAGTAGCAGTATCTCCACATCATCAGTTCCTGTAGGCTGGAAGAGGAATTGGAGACATTCAGCAAGCTGTGAAATAGGGTTGACCAACCTTTCTGGCTCCACCGACCCCATGACAAAAAGTTTTCGTATGGCCGGAGTGACCCTACATATACCATGCGGTGTGGAGAGCCTCACGAGCAGTCTGTGAGTAGAGATGGCCCTGGCTGCTCAGGGAGGGCTGGGGCAGGCCAGGGCTGCACAAAAGCCTGTGGGCTGGCCTGCTGCTGTCAGCCTCAGCTGCTCCGGCAGGCTGATGTCCCCTGCGCCTGCCTGGGATGACCTGGCGGCTCCAGTGCCAGCACTGACCCCTGGCAGGCCCGCCTCAGGCATGGGAGTTTGCTGGTCACCTGCTGCTCATATCACAGGCTGCCTGTGGCTGCTGCTGGGCTTGTGGAACGGTGCTGCTGATGCATTTCATGAGGACTGCCTTGTTTTATAGGTTAGGAGAGTCCAAGGCATCTCTTTTGTGCTAAAGCACATCCTACTTAGATGACAGCACACCACTAGAATACAATGGTTTCCAGTGTTCTTTTTTCCTCTGTTTTTTTATTCTTTCCCTCCCCCCTATTTATTAGCCATATCTGCTTTTTAGTATTTTGGAAAGACGAGGAGAGTGACAAAGACCTGCTGCAGCTGAAGAGGCTAAACCGGAATGATCCTAAATCAGGAGATCAGGAGCTACGCTAGTTAGCTCAAGATTTTCATGTTTTCTCTAACGTCTTCTCTTTTCAAACAGTTTTTTCTTCATCGAGACCTAGCAGTTAGATTAACCATCATCATAGTTTCTCCCAATTAGAGATGGGGGAGAAAGAACTGAAGTAAACTGGTGTTTGTAATTGTGTGGTGAGCAATTACCCCTTGGGAACGTTCAGGCTAAAGTGGGAGGAAGGGCACAGTGGAGAGAGGCCTGCTGCTAAAAATGTCACTTTAATTGGGTTGCCTGACACAGAAAGATTTTGACATTCAAGAGGTTAGACCATCTGTTATATAGTAGGCCCTGCTTTATGGATGTTTAACTTTTTTTTTTTTTTTAAGAGTACACTGAAGAAGCATTACTGATTCCCATGCCATGAAGCTGTTAAGACATGGAAAGCCTAGTTGAAAACACTTGAGCTGAGGCTCTTGAAAGCAGAAAAGTGGTCTCAAGCAGTTTAACTGCTACTTAGAGTGTGCAGTTTGCTATGGCACGTTCTTCACCTACCCCCAACCCAGCTGGTTTTCTGTGGGGAATTAATCTTAACGCTATGTAGAAAGACGCATGCCCAAGTGCAAGATTTTGTGTATAATATGTTCTGAAAGTGTGTGGTTTGTGCATATATATGTGTGTATAACTGTAAATATTCATGAAATATCAATTTAAATATGTAGCGTACAGTATTGGCAAAGTGTTGCAAAAGAGATTAGACTCTCCAAGACTAAAAGTATCCATGAACTGCGCTCTTCTCTGCACCTGGAGAAGTCCCGTGAACTACAGGAGGAGCTGTTTTCCTTCTTTGAAAGTGCTGAAAATGTTTACTCCATCACACATTTTCCCATCAGAAGGTCTGTTTGGGTTTTCCAAAATTATGCAAGTAAGGCAGAAATGCATTCATACTTTGATTTTGGATACTTTGTTATGGTTGTATAACTGTTAGCAGAATTTATATGCATTAATATTTTTAAATATTACAGTTACAGTGAAGCAATGTGCGTGCACACTTAATTGTCTTTTGATATATTTTTTTTTTTAAAAAATGCAGGAAGGCTGGAATAGTAGCAGTTACTGCTGAGAGTAGATACTCAGCATTCATCATTCTGTTCCCACGGTTTTCAACAAAGTGGGGGGAAGTGGGGGCCTTGGCTGTACTAGGTGCACTGAGGCATTGTAGAGAAGAGGAACTTCCTACAGGAAAAAGAATTTAACAGCCAAATCACTGGAGTGTGCAAGGTCTGAGTTAATTGCTGCGTGTTAGGTATAAGAAGCTGTTGAGTGTAACTTTAAAACTGAGCAGCACATTAATGTTGGTCAGGATCATATTAGTCTCCTCCGTAACCTCCTGTTTCACTTCTTGCAGTTACCCTGTGTGACTTTTGTATGATTATGGTTACTTGTGTCTATAGGATTTACAGTAACTGAACCCCCATCTTTGATGGGATTTCTTGGAGCTATTGCAATATGTTTCATAATGGAGACAGTTATTTGTGGTGGCCTCAATTTTGATAGCTGAAGGATTCTTACAGTTGCGGTTTTGTGTGGTGGTGTGGGACTCCCTGGCTTAGAAAAGTCTTTTCTGCATCTGGAAGTTAAAGGTGAAGTACTCCTGTCTGTCTCTGTTGTGCCATTCTCCTCCATGCTGTCAACAGGATGCTTTCTTGCAGTGTTCTGTGTTGCTGCTTTTAAAAAATTTTCAAGGAAGAGGACAGCAATCATGTTTAATAATGCAATTACAATCAGGGGAAGATGCTTATCCTGTAAGATTCCAACGGCTGGAAAAGCCATAGGGCATTCTGGGAAATGAGATGCAAATCTTCAGGATTACCTCTTCCTAAAAATACCAGAATCTAACAACAACAACATTTGTCACTCTGAACAGCGTATTAAATGAGCACTCCATTCCTGCCAGTCAGGAAGCTTTGGGTTCTTCAGCCAAAGGACCAGTCCAAACGCAACATAACACTGCGGCACAGTGCAGGTTGCTGACGGGACAGGGATGTGTGGGCATGTTACAGGCACCCCAGCCCTGCCACACTCTTCGTGCTGCAAGAACATGATTTAAAAGTGTTTGGTAGCCACTGATGAAGTCTTCAAAGGTAAAAGCTCCAAGAAGAAAAGAAATCGCACCTCATTTTTCTCTATAATTCAAAGGCCCTTGGTTTGGCCTGTGGTGCTTCGTAAATGAAGACGCATTTTGGTGATGCTTTGTGACTAAATTAATTTCCAGAATCCTAACTCATACACAGAGTTAGCCATGAAAAGTGCTATTCAAAGAATGAAAATTCTGAAGATACTTCATTTGTGATATAGCAGCAGCAGCAATACATGCACTTGGTTACTTCCTTAAAAAAAACAACCAACCAACCAAACTTGAGACTGCACCATTTAACTCATCTTTTATAATGTCGGGTGCTCCCTGTTTCTTTATATTTGCTGGTTACCGAGCAGCATTAAACCTAATGTCAGTTCTAGGATGACATCAGCCTTATTCTTTTAAGATCAAATATTAAACATAACCATTTCAAGATCTAGTCTGAATTTAATTTCACTAAAATGTTAGTTGTCAAAGCCTTGATGTTGGCTCTACAGATTTAAGGCTTCATAGGATCTGAATGAAGTTACAGATCTAACTGTAGAGCACATGCACCTGGGCCAAAATGTAACTTTCAGTCAAATAGATAAAATGTAATTAATGTTGTATGATAATGAGCTGAACTTGTATCTATCCAAACTGAATTTACACATTTGAATCCACTTGCTCTGGAAAGAAACGATTCAAAGAGCTAATTAACGAGAGCAGGATCAACTTAATTTCAATTTCATATTCTGGGATTCAAGTGGATATATCAGACAAAATTTTTACTTCCAAGTGGTATTTATTTTAAATAAAATTAAGTGTTCTAATGGTATTCCTGGACTCATTTGCTAAGATTTTTGGGAGATAACTTCGGAAGATTGAGATCCTTTGTTTCCATAGGCCCCTTTTTTGGGTTGGTGGTGCAATCAGTCGTATTTTATTCAAGTCCATTAGGTATGAGAAGCTGCACTGTGCAAGTTTGCTATACTCCTTTATCACAGGGGGAGAACACAAGGTTTCTCTCTCTCATGTGTCATTCATCGGCTTTGTTCACTTTCATTTGCTTCATCGCACATTGTCTGGGGAAGGCAGCTTACCATTTACTGCTCAGGTACAGATTTGTGTCAAAACCTCTGTTTTCATTTCTCTGGGGAGTCTGGGATTTCAGCAGCGAAGTGTTTGGCATTGTGTAGACATGTGACTGTCTCGTCACTCACTTGATGAATTGTGGATGCTCAGCTTTACCCCCCTCAACTAGCTGCTGTCTCCTGGGGTTGCTGAGATGATAGCGGTTAGAGAGTGCAAGTGCAGAAAGCCACTTAGGACACTCTGTTGCTCTAGTAACATGCTCTTTGTGTAACATCTTTGTGTAACAGATGCTCTTGTTTCCTTACTGTCAAAAATCCAGAAAGTCAAAGTGACCGGTTTAAGGTCTCTGGCTACCAAAAGGTAATACTGTGGGATTATTTCATAAATTGCTTCTGCTGGTTGAAGGACTCCCATGAGAACAGTCTCCCATTTTGGGAGACAATGTACTTACGCCTTAAAGTGAGAGTTTAAATGAATCATGGGTGGGAGAAGCAGCAGGAGGGGTAAATATTATGGTACGATTTGTTAGCAAAATATATTGCTGTAGTATGCAAATGGTGTGTAAACTCAGTTATGTGTATATATTTGTGTGTGTGTGTAACTATTTTCTGGATACGAGAGTATGAACAGTGCTGCTGTTTGTCGGAAGACAAAGCAATATCCACTGCAATGGGAAAAAAGATGAGGAGCAGTAATAGAAAGTGAAGTGATAAAGAATAAGAGACAAAAAGCAGTAAGAAGTTAAGGCATCTCTGTGTCTGGAGGGGGCTGTGGCTTGGCTGGGGTAAAGGATGCATGCCGGTGAGGTTTTTCCTCTCTATTCCAGGGATTCCTCCTGTGCTTTTCATCTGAACTGTGCTAAGGAAGAAAGGGAAACTTCCTTTCGGGGCTGCCTTGCCCAGGCATTTTTACATGTAAACCCAACTGTATGCGATCCCTGACTCATTATTCCAGAGACTTTTTAGCACTGATGTGTCAAGCCTTCAGACATCTTCACGGGTTTTCCATCAGTTAGATAGCTTATGTGCCAGAGAGACTCCACACCCCCTGCAAACAAGGTCACCTGCTTGTACTTTAGCCTGTGGTTGAGCTGTGAGTGTGGGCAGAATTTGGTCCTTGAATGAACAACTGAAAATCAGCCCCTGCCTTTAGACACCCACTCCTGGTGTAAAGGGAGGAAAAACCTTGGCCTTCAAATTTAAATTAAATACAACATACTGTGGTGTGCAGTCACTCAGACCTGCTTTCCTGAGGGATGCATGGTAAAGCAGAGATCAAAGAACCAAGCTGGAATGGAGCAGAGGGGAGCCAAGTGTTTCCCTGCCGTGCTCCCACTGAGCCTGGTGAAGAAGCACTGGCAGGGCAACGGGACTGAAGCTGCCTGTTCCAGGAGCCCTTTCCCAGCCCTGGGGATATCTGAACCTGAGCAGAGTAAATATTTCCCCTGGACCACGTTGCTTGTAGACTTGTCACGAGCTGCTTTTCCAACTGTACCAGGATTAAGGAGCGAGGACAGGAAAGGTGGAAAAAAGCTTGCATAAACATTTTTTGACACTTGGTTTAAACATGCAGGAGAAGTCAATCTTGTCAATATTCCCATAGAGGTCTTTGTGCAGCTGAGGCTTAGTGAAGAGCTTTCCTTGCTGCATGACACTGACTTTAATCTACAGCAGTTTGTGTATTAAAAAGGGAAGGAGATTTTGAGGTAAATACCAGGTGATCATTCTGCCTTATGTAGGATGGAGCTGGGCCAAGACTAATCTTAATTTTTACCACTGGCATAATCAAAGACAGCAGAAAAAAACCCACCCTTGATGTTCTGTGGCCGGTCAAGTGGGCTGTGTGCTTGCTTATTCCTAGTGTCACAAGTCAGCATCTGCACTGCTAAGTTCAGTCATCAAATGGCTTTTGTTAGGGGAGCCAGCAGTGCAGAGCTGCTAAATTGGAGTTACTGGGTGGGTGAATTGGACTGTTTGGTGGGTTTGAACTGGGTGGGGATAGGGAATTTAAATCTTGATCGCCGTGTTACCCTGTAGGGAAAAACAAGGCAGCTGCGCTTTTTACCGTTGTTGCTAGGCTGCTTTTGGAACTGTGTAGAAATGATCCTGAGTTTTATGTTATTAAAAGAAAGGGGGAGGAGGGAAGGGATCCTACCAATTGACTTGTGTTTTATTAGCTGCTAGCAGTGGGCATAGGATCTATGTTACGTAGCTAAGCTGCTCCAGTTCCATCCAGGAGAGGTTACATGTGCTTGCGTGGTTAGCAAGATGAGATTAATTTATTCTGTGGCTTTGGCAAGCTCTGGTAAACTGAATTGGTTATAGGGAATTATGGGGGAGAGCATCAGATGCCAAGCTTACTTTGGTCTGAAAACACAAAAGGGATTTGGAGTTGTTTAAAATCCTTCTCACTTCATTTGGTATTTGGGATCTTATTCCAGTTTGTAAGTGGGAACACAATTCTGCCTTCTGTGTGTATGTAGGCCGTGGAAGGGTTGGTGTTTTTTTGGTGGTTGTTTTTTTTTTTTTTATACAGAGATGGGGAGCTGCAGATATTGTCTAGCTTTTAGCTGACTTTGCCATCCTTTTCAGAAGGGTGTCAGAGGCTGGTTGTGCAGATAGCCAGCTTCTGAGTCACGGGAATATGCAAAAAGGGATGTTAATGTATTGACCTTTGGATAATTACCTTGATTTGTTGGCATGTGACTTAGTAGTCAAGAAAGTGTTGTTTAAACCAAGCTGATGAATAACACAAATGAAAGGCAGTTCAGTTCTCCTCCTTTGTCAGAGGAAAGGCACAAGCCTAGCTCTAAAGGCAAACCCCCTCATTTGTGAACACAAAAAGGGAGCAGTCTCACTAGGTATCAACTAAGAAAAGTAATGGGGCTATTTGGCAGTCTGGAACGTGCATGTGTCACTAAAAAAATACATTTTAATCCAAGCTACAGAATTTGGGTGCAGATGTGAGCTGTTCCTTAGGCTGGGGTTATTATTGCCTTGAGTTTTCTCTCTGACTTGTTTGAACCAAAACCATGTGCAAATGCTTGTGACTTCTACACTTTTGCTGCTGGTTTATTATGTAAAGGGGTCACCCTGCTCTGGAGCAAGCTAATTTTTATTGTTCTTGGTTGAAACAGCTTGGAGTGCTCCGATGTGTAGGATACAATGACACTGTTGTGTTTGGTGCCTGCCCAGGGTGTCTCCCTGGTATTCTTTGTTATAGTTGCACAAATACATTCCCATTAAAGGAATTAATTCTTGCTCGATCAGCGTTAAGAGCCAGGAATAAATGAAATCCAGTCTCTTCCATTAAAGTGTTGTGGATTGTGGTGGAGAGAAAGAAGCCCATCCCCTATTCCATCAGGGAACAAAAGTGCCTGCTTTTCCAGATTGGTGGAGTGATTCTATGGCTACATCCCTAAACCTGGAAATCAGCATTAGAGACCAGATATTTCTAGACAATCCATTTATTTATCAGTGTGATCCCTGCACCTTCTGCTTAGTCATGAGTATCCCAGTCCAGAAACTCTGGGCAGATACTTCTGTATCTGCTGTAATCCCACTGCGGCTGGTAGGTGTCTGGGGTGAGAGAAGTAGTGGTTAGAGCTCCCTTCTGCAAGCCTGTGTACAAGCGGTCTGCAGCAAAGCAAAGACCCTGTGGCATTTCTCCACGCGCTGCTTTGCTCTTTAAATGCTAATCCTCCTTTGGAAGCACAAGAGCTTGATTCTGCTTTTATTTCCCAGAGTATAATTTGGAAGCAACTCCACTACTTACCACTGATGGTATCAAACAGGTGTCACAGAGGGAAGAATTTAGCCCTAAGCTAACAGAAAATTTGTCCTCCTGCATGTTCTTCAACTCCCACTTGTGAAAGCTGCAGAGTAGTTTGGGATAATATCCACTTCCATTATTTAGCTGCATAAAATACCTTGAAGGCAAATAGCGCATCTATAAATTAAGCTTCTGAAGTGTCGGTCAGGTTACTCGGGGGGGTTTTGACAGTGAGATTATTGACGGTGTAAAGTGATAGTTCTGCTCTTGAAAAGCTCATTCTCCTAACACAAATCACAGCACTGCCAGGATTTATTGAACTGCCTGATGGAGAGGTACCGTACAAGCTACTATTAGTCCATTTCCTCAGATTTGCCATCAGGAGGCTTTAAATAATTGTATTTGAAAGAAATGTCAGAGTGACAGAATTGGGTGCAGAAGGCCATAGATATTCCCTCTCTGCTCCACCCCACCCCTGTTCTTTCTCTTATGCTCTCGCTCTTTGTCATTTGATAATTTCAGAGGGAGAGGGCTTCCCCAGCTGTGTAATCAGAAGGTTTCAAGACATTGCATCTGCTGCTTTAGGCAAAGTTTTGCCTCAGTCATGCTGCAGAAATGGGAAGCTTACCAGCTTCATGCAGTCCTGCAGATTGTTTAGACAGCCAAGGGTGCTCCTGCCAGGGTTGGGGATGCCACAGAGGGTTGAAGTAGCAACTGCTAACAGAGCAAAACACATAACGGGTGCTGCAGCAGTGGCACTGTGAGGCATGGCAGCATCTAGGGAGCAGAGGTGCAACTCCCTGGAAGGCTGTTGGGAAAGGCAGGGGCTGCTCACCGGTCCCCCTTTATACTGGCTTGTTGTAAAGTCTTCATGTGAGAGGAAAGGCTGCTGGCGTGCGTGGAAACCTGAAGCAGGAGGTGCCGCCCTCTTGCAAACAAAGGACAGTAAGTTCACAGAATCACGATGTTTTCAATTGGAGCAGACCTGGAGGTCATCTGGTCCCATAAGCAGGGCTAGTTCAGCAGGTTGCTCACAGCCTTGTCTGGCCAAGACCTCAAAATCTCCAAGGATAGAGCTTCCCCTGCGTCGGGGTCAAGGACCTCCACCCTCGTGGATCTGGGAGGAGAAGGTGGCTGTCCTTGTTATCACCAGTGTTACGCTACTCTAGATGTGTTACCCACAACGTGCTTGTGCAGTACCACATTGTGCTGACATTGCATAGCAGGAATTTCTGACTGTGTGTGCTGAGCTTGGTTGTTGCCTTTCAATATATCGCTGGGGTGAGACAAACGCACCGCTACAGCTCCTGCTAGGAGGTGCCTTGTGCCTGTCTCTAACAGTGGTTCTGGCTGAGCTGGCCTTGCTTCAGTTGGATTTTGGTTGTGTACAGGAGAAGTTGAGGTTAATGGTGCTGGATAAACATAATACTAGCCTTTAGTGTGACCTAAGTGACAGCAGGGTCAGAAGTGATTTATCCTCAGTCTTTCTTTGTCCTTCACAACGTTGGCATCGTGCTGACCCATCCCATTAACAGACCAGCAAGGCTGAACTGGCCGCAGCAATAAAGATCCTACCCCACTACAGGGTTGATGTATTAAATGCATTTAAATACAAAGGCAATAATTGATCCTCAAGGACATGAAACTGGGCTTTTAAGATAATTTTTATGGCATTTTGCTGCCCACTGTGCACTGTCCCTTAGAAAATTTTGACACAAAAACTGTTTTAGGATTTCTGGATTTCCCTGTAGCCTGCCATCTATCCCAACTGTCCCTTTCCCTGGAGCAAAAGGAAGGTGGGTACCAAATAGTTCTTCTCCTACTGCAACTTTGAAGGTGTTTGTGAACCTATTAATCTAATAATCTCAAGGTAAGCATGGTTCACAACTCGCTGCAGATGAAGGAACCTGGTTTCTTGAAGCTTAGAGCATGGCACATTGTCCTGTGTATCTGGAGAAACCACTTGAGTCTCATCTCCCCCCCTCCCCATGAGTGCTTTGGACTATCGAATTCATACAGAGGCTGCTGCCGTCAGGAGAGAATACCTAGGTATTTCTAACACTATTGCATGTCAGCTCTCTTGTCACAGCAAGAATGATGGCTCTCAGGGTTTGCACCTGAATGTGTTTAGGGGAATAGCATCTCTAATTTGTTATGAGCAGCCAGAAGAGAGGAGAGAGGCATCTTTTTTTGCTGGTGAAGTATTTTTCAAAATGAAATGGATGCACAACCCTAATAAAACAGGTTCATAGCTTTTAGAAGAAATAAAACTTGCAGAATTCTGCTGATTTTTACAATAAAAATCTGTAGAAAATGAGAGCCATTATCTTGTTTTTACAAATTCTTTTATGGAGGTGAGGTGTAACTGCCTGCTCCGCTCCATATGCTGCTGGTTCACACGTTAGGTATTTATTTGTGTGAGTTTGCCAGATTCTTGAAGAAAGTTGTCATTTTAAATAAGAAATGAAAAAGAAAACCAAGGTGTAATGTACGTTAGCCCTTTTCAGGGTGTAGTGAAGAAATGCCTCCCTCCCTTCTTTTCTCAGTGAAATCGGAGTAAAATTGGGCCTTTAGATGAGCTGGTTTCTCAGAGAGGTGGGTGGCTCGCGAGGGCACTCAGCCTTAGTTTCCCCAGTAGAAACTGGGAGAATCTATGCTTTGGTGTTGTCCTTGGGCTCCCTTAGTTAGATGTAGCTTTGAAGAAGGGATCTTTGGTCCCAAATGGGGAAACACTGTTCCTTTCCAGTCACTTCAGTCCCACTCCCTTATACCCGGTCTTGGTCTGAATTGCAAACTGATTTCAGTTTGCAAAACGTATCTGATAAGATTTTGACTCCAAAGTGTTTCTCCCATAGCTTCCTTATTATCTCAGCAAGCCCTGAACAATAATGAGCCTGTAAACACATGGTTTGTAAGCCTATTACAAGCTTCCCAGTATTATAATACGATTAGTCAGCACTGACTCATTTGTTTCATAAAGGCAAACGGAGGGGATTCAGGGATTTGTTTATTTGGATGTACCAATTTGTTGCACAGTCTAACTTACTCGTTACAGAAATCACAGTTACTGCTCATCAGCTGGCTTCCCTTTTGCTGGGAGGCTGCATGCTACATTTGCAAAATCCTTGCTTTCCACCAGTGTTATCCAGCTTGCCTTTGCAAAGGAAATAATGTTAAATGGAGCTTTTTATTTAATACAAACCTTTTCCATTTAACTCCAGAGAGTTGAATGCGGCACAGAATGTAAGCTCTGAACCGCTCTCCATAGGATGTCCATCTAGCTTCCATCTTGAGGTAATTATATCAAAATACATGCCACTGCTCCCACGGACTGGTGATCCAGCTAGTACTTAGTGTCTGAATTAATGTTTGGAATTGTTGCTGCTTTCTTTGTAACAGAGACGAGAACCCAGATGGTTTGGGTTATTGGTAATGGATTCCAGTACTCTGAAATCATTCACTCAAATCCAGCTCCAGTCTGTAGTAACCCAAAGTAATTATTATTTGATTGCTAGCCGGTGATGTAAAGCGAGTTGGTCATCTCAGCCTGGGTGGACAGATGTCCAAGTTAAACAGCACCAGCTTAACAAGTGCCAGCAACTCTTTGAAATTCTGTAAAGGATATTGCTGAAGACACTTAGATAAATTGGGTTGGGAGTTTTCTTCTCTTGTTGGTCATTTGAATGGAGAAAGAAATCCAGAATGGAAAGCCGGTAGAGCCTCTGCAGACTCTTACCTGAAGATGGATTCTCTGGGATCACAGCTGCTGAGTGCAGAGTGGGGAGAAAAGGCTTCTTCTTTGTCACTGAATCTCTTCTGTCTCGTATCTTTGTACTGGTGCAGAGTGCCTCTAAGGCAGTGTGTTGAAGCAGTAGCATTGGGTGCTTGTGGATGGGCATAAGTAATGACTCGTGAAAAAGGGTCTCTCTGCCTTCCAACTGGGGGGGGATTGTGTATGGCTTCTTGGAAGTTACATTTCTCTGCTTATCCTGAAGGCTTTTAAAAAGGGGAGATTAAAAAAAACCCACGCATTGCAGTTGTTTGTATTGGGTTGGTTCCTTTTTTTTTTTTTTTTTTTACTTTTGATAACACAAAGAAATACTGATTGTGAGGCAGCGAGAGATTTTGGCCCTGAAGAGGGCCAGCAAAAGGCCTTTAGACCATCTAAAATCTCATTTTGTGGTGTCTAAGCAGAAGAGTATGTAGATGCATCATAAATGGTCACATAACTTCCACAGTGCTCTTCTGGAGTGATTTTCACCCTTAATTTCCTTCAGAGGTGAGGAGCTTTCCTCTCCCTTTCTAGCTCTTCATCAGCTAAACAGACCAAGTCAAAATACTGCTATGTTTGCCTTCAGTGCACAGGCAAGATGATGTGGACATGTGAGATGTGAATGTGAGATTCTATTGCCTGCAGATCTATTCATCACACGTGAATATTGCCATCACCTGACAAAAGCAATATGAAATAAATGGGTATTTAAAAGACTGTGGCAGAGTCTTTCATCACATAGCTGGGAGATACAAAATCCTGTGACCTTTTTAGCAGTCTTTTGAGGCACCGTCAGGAGATGTGGTTTACTTGACCTGAAGGTTCCTCTTTTCCTGCTACTGGAAGAGAAATCCGATTGCCAGCTGAACTTTTGCCTGTGGCCGAAGGTCTTCCATTACTGTCTTTTATCTCTGAGGCTTGGCTCTGGGCCCTGCAATTGCACTCAGTTTGCTTACTTTGACTGCCAGTTGTCCTCTTTGAATTGTGAGAAATTTAGCAGCAACCTCACAGGAGCCGCTTCTCTATTTCTTGTGCTATAGTCAAGAGTATAGAGTGGCCAAAGAGCATTTGCCAGGGCAGTTCTTTGCTAGGGCCTGTTGTGCCCATTTGTGGGTGCTCGGGTCAGTGGGCGCCTACATCTCTTGACTTGGGGAGAGCCCTAAGTGTTCTCTCTTACATGAGCATGCCAGACCCTGCACCCTGCCTTCACATGGAGGTAGCAGCTGGTGAGAACCCTAATGGAAGTTGTATGTATTCATTGGTGTTTCCTCACTTAGCTGTTTGTATGAGTGATGGTGTAGACAGTTAGGCCGTTTCTCTATGAACTGTAGAATATAAAAAGCTGTGAAGAAAGACTGCTTCAGAAATTATCATACATTAATGCCTTGCTCCAAACTTCAAACGAATTGACTTGACTTGATTGGATGATAAGCTAATGTGAATTAAGACTGTTGTTACACTCCATTTAAAATTTCCAGTTGTATTACTGCTCATTGGTGATGGTGGTGGTAGTATTTAGGCTTATCATTGCTACATGTGTTAGTATAAACTTGAACAGCAATGTGGTCATTCAGAAAAATCTCAGCAGTTGGTGGCATATGAGTCAACTAGCCTGTGAGAAGGGAGTAAAAATCAAGTATTTTACTTCCTGGCCAGTGATCTCTGCTACTGAAATGGGATCTCGGTTCCTTGACCCTGAAAACAGCAGCAACAACAGGAGAAATAAATGCTGTAAACAGCTCTATAATGAAACCTCTCAGACAGCCTGTCAGTATGTGCTGATCTTTTGCCTTCACTTGCTGCTATGACAAATTAGGTTGACCTTTCCTTGCACGCATCTTGAAAAGGGGGGGGGGAGGGGGGAAAGGCACAATAGAACTTGAAAAGGGCCTAATGGAATTAGGTGCCCAGTACTTGCTGAAATTTAGCTGGAGCTGGGCATTTAACTCTCATAGCTGCCTTTCAGAATCCCACCCTCTATAAATTATACCCTGTGCTGGAGGTGGTGAAAGTACCTCTTCTGGTGGCATAGGGCTGTAATTTAGCCAAATGATAAGAGCAATATACTTGAAAAGTCAGGATTGATACTTTCCATGAGTTAGATTAGAGAGGCACTAGCATGAGAATTAACAGCAAAAGCTGGTAAGTAAAGTTTGAGGAATTGTGAATCTCTTTTTTTATGGCTCTCTCCAGAAAGCATTCAGCGCAGGGCAGCACTCAGCAGTGATTGAGAACCCTTCCAGGGTCTCCTTCATCACACGAGATATTTCTTATCTGGCGGTTCCAGGTTCCCAAGGTCTCCGTCCATCCTGGTTTAGATTTTTCAGCTGTCATGTATCTTTCCATAGTTTACTAGATGATTCTGTCCCCTTCCCCACCACTGCTGCGGTACCTTTGTGGTGTTAACCTAAGACAGGACTCAAAGTGAAAATACCCAGAACAACAACAAGGACTTGAGGATGCTGTGCTGAATACCAGTAGTATTTACCACCTATGTTTTTAGAGTGCATCCTACCATGGTCTTTAAAAGATGGTGTTATTATGTGTTGATGAAACATCTCTCCTGATGCAGCTGTAATTAGGACTGTAGAGCATCCTTGGGGTCCAGCCTGGCGCTCATTTAAATCAGCAGGAGCAGAACTGATCCCCTTTAAACAGTCCTGCATTTGTGCTGCAGCACCGTGATGTATTTTGTTGTTTTCCCTTTTGTTAACGACAAAGGAGGAACAAGAAAGATAATGCTGTGGGGAGGGGGTATGCATCTTTGAACAATGATGAATATAAAGATGGATAAGCAGGGAAATTTGTGAGTTTTATTCCCTATCCCACTTAATGGGCTGCAGTTATATAAAGAAATGGAGGTCTCGGTTAATTTCTGTACTGCCTCCTTCTTTAGGAACACAGTTACTTCAAATTAAATTAGCCTTTTGCATCTTGAGGGAAATAATATGGTTTCTTTGGTGTCCTTGTTTTCTTTTCATTGATCTAGAGGAATAGAATTTTCCCCACCTTTCTTCTCCTGGGATGTTAAAAATACAAGAATCACCTTTCTGGTTTCAACTGCTATGGCCTAAAAAACATAGGAATGAGGAATAAATTCACCATGGTTTGAAGAAATCCTCTTCAAAAAATGATGGGGAACATGACAGAGAGTTAGAGAGACCTCTCCCTCAGAAGAAGAGTAATATATATTTTATTCTCTTATTAATATTTCATTGGCAAGAAGGTCAAAATCTACATTTAAATGGAAATATTTTAAAAGCAGAAGCATAATATTTGACTATCTGGAGCTTTTATGGGTTAGAGAAAACCAGAGGCTTGAACACATTGGTTCAAAATTCGTGGGGTAGGCTGGGAATTCCTTGTGAAATTTATACAGCAAAGGAATCCTCTATTTGCCTTCATCGACACCTCTGATAAAGGGTTTATGTTCTTAATACAGAGCTCCCTTTTAATTTAAAAATCCTTTTAAGTATGTCGTGTCAGCTAGAAAAGAGTCTTTAGATGAGATAGTCTGTCACTGCTTAGAATATTATTTTGGTAGATAGAGCGATCCATGCCTTGTGATGAAGTTGTGTTATTTCTTCGAGGGGTGGGGGAGATGAAGCGCTGCTGCATGCGCTGTCGGCAGAGCCTGGGGTTTCAGGGGAGCTGCCCTCAAAGTACCTGGCACGAGGGACGGGGGTTCACCAGCACTGCCTCTTGTTCCAGCTGGAGTTGTGGTCTCATGGAAGCACCTGATACATGAATGGGATGTATTATGGGTTTGAGAGTGAAACCCATCTGCGCAGAGAGCATCCTGTAGATCACTTACATCAGGATGTGAAGCGGCATGAATGGGTCCTGCCTGCTACTCGGGGAGCCAATTCCCAGTGCACTTTTTTTCCAGTTCTAATAGTTTTGGATTTAGCGTTAGTGACTTGGGGCTGAGATTCCAGACTGTGGCAGCAATGCCACCAACCTTAGGTACGCCAACTCAAAACAGCGTGAGAAAAGGGAATAAAAAGCCCAGCGGGCTGTATTTTCCTAAGGGGGGGTGGGGGTGGGGGCGGGGGGAATATTTTTTTTCATTTTCTGCCTAGTAGAGAATTTGCTCATGCCTGCACCCTGCATTCATTCTTCCGAGAGGAGAGGGCCAGGCACCGCTGTGCCTGTGCCCAGCCCTGCCCAGAGCCCAGAACTGCTGCTGGCCCAGCGAGTGCCTTTCTGTAATGGGCATATCATTCCTTCTCTGTCACGGGGACACCTGAACAAACAGTTTGGGAATCCCTGGCTTAAGGGACACATCAGGCAGCCTAGGAGAGAGAGAGCGAGCTCTGAAAACTGGCAGACTGCAGTCCCAGGGATGATATTGATCCCTGGCTTTTGACACAGCCTGTTTGCAAGTGTGATGCGTTTGGCTTCAGCAGCTGCTGTAGGAGCAGCATGCTCTGCAGTGGAGCGATAACATTGATTTGTTACTGGTGCAACAATACTTGATCGAGTCCCACTGCTGGGCAGAGGGTTGGGTTGTTTTTTTGTTGTATTTTGGTTTGGCTTCGGTTTGTTTGGGTTTTTTTGTATGTTGAGTTTTTTGGGCTTTTTTTGTTTGGGGTGTGGGGGTGGGGGTTTTTTGTGTGGTGTTTTTTTTTTTTTTGTGGGTGTTTTTTGTTGGGTTTTTTTTTTTTTTTTTTTGTAAATCAGCATTATATTGACTAGCAGCAAACGGCTGAGTATTTGTGCAATTTGGGAACACTTGCTTGCCTTGCCACCACTGATTTCCTGCACACCTGTCCCTCGCAGGCGTGTGGGTAATTGTTGGAAATGATGCAGAGGAGCACAGTGCTACAGCCTGGTGCAATACAGAGATACTCTGCTGCTGCTTGACAGACTTGTAACCAGATTCCAGTTTGTGCTGCATTGCCCCTTCGTGTAACCCTATTAAAGAGCTGTAAATAGTAATATAAATGATGTTACAGTCATTTGTTTTGATGTATCTGAGCCTTTAATAAATCAGCAGCAGCTTGGTTAATAGGAATATGAGAGTGTGGTGTTTGTTGCCAGCAGCTGCTAGTAAATTACAATGCAGTCATCTGTTTTACAAGCAAATTAAATGTTTGTTCTCTTGCTCCCTCTCCCTCTTGCCTTTTTTAAAGCATCAGAATTGTGCACAAGCCCCTGTTCTTTGCTAGGTGTTCTCTTTGCTCTTTTTACACATAGCTGGGGTGACAGGGAAAGCATCCGCAGTAAGATTAGAGTCATTGCAACGTGTCAGCTCCGTCTTCCAGCATTGCTGTGTGTGTATCCTTCAAAGCAACGGTGGTTGCATTTGATTTTGCTTGGATAACAATTTCTCTGGTGGGTTGTCAGCAGCATTTGATCTTTGCACCTACAACACAGACCTGGAAGAGCTGAGCTGAAGAAGTAATTTCCTTAGTGGGCAGTTACAAAGGGCTGGGTTTGTGTTTGGACCAGTGACACACAGTGCCAGCCTGATACACTTGCTTGGCCGAGGTCTGTTCAGGCTTTGGGACTGTCTGGGGTAGACTTGGGGCTGATTACATGTCTGGTGTTACAGATGCATCAGTCAAAACGCATTACTCATTTCAGTTTCCTTTATAGGTTGTGAACAGAACAGAGTGTTCATGACCGCAGTAAGTTAAGAAAATGTGTATGTGTGTGATTGTTTTATCAAGATCTCTCTTAGTAACTGGCTGAGTTGAAAAGCATCAGACCTCGGAGAAGCCTCTTGTTATGGCTTTGAGGCTTTTCATAAGCACTTGTCCACTAAAAGGTTATCATACAGCCACAGCTACCCTCTGTGCTATGTACTTTTGCTCTGTCCTCTTGTGAAGGACTTGTGTGGAACATTTCAGTATAACAAATTAATCTCATCTTTCAGTTCTGTACTTAGAACTAGATAAACATGTAAAGGCAGTCCAGGGCTTGAAACTTACCTGGACTAGTCAGAACAGCTCCTGGAGTTCTATTAAAAGTTTGCAATTTATTTATTTGGTGAGGGAGGGTTTGGCTATGCTCTTTATATCATAAAATGTTTCCATATTGCAACATGGTGATTGTTTCTTCTGTCTCTCGCAGCAGCTGTGTAATAATTCTTGTATCCAGACCTAAAGCGGCATCAGGTTTGCCAGTTACTGCAATTAAAATGCAACATAGAAGCTTTATTCTGTTTTCTGAACTTTTTCCCTGGCTCTCAGCAGCACCCACAATTCCCATCATGACAACATGTGGTGCTGAGCAGGAAGCAGCTACATCTTTTTGGAGGTGTTTGCATTAACAAAAAACCATCCTCTGGCAATGAAGGGAAATCTCACCTAGACTTTGCTTTGGAGTTCAAGCAAGTGTTTCCAGTGGCCACACACAGCTGGAGAAGATACTTCAGTGCACAGCTTTAGTTTAACTGGAGCAGCTGGTGTGTCTCAGTTTAAAAGCTCTAGGAAGGAACTGCACTGTGCACGTTTCTGCAGGTGAGCACTAACTTTCCTAATCCGTGCACTGGAAAGTGTGTACAATCCAAGGATAACGCCACAGATCTATGCAGTCTTTATTAATATTTTAAGGGAGGAATAACTGCACTGGTTGACATAGATACTGTTCCTTGGAGACTGATTATTAATACTTTTGTTTATGTCTTGTGGTCTGTCTTAGAAGAACCCCTTTGGTTTCTAAGGGTGATTGTTATGCAAGGTTGCACTTTGTAATATCTTTGAGATCTGATTTGGAGAAATAGCCCTTGTTATATTAGTATGACTACCTTTTGTCACCTCCCAAACATAGGTTTTTTTGGAAGGTGGTATCACCTCACAGGTGAATGACCTGAATGTTTGATCCAGTGACCACTTAAATCCACACTGTGATGGTGGGTTTTGGTGGGTTTTTTTTATTTATGAATAGTTTCTACTTGTTACTCAAAATGAAAGTCAAGCGCAAACCAGTAATGCACTTAAGCCCATGCTCGTGTTGTATTGAGGACTGTTTTTTTTAAGAATGCATATGTGCCTGTTGTTGATACCTTTTGAAAGCAGAATTCCAACTTGGAAAAATGATTTATTAATAAAATGCAATTGAATTTGAAAGGGGCAAAGACTTCTGGTGTAGCTGTCTGGCAGAGGCCATCTTGGTTTCCCTGCTGAAGCTGATGGCTGAAGTTGTGCACCCGTCAGTGCTACAGAATGAATCTCATCACAGAGGTTTGTTTTCTTTTCACTGGTCAGCTTGGCTCTGCATCACTAAATCTAAAACTGCTTTGCCAAAACCAGACTGGGGGCTTGCTCTTGTAATGAGACTTGCAGTTTGCACGTTGTGGTGAGCTGATACGATTTCCAGCTTTTACTCCACCGTATTATAAAAAGAATATTGTTACACTGAAATCTGTTGGAGGCAGGTTGCAGTATGTTTTAAGTCCAAAACCAAGAGAGATTTTACGGAATGTTTTTCTCAGAGATGTAGTATCAGTTAAATGTTATTGATAACGTAAAGCACATTCCATTTCCTTCTGTAAAATGTGTCATCTCGGCAAGTTATCCGTTGGAGTGGGTCACTCTCCCCATGCAAGCTCCCCACATGGTTTGGCTGACTTGCTGACGTTCTCCAGATACACTTTTATGAGCTCTGCCACAAATTTATAAGGGTGAATTAAAATGAC
Organism: Falco cherrug; assembly: GCF_023634085.1. Taxonomy (NCBI): domain Eukaryota; kingdom Metazoa; phylum Chordata; class Aves; order Falconiformes; family Falconidae; genus Falco; species Falco cherrug. The sequence continues at coordinate 103,313,020 of NC_073697.1, read as the reverse complement.
TGTATTTCATACTTCCATGGACTGGTGTTTTCTATTTAAAAGCCAAATGAGTGTGGGCTGTGGTTTCTGAGGAGAAAAGCCCCAACTGTGGTTTCTGAGGAGGAAAGCCCAAACTATGGTTTCTAGATTAAATCAAGTTTATTGGGACAGTAACGGGCAAAGAGCTGTGTGCTGTGTGTCTGGCAAAATCCGCTCGAGCAGCGAGCCTCAGGGGTATCCTGTGTGCTGGAAGGGGTGCTCCTGCTTGGGTTTTTTTGTTCCTGATATGTGCTATGAAGAAGCTATGTGTCTGCAGTGCAATTTCTGCCTGTGCACGCTGCGGTAAAGACAGTGGTTGAACCAGGACTGAATATTTGCTTCATTCTGCTACATTAACAGGCACTTTCTCTTTTTGCATTATTCTGTACTTACCCTGGAGTGCCTGCTCGCTTGAGCTGTGAACAAAAGACAGCCTCTGCTGGTTCTTTTCCCCCTCCTGTAAAGAGCTACTACTGAGACAGCCTTGTGAATCTCTTCCAAACTGGTGTCACGGTGAAGTTTTTTTCTCTCATTTAAAGTGCGGAGGTTGTTGTTTGCCTTTTCCTGCTGTTGTATTGAGTAAACTGGGGACACTGTGTATGTGCCTAAATGATTTTCTGCGTGCTGGATCGAACACCCAGCAGCGTAAGCTTGTTTGCATGAAGGCACATGAGGTAGCAGTCCGTGGTCCTACAGCAGGGCATCCTCTGTCCCACGATTTGAGCATGTTTTTTGCGGATTTAATTTCTTCTCAGTGCTCTGGAAGGAGGGTTCACAAGTATGGTGCAGAGAGAATAAACAAATAAAAACTTAAGTGGGAAGCTATATGTGGATCTGTATTAATAATAACGGTAATCTATAAGTAAGCATTAAATCTCTCAGTAGAGACGTGAAAGTTTTCATCTGTGGCTCCTGGGTGTTTGTAAGGGATTTATAAAGCATCTGGGCAAGGCATGCAAAGGGGAGGTAGAAGCAATTGCTGCATGGGCGCAGCGCGTCTGCTTTATGCCACCTTCAGGACTCTCTGTAGTCACCTAGTGAGACTGTGCTTAGGAGAGGGAGTTTAGGGAAGACATCTAGTGCAGTGCTGTGGCTTTGTGTCTTGTCTTTGCTATGTCCTTGTCATGCTTGGATTTCTCTGCGTAGCTGTTACCCGCCACTGCTGACCTGTGCTGATCTGGCTCCATCCACTGATACTCTCGACTGGGCTTTGAGGCCCAGCAGGGAAGTGCCAGGTTGTCACTGGAGCGCTGGGTTGTCACTGGTGACCATGAGATATGAGGAACATCAAACTGCAGAGGTTCTTGGAGGTAAGTGCACCTCTGGGCTTTGGTAGTTCTGTCACAGTCTCTGGATTTGGGGGATGCGTTTCTCAATGTTTAGGTTTGGCAGCAATGCAGGATGGTCAAGAACTGCCATGGGAAATGCGTGAATGACCAACACACGGGGTGTGTTAATGCACTCTCCAGCCCTGGGAACTGCAGCACTTCGGTCTTCCCTCAGCTGGAGATTATCTGCAAATAGTATCTCTGAGTGATCTGAGTAAAAACTCAATCTTTGTGCTTAAAAGAATAATGTCTCCGTAAACAGGGATGCTCTCTGACAACTGCAATGAACTCTGAGATAACTGACTGATGATCAGTGCTTTACAGATTAATGATGTCAGGTAAATGGGATTGGAATTACATTCTTGGAGTAGTTTAGGTTGTGGCACTTTCAATTTACATTAATTTCAGGTCAAGGTAACTTTTCTCTATCCTGTTGCTGAAGGGCAGAGAAGCAGAAGCCGGTTGCTGGCACCCCAGTTCTTTGTGCATCCTGTGTTCAAGACAGATTGCTGGAAATAGTATTTCCATGAGCTTGAATAAATCAGACTTAATGTATGAAGACTTGAAATGCATTTTCTAGGCGGTAGGAATATATATTTTGTAACAGATGCCATACAAATGCCTTGTGTCCTGTAAAAATATATAGACATTTTGCATGTGATGGGAAATTGCAATTTATAAGAGCATCAAGATTCTTCAAGCCAAAAAGCTACAGACAGTTGTAAGAAAGATTGTCTTGTCTGTCAGTGCAAATGCTATTATACAACTGAATCATAACTGGCTGCACTTGACTAGCTGTATCTGAACTTCTGTCAGCTGTTACAGACAACTCTGTTCTCTTCGTAGGGTTTGTTTGGTTTTTTTTCTTCCCCCTGGGAACTCAGCTGAACTTGTTCATACAGAGATCCCTGCTATGGCTGGAGCATTTTGTTTAGATATTTAAGGTGTTTCTGTTTGCTGCATTAAGACTTAGTGGAAAACTTGTCCAGCATAGTTTCAGATCTGATGGATAGAAATCAGCTGCGCTGGATGGTGGTGGTTTCTGTTCCTTGGCTTTGAGCACAGACGGGACAGTTTTGTTGAAATAGCTGAATCCTGGCCCAAAACTTCAGCTAAACCCAAATATTATGGGCTGAGTTTCCAGAAAAGGTGGTTAATGCTCTGATTTTTGTGTAGTTTTGAGGTCAGTTTCCACCAAATGTTGAACATGGGGAGGATGTCTTCTGGTGTCAGAGATTTTTTTCATTAAAAGTGTGACTGGAACTAAAACTGTTCAATCTAGTGTGGGACGTTTTCTGGCAAGATTCCCAACCCTGTTAAGAGTGAAGTGAGTTTGGCATTTTGACTTAAATTCGAAATTCCCACCTGCTTTCAAGAAGCCTAAAAGCAGATTTTGACAATGGCCATCCCTGTTAACACACTCACGCAACTTCAGAATAGGGGATGTGGGTATTCCTTGGGCTTCTTGTCCAAGAAAAAAGAGGTCATTTTAGTTGGTGTTTATTAAAGGGACATTAAGCCTGAAAATCACTTAGAAAAGTTACAAGAGACTTCATGGAGCATCACGTGAGCAGAGTAGCTTAGGTGGAGGTGTGAAAACTGGTCCTGTATCCGGGGCCAGCTAACACAACAATACAGCTGGCAGGGCATTGAAATCAATTAAACATCACACCAACCAACTGGACTCCTCTCAAGGTTCTTCCTTGTAATCTTACTTTTTATTGCAATTTTACCCATCAAAGCTATCTACAAGTAGCTGCAGTGGAGTATACCCGTGCCTTTAAATACATGATAGCCATCTGAACTTCAGTAATTACACTGTAGTAGTTTGGCTGAACAATTTACATTGACAGAAAGATTTATATTTAAAAATGCCGTCTTTCTGCCACCCCAAAATCTACCCTTTTCCCCTCTTCTTTTAAGTAAGTGGTTGCTGTAAAGTCTACTATTGAAGTGCTGAGGTTAGAGGGCTCAGCTGTATGAAAAGCTGGTGGTTAAATGCCAGGATAACATGCTTTCAGAAACATTTTTTGGAAATTTAGTACATGAATAGCATGGTTTAGATTAAAAAAATATTGTTGCGGCTAAAAGCAAAGCCTGCCTTGGAAAAGGAATAAATAATGACAAAGAGTCAAAATATTAAAAAAACCTCCAAAACAAAACAACAAAAAAACCCAAACAAAAGTTCCTGTAAATTGTATTTAGAAGTTCACTGACAAATATTTAACTTTTGTGCTGTGTCAATATTAGTTGAAACTCTTGGTATGTTTACCTTTGGTAATACTGGTTTTTTTTTTCTCTTAAGTAGGTTATTTATTTATTTTTAATGAAACACTGTAAAATCCATATTTAACTCCCAGGAAATACTGCAGACATCTGAGTGCAAGTGTTCTCAGTGTAACAGCACAGCAGTAAAATTACGTTGACCTCGTCAACTGTAACAGCTCTCATTTAGCAGCTACTGCTCCACTTAGCATGGTACCATTCTGCAGTGATCATTATACTTTGAACTTTCGGCCTTACTTGTAGAGAAGTGGAGCACCCATTGCTTCTTTTGATGTTGATGGGAAGTGTGGGTGCTCAACAGACTATGAAAATTGAACCGTTATCGTTCAGAGCACCTTTAACAGAACTTCAGAGCGCTGGGATGAACACCCACGTCAGAGGTCAGACCCTGAGTTGGTGGAGCAGCCCAGACTGATACTGACTCTCTGCCCATCGCTTTAATCAATAAACTGGAATTCAGGACTGCTGCGAGTAATGTGTTTTGGGGGTGGCAGGGACTTGAAGATGAGAAATGGTTGTGGACCAGGAAACCTGGGAGTTAAGAGTGGATCAACACTTCAATTCCATTCCTGGCTCTTTTCCCAATAGCCATATGACACTGGACGTGCCACTTGTTCTCTAGGTGCCTTTGTTGGTTTTCTGTGAAATAGGCTTACGGTCTTTTGTGTGTGGTGTTTTCTGTTGTGTTTTTTTTTTCTCTCCACCTGTCTGGTGGCAAGCTGTGAAGGCTCCAGGTTATAAAGTTGTCACTGTACCACACAATTAAATGGCAGTTTTGTCCATGGACTTTTAAATCACCTGCAGCTAGGGCACTCACACTCCTGTTTTAGCAATACATAGTACTGCTAATTCGCATGTTGCTTTAATACAAACAATAATAATAATAAATTTTAAAAAAAGCATAAAACCATGGCATACTAATTTAGCCCTTAGCACAGACTGATGTGCTCTGTCAAGCAGTGTTTTGAATTAGCGGACCACAGAAATGCTGTTCATTGTCACAAGGCTTGTTTTAGCTTGATCCTTAATTTAAATAAAACGTCTTAAATGTTCCTATTAAAAGACATATTTTAATTCTGTAGCCATTAAGCATCTAACCCCAAAACATTTTACTTGGAGTCAATAAGTAAGAATTGTTATGTGATAAATACTATACTTTTGTTAGGAAGACATTCATCAGAGTAGATTTTTATAACCTTATTTTCATCCCCATAACAGAGTTTATTATGCAGATACAGGCAAGTCTTTTGATAACAACAGTGGGAATGGTTCTGGTTTTACTTAAATTTTATTAGACTCTTTTTGAGCAATAATTCAGCAATAATCCCACAGTAGCAAACAGTTATGTAAAGGGCTGTGGTCTCCTGTGGGCTTATTATAGAGAGGGAGGTATTTCTTTACTTGGCATTACCGCATAGTTAGCAGTATTTCATTCACAGAACACTAGAGAGTTTGTTTCTGATTCAAAGGTATCGTTGCATTTAAATTTTGGGAATTGAACAGTTTTGAAAAGATACTGGCTTGAATATGAGGGGGGTGGTTAGCTGACTGTTGGCTGCTGCCAGTGTTTAGTCTCTGTGTGTGTGGTTACCCATTTCCCAATGCACAGAGGTGATAAATGCAAATACCAACATGTGATACTTTCCATTTACTGTGCCAGGTTGTAAACAAAGCTCTCAGTTGCATATGATCCCTTTTCAATAATAAAATATTTAAGAGCTACACAGAGCTTTTCATTTTCCAGGTGAAATCAAGCTAGATCATGCCTGTGAGCGTAGCCTTGGTGTGGGACACACAGACGTTGTCCTGGAAGTTGTCTTCCTTCAGAGTCATTCCCCCATGACAAGCAAAGCTTTTCTTCCTCAGGCCAGGTACAGAACTGAAATGAAGAAGAAATTATTTTGTGTTTCTGCAAACGTTTTTTCTGACATAGCAAAATGTTACTGTTCTGCCTTAAGACAAAAGAAAGATTATTCCCAACAAATTGTGGAAATAGAATTTTTGAAGTCATTCCGCATCCCAAAATAGCCATTGCAGAAGCACAAAAAGAGTACAGAAACCCTCCGCTCCAAAATGCGTTGGAGCTCTGGGCACCAGCTATCTGAATAAGAGCTGAATAACACAGGGTCAGTGGAGCTTTCTGCCCAACTCGAACCTCATTCGCCTAAATCTTGGACCACAGCCTGTTTTTGTGTTTGTTGGTTGAAGGGTGGTTATAGGAGGCGTTTAAGTATTTGTCTTTCTCTGGACATTTCTGTACCTAAATTCTCCCAGAATTTCCACATGGGCAGTGGTTGCCTCCAGCCTCATTGCCCACTTACCCTTCATGGGGAAGAGAGATGCATCTTGTGCTTACCTGGAAGAGATATTTTTAAGTAAATTAGATTTCTCTGAGACATGCAGTCTATGGTGGATATATGTCTTTATACAAAATTGTGCTAGAAACGAGGCGTGGTTTGTTTGTGTCCTGTCCCTGGTAGCTGAAGCCAGTACTGTGCATTCCAGTGAGCTGGACTTTAGCGTGCTCCATCCAGAGGGGCACCTACAGCTGTAGGTATTGATGGTGAACACGGGTTTTCATGTGAAATCCTCCTGAGCTGCAGTACAAACCCAAATTTAGGAAGCCTTGCTGCTGTGCCGGTGAAAGAGTGTTATCTGCTGATTCTGTCTCAAAGAGGAGGTAGCTGAGAATATTACAAAAAAATTATCTGGGCTCATCTGAACAGAGAAATTAGTAGGAATTTAAGAAAGAAAAAAAAAAGCCTTTGAACTTGGAGCGGAGTATTTCATACTGATTTTATCATCTCTTTCTGGGAGTAAGAAAAACTTATTGCATAATACTTTGGTTCCATTTCTGAAGAGGGGTTAGTTAGCTCAATATAAAGAACTTGCATTTTGGAGTAAAATAGTGTCCTCGGGGAACTAGTTGGGAATAACAATTCAGGAATAAGTGTCTGTATAGACAGCCTCTCTCCCCTTTAGTTAGTTAGTTTTTTCTCAGCCTCAATCTGCAGTATCACATCTGCATGCCTATTTAAAACATAATTTCCTTTGCACAGAAGCACTACTATGGCTAAAATTTAATTCTGATATTTAACTGAATGAAATTGCTTGCAGATGACTGTTTGAAAGGGAAACAAACCACATCCTTGTGTGCTGCTGCACTTTAGAGGATTTGTGAAATATTATACTAACGCAAAGAATGTGACCCCTCTCTGAAAAATCTGAATAGTTTGAATTTACTAATTCAGATTATACTAGTGCATTTTTCTTCAAAAATCATGTCTTGTTATTGTTGTCTTACCAGCAGAAGCAGAAAGCAGCCAGCAGAAATTGCAGAGAGCAAATTTATCCAGAAGTAATACTGTCTTTTGTTTAGCTTCATACTGAACCTACCACAGCATCTACTCTGACACTGTTTCAAGGGCAGATAAAAATTGCCACGAAGTATTTCAGAAGTAATTGCAATGAAAAGTAAGAATTTTTCATACATTAATGCTGCTTTATGTGTCTGAAAACACCTTACACCTAGGAAGCTAGACTCAAGTAGGAGCTGCAGAATAAGCCACACTGGTCCACTCTGAACTGCACATAAATCACATTATCAATGTGAATGAGAACAGTTTCCTTTCAGATGGGTGCAAAAGGGAGAAAAAGCATGAAGGGAAGTTGTTCCAAGTCACTTGGCAAGCCTTTGGTGATGAGAATGCTTTAATTCCCCAAACATTCAGGTTTTTACATCTTCACTGATACCTGGCACTGATTTTGAAATTATTTGCCTGTAGTTCAGGTTACTTGAACTGTCTTTCCCTGCATCTGCCATACTATACAACTTGTATACTCAGAGCTATTCTGTTAACATTCCTATTTTAAAATAAGCAGCAGCTCCATGAACTGGTTTTTGGATAATTTGTGTCTCTGTGCTTGAATTTGCGGTTGACAGTGGAGGGGGCGCAGAGCTGTTACAAGAAACGAGTGGGCTGTTGTACGACGGCTGCTGCGTGCCTTCCTCTGCTCGGTTCACGCAGGACTGGCAGCGGTGTAGGGGTGAAGGTGTCTCTTTCCGAAGCCTAGCAGGGCTTCCAGCCTTGGTGGGAGTTGGCACCGCTTTGCAGTATGCGTGCTTGGCAGGTACGTGCCAGAGGTGCTTATCTGCGAGGGGGTTGCCAGAAAGGCGCAGCAGGACACAATCAGCAGTTCCCTCATGTGAGGAGGTGCTGTTTTCCTTCCCAGCGTCTCTGTGACAGAATCCGGTGATGTTTTCTGCAGAGCTGAGTGAAGAAAGCCAGAGAAATGGGTTAAATGGTTTTGCCAATGCTCAGTTTAAACCCTGTTGTAGTCATAACTTTGTCCCCTTCATAGCCAGACAAAGCAGGCACTGATACGATGTTTTGCCATTTTCCACTCTAGGAGCATCTCCACTACCATCTGCTACTAAAATCAAAGACCTTGCAAGGAAGAGGTGTTGGTTGGTTGCTTTTTTTTCTGGTGAACTCAGTATGTAGTAGTTTTGTATTCTGATCAGACCAACCTGGGACCAAACAGAGTAGTATTTTTTGCTAAAGGTGCTGTGCTCCTGGAAGGGCTGATTATTTTGGTTGAACTTCTGCACACTGTGACTCATCTTTGAGTACAGGTTGACATTTTGGTGGTAACCCGTTTTACGTTCCTGTTACAGCATTTGCAAGCTTTATGTAGGGTAATCTTTAAAGGCAAAAGAGAGATCGACTACTAATCTTTTTGTATGGTTTTACCCTTCTTTTTCCTTCTATTTATGGCTTGGGGTTTTGGTTGGTTGTCTTTTTTTTTTTTTCTTCTTTTTTTCTCATGAGATACCTGAGCTTTCTGAGCTGTTTTAATGATTCTTGTTCCATCCTCCCCCACGCGATTCTCTTCTGCTTTTGCTCTTTTGTTTTTCTCTGTTCCCTCGGTGGATTTTTCTTCTCTGCAGCTTATTTTTTCTTCATCATCTTTTGTTCCTCATTATGCTTTTAATTACTCAGTGTCCCTCACATCCAGGTTCCATCCCTGGTTCTCTCCTCACTTCTCAGTCCCTTCTGCTACTTTTCAAACATACAAAGAAACCAAGGTATCAGTTCTCTTCACTCTCTAACTCTGTTGTCCTTCTTTTCTCTCCATTGAAGAGAACAAACCTCTCCCTATTTTCATAGTGCAGTAGTGCTCTGGCATCCATTTAGTTTTTTCTAATTTTATTGTCTTTTAATAGTGAGGTGGGTGGGAAGGTAGACTGTGTGTTGAGATGTGTCCTCCCACCTTCTGAAGCCAGCTTTCTCACGCTGGGTGCAGTGTGTGATACTGGATCCCTAGTCCTGTTTGTGAGGCACGAAGGTGTTTGTGTTCCTGCAGTGAACCCAGAAGAGGTGTCCTGGCTTTCCTGGGCAGGACTTTTTCTTGGTGCTTGCTTTTCCAGCCTGTTTTCCTTCAGATAACATCAATTATGAAGCTTATGGTACAGCACGGAGCTCCAGTAAGGTTTCAGGGCTTGTTTCCAGGATTGATTTCACAAGGGTACTGGGTCTTCACAATTTTCACCAATTCTGTTGTTAAGGGCAGATGTTTCAGAGGGGCACTCAAAGAGAAGCTTCTCTAGCTTTAAGAAATGATAATGCATATCAATTAACATTCTGCTGTAGATGAGGTAATTAGTTAGGCAAAAGAAAACAGTCTTTAGTACTTAGCTCTGAAAATTAATAATGGTAAATTTGCCATTGGTAATTACTACTGTATGTTGGGAACAGAAAATTTCACTTGTTCAGCATCAACCTGTGAGCTTTTTTCTGTTTGCAGGCTTTCTCCCCCCCCCCCCCCCCCCCCCCCCCCCAATAATCCTTTATCAGCTTGCACTAAGGTGAAGCGCACGAGCATGGAGGCCTTTTTCAAGATGCTTACTTAACCTTTAAAAAACCACTGACATTTACAGGAGGTGCCTCTTTGAAACCAACAGCCGCTTTTACACTACACTACTGTGCACGAAGAGCAGTGTCTCCAAACGCAGTCAGCACAGCATGAACAAAGCCTCGCAGGATGGGTTCCTCGGTGTCATTGTTCTGTGAAGCATTTTGTAGGAGAAAGATCTAAGTGCAGATCATGTTCTTAGTAAAGCCTCAACACTCGATTCCCAGATTGTTTGGCCAATGATCTCCAGAGATCTCTCTTCATTTTGGCCAAATAGAAAGGTGGTGTGTTGTAGTTCCTTGCCTGAAAAGTTGTTTTTTGAGTTCTGAGGCACAAGTTTGTGCTTCTGATGCTGATGTTATCTGTTGATGGTTGAAATCAGGGTCATCTAAACTTCAGAAGGTCACAACAGGTGTATATATGTCACCAGTACTTAAATCAGTTGTAGTAGTCTGTGATCTCTGAAATCTGACAAGCTGGATATGTGGCTTCTAATGATGTACCAGTTGCAGTAAGCTGAATGCAATCTCTGTAGTACATGGTAAATTAGTAAGTCTTAAAAATAAAAAAAACCCCTGAACTGTTATTAGTAGTTTACATGTGGTATTGTGAAGTAATTGCTCCTGATGAGGCCCCTTCGCTTTTCTGAATGTGCATTATGTAATGATGTGATTCTCTGATACCTTACTCAGTGATTTGTGTGAAAAGTTCATTTCAGTGCCTTTATTTTTTCACTGGTAGGCATCATGATATGAATGAGTGCCAGATTTATGGCTTATGTGTTAAATATTATATATATAATTTTTTTAATAGTATATTTTCAATGCTGTCTTTCACACGCAGCCCCTCTAAGGACTAAAGAGACCAGGATGACTCAGTGAGGGAAGAAAAAAAGGGGAAAAGACACAGCTGTAAATAAGGTTTTATATGTAGCTCTTCTGAAATTATAGTAAAGGTTTAAATGCTTGATTGTTGAGATAGATATCAGACGGCGTAACAAAATGTAGTGCTTTGTCTTGGAAGGATTCTTTAAAACTATCTTCTATACATCTCGAGTTGCTATATACTTAAAATTTAATAAAAGTGATGGTGTTTCAAAGTACTGCACATTTCATGGAGTTAAATGCAGAGAAGAAAGAAAATCTAGTAAGTCTGTCAGTGAGGAATAGCAAACTGAATTTGGAAGCTGGGTCCTTTCTGATATATTGGGTTAGAAGGAAGAGTCTCTTACGAACAGTCATGATGGTACAGTAGGGCAGTGATAGATACATTTTGCCATACCTGCAAATAGTTTGCCAAGTAAGAACTGGCAGGTGATAGAGCTTAAAAATGCCATTTTTTTTCTCCTTTGGAGTGGCTGAAAGCATAGAAGGAAGCGTGTTAACTGGGTACTTTCACTTTTATTAAGTCTGTGTGGCAAAAGGGATGGTGAAGTTTTGTACCACTACGAAAAGCAAATCTTTTTCCACTGGACTGACACATCAACCTGTAGTAACGGAGTGTGTTAGTCACAGCAGTTTCATGGCTGGTAAAATCTAAAAGCAAAGGCTTCCATCGAGAAGTATGTGTGCTTCCATTTGGGATTCACTAAGGAGGAAAGCAAGTAATGACCCACTTCTGGGCAAAGGAAGATGAAAAACCTTGTAGCAATGTTCCAAGGTGTTTGCTCCTTTCACTTAGGGTGCGAGAGTCACCCGCCCGCGCTGCCTGGCTGTGAGCCTGCTGCTAGTGGAAGAGCATCCTTCCTGCTTGTCGAATGGGCAATCAGCATGGAACCTCGCCTCCAACTGAAATTTGTGAAATCTCTCTAGTAACAAGTAGCTGCTCGTATTTCTTCTAGACAGGTGCTAACAAAAAAGACTTAACTTTTTCTGTGTGCTGGTGTTTATGCTAGATTTTTGGTTGGTTTACTTACGCAGTTGACTTTTCCCCTCCTGAGGCTGCCCTTGCGAATGAACAAAAGGAAGCAGAAACCCCTCTAGTTTGATGGGCTAACCCCTTAAGCTTGATTTTTTAAAAAAATATTTTTCAATGACTCTGCTAGAGTATTAGTATGTCAGTGTCCATTAAAGCCTACAGTTGTACTCAATGAGAAGTCACGTAACTAATTAATAAATCTCATTTTGGTTTTTTGACCTTTTACAGGAATCTGTGGCCTTTGCCTGACTGCTGGCTTGTGAAAGTAGTTTAAATGCTGTGTTTTTTCACTAGTATTTATGTCGACAGGGTGGCGATAGGCAGCAGTGCTGAATCAGGACCCCATAGTGGCAGATGGAGTGTGAGTACGCAACAGAGGGACAATTCTTGCATTGAGAAATGGGAGCGTTTTTTCTCTTCCGGGTTACCAGTGAAGCATAGAGAGAAACTGAATTAAATTTTTGTCAAGTTAGGAGACAACCCCATGAGTACTTTGTGCTACAGTATCTTTGCTTACAGTCAATTATCTTGTGTGTATTCTGCTGGGGAGTTCAGTCAGAAAGAAATCCACAGCTGAATCTGAGTCATATGTCAGCCTTGTGTTTGCAAAGAGTATACTGTGCCTTTACAAATGGTAACCCTTAGCTTTAAACAAAGCTTCCTCTTTTAGAATTTTTTTTTTTGTTTCTTGTTTAAAATCGATGGGGAGAAAGGAAATGTGAGCCACTGCTGATGACTGGGCTGCACTCCATGCTCAGAGACACGAAGATGCAGTACCTGTCAATCTGACAGAGCGATGCTGTGCTCCCATTTGTTGCCATGAATATTGGCTCTCACTATTAAAAACTTGCAGACGTCTCCTTGCGGCAGTGTTTGTGGGTATCTGGAGGTGAACAGCAGCTGAGAGTCAATAAGATATTTCTCTTTCCATGAACTACTATGGATTACCTAGCAGAACTGCTTAAGAGAACTTTAATTCCTGCTCTGGAAAGCAGCTGGCAGTGATTGCTGTTGGAGGGAAAACAGGGTAAGATGGACTTCTTGTCATCACTGCTACAGCAGTCCCTCTGCTTGGTGCTTTTTGCAAACCACTTAGCATCCCTTCTTTCCTGGTCCTTCTCTGTCGTGCAAGCCTTTCAAATGCCCTTTGGCTATTTGCACTTTGTTCCCAAGGGCCACCATTTCTAGTTCAGTTCTTGCATGTCAATCAGTTCTGCCTCTGCATTCATTTGTGTTGTTTCCCTGTTCCTTTCCTCCTCACTATCTTCCTTCCACAGGCTCTTTTGTATCTCCCTGGCTCCCCAGACCCTGTGCTGCCCCAGGGCTACTCTAGGCTGGTCTGGCTATTTGCTCTAGGGTGTTTAAGGCTTCTCCTAAAGCTCTTTTATGGGAGCCCTAATGCTTAAAGCTTCCTAGAGCTTTGCAGTCCCCCTCTTTCACCTCTTCTGGCCATTTTCAGCCTCTTGAGGTGACTTAAACTTCCTCTCTGTCCATCAGATGTTTTTCTTCATAGGTTTTGTTTCTCCAGTAACTGTTTCCTGCTGGCCTTCCATTCCCTGTGAATCTGTTAGCTGTCCTTGCTTTTACTTTCCCTATTCCCTCAGAGGACTCTAATGTTCAGACTTGATGCCTGGCTCGTGCTTGTTTTCTTTGGTTTTGCAACTCTTCCCTGAGTTCACGACTGAAACCCCCTTATATCCCACTGTGCTTTCTGGTTCAAGGAACCCACCGAGCCTTGCCATCTTGCTCCAAGTGCCTGTACTAGCACTTCTGGATTGAGATGGCATTCATTGCTGCCTCCTGAGGTGATCACAGCAGCTTTTAGTCCTCTCTATGGAGCTGCGTATTTCTGGGAAAAGTCATTTCATGTTAACTTTTTTTTTCCCCCCTTAATCATCTTTATCATCAGCTGAGTTTTGATACTGCTGGGTTCCCTAAACTAAGGATACTCTTCATGCTTAATGTCATTGAACCCAAAATGTAATTGCATTCCTTTGCCATCTATTCCATGTTAATCCTCTAAAAGAAGTGTTTCACTCATCATCTAAGTCAGTGATTTTAGTACAGACTGTGAAACCCTCAATCTTTAATTTTCTGCATGGAAGCAGAAGGGAGAGGGACTGTGCACTTCATCTGCTTTGTAACAGATATGCACTGAGTTCATGTGCGTTACCAAATCAGTATGTTGTGTTGAGGAATGAAGGAAAGCAGAGAACTATACCAGGATTAAGCTTTCTTTTGAACTGACATGAAAATTGTTTCAGTTGCTAATACTAGATTGCCTTCTGACCATTGCTGAACAGAAGCCTGTATGCTGACTTGTCCCAGCTAACAGGGGTCTGGTTCAAACTGCTGCATGGGGATTACGGAAGGAAAGCTAGACTGATTTCATATTAAAGTCTACTGATACACTCCAGCAATTGTGGTACCACTTTTGTCTCAATAAAGAGAGAGGTTAGAAAATGGACAGCCAGTGATATACTGGAAAATGGACATAATTCACGGGCAGGACGAATAAGATTGTTTTGCCTGTCATCCCATTTTGAGGTCATTAAAGACCGTTGAGAGGGTTAAGAAAAAAATATTGAGAAAGAGTTAATGAGAGATTTTCTGCGGAGCAGCCATCCTCAGGATTTCCTAGGATAGCCTGTCACTGTTGTCTTGGTTCTGAAGCAGATCTTGAAGATGCTGGCTGAAGAGGTGGAAGCCCACGCATGCAGCACCTGCAGGGTGAGGCTGGGTCTCTGCTTACTGTCTGTCTCCGGTGCTGTTTTACATTTCTCTTCCTAACTTTGCTGCTTCTTTTTGCTTTCTGTTTAACGAGAGTCTGGCTTCTGGCTCCTGCAGTGGCACTGTGAGCCTGTAACCGGAGAAGCAGTCGGTGTTTTAATCGGTGCTTTAACCAGCCCGATGCAGGTAGGGCATGTGCCCTGTGCCCCAGGGTCTGCGTGCGGCTGGTTAGGGCATGTGCTCTGTGGTAGCATGGTTGTCAGCCAGCGGTAGCATAAGAGCAGAAGCCACATTTTCCCTCTTTGCTTTCTTTTTTTAGCCTTAGATCACGTTTTGATCTTGTCTTGTCTTTAACAGCATAGGTTCAGACTGGAGCAAGTAGTGTGAGTGCAGCAGTTCCAGCCAGTCTCACGTGACTTCTACCTGTGTCCCCTAAAAATTTACTGTCACATTTTGGTGCAGTTGTGCTTCCTTGTAAAGCCTATTCACAACTAAAGGGAAAGGCAAGAGGTGTCACTTGAGACAAAAGCCTTAAAGCATTGCAAAATGTAATGTACTAACGGGTTTTCCTAAATCTTTAACAAAAGGTTATTTAAAAAGAGTTCGGCTGCTGTTGCCAGGGGACTGTGTAGGCTAGTGTCTGTGTTATGGTAAACCTTTAGCCACATTTGTCTGCTTAATAGCTGTTGATGACAAGGTCATGTTCACACCTTTGGATTTCTGGGCCCTTGGAGCCACTAGAGACCAACCAGACACCTTTCATCATCCATATTGCTCCTAAAAACTAACTTCCCTCTGTTGTGCGCAGAGAGCTGGTAGGGCTGAATACAAACGAAGCTCAGGTATGTGTACATCCAGTCATTCCCTTCTCTCTTCTTTATGGTGTCTCTCTACTCAGTGGCACTCGTAAACACTAACTATGTACATACCAGCTCTGCCTACATAATAATAACTACCAGCAATATGTGAATGAGTTTCAGGTAGATTCTAGCTCATTCATCCAAGGTAGTTGGTTCTATTAATTGGGACTTGTAGTCTTGGATTTTCAAGTAAAGGTGATTCTCATGTAACTGAACAACTCTGGGATGTTTTGCATGACTTCTGTAATAATGGTTTGCTTACTCCCTTCTTTTTCTGGATGATCCAAGACTGCAAGCCAGAGTTAAACTATCCCAACGTGATGACGATTGAGCTAGAATCTAACTTGAAGACAATCAGGCATTGCCATTAGTTATTACTATGTACGGAGATCTTCAGTGTTAAGAGGAACGGGTTTGATTTTTTTCCTCTGCCCTGGTCTTAGACACATAGTTCTGCTTTGGAACAAGATTGTCTTAATGTCTCTGTAGAACAAAAATGAATACCAGAGATAGAAGCAATGACAATGTAAAATTGCGCTGGATGGTCGTTGTTCCGTCGTTCCGTCCCCTGTGTGTGTACAGCTTTCTGGGCCAAGGGCTGAAATGATGAACGATCCAGCCAGTTCTCAAACTGTGCAGAGAGAACCAGCCTGAGCGGGCAGCTGCTGTGGCCATCAGCTAGGGTGACTGAATTCAGGAGGTGTGCAAAAATCAAAGGGGATTCTTTGTGTGTTGAACTTATTTATTTATTTACTATAAATATGCAGTTTGTGTAAGAGCAAGGATAGAGCACAGCATGTTTCTTCTATCTGCCCATAGGCCACGGAGAGCCTTGCTTTGATCTCGCCTGCCTATGATTGAAAGATTTGGAGCTGAGGGCTCTCCTCTCGGTCCACCTGGGTTATATAAACAACTTTGTTTATAGTTGATTTACCGTCCTGTGTGGTAAACTAATTCTTTGAAATGTATAGTGCAATCCCATATATGGGGTAGGAGATGGATTTTTTGCTGACGGTATAATATCTTTGTAATCTTTGTTATTCACAGATGTTAATAGCCACTTAGAAGCATTCTGAATTTAGAGAAGTCAAGTGGCTTGTCATAGCAGCGGCTGTTAGCATCAGGGGATGTTTTCTGTGTATCTTGTAAGGTGTCTGGAATGAATTTAGCAGGTGTTAGGTTCCTGAAAATGTTGTATTTGGCTTAGTGGGTTTCAGGTTGCAACAGGAAGCAGCTGCGTAAGGAGTCTTTTTTGCTTTGTAATGATGAATTCCAAGGATGAAGCTCTGCAGTAATTATCCCGTTCTTTATATAGCTACACAGGTGACAGGTAAAAAACTGGTAAAATTGCATCTTTATTTTCTTTCGGGAACCTGTCAGTGATGAGCTGACCTCAGTGATACTGCTGAGTGTCACATAACATTACCATACATAGAACACAACTTGATAAGGAATATGAAAGACTAGAGGGGGCAGGAAGAGAATAGGCCTGACCAGGGTGAAAGCAAGCTGTTGGTAATAATCTGGTCTCGACTCCAAGGAGCTGGAGTCGCACAGGTTTTTGTGGCAGCACAGAGTAAGTGATAAGGCAAACACACAGGTTTTACCGTTGATGTGTGCATATGGTGGGCGTCTTGCTTTCGTAGGGCATGGTCTATATCTGGACATGGATTCATGTGTTTTCCACCTGGAGTACAGAGCAGTGAAATGTGTGATGACCTCTAATTCCAAGAAGTTACAGTATGTAGGCATTTTCTGTTTCTTCAGTGCAGGGAAAGCTAATAGTTTCCAACTCAAGACAAGTTCTGCTCCCTACATTCTACTCTGCCTGTTTTCCTTGTCCCACGTGGGGAAGAATCCCAACTCAGCCATAAGTGATCTAGCTTGTACCAGGCATAAAACCCCGGAAGATAAATCGGCATTACCAGTTGAATTAATCAGACTTTATATTGATGGAATGTGCCCTTCAGGTAGGGAAAATCTTAGCATGTTCTTATTGGGGATCAGAGCTGGGAGGAGAGCACTGTGCCTGCAAAATAAGACCAAATGTTTTCAGAGTGGAGTAGAAGGCTTAGAAGCACTCTCATCCTGGAAAATCCCCAAGGCTGATCGCATTCGCAGTCTTTTTCTTTCCTTAATGGGAGTTGAAGCTGAGACATTGGTACAAGTGTATTGGTGCTTGGGAGGCTGAACAAGGGGAAACATAAATAAAAACTCAATAATCTCTCACTGGAGGGAACTGAGGAGCTTATCTGATTGGTTACAGCTTGGAAAACACATCAGAAAAACCCATAAATCCAGAAAGACTGTGGGTTGTTTTCTTAATGTGTTGTTTGGTTTTGTGTGTTTGTTGTTTTGTTTTTGTTTTTTTTTTAAATTCAGTTTGAATCTTTTTAAACACTCAAAGGGCAGATAAAATGAGCAACTGTCATTTGAAATGAAGGAATAACTGATATGCTTGAAAGGAAAATGTCAATGCCACAAAAATATCATAGCACTGTAGATTAAAGAGAGGCAATTTATAACTTCAGATGACAGCACAGAGCTGTTAAACATAGGGACTTTATAAAAAAACGTGGCTGTTATCAGAGTTTGATAAACTGGCCTGGACGGTGTGGAGTGAAACTGAATTTTTCATATTTTCCTGCAAATGCAAAACAAAGTTTGGGCTTGTATTTCTACAGATGCGGTTATCAGCGGTGAGTACTTTGTTCCATCTGATTAAAACTTGTTTCTCCAAAGCTGGAACATCCATTCCTTCAGTGGCTCTTCCAGCTGGTTTCCATGTAGTCTGTAGAGTGGCGATCAGTGATCTCCTAATTTTTCACTGATAGAAATTGTTACTTTTTTCTCCATGTCCTGTGTTATGTGTGGCACACATACAGAGGCATACAGGAACAAACCACAACCACCGAATAGAGCACCTGATAAAGAGAAGAAAAGGAAACACATTTACTACATAAAGCCTTATCCTCTTCATTGAGCTGCCTTTCAGTGACATTTGTGTTGTTTGGTCTTTATCATTCAGCTTATCAGTGCTCCAGTAAAAGAGCTGGGGAAGTACCAAAGATGCTTTGAATGTTAGTGTTATGTACGAGGGAGATTTATTCTTTCCCCTACTCAGGAGACAGCTTGCTTTTGACAAGAAAAGAAAATGGAAGTGGAGGGGTAATGTCTGTCTTTGTTCTTCCAGGATTCAGGGGCCTCTTCCCACCAGGTTTTACTGATCCTTAGTTGTGGTTATGTGGCATGTGGGAAAACCAGGCCAGCTTTCAGCCACCCAAGCCTCGCAGAGGGTGTATGTGCCTAGAAGCTTCTCTCTCCTATCAGTGGGTCTCATAATAGTTATCCTTATTTTTCTTGTCTCTTCAGCTTGTCATGGCTAAAAACATTACAGCATGCGTTTACTATTTCAGTAGGAGTTTTATATGTAGTGCATTTAACAAAGAAAAAAAAAAAGTAAGTGAACTTGTGGGGTTTTTTTTTAGTGAGCTGAACAGGCATTTATTGTATTTCAGACTTTTAAAACCAGTAAATGCACCTATTCCTATCTGGTGGCAAAACCAACTCAGTCTGGCTGTGGTGGAGTGTGAGGTTTGGGATCTGCAGCTGTTTGTTACAGAATCCGGGGTGTGAAAAGGGGACTAATTCCAGCTCCCACCACCACAGCTTGGGATGGGTCGCAGCAAAGGGACGCCATAGGGAGATAGCAGCTTGTGTTCTGGTTGTCTTTGTAATTTCACATGACTCTACAGTAAGGAATTCTGCTGCTACCCTAATCTGGTTTTGTTTCATTCTCTCTGTAGCTCATGTTAAGGTCCAGACTTTATTTAAAAATCTGTTATTTTTGCATGTCCTATTTTTCTCAAGTGGTTTATTTTGTCTAAATACTGTGATTAAACAAATTATTAGCCTGTGAGAGAATTTATGTCTCAAGAAAAAGAAAGAAGTTTACAATGGTAAATTCTGGTTTTCCTTATTTATTTTAGCAGATAAACAGGAAAGGAGGTTTCAAAGCAAATACACAGTAGGTCCATTTTGGATCCTTGTCTAAGTCCCCTAGCTCGCTGCGGTGAGACTTCTCTTTTTTTTCCCCACCTTGAGCATGGTCACAGTGTAGATTCTTTTTGGGTTTGGGGTATCAATACAGACTTGATGCAGACACGAGCTTTCTTTCACTCCCCCCACACCAGCCCCCTCCTTTTTGGATGGCTTTTTGAGGCACTGCTGTTATCTTCTCCCAGGTCCCTCTCGGTACTTCCTACTTCATTTCTTTAGGGGATGCTTATCAATGAAGACCTGCCGAATCAATGCAGCCATTAGTCTCTAACTCAAAAGGATAACCAGTTGTAACCATGGCACATTGTCTACTGCAGCTAGCTTTATGGTTTAAAAGAGGTATTGCTATGGTGTGGGCACTGTGGTAATTCATTCTTCCTTATTAGAGATGTATATTTTCCCCTCTCCGTGGATGGATTTCGAGACTTGGTCTCGGTAGTGTGTGGTGTTCTGTGCTGAAAGGGCAGGCGGGTATCTCTATGGTAGCGTCGGTGGTGACAAGGTGGCTGTCGTTTGCTGAATGTGTGAAGTCCCTGGTGGGTGAGGACAAGTGCTGCTCGGGTATTCTGCATGATACTTCCCTTCAGAAGCTAAGTACATCTTCATGTTTGACTGTCGTGGTTTAACCCTGGCTGGTGACTAAGCCCCACAGAGCCGCTCACTCATCCTCCCCACAGTGGGATGGGGGAGAGGATTGCAAGAGTAAAAGTGAGAGAAGACGTGGGTTGAGATAAAGACTGTTTAATAGGTAAAGCAAAAGCCACACACGCAAGCAAAGCAAACCACGGAATTCATTCACCACGTCCCATGGGCAGGCAGGTGCGCAGCCATCTCCAGGAGAGCAGGGCTCCATCACCTGCAACGGTGACTTGGGAAGAGAAATGCCATCGCGCCCAACATCCCCCTCCTTCCTCCTGCTTCCCCCAGCTTATATACTCAGCATGACATCATGTGGCATGGGGTAGCCCTTTGGCTAGTTCATGTCAGCTGTCCTGGCCGTGTCCCCTCCCAATTCCCCGTGTCCCTCCAGCCATCTCACTGGCAGGACCTGAGAAACTAAGAAGTCCTGGACTCCACAGAAACATGACCCAGAGACAACCAAACCCATCAGTGTTCTGTCAGCATTGTTCTCCACCAGATCCAAAACGCAGCACTGCACCAGCTACCAGAGGAAAATTAACTCCATCCCAGCCAAAACCAGGACATCGACATCCTGTGTTTACTCAAACAGCAGAAGAATGTTAAATGCTGTGAGATTGTAATGCTCTGGCTGCGTTCATAGAAAAAAATTAAGGGCCAAGCAGGGAGGTTTCTGTGCAGTTCAAAATCTTGGCAGAAGCTACCTGGCCTCAAGAGTGCTTGTGGAATGACAACTTTTCAGCCAAGAAAAATACCACCACTGCAGACCTTATCACATCCTCTGTTGAGCATTTTGGTTGCGTTTTAAAAACCTTCAGCTTTTCTGCCCTTCTCCTGTTGCACCATGTCCCTTAATGGCTGCTCTTGGGATGCTGGTGGGTGGGTTTCCTGTTAACAAAAACAATGCAATCTAGGAAGCCTCTTTAAAAGGAGAGATTTATGATGTCTGTGTGTTCATCCCATTTCTGTAGACAGCTTTTCTAATGATAAAGGTGCATATATCTCAGTGTGATGTAAACAACTTGATGGATGGCTTGCAGTTTA
Organism: Falco cherrug; assembly: GCF_023634085.1. NCBI lineage: Eukaryota > Metazoa > Chordata > Aves > Falconiformes > Falconidae > Falco > Falco cherrug. Next base: position 103,292,223 of record NC_073697.1, on the reverse strand, counting down.
TGTGGAGAAAATATTGGAAGCTTTTTATCTATCTGTAAAGCTTCCTAGGAGGCTGCGAACAGGTGGCCCGGTACAGGCACACAGGTATATCATCATTACGTGCAGTCAGGCTGTTCACAGGGACCGACTGAGGCCAACATTTCTATTCTGAAAATAATCAGCTGGTAAAGGCAAATGGGATGGAGCTCAAGGCTGCCAGAGCACTTCTCTCTCCTTTACACTTTAAAGCAGAGTAAGGAAAGATAGAGTATATTAATGTAGTAACTGGCAGTCAGTCTACGAAGTAAAGTTATTCTTTAATCCTTGTTTAGGAAAAAATGTAGATTCAGTGACAGTGATGTTCAGTTGCAGATGCAGGTTTTAATTGTGGAGTAGTAGGAAAAGATTAGGATCTTAGCTATTTATTTTATTAGTGACAGAGATACAGCATATAGAAGTTCTCAAAAAGATATTAATCTTTCCACCTAGACAATCTATGTGTGCATAGCTCTTGTCTGTAGTTCGGCACCTGCATTCCTAGTGTGGGCACAAGCACTAATTAGCTTTTCAGGTGCAGAAATTCCACTGAAAAAATGAAGCCAAGTTTCAGTTGTCATAAAAAGGTCAACCACGCCAATAAAATGTCTGCCTAAGTTAAGAACACTAGAAGGCTAAAAAAATTAAATATTGAAATACATAACAATTCTTATGTTGAAGTTGATGGGTTTAAAATGATTGCTAATACAAAATTGTCACAAGTCGTCTTTTTCTGATCTGTTGTGTACAGGATTGTCTGTGTGAAATGGCCTCTAGGTGAACAAGTCCATAAACAGCGAGGGACTTTCGCCTGACTTCAGGTCTTGGGAAGCATCGTTCCTTTGTGATAGCAACTCCTGTCACCCTGTAGTAATACCCAGTTCTTTTTTATTTGTTCAGAAGTAACGGTACCCTGGTGATCAGTGGGTGTGGGGGTTTCCTGTTTTGTGTTTTCAGACTGGTATTTTAAAGGGTTGTCCATGAGGGCAGGTTCTCGTTCAGTACTGGCTCCACCAGTCTGTTTTAGAGCCAGTGGACATCTAATGGATCTCACGCTCTGTAACAGCTCTTCTGGCTGGGCTTGAAAACATCAAAGATTTACGCAGGTCACCTTGAGACTGATTGTATGAAGCTGGGAAAATAGTTCCTCAGGGATGTCTTGCTGGAACTTTGGTATTGTGTAAGTGTTGATGGTTAACCAATGCTCTGTTGAAGGATATTTAGGCTCTGAACAATGGATTTCTGCATATATGAAGTCGAAATTCCCGACAGACAGGCTGAACCATGCACAGTATTGCTGCACAAATAGGTAGTAGCCGGTTTGGATGAGTGAGGTATAGAAAACCAAAGCAAGTGAGAGTGGTTTTTTGCTCCAGGATGAAGCCAGGAGGAAGGAGAACAGTTTGCAGGGTTTCAGTCCTGGTGCCCTCGCTGCCTTTACAGGGGACCCGGGAAAGGTACTTTATTTACGTACTGTGTTCAGCCCAGAGCTGAAGGGATAGTTGTTGCCAGCTCCACAGGCTGTATGAGAATTAATTTACTGGAAACCAGCTTGAGACCCTTAGGTAGAGGGCTGTATGATTCATATCCTACCAAAGCAAGGCACCGAAGTTTTGGAAGCCTGGCCAATGTAGGTTCTTTCAGTGACTGACAGAGAGGAGGTGTACACCTTCACAGCCTCGGCCATCTCCTGCACCTAGAAAAGTCTCTCTAGAACTGGTCCTGTCTCTCTAGTGACTACAGAAGAAGCAGGACATGAGCATCCACCTCAGTTCATGAAGTGAATCAAGGTCTATAAAATGGGGGGTCCCCGCATCGTTATTATTAAAGCTTTCTATGTCTTAGGTGTGTCTTCTGTTGCATGGAGTAGATGAACATGCGTCAGATGCAATAAAGACTTCATAATTCTGAGCTTGCAGGCCTCATGCGTTTCTGTTTGCTGCATTTCTACTGGGGCTATTCTTACTGCTCTGCTATCTTGTGCTTCAGTGCAGAGGGGATTTTTCATTGGGGGATGATGATGTTTTTTCCATGTTTTGTTTGTGTTGGGTTTTTTTTTCTTTGGCTTTTTTTTTTTTTAAATCATGTTTGAGACTTGTAATATCTTAAGTATTACAGTGCTTTTTAATCAGTTTTTCTTTAGATAGGCTCCCTTTCTAGTGCATAAGGATAGGAAAAACATGTTTGCACTTAATTGTCAATAGTTTTCATATCTTAGCTGTATACTACGTATTATTATTGAATGCAAACTAGGTCATATTCATTCAACTCCTGTGACTAGAAGTTGTAAGTCCAGTTTTTTCATTTTTCTTCTTTTTAGGTTGGCCTGGAAGAGGCTGACAAAAGAGGAGGAATTTTACCTCTTTTGTTTTTTACCTGCAGGCAATTTACAGATCTTTGTTGCTGGATTACAATAGATGTATCTTATTTAAAATCAAAGATGTGCTTCCTGCAGCCCCCCCCCCCGCCCCCCCCAAAGCCACAGCAGTCTTACTAACAGGACGTTCATGTTTTCTTCTGACAAGATAAAGCTTTTACTTGAACGTTAATCACACCATTCATGCCATGATCTCTGCAAAGTGGTACATTTTTAACTAGGAAAAACATTTATTATATATTAGCTATGATACTGACTTCTCCTGAATGGGTTTCTGGTACTGTGTAATATGAACGTTGTGTGATTTGGTGATAGTAATTGGCGTTATGTTTTGGTTCTGAACTGACTGCATGTAGAACACATGCATTTGAGATTCCACATCCTTAGTTTAATACATACTAAAATATGTACTCTTATCTACTGTTTCAGACTACTTATGAATGAGCAAGAAAGAAAAAAATTGAGATGTCCTGCCACTAGTTCCTGTGCCATTTTAAGCTGAGAAAATTACTATTCTGGAAAGTTGTATCTATGGGCATTAGGAGGACTGGATCATTAATATTTAACCGTGTTGGAAGTAGAAAGCGCTGTAACAATAATAATTTGCACTTGCACAGCACATTTCTCCTGAGGATCTCAAAGCACTTTACAAACCATTTAATTAAGCCTTACTAAATCCCTCTGAGGTTTATTATTAGTCCCATTTTACAGATGGTTAAGCAAGGGCATAAAGAAGTTAAATGGTTTGCCTAAATGAGTTAGTGGCAACAATAAGCATGTACTTCAGGAGTCCTGACCACATCTCTCTAACAGAGAAGGTATCAAGTGACCGTAGCATCTTGCCAGTAGCAAACAGAAGAGCGTAGCAGCTGAAAACTGGAAGAATGTGCAGTGTTTTGTTTCACAAAAATGTGAAACTGTTCATTGTGTTCACTGTGAATACTCTCTGGAAATACCATGATGCTGTAGATTAGTTATACTATCACTTGGTGGCCTGGCTGTGGAGGAGATACATGGCACGTACTCACCTTGGCTGGATACACGGCACATACTCACCTTGGCTGAGGGACGGAAGGGGCCTGAGAGCCCAAGATGTAGGAGCAAGAAGAAGGGGTGAGTCCTGGCCTTCTGCCTGGCCAAGGATCTGGTTTTCATCCCTTCGTTCATTAGGGACATATACACTGCTCTGTTTCTGCTCTTTTGGGATTTTTTTGGGGGGAGTGGGTGGGTGGCATTTTTTGTTGTTGGTTTTTTTGGTTGTTTTTTGGTTTTGTTTGGTTGTTAGGTGTGATCTATCTATCTATCTGTCTATCTATCTATCTATTTCCGTTCTGTAGCTTTGGCTAGGCAGGAGCTTATTTCACCAAGTAAGGAAAGATGTTCTTGCCACTGGACTAAAAATTATTCATATCATTAGCAGCTGCTTCTCCTCAGATGCCCAACATGAAAGGTTGGTTTATCAAGACATAAAGCAGAAGAATATGGGCAAGGGGAACTCGTGCTTGCTGTTTAGCTGAGAACCACTTAGGAGGGTGTTCGTGTACAAATGCATTAGATTATAGTTAAGCAGCTTATGGACATAAAAACACATTAGAACTTTACAGCATGCTATAAATTACAGTTCTGTGGCATTCACAGCCACATTGTTAGGTAATTACATTCATTAATCTACTACTAAGAGCACATAAAGTTGCCTCCCAAATGGTACTGTGTGTGCTTGTGCTCAGCTGGGAATGCACTGGGAATGGCCTCCCCTCCCCTATGTCTTCCTCCACCACTACTCTCCCGTGCTTGGAAACTTCCTGATTTTATCACGTTTTTTTGGTAGACCAGGCTGTCGAACATACTGGTCTAAACATCCACAGTGGAAGAATTTCTGATAGTCTTGCCTCATACAGCTCTAAGCTTTTCCTAATAAGCTGTAAGCAGTGTATGGACTTATTGCAATCATTTAGTTAGGAGAAGTTATTGCTTGTTGTCCCTTAGGTGATCCATTTGTGCCCTGCCACCTGATATTTAGTAGTCCCTGTAATTCTTAACCTCAGCAGCTAATACTCTGTTGACACTTGCCTGGCCTTTGGTTGAGGATCTCGTGCTTCATTTTCTTCTGTGCAGAAATATTTCCTTCAATTAGAGCGGATTCTCAGCTGGTGTAAATTAGAATAATGGCATTTGTGTGTCTCCAGGTTGAATGTCTGTCCCACTGACTGTTCCCTCTCTTTATCTTGCACTGTGGGAAAAGGCTTTCAAACCATTTGTTTGAGATGCAGCTGTATTCTGTACAAGCAGAGTCTTCTACTGATTCCTTCTTGTTTCAATTTCTTGTTTTGAAAGATCTTTTGTGGTGTCCCCCAATCCTGTCATCCCCCCGCAGCAATGGACCAAGTTCTATCTTCAATATTTGCTGCCCTAGGATAACCAGAGCTCTTATCTCTGTCATTCAGCCACATTTTCACTGGGAATTGCCATGACTTTTTAGCTGTGAAAATAGGAGAGCAGAGAGTTGTGTACTAACCGGTGTATTCTCTGTTCTTAACCTCTTGGAGTGTGCATTAGGAAGCAGAGTCCACAGAAATTCCCCGGAAAGCTTCCTCCGGTTTCAGTGACTGCTGAGCAGGGTACACATGTGAAAAGCTCTGCTCAGTTAGAAGGCTAAAAGTAACAGAAACAGAACAGTTGACTGGCTTATCACCCCAAATTTTTACGACATCAAGCTACTAACCATAGATTCAGCATCTCGATCCTTGTGAAAACTTAGACATTCTCAACAAATCAAAGAAAAATCCCTCTAGAAAAAGCCCACATGAAGGTATGAGTCTATTCAACACAAACTTCGGTAAGTCAGAAAGCAAATTGGTTTTGTTTGTAGAACTTAGGTTTTTCAGTCAGATTCATCTAAGCTTAGACAAGTCAACAGCAGAAGACTTTTAGGAATGACCCACTGCTTGTGTGTCAGTTCATTAATTGAGTTTTCAGTTGTTGATCTCCTTTCACATCAAGATCATCTTCTCATCCGTGTAAAAAAGCACCATGAAAGCTACCTGCGCTGCTGAAGCGGGAGCAGCCGTTATGCGAGACAGTGACAGATGCTTAATCACACGACAGTCTTCAGTGAAAGGCATTCATCTATTTGCTAAATAGATGTAGTTTCAGTGACACTTGAGCACTCCAGTTTCTAGGGAATTTCTTTGTCATTACTGACAAATTTATTATCCTGACCATTAAATTAATAAAACACAGAGCCCACAGCAACAGCTTTTTGAGGGAAGTGACTTTTTTTTTTTTTTTTGGTGCCACAGAAACCCCTCCAGCTCCATGTCCCAAGTTGTCATGTGCTTGTTGCCTGGATCTCTGTTCCTGATGACTGGAGCAGGTGGGGAAAAAAGCAAGTTGGAGTCTCTTAACTATGGGACAGGACAGGAGGAGCATGTCTGGTGGGGATGAGCCTCCTGTTGACGCTGACTTGCTTTCATGCACCGTGCCGGGCTGCAGTTTAGCGCTGTCAGTAGCAGGTTGCTTCTACCCGGGGCAGAAACACGGATCGCTTCAGCCCATCTCGAGGGCATGAGCTGCCTCATGTTCAGTGACACGCTTCAGCATCAGCACCAACGTCACGCTTGCTCATGTAAGCAAGAACTGTAGTAATGGCCTTTGTTTCTGAGAGAAAAGCAGTTGCAGGGAAACAACTACCTGGTACATCACATTGACATGCTCTCTGCTTGTTACCTGCTTGGCTTCAGCCTACCATTTAGGTAGTAGATGAGCTATGAGACTGCATTCATGTGGGCTTTGCTTCCCTTTTTCTGTATGTAAGCATCAAGAAGTCAGAAATCTGTATTTTTAAGGGCGCTGTGCCTCCCCCGCCACTGGGCTGCCCGGCTCGTGGCTCTGCAGCCAGGCCGGCAGCCTGCTCAAATGGAGATAAATTGCTGCAGGAGAGTGTCAAGACAGAAGGATGTTGTCAGAGCTGGATGTTTAATGTCACGTGCAGCTGCTAACCTGGTCCTTGCTCTCCTGACAAAACAGCTGCCATTTTGGGTTAGTATCTGAGTTGTGGAGCCGAGTGATTGTCAGCACTCGTGTATTACTAATGCCATCTGTGTCCTCGGCAGAGCATCCCATAAAGCATATAGCGAAAGCGATAAACACGGACTTTCTCCTAACACTGAAGCACCGTGGTGGATCTTTGCTTCCCTTGCTCTCATGCACAGTCTCAGAGCTCGCATAACACTGAGTGCTTTACTACTCTGCTCAGGCGTTCAGTGACTTAATTGTGTGATGGTATTGATGTAAAATTTAACAACCACTGTGTGTATTGACTGTAGCTTCATTGGCTGCTGCTAGAACATGCCCTGCTATTCATCTAGCTGTATTGGTCCATTTATTAGATATTACGGAGATTTTTCCTTTTCTGGACAGAACTGGTAGTAATTTCTGCAGTGGAAACCTATTGGGAATGACTCTAATCTAGTTTCTGAGGATTTGTTTGTTGGGGCAGCACATGCTGGGCTAATTTCAGGGTATGTGTTCCATGGTATCTTTTCTATCCAGATGTGAAGTTTTAATGAGGGGCTGTAGGGTTTTTTCCCTCCTTTTTTTCCTTTCCCTATTATTCCCCACCCCCCCCACCCCAGCAGCAAAAGCAAAATTGGCTCAGTCAGTATTTATTGGCAAATTAGTGTTCCTAAAGACTTCCTTTTGGTTGTTCTTTTCTAGAGCTTGGAGAAATAAGATTTCACGTAATGCATCTGGGATTGGATTACTGGATTGAATTTTGCAAAGTACACTAGGGATATCTGAGCCTGTTTTGAAAGCAGCTAAGCCCCTCTTAAGTCAGTAAAAATTCAATTCATGATAGTCTATGAGGGGTTTTTTTGGGTTTTTTTGTTTTGGGTGGTTTATTTACTGTTGGATGGCCACGTTCCCTTTGAGCTGTTTTATCAAGGTTTATTAAGCTTTTGGTGGAGCAGATGACAGAATACAGCCTTTCCCTGAAAAATAAGATGGAAAAAAGCATCCTGGAAGCTGACATCCCTCAGCCTGCTTGCTTTTTTTGAACACAGACATTAATTCTTGAAGGAGCCTTCAGCTGAGTTTGTATGTTGTGACCATTTCGGAATGTGACCATCACAGAAACATGATGATGTTCAAAATTTATCAAAGTTGAAGTTGTGATTGGTTATTACTTTGCATCTGGTCTTTTGTGTACTCATGAGCTCACACTCCTTCCTTCCCTCCCTCCCCTTTCTCTACTGTGAGTTGAGGTTTTGGTCCTCAGAACCAGGCCAACCACATTATTGTAGTGCAGATGGGAATAATCTCTGTGTGTGATTCTGATAACAGATCTCAGGACGCAGCAGGGTTTGGGAAATCCCAGCTCTGTTGCAGGGATGGATCTCGTCCCAGAAGAATAGTGCCTGAATTTAGATTCTGTTTCTCTCTGTAAAATTGGTCTGCATTTTTTTCTCTGGGCTTCCTTTTCTATTTATTAGGCCAGTGGTACTGTGTTGCTGCTGCTTCTGTTTTTTCATGCTTGGACCTGAATTGTTTTGGAAGGGAGCATTAGCGAAGTTTGCACGGTGCTGTGCCAGCCTAATTAAGGAGAGGTCTGAGGGTATGAACATGGGGAGGTAGCTGGGCTAAGCTGGAGGGAAAAAGAGAAGTGGGAAGGCTGGCAAACGTCTCAGGATGTGGAATGAGGTTTAGTACCATCATCACGAATGCAAGAAAGGAGAAAAAAAATATTCTGAAATGCAAAGACTGCCATGGCAGGAAACCATAAAATATTTTGTTGAAACGCTGTGTAGTATCTTTTAGAGTCTTATGCATCCTATAATAGTCCTGAGGAGGAGGTTGCAGAAGTGTGGTATGTGCGAGGACTGTATCATCCTCAACCTTAAATAGGAAATGGGCAAAAAAGCAAAATGCTTTTACTCTTCTAACAGGAAAATATAATGGTTTTCTAGGTGAGGTTTAATGCTCTCAGCAAATCTTTGCAGCTTATGTTTTTACATTATAGTCATTTTCTTGAGTCAGACATCCCTTCTGCCTGTTAAGTAAACACAGAAAGCATAGATTATCAGTTAAGAGTATCGACAGCATTTCAAGTGCTATCAGAGAACATTTAATTCAGTTTAATTTTGTGATAAATCTCATGTTTAATCCTCTGGTTGCTCTGTAATCATGTCTCTATTGATCTTTTCTGAATGACTGCATGCGGTTTAATAAACTTTGCCATTAACCCAAGCTTTCGAAAGGGGGAGATTGATTCCAGTATCAAGTCTGATAGAACCAATAAGCACCTGAACATCATTAAATCTGTCCATTATAAAACATTTGCATTAAGATCAAAGTAAAAGCGTAGAGGTGAATTTGCAGCTTATTAGAGAAAGGGTTTGCAATCGGAAAGTCTCAGTATGTCAAAATCAGCGGCAGTTTTCAGCCTCGCTGATTCAAGCTGACACCTCCTTTCATTTCTTATTTCTCAAATCCGTCTTTCATCCTATTGAGCGACCTCCTTCCCTCTTTTCCTGGCCATAATTATACCCTTTAATTTATTCCATCTTTTTCACTTCAGGCATTTGTTTAGTCCAGGTTTTTGAGGTCATTTTTGCCTCATAATAAACCTACAGAGTTTGGGTGTCTCTTCGAAGCGTTGGTTTGGATTTTCTGTCCTGAATTTCTTCTTATAAGGAGTTGCCCTAGTTACATGAGATGTAAAGTAGGCTAGGGAATGGGGGACAGGTTATAGAATTGAAAAAAAGAGATGACCTTCTCAAATTCCTTCTTCTAAGGCCTGTTCCTACCATTCCTCACAGGGGCTGCCTCACATACTCCAAATGCCAAAGTGCATTTGACAGTTTGGCCCGCATCCATCAGAGATGCAGGAGCACTGCTTGCAGGGGGATTTAGTGCCAGCTGAAATGCATTGAAACAAAACACCTGAATGCCTTGTGGCTGAGAGTGTGTTGGTGGCCTCGGGAGCATCTGTGGATCTCCAGAACACTGGGCAGGCGACTGATCCCTCAAACGCAGTGCGTCTGACTCGGGAAGTGCGAGGGAAGAGAGGGCTGGCACAACCTGCCAAGGTACCTTCTCTTGTGCAGTTTTGCTGTTTGGTGTTTTGTCAAAGCAGCGCTGCTGTTCCAGAACAGCTGGCAAGGGATGCTCAAAGGCTGTGGGGAGCTCAGGAAGGAAGCTCCCTGCAGCCTCTCCTTCCCTTTCCCCTCACTCTTCATTCCCATGCAGGCATCAGAAGTTCTCAACCTGCAGGACAACAAGGGGCCTTGATTGATTTCAAAGGTTGCAGCTTGTGTGGACGGAATTGTTAGTGGGGGTGAGGACAGGAAAGTGCTCCTGGGGAGTCAGAGAGATGCTCCGGACAGGGGAGGAGGATGCGGGGAGCTGGCGGTGAGGGAGACGGGAGGAGACTGATCCTCGTGGAGTGGGACAGAGATGGAGAGTTGCCTGATTAGGATGAAGAACAGGAAGGGGAAATGCTACAACCCCTCTGTTTTAGGAAGGGGAACAGAACATGCAGGGAACCTGTAGATGTGGGAGGGAAAAATGAGAAAGTAAGAACCAAATGCACGCATGTGCAGCTGAGCATTAGCCGTGAGACTATCCCGAATGGAGGACAGGGAAAGGGAGATGTAGATGCTCTGCTCTTCCAGTAAGGATGATGGAGGAGAAGAGATGAAAGACATGACTTTCCTATCCCACACATCAGTTGGAGGAGAACAGGGAGATTCAAGAAGTACCTGCTTGGGGGAAGCCCCTGGGTCTGGAGGCAAGGAGAGGCAACAGGCAGGGAGGAGGTGCAGGGTGTACCCAGGAACACACTGGCTGTGGTGGTTTGGCCTGATGAAGTTGAAGGGCTGGAGAGGACTGGAAAGTGAGAGACTGACTTTGCTACTGTTTCCAAAACAAACTAATGAATAGCTCAAGCCCTGAGATGTTTTATGGTGTGTGGGAGCTGGACACTGTTGTATTTCTTACCCAGAAGATGGCTGCCTTGATCTAGGTCTGACTAGCGGGTGATGTACCAACCTCTCTATGAACCTACATCACCTTTGCAGTGTCTTGTTTGCTTTTCCTAAGCATGTGTGCAGCCCCGTTTCTTTCTGTGGTGCCCGATCCGCTTACCTCTTTAAGTATTTTGCATTACGAGGCACAGATGGAATAGGATATGTTTTTACTTCCATTTTACAGATGAACACTGCTGCATGGAAGGGCTAAAGGCCTAAATTCACAGAGCTGTTTATTTCTTTTGGAGAACAAGTCAATGGGAATTAAATAGTTTTAGGCCCCTGAATACCTGCTTTGTGGATTGGGGCTTAGTTTGCTCCTGGCAGGTCACAGAGTCAGTGGAAGACCAGGAATTTCAACATATGTCTTCAAGTACCCACATTAATAACTCGCCATCTCAGTCCGGCCAGCTCTAATCCTGTGCCTGGCAGGGTACAAGTTGTGATAAGATCAGACAGGAGAGATTTGGATACCGGCACCAACAAGCAGCTTAGAAAACAAATCTTTAATAGGAAAGGTTTCCTTCCAAGTACAGCCTGATTCCTGCTTATGGTTCTAATGCTCTTCACCATATTCCGTAGCTCTCGAGAGGTGCATTGCAGAGCTTTATCTGCTTTCTGCTCGAGGCAAGTTTTTACAGAGACACAGCAGTTCGGATGCTTTCTACAGAAGAAATGGTTACAAGTTCAGTTGAGACAGCTGGGTATACGATGAAGTGTAGTTTGAACGTAAGTACTGCTCAAGCGGTATGATTCACAGTTTTTGTAACTCCTTGCAAGTTTGCTGGAGGCATTAGCAAAGCTCTTGACTTGAGATCTTCTGTTTTGGAGTTGGATCCCCTGACTGTGCATCCCTACCAAGTTAAATTTGTAGCTTCTAGGTGGCTATAAACAAGAAATATTACAGAAAGTGCTTTTCCAGCCACTGAATAGCCCTGAATATTAGATGACACTTCGGTTTTAAAAGATCTATTCACAATGCAGCTTAAAGTTGAATATTTGCAGAAGACATCATATTTTCATCCATGATACAACTGTAGAAGAAATATTCTTTTTCTCTGGTGTATGAGCCCTGTAATAAAACTGGAGAAAGTAGTCATCTCTGTTCTTCCCTTTTTATTTATTCATGCTATCTTCCGTACCCTTTTAACTGGAGACTCTGTATTCTAAACACAGGATGGAAAGGAAGAACTGTTTCCTCTCTTAGGAACTGCTGAATATACCTGATGCTTTTTGTGTGATGCCATGTAGACTTTGGAGCATCTACTGGCCTAAAGCTGAAGCAAATGCTTTGCCGCAAGGATGCAATGCTTTAGCAGAAGTGAAGAAATAAATATGGAAAACGTGTGTGGCAGTTATCCAGTGGGTCTGATTCTCTGCATTTGGTACGGTGGATTATACCTTTGTAGAGTAACAAGAAAATAGCTCGGGTATTTATTTCATCTGTGTATATGAATGAGGACTCTTGAGATAGGAGCAACTTATATCTACTTTGTAAAGTGGTGCGAAGGACAAGGCAATGATAAATCTTGTCTGTTATGCTAAGCTGTGCTTCTGAACCGCAGAGAGGGGGATTTGCCAATGATCAGCACTGTACAAGAATGTAATCCCTCTGGTTTTTTGATCATCAAATTTATCTTCCACTGTATCTGTTTCCTGGGGGAAGAATAAGCCAGCAAATGGAAAGGTTACATATTGCTCTATTTCTTAAACTTTTGTTCTCTACTATTTTTTTCAGCCTGAATGCTAGAAGGAGGTTTCTTTTGCAGATGGGAAGTCGAACTGTTGTTTCTTTCCCCCCTTTTAATTGCACAAAGGTTCTGATCCTTTTCCCAATGAAGGACATCACCAAGCTTGTCTTAGAACCAGAGGACTCCACCACTTATCTGAGCTGGGGCTTGTGTGCTGCCCCCGCCCCCATTTTTTAATCACTGTTTTTTCATTTTAAAATCTGCCTTCATTGGTCTTGTGTGAGGTTGTGTACCTCATGCCAAGACAGAGGTAGAGATAAGTGGTTCCCTGATAAAGAGAAAGAAAATGAAGAGGAATATGAGACAGTAGGAGCTTAGAAGACAGAAAAGCGAGTCTGTGAAGTATTTCTTCTTGACCCACAAGATGGAAGAGAGTAGTTTCAAAATAGATTTTTATTTTGCAAAGGTCAATAATTATAACCAATTATTATGTGGAGGTTTTTAGTTTGGTGAAAAAATCTGCCAGTTGGAGCATTTACCAGCTGGCATAATCTATGAGTAGTTCTGATTCTGTCCTTTCCCTTGTTTATTTCTGTTTTGCCTGTCCAAAGAGCTAGGTTTCTCCCACTTGCTTACACATGCAGAGGGATGCCTCAGATTTCCCTGGGTGCTCACAAGGCTTCATTTGTGATACAGAAATAAATGATGTGGATGTTTTCATCTCTCCTACTCTCTGCCTATGTTGTGCAGTTTCCTAGTTGTTTTTCCTTATGTTGTCTCAAAGTGTGTCTTCATCTTGACTCCTGGAGAACAGATTTTCTGGTCTAGTCTTGAGGCTAACGTGGCAGCAAAGCTAACCTCTTCTGTTGTGTCCCAGCTTCATTCCTTTCTGTGGCCATGACATTAAGTGAGCATCGTGAGACCTTTCGAATACATTGGGCTTCCCTGGTGCTGTACCATCTTTCCGCAAGACAAGGAATACAGAGGTGCTTCTGATTTGATTTACAAACCACAATACATTTTTTATGAATGCTGAGTGCTGTGCTAATGAATGGTGCCAGTGTGAGAGCCTGGAGGCTGAAGTCATCTGTTTAGCGCTGGTGCAGGAGTAGCAGGGATGAGAGCCGTCTAAGCCCACATCCATTTATTCTAAACCTACCAGTAAGGAGGGATACCCTTTAAATGTAAGATCTATTGGCCCACAAACTCCTTGGCCTGCCAGTGAAAGTGCCATTTGAATTATTCAACGAACACCATATGTATCTGGAGAGCAGAGGAGCCCACAGTCAGCTTCGTGCCAAAGACTCTGCTGGAGGGAAATAAGATTTCGTTGCAGAAACCTCCTGGTAAAGTTGGCAGGACACTGGGCAAAAACAAAGGACTGATGCTTTTGCACATGGATTAAACAAGGTTTTAAGGAGGCATATTTTTTATGTAAAACTAAGCAAGTGATATAAATTGGTCCTTAGATGGCATGTATATTGTTGTCAGTATGTGCAGATCTTTTATAACTACAGATACAAACATGAAATTTTTATTTTGGGGAGAAGTTTTAAATTTAGAAGAGTATTTCCATTCCAAATCAGACCAAAAAGTACAAATAAAAAGAAAACCCTATGGGAAAAAAAATGTTCCAGAAGTTTCAGTGTAGAACTGAAGAATTGCACAATTATTTAGACAAATTATTTGGTTTTCATGTTGCTCGGTGTGGTACTTGGTAACTGTTCACTTGGATTCTCTTCACCATGAAAATCCCATTTTCCAAGGAGAAAAGTTTTTGGCTTTGCTGTGACAAAGCTGAACCTAGAACTCGGGTGCAGGCATCTGCGTGAAACGTGGCAGCCGCAGCCCGTGCCCGCAGCGAGCGCGTTTCTGCATGGGATCAGGGTGTTGCTGTGCATGGCCTGATATGCTCTGCATGGTGCAGAATAACAGTGCTGTATACAAATGTGGGACCATTACTGTAAATGTGCAACTAGTATGCAGGGAACAAAACAAGTGCACCTTGGTTTTAGGAGGTGGCTTAATGCTCCTCTCTTTCTGCCTAATCTATAATCGCAACTGAGCAGTGCGAGAGCAGCGAAGCCGCCTTTGTTGGCAGGAAGATTTAAAGCGAGCATCCCTAGGGACTCCTTTTCTTTCCACACCCCTTTTCTATTTCTTTTCATTCCTCAAACAAAGAAAATAAACACTTTGTGAGAATGTGGCTGTGCTGCTCACTGGGTATATCAAGCACGTTTATTTAAGGCCCAGCACTGTGAAATAAACCCAGGGCCAGTGGGAATACATTTCCCTTGGCTGCAAGCGCCGCGTCCTGTGTGAGCGGGCTCGGGGATGTAAGTTATGTCAAGCATGTCTGGGATGGAGTGTTTTGTTACCGGTAACACGCCTGTTGTGTTAGAAGCACTTGGAGTCGTGCCCTGAGTTCTGCTGGAGCTCGTGCCCGTGGAGCGGTGCTGGGCCGAAGGGGTGGCCTGCGTGGGCAGGAACAGCCCCGTTTGCTGGGAGAACTGCCCCGCGTGCTCCTCCGAGTAATAAAGGTTGTAGGTGTATGAATGACAGGTACCTATCAAAGATGACTGGAAAAGTTGGAAAGACTGTGCGTGGAAGAGTTGGAGAGAACGTGGCTGAGGTGATGCCGGCAGAGCACGCAGATTCCCTGCCTTGCTGGTATTTCAGACGGCGTACGCTCACAAAAAAGCAGAGCCACCGGTGTCATTAGGTTATTTAGTCAAATCTGCAAGAAAGGGGTAACCTTGGGCTTTGCCAACAACTTGTTTTTTCTAGAGATTTTTCTAGATCTTACATATGCCGGGACTTGCAGGCTGACAGAAGCTGGGTGGAGTTAGACCTTCAGGATCTCCTCCTTTGGGAAGCAGCACACAGGTTTCTGGCTACATCATTGTGAGCAGAATCAGCTGTGTGTGCTGCCCTTCCTCAAAACTGGGCAGCTTCAGGAAAAGCAGGTCAGTGTCTCTGTATCTAAGCTGGCATCGCTCAGCACTTTCTTGACGTTAGCTGCAGGAGAAGGCGTTTTCCTAACTCTGGTTGCATGGACACCAGTAGTTTGGATGGCCGTTCTCCACACCTGCGCTGTGGTATGGCATAATATTTGAGTGACAAGATTGAGATGGGAGGATGAGGCTGAGAATACCATGTCATGTTTGCAAAAGGTGAAATAAATAAAAGGCAATCAATTGCTGTAATAGTCATTGTCAGGTATGATATCGGGTTTTGCCAGCTTTGATTTCATAGAGCCTCTTTACCTCAACAGCTGGCATTATAGTCTTAGATTTCAGCTCTACATTTATTTTGTGTAGCATCTGTGAATGCTATGAAAAATGTTGTGTAAGACTGACCATTTTGCTTTTCAGCTAGGTTGCTACAGCTGTTTTGTAGAACTGCGTACCTTTGTTGAAGTCTTGAGTAATTACATTCTGCTGTTATCAAAGTTGGTGTGTAGGAGTAAGTTTTAATCTTTTGTACTCAAATACTTGAATAAAATATATTTTTAAACATGCTTTTTATCATCTCAAGGTAAAATTTGAGTGTATGCTCCTATTCAGCAGTTTCAAACCAGATAAGAACAAGTTTAAGGATTTTGCTGAAATCCCATTGAATGCAGGGAGACTTGGACACACATGTACATGTAATTAAATGTGAGAAAGTTATTCACGTAAGGCACAGAAACAATATTATGTAGTCTGTGTGAATAGTCTCAAGGGAACAATGCAGATCTCATTTGAAGTATCAAGTGTCACAAATTGTTGAGAAATAGTGCCTGCATCCAAACACACAGTATGCTAAAGAAAGGCATGTTCTGTTGGTTGAACTTGGGAACAAGGAAGAACATTTATTTTGCCAAGTAAAGGACTTCTAAATTCCTAACTAGTATGTTAGTTGCAGTCAGTTATAGTTTACTTGAGCTAAAGAGTGACTGCCATCCCACTGCAACAATAAACAGTGAAGAATCTTAAGTAGAAAAGAGTTGACAGCTATATGTTCCTTACACAATGCCAGGTAGAACATGATTTTAGTGGATAACCATAGCTGAGTTGAGGAGTAGTGTATGTCCAGGATCCCTTGTTTCCATCTGCCTGATGTGTGTATGTAGGCAACTATGTATTTGAGTTCCTCCAAGTTTTTATTCAACTTAGTTTTATTTGGCTCTTGTGGTTTTATGAATTCCGATGCCGCTGTTAACGATATGGCCTATTGTATTTTTTTTTAAGATCCTGCAGTCATTTTCTCAAATGGGTTCAACTTATTCTGGAATTGGAGACTCGACTCTTCTTGAGTCCCTTTCCCACCTGTTACTGAAGGTAGAAGGGGCATGGTGAGAGAGCGGATTGCAGGAGGGCTCCTCTTGCTGGTAGGAGCTGAATGCTATTAGAATCCAGTTTGCCTCCATCACACATTTAGTATGTGGCATTGAGGGATGCCATTGCAATACCTATTTAAGAAACAGTCGTTGTCTGTATCCTTATAATATGTGGTGCTTACTAAAGGCTGATTTGCAGGAGTGCTTAGCACTCCCAGTAGCTGCTGAAATCAATGAAGGCTCTGCTTCATTAGATAAAGTGCTCTGTAGAGCTAAGTTCTCTGCAAAATCAAATCTTAGGTGCTTCCTAATGGTTGCATAAAATTAGCAGATGTTTTTGACCTGAACGTGTCGGGACTGTTGTTGCCAACTATGAAACGGGAATCGTGAAATACCTTCGCTGGGCTAAACAGATGTAAAATAGGTCATCGGTATTTGTTGAGCATCTGATACTATAGTGAGAAGCTGTATAGAAAAGCCCTTGAGGAAATTAATAATTGTGCATTTGGAAGAACGTGTGAATGGAGTGTAAGTAAACAAGTTTTAGGTCCACATGTTGGACAAAGAGGAGAAAACAAAATCTTGAGTGGCTGCTCATTAGCTGAATACCTTCCATTCTGCACAGGGAAATAAGAGCATGCGATCATGTAATTAAAGATTGTATCATGACGCATATGCACAAGAGGCTGAAATAAGGTTGTGGTTGCAGCCTTAATCTTGGCCTTTCATAACTTCCCAGTCCTTGACTTCGTAACCTCAATAATGTTGCTTTAATGTAGTTTTTTGTGTGTGATTTGAATCAGCAGCACCTGAAAAAGAGCCTTCTGTTTATCAATGATATTGTTAACAAATGACTTTGGGATGAAAAATCAAAGCAATCTCTTTGCTACAGAAGCGCTTTTATAAAACATATCTCAAGCAGACAGCAACTTGCTTTTCTATTGTTTTGCCTTCATCTGTAATCACCACGTAGCGTCCTGCAGCCTGGTACAGCATTTCATCTTCAGGCTCTTGCACAACCTTTTTTGCACAACACTGAAGCACTTTGTTTTCAGATTCCAAAGAGATGCAGGAGGCAACAGATTGTAATTTTATGAAAACAAAGCAAACAAAACTAGATTAAACCTTTCTGCAGAGGTCTTGTGACTGGAAGAAATTGCTGGGATTAGTGGATGGGCTACTGCACCCACGACAGTTGATATCATGGCTTTCTTCATCCATCCCTTGTGTCCTAAAATA
Source organism: Falco cherrug (assembly GCF_023634085.1). NCBI lineage: Eukaryota > Metazoa > Chordata > Aves > Falconiformes > Falconidae > Falco > Falco cherrug. The sequence continues at coordinate 103,274,553 of NC_073697.1, read as the reverse complement.
TTGATTTCTACGCTTTGAGAATCCTTTTCTCTTTTGAATTGCACTTTACACCTGCCTGCCTTTCTCCTTGGTGTTGTTTTAAGAGTGTGTGCAATTCCTTCCCCTAGATAAATGCTTTTGAGGAACTAATTGTGCATTCAGAGGAATATACAGTGCATTTAACTATCTTATCTGGAGGGAAATGAATGACTACTATAAAAATCTTATTTTATTTTCTGATTTTGAATGATTGCAGGGACTAGTCAGTGCATTGTTTTCAGACTTTTATATCTAGTTGTCACTGCCAGAACTAAAATAACGGAATATGAAATGCACGAGAGAGGTATTGAAGTCTTAGGGCATTTTCATCCATCAGCTGTAAAAATTCTTCCCAAATGTAACAGAAAACAGTATGAGTTGATGAAGACTGTCAAGATACGATGGCAAATTTGATACCCTCAGATTTCCTGATTCTGAGGGGGTTTTCGTTTGGTTTGTGCAGCTGTTTGGGCATGTTGCTGTACTGGATTCCCAGCTAATGATACCCACTGCGTGATGCTAAAGAAGCTGCAGGATTTCTCTCAGCTGTACTTGGTAGGCATCTTAATTTTTTGCAAGCTAAACTTTTGTAGCAGATTTTCTTAGGGAATACGGAGGTGGTGGTTTTGCCAGTGTTTCCATTTGTGCGTTTTTTCATTGGAAGCCCTTTGGCTGCTTCTTGCTTCTCCTCATGTAACGTCCCTGGCAAACGAAGCACTTCTGCAGCTGACAGCCTGGCCGAGGTGTTGAGTCCATCTTATGGTTGTGTCCGTAACTCAGAAAGAATTTCAAATCAACTTGTGTAGCTAGTGAAAATGTATTTTATCATTTTTTTTCCCCTTTAATTGGTTTCTTCCTTCTGCAGTAGTGTTCGGGATCAAATGTGAGTTCCTTGTACCTTGAAAATAGATGAAAGGCTCCAGGAGTACCTTCTGTACAATTCCATTTGACACAAACTTGGATGTCTGAATAGTGGACAGGGGCAAACTGCTGGATTCAAGCTTGCTTTTCTAACCGTTTGTAGTTTAGGTGGAGCAGTACGTTGATATTTCAAGACTGTATAATAATTTTGGGTGTTTAAAAGTATCATTTCTTTATATTTAATTGTATTGTTGGAGTGAAGGATAAATTGTTGGGCTCTGATATGAAGCTTTTGTGGACTTTAGCAAGAACCTGAGGAGCCAATGACTGGAATGTAGTTGTATGCTGATGCAGTTGTTACTTGGTTTTACTAGCCCTGGGCTGTAATCTACTTCTGGTTTCAATAATCAGTTTTTAAAAGTTGTGCTTTACTGGGGTCACCTTCAGTGCGAATTCAGAAAGTTCTTGCAACGCTGGAATCGGAACAATAATCCACAAGGACGATTTGGAAAGATCAAGGCTTGAAATCCCTGAGCAGCACCTGAAATTTTCATCCAGATAAGTGCCTGCAGTGCGTTTGCTACACGGTGCATTTACAGCTTTGCTTTTCATCAAGTGCTCCCGTAGAAAAATCCTGTAATAAGGGGTGGAACGGAGCTCTCGTTGTTTACGTGTAGTTCTTCGGTTGCCGTCAGAGGGAGGGAAGGTGGCTGGAGGGCAAGGGCAGAAGGAAGGGGCAACAGCCATGGACTGGCTCTGGGGTGAGATTCATGGGGGTGAAGTGTGTACCCTGCGAAGCAGTGTGAAGCACTGCTCAGCTGCCACTGAGGATCTGATTTATAATTAATGAGCTATCATTTACGTAGAAAGAAGATGGACTCTCCTGAAATAAATCAGGCATAGCTCTCTGAAAGCTTAACACTTGATGAGAGTATGGTGTGTCCTTCAAGCCTCCTACCCCGAGAAATTGTCTGGTGTAGCTGCAGAGGCTGCTTTTCCTCCCCTCGCCAAATGCAGGGCTCGGGTTGAAACTGTTAATATTAATTGGAGCTGAGATGATTGCAGTGCCACCCCACCAGGCTTCAGCAGCCCTCCTGCTTGCTGATGTCGCGGCAGGAGTCTGTTCAGCATGGGCGGCTCTTCTCCGCTATGGCACGTACAATGGTAGCGGGTTGATTAATGTCCTCAATAGAAATAAAACAAATGGAAATTTTTTTAGATTATACAGTACACTCATAAATATTAATGCACTTTTGCATTGAATTGCATGTAATTACTTATTTATACATTTAAGTCACCTTCCTGATACACTTAAGGCACTTTACTGATGAAAGATATCTCTGAATAAGATGGTTTTAAACCTTGCCTAATATGTTTGTAGGATTTATTTAATAATGTGTGGGCTTGTATGCTGGCAGGAGAGGAGAAAAACCTCCATTAAAGTCTGAATGTGTTGTTCACACGGTCTGCTACTTAGTTTGAATTGACTCCATGGGTAGCTGCTGAAAAATACGTCTCGACATGAAATATTACTACATCTCCTTATCTATGTAGATAAGGTCTGTGCAGTCCTGTCACCTTAGAGTAATTACAGCTTATTACTCTAATCATGATGATGCCTGAAGTCTGTAATTAAGATTGTGCTGGCTAATGTACTAGCACACGGCATGGTACAGCTATTGTCCTATCTAAACAACAGAAAGATAAAAATTGGATGAGGGAGAAAGGGCAGCAAGTGGGGAAGTGATTTATGCAGGGCCATAGTTTCCAGCCAAGCGCTGCCTCCCCTGAACCCAGCGGCTTTCAAAAGAGCAGAATCCGTGCGTGTCCTCCGCAGCCTTGCCCACGCGGCTGTACCGATGGTGCGTCCAAGCCAGTCCCGGGCAGTTCGCACCCTCAGACGTGAGGACTGACACCCCCTGTGATCTCTACTCAAGTAGTTTTAATGCATCCTGTCCACCTGTGTCTGAGCGTTGAGTCGTTTAGCATGTCCTGTTGCAATCCAGTCTGCAGACGAAGAATTTAGTATCTATTTCTATATACATATAGACGATTTGGCCTGAAAATATATCTGTTGAAAGCAATGAGAGGTTCCACTGTAAGATACAATAATACGAGGTTGTGACCCACAGCACGCTGTAATTTTCTCTGCAGTGATGTCAGCTGGTGAAAAGCAGATGGGCTGTTCTGGAGGAACGTGGTTGTCAAAGCACCAATCTTTATGTTTACATTTCATAGTAAGCCCACCCACCGAACTGGATTTAAGGCCCGCTTTCACAATTTGCGGAATGGCGAGCCGTGTACATGCGGAGCTCCCATTCGTCTCTTTGATCGTGAGCAGAAGAGGCACCTTACTTTTGGAGATTGCTGCAAATGGTTCATTCTTTCTTGGAAGGTACATTCTCTTTGAGTTTGCAGAAGCCTTTGCGATTTTGGTGTCGCTCATCTTTGCTGTAGGTATTTATGCAGGTTCTTTCATCCCAATTCTGACATGAGCTAACTTTCTTTAGGTGTATCTGGTGGTTCATGAAACTTTATGCAGTTGGCTAGAACACAGGCTCCTTACGGAGGGGGTTATCCCAGATACGCCCACAGTGATCTGCAAAATTTGACCCATCTTACACCCTCTTTAAAGCTAATGGGAACTAGTAATTTTTTGATGGCAGTGCTAGCCCCATTAGATATTTTATAAGCTTCTGGAAGCTTGCCACTGTTTCATTTAGTTCGCTTATAGCTGGGGAAAAAAAAATAAAATCCCACAAAAGCTATTTAGTCATTAGGATGATTTTTTTTTTTTCTCTCCAGAAAGTTTCCCTTTCTTCACTCCTTCAACCTTTCATATTTAGAGTGAATCCTCTTAATAGCATTTCACCTGACTTTCCTGATATGAATAACACTGTGTGAAGAAAAGCTTAGGGTATTTCCCATGGTGCCTTAGGTGAAGAATAGGTAGAAAAAGTGTCTTATAGCTTCTGTTCCATGCTCCCTTCTTTAATGCTTGTAAAATTACTCTTTTTACCACATACCAAATTTGAATATTGACTGTCTTCAGTCTAATTAATCTTCTCATTGGTTTTAGTTATGAATTTTGCGAAGCTCTTGTGTTTTAGATAGGCATTCAGGGAGCATTCTTTAATTAAAGCCAAACTGATTTTTGCCTTTAGGCATGGGGTTTTTTGCATTAAAAGGTGGCATAATTTGTATTATATTCTCCTGAACCTGAATCTTTGTGACACAGGGACCAATAGCCCGATTTCTTTTCTGCTGTGGGTTATAATACTAAGTGACAATAAACAGCAGCATGAGTGCTTACAGGATCACGTAGGACTTCATGGTAGGGCATGGAGACCTTTTGGTCAAAGTAGTCAGGCATGTTAGTAGACTATGCTTAAAGTATTACACTGTTTAAGTAGTATGCCCCTGTAAAGTGTACTTTACAGGCTACTGTACATTTGGAGTTCTTGGAGTAGATGTGACTTAGCAGATTGTATTTATTAGATGCACAACATGCATTGTAACATGCACCTTTCCAATAGCTTCTGCTTCTCTCCTAACGACCCTCCAGCCTCCTCCCTTCTCTTCCTCTGCCTTTAATTCTGTGTTGGTGGAAATTTTTTTTTGAAGTGACATTTATTTGAAACAAAAATATGAATTCTCTGTGTTGCAGGTTATCAGTAAGAAAATAGCTGTAGGCTAAGCAAGAAAACTCATGCTTATGTTACAGGACTTGAGTGGGGGTTTTGAGTATTTTGTACAGACAGACATTGATTCTGGGGTTTAAAGAAGGGTCGGTAACAAAGTTTTCAAATACAAGCTTCCCTCCCGCCCACTACTTTTTACCCCCCTGAGATTTGGAAATCTTCTGCCTAAGTCAGACTTGAGGGAAAATGTCCACTGAAGTCGAATGAGATTCATTGTCTGTAATTGGATTTAGGTCAGCTCTTGCCCTGGCTTGTCAGGTAGAGGAAACAATAAAAATAAATGTGAAAAAACAAGTCTTGTTTAAATCAAAGACGACTGTTATTTTAAACATTATAAACATAATGCTGCCTTCTAAATGTGTGCTTACTTGATACATGAGATGTTTCTGAGAATTACGAGGTTGATGGTATAAAATCTAAAGGAGTATGCGTCTGCTTCCGTGCACTCACTTAATCTTATGGATTTTATTTTGCATTTGCCTATCCTTTGTGGACATCAGTGAAGACTTCTTTTTCCTTTTTTGGTGACTGTAGCATTGCTTTGAGAATGCTTTAGTCACCTAGGATTGCTGCTTAAAGAGGTCGACCACATTGGAGCCATATCTCAACTGCTGTGTTTTTCTTTTCTTTCTTCCCCCTTTCCCTCACTCTGCAGAAGGACGTAGCTCTGAAACCTCAGGAACGTGTGGAGAAGCGACAGAATCCTCTAGCAAAGAAGAAACGGGAAGCACTTACCAATGGGCTGTCATATCTTCCGAAAAAGAACAGACTTCACCACCACCAGTACAGCTCCGACCGAGAAAACGATCGTAATCTTTGTCAGCACCTTGGGAAAAGGAAGAAAATACCGAAGGGCCTCAGACAGGTGGGAGAAAAGTTATCTGTTGCGGGGAGGGAGGGCTTTGGCTGTTGGCGTATGGTATGTAGAAGTGGATTTTTCATTTTGTGGAATCACTGATTTTAATCCCTTTGTAGTAGTTGTGTCCTTGGGCTCTTGGATGCCACTTGGTACTGTGTCCTGGTACTAGGAGAGATGAACTGAGTAGGAAAGCAAGCTGTGTGCTGATGCTAGAGCTGGGCTGATTAATAAATGTGCAAAGGTTGGAGGAGCTTTGCATAGACTGGCTGTGAGACTGTCAGGGCAAACAAACGTAGTCTCTCTATTACATTGTCAGGCCAACTTTGTACTATAAATATGCCTACTTGTCTTTAGACTTAGTACACAGAAGTGTAAGACCCCCCTCTGATCATCAAGGGCGAGATGAGGTAATTGTGAGAGGGGCAGCTGTTAATCAAGACAAAGCTCTATGACTGATTACGGTGCAGGGAGCTCATTTGTAGGATGTCAGTGGTACCAGTGCATGCTCTTTTGGGTTGCTAATCACCTACCGGTAAGCAGGAACTTCCTGCCTTCCCAGCACTGGTGTCCCCTTACTGGGATGGCTGTGCTGCACGTATGACAAAAGGGAGCATGTAAAAGCTGCAAAGCTTGAGGCTGGAAATCTCAGTCTCTTCTGCAGGACTGTGAAGTGTTGTGTTATGTTTTTTAAAACAACAAAGCGTGACAAGTGTGATTTCTGTGGTGAGCAGGATGCAGACAAACAAGCCATGTTTTGCTTGTTTTTAATGAATAAATATCCCTCGTGCATTTATTTATACACAGAACACTAAATTAGAGCTGGGTATTTTAAGTGTAGAAGGTGCCTATGTGGTCATTTGGCTCAGCGTCTGCAGACCTGAAGTCTAAATAACAGTAAAGTAGTCAGCTTTGACCTAAATTTGAATGATATTAATGACTCACTAACAAAAATTTCTATGTCTAATGGAGATGGTTGATAATCAGTGAATGAGGCTTCACCCTTCTTTAGTGCAAACCAAACATTGCTGTGCAGAGAAACTTACAGAAAATAGTGAGAATTCACTGCTGCTCATTTTGTGAGCTCAGGGAAATTAAAGGAACATTGAGGATAAAAGTATGTTGACTTGTATTCAATTTTGATCTTCAGAGTTATGGAAGTGGGTAAAAAAAGAATGTTTTCCTGATTATTTCTAAGCCTACACTTTATATAGAAATAAATTAAGAGATTATACAGTGCTTCAGCAAAGCAAACAAAGTGTAAAATGTTTATTCTACAGTACCACACCCATTAAAGGTATTTCTTCTAATTTAATTTTGCTTTGTGTTTCAAAGGGAGATGGGGAAACTGTTCAAGATAGTTGATGCAATGGTTGATATAAGTAGATACTGAAAATTGCTGTGTTTCCTTGACTGTTGGTTGGTGGTTTGGTGTTTTTTGTTTGGGTTTCTTTTTGGTGCACCTACGTGACCTTTACTGACTCTTTTTAGTATGCCAAATGGTAAATGTATCTGCTTTGTGCAGTGGAAGCTGGTCTTCGTAAAAGCTGACTTTTTGGCACTGTTTGATTCCCCTGGCATTGCCTACTGTCAGGTGAAACCTTTCTGCCTGGTACTTAAGCTATGAAGGAATCAACCTCACTGCTGATGGAGGTTATTTGTGAGGTTATGTTTTTAGGAATAAATATACACTGGCTTAGAAGGTATTGAGTTGACAAATATAATGGAAAATGGTTTTTCCTTTTAGCTGATAAATCTGAGTACTCTGCTTAATTCCTCAGGGATAAGGCTGAGAGGAAATAAAATATCTTGCTCAATATATATTTAATACATTTGGTAGGGGTATAGCTCCTTAGATAAGAACATTTTAGTCTCATGAACAGTTTAGGTGCTGACAAATCCAAGTGGCTTTGGCACTTAGACGTGGAAAAAAGATGTCATGGAAAAGACTATAAGGCTTATTTGAAAAGACATGCCCACAACCTTTATATATAGCATTTCTGGTAAGCATTTTCTGTCTTCTTTCAAGACAAATGGTGAAGACCTTGAAAAAAGGAAGATAATGACAAGTTCTAAGGATGATTTTCTCTGATCATGTAATAGTTTTCCTCCTAGAGTGACTCTTGGCTGCACACCTTGGGTTTGCTTCCCCCCCCCCCCCGCCCCCCCCCAGCTCCATCCCACTGAATTCCTGGGCTCTTGATGGGAAGTAAAGTTGCTTGTCAACCTTCTCAGATGACAAGCCGAGAACTGGGGCCGCTGTTTTGTGCTTGATGAAGTAGGAGCATCCAAAGCCAATTAAAGTTCAGTATGCTTCTGGACACATACGGTGTCCTTGCTATATTAGGTCTATATACTTTATACATAAACTATGTATCCTACCCCTGTTGTCCCTGGAGGAATCCTGAAGATGTGAGTATTATAATTGGATGGCGGGATGCAATCTCAGTGCTGTCACTTGCGTTCCTGTGCTGGCGTAAGACCTTGGCTGCAGTCTGTCCCTGTTGGGAAATGTTTTATATCTGGAGATCCTGTTCGTTGTTTTACCAGTAGTTAACAGGCCTGTCTGATATGCCTTCCTGTGAAATCTGTTGTCTGCTGGAAGTAACTCTCACACGCAGGATTTACAGTATGAAGCTCCCTCGTCAAACAGATTTAGTTGAAGTCAGCTATTGGAAGGACTGCTAATTAGTTTTCAGAGAGAATCCTTGCAGTATTCATGCAGGTATTTATCCAGCTATGCTGAAATGCCTACAGGTTTATTGAAATCCAGAAAATGTGAAACTGTAGGTTAATTAAGGCTCATATTTTACTAGCGAGAAGACTTTTGAACTCTGCTTTGTGAGCTTTTATAAATGTACTTATTAAATGCCTCAAGGAAATTTTAGTTGGTGTTAAGCAAACATAAGACTCATCAGGACATTTCTCCAGCGTTTTAAATTTAATTTCCTTTACGTTAATTGGCGATGGCGTGTTTTTATGTGTTTTCTGTAAAAATCCTTTGGAAATCTTGAAGTGAATGTTTTTAAACGAGTAAAAGGGTAGCAAATTTTTTAAAATAGTTTTTAATGAGTTTTATTCTTCAAGGTTTGAGCAGAGTGGGGCATACTAGGAAACAGTGTTTTCACTGCAGAAGGACCGTTGAGAGTGTTTTGATAGTGAGAGGGAAGGATCATTTTTCTTCATTCAGTGTGTGTTTGTGTGTTTTGGAAAGAGCAAAAGACACTGACTTTTGCTACCTTTACCCATTTCCTTCATTGTATTCTGTATCTGCTGGGAGATTCATACACCTTCTTGCAGTAAAGGATTGTCTTTGGCATGTGATTCTGAAACAGCATTTGTGTGCTGGGCGAGTGGTATTACACTTAGCTGGCTTACACGTACGTAGGAGAGCCAACTGCTGCTGGGCTCTGCCTTAACCGCCCGATTCCAGAGGCACTTGCAGAATATCAAATCCTAATCCCAGATATCGTGTGAGTGCAATGAAGGAGACAAACTGGTAATAAGGGGCGCATGATGAATAAAGGGAAGAAAACTCATGATGGAGAAATTAGGAGATAATTTTTTGTGAGATAAAAATGGGAAGAACAGCAAAAGTAATACACTGTTGACTATGGCAGTCATCAACTACAAGCATTACAAACTATTAGCTTTAACAGTGTAGTCCATTACATGAATCAATTGGGGGAGGGAGGGAAGTAGTGAAGCTTTTCCTTCTCAGAATTAAGTCCACGATCCCCTTGACAGTGTCGCCCTGAATCTATAAATCTTAAATTTGAGACTGCTAAGGCCTTTGATGGCAGATCTGGATGGCCGCTGTCTTCCCCTGTCATCATGGCTTGCTAACATCACGTCATTAATTGTGTTGCAGATTTAGTTCTAGTACAGAGGTGCTTGTGTGCTTCAGTGCAGCAAACCTGTGGTGCAGAGGGTAAAATAACCATTGTGTGAGCTGCATTTAATCATGCTTACAGTCAGAAATGGCTTTTGCACGCTCTTAGACAAGCCTATACATGACAGGTAATGAGAGTGGAGCGGGAGGTGGGTGTTAGCTGTATGGTTTGTGGTGACATTGGTCGGGGAGCTGAGCAGATGGGTTTGATTGTCACCGGCAGTGTGATTCCAGTGAGAGCTGACTGTGGTGACAAGCGATTTACAATGTGCTATTTACAGTTTGGGTTTGCAGTCTCTCAATGACATCTGAGTGCTCTTTAGCAACTGCTTTTCTAAGAGCTGTTAATTGAAAATGGAATTGTGGGTGGGCTTTGGGAGTGCAAGAGCAGCTACAAGTATTATGTGCAACCATGGAGAGCTGTTTAATCTTTTTGACTCCCAACTTGTAGCTCTGTGCAGCAGCAAGGGAAAAAGGCATATATATTTGTGCAGCATGAGGTTGGACACCTTGGAAATGCTGTGTACAGCATGCATGCACCCCATAATGAGTGATAAAGGCTTGAATCTCCTTTTGCATAGCTGCTGTCTGTGATTTGGGATTGCTTTACTGGCAGCCAGTGGATTTCAGTTTCAGTGACTATAAAACTGCTGAAGATCGGGAATGAACCTGGACTATGAAAATAGCTCCTGCAGGACAATAGAGGGGTTTGTAAGCTGTGCTGGGTGTGTTTGAGATCAGTTTGCACTGTTGGAGGTCTGGCTCTCTATGACTGAAGTTAAAGGAGCCATTGCTGCTGACTCATGGAGTGTGGGGTGAAGCACCCCTTAGGAGTAGTACCAGCTAGTCATCAGGTCAGCGTGATACGGCCATGCATTAAGAGAAATTGAGATAATATTTCTTTCCATTCTGTTTGTAAAAAGAGAGGTGTGGGTGGTTGGTGTGTTGATTTTTTTTGTGTGTGTGTGTAGTTTGTTTGTTTGGATAGGTTTTTTTTTTAAATATAATTTCAAAATACTAGCACAACCACTTTGAAATTACTAGATGTGCTCTTTGTGTTGCAACCTACACAGCATGGTTTGATTACGTGCAAGTGTTGCCAAGAGGTTGAAGTCCCCTGAAGCAAATGTCACGAGCAACAGGACTTTGTAGGGGGCACTGGTTTAATGAAACTGCTCTGTGTTGGTATCGGGTCATGCGAGGGCATGGTTTATTTGGATTTATTTGCCAGTCCACATTATTAACAACATTTAATGTGAAAAATCAACTATGAAATAATAAAAAAAATCAAACCACAGCACTGAAATTATAGAAAGGGCCATGTCCAGGTAACTGTACTTTGAGGTTACATCCCAGCGTAAGTGGATGTAGTAATGTAGTGGAAGAAGATGCTCATATGAGAAAAAGAGATAGGTCGATCTGGTCGTTGAGGAGCCTTTGTAGGATGGAAAAGGAGGAGCACATCTGTGGGGAAGGGGGAGGAGTGAGGTGATGGGGCATTGTGCAGGTCCGTGCTGGGCAGCATGGTTTTTTTTGGGCGGTACATGTTACACAATGTGTGCATAGGAAGGGACATGCCCAAAGAGGGGGGTCGTGTGAATTCACATCATCTGTGTCTCCCAATGTCCAGCTCAGCATTATCTAGTCTACCATCGTGCTGTTAGAACGTTGAGTGCTTTGTGCCAGCCTGTCAGTCATTTCATCCTTGAAAGGGAGCCACACTTTATTTTGCACACACGCACAGTATGTGAATTTCTGTATGTGCGGGAGAACCCGTGTCTAAAAGCTGGGCTGCTATTCAGTTGCCCCTCTCGTTTCCCTCTCAGAAACTGCCATTGGTGACAAACAGCGCTTGAATTACAAGCGTTTTGTGATTCTCAACTGCTGTTTCCTCCTGATCAGAGGCCACAGAAATCTCCAGCTGCACTTAACCCACAGTCACCATATCCAGTGCGTCATCTGTGAAGGCACCCAGCTGCTCGAAAGCATCCAAACAACTTCTGGGCCCTGATAATATATAATTGAGCTCAATGGGCACAGAAGAGATTGTTGTTCTCTATAGAAGGGACTGAAAAATGATGTGTTCCTTCGTGTGCCTGTTGTTCTGCACTGCACATCCCCCCCAGGTTTAATGAAATTCCTGAATAGGCACTTTGGATTCCTTGAAAACACACACAAAACCAGGCACGTAATGTGAAATCCAGAGCCATTCACAAAACCGCTCGCGATGACGGGATGCAGCTAACGTTTGCTGAGCACGGCAAGGAGCTGTGCTCCGCGGCACGCCAAAGCAAACACCTGCATTCATTGATCAGCCGCTCATAGAAGCTGCCACTTTACTGAAGATTTGCCTGCAGTGACGTGTCACAGGCGTTTCCCCCCCCTTATAATCACCAGTTTCACCTGCAATTTTTCAATAAGCTATTGAATTATACCTCTCTAAATGATACACTGCAAATCCAGCGGGTCCTAATTGCTAATGATGGTTCTGAAAGACTTTCATTTGACTGTAATTAGGTTTGCAAGCAATCAGCTGCCCTTATCAGAATTGAAAACACATATAATGTAAAATATGGGCTGGTGGGAATGTAGTGCTTTCTTAAAAGGAAGAGGAAGATGTTTTATTAGCAGAAGCTGTGACATATTTTAACACCTTGAAAACATCATGTGTGAAATTAATTCTGTTCAGTATTATACCATCTGGCAATGTTATTGTTCTCTATATATTGCCTTGTAAAGCACGCTTTTTTCATCTGGGTGTAAGCCTGTGTTTGAAATAGTAATCATGAGTCAAATTGATTACTAAGGATGTTATCCCTGCTAGATGGGTTACAAATACATGTTGGGAAATCCCATGGACTCAAAATGGCTTCACCATGGAGAGCTTCGCTTGCAGGGCTGAAGAAATTGGAAGAAAAGGGCCTTGTTTTTGCTGTGCCCCTCCCCTGTGAATAAGTATATATGCTCACAGGTAAAAGAAACTCTATCCAGGTATCGTTTATTGAAGCTGAAGTAGAAAATGCCTGTGTCTTAGACTCAGCGCCATGATCACTGTTTATGTACACTAGTATTTTGGTCCTGCCTGAACGCTAATTCCTTAAACACCCAGCCTGGAGCCTCCGGTGTGAGCTAATGGGTATTAGTAGCTGGTGTCTTCAGGCTCCTGTGAAGGCACAGAGGGTCCCTATTCGTAGATGCAGAAGAATATAAGCTTAAAACCTGGCTGCAATCTGGTGTTTGTTTGCCCACTCTGGCTAAAATACCGGCTGTTTGGCCGTGTGGGTCGTCTCTTAACTGGGACTCGAATGTGGGCATCAATGATATGGTGACTAGTGTGACTATCATGATAGTGTTACTTCTAGATGTTAAAGTTCTACAGCCAAGGAAGAGCATGGAAGGACTTGGGTCTTATCTGTAAACAGGAATAAATGGTGGGTTATTGATATCTCTCATGTTTCTCTGAAGCTGATTGTATGAGCTGATTGCACCTAGGGTATGGCAGAAGAAGGGTTTTCTCTGCCTCCAGTGCTTTTGCCTGCCATTACTGTTGTTGCGTGTGATCAGGCTTGTAAGAAAATGAGCAATGTTGGCATATTTTTATTTCTAATGCAAATTTTGCCACTGCTTTGTGATCTGCCCTGCTGCATCTCACTTTGTCTTTTGGCTCCAGTTTATGCAGCTGTGAAACAGCGTTGCTGGAGAGATGTCACAGCCCTGGTACCACACCAGGTAACACTGCTGGGAGAAAGTACCCCTGGGTGTTCCACTGTCACGCTCCATCTGGTGTAACATGAAGTCCCAGAAAATGCCAGACTGAATAAAAAAAAAAATTAGAAACAGTGGCTTTTGGGTTAACCTAATTATATTAATCAGACATCTTGAAAGTAATAGTAAAAAAAATAAAAATAAATTACTGTGCATGGAACAGTTATTGTCTCTCAGGATTATCTTTTTTCTTTTCAAGTTGGCACCCTACTTTAATTGAAAACTTAAATGATTATTAAAGGTGCCATATTGGGAAGTGAACCGTATTTTAAATGTGCGATGCAATCAATTGCTGTCTTAAAAGTTCCCATGCATGTTACCAATAAGAAATTAAACAAAAAATTAATTTTGACTGTGGCTGGTTGGAGATAAATTAAGCTCTAGCTTAAGTGATATAAGACAGTATAATAATGTGACCATTTTGAATTAAAAAAAAGAAATCTTCTAGCACTTTTTAAAATATTTTTTTTGTATTCTACAAATAAATTTAAGCCAAGGCTTCTAACCTATAGCTTTGCCTGTGTATTAGTTTGAAGCACAGAAATTCATCCTCGAATTTATTATGAAAACATGGAAGTGCTGAAGCTATGTTACTTGATTCTTCTTTTTTCCTGTGCAAATTCCGTATGCGCAAATGGAGGAGGTGTAGGAGTGATGTATTTACATGTGCTGTAACATCTGGTTTGGTGGGAGTGGTGGGTGCAGGGGGGCTGTGGTACCCTGCTGAGAGCTGTAGGAGCGGGAGAGCAGCCTCATAGCCTGTCAGGGTCCTGTGTGATGCTTTAAGGCCTAGTTAGGCATTTGTAACCTGAAGTCCAGCTACTGAGTGCTGTAACTCCGTGGATTCAGGGGCACAGACCTAGGCTGTGTGCTTGCAAGATGTGGGGGGGGGGGGGCTTGTAAAGTGTCAGTGAGCATCAGCCAGAGGAACTGCCCCCTTACTAAGGGGGTAGAAGGCTCCCTGGTCTGGCCTGGCCTCTCCCAGGGGGAGACGACAGGCAGAAAAAGAGGCAAGTCCTTGAATACAGTAAGTGGGGTATCTTCCTACCTCTTTGTAAGCTAAAGGCAGTACTGCTCTTGTAGCTGACTTGTAACAGCCCCTCTGCAGAGGGGGGCAGCTGCCATTCCCCTAGGCCTGACCAGCTGCATTTTTGGCTGAGATTTATTAGAAATGGAAAGTAAACGGCAGCGTGAGTGGCAGTGGTACCACAGCCTGTGAGCTAAAGTGCTGTGAAATTCAGGTACTGAGCTCGCATGGTTGCTTTCGTGGTTTGCGGTACTTCGTGGTGCTGTTGGGGAGTTCTTGAGCCTTTCCGGGATGTGGCTGGGCAGTGGTGGGGAAGGGCGGCTCTGGCCAGCCCCAGAGGCCACCCATGTCCCCAGAGGCCACCCGTGTCCCCAGAAGCCGCACGCTGCCCTGCTGTGGCACCCTTTTGCTGAAAGGGATGTGTGTGTGCGTTGCTGAACAGTCTGCTGTTTATTTCCTTTTGGCAAAAAAAACGTCCTGTGTATGAAGCTCAGAAAAGTTATCGATGATCTTCCTCAGCCCTGCGGAGGTTATTCTCCACTTTGTGTGGTTGCACAAGTTGGAATGTTGCTATCTCTCTAAAGTCAAGACATTTTTAATTTTGTGCTCAAACTCACAGAAATGGAACAAATTTTTAAATGTAAGTCCCCATTTCCCATGTTTAACCCTTTTTCGTAGTATATGAACTATATGAAAGCGTCCTTTGTTATTAGCAAAAATGCGACATAGCTTTATTACACTGAGCTTGCTGTACTTGTCAATAATTCAAAGGGAGATTTTGAATCTGTTCCCTCGCCAGTTGAAGAACACACATTACTACATAAGGCCATGACTCCTAAAACAGACAAAACAAACTCGTCCTTTTGTCCTGACCTTTCCCTGGAACACTTTTCTCTGCTCAGTATTAAAATACAGTGCTACAGTTATATGAGTGAAAATGAGAGAGTTACCCTTAAGTAAAAGTTCCTGTTGCTAAAAGAAAATAAATATTTTAATAGAAGATCAACTGCAAAAGTTACTGTGGTGTTGCCTTTCCAGTGCTGTTGGAAGTTTGCCTCTACTATCAGCAACACTTTGCAGGCTAAGACAAAATACATCCTCCTGGTGCGTCCAGTTTTCCATTCGTTAATAGTCAGGGCAGGATCAGTTTCAGATTTATGCTTTTTTATTGAATCAGCTATTGGAAAGACCATACAAATGTGTCACTGTACCGTGAATCGACTTGCTTGAGGAAGTCCTAAACTTCGACCAAAGTCCATCCTTATTCGGGAAAGTGCATGAGCATGTTCCAAGCCAGAGCTGCTTCCCTGACGTCTGTTCTCTTACACTGCTGGTCTCTGTGAGCGGTTGCAGTTTTCAAACTGCAATTTTTCAAAAAGCAAACAGAATTCTTCACTTTTTCCAATTACAAATAATTCTTATTATAGTTTAATCACAGTTCCTCCTAGTATGGAAGACACCAGAGGAATGTTCTCTCTGTAGTCCAACAAAACAAAGGCTTAGAAATAGGGTGACAGCCTTCCTAGTTCTGTCCCGTGTGTTAACATCTGTGAGACACAGGATCTACTTAAGGTGAAGGAAAGGTTTGGCAAAGGATGGCATGGGTGTAAAGTGGTGTAAAGCAGATGCTAGCAGGAAGTTCAGCCCAAAGCCTAGTGAGATCCTGCAAGACATTGTGGGAGGAGGAAGCTGGTTTGCAGTCAGAATTTGATTTAGGTTATATAAAAAGAAAAAGCTATATGCCATTAAAGTCTCTGGACAGCAAAGAGCGGAATCACCGACCCTGAAGTTCCTGTGTACTGTATGCCCGTTTGCTTTCCCAGTTAGCGGAGTTACAAACTGACGTAGGAACCCACGTGCTTAAGAAAGAAGAATGGAGTTCCCTCTCACGCAGATCTTTTCTGCATGATCAGA
This sequence comes from Falco cherrug, assembly GCF_023634085.1. NCBI lineage: Eukaryota > Metazoa > Chordata > Aves > Falconiformes > Falconidae > Falco > Falco cherrug. The sequence goes on along the minus strand of NC_073697.1, from coordinate 103,258,519 downwards.
GAAGCAAGAAAGAGAAAACCCCAAGTTTGCTTATAAAATAGTCAGGCTTGAGCCCAGCTTGCCCTGCTAACCCTCCCCCCCAAGTCTCCCAAGGCGAAAGAAGTCCTTAAATTAATGAAAATAATAAAGCTGAGACTGGGTGTAGAACTGGAAACTGAAGACGTTTCATACTTTTTCTTTAAGAGATTTCAGGTTGGCTTTGTCTAAATATTTTAATAAAAATATTTTAATCATAAAGCAGGTGGATTTTATCCTAGCCGTATGAAGCAGCAAATGTTTGGTGTGTGAACATTTTCCATGGTACTCTTCTTTTTACCAACTATGCTCACCACCTCCTTCTGAAAAAGTTTTTCTTTGATCTTGTTGAACATAAAAAAAAAAAAAATTCTCATATTTTAAAAACAAAAATAAAAATCAACTGCCCAAAGTAGGCAGAGGGTTAATAAAAATGGAAATTCTGTTAAAATTACTAATCAATCTGTTTAATGTTTTATAGTCTCCCCTCCCCCTAACACATGTTCTTCTTTTGTAAAGCACCTTATTGCTTCCTGCTTGTTTACCAGCTTTTAGCAAGTCAAGCAGCTTTCAAATTGCTTTGATGTTAATTATAGAACTTGTTCAATAGGGCTTGCTAGGTGAAGGAAAATAGCTCATATGTTTAAGAAAATTAATATACAGACAAGTGCTCTGTGCTTTGGTTCTGAAGAAGGAAATGACAAGATACTGATGACAGTGTTGTGTTGTCAAATAAAAGCTCTGTTTGGGTGGCATGCTGCTCTCAGTTTGCAAGATTTGATATTAGTTGTCTTCGCTTCTCTTAATGATGAAGAACTATGTGCTGAGGACTGATCCTCATAATTGTAAAAGGGGTTGAGTTTCAATACCTCTTGTGCCAAAAGAGTTGCCTCTGTTAACCAGATTGTTAACCAACTGTTACCTCTGTTAACCAAAAGCTGTTACTATAAACCAGCCCTTGGGATCGTGGGTTATCCCAGCCGTCGCGTTTCTTCTGCTCTGGTGTCTGGTCCAGCCTGAGCTGCACCTACTCTACTCAATTCAAGTGTAGTTGTGTTAGCGCTTTAGCTTCAGCCCAGTTTGGGGGTTTACAAAAAAATGCTCTTGGAATTTGGAAAAAAAACCTCTAGCTGTTTGTGAATAAACCTGCCAAATACTCAGAACTGAATCAATCAGTCAATGTCAAGACATCAACCCCCTGCAAGAGAGCACTGAGTAGCAGTGTCAGGGTGGGAGCTGAGATGGGGACCGCTCCCCGCCGGCCAGGGATGTGCCCTCTGTGGTCTCTGGCAAGTCTCGGCCTCGTTTCCCCATGTTCATCCTGTATGTAAATTGTGTTTAATCATAACGAACTTGTCTACCTATTCCTAATCAAGGTGTAAAGCTTTAATCAGAGAATTTGTGCGGTGTTTGGAGGTCTTCAGATGAAAGGTTCGGTACCTGTGTGATAAATGAATACTAATAATTTCTAGTACAAAGCACCGTAGCCATTACAGCAGCCTGTGGAGTTTGTGAAAAACAGTGCTGTGCTGAAGGACTGACAAGTACCGAGCAGGAAGCGATTTAAAGCGTTTAGCTTACTGGTGGCGTTGTGTTTTTAAATTAGTAACAATAAGAAGAGGAGGATGGTGGAAGATGTATTGTGACAAAACGCTTTTGCCAGACTTGAAGTAAAATTTGCATTCTGATGGTTCCTATAAGAATTGCAGTCTTTTTGGTGATGGAAACATACTATTTTCAGTATTAAGGCTTGTGCTTCCAATATTTTAAATGAACCTGTGTTTTAGTATGCAATAAATACTGAAAACAACGCCCTCAGACTTTCGTCTTTATAATATACTGGCGTGTTGTTACTAGCCTACAGGAGGTACCGATGGGTGTGTTGTTTCTGGAAGCAGTGAGTGGCGTGGCATCTTGCATGTTATGTTAGAGCGATCATAAAGCCTTTCCTGGAGTAGAACTGTATGAGAGTGTAACATTGCATTGGGAGAAAGAGACCTTACCTATCAATAGCAATGCAAGGCTTGTAATTTTAAGTCTTTCTAATTTAAATCATGAAAATCTGTTTTTCATGAATAATTCAGAGATCTGATTTAGTAGAATTATTTCCAGCCCATGTATATTAAACAGCCAGCCTGCTATGCCAGTTCTCTTTAAGACACTGTTGATGGGGTTTTTCTCTTTCCTGCAGAAATGATCATCTTTGTTAGAAAATAAAGCTGCTGTGGCATTTTGTCCTTTTGATTGCTTGAGGATTTCTCTTTAAACCTTGTAGGCTAAAATTCAAGCTGAAGAAAAATAAACCCCTTACTACAGGAGCTCCTAGAATTCAATTTGGAGAGAGTAAACCTTGTACTATATCCATTAGGAAAATGGCAGTATTCTTCCATTTCCTGATGTTATTCAATTACTTACCCCGCTTCCTGCTTTTAGCGTAAACTGTATATTTTAGCTCATGACCTTTGACAGCAAATTGAATCAGAAGTGGAGATGCAATGAAAGTTTCTTTTAAAGATTCTTTAAAAGCATTGATGTGTAGGAAATTTTGGGGTTTGTTTTGTTTTGTTGTCGGCTTATTTTTTATAAGCCTTGCTGTGGATTTTGTAATATAGTGCATTTTCCTTGGCAAAAAGGGAATTTGTTAATGTCCTTCCTTCTTTGCCTTGGAGAACAGCACAGTCAGTATAGCTGCTCTTGTTAGTGCATGCCTGCTGAAATTAGCATTGCGTATTTTAGTTAATACTAATAAAAGTGGAGTTTGTTTAATTTAGAATCAAACCCTTGTTTAGATTGGATTAGCACTTTAAGAAAAATATTTAACTTGTAAAATGATGCTATTGACACAAAGTAGTTACAAGTCCAAAGTCATCCTGGGCTTTGTTTCACCACTGTTGTGGCCTTTCTCTTTGTGCCTGCTCCCCACTCACAGGTTTTCATCATTTAAAAATTATATTATGCAGTTTAAAGCCTTATGATGAAATGAAAAAATGTCTTTTTTTTTTTTTTTTTTTTTTTGTGGAATGTCAGCAGAACAGTATAAACAGAGTCTTTTAAATGTGAGACAACCTTTTTGTAACGTGTCGCAAACAAAACAGTGCCCCTGAGTGTGTGAAGCTTGCATCTTAGTAAGAACTGAGGAACATTGATCAACACTGCTGATGGTGTATTTGCACGGCATCCTAAGAAACCTCTCCTGTATCAGTAATTCCAACATGCTCAAGCGTATCAGGAAAACTGCAGGAAGTAATTCACCATCAGCCCTCTCATGGCTTTTATCTTGCCCCAGTTTTACTCTCTTGGAAATACAGGCTTCATTTTCTGAAACTTCTCAGCACCACAGTTAAATGAGTCCCAGTGCCAAACTAACTTAAAGTACTTGGGAGGCAATTTTTTAATAAAAGCAGTGGGATTTAATGTCTGGATTGCCTCTGTGACTATTGATGTTTAGTGAAAATCTGTTTCCCGTTCACTCCTTTTACACTGCCCTTCAGGAAGGGAAAATCAGCCCAGCCGTGCCGACTGCACTGGAGTTGCAGTTTGGTAAGACATCTGAGACATCACCTGGATAAACCACGCATTTTCTCATTTATGTAAGATTTTATATTTTCAACACCTCCAGGGCTGCTGCCCCTTAAAAAAAAAAAAAAAAGAGGGTGGGGAGGGAGCACAGAAGTGTTTCTATTGATGGTGCTGCAAATACCCTCTTGCAATGAGAGAGGCAAATCGTCACATTCCTTGTTCTAATCTTTAGCTCCTCCTAGTTTGTAGCTCATTTATGAGGTTTTGGTCATACTATTTCCCTTACGCTTGTGAATGCTGTCAACACAGAAGGAAACCCAAACCAACACATTTGTCTGAAGTTTTCCAATGTGAGTACCCCGAACCTACCTACAGCTTGGCAGAAAGCGTCGGTAAGAACGTCAGCGCTGCTCACATCGGCCAGCCCAGCCATACCCAGTGCCCTGCTCCCGATGAAACTTCTCGCCCGTGGCGTTCCCTGGGCTTTTAACAGCTGAACGAGACATTAACGGTTTTTAGCTTTATCTGACCGCAATATCTTCGTGTCATAGTTTTGCGCATTTTATCATTTTTACTAACCATGTGTCTTTATAGAATAATGACATCCTGAGGGGAGTAAGAGCCCGTTAGTGCATTTAGAACTTGCACTTGGACTGAACTTGAACAGAAATTTAATTCAATAAGAAAAAAAACAGGAGATGTCTTAAATTTGTTTCTTCCAATATAAAGTGGACAACCCGCTTCCCTTCCCTGAGTTACCAAGCAGCCTGCCCCTCGCCCCAGCTGTTGTGCTATCTGCTTCCAAGCAGCCTGCCCCTCGCCCCAGCTGTTGTGCTATCTGCTTGCACTGGAAGTGCCTTCTCTCTCTTTTTTTTTTTTTTTTTTTTTTTCCCCCTACATTGAGTTGTGAAATTTTCAGGCCTGTATGCAATGCTAAGTTGTATCATGGTCCACCTTGGGTTCGTGCTAGGGGACTGGCTTTTCAGAGTATGTATTTGTCTACCCTGGTACAAGAGCTTTGTTGCTTCGGGTTGTGTTGTTCTGCAGGCTGTTCCAAGATAACATTTAATTCTTTCTTGTTCTGGCTACAGCAATGCCAAGTATTTGTTGAACATCTGTCAGCGTGTTCAGATTATTAACGTAGCTTCTGCTTATTTATGTTCGTAAGAACATTTAAGCCTCATAACAAGTATGTGTAACAGTTCCTTACACTGCTAGTCCCTCTGAAATCCAGCTGAGAGGGTTGACACAACCTCACCCTAGCCGGCAAAGCGTTGGCAATTCCTCCTTCAAAAGCATTCTGTGCTGCCCATGCCTGGAAGGCGGCACAGCTTATAAATGGTTGTGTTTCATTTTCAAACCCTAAAGCTTATATTTTGGGACAGACTAGAAAATACGGGAAGTGGACACCAGAACTGTTTCCAAATTTGGCCTCTGTAATTGGGAAGTTGGGGTCCGTCGTACTGGTGCCTGTTGGCTGTTGCGTTACAGTGCCAACAGAAGCATGTTGAGGAGCACAGAGTAACATAAAGCTGGTGAGATCAGGACTAGCAAGTGCTCCTCTCAGGTCTGCCACGGAGGCAGGTCCCTTCAGTCCAGAGGCTGTGGCATCTGCATCCTTGGAGATTTCCACACCTCCCCTGAGCAGCCTGGTCTCTCCTGAGCTGAATCAGCTTTGCTTGGAGTGGGGCTTGGAGGTCACCCCTGAGGGCCCCTCCAACCAAAACTGTTGTGCACTGAGCAAGTAATTTCTAGGAGCAAAACCTGCTGTTTATTACGGTTATTTGGTGCTATTGGGTTGCTAATGTAGTGTGTGTAGCAAGGAACGCGAAGCCAGCTTGGGAAACGGTCCCTGCCTTTGGGTCTCTAAAGGCCTTCACTTTATTGTTAGCACACAGTTTTTGCAAGTTGAATTAAAGGACAGATCTCCTTCTTGGACTACATGTAGTCTGCTGGGCAGCGAAATGCACTTGGAGCCATTCTCCCAAGTCCTATAATATTTTACTACAGATACTATTAATAAAAGTATTAATTACACTGTTCTGGAATTAGAATTTCGTAATGAAACCTCAAACAGAAAAGTCAAGCCAGGTTGGCCAAATGTCATGAAACACTCAAACTTGAGCTGTGAGTAAAATAAAAGTCTGAGTTGCTTTAAGGTTTATGGTTAAAAGAATGTAAAACTTTTCAGCTTGTCCAAGTTTTGACAGAAAACCTTGCAGTACTTGGCAGGCCTGGCTGGGTTTCCTTAAGTGTGACATGCAAGATAAAACTGGTGACTCGGAGCCAAGCACAACGAAACGAAAAGGTTCTCCTGAAACAAAGAGAAATGGAGATGCACAGAGTTTTCTCACAGCTCTCCTTCAAATCCTAGCCTGGTTCAGTGGGGTGCGGTGGCTGGAGCATCCCCAAGCACGGCATGGGAGCGCTGCGGGAGAAGGTGCGACTGGGAGACGTGCTCGGTCTGGTGCCGCGCTGGCGAGTGTGGCTCTGCTAACCTCGGGGCAGCTGGGCTGCCTTGTGCCGGCGGACGATTTTGCCCGTGAAGTTACCGTTCAGTTGTAGAGTGAGCGCAGCGGTGAGATAAACCCATGAAGGCTGTCCCGTTGCCTCGTAGTGGTACAGCAGTACCACCGTACAAGCTGTAATTAAAAGCTGTTTGGAATATATTTCAGATGTTTGACTTGGATGGGAGGGGAAAGGCAACTTTCTCTCTGTCCTTCCTTTCACCCTTGAACTGGGACTTCTACAGCCTGTTAGGTGAAATGAAGAACTTTTTTTTGGTTTCTGTCCAGAAAGCCTTTTTTTTTTCAAAAAGGAGAGGTTGTTGAAGTATTTGGGAAGATTTTGCTGACAGCAGATAGAGGTTTGTTTGTGCATGTGGGGAGCAGGGGGTGTCAGCCATTTGACGTCGCTGTTCATCAGTACACTCCAGAATTCTGATTATTTAGAAAATTTTTATCTATTTGAATTACTTCAATGCTTTGAGTATTTTTTAGGACTCTTGGATTTGTTGTTGTTGTTGTTGTTTCCCCCCTCCCCGCCCACCTTTTTTTTTTTTTTTCATCTCCCCCCCCCTTCTTTTTTTTTATGTCCCAATTGAAGTTGTTTGGTTTCTTACTAACAGGGATGGTTGGAGTCGGAAGAAGGTAAATAGCAATTGGTGGGGTTTTATCCAGACCCCTTTCACCTGTGATCGGAAGAGTTTAACTTTTTATTTGTACATAAGACTTCATAACTCTTACAGAAATTGCTGCTGCCTCTTTCACATCGATGTCAGGCATGATTGCGCTGATGAAGGCAGTTTCCCAGCGCTTCAGTGGACTTTTGGAGCTGGGCAGAGGATGCGCGCGTTCCCAGTGGTACCAGTGTGGGGCAGGAGGCTGCCTTGGCGGAGTGCTGGGTGTGATCTGGGAGGAGGATGCGTGCGTTCCCAGTGGTACTGGTGCGGGGCAGGTGGCTGCCTTGGCAGAGCCCTGGGTGTGATGAGCCACAGGCTCTCTGACCTTGGCAGTGACCTTGGCAGTGACCTTGGCAGCCAGACCCGGTGGGTGAGGCCGGGGAACGCTGCGCTCAGCCCGGCCCGTGGAGGACACAGCTCGCACCCTTGAGCTGGGCATGGCCGAATCCTGGGAGCACGGACGGTGCCCGGGATTAACCGAGCTGGCGTTGCAGCTCTGGCAGCTCGGCGGGGGGCGGTAGTCTGGGGCAGGGGCTTCGGGCAGAGGCTGCACCCGTGGAGGCGCCGCCCGGGCCCTTGCTGCCGCCCCCAGGCCCAGCCGTGCAGGCAGCGAGGGGGGCTGCGGGCCCAGCCCCGGTCCCTGCGAGGCTCCGCTGTGCCCCGGAGCCTGCGGCTGCCGCCCCCCGCCCCGCCGGGCTGCGCGCTGGAGCGGGGGCGCCGCGGGGGGGGCGGGGGAGCGCGGCGGCGCGGGGCGCTGCGGGGCCGCTCGGCGGGGCTGGGGCTCCCTCTGCGGACCGAAGCGGCAAAGTGCGGGGGCCGCGCTCCGGCCTGCTCGGGCACCCTTCCTTTGCTGATTCGCCTTACCCGGTTTTAATTTTTTTTTTTTTTTTGCCTTCTTTCCCACTCTTCTTCTGCCTTTCTCCTTCCTTCCCCCGCTTTTCTTCTCCTTCCTTCCCCCGCTTTTCTTCTCCTTCCTTCCCCCGCTTTTCTTCTCCTTCCTTCCCCCGCTTTTCTTCTCCTTCCTTCCCCCGCTTGTCTTCTCCTTCCTTCCCCCGCTTGTCTTCTCCTTCCTTCCCCCGCTTGTCTTCTCCTTCCTTCCCCCGCTTGTCTTCTCCTTCCTTCCCCTGCTTGTCTTCTCCTTCCTTCCCCCGCTTGTCTTCTCCTTCCTTCCCCCGCTTGTCTTCTCCTTCCTTCCCCCGCTTGTCTTCTCCTTCCTTCCCCCGCTTGTCTTCTTCCTTTCTACCCCTTTTTGCCTCCCTCCCGTCCCCCCCTTATTTTTTTCCTTTGCAAAGTGTACTCATTTGGGGAAGGGTTTAGTTTTTCTTTTGCTTTCAGTGGCATTGCAGGAATGCTGCAGGTAGCAGATTCCAGTTTGATCAGACAGATGTTAACTGGTCCCCCAGCTGCCTTCTGCTCCCTGAAGAAGCAAAAAAAAGAAAATGTTCAACCCTGGATCTGCTGGCAGGGAGTCAGTGCCACGGTATCCCGGGATAGACCTCACCGGGCAGGACAAAGGGAGTCAGTGCCACGGTATCCCGGGATAGACCTCACCGGGCAGGACAAAGGGAGTCAGTGCCACGGTATCCCGGGATAGACCTCACCGGGCAGGACAAAGGGAGTCAGTGCCACGGTATCCCGGGATAGACCTCACCGGGCAGGACAAAGGGAGTCAGTGCCACGGTATCCCGGGATAGACCTCACCGGGCAGGACAAAGGGAGTCAGTGCCACGGTATCCCGGGATAGACCTCACCGGGCAGGACAAAGGGAGTCAGTGCCACGGTATCCCGGGATAGACCTCACTGGGCAGGACAAAGGCACCACAGCCCTTGCTGTGGCATTTATCGGCATCGCTTGGGCAGAGCAGCCACTGGACAACATGTGTGGAAGTTGGTGAGAATCTGAAAACATTCAGAGCCTTCGCACAGGTCTGATGGCAGGACTGGCGTTGGAGCTGTATTCATTGGCAGGTTGAAGGTATGGCTTGTTAAGCGTCAAAGAGGCTTTACGTTGCTGCTGGAGGACACAAAGCCCGCAGGAGAGCAGCGGAGCTGCCTCTGCCCCTGTTCTGGCTGAGTCTGGTTGTAACTGCCTCAGCGTGAGCGACAACTCCTGCTTCCACTTCCAGTAAGACTTCACTTAGCCCTGACTTTGTACAAGTTCTTGAGATAGTGATAGGAGCCTTTCTCGGAGAACCAGAAATTAATTTCTACACTTGTCACTTGCCCCTTTCTTCCTTCAGGCGGCCAGCAACAGCAGTGTGGACGTCAATACTGGTAATTGCTTTCCCATTCCTGGAAGAGGAAAAGAATGGAGGAAAGGTTTTGCGTTGGAAGATGTGCGTGGTCTGGTGTGAGTGAGTCATCTCAGCACCCTGAGGGGTCAGTGGCAGGAACTGACAAAACTCACGGAGCCGGGAAGTCCGGGGAAGCTGGCAGAGCCCAGCAAGCCGTTGGGGTCCCCCTGCTCCTCCTCTGAAGCTCCTGAGAGCTTTGGTTATTAAGACCCATTTGCAGAAGAGCAAGTGAACTTGCAGTGGGGATGTGATCACATTTAAACATCATCTGTGGTTGTTATTGTACGTGGCTGAAGTCTACGAAAGCAACGTTAGCTCCCCGTTGTCACCACTTCAAGTACCAGCTTTCCCAGTGACTAGCTGAAATTTGGAACTGCAATTTTACTGGGTCTTATACTGTGAAATATTACAGGTTTTGCTGCCTTTACAATGTCATAGCAAATTAATTGCAGGCAAAGTGACAAAGTATATTTTGCCTGTGATCAGCCTTACTAATGTATTATTCAGCCACAATTATTTTTTATACTAAGAAGTGTAGAAACATCTCATTGTGGCTGGATGGGAGTTGTGGATATCACTAATTAAAACGTCTTCGTTATAAATATGGATGAAGTTGAGGGTTAAAAACAATGTGTCTTTTCTAGTGAACTAACTGGTTATATGAAGTGTAGTAAGAGATGTATATTAATGGTTTTATCTTTATGGCATTTCTCTAAATGCTTACTGAAAAAGTTGGTAAATGGTACATCTCTTTAGTAAACTTGCTGTAAGTGTGACAACTAAAGAATAGTTGTTTCACATCTTTCTCCCTCATTTCCCTTTTAATTTTGAGGAGCAGAGTCCTGACGCACATCCAGCACAGCCTGGCTTTCTGTAGACTTTGACCTTCTGATTGGATTCTCTGGTGTCTAGTAAGGGATAAACTTACGCTGCAGTCTGTCATACTGTGCAAGCACTTTATGCTCTTCTCTGCCTAGATGCTACGTTTCAGGATTCGGTAGTCAGCTAGTATCTGAGATCACTACTTATCAGTCAGATGTGATTGCAATTAATTTGACAATGCAAAATCTAAATAACTTGCAATGAGTTTCTTAGGGTAGGTGAGCTGGAAACCTGGAGGTTGACAGTTGATTTCTTAGGCTGAGCGTTTCATCTCAGCTTATTGAAATGAAGGTCTTTCAGGTAGACTGGTAGACTTAAATTGGTGTATTCAAATGTGCATCAGTATTTAATCTTACTGTCCTTGAGGACAGGACACCAAAGGGTTGATTCCACTTCTGGAAGCGCTGTGGCTTCTGTGTGGTGCATCAGTGACCTGCTGGACTTCACCTGGGCTCACTGCATCCTCCTGGATTTAAATTGCATCTTGACTCTCCATCAGAAGCACTGTGCCTGCTCCGGTCCTGTTGTGAGGCAAGAAAAGGAGACCACCAGTGGCTTTTGGCTGCCGGTATTGGCCTGACCCATCGAGCTCCTGGGTGTGTTCGGGGTCCAGGGGGCTGCCTTTGTGCTCAGTCACATTCCCAGGAGCAAGATGGACAGTGGAGTACTCTGCCCTGGGCAGAGGTGATGTAAAGCACTTATACCTGCCTTCTGGTAGCTTTGCCTGGGCAAGGAATATTAAGACAACCATTTCCATCCATTTTTAAGATGCTTGAGTGCAGTAAAGGGCTCTTTGTATAACTGAAAATTGTGGTGTATTACACTGCTGAGCAGGCAAGCGAGTTGTGCTCCGGAGACATCTGCGTTTTATTGATAAAGATTGAAGTGTGAATGGTGCTTTGCTATCCCTCTTGCTTCAAGGCAGTATCATAAGTTATCTTAATATTGAAATATCTTGTTATTTTACTACTTTGAACTGAAGGGTGAGCACAAGACAAAAGGCTCAAAAGGGAAACTCAGACAGTAATGTGTTTACGTGAAAAGTGGGTTTTAAAGCTTTGAAAGGGTTGTAATGCTCTTCTACCTTGAGATGCTAATGCTGAAACTTGAAACATAGCGCAGTATCATTAGCAATTAAATGCGGCTGTGTACTCTTACATCTTGTAAGGCTCTTGCAAATCAAAAGGGAGATGTACACACATCTAATAAAATAATGATTTTGAAAGCAGAGTTCCAAAGCCCTGTTTGTGATTCACAGAGAGCATCTTCATGACTGGCATATTTGTATAAGGTTTTAGAATAAATTTAATTGCCCCGGGCTTTGGACTTGTAAAGGATTGGCTTTTGTTCTTTACCTACATGTTGTTGGTACTTTGCCTTTTATGCTGCTACTCCAATGGCTTTTGTGCTGTAGCATTTAGAGACTTTTACTTAATGAATTTTATTTTCTATCTTTGAATTGCTTATACCATTCTTTCGGTAGGAAAAATTATGTGTAAATAGATAGATATATAGCTAACTTGTTGAAGAAGTTAATTATGTATTTGAGGTGGCATATACAAGTTCACATATGTAAATACATATATTCTACAAAGAGAGGATTTTAGTAATAAAGTGGAAATAGTTCCGAATCCTCTCTTTAGAAGCCAATAGCTGAGCAGAAGTGCAATGGAAATAGATTTTTGATGAATTTGTGTATCTGAGTTACGAGTTTTAACATTTTTTACACCTGTTTTATGTTTATTTTGCTAAAACAAAATAGTGTGTGTGCATGTATATGTGCACATATGTATGTTTATTATGCACATGATGTATTCGTTACAGAAAATGTAATGTAAACACACAAAAGTTCACATTACTTTAAATACTGAGCTTAACTGTCAACCACAAAACATATTTGCTAACTCTTTCAACATGTGTAACATATACAATCCTAATTAGAAACAGTACAATAGCAGAGATGCCCATATGTTAGTGGTAATTATGTTGAAAGAGTTTGTCTTGTGGCTCAGAATTAAGTTGGGAAGATACAATGTGAACTGTCACATGTTAGGGGTTTGTAACATGCCTTTAAAACGTGTATACAATAATTTGCCATGCCCACATTGTGTTGGATTAATTAAAGATGAGGGGGCATTTGATAGGAGGAGGTAGTGTTTAATGTCTATTCCAAACAAAGTTATTCAAGCGTTGTCTTGAAAAGGGCAAGTGTTGCATATTTGTGTATGCATTGGGCCTTTTATATGTGTTATCCTCAGAAAACCATGAGGAAACGTATGTAGGTATGTCATACTACAAGGCAGACGTGAGAAAATCCTACAGTCTGGCACTACAGACTGGCAAGCTACCGTCATTGTAGAGCATGAGCTATGGTGTGTATCCCTCTGGCACGTATATAAATGGATATTTCTGGAAAGCCTGATTTCCAACAGAATAATTAGAAATAAATTTATGAATAGGTCAGGGCTCTCCACTGAAAGAATGTTTAAAAATAATCAGTTATTTCTTTAGCACACTTGTGACCAGCTTGTGCTATACTTTGTAAGTTTAAATATGCTTGCAACAGAGTGTGAGTCTAGCAGAAAATGTGTATGTTTATTTTCCATTGTATATGGGCAAATAATAAGTATGAAGATAAAGGCAGTGGCTACAGCCGTAGATAATGTGTTTTTGTGATAAATACAACTAGGTTTACAATTTGTTCTACCTTATATCTCAAAACATGTCCTGTGGTTTCCATATCCTTCAAATCAGTGTGAAACAGAAGCAAGTCGTGCTCTGAAACGAGACAAGTAATTTGTAACACTGAAGTGATGTTTTAGGTGAAGTAATGTAGAACATATTTGTATGCTATGAATAAACAGTCTTTTATTAATAGCACAAACAAATGTAGCACTCTAAGTATGGGATGTGTTGGTATTAGTCTCAGTGTTCAGTTTGTAGGTTTAGCATCTTAAATAAGATGGTATAGTGTTTGACTGCTGGCAAACACGAAAATGTTGCTTCATTTTCAATGTGTCAGTGTGGTAACGTGCGGAAAGATCTCCATGCTGCTTCGTTAGCGTTTGTTTCTGGGAAAATTTATATAGTGGCATTTCACCGCAGGCTACAGTGGATATATGAAGGATCAAGAAGAAAGTCTGTCTCGTTTTGTATTTCAGGAACCAACAATTTTGTGTGAATATACAGATCATGCTCAAAAGAAATGGGTGTTGCGAATGTAGCTGCTGTCCCAGGCATTTTATTTACTAAAAGTTGTAACTACTCATTTTAATAATGGTCCAGTATTTCTATTCGCTGCAGAGATGGGAGTGTAAAGTTCAGAGAAAGTTTCTGTAGTGCTTGGTTATGGAACCCATTCCTCCTAGCCTGGAATGTGCTCAAGGGCAGTGCTATGAACATGGTGAATTTATGAAGTCACAATCTCAGTTGACCTTTGGTCTTGGCATCTTTATTTATTTTTTTCGGCTTTGGTCTCTGAAGGTTAGTCACTTGCTGTGATGTGAGAAGGAAGAGAATACAGGGATAAGAACAAGTGTTTTAATCCTTTCCAGGTGGTTGTGGGAGTGACTTCTAACTTCATATCTGTTTCAGTTATTGACCCCATTTTGGGGAGAAATTGAATGTGTGCATTTTATTGATTGTGCAAATGCTCCTCCGCTTTGAGAAGAGCATCCCTGCAAAGTGGATCAGTCCTCAGTGAAGTAGAGAATTACTTGCTTTGAAATCAGCGGGATGAGGCCAGTTTGTACCCGACTGTTCTTCCAAACCAAGCGTATAAAAACATTTCTGATGATAAGTGGTGTGAGTTTGGGATTTTTTGCATCAGCCGCATCCTTTATCAGTAACTGATACCTCATGTGGTATGAGTAAGGGTTTCCTTTGCGTATGCCAGTGCATTTAAACAGTTGTTTGCAATTTCATGTGGCAGAGATACATGTAGGAGAAAAAATCCCTGTTGAGTAAAGAGCTGCCGTAATGTAGTTTAACTTTTTAAACTTACCATACTGGTGGTTCCAGCATTTCATTTCTATAGCATGGCTCCGTGCATATATCTGCAGGGTAACTGCTGGCCGGCCTTGGCGCCCAGCGGCTCGGTTCAGTTTGCCGTGTTTCGCTATGAAGAGCGTGGCTGCTCCCCCCGTAGCAATAGGTGTGAGTCAGAGCCATGCTGCTGTGGTTTAGTGTGAGACTCCTGCCACCTCCTGCTCTGGTGGAGTGTTTTTATGAGGAGAAAACTTTCTTTTGAGGGCATGAAGTGTCTGAGAGCTTTTTTCATTCTACCAACTGTTTCATAGTTTGCAGAGGATATTTGCGCACTGTCCACTTCTTGTGGCAACAGATGCCAGGAAATGTTGGTCCATTTGGAGTACGGGGTTTTTTTCACCCCCCTCTTTCAAAGGAATACCCTGTTTGTGGGTTTTGCTCTCCCTGCCACCCTGGCCGCTCTCCCAACAGGTGTCAGTGTAAGGCAGTGATGGTAAAACAGACTGTGAGACAACACCGCATGAAGGGAATTCTCAGCTCAGTCACCTGAACGTCTCTGAGACAGAAATTAGGAAACTCCAGGGGCTTTGTCCCTAGATAAAGATAATATTTTGCATGTACTTACCTCTGTAAATCCCAGCATGCCTACTCCCCTCCTCCCGACTGTTCCCTGGAGCCGCTTGCAGAAGGATAACGTGTTGCTGCAGCGTATCAGTAGTGCTGCGGGAGGCTCGGAGTTTGGCACTGGGAGGTTCATTGTTCTGGGACAATGACTGGGCACAGACATTGCGCTGGAGAAGCAGCAGAGAGCAAGGGCTGCCTCCTTCCTTGCAGCCCCCTCGGCTTTGTGAGCAATTAAAATCGTTAAAAATAGACAGCAGTGATTCCAGCCCTGCCCGTGGGGGGATGAAAGCATGCCTTGTTTGTGTGCCAGCCAGATGCTGGTGCAACGGATTGTATCTCTGCACAGATCCTTGTCCCCGTGTCAGTGTGAGTCCTAACAAGTGCCGTTTTGGATGTCTCAGCAACTCCCCGCAGCACCAATCCGTCACCCGCTGGGCCTTCTGCGGTGCTGCGCGGGGGTTGTGCACTGGGGGTTGAGCTCTGGACACTTGGAGCGATGGAGGCCCCGCAATTCCCTGTTGCCCTTTGCTTTACATCCCTAATGTGTTGTGGTTATCCTTTTCTCTGTAATGCGGCTTTACTAAAGGCACCAGCAGCTGAAGTTTCTCTCTCATTAATATGTACTGTAAGAGTGATCTACTTCAGATGACGCAGTCATTTTTTGGGCTGGCGACGATTTCAAGCAAATACCATTTTCCTGTTCCTCTCATCATCTTTGCTTGTTTTCCCAGTACAGAATGTCCCTCTGTGAGCCTGGAAAAGAAGAAGAGATGCTTTTTTTCCCCCGATGAAAGCTTTTTGTCCTAGAAATATCAGCTACCCAGGAACCACAAATCAGTGCTGTCTCTGCTGGGCTCTGGGTCCTTACGTTAATAGTGTGTCGGTCCCTTCCTTTCTCTCTCTTGCTCGAGCAGCATCAGATTCATGCTTATGCCACATACTCGTACAACCCTGGATCACTGGCTTGTGTAGCAACACCATTACAGGCTTTGAGAGAGGATGGAGTGATGCCACGAGGCAAACAGCCCTCCGCTCCTCCTTCCTTCGCGTGAGAGAGGAGAAGCTTGTGCAGAAATTCTCGCCGGCACCGTGTGTGCGGTGTGTTTGCAGCCAAGTTTCGGTGGTGTTTCTTAGGGAGCTTTGCAGAGCAGAAGCAGCGCCTCATGTTTGTATGGGACACAGCTTGACGGGGATCTAAACCAGAGTGAAATCTTGGTGATGGAAATAGCCACAGGTCTTTCCGACAGGCTTCGGGTGCAAAACCCCAGTCCTGCTGAAGCAGGCGGGCATTCATTCCATCGCAGCTTCACAGGGCAAGAACTCCACCAGGAATTTATTCAGGGTGGTGTTTTCCCCATAGTTACCCCCGCAATGCTGATGTTTGAACTACAGCCAGAAGTGTGACTGGGGTGGGGGGCTGGATGAAGTCAGGCAGCACCCAGAGCTGCTGAGGACAGCACATCTCTCGGAACACAAGCACAGAGTAGTTCCTCTCACCTCTTGGGCCCTCTCACTTTTTCTTCCACTGTTTCTTTGTTAAGGCACGTCCCAGGAGCTGGGGTATTTTTGTATTGTGTAGCCCCTTTCTCCAGTGTGGCTGCAGCAGCTTCTCCTGGCCATGCTGTGCAGGTGCCTCTGCACGGTCGGAGGGTCACCAGGAACCCCGGACACCTCGCAGCCCTCCTCTCACTGCTGACAACGTGGGAAGTTGAAAGAGGGAATGGAGAAGATTTGTTTGGGAATTTGTTTTCTGCAAGTCACTTGTTTCCATTTACAAGCTCTACCAATATTTTAATTAGGGTAATTACCCTTGACCAGGTAAGTGTAATGGCCTGCTGCCTCTCTGATGGCTTTCCCTCTGTGATTTCCCTGCTTGGCTTTGGGATGGCATGGTGAGTGCTGGGAGAGGAACAGCAAAAGGTTGGAGCTGGGAGAAGAAACAGCTGCATTCAAAGCATCAGGTCCACAGAGGTATTGTATCCTGCCCCAGACTGCCAGGGCTCTCAGGTCATTAAGGATGCTAATTTGCTGCCTTTCCCCCCTTCCCCATGTGGGTTTTTTTTGTTTGGTGTTTTTTGGGACTTTTTATTTTGGTTTTTTTTTGTGTTTTGTTTTTTGTTGTTGTGTTTTTTTTTCTTTCATTACAGAAATAGTCTTTGTTCATCAGAGATGCTGTTTCCCATTTGGGAATATGCATGGAGTGCCTGGGCATGGTTGCCCAGTCGGGAAGTTTCCACTCACTTCAAAATAATAGGCAAAGTTTTGGTAAGGGACTGGTGGGACCTTGTGGTGAGACCCTTTGAAAGAGGCTCCAGGAGGAGCAGTTCTCTGTCTGGAAAAAGTTTCCAGTTTGGAATGGGGTGTGTGTGAAGTAGGGAGCCCAGAAAACAGAGACAGCAAAATCAATAGCCACATTTGTAAAACATGAGCCAGTAACTTTGTGGTGAGGTCGTGTTCTGGGGGTTTTTAATTCAGATTTTCACAGTTTTATTGAGGGATCAAATGGCTGAAATACAGAACGCACGTTTGCTTACAGAGTTTTTCCTGCAGGTATATTCTCATATTTTACTGGTGTGTGATCAAGACTTGCCTCCTCATTCAGCCAAGCAATAACCGAGCAGATCTCCTGGCTCGGAGAAGTCTGTCTTGCGTGGGTGCTGATAAATAATCACAAATTTTAGGATTTGTTATGCTTTATGTTGGAGGGACACTCAGCACAATGCTGTTCTGCTCAGTGCCACTCCTCACTGCCACTGTAGCACAAGTGAAAGATTTCAGCAATTTGGCCCTCGGGTTATTAATTGTGGTGGGACGGTAGCATTTGGCTTTGCTCTGGAGGGAGCAGCATGTGTGAAGTGCGCAGGGCAGGGGCCTGGGCGATCTGGGGAAGCCACGTTATCTGACAGCGCTGCCTTTTCCTCATCTGAAAGAAAAGCAAGATTGAGATTTCCTTGCCATGGGAGGTGTCCTAGAACGCTCAGACGGGGCGGCAGGTGCAGGTACGCATAGTGCGTGCGGTAGCGTGGGCTGGTGCTGGCCGAGCCCTGCGCTGCTCGCAGAGCCTCCCTTCCGCCTTGGTGTGTGGGGATTTGTTTCCTCGCTGCATTAAAGCAGTTAGTGGATACTGGGAATGTTGTGAGGTGTGTATCTATCCTGTGGAGGGAAGATCATGGAAGCATATTACTCTGCTTCAGTCCTGCCACCCCCCCTCAGAAGCCAGGTGCTGAGTGGTTTCCAGCTGTGTCCGTCGCTGCTGGGGCTCTGTGCTGCTGGAGGGGGATACCCCCAAACGGCCTGTTGGAAACCCAGGGTGGAGAAGTGCAGGCGACCAACTCTGTAACCACAGAGGGAATTGTGAGCGGCAGTGTTCATTTTATATTATTATCTTACACTTCCATTTGTAAACCCCATTAAAGCCCTAACAGCATTCCTGGAAACAGCCTTTATAAAGTTCTCACTTGATTATTTTTTACATCCAAAGATGCTCTTTCTCTGAAACATGTGGTGCTAGCCATGGTGACAAATTTGGAACAGATGAAAGTATCTGTGTATTACCATTTTTTTACAGTAACTGTGTCTGTAATCTGTGCTATGGACATTTCCAGAAATTGTCTTGCCGCGTTGCAGACTTTTAGAAAGCTCAGCTGAGATTAAATGTTTACAAAGAAGTACGTTTAATCTTTGGTGAAGGTGGTGGATTATTTTGGTTAGGTGGTAGTATTACTGGTGATGAATTAACAATATGGGGAGGACTTCAGAGTTGCATCTTCTGAACCTCAGATTTCAGAGATGGCAAATCTGGGTTCTGCCTCATTCATGGATTTGGCAAATCAAATTTCTCTAAAGAGCATGAACTCTATTTTTGAAATTTTCCTGCACTGAATACCTTCAAAATAAAGAAAAATGCTTTTCATATACCTTCATTAGCATGCAGTGTGCCATGATAGCTTTATGAAAGACGTCTCACTGCTAGAGTACCCTGGTGCTTTATACCATTTGGTAAATAGCATGATGATGTGCTGGGCACTCAGGTTTCATTCTCTGTCCCATTCATCATCTTGCTATGTGACTCCAAACAGACTATTTCACTCCTTTGTCTCAGTTTACCTGTGTATAAAATGTTGGTACCATTTCCTGCCGCTATTGTGAAATGTAATTAAGTTAATGCTTGAAAATACTGTTTTAAGTACAAGCTACAGCTGTTATTTGCTGAAGTTTTAAAGTGTGTGAGATAAAAAATGCTTCTTGATCTGCTTCTGTTTGGGGTTTATTTTTGGTTTCTGCCTTTTTTTCCATTCTTTTTTTGTCTCTCTAGCTGTTGCAAGAAAGTCAGGAGAATGTGACATTCAGTGAGTGACACCAGAGCCGGTGGAGGCAGGGAGGGGCTGAAGCTTTCAAGTGTAACCAGTGATGCTGGAGATCATTAACACTGCTATTTATAACTGTAAAAACTAGGTTTCAAGGGGAAACATCTAGGCTTAGCGTGGCTAATTATACAGCTGTTAACTAATCTAACAGTGATCCTAATTCCACCAAACCTTTGCATTGACATTTTATGGCATTGTGTGAAGCAAGCTAATATAGCACAGAGCCTGTCAGGTGGAGACGGGCTCAGCTCCCCAGCTCTGCTCTTCCTCTGCAAATGCAGGATGAGTGGCGAGGGACAGCTAACACCTTCCGCTGCAAACGGCGTCCGTCTTAAATACAGCCTCTTCAAAAGGGATAAGGGCACCTGGACGGGAGGTTTTAAGAAAATCTCCAATTACTACTAAAGTCAAAATGACAGAGCAGGGGTTACTGGAGGATTTGACAGCTGCTGAATCCTTCAGAATGACTCTAGATACACATACAATGTTTGCATTATTAATTTAATGTCTTTGCACTTCAGTGGCGTTTTCTATGGAAGTATTGCCTCAAGGATCTATCTGCATAAATTTAATGGTAAAATCAAGGTCTTTTTTTTCCTTCCATTTAAAGGCATAAAATAGAAAACAATCTCACTGAAAAAGCCTGATCAGTAACAGGATCAAATGGATTCATCAGAAGCATATGATGCACTTTCCTGTCATCTCCTCTGCTCCTTTGTTGAGTCCCTTCTGTATTTTTGAAGTTTGAAATCACTGAAGTGTGACCTATTTTGCTGTTTATGTTGTCTGTTGCATTTCCCACTGTTTGCAGGTAGGAGATGCTTGGAGGGAAGACCAAGGGTTGTTGTCCCTCAGGCACCACTGCCTTCTTGCTCCACCGAGAGGCTCATGAGTAGGCAAACGGGGGCTTAAACGCACCGAGTGCATTGAATTATTGTCAGAGAGCTGGTCGTGTACACGTTGACCTTATTATAACATTTATAGCTTCAAGGCAAATGCAAAGCAGCAAAGCCTCCAGCACTCGGGTTTCCATTCGGGACCAGGAACAGGGGAGTTTGCTTTCTGCACTTTCTGGTTTTACTGTTGTTAGTTTTCACGTGTTAGTGATTACCTTTTAGAGTCTGTTTTCTCCAGTATTATTTGATCCTCACTGAGGACAAGAGGAGGCTGCCCAATGAGAGGAAAAAATTGTTTGGGCCAGGGCACGGCACATGTATGAAAAGCTTTTCATGTTTGCTTGCTCGAATGCGTGAATTTGGAGCAAATTGCCTTGCTGAGTGTCTTCTGAAAATGTCTTGTATTTTGGATGTACAGATTTATTTTTTTATTACTAGTTTTTACTTTTTTAAAAGAAAATGATTTACGTGCAGCACTTGTCATCTCCCCATCTTTGATGGTTTTGCTGTTTTGTTACATTGGTTTCCATTCATTCTGCAGGGATTCATTGTCTTCAGTCCATCTGCCAACTGGTCTGCAATCACTGCCCAACAAAAGTGCTCATTTTTCTCCCTTCTTTCCCCCCGCCCTCCATCTCAGCCTCCAGAGCTTCCACAAATCAAAGAAAATCTATAGTTTATTTTTAAATTTGATGCTTATTAAGTAAAAGGCATAGTGTAATGTCATTATGGATGGCATCCTTTAATACGGCAAAGCACCAGCTGTTGTTAACCTTCTTTGTTCGCAGAGCCCCGGCTGCTCGCAGGCTGCTGGGCAAACAGAATAGCCGTTAGCTGCGTCCTGACTTTCTCACTTGAAGAAAGCGCGAGCTGTCCTTAAGAAGCACAAAGGGTTTAAGTCTCCCATGCAGGTTAGCCTGTGTTTTGGGGATAAGTACAGACCGTCCTGCTAGACGTGTGGAACATTGATTTGAATTTGGGTCTGCTCGTTATATTATGGAATGGAGCTATTACTCAACACCGCTGTGTTTGTCTGCAGTGTATCTGCAGATGAGAGGAGTAACAGTCTGCCCATGACAAAATGGTGAACCCTGCCTCTCATTTCCTTCATTCCTGGTGTGTGTAGTTAGAGGAGAAGACCAGAGGATGTGCAAGGAAGAAGAGAAAGTATCTCACACTCGTATTCTGTCAGATCACACAGGGAAAAGAGATGGTGTGTGCTTTGATTTTCTTTTCCTACTATTACCAAAATGCATGTGATACCTCTTTGCTAGAGTAGGCTTTTTGCAAGCCATTACACACGGGTGTGCAACTGCTTGGGTTTTTAGGTACCTTGCTTTCCTCCCTGGTGTATGCATTCATAGGAGCTAGAAACAATGTATTTGACTAGTTGCTAGTTTGCTTTGTGGGTTTTTTTTGGTTTTGTTTTGTTGTTTTTGTTTTTTTTTTCCCCCCACCCTGCAATGTTTCCTTCCTTCCTTTATGTGCTTCTCCATCTATAGTCTTGTGTTTCCAGATGTACACAGTGAGACATAACTCTGCTTTGTGAACTCTGGGTCTTGACTGTGTTCACGTGTTCCCTACTGCAGCGTTCCCCATCAGCAGGTGTCATTGCAACCTCGTGACTGTGCTTCTATTCCCTGAATGTTCGAGCCCATATCCACAGTCATTTCGAGGCAGCCATCCAAATCTTCTAGGGAATATGTTACACTTTTCCCAGAGGAAGAGTACTCACAGGAAAATCCGAATGGCACAGATATTGCACAATGCAGAGCTGCAATAGGTAAATCCCCATGCCCTGCTCTGGTCCGTTGGGAGCCACGGCTCAAGCTGCTGGAGGGGAGTGTATGTTAACTTACTTTTCCTAATGCAAACAGGAGTCTGAGACATCACCCTCGGATTCTTCCTGTAGGGCATAAAGAGCTAATGAAAGTGATACATCTGGCCTCCGCCTGCTTTGCCGGGCTGTGTGTCTTCTGCAGGAGATCCAGCTGCTTATACTGGCAACAGCAACTGTGTGCCTTCGTCGTGTGACCGTGGGGAGTGCGAGGAGCAGAAATCAGGCTCTGAGCAACACCGAGTCCTGAAGGTGCTTATTCCTTTTTCCCTGTAAATGGAAACCAAAATCCTGATTCACCAGCTATTTGTAGAGGCTGTTAGGACAATGTGAAAACTGTGATTGAAGATCCATTAATTTTAAAGCCTGTACCTATATTCTGGTTTTTTGTTCTACAGCTGTGCCCTGGGATGTTATGGGGAAGTAACCTGGTCACCTGTGACAGGTCAATGGGAATCTCCCACTGCCTGAAATAATGCTTTGCTTTGCCATGGAGTTGCTATCTGAGCATTTCAAAGCACAGTGCAAACACTAATGGTCAAAGCAGCCAGACAACTGAATAAAATTAAATGAAAGCGCAGTCTTAAAGCTGTTGAAACTCAGGCTTGACCATGACAGATAGGTTTCTTGAACCCTGGTGTCTCCTACTGGAGTAACTTTGCTCAAGCTAAGGTCTGTAAGATGATAAAGGGGCTCCACAAAACAAGTGGTTTAAAAAAAAAAAAAAAAAAAAGTAAGCATCTTCTTCGCTGTGAACTTGGACACGTTCCTGAAGATGTGTAGCTATGTACCTTTGCTTGCTGCTGGTACCTGATTAAAATCTGCCAAATTATAACACTAAGGTTGCTGTTTTGTAAAACAGTGTGGTTCCGTTCAAAGAAACGATAGGTGCTCCAGTAGCAGGCTTTTATTCCCAGCTGGGAGTGAAAAGCGGAATTTAATGTGGATTAGGATTTGATTTTATTTCTGCCTCTCCAAAACAGCTCGGTCCTTCAGTGGAAAAAAGGTGGGGAAGCATTGACCTAGATCATCTTTCCTATCTGGATAAAACCCAGCAGGGCTTGATTGTATAAAAATGAGAGATAAAAGGAGGAAATTATATTGGAAAAGGGTTTTGTTTAATTTAGCTTTAAAGTTAATGTCCAGTAATTCACTTTGCTTCTTTTTTTTCCATTCAACTGTAGCACTACAATCCTTCTAGATAATGTGTAAGAGAGCTTGTTGCTTCTTTCTTACTTTAAAGGGAGCTATAATTCGGTAATTTTCATACTGGACATTGCCACAGATAAATGGCAAAATTCATTTAATTCTTGCCTGGTTTAATACAATATGTGCTGTGGATCAAGTATGTAGATGTGCCCAAAATATGTTGCCCTTATCAAAGAGCCTGATTATCAAACCCCAATTACTTGATGAATTTGTACGACGTTGCGTGTCATGCAGCCCGAGCTTTCACATACTGCAGTTTCTCTTTCTTGTCTTTTTCCTTGGAAAATGTGACTGGCAAGTGGTAATACTGTTGAATGCTGCTTTCATTAGCAGCAGCTTATGCGGGGATGTTACCCCATCCCTTTGGGTCATCTCTCCCATGTGCTTTGCAACAGTGTTGAAACCAATGAATAAAAACATTCAGGGGGGAAAACAAGAATCATTTGTAAGGAGTTATTAGCCTGCCTGCTTTTCAAGGCTGGGTGGCTGAAGAAGACTCTAATGTCAGTAGCGATGTCGAAACACATCAGTCCTTTTTCTGAAGTCCTTTTTTCTAGATCTAAATGTGTTTTGTTATGGATACAGAATAGACAGCAGAGCTTGCCGCTGCATTGACTGTCCTGGGTGGGAGCTAGGGACTACTAAGAGTTTTGTTTGTTTTGTTTTTTTTTTTTAATATCCATCAGAAGATAGTGCACAAGAATAAAACCTACAGCTGAAGGTTGGTATTTGCTTTGCTACAATAAAGAGGTGGTTTAATTTCTTGGCATGGAGTTTGTGAGGGTGTGGAGGAATACAGTCTGAAGGACTGCAGCTTTGGAGGCTTCTACACTTGCAGCTCAACAGATATCTTAGAAGTTGTAATTATTGTAGGGTCTAGCTTATCCAAAAAAACATGATTATGATATCCTTCAAAGCCATTCATAAATCAAGTTTGATGTTGAATTTCAGCAATGGGGAGAATGTAGGAAATTTGGAAATCCTGGGGATCAGTAGCAAATCCAGCAGTTGGCTTACTGAGGATGGGGAAAAGCATGTTTCTATTTCTTACATTCACTGAGAGATACCCAAGCCCTAGCACTGAGCATTTTGGGGTCATGCCCTCAGTGGTGGTGGAGCAGTTTGCTTAGGACCTTATTATTTGTGTACGGTACAGTGTGGAGGAGGTCACATGAAGCAGGGTGCTCTCTGGGAGACCAGAACCAGGGGAGAGGATGCTGCCTGTCCTCTGCTGCTGCAAGGATGTGTTGGCAGGGGGCGATGGCCTGTGTGTCACAGACCCAGGTAAATTAATTTTTCTCTGCAGGGGCTTGCAAACCAGTTTTTCTAAGAAATGTGGCCTAGATATCCCCCTAGGAGTGATCTCAGTCTTCTCTGTCGATGGTGTTTAAATTTCAATGAATAGTTAAACATGAACTGGAGCATGGGGGTAGGTGTGGGGTCTGCCCGGCCATGGCACAGCGGGTTGTGCAGCAGCAGGGGGGAGAAGTCCTGCCTGCAGCCCTTCTTACCATGGAGTCGGATATTGGGATCAATAGAAAATTGCTTGAACCTACAAACACTGGGTCGTCCTCAGCATAACTCAGACTTCTAATACAGAGCTCAATTGCACAGCAACAGCTGCCAGGGACAAAATGCTCTAACCCTCTGCGGGGTGCTGCGGGCATCCCTGGCTGCCAGCTGTGTGTGCAGCCGTGTCCCTGTGGGGCCCCACACCACCGGTGGCATCTGGAGGGGGACCCGTGGGGTGAAATGGGGCCTTGTGAGCTACAGCTGGGAGCCAGAACAGCATTTCAGAGCGGTGCGGGGGGGCAGGCAGCGGCTTGCTGACCACAGTCCAAACAGCTGAGTTTGCACCGGGCTGTACTTACCCTCTTGAATCGGCAGCAAATGGCACAAAGTCCCTTTTGACCTGTGCCAGTGATGTTTGGCATTGGCTTTCTCAAATGTGTGTCTCTGGAGTCATCGTTTAATTCTCTTTCTGTTCTACAACAGGGACCTCCTGGCAGTTTGCTGTTGGGCTGTGCCCTGTACCTCAGCAGCGTATTCTGCATTGGCATAGAGACAGATCCTAATCTATTGATTCATATATTATTCAGTTTCCTCAGGTTCAGGATTAGCCAGGTTATGCAAAAAAAAAAAAATTTTTTTTCTTCCCCACTGATTCATTTGCGTATTAACTTTTTTGTGCATTACCGGTTTGGTTCTGGTGAACTTCATCCTGTTGCTAGGAGGGATAAGCCATGAGACACTGAAGAATTATTCAAAATGCCTGCAGACGCAGGAAGTTAATACTGCTCTGGTTTGTATTTGGACAGCTGTCACGTAATTTAAAAAGACTAGGCACTCTGGAAACTCTAGAAGCTTTTCCTTCAAGAAAACTCAGGGTGAGTTTTTTTTAAGATATATTTTAAAGCCTGAATGGTACCTCTGGTTTCAAATGGCAAAATCCTTCATCACAATGTGGAGCTCCTGTGGGACTTGTCCCTGGAAGGGTGCTTTTAGCAGATCTTCCCCTGGAATAGAAATCCATTGGAGAAACTGCATTATCTTACAAATAAGTGGGAATAGGAGTAATTGAGTCAGTGTGGTGAGGAAATGGGTTTCCTTTCCAGGCAAACTGGGACTTTATCTAGAAGCTTTCTTCTGTCTTCTTCAATTAATATGAAGAGACTTCACTGCTTATAAGCATTGATTGCTTTTGGTGCACAGCAAATTTTGCCTTTAAAGGGATTCTTTTAGTCAGCTGTCACCTAATTCCTTTATATCATGTTTATGTAAGAAGGATGTGCTATTTTTAGAAACTTAATGTAGATATCGGTATGCTGGGATAAGAGATTGTACTTGAAGAGAAGGATACAGCAGCAAATTTACTTCACAGCATAAATGGGGTGTTTGCGTATGATGTGTCCTGAGAATACCATGAGCAAAAGCACTACCCTTGGCAGGGCAGAGGATTTGTCCACCCAGTGCCTCTCTGCCCCTCCAGCCCCTTTAAACATATGTTTTTGCAAATACACAGCTGTTGGCATCACACAGAAATTGCAAAAATTACAGGAGTCCCTCTGTTTTTGGGGGGTCTGGGCGCTTTTTTTTCATTTTTCTTTTTTTTTTTTTTTAATAAAAATAATGAAATCCTAACAATTTTTGGTTCTTTTTGTTCATGGGTTTTGAACTTTAACTATGCTTTCAAACTGTTTTTTAAACTTCTCTGCTGGGAGAGCTGAAACATGCTTTCCGTTGTTGAAGTGAGAACAAGCGTTCTTGTATGCTTGCTGACTCTAGGAGTCCTTGAAGAAAAACACTAAATATTTTCAGGAATTACCATCTTGGGAACAGTCTGCTTATATAGTGTTCATGCGTGAGCTACTTACTGTAGAGATACAGCACTTTATTGTCCATGCATGTGCTGCAGTATACCATCTTAGATGTGTCATCTTCCTCATTTGGTAGTATATCTCTAAACCATATTATTATAGAGAAGGCAGTATAGGACATCACAGGTAGTATGTACATAATGTGTCTGGTCTGTGAACAAATATCTTCCAAATGCACTTGCACGTGTGTGTTTGTAAGAACAAAGAGGCTCAGAAAATGTGTTTCATGATTTGGTATATCCCATTCTTTCCCTCCTCCCTCCCCTGCAGTTGTATAAGTACTTTTGATGGCAGCTGCTGGATTAGACCCAGAAGCTTAAAAGATTAAAGAAACCACTAAGAGCAGCTAGGAGGAAGTGAAGGATCCGTTTGTCTGAAGGTTTGTGTTTTCATACTGGTGGTTGAGAAGAAAATTGCAAACAGGCTATGCCCTGCAGCAGAGGACTCGCAGCCATCTGGGCGTTGCAGAGGTAGGGCGCCCAGTCCAGCCACGCTCGCCGGGACCTGCGGGTGCAGGAGCAAAAGCTCAGCCTGTGCCTTGGGACTCACCACATCACGTCCAGGATGCTGCGGGGTGACAGTGTTGGTCCCCATGCCCTTCTCTGCTCGCTGCCGTAGCACACAAGCTCATTTAGTGCTCTGCAGTGTAGATGTGGAAAGCCTTGGCTCTCCGTAGGTTCTTACGGAGCGAGATAAAACTCTGAAATTGAAACACAGTGAGTGGCTCAGTGAGCCACAGATTTTGCATTTTCACCCTGAAGTAAACTGTGCTGCCTGCTGCTGCTTACACTGTCTGTTAAGCTCTAAGTTCTAAGGAACATTATTTTTAATGAATGTGTTTCATGGCCAGCTGGTTCCAGTCAATGGCAGGTAGAGCTGAGCAGGACACAGCACTTTTCCCTGAAGTCTGATTCTTTGCTCTTATTTCCCTTTTTCCCCCACCCACCCTCCTTAGCCCCAAACCTAAGAGCAGCTGTTTCAAGGAGTGATTTATTTATTATTTTTTTCAAACATGGTCTTTTGCTGTGTAAAACATCTGCTGCTTTCTGGCTGATCCCTAAACGTTACTGATGGTGTGTATAATCAAACCGGGGGCCTTGAAGAACGTGAGCCAGTCTTGTTTTTTGTCATTCTAAACAAGCAGGTCTGTGCTGAAAAAAGTATCTGGTGTGGATGCAAAACAAGACCCCGGACACCCAAACTACGTTGCTAGGGTAGAAAGAGTGCCTCTGAGCACGTTAGGATTATTAACATTAATCTAATCTTTCCGTTTGTCAAACAGATTTTTGAGTACATGGAGACAGCTTACCCAGTTCTTAAGACAGTGCTCCCAGATCAGCTTGTAGTTTGTTCTGTAATACTATGTGGATTTGCTGGGATTTTCAAGTAAATACATTATGTATATGGCTTACAGATTGCTTAGGCTGTCTGCATCAATAATTAAAATGAGGGAGGGGACTATTCTGCAGAGTTTCCCTTTCTTTTCTTCATCCTTTTTACATGCCTATTTTTATCTTCCTTCTCTTAGGATCAGGAAGATAAATCTGTAGCAAGGGGGAGAGTGTGTCAGATACAGAGCCGAGTGTTTTTCCAGCAGAGATGGGAGCTTGTGGCACATCACTGCAGTGCCAGCTCTCAGCATCAGCCTGACCTTTGCCATTCTCTTTGCAAACACTTTGATTCAGACTTGTCAAGAGCTGCCAACCCGTTCTCTTCGCTGGTAAAACAAGCACACCTTTTCTGCTGAGACAGGACAAAAAGTAGTGCTTTTGAGTCTGGTGGCAAACGTAATGCTGTGCTGTTTAGTTGCCTGAAGTAGAGGGAACAGGTTTGGTTTGATTTGACGTTGCTGTGGTGAGCGTAACATTGCCTAGGTTGGATGGGGCAAGCTCTTGGGCTTTGTTGTTGTGGGTTCTTTAATGGTACTTTGTTAGATCAAGAGCTTTGATACAAGTTAATTCTTAAATTTCAAGTATATCACAAGAATAACTAATTTCTGTTTTATATCTCCATCCGCACCTGTCTTGGAAAGGTAAATGGTGTAATGGAGGTGACATTTCAAAATACACGCTGCCACTGGGATGCAGGCAGACTCTTTTAGTGCAATTTTCTGATGTTTTTAGTGTCCTGGCTGTTGTTGAATTGAAGTGGGAAGTTACACCCAGTTCATGATAAGACTGTCTCTTTTCTGTCTTGGAAATCTCTGCGCATCCAGTCGCTAGCATCTCTACCTTGAAGTTCAACATGATAGCCAGCCCTTGCTGGACATGACACAACGTGTCGTAGTCACAGGCAGCTTCTGTGGTGAGTACGACATACAGCAGGGCTGTACAGAGCCCAAGACTGAATGCTGTGCATTCAAGTGCCTTAAGCTGGGAGCGTGGCAGTCCGATCACTGGCATCGCTGCCTAAGAACTAGCAGAGTTACTTGCCTGTGTTTACTTCCCAGCTTGGTTTAAACTTTACAGCACGTCCAAAGAAACAGAGAAACTGCCAAGGAGGTGCTGATGTGATGAAATGGCTGGATGTCCTTGCTCAGCTTGGCCCATGTACACATCAGGCCGGGCTTTGGGCTGAGCTGCTTTCCCAGCCCGTGTGTGCAGTGCACTGTACGGTGCTCGCTGTTTGCCCTGTGTTGGGACTGCTGAGCCGTTCAATGTGGACGTTTCCATACCGTAGCTGGGAGCGTGAGCATGTGAGCAGCTTCAAATGCACACACAGTGTGCTGATACAGGTAATAAAGGCAAGTTCCAATTTTGTCACTAGAGATAAAAAAATCACACCGTATGCTGGGCTTAATGTAAAGGCAATTTGTTATTGTATACACCGATACCTGGTACCTGCCATATGTTGGGAACCTGTGTGGAAGGTGTTACAGAGGTAGGTAGAGCAAACTAAAACTTGTCCAACGTTGTTATTTTTTTTCCACATCTGGCTGAATAACAAGGATGCAGCATGTTCAGTGTCAACCCTGTGTAATCTTCGACCGCTTTTTGAGGTGGCTCGTTAGGATGGTTTCTTGGCTGGAAACTTTGGAGTTGGCCTGAGATCACCAAGTCATGAGGTGAAAGAGCCATTAAATAATAACAGCTCTTATCTCGTTCCTGGCCTGGACCACACTCTGCACAGTAGCCTGGAGAGGAGCTTCTGGCACACGGCGTGGCCGGCTGCAGTCAGTGTGGTGCACGGTGCGTAATCTCAGGTACTGTTGTGCTACACTGTCTGTACCACTCTATTTCCAGTTTCAGTTTACTTGTTTTAAGGCTCTTTATTATGTACTCTGCCTGGGAAAGTTTAGTTGTGATTGTGAAATTGCCTGTGGAGATGTGACGCCATCAACAGCTTCATTTGTCTGTGTTCCAGGCTATAGGAGCCAAGTACCCGTGTTGGCATTGCTCTGGCTGCGTGGCAAAGGGGCAGTTTTGTGCATTCCTGATGTGTGATGACAGCAGCTCTGTGGAAATCCCCAGTGGTCTAAGAAAAGTTTAAGCCTCGATTAACTTCTCCAAATATAACTGAGCTTACGGCAGACACTAAAAGCAAGCCAGTAACCGGTATACACTAACGAAAGTGCTTATTTGCAAAAATTTTACAGTCTGAGTATAAGAAACGCCATGAGTTCTGGTACTACAGCTCCTCAGTGCACAAAGCTGAAAATTTGAGAAGGTCTTAGGCAGGCATTCATAAGCATTGAGAAAGCACGATGCCTTATTTGCTACTTTAAACTCACTAAGATCCAGGGTAATTTTAGTAACAGTACAGTTACTCTGGTTAGAGTAAGTGCTGTGTTGCTCTCAGTGTTCAGTGCCTAGCATTGTGCAGTCCTGCTCACGGAAGAAAAACTCCAGGTGCTGATATAATACAGATGTTAATGAGAATTTACAGGACTTGGACTGAGCCTGGAATTTAGCTGAAGGGACTGAAACGGAGCATTAATCAAATGCCACAATTACTGAGCTGCACTTTCTGCATTAAAATGATGTGGGAGATGCATTACACCCCTAACATCTCAGTATAAAGTAAGCCCTGCTGTGAGACCGTGGTAACAGTAGTCCTTAGACTTTACCTTTGGCTGTCTGCGTCAGGGAAAGGGTTATGCAGATGCAAGTCTGCTCTCAGGAAGAGGATTTAGGGAAAGAAAAAAGAGGAGAGGGGGAAAAGCTGGCTCTTCTTAATAAACTAGTGTAATTACAGGTCTGTTTAAGTGGAGGCATATGATACGTATGTTTGTGACAATTTTCCAGAGGGATGGTTCGGCTAGTGCTGAATAACCAGGCTCATTTTCCCATAATGCAAATGTTATTCACAAACTATTACCATAATTGATGCACCGAGCCACTGTAGAGTAAATAATGTGTTGTGTGTGGGAAGCAAACTAGAAGTCAATGAATATTAAATAACACAATCTCATTTTTAAAGGGAAACTTCAGAAGAATTAGAATTACTTTAAAAATCAAATGGCAACGCAAGTTCGAATTGACTGGTGGTTTTTTTGTTATGTATACGTGCACATGCATAAACACGCGCGCGCTTGTGGGCTGTGGTCTCCAGTCTGGGTCCGTTGGGGCGTTTTTTTTCTGCTTGGTGAGTACAAAGCATCCTGCTCAGAGCAGCGTGGTGTATGGGGACCTTCGGGTAGCACCCAGTGTCCTGGGAGCTGCCCAGAAAAGTGGGTTAGGAACACCCTAGACCTCCTGGCGGTCAGAGAACTCAGGACCTTTCAGGGTGTTTTCTGTTGGGGGAAGGGGAGCTGGGACTGGTAACCCCACGTTTGGGGAGGTCTTGGCTCTGCCTTCCTGTGCTGCGGTACTCGTTCTATGTGACACACGGAGAATTTTGCATCATGCAAAACCCACGGGAGGGATGGCGTTAGGTTTGAGGTGGTTCTGCTCGCGATGCCAGTGTGGGTGAGCTGCCTGGGGGCTGCTGCGGCTGAGCTCCCTGACCCGCCGGTGTGCGGTGTTGCTGGCCACGGCCACACGGACCTCACGGCTAAGGGGGGACGGGGCTTTGCAGTTACTCCTTCCTTAGTCCTTGATCGCTGTCCCTGTACATAGCCTTGTGCCTGGCTAAGTGTTAAGTAGGTTACAGCACTTACTGCTGAGGTGTGAATTACCCCGTACCCATCGCTGAATGCAGGAGCTGTTGGCGCTGCAGGCTTATCTATGCTGGTATGGATTTTTAGAGTAAAGCGTTTTTCTGCGCAGGACTTGATTTAACTGTGGGCATTAATACCCTGCCATTTAAACCCTTTTTATGTTCAAAGGGAACTTGTGTTAGTGCTTAAATGCATATGTGTACGTCGCACATAAAGGTTGTATTTTTTTCAGGCACTGCTTTACTTTTTTTTCCCTGTGGTTATATTGCTCCCTCATTCCTCTTCCATGTATAATTGAGGGAGATATATACAGACAGGTCTATAATGTATTGCAAAGGTGTATTCCACTAGGATGAAGTGATGGAGTGTCACAGAAATCACTGCTTTCTGCATTTGAGAATTGTGTCATTTCAAAGACTTTTGAGTACTGGTGCGTTCTCAGAAGCGAACTTTTCTCCAGGTAATAAAACCCTTGCCAACTACTGCTGTAGCTTTAGAAACTGGAAAGCCAGGGAACAAAACGGAGAAGCATTGTGTTAGGATTACAAAAGCATCATTTGATCTTTTAATATCATAAGCCATTTTGTCCAGATGGCAATTATTGTTTGGTTTTGGTGGTTGTTTTTTTTTTTTTTTTAATTACAGATTATAGCACTGCACCTTCTTTCTCACATTTTAAAAAGACATTTTAAGCAACCTTTGCCCCCC
Organism: Falco cherrug; assembly: GCF_023634085.1. NCBI lineage: Eukaryota > Metazoa > Chordata > Aves > Falconiformes > Falconidae > Falco > Falco cherrug. The sequence continues at coordinate 103,226,525 of NC_073697.1, read as the reverse complement.
TTTGCTTGGCACAGTTACATATATATCATATAACGTCAGTAGCTTTCCTTATTGTAACCTGATATAACTCAAAGTGGCAGAAGTAACATATTGTGAGCCATTGTGCGCCTAGCTCTCGTGCGCCAGGCTTATGGGCTGTCCTTCTTCTGTCTCAGTCTGTCTCTTGCAGATTGTAAACTACTAGCAAATGTCTGTTTCTTGTCCTCTGTGGACTGTATTGAGGTGTCTTTGAATCTTTCAGGCTTCTGCGGTTGTGCCTCCTGGCCATAATTTCACCTAGAAAGCTGAGCGCATGCCCAAGCTGGGCTATCACTCACTGTAACTCGTCACAAATCGGCACTTGGCTGGGGGAGATACAGTTCCTCAAACTGCTTTTCTCAGGTTAATCTGTGCTCTTTTCTCTTTGAATCAGGTAGCCTGACTTCTTAGGTTTTATCCTGGTCCCAGGGAAAAACAGGTCCCTCGGGTCTTACAGCAGACAGCAGAAACGCTACTTGCATCTCTCAGTCGTTGCAAAAAAACCTGTCCATGAAGCACAGCTCTGCCTGCAGGGCCATCGGGCTGGCATTGGTCTCCTGGACCACTTTGTCCTACATCTTGTGTGCCTGAAATGTGCCGGTCCTGGGAACTCGGATACAGCAGACAGTGGATCCAGCTCATTCTTGCCTGCTCTAAGTGGATATTAATGCATAAGAGCTCTCGGATAGTGGCAGCCCACATTGGGTTCAAACCAGTGACCTAGAGAGTTTCTTTTTAAAATGTGCACAGAAGTACGAATTGACAGCAGCATGTTTATGATGAGATTTTTCGGCAGCACTCAAGATGAAAGAGCAGATGGTGTTGATGGGAGAGCAGGGTTATGAGGTACAAGATGGGATTGTTATCATGTTAATAACAAGACAGCAAATCCCACAGTGCTTTCTATTAGCCTGAAAGATGATAGTTCCCTGTTGGGCTTCATGTGAATCAGAAATGTCCAGTAACGGGGGCCTCACGAGGCTGCGGATGTCTTGCTAGCTCATCGTGTTGGTTCTGACGTAGCCATTGATTTCTTTGGGTTTGGTCATTCTGACCCTTTTCCTCACTGCCCGTGCCCTGGGAAGCCTTCTAGGGGGTAAAGGAGTTTGAAGACAGAGCTGGTGTAATTCTGGGTTACTTCTAAAACAGAAACGCTCCTACAGAATATGGGCACTTTGAAGTGAGTCTGGTATTTGCTGCTTTAAAGCTTGGGAAGTGCCGGGTATGTTGGAAGGCAGGCAGATGGAGCTTCAGCACTTGCACTTCATTTAAACTAATCCATATTACTCTGCAGTTCTCTGAACTTGGGGGAAAAAACTTTCTCTTTTAGTCGGCTTGCAGATCCCACAGGCTTTGCTCTCGGCTTCAGATAATCTTCCAAGGATCACTGCTTTGGCTGGTATATTAGGAGCCGTTCTTAACTGTGAAACACATTTCAAAATCCGTTTTATTTATACTTATTCCAAATCGCTTATTTTTGCCACAGGCTAATTATAAAAATTGCTGTAAATATTTTCTGGAGATGGGACCTTCCTATTTATCTAAACTGGGTGCTTGTTGTTTATGTCCTATTTTCTTGAACATCCCCACATTTCACTCTGCTGGTTGGGAAGTGTGAAAGCTATTATGGTAATAGGGAGTGAGATGATTTTCTGCTCTCATAGTGCCAAGGAGATAGGAACGGATGTAATTCATCTTGGATGTAGTCCCTGCTGCAAATACATCATCTTGCTTTAGCCTCCCTGCACACATAGATATACATGCGGAGGTTCGTTTCGCTTGGCATAAGCGTCAGTGCTCTTCAGCTTACTCCAGAATCGGCGTCGCTTGCCTCCACCGTGAGCCCTTGCAAGTGGGTTCTTTGGGGCGTTTAGGCTGTGCCACGGATAAGGTGAAATAGTTCCCTGTGCGCTCCTTCCCTCCCTCCCACGTAGCACCAAGAAAATGTTAGTCAGACTTGACAACAAACCTGGAGTCAAAAAGACAAGGAGGAGGGATACTCTGCTTTTAGGTGACTTAAAAAACAAATCGGTGCTACTTGCTGTTTAGTTGGCTTGCATTAGTGTATGATTAGCTTTGTCACGGGGCGTAATTGAAATGAACGTGGATCGATACCTAAATATACATTAGGGTGTATCAAAAGGCTGAGAACAAATGGTCTGTTAAAAGGGTGGTTTTTTCAGTTCCTTTGTACACTGTCTCACATTTGAAACGGTATGTTAGAGTATGACAAAACCTGCTGAATAAATCAAGAGATGGTTGTTCTGGGAGAATGGCAAATATTCTATCAAAACACGGTACCCTTTGTGTGGGTGTATAAAATCAAGTCTGGATTTTGGCTGTACAGACTTAGAATCTGTATAGTACATTATTTCATGTTATTGATGGGTATTTGGAAGAGAAAGTGTGGGGTAACAGAGTTCTGGAGGTTGGTGCTGCAGCACGTTTTGGGATTAATTCCTGTCCGAGGTATTGTTTGTCTGGCAGTGTGTCCATAACAAGTGAGAATGAATTGGCAAACAGGAGTGAAGCTGTGGTGTGATGCACCATATAGACAATAACTCTATAAAATAAGGGACTCATGTTTCAGACAAAGCACTGGCACTGTCGATTACGAAGTAAATGGTGTGTTTTGCTCAACTGCAAAGGTGAATGCAGTGTTGAAAACTTAAGTTGTTGTGTACTTCATGTACATGTGCAAACCTAAACAGCTATTGGTATTATAAGAAGTAACTGGGTTCTGCTGGTGCTGGTTAGGGTCTGTTTGTGGATGCTAATGTTGGGGAGCTCAACAGTGAGCGGTTGGCTCTTCCCTGCCTGGCTGGGGGGTGTAATGGCTGGAAATTCTGCATCTCCATTCCCTGCGCTGCACTTGTCCTTTGATTACAGAAGGACAGCTCTCGAGGGATGTCATTGTGCATTTTCCTGAGATAAAATAATAGCTCTGTGTTTTGTGACCCTGGAACTTTAGGTCCTGCCAGATGCTAATGAACCAGTGGAAAACATCCAGGGCCTGGTAATTGCTTTGAGCCACAGCTGTTTGTGCTTGGTACGCAGTGTCAGAGCTTGCTTCTTCAGTGGCTGCGCCCTGTGATATTGCCCCAAGGTCCCCTTGGGGACTCCTGGGTCAATGCAGTGAGCAAACTTCCTATAATTGGGTACAAGAGAGCGTGGTGTCCGTGTGGTTCACATTTGATGTCTGCAGTAAATCCTGGGCAGTGCTGGCAGGCAATGTGTCCTGCTGCAGGGACTGGAGTACCAGCAGAGCCCTTGGCAGAGCGGCAGCTAGGAAGGAAGCGAGGCTTTTGCACTGACCTATCTCATTCAAGTGTACAGCTGCATCTGTCCTATTTAGGCATTTGCTACTTCAAAACCCAGCTTTTTAGACGCAGGAAATAGAAGGTGCTAATAAAAATCAGGGGTTTAATTTTCTTTGGATGTGTGTTCCCTGTGGGAGACCTTCTCATTTACTGTTGTCTTAGCAAGACACAATTTTTGATGTTTCCACAGACCTGAAAAAGGCCGGGGCATTTTACCACCTTTTTTACATAGGTTAGTTCACCCACAGAAACACAGAATTGAAGGGAGAGTGGGATTACTTCTCTGTGGCATCAGTGGAAAGTCATTTCTGACAGCTAGGGCTGTGGATGACAGTGGTTGAACGGCTCAGCGGGTGGCATGGAGGGGGTTAGAAGGGCCTTGGTGGCCTTGGCAGAGCATGGACAGGCAGGGGCTGAACTGCAGAGTGGTGCTGAGCAACCTCCTCTGGTGCTGCAGCATGGTATGGACTAGGGCAGAGCCACATGGGAGGGTTAGAGACTCACAGTCAATTAAATGGGGGGACTGTTATCGGTCGGTATTGGCATTTAGATCCTTTGTATGAGTCTTAGTTTATGAAAAATTCCAAAAAACTCTGTTGGCAAGTGAACAGGTAGCCAGGCTCTGCAAGGTACAGCCTTCATGTGATGCACTGACACCACTATCAGTACTGACAGTACCTCTCAGGTGAGTAATCCTGACAAACTAGGTTTCAGGGTCTGTCTCACCCAGTATCTGTCTCTGTGTGTAGATAGAGTAGGAGGTGGTAAGTCAGTGGTACATGTATTTATTCCATCTCACTCTGCCTATGAAAAAGGTACCTGGACCTAGAAAAGGTACAGAGAGTGATGAAAAGGATCTGCAGAGACACGCACCGCTTCCTTATGAGGAGAAATATAATAGACTGGGAGCTTCTAGTCCCCAAAAGGTGTGATACATGAGGGAGGCAAGAAAAATCTGTAAAATCGTAACTGATAATAAGCAAGATGATAAGCAAATTATTCTCTTTTTTTGCAGGATAAGATACTGTGAGGCTCCACTTAGATTACCAGAAAGCTGTTTAAAAACAACAAAATGAGGCGACTTTCTCCTTCTGCGTGTAGTGAAATTCTGAACCTCATTCAGTGTCTCTTGGAAACATAAAGGTTCAACTACCTACCTGACAAATTCAGATCCGTATCTGTTATCAGATGTGTTATGCACATCTTTGGTCTTGAGATTTCTTGCATTGTTTCCTTGTGCATCTCAAAGTGTTTGGGTGTAGGATGCTGGGCCAGATCGCTCTGCTCCAGTACAGCACTTTCTGCATCCAGCGGAAATACAGTAGGTTGATTATATTCATCCTGTGGTTTGCAACTTGATACTCACTGCTCTGTGGCGTGCTTGGAGCTGGGAGATTTGCAGCGAGCTGCAACCAACTCAATGTGTCTCATTACACCAGAGACAGGGAACTGGGCAGTGTTTCTGAACAGACAGAGGAACAAATAATCCGATAGGTGTCTTCCATGGATTTTTTTAATGCGTTAGTTTCATATTGATAGTGGTGGGTATTTTGTTGTGGGTTTTTTTCCCCTTGTTTTTTTTTTTTTTTAAAGGGTCTTCACAGATACTATAAAACATCAGCCTGACAGTATCAGAGCTTGACAAGTGGGTATGTGGAGGGGAGGGCTGAGAAAGGGAGGGAGCAGGAAAGAGCCTGACTCCTGATTACTTGCTCTGGTTACATGGTAGCGTTACTGAAGCTGCAGAACTGAAAGGAGATATTTGCGTTATGCTTAAGAGGCTTTATTGTTTCTAAACTATATATAGTTCTGTAATCTTTCTTTAGATGGGGGAGGGCAATGTGGGACAGCCTCCAAAGCATCGCCACCCTGCTTGGTGGGAGAGTGAGGGGTTAACGCGGTGGTGTAGGGTTCTCTGAATGGGGAAGTTCATTGTCAGAATAATGTTTAGCCAGGTGTTAATCTGTGTCTGGAGGGAAGTGCTGGAATTCATTATTCATCCCACTGGGGGAGGTCATGGTCCTGGGAGGCTGCCAGCACTGGAGCCAGCCTCCTGGCTTTACTGACATGTGCCATTTGTGATGAATGCAGCTGAAGTCCATTTGAGGAATTCTCTTGTCAGGCAGCCAAGCTGACAGCGAAACGCGGAGCTAAGGCATTCTGCGAGCTCTGTTGCAGCAAGCGAGATCGCACTCAGCATTGGGAGGGCAGGAGGGGACAAACTGGAACTGCGGAAGGAAAGCATAATTTTTTTCTTTCTGTCATTTTTTTTACTGTTTGCTTCTGCCACCCTTTGCTTCCCCTAAATACCGTGCTCCCCCTGGAAAACTGCTGGCTCTGAAGGAAAGAGTGCCTGGACGCTGCTTTTCATCAGCAGGATAGGCTTGGGTTGCTTTTTTGTTTTTTAACGAGGGCAGGGGGTGAGACAATGATCAAGTCGAGTTGGTTCTACGTCAAGTTCAAGTATGCGGAGAAGGTAAGTCCTTACATTTTCTCCTGCAGCCTTGCTCAAGGGATCGCTGCGTGGTTGTCTGCAGCCCCCTGCTCTTGACAGGCGCTCCGGCCACCAGCAGGGCAAATGCCGCTGGGAAGTTTCGCTGGTGAGTTTGTTTTCCTGTGGCTTGATAGATAACGCTGTACCGAAGGCTGGTGCAGCGCTGGGTATGGGCTTGAAATGTGACAGCTGCCACTTCAGCATGGTGCACATGGAAGGGAAGAGAAGAGCTGAGATCTGATTCCTGTGGTGGTGTGTCAGTGACAAAAAAAAAAAAACCAACACCCCAAAACAACAACAGTGATAGAGATGTATTTGTTTTTCTCCTGTGGAGCTTGAAAGGAAGGAATGTTTCTTGTTCTGTAGTTAAGAGAGATGACCTGCTTCTGCAGGGAAGTCAGTTCTTTTCTTCTCCTTTAGTAACAAAGTATTTAATTGTCCTTAATTATTACTAGAAGAAAGAAGTTCTATTGATCAAAAAGTAGTGAAATGTATTCTGAGGCTGTTTGCTGGGGGGTGTACTGTGGCACTTTCTGCATTTTGTGTTGCCCAGAACACAGTGCTTTTTGTTGGCTTCTCCTTTTACACTCAGCTGCCACTTTATCTTGCCTGTCCCTTGGTACTCAGATGCCTGGGGGAGACAGAGGGACAGAGATGGGGAGAGGATGGACCAAGATTTCAGTGGGGACCTGCTTGCCAGTGATGCATTTTCACTGAATATCTCCCTGGAGGGTTTCATGCCCCAGGTTAAAGACTGAGTTTGTTGCCCATAACACTGAGACCCTGTCAGAGTATTTGGATGTAGCTTTGCTGTTTTCTTTAATCCAGGAAAATAAGGAAAAGAGCCAGACAACTTTTTTGGGGAAAATACTAGGATACCTCACTATCTGTGAGTATAACGTAAACTAAATAACTATCACCTAAACATCCCTGAGCAGCTAACTACTTGCTATTCTTAAAACAGGGGGAAAACACATGCGTGTACTATTAGCTTGAAATTTTCTATTCTGGCAAATAGTGAGACATTGATTTATTTCTTGTCTTTGTGCCTTAAGTTATGCTGCACACAGTGAAAGCATATATATTTCATTTAACAAGATTTTCCTATCATTTATCCCAGGCTGCAAATAGCATATTTAACAAAGTCACAGATTTAACTATTCAGTTTTCATTTGTTTTGGGCAGTCTTACAGAGGCAATTTGACTGCAAAATCCATTTTATTAGGCAGTTATATTTTATCTCCTTGATGTTTCTCTGCAATAATTCTATGTTCTTTAAAGTCATATCAGACCTATAAACATCTATATCAAAACAAATAGACTTGCATATTTAGCATTAGAAACTGTTCCTGGAAATAAAAGTCTAATGAAATCAGTAGTTATTTGCCAGTGAGTGAGGCTGGCTATTTAAAATACCAGGGGACTTCCTCCCCCCCCCCCCCCCGGCCCATTTATATTTTGTGATTAAATGTCTTCTTTTTTTATTTTTTTTTCCTGAGACCTCTTGCAGTTCAACCAGAAAGCCCTGGAGTCCCTGCACAAAGCAGATAATGTTCCTACTTTTCTGTCACCGGGTGATTCTCCGTGTGTTACATAACCTGTCATACCAGTTTTGTCAGAGACAGATATTTTTGAGATGTACAACCTGGGAAATTTGAACGTGGATGAAATCCAGGAAACCCATTTAATCTGTATTCTTCTTAAAGTTACTGGTGCCTTACAAGATTTTCTCCTGATGCACCAGGGAAGTTGCCAAGGTTCATCTGTTGGGCAGGAAAAAAACCCAAATCCATAATGCCCCCAGCCACGAAAACAAAAACTGAAGTGTATGCCTGGTGTTTTATTGAATTTTAGGTGTGATAAGAGAGGGTTAGTCCTTTCCATGAAGATGGGGTTTCCCTAGTGAAAGGCACTCCAGAGATTTTGGCCTTGGCTATGCCGTAGGGATGTATCCCCTTGCTAAACACAGGATGCTGTGTCAGTGATCTCACTGCAGTTGGTGCTTATTCTGCATTAGGTTCAGGACTTGTCTGTGTGTAAAAGTTGTGCTAGTGTGACTTAGGTGTTAATTGACACGGGATTTATTAAACTGGTGCAGTTCTCTGGACACTGTGGGTACACGCTCCATGGAACAAGTGCTTCTGTGTTAGTATAACCACACTGGTTTAAAAAATCAGGTCAAATTCTTTTGCGACTCTTCCATGTTGTCAAGGTTTTAAGAAATTGGGTTTATATTAGCTAAGCTGAAGTACCTTTGAAATTCTCAAATGAGTTTCTTACAGCAGTTTGTTAAATGGATTTAAAGTCTCACTTGGAGAGCAGTTTCTCATTTTCACTTGACATACGTGTGGGCTGCTGCAGGAATGAGTGTTCCCACTCCCAGCTACACGTTGTCAGTGGTAGTGCTTGTGCAGCCACGCGGTGACATGTGTCCGGGAGCTGATCCAACTGGAACTGAATGGGGTTTATTCCTTTTTTTGGGCTGGCTTCATTTTCAGGCAGATCAGTGTGTGTCCCAGTTCACCCCCAGTGTGCAGCTGTAAAAAATGTGCCTGAAAATACCTGGTTGAGGTTGAGTGGAAAGGACAGCGGTGTCTTTTCTGGCAGCAGCCTGTGAAAACTAAATTAATTTAAGTTTACTCTCCTCATTTGGAAGTGTTATATAATCTCAGTTTAAGGGAGGTCATTTTAGGTTGGGAGAAGGTTGGGTCTCTGCCCTCATGTCAGTGCAATATCTTGGTTAAATCAGAACTAGAACTGCTTTTCCTGTGTGTGCCACAATACTGACATTGCACCGCTCCTTCTTAATTCTCTTGTAAAGAAGTTCATTGACATTTTTATTAGCTGGCTGGCTTCGCTGAAGCTGACATCCTTGCCTCTGGCCATCACAAATACTTTTTTCTTCCTTTTGATTTGCTTTGGAGAATGTTGATGTCTGAAGACCTCTCTGTGATAAAGCATACATATTTATATAAGTGTCACAGGTAACTCTGCAGGCAGCTTATATATTGTAAAATATTCCTTCACATATAGATTGTCAGCCTGTTTTATTCTCTTGGCATCACTGCGCTTTACTGCTATAAACTGTTCTGTTGATTGTGTTTGCACGTCGCTCATCCCATCTGGTTTATCTGCAGCCTCTGCAGAGAGACCTGAACCAAGGTTTGGTGATGTAACTTGCCTGAGCTTCAAGGAGATTCAACCCTCACAGGTCTTCTAGAAGCTTCAAACTCCTCGCATCCTCCTTGAAATCTCTTAGCCAGTCAACACGTGTCATCTGCCTGCTTGTGCAGTGGCTGGTAGGAGAGAAAATCAGTAGCCATGCATCTGTGGCTGCAATGGAAAGCCTGAGAAACACTCTTAAACTGTCTTTGGATGTTCACCTTTTATCCCAAAGATGTGTTGGAACTGGAAATGAGATGAATGTTGGATAAGCTGAATGTACTTGGGTATGTTAGTTTGCTCAAGTAATCCAAACAGGTTTTCTATGTCGTGTTAGACAAGCACTGTAAAACCATTTCACAAGAGCGTATTTTTAATTCTGATTAAAGTAATGCGATAATAAAACTAACTAAAGGGGAAATCCACGCAAATTCATCTTGAGTCTATTATGAAGTTAATTGCAAACATTCTATTACATAAACTTCAAGGGATCCTACTGGAAAAAACCCACAAAGTTTTTACGTTTACCCTTTTAAAAATTTAATATAAGGTCATTTGGGTGCAAGCCATTTTTACATAATGCCCATATTCAGTCTGAGTGCATTTACACTGTAATTAAAATTCAACAGCTTCATGTGAATAATAGTGCTGACACTAGGAAATCAGTTTGATCTGAGACGGGGGAAAAAATAAAGGCAAGCTCTTGGAAATCTATGAAATTCTAGAAAGTGTGGGAGCTGTGTGGAGAGAGGCGGTGTGAGTGGGCTGTCTGGCTTCACGCATTGCCGCTTGTATCTGAGGGAACTTATGGATGAAGTTAGAGGACTTGAGAGGTTTTGCTTTGTCCTTGAAAAGCCCTGTCCCTTGTTTGAGGTTCATTGATAGATATTGCTGAAGTGAAACTTAATTTTCCTGTTCCCAGCAGTGCCCAAGGGAGATAAGTGCTGTATTCCTAGCTGGAAAATTAGATTAAGACACCCAGTACCGCGGTACAGGGTACATGCATTTCTTCCTCTCTTGTAAGACTCCCACTACTCTGAAAGGCAGTTTACAGTTTTGACAGCTAAAATAAAAAGCCTTAAGGACAAGCAACCACTCTGAATGTTTGAAGGGCTTCATTTCCTGCAGAAAGATTTCAATTACAGTCATTTTCCTTGAGTAAGTACAAAGAGGTAAATGGAACCCCTGTTTCAAATGTTAAACTCGCAGACTACGTTATTACCAGTTGTACTTTGAAAGTAAAGGATAAAACCGGTCTAAAGCAAAGCCCTGATTTCGAAATACTTTTTAGGAGTATGATGAGGTCTGCACCTGGTAATTCAGCCGCTTGGTGTTGAGCAGCACGTAGCCCATCAAATGTGACTTTCGTTAGATGTGTTGCTCTTCCAGGGGGGGCGAGGCAGGAAGCATCTTTCTCGACAAGTGCCGAGAGTTGCATCTTGAAAGGGCTGCTCTGCAGCTGGAGATTCACGTCTTGGCTGTATTTTTAGAGAATTTAAAGTTTTTTCTTTCTTCTCTGACTTGTCTTGTGTTTTATAACAGTAATTTGGCAGAATTCGGTTATTCATCTTCTGTGTGGCACAACCCCTCCTCCCTCCCACTCCCCACAAAGGTTTTTCGTTTCAGGACCATTTCCTCTCCGTGCTGGAGTAGGGAACACGTTTTCAGGAATCCGTGATTTTTTAGACCAGATACGGAAATGTGCACGGTGTTTGCATAACACAGGTGCTCAAAAGAGCCAGATCGCCAAGGTGATAAATCAGTCCGGTGACCTCAGCTCACTGAAGCATTCATTTTCCTGGAATGATGAACTCTTCCAGAAAGCTGAACCCATGGCTTGATTGAGTCGAGGATAACGGCTTCAGTCAGTGACTTTTTGGGTCAGACCTGCACCCAGAGGCATTGGAGGAAGGGCAGAGAGTTAACCTGGCAGTTCCTAGAGTAACTCCCTGTTCCAGGGAGGCTGGTCCTCTCAGCACTTAAACCACCCTTGCTAGTGCCTGGGAGATGGGAACCCACCTGCTTTTTTTCCAGAAGTGTTTGCTGGTGGCAATTGTACTAATTTATTTTTGCTACTGCTATTCCTCTTTGCTTTCTAGATGGATTTCTGCAGGTGTGAAATGAAGATGTTACTCCTTAAATTGATGGAGATGATCAGCAAAGGGTTGTGTCTTCCCAAATTACTTGGCATGGACACCTGGTTCAGTATTTTTATCACTTTTAGCTGCTGAAATTTTTCCTTTCCTTCTTATGAATATTAAAAGTTTGCATTTTTTAACATTGTGTTGCAACTGTGACTTCCAGCATTTTAGGGAAATGTGTGAGATTTGTCATTCTATATACTTGTGTACAGATATTTGGCCCACTCAACAAACTCAGGAAAACAGATGTAGGAATTTTCTTTACTTGTAAATATGGGTTACTAAAAATGTGCCCTTGTGCTTCAGGAGCCTGTGCTCACTTGGACCCAGCTGCTCACCCCTGCCTGGTTTTGCTGGGTGACCCCATGGTTGCCATTACAGCTCTGTTACAGAGAATTGCCTTGCTTCGTATTTTGGCTTTGCGTTACTGCATTATAATTTTATCTGGCATCTCTGTGAACACGAAGTCAAAGGACAGGAGGTGTTTGCTGGTGGTGGGTGCAGCCCGTGCCGCTGCTGTGCCTTGCTTGAGGCTGGCAAGCGGGTCTGAGCAACATTTCTCCCTTATTTTCGTGGCCCCGAAGGCTGGGTTTGGCTGGCGTGGCAGTGGTCACTGTAGGCTCGTGTCTCCATGGCCTTGTGTGCCCAATGAAAGGTAAGCAGGGCTGAAACCCTGAGGAAGAACCACCATTGCTGTGCCAGCCCCAGAGGGGTGGGAGGTTGGCTCCTCACAGCAGCGCCCTTGAGCTCCACGAGCCACACGTGCTCGTGTCCGGAACTGCCCCTTGGTTTTCCTCCGCTCCTGGGGCTGCAGAATTGAGTGAAGTTCAGCCACACCTCGTGCAAGGAATAACCTCCTGCAACATGAGCGATGTGCAGGTCCCTGCTCTGCTCTGGCTCCCTCTCTTTATTTTTGTGCCACGTTGTTTAATTAAAAGTGGCGGTTGGGCCATGGGACTGGCAAACAGGTGCAGGCTGCAAGCTGCTTGATCTCTGTGTGTGTGGTATCTCCACCTGGTCCTTATGCCCATAAAGTTAGCTCAGATTTCTAAGCATTTGGAGGAGGATGCTGAAGATTGTTGGGCTAAGTAACATTAACTTAGTTTGATTTAAACAGATCTTTCTCCGATACCGACAATTCTTGGTAGCTGGACCAGTTTTTGGGAGAGCTGTGGTGTAGGTTTAGATAAGGGCGTTTTAAGTAAGATGTTAAAGCTTCCTGATTTCTTTAAGTTCTGCAAATTGAACGTTTGCCGTTTGTTTTTTGCTTCAAGTAGTTTTCACTAACCTGTAGACTTTGACGTGAAGAGTCAGAAGGGTCTATAGGTTTGTTTGGCTTTGCTGGGAATATGGTAGAGATTTAAAGGACTTTTCTTCCGTGCATCTGGGGCAGTTGTTGCATCCTGCATATTGGGACAACTCGAGAGCTGCTCCTGCCTGTGGGAGTCGCAGCCGCCAGCATGGCCAAGGCATTAGGAAGTCCAAGCACCACCCGTTTTCCTCTGGACATTTCTCACAAAGGGGATCACTGGAGTAGAACTGTTCAAGCCTCTCAGTATCACTTTAGGGTCCTCCCGCCTCTAAGTGGGAATGAGGGTGGGTTTTTTCCAGCTGGAGCCAGCTTTTGGACAGCTTTATCTTTAATACGGTTTGGGATCTAGAGCTTAAACTTTTCCATCTTTAGTCCTGTTCTTTTGCATGTGTTTGTGAGCCTAAGAATTGCATACTAATGGGAATAGTCAGTGGCAGCCAAAATAGCAAGAAAAAAAAGCCCTGTTACATTCGTGTGATGTAAATTTTTAATCAAATGTATTTTCTTCTGTTTAGCAACTTTTACAGTCCACTGCACAAAACATACAACCAAGAAACTTTGCACAATGAATTGCATGTAATAGGCTAGCAATGCATCCATTACCCTTTTTTAGTTAATGCATTTAAATCCATCTTTGTGTGCATGGCAGTGTAGCCTTCAAAAGGTAATTAGAATTTGCACAGTCTTGCTTTCATTGTTCCTTAGGTTTTCTTCAGATTACAATGCTTTGGAGAGCTTCATTAGAAGTAGCTTCTTTTGCAACAAGAAAGAAATACAGTTTTAAATACATTAGGAAATGCAATTTAAAATACGTTAGAAAGCTGGAAACGCATCGGTATTTCTAAAATGGTTGCACAGTGATCGGTATTGGTGAGCACTGTTCTTAAGCTCAGCTGAACTGAAGAGTTGGTAGATGATAGACGAGGTTGTAATAGCAGTAATAATTACATTAAATAACACTTTGCAATCCAAATAATTGGAGGTGAGTTTTGCAGCAGTAACGTGGACCGTGGATGCAGCAGGATCCTTTTGATGGGTGACCAGACTCAGCAGTGTCATCACTGCTTGTGTGTCTTCTACAGGAGGACTCTTGCCTGGGTCCCCATTTGAAACCAAGGCGCTGCCCTTGCCCGTGTGTCCCCGCTGGCCAGCCATCTCCGGGAAGTCAGGGACAACATGTGTTTTCTCTTTCCAAGCTAGAGGCCAAGTTTGCCTGTAGATATCGAGCGACAGACTTGGCGACGCTGCCAGTCCAAAAGCCACGATGTTGGTGACCCTACCAGTCTTTTGCCTGAGTTTCAGCATCCCTGTGTATTTCTGCTTCCCAAGCTCCCTCCGTTACAAGGCTCCTGCTCCCATTTTGCACGTGCCCACGCACCACTGGGCTGGACCTTGCTGACCTCCGCGCAGTGATGCAGTGAAACTGCTGGTAATCGTAGCGACACCCTCAGTGTTGAAGACATCTGAAAAAGTGATGGTCTTCACGGGTTTGGGGGGCTTTGGCCAAACAGGGTGTGCTTTCACTGCTGTGCCGAGAGCTGGTTCATCCTTTGGGTTGGAGCAGTGTGGGCAGGAGCTCTTTGGGTCTTGCTAATTTGCTGTGCCTGGGGAGGTCCACCCTGCGGTACCTCAGTGCCACTGGAGGACAGAAGATGTTCACCAGCTGCCTTCTCTTGGGCAATGAGCCATGGTAAGACCTGCTGCTGCCTGGGAAGGGCTGCTCTGGGGCTGGCAAAGGAGGAGACTCAAGCGTGGCTGGGCACACATAAATGCAGAGGAATTCTTTTGAGCGGCTGTTTCAGGACACAGCTTTTGACTTGTAAGCCTGTGGTATGTGTAATGCTGTAACCGGTAACATGTAGGTACTTGATAGATTAATATTCAGGACACAGTAGATGAGAGAGGCTGGTTGAGGGGAAGTCACACACAATCTGTTCATCAGGAATTATTTTCTGTTTTGAAGCTAGATTCACCAGTTCTCTAGATGGGAAGAAAAAAAAGTCTATGGGCTTGCTCTGATTTTTAAAGTTTTTATTTTTTTTTTTCCCTGGACTTGCCTGAGGGCTAGTTCTGCTCTTTAATTATTTAGGAACTGGGTTTTGTTTACAGTTTGTAATAAAACTGATAAAAGATTAACAAGGTACTTGTGAATCATTTTAAGCAAATTAAAGCTTTGAAAGACTTACAACTGCAAATATTTGAAAATTGTAAAGCAGAAGAATAGGAACAGACCAGATCAGATAATCAAGTTATTGGATTTGTTGGGAGAAAAAATAATCTTGTTTGCAATCAGATGTGAGAGCAGCATTGTCTGCTTCATCAAATATTTATGTGTGCTTTTAGCAAATTTGAAGGTACTGGTTGTATGAAACTGTGCTGGGTATGTTAAAATAATATTTTATTACAGTGTGGGGTAGCTGCACAAGTAAAGCATGGGCTGGAGGAGGGATTCAGACTGGAAATACATGTGTCTTGGGTTCACAGTAGTGACAAGCCTGTGCCAAAGAATGTATAGCCTGCTGCTTTTAAGGACTGCGCTGTCTCTCCCCTGGAACAATCCTAATGCCCTACATGAAATGATGGACTGTGAGCTGTTTTCCATGCAAGAGTAAAATTGGGGAGGTTCTAACTCCATTTCTATGCAAGAACAATATCTTGGGGTTATAACGGGTACTTCCATCAAAACATCAGCGCGGTTTCACCGTCAATGTGAAACCATTTAACTAACTAACATGTTAAGAAATATACTAAGAATGGAACAGGGAACATTGCTATGATGCAATAGAAATCCCTGATGCTGTGGCCACATTGTACAGCTCTCGTCCTCCCCTCTCCAAAGTCTTGTAGATGCTGGGGATGCTCAGAGGAGAGCTGCAGGGCTGTACAGAGGTGTTGGACTGCCTCTGTGTGAGGAGGAGCTAAAGGAACTAGAACCCTTTGGCTGGGTAGATAGCTGAAGGAGATGTGGCAGAGGTCTGTGAAATCAAGTGGGACACGGGGAGGATGGTGATCGTTCATTACCTTCCGACACAAGAACTTGGGAGGTCGAGGGAAGGTTGGTAAGAGCCAGGTCGAAGGAGATCAAAGTAGGTGGTTCTTTGTGAAGATGTTGACTAGTGCAGCTGGTTGTGAAAGGGAGTTGTGAATGCAAAAAAGTTTGTATCACTTCTGAGAGTGGACAAATTAATGGAAACCAACTGATTGCCACTGAGCAGGCAGAAACCACATCAGGAGCTCAGTGAGCTGGAAGTGACTGGAGGTGGAAGCAAGGGGGAAAGATGTATGTGTATTAATAGAGAGACACAGGAGTATTATATATAACTTAGCCTATTTTTGTTCTCTTCCTTTGGACATCCATTTATGGCCACCGTTGGAAAGAGGATGCTGCATGAGCTGAGCCTTTGATCTGGCCCAAGGCAGCCGTTCTCTGTGCTGATGATGCTGGGCAGCTAATTCGGAAACATCTTGTCTTATACGATGACTGTTACATAAAACTGGCGTGCTTCGACACCCACCAAGCTGAGCAGCTGTGGATTTGACTCTGGATCTTACCTTAAAACAAAGGCATATCGTGTAGTGATTACAGCTTAGTATTAATAGCTGGAATCCTGATTTTCTGCTGAAAGTGCTCTGGGACTGGGAGGAAGAATCTCCTTTCTTCTCTTCTACGTGCTTCATTTTCTCTGCCCATAAAATGGTTGTAAATGCACACATTATTGGGATTATTATCTATGCCATGTTTATGGGAGAATTACAATGCATTTCTTGGACAAGATACTTGACGTTTTTCTGTTGGGCAAGATACTACACCAAGAGAGGGCAAACAGCATTTTAGTTGCAGTGTTCGCAGAAAAGTTTCAAGATGGGTGAATTATTGCATTGCAGAGCTCTTTAGCACCCCGGTATAAAAATCAGTACAAACCTTTAATCCTAAATAATGTTTACAATTGGGTGAGGTGACAAGAAACTTCTGGGGCAGATGAGGAGAGTTTGAGTCTAATTAAATGGAGTAATTTTATTCCTTTGGGAAAGAGCTGTGAAAGCTAACACAGTAACACAGCAGGCTCAAAGGTCCATGTAGATCTTAATCTGCTTAAAAGATGGGGTAGAATTTCACTGACTGTATCATAAGCTCGAGTTCAGTAACCAAATAGTTCCTTTCTTGAGCATCCAAATATAAACTGTGAAAGAAGACAGAGGAGTTTAAAGGAGATGAATTAAGATCTGCCTGTGTGCAAATGCTACCTATGACTCAGTGATGATGATAGGAATATTGCAAACGCTCTGTAGCTGGTCTTTTTTCCCCACCCTTTTCAGCTGGCATCACTGCATGACTTTGATGGCAGCTCAAACATACCTTGTGAAAGTCACGCTTCAAGGCAAATATCTGATCTGTAGGTCTCAGCAATGTTTTAAAATGTCTCCTTTTGCTTTCCCCTGTAGCTGATTTTTCCATTTTTGCTATGCTCTTTTGCAAATGAATTATGACCGGCTTGAGCTGGCACACGCGGGTAGGGTCGGCCTCCGTGTTGGAAGAGGGCAGCGTGGGGAGCCGGGGAGGTGAACGCTTTACTCCGTAGCTTTATTCATGCAGTATTTGTAGCTTCCAGTGTTCTATGTGATACAGATGTTAGAGATGAGTAGATAGTGTTTCTTTTCCCTTGTTTAGAGTTTTGTAATTTTTCAGTGTCGCGATCAGTCCTTGTCCAGCCTTCTTGAAACTTCGCTTCTGTTTGGTGTATTCTCTCTGATTGTCAATGATCTCCTTTAAGAACCTAGGATCCATTCCATCTGGTCCCAGGAACTTGGCAGCTTGCATGGCGAGCAATAGCTGATTTTTTTTTCTGTGAGTGCTAGTACAGAGAAGTCAATTCATGGCTAAAAAGATTAAAATCCCTAAATCAGAAAAGCTGGAAAAATATAACAATTGCAGCTCTGCCAAGGAAGTGCTTCTTGTTGGATTAAAAAATCTTATGACAAGTTGAAAGAGAGAGATTTGGAAGTGTAATTCCATTCTGTTGTCAATCCAGAAGAGTTAAAGCTGAAACTGTGCGAGAATACATTAACAGCACTGCCTGGACAGAGAAAATCAGCTGCCTCGCAGAGACAGTTTTGTGCTGGTTTCCATTCCGCCTCAAGTTGTTATGACCTGGTTTGGCTTTCCTAACTCTAATGTCACTGAGGTCCATCATCTACTGTGTTCAGAGGAGGTCTCTGCTTCCGTGCCCATGGGTGCCCCTTCTAAAACAAACTGTGTTCTGCAGCAGTAAGGAGATGGGGAGTGGGATGCTGACATGGAAGGGGGTCAACTAGCAAGCCTGGAGAGAGGCAGCCATATGGTGCGTTGGAGGTGTTGGGTATGCCTCCCACGGAGGGAGCATCCCCTCGTCTTGTCGGGGATTGGCAGGAGCTGGGTACAGTGCTGCGCTTCTTGGTGATAAGGTGTCTGGGTGGTGGGTGGAGAGAACCACTTCTCGGTGTTGGGTATGGCCCTGATGGTGGTTATCGGTGCTTCGGATGCGCTGTTGGGCTTGTGTGCCTGGAGATCGTGTGGAGTCTTGTAGGAAGGGCAGTGCTTTGTGGCAGAGCGGTGCTGTCAGCCCACCCCACGCTGCTGGTTCCCTGCGCCTACTGTTGCACCAGCTTCCCAACCTTTTTTTTCCTTTTTTTTATTTTTTCCTTTTATTTTTTTTTCTCCCCCTTCCATGTAGAAGGGGGAGACTGAAGAGAAACAGAAATCATCTGTCCCCTCGGCTAGAGGTACGGGTTGAAGTTTTGTGTTTGAGCTCAGAAGACGGGCTTGTTCAGTCCTCAGATGTTACTGTGGCATGTTACTGAGAGAAGCTGAGACCACAAAATTCCATTTCTCTTTTGGCATGAACAGAAGATTATAAAAAGAAATGAGGGTCCTTCTGTGGTCAGTAGAAGGAAATTACTGAAAAAGATGCTGTTTTTGTGACCTTGTCTAGTGGTCACCTCTGAGAACAGTAGAAGGTATAAATAAATCTCTAATAAATCTAAAAAGATATTAGATATACCAAAAGGGTGTTCCAAAAAGTGCCCTGGCATAGCACTGCATAAACTTTTTATATTGCATTCTTCTTGTCATAGGCTTGCGTGGTGTCAGGCCACATCTTAATATAAAAGCTCAGGCCTTTCAAAGTCACCTTTTCGTTAGATTCCCATCTCTCCTGGCTCTAGGCAGTGGACTGATTACACAGATATCTTACCAGATCGTGAGAAATACTTGGAAGCAATTAGTTATGGGCATTTGATGGGACTGACTGCCTTGGGAGGTACTGAGTAGTAGCTTCATTGGATTGCTGTAGGGTGTCGAGTAGTGAGTGACCCACGTCTGGTCATGCACCGGGAAGGGGAGGGATGGTGGGAGGTATTTTAAAAGCTTGTGGGTTCAAAAGCAGAGTAAAGTGTCCCGTCTCATTTTGGGTGACTCCGTTAATTTCAGATCCTTCCTCCTCTAACTTCAAGCATGTAAATAGGATGTCTGAATTGGGAATGCCGTCTCTTTAGGGTCCCTGGGTCTGGGAGCAGAGAAATGAGCCCACTTTGAGGCCTGAATGGATTTTGGAAGGTTCCTGATTTTCGTTCATAGTACAACAGCCCTGTCAATGAGACCTAATTTAGTAATTTCGTTTAAAGACTTGTTAATAGGTGGGTGAAATCTTGTGCCTCTGTGCTACAGTTTCTCTCTGTATAAAAGGAATATTTTTTTATTTCTCCATCTCTGAAAGGCAGTCAGGTTTTCCATGGTAGAGGCTCTGGGATGCTCGGCTACTTGCCGAGGGGGGAGGTGGGCTCGTCCTTCTCTGGCGTGGGGAGGAAATGTCTGTTCAAATATTCAATGTAATCCTTTTTCATGAGAATAGGCAAGGGCCTACACACGTTCTTTGCTCATGAATCTGGCAGCTTTACACTTGTGTATGTTGGTTTTACCCAAAGTAGTACTTGCAGGGCACTGGCACAGTGTGCGGTGTGGCAAGGCCTGCCCTGGGGAGCTGGTCAGCCGCAAGGGGCCTTGCAGGACAAGGCTGTTCGAACACTGAACAAATACAACCCCAGCAAGCCTCTCAGGGGTGTGAGTGGCTTTTGGCAGTGGTTCGGTATCCAAAGCTACGTGGTGGGTGGCAGTGGGCGAATGGGCAGGCTGGCTCTGACAGCAGGTCACCCAGGACCGCCGGGACGTTCGCACCCTCCCTCTCCGCGCTCAGCACGAGCAGCCGTAGATCAACACATGGTGGGAACTGGCTCACAAAACTGTCTGCTCTGCACCTCCGAGTCCCGAGGTATAATATACAAGGAAACGTGTGTGTTTATCGCTTAAGTGCAGCATATCCTTCGCAGTCACATCAATTCTTTCATCCTCTTCAATTTAAAAAGTCACAGTAGAGCCTATGTCTCCATAAATGTTTCTCTCCAAGGATAAAGGCTGTGTGGAACAGAGCCGGTTGGTCGGTACCCACCTGGGAAGAGTCCCTGCACAGTTGCAAACTGAGTTTTATCATAACCATAGTGAAAAGATCTGAAGGACCTGTGTGCAGGTGTCTCTGTGTGCGTATATAGTCATGTAATACTTCTACGTTTTAAACGTAACCAAACGTAGGTACAGCATTGATTGGATCTTTATGATTTAGATATATAGCCTAATATTTTTCACTTTGTAATTATTTGCTGAGGTATATATAATAAAATGGCAAGAGCTTTTAATTTCCTTCTATAATCCTGACACACATCATCAACTCAATAGAATCCAGCATGCCTAGCTAAAGATGTGCTGATAGATGACTGGGTCGCTCTGTCTAATAAGCATTGAAAATCCTGGAAGACAAGATATCAACGGGTGAATGTCGTGGAGACCTTTACTGATATATACTTACGTTTTGTGATGGGGAATTCTGTGTAAATCTGTAGATCTTCTTAGATTGGCTTAGGGCTTAGCTAAAATACAGATTGTGGAGCAACTTCATCAGTATGTTAGCTTGTAGACACATCCTTCTTGCAGCTTCATAAGACGGATTGAATGAGTTAAGCATTAAGGGATCAGTGAGAAACAGATGCCCAGGTTCCTTCTGTGATACCGAATATTACAGCAAGCATGTATTTGCATCTTTTGATGCCTGACTTGAGATAGTATGGGGGTGATTCTCTATAGCTCCACTGTCTTCACTGTAGAAATGCTGCCTAAGGGTTGGTTAATGAACCTAAGCTGGTTTCACCTCGCAGATCTTTCCTGAGTCTGCCGAAGACCTCATCCCAAGACGTCATCATCATTTTATCGGTTTATTGCTGTTGTGATGGCATGCAAGGATGACGTACACTCTCAGCATAATACAGATAGTGGCAGCTGGACAGCTGCAGATCAAAGCCATCGTCCAAGGATGAATTTTAAAGGGAAGAGTAATGGTATCTTATCCTGAAAACCCTAGTATGTCATGCAATTATTTTTATCTAAAAATGAAGTAAATAGCTCCTTTTACCTGTAAAAACACCAGTCTAGGAGCCCAAAGAAACATAAACTGAATGAGAGAGTGAGGTTCCGACCCAGTTTAGCCCAGTCAGGTCTGCCTCTCACTTCAGAGGGGTCAGGGGTTTGGCACCGAAACGAAATGTGGTCTAACACAATTCACCTGCCTGTACAGGGCAGACTTCTCTCGAAGGAAACACAAGGGTGAGGTTTCTTTTTCCCCTCCACTAGATCAACATTTTAGGCAGTGCAGGAACAAATAGCCGGGAGCATAAGGCCCTCTTCTCTTGGAGGAGCTGAGAACATCCCCACAGCTGAGCCTGGCTGCTGCCATGTGCTGGAGATGTTCTGTCCCACCAGCGTGTTTAATGACAGGCAGGGTGAGAGCTCTGCGAAGGGGGTTGATGCTGGCTAGGCTTCCCTGGTGAGGGTCTGACGAACAGATTTCCATACTGGAAAATGGCATTAAATTGAATAGGTATCAGCGCGATACGCTGAGAGCTGAATGTCAGTGCTAATAAACCAGAGGCTCCATCTTTCCCAAAGGACCTTTGGAATCAATTGAAAGCTGTGTCCTCCATCCCCCTTTCCCAGCGGGTAAATGTTACTCTTCTGCTGTGCCACTTTCTGTACTCGGAGTGAGCAGAGACTACCAGCACGCAGAGCTGATTGACAGCATTGCTCCCAGCGCTGGGAAGGGAGGAAGTGACCTTAAACACTGGGGTTGTGGTTATGTTTTGACTGTAAGAAAAGACTTCTTTTTTCTTCTTTTTTAAAAATATTGCCCTACCAGCCTGACTTTCTATTCATCTGTATGTATTCTTTGAGGTCTTAACCCCTTCCTGCCCTGAGGTGGAATTAGATAAGCTTTGAAATCAGTTCAATGTCATTTGTTTTTTTTAAAAAGGAAAAAAAAAAACTGCAAAAAAGAAGCAAAAAAAGAGAGACACTAAAGCAAGAAAGGTGACCTTGCAAAGTTGCCTGTAGAAAAAGATGTCTCTTACCATGAGCCTAAACTCATTAACTTTATTTTGGTGTTGCCTTATATGAATTGTTCATGCATCTCAGCTGGCTGTGGAGATGCCTAATGACAGACCGAGTGTGCGTTCCAGGCCGGTTGGCCATTGCCTGTGAGCGCCTGTGTCAGTGGTGAGGTTTGCTCTTCCCCATTAAATGTTCACTAAGCACTAGCCCCTGTCCGCAGGTGAGTGTTGTCACCCCTCATAGTAAAGCCTCTGTGGTCAGAGAAGAACCTGCGCATCAGTAAGCACAGAAACTCAAGGCTACTAGGCAAGAAATAATAATTAAAAAGTAATATCACTGTTACTATCAACGCAGCAAATTCTCCTTCCTGTTTTTTTCCTAGACTGGGAATGAAATGATATTGATGTTACTGCTTCATGTGGCAGATTGGCATAAATGGATCTGGTGGCCAGTTTTCTGGGGTTGTTCCTTTCTCTGGGCAGTTGAAATCAGGACTGGCTGAGCGCGGGCGCTGAGCTAAGGGCTGTGGTGGTATGGGCAAAGACATACAGAGCACGTGTGCGCAGTGTGGCAAAGAAGCGTTCTCCTTACTCGTGTTGAATGTGCCTGAGGAGTTGGTTTGAGTCCTTCAGCTCATGTGCAGGTACCCAAGAGGAGGGGGAACGGTGGCTTGTCTAACATGGGCTGGCTCTTTTTCGCCTGTCTGCTTCTCCTTGCTGCCATCACACCTCAGCTGTTGGGTCAGTGGACTTGGGTCTGTGTTGTGTCTCCACACCTCCTCCAGAACACCAGACCTGCCCCCCCCCCCCCCCCCCCCCAGGCCTCTTTTAACAGCTGACATTTCCACAAGTGCAGAGACCAGCTGCCCTCCAACTAAAGGTGATTAACCGTGGGTGAAGTGCACAGATGGGTGTTGCAAGGAATGCTGCCCGTGTTTGTGCCTTGTCTCTCAATGATGTTGAAATGTCCAAAGAGGATGTGGCTGTTGGTCTCCTTTCCTAATGCTGTAAATTCAACAATTACTTTAAGCAATAGTGAAAAACTAAATGCAGATAATCGTTGTGCAGATGTGAACCAAAGCGCTTGGCTTTGGCGTGGCTGTGCTGTGTAACCTGTTTCTGGGTGTAATTACCTTCCCTGTGATTGTTGTGGTTGTTAGGGGTATAGCAGTAGTCAGGTTTTGGCACGAGATAGCACTTTGTGTCTGAAAACCCTCTGGTCTAATCAGGAAGGAGGATCAAGCTGTAGCAGGTTCATCAGCCGTGGTGTGGGCTGCGCTAGGAGCGGTGGCAGCGTGCTTGAACCCACGCAGCAACGGCTGAGATTTCTGAGCCTTCCATTTCAATGTAAGCAAGAATTAGGGGTGATACAGATGCAGTCTGTGGGCCAAAATTAGCTTCAATGTAGGTGGCGGGTAGGATGTGAGATGATAGGGGTCAGTGTCTCAAATCAGCAGTCACGGCATCTGGTCCGTCTTGAGAGTGGCAGTTCTGGAGCCAGCAGAGGGAGGTCTTGGCAGGCAAATGTGGGATTATCTCTTCTCCACCTTAAATCTTCTCCTGGTTTAAACCCTGAGAACAAGTTTTAATAGCCTTCTTAATGGGTGCAGTTCATTGAATTCTGCTTGGATTATAGCGTGTTCCACTTGGCTTGATTTGGTTCAGCAAGGAATCGGGAACAAACTTCAGAGCAACTAATTATGCATCGGGAATGAGATCAGAACGGGCTTGGATATGTATGACTCTGAAATGAAAAAAACAACAAAAAAAGAATTAGTCTTGTTTATTCCCATAGTTGAGTATATGTACTTCACATGCTTTCAGCGGATCCCTTGAATGCCTTAGTTGTGGTAGTCAGCCACAGCAGTTCTGTAGAGCATCTCTTAAAAAGGATATATTTTCTGGCTAGCTGGGCGGGATAAGTGGTATGTCTAAATGTGGACGCGAAACGCCACTGTAGTTATTCCCTTGCTTACGCTGACCTTCAAAATCATTCCTGCTTCTTCCACTTATCTAAAGGCATCAACTGCAATTTCTAACATACAACTTGTGTGGCCCAGTGTTGATTTTTCTTTCCTTTCCCCCTCCTCCTTCCTTCCTTAAACTGAGGCCACTTCTGCCAGAGCATAATCTCTCCTGTAGTGCAGTAATTAAATGCTGGTAGTTGGAGGGCTAGGAAAGTACAGGAATGACTTGTTCCAGAAAGAGCATATTTTTGGTAGACATGTTTTGATTAGTCGCTAGGAGTTGTTCACAGTGCTCTCTGGAAAACTCGGAATGTTTTGGGTAGATCAGAGCAGGTAATAACTGTTCTCCTGGGATCAGCACAATGTGCAATATGAAGCAGGCTGCAGAGTGTGTCATATTTACGTGTGTCGTATGTGTACCCTCTTTCTGCGGCCTCTCCCTCACCGCCTTCAGACTTTCAAAAATGCCTGATCTGAATCAGCTTAAGGGTTTTTATTTTCCCTTTCCTTTGTTTGAAGTTTAAGCCCTGTGAAAATCCATTAGAAAAGATGCATTGTTGGGTAGTTCCCGATAGCATCAGTTGCCAGTTTATCTCTCATGTCGCACAGTGGCTCCCGTTACTCCCCAGGGGCTGCCAGCTTGGATTGTTCCCATAGTTTGGGTGGCTTTTGACCCATGAGAGTCCCGAGCTGGCCTTGGGGCTTCAATAAGCTCTCTGTTATCGGCCTCCCAAATATTGGTATACCTATCAGAGCCTGGCACCGCGTCAAGGCTGTGGGCGTCCTTAAGATTTATCATTGATAGCTCACATGCTTTTTCCTCTTTAGCGAAAACAAGCACTTTTTGTTTAAGTTCACTAATGTTTGGCAAAGAAATATAGTAGTAATTATACACCCAGCCTCCTCCTCCCCCCCCCACCCCCACCCCAATCCCAGTTTCATAAAAGCAACTAGCACTGGAACTGAAATAAATGTCATGAATGAATAATAATTTCTTTCATTTACACAGTAATTAAACTTGTTGAATACAGACTTAATGCTTTACTGCACACCGTTTAATTTGAGTGGTAGATCCAGGCTTTTGTTGAATTCAGGAAGGAAAAAACCGAAATCTTTACCTGACTAGCAGTGTGCTTTGTTAGAAACACTTTTGGGTTTTTTTTTTCTGAAACACTGCTGCGAAAGGGGAGGGCATGCCTTTCAGACTGTTGCTGGAAGTTAGCTAGGTGCATCTTTGCAAATGTACTTGGTGGCCTGCATTTCAGAAATGTGACAGACCTGTAACTGCCATGCTTCATGGCTGCTAGGACTAATCAGCACTTCTGAAAACTTGTGTATGAGTATAGATGCATCGTCCTTGGGATTTTACTAGTCGCAGCACTTATTTTTTCTTTCTGTACAATCTTTACGTTGTTCCAGTGCATATCCCCCCAACAGTCAGCCTCTCCTCCTTCCAAACCAAATACAGGGCCACAGTTTATGGGGAGAGATATATATATATAGTCTTGTGGTTTGTTGGGAATGTCCTCATCCAACTTGGTGTGCAAAGAACTGGTTGAGCAGTTACAAGGATGGAAAAGGCAGATGTTTCAGATGGAGGAACAGAAAGTAGATGGCAGAGGTCCAGGTCTCCCGGCGTACCCCTCGCCTGCAGAAGTGTAGTCAGGGATTTTTTGAAAGGAATGGGAAAAGCCTACGTTGTACGCGGTGAGGGGAATTCTAGGTAACGTGAGGATAGAAATAGTGGTAGTGTTGATGGGAAATGCTTTGGTCAGGCGTGGGAGGTTTGGGAGGAACCACCAAGTGAGTCACAGGAACCCCTGGGCTTGTGCTGCCGTCGGCCTCAGCCTGAGGATTCCCGTGCGTCTGCTTTGGCTGGCTCGAGGCTTTGGGACACCCGTCCAGGAGGAAACACTCGGCCGAGGAGCAGAGGCTGAAGTTAAGTGTGTTTAGTCTGGGCCACCAGTTCACATCTCGATGGTTCAACTTCTGTTTCAAGTTTTGTGAATTGTACCTTGTTATTTTTTGAAGTAGAGACTTGTAACAGAGTTGTTTCCTTTTTCCGTGCGTGTATAACCTGCCACACACTCTGAATTTGTGCTTCTGTGCAGTTACTCTTGTGATCAAGGAGCTGTTGCGGCAGGTTGCAGGTGTGGAGTGCAGGAGGTTCTGCAGCAGCTGTGGCAGTGACTCCCTGGGATCTAAGCACATGCCACAAAACACTCACCGAATTTTTGAGGTTTTAAAGCTGGTTTATTGAATTGATTGGGACCATGGCTTGGTCTTGTTTACATATTCTGAAGAAATTATTCCCATCGAAATGAACTCTTCTCACTGCTGGTAACTATTCCCTGAGCAGGTTTAAGCAGCTCACAGCAGCCCTGTTCTGGTGGACACTGTAGAAGAGGAGAGGAGATAAGAGGGACTGCATGAGGTGCTCGTGCCAACGCCTGAGGATGGATTTTTTAACAAGTTTTGCACTTGGGGCTTTCCAAAACGACTAGTTGACACAGGTGAAGGCAACAGTACCCTCAGCTGTTGCTCCTGCCAGCTCCCTGGTTTTGCCAAGCCACCATCTCAAGCCTGGGAGCCCTCCAGGTGTAGTCAGTTGCATGTGCGACGGACGCGATGGGTGCATGTGTCTGAGATTCATTAACGAGGGCTCCCAGGACTCACGGCATTTTAGAGAGGAAAAAACATCAACGGCTAGGGACGTGGCTGTGGGCTGTGCCTGTGGGTTTGAGTCATGAGGCAGCTGTTAACCAAAGCATCACGATCACAGAACTCTTTTGGGAGCTTTCCCAGAACACTCTTCTCAAAAGCGAGATGAAGTATTTTAATTGTCATCCACCCAAGGATTATCCCCCCCACCCTCTCTTTTCTGTTCTCTGGGGGCTGACATCTACAAATGTGTGTTGGTAACTTCATTTTCTTTCTTAGGGAATGAGAGGCACTCAGGCTGTTTTGTTTATAGCTGTGCTATCAGCCGGCTGCATGTCTGGAGATGAAGGTGACAGCTTGAGATTTGTGAGCCTAATTGGTATACCAAGAAAAAAATTAAAAAATAAAAAAAATCCACCGGGAAATGAGTTATTTGCAATTATCTGTAGATTTGGCTTTATTTCGTGGAGACAAATATAGTTGCTTGGTGACTTAATTACAACATAATTTTTTTTTAAGATTATGAGATTTTTAAAAGGATATCATTATTAACAAGATCTTGAGTCTATATTTGGTGATTCCATAATTACAACTATGGCCATATTTGTTAGCTTAGAAAATAATATGTGGAAGCTTTTAATTAAAATCATGAGATCTGTTCTTGCAGATACGCTTTCAAGTACCACCCTTGGATAATGGGACCCTTTATTGTTAGATACAAACTAAAACAAGCTGTACTAGGATAGTATCACAATTAAGGCTGAGACAGATGAACATTAAAATATTCTTCAGCCGCTAGTTACGAGGATGAGAGAATGAGCTGGGTGCAGTAGCTAATTGTCCACACCTCAGCTGATCTCTGCTCACCCAGGCAAGCTTCTCAGAGCCCCACCGGTCGGATCAGAGAGAAAGTGGTTAGAAAGAGTAAAATATTCTACATCCATGTGGTTTTTATTGATGTTAAGGGCATACAAACACATGAGCACAGATCTTAATTTGCTTCTTTCTCAGCTGGTGATTCCCAATCACTGTAATTTACACCAGACTGCGGCTGCCTCAGGCGGTTGCATGCCAGCCTGAGATGAACATTAGGTACGGTGTCCCAGCTGTACCTGGTGTCCCAGCTGTACCTGGTGTCCCAGCTGTACCTTTCCCTGGTGCCACCCCAGCCGTGGGAGCAGCGAGCACCAGCCGGGTGAGCCCCTGGACTGCTTTGTGTCACTGGGAGGTCGCTGGGTGCTGGAGGGATGTTTCCCAGATTGCCAGAAGGGCCAGACTGCCCCAGCGAGAGGTTACACGCAGACTAGTTACGTGGCTCAAGGGTACCCGTCTCCCCTATTGAATAAACAGCTTTGATTAAAGCTGGAACACCCAGAGTGCTGCCCCATGACGCTAGTAGCGCTCCTGTCACTTCCAGCGACTTGTATTGTTTTTTTAGCAAAATCTGTGCACAAGGATTGTATACTACAGAGTGCGTGTTTCAAAAATTAGTTAGCTTTTGCTATCAGAGGAAAATACTGTTACTACTCTTGCCACTCACTCATGATAGACTTATTGAAGACACCTGAAGTACCTTCCTGTGCTGAAGGTATTACCCAAGACTCATCAGCAAGGCATCTCCACTGTGGTCACTGTGGTGTTTACCCTTTAACTGATTTAGTTACCCGACCAGACCGGCTTGGCATCATCATTTTCATAGGCAGGGTACTTGTTTTACTGTTCTCCTTCACTGGCGTTAACTTTGTTACTCCTGGGATACAGCAGTGTAGAAAAGCACAATCTGGTGCCCTCTGGAAGCAAAGGAAAGACTTGAGTGGACCCAAGTATACACTGAATCAGACCCTACAGGAGAGAAGAATTAGGCATGCAACATCAAAGAAATACTTCCACATCTGGGAAAGTATTCAGAGAGTCCCCAAAGGTAAGATTAAAAAGAAAAAAAGTCAAGTGTGTTCATTTCTTATTAGTGAAGTTGTTATTGGCAATGAGATATTCTAATTGAATTACTCCTAATTAAAATAATTATGTTTTCTAAGTACTCTGATCTGTAGAGACCATGTAAAGAATCAAGGTAGAAATAAACAGCACCTAGTAAATTCTTGCTAAGCTGGCTTGCTTGATGATGCTTAAAGTGTTTTGGTTTTTTTTGTGATTCCGCTTGCTCTGTGCAGGCTTGTGCTAATGCAGTAAGGATGGCTTTCAGACACCTTGCTTCTGGCCCGAAAGGCCAACTGCTGCTGTATGAAGGATTAGCTGGAAAAAACTTGAGGCTCAAAGGAGGAAAAGAGGGCTGGTTCTCTGCCTTTTCCATAACCACCCTGCCTCGCCTTTGATGTTCTTGAACCTTCTCCACCTCGATTTCCCACTACCAGTTGGGGTGTTACCTCAATTATCTGTGCATTGTTCCATTAGTCTAGACTCTAATATAACCTTTTTGGCATGGGATGACCAAAAATCTCAGCAGAGATCTCTGATTTCTATCAAGATAGGGGACCCCCCCAAAAAAAAAAACCAAGCTAGGAAGGCAGAATTTTGTTTATGGTGAAGGGTGAAAGGTGAATCCCATTGAGTGGCCTTCCAGGGTAGTTGTAAGATAAAGATTTCTGCTGGGGTCTGGCATCAGAAGATTGTTTTGCTACGGGTAGGCATGTAGACACCTTTCCTTTTGCTCACTTCTCTCTGGACCGAATAATCCTAGTTTAGCTCCAAGCTGCAAAGCACTTGGATGAACTAAGGAGTAATCTGTCTGGGGGATGTAGAAATCATTAGTCAGGCTGTCCAGACCCATCCCCGGATCCACATATCTGTGCTGTCTTCAAGCTGAGCTTTCCCTGAACGTTGTGCTGGAAACGTACACTCCCCGCTCCATCCCGCTTTGGTGTGCAGGACCCTGTACTGTGTGCCTCTGCCCGTGGGTTCCGTCCCGTAGCAAGACCGTTTCTTCATGGGGCATTGACTTTTCAGTAGTTTCCTCGTTTAAATTATCTGTCAGTTGTTAATAACACCCAGTTTATAGGGCCATGTTTGAAAGACAGCTGCCAATATCATTCGCTCGGTGTCAAGCTGTCTGAATCGCCGGGACACCTCCTGTGAAGCTGTGCTTGCTGGATTTTGTGCAGTGCTTTTAGGTGGCTTCTTTGCTTTGACTGTGGAGCTTGGTGTCGCAGCCTTCGCAATACACTTCCCAGAAACAGGGGAGGATGGGATGTTCAGCCCAGGGGTTGCGTCTAGTGCTTAAACAAATCCTAAAGCCTGAGATGTTTGGAAACCCTGGCACAAGGGATATGTTATCTTGTTCAAAGGAAGGCTGCTACCTTTACAAAACATTTATGGTGAACCTTAGCATTGCCCTGAATCAATCCAAAGGGCTAATCAGTCTCAGAATAAGCTAATATTTATCGTACACCTTTATAAAAGCCAAAGACATTGCAATTTCTTCTGAGAAGGAGAAAGTTTCAAAGGTTTCTCACATCAAATACTGCTGATTTTTCTTTTTTTTTTTTTTTTTTCCTGTGATCACGATTAAAATTCATTCAACATCCTCTCGCAAGGAAAAAAAAATATATACATTTGATGGCTTTGTGCTTTTTTCCCCTCCCTCTGTAAAAATAGAAAAGCTTTCAGATGTTGCATGAACAAAGATATGGAAATGTGAGAAGAGGGCAGCATCTGGAGGTTTTCAAACACGAGAACACGGGCTGTACGTTTCTTTTGCTGTTAGAAGAGTGAAAAGCTGTTTCCTGTCATTTCCCATCTTGTCACTTGTAAGGCTGGCATCTTGCGGCTTCTTGCACCAGCTGTTGTTTTTTTCTCCACAGACAGATGGTGCAACCTCTTTGATAATTTTTTTTCCATGTTCTGAAGATTTTGCATGTGTACTACCTTTATGTAATGATCATATAACCCTGTCACTCACTTTATCCTGTTAGCAGTGTCATCCCTGTAAGAGGGAGGAGGAGGTGGCAGTATAAGGAACTCAATCCTTTTCTTGTGTCCTGACGTGCTTTGAAAATATCCTGTGGAGCTAGAGTTACAAATGTTTCTAAAAGCCTTCTGTATTCTTGTCTAAGGGGTTCCAGAATATCAGGGCTGTGATTTTGTAGCATTCCTCAGTTGGTGTGAATTTGATGCAACTTTGCAGTTATTTGCGGCGTTTTATCCCCTTCTAATGTGGTACTGTAAGTACCAAAAAGTACGGTTTCTTGCTTTGCATTCCTGGGATGAAAGCCTGGCCTGTTATAAGTAATTCCAGTGCAGTTACAATTACATCTGGGAAGGCATGGGAATGATTTCTATATCTCATAAAATGGCTGTACTTAAAACTCATAATTACTTTATTCCCTTTGATATCTACCTGCTTTCCAGTGTTGGAAAATGGCCTTTCTGATGGTGCTGTAATGCTCAAGATTAAAAGCTTTCTAGGCTTGCTGAGCATATCTGGAGGTCTCAGAGCTGAAAATGAGCAGATACCATTATATCCCCTTCCTTCCTGGAACGGACTGGCAAACCCCTGCATTAATCAACGAGAAGCAAATTGAAGATGAACGCTTGGTGTGGTTTCTTTTGGACAGCAAACGTTGCTCTCTGGTTCCAGCTCGCAGAGTTAAAATGTTAGTGTAATGCAACACAAAGGTGGAATGACTAGTAAGATTAATTAATCCTGAACAAGCGTGCTGCTGGAATGGGACTGCGAGTGCTCTGACTGGGGTTTGAGTAGCCTGGTGCAAGTGTGTCCAAATCCATTTTCACCAGTCTTAGTCAGAGACCAAAATTTCTTCCTTTGTTGTGGAGCATCGTAGAAACTTTGTTGACCAGGAAATAATGCATTAAAACTAATACATTTAAAATTGGAAATGAAATCGTAGAAGCTTGGTTTTGCAGGTATCAATACATACAATTAACATAACGGAGACCATGGCAGTGTCCTTTTGATGGTGAGGTCTGTGATTTGTGGGGTTCATGAGTGGTGTTTATTCCATGGTACTTTTCATGCTTCTATACCTCTCTCAGACAACTCTGTCAGTGAATATTTATTTCTTTTATTGGCACCACGCTGCACATTCATTGGTCCCATCGCCTCAAGAGTAACAGGTGTAATTGGAAGTAGACAGGTAGTAATGATCCATCCCGTTTTATGCTCTTTGTTTACCTTTGCGTTCTGTTTGTCTCTGTGTTTGAAAAGAGCATCCTCCTCCCACAACCAAAAAAACATTTGCTCTCAATTGTTTACTCTGAGTGCCACGTATAAAAGCATGGTTGCTGTCAGAAAAGTGACTGTAAAAGTGACACCATGGGGCTCACTGTTCATTTTCTCTTTCTCTCTGTCTTGGAGACCTTCTAGAGCACATTTTCTCAGCTCAGCTACCAGTGCAGTAATCTCCAACTGTCAGCGGGAAAATTAGAGCTTTGTGAACCCTGCAGGGTCAGGTTCACAATGGCATTAGCGAGCTCAAAGCTGGAGCACGCTGAAACGTTCCCTTTGCTTCCCACCTCCGGACCACGACTGTGGTTGCCTTCTTAAGAGACCCATGGGGCTCCCTCCTTATGTTTGGCGGGTTTGTTTCCTGGTTTTTTGTGATCCAATCCACCTCTTTTTTTTTTTTTTTTTTTTTTTTTTTTTCCCCCTCACCCCCCCTGTGTGGGAAATGTGATAGGGGAGGCAGATTCCAATCCCAGCTGTTTCTGTAAGGACAGACAGGATGGAAATAGTGAGTCGGGCAAGCTGGATCCAGAGGGCAAATGGAAAAAGAAATTTCACCTTGGGCAAATGCCGTATATCTGGTGGGTTGTGTGTCAGTGCCTATCAAGATCTCCTATTGGGGATTCAATGTCTAGATTAAGGCCTATACTGTTACCATAAATCAAACTTCACTCTCAAAGAAATGTGAATCTATGCTATAAATTATTCTGTACTCGACTTCAAAGGTTTGGCTCCTATTTGCCTTATGCTGTGTAAGATGCGTGTGTGTGTATGTGCATATGTTGGCTGTATGTAGGGGGGCAAGGAGGCAGGAATGCAGCTGTAAGCAGGGAGAGCACGTGGAATTGTGTGTTCTAAGGTTTGGAGTACAGGGGAGCATTTATTCCACCGGTCTCGGCATTTGAGGAGGTACAGCGTGACTCTAAATACTTAACAAATGGATGTGGACGGGAGATTTGCAGGAGCGACTAAGGAGTTTGGATCTCTTCATTGTCCGAGAATGTCTTTCCAAGACTCAGGGCTTTATCAGTCACCGTGTTCAACAGTGTTCGTTCTTCAGAGGTGTATCCAGCATGCTTTCCGCTATGAAAGGTGAAACCAAAGCAGACAAGCCATGGGAGATAATGGCCTTTGCCATGGCTGTCGGGAATGAACTGCCCATTTCTCCATGTTCTGCTGCTTCCATTCTCTGCTTTTGTTGATATCCATTTAACACTTCTGTTCATCTCTTTCCCATATCTTTTTTGTAGTTATTTTCCTTCAACTACTTTCCTTTAATTTTCTCCCTCTCAGCTTAATTTTTTTAAAATCCTTTTGCATCAACTAGTATTGCCTTTTTATTTCCCCACCCCCTCTTGCCTCCCTTTGTGTTCCACCTTAGTTTTCCAGGTCTCTGCTGTCTCTCATCTCTTCCATATTACTCCTGGTGCCTGATGAAATGGTATTTTCCTTTCCCCCTGCTCTTGCATTTGTTATTTTGGGATAGAATTGGAGAAAAATACTCACCTTACGGAGAATTTTTTTTTCTAGTATTTCTAGACTTTTCTGGTCTGCAAAGTTAATCAGTGCTAATGGTTTCCATGAAAAGGTGGGAACACTGAATTTGAGTGTTATCCTTGTTCATCAATATCCTTGTTTTTTTCTGTTTTGATCAAAGTCATAAAATACAGTACAGCTCATGCTGTGTTCGATCCCGCGATTTCCAGCCATTTCTTACGTCAAATAGTTTGGGAATATTAAAACTCTGCAGCATTTATTCAAGTGAGCGCTCAGAGTTTCTTGTAACGCACGTTGCACTAGTTGGTTGTGTTATGAATTTAAGAATAAGCTACCCTGGATTTGGCAAATTCATGCTCAATTCTAAAGAAGCACTTAAAGGGATTATTGAAATTTGTCTTGTAAAACCCCCTGAAGATTTTAGCAGCTTGTGTGGGATTTTGGTTAGCCATCGTAGGACTTGGCAGTCGCAGCAGTCGTACAGAAGGTGCTGTAATCCCTCAGTAATGGCAAGGTGCGGCAAAGGTTTCCAGTGTTGGCAGAGCACCCACCGGCGTTTAGTATGCTGTGAAATTTTCATCTGGTTTTCTGCCTGAGTGCTGGTATGGTGCATCTCTCACTTTTCCTGTAATTTGGGCCATTGAAGCTTCATCTGTTATCCTGTGAAGTAACCTGATGATTCTTAGAATTCTGTAGTTCAGGCAGAAATGAGTGCTGAACTGCCTTAAAACCAACCGGAGCCAGCCTGTGTACACACGTCCTTGGTAGACACTAGTCATTATGTATCATTTGCCAATATTATGTCAAAAGAATGGAAGGATGTGTGTTTATTGGCTAAAAGAGATGAATACGAATTATGCTTTTGAGAAACCAGCTTTCAGCAGAAAGTAGATTGAATTCCTTGGGGCACCTGAAATAATGGTATTTAGAGTAATGACTGAGTACACTTTGGTCAGGGAGGAGGCTGGATGCTGTACATTACTTGGTCCCTTCTCTCTCTGCCACTGTCATGATCTTCCATCTTATTCCTGTGGACCTGCAATTACCTGCCCGGTTCCTACGTTACCTAAACAGAGTTGTTTCCTCTGCTAGAGTAGAATAAATGATGTACAAGAAGAACAGATTGAATAATTTTAGCCTTTTTTTTTTTTTTCCTTTTTTCTGTTTAGCTTGAATATTTACAAAGAGATTGTGGTTTCCTGTTCATTGCTTGAACATTCTGGTTTATATTTATATATATATTTAATCTACGGGTTTATCACAAACATTAAAATTTCACTTGTCATGTTAGGTGTGTTGTCACGTAGGAGCTCTGAAAGACATCTATCAGATTGTGCAGGCATTATACAAGCACAGCGTAAGAGACAGCCCCTGAGGATGCTTATTGTTACAGTTTATTTTGGGTGGAAGGGACTCACATACTGCATTAATGGAAGCCAGTGTAATAGCTAAAGACAGGCAGTTGTTGTGCCAAAAATAAATCTGTATTGCGATTAGCTGGGTAGATATGATTTCTTAGCAAAAGTAATTCTGTGAGGATTTAAATAATGATTCTGTTAATACTGTGAGTAACTTTGAAATTCACTTCTCTTGAACGTTTGTGCTCGTAAAACTGAATTGCTGAAATGTATGCGGAATGCAAACACAAAGCAGACAAATGCTGAGCCCAAGCAGACTTTTCAATTTCAAACAGACTGCTTATTGCGTGGAACTTTTCCCCGCTTTTTTTTTTGTTTCTTCTTCTTTTTTGCATTATTTGCCATCTCTGATCACCAGGGTACAGTTAGGGCAATTGGTGTCTCGCCTTGTCTGCGGCTACAGCGAGCATGGTAAACGAGCAGGGATGCAATTCAGGCTCATGACAAAGCTACTTGAAAAACCCTTACTTTGTCACTGTTATTAATTAACAGCATTTCTCCTTCCCCACCGTGAAGAACAAACTGTATCTGCGGAGCTGCATGAATACATTCAATTTTTCATGTTGCTACAGTTTCTTCCTTCTCTTTGCCAAAAAACTAGAGGTAAGCAGGTAGGTTCCCTGAACGGTGGCCCAGGGTCTCTCGCAGCTGTCACGAGCACCCCAGTCAGTGTAAGCGAGCGTTGGTCTTGACGAGGATTCTTGAGCTTTTCAAAGTCTTTCAAAGGAGAATACCGCTTTCCCGCTACGGCATGCACACAAGCCGTGCGCCTCGCGCTCCTGGTTTTGCCTCTCGCTGAAGAGTGCGCCACCACTTCCGACCGTATTTAGCCAACAAGCCTAATGACAATTGCGGTCATTGAAAATTACAAAAAGGGCAACATTTACCCAAAGGGACTTATTTTCTGCCATGATTGAATAAAGAAGGGAGGCAGCTGCTAAGACTGGAAAAGGTTACTCAGTCACATCGGTTGATGAAAGAATCAGAGAAGCTGTCATCTCCGCCGCAGCATCGCCTGCCAACTGACGGCCGTGCGCAGCCTTGGCAAAACAAAGCTGTCACTCCTTGTCACTCCTGGCATCTGTCACGGCTCCCGGTATGTGGCGTGCGGCTGGGCTGGCCGGGGGGCAGGAGGACGCCGCCGCTGTCCTCTTCTGGGATCAATTGTTTGTTCAGCAAATGGTGTTAGGAGACTCTGGCTTTTCTCTCCTGCGGTTTGGAAGATCAAGTTAAGCTAAATATTTGAAGCTGTACTAGGCTGGTATTGACAAAACACAGCGCTGGAGCGCTGGAGCTGAAAGGGAGAAGGAGGTGATAGGGATCAGGATGTGCCAGGGGTGTTGCAGATCAGATTTCTGTGATGTATTTATAATTTAAAATATTTCTAGTCTAAGGTGAAGGAAGTAACAGTAAAGATGTCCCAGCAGGTTTGTTGTGTGAGGGTTCAGGTTACACTGGCTGCAGGTATCCTTATGCTGTAAAAATCATGGAGAAGATCCATTTTAGGTTTAGGAAACGATCATTTTCTCCCTTTGGTCCTTTCAGAGAAAAGGCTCATGTGTTTTCCCTTGGCTATCATTCCTGTGCTTCCCTGAAGAAATTAAGTTCTTCATAAATTTTGGAAATGACTGTTCAGCAAGAAAACTAGAAATTGGCAGGTATACATGTATGACTGGAAGCCACCGGAACATGCATTGACCAAAAAAAAAAAAAAAAAAATCTGTTGATTTCTTTGTACCCTCCTGGATGGGGTGCCTCCCCAGCCCTGCCAAGCTGGCAGCTGTAGATCTTTCAACTTAAAGGTTTGCCCAAGAGGCCTTGAGATCTCTCTTGCAGTCATCCCTAACTTAGGCTGTGATTTTTCGGAACTGATCATGATTTTGATATGATTTGCCTGTTAGTCAATACATACTGCTATGGTTTGTTTTTAATGAGAATTCTCTGTCTGTCTCTTCTTTCTCTATGTGGCTACTGTAATCCTGCTGGAGGAAACCCAGTGACCTGCCTGGTCCTGCACTGGCTGCCGGCACACCCCCTCTTGAATCTCCGTGACTTTTTTTGAGTCTGCCATACTTTTCTTGTTGTTCAGGACTAGATCTCTTCAGAGGGATCATGTCCAGCTGGGGAAAAAAATGCAGAATTTTGAAAGAAATGGACATTATGGGCCTTAGTTTCCCTACCATAGTATGGTTACAGCGGAGTGGCTGTGCTGACCGTGTTCCTGTGTGGCTGATGCTTTAACATAGATTTCGTGTTTGAGAGCTTTGGGAACTGGATATCGTTTATGAAAGGGCAGATGACAGCAAGCCAGGGAAGCAGTGACACGCAGATAGAACTGTCGCATTAGCTTTGTCAAAACATTTCTTAATTGCAGTGTGATCCCTCAAAACACACGTTGTGGAGAAAAAGGAATCTAAATTCAAACCCATGCCGACCAGGGAAGAGCGGAGTCCTCTCCAGTATGTAAATTAGATTTGTAGTTGAGTGGAATTGATTCTGCTGAGACTAAATTAATCACAGTGCTTAATCACTGTAACCTTTAAACATAGCAGTCCTGACCACAGCTGCGGGGTAGCACATTGTTCACGCAGACTTTTGACCTTCCAAAGGCACTGGGGCTCAGGCAGAGGAGTGTGAGCGTAGCAGCGAGTCCAAGCTGCTTCAGTCTGACCTTCTCTTTCTCCCACTGGTTTAGAGGAAGGACGAAAATTGGTACCTTGTGGATATAAATGTGTGGTGAGCAAATTGTGATGCCAGTGGTTGCGTTCGGTGCAGTGCCTCCTCGAATCCCTCATGCTGGGATAGAACATTTCATTATCGAGGGTCATGAGATAACCCTTGGTCCGCCTCCGTTCACAGCAATGGGAAGACTCTTTGCTAGCTGTGTCGTGCATGTTTAGGGCCTCGGACTGAAGGGTTAATCTTTTCCCAGGCCTTGCTGTGTCAACATGTAAGCCTCCAGGCAATGCATGTTGTGGTTTTTTTATATTAGCAGAGAATGTGAGAATCTCTGGAAGACATGTTTGGGCACAGAGGGGATACTGGTACGTGCATACATTCCCCACCAAGACATAATTATTATAGGACACTTGAGATCACAGTGGTAGAATATACAGCCCATATATGATCTTGAAAGCCAAACACCAGAAAAGAATTACTCATGCTTCCTCAAATCGGTCTCCTGCAGATCTGTTTTGTACACGTGGTAAAAGCTAATGCACGTGCATAACCAAAAAAGCAGGAAATTCACATTTGAAACAAGCTTCCAATGGCAATTCTCAAGAGCTGCACAGTGCTGTGAATGCAGTCTCCTTCAGCTGTTTGCACTGATTTGTAGTGTTGATGCTGAGGTCCATCCTCTAATGAGGTGTACCGAACCCCTGAGAAGTCCAAATTCACTGGCTTCGCTTGAAAACCAAGACCTCCTCCTGCAGCTTGTAGCTCTCTAGAAGACGGGGTGCCGAAAGAAGCCTCTGTGTCAACAGAGGGTGCAAGGGGTGGGTGGGCTTTCCGCAACATGTACGCAGCTTTAGGTTAAACGGGCTAGACAGTGTTCAAGCAGCTGTGTTTGTAGCTGATTCATTTAAAATTGCATTTTCCTTTTACTTAGAATTATTTGGGGACATTTTGGTGTGATGCTTTATAAAAATAATCAATCTGTAGAGCTGACGTGAAGACTGCTTTAGATGAGAGCCCACCTGTGAACATAGTCTGTTGTTGGACCTGTTCCCTGTGCTCATTAGCCAGCAGGCAGACCTAGATATGCTCTCAGCCCTTCCACAGATCTCCTATATTCTTCCTGCTTACTCTTTCCCCCCTAGATTCCGATCTTGTAATCTGGAGATGACATTGTTCCCTTCCCCTACCATTCTTTGTATTTTTTATTTTAATTTTTTACCTTTTGGGAGTGTGTGGTGTACAGTACATGAATAATGTATAAGCACAGTTTTCAACCCAGTAAGGCTTTGGTCTTGATTGATGACCTTCAGACAATAACAGCAGCAGCTCTCTTTGTACACATTAGGTCGAGTTCTTCTCTAAGGCTATGTCCTATTCCGAAGTAAACTTTTTAACAAACAAACAAAAAAAAACCCCGAAACCCTTTAAAAACCTGAGGACGGTTGCTGAGAAAAATTTGTCATTGCTTTTAAAGCTGATGCTTGCTGTGATTTATTTTCTTTTTTAAATAAGGTATCAAAAAAATTTCTCCAACTGTCTAAGGCATAAAAATTCTGGCTTGCTGTAATATAAACTTGTTTCACACATATACTTTCCATTAATCATGAAGTAACTCTGTGACAGGAAGCTGGGTAAATTGTCTGACTCCTTGAAACAGTCTTTGCTATAAACTATTAAAGCAACACATTGCTGTGGAGTTAACTAACTGTCCCCCGCTGTGTTAGAAGCAGAGGTAAAGGCTGAATGGTGACAATTTGCCATTGCACTGCCATATGAAGTGCTATTTAGACATTGAAGATGGGTTAAGTGCTGCCAATATGCAAAAAACCCGAACAAAACATGAACAGAATCATTTGAAATGGCTTTAAAAAAATCCACTTTGTTCTTTACTGTTCTAAACCTCCATATGTTATTTAGTTATTAATATCCGTATCACAGCTGTATCCTCACAGGGAGGAACTGAAAATAT
This sequence comes from Falco cherrug, assembly GCF_023634085.1. NCBI lineage: Eukaryota > Metazoa > Chordata > Aves > Falconiformes > Falconidae > Falco > Falco cherrug. Next base: position 103,187,222 of record NC_073697.1, on the reverse strand, counting down.
ATTGTTAATGGTCATTAGAGTAAGGGAAGTCTGGAATATTTAAGGGAAGCATGGTCTGTGAATGGGATTTGAATTTAGGAATTTGTACGTCTGGGTGGAAAAAGATGAAAAGGATCCAAATGGCAATGAGGACTCAGCTACCACTTTATCTTGGTTTGGAGAAAAAGGCATGTATCATTTTTAAATTTTGGTGTGTATTTTGGTTGTTGGTTGGTTTTTTGGTGGGTTTTGGGGGGGGGGGCGGGGGTTGGCTGTTGAGTGTTGATAGATTTTTCACAAAAGAATATCCCATGATCCCATATCCAACATGACACACACTGGAACTGGTCACCATTAACAGAAATGCTCCGTGATGCCACGTTTTGCAGCCAGGTCTGCGCAGGAGCGCACAGGTAGATGCCCCAGTGGGAGCAGGCTTGCTGTTGCCTTCAGTGGGACTAACCGTGCAGAATTCACTGCACGCTCTCAGCCTTGCTCTTCTGTTTCTCCTTCAAGCAAACCCACCGACCACATTGCCATAGCATCATTATAACGGAGGTTTGCCATGATTTCCAAAATAAAAGTGCAGCAATTCTGTTTTCTACTGTTGGCGCAGAGCTGGAATTTTATCAGGAGATTTTGGCTTGCAAGATCTTCCTGATGAACTGAGGGGAACCGTGGGTCCAGCCGTGTGGCATCCTGATGTCTTCCTTGCCTATGCCGAGCTGCAGTCAGGCATGTAAAGCACGCGTGAGCCTTGCAGGAGGAGTGGAGACGGGAGGCCAGAGAACTGAAGGTTTTGCTTTGGCCCCAGCTGCGTTCTCACTTGGGCGTTGTTGCCGTCTGCCTGCTGACACGGAGGCAGCGTGCTGGACACTTGGAAGTTAAGGACTCGCCTAGTAAGGTCAGAAGCTAATTCAGTCCCTGCGGTTTATCCATCCGTGCTCCGTCTCTTGGCTGAGGTGGACCACCAGAGTGCCAGTGAGTGTCAGTTGTGATACCAGTTACAGGATTTGGCTGGTGCCTGCTGACCCGTGTCACAGAGGTTTTCACACCGAGGAGCCAGGTCTGCTGTGCTCGCTCCTTCGGGGGTGTTACTTTGATCCGTGATTATGCACTTGGCTTCCTTGCAGCTTAAGTGAAGTGTCAGAGCAAGGCTTGAGACCAGCTAGGTCTTTAAAATAAATTATTCTGTTTTGCTAGATTTAATTATACATCTTTATTTCAAACACAAATACATATATATATGGTTAAACTTGTGTTTTGTCATTTCCTGCAGCTGAAATTTATTGTGGATTGAAATACACAGGTTTATCTGCCTGACCTTTTGCTAATTATTAGATTGAGATAAGTGTATGTAAGTGACAAATTGCCTTTAATGACATTTAATCTGCACACTGACATTAATGGCAGGTTTAGCAGCCTGGTTATAGTCTTTGTTGCTGAGAGACGAAAAGAGCAAGGACTTTTATCTTAATTTGACCTTATTCAAAAGGTGTTTGTAGTAGTAGTCAATTTCTGATTAACTTAATGACCTGTTTTACATAGAAAGCAGTCAAACATTGATATATGAAAGCGCCTCGAGGTGACAGATGACAGAGTCGGCAGTGCCATTGCCAGATCCTCACTGTTAACGCCTGGGGGAGAGGGAGGTGGGGAGGGGAGCAGCACCAAACCCTTCTCGCTGGCACGAGGATAGGTGCTACACCTAGAAAACAGCATCTCTTGGACGTTGGTGGGAGCAAACAGCCAGCGTTTTACTGCGTTTTACTTTGCTGAATGGTTTTCTGTGCAGTCCAAACTTGTGAAAGACGGATACACGCAGTTGTAGATCTACGTTGCAAGAGATCCTTAACGCATCTAGGGGATGCCTGTTGCAAAGTGTGGTTTTCTTGAGTTCTGTGGAGCTGAGCGCCATGCTGGGCAGCTGGGGGCCTGCCCTTGGGATGGTGCCGTCAGGTGCTGGGAGGGGGTTTCCTCATTAGAATCCCCAGGAAATAATGAAGGTAGTGAAAGTGTTTCCACTGGGGATTAAGGCGCTGAGCTGAGTGCGTCTGGGTATTGCGCCGCACCATATTGAGGTCAGCCGTGCCCGATTTCTGTGACAACAGAGAGCCTGCAGATCCCGAAGGGCAAGCAGAAGAGAGAGCCCAAGGTGGAAAACTCAAGTCCTTCTCTCTCATTGCCCTGTGATATATTTACAGAATGATTTAAGAGGAACTTCAGAGACGAGAGCAAAGGTTATAAACTGCTTTTAGTAAAAGTAAACACCTAAGCAAATCATTCAAGAACCCATTAAATGGCTAGACAGCTCCTATAAATACAGTTCATAATGCACTCAGGAATGCTCCACCACCTACCGGCACCAGTGGGCTTTCCTCTTCGAGCTCTTGAAAGTTTCATTTTAATGATAAAAATTGTTCCTCACACATCACCAAAAAAATGTGAAGATGCAGTTCAGAAGATAGCTGGAAGGATAATAATGTACCTTAAGCTTGTAAAACAACTAATTAATTTATAGTTTAATGCCTTTTTTTTTTTTTTTTGGTGAATGCAACAGAAATGCCTTAAAACTAAACCAAACCGGGTGGCAAATTGACACAAATGTTTAGTGAATTGAGATCAACACTTATTACATCAAATTACAGTGAAACTGCAAACAGAATGCCTTGGCATGTTGTTCTAGAGCTTTTCAGCTGTCGCCCGGCTTGGCGGGGAGGTGCTGTAAAGGCATCAATCACTGGGCCATTACGGAGTCTCTAAAAGCCCCAGATGAGCTGGAGAGGATTGTTTGGAATTGAGAAAAAGTTTCAGGTGCTTTGGGTTTAAACTGATTTTGTAGCCTGCAGTTTGCCTGCTGGGTATGTATGTATATGGAGATGCTTCTGTCTGTCCTGCTGCTGTTTGAAAACTATTTATAAAGTAGTTGTTGTTATTATTTAGTAAAAACAACCAAATGCAGCTATGGTACCTGCTCACCATCATCTTGGAAAGCCGGGTGTCTGCTGCTGCCACCAGGGGATGGAAGGGACAGTAAAGGGGTGATGTTGCTTCTGTTTTCCCTCCATCTCCCTCTGGCAGAATCGTTCTGGACCTGTTTTATTTCTATCTGCCTCCCTCTCCTCCCTGGATTCTCCAGCATGGGCTCACGACTGTAGTTTGGATATTTGCTGAACTCCTGCTTTTACCCAGTTACACCTTTTCCCAGAAGGTGTAAGTTCTTTGATAATTCCCTGTGTTCCACTGTATGTAGGTGAGATTGGGTCTACAAGTTAAAAACATTCTGGGAGGCAGGAGAAGACTAATAGCTATGTGTGAAAATAGGAAACCAAGGAAAAACCAAAATGTGGTAGAAAACCACCCTCCAAACGGCCTTATATGTGTCTTGTATGGTAAAAGTTATTTTATGTGTCTACCTTTTAGAAAAGGAATAAATTTTAAGTTGGTGCTGCCCCATCTGCTTTCTGATCTCTATTACTCTAAAGGTGAGTTTGAATAGGCTACGTCCAATCGATACATTATTATCCAGGTATGATTTTCATCCTATTGATGCTGATTTGGGATGCTCACCCTTTTGAGAGCAGCGATGGTGTCTCATTGCCAGCACCGGTGCAGTTGTAATTGTATTTCCTTCTGAGTTCCCCCATTTGTTCTGGATTGCTGTTTGGTCTGCTCAGAGACCAGAATGCCAAAAGAGACCATTTGGATCATTTTGAGTGAGCTTCTGTACAACTCGGGCAGCAGGAGTTGATGTAATTAATTCCTGTTGGAGCATATCTTTAAAATAAATAAATCTGGTCTTCACTTTAAAAATGCCGGTAATTGAGAATCCACTGCAGTCCTTGGGAAGTTGTTCTAATGGTTAATTACCCTCACAGTTAAAAATCAGCATCCTATTTTTAGCCTGATTTTTTTTCTAACTTCTGCTTGCAGCCACTTAATTTGTATTACGCCCTTCTCTGCAAAACAACAGAGCCCAATGTTTGAGTTATTGTTCTTTTTTTTTTTTTCATTTCCATTTTTCTTTTCAATTCCATATAGATGGAACAATACTGAATAATATGTGTTTTTTTCCCTGAGGTTGGGCTACATTTGAAATGTATTTTAAGATTCTTGGGTGAAAATTGCTACAATTCACAAAATTCAAAAAGATCCATTAATTATCCCTGTTTTCCCAGTGTGAGCTTTTGTACCTCCCGGCGGCGTACACCCAGCAGGGCTTTTTGCATCCTTTTGTCTTCTATTAATATTGATACTGTTTTTCTAGGGCCGACACCTGACAACTCTGTGGGGGAATTAAAACTCCTTCTCTGATAGTTAAGGGTTGAATGTGTGTCATTGTGCATCCTGGGGAGTCACAGTCTTATCCCACAGTGAGATTTGCAGGTATCAGCAAAATTATCTCTGTTGTTGCTCTGCATTTCCTCCTCATTCCTTGGAAACAGGCAGGTACAAATTTAGTAGTTGCACGTTGTACAGCAACAATGACGACTGAGGAAGAAAAAAAGTGATGTTTTGTGGTCTCCTAGTTATTGGGGTGTTACTTGGTGGCTGGCAATTACAGAGACTCCTACGTTAACAACCCTGTTACTAAAATTGCACTCTGTGAAAGAGGAAAGAACCAGATTCCAAACCCCAGATGCTTTAAAAAAAAAGTTTTCATGAGATTTACTTGGTCTGTGTTAAGGAAAGTGTTGACCTTAGCAAAGGTCTGTGCTGTGCTTTATCAGATATGGATGGTGTCTGGATTCCTTGTTCCTCATGACTGAAATTATCCAGAAATACACTGGCAGATGGATTAGAAAGCATCAGCTCCTTGCTTTCCTCCCCCTTCTTAGGAGCTTTACGGACTTCCCATAAAATGGACATGGTGAAGGCAGTATGCAAGTAAACCCTAAAAACACTAAACTCTTGGTACCCCTTCCAGATGTAGCCGGTTAGCTGAGCTTTTGCAAGCTTTTTGCTTTGGCACCGATGCTCTCCTTGAAGCCGGTGCCCCATGGCACGCCAGCGTGGGTTCGGCCTGCCTTTGGCTCGTCACCTCTTTGCAGAAACACCGGACAGGCTGGGAGGGTTTTGCCGTGAGGAGCTGGAAAGCTTTCTGGACATCAGATGGCAATGTTGACTTTGGAGGGCTTTTGCTCATCAGCAGGTGTAGCTGTTCGGTCAGATGGGCATCTCCGTTCCTGTGTCCATGTGTGCTGGAATTGAGAAAAGGTTGCAGAGATTTTTTTCATGCAAGTTTTCATTGGATTTTCAAACAAACACACTTTCTTAGTGTCAGTTCCTGCCACCATTGTCACTTCAAACTTTTAAAGTATCTTTTCTTGATGCGATCTTCCTGATAAATCTGTTGAAAAGAGGAATTATGATATGTGGCAGAATATTCACATTTTAAAGGTATGTGTTGGACTTTTCTTGGCAGTCACAGTTGAAACATGACTGTAGTCAGAAAATAAAAGCCTGCGGACCGGCTGATACACACCGCTGTAGCTGCAAAGCCTGGGGATTTTTCTCTTTGCTTTTTTTGATATATTTGTTTTATTGACAGGAGGAGGATTTGCAGCAGCTACTGCCTGGCCCTGACCCAGGGGCCTCGGCTCCCTCTGCAGCTGTCAGGAGTTGCCGTTGTACTCACCATTCCTGCTGCAGGAGTGGGGGAAATGGGCTGGTGCTGAGCTGGTGCTGAGCACCCAGTGCCCGCGCAGGCTCGGGGCTGAGGGTTTCTTTGTGGGCTGCTTCCCTGGCTGGGGAACTGTGGTTCAGATCTACTTTTGGTGAGCGCTGCCTGATATGGGCTTAAAACTCCCGCTTAAGCAATTGCAAGCGTCTCCCTGAAACCCCCCAAGACCTGCCTGCAGACAATAGATGGAACCAAGCTTGTGTGAAATAATTTATAAAGTTCTTGGGTCTTTTTTTATCAGTTTGCTTTCATTTCCCCACCCATGAAGTAAAAATCCTAACCTTTCCTTTCTTTCAGACTTCCTTGTCTGTGCTAATACAGAGGTGTTTGGGGATGGTTTTGTGCCATATGTCTTCACAGTGGCAAGCAGAGGGAGGCTGTCAGGCTCAGCTGGGGGCCTGTATTACTATTCATTCTGTACTAATACAAATAGAGGATAATATAATAATAATGCAGAAAAGAAAGCAAATGCTCTTTATATGGAATAATTGAATATCACTGTAACGTTGAACAATGGCTCTTAAAAGCATGGGGGGAAGTCATGCTTTTTTCTTCCTTAATTACAGTTGAACTAAAATTACTATATTTAGTTATTTCTAAAGCTCCGTTGTATTTTTGTTTCTGAAAGAACACAATGATTTGGATATGCATGCATTTTCCTCTCCAGATGGTCCTATTGCATCTTGAAAGTGAGTATATATCATGACCTGAAATTTATAGATATATTTATATCTGCAATAATGGAAGCTTGGATTTCTTCACCGGTAGCCGGCAACAAGGCCAGTTATGCAGGTCAATATTAAAGAAATATTATAAATGGTCTCTGTAGGTGTAGAATAGCTCTGTCCCACTCTTGCCACTACTGTGTGTGTGGATAACTGTCCTAGCTTCCTTACCTTTGTGTTTTAGTTGGATTAATGACTAATCTAGGTATTTTCAAGTCCCTGTCATACAGGCTTTTCTGTCAGAGACTGGAGAATTTCTTGCCCTCTAGGACTAAATTCCCTGTTAATTTTGCAACAGTGGTGCTTTTTTCACCTTTGTGGGCGAGGAAACAGGCATGTGTTCAACCGAGCACAGCGTACTGGATTTGGGGTGAGTTCACGCTGCCAGTCCACGCAGGAAATGCAAGGTGGCCGGTGTGGAATTGTTCTGCAGCTGCCTCTACCTTGTCTGAACTGGGAAAATTCACTTTGAAGATGCAATAGGACCATCTGGAGAGGAAAATGCATGCATGTCCAAATCATTGTGTTCTTTCAGAAACAACAATATTATGGCGAGGATGTGATCACCCTCCCTGCAGCTGGTGCTGGGGACTGAAGCTCTGAGGTTTGGGGGCCGTTTGGCTGTTGGGTGCCACACTCTCCGCTTGAGCTGGGCCTTGGCTGAGCTGACAGTGCTCCCTTCCACTGCTACCCATCGCGCTTCCCAAGATTGAAACACACGCCTTTACAAAGCGACGCACTTCTTGCCCTTTTAAGAATAGATTTTATACAGGCATTTTTGATGATTGTATGGCTTTCCATCAGCTCTTTTCTGCTGGACAGAGGCTGGTGTGCACACCAGAGTTCAAATTCACACTATTTGCAAGGAGAGCTGTTGCACTTGCAGGTAAACAAGATGCTCAGGCTTCTCTTTCCCTGCTTGTCTTGCCACCTAACCTCCCTCGCTTCACGTCTCCCTGCCCAAGGGTCCCTGTCTGCTGAGCATGCGGGATATTTTTCTGCTTCAAAGAAGTGTAACACAATGTAATGGTGGCAATATATTTTGAGATCCTTGCTTACCAGTTTGTCTCACTAAAGCTAAGGAGTTTAATAAGCTGTAAGACATGTTTTTGTCTTGCCAGCCTCTGTCGTCTTATGGCAAACTATATTCATATCAGAGAGTAGCTCATGTTAAGGGTTATATACATGAGAGCACCCTTCATGGGAGGCACGTAGAAATGATAACAGAAGTAATTTGATGCAGAGCTGCCTGAAAAGGGGGAACTCCTCTACAGACATCTTCACTTCTATGTGCATTTCAATTTACACTACATCAAATTGGATTAGAGTCTGTTAATTCAATTAATGACTACATTGAAAGTTTGCCTTCCCTCATAGTGAAAACAGGAGGGCAGCTCCTAATAGCCTATGGATTTAATGACTGCAACTTTGAAGAGTGTTAAGCTAAAGTGAAGTTCAGAATGGCTTGTTAACTGGGTTTATTAGCTGTTGACCTTCTCTTTCAGCATAATAGTAGCAGCCAGACTGAAGAAAGCATTAACGTCCTCATTAGCATTTATCTAAAGATAGTCTGCTGCCCATTCCACAGTAAATTAGCTCAATCAGCCATAAAGAGCCTGAGAAACATTTTCTCACATACCTTTAATTCTCTTTCTTGCTCTCTCCTTTTCTCTCTCTCTCTCTTTTTTTTTTTTTTTTTTTTTTTTTTTTTTTTTTTTTTAAGTTAGGTGAGTTCATTTTATCCACTTTGTTGAGAACGAAGCCTCAGGACAGTTGCATTTGAAGAAAGTGTTTCTACATGCTTAGATAATTAGAGACTTCTCCTGTGAGACAAAGTCATGGGAGTGGAATTACAGCATTCTCAGGGATGTCCTTGGTTTAGCCTTTTGCTGAGGTTACGGATGTCTTGCTTGTTTTCCAATAAGGCGATACAAAGCTTTTCTTCAAGATAGGGTGGCTGTCCCAGAGTTTTTTCTTGACAAAAGAGTCTCTTTTGTATGTGTGAAAACTCATGTGTTTAGAGGTGCAAAGTGTGCTTGCAAAAGCCGATGTGCAGGTCTGACCCTTGCCAGTAGCTGGTGTTACAAAAAGCATGTTAATACCTGGGAATGCAGCGTGCTTGGCCTATGGAGACAACTGTGATTTATGAAATGCCCTGGGTTGACTGAGCTGCAGACAAAAAACTTTTGTTATCTGCCACCCCCCGATGCTGACCAGCAGTGTGCTTTTGGCATGGCTTTAAAGAACAGAGTTGGAGAGGAAAAGAGATTGGAAAGCATCAAACCTTGTGTATATTTGTCACTTCCAACGGTGAAAGCATTTATGCCTGTAGTGTAGCAGGTTTTGTTCAATGTAAATAATTTACATAAAAGTTATTGTGAACTTCTGTATGTCTATAGCTAAAATGGCTCATAGTCCCATCCTGTATCCTGCCTGCAAATCTGATGCCCAATTTATGGAAGGAAGAAGAAAAAAAAAACAACCAAAAAACCTATAACCCCCATAAAAAGAAAATGTTTTCTGGGACCTTTTATTATTCTATCTACTCAATCTGGAAAGATGCTAAGAATGTCAACCCTAGCCTCAAAATACATTGTTTATTCAGGCTTTGATTATTCATATTCAGTAGGCTGGACATCTTTTCTGTTTACAGTTAAGAGTGTAATTACAAGTTTTGCTGTGTCAAATTTTATATTCCCATTTTAAGTTCATAAATGAATATGAATATAGGTCAGTGTGATACTGAAATAAAAATGTTAATAACCAGATAGCAGTTTCTTACTTTTTCAGCACACTGGACAAGAACATAGAGGTTAAGAGAAATAAAGAAAAAAACATTTTAAAAGAACGCAAGGAAACCAATGCCGGTTTAATCACCACTAGTATCTCAGTTGATCCAGGTTGCTTTATGGCAGTTCGGTGTTCTTTCTTCTTCAGCATTTCATAAGAGGTCCTCTCAGATTTTTAGCCCTATTATACAAAGCATCATATAAACTTCTTTTACAAGATTGTTGCTTCCTCAAAGCTTTTAAAACACATTGTAAGAGAAAAGCAAAAAAATCAGTCTTGGTGCAGAGGAAGAAGGAAGGTGGAAGAGATGAAGGAGGAGGAAAGTATGAAACCATCCTCTTGGCACAATAAGCTTTCTCTATGGTGTCCTAAGTTTGGAGTTGCCCGAGCCTGTCGATTTCCTGGAAGTGACATCCCTTGGTTGTCCTTTGGCCTTGAGCCTGGGCTACTCTTTATATTCTGAGCCCACCGGTACAATTCTGTTAGAGCAGGAGTTTACCAAAGCTCTTGGTCCCCCGCTTCTCCTGTGAAACACTTACCGTGGACAAGAAGACTCAGGACTTGGGTTTGATATGAAATTTCCATAGTAGTTTGGTTTTTTTTAAAGTGTTTTTATTAAATATCTGTTTACTATAAAAGGTGTCAGCTTCCAGTACACCCTATCTTTAAGTTTTCTAAACCAGTAACTAATCACGTTTTGACATCTGATGTAATGTGTCTTTTACAGTAATAATCAGAAGCCAACAGTTTGACAGTCTCAACATGAACAGTTAAACGTCCACTCAGGCTCTAAAATTTAAGAGCTTGATTGTTGTAAGTACTGGTCCAGGTCTAGCAAAGTACTTTAAGCACCTGCTTAATCTTAAACCCGTGGGCAGCACCATTAACTTCAACAAAACTCTCCCTGTACTTAAAGTTAAGCTTGTCCTGGAGGATTGTGCTGAACCGGAGCAGGAATACTTGGCATCTTGCAGGATGAAGCTGTAAAAGCAGCCCAGTTTATTAAGGCAGCTCAGCTTCTTCAGCTGTCGTTGGTTTTAAGAGGATTTCTGAATATAGCGATTTTCTTTGCTCCAGGAGAAACCACTGTGTTGGCTGCTGCTGTGGAGGTACGTCAGCTGGGCTTGTGGAACGTGCACTTTGGTTATATACTTTTAAACAAAATGGTGGAGGATTTTCACATACATGTAATGTCAAAATGCTGGAAGTTTGAAGAATTTCTTCCATTCGAGTAGAAACATGCTTTTTTCTTTTTGTTTATGAACATCAGATTTCATGATGAAGCGACGGTTTGGAACTTCGTCCCGAGAGGGGTATTGTGGTGGTGTTTGTGGTTTTACCTTAACACATTTTGGGTTGTGAGTCAGATTCATTAAAAAAGAATGTTGCAATGATGGTGAGGACAAAAATGCAACATTGTTCTATGTTACAAAGTTACAAGACCACCTAAAAACTGATTTAGTAAGGATTAAATCCTGCTTCTAATAGGGAAAGGCACAATGTGAAAAGCTCTAGTTTAGCAGGTGAGCCCTTGTACTGGTGGAGCTTGCAGGGATGCAGGAGGCCGGAGGGATGCTGCAGCCAGCCGGCACGGTGCAGGGGCGCAGCGTGGCAGGGGCTGCCCGCTTTTAGCCGGGCCTTTGCGTGGGGGTGGGTTTCTGCCAGCGTGAGGAAAACGCCAACAAGCACCAGTATCATTTGGCCTACAGCTCCACCAAGGCAGCTGCAGTTCCTACCGTCGTGAAACTGCTTTTGCAAAACTCACCTAATTGCCCTGGACCATTACTGCTGCATCCCAAGCAGCCAGATGCCGCAGCGTGATAGTATGGCGTACGGAAGGGTTGAGAAAACACGCGATGGAAGTGAGCAAGTGAGCAGCTCCTTTTGGTGTGCAGGCTATACACGGCTTTTTTTTTTTTTTTTTTTTTTTTTTTTTTTTTTTTTCTCCTTAGATTGAAGGGAAAGAATTTTGGAGCTGGGGAAAAGCTGGTCGGTAGCACCATCTGCAGGCCGCTAACCAGGGCGGGCAGCGCGCTGCAGCGCTGAGCTCCAGCCCCGCACTGCCAGGGGACATGCGGGACAAGCGGCACCTGGGAGGGTGCAGGGCCGGGCAGAGCCGTGCCAGCGCAGGGGTCTGGCCCAAGGCTCGCACTAGGTGCTGTCGCACCCGCAGCAGCGCCGTGCCCGGGGCGGGGGGAGCCCATGGGGCTGGTGGCACTTGCCGGGGCTGCAGGTGGGTGCGCGGTGACATGCTGCTGGACCCATCCTTTGTGCCTGCAGGGGAGGGTCAGGACAGTGCCTGGAACCTGTCCTTAACCCTCAGACCTGTCCCCCCTGCCCTGAGCCAGCATGTCCCTTTGCTGCCCCAGACAGCTGAACTGGCTCTGAGCTGTGCTTTGCTGGAGACTTTTCTTTCTCTGTGTGCTGAGGAAACCCTCTGACGTTTAAACCTTGCTCTTTTAGTGTCTCCTAAGCAAGCATCCTCTGAAGTATCGTGTCATATGCTGGACTAAAAGACCATACGAGTGTATTCCTATCAGGAGACAAATCTGTGCCATTGCTGCATCCCTGCTTTGCTCCAGTGAGACCGGAGGTAACTCCAGGTACAGGCAGGGCAGCGGGGGCCTGGCCCCAGCGCCGCAGCTCGGTGCAGCCCTGTGCAGGGCCGCCACCAGCTCCCAAACTCCACGGCCATGCGAGGAACCGGAGTGCAAACACTGTGACGGCCCAGGGAGGCCACTGAAGCTGGCCCTCCCTCGGCGGGCAGCCCCGCGAGCCTGAGGCCACCCTAGCTCGGTGCCATGTCCAGTGCTCAGTGCCACATCCAGCACTCGCCACTGCCCTGGAGTCTCTCTCGCAGGGTTTGAGGTTTCTCCGGCTTTTTGCAGCAGATGGCACTCTTTAGTTCTGTTTCAAGCCCTCTCCTTCTGGAAGTTTCTCTGGGAGAGTCTGTGTTAAAGGAGCCTCACTGATTTCCCAGCCCTGTTCTCCATGAGGCATCATGAAAGCTCGTGCCAGGCCGTTGGCTGGGGGGGTGTCCCGCGGTGGCAGGTGGGTCCTGCAAGGCCTCAGTGAGCCCACCTGATGGGCTGGTCCCACTTGGGAACAAATCCAGCTGGGTTTTCCCTAGAGCCCTCCAGGAAGCCCACTTGGGAACCCAGTTCCTCCAGTATGGTTTTGGTTTCTTTAAATCCACAGTGGAGAAGAGGAACCCTTCCACATTCTTGACCCACCTTTATTTTGTCAGTCCCTTCCCACTCTGTGTGTCAGAGGCCCATCGTGGTGTTTCAGTCCGTTACCTGGGGTAATGAGAAGGTGATGATGACAACAAACATCACTACCAGTTTCATAGCCTTTCCGTATCATGGAGGGGAGGAAAATAGCAGCTACAAGCTGAATGAGCTGTCACAAAAGCCTGGGGCATTGGTTGCACTTCATCCGCCTGAATAAGGCTTGTATTTAAAAGAGATGTGCTGCCAAAGCACCGTGATTGCACGGGATGCCATGGATCGTGTTGTGCGATCCGGCAGGGACTCTCCATGCATGTTGCTGTTGTGCATCATCCCCCCCCCCCCCGCTTCTCCCTGAGATGCTGTTGACCATAATTGCAGGAGAGATTGCACAACAGCCGCGCTTCTGCAGCCGTCCTGGTGGCTGGGCTGGGCAGGATGAGGGGAATGGTAATACGTGTCAATAAGGTACTTGGCTGAAGTGGCTGCTGAGCGGAGCGACATGAAAGGGTGGCACGTAGGGCTTGAAGGGCTGGGCTGCCTGGCTGTTAGGTGGAGGGGCTAGCGTTGTTCTCCTGTTGGCTTTATACACTGAGCTGTTCTCTTCTGACCTTTGTACCAAAGCCAGTTTCGTCACAAACCTGAACAAAGCGTTGTATGGAAAGCAGGTATCAGCCCCGTGACCAGGAAAAGTTGTACTCCATCCTGCATGGCACGCTGATCCACGGCATGTCAAGCATCGCTGTGCGTCATTCTTGCCCGTGTTTTGTTTCAGCCGCTACTTGCAGGGACTGAAATTTTGCATTAAAAATTAGATAAATCTGTGTTTGCATGCATTTACAGAGGTTATTTTTCAGGGCGGATCAAAATGTTCCAGCCCTTACTGTATATATCCGCCTATAAGAAGAAGAGTTTGGCTGATGTAATTGTTTTGCATTATTTATTTATGGTTGCCTTTTATTATTGTCCTCTTTTAGATGGGATGCTCCATTGTTTTTTACTAACGATGACATGGTTGCTCTTCTGAACAGAAACTGCTGTCTATGGAAGTACACTATAAGATGTCTCCCCTCCATAAATCAGTCCCAGAATTTTATTAGACTGTTTACGTAACCTTAGTTTATATGCTATAATTCTTTGCCGTGTTGCCTAGAGTAATTCCCAAAGAGGATATTTGTTCTTCTTGCTTATAAATTCTTCAGTGTGGACTTTTCTTATGACATCTTCGCCCCCCTTCACTTCCCTTTTCCTCTTTTCTGGGTAACGCTTGGTAGCATTATAAACTCCAGTTAGTAAAAGCCTGACTTATATTAGTTACTCACACATCATGAGAGAGAGTTGTCTTGAAAATGGCAAGCAATAGCTTTTTAAATAACCTTATTGTGTTGATTTTCTCTTTAATGCATGTGACAAAATCAAACCCTCGTGGTGTTCTTGCACGAGAGGTGTCTTCCTTTTTGGATACCCTTGAGTGGGCCAACTTTGTTTTGGTCGGATCACATCTAGGTAAGATAACAAGTAATAATTCAATAAAATAAAACTCCGGTGATTTCACAAGGCACAAAGCACATGGCGAGTGGGCAGCATAGCACAGGTTTTCCATATGAGGTCTTGTGAAAGCAGTGCATCTGCATGTAACTTCTGAAGTCAACAGGACTTTTTAGGGGCTTTAGCTGAAGCATGTTCCATCTGTTTATAAAACTGTAGCCTAAAACATCTGATAAAAATCAACTGTACTTCTTTTCTGAAATCATTGCATGGCCATATGTAGAGGTTTTTTTGACATAAATCGTCAGAGCCATAATGGAAATGACTGAATTGGTGGTTGGGGGGAGAATGCAGGCATCTCCCCTTCTGCCTGTGCCCCGTGAGCACACTGGGTGAGATGGTTTCACATCCTTTTGATCTCTGGCCTGCTGCCGAGCCCCAGTTGAGGCAGTGTGCTGGTGTAGCTCCGATGCTGACCCTTGCCCACACATCCCTGGGCCAAGACGTTGCCGGCACCCATCCTGACAAGACACCTCTTTCTGCTGAGTTAACATCGCAACCCAGGGTGAATGTCATCCAAATTTGCTAGTCAACCAAAATGTCTACTGTGTTATAAATCCTGTGGGATTTTAAAATAGGATATTGTTTCCCATACAAAAACAATTAGCATCCCAATTTCTTTGGAGTTACAAAGTAGCACATGGTTGTTAGCCTCAGGTGGCCTCAGTGCCACTTGGCTAAACCACCTCTTCCCCCATGCAGCCCTATTATTTAATGTTAATTTTCTTACTGTGCCTACCTCTGTCTCCAGCCACTGCCTCTGATCCGCCTCTCCTTTCTCCGCTTACCTCCCTCTATCCTTTCCCCTCCACAACCTCCCCTGAATACTCTTTTATTTTGTACGTCGGCACCTTTGCCAGAGGCAGCAAGCTCCCATCGTGGTGCCTCTCCACGATCTGCACTATGTGTTACAACTCGCTTTTGTTCTCCTTTTAATTTTTTTCCGTGACTAATTTGACCAAATTTAATCAATTGTAAATGAAGCAGGGGAGGAGAACAGTATGTGTCTATTTGATAGTGTTGTCCTGAGGCCGAGCCAGACCCTGTTGTGGAGAAGTGGCAGTCCTTCAGAGAACCATTATGGCTTACAGGAATCTGTAACATATTTCAGGACAGCCTGCTTTCTCTCTCTTTTCTCTCCCCCCACCTCTGTAAACATATGAAAGAAACATGAGAGAGCATTAAACCACAGAAGACAAATCATGGTCAGAATAAATATACTGTTTGCTAGCAAACTTAAAAATACGCTTGTGGATTCTAATAGCTGTAGGCAAGAGCTGGATATTTATTGCAACCAAGGCTTACTGTGGTTTATTATGTTTATAAAACAGTTTAATACTACTTTTCTTTTAAAATGAGTTTTTAATTTAGAATAATTTTTTAGGATTTGTTTCCAGAGTACAGATGGCTGATCGCTGCGGGGGTGCGGGGTGAGAGGGAGAAATGTGCTTGTGGGTGTGTTTTAAAAGCGCTCCCAGATGGAGTGTATTGAATGAAATTTAAACCATTGCCCTGTGAACTACAAGTGTGATAAATATAATCAGTCAATCCACAAAACCGCAGTGGAGCTGGGGAGGGAGCGGACTGATAGGCACGCAGTGGGGAGGGAGGTGGGTCAGCGCGGCCACCGATGTCAGGACATAGCAGCATCTCCATCGTGGACTTCTCTTATGATGGAGGGGTTACCTGATCTGCACCACCGTGCTGATAGCATCCCCCACCTCATCTGTAACCCATTCCAGTCCCTCAAATCCTCCAAGTGAAGTATTCACCTAGCAGGGCTGAAAAAAGGGAAAATCTATGCCAGAAAGGCCTGGCTGTTGGAAGTACCGGGCTCTTGGGGCGTTTTTCATTTACTAAGTCTTAATTACTTTCTAAGTTTAAGAGTTTACACATACCACTGTTCTCTTCCCAAGTCTGGTGTAGTCCGGTGCTCTAAAACCCATGGATTCCTTTGGAAGGATTGGTTTGTACAGCTCCTTTCAAGTCATTAAGCCACACCAAATAAACCGCGCACAGACCTTTTTGGACAACACAACAGAACGGGTGAAGGAAACAGAGTGAATTTTAATTGCTCCGAAGTTCTGAGATCTTCCAGGCTCTGGGAAACAATTTGCAGCTAGAAATGATCTATGGGCCTTGAGCTGTATGTCTGTGTCCTGACTAACAAGCAAGAGATGAAATGTTCCCCCTCTGCTAAACTATAGAAGATGGTGTAAGGCAGGTACTTGGTTTCCCTTCTTTCATTACAAACACGTAGCAGCTCGGCCTCCTTGGCTCCCTTCCTGCCAGCTTCCATCAAAAATAAAGTCATCTCTGCCCTGGCCAGGATAGGTGTCTGGACAGCTCGGTTTACAGAAGGATGTGCTTAGAGCAGGGCTTATTAGAAAGGTGACAGTTTGTTTTTTCCTGGCCAATACACGTTTAAGGCTGTGTCCACACTTGCAAAATTTGGCACGTTTTCTCCTGTGCTGTCCTTCCACCATGCTTTCAGCATGCCTCGTGTCTCTATATAAAAATGCCCAGATAGGCTTCCAGCCTTTCTCACTGCCATTTGGATTAGATATGCTTCAAGCAAGACTTGCTAGTGCTCACTTGCACGGTGTCAGCGTGGACAGAAATTGCTGGCACGGTCACTTCAGTCGTACAACCGCTCCTGCCGTTGCGGTTGGGCTGCCCGCTGCCCTGCCGGCGTCTGCGCCGCTCCCTGCGCTCCCCTGCCCGGCGGGCAGCTTGGCTGGAAGCCGCCTTGCTGAAGGCGAGCACTGCGTGTGCACGCACCGTGAAGCTCATTTGTGTGCCTCTTTTTCCAGCGACTGCCTTTGTTCTGCTGCTAGCACTCGTGTGTTTTGGGGAAGGCACGCTTGGAGCGGTGTGCCAGCTGGCCAGAGACAGGCGAGCAGGCACCAGTGGTGCTCCGGAGAGCTGGTACCCCGTGCCAAGCGAGCTCAGTCATTTAGATTGCTTGATACGTTTTCAAGAGACCAACAGAGATATGAGCCCCACTTAGGGCAACTAGCACAAGAGATGGTACAGGAGATGTATGATCTGGTGTAGCAAGGATCTGCAACAGTGCCAGTGGTTCCTTTTCATGTTGAAATCAACTTTATCTGATGAGATGGCTCACATCTTTGAAGATCCCAGCAGGTCAGGGTGGTGGTAACAGGAGGACACCTCTGGGTGTACACATGGGCAGGATAAAGAGACGTATGTAGGCTTCCAAGTGATGGCTCGCTTTCTGAGCGGAGATGCCAGATGTTTCCAGGGTGTCGTGATCTGTTTGAAAGGCTTCAGCCAAGGGTGGTGCAGCAGCGAGAAGGGAATAGCTGGACTGAAACAGGGGAGTTAGCAGACGAGAGGGCTTCTGCTAAAGTACGTATGTTGCTGTTGGTAAATAGAAATGCAGACTCAAAGCCTAGAAAATAGCTTTCCATGTTGTCATGGAGCTGTCATCCGCATTTGTAGAAGGATGCATATCATATGGGGACAAGGGTGCTCATATGACCGAGAGCATCATCACAGTTGGCATCCTCGTGGGTAATATCATTAATAAGTCTAATTGCATTGTAGAGCTTCCGTTTCTTATGCCAAATGCTATTTTTCAATAGCTCTATCAATTACTGTTGTGTACGAGCACTTGCAGATCTGATGCCTGGTGCAGCCATGTTTGGCAAAAGTGAAGTAGGTATTCTTTAATTACACGCAAGTTTGCTTCGTGGAGAAGCGAGCCTGCCCTCCAGGTGAACATGATCCTTGTGATATTAATGGATTTAAACCTGTAAAGACCTATAAGCAAACTTCGGAAAGGACTTCTTTTGCGTATGTAAAGTGAGCTTAAGCTAGTAGCCAGAATTAGAAGCAGCCATTCTTAAAGCCTAATAAGGGATGTTAGGTCATACATAAATGAAAAATGGAATTTAGCCTGAGTCTATTTAACAAATAAAACTGTCTAGAAAGACATGCGATGCAAAACCGATAAACTTGCTGTAACTTAAGTTTCAGCATGCCTTTGGTTTATTTTGGGCTTTAGACAGTTTGTGCACAGAATCTCTGGATTATTATTAGGCCTTATTGGTAATTTCTGTTGCAGCATTCTCGGGTGGAACTTGGTTTTGGTGGTATAAGAAAATAATCACCTATGCTGTTTTTTATTTAATTTATAAAGATGGTCCACTGCATTTAAACTTTCCAAAGAAAGTGTAAACTCTGCTAACCAGCGGTGAAAATTCAAGCTATAGGATTTGTCGCTCTATAGCCGATCAAACTAAAGCACCGGATGGCTGCAGAATTTATCCATAAAACAACAAGATCGAGAGGAATAGCTCGAAACTGGAAACCTGACTCTCATTTGCTTTATGAGTATGAGTTTTTCCCACGTGTAAAATGGAGGGATCTCTTTGGTGAGCGAAGCTTTGATCAGACAAACACCTGTATGAGTGACACGCTTGTTCCCCGGCTCTGCATCAAACTGGGCGCTGTGCTCCTGAGACCAAAGATGCAGCTCCGCTTCCCTCCTGCCTCAGATGGAACCAGCAGGATCTCTCATCTGCAAACAGGTAGAGTTCTTAGAGAAAGCAGAGTTGCCATATGGAGAACAAGAAGTCCATGTGTTTTCATAGTAATAGATGCCGCGGTTTGTGCCTGCGCATCTTGAGTTGGCCTTTTCCTTTGTCCTTTCACGTGTCTCACCCCTTGGGATAAAAATCTTGGTCCGCTGTGCTTCCTGCTGTCTCATGTAGCCTTCCTGGATCGGATGTAATAGGCTTTTTTCCTTTTTTACCAATGCCTCTTGATTTGTCTTCATTTTATTTTAAACTCTGAAACACTTGTAATGCAATTGTAGAGCTAAATAAACACTGTATTATGTTTGGGGATATTGCTTTCAGGAAAAATGGTCCAGTGCACAAATTGATAGTGGAGTATATTGCACTTAAGAAAGACAGACTGTGCACTTACTGTTTACTGGAGAACAGACTGCAGGAACCTTTCATTCTTTTTCTTTATTTTTTTTTAAGTTTGGGTTTTTAGTAATCTATTTTTAGAATGAGTGTGGTGTGTAAAATATCAACATCCATGGAGACATTGTATTTTTAAAAAAGCATGTCATTTTCCAACCTGCTTCCTGCAGGAAATCCTTGAGAAGCCTAAAGCAATCCCATCTCCTTTATTTTTTCTTCCTCTTTTTAAAGGTTAATGGTATGCCTTTTTTTTTTTGGGGGGGGGGGTGGGGTGGGGGGAGAAAACAAACCAAAAAACAACAGGTTTCTTGTGATCTTACTACCAACAAAAATGAATAGTGGGGCTTTTCATTGGCTGCTTTTTATCTTGTCTATGAAGTGGTGTTAGTGGCAAAAGGGAGAAGACGACGGTTTCCTTTCTACCACCGTTGTTTCTCTTTCGTAACATTTTTTTTTTCTTTTTTACCTTGCCACCTGTCTCTCTTTTGATTATAAGGTCCTTAGAAGCAGAGACTGTTCTTCCTTGAATGTCTGGAAATGAGACATCATATTGTGAGTGCTACCACAAAGAAACGACAGAAGCAAAACAAAAGCAGAGAAGGGATACATTTACATACTGTGTCACACCAGCCTGCCATACTCCACTTCCAAGCCAAGGGGGGCTTCGAAGAAAATATGAGGAGAGGGGACAGATGATGAGAGGAATTTAAAGACACACAGCTATGTAGGCAACAGTTCCCTGGGTGGAGTTGTACCTGGGAAGGTAGTAGAGCCCAGATTGCCAGTTCTTCAAGCATGAGTCTGTACCGCTTGATCAAGGACTGGATGTTGTATTTGAAGTGGTAGCAGGCTTATAAACCTCCATTTTTCTGGTCGCTTTAGGGATCTGTACTTAAATGGTTCAGCACTTAGGAGCTCACATAGAAAGCAATGTAAAAGCTGGAAGTCATTGCTTAAAGTGCACCCTCCAGAGAAGATGCTCAGTTGAGGGTAAAACAAAAAGAGTATTTCTTATCCATAGCACGTGGTGTTCTAGCATGCTAGCAGTCTCTTTCTTTCTTCTTGCAAACAGCTCCTGGTTGTTAGCAGGCGTATACAAACTTGATTCTAATGCATTGGCACCTGAAAGAAAAAAAAAAAAAAAAAAAGAAAAGAAAAGAAAAAAACCCACCCAAAACCAAGAGTGCTTCCATGAGCTTAGAATGAGCCTTTCACTTATTATTCTGAAAGTTTTTCTTTTGAAAAATACAGAACTGTGGTCCCAGGAGTCCAAGAAGTGTAATTCACTCTACAACTTCACAACATTCTTTGTGGATTTTTAAGGTAGAGGTTTTCATTGTCCCATAGAGGCTCGTGAGCACGTGTCCCCACGGGCAATTAATGAGACCTTTGCTTCCAGGTTGCATCTTCCTTCCCAAGAATGTCACTGTTTATGTTCCACGATAGTTCTTGGAAAGGAAGCACTGCAAATTCTCAGACAGCAACAGCAAGACGGCTCGAAGAACTTGACTGGTGGTCAAAAGGAGTCTGAAATTCATTTTGCACACACAAAAAAGGGAATTGTCTCTGCCTGCCTACCTGGAACCCCAGGGTTCCAAGCATTGCTACACTGCCTGAGGTTGAATAACTCATCACTTTCTGGTGGTTTTGAATCCTTCATCCTACTTTCATGGTCTAAAAAATGAACTAAAAAAACAGTAATAAAAAATATACCCTTGATACTTGCAGACTGTCTCCTGCCTTCACTGTCTTCTGTGCTGGCAGCTCTGGTAATCAGCTGGTTTTGTCTCTTTGCCCATCATAGGTAAAGGCACATCAGCCAAGTGCCTGAATGCAGAGCTGGAGTAGTTCTGTTTGAGCCACAGTGGTCCAAGGATATAATGAGGCAAGGGTTGTAAGGAGAGATAATATCTTGTGCTAGAATAATTCAGAGCTGGTTTTTATTATGGTTCTTTTCACTCGTGCTTCTGCCTCGTACAAAGAGTTGCCAAGGAAGGCCAGGCACCGCAGGTGAAGAATTGCTGCCTTTCGCCTCTGCCAGTCTTACCGTGAATAAGGAATCGACCCTGAAGCTCCAGAGCCCAACATCAATCAGGGGGGCTTGCTTGAAGCTAAATGCATCTGGATGTTCATCATGCGATGTTCTTAACAAAGTCTGTTTCTTTTGAGTCGGTTCTGTTACAGCTTATAACGGGTAAGAAAAAACCGCTTAAGTACAAACGCATGTTTTTATCATTAACTTTTGTAGCTACGCATAGTTTACTAGAAGAACTAGATTTGCATCTTACTCTTTCCCTCTCTCGTTTTCTGTCAGAATTCACTACGTTCACCCTTACTGTGGCTTTATTATCTTGCTGCCAAAATTAAAATCGTACTGATGATAACTGATTTTCTGGTGGTTGTGATGACAGATCTGTGATGTTTAGAGGTTTGCATTCTTGCCCTCCCTCTGAGTTCCCCCTCCCCTAAGGGGCGTCCGTGCCAAAGAACAAGCTCTTTGCCTGCGGCGCTCATCATTGAACCTTCAGATCAACCAGTTAATATTCAAAACATTTTCTATTTAAATTAAAAACTTACTTCTTCTTAATCTCCCTGTTCCCCACAAAAATCTCAGGCTCAACCTCTTGTGCTCTAACTCTAAACCCAAAGGGTAAATGATCTTTACTGTAAGAAACTAATCAGATGCAGGAATTTACTTAATAGAGAAATTTTTGAAATAGATCTCTGCAATAATAAAAACGGAGAGCCTCAAAACACTTTTGTGCTTTTTGAAGTCTTAGCAGAAGGTATCAATAGACATCTTTTGTGGTAAGGATTTAGCCTAAATTTATTGAAATCCATCTATTAGACCCAAGTCTGTTGACTTCTGGGGGCAGCTGGTCCCTTGTATTATTTATGTCTCTTTGAAAATCTCAAATATAGTCTCAGATTTATGAAAGAGAATTTTATTTTGGCAACTGTCCCATGTTTATGCTGCTCATATGCCGTGTATTTATATACTATATAACTTGGTAGAAATACTGTCCGCCGAGTTGCTAGGTTAATGAAGTTCAATGTCACTGCATAAAGGTATTTCCTTCATGGATACATTTTAGAAAAACACCAAGCATGGTTTAATGGTGGCTCTATATATTTCCTTTAAAAGGCTTTATAAAAGGAGATTGCTTATTGAGCAGTGTTAGGTAAATTGGGAGGGAGAACTGAAAATTTCACTATGTTTAAACTTGGTTTCATACCACAGTGTTGAGAGGCAAATTGCATTTTCTTTTCCTTTTAATTTTTTTTTCCAATACTTCTTCATACCTGCTCTTCCTCACCTGCCCTATGCTCAGTAGCAGCAAAGGAGGACATTAAGGTGGTGAGAATACAGCAGGATGATTAAAAAAAGGAAAATTAGCGGGGGGGATTTTGAATAAAGGAAGGGGAAATCCTGAGAACCAGAATATTTGGTGCATGTTACTGGCTCTTCCTGCTTGTTTAGTAACTCTCCAAAATGAGAAGCGTAGGTGGCCCTTCGTCCAGTACCTAGTCGTGGTGCCATTTGGGGTACCAAAGAGCTGAAAATTCAAATCCTGGAACGTGTCTCCATTGCTGCCTTCCTTAAGGTCTTACTTTATCTTCTGGATGCAAGAGAAGAGTCAGGACACGGTGAATGAAACTGTTGGTTCAGCCAGCTAAGGTGGGCAGGTACCCACGTGAGCTGAAGATGGCCCGTTGGCATCGGTGAACTCACAAGGACGTGACTCGCACGTGTCGGGGTCTCTCCTGAGGCGCCTCACCTGCCTTCTCCTCTGGGGGGGTCGGGGGGGAGCCTGGCTTTTGGCTAAAGCACAGAGTCAAGGGGTGCCTACAGGCAGTTAATCTCCTTTGCTGTGAATGCAGGTATTAATTCTTGTAAGTACCAGGCTGTAAGGGAATTACAGACTGGGAGGGAGAGGGGAGCAGAGCAGATTAAAGTTATAACATGCTTAAAAGGCCCAATACAGGATTGGCTCTGCTTTGGGGGATTGGGGAGGCGGGGAAGGCAGAATGGAGACAAAATAATGTCTTTTGCTTTCTTTTCATTACTCCTTTTATGGGCTTTTTTCCTCCCTGACCACTTCTCCAATGAAGGAGTGTGTTTTCATTAGGAATTTCTCCATGCCTTCTTTGGGGAATAGCAGTATTTTTCTCCATCCCTCTAATCCACTTCCCCCTCTGCCCATATTTCACACCTCTGAGAAAATCCGAAGGCACTTCGTTCCCTGCCCTTTGTCAGTCGGTTGCAGGTGTTGTCAGGCACTGTAACCAAAGGCTGCTCAGCACCAGCAGGATGGAGCCGCTCTGCAGCTCTGTTTTGCTCCTGGACTCCCAAAGCAGCCGAGTCCCAGGCTTTCGATTCCCAGCCTGGCTGAGCACTGTGCGCTCTGTCACCAGGAGATTCCGTAACCTGCTCAGGCAATTAACATCCCTCCCTTGCAAGGTTTCCATTAAGACTTTCAGCACTTGAAAGGGCTGTAGTTCACTGTTGGAATGTCAGCATAAGGTTTTAATTTCAGGAAATATGTCTATAGAGCTTTGCCCAGGAAAGGGTTAATGTGACAGACCCAGACTTCTGATAGAGTAAAGCAGGAAAAACTATTTCCATCGTGGTAAATAAAAGTGCATTAAAAAGACATTTAGTCATGGGAATAAAAGCTAAAGAAACACATGCTACATTGGGATGGTTTATATTAGTGTCACTAACTCCTATGTTTTGGAATAACTCCCAGATGAAGGATTATGCTGAAAGTAGGAATTAATGGCACTAATGTAAGCCATTCTGCACAGTGTGTATTTATACCTTTGATTTGAGAGGCATGCAGTGAGCAGTCAGTAACACGGCGAAGCTGTGCGTTGTACAGACCATGATTAAAAGTTGGTATGAACTAGCCGTACTTTGGGCCAGGGAAGCTTTATTCTTTAGACTTAAGGCAGCTGGAAGGAGGTTGGAAAATCCTTAAGTAACCTTGTGTAACCTACCATTAAGGTCTAGAGCTTCTCAGAAACCGGTCATCTTAATGCAGAGAAAAAATCAGTGTAGAGTGCTTTACAGCAGGGTAGCCTGCAGACCATAACAACGACTAAAAAGGCCTCTCCCCAAATCCTTGTAACATTTGCAGCCTAAAATGAGCAAGGTCCTTTGCAGCTTCCTGGGAGACCTTTCAGGCAGAGGAACATGAGTAGCAGCGGTGGAGCCTGGCTGAGCTTCTTGGTTTGTGCAGAGGGAGCGGGAGCAGTTGGCTCCTGTCACTGACAGATCCGCTCCTTTGGGGAGTTTTAGGCCAGTAAATTTTCTGAGTTTTGCTTTCAAAGCTGTTTTGTTCTCTAGACTATGAATTCTACCAGGGAAGTAATGTGTAGAACATAAATAAATTACTCTAGTAGATGCGTATTTTCTTCCATGAATTATTTCTTTTTTTCAATTGCTTCACTGTCTTCACTGATTAATTGAACAGTGTTTGGGATGGGATGTTTCAAAGTGTGTGAGCAATTTGGAATCATAACTACAAGGAACTTCCTTCCTAGTGGAAATCACATCTGCAACATTTGTATTGCCATAGTGTCCATTATATGTGCCATAGTAAGTTTATAAAACATCATCTCTTGAGCGCAGAGCCTGTAGCCCCACATAGCGACGGTCCTGCCTTTCCTGGACCTCCTGCAGATGTGCTCCCACCCTCAGTATCCTGGAGGAGATGGGGAAGGTGCCGTCTGGAGCCCTGCAGCAGGGTCCCTGTTCGCCCAGGTGCTCACAGGAGGCACGTCCAAGGGCTTCGCTCCGCACCCTGCCCTGCCTCGTGCTGCGGAGAGGCGCTGGGACATCCCGGTGTTTGCGCATTCCTGCTGCCTGGCAACGCTCCGGCGGACGAACCAGATACTGTGCATCAAAGAGGTTGTAGGTCTTGATAAACTTCAGTGTTTGGAGAGTTACCATTGCCAAGTGGTTCTGCCTTTATGAACTGTTAGTTGCTTAAAATGTGTGATAATTTTTTCCTCCCAATAGTAATTTTATCTTGAGCGTTACTTATTTCTTCGTTTAAAATGGGGTTGTAACTAGTGATTCAGTTGTTTTGGGGGTGTAGAAAAACCACATCAATACTTTTTTGTTTTAAATCTAGACACAATATCCCAGTACTTTCTGCGAAATTGTGAGAAGTTTAATGTAACAGAAGACACGTGCTCACGCCTGTGTTACTCTTTCAAACGTTGAGGTTTTGATTATAGAAAGGTACACAAAAAAAGCACAGCCTCAATTTTTATGAATGTGCTAACTTTAGCAGTGAATCTGAGACATTTTTGCTTTAAACGACTGTGATATTTCTTGGTTCATATCCACTTTCAGCCAAATCCAATTTTGGTTCTTTCCCTTATCCCTTTTGAAAACTTGAGGTACGTACAGAAGTCGGAGCTCCATAGGAGTCTCATCTGATTCTGGCATTATTATCTAATGCCTATAGAGACATTAGATATAAATCTTTATAGATCTACTTAGGTCTTTACAAATCACATGGCCTGGGCATTGTGAGCCTGTAAAATCTCTCCTGCAACAGTTGCAGGGTCAGCGGTGAGGTTAGGGAGGAATGCATGTGGTAGTACTACCTGCTCCTTTCCTCTACCTTTTTCTCGTCCATTTGAAGAAAAGGAAATCATAAAGAATCCTCTCCCGGCATTACAGTTGTTTGTATTTTATTTTTTTGATCTGTCTGCTTGTAAGTGTACCCATATGGGAAACTGCAAAATTATATGTTTTGATTAACTTTAGTTGGTCTAACTAAACTTTGAAATGGAAACTAACTTTGCTGAAAGCAGAAAGCTTCTTAGTTTCTGGACTAATCCTGGAATTACACACTGGATTTGCTTCATGGAAATAAGTGTGCTTAAAAAATTACCTCCGCTAAGTAGGTTTGTATTGTTTGAAGAGACCCAGGAACAATAACTGACTTTAACCCTTTCCATCTGCCAGTACCCTTTGTCTGAGGGAGCAGAGGGCGCTGAGGTCAGCACAGCTCGTGCGTGCTGGGTGGGCGCGCACACCACCCATGTCACCGTCTCTTGGGCCGCTTTCACTCAGAACTAACCATTCTGTGTCAGATGATTTAAAATAATAACGAGCACAAACCAGCTTTGCTAAAAAAAAAAAAGACCTTTGGGGTGTGTTGGTGTGCTGGTTGCCGTGGGCTTTGTGCCCAGCGATATGGCGTGGGATGGGTTGTGAGATTGTGTTCAAAACTCTGCCCAGTTCTGCAGATTCACGAGGTCGTGCCAGAAGCGTAGGACCCCTAGTGCCCGCGCCACTTGTGGGCATGTTGGTGTTGTGTGTAAGCAGAACATCCCTTTGCTGGGAACTGAATTATGGATGCATGCCTTTGGGAGGAATGTGTCTCCCCGGTGAAAACGGCTGAAGCGCCCCTGGTAAGAAGGTGTCTTGGGCTCAAGGTCCTTCAGGGTGAAGTGGGAAGTGTACCGGAGGTGACGGTGACACACAGCGTCCCGTGGGAGCTGCTGGGGCTGCCACACCCTCTCCTTGCACGTTCACATGTTGCCTTACACTGGTGCATGCGGTAATAATATAAGACTTGCAGAAAGGTCTTAAAAGCCTTTTGCTTCGTGGAAAGGCTAGGACGTGTTTGGGCAGGGGGCTCCTCCTCGACATGGGCACTACAACCCTGATGAATGACATGAAGGGAATAATAATCTTACACTGAAAGGGTATCGGCTCAGGAGACTTGACTTTGTCTCTGGTTTCGGCTCAGTCTCTCCGCAGAGACCCCCTCTTTTCTCTGCCTCATTATCCCATTTGTGAAGCACCTATAAATTCAACCGCTTTTCTTTACTGGACTTCGTGCTGTTTAATTCATTTATGCTAGTGATAGCCTCAGATAGGGCAGTGAGGAGTCCATGTAGGTTCAATAAATAAATTATGAATATGATTATTTCTGTTTGCATATTCACAAGGCTGTGTTCTTTTGTGCACCATATTTAGTGCAGAATTTGTAATGAATTTTGTTGCAGCAGCTTTTTCAGTGGCTTCAGAAAGGTCAGGGTGAGTTATTTTTTTCGCTCTATCGTTTATGTTTGTTTTGCTCTGACTTTGAGATAGAACTGGCTTTGCTGAGTGGTGTCTAAATGCCAGAAAAAATATGTTCAGTTCTAAGTTCAGCTTCACTTTTCCCCCTTAAACATAGCATTCTTCACAAGTGAATTTGGAGGTGCCTGTTTTATTTTTGGATGATCTTATACTGCAGCCTTAGTATGTCCGTCTTCTCAAATGTCCATCATCCTAGAGAAAATGGTTTCACATTTTTTTGTTGTTGTTTTATCAAACCTTTTAACAGTTAAGAGCGTCCTGTCAGAGTTCCTGTGTCAGTGCCTTCCCCCACCATTAGGCACTTGAGAGAGGGTGGGAAGGAGGGAGTATGTATCTATAATTTTAGAATACCTTATGTGCATACTGACATTTACCACTGTACCCTCAAAAAGCAGAGATTCAAGTATTAAGCGGCTCTGCCTGTACAGCTATGCTAGGCATGCTTAGCTCGAGCAATGAAAGATTCTGAACATCTTCAATATTTATGCTTCACAAGGCAGTTATCCTCAGTTATCCTTTTAGCAAGTCCCATTTCTCCGTGTTCTGTCATGGGCTCATTTATACTAGGCTGATTTAGTGCTAACTGGGGAGATTAGATTGCCCTGCTTGATGCTGTCAGCTAAAACTGAGTCAGTGTCTGTATACTGTGGCCCAATTGCTCAAAGAACCTTACCCTTTTCTGTATTGCTCATTCTATTAGATACAAAAGCCATTCTCACCCGCCTTTTGTGCTGGGGTCAATTAGCTCCTGAAATAGCTCATATAACACAAATAATAATGGCAGCGCTAATCCTTTGGGCAAGCTCTATACAATGGCCACTTCTGGCCCGGAGGACAAAGAGGGCTGTTTATCTTCACTGCACACAGTCTCCAGGACTTTGCCCAGTCATTTGCAGAAGAATTTATTATCACAGAGGTCATAGGTGGTTTGCATTGGAGGAGATTTTCTACCTTGCCACCATATGGGCTGTCCTTGTCTTATTCCTGTAGGATCAAGCAGTGCTTCAGGTGAATTGGATCACAAATATATATGTTCAAATAATGCTATCTTAGGTAAACACGGACTTGAAAGACGTTTAAAGCGAGGACTAACACAGCACATTTAATGGTCCTTCTTGTGTACGCAGAGAGAATTACGGCAGCAGCAACGCCTCCCGCAAGCTGCCCTCCAGCCTGAAGCTCCCACGGTAACAGTCTCATCAAAGTGGTTCAACAAAGGAGAATGAGCCTCGAGACAGAGGTGGAGGCTGGCTGTGCGGTTACTGTGTCCCAGCTCCAAAACTCAGAATACCTTGATCTGTGTCCTTTTTCCCCTTGTAAATGAGACCTTAAAAGACAGACATGAACTGCTAGACTAAATTAACATTAAGGATTTGCTGTGCGTCCACAGAAGGAAAAAAGTTGCTCCTAGCCTAGGGTCCTGCAGGCTAAAACTGTCTTGGAGTTGCAGTTTTAGATTTGAGTATTGAAGTCCTGTGGAAGGGGACAGGAATGGACATGATGACAAGCTTTGCGCTACCGTTAACCTTCCTGGACATAAAAGATACGCACTTGCTGAAGGCACTCACCAGTGCGAGGGAGCAGCTTACCGGACAGGAAAGAAGAGGTGTCCACCTCCTTTGTTTTAAATGTTTCTGCTGGCATTTTAGCGCCATAATTAGTGTGCAGAAGTGAATGTCGTATGCACATAATCCGTACTGCTCTTCCCTCCACAGGAAGCTGTGAGCGTATTGCTGGCGTGCATCTAGGACAGGAGAGGGGTGATTTATAGACCGGAGAGATGAAAACAGCTCTTCCCGCTAAGCACTTTTCCAGGTTCACATATCCACTAATTTCAATTTTTTTGAATTTTTTTTGAAATGAACTAATTTTTCATTTGCTTTTCCTCTCAGCTGATCTTTTTTCAAAAGAATGGCGTGCCTTCTCTTTACAACTCAAGCATAATCTACCATTGCTACTGGGACAGTTAATGTTTCTCTCTCCTTTTTTGTTGGTTTTTGGCTTTCTGGTTTTTTTGGGTGTTTCATGCCCTAGGAAGCCTCATGCCCTCCAGGCTGTTGTTATTGGTTGTTTTGGGGGGCAGCAGCTCATGAGTTCCCGAGCCCGGAGCCTCCTGTAGGATTTCTATCAAACCCAGTCACTCAAGCCTCCACGGCTGCTCGCCGAGCCTGCCGACCTGGTGTGTGCTGGGGGCCTCTGCAGCCAGAGGCATCAGCAAACTGGGGGGGTCACGAGGAAAGAAATGTGATGGCTTTCTTCCAGTGTTAGCTCGTTATAGATCAGGGACTTGCTGGGACTTTGGATAAGTTATGTGTTGCCTTTCTGTCTCCGCTGTTTCTCTTCCCAGAGTACCATATGAATAGATCCCGATGACTTTTATTTCCATAGTTTCTCTCCCTGCGCTTTCCTCCGTCAAGTTTTGCCAGATTTTTTTCTCCTCTTGCTGATGAGAAGAAAAATAACAGTAACTTTTTATGCTCGTATAAACATTGGAGATGAAAGTGGATGAGAACAGAACATGGCAAGCAAGTTGTACCCGTGGTGTAACAACCATTATACCAATTGCTTTAGTTTAGTTCATTCTTGATAATAAGATCTGCTAAACTTTCAAGGCTCAGCATCAAGGGAACTATCTTTTAAAAGAATAACAAGAAGATATGTTTTAAAATATCTCCTTCAGCCTTGGATAAATCTAAGGGTAGATGACATGTAAGTCTCTTGGGGCGCAACTTTCTGAAGCAAGTTGGATGAGCTTCCCCAGTTACTTTTTCATTAGAGGGGAGTGTGTAGTGCATGTTCAGAGTACATTAATGACTACATCATCAGTAATAAATTAGGTTGTTAAGAGCTGTATGTGATGCTATCAGGTCATTGTAGCCATACTGCTTTCATTCTCTATTTTTAAATGAATCTGGAGTCATATCTTGAGAAAGTCAAAAGCCTCTGAGGCCAGAGGGGAAAAAAAAAGCTGGATGGCTGACTGGGAGAGAACAGCAATAAACTCCTAGAGAAGATTTTAAGCTTCACATTTTTTATTTCTTTCTCACTGCATTTTTATGTATTGTATTGCATCTAAACTCCAGTACAATGAGGAGCGTATTCCCAAACAGCAGAGGGAATGTGCAGCATGGCGTTAGGCAAACTGATGCAGTGTAGTGTGAAGTGGGCGTTTTAATAACACCAGGAGCAGGAAGGCAGGTGTACAGTAGAACGTGGCTCTCCCTTTGATAACCTGCTGGTAAAGCCCTGTTACAGCTGACCTGCTCCCCAGGCAGCACTTGGCTGGGCATCGGCGCCTGCCAGGAGGCATTGGGCTCGTCATTGTGTCCCCAATCCGACTTCCCTTCCACTGCAGCCGCTCAGTCCTGCTGTCCCTGCGAATGCCATGGACCATCTCCAGGCTGATCGTGTGCTTCTCTGCTAGTTCACATCTTAATACAAGTCCTGTCCTACAGCTTTTCCTCGACACTGACATGGGAACAGCCAAGCCTTCATCTAATCGTTTAGAAAATCAGCTGTATTTAGTGACTAAAAAGATTACTTTGGTCTGAAATATATCCTTCCCACATGCTGTTCTCCATTGCTTGTCCAGCTGGTTTAGTTGGCCAGTAGTCAAGTGTGTTGGAGAACCAAATCCTAAATTAGAATGTTGACCTTTTCTTTATTAGACATCTAATTTCATCCCAAGAGTTAGGGCACTTATCCTTTATGAAATGTGCTCCCTCATCTGCTATTGCATATTCCAAAAGATGTTGCCACAGAGTTCCCGTCTCTGTGAATTAGCCTTTCCCATGAAAAGATCCCAGCTCCTTTTGCACAGACAGTGACTTCTTTGGTAGCCTTTAAAGGATTCTGACATAATCATATAAACTGGCTTATTTTTTCTGTTTCAAGCCATTCTAGATCAGATGCCTCATGCATATATAAAAATATCTGCTGATACGTTATTTCGACTCTTGGTGACTTTCCTGGCTAACCACTTGCAGAAGTGCATTTGGTTTCTTTTTTTTTTTTTTTTTAATTTAGAAAAGTTTTGTAATCATTATAACTGGCAGAATAAATACAGTTTTAAGTAGAATGAGCCATTTGGTTTGCTTTTTGTAATGAAAGAGGATGAAGATGTGCAAAATACAGATCTTGAGCATTATAGTCTATTTTCATCCTGGCTTAGATCACTGAGAGTGGTGTGTAAACAGTGCACCAATTATTTCCAAACAGCACATCATCGTTCCACCACCTGTTTAAACAGAATTTTACAGCTGACAGTCATCCCCTAGAAGAGACTCTCTTCCAGAATATGTTTGATGTTCAAAGTTTAAAGTGTGAAATTATGTACCCGCTGGGTTTTGTGTCCAGTTGTGCCTCTGGCTCTCCTTTGTGTCTTAGTTTATTCACCAATAAATTGGTGTATATTGCTTGCCTGTCTCACAGGAATGTAGCGAAACCCAGTGTTTGCAAAGCTGTTTGGTTAAAGAGATTATTCCCAATAAAAACTGGTTCTAAACATCTGAAAAAACTGGACAATATTCAGATCCCAGATGGACATCAATGGCTTGTGTCCATAACGGTTATTGACAGCAAGAATTGGGGCAGGATTTTCATAAGAGCTGAAACATGGGGTTTTTTTTCCTCATCTGCCTTAAATTTGGGTACTGAACTGTAAATCGCTGCTTTTTTTTGTTGTTGTTGTGTTTGTTTTTTTTTTGAAGCCTGAGCTCTTACTTAGCATACAGCTGTATGAGCAAGTTATTTAATGGTAAGCTAGTATGTGGATTTAGAAAAATGGGAGATTGCCTGTGGCTGTGTGCGTGGTCTTACAAGGACAAAGGCAGGCTAGCTGGCCCTGCCTGCACCCGAAGGTGCCTTGCACCACGGCGGGGGTGAGGCGGGCGGTTGTAACGGAGCAGCTCATTCCCTTAAAATCTACATCCTCCTTTCCAATGAGTTATGTTTAGAAAGGACGAGGGATTTTTTTTTTTTTCTTTCAGTGAAGAACTGCCTGATCGGTGTTTCTATACTGCTTCAACAGCCTCCGTGAACTTCGGTCCCATCAATACTTCCTTCCAATTTACGGCGGAGCAGCCCATCTTTCTTCTCTATTAACACCCTAATGCAGTTTTATGGAGTTGCTTTCAGTAACGCTTCACAGAGAAGAGAGAAAGAAGGGGAAAAAAAGGAAGGTCGTGGGGAATGTCTTTGGAACGCAAGCAACTGGGAGGCTGCTTTTCAGCGGGCAGGTGGCATGGTGCCGCGCGGTCGGCATGCCTGCCTGCCTCGCGTTGCCTTGTTGCTACAGGGCCTGGTGCTGGCAGATTACAGCTCTGTAGCTAGTCATTTTCGATTTATTTGAAGCTGTTTCTCCAGTCTACCGAGCTTTCGCTGGCTAGCATCAATTCAGACACATTGCAATTCCTCAGAACCTCTACCCCATCAGATGGTTCGATCTATGAGAAATTTAGCTAGAGGCGCTTAGACAAAAAAGAAATATTGTGGCTGGGGAAGCATTTAAGTTAGAGGAGGCAGCCAGGGCTGTTTTATTACTTAGACCTCTGTCACCTGTGATGACCCATGAGAGTGGAGAATATTGATCGCTTGTCACTCACGGCATTCAGTAGATTGCATTGACAAAGCTTGTCAGGCCTCTAATAGCAGGGTTAGTGGCCTTGGCTGCAACCCAGGGGAAAACTCTCCAGCGCCTATTACTTGGCGGCCTTTAACTCTTACAGAATTGGGAGTGAGCGTTGACAAAAGTGAGGGAATCGTTTTGTAGTTACAAATGCCCTTTCCTGCTCTGTGCTTTGTTTTGGGTTTAATTTCCTTTACTTTTAGACCTCTTGTCCTCATCAGCCACGGCGCTTTTGCTAAGGCAGGGAAATCAGTTTGAGATGTTTGCCTCTTCCATCAGCATCTCCAGTCTTTGGCAGGAGCACGGGCAGTCTTGGAGAAACTGGCTGGTCCCTCAGTCCTATAGCTGCTGTGTATTGCAACGTATATAATTCAGTGTGTTGCAAAGGGAACGAGAAGAGCGATACAGAGCCCAGAGCTGAGCCTGATACCCGCAGCCACTTAAAAATACAGTTCTCGGTCACTGCGGAGTGAAGGTTAGTGAACCACAGCAGATTTGTATTTATCCTCAGATCTCTGTCACTGCCACCAGCTCTTGTTACGAAGATACAGACATAGTGTGGTGGATTTATACTGCCTTGACTTTATCTTTGCTGTCATTTCAGTGTAGGAGTAGAAGTTGATTATTTCAAATAAATAAATAAATGTATGCATGTGCACACACGCATGTATCTACACACACACACCGGGGACAGGGGAAGGAGAAGGCCCATAGCAGTTGGACTAGATCCCTGTTGTAGGTCCCTTTCAAATGAAATATTCTCTCAATTCTGTTCTGTTCTTGAACGTGCAGCTTAGCTGCACACACAGGGTGCTGGAGGCTGCATACATGTCCAGGTCTGCCCGTGGCCGTTCTTGGTATTGCTAACCTCTTTGTAGTTAAATCTGGAGTTAAAAAATTGGCAATGCTGGGACCTCAGAGAGCAGGAAAGCCACTGATTTACTGACATGAGGTCCCTGCCACCCCTTGGTATAAATTGTGTCCCTGACTGCCTGGGAGTGGCATAGTGCGTGCCATTAGTTGCAGATACTGTGAAACAGCAAAGAATCAAGCTTTATTTGCTAAATCCCTCGGAGAAGTTAAGACCTCATGAAGGGAGTCAGCCTGTGCAAATAATTGGTAAACAGGTACACAGGCATCCTCCGTGTCCCGTCGCACTGCTCCCAGATCGGCTGGGGCAGAGGTGGCAGGGCTGGCACGTCGTTACCACCGTGTCCCTCCGTCCCTTCACGACAGCAGCACAAAGTGGAGGTTCTGCACTTGGGGAGGTTGGGGAAGGTTTCTGGTCACCTGTGAGTACAAGTTTAAATGTTCTTTCCTTGTTGAAACTTCTGGTGAGACAGCTTTTGGGTTTTGTTGGGTTTTTGTTGTTGTTTTTAACTGTGGTGGGTTTTTTTCCAATTCAAGTTCTCTTGTCTTTTCTTTGAAGTAGCAGAAGAAGGTGGCATTCAAAATACATAACTCTCACCAGTCTTTTCAAGGAAATGTGGTCAGCAGCATGTAAGAAATGCATCCTATGTAGAAACTGAGCAAGAGAGCAGCTGATAGTATTGCATATAATTTTTAACTAAGCTGCAGTGTGTATCCATTGAGAAAGTCCCCAGCTGGAGCTTAAGAAGATAGCTGAACTTTTCCAAAGAGGAAGAGAAAATTAGGGCTGTGGGATTTCTCTGTGCCTCCTCTCTAGAATTTTTGACCAAATGTTGTGTTTTGCTTCGAGTAATTTTCTTTGATCGTTACAGAGAGGGTGCGGAGGGACGGTAAATAATCCACTTCTCCCTGCGACATGTTGTTCAAGGAGCTGGCAAGAGGTGTGAAAAGGTAGCTTGTGCTCGTATGGCATCTACTAACCTGTATTGAACTCGGGGGCATTTAAATGGAAAAGACGGGTCCTATCAAATCCCAGCGTGTATTACTGAACCTCCTCTGGGAATGTCCTGGTTTTTCCCCACAATGGCCAAACCCTCCAACTGCAACAGACTGACAGCAAGTGGGTAAAGCTGATACTCCACGCGTAAGGCACTTGTCGTCCTCCCCAAAAATACCTGATTACACAGCTCCTCATCATTCCTTTCTCCTCTGTAGCAGCAGCACAAGGCACCATGCCATCCTGAAACACCTCAGTACCCTGTTTTTCAGACGTTAAAAGCACTGATAGTTTCGCTTCAAAGATGCCCTGCTTGGCTTTGTAGAAGTTAATTATAATATTTTTGCATCCAAATAGCAAAAAATAAACCTAGCAGGAGAAATAAATGCTGCAGTAATTAGGCAGGTTTCTGAATGTGCAAATCCTCCCTGAGCAAACCATTAAAAAAAGCACATGCTTAAAAGTGAGCATGATTATTAAACTTAAACACGTGCTGGAATGTTTTTCAGTGCACTACTCAGAAATGTTCTGGGTGAGGGATGAAGCTGGACACCAGGCTTCACGCAGAGTTTGCTGCCAAAATATTTCCCTTCTTGCTATCAACAGACATCAGGTTCTTCAGCTCTGTCGCAGGTTTTAGACTTCAGAGTTTTGGTTTTTTTTTTTTTTTTTTTTGCATCTACTGACCAGTTCTCAATTTCTTCCTATCCTCTGTGAGAAAAAGGCCTTTCAACTTCAGTAAAATACGTGATGCATATGACATGCCTTCCTCTGCCTACCTGAGCACGCGGTAGCTGGTAGAAAGAAGAAATTAATTACCTGTGTGACTTTGTCCCAGATTGAAACCTAGCTCTGGAAAACAGATGCCCAGCATATTAATTCACCGTATCATATTGAGCCTCGAGTTTGAGTTCTCTGTGAAAGGTTTTATAATTCATATAACCTGAAATAATTTACACCTAATTAGATTTTGTCAACTGAATAATTCTGTCTCACGCTGCTTCCGCAGGATAATTTAAAGAACTTCATTTTATCCTCAAAATAGTTGTAAATGTCACATTAATTTTGTTGACACAAGCAACTTACGGGAGAGCCACTTGGCAGAATTGTTTGTCGACTGAATGTGTTACGGGCTTTTCACACCGAGTGCGACACAGGGATGGACGTCATCTCTGCTGAGATATTGCATAGGCTGTTAGACCAATGTTGTTTTATACGATAGGGTGCAAAACCTGTGACATGAGAGTGTATATGCCTTGGATAATCCAGGCACTGCAGTTCCTTTTGACTGTTGAGGCATTGATGTGACGGGCGTAGCCTTCGGTTGCCCTTTTCGCCAGCCCGAATGATCAGATCCTGTTTTGCAGCCTGGCTGGAGAGGAAGCCTTTGGCGTGAGCCCAGGCGGAGCCATGGACCTTACCTGTGGGTCTGCACCCAGGGGCTTGGGTGGTCCTGCCCAGTGCCCGGCATGGGCAGAAGGATGAACAACCAGTGGCACATCTCACCGGTGCCGCTATTTCAGACAAGGTGTTTTGCAGAGGCTCTTGAAAACGGGTGTTTGTGCAGTGTTTCAGCTAGGGTCAGCATGGTGGTCTGAACGCTGATAAGAAATACAGGAAGTTAGCAGGGGTGTGAAAACGTGAAATGGCCTGTGGTGCCACCCGTGGGTGGCTTCCTGAAGGCAGCATTCCCATCTCGCAGACCTGGCCTGGTTCCTGTCTGGAGGAGCTTGGTAGGAAGCACTGTCCAGCTGGAGTCTGCGCTAGGGGTGAAGGAGATCGTTCAGTGGGAGCAGAGTAACCGGCTTTGCTGACACGAGACGTTAATTTGATGCTTTTCCTACTAAAAAGTAAAATAAAATTAAAAATAGAAAATGACATGCACTCAGATGAGCTTGTTACACAGCAGGTAAGAATTATCTACAGTTATATTTGCTATACAGTTACTTCTTTTATTAAAATAATTGAAAGCTTGTTGCTTGGTATTGAAGGCCACAGGTTAGTCCTACACTGGATTGTTATGTGCTAAATAAATATGGTCTATTAGCCATATTCAAATTAGGGTAGATAACGAACGTGAAAGTAGAAGACTTTAAGATG
The DNA here is from genome assembly GCF_023634085.1 of Falco cherrug. NCBI lineage: Eukaryota > Metazoa > Chordata > Aves > Falconiformes > Falconidae > Falco > Falco cherrug. Next base: position 103,150,606 of record NC_073697.1, on the reverse strand, counting down.
TAAGAAAGTGTTGTAATGGCTTTTGGAAAGGAATTAAATGTTTCAAAAAATTAAAGGAAGCTGAGATAAAGAATATCTTTTATGATTTTTGTAAAGTGCTATTCAAAATTCCTTTAGTATCTGTGACATTTGAAATTTGAATCCTATTTTTTTTTCCCCAAATACAGTAAGTAATACGTATTTACAGCTAAATTGCTGATACAGGACATGCGCCAGAAAGCCTCACTGTGCTGCTACCTTGACCCATGCTGTTCATGTTGGATTTTTCACATAGTCTGCTGATGGACCAGACTATTTTAGTGATGGTTTACACTTTACAGAATAATGTGCCATAGCATCAGACCAGGAGGATTTACTTATTTTTGAAAAAAAGAATGGAAGTGTTGTAATGAAGGATACAAGGAAATGACAGCTCCCAGGACTAGGCTACCTTCATTTGAAAAGTATCGATGTGTACTTGGGTGGCCAAACCTAGATCTCCTATTACTGAATGACAAAATACCTGTTGTCATCCTCGGAGCCTTGGATTTGGCTCTAGTTTTTAGACATGAGGTATTACCTTTTCTGATTTTAGTTCTTTAATGAAAACCATCGTTAGCCTGGATTCTCAGCTGAGTCAGTTGGTACCGCCACTGTGGGTCTCTCTCCAGCCACGTGCCATTGCTGGGACAGCATCCTCTCAGTCCTCTTTCCCTCCCATCTCCTCTGATGTGGTAGGATGGAAAATGTGAAATAACAGCTGTTCCTTGTCTCTTTGGTCACGCTTGGCCACCAAATGTGTTTGAAGAGCTGGAGGATCTGAGGGTAAACCACAGCGCAGGGCGGTGTGGCTGGCGGTCAGTATATGAAGCAGTCCCTTCTTCCATACAATAAATTGTACATCTGTACACTAATCCCCACTCTTTGAAAACATAAATGTACTTCTGAGTGCATTAGAAAATTCAGCCTTTGTGGCCATGCCTAAGTAGGAGAAGAAATCTTTAGACAACCTTCCCCTTATTGTTGAGGCTTGTCTGCAGCTCCTCTGAATGCTGTAATTTAACTGAGCCTGCTGAGCTTTAATCAGCTTTAATGATGAGGATTCATACTGGGTAACATTGCGGTAGTGCATTGGTTTTCCGCTCTACTTCGTCAAATTTCTTTTCTTTGAATAGGTGGCAGATAGACTGTCACGTTAACTATAATTTTTAGCAACTATATTTCCCAGCAGCTTCTGTTGTGATATCGTTTTGATGTATTTTATACTGTTTTTGGCAACTCTGGAAATAGGAGTAGATAGTTACTTTGGGTTAGTGGGGTGCAGGCGAACACAGGGGTACCCATCTGAGGTGGTGCATGGGCTGTAACTGACAGCTGGGGGGGAGCCCATCGGTGTGATGAGCTGGAGGTTCCAGTTCTCCCCAGGCTGGCACTTGAAGCAGCTGTAGCGGTGCGGCCGGGGCTCCGCTTTCTCCAAGGGTTGTTACAAATTGCGTTTGGTATTGGCTTTCACTCTCCCTCTCCTAGTTAAGTCAATGAGAGGTGTTTGGTGTCTCACATATTTATCTCATATTAAATCCTGACACTACAATGTACGTTCTGTAATGGATCCCAGCTTGGCCATGGTGGGGCCCCGTTTTGGTGCTTGGCTGTGCCCTTAGGGGCTCAGGGTGTCGGCACTGTGGACCAGAGGCATTGGGAGACAAAGGAACCAAACATCTGTAACACTCAGTTTGAAATGGGTGTATTGCAAATGAATTATGCTAAGGTCCCTCTGATTGTTTTAGCAAGAAAACTGCAAAATAAAAGGCAGTATGTTTGGGGATAACCTAGACTATTGGATAGGAGGAGGAGGAGGTAGAGGATGCTCAAGGTTTGATCCAAACCTGGTTATTTGCCTTCATTCAAAGCAAGTAGACAAAGTATGTAAGTTTCAGTGTGTACATACATTAAATTTTTCAAACGGATTTTAACATAGTCTTTTTTCAGGCATAATTCCTGCATGCTTTTCTGTAATAGTTCTAGGTTCACCCTAATTAACTTGCAATACTTAGGTTATGCTGCCTTTATACAGATGCTGCAAATTATTGTAAGCAATGCATTAGCTGGAAAGCTGGCAAGGCATTGGGGCAGTTGCAGATGCAGGCACCAAACTTTTCTGTCTTCTTGGAAGAACAGCAGAGTTCCATCTCCCTGCGGAGGAGTTTATTTTAGACAGGAAAACAAACTCTCTTTACCAGGGGGGAAAAGCCCACCTTTGATCGTTTAGTCTGATGTTTTACATTCATCGCCTGTAGAGACTTTTGTCCATTAACTTGCATTTGAAATAAAGCCTTTTCTGATAGAAAGGCTGCATTATTGATTTAAAGCCTTCCAAGTAGTGGAAGACTTACTGTGGCCAGATACAAGCTGGTTTAAGGTTTGATATATTTATTTCCCCTCTTCTAAAAATTACATTTTATTTTCCTTTTGTGTTTCTTTCATCTCTCATCTGCAGCCACAAGTCCCTTGGAGGTGCCTGGGACATGACTACCAATATCTTGTGCAATTCACATTTTGAGAGTCCAGTCCCCTTGGCAGCAGTCCTGACCTGTGCTGGGGGAGATGCAGATATGATGCTTCGGTGCCATCACTTGAATTGTGGTGGCAGTAGGCACAGACAGACCATGATCAGAGTCATCAGGTCCTACATAATTTCCAGAAGAGCTAAGGAAGATTTAATTTCAGGGCATCTACAATTTGTTGTTGGTAGGTCAGCCCAGCACCCTGAAAGTAGCCGCCAAATCACCCACACTGCGGTATGCTGAACTGGTGGAATTACATTAACATGGCTGATAAAAAATGGGGGTGGGGGGAGGGAGGGGAGGAAGATGCAAGCTGTGATGCTGGGGTTTCTTTGAGAGAGAAGTTGGTCCTAACAGATTCAGAGGAACCTATGTTGTAACTCAGGTTTCTCGTGTTCAGCACATTTTAGCTATAAAGCTAATTATCATAAGGATTCTCAAATGCCTCCCTCCTCGTTCTTGTCTGGGTACCAAAGGAGTCCATGTTCTGTTTTTGAGCGGATAAAATCCTCCTCCTGGAAGCATTTGTTTATCATATTACAGCTTCGCATGAGTTGAGCTCAAGCCTGACCCGATGTTAAGTGTCTGTGGTAGATTTCATTACATACATCTACTGGAAGTCCTGCCAATATACTGGCAGCAAAATCCTAGTGGAAAATAAATGGCAATAAAAAAGAGAAATGATAGCCTCTGTGAGTGGTGAGGAGCAGAGCTTTATTGAGACCGGACAACCCTAGAGATGTCACTTGGCATACACACACGAGCTTAAGAGAGTGCGAGTGAAAGCTGATATTGGAATAACGACTCTGTGGCACAGACAGGGGAATAATTTAATTAATTGCACCGAAATTTCTTTGATGAATAGTTATGTGGTGATAAGCATGAGGTCGAACAGTAGAATGAGTTTCAGCTTTTTAATGGGCCAGCACAGCTGCAGTTTTGGAAGTGTTCCCATTTTATTACTTTTTTTTTCCCCCCTCTCAGTCCTCTCGTGCTTGCTGTGCGTGCGCGGCCGCGCTGCACGTGCACACACGTGCTCCTGCATCCAGCCAGGCTGGGCTCCGCACCCCCTGCCCCACGCCTGCCCGGGGAGCAGCGCTGGCCAGAGCCACTTGGCTAAGGTAGCCACTTGGAAATCAATGCCAGATCGAAAGGAAATTGTAGGATGGTTTCTTTATGAATCCTGCATTTTTTTCCTATGATGCTTTTAACAGGGCCTCTGCTGCAACAGTTGTATGAAGATTTTAATAAAACTTTCTGGTCTCCAGAGGAGGAGGCATGTCTTTGTTGTTGGAGGGCTGGAGGGAAGGGAACAATGCAACGCAGCTGGAATTTGAGCATTAATCCTATGATTCCTGGGCCGTATTTTCAGACAGATCAATTACTCCTGGCTGTAACCGATCTCCAGCCATTTCCTCGCTGTGCAGGGCTCGTTTACAGTCACTTGAATGCTGCAGCTTGACATAACCTCCTGACTTTATAGAACTTCAGCTGTAAATATCGCCCTTTAGAGCTGTGGCCACTGTCAGCTATGGTTTACCATGAGTCATTAACTGAAAAATTAGGGATGAGCGTTGCGGGTGGCAGTGGCTGGCTGGCTGGCAGTTATATTTAGCACGGCTCTGTCCGACAAGCGGTGCCCGAGGGCTGCAGCCTGGTTTGGTGAGGGGCTGGGTGGGCGCAGGGCTGCGCGGGGGTTGCCTCTGTCGAGGGCCTGGAGGGGAGAAGCTGCCGCGCTCTGCGGTGGGAGGGGGGCAGTCGGGACAGGCCACAGGGAGGGAAGCCGGTGCCTCTCCAGGGATGCATCCCTGAGGATTTGCTCTGCCGGAGAGGAGACCTCTCTTCTGTTATCCCAGGCCGGGGGCCAGTGCATGCTCTGCCAAAGCGGATATGAACTCTTTGAACAGAATGAGAGAAAATATGTAAATATTTTCTGATAAAACCTGTCAACATCAAAACATTTTTTTTCAAATGCAGCAGAGCTGCTCAGACACCCTTGTTTTTGAATTACGTTCTCTTATTGCCTTTTTATTTTCTTTTTTTTTTTTTTTGAATTGGAGTAATAACACACTCCTCTCCAACACGAGCTTCCTACTGAGGTTTGCATTGTGCCTTGCAAACGTTCATTTATTCAGCCGTGGAAGTGGAGACCCGGAGCCCAGCCCAGCCATCGCACAGGCCTCCCTCCTGGTAAATAACAACTTGGGCTCTCATTGCAAAATCAATAAATATGCAACGACTTCTTTTGGATTCCAGTAGCTTGTAGCGTGGCCTCCATACGGACTTTCCTCCTAGTCTCTTGCTTCTTTCATTGCTCAGTGAATACATAATACACTGCGAGATACACTGTTATCTTTAGTAGCAGACATTTGCCCAGCTCTCCCTTTCCAGCCTAATTCATGTGACTGTATTTTAATATCTGATTTATTAGGAAGGGTCACTGGTAGTATTGCATGAGAGTCTTGCAGCTTTGGCCTTTGCCAGCAACTCAGAGTATCAGAGGGGGGAACTGCATGGTTAGTTCAGTTAGTTGGTCGGGTTTCTTTTTTCTTTCTTGGAACTTTGCCCATCTTATTATGAGTTCTTTAGAGAAATGAAATGCAGCAGTAGCTTGAAGAAATCATGGACACTTTCCAGCAGTAAAAGAGCTCTGGAGTCAGTATATAAGCTTTCTCCCCTGGTTGCAGTTAGGAAGCCAGTTGACAGTATAATAGGCTTTTGGAGGGGGTGCAATGGTTTGTGTGTTCTGTTTGATGTTGCAAATACTGAGCCCTCGGGGAGATCAGGAAAAAGGATGTTCTGTTCTTTAGGAAAGGAAAAGATTAACCTGAAATGTGAACTGAAACTTAGGAGCTCCGCAAGACTTAGGTGCGCCAGAGACGAGTTTGCTTACTTTAATGGAAATATCTTCTGTCTTGTAACAAAGGTGGGCAAGTGTTTTTGCAAGGATTTGGTGAGAAGAGTAACGTGTGTGTGTGTTTGTAGAAGTAAAAGGCACAGCCAGGGCTCAAGGTTGGTGAATCTTGAAAGCATGGCAGTGCCCTCCAGATGAGTTTCTGACAGTTTGGTGCTCCTCAGAGTAAGAGAGACTTGTAACTGTTGTCAAAGAAACTCTGGAAATCATGTATGCTCCTTTTTTTTCCAGAGGTTTCTGGGAAAAGTGCTTTGGTGCATTTCTTTCTCCCTTCTGCTTCCATTTATATCCATAAGGAGTTTTCAAAGACAGGGCAGAGCATCTAGTATCACTTTTGATAGAGCTGTAGGGGGAACAGAACCCTTTCCTTTGAGCCAGGACCTTTTTGTCAGTTCTGAGAAAATATTGGTGGAGACAATATATGTGGCTTTTTGTCAGCAGAATTTGTATTTTCATATCCTTATCTTTACCTGCAAATTCAAATACACTGGTGGGGTCAGGCTTTTCCATGTAATCTTATGCCAAGCTTACAAAGCTTCACCTTGGCTACGTATGCCCCTGCTGGCTTTCAGGGTTTTGTGGCCATTGGGAACGAGGGCATATGACAGGCGCTGATACTCCAGCTTGGGGTAAATGTGGTTCGGAAAGAGGCACTGTGAAAAATGTGTTTGACTTTGAGTCACGCTTAATCTTTTACATTACTCACAGAACTTATTTTCTTCTTTTTTTCCTCTGCTTACCACAACCCTCAGGGTTTCTTCTCTTTGGGAGCAGATAACAGGAATTCGTGTGCGAGGGCTTCTTATATTATTCGGATATGTGCTATTCGTTTTCTTTCAATATTGTTTCTTTATCTTAGTTGTATGACTCTCTTTGTTTCCTTAAGACTCTTATTACTGAGTGATAAAGCAGTGGTTAATGCTTGATGCAGGGAGATGCATTTTTAGTGAATATAGATGGGTGGGACATTGGATTTGCTGTGGTAGGCAGAAAAGAAACATTGTTTTAATCCGATTTATACATACATAGTTAAGTCAAAAGTTCTGCTTCTTAAATGAGTTAGATGGCATTAATTAGGCTTCCAGTCACCCAAAAGGGCTTCAGAGAATTGGAAAAATGTGATCCCTGGGGGGTTCAGCAGTTGTTCCCATCCCATGTTGAGGATTTCTGAGCTTGTAGGAGGAGAACCTGAATCGGGTTTATGGCACGTGCCTGTAACTGTGGATATGCTAGACTGTGTGTATTTGTGAAGAAACACAAGAACATTGTCATTCGGTAAGGGGTTTATGGCTGCTTTTCCTGTATTTCGTTTCCACTGTACTTAACAGTTACTGCCAGATTCAATTGAACAAGTTCTTATTTAATGTACAATGATACCTGAACAACAAGTTCATCCACTATAACAGCCTATTTTTAGTGGACTGTGGTAACCATAACACCAAAGAATGAAAGTACATGAGCACAGTTGTAGTTACGCTATGGATCTTAATCTGGGGTGATATTGTGAGATATGAATCTATGGCACTTTCAAACTGAAAAATCAATAAATAAAACTTCAAGCACTCTCAGCACTCCAGATAACGGACATATTCCAGGATTTAGCACCAGCTCTTGCATCTCTCTCAAAAATAGGATCCTGAGCTTTTAAAACTTGCCTATCCTGCTGGAATTTCCTATTAGCAGGAAAACTCTGTTGAGCAAAGGCTGATATTCTGATCTTGCAACGTTTTTTTCCTTCAGGGTAAATGGAGTTTCCAGTTCCACAGACTTGTATTTCACAGAAAGGTAACAGGAATTTTTTAGTAAAGTTCAATGTTCTCCTGTACAGTTGAAGGAGTTTTAGGTTTTCATAACACTATGTTTACAGAAAATACTGATTATCTTCACCTATACTATGTCCCAGTGCCCTTTTGTTGTAGCTTTGTACTACCCTGAACTTCAGAGCAAGTGTAGGCTTTAATCCAGGTGCAATATTCAGATCTCTGGAGGACAGAATCTGCAGCAGCTTTATTCCTTCACTGTTCCTTTCCACTCCACCCCAAATACATTACATCACTAAACATGGCCCCAGTGATTCCCCCTATACTTTTGTCATGTTATTCCCATAGCAGAAATCAAGGGAAAGGTGGTGAGATATCTTATTAAAGACAAGCCTCTCTTTTATGAGTCTAGTCTCCCCAAGCTCTGTGTAGTCAATGCGGCAAAACCCAAACTTCTGCAAAACTATTACAGCTGTTCAAGTTTGGTGCCTGCTCCCTCTCTGGAGTGATTTCTCCTCTCTATATAGAGGGACCAACATACTTAATTGGATGTCCAAGGTCAGGCGTTGTGGATGCTTTGAAGCCCTAACTAGACACAGCATTGTAACTTCAGTGGGAAAACTGCTCAAGTGTTGCTGGACCCGATGGGGCCGTTACTTAAACGGGCTGAAGCATATTTGCCGTTCGTACCATCACTGGTTTCAGTGTGGCCACTCACAGCACTAAAATGGTAAGGACGACGTTGCGTTTAGGGTTTTTCTGCCCAAGTATCATCCATGGTGCTCCAGAGGGTAGACAGTGAGTGCCCGTGGTGGTAGTGTTTTCTTAAAGGGAGGAGATTGTGCTGACTCCTCCCAAGCCCGAATCCCAGAGCCAGGCTTGTTAATGTTGCTTAAAGTACTTACTATCCTGTGAACTTTTTAAAGAACTGTTAGAAATAAGACTAAGGAGTTCAAGGCACTTCAAAGTATTCACTAATGAAACTTTGGCTAAAGCAACATCATAAAATAGAATGCAGAATCAGTGTGCTGTCTCCAAAAAGATATTTTTTTTCCCCCTTAAATCCTGTAGAATTTACTAGGGGGGCGTGAGCAAAAAGGTTGGCTCCAATAAAAAACTAGCTTTGTAATGATTAGCAGGGGCCCAGTATAATTTAAGATATTCTTTACAGTTTATAAATACGGGCTCATAAAAAGCGTAGATATAAGGAAGCTGTGCCTTTAAGTCATTAGAAGCCCAATGGTTTGATAAAATAACAGGAAACAGACAATTTATTATGAGCAATCTCGGTAGCTCTGGATTATCTATAAAACTTTTATGGCCCTCCCCAAGTGGCAAGAGGCCATAAAACTTGCCTGAATGAGGGACTTGTTAATTTACTTGTTAAAGCAAATTAAAAATTTATAAGCGCTTTTAGGTAAATGAGATCTTCTCTCATTGCTGCCCTTGCGGGCTCGGGAGTCCTAGGAGGAAAGAAGTGGTTGCGCTCAAACATCACGGCAGAACAATAAAAGCTATTAAATTGGTTCAGTTTATTACTACAGAGCCAGGCAGCTGTTGCCATGGTTTGCTGTGGGATGCCAGAGGTTGACAGCATGGCATTTCTGTGGCCTTAAAAAGAACGTAGCAACTGCGCCTTTCACCCACCCCAGCGCCTCCTGCCGTGCCTTGCTCTTTCCTCCAGTCTTTGGTAGAGTTCTTGAAGTCAGTCTTTAGCCTGTCATGGAAGCATCAGCGTCTCCTTTTATCATTCCTTATCTCGGTTGTTGTAAAATAGGTTTATGAACACCAGAAAAACCTGCAGAGTTCCAGCTTGCCTAACCAGGACGCTTAACAGCAAAGTAAGTTTTTATTTAATCCAACGCTTCTGCCGCAACTAAATGCAATACTGAGGAATAAGGAGCTGGCAAGGAAAACAGGGCTGTTGGGCATCTTTGAGCAATCCTTGAAAGCTGTTAAAATGGATTTGCAAAGTGTTTTCTCCAGATCACTTCAACGGCGACAACTTACAGAAAATGAGTTCCAGCTGTGGAAGCACCACGAGGAGTTACACTTTGTCCTTGCAGCTCCAACTCGGAAAAAAACTATTAAGAAATAAAGTTTCTATTGAAAAGTCCTGATATTTAGCAGAAGGCCTGCTTCAGGTGAGGTTTTGAATGAGGAGAGATCTAAATCAAGCTGAGAGAACTGAACAAAGCCTCTCCTGAACAGTTCTGTAAGCAGCTTTTCTCTACTTGTAGTTGTTTCTTTTTTGTCAGGAAATCTCTTTTACAGATGTAATATTCTTTATACAATGAGTTAACAGCATTTCTATGAGGGAAAGAGCGGCATAAATTGAAAAGGTTTCTGTTGCAAACACTTCAGATACTTTCAGGTGTCTCCTGACTGGCACCCATGAGTGAGCCTGCCTGAACAGTCAGTTGTCTAAACACGGACCGCCGCTTCCAATGCACGGTTAATACACATTGCATCCCAGTATGATTTGTGTGATTATATGATTCCTAATGGGTATTGCAGGTGCGTTCCTTCAGAATAGGAAATAATCAGCGAGAGAAATAATTGTAGTACACGGGGAGTCTAAAAGCTTGGCCTTCAAGATAGGCTGGAAAGAATCCGGGCAATTTAGTTTTAAAAAGAGAAAATGGAGTGGAGCTCCTGATAACAGTCTTCAAACACAAGAAGATTGCTGCAGAGAAGAAGGGAAAAATCTGTTCTGCATATCCATGATAGATGGGACAAGGTCACGCTGCAGGTAGGAGATGCAGTTGAGATGTGAAGAGAGCTTTGTAAAGTTAAAGGCAGTGAAACACCGCACTGACTCACCTGCAGCGGTTGCAGAGGTCACCGGGTGCCTTTAGCAACTGTATGGGCTGGGTTAGCTGGTTGTCTGCATGTCAGGAATGATGCAGGTACAGTTGGTCCTTCCTGGGCCCAGAGGGATGGGCTATGGGACCGTTTGAGTGTGCATCTTTCTTTGGTTTTTGGTGATTTTATAATGCTGAGACTCCTCGGCACTCATAGACTGCAGTAAGTGAGTACTCAAATACTTCAGGCAATGCTGCCCCAAAGTCTTTATTTCCCATGTGGTTCCCCAGTGAGAGACAGATGTTCAGCAGGACGCTTTTCCTTCACGCTGCTAGACCAAACAAAAGCTTACAATCTCCAGGAATTCAAGTATAGCGATAGTAATATTCTGGCACTTCCATCACTCAATAGTTGTATTATAAATATTTCATGGAAAAACTGAATCATAAAAGTATTATTTTTGTAGTGTGCCAAGAGTAGATCCAGGCACTTGGAGCATAAAAAGTATGAAAGTCACATTTTAATATTGTGCTATCCTCACTAAGTACGGTGTTAGTCTGAAACTGTCTGACATATAAAAATAAGGCAATGCCTCCAAGGTATATTAATGGTGGTTATGCGGCTAATGGTTACATGGCAAACTCCCAGTACATTCATTTTAGTGCGCACATTTCTCTGAACCAGATATGACTGGCTGGAAAGGTCTCCTGAAATCCCATCTGGCATCCCCAGGGACACCGCTTCAGCCATATTTCACTGAACCAAAAGTGGATATAAAACGAGCCAAAAGCTCAGTGTCTTTCAGTGGGGTTATGCTCCTGCCTCTGCTAGACACATCTGAAACTCCCAGCCCTAATCCTTGAAATTCATAGTGATGACAGCGCTCGAAGTCGAATGATTAATCTTTCATGTCCTTTCATATCTAACTACCGTTCTGGTTCCAAATTTTGCAAACCCAAATTCGAAATGGGTTTGTGGGTGTTCTCAGCCTTTCTGGATCTGGCACTTAACCTGTAGGAACCTATTTCAACAAAGGCAAGAACTCGAATTCTGAGGCAAGGAGACTGTGTTGTCCCAGCTGAGCCTTTGGGATGGATACAAGCACACAGAGCAGTGCGCCACGAGGATACGGTGTGTTTTTATCGTAGGTGGTCTGCTGCAGAAATGTCTGTGGAAATACATATAGCTGTTGCTGGGAGTGTGTTGAGGCCAGCGCGTTATTTCTGGCATAGAGTGAGGCAGATGTCTTGGAGCAGCTAATGCCCCTTTGGTAGGGCATCAGTTGGCAGGTGGAAGAGCCAGGTTCGTGACCCTGTTTCTCTGGACTTGAAGCAGTAACTGGAATGTGGGTGTCTCATTCTACATGGTTGCAATACAGACATTTCTCGGTGCACCATGAAATCCCCACTGAACACCACAAAATGAGTCTGAGAGGCGGGGTCCTGCAGCTGTTTCCTTCCCGAAACCTATGTTTTCTCAAGGCTTTTTTCAATGTTTATTAGTTTAGCCTTGCAACTCCGTGTTTTCATAAATGACATGATTACAAGCAAAACAGGAACCTGGACAGAATGTGGTTCCTGTTAAAATCATTCCAACTTACTTGCTAACTTAATCCTTTTGGAAACCAAAGACACTTATTGAGCTGCCTACATGTTTAATGAATGGCAAGCGTGCTATTCAAACCCATCAGGGAGGGTGTTTGAATTTATTCCCGAAGGTATTTATTTACAGGGTTCATTCGTACAGTAGCTAGGTGATGACAACAAATAGTGAATAACGTCAGCCTTTTGCCATACCCTGGGAGCAATGACAATGGCTTGCCTCGGCTTAATTTAAATCATAACCTGCCAAATTGCTCTAGACCTGCAGAAAATTCATCAGTAGTTCTAAGCTGCATATCTGATTAGGGAAAACATGAATGAGTTACCTTGGTGTCTGAGTTGTAACATTTTTTTTGGTAGCAACTGTTTTTTGCATGGGTAGAGCTTTGATGAATACAACCCTATGTTCTTATCACAAATGAGCAAAGGAAATATAAATTAGAAGCTCATAAATATAGGATTCTCCTTGCTTTGAAGAACTTTTATTTCAGTACAGTTTGCATGAGAATGCTTTGTTGGTTTCAAAAAATGAATTTGTTTTTGGCTAGACTGTAAGTAATGTATAAGCCATAACATTTTAAGTAGGTGTCCTTTATCTAAAGTGGATAAAATGGGACATGAGATCTGTGAGGGGTTAATTCATATGTTCTAAATGAAAATGGAATTAGAGAATGAATTCCCTTCTAACATCTCCACTCAGTGAGCAGATCAAAGCCATCATAGGAGTAAATTTATGTCTGATAGTGTGGACGGTTTCAATGCACACTGGCGAAATATCATGCTGATTGCTGATTGAAAACAGTTGTTAATTCTCTACTTCACTAAATTCAGAGTGGAAAAACTTTCCTTAATAAAGAACAGATTGAAGAGAACCAAGACCTTACTGTGTGGAAATTAATGGCAGATGCATATACTGGTAGTTAAAATGTTTCATTAGATGTTAATGTCTTGCTGTGTTTTTAATTGTTCAGAAATTAGCCTCTAGAATATTAAAACCATCTGTTTGTTATCATGATGAAACAGAATACTTAAATAGTTATTAATTTTGTGGGGTTTTTTTTTTCCTTGTCTGCAAAACTTTGATCTGTTGAGATTTCCGTAGATGCTGGATGCAAAAGTGAAAAACAATTTTAAAACACCTTAGTGCCCCAAATATCAGCATTTGCTGCCTACCACCCATATTTTCCATGCCTGCTTTATTTCACAAATTATTATTCACCAAGGAGAAGTTGACGTTTTTTAGTGCATAGAAAGAGTGTGCTGATGCTTGCTGAGCCTGTATAATGGTTGATTTAAACTGTAATATGGTACGTTTTCACATGCTGATACTTAATTTTTAAGTCTTACGGGTCATTTTAAAGCCCAGATATTTCAAAGCATAGAAGGGGCTCCATGTAGATCCATCAGCACAGGGCTTTGTCTTCCTTCATTTTCAATTATTTACAACTATTTTTCTATTTTTCTTTCTTTCTTTTTTTTTTTTTTTTAAGGACTGAGTCTTGGCAGTTTTTTGAGGTTTTTCATTTCTGTTAGTTTTTTGTATCACATAGATGAACAGTAATGAGCTCCTTTCAGGCCCTGGTTTAGGTGAGCATCCTCTTTGTGGGAACATACATGGAATATACTTCTGGCATAGCAATGAAGATACGGTTATTTTTTTTCCTCAGCTGAGATGAATTTAAGTAAGTGCTTAAGTGCTGGCTCGTAGGGAGGCTGTAACATGTATGTGTATGCAGCTGTCCGTTGTGAAGAGCACAGTTGCTAATACGTTTCATAATGGTTGTTATATGTGACTTAAGTGTGAAAAATTATTCAGTAAGTCTAAACATTACTTAGAGCGCCATTAACATATCTTTCCAAGTGATTTTTGACCTTTCCTGAGTAAGCACTTTTCAAATTATTAAATGCCAGAATGAGGATTAATTCAAGTAACCGTAATTTGATACTAGTCCTGCATTACAGGGTTTTTGCACTTAATCTTAAACCAATAATAGAATTCCATTTACCTATTATATGATGATATTTTCAAGACTGGTAACTTTAGTACAATTTTAAAGCATATGAAAGAGAAGGCAACTTTATTTTATTGGTATAAGGCACAGAAATTGTCTGCCAAGTAATTACTGGGGACACCTTCTTCTCTAAATGGATTCTGTATCCCTTGAAGTCGATGGAAGTGTTCCCCTCGCTTTAAGTGGGTATTGGATCTCGCCCTGAATCCTTGCCTCTCTGTTGAGGCTGCCAACACAAGGGCTAATAACACTAGCTGGCAGAATGATTTTGTGGAAATGAAGCTGGTTTTGGACTTGGACTGAGGCAACCAACCAGCTCATCAAATCTATCAAACATTAAATCACCTTTGGTCACTGTTGACAAGGGACGGACTCCAATATGTATCAGGAGATTTTTTGAAATTTGCAAATAGGAGGACTAATTATTTCAGTTGGCAAAAGTAGTTCAAGGTGAAAGCACAGTGCTGCAATATACAGTACTTCTGAGGATGAGAGAGGAAGAGAGGTAAGCAGAAAGGAAAAGAAAAAATCCAAAAATAATGTAGAGCAAAGCCAGAAAACCAACAACAAGCTGGTACTGTTCGGAGTTTGAAGGCATTCTGATTTTTTCAAGCCAGCTGTAGCTCTTACTATGTTAGTCCAGGGCAAAAATTCAACAAGATTTAAGACATGAAGTCAAACTGTGGTTTAAGGGTGTCATTCTTCAGCGTTTCTTTTCCTGGTAGTGCCTGAGTCCTTGCCACCCCTTCCCACCATCGCCTCCTTAATCTTGCCAAACTGAAGAGCTCATCTAGGTTAGAAGCCATCCAGGAAATGAAGAAGAAAAAAAAAAAAAATAACCTGGTCGTTTCTAATCTGGCTTATTTCCCTGCAAAGCCCTGGCATCAGCTGCAGCTGTACAACCCGGGGAGTCTCAGGGGCCTTGGGGAAAGACCGAGCAAGTGGGTAACGGTGGGGTCAGGCTCCTCGAGCAGGAGATGCTGAGAAACTATGGGCTCAGGTACGGGGAAATTGTGACTTGCTACTGCCAAGCATGCTGGTGTTACAGAGCAGCACCCAGGGCTGCCAGCAACCTGGGCACAGCCCGACATGCTGAAATACCCTGCTCAAAGAGCTTCTCTCCAAAGAGGCTGGAGCGTGTTACACAAAGGTTCCTCAAAGTGGTAACTTGCCATCTATCAGAAGCTAATCCAGATTTAAAGAACTTAAACAACAGTTCCTCCCCTTGCTTTTCTCCTGAGTTATTTGTGATGACTAGCTTCTCTTCATCTCTAAACTCATCTCCACATCAATGACAGCTGCTAATGAATTCAGATGGTTCATTCCCTTCCCTTCTGTGCTTCTTCAAATAGATTTTCTTTGCCAGATACTTCAGCTCCCCTTTTCTGCTAACAAATTGGTACTGAGGTATATTAGTATGTCTTTTGCTTCCATCATTCAAGCAAGGGGAAAATACAATATGTATAGACGTGAGTTATATGTCAAAATGCTTTTACTCCCCCTCCCTCCCTTTCCTTCACATTATTAAATTATAGAGAAATACTATCATAATAGCCTCTTGGCCAGAGAGCAGAGTTATGGTTCCCTTGATAAATTGCAAAACATTATTAAGTTTTGCTCTCTGGACTGAGAGTATTGGCATAAAAGGACATCAACCACAGTCATATTGGTCTTGATTGCTGCTTAATTGCTGCTTGTTTGTGTTAGAGATCATGTGGTTTGATTGATCTTGCCCTGCCTTTGTCATTATAGTTACAACTTCCTAGTTTTCTCCTTGTACAGAGACCACAGGATGACTTTTCAATCTTGAATAATTTATGTGGCTGGCCAGTTAAACGGCTTAAAATAGTATTATATTTTGAAGCCAATAGCTCAACCTTCAAATCATTATTTATGCAACCGAGTTATTAAATATTTATTCTGGGCTTATATCGAACTATGAAATAACAGGGCTCTTTTATGTAAACAGTGGCAAGCATCTTGAGGTCCATCCATGAATACTGATATTTCCTCTGTTAAGACATTCGTTTAATCCTGTAATGTTAACTGGGTGTCAGTTAGTGGTCTACACTGAGGGGAAAAGAAGGATGATGGTAGCTGTGACTTAACTCAAGTGAGCAAATTCTGTCGCTCTGCTCTTTTTCAGGCTTGGTTCATGGTGCTGCTTCACATCTTTAGATGTTCCCAAAAGGTCTCCTCCCATTTTGCATCTCCTTTGTGCATGAGGAGCAACCATCCTGTAGGCTTGAAACAAGTGAAATTCTACAGAAACTACCCTGGGTTTATGTTTCCCCTCATTAAAACAGATGGAGGCTCTTTAGCTGAATTTGCAGAGAGCTGTAGAGCTACAGGGCTGTTGAGATTTTTCAGCCTGGCCTGTTTGCTTTTTGTTCCATCATGTGATTCATTTTATCTTCTTACTTAAATATTCTTCCAGTAAGTTATACATTTCAAAGTCAACCAGAGGCCAAGCGAAGTCCTTGAGGGGTTGGATGTCAGACACTCTGGGCTAAATGGGATAATATTTCTGTTCTCCTCTTCCCTTTCCAGAGACGCAGGTTAAAGGTAGTGTTTGCCTCCACTTTCCTGCTTCACCTGACCTTTCCCATACAACAGAAACAAGAACTCCTCACAGGTCCAGTGCTGAGAGC
Source organism: Falco cherrug (assembly GCF_023634085.1). Lineage (NCBI taxonomy): Eukaryota > Metazoa > Chordata > Aves > Falconiformes > Falconidae > Falco > Falco cherrug. Next base: position 103,134,320 of record NC_073697.1, on the reverse strand, counting down.
AGGCTGGTGTCCCTGGGGCTGCAGGCTGGACCACCCTCTGCCTGTCACCACTGAAGCAAGAGCTGGTAACGGCCGAACCTGAAGGATCTCGAAAGTCATCATTGCCAAGTCTCTGAAATAGGCTATTCTTTACCCAGAATGTCGGGGTGGAGCTGCCAGCTTGGTTCTCCATCTTCTAAATGGGCACACCAAAATGGAACCACAAAAACTAGTCCCTGGTGGAAACTGTTGCGGCAGCTATGCATCCACGTCTCTTTGCAGGGCATTCCCAGGGTTTAGGGGGACACACAACTATTAAAAGATGATGTCTGTGGCCGTAGAACATAAAATCTTGTCTTTGGGACATGCAGAGCAGAAGCAAGAAGTATAGATGGTGTAAATAGGCATCGCTCAGCTGCACGTGGGGCTTGTGCCAGGGATGGATTGGAGTAAATGGCTGTGTATCCATGCAGACAAGGATGGTACACATGGGGCTTGTGCCGGGGATGGATCCGAGTATATGGATGCGTATCCATGCGGACAGGGGTGGTAGGCTTCTACCAGGCAGGAACAGGCACAAAGCAGCTGTGTTTCAGAGGTGGGTTTTAGCGGTACGAAGGCTGGTTTCCCTGACACGGAGCCCAGGGAGAGCCCTGGAGATCCAGGGTGGGATTCAAACAAGCTCAGCAGCAGGACTAAGTAAATATTGGGAGTGGCAGATCGATTCCACCCTGATTGCCACCGTGCTGGCTTCCTCCGAGCAGGCCGCCCGGACCCTTGCTCCTCATCCTTCTCAGCTGCGTGAGTCTGCGCTGTGGAAGCTGCTTGGAGAGATTGATTGGTACAATGGAGTGCTTTGCAAGGTGTAATTTTAAAGGCCATATTTCTCACTGTGCAACCATCAAAATGCAAAGGGTCAGAAGAAGCCTGTATTTTTTTGCAATTCAGCTTTTAAAGTGTGCTGAAATATGCTTCATTTGTTGCAATTGCCAACAGCTTGCTGTTTTATACCGCTCTTAACAGGAGCTGGGGAACAGAGCAAGTCTGTTACACTTTATATGTTGTATAATGTATGTATGATTCTGGGGTGTGATGAGTTTATGCCAAATTTATCTTTGATTTCTGTATAAACAGCACAGAAAAAACGATGGGCTGCATTCTCTGTGTAACTTAGATAAAATAGAGCTATGGAGCTACTTCAGAGTACCTTCTGTGTGCTGTATATCTAAGGTTGCCCAAGCATATAATGAAGAAGAGGATCTGGAAATAAATGCCCGTTCTCTTTATCCCCCACCCCTGCTTTGGCAAGGACGCTATTTATTCTTGGCCTGTGTCTCTTCTGCTGTCGCTACTGTGAGCAGAACATGATCGCTTGGTGTTTCTGTAATAACAATGCTAAATAACCGAATTCTCCCCAGGAGAAGAGGGGGGTAGCTCTGTTTCTTCCTATCGGTTTCCCCCCCATTTAAGGTGGCAGAGGATGACTTCCTCTGCTCCCGTGTGTTGAGCAAGCGCAGCAGCAGCCTCTGGATCAGCTCAAAGACAGCAGGAAATGACCATCAGTGCTTTAGAATAAGTAAGTTAAGGACACCCTTGTTCTGTATCACAGAGCTAATAAGGTAATTATCATTATTTGTTCAAGTTCTATTAGATTTAGATTTTTTTGTTTGTCAGCAGGAAATTGGGAATATATATGTGTATTTATTCTTGGTTTTCATGAAAATAATTTTGGAACAGGAAAATTACTACTTCTTGGTAGCAGTAGGAAGGAAACAAAAAAGATCTTGTCTTTGTTAGTCTGCCTCATTTTTATGGTACAGGTATGCAAGGTAAAGCTTCGTATTCTGGTTGGGATGTCCGATCCCAGGATGATGGCATGTAGGCCCTGATCCTCAGCAGCTGACAATTTCTTGGAGTGTGTTCATAGGTTGCTGTAAGGTAACCTATCAAGACATACGCAGAGAGCCTCTCCTGATGTTTTATTGTATCTCTTGGGTAACAAGATTTTTCTTCCCTGCTGTGAAAAGTGGCTTTGTATTAACAGTGTTCGGAGTCCACACACAGTGTGAATTCTTTTTTTTGTATTTACTACCTAAACTGGTATATTGTAAATATTGTTCCTCCTCATTATCTCACCCCTGATTTGCTTTCCTTGTGCTGCTCATCTGTTTAGCTAGTCAGGCAGATGTCATAGTGGTGAATGTGGCTTTGTTAGAAATGCAGTGTAGAGGTCTTGCTCCAGGCCCACAGCTGTTGTGTTAAACCACCTTGAAAGCTCTGGGTGACATCTAAGTGCTATGTGAGCAGTGTTTGTCTAGCTTACGTCAGTAGCATGAAAGTTTTTAAATGACAGCTGTTAATCATGATTTAAATCATAAGGGAGAAGCCTTGATTTACACTGTTGTTGGTTTTTTTCTTGCTGTGCAGTTCTCCTTTTATTTGTTTTCATACAGCCAGATTTGTTCTCAGTCATTGATAAAATATGTTTTCTTTGAAACGAAGTATTCAGTCCTACATGAAATCTGCTGTTGCTGTTTTCTGACTGATGGGAGACACTTTACGCCTGTGTGTGTGCTTGGGTAGGGCAGGGAGCAGCTCCATAGGCTGTGCTTGTGCAGTACTTACAGGGTGGCTGTTCCTGCCGCGCCTGTGGGTCTGCGCGCCACTGCGGCACAGGCACCGCTGTAGTTAGTGCTGTTGTGATGTATGTGTGTGAAAGCTCGGCTGACCAGAAAAGTTAAAAGATTTTTCTTACTTATTCTAGATATAATATAAAAAAGCAGCACACTTTAACTGCACAATGTTTTAATTCATCACCCTTTATCCAATGTTATACTTCTGATTTCTATACTTAATTGTTCTGTTGTTTAGAATCAATTCTGCTTCAACAGGAATTGTCATCTTTTGAATTCACATTTATCAGATTTTAGGGGACAAATATGTTTCCTTTTAGTGCAAAATGATGCCACGGTACATACTTTAATTCAGTGATGATTTTTCCACCCTAGTAAGAGGCTGGGGGTTAGTGGGAACTGCATTTAGCTTTTTGGCTTTAAGAGCACATCAAAAGCAGTCTCCTCAGAATTCATGTTAGAAAAAATCCAAATGGGCAAAACCAGTCAGGGAGTCGGTTGTGTCAGCTCCACAGCAGGGTGCTGGAGATGGTCCCAGTGCTGAGCTATGCATCAGTTTCAGAGGCACCTGACACTAAGAGGCTTCAGTGGTCCAATCCTGTCCCCCCGCCTCACACCAGCATATGGTGATCCCACTGCTCTGACTCCCTCCCCCATCTATGGCACATGCATCTTTGCCAGGAGCTGTGAAGACGCAGCCCAACACAGTACCGACGAGCCCATCTCCCTCCCAGTGATCATGCCAGACAGGACTGGGCTCAGGCTCTCCCACCCCCACGCCCCTGACAGCTCCCCTCCCACTTGAGTGCTGTGAGCCAAACCCCTCCTGTTCCAAGTGATGGATTCATGACAAGTCCTGCTGAGGCAGCCCAGCCTGCTACTAGGATCTCGCTGTGTTCAGTTTGCTTTTTCCTCACAGGCTGAACTGGTCGTTGCTCCCTGGCCTTTGGCCATCCAAGGCAGCCTGCGGTTGTCAGCAACAGCCTGATTTGCTGGTGCTTCTGTCTAGGTCCATGTGTGCAGCACTTGGGACAAGTGTGTGACTGCTAGTAGTGGCAAAAATTCAGATCAGAGCCTGGCTTGAGGCTGGGCTGCTGGGAAAAAGCCCAGAGAGCAAGTGGAGGCAAACCCCGTGTATATGAAGGAGCAGGTAGAAATGTCTTTGTGCTGTATAGGGCTGTCGCCCTGGTCGGGCCGACCTGCTGTCATGGGTTTGGGACTGGGCCATACCTGTTCAGGCTTTCTGCAGTCAGGAAGCATTGGTAATGGCGCAGCTATGAGTCTGTTCACCAGCTATCTGAGCTAGAGAATGTATTCACCCAGGTAGGAGCTGGATCAGAAGAATTTTGGCCTGTCTTGCCCTTGCAAAAGCTGTATAAATAATGAGAGGCAGAACTGAAAGCCTAAATTCTCCTCCCCACAGTAGGGTTATGCCATCCCTTGGGGAGCAGGTGTCCGCTTCCTCTAGGACTCTGCTAAAGGCTTAGCTTACTGGCTGTGCTGTAATAGGGAGAAGTGTTAGTATTCATAACTTTAAAGTATAATGTAGTGAAATAATCCTTTAATTCCATATGGTGTGAAAACTCAGGCACCTCAAAACTATACCATAGATACTTATTGCTGCCAAATGGTACGGGGTTTTAAATTAAAATATATTTAAGAAAAGAAAAAAAAAAAAAAGAGCTCAGAAGAGCCACATAAGAGTGTTTTTGACGTGATATATAAGCTCTGTGAAAAGGGCTTTTGCTAAATTCTCAGTAGGTTTATTTATTTCGCTTTTTGTTACATGCTAACCAGGCACCGCTACTATGGAATTATCTAAAGTGGCTTAGGGATCCAGCAAAGCAAACTGCGGTCCTGAGGGGATGATGCTCCCTGTAGTCTGGAGCTCAGCTGCCCTTTCATCCTCCCTTATGCCTCCTGTATGTGATCCCCTATCTCTGGCCTTCGTTCTTTTCCTTTCTGAGACAAAAGGCAAGAGAGCCATGTTGTTGTGGGTTATCCTTAGGAGTGTTTTATGGCTTATGCCCCCCATCCTTCCGTTCCACAGAAGTGTCTGACTGATGTAGTAAGTGTAGCGCTGCTCCTGTAGATCTAACCTCCTCCTAAGCCTGTATATTTAGGTCTCCTTTACCCTTTAACTTTGAGTGGCAGAAGAAAGCTGAGCAGAGAGCTGGTTTCCCTGGATGCAGCTGAATATGACACTTTCACTGTCACAAAATAGGGCTGAGTATTTCCCTGATGCAAAAATAGTTCCATTAGATTTCAGGTCACCTGAAAAATCTCTCCACACCCTGAAAGAAGAGGTACCGCTAGTAGTTACTATTTATTGCAGCAGGTTTCATGTTGATGTTTTTGCATTTATTTTGGCTTATTCATAATCTTAGCAGTTTCTGACCAGATTGCTTGTGACCTTTGGGTCTGAGCTTATCTTTCTTTTTTGTCTTCATCAAATGGTCACTCGTAGTGTTGCATATCTTATTCGTTTCCTTCTCCCACCGCCATGGTGTCTTGGGAACCCTCTCACTCTTCGTGTGCCTTGTGGCTGTTCCCAGCACAGTGTCTATTTTGTTATGACTCTGCAGGGCAGCAGAGAGTGGTATGTGTGAAGTTTTTTGACTGTTTCTGAGCGGCAAGTGCTCTTCTGGAAGCCATGGTGTGGTGAGTTGACCTCAGCTGAGGGCCAAACGCCCACCCAGCCGCTTGCTCGCAGCCCCCACCTCAGCAGGGCAGTGTGAGAAGAAGTTTGTGAGTTAAAGGCAGCGAGATCACCAGTCACCATCGCAGGCGAAACAGCGTCAGCCTGGGGAAACCCAGTTTAATTTATTGCCAATTAACATAGATTTGGATAGTGTGAAATGGAACAAAAAATGAAACAGCACCTTCCCCCGCCAGCTCAGCTCCGTCGCTTTACCCCCACGTGTCCCTGGCGTGGTGTGGAGGGTCCTGTCAGCCCCCGCCATGCCTTCCTTGCTCCAGCCCAGCTCCCTCCCACAAGCGGTAAGTCCTTGAGGAAAAATCCGCTCCAGCCTAAGCTCCCCAGGGGACACTTCAGGAATTCCTTCAGGGAATACCCACCCGCCCCCGGGTGCCCTGGGGGGCTGCAGGGGGGTCTCTGCGCCGGCTCCTGGGGCACGTCCTGCCCCCGTTGCCCCGAGCTGGCTGTCTGCAGGCGCGCTCCGCTTCGCCCCTCACCCCTCAGAGCTCGGGCAGTTTTGCCCTTTCTTAGATACACAGAGGCACTGCCAGCCACAGGAGGGCTCGGCTGTGGCTGTGGCGCCAGCTGGAGCCAGCTGGAACCGGCTGGAACTGGCTGGAACCGGCTGGAACCGGCAGCCTCTCCTCAGAGGGGCTGCAGCAGTCCTGCTGCCCACACCTGGACAGGGACATCTGAAGCGCACGGGCTTCATAAGACTCATATCTGTACGAAAGGGAAGAATAAAAACCCAGGTGAGTGCAGGTGTTTTCAGGGCTTTTGTCTGGCTTTTTTTAATTCTCTTTGGTGGGAAGCTGCCTCACCACGAGGAACCGTTGTCGCTACCATAGTAGCGCCCAGAGCAGTGAGTGGGATTATTGGGTCCGTAGTGTGCGATGTGCTCTGCAATCACCCATGGAGAAACCGTCCCTCTAAAAACCCCTCTAAACAGACCCGTTCTGGCACTCGCACTTCTTGGGGAGGGATCGGCTGAGGTGAAGAATCAGAAACAAAACCCACTGCTCGGTCCCAGCCCTTCGGCCAGCGGCCATCCTTCCACTTCTCCGCGCGCGCCGCCCCCCCCCCCCCCCCCCCTTTTGCTTTTTCAACTTCTAGTAGAAAAGTATAGTTACCTAGTTATCCAGTTCTGCTTGACTTTCAGTATCCTCCAATAGATTTAAAGGGATTACAAAATAATAGGTTGTGTAGCATGATAAAAAAATTTCCAGAAATACAATGTGAGGATGCAAGGAATGACCAAAAACTTCCTGAAGCGTTTTGGAGATGTGGGTGCACACCAGAGCCGGTGCCATTCAGCCTGAGCAGACACACCAGAGTCACGGATTATTGCTGATCTTCACTGTTTCTGCACGTACCAGTCTCATAGTCAGGGCGTCTTCGAGGCTGTGCAAGTTCATGGTGAGTCAGTGACACTCTACACATTTAGGGTTTTGTGCTTTCAGTCTAGAAAATGTGTGTATCTCCTGTTTGTGAGACCCTTTAGATGGATCCCTGCATGGATAAATGCACTGCCATTGTGCGGTGAAAGTTTGGAATCAAACGCGCTTTTTGCAAACCCTTCGTTCCTCACTCAGTGCAAATCAGAAGAGTAACGGCTGTGTTGATGTGGGAAGGTCCTGAGTGAGACACTGAGTAGACATCATGGGAGCTTCGTGCTGGCTTTGCTTTTCACATGGGGTACCCTGAGGAACGATAAGGAACCACAGTTGTCAATGTTGCACCTTTTTCCAAGGACAGTTGCATTTTTTTAGGGTTCCCATGTGCCCCAGAGTAATGCATAAAATGCATGTGGTATAACTAAAGATCCAGTCTTTTATTTGCAGACCTTTTTAGCAGCACTATGTTATTTCAGCGTCGTTTTAATTTTAAGTGGTGGGATCTGTGCGAGTAGATCGAAACGAACCATTGCCTATCCACATTAAGTGTTCTCAAGTGCGTTTGTGTGTAACTTTAGGATCTTGAAAGAAGGCAATGGGCACATTTCCATACTTTATTTTTTTAATTTAACACAGATTGATAGTTTTTGGAATAAAATGTAAACCCTCAACATTCTGGCACACAGAGAAACTCAACCTGGAAAAAAAGAAAGGAAATATGGAAAGCTTTTAAATCTTGACTTGGACTTACTTCTGAGTTTGCTGTCTAGTCTATGCAGTTCACTTTGTTCCTATAGAGTTTCAGGCTCAGATATCTTGGTCATATTCTGTTACTCCTTGTAAATTGTGTCTAGAAAAATGACACCTGATGGGTTTTTCTACTCTTCTCTGTAAATAGCTGGAATTTGTGATGTGGAAGTATTAGAAAACTGAGCTGTTGTGACTAGTTAGCAAATAACTAATGTGTGAGAATTGTGTACAAAATAAATGGAGGCTCTAAAAATAAAATCTGAGACTGTAAAAAATTCTTTAGGCCCCAGTTACAATGAGGTTTTCCATCGAGTGGATTTTGACAGAAGACTGAGTCAGGGAAACTTGATCCATTTTCCTTTGGGTGGTTAAATTTTAAACCTGGGACCATAAAATTACAGCACACAGTGGTCCTAGATAAGATCGGTGAGTTATATATGAAGTATAAGACTTCTTGAATTCGTTATCCACCCCTCTGCCTCTGAAGAATGCTACCTAGATCTATGAGATCTGACTGATAAACCATTCCGATTGAAATAAAAATCTTTTTACTTGATATTTTCTTGCTGAGCTGTGGAATTATTTAGTTTATTTATTAAATTGTAAGTGTTTGACAAATAGCTCTAGTTGTTACATTACCTTTTCTTTGAGCTGAGAGTACATCTGTGCCATTTTTTTCAGTTTTGCTCATGCATTAAAACTCAATTGTGTGTCTGAGGCTGTAGTTGTATGTACTTTCTCCTTTCTTTTGACTGACAGGTAGCACCCAAAGCTGCCTTTTACTAATGAGGGGAGTAAGGGATGAGGGTAAAGCAGCACACACATACCAAACTTGTAGATACAATTTGCTCTTCTAGTGGTAGGGAGAAACTGATGGTAACCATTAGGGCGAGGGTGCTTTGTGCACTCCTGTAGTGAACCTGGGAGAGAACAGCAGTGTGTATAGGTGAACAGTGTGTACAAGTGGGAATGTGTATCTGGGCAATAGAGCCAAAGTGTATGTCTTGTTTGCAGGCGCCTATAAAAGAGAATGTGTGTGAATTTTTGTGTGTGCTTGTGCAGCATGTTTCTGGAAGAACTGGGAAAAAAAGAGAAAAGACAGAAAAAAGCCGGGGGAAAGCTGGTGGAGAAAGTTCATGGAGAAGGAACTTTTAGCCTCCAGTTATGAAATATAGATGAATATGATTATCTATTCCTGTACAGTCTGAATAGAAATCACTGTGAATGTATTAATAATTAGAATAAGTTAGGAGGAGTTGTTTGGTATTGGTTATATGAATATTGGTAAGTGTAGCAAGGGTCTCGTGAAATACTCTGTTAGGTACCTCTGCATTTGCCTCTGCTGCCAGTATTTACATATGTGATTTTAAATCTAAGTTTCTGAAATTGTTTTTTTGCTAGTATTAACCTCAGGAGTAACCAGTCTTCACGGGAAGTTGATTCACACGAAGCATCAACAAGGCTAAAAGAAAATTTTAATACATTCAAGCAAAATGTAGGGAAAGATACATTAAAACGAATATATACATGTTCAGCATTGCAGTAGATGTAGTTCGTATCTTCCTCTTGCTGTATATATGTATGTGTGCTTGTGGACCTGTGTGTAATGTATGTATACGGTAAATGTTCATTTCAGTACACAATCTACAGTGCAAGAGAAAGCAGATGTGTTCTCAATTGTATTGAAAATACAGTTTGTAATTTTTTGGTATTTTTTATTTAATACAATGCCAGTAAAGTTCATTAAAGCTCGTTTGAAAGGCAAGACCAATCTGATACCTATTAAGTAGATCATGTTGTTTTATGAACGTTGAGGTTAGTCAAGAATGTTTTATAGTAAAAAGCAGTGTTGTTAGGGGCTAGTCCAGCAAACGGCCTCCCCAGAGTGATGACTACTCCTTCCCTTGGGGAGATTGCCATTGATCTCAGATCCTGAATACTTCCATGCTGTAATGAGGGAGGGGTTAATTCTGTGCATGCTTTGATGTGATGGTAACTTTACAAACCGCATCTGTGGCATAACAAACTTGAGAAGTCTAAAAGTTCCCAAAATGAAGGTCTTAAACTGTGGTTTCCTTGGAATGTGAATGTTGCCTCCTTCTACCTGCAGGGTGGCCTGCACAGGTGCTGTCCCATACGCGAGATCGCTTTGCTCTCTGCATTCATGGTCTCGCTGAGATGCTGCCTTGGCACCGAGAGTGCACTGTGCTGGAGGCAGTGCTGCAAGCACCATGTAAACGCTGCTTTGTGTAGATGTGGGCTTGGGTTAAAGAGCAGCAGTGGACAAGGGGACTTACCTGAACCAGGCTAAACTCCTGCTCTCTTTGTTTTTTCTCTTTTCTGCAGCTCAAGCCAGGTCAAAACAGTTGCCGAGACAGTGACAGTGAAAGCGCCAGTGGGGAATCGAAAGGTTTCCATCGAAGTAGCTCTCGGGAAAGACTCAGTGACGTAAGTAATACTCCTGCAGCCAGATACAGCTCTGATTAACCCCTGCTATAGTTTTCTGAGGGGCATAAGTCATAACAGGATTTAGTTTCTGGGATAGTTAGTTGCTAAAATCCCCTTCCTTTTGTGGGGGGTGGGAGAGGAAGATGTAACTTAGGTCTCCTGCCCCAGTTCAGTAAACTTCCTAAAGTCTGGTCTTTCTTAAAGAAATGTCTGTCTGTGTGAAAACTCTCGTTCATTTTGAGATAGTTGAAGGCCATTTAATGAAGTTAAAATGCTTTGCATAGTTGAGAAGTGGGATGGCTTCTTTTTACCCCAAGTGGGGGAGGAAAAGAATGTATTTCTTTGGGCTAAATACTGTCGTTATGAAAAGTATTAAGAGTGTCTAGAGAGACTCAACTAATTTATATATAATGAATTGATATAACATGGCCAACAATAGCATAAGCTCTGCCTTGATTGCTCTACCTAAACTGCTGTGGAAGGTCCTAAGATGGCAGCTCTATGGAGAATGTTTTTCTCCATTGAAGAATGCTGGCCATTCACTGAATGACGCGCATGAGTTACTTCAACATATGAATGACAACAGAAATCTTTCTGTTATTATTATTTATTATGTGTACCATCACAATCCTTGAGTGTTTTATTCATGGCTGTGGGTCCTCTGTGCTACACGCTTTACAACACAGGATATAAAGACAGCCCTGTCCCAAAAGAGTATCTAAATTGGGGATTTTGTAGGTCAGATCCTTTGCTGGTAAAAGCATGGGTAGCTACATCAGTCAGACCGATTTGTATCAGCCAGCAATATGGCCCTTCTTTTAACTAACCCACATTTTGGAAATGGGGATTTTATCAATAGCATGTCCATGTAGATTTAGATGACAGATACCAGATGGTGTCCTCAATAGACCAATCCAATAATACTGAATTGAGCAGACATTAAAAGAAATACCTTTGTAAAGGATATGTTTCGTTGTGCAAATGTAAACCTGAAGGCACACAGCTAGCAATTTCTGCTGAATTGTGCATATCACTGGAACAGCCGTCTGATTTTTTTTTTTATTTTTTATTTTTCCTGTGAAGGTGTGAATTCTGTAGCACTCTCCTCATACCTTTGCCACATTATTTTAGAAGTCCATTCCTCCCCCAGAGCCAACCTTTATGGTTACATTCAGCTAGACCCTTCAGAGCCTGCCCTTCATAGCTGTCAGGTGAGGTCAGTCTCAGGACTGTAAGATGTCTTTTGAAGAAAAGAGTGAAACCAGAGGAGATAGTAAGTAAAATGCTCTGTACAGGTAGCAGTGGATGGAAGCTGACCATCAGCCTGTCACCATTGCCATCCTAGCTTGCTTTGAGCCCTGTGGCAGCTGAGAAGTTGCTGCAATGAACTTCACAGTTACATAGCACCTTGCAGCCAAAAATTTCACAGCTCCTTACAAAACACGGTTTTAATTTAGCCTTGTCACTCCCTTGCAATGTGCTGAGTGGAGAGCTCTGAGGCTTATTTGAGCTTCCCAGCAGCTCACAGCATTGCAGTGCCAGACCTGGCAGTGAGAGCAGAGTCCTGGTTCCCCTTGCACCGATCAAATACAGTTTTCCTCTGATGTTTTACAGTACTTTCCCTTTTTCTTGGCACTATGGTGAATTAAAAGGAAGTAGAGAGCAAATACAACTTCCCTAGTGCACCCGAGAGAGGACATAGGGATTCACAGGTTGCTCAAAAGGAACGTTATGTAAATATATGAGAAAATGTATATTTTAAAACGTTATACATAATGTATGTTTTGCTTAATAAGTAAGGTTCCTTTTTGCTTTGATAATTCATTGCAATACAAGCATGTCTCTCTGTGGTCTGGTGTTGCCAGTTCAGCTGAGACTTGAAAAACATGCACAAGAGAACTCTCATCTTGCCCAAGTGTGTGGTGGCCTTTCCCAGACTCTTTCAGTTAAGAATGTAAATACTGTTCTGCATTTCTCTCTCTCCCAAAGACAAGCAGGTCCTGTTTTTAAATGACAGGGCCTTACAAAGTGGTAGTGATACTTCCACTTCCAGCTATGGATGAGCCCGCCTTGAACTGTCCTCTTACGCACAAAGATGCATCAAGAGCTTAATAAGGTTATTTTAAATAGTATGTTTTCAAGGAGTGTGTTGTCTAATGATATCTACCAATTACTGCCCAGAAAAAAACCCTACAGACAAAAGAGTAAGTTTCATCTGAAGATCCTTTTCTGGTTTTACAACTATTTTACCAGAAAAAAAAAATTGTACTCAGCGGAAGATAGAGCAAAAATATAAAATATTGCAGGCACATTAACCCTGAGGTCAGAAAGCAAATTTTGGACATGAAAGGTAATGGATCTCCACTGATGTAGCCTGACAGCATTGTAAGATTAAGCATGGCTGCTGCATGGAAATATGTGTAATGAATGAAGTGCATACACTCTAGGTAGATGATCAATTTTCAAATCCCTAGTTATAAGTAAGCTGCTGAAACAGAAATGTTAGCTTCATGAGCTTTAATGCGGAGCCTAAGTGATAGCTTAGTGACAGATGCAGAATGAGGGAGATAGTATAATGAATATCCAGTTGCAAACTGACATGTCAGTGACTTCATTCCCTCTCCTGTCAGATATCTTTCAATTCTGCATATTGTAAATGTACCTACAGTCCTTGGATAACGCAGATTGATGCAAAGTGTGTTTACAAGGGATGACTCCTTTCCAGGCTAATGAGATCCAAGCAGGTAATTTGCAGCATTTGCGAGAGAGGTGGTCAAAAATGAAAAGAAGATAATTCAATGAAAAGACCATGTTAAACAGGAGACTTCTGTCATAATGAGGCTTGAAATAGCATCAGACAGTAGGAAGAGGAATATCCTATGTTCTTGTCAGATGCAATGCAGTGAGACTGATTTCCATCAATTCCTTCTTTGTCTTCATCTCGCACACGTGTACACACACGCATACACCCCTCTGTGAGAGAACATAATTAGCAGAGAACTTGACCTCTGCTAGATTAGGGATAATGATTGCTTGAATGCTCCATTGCAAACATTTGATAGTGCCCTTATACATTTCCCCGTTCTAATTTCATAAACCCATTTCTCTCTGCCTTTCTCCCCTATATAGAATTTTTTGGAATGACAACTTGTTTTTTCCTTTATGGGCAGAGGTAGCTCCAGGGCCCTAAAAGAGAAATTGGAGAGCTGCTCCTCCTTTATATATAGGGTGCTCTAGTCAGTTTAATCTCATCAAAATCTTGCCAGTAGTAGAATTCATTTTGTTGAGATTTCGCTTGGAGACAAGATGGCAGCGCTTTCTCTTCTCCTCAGCTTGGAGCTCAGTCAACTTGTTTTCCGTATCTTTCTGTATATATTTATTTTTACTTGAGTCTTCTCACTATGGAATACACAAGATACTTTTTAGCCACATTTTAGAAAGCAGTCAGGAGATTATTTGAGGAAAACATGAGAGTTACAGCTGATCTGGATGGCAAACACGTGGAGTATTCAGGGGTTCATTCACCTCTTTGATAATCAAAAACAAATCAAAAAATCCAATTTCTTTGGTACACATTCCTAAATTCCTGATCTGCAACAGAACTGAAACTCACACTGAGCTATAAAGTCATTGCTAGTCCTGTTAAAAAACAGCTGTCTGTGGAGCGAACCTTGCTCATCATTTTGGTAATGATGATGCAGTGGCAGTGCAAGCCTGCACTGGCAGGAGAGGGCTGACAAGTTTCCCTGGGCACCCTCAGCCCTGCCTGCTGCCTCTGCAGTTGGTTCCAGGCTTTTAGTGAGGGGATCAATAGGAAAGGAGTCTCATATGGGGTCTTCAGCAGGGAGGCAGCACAGGTTTTCCACTCTTGGTGCACAACAGAAAGGTGGATTGACTGGCTTCTGCTTGCTTTTGCAGAACAAGAAATCGTAGAGTCATGGAATCGTTTAGGTTGGAAAAAACCTTTAAGGTCATTGAGTCCAACCAATAACCCAGAACTGCCAAGCCCACCACTAAACCACGTCCCCAAGTGCCACATCTACACATCTTCTAAATACTTACAGGGATGGTGACTCAAATCACCTCCCTGGCAGCCTGTTCCAATGCTTGACATCCAGTGCCTCACCTTTCGATGAAGATATTTTCCCTGCTATCCAGTCTAAACCTCCTCTGGCACAACTTGAAGCTCTTTCTTCTTGTCCTGTCACTTGTTACTTGGGAGAAGAGACCAACCCCCCCTCGCTACACCCTCCTCTCAGGTAGCTGTAGAGAGCGAGAAGGTCCCCCCTGAGCCCCCTCCTCTCCAGGCTGAACACCCCCAGCTCCCTCATGACACTTGTGCCCCAGCCCCTTCCCCAGCCCCTGCCCGGCTCTGGACACGCTGCAGCATCTCTGTGTCTGTCTGGGGGTGAGGGGCCCAAATCGGGATTCATGGTGCAGCCTTCCCAGTGCCGAGTACAGGGGGACGATCGCTGCCCTGGTCCTGCTGGCCACACAGTTTCAGATCCAAGCCAGGGTGCTCTTGGCCACCTGGGCACTCTGCCGGCTCAAGCTCAGCTGACCATCAACCAGCCCCCCCAGGCCCTTTCCCGCTGGGCAGTTCCCAGCCCCCTGCCCCCAGCCCGCAGCTGCCTGGGGCTGCTGTGACCCATGGGCAGGACCTGGCATGGAGCCCTGTTGAACCTGATACAACTGACCTCAGCCCACCAGCCCAGCCTGCCCAGACCCCTCTGCAGAGCCCCCTGCCCCCCAGCAGGTCAGCACTCCCCCCAGCCTGGTGTCACCTGCAAAGTGACTGAGGGTGGCTCAGCCCCCTCCCCCATAACGTCGATGAAGACGTTAAACAGGGCTGGCCCCAGCACTGAGCCCTGCGAGCACCGCTTGTGACCCGCACCAGCTGGATGTAGCTCCATTCACCACCACTCTTTGGGCCTGGCCATCCAGCCAGTTTTTACCCAGCACAGTGCACTCCTGTCCAAGCCATGAGCAGCCAGTTTCTCCAGGAGAGAATGCTGTGGGAAACGGTGTCAAAGGCTTTGCTGAAGTCCAGGTAAACATGCACAGCCTTTCCCTCATCCACTAAGTGGGTCATTTTGTCATAGAGGGAGAGCAGGTTAGTCAAGCAGGACCTGCCTTTCATAACACTGTGCTGGCTGGGCCTGATCATCTGGTTGTCCTTTATGTGCCACTTGAAGGGCTTTAGGATGGTCTGCTCCATGGCCTTCCCTGGCACCGAGGTCAGACTGACAGGCCTGTAGCTCCCCGGATCCTCCTTCCAGCCCTTCCTGTAGGTGGGCATCACATTTCCTAACTTCCAGTCCACTGGGACCTCCCCGGTTAGCCAGGACTGCTGGTAAATGATGGAGAGCGGCTCGGTGAGCTCCCCCCCAGCTCCCTCAGTACTCTTGAGCAGATAACATCCAGCCCCAGAGACTTGCATGTGTCTACGTGATGTAGCAGATTGCTGACCATTACAACCTGGGGGAAAGAGTTGGCATCTTTCTGTGTAGAGTATCATTCCAGTTCTAGAACAGGGAGTGTGACAGGAATCTTTCCGTTTGTCCCCTACATGAAAGGTCTTGTCCTGCGTTCTCATCAGTGCTGACACACTCTTTCATGAGGGCTTCCTTTTCCCAAGTGCTTTGTAGCTGTGTGCTCCTACTGCAGTGTGTGCTTTGCCCTAATGAATAGGTTACGGTGAGGTATCAGTGAGCAGTTAAGGCGTGGAGTGCCCTGCCCAGCAGGTCTGTTGCTGTCTGCTTGGGGAAGGAAGGTGTCTGCACCCCCATCAGTGTAATCCTGTGGGCAGCTCATGGTTTTGGCCTTAAATATGGGATACTTTGAATTCTTTGTCTCTTGTTCCTCCCACCTGTGTATGAGTCCAAAGAAAGACCAGTTGAGGAACAGTCTTTGAGCTGTGTGCTTTGAAATCCTTCGTACTTTTCCTTCTCCAGAATATCCCTGCTAATCTTGATTGATCTAAAGCGGAGTAACACCAGCAAAGCTCTGAGTGTGTTTGTGTGTATGTGTGCCAGAAGCTGATCAGCTGCAGTGGCTGCTTCTTTGTGTGTGTGTGTATGCGAGGGTGTGTATGTGTGTGTTTGTGTGTCTGAGGTTGGGTGCTTAAATGCTTTGTTGCATTATGTTAATTCCTCGGCAGTGCAATCAAATTCATGTCGTAATTAAAGCTGTCAGTTGGAAGGCAAGCCAATCGCCAAGAAAACACAGCATAACAAATGAAGTGAAATGATTCTGCGTGTAGCTATACAATGCTTCGCCAGGCATGAAATTAAATAAGTAATTTGATGTTGACATCAGAAATTGAAATGATACCCACTGTTCCTTCATTCAGTCAGACCTGCATAAACAATAGCCAGAACAAATATGTACAACACAGTCCTTCTCCCCACCCAGCTCCCCAAGTAATGCACAATATATATGCAAAATGGGTATAACTGTGCCTTCCAAGACCTCAAGGATGTAATTTTCTTTGGTACACAATAAACTAATGCTTACATGAGGGTTACTACATTTTTGCTCCTGGGCCAAAAGTTCTTCTCTTTAAGGAAGGAAGAAAAAAAAAAAAAAAAAGAAAAAAAAAAGAAAAAAAAAGTAAAAAAGCAGAAGAAAAATAACAAAATCAAACCCCCTTTTAATTTTAAGCAAGTGACTTGCGTTTTGCTGATGGGCACATGATGCAGGCTTCTGCTGGTGGTTGTGTGAATATCAAATAGTATATCTAATGTCGAATTTTGCAAAGGGTTTCGGAAAGTGAAACCATTACCTCTATTATAGGCACACTTTATATAAGAGATGTAGAACCATCCAGTACAGGATCACGACTCAGCATGGGCTTGTAAAGATGCTGCATACACAGTATCACATTCATCAGTTGGTACCAAGGCTGGGCACTGGGTAGTAGGATCCTTTCGCTATTGGGAGTTATCAAAAAAGGTGAGAAGCTGTCTTCTTGCATAGCCCTTGCTTCAGCGTATATGCTCTGTCAACACACAGTTCACAACACAGCTAACTTAGTCATTCATGCATGTGCAATACAGTCTTCAATTAAAAAGAGTTTGCAAACCGTACTATCCATATGCAGCATGCAATGTGTGAAGGGCTATATTTCCATCCAGAAAACTCAAGTTCCCTGAAAGTGCACAGTTGTTTCTTTTCAGTAAAAGTCATTTGACTGCTATGTTTCAACTGTCCTCCCATGGCCATTGCAGCATTGCTTTTGAAGGAATGGAAATATTCAGTGGGAAATATTTTGTTTGCTTATTCTTTTTTTTTTTCCTTTTTATTGTTTTGTTTTGATACTTGATCCTTCCAAAACTTGGAATAAAAATTACACACAGATGCAGAATGCAAACTTTGGAGCTTTCAGCCTGTGAAGTAAGTTTTAAAATTTGGGAGTGAAAGAGTGGGACTCGATTGGCATCTGTACATAGCTTAAAAGCAGTTATAATGATTGCGCACGTTGTACTTTGTGGGTAGATCTCTAGCCTAAATTAAAAGAATTTAAATGGCAGGAAGCAGAAAGCAGAATGAGTAAAGTGAAAGGCAGTATATATGATGTACTTTACCAGGAGAGTAAATGCACTAGACTCTAAACTAGAGTATGCTGAAACGCTCTGTCTACCAGGTGTTGCAGAGCTGCAGTCTACGGGCTGTAGTGGCTCACAAAACCATTGTATGTGGCCCACGAAGGGAACTTTCTAGCTGGAAGCGGTAGCTGGGCTGTGTCATGTCTGGGGCTGTGGGTACCAGGTTGTTCCTAGCTGCATGGTCACAGGGATGCAGAGGGAAGCAGAGCAGTCGGGCTGAGCCCAGGGGTCTTGCGGCGTGTGTTCCTGTATCCGCGCTGCCCATTCCTCTGCACCACAGTGTGATGCTGTTGAAGAGTTGCTTTCAGGGGTGTTGTCACTGGGACCAGGTGGGTCTTGCTGTGGATGATGGTGGCAGAGGGAGCATGAGGCCCCAGAGCAGCAAGAGCGGGGCCAGAAGGACCTAGGAATTTATTTATTTCTGTGGAGCTCCCCTTGCATGCTGATAACAAATCCATAGACTGCAGATCTTGAGTCCTTCAGTAGCCACGACATAGAAGATAAGAGAGTATTAGGGGGCAGGAACCACATACCTTCCAAATCTCTGTAGCACTTCTGTTTGTTCATATAAGATGTCCCAAAAGAATTTGTTGGATTTTATGATAGTGGTACCCTTATGACTGCCAAGGTAATTTCCTCTTGCTCAGTCTTCAGCTTCTAATGTCTTAAACCAGAAGGCCTTCCCATATAAGTACATAACCTCTCTAAAGCTCTCTTTTTAGTAGTGCTTTGGTGAACATGCAGTAATATTCTGATTATTTGCAATGAATTTTGTTGCTAAATTTAGATTTCTTAGCACAATCTATTTCTGCCGTGCCAAGCTCAGTAAAAAGATACTGTAAGACCCCTGTAGGGGGTTTATTTTCTTTTATGTCAGTGCTGCACTCCACAATCAGAAATGGGGAGAATTTGCTGTAAGGGTCCCCTGCAATAGTGTCTCAGAACAGGGATGACAACGATGCAAATTCCGCATGTTTCCAATGTTTTGCCAAGGCTGGCTGGGGCCCCTGTGCAGTTCCTGGTAATCACTGAACTGTGTCATTGCTGAGAGTGAGGTTGTGCTAAGGAACAGGACGTGAACTCTGAGGAGTTAAAGACCGGTCATCTGGACTACCCACTGCTCACTAAAGAATTATCCTTCGTGTTTTGCTTCGTTGTTCATTGACTAGCCTGGCTTGAAATGTTTCAGGTGATAGGGCTGTAGCGTTGGGAGCTGTTCACCCTTTAATATAACAGCCAGTGACCTGGATTAGGACTGAGATGTTTAGGTCTCTCACCATGTCTCTAAGAGAACCTGCTGTGTAATCCCCATTGCTTAGATGAAAAACTAATGAAACAAAACCCTTTATCTCCTTAATTCCTGTGAACATAGATGTTGTGATCGTGTCCCATTTAAACTGAAATTCATGATGCATTTTTTAAAACATTTAAATCTTTTGATTGTTTTTTAGTGGTAGTAATACTGCTTTTAATAATTTTTATGGGTTTGAGTTTTGGAATCTGTTCCGTACTGCAGATATGTGTTGTTTGTTTTTTCTTTTCTTTTTAAATCCTTGGTTTGTCAAACAGTGTGGACATCCAAATGGGAAATTGTAGTGACTGGGTTCTCCAGGAAATGGTACATTGACTGAAGCAGCTTCTCTGTGCCCACGCGTTCTTTACATTTCAGACTACTAATTATGTTTACAAAATGTCTCATTTTAGAAAAGCAGTGTGTGTGTACTAACCGGGGCCTTTCGGGAATAAATTGGCAAACAGGTCATACACTGAAAAAGTCATCCAAACCCACCGGGCTTTTTGTTTTGAAGTCAGTCTAGTTTTTTTCTTTTCCCCCTCCTGCCTGCCCCTTTGTGGCCACAAAGCTGAGTAGCTGGAGTCCAGGGCATTGAATGTCAGCATGTCAGGGAGGCTGGTTGATGAGTGTCTGTTTAGTCTCAGTGCAGGGCGAAATGCCATCATTAATTCATTACCCAGCTGCCTGTCAAATAAATTGGCAATTACGTCCACCGCAGAAGCTTGGAATTCAGTAAATAGCACGTTACCATCTCAGACTCGTTGAGAGATGTAAAGGGAAAAATTAAGCAACACCGTGTTTGTTTCAGTAGCAGATGACAAGGGGCAGCACATTGGTGCTGTGATGTAGTGATGAAAAGCTTGGAAAGGGCTGGTAATGAGCTATGTGGATTGGAACGTGTTAAAAACCATCACTGACTTTCCACTTTGTCTTTGTGTTTTTATTGCAGAGCTCAGCTCCTTCCAGCTTGGGAACAGGCTACTTTGTAAGTGTATCTCAACTTTAACACATGTGCCTCTGAACAGCATAGCATTACTCCTGAAACGGAAGTGCCTTATTATATAGAAACAGGAATAAATAACCAATCTCAGTCTGCTCAATAGGTTAACTTATCTCTTTCTATTTCTTCCTCCACAAATGCATCGTAAATAATATATCAGACATGATGGTCAATGTTTTCCTGAACTAATTAGGTGTCATACTAATTACTACATAAATTCTAGCAGCATTTAATTTACACAATTATAGCAAATAAAATGAACCATGGTCTTACCAGTTCTCTAATCTGAGACGGTAGCATCTTGATTTCCCCTTGTACCAATTCTTACTGAATCATAGACTTTAAAGAGCCCATCATGGTGGTCTTGTCTCATCTGCTGTGTACCACAGTCCAGAGAACACGACAGCAGTTTCTGCCTGTTGGTTTAAAAGGCCCATGTCTCACAGATTATCTTGGAAAACACAGCTGTAATTGTATTTATGCTAGATTCACATTTTATGTTGTGAGAAGAGGATCAGGCCCCAGATGGTTTGATAATTGTTCAGTCTTTTTTTTGGTCATATATTTGCATGCCTCTTTATTGATTTAGCAGTCTATAATCCTACCTTTCTACCTGTTTATTCCCACATTCATCAGTCTACCTTTTCCTTGCACAGATAAGTTTGGGAGTAAAAAATGCTTTCCAGTCAAGCCAATGCACTGCTTATTTTCCTCCAAGATTTGTATTTAAATTGCTCATGTCCTGTTTCCCTTGTAATTTATGCTGTATTCTTCAAGCATGTCTTTTCTGCATTTATAATATCTGCAGGAGAAATAGAGCATTATGTATGTCCAAAAACAGGTGGGTAAAATGCAGTGAGACTTTCTATAGCATTGCTCTGTATAGTTAATAATATAATCAAAGCCTGCTTCTATCTTTTCATCAAACTCTGGGGGAAATAAAACTATATAGTCTTCGATTACACGATGGAAAAAATTTGTTGCTCTCTTGTCAGATTCCCAGAGAGTAATTTTCTACCCTTAGTACATGGTGAAATTTAGTCTTTTTTCATAGAGGTCTGTGATCGTATAAGAAAGCTATGGGATTAAACTGTGTGTGTGTGACCTCACATGTAAAGTGTAAAATGCAAGCACAAAAATTGCTTAATACCTTCAAGAAATGCCGTGTCCTGCTGGATTTACACTGGACCTCTGCACAAACTAAGTGTCCGTTCTTCTGCCAGTGGTAAGGTCTCAAAAGAGCATGATCAATTGAAAATGTTTTGCCGTAGTTTTTCTAATTATACCAAAGCCCAAATCAGTGTAAGGTAAGTTGTGTAACAGGAAAAAAACTGGTTTATTTTTTTCGACACTTCCTCTGTTTTGTGTCATATGTATTTTTAAGAGGGAGGGGATGAAGGGAAAAATAACGTCAAATGGCTCAACGTTTATTTTGCGTTAAGACTAAAACTTGAATGTCTTTCCACAGCTCAGAGTGATTTGCTTGCCTTTGGGCATCTAAAATTCAAATCATATGAACGTATACAGACATGCTCAGGAATGGGACAAATATAATACAGGATGGAAGGCTTTAACGTATATAAATAAACCTTGTTCTCCTTATAGCAAGAGCTGAATATGCATGCTTTAAGAACAATGTTCAGCTTCATCTTTAGGAAGCAGAGGTAACAGAAGAAAAGCCATCTGCTGTTCCCTTGCACCATACTGTCTGTGGGTTGGTCCAGTAAAGTGAAAATCTGGAAGGTGTCAACATCCCCTAAGCTCCAGCGAAAAGCTTGAAAGTTTCCAATTCTCCCGAGTTAAGGGTTTAGTAACAAGAAGAAGCTTGACATCTTCTAGTGCCAATGTATTGGTACTTTACATCATACTAATTTGGATCTGTGTAGGTGGAGGAGACATCCCTTACTAGGTTCCATTAATATGATACATTTAACTGCACTGTCTCTTATGTATAGTCATAGTAACAAGATTTCTTTAACTTTCTTTTTCTTTCTTCACTAATAGCCGAGTAGATAGAAAACATCCGTCAGTTTCAATCTTAAAGTCATTTTTGCACTTGCATAGTCTTGAATGAAACGTGGCAGGTTTTGTACTCCCTTTCCACTTCAGAAAATTGTTTTCAGGATTATTTTGCTTATTGTTTTTAAAAAGTCCGTACCCTTATTAACTTAACATGGGGCAAATAAAACCCAGATGTGTTTTGCGGTACCAGACAATGAGAAAAATGCTCCAGGATGATCCAATTAGCATGTGTTTCTGATAAATGTAATTATTGTATTATCAAAGTGCAAAAGAATATGCACTTGAATTGACTTTTTTCCAAAGCTTTTAACTAGAAAAGACTGTTAGTTTTTGTGTTTAGCGTTAACCCAGAACATCAAAACAAGGGTCATTGGTTTCAAATAAAACAACACTAGTTCTTAGTTTAATAGATAATAATAAAGCTTTTGCCTGTGGAAATTATTGATCAATATATGTTGTGCTTTGAACTACAAAATATTATGTACTGTAGCAGCACCAAAGGCAACGCAGGCAACCAGGTAAGTTAAAATGTACTAATAGTAGATTCACTATCAACCACATATGCTACAGGAAGCAGGAACGCAGATGGAAGCAGGTTTTATTCAGAAATGAATGAATGCTGAGGTATGGATTAATTAGCTTGTATTTGCTGTTGAAATCAAAGCAATAATGGAATCTGGTATGTTTGGGCCGTGTTACCTAGCATGTACGTAATGGAGCTAATACTTGTCAGACTTGGAATCTCCTTTAAGAACCGTGTGTGTGCCAGGCACTGGGGTTTGATGGGTGGTGGGTCATGTCTCTGCAGTGTTTGTGGATGCTGTGCATGCTACAGCAAAGCAAAAGTTACTTTTGGATCTTTTTATTCTGTAGAGAGCCTCTTGAGTTCACTGAGTGCTTAAGGAGATGTTTATAAACCTGACACTTTGCAGTAATACAAAACCATTTTTCTAATATCTGTGTGATAGTTCCATCCCAGTAATTCATTATGCACTTGCAGTAGTAGTGGTGAAGGCTGAAATCTTGCCTGGTTTTATGCCGTAACTAGGTATGTTTCTGAATGGCAGATTGGGAGACTGTATTCTTATGTTCTTGTTGCCTCTGCATTAGTGCTTCTTGGAAAGAAGTACGTGAAGGGAAAACGCACGCGCTTAGGGGAGGACATTCACACTGTTGGCTTTGGCAGCCCACCTTTGCTGTGAAGTCCATGGAGAGGGCTGAGAATTTCCATGAAGTGATTCAGGCTAACTCAGACCTAGCCGGGATGATCAGAACTGCCACTGATTAAACAGACTTTCTAATTAGGTACCTTCAGCAGTGTGGGACATGTGTGAGTAACCACTGAATGAATGTTAATGATGCAAAAGTTGTTGAGAAGTTCTAAGTATCTCTACAAGTTTTTTTCTGGTTAGGAACAACTTACCTTCTGCTTCTTTCACAGGTGCTAGTATGCTCTGCAGATTTTGTTGAAAAGCGATTTTCATTGTTGCTGGAATCTCTTTCACCTGTCTTGGCAATCCTTGTCAGAGTGGATACTTGCCTATCCTTTTTACATATTACTAAATCAATATCCAGCAAAGAGGAGACAGAGGTAAAAAAATCTTTCTAGGTCTGGTATAAGCCTTTTGTACTGGCCTGACTTTATTGTTTTCTATGGGATCAGTCCAGTTTGATTGGTGCGTGTGAAAAAAAAGCTTGGGATGCGTTGTTAATGTTGGTGCACCCTAAGAAATCCTAACTAAATGCTTCCTGGAAAAACTCCTAGTTTTCTTTGGTTTGTTTTTGTTTTTTTTTTTTAAATAGCAAATTGTCATTGTCTCTCATCAGAGATAGATTATAAGGTAGATTACATCTCACTGAGAAGTCAGATCAGGTAATTGGAACGTAGTTAGGATTTTAGGGGAAAAACCCCACCTTTTTAGTGTTTAAAAAAAAAGTTAGGTGAATTTTAATTATGTGAGTTTTTAACATTGTCCAGCTGTTTATGATTTCAGGAGGTTGGGAGAGAAGTTTTGGAATATGATTGGAAGCTGAATAATAGTAAAACTTTTTCTCTTCTCTGACTACAGATAATGATGTTTGCTAGTTTTCTTTCTCTGTCTCACACCCAGCCAAAGTCACATTAAAGGATCCAGGTGGTTCATTGGTTTGCAGCACAAACCAAAACAGAATTCAAAACCTAAATAACTGAGTATTTTATTTTTAAACGACAAACCCAATTCCCAAGATTATCAGGTTCTTTGGCAGCTGTACAGTTTCTCTGTTTATGGCAACTTCTTTCCGTTTCTTGCATTGGTCTGTTTTTCAAGTCTTTGTGGCAATTTCTGAGGGTTTTCTGTTCCTTTTTTTAATGCTTATTTTTGGTTAGCGGCTTCCCCCCCCCCCGCCCCCCCCCCAAAAAAAACCCCAAAAACACCAAAAACAAAAAAGGCAGAGACAATGCTCTTGCTCCACCTTAAAAAAAGGAAGAAAAACGAAAAATGTGATTTGCACATGGGCTGGTGACTCAGACAAACATAAATCGTGAGCATATTCCCAAAGGCTCCAGCTAATCAGTTGTGCTATCCAATTTGGCCCTGAGTGGGTTCGGTTCAGCAGATGTTTGCGTAGTTACAGCATGCCACTGGGACACTGTGTTGTGCAATGTTGCATTACATTACTCAGAGCTCTAAAAACTCATCCCAAGGAGAATAAGTGGAGCACCAGTGGTATTAGTATAGAGATGATGGAAAACCAGTATTTGGCCTAGATAAGGCCAGCTATTTCACTATGCAATAGTACTGATTTTCACCCAAGACATTACCTTACAGAAGAAACGTGGAATTAGTTATACCAGCACATTCTCTGGGCTCGTATTCTCAGGTAGAGCCCTTAAACCCAGTCTGTTTTCCTTCAGTGCCCGGTCTGTATGCAGTGGCATGATCCTGAGTAGCCTGTGTTTTGTTCTTTGAGGTGGTCAAATGTGTGATGTTTTTGACCCCCTCAGGTGGGAGTGCGTTTAGAGAGTACAGTAAAACCTAATAGTTTCCACAGGAGAGAAACAGATTAGATCAAAAGTATCATTTGAAAGAGGTTTAATAAATTCAGCCAGCTAATGTTACAGGAGGGATATGATACTTTACTCCACATCGTGTACATGGTGAGGTTGCTAAATAAAGACTTACTGTTCTTGCAGGTGGGTTTAGTTGCTCAGCTCAGCTCTTTTTTGTGCTTGACTTTAGAAGCTAAACATTTAAATGTATTTTGCTTATGCAAAAGTGTGTATCTGCCGGAAATACCATGGGGTCTACAAAAGCACTACAGCAGTGGCTTTTTGGATGCTGTCATACAATAAACTGTCACGTCCCCTGTGAACACAGTTGAAAAGGCAATCCTTGTTACCCTGTGTTTGGCACTGTAAATCATTGTTAACAAATCCTAATTTGCCTAGTAGGGTAATGAATGATCTCCAGTTTTCTCACTGTAATTAGTTTTACCAACTATTATTGTGAAGGGTATACTAAAATCCATTTTAGCTCCACTTCAGAATCTCCATGTGCCCATTCTTTGCAGAAGTGAAGCTGACAACAAAGGTTATGATTCTTCTGATAGTAAATTCAGATTCAAGAAAAGTGGACAAGATCCCCAGTAGAAATCTGTGAGTTGTAATTACTTATTAGTATTTGCAGACCTCATTGAAGCAGATACGGTGTGGACCGGTGAGACCTGGAAACCCTTGTGTTTCTTTATCTGAAATCTTCTAGGTGTTGTCTTTTGTTTTCCAGGAGCCATTGAAAATGCAGTTTATTATAACAGCTGCTGTAAGGGAGGCATCGTCATTGCCAACTAAATGCATTACATGTAATAAAATATACCCCAGGTCTATTAATTTTAGCATTTATAAACTGTAGTGGTGTTCCTAGGGAGAACTGAAACTCATTAAAGAGTTTGCTAACGATATGACCATCAAAGCAAGAACAACAGCAAAAGCAGGCATGCGTATGTTTCCAGCATCCCACTAATAATGAGAATAACTGGAGCAAAACAACTGGTTTTGGAGAGAGAAACTGTATTTTTCTAGAAGTTAAGAAAAACACACCATATTAACTCAATATTTGAGGAATGTTTAGGCAAGCAGAATAAATTACCTGGGTAGGAATTTGGTCAAGGCAAGTTTCTACTCTGATCGCTTTGAATGGGGATGATGAAGGTCTGAGTGATTTTTGCAGCCCTTCTGAATGGTGTTGCCTCATGCACTGTAGACCTCTGCCCTAACGCCTGCTCGTGCCTTTTGAATAAAATGCTTTGAATTTAGAAAACTAATCCTCACAGTTTTTCTTTTCTTTGGGTGAAACTATATTGTCCAAATCTTAAACAAGGAAAGCTGGGGACAGCAGTAGTCTCTTACCCAACTAAGCAGAACTGAGAGCAGATTTCAGAATATTGGGTGTTTCAGGTTTGCCCCCTCATTGCTGAAAAAGATTTTCATCCTCTGTGTGAGCAGTGCAGTGATTCATTTTTTTAGGACAGACCCATATAAATTCGGTGATTCAGGAGACAATGTCCCCAAGGAGTTACCACTTACGATTGAGCAGTGCTGAGATAGAGTGTGCTTCTTGGCTGCCTTGGAGGCCTTTGCTTTCCTGGCCCAGGCCCACTCCTGCTTTAGTTGCTAGAACTGAGCCGTTTTGTGCTGTTTAGTATCTTTGGCTTCTTTTTTTTTTTTTGAACCTTCGGCTCAAAATACATGAAAGTTTTGCCTTTTCATGTGGTTCCTGTTGGTTTTTTTTCTGGCATGGTGTGTTACATTTACTGCTGTTGGTGTTCACCGAATGCTTTGAGCTTGTTAGTCACTTTTCCTTCTGCTTCTGTGTATGGTTCTCTGCTTACCTTGTTGGAGCCATCTTTTTCTCAAGGATAACAAATGTAGTGAATGGAGGCAGTGTAGAGAAAGGAATGAAATATGGAATTTTATGTATTTGAAGGGATTATATGAAAATCTCCATTATTTGCCAGAAGGCTCTCTTACCTTTTGTTGTCAGCCGAAGAGAGAAGTATTGCAGGTGGTTGGTAGATAGCTTAATTTACAGTTTAAAAACCTTGAGGCATGCTCAGTACATGTTTTTGATGGTACTTTGGGTGAACTTTCCTAAACATTTTTTCCCAAGAAAAAAAGTTTAGAAAAATCAAGATAGGATCATTTATAAGAAAAATTTTAATTTTATAATTTCCTGTTCTGGAGATTATAAGACTTATGTAAGTAGCAGAAAGACTTAAGGTTTGCTGTCAGTCTAGATTTGGCCCATGTTACATGTAACTCATGTTTTGCTCATCAGCTGTTGCAAAGGAAAAAGATTTTGTTGTTGTTGTTGTTCTCCTTCTTTTTCTCTTTCCCGTAACATGTGACACAAATTGCAAATGTGAACCTGAATAATAAAGAATTGCTTCACTGATTGCTAAACACGCATTATGGTGCTTTTAAACTCATTTCAGGTCATCGTACTGCAAATTAGTTTGATTGCAAGCAGTTAAGCTGTCATATACAAAGCCTTCATCTTCCAAGGGTCTCGGTTTCATATCATTAAAAGAGAATGCTCAGTAGCATTGAATGTATTTATTGCATGGTTAATATTTTGGAGGAAAGGTAGTTTTGGGGGTCTCTAGAGGAGATTCTGTATAATTTCATGAAAAGAAAAGGGATATGCAATACTCGAGTATGTTCTTCATTGATAAATTCTGGTTTTGTATCATATTTAGAGGTGGCTGACCATGTATGTTCTGTATGAAACAAGAGCCAGTTTGCTCTTGTAGCTTAAATTTTGAACTTGGTGAATTCGTTTTGTAAGGCAAGTGGAAAGAACAACTCTGGACTGTTTCTGATGCAAACTGTCTGCTGGTGTTATTGTTTGTGGTGAGATTTTACTCAGAAAAATATAAAATGGATTTTCTCTTGTGTGCATTTAAAATCAATGGAAAACCTTGCAAGATTTCTGCAGCATGTTACTTGAAAATTTGTAGAATAGCACACCTTTGTGCAAAAAGAAAAGGTTATGGTAGAAAGGACTTAAAAGGTTAAAATCTGGTGAGTTCCCTTCAAAAAGGGTTAGTGGCGGTGATTGGTTGGGTTGGTGGTGTGGTGGAGGCACGAAAATGTTGAGTGCAGTGCTGAGATGGCATGGAAGTTCATCCTGCTCTCAGGCACGGGAGCTGTGTGCTGTTCAGGTCTGCCCTGCAGAGCTGCTGTGCAAACCTGGCGAGCTTGGAAATCACCGGTACTGTCATTTGAGTAACTGGTAGGATACTCTGGGGAAAGGTAGTGCAAAAGCCTCTAAGGAAATATGAGTATGCAATATGGATAGATTAATTCTAAGAAGCCATGTGATGATCTTATTTTGATGTGAGCTTCCACAGACTTTTAATTTTGCCATTTTCTGAAGAAATACTGTCTCTCCCTCACTTTGTTATATTTTGGAAGAATACATTTATGATTTAGACTGCATTATATTGTTTACTCTTTTAAACAATAGATCTTTGTTTTCTTGCAAAACTTACAAGTACGGAAATACTGGTATGTTTAAGCAGGAAAATCCCTCCCTTAATTCTGCAGGCACTCAGTTCTAAAACTTGCCCAAAGTACGACTTGTTCCTATGTGAATGATTAGTGTTATGGTGAATATTAGTATATTCTTCTTCTGAGTCATTTGGAGGGATAGTAGGATTGTTCCTGAAGCAGAGAACACATGTCCTGATTGCAAGAATTAAGGCTGAATATCACAGAAGAGAGTCCAATCCTCTTTCTCAGCCTTTTATGTCAGAACTCAAAATTGCTGTCTGATAAAATGTAGGACACCAGATTGAATTACTTCATTGAACCACTGCTGTCCCCTGTTAATGGTAATTGCACGGATATAGCGGTCTTTCTTGGCAACATCTCAGATATTTACCTCCCACTGTTTTTCAATTCAAACCTTTGATGAAAATATTCCCAGTACTTCTTTAAAGCAGACACCCAACTGTCTTTCTTGACAAAGGCAAGGTCTTTAAATCAGATCCTGACAATTTGTGACACAGCAGTCTATCTAAATCACCTTTTACCTATGTCTCTGTGTCATTTCCTGAAAAAAAAAGTGTCCATCAGAGGAAGGTTGCTGAAGGCTTGGAGCTTGGAGAGTCTGTGTGTGTGGCAGTGTGGAGCTGGAAGATTTGTGTGTTCGTTTCAGTGGAAGTAATTTGATGAAGGCTTGTAAAGTTGCAATGCGTGCTGTAATGGTTTGTGATAAATATTTGGGGGTACTTTGTCCGTAAGAAAAACATTAGGTCATTGCTACTCCCAGACCATTAGGAAGCGAAGTTTTTTTGATGGCTTTTCCTTTTGCAATGGTAAATCTGCTTTTGTTTTTTAAAAAAATACTATCAGGGCAAATGTTTTCTTCTTTGCTACACCTGAGGGTTAATGTGCATTCAGCTGAAGTAGCTTGTTCACCTCTTGTAATCTCATCTTGATGTTCTAACTCTCCCTCCCGCAGAGAGACGTGGATGCCACATCCACCATTTGCTCTAGCAAATGCCATTATTTCAAGCCATCTTGCACCATGATGAGTAGTCCTTTGACTTGCGATCAGGTCAGTGCAGTTTTCATTACTGAGGAGCTTACTGTCTAGCTTTGCTGCAAGATGGAGACCGTTCCCTTGTGCTAGAGGGTTTTCCACCATATCTCTTTGCGTTAGTGACTATGCTTTTGCTACAAACTCACGGTTGGCATATAATATTGGTGGAGTTTGCCATATTGTGTAGTTTCACTGCAAGATAATTTCTAGGAAGAATCTGTGAAAATCACTTACTTGTGCATGAAGAGAAAGTAATTTATGTGAGTATTTATTATGAACGTTTTAGCTGTTCATTTTATTCAGTGACCTATATAACTGCCCTTCAGCATAGAGTCATTGTCTACCCACGCATTTGTGTAGTACATTGGGTAAATAGATATCTAGATATTACTGGAATAGAACTTCTTAATATTAATGGCATTGATTTATTGCTCCACCTTAGCAGATGAAAAGACATTGTTGTTAAATGGCAGAATAGACACCGGCTATAATAAAAAATCATGACATAACTTCATTAACAAAGTGTTAATCTTTGCCAAGGAGGATGTGTCTGTTGGGGATGGTGATGAAAGATGAGCTTGGAGGGGAAAAACTTGACTGTTTTAACCTGCACAAGTGTGTGTGCCAGGCTGGTTCAGAGAGCGAAGTTCATGTTTGAAGTGGCATCACTATAGCACATGAGATTTGTGCCATTTGGAAATGAAAGAAATCTTTCAAACAAAGGGCTGGACTGTTGGATAGATCAGTGAATGCAAGATGAATATGTTGCAGATTCAAGGAATCATTTCTGATGCCAGATGGAAAGGTTTTCATGGTGCACAGTTGAAAGGGTAGAAAGAAAAGAAAGGAATTTAGGATTTTTAAAACACTTTAAAAAATTCTCCTAGAAGAGATGCTCTTGCAATTTTGAGTTCCCTCTTCTGTAATGAGAAATGGAGAAGGGAACTGCTGCCTCTTCTCCTGCTCCCATGCTTGCCTTTTAATTACTCAGATGGCTTCTGAAGATGGAAATCATTACGTTCAGACAAACACTTTGGTGGCGTGCCACACTTACGGTATTCAGGTTTGACTTTCTTTTCTTTGATGAAATATGACATTAAAGGTAATGATTGAAGCATCTGTACTACCGTGCTTCTGCACATTAGTAACAGCAGCCCCAGAAATTCTCCATCTGCAGCCCCTGTTTCCGTAGACATGCACACACAGAGGTTGGAATCAGCAGGAAAAATGCTGGGAAAAGGACTGTTTGGGGGCTCCCTAAAAGGCTCCAATGCTAGCTAGTCCATCTGCAGAGAGATCGCTTGCACCTGGTGGTAAGCCATGCTCTTCTTCTCCCTTCCTGCCTCCTCCGCAATATTAACATCTGGCTTGCAGGATTGTTTCCACCTTGAAGTGGCAGCTGTGTCAGTGGCGATGTGCTCTCACAGCAGAGAACGGAAGCACAAGCAACCTGAACCCCATGCTGGCAAATCCATGCAGGCACCTTCTGAAAGCACTATGTCTTCTGCTGTGTGCTTAGAGTTGCCAGCTTGGAAGAGGCAGCCGTGAAGCTTGGGATGCTGTTAAACACCACTGAGGACTTGTTTGCTCCCTCCCCCTTCCCTTTCCTACTGAACACAAACTGCGAGAAGTCCAAGAATCGCTGCAGTGCCAACAAGAGCAAAATTACTTGCAGCTGGTGAATGCCACCTGCTCCTGCCGAACTTCAGCCAAAACAGTTTCCTCCCCGGAGTGCCCTGGAGTGGGGAATCCAAAAGCTGTTCAGAGCAGGGCGATACTTATGTGGATGGGGAGGAGACATTGCAGTTCTTGCTTGAGAGCAGAGCGTGTTATGCAGGAGGTCTCTAGTACTAATGCCTGTTTCTTCTTTCTGTTTCCAGGCTCCCTCAAAGCACCCCTTCTGTATTCTTCCAGTATGTTACTTATGAATTATGCTTATGAATTAATTCAGCCCTCTCTCCCTTTAGACACTATCCTTTTTCCCTTCCAAGCTAATGCAAATCTAATGTTAAGAAAAACAAAAAAAACCCCAAAAACACCACTAAAAAAAAGTCCTGCAATGATAGCAATAGCAGTGTCTTCCTTGAAGGCTCTCTGATGTATTAATGCACTGACACCTGATGACACTGCATTTTCTTCTGTGGTAGAGGCACTCCTTGACGCTGAGAAAGGAAAAGAAACACCCTTCCTTGTGATTCCCACTCTGTTTCCTAAAAAGCCTTCCTCATTCATCACTGGCATCATTTGTTTGCCCAGTGTTTCCCAGTAGTTTGCAGATTATTTTCTGGGTTTGGTTCACTAAGTACATATTGCTTACTTCAGTTACCTGTGGTATAGGAACAGTCAATGAAAGGAAAAGATCATTATGAACTCATAGCAAGAGGCCATTTAGCAGCCCTCTGATCGCCATATTCTTTCTTAAAGTACTTCATCCATTCAAAGGACTTTGTTCTGATTGAATCAGTAGATTAGTTTAGTTGTATTTCACTAGAAAACCATCAGTGTCCAAATGTCCACATTCATTTATTTAAAGGGAGGATTTGAAGAGTGCTGCTGTTGAGTTGACCTGCTAACAATTTTGTCAAGTTTGTGCCTGGCTTTGAGCATAGGGAGCTCAATTAGATGCCTTATACAGCAGGCACTTGCTCTGTACCTCTCAGAGTCAAAACTTAAGTTTATTAATTTTCTTGATTGTATCATTCTTAGTCCTTGATTCTTGCTTTCATTTTTGCAGTTAATTTCTCAGTGTTCTTTTCTTCTTCCCTCTGCTTTGCTATCGTCTGATCTTCATTAACCTGCTATGAATTTGCTCTTCATTCATTTCTCAGCTCAGTCATAAAGTCCTTTTTCTTGCCTACCTGCAGTACAAAAGCTGGATTGATAATAACTAAGTCCTCTTTATTATTGCTTGAAAATAGCGTCTAGGATGTTTATCTGAAGGTAAGTTTGCTGCAGCCTGTTTGGAAAGATAAAGCAGACTTCAGACAGCATATGAGAGAGCTGTGATACTCATGCTGTCATACATTCACTTGCATATATAATTTCAGATATTAAATTAATAATACTATTATTTTGCTATTTGGTAGCCTTGTTTCCTAAAACTTCTCCAGGTCCTCTCTAGGGACCTCTGTGAATGGAGTCCTCCACCTGATGTTAATGGTGAATATCTATGTGAACAATTTAAACACAAGGTTTTTCAAGAAGCGGTAGTCCCTAGAAATACCACTTACAATCTGTTCTGTTTCTTCCATCTTTCTCTTCCTCATTCCACACTGCCAGGAAATTTTTTGCTTCTGATACAGGATACCCTTTTGGAGGAACTAGTCGTTTCCTTTCTATGCATATCCCAGAGGAATGTGAAATACTTGTTCCCTATAAAAGGATGATTGTGCTGCCTAAAAGTGGATAGAAAGGCAGCATGGTAAAAATAGGTCACGACCATTATCTAGAGGTCATTGCATCAAAACTCCCTTTTGCAGTTTTCCCTTGAAAAACAGCTTCCCTGACCCAGGAGGTCTGTTTCTCTCCCGTGTTTCTGTGGTCATGCTTTCAGCAATGCTTAGGGCCTGAATAGGGATGTGGTTTTCCCTTCTTTTTTCAATTTTTGTGTCAGCTGACTGTGTTCATATGGCTAGAGAGCAATAAAGTATTTAATCTATTGACTGCTGCATCTAAAATAGATTAAATTAGTGGTTATTTAAGTTTTTACTGCTGACTTACAAAATTACTTTTAGTCTGGTTTGGATATATAACTTTTTCTATTAATTTATTGCCATGCTCTGCTTTGATTGCTTTTTTGCAGTGGTATCAAATTGTATGCTACTTTAATATTTTCTCCAAGACACGCTCCTGATTAAGTCTATGTCAGATATTTATACCACCAAGAGGGATACTACTTAGAAATTCAGTTTCTTAATAGATACCTATTTTTAAAGCTCATACTTCTCTGAATTAAGGTGACTTGACTTAACTTTAGTTAATCACACTTTTGTTTCCTGAAGCTTTTGCATATACACTGGAAGAAAATATTTTCCTGCATCATGAATCACACATATGGCATAGTTGATACAGGATCAAAGGGGGTGTGATTTCGGGATGATATGCAAAGCATATTGGTTTAAATTTCTATATAGTACCAGAATGATTTCTATTTTGGTACTATGGCAAGATCTCAGTAAGTAGCTGAGAGTTCCTTTCATTCATTTCTATATATGTACATTAACAGTCCTTGTCGCAAAAAGCTCATAACTGAAGTTAACTGTGAAGTTTGGCATGAAAAAAAAAACAACCCAACCACTGGAGCAGAAAGCATATATCGCACAAAAATACGATGTGTAAATAACTAAGTGATCTTAAAAATTGGAAGACAGTTCTCAGGTGCTGTCCATAGCCATTAGTCAATGTGCTTATGGATGTGAAAAGGCACAGGATTAAAAAGAAAAACTGTACAAGTCTAGTAGCAGAGTTTCAAGGTTTGTGTTGACCAGTCTAGTTCCATTGGCTTCACCAGTGCTGTGTCTGGTTATACCAGCTGATGACCTGGTCTGTCTCATTTAGCAAGTATTATCGCAGTCACTAAACATGTAGAGACTACCATACTTCACAAATCATATTTTTCTGTGTAACTTCCTGGGGAAGTACTTCATTTTTGTTGGTATTGGGTTTTGATTTTTGATTGTTTTGCTCTAAGAGTTTACACTCAGCAGAACTCGTGTTTCATGTGCTCTTAGATTCGTTTCTTAGCCTAGCCCATTGCAGCTAACCTTTCTTTTCATCACAGTATGATCCAAATAATTGCAGTTTTTCTTGAGATGCACCATTTTTTGAACTGGCCCTATTTGTCCGGTGCTAATTTTTGAAAAAGAAATCATGATCTATTACAGTAAAGTATGGAGCATGCACATGAATATTGCAGGTGTGTCCTGTAGCTGTGTCTACTGTAGTTGCTTTCGCCATCTGAAGTCTCCTGCCTATACCATGAGTGTTCCTGCACATCCTTCACCAGTCAGCACTGATTAGAATTAACTAGAAATAACCCTAGTATCTTGGTTTTTCAAGCTAACATGGTTGATGTTGTCTGTGGGGGATGAAGGCGCACTCACATGATCCCTTCTGCTGGCTGCACTGTACATGTGGTAACTTCCAGCAGGGGAGCAGTAACACCCAGTAGGGAGTTTGCAATGTCGTCAAGTGCAACAGCTGTTTATAAAGTTAACATCTGTCCTGGCCTCAGTCTCAAGATTGTGAGTGTTTTCATATTGATGAATTGAGCATTTGTATAATTGCTATTAAAACATCCAATTTTAATGGCTTTTCTTTTGCTTTTTTGACTTACGTCCTTTTGAAGGAAAGAAAGCACTTGTATGTAGATTTCTTTTTTCCCTCAAAACACCTGGCTATGTTCTCTCCTGATGGAAAGGCCTTGTTGCTTAGTGATAAAAGCAGTGTTTCTCACATCAGTTTAAATGTCACTCTCCTCCCTTCACAGTCTCATCTCAGAAAAGCATAGGTTCAAGTTTAAACACATGCTTACACGCCTTTTATTCAGGAGAGCATGTAAGCACACATACATAATTGAAGTCAATGGGATTTAAGTGTGTACTTCACTTTAAAGCATGTGCTTCACTGCTTTCCTGACTACCGGGGGGTTTAATCTAAGTGGTTTGGAAATTACAGTGGCCTTGGACATATTGGTTCTTTCATCCATTTGGAAATAGGGCTACTGTGAATTTGGTAAGTACTATTCACACTTTGAGACTTCTGTGTAAAACGCAGTTGTTTCTTTCATACTGATCTTCCTTGCAGTGTGTTTATTTTACACATAAAAGCACAGTATGAAGATAGTTGGGATTTGTTACTGTGTATTGGAGTGGGCTGATGTTGAGACTGCTTGGTGTTAGGTAGGTGTTCAGACTACGGCTATACGCAGCTCTTCTGTCTAAAGAGTCGTGGCACCCAGGACCACAATATTTAATCACTGCAACTGGCACTGGAGTCTTTCCAGTGGCCACTTGTAAGTACTTGACTCACCCAGGGTACTGACATCATTCCACATACTGTGTTAGAATTAACAGCTCCAAGGCAGCTTGAAGAGCAGTCATTCATATCTGTCTGGATGTCTGTGTTACTTGTGTATCTGTTTACGCATGTAATTTTCTTTCAGATGTTGAACTGTAGCTCAGCAGCTGGGCCCCAATGTTTTGAAAATCTTTGAGAACTAATTAGGCTCTCCTCAGAGTATGGCTCATCCAGCCAGTCTGAATAAACAAATGTCACCGTTTGTATTAGGAAATCTCTACAAATGACTGATCCCTGTCATGGGGTAACATTAATCTTTTTAGTATAGATTTCCAATAGTTAACCATCTGGCTCCATGCAGTTTTCCAGAAAACATTCACTACCAGGGCCAGTGGAAAGAAGAAGGTGGGATTAATAACATGAATACATCGTATGAAGCATTAATCTTTAGGATTGGCCATTTGTTTTTATCAAAACAAGTCCCTTAAGATAATATTTCACAGCATGTGGTACTTCCACGGACTTCTTTCAAAATGAGAATATGTTTCGGTATCTGCCATGATCTGCAGTTTGCAAATTCAGTGTGAATGATGAAGGCTGGAAGAATTCTACATTCTCATCTGATTTATATTGTGCTTACAGACCCAACCTGTCTAGTGGAAATGTCTGATCTTTGTGATATTTGTTGTTAAAGCTTTTCATGCAAAATTACACTTCTATCTGAGAATCTAAAATTACTCCAGTAAACATTAATAATTAATATACAGGCCGGTACAGGCACCACTGTATTCATCCGATGGATGAATTTTGTCAACTGAGCTGGAGGTAAGTCCAGCCTCTTGGTCTAGGTTAAATGATCTCAATCCGGCTGAGCGTTTAGGCACCTGCTTGACTTTAATCACCGGTTGTTCCACCAATTTCATTGGTCCTAAGTGCTTTGTTGAAATCCAGCCATATGACTTAGGTCCTGCCTGAGGTCTCTGACTTGCAAGCTGTGGCAAATTAAAGGCGAAAAACAGCTGAAGAGGTTATGGCCCTCAAGCTGTCTGTCCTGCCCTTGTGATGGAGATTACCTCCTCTGCAAGGCAGATGAATGAATGGCTTCTAAAGCATATTAAGTTAAACTCAAATTGGAGACATAATACTCCAAGCTGAAAGCTTGAGCCCTCCAGAAGCTGCTTCATGAGCCATTCAGTTGTCTCTGCTGTGGCGGGATGACAACTACCATCAGGGGAATGGAGTAGATGGTGTAGGGGCTGGTAAATACTTTGGCTGTCTGATTTTAATCTATCACTGCATGCAAATCAGAGCTCTTAGTCCCTTTCTTGACAGCCTGGCTTGTGAAGCTGACTGCTGTTTGCAAAGCTGGCTGGCTCACACACTGCTACCTGACCTCCCTTTAGTGCTGTCCAACACTTGCTGGCTTTGTCGCTTGCCCAGTACAAGAGAAGTAATTTAGACTGTAATCTCCTTGAGAGGAGGGACTACATCTTCCGTGTATTTGGGTGCAGCATATTGTGAACACTATCAGAACAGAACTAATAATTTTCCTAATCTGCATGTGACACCGGTACACTTGAGTAATGTACAGCACTCTCTACATAAACCATGTTTATACCTTCTCACCCAATCATGGCTGTTGCAGTATTTCTAAATAAATGGTGGGTTTCTTACTGATTCTTCCTGATAGAGTGATTTGTAATAATCCTGTCATGCCAAACTCATAATAATACTAAATGAAGACATTTGTTGAAGGAAGTGATTGTAAATTACATGCAAATTCAAGCCTTGCTGGCATTAATCAATACTGAAACACAACTTTTGCATTCCTGATATAATACTGCTGAGTCTAATCCCATGGATTTTACATTTCCATGTGAATTAAGCATTAATTTTGATTTAAAACTTCTTTTTTTAAAAAAAAATCCTACTGGAAAAGGAAAATGCTGGCTGTTTTTCTCTGAGTATTTATACAGTCTTAGAAGACTTGTACTTTCATACACAAACCTGGTAACTTCTGTGCATAGTTAGTTAAACTGTATTACATAAACTGGTTTGTGTTCCTGTCTGGTGGTGAATTTAAGGTGGTCAACCCATCTGACAGAAAGACATTTCATTTTGTGTTGAATAGACTGAAGTGAGCTGGCAGTTGTTTAATCACAGTCATGTGAACATTTTTCTCCAAATAAGCTTCATTACTGCAGTTGTATGTGGTCATGCCTGCTTCTTTTCCTAACCGGTTACAGACTATGGCTTCCTGGTATTGGTCAGCCGCTGAAATATATTCTCAGCACCTATCTTACCTTGCCTTTTTCTGGAGGGTCATGTGCGTATGGGAGGTTGCTTAAAATACAGCCACAGCAGCAGAAAACAAGCAGATTAGAAAACAGTCCTGCACGGTGTTGGCAGCAGGTTTGTTCACCTCAGAGGAACTACACAGGATACATTACATCAGGGATGTAAGTAAAGCTTCGCATAGTTAAGTTCTCTAAAAAACATTATTTGGCTTCAGAAACATGCACTTTTTTCATTCTGTGCCAGTGTTTGATCAAGAACCATCTCATGGTGATTATGATATGCATTTATTTTCATTACAGGAGCTCTGTAGTCCCTAATTAAGACTGAAGGGCCAGTGCTCTACTCGTAGAATGTAGAATATTAGACCCAATGGGAGTGGATGAAGTCAGAGTATTCTGTTAGATGGTTAATTTTTTTCCAAGATTTGGTAGAACTAGAGTTTAAAAACCCCATCAAACCCATTTCGATGTTGGTTGGTTTGGGTGGGGATTTTGTTTTTGTTAGGCATTTCAATACCAATGTATTTTGGTTCAGCAGCATCAGTGCTCCATACCTAGCAAGGTAGTTTTAATGATATTTCCATAAGTATTTCCATTAAAAATAGAGATATGCTTCCATATCTTCTGAACAGTTTACCATTTAATCTTTCCACTAGTATCATCCACCCATTTTTGTTGAATGTGGAAGCTGCAGTTGATTGTTATTGATAACCACTAACACATTCTGCCAATGATTTCTTTCCACTTGTTATAGTTATACAAGAAGATTAATTGTATTTGATTTTATTTTAAAATATTAGGCATCAATAATACAAAAGCTGACACTTCAGGGAATTTAACCTACTGGATTATTTATGTCACAGACAAAATTTTTATTTAAAGCAATTGCTTCAGAGTGAGTGCAGAGAATGTCAACTGTTTATTCACAGCCATGTGCATATAGACTGGTGTCTGTGTTTTCTAGGAATAGCACTACTATGGCACATTTTCATTCTGTTAAACTCTAGTGTTTGAAATAATGAAGAGGCTACTTTATTTCAGTCCTACTTATCTCTTACCTTAGGCCTGATTGAAGCATATTGAACCCAATGCACATTCTGTGTTTGCTCTCAGTACATACAATTCGCAGTGGCTTGCAGCTAATAGACCAGATCATCTTCTGTGATACATGTAGTTGATATTTATGTGTATGCACAAATGTGCATCCGTGCACATGCTTACATAAAATCTAGCACACAGCCATAGGTTGTTGTGCTACAGAGTTCCTCATCTTTGAATCCAATTTATGTGGGAACTACTATCTTAGTGTAAAATGGACAACAGTGGAAATAGCTGACGTGTCTTTCTCAATTCAATTATTTTCAGCAACTAGAGTTCAACGGTCAATCCATTTAGCACTGCAGGGCAGTGCTGCTGTTGGCAACTTGCAGCATCCTTGTTGCTGGGTGTATTAGCTTTAGTTAAAGAGAGAGTAAAGGGTCTGATGTAAAATTCACTGGCTTGAGTAGGCTTTGGCTCAGAACCTAAACACAGTTCTTATATGCTAGATTGTTCATCTATTAAATTTTACAAGTGTATTTGTGTGCTTCTTGCTATATCAAATTTTTGTTCATTTTCTGAGGGAAACAATATTTTCTAGAAGAAAATGATTAAAGAAATAGGGTCTGATCTTCTGTTTCTTTAACACCAACATCAGGGTGGTGTAACTCCTTTGAAATCGATGCAGTTACACCAGAATAAAACTGGTGTTAATGGAGTGCAGAAATTGATGTTAATGGAGTGGAGAAATCTGAGAACTTCTTTATATCAGACTCAATTGACTCTAATTTTGATCACCTCCCTTGAACTGGAATTAGTAAACACTGAAATAGATAGAACTGCACTGGAGTAAAAGTAGTGTAATGACATGGAGAATATGTCCCTTTTCACTCAGTGACTGCTACAGAACCATTGCAACTTGCATTTCCTTAGTGGAATTATTCTTTAATCAATCCATTTAACTTGAATGGTTTCAGAAATCCAGCCAGCATTTCAGTCACAGCTCAGATTCTGTGTTTTATGGAACAGGTTTTTGCCTTCAGAGGATCTTCTCCGAGTGTATCACTGTTGTAACTCAGCTTCCTTCAGATGAAGGAGATGGAGGTAAATTTGGCACACTGATGAAAGCCAGAAAACCACAGTCTTAAGTTTTAATATATTTTCCAGACTGTTATATGCAGACAGTTTTTTCTTTTCAAAATAAAGCACTAGAAATCAGATAGTGAGATTCAAAACACACATAAGCACTAATGAAGGCAGTTTACTTTCCAAGGTCTTCAGTGCTTTGTATTTAGATGTTTGCAATTACACATTTGTCTGTGATAACTATGAAACATTAGGCTCTGTGAGGAAGTTGTTATCTTTCCCTGCCTCCCTGTTGCTGGTATAGTGCCATGTGTTGCACAAGGTCAAAGTCATGCAGTATAGATAAACAGCAGTGAAATCTACTATCTTTAGGAGAGGCTATAAGTCTTTAGTGGTATGTTTTTGTCCTCTCCATCTATGCTATCGGTATGTGCAGAAAAATGACTCTGAAGTAGAGCAGCATCTAGAACATCTTGTCATAGGAGTACACTGAATTATTAGTGTACATAGCACGCTGTGCCTCCAGCTGCCACAAGAAGAGACGCAGCTTATGTCAAAACTTCTGTGCACAGTGCTGATCTATATATACCTCATTGGTCCTTTTGCGCTGCTGGTATGTACTCAAATTAGACTGACCCATCAGCTGATCTAGGGGAGGTTTGGCTGGTATGGAGGTGCCTTGAGTCCAGATTCAAAAAAGCTACATCTTTTATGATCACTCCTTCCTGGTTACATTGCAGTATTTTTACCAGACCTGGGCTAGCAAATTACAGAATGGTTATCTGGAATTTTTGAAACTTGGACCTCCTCCTCTGACTGTGAATTTTGTTGTCACTTCATACCCATCTTTCAGCAAAGTAGAGTAGAAAGATGCTGGGATTGCAGTCAGAGTGCTGAAGGTCTTTCCTGTTGACTTGCGTTGTGATTTTTCAACATCAAAGCTTTCTGTGTATGAGAGCAGACTTTAAAATTGTCTGAGATTAAATTCTTCATATTCACAGAGCAATGTGAGCCCTTGTTTGAGGTTGTAAAATTGTGGTGGGGAGACAGGGACGGGGACACAATTTTGTTGAGGGGAGTTGACGTTAATGATCAAAATTGCATTGCCATCCAGACTTAATACATTGTTTTGAGCAATGACTGTAGAATACATAACATGCAAATGTCTCAGAAGATTATATTGAACAGACTTTAACAGATCAAAGCTGTGATCCATGATTAGATTCTTATTTTTTAATAAGAAAAGTGACTACACCTGAAGCATTGCTTCTGGGGAGGAGTGGGGTGATGGCTGGCTATTTTAATCAATTTCTCCCAGTATCTGAGTACCAGCCACTGAAATAGAAACCACATGAAACATTAGGGACTCTACAGGTATGACTCAAGTGCAGTAAAGTTTAAAGCTAATGAAAAGAAAATACTGAGGCACTGTCGTAAAAAAGAGAGGCAGAAGTATTTATCATATCCTGTAAAGGTCTCATCTTTACTGTATTCAACCAGAAGCCTAAAGAAGTGGATTTATATTTTTTTTTTTTCCTCTGACATAAATCAATCCTCAAGTGTTGCCTTGGCCATATCAGTCGTGGTGCTTCAATTTCAAGTGATCTGAGATCTATGGATAAGAAGAGAGATGAAAATGTGTCCTACTAAAGCAAATAGCTGCATACAAAGCAGAGATAGACATGGGACCAAATACAAGGTAAGTGTCATCAGCACCTGACAGGTAAAAGCTGCTACTGGCTTTGCCAGGAGTTTTCCACGGGTGGTTTCCCCTCTTAAAAAGGGTCGTAGTAAGGCCGGCCACATGTCTCCCTCCTAGGCTTGTTGATGACACAGTGATTTTTAAGCAAGATACTTGTACCTGGAAGCAAGGCTGAATTTCACTCCATGACTATAAACTCTGGCAGTTGCTCCCTTACAAAGGAGCACTCCAGCACCTATAGTTAACTATGTACGGTACGTCATCGTTTATTTGTTTCAGTACGGGTTGTGGAGGATAGTTGTATATCTTTTGTAGGTTTCTAGGTTATCCTTTTACTAAACACATACAGCAAATAAAATCACGTAAGTGCTGCATAATGGATTGTGGGGTCAACGTCTTCCTCTTTCTTCATTTTGTAGCTTATTTCAGCCTCTGAGAAATGTGAACAATTATGCGGGTGTAGTCTCTACCAAAAGTAAGAAAGATTGAATTTGCTATTTGTAGCACTATAAAGCAAATACAGAATTCAATAATGTGTATTTTCATTATCCTAATGGAAGATTTCAGTATGTTAAATGCGTTCAGATGTCCTTGGCAGAATTGGGGTCAGTCATGTGAAATGGAGACAAAACGTGTTTCATCATCTTGTGGTTATTATACTACAAGGATTTCATTGTAAAGTGCAACAAGTAATTGCAACCACGTTTCTGATGCTATCGACTGCTTTATCTAATGGAAATTATTTCTTTCTTTATTATTTAAAATGAACCTTTTACCATTGTGATGTAAGAAAGTTTTAAGGTTTTTTTTGAGAAAATACATTACAGCACCACGATTAACAACGACAACAAATTAGGAGTGTGCACTTCTCAAACGGATTTTATCTGAGGATCTAAAGGTGCTTTAGGAAAAAATTCACAATTGAACCTTTTGTGTGCAAGGCAGATAGAGGAGATGATTAGTATAAAACCAAGAAACTGCTATTCATGCTAGGCCTGATTGAAAACTGCGTAAGTCAATAGTAAAACATTCATTAGTGTAACTAGCTTTGGCTCAGATATGCTATCCCCAGGCCTGCCTAAGTCAGTGGGGTGGTTTGTTTTTCTTCAGTGGCTGTGGGAGTAGGCTGTGGATTCATCTGCCTGGAGAGACCCAGTGCAGCAGTCACCCTCCACCTGAGCGCTCTGAGCAGTGTGCAGGACTGGCGGTGTCCTGTATTTGAAGATTTCGCTGCTGCAAGGTTTGTTTTGCAGGAATCGGACTGATTTCCTTACAGAGCTCTGCAGGAGTGACCAGGTGACCTGGACTTTTAGTTCAGGACCTTCGTCTGAACTCAGTGCTATCATGCAGTAGACCAGGGATGAGGGTCCTTTTTCAACAACTCTTACATCATCTTCCATTGCTTTTCACATCCCAAGAGACAGCCACTCCACAATGCTTTTTTCCCCCTCATTTATATATGGACGCGCATATACACACACACTCATACATACACACGTACATTCTATGCAGATAGTCTTAGGCTGCTAACAGAGGTGCAGGTACATTACGTTAATGCATTACAAGATAGTCACAGAAAAATGGAGCAGTTTGTAAAACCTAAAAGGTAGTGGGGACCCAGATTTCTTCCTCATCTAAGATTGCAGTCTATCCCAGTTCATGTAGGATGAACCTCTGGGAGTTTGGGTTTTTTCCAGATGGTGTCAGAGTGACAAAATGAATTTTCACATGACACTAGAGTATGTTGTTTGCCGTCTGAGGTCTGGAATGTCAGTTCCCCCTGTTTTTTCACAATTCAAGATGCGCTTTATAGCTAACAATTTGCAGATTTAGGATGCATTGTAAAAATCTTACTTACGGGATATTTGCCTGGCAGCGAACACGCATTGCTGTGTGCTTCAATTCACTGCAAATCTAATGTTCGAGTGTATCAGTTGAGAATTTCCCAGGTTATCTTTGCCAGGCTTTTCTTTTGCAACCAATAAAACATTCCTCACTTG
Source organism: Falco cherrug (assembly GCF_023634085.1). Classification (NCBI taxonomy): domain Eukaryota; kingdom Metazoa; phylum Chordata; class Aves; order Falconiformes; family Falconidae; genus Falco; species Falco cherrug. The sequence continues at coordinate 103,090,768 of NC_073697.1, read as the reverse complement.
TTTTGCATTTCTCAGTTGGATGTATAAAAAAAAAATACATACATATATGTTTTTTATCCCAGAAACATCAGAGACCAAATTCCAACACCCATATGCTGTTGGAATAACTGTTGATCTAAATGGGGTTATTCTAGATTTATACCTGTGGAGCTAAGTGGAGCTTCACATGGAGGAAGGCCCAAAACATATGGCAGTACCGATTTTGTTTAGAGCAAGTTTTTAATGATTTCCACCATTTGATCTACTGTATTGTAGATTTTATGGGTCAGTGTGGATAAAAAAATAAAATAAACATCTGGTAATGTACAGCTTTGTTTGTGTATATTTATAGAGCCGGGAAGGGATGCAGCCGGTGTGTGGCTGTGGATCCAATAAACAGATACTGTGGTTATTTCTGCTTTTGGGGGAAGAGTTGATCAACTGCGAACATCCCCACTGCTGAGTTTGCTCAGCAAGCTGCTCAAGAGACCCCAGCCAATAATTATGCTTTCCAGGCACTTGGTGTTTTATGGACTTGTTTCTGATTTCTCCCCATATGCAAATGTGGGGTTTCAGCCAGGCCAAGGCACTGGGAGCAAAGTGCCAGGATTTAGGAAGGTCCCCTGAAGCACACAGTCAAGGGAGCTTTAGGGCTATTAAGCTGCTCAGCCACAGTGCCGTGATGTTTCTGCTTGCCTCTCAGACCATTAATTTGCTACCAGTTGTGAATAGTTGTTTCCATGGGGCAGTGAAAATAAACCTATGGAACAGGGTGCCACAACATCTTTTTTGCCATTATGCATGTGTATTATTTTTCTAATTTTCTTCTATTTTTGTTGCTTTCAAGGAGACTCCCTATTATTATTATTATCATCATCATTATTATTATTATTACTACCATTATTATTATTTGCAACATGGTCAACAGACAAAATGATTATGTTAAGGCAGAGACATCACATCACTTACATTTCATAGCTCAGTGCAATTTTCATAAAGTGCGAGGCAACATCCAAAAAAACATGACTCAGAATTAGAGTTTCAGAAGATTATTATATAGACATTATTTCCCCCAGGTCACGGGCTTTAGTCAAATTTGGAAGAGAATGAAATTGCCAACAGTGAAAAGCAGACAGAAAGGTATGAGTTCATGAGCAGAGAAATAACATTTTCATTTGTTCCTTCCCCATGGGAAAGATTCAACATTCCGGTAAATGGAGACGGTTATAAGAAATGAATTTTTGTCAGCAGGGATGTGATTTTAAGGCTCACTTATCCATTGGCAATCTAGATTTCTAACCCCAGGAATCTAGGAAATTGCTACAGAATGTAGTCTTTATTATAAACAAGTTTTTTTTTTTTTCCTCCTTTTCCTTTTTTTTTTTCCACCCTGTGTTTTCCAGTAGTTGAGATTTTTAAGGTGCAGGGCTATGCTTCTCTGAGCATTTCAAGGGGTCATATTGCCATGGAATTGTTCTGTGTGGCTTGCTGTCCCTTTGAACTGTGTCTTCTGTGGCACAGTGATCCCTCTCACCCAGAAATTCCTCTGATCATTGGAACAAGGATGTTTTTGAGAACTAAAAGCACCCCCAGCAATGTGTCGTTTGCAGTAGACTTTGCTCCCAAGGATCTAAGTAGCATGCCTTGCTTTGTGCTTTTCTCCCTTACTCATTTTTTAAGCTCTTTTCGCACAGGCAAGGAGAATCAAGTAGCAAAGAGTTTTAGGGGGTGGCTCTTGTTTTTGGTGTGTACAAATAGCCAGGATTTGCAGGCTTTCCATGGCACAATCCCAGGCAGACTACTTTGTAATTACAGAATTTTCTTCCAAGAGAAATGTTCATTTTTTTCCTTCATCTGACTCTCCTAACCTCACTGTGCATTTAGATTCTGTGAAGATGTTCAAATGCTGTTACTGTGCCTTCTTGAAAGTAGAAGTGATTTTATGCAACCCTAAACCCTTCATTTCTGATGATGTAGATTGGTTCTCTAACATTATTATCTTCATTTTTTTAAAATTAATAACTTTAAAATATGTACATCTAAAACCTCCTTTCCCTAGTGTCTTTTTGTCCATTTTAATATCTTTTCTTATGGCCAAGACCTATTTGTCTTACTGTATTATTATCAAGAAATGTTATTGCCATTGCCTGCCAGCATCTTACCACAAATTGCATTAGTTTTGTTAGCTTCATTATTATTGTGTCTAAACTATAGTATAATGATTATGGAACATCATGATAGAGGCTGATTAATAAATAAGAATTGATTACTCTGACATTGTCCATTGTATTAGGCCCAGGTGATTTATGCTGTTGATGGCATTGTCTGAAAAACTGCAAATGCTTAAGAAAGATAGAAAGAGTGGAATATAATTTCATTTTACAAATGCACAATCAAATTGCATTCCTTTGTCTCTACTAGTGTATAAGGGCAATCAGAGTAGTAGGATTAAGAGCCTCTGAGTGGATCACTCAGAATATTTCAGTATGAAACTGTTTTTCATTTGCTTTCTCTCAAAATGTGGGTGTCTGGAGTATTTTAACGGTGCTGGCTGGCATCAAAGAAAGGGATATAGCTTTTCCTTCATGCAGACATACAACTTTTACTAGTGTTTATTCAGAGATAGTATTTTAAGCATGCTTTATGGAATGAAAAAAAATTGAGCTGATGTACAAAGTATTACGGCTATACTAGTGAGTCTGCATTTCCTTCTGTTGATCTGATTCTGGGAGCCTAAAAAACTCTACTGGGTTTCAGCCTTCTCATACCTGTGATAGCCACATTCCTAGAATTTCTAAAGGGCACGCTGCTTACAAGGGGCCAGGACTGAAGAAATTAGAAACTGAACAGAATTTTGCAAGTTGCTTTTTGCTGGTTTACATACCTTTTTTGGAAACTGAGTGCAAGTGGTCAAGCTTGTAAGCTCCCCTGTGTGCTACAAGAATGCGAGCTGTGACGGGGTCTCTTGGTGGAAATAGTGGCAGATTGCACTGGAGTCGTGCTCCGGTGCTGGATGATATTCTCCAGTCCGCTGGGCATGACTGCAGCTTGTGAGCCTGGGGGGGGGGGGCTATCATGAGAGAGGCATGCTGCAGGTGGAGCAGACAGTGATCTTACCTACCAGTGACCGACTAATTCCTCTGTAGATGAGAAATACAAATGGGTTGGAAAGGATTGAATCTTACAATTTAAGACAATTTTTATTAGTACTGGAGTTGGAGGTAGGTTTTCCTGGCTTACCCCGAACGGTGCAGTTTCAGTGCCCGATTCAGGACTGTGGTTATTGCTCTGAGCAGGTTTGAATATGGAAGGAGATGGAGCAGGAGGAGTAACATATGACCCCACCTTTCATGATATCGCTGATCTCCAAGTCAAAAAATGTAGCAGAGAATGTAGTTCAACAGACTGCCTTGAAGTTATTTGTCCTCTTCTGCCTTTGCAAGAAAAGCATAATTTTCTGCATGTGTTTGGTTTAATTCTGGCTTACGTCTGTCCCATGAGTGGCTAACTCTCACTGTAGCCAAGACATTTTACAGTAGCAAGATTAATCCTTCTTAGGCTGTGAATTAGCTTTTTTCACCAACACTGTGGCCTTTATCACTGCCAGGGAGTCCGTCAGTGCATGAATAATACAGCCGAACCCTTTGAGAAATTCCAGGCAGCTTCCCATCACCCGTGCGAGGAGGGATTTGGCAGGTATTTGAAATACCTGCGTTTGTTGTGAGCGGGTTGGGTTGGGCTGGCAGGCAAGGGAAGCACAGGTCTCGGGGCTGGCCCCGTGGGACAGGGACCTCCCATTGTTGCATCCTTGCTGGCCTAAGGATGAGTCGCCAAAGGTGAGGAGCCTTCAGAGGCTGTGTGCGGATCTGCCTGGGGTCGGCAGTGAAGCGTGTGCCCTCAGGTCAGGCTAGATGCTGTGACAGAGACTGAGTACTGGAGCGATAGGTAAATGGGAAGTATCTTTACTAGGTGAGTATTTTTCTTAACACTCTTTTCTGAGAAGCAGCCTTAAATGCAGCTTTACCAGGTCTGGGGATTTGGTTTTTTTTTGTCTGGGTTTTGTTTTGGGTTGGTGGTTTGGTTTTTTTTTTTCGCTTTCATTCTCTGTAAGGAAGCAATCCATTTGCCAGTGGACTCCTATGAAAGCATTGCTTGTGTTCCTGCAGTATTTATTGTAATTCCTAGAGCTGTCAATCAGGGCTCAGGCCTCATTGTGCAGACAGAGGCTCACATTGCTTACAGTCTATGAGAAATATAATGATCTGCACCTAGTCAAGGGAAGCATTTAATGAAATCTCTTTCAGACACGGGAAACGAAGGTTTTTACTGCTTGTTGATAAAGTCATTCTCTTCTTACTAAGTGTACTGTTGGGAATGGAACAGAAAGCTCTTGTGTCTGATTGTTTCTTTTGCTGGAGCTAATATTTTGAATACATGTTTGGCTCTGGAATAAATGTTTTATGTTATAGTCTGGTTGTTCCTGTGCAAAAGAGGAGCGTAAGATTCATGCTACAAAGCAATTCTGAGAGTCATCAGTTCAGGGGAATTGGAAATTATGAGTAAAAAAATCCTGAGAAATAACTTGGGTTGCTACAACCTCACCTGACCCTGAGCAATCGTTGGACCAGTGATGTTTTAATGCAGGGCACTGCCCCCGTGTTTTATTTTACTGTGGGGCTCTTGCTACTTTGGCATGTGCCACTGAAGTCGATTAAACCCGCAGAGGAACCGGAGGGCCCCTTGGTTCCAGATCCGGCGTGACTGGTCACATTTAGAGGTTAGAAGCAGCCAATGCTTTTTCTGCTGTTTTGAGCATGCATGACTGGGCAGCGGGTTTAAAACCACTAGGATCCACCTGTGAAACTGCCCTTGGAGATCAGTCTGAATGGAGCAGGAATGAAATGGGAGATTTGCAGTTTATTAGTAGTGGGAGCCCTGAGAAGAAAAACAATGGTTCTTTTCTTTCATAGCTAATGCAAAACTTCAGCAACAAGAGCACAGCAGTGCCTCTGGGAGCTGGCAGCTGCCATCTTGATTTTTCTGGCCTATGCAAGAGAGGCAACAAAACCATTCCTAATACACCATTATAATTTACATTATCATCTACTTCATCTTGCACTTAGGGCTGGGCCTCACTTCGGCTTTATGAAGAAGCTAATTCTGAAGTTTGGGGGCTTTGTATTTAACATGTGTATTTGTTTTTTCGGCATCCAAACCCAGCAACCATCTCAAGATTTTTGTTTTTCGCTAGCAGCAGTCTTACTGCAGTCATGAAATCAGAGGGTTTCCTCCATCTGCGTGTCTTCCATTGTGTTTCTCCTCCCCTGCCTTTCTTGCAGGCAACATGCAGATAGCGGAAAAGTGAGTATCACTCCTTCCCTTTGCCAAGGTATGGACTTGCACGGTCCAGCCTTCAGCTGGTAGGGAAAGAATTGTGGCAATTATTGCAGTGGTTCAATGTGAAATCCTCTCAGCCTTTTTCTTACTTGCTTCTCCAGGGAGATTGAAATTTTTTGGGGTTGAAAAAAAAAAGGTGGCAGCAAGTTAACATTCTGTAGATTTTTGTAATTTATTCCCCATACAGAGTTGCAAGGGGAAAATATGATGCCTATGTCTTTTGACTCCTATTATTTTGGCTGTAGTTCCACTATTTTTGTCCTGTTCTGTAGTAGAATGAAGCGGGGTTAATTAGCATTGATAATACACAGCTGTGGGTTGGCTTTAGGGGCAGCAGGTTGGCCGATGTAGATAAGGTGCAGGTGTGGCTGGTTAAGTGAAGTGGTTGAGAGTCAGTGAAGGGAGAGCAGCCGAGGAAGAAGAGAGGGCTGAAGAAATAGAGAGAGAGCATGTCCTGGATGAGGTGAAGGCAGGAGAGGCACTGTATGAAGAGAATGCGGGTATGAGGTGGTGAAAGACCTTGCTGCAGCTTGATAGTCTGGAGAGTGCTGCGACACTGTTCTGAGCAAAGGACATCATACCCACCTTTGGCAGTAAGTGTTGAATAGGAAGGATTATTTTTTTTTTTTTATAAGGAAAGACTGCACCTTCTTCACCTTAACTTCCACCATCTTTTATTTTATATTACTGGTTCTTATGGTATTGGTGAAAATACCAAACTGGCAGCCTTGGAGTGTGAAGTCTTTTTTGTGTCCTAAGAGCACTTCCAGCATGGCAGTGGAAAGGGCTCTTTCAGTGGAAAGTTCTGCTGCCATGACTTTTGTTGGACATGGAGGGACAGTCTCAGAGGGACTGTTACGACATGGTGTGTTCCCATTGTACCCTCGGTCAGTCTGTTGAGGCAACCAACTATTCCAGATATTTTCTGATAATGAGAGAGAAATTCTTGGGTGTTTTGAGGGTGCTTTCTGGTCTGTGGGTGTTTTGCTGGTGATTGTCTTGAGGTTGGTTTTTTGGGTTGGTTGGTCTGGGATTTTGTTTTTTTTTTTTCCTTTTTCAGGGTATTCATAACCTGTTTCTCTGTGAAGTAAGATCATGAGGGCACGGCACTGTTTCAAAAACCCACTGGTAACCTTTCCTCTCTTACACACACATCCACACCACAAAACTTGCTAACCCTCCAGAGCTGGTTAGTGTTTTGGGATATGGCTTTTTCTGAGCATCCAGCCTGAAATATCTTATTTATCTGATGATAGGCTTTATTTCTGATAGTCAGCTTTTTAAATAGCATCTCTGTAAAGAAACCCAAGATCTGGACCATCTAGAGCTGCTAGCCAACTCCAACAACTTTTTGCAAGCCTGGAATGAAGGACAGGAAGGTTGGTGGTAGGTGACGTGTAACAGGAGAACATGCTCTGTATATGTTTCCTGCTCCAAAAGAAATTGGGCTAGTGGTTTGGTAAATTATATGAAAAATAGACCTTGCTTGCTAATGGAGTGTGAAGGAACTGATGTACTGAAGATGATCTATAATATTTCATATTTCTCTGAGGAGGAAAAATGATAAACTTGATGGTGTGTGATTTATTCATGTTTCTGAACATAAAGAATAATCCTAAAGTCAACTGTCTGTTTCACACTCTGAGGCCGATAGCAGGATTTACACTGGGATTTAGCAGTTGGAGTTTGTTATGAGTACTGCAGAGGAGAGAAGTGTTGATTAATGATGGAGTTGGAAATGTCTACATATGGGATAGTTATGCAGAAAATGCAGCCTTTTCCACGTATCTGTTTTACTGCTTCACGAAATAGGATGACAAATATGTTAAATTTGTTGAGGTTTGTTTTGATGGCTTGTTGGTTTTTTTTTTGGTTTGTTTTTTCATCTTACTGTTATTCCTTTCTGTTGCTGTCATTCTCTTTGCACATTCAGAGTTCCGCTCTTCGCTGCAATAAAGCACTCCAGTCCTATGACTCTAATAGTTCGATTCATGCTGTATCTTTCTGGTGAACTTTTTTCAGCAGGGCCATCAAAACCTTATGTAATTTAAAAATTCAATTGACAGTTCCTTACGACCAGAAGGGTTGCTTTTCTTTGTTCTGCTCCTGAAAGAGTGGTTCTTCATCTGACTCCTGAGAGAGAGCTCCGTGGTTCAGAAAAGAGCACAACTTCTTTTGCTTTTTGGCCTCAGGACCAACTGCTGTGGTACGTGGTCTTGAGGATGGAGTAGATGAAAGGGAAGACCTTTGAAATATGATATATCCTGCAACAGAAGAAATAAAGGGGGGAGAAAAAACCCGAACCCAAAACACAGAGAGTAATATAGAAGGTAGGCCGTACAAGGAGGACATGTGCCTTTTCACGGACAAAGTGGGGGATCAGATGTAGGGGGAAATGTGCTCATAGATGCTTTTGAGTTCTTCAGGTACTTTGCACTGTACTTGTATCCACAAATTTTGACCTTCAAAATATAAGTTAAATTGTAGTCGCTCTCTGAACAATGATGTTGTAGAAAGAATAACGTTGTTGGGTAAATCATACATAGGTGAAACAAGGGTATAAAAGAGAAAAACCAAACCCAACTGTAGACTGCAGTGGTTTATGCATTGTAGTAAATTCTCTCCTAAGACGTGAGGAAAGATAACAGATGTTGATAGACTTTCCTCAATTCATGAAGAGGTAGCATGGCAGAAATTGCAAAGGTGCTTGAGAGACAAGATGACAAGCAGACTTTCAAAATTGTACACTTTGAGTGTTGACATAATGGCAAGGTATTAGGCAAGTTAGGTGAGCAGTTGGAGTGGGGCATAATAGTACTATAATTTGAAGGTTATGAGAAGTGGGAGCAAACTAAACCAAGTGGTAATGCTGTATGTGTATTTCTCGGTGCCTGAAGCACTGTTCTGAGTGTATTTGAAAAGGGGAAGTTCACAGATGTTAGGGCCAGAGGGCAAGCAGTGGGCCACAAAACCTTTCACCTTTTGGGTCACTAGTTCAAAATTACCCTTCTTCATCTAAAAGTCATTGCCATCTGTTGGGTGGCTGCAGGCCAACACAGAATAAATGAATGGCATTAATCCAAGCACAGCCAGCAGCAAAGGTGGTATCACACATTAGGACCTCTTCTGATGGCCTTGAGGTTAAAGGGGGTAAATGACCCACCATGCCCCAAAAGAAAGCTCAGTGGCTGAGCAGTGAGTGCATGGGAGGCAGATGTGATACAAAACAAATAAAATGCAGCAGTATGTAAAAGGAGCAATTCTGTGTCTGAAACACGTCTTTTTGTAACACACTTCCCCAGCATTATGTTACGATACTTTTTAACATGGATGTGTGTATGTTTCCAAAAATAAATACTATTTAAAATCAGAAAAATCAAGGAGGAAACAGAATGCTTAGGGCAAATGAAGGAAAATATGTAGGAGTCTTTCACGTGCAGTATGCTTTACGGGTGTGTTAGTCAAGCAGGTAAATCTGTTCATTTCTCACATTTTTTTGATCAGTTTTTTTTTGCAGCGGGGTGCCCACTAAAGAGACCTTGTCTATAAGCACTCCTAAATGACAGCTGGAAGACATGCAGCCTGAGTTCATTTGTTTATTCTTATCTAGTGGCCTCCAAACAAACTGATGAACAGTTTGATTTGACAAGGTCGTACTGAGGATTTGTGAGGATTAACCTATATGTGGCATTTACTGAGAGATCAGACAGGTCATGAAGATTGGCATTAGGGAGTCTAAGAAGATCCTTTTCCCCTCCCCTCTCCCCTGAAAGCCTCAATCCAACTACTGTCTTATTTTTGACTCAATAAAAGTGAATTGAGGGTGTACCATCCTCCATGTAAGAACTGGATGGTGCTGTGACTTAAAATGAGTATCAGGGTAGGGCTGTCTAATGATCTGCCTTTCTGGACTGCTTACCTGATGCTATTAGATTAGTCACACTGTTGCTGTGGTCATGGCTATTAATGGCCTTCTCTGTTTCTACCACGACGCCTCCTCTTGGGAAGGGAGAAAAAGTTATCTTTGTGTGTTGAATGAAGCATTGACATAATGGGTATTGTTATTTACACTTGTATGTTCAGAGATAACAGTGGAGTTTGAAGAAATGCCTTTGGAAGTTATTATAAAAACACACTGGCTAATTTTATAAAATGCATCTTTCCTTCTGGGCAAATCAGCATCTCTTTGTGCACAGAGTGCGTAGCTAAACCTCTCAGTGATGCTCACTTTATTCATTACCTTTGCTAACACATGTCTGAAGGATGGAGCATGCTTTCTTTATCTGCTTGTTCCCAAATATTCAATATCCAGACTATAAAGCAATGTTGAATAGCCATCTATTTTGTATTGTCAGTTCTTTTTCTGTCAGGATGTTTCCTATTTACTGTTTCTTCTTCCTGCTTGCAAGATCACTGAAATGCCTTTTGCTGAATTATCTTTAATACAGCCTATTTATATTTCAGTAGCACTACGAACGCTGACTGCTTTATTGTGTAAGGTGCTGTATATCTCCTCAGCTAGAGCAAGATGTTCCTCTGAAGAACTTCGTAATCTTGCTGGCACAGCCCAGGAAAGGGCGCGTTGCTTTTTTGCCTGTTGAGAGGCACCACGGGGGCAGAGATACATGACATGACATAACTTGGTGTGCGTAAGGAGCTATGATACACCAGGGCATGGAAAACAGATTTTCAGACCCATAAAAAACCCTCAGAACCTGCCAAAACCCTACACTTTCATTTAAAGTCTGAGTACAAAACTTATTAAATCTCTACCTGTGCCAAGAGCTGTGGAAGAGGTCTTCTGGAAGTGCGTTTCTTCCTGATTTGTGATGCTGATTCACTGCTTGAATGGTGATTTACTCCTAAAGGGCTTTTAGGGGGTGGGGGGTGTGTGGTCATTTGTCAGTGGGGGGTCTGTGTGCTAGGGGATGGGGTGCTTCCTGAGGTTTTCCATCTGAGGTGTAGCTGCAGGAGGATGGATGGATGGATTTATTGAGGTATGCTTAAGCTCTGTGTACCAAACTGGGATTCATGAGCACTGTAAATCATATTATCACTGATGGGGGGGTTAATTATTAATTTAATTTTTAATCAAAACTAATTAAAAATAATTTTGAAGAGTAGGAAGCTGTTTATTAGGACATTGAGAAAGAAAATTACTACATAAAGTGGGCCGGGAGACATCATCTAAACCCAAATGTTTGCTTTATTGATGGTGTTGACTGCGGAAGCTAGTTCAATATACTGCATCTGCTTTACAGCACTCCTGGTTGGGGGCTCTGGACTCCAGACCCATGAGTGCTGCTGGGGAAAACCCACCGCCTGGTGAGGGGAAGGAGCAGGGTCCCCTTAGTCAGTTCTAGTCTGCTTTTTGGCAGCCCTGATTTACCTTTTTTTGTCTTTTTTGCCATGTATCACAGGGTCAGAGCTAGAAAAACAGCAGCAGCCGCCTCTGCCTACAAAGGAGGGTTTGGCTTGTGTGATGTTGCGGTGTGTCCCATAGGAAGTTGCAAGGTTATGCCAGAAGAAACCAGATCTTGGTTAAATTACTTTGACTTTTTTACTTTCTCAAAATGAAATCTGACAGGTTTTAGCTTGTTTCCAGAGAGCTGCCACATGGTTAGATTTTTGTGTTGGCTGGCCCAGCTCACGTTGTGGTGTGTGGTGGAGCTGCATATTCCAATTAACTTTTTATGATCCTGCACAAGGGGGAGATAAGTTAATCTGAACCAAATGTGTGGTTAGCACCGTGATACCTGCTGCTTCTCTCAGGGAATCTAGATAACAATGCTTTTGGCTCCATAGAAAGGAGAGAGTAATTTCAACTCAAGGCCATATAAGCGAAACATTGAATCGGATAGTTTAAGACCGTTTCCAATCTAAAAGAAATTCAGAGCAGATACATGACCCCCAAAAAATCCTGTAAGGTTTCTGAAATGTATTCTGAAAATTTATTAAGGACATACAGCAGGCTGTTTTGGACAAATCGGGTCTTTTCCCAAGAGTTTTCCTCACCTCAGACATTAGTGCTTGCTCAGAGCCCACCTAGGTGTATGGTGTTTCTTTGTGAAAGTCTCCCATGTCAGACAGATGTGTATTCTCAGGAAAGGACTGGGCAGTCTGACGTGGGTTAAGGTATGAATCAGAGCATCCCTAACATCACTGATGGTTGAAATCTCTCTGACAGGTGTTTAGTGGGCTGAGAATACTGACTGCATCCTTTGTGTTGTGTTGATTACTTCTGAACATAAATGAATGCCTAGTGGAATGTTTATTTTCTACCTAATAAAAATCACAAGGGGAAAAATGTTGCGGTTTCCTACTTGGTGCCTAGTTCCTGCTCTCACTCACCTGTCTGCTCTTTCTTGTATCATCTTTTTTTTTTAGTAGTCAAAGATACAGTAATAAGTGGTGATCGGTCTTAAATCAGATTAGCAGAACTTCTAGGTAATGCACTGTAATTTTCATTGAGTGAAGAAGCAGGTTTGAAAGAGTGGCATGAGATGAAACAGGAAGCAAATTACCAATATTAAAATGCCTGTTTATTCTCAGTCCCTACCCCCCAACCCTGTGACAGCTGTTCTTAACTCTTCTAAAAAGTCATAACCATTCTCTTTATGATCTATTCCTTTTTATAACATTTATGTTGCAGGGAAAGTTGTCTAGTTGTTTTAGTGATGCCTGGCTTCTCTTCCAGGCTCTGCTATTGTCTTTGGCCCTGATTCAGCAAAGCACTTAAGCACATGATTATCTTTACTTTTATGGGATGGTACATGTGTTTACAGCTAAGCATGTGCTTAAGTGCATTGCTGAATCAGAGATTTTGTCTGTAACCTTGGATTTATATCTCAACCTACTCACAAGTAAAATGAGCTTAATAGTTATCTCCAGTGATACTATGAAATGCAAGTAAAATACAGAATGGCTTGAGTTTCTTTCACAAACGGCAAAACCCAAATGTCCAATATATTACATATTGCTTCGTTTCATTGTAAATGAGTCTGTAGTAGGTCTCTAGCTGGAGACATCTACTTTCTGACATTATCAGTAATCATTACATTTATAGTTCCCTATAGGTTTGTTGTTATTGTCTTCACCGTTTATTTGTCAAAACAGCCCTCCCTTACCCTTGGTTGTGTCTTTAGACACATAGGTATATATAACTCTGTTTTCAAAGTCTGGGTTTGGAATTACAGCTTCTTTGAAATAAATTATGGTTGTGCATCTAAATCCCATTGGCAGCCTTAAAAAATATCAACCCTCCAGATTTATAATAATCTGCTGGGATTGGATTGTAGTGCTTTGACTGATATTACAAGAGAAGTGACTTCTAAATCCTCACCAAAAAAAAAAAAAAAAAAATCGGATTTCTTCTTTGGTTGATTTCCAGCATGTCTAGGAGGTACCTGAGCAGTGTTCATAGCACAAGAACAAACAAAGCAATACAAAGCAATAGTCTTCTGTTAGTAGCATCCTCTATTACTTTTGAGGACAGTATTTTAGTTACCTTATTGTACCTTTTTTTTTTTTAACTTGGGCATAATGGCACAGAAATGCCATGTAGCATTTTACGTCATACCTACGTACAATAATGTGACCCACTGCTTCACCAGTGATACAGAACTCCTGCTAAAATAGGAAGATTTTACTTATATATCAGCACTTCCCATGTCTCATTCCTTAAAGCTGCATGTACAACAAGATGGTTGTATTGCCTTTTATTATTATTTTCTACTCCACCTTCTTAGGCCTTGCTGCCAAGAGCACTTGCAGCTTTTAGTGTTTTGTAATCCTTTTTAAAACCTATTTATTAAAATCATAGTTCCCTTTGAACAAAGGTATAAGTCTACTTCCTTTTCAAAAGCCTTAGAATAAAATTTCCTGTCTTGTTCCACATCCAGTTTCTAGAGTTGAAAATGTTTATAGAAGGTCAGGTTTTGCATTACTGCTTTCTGGAGAAATAGTTATTTTAGCTTACAATCTTCATACACTGTCATTTGCATTTGGGCTTTGCAAATGTTTAGGGGTTTATATATTACTATCTGGATAAAAATAAGTAATTAAATTCTCTCTATTGGCTAGGTCATAGGTGAAGTGTAACGGCAGTTTGGAATATTCCCTAGAGATAATAAACTTACCAACTATTTTATCAAGTATATTTCACCATATAGAGAGGGATGTTTGAGGTTTTTTGTTTTTTGTTTGTTTTTTTTTTTTACAAAATACATGAGTGCTTGGAAATCATTCAAACAATGGTGAATCTTTTGAGAGAAACAGGTATTCTGTTGAAAGTTTTGGATGTTTTGAATGTTTAAAAAAGTAGATTTTTAAATCCCAGAAATATACAGATGCAAAATAACTTCTCGGTGGAAAGTTAGTGTTTTGGGGAAGTTTGGCACAAAGACTGTTGTTACACCAGAATACCCAGGCTTAGCACTTCAGTCTGCCTTGGGGACATAACCCCTCACTTCAATAAAGTTAAATTATTGTACAATAAATAGAGATAAAAAATGAGCAGGCTTAATGCAGAGCTGCAATACTAGCTCTCTGTTGTCCATCAAGAGAACTAAGATTAATTGAACAATACCCTAAAAATAAACTCCCTGGATCCATTATTTGGATTTCAATAAACAGAGAAACTGGGAGAAGGAAGTGAGATGTTCTGCGTCAGTGTCAGGCAGGTTTGGATCCTCAGTTCATTCTCAACATGAATTTCTCATGTTTTCAAAGCATCATAACACTTAGGACAGGATTCAGTGTGGCCAACTTCACCCTTCAGAGTGTGTGATTTCCTACATGGTTGTCTGATCATTTTGTCAAAAGGCAGGGCAGCATACACCAGGTGAGATGACTTTTACTCTTAGGGTATTAAGCTGATTTACTGGTTACTCAGCATGAATTTATAATGCTGAGTCTTAAAAACATTAAGCTGGGAGAGGGCCAAGTGTATGCAGTATGTTGGGGTGTTAGAAAGCACTTGGGTGGCAGAAGAAAAAACTTGCATGTGTCATGCAGGAGAGATATTTATCTTGTGTAATTGATGTTATTTAAAAAGACTTCATTTTCTGTTTTAGCCTTTCCTATTGAACTGAAATTTCTAAGAACTAAGTCAGTACAGTCTTTGTAATTTGCTACATGGCTTCTAGAGATAATTCAGGCTAACAGAATAGTAACAGAGTTTTAGAAGTTTTTAATCTTTTCTCCAGTAATTACCAAGAATTTCAGTTACACACAGGTAAGGGCCAGCACAAGTCACCTTCTGCAAGTGACATCTTTCAGATTACAGATTGAACTGGATTGCCTGATGGCTTTTGGTTGTTAGAGGTTTAGTAGTTGGCTACTTGGCCCTGGCTGAGTTTCACTTTGAACTGGAAGTACTGGGAAATCAGTATGCTAGTCTTCAGCTGCTGCCCATAGTATTGGTGCCCATCTGTCAAGCACTTGGGAGTCCCATTTGCCCTCTTGCTGCAAGTGTAGATGATTCCTGAGCAATGTGAAGGTGTTCCATGGTCTGTGAAATTCCAATGGAGAAAGGGGAGGGTTATATTCAGGTTAGGGCTCCATTGTAAAAAGGGTCTTGGGAAGGTACTTGACATTAATTAGAACTCTGAATTTGAAGTGGACTGGCAAAACCACATTAAACTCTTTGGTGAACTCTTAAACAGATTTAGAATAGTGTCAATTCAGTTGTGTTAAACATCATAGATCACTTACAAATTCCTCAGATGTTCTCTTGCAGTGGAGTTGGGATTATTTAAGAAATTATTAAGAAATTAGATATTCCCAGCTGGCAGTTGCCAGCTATGAAGCCATTCAAAGTTGTTTCAGGTCCAAGAGCAAACCGTTTCTGCCCCATCTTCATGTCTTGTGTCTCTCCATGCTGATACTTCCAGTGATGCTGCAGTCCGGTAACTTGCAGAAACAGAAGGCAGCCATTTCCTATTTTCTCTAGACCTTTTATTTTCTGGCAGGCCCCAGAAGAGCTGTCTTGCCTAGCTGTCCCTCCCTTGGCCCTGTTTGCCCTATTGCTGAATTGCAAGATTTGACAGCACAAGGGCTTCTTAGCCCCTTTCCGTGTGAAGAGAAACAAGTTACCTTAAACTGCTGCTGAAGGTGATTAATGCTGACCTGTTTTATTTCCCACTGGAACAGACCAGTTGAAGCCGTTGCATCAAATTGGTTACTGTTCAGCTGTAAGAGTGAATAACTTCTTACACTGCTTGAATTACATCCCCAGAACATATCTAACAAAAGGAAGGTGTTCCTGTTCTTAGTAATTGCGTCTGCACAGAGGTTTAGTAGCACTGTTCAATTAGCACTCTTTACAGGTTTATTCAGATTAACTTCCCCATTTGTAAGTGTGAAAAGCAAACCCTTAATGACATTTGGCCGTGCAATTCAGTGGCTATTTTCTTAAAGCCAGTTCTTAGGTAATTGATATGGTTGCATTTTCACTCATCAGTAAGCATTCAGCTACAAGGATCAAGTTAGAACACATTTCTTTGTGCTTTCTAAAGTAGAAGAGAATTTTACACCTTTTTGACTGTCATTCAACTGTGTGTTATAGTTTTCTGGTGATGCCAGCTAGAACTAATTTTAATCTTACCAAGCCTGCCAGAAGATGAGTATTTTGACATAGGAGTTCCACGGAGCCTAAAGGAATTAGGTTCTTTTTAAAGACCTGTTTTCTTCCTGTGTGCACCTGTCTGTTTTGAGAATTGAGTGCCTCAATTCATTTATCAAATTCATAGCATTGTCCAATTAGCATTGCTCAAAACAATCCATGTAAAGGTATGTCAGTCTATAAGAAATGCTATAACTTTAGTTGAGAGAGAGATGTTAAAGAGGAGCCAAAGTGAAAAAGTTGGATTTTTAAGACCTGTCGCAGCCAGGTAGCTAAGACATAAATGTCAGCAAGTCCTGATCAGTCACGTAGTGGAGAGTGACCAAGTTAGTGCAGGAGCTTAGGAGAAGCATGAAACACTGCCATTGAACTTAGTTCAGCAGTCTTTCACTATTTACCTCAGTTTTTATTATTTCATATGACTTTCCCTGCCATTCCTTAGAGAATATTATTAAATATAATGAATTCAGTTAGTTACAGGCCCCATATCCAGGCTTAGCCTTAGAAGCTCCAGCTTCTCTTTGATCTTCGACATACCAAAATGTGTGATTATGCTATAAAAAGATAATAGAGAGAACATCAAAGGAAAGTTGAAAAACGCCAATGTGGCTTAGTAACATAACAGCTTAAGAATAGCGGCATAACATGAAGACAACCTTAGTTATGTCTTAATGCATTTTAATATGTACTCTGCAAAAACACTGTAACACTAGTGCCTGCAAAATACAGAAGCTCTCTCTTCTCCATAAAATCTCCTCACAGAGAGGATATATTAGCAAGCTACATATTACAGTCATTCTAAGTTGGGTGGAAGAAATTAGGTTCATGTGAGTGATCACTCCAGAGACTTTCCAGCTTCATCCCTGAGCTCCTGTCATTTTACCTACCAGAGTTAGTCAGGGTTTTAACCTTTGAAGACAACAATAACTGTCTCCCATGGGAACATCAAAGCCAGTTTTGGCCAAAAAGGTGATTTAGGTGTACTTACTGTACCTCAAGCTAAATGTCAAATGTGATTAAATGTTACTATCTTGTCTTGCTATAAGTACCAAAGTACAGGAACTTAAGAGTGACTGCAAGCTCTGTTTTGATTGTCTTTCAGTCTGTACATAGTGCTGTCACTTTTGGACAGCACAGCTGTTCTTCCCTGGGCAAATGGACCATACTCGGGGGAGATGGGATGCAGGCAGATGGGAGTGTTTTGTTAGGTCCTCTAGAGAAGAAGCTTCTTACAAAAAAAAAGAAAGAAAAAAAAAAAAAAAGAGGTTAAAGGCAGCACACACATCTACAGCACTTTTTTTGCTTAGAATAGCATTCATCTTTCATCCAAGGGTTTTACCTGCACTTTACGGGTATTATTCAGAGAAGCCCGGTGATGGGTGTCCATGAGCATTAGCCCTGTGTTAAAATGCAAAATCAGAAAGACAGAAGGATACAAGTGATGTTACCAGGGCCTTGTAGAAGCACTAAACACTTTTAGTGTTTAGTCTCCAGGGCCACTGACAGTGCCAAGTATTTACTTTTTCCAAAATCCTTATTGATCACACGGTTGTTTACACGTGGACCCTTGGGCATTCAAAGTGTATCTTGTAGAGTTTTTCTGATGGTATTAGTGATACAGAGCATCTCACTTCTAAGAAAATTGTCCAAAATACCAAATTTGAGACTGCAGGTTTCTGGTTTGTAACAAACACTTGCCACCTAAATATTAAGTTTGTTGGTAGCTTTTCAAAATCCAACATCTGGTTATGTGGCCACACCTAGAAATTATACAGTTCTGCAGGTTTTACCAGACCGAGGTAACTCGAAGATTCAACTTTCGATGAAGTGTTTCCTATCATCATGACCATTGTTCAGAAATTCGGTGTATGGAGGCGTGAGCTAACATGCTTAACTTCTGTGCCGACATTAAGGAAATGCTTTTTCAAGATGAGCGTGATTATGTGAGGTTTATGTATGCTGTAGGTAAAACCTTAATAGCCAAGGTCTTTCACCTTGGCAACAGGGAATTTATTTGGCATAAACCTGTGTTCATATTCATGGCTTGTTTCTGTGGTTGTGCATTGGATATTGTTAAGAACTAATCATTTGTATTTCTAAGGGTGGTATCCCCATTACTTTTTTTTCTAACAGTCTTTTGGAAGTCTTTTGAAGGACAGCAGAAAGCTGTCCCACATAGGCACAAAGAAGTTAAAAAACATTAACTTGTCTGAAGGGTTTTGATTTCGATTCAAATCCTTTTTTAGCCACAAAACCTTTCCAAACAACCAAAATAGACTGAAAAGGGCCAAAAAATTATCTGCTGAGGTAGTTTGCTTTAACTGGCAAGAAGCAGGGAAGACACATCCAACCTATGTGCCATTTAGCTGCTTCTCCCCCTTTTATGCTGTCTCCAGCAGTGAGGAGATGGGCCCAATTTCCTACCTCATTTTTCTTCACTAGTAATTCTTTGATCTGAAGAAACATAAGGCCCTACTTTATTCAGTGTTCTTTAAGAAAGAAAATTACTGTACCCAGACAGCTTTACAAGCTAAATAAAATGTGATATTTCATTTTTTTTGTTACAGGTTAACAGCTATTAGCTAAGGCGTCTGGGGTACGGAGTACTGTGATACTCTTCCAGCTCAACATAGCCACACTTTCAGCTCAATTTTGTCTTTCACTGAGGAGCAAAACATAGGAAATAGATGTTCTAGGTTGAATTAATGAGGTAATTGTTTAGTTTTCTTTATCGTTTCAATTCAAGTTCTTACATTTGCAGAACCTTGTTTATTTGCTCAAATCTCGTATTGTGGTAGACAGCTGTCACAAGATAGTCCTCATTATTTTGAGTGTTTTGCCTGTGTTTTACATAGGAAATGGGGAACTGCGTTTCACTTCCTTTTCACAACAGATAATAAAGTGATAAATTTTAGTAGATGAAAATTCAGTAGATTAAGACAAGCAGTGACCCAGGATGGGTTTTCTACTTGTCATAAAAAACTGTGATATTTACCTCTATAAAGTCAATTATTTGTAGTTTTGAAAAATTAGTATGTAATTTAATGCACAAAAGGTACCTTAAACCATCACTGTGGTTAAAGCTTGACCATAAATATATTCCTTACTTTCTTTTAAAATGTTGCATCTTGTCTTGCACTGTTGCAGTGTAGCAGAGCATAGAGGCAGCTGTCGGGCAGCAGCAAATGATGAGCGAGATCCTCTAGAGTCACTGGAGTTTCTGTCCTTGCTTTCAGTGGGAGCAGGATGCTACCTCAACGTGTCCTCCTAGCACGGTGACCCTGAAAAATGCAGGGCAGGGGAGGATCAGGCTTTTGCCTTTCATTTCCCCTCAGACCTGCAGTTTTCATAGAGGTTCGTACTTGGGAGCTGATTTTGCAAAATCAAAGCCCTTCATAACAGGGCTTGTCTGTGCCTTTTTAGCCTTTTGTCCCCATACATCTCTGCCACCTCCTCTGAGGCAGCCTTGAAATACTGTTAGTTGTTGTTTTTAAATACGATCAATGCAGTTCTAGTCTGCTGCTTTAATGAATTGTAGAATCATAAAATAATTCAGGTTGAAGGGACCTCAGGCAGTCTGTAGTCCAACCTCCTGCTCAGCCAGGCTGGCTGTGAGTTCAGACTGGGTTTCTCAGGGCTTCATCCTCTCGGGGCATAGAAATCGTTGCTTCCCTCCATCGCCTGGCTGCACCACTGTTCATACAGGCCAGGGTGCAGTTGTCTTCTTTGCAGCCAGGCACGCTGTGGGCTCATGTCTGGTCAGTTTGTGTCCCCCTGGGTCTCTGTTGCAGAGCTGTCCCCAGCCTTGAGCCTTGCAAAGGGTTATTCCTTCTCTGTGAAGGCATTTGGAGATCTTGTCCCTCACCTAACTTTTACATGCCAGATAACTCCAGAGTAATTTTTTTAGGAGGGGAAAAAAAGAGCAAATACTATGTTTTGCTTTCTGTGGATGACTGTATAGAAGACCTTCAACTGCATCCTCTCTCAGAACAAGGTAATAACTGCCTTCCAGTGACAACTGAAAAAGGCAGCTCAGATTCAGCACTGCCTGGACTCCTTAGCAAGCAGTACCCTGTCCCTAGCAGCTGTGCAGGTCCTTTTAAATATGATAGTAATGTTCCCCTTCCCCTCAAAATCCTCCAATGTTTTGAAGCTCAATACTTGCAAAGATTGGTGATTTTAGTATTTTGATTCGTATATTTCTTCCAGGATGGTGTGTCCAGAACAGGCACTATGTCACTGGACTTTGGCTGGCTGAGACCATCACTGAAAGTGACTTTACCACTGAGGTGCTAAACAGAAGCAATGGGATTTAGAATACAAGGGAGGCAGAAGATCGCATGTTGAAGAACAGTTCATATCATTCTATTTTATGAAGTTGCAGATTTCTTTCTGTTGCTGGAGACCTGGCCTGTTGCACATGAGTACAAAAATAGCTTGAGATTGAAAGAAGAGTAGAAGTAGACCAGACCATATTAAAATCACCAACATCTCAAAAGAGAGCATTTTTTATTAAGCCTTATAACTGAAGGGGTTACAATACTATGTTTTCTCTTTCTCTCTACCTTGTTTTTAAGAAATGAGAAAGGTGAAGCTGGGAGAGGACCTCAGAGATGCTGCAGATGAGGTTGTTGTGGCTTTAAGACCTGCAGTCAGTAGGTGGTAGTGAAGATACGGCAATGGGAGATGGGCAGGAAGTCTCCTAATGCCTTGTTAGCCACTTTGCTTTTATGTGGAGGATGGGCAAGGGGAGTGGGAAGAGCTGGGGTCTATTTGGGGGAAAAAATATCACAGCCTATTAGTTAGGAGCAATGAAATGGAGACAACTTCAGGGACTCCATTAAGTGCAGTGTGTTTAGGCAGACGGAGTCCCCAGGTGAGGAGTGCTATTCCAGAGGATTGTGTACTGCAAAATAATTGGACTTGGGAAATCAACTGGGCTTCAGTGGCCTCGTGTAGCCTGATACCAGGGCAGGAGTAAGGGGGGAAAACGTTTCCTTTTTCTTCCCCTTCCCCTCCGCCCCCTTCCAGTCTAAAGGCTGCAATGAATTCAAAGAGGAAACATCATACTAGATAGATTTACTGTCAATAGTTGTTTAAATAATACAAACAATGGCTATAATTAAATTTCATTTTGGCAGGGGAGTATTCCGAGCATGTCATCACAACACCAGCTTGTAGTATATTATTCTCTTGGTGTCCTGGACTTTTTCTGTTGCATTCACTGAATAAAAATGATCCAGGATTCAATCAGAAAAGGCTGAACCTGCAGGGATGTGTGTTAATGTATTGATATGTCTAGAATCAGATTCTTAAATAAAATATTCCTGCTTATTTTGTTTATTTATTTATTTATTAAAGGAGACAAATTAGAAATGGCAGAACAAGTTGAACTAGAGGAACTTTTTGCGCCCAGAGCAATTGCTAGGTAGAATTATGTTGACAATGTTACTGAAAGGCTCTAGCGCATACACGAATCGCAAATAATGGCTGTGTCATTTCTTTCAGGTGAGCAAAGGCACTGTTTGTAGTGGTAAATGTACCAATCTGAGCTCCAGCACTCCCATCAATGTGTGTGGCAAGGATATCGTGTATTCCCATTGCCTCCAAACAACACCTTGACCAAACAGTGATATTTACGAAATGCAAGTTTTGTCTTCTCATGTGTGTTAAGAAATGTTGTGAGGCAGCAGCGTTATTCAGTAAGCGTAAGCCATAAAAAAATTGCATGTTGGGTTTGGTTCTCATTGATGCTGAGAGTGAATGAGAATCAACCTCCAGTGCTTGTGGATCTGTAGATGTGTGGGAGCCCATCACTCAGTGTTAACAATTGCAAAGGTGAAAAGAAAAATAGATCTGTTATAACAATGCTTAAGCCCCTCAATACTCTTAGTAAACATTTTCTCTACTCTGCTCTTGATAGCTGCAGAACCTCAGGTATTAATTTGGTCAGTGTAGGCAAGACTTCAGAAAATAATGCATTATTGAGTTAAAAGGCACAATGTAAGATGCTATTGGATTAAGACTGTGAATGCTGTAGTGTAAGTTAATGGAACAGTAATAGTGAGAAGTGACCTTCTTCCCCTGCAGAAATGGAAAAAAAAAGTAACACTTAGCAGTAGAAAATAAGATGTGAACCTCTGAGAGTAAGGTCACTGCAACTCTCAGCATATGTGGCCCTGCAGTAATAAAATCCTGTCTGTAGCAAACCAATGCATCACCCGTTACTATTAGTGCATCAACAGGATCATATTGTATTGCCCAGTTCCTCTAATAATAGCCAAGTACTTCATATGTGACTTCCTTAAAATATCAGTTGCAAACTAAGAAAACACTTATACAGAATAAAAAAGTAAGAAGGTGATCTTACCCAACAGTAATCTTCCTTTTTCCTCTTAGATGGAACCATTTTTGTGGCATTCCTGTTCAGTCCTGTCTGTTCCACTGAGAATGAGAACAACAACAAAAAAAACAGCCCAGAGAAAACAAAACAAAAAAAAGCAAAACTTCCAAAAAATGCAATTCAAGATTGCATTTCCTGGGTGCAGGGTTTTTTTTAGGCCAGCTAGAAAATGGCAGTAAATTAATGTATGCGGTTCCTCATTAAAATATCATTAGTGAAGGCTTTGTTCCTTCACGATGTTGCAAACAAGGTTTATCGCATTGTGTTATGTCATTGTAGTTTATCAGTAGCCAGATGTTATATATGAATTTAAAGATGCATAAGCAGAGTTGTCCGAAAACTGGCTCACCTTTATTAGAACAAGAAGCAAGTTGCCAGTCAGATTATCACGCAAGTTCAGATAGCATTGACCACTGCCAGGCGTCCGCTTGGCTATGGCTTCTCTTGGAAGACACTTGCTATCGTTGCTCTAAATAAATTAATGCTTCCGTAATCAACTGAGAAATATTACAAGCAATCATATTTGGCTACTTGCATACTGCATAGTGGATTTGATTTCTTAATGTGGATTTAAACACCAGTTTTTGCAAAGTAACAATCAGGAAAACGTGGATTTTTTTTGTAAGAGAAAATAAATCATACTTTAAGGAACCATTACGTGACTTGTGTGATAACCAAACTGTGTGGGTAACCTCCGTGCAGATTACCATTGCTTTATTCACAGTTTGTCTCGCCAGAATATCTACCCCATATTGTTCTATGTACACTTAATGGACATGCTTTTCTACAATAACAATCAGTTGGAGTCACATCTTACACTGTGGTATCACTACATTTTTTTTATTTTATTTTAAGAGGAAAAAATTGCATCTTGGATTCAGAGGGTTGAAAATTCATTGGCAACAACTTCATTTTGAAAGATTCCTCAGCTCTGTAAATGTGGTACATGACACTGCTTTAAAAAATCCACGTCAGAGCCATGGTGTGCGTGTTTGGATGTAGGGAGAAGGCAATCCTCAGACACACAAACACAGCAACAATATGTTTTGCTGTACTTAAAACCAAAACCAGTTATTTCATCTGATTCTCAAAAGTTCTCCAAGATAGGAGTTTGAGGTTATTCAACCCTTTTGATTTGAGCCAGCCAGTGTCCGAATCTCATGAAGCGTTTAGAGACAAGGTTCTTTGTCATGTGTGCATTCTAGAAAGGAGAGTTACTGACATATGTAATTGCTCTTTTTCTGTTTCCAACAAAAAACCAGCTCCTTGAAATCTCAGCTTGTACATGCTGGCTGTGGGAAGTATTGAATCAGTTCTTCCCTCCCTTTCCCCCACCCCAATAGCTCTTCTCGCTGATACAGCAATCTTCCAGGCCAACTTTCTGAGCTACCTTGTTACTCAAATGAAAGTACTTTCCTACTGTGATTAGCATCTATTTATTGGGATGGTTCCTGTTTTTCATAATTAGATCCTGAGCAGAAATGCAAAGTCTGCTGTGTAAAAGGATAATGAATCTTTATTGCACCAGTGCAAATCAGATTTGTGCAAAAGGCCCTTTGAAAACAGCAATAAGCAGACACATGCATTAAGTCACCAAGATAACGCTCTTGCTTTTAGATTTTCCTTTTATAAACGGAAATTGTAACTACCCAGTGGATTTCATGTGACCTTTCCTGCTACTCAAAAAGATTTTAGCCTTGACATTAAGCTTAGTGTATGCCATCCCCACCTTCCTCATGGTCAAGCCTCTAAAAATACATATATTTTAAGGAGCAGAAGTAGGGATGGGCTTTGTCTGCTTTCTTTGTGTGTCTTCAGTAGTGGTGAAAAGTGGGGAGGAAGGGAGCCACTTGAAAATGTCTGAGATACAATCTAATCAGGCATCCCAATGTCCATTTAGCACGCGCTGTAACATTTTAAGCATCTCTTGGCCACTCTCTCAGAAGGGAAGGCTCATGTCATCCCTTGTATTTTCCCATTGTACACATCATTTCCTGGCGAATGCAGGATTTATTCCCCAGCTAAACCCTTCTTGACAGGTTTGTTATCTGTTCACCCGGTCGGCGAGCCCCTGAGAGGCAGAGCATAGCTGTTAGAGAGAGAGAGAGAGAGGGAGAAGGAGAGGGGGAGGGAGGAGGGAGGAAGAAAGAGGACTGGGAAGCAGGGCAAGGAAATGTCAAGCGAGCTGCCAAGGATGGATATTATAGCTCCTGGGGACCTTAGAGAGTATCATGTGTCTTTTGTGTCTATTTTACAGTCAGTGCTTCATGTAAGATGGCAGTCTCGCCTGGACTGTGCTTAGTATTGATTTACTCCCAGGCAAAGCACAGACCATTTTAGGAGTACATGGGAGACTAGGAGGAAAAAAAAGATAATAAAAAAAATGCTCCTCTGTTCCAGCCTTTAATTTTTTCTATTAATGAACACATTTAAAATGGTCTCTGTTAAGTTCACTCTCCCTCTTGTTTTTCTTTTTGTTTCATTCAAATTAGCAAATTTATCAGTCTTCTCAATGAACAATAGATGCCTAGAAAGTAACGTGGCTTATTGTCTTATACACAGGCTTCAAAATCTGTGACCTTTCTGGCTTTTAGAGAAAGAGAAAGGACTCCTACAACCCAATACCTGTTCCTGTATCAAAACTACCAAGAAGTAGCAAGCATGCTGAATTGAAGAACTTTTTTTTTTTTTTTTTTAATCTACACATAATATATAGTCCTTATTATTTCCCTTCTGTTGTTTTCTGCAGTTGCTGTTCAGCACTTTGGTGCAGTATGTTCGATGGAAGAGGCAGCCGTATGGCTGTCTAAACAGCCAGCATCTGCTCGGCTGTTTGCGTAAGCTTAGGCTGGGTGTGCTTCCCTCTGGCAGCTTTAGTTCTCCTTCCCCGCTGCTGGGCCAGCGTGGGGGGGTTCAGCATCTCTGCTCTAATTCAGTGGATAGTGCGTTTGGGCATCTGAAGCATCCTGCTTAGGCTCTTGCTTCTACCTCCCTGTGGTTCTGCGCATTGTGCCTGCATCTCATCGGCATTTGCTCCAGGTAGGGCTGCTCCTGCGCTTGAAGGTTTCAGCGTTAGGTCGGGCTGAGCAAAGTCTGCGCTGCAGGAGCAGAGCCTGAAGTCACTTCTCCTGGCTGGGTTGCAGTGGAGGCATTGTAACACTGATCACCCTAGGGCAGCTGCTGACGCTTTTCCACCAAAACAAGGAGAAGTATTGCTGCCCATATATACAAATTCTATTCACGTGCTCCTTCGGTATTTGGAGATGAAAATAAGTTAAAGGCTTTTAGTTTAAAGGCTTGCCAAGGTTGTCATATTTTTCTGGGTTCTGAATTTAAGGAGGATTATTTTATCAAAGAGGGGCTTGCATGTGGTAATGTTTTTGTTTTTTTTTTTAAGCCTATATTGAACATTGAGGATTCTCAGGGTGCAGCAGACTTAGATGACTCTGCTCTCTGGGAGCAGGGGAGTAGGAGTTTGACAGGCAGCCCAGGGGATATGCACGCCGGGGACAGAGCAAGCCGGGCTGTGAGCTCCATATGCTGTTTTAAAAGTCTGTGTGGAGGAGGATAGTCGTGGGACAAGATGGGGTGTCCAGGGAAATGATGGGAAAAGAATCTGAGAATCTACGTTGTTTCACTGCCTGTGGTGCCAGGGAATCGTGTAAATGCGTACCTGCCCTGAGGAGACTCGCAGGCTGGATTTCCCACCTTCCGAGATGCCCCTACATGCCGTTTAGCAGGTGGGGCGGCACGTGGCCTTCCAGCCGTGCTGGGAGTGAAATAGTCTGTTTTAAGGTAGAGACCAAGGAAAAATGTTCAAAGCGTTTCACGTATGTTAATTACTGTAGCAAGCAGTGCTTTTTTTAATGAAGTCATGCAACAAGTTAGTGGCAAACCATGGGAATAAATAGGAGTTCTGAAGTTTTTTCTTATTTTTTTAAGGAACCATAACATATTTCTCGACTCAAAAATTCCTTTGGAGGGACACAGTATGTGGAGTTAAGTATAGAGATGTTACCAAAACACTCCTATTGCACTGTATTAGAGTACCACGCATCTTTTCTCTTTCCCTTTTTAGAAGTGAGAACAATTTGTTTCAAAGTCTCATTATTTCTAACTGGCTGCCTCATTAAGCAAGTACTGTGACGGCAGCAGAGTCTGTGATTATAAACACCAGGGCAATATGTTACTGTGTTTGTAACTCCACAGATAGAGGAAAAAGAAATGTTTTTCCACCCTTCTGTGTCTAGTCAAGGTTGTTTTTTTCCTCCTCCCTTCCCTCAATCCCTCCCAAGCTAGTTCTAATAGTAAAGCATGTCACTTATAATCTGCTAATTAAATCATTTCACTCCATTTTATATAATTTTTAATTTAGCATTCATTTTCAACTTAGCTTTTGGCTTCATTTACTGATAATAAACAGCATTGCACACAACACATGTTCCTCAAAACAGTCATTCACACACATACAGATGCCAGTAATTTTGCCAGTATGCCATGCGTATAAATATTAAATATAACATCCCACCCTCATTTTACCCGTGATTGAATGTGCATGTTGCTGTTTCGTTGTACGATACACTGTAATAAGGCAAAACATGACAAATTTGGATGAAGAGTCTTCAGCTCTCCGTTCACTAACCCTGGACCTTAGGAAATTTGCTGGGTGTACCGTGCTACACTGGCACTGTGGCAGCTCTCCCCATTCTGAATAATAGGATTTGACCTGACTCTCTTGCTGGTCCATTAGTTGTTTTTAACACATCCATCTGCTGATCTTTTTTTGACCGTTATGAGGTGGATTGATGACCCAAAGTGAAAGGATGACATTTATGATACCAGCCTTTGTCTGCTGGAGGCCAGACAGTCAAATTGGAGCTGGCATCCTCGTGACAGTCCAGTGGACTAAACTTTAGCAGTAGGTTCAAATCTAAGGCCTGATCATACCCATCTCAAATTAAACACAAAATTTTAAAGCTTATGTAATCTAAAAAAAAAAAAAAAAAGTTCCAAAGGTTACATGCCTTCATTTGGGGCCTTTCTTAAACCGCCACTGATACTTTTAAGTTTCTTTAGAGGTGTGCATATTGAGAATATTTGGAAGTTAAGCCCTTCTATCCAGAGACTAGCACACACCACTGGGAAACTGGATTTTTATTTTTTTCACTGGAATCATAAAAGTCCTCCTGACATTGAAATGTTTCTCTTAATACTTTGTACAATACACACTAAGGTGTTAGACATGCCAGAGTGAGTGCTTCCTCGTTAGTGCTGCACTACTTTGGTGATCAATATCATTATGTAGTTAATCCTTTATGCTAAAATATGTCTCATAGACTTCCAGTACGTTCTGTGCTGCAGCTTATTGCATGCCAGTGCGGTAAGAAAGGGACAGGGCTGCTGTAATGATCAAGACATCAGCCAGCGGGAGATAAAGATAGTGCATTACTTTCTGGGGCTCTGGAATATATGTCAAGGTACCCAGTGTTTACAAGGTATCCAGTCTCCTATTTGTAAAGGTAGACAGAAGAAAAAGAAATCGAGTCAGTAGTGATCGTGTATGGCAGTGCTTTGAAGAGCACTGCAGGGAAGGAAAAAAGGGAAAGCTCCCCCTCATTTATTTGAGCTTGTGAAAATTGCCATTGCTGCTGGATCTGCAGCTCTGAAATGGATTTTCTCAGGCTGCAAGGTCAGCGTGCCTCCCGCCGCCCCCACCCCAGCCAGTGTATAACAGCAGAGAAGTAATATCACATACAAGATGTGCTGCTGGTACTTGCCGTTCTGTTAATTAATCACCAAACCACTTTCCATTATTTCCTTTTAATTATAACATTATTTGACCATTCAGATTTGTACTGATTAAACCATCATTTAATTGACAAAGTGTACGGTAATGCTAATGTTTCCTGTCAGTTTAAATTACACACATGGCACCTAGTTTTCTGCTGCCACAGATTAAAGGGAGAGTGGCCTTCGCACCAGTGAGCATCAGCACTAGCAGCAATGTACCACTGCGACCTAGCAATTGCCGTACCCCAGCTTGAAAGTAATAATGATAGGCATAATTAAAAACTATGAAAAAAACCTGTACGTCATAGTAAAACAGCCCTGAATGTCATCATCAGTTACATTAAAATAGCATCTGCTGCAGAGACTTCCTCTGGAAATCAGTGGAAGAAAATCTATTAAGATTTCCAGGAGTGGTTGGTAGCACGATTCCTTGTTATTTTGCTCATCATATTATATTATTTTTAACTGAGTAAAACATTAGCCAGTCTTTTCTCAATCTCTCTCTCTTTCCCCTCTCCTTTTTTTTTTTTTTTTTTTTCTTTCTTTCTTTTAACAGATTTGCTTTCTGCTCAATTAGACTTGTGATCACAAGAACACAAAGTAGTATTTTTCTCCTTCTGGAAAGACTTTTACAGTGTGATGGGCAAATTGTCAGGAATAATTATACCAAATGGCGGAAAAAAAAATTGATGGAAAAGATCTCTCCCTGCTAGTGATACATTTTATTTAAGACACAGTAAACATCAAGCACATTTGTGACAAGGTGAAACTGGCAAGTGGAGCTCTGCCATGGTTTTATTTTTAATTGCTAGTAAACTAATTAGATGGCACAAAATGTTACATAAACCACACATACTTACACACAAAATCTAACAATGCTGATTGTGTTTTTCAATAAAAGAAGAGAACAGATGAGTTAGACGTGAGGAAAGAGATAATACGAGACACTTTAACATACCACCTGTCCTGCCAGAAGGGCTCGAGATTGTTGTTGTCATTGCTGCTGGGTTATTTTGAAGGGATTTAAAGTTTTTCAGTGGTACTCACTCATGGAACAAGTTCCCTTCAGGGCCAGGGGAATTTTTAAGACCTCTTCATTCTGTTTCCCGGTGATCACACCTTGGCACAGTCTAACACAGTGTACAGTGTGTGTGAGTGGACATTTGTAGCTGAAGAAGGGTAGTATAACACTGAATTTTGCCTTTAACTTTCACAATTCAGCTGTGGCTCAGATTTGTAAAAGCAGGAACATAGGAGCCTAAGGCTTTTAACAAAAGGTGGGTAATCTCTTGCAGTCCTAACTTTTATTGGAAGATGGCAAAGGTCAGACTCCTCAGTGGCTGAAATGACTTGTGAAAATAGAAGTTAGGTTTTAAAACACCAGTGTGCATTTGAAATTTTTCCGTGTGTTTTAAATTTTAAGAAAACTTCAGCAAGAAGCGTCAGTGATTCGTTACTTTTAATCTTGCCAAGTATTTTTTTTTTTTAACATCTGTGTAGTTTTTCAACTCGAGAGTGTAAGAAAAAATATATTCTGGTATAAATCCATGTAAGTTGGTGGAGTTAACAGGAACTGGTTGGAATGGTGGGGTAGTATTTATCCTACCTTTCTCCAAATACAAAAGACCAGATGTTCATCTGTCATAAATGAGTGTAGATTCCCTGAATTCAGTGGAACTAGGTTACATTACACTATCTTGTATTTACAGAAATAGCAGCATCTTCCCTGTGTGGTTTCTATGATGAGCGTATCAGTTACGTTGCGTTTCCTGTTTTTAAGTGACATTAGGTTGATTTTAGATTTCTCAACTTAAAAAGTAAATATTTCCCCCACTTGGACTTACAAAGTAACCACCCAGTTATTGTAACTCGGTTCTGGCCATGGTAATATCTTATTGATAGACATTTGGCATTCCTTCTGCAAATACGACGTCTGCCTGCGTTAGGAGTACTGATGGGACACTGAACATGTTTCTCTATTTACGTGATGTGGCCCTCCATGGATTGATTGGGTTCGTCTTACTAAAGCAAAATAGCTCTACATTTTGGGTATCAGCTCTTTGTTTCCTGTAGTTCAAAACAAGATGGGACTTTTTGATTTTTATCTTTTTTAATGTCCAGCTTCTAATAACCTTTTCAGGGTAAATTTGCTTTACGTTAAAAAACAGTGATAGTATTATTCTAGTAAACAGAAGAGGAATGAGGTGTGCACACTATATTCATAACTTTTTAAATGTTAGCATTTATGTAAGCAAAAAACTGGCTTCATACTAGAGACAGAAACCACAAGTACAATTATCTTTCCCTATTCTATTTGCAGTGACAATTTGAGGGAGCTCTGTAGTTTTTTAAATAAATGAAGAAGAAAGACATGGTGTTTGCATGTAAGCCAGAAAAAGGCTTGGAGTTGTTGATGCAATTCTTAATCCAAAATAAAATATTTATTGAAGTCCTTAAATAAAATCACCAGCTTTTCAGTACCTTTTAAGTAATCATTTTAACAGTAACCCATTACGGTTCCCCAAAATAATTTTTAAATGGCCAAAATACTGTTTTGCCTGGTTTTCTATCAGGCCTTCTATGGAACAGCAGGTACTTTCTTGTATCAATGCTGGAACTCAGTAATTTGTGTGGGTTTCTCTTTTGTCTGTATATGGGGTTCTGGTGGGGTTTATGTGTGTTGTATGGAGGAAGTTTGACAGCAGACCTCTGTACCAGCTGAGCACAGAGGCTATGAATGACTTTAATGTGTAAAAACCAGGAAAACTTGCCTGCATTAGGGGAAAATGTATGAATTGGTTCTGTCTGTATATTCAATTTCCCTTCTATTTGCTAATTGGGATATATTTGCTATAAATAAGTTCCTTGTTCCCAGCTTCTGTTTGTTGGCAGTGTTAGGTTTACAGTTGCACTCAGTTTTAGAGGTCTTTTCCAATCTAAATGAATCCAGAATTCTCCTCCCTTATATACAAATCACTTGACTCATTTGTAGAGACATGCTAAATGGTAAAAAGGCCAAATCTGATGTATGTGAAATAAAGGGTATTGAATTCCTGCATGCAGGCCCCCATTGAAGAGTGAGTTGCATCGGATGGGTTGGTTGAGTGTCATGACTTCCTGCCAGGAGCTGCTTTAGGCTTACTGGAGTCCTTCTGTGCCTTACCCACATGGAAGAGAATCCCTTGGAGTATTTATCCTAGTGCCATCTTTGTCTAGGTGGAAGAGCAGAGCATACAGGGAATCACGCTACTGACTTTGACCAGGGTGGATGAAGCTTTGTAGGCTTTTTGTGGAGTCACTGGGTAAGCACTGACACCAAATAAAATACCTCTCTAAATTGTCCCCCAAAGGAGCCCTGACTCCTCTGTCTGCAGCCAGGCTAAGTTAGCGCTGGGGAGTGCTGTCTTTGGAGACAGCTCAGACTGGTGGAGGAAGGTGCAGGAGGAAATGGGGCCCTTAGGACTGGATCATCCACCATCATCTGGGCTGAGAGCGTGGTTCTGCCCCACACATGGTCTGTGGGCAGGCAGCAGTGGAGCTGAGGTGGCAGTAGGGGAAGAGCTTTGTGCTCAAGGTGTGAGGGCCTGAATGGGAACAGTGAGCATCTTTCCCAGCTGCACTGGACCAGGTCGATGTGGAAATGCCACCCCCTCCTAGCCTGGCCCTGATGTACAGCTGAATTTTCTTGGGGTTGTTGGTTATGGGTTGGAAGGGAGGCTCTCCCTGTCCTCTGTGAACATTTGTTGGCTCTGTGTTCCTTATTTCTGATTATTTTTTTGTGACACTGAAACAATCACAACTTTTCCCCATCAATTTCCCTTCTATACAGTCCTGACTAGATTCAGTATATACAATTACACCTCCAAACCAGATTTCATTTTTAGATAAGCACATGGGCATAGTCACAGGTTCCCTCTACTTTCAGTATGTCCATCTTTACTTACTTACTTTTATGTGTGCATACCTATTTCTGAACACTTGAAGATTCTTCAAGTTACCAAGAAACAGAACTGCATAAGTAGACACCCTTAGTGTCTGTTCAGTGTGCAGGCTGGCTGTGTTCATGCAGCCCAGCAGAGCTGAGAACTTGTTTCTTGGACGTTGTGCTGCACAGGATGAGAAACGCTGCCAGAGTGTCACAAGCCCCTGTTTGCACAATTGTAAGATTGCTGTTGACTTCCATGGAATAGTGTCGGGGCCTCCACCACCTCTGTGAAAAGCAAGGAAATTGCTTGAAGTTGTCTGTAGACAAAGTCACTCTGTAGAGCTGTGTTTGCCTTGTGGGAGAAGAAAACAGAACTGAGAGCCAAGAAATATAGAAACTATTGTAAAAAAGGCCAATTAAAAACCAAAAGATTGAATATTTTCAATGGAGAATGGACTTTCCATGTAGTTTCTGTTGCCAGAATCTTAACTGTTGAAAACTAAGGGTCAAATCTGAAGAATGTGAATAGTGTATTTAGACTGCTACAGGCTGCAGCTTCCCAGAGGGCCTGGAATTATATCCAATTGCTTCTGCTTACTACTAGTCTGCTGTAGATGAAAGTAGGTGTTGAGTATGGGTGACATATTAACATTGTGAGAAAACAGTGCTATAGATTCCCAGGAAATAAGAAATATATATAGCCAGAAACCACAAGGAAATACTGTATTAAATTTTAAGCACTTATGTTAAAAATAGACCTAGAAGTTCTCTGTCTTGCATAAAAGAAATAATAAAAAAAAAAGTCCAATTCCCTATGTTATATCTTAGGTGATGTGGGAGAGATCACCCAGATGCTAAAGACCCAAGTTACTGAAAAAGTGGGAGGGAGGAGCACACCTGGACCTGTGCTCTGGCTGCGCTCTGATACGCACTGTCTGAGAGGCTGCCTAAAGAAAAGTCCTATTTTTGTTTTTCAAACAGATACTTCAAATCTTTTTATGACTGTTGCTGTTCTTGGGTTTTTTTGATAGTGTCTGTGTTGGCTTTTTTGCTCCTTTTCTTCGTATACGTTCTGGCAATAATGTTTACAATCTCATCTTTACTGTCTGGAAGTTTGTCATCATTGCTTTGTCATGATCTTAATATGTCACCCGTATTTGACTACTGCATATATGTACCATCTGCGGAGTAAGTGACGGCCCATCTACAGCGAATTGGGTAAGCTGCAGTTTGGATGGGTTGGATGTAAACTCCATGTGCTCAGTACTTTAGCCATGTCTGTTTAGTGTTAAGGTCCTGACTGTATTTTCATTACTTTGTAAAACCTGTTTGGAGGAGTTGATATGTTGGCCGCAAAAACACTCCCGGCAATGAAAGTTGGCCGAGAACATCCCTGTCTGGGTTATTTTTAATTTATTTTTTTTGAAACATACTTGAAAGGAACCTTTTTCCATTCAATGAAAGACAAGTAAGAGTTCCACGAAGTCAGGAGTTTGCTTTTCTGGTCATACCTGCAGCTGTGTTTTAAATGTGAAAAAATGAAATTACTTCAGTTGCCTCACTAAATGCTTAATATAAAGCTGCTCTGCCTTTCGTCAGATATCATCACCAGTGTGGTGGGGTGGCCTGTTCAGCTGCCCGAGCCACTCGGTCACTGCCCTCCTCAGCAGGACGGGGGTTAGAGGAAATGTACCGAAGGGCTCGTGGGTCGAGGTAAGGACAGGGAGAGATCACTCGCCAGTTACTGTCACGGGCAGAACAGGCTCCGCTTGGGGAAATCAGTTTAATTGATTACCGATCCGGTCAGAGTGGGAGTACGAGAACTAAACCCAAATGTTAAACCCACCTTCCCCCCAGCCCTCCCTTCTTCCCAGGCTTAACCTAATTCCTGATTTCTCTGTCTCCTCCCGGGGAATGGGGCTGGGGTCAGCCCCTCACACGCCGTCTCTGCCGCCCCGTCCCCCGCACGCTGCCCCGCTCCAGCGTGGGGTCCCTGCCCCGGGAGCCAGCCCTGCGCCCCCTGCTCCCACGGGAGCCCTTCCCACGGGAGCGTCCCTCAGGAGCTGCCCCGCGGGGTCCCCAGCCCTGCCCCAGCCCTGCCCCAGCCCGGGCTCCTCTCCCCATGGGCCACGGGCCCTGCCAGGGGCTGCCCCAGCGCCGCTGCCCGCGGGTCACGGCCTCTGTGGGGCTGGCAGCCGGCTGGCATCGGCTCCGTTGGGCACGGGGGAAGCTTCTGGCAGCTCCTCGCAGAGGCCACCCCTGTAGCCCCCCCCTACCAAAACCTTGCCACGCAAACCCCATACAAACATGTTTTTCGTAAAATTAAATGAGTTTGCTTTTGACAAAGTATCACTGATTTCATTCATGCCAGTTTTGTTTATTGTAACTGATACATTAATATAAAACTGTTCTATTAAGAAATAACCAAAATATAGGAATGGATTTTACATTTATTTTTCTTAACTGGAAGTTGATTGGTATGAGCCTCCTAACAGGGAACCATTTTCAGAACTCAGTAGTAATTGCTCTTTTTAACAGGCGAATTAATTGGAAAAAATGCAAGATAAATACATAAAAATAAGTTTGCTAAACATTTTCTTTATTCTAATTTTTAATCAAATGGGATGCATGGAAAGTTAGGAATGAAAAATACACATTGCACGTACCAGATGAACAGCTTCACCAGCCTTTGGGTGGTAGCTGACTGGAAGTTCATTTTTCCTGGGAATTTCATGTATTTTTCCCATCTTGAGACCAAGTCCTGACTTACATTAGTATGTGTATCAGCTAAGACTACCTCTGCAGCACTAGCTTAGGCTTAACATCTTCAGTTTTCTTCCTCTGGATGCTATGAGCAGAAGTCTACTCTGTGATCAGGCATGCTTTTTCAAGCAATGTATTTTTTATTCAGAACAAGCCATTACTTTAAAGTTTAGTGTGTTACAGTCAGCAACCAAGTACCATGCAGCTGCTTGCTCCCCCCCCCTCACCACCACCCCCTGGTAGTATGGAGAGGAGAACTGGAAAAAGGTAAAACTCATGCGTTAAGATAAGTAAAGGAAGAATAATCATAACAACAATAATAATTGTAATGAAGAGGGTAGAGGGGAATAAAACCCAAGACGAAGAGGAGGGGATCAAAAAAGTGATGCACAATCCAGTTTCTCACCACTTGCTGACTGATGCTCAGCCAGTCCCCAAGCAGCAATCAGCAACCCCCAGGCAACTCTCCCCAGTTTATATACTGAGCATAATGCTTTATGGTATGTAATATCTCTTCCACCAGTTTAGGGCAGCCATCCTGGCTCTGCTCCCTGCTGGCTTCTGGTGCACCTGCTCACTGGCAGAGCACGGGAAACTGGAAAGTCCTTGGTTTAGTGTAAGCACTACCTAGCAACAACTAAAACATCAGGGGTTATCAACATCATTCTCATGCTAAATCCGAAACACAGCACTGTACCCGGTATTAAGAAGAAAATCAACTTTATTCCAAATGGAAACAGGACAGTATCCACCCCTTACTCTATACCATTTACATCATGCCATGGTTTCCAATACACCATCACGTTTCCTCTTTTGATAGAAACACACAGATATCATTGCCTTAGTCTGCGGGCCATCTCTGTAAAAATCTGTGGAGTTCATTTAGTCAATGACTTTAGGCTCTGTCTGTCACAAGTGTCTTTCAGGGCAGGGAGGATTGTGTGTGGGGTTGGATTGTTGCATGTTGAAGCCAGTTCTGATTCCATCACCACTGTGCGGGTCTAGTCTCATCAAAATTTGTTCTTCGTTAATGTGGTGATCGGAAGGGAGTAGAGTTCAGATTGATGAAGAAAGGATTAAGAAGAAAATTAGCTCTGTCCCAGCTGAAACCGGGACACTTTAACATCAATATCCTCAGTGCCTTAGCTTCCTATGGTGCTGTGAGGCCACATTTTTTTCCTTCAAGTTACAAACTATTTCCATTCCCCAAGAGAGTCTTTTACCTCCATGGTGCATTGGCCCTCAGATACTTCAGTTCCTAACAAGTTCCTAACCTTGGAAAAGAGCTGCATAATGTCAGGCTGATGTGTGGAAGTTGGCCGTTGTCCTGCAAGTGCCCCCAAGGGGTCTGGTCGGAAGTTGTGTAGTCATGATGTCATTTTCCTGCTTGCTTTTCCGACTTAAGTTAAAATAGTGTATTCCTACAGGAAATTCTAATGAGCCAATATAATTATATAGTGATTTTACCTTCCTGACGAGGTCACACAGAGTGCTAATGCAGTTATCAAATATTGGTATTCCTAGATTACACAATAGCACCACACCTAGCTAAAGCCATTTTGATCCTTCTGATTTTCAGTTTGGTTGTTTTTCCCTTTTGTTAGACTCTGCCGTAGATGAAGTAGTTTGATGTTACTACTCAGGAACAAGACAACATAAAGGAGCAGTTATCTTAACATCTGTCTTATTCTTTTGGTTAGCTGTCCGTGAAGGCAGAAATATTAGGCATCAATTTCATCCTTTTTTAAAATGGAATCAGATGTACTGTATTAATTTTAACATGTTAATGAGTACTCAACCATGACAGGACAGAATATTCATGACATCTATTAAATATCTGACAATAGGAAACATGTTAAAGATTGTTCAGTATCTGAGTGGGACATGAAAGGATATCAATTTTGCCTTCTTTCTGTCTTGCTTTCTTAAGGCACTTCAGCAAAATTAGTAGCTGGTTAAGCGGGTCATGCTGCTGCTTGGATAGCGTTCAGGAGCTGTGTTCTGCATTTCAGAAATGTTAATCTCAGATGTGTTTATTGGCTACATAGGATCATTATTCAATAGAAATGAGAAGTTCAAAGAAATCAGAAGTAGCAAAATTATGAGAAGCGAGGGATTTTTATTAGTCCGTTTTTTAAGCTCAGGGAAAAAAAAAATTATTCCTCAGGTCAGGCTTGAGAAGGATTTGGTGTTGATTCATATCAACAAGAGTGTCTCCAGCTGTTACAATAAATACTAAAAATAAAAAAGAGTTTTAGGAGGAAACTGTCAAGAATCCAGATTTAAATGAGGCTATAAATCTTGTGTGACAGAAGGAAGGTTTATTTGGTGGAGGTTTATCCTATGACTTTGAGATATTTCTGTCTCTTCCTCTGGAACAGGCTGGAGACAGGAGGCTAGGCTGGATGGACCCTTATCCCAACCTGGTTTGGCTGTTCTTCTGACCCTGAAAGTCTTGAACACATAATTTCATCTGTCCAGGATGATATCAGTAAGGCACATGGAGTGTTAAATAGGAAAGTTGAAGCTTAAGTGTCATCACTGGTATTACACAGATAAGTGTTTCTGCAAAGAGGTTTTTTAATCTGCTGATAAGGATAATATGACATCTGAGCACAGGGGCAGCAGAAGGGCAGGGAGAGAAGGAATTGTGTAAACAGTCCACTGTAACTGAAGCCTGGCTTTCAAATCTTTGAACTCTGCAGCAGCCAACTTCGGGGGTGTAATTACAGTCTGATAAACTTTGCAGGTTTTGACCAAATATTCAGCTTTTCATTAAAACTTTTCCATTCACAAAATGGTGGGGGTTTGGTTTTTTGGGTTTTTTTTTTTTACCCGCAAAGAGAGGGATGTTATACTTGCATCTGCATTATTTTTGTTTGTTTTGATGGGTATGCTAATAAAAGTGTAGTAAGTTTTTCTGGAAGGTATTTCTTTCATTCTGAAGGATCTGCAGTTGTAAGGCTGCGTTTTAGCTTGGATAGCAGAGCTATTTAAGGCACATTAAGCTTTTGCTAACTAACCCATGTGTGAAATGCAATTGGAGACCTATATCAGTATGAAAATTGACAACTGCATTGTGTCAGTTCCATAGATTTGAAACATACGTTCTGTTAGTCCTTCAATAGCTGATTTATTTGGTGATTATGAAGTAAATAATTTCTACAAAAATCAAGGCTTTGTGGCCTTTCTTCCAAAACTTTGTGACCATTGTCTTACAAAAGTGAATTTAGATGTTGAATTTCTAGATTTTCAAGCATGAAAAAAATCAAATTTTTGCTGTCACAGTAATAATCTGTGTAATATTTGTACTGAAGTAATAATTAGAAGGTTTGATCAGAGTGGACCTCTGTCTTCTAGATACGGTGCAACTTGTTAAGTTGCTGACTATTTTAAAATTGCTCACGATAAAAATATTTGTCATTCAGAGTTAAATGCTTCAGCAGTCTTAAAGATGTTTTCAGACATAAATTGATCCTGTCAGCGTCCCAGAGAAATAAAAAAGTAAGAATTAAATAAAACCCAGAGTTCAGAACTGGCCTAATGCTTCGTCCACTGAATGGTAAAATTTTCATTAATTATCAGAAGCAGAGGTGGCAGAATGATGGATGCTTTTAGAAATCTCCAAGCCTGCCCAGGATCACACAGGGAATGTGTGAAAACATTTATTAACAGGTATTAAAACTTCATCCCTACAGTCAACAGGGTACCTTAAAGGAAAGTTAGTCTTTTCCCTATGAAATAAGAGATTAACATGTTGAAAATGGGTGGTTTTGAAGCTCAAAGCCGTACATCGCTTCAGCATCTCAATCGTTTAGAAATTCATTTCATGGAGTTAGGGGTGCCGTTGGCCTCCCTTAGAATGGGTAGTTTGGACTCTGAATAGATCCCCTTTTCTTCTTCTCTCAAGTCACACTGGAGGGAAATGCCTGTGTGCGTCTGCAGTTCTGTTTCCAAACAGCCCCCTGCATCTTGCTTGCTTCTTTATTTTACCCTTTACTTAGTATTTACGGTAGGCAAAGATATTAGAAGGTGCCTTTTGGAAAAGTGCAGGTCTGAGGAAAGGAGCAGGGCCACCTCCCTCCGGCTCTGCGGTACCGTGTCAGCGGGACTTGGAGCTGGATAAAGCAGGCATCGCAGTGTAATGCATCTTGGTACGGGGGTTTTGTTGTTGTTTATTGTTTGTTTTAAAAGCCTGAAAAAAACCCTGATCTGCCCCTTCCATATGCCTTCCTATAGCCGAGTTTTGATTTCTGACACCCTGAAACATTAGTGTACTGAGTTCTGCTGCACCACTGACAACTGTCTCTGTTACTGTCCCTAATACACAGGTGAGGAAATCGAGACCTACTCTAAGTAACATTCTTAACTTCTTAAAAGGCTAAAATGTTCTTTAAATTGTAACAGAACTTAGCATTGTGACAATGCACATATTTTAGAAGTTTTCTAAAGTTATCTCAGGGATTCAAAGAAAAGAAACACAGTTCTGGTTTGTGTGTGTTACTACACTCTCAGGCAATACTGTACACGGTCTGGGGGACAGTACATTCCAAGGACTGTTCCTAACAGCCAGCAGGAATGGGCTTTCCCAGTTTTGGGGACAAAGTGTGTTTTGCCATTGGAGCCCAGGCTGTGCCACGTCACGTGTTGTCTGTGCTAGAGAAGAAGCTGTTGTCCGTATGATTTGCAGGTGTAAACAGAGTATAGTCCCTGCTCAGAGGGATGGAAAAGGAAGTGCTGTACACCTGCTTACCCTGGAAACCTCCTGTAGGGACGTGTGCATAACAAATACTTATTGTATATAAAAGGCTGTAAATATCTCTAGTAGAATATATAGTGTCTTTGTATGGCTCAGTGTAGCACTGATTAGAGATCCCTCAGATAGCACTAAGCTAGCTGTTCTTCCTCCTTGAAACAGCAAAACGTAATGATAATTTCAGGTGCTGGAAGCAGTGTGAGCACATTACCAATGTCCTCCATGCAAGCTCATGATAAATCCTG
The DNA here is from genome assembly GCF_023634085.1 of Falco cherrug. Lineage (NCBI taxonomy): Eukaryota > Metazoa > Chordata > Aves > Falconiformes > Falconidae > Falco > Falco cherrug. Next base: position 103,050,886 of record NC_073697.1, on the reverse strand, counting down.
CTTCTTGGTGCTTACACATACATGGTGCTATTGCTAGCTCCACATGTGGTCAGGACAGAAAGGTAGGAGCTGCAGTCACTGAAGTGCCAAGCAGATGCAAGGAGATGGAGAAGCAAAGGGGTGCTCCAAAGAGCAAGGCAGAATGCTGAGGGCAAAATGCAGGTTGGGAGGCCCAGTGCAAAAGTTGGAGCCTGTAAGAAGGAGCAGGCGAACTAGGACAAGGTCAGGAGCAACATCAAGGATGAACAGACGGGGAAGTGAAGAAGAAACTTGGATTGAAGGCAGACAAACTTGACATATATGTTCATGTATGATACATCATTGGGTACCAGTTCCAGAAAAGAAGTAGGGTTATACATCTAGAATAGATGCAAAGAGCAAGAATCAGAAATGTCTAGTGTAATCTGGTTTTCCAGATCTCTCTGTATCCCACCCACAGAGTTGCCTCCAAAGAATAACCCATCTTGTCTTTAGTTATGTATCTATGAAATGAGTTGACATATCTTCTGATGATGTCTGACTCCTTCATTCGTCTATAAAAAATGCTTAGATGACTAGTTTGGATTAGACATTTAAAATTTGGATGACTAAAGGTAGGTAACATGACTCATGCTATTAAGGCTAGATGGGCACGTGTTCATCTGGATTGGAATTGTAGTGTGGCAGTATATTAAAACATTTTTCTTGAGGAAAAGGATGGAATTGAATTGGAACTGTTGATGAAATCGCTGCTGTTTTGGAGATAAATTATAGACAAGCCCTGCCGAAATTGAAGAGTTTTGGAGTTCTCTTGTACGTTTCAAAGTTCCCTTCACAGAAAACATATAGTGTTGCAACATGGCATCATGATATTATGTTGTCACCGGAGGGACATAGGGAGAGTCATTGGTGAGTTTTAAGATTGGACACCATTTTAGTGTATATCCAGGATATGATATAAGTAGTGGAAAAAAAGCAGCCATAATAGCATATTAAAATATGTAGCATTAGATAAGCACAGCATACTGTTGCTGCCAAATATTTCTTTGTTATGCAATTTGTCATACTGATTACAGCCAACTCATCATCAACGTGCATCAGCATATTCACAACACTTTTCCCAGTGAGGGCCAGGGCCTCTGGATTTCTTTAGAACTAGTTGGAACTCAGTAATCCTGTATCTTGGCTTTGGAGGTGGAGGTAGTAATGAAGTTCAAATTAGCAAAAGATCTTCTGTGGCACATGTTTCTCTCACCTTTTAGTAAGTATACGTATTTCTGTATGTTCACTGATTCCACTTTAAATCTTATTTGTAATTTACAGCTAAACAAAACTGCATCAGTCCAACAGGGACATTTAATCTTGGAAGTTCTACGTGCCTATTGTCACCTGCAATCATACTGATCAGGGGTCTGACTTAATTTCTGCTGCTGCTTGTAAATGTATACTCACATTTCTAATTTGCCTGTCAAACTGAGTATAACTTCAGACCCAGTCTATGTGTGTGTTTATATATAAATTGAAATTTAACATACTATGATGATTCATAGTCTGTGGGCAATTATGTTAGAAGTAGTTTTTAAAAGGTAAGTACAGTTCCATCATTTAGAAGGACAGTCGTCTTTACAAAAACCCCTCCTTGTAGCTCAGCTTTGTCAGACAGAAGTTGTTGCTGGTTGGCATCCCTGATAACTCAGACATTCAGAAATTCTTGAAACTGACACTACTAACTGTGCTGCTAAAAAGAGGACCCTTGTCTTTGCTCACATGATATGCTGCCTGTGTCCAAAGTGTAATATTTAATTGCATTTTCTTAATCTTTACCACTGTATTGCTAAGCTTTCTAATACCTTCAAAATACCAAATCTCAGGCTTATCCTAATTAAAGAATCTCAATTTAATCCATATTGCATGACAATTCAATTTGTTGATTGCTTTTTCTCCCCCCTCTTTGTGAAATTCCCGTCAAATGTATTAATTCAACATGATGAATCCTGTATTCAACCCACTGGAGTGAATAATTAAAATTAGCTGATAAAACTTTCAGCAGAATTACTTTGTGAAATTGCTGAACAGATGTGTCATTTTAATGAAAATCCACAGACAAGCGCCTTCCCCCCTCGGCAGGATAAAAATATTATCCCCACGGCACATACTTAATTTGGTGGTAAATACACTCCGAGCGATTGCTGGAAGGGAAGAAAAAGCAACTTGTCACACTTAGTAACTTGATTTTTCCCCAGCATGCAGTAACAGCTATCTACAGTAATTCATAGTGCTCTATTGTTGCTGCAAGTCCCAAAGAGAACTTATTAAAATGCAATAATCTCCTATTTAAACAGAAACAATAACCATTAAATTTCCTGTGGATCCAAAATTGAGCACAAGCCCCATCTGGTAAGAGTGATTAGAGGCCTGATGAGGGAATTTAATTTGCAACATTCAAAGACTAAATCTGAGCAGATCTTGTCACCTGGGACTGGAGTGCTGCTTGCTGTCTTCTTAAAAATCTCGACCTAAACTGAAAATGGAATGTAGAAGTGAAAATGTTACCCAGGGGCCAAGCTTGACAGGATTGTATTTCATTATGTGTCTCCATCAGGCTTAGAGAGCTGCGTGGAATTTCAGCTTTGGCTCGGTTGGGATATCTCCTCAACAGGGCATGCACTGAGGCTGTTGCTCCCTGCAATGGTGAACGAGTCATTAAAGGAGACTCCATCCTGCACTTGGACCTCCTACTACCTCATTTTAGTCACTTGCCCAAATTACGCCAGCTTTTCTATCCCATTAGAATGAGCCAAGATAATTTTAGCACTGCCTACAACAAACAGGCATCTCCCAGATATGTTTTTTCTGCTCCTGGCGAAACAACACTGGCATTAGACCTTATTACTGAGTCCACTTAATGGCATGCCACGGATCTCCTGTCATATGGAACTCGCTTCCCGCGCAGGCCAGCTGAGATGCAGGGTGTGCAGGTGTATGCTGCAGAAATACAGGATCAAAATCTGGTGGCTGGCTTTTTTTCTGTTTGTTTGGCTGGCGTTTTGGGTGGGGTTTTTATTTGTTCTAATTGTTAGATTTTGGTCAGCTAGGTTTGTGCCACAGCTGTCAGCTTATAAATTATTATAAGCTCCTAATTAAGAACCTGTTTCTAATGGCAAAGCTCTAGTTCACTGAAACATATGTTGCTAGGGAGATAGCCGTAACCAGCAGAATAAGGAAAATAGATGCATAATGCTTTTTCAGATTCAAGATTTCCCTCACTCACATTCATAGTCTACATTCCACAGACTGATTTGTGGTGGTGGTGCTGTCCAATACGGGTTTGTTTTTGTTTTTGAAAACTGCAATACTGATGACGCTAAGAAACATTTTTTAACGTTTGCAGTTTGGTAAATGCAGCAGGGCAAATGTGATGGGTTATGCACAGTGCTGCGTGTACAGCCTTGCCAGTCCTCCTTCCGTCTTGAAGTTGCATAGGATTACTTTTTGAGTTAAGGCTTTCTCAGTCTCTGTGTTCTTCTGGCTGCTCAAGCTGCCTGTTTGTTGAAAGTTCTGTTTGCAGTTACAGGCATGTGTATACTTGCCCTGTAGAAAATCTGAAATTATAATTTGGAGAGTAGCTGTCAAATAGGAATAACTACTGACCTTGGTGAGATACAGACCACTGACACTGGGGTTGTTATCAGCCTTCTGAGTAACCCAGTCTGCAAGCCATTAGTTGCCTTAACTATTGCAGATCACATTTGTCTTTTGTTCTTATGTAGAACAAAGCCATGCAGTTGTTAAAAAAATAATTGGCTGGTTGCTTTTTTTTGTACTACCCACATTTAATAACTACAGCATATGAGTCACCAGGTATCGTGAAGGGAGGAGTCATGCAGGAATTAACAAAAACACCACGTGAACTGCGAAGTTAGCAATGTATTTGCACCTCTACTTGTAGCAGACTATTAAAATCAAAGTTTTTATGAGGGGAAGGAGCTGCATGACAGCCTTGTCACTTGACTCTTTGTGCCGCTGCACATACATTGACTTGGGGTGGTGATAGTGTTTATCCTAAGCCATTTTGTAATGCAGGATGTCCAGGTCCTAGGAATATATTCCATTGGGTTCTTTCTGCCTCCTAGTCCTGGACACTTCTACAGGGGATAGAAAAGTTTTCAAGAAAAAAAGAGAAGAAGAAATTTTTAGTTTTGTTGACTCTCAAGTTTACATGGGAGTGGGAATAGCACAAGTCTAAAAGCAGGATTTTAGCTTCTCTGGTATGGTATATTATTAAATTATCCATGAGGGTATCCAATTCTTTTTTTATGACTCAAGGAAGTGTATAGATCATGCATTGTCTGCAAGCAGAATTGACCCCTGTTAAACAGCGAGCAGCTTTTCCATCAGTGCCTTTTCTAAAGGTTTCCAATAGCAATGCCAGGTATGTCCTTTTCCTGGCCTGAAGTGTTCCTTCTCAAAAGTGTTCCTATGTAACCTTGTGCCTCAAGCTCTGAAAACCAGCCTACACCACTGATGAACTTGGCCCGTTGTCACCTGTCATCTTGGAGCTGATTTTTCTTTTCCAGAATATGAGGTCGACAGGGAGACAAAACTTTCCATCTGTGTGCTTCACTTGCATGTAATTGCTCCAAAGAAGGGAGGAGGTTCCCTAGATAAAAGTACTCACTACTTTGCTTGAAACTGTTTTCTGTAAATAAAACTCTTTCATCTTTGAACTTAAATATATTTCAACCCCAATTTAGGTTCTTTTACCTCTTAGTTCTGGACTGCTCTAAGTTATTAGGAAAAAAAAAGACCAAAAAAAAAAAAAAAAAAAAAGACTTTCTTAATAAGCCCCAAAGGTAATCAGAAAGAAGACAGCAAAATGAAACAACTCGTAAAATATTCCTCAACATCTTTAGGGAATACTTAATGCACACAAGGTCAGGGCTTTGTAATGGTAATTTAAGAGTTGTAGGAAGTGATCCATCATTTTAAAGAGCAACGTTGCCATCCTTGACAAAAAGTTTATGTTTCGGAATCAACTTGAGTCCCTGCTCACCTCAGGAAAACAAATGCTGGCAGATCTCCTTGCAGGACATAATGAAGGAGATTTTCTATAATGTTATGCAAATGTCATGCTAAATTGTATGTAGGCATTGAGAAGTGACAGGCAGTTGCGGCCATCCAGTTTTCTGGAGAGTACTAACGCTGTTCTGGATTAATTTTTCTTTCTGGAGCAGACGTTATATGGAAATTACCCTTGACTGTACTCCACCGTTGGAAAGGTCACAGCGGTAGATACAAAATCCATAGGCAGTCGATTGCCTTCCACGTATTCAGCATTACTGCTCTTGCCTATTTTACCCTTAGGCATCTTTTATTTCTTGCACAGATGGTCTCACTCAGCCCTAACAAAATGTTTTAAGCTGTTGCATAAATTAAAATAAGAGGCCCCGAAGTACAAAAGTGCAACTCTTTGGTAAGAAGTTGGGAGCGAGGGGAGGAAATAGGCAAGGAGAGAAAACAATGCAGGGCTCTGCTTCCCTTGCTGGCACCTTCTTGATTTGGCTGCAGCTTGCATGTTAGTCCCAGGTATTTCCAACAGGACAAGCTGGAAGTCATGGGGTGTGAAGGAACAAATGTGTAAGGTTTCAGAGGAGTGGGTGTATTTGCCATTTGCATAGCACATCATATATGTGCACCAAAGTAATGAGTAAAGATGGTCAATATTTTCTGACGTATTTTCTGTATTGGAAAGGCTGATTTGATCAAGCTCAGTGGATTGGGAAGGGAACTGGAATGGATTGATTTAATTTATGCTTTTATTGAAAGATTGTATAATGATAATCAGCCTTCAACCTTGTTGTCATTTGCCTTTGTTAAAATGAAGCTCCTCAGAAGCATTTCACAGATTATTTTGAAATACTTATTTTTATTTCCAACATGGGAAGGAAAGAGGCACTGAAATGTCAGAACATCCTGCTAAGTACAAATTCCACGTGCTGATCCTCTTGAATAGCAACCAAAAGCATCAGCATCAGTGGCCAAGCTGCAATGTCTTACGTGTACAGACTTCTGTAAGATGCTGAGACCTGCTGAAACCAGGCTGGATATGGGCTACCTCACATGTGGATGCTGAAAAAAAGTGAAATACTGACTATTATTTTATTTTGAAAGTCTTACACCTCACCTGTGGTGTAACCAACTGCATATTGCTGAGCAAGCCATTGGTTATTTCTTTTGTTCCTTACTGGATGTATTTTTATTATTTTTTAATTTAGCTTACTATCTGTGGTAAAAAACTTCTATTGCAGTTCCTAGCTTGTGTACTGATTTGCAAGTAAATTAAGCTGACTGGAGTAAAAGAGACTCCTGGGGCCTCAAGGCTTCCCCTTGGCTATGAAGCCTATTGTCATGCAGAGCCAGCTGGAGAGCCCTCTTCCTCCACAGCACCGCTGCAGCTGCTTGTCCCTGTGGTTCGGTTTTGATGCCTTGGGCTTCCACCAAAGTTTATCCATACTGATTTCTTCAAGTCTCTCAGAAGGTGTAAGCCTTCTGACTTGCAGTTAAAATCTTCAGAAGGTATTGGATATTGTGTAACAGAGGTGAAAATGCATGTGGGTTTTATATGGTGTTTATGATCATGCTGGTATCTCACCTGAAGATGAACTGCAAGAATTTGCAGCTCCCTTGTGGGGGGAACTCCCCCTAAACATATAAGACTTCTTAAATTCAGTGCCCTCACCTTACTTCACCTTTTCTTGGCGTTCTGGGGTGTAGGGTCACCTTGAATTCAGGAAGGCAGCTACCTTCTGCTTCACTGAACTTCAGGTTGATCTGTCATGCTCACATTCTGTCTCATACCCACTGCAGTAGGATTCTATAATCAGCCATTAGCAGGTTCAAGCTTAATCATGTTTCCAAGACTTTGACAATGCATGAGGATCTTCCCTTAGTGGAAGTTAGCAACAGATAATATTTCAATGATGTAGCTATTAGGTCAGTGATACTTTCTTGAGGCCTGTGCCAATATCCTGGGAGTTTCATTTGAAGGACCAACCTGGCAACTCAAACACAGCCTGATATGCGGAGGATTCATCATCTCGAATGGGGACTCATAGGTTTGCCAGTTTCTTGTAGCCCTTGGGTGTGGGATACGAGGGAGACATAGTTAATGGTACTGAACAGCACCAGGAAATGCAGTGCAGCAGATGAGATCTCTTCCTCCTGTCAAGGCTTTGTCCATCAGTGCAACTTGTACTGATTTTATGCCTTTCTGAGCACGCGCTCTGCAGCTGTGCTCAGGAGTGTGGCAGCTGGGGTGGGCTACGCTGGGCAGATGTACTTGTTTCCTAACCCCAGGAACCCTTCCTCTTTAGTGCTTCCAGTTCTTCTCACCCCGTGAAGAACTGGGACTGAAGGCAGCCTGTAGTAGCTTCCTGCACTGGGGATGGGAACTGGGGGAGCAGATGGTGCTGATAACCTGTGTTCTCCTGAGACTTGAACACAACGTGCAGTCCCAGGGGAGAAGGAGAAGCGGAGGTAGCACTTGATAGCAAATCTGGAAGTATTTTACAGACGTGACTGTCCAGTCTGGCTAGAAGTGACTCCTTGAGTACAGCAACATTTTGTCCTATGTTGCAAACGGCAATGTACCCAGAATGTCCCCAGCACACACGCTGGGGACTTGTCCTGCTCCTGCAATGCCCATCCACCTCTAGTGCCTGTGCTCTCATCTGTACCCTGAACCCTCCTCCTAATAGGGCTTACGAGAAGCTGAAGATAGCCTTCAACAGTCCCTTTTCAGCCATGTCTAGGACTTCTATGCTATTACGAACTTTCTGTTCACCATAGAAGTACCAGAATAGGTATCACAGAACCACAGCATGGTGGGGGCTGGAAGGGACCTCTGGAGACCATCCAGTCCAACCCCCGCTAAAGCAGGGTCACCTCATGCAGGGTGCACAGAGTCACATCTAGTTGGGTTGTGACTGTCTCCAGTGAAGGAGACCCCACAGCCTCTCTGGGCAGCCTCTGCCAGGGCTTTGTCACCCTCAGGGTAACAAAGTTTTTCCTTGTATTCAAATGGAACTAATTGCGTTGCAGTTCGTGCCCATTGCCCCTTGTCCTGTCGATGGGCACCACTGAAAAGAGCCTGGCCCCGTTCTCTTGGCCATCACCCCTAAGCTATCTGTAGCCTTGGATTTGATGAGCTCCTCTCTCAGCCTTCTCCTCTCCAGGCGGAACTGGCCCAGCTCTCGCAGCCTTTCCCCATCAGGGAGATGCTCCAGTCCCCTCATCATCTTTGTAACCCTCCACTGGACCCTCTCCAGTAGGTCCCTGTCTCTCTTGCACTGGGGAGCCCAGCACTGGACGCAGCACTCCAGGTGTAGCCCCACCTGGGCAGAGCAGGGGGAAGAGGGTCACCTCCCTTGACCTGCTAGCCATGCTTCTCCTCATGCCCGTGGGCTCATGGGCAAGCCCACTGGTGGCTTGTGGCTCGTGATACTGTCATCTTCTCTCTAAAGCAGCTGAGCACAATTAGTTGTGTGTTCTCTGTAGTGCTGAGGGGAAAGGGCTAGCGTGCCGGGGGGGGGGGGGGGGGGGGTAGCGGAACACGGTGATGTGAAATTGTTCTCGGCCAGATGGTGGTTTGTCTGTGGAGGTACCCAGAGTGGTGCTACACAGGGTCCTGCCCAGTTCCTTATCCCCCAGGATAACAACACAACTGTGTGAGGCACAAGCTGCAGCTCCGTTTACAGGTGGGTAGGCAAAGGCTCCAGCACCAGCACGTGGACTGGCATGGCCGAAGCAGATAAATAGTTGCTGAGGACACAATACCGCTTGGTCACTGGGATGGAAGTGAAAGTTAGGGACCAGAATGAGTGTCTCTGTCACTGTCATGGACTGAACTTGTCCTGGCATCAGCCACATGCTGTTCCCAACTCTTAGCTCATTTATCAAGTTGACAGTAGAACAACTGCATAATACTGTTCCTTTTTCCCAGCTAATGGATTCAACCAAAAAGAAAATTCAGCAAATTAGCAGGCTGGGTCCTAGGAGAGGTCTAGTTCTTGTGACTTCTATTTGTTACCAAATACTGTTCTCTTGACCTACAACAACAGATACGATATCAGGTGTTGCAAGTTCTTGTCTTCACTGGTCTGCAGGATGATTGTCATTACATGGCACTGTATAATCACTTTTGCTTCTGTTGAGACAAACAGATAAAGAGCAGCATAGAAGCGCTAGATATTATGCATTAGTCACTGCCACTATTACTTCTGACAGTGAAACCTAATAAATGGGAACACAGACTTTTATAGATCGTATGAGTACGGCAAGGTGGGTTCTGAAAGAAATAAAGTATAACGTCGTAACGTTAACCACTTCCTTCATTCCCATCTTGCAGAGCTACCCCTGTTTGCTCAGTAGCCCTTTTCTTCTCACCGTTTTCACAGTAGAAGAGGAAACTGCCACTTGTGCCTGGAATGGTTTCTTGTTTATTAGGTGAAATTTGTTTTGACAATTTTGTAAGCCTATGTTTCTGTAGCTTTATTTTAATGTGAGGTGTGTTGTTTACTTACTTGAATATTGTGGTAGCTGTTTCTTCCAGCTTCTTTTGACTGACATTGATGGTACTATATAGCATGTAAAACTCAAGGTGACCATTTCTATTTTCATGTCTGCTCTCCCTCTAGGCTAGAGGTTTCCTGTCTTCCTTTTGGACAGTTAATGTAGGGAAGAGATAGTGTTCTCCTTCAACTAATTAGATGATGCGTTTCAGAGTAGTCAGTTATGTTTAGTCACTTAATGAATTATGTTTAGCCAGTTGACAGAGAGGGATTGATCAGCAGACAAAGATTCCAAATCCAAAGGAGAAGAAGGAAGCAACATGACTGCATTATTGAAGAGGTATTTACAGACAAAATCTAGATGTTAGAATAGTGTTAATAGCTAGGCTACAGTCATTACTTGGCTACAAACACATTCAGAAAGCACTAGTCTCATTTTTACAAGGTTTCGATGCCGTTTCTTAGCATTTTGTTTAATAGCATCTCATTTAAAACTTCAGGAGGCTTATCTCACGCAAAACAAAAACTCTGATTTTTCTTGTGTATTGGTGGGACTTTTTGTTACAGCTTTTCAAACTGTGGGGTAATGCGTGTGGAGGAAGCTAATGATGTGGTCTCTAGGTGTTGCTTTACTGTATGGAGTACTGATAATGAGCTTCGAGTAATAGGGTATGAGTCCCAGAAGATGAATTCTGATTACCTTTGTGGTATCGTCCCCTGTATGCCCCTTCTTCCTTGATGTTTCTGTAAAGAACATTTGGATTTTGATGAGGGTATTGCGTATTTGACTTTTAATTAGATTTGCAGTTATGTTGTGTTAATAAACCATGACTCTGTGTTTGGTTATTTGGGTTTTTTTTTCATTTTCTTAAAAGTGTATGTTCATTGAATCATACGATGGCAAGCAGCAGTTGAAACATCTTGCTGCTCTGTTTATAAAGCTTATATTTATTGGTCCAGAGAGGGTGAATTTTGTCCCATACTCAATAATAATCAGTAAACAGTACTTAAATTGTACAGAGACTAGCAAACTGCAGTGTACTGTGAAAGTGCAGAGAGATATCCTCCAAGGAAATAGCATGATAGGTCTTAAATAATACCTTATAGTCATGGGCTATGCCATTATAGGCACTAAAATTAAATATACAGCTTCCCTAAACAGCAGGTTGTCTTCCCCACTGCCCCCTTTTAATAAAAACTCTGGGACTTTCTCATGTTGACAGGTCAAATGTAGCCTTTTTATAATCTCCATGTTTTATTCCATTTGGAGTTCTTGAAATTTGTTTTCATTGTACTCAATCGTTTCCCACTAAATCACTTGCTTGTTACTGAGTACTTGTAATTGAAGTTTAAAAAACAAAATTAAAACCCAATCTTTTGCCAAATCTCATCTAATATGAAGGCATCTAAATTACTGCTGATTCGTAGCTCTGACTCATGTTGCCAGTATCCTCACTTCTGTTTTGTTTTGTTTAGCAGACCGCTATGCCAATTTAATAAACATGCTGTTATATATTCTGTTGTAATTTAGCTGCCATTTTGCTTCAGTTAGACATTGATTGGTTATGGCAGGGCTGTAATGTGTTGTCAGCACAGGTTACTCACTACTTGTTGGTGGTGGCCGAACATAGTCTGAGACATAGTGTCATTGCAAAATTGTTTGACAATGTTGACGCTGTAGTTGCGCTGAGCAATAACAACTGCAGAGGCTGAGGAAGGGCACGCGGGAGAGGCTGTGCTGAGGGCAGCGATGAAGAGGGCATGCTAAACAGAGCAGCAGGGAACGTCATCAGGGAAAAGTTTGTCCGTTATTTTTATTCTCTTCTGTTGTTTTATTTTCCCGTTGATTAGCTACTAAGAAAAGGTACTGTGTCGATTGTCCTGAGGACGCAAGTCCACAGAAACGTTGGCGATGGATGTGCGTGCTCAGTTCTTTGCCCTGGTGAGTGTCCTGGGGGGACCAGGCTCCACTCAGCACTTGGCCTCTTGGCTGAGGTGGCTGCATTTGGTGGCAGTTTTCATGACACACAGGCTCTGCTCCATTGCAAACGGGGTGAGACCACCAAATGTAGGTCGCATAGGTCACCTTACAGTTATCAGATGCCTTTGCCTTCCAAACACTGTCAACCTGGGGTGAATTTTAATAGTTAATGAAGAGGCAAAAGGCTTAATTTTCCATCGTGGGATTTTTTAAGCCATCCAATCCTTTCATAACAAGATTAGTTTCACTTAAGCTTCTAGTAAACCGGAGTGTTTTTAAGACAGAAATGGTTTGTCTCTGAATTTCTGAACCTTACAGTTTTTTTCTTCTGGAGGATTGTGTTTGTTTCTAGATACAAATTAAAAGTTTCAAAAATGGATAAAACAATTTCCAGCATCTGTGCACATGTTTTTAGGAGATAGGAAGGGGAAAGAAAATATTTGGGAGTCTTCCATCAGCATTAAAAAACAATTGTACATTTTTATTCTCATCCTGCCTGTGTAAATTATGGTAAAATAAATAAGGGAAAATCCAACTTGGCTGGAACTGCTTTCACCAAACTCTTGAGTTAAATGATCTGTTAAAAATAAATGACCACAAGGTCTGGGCCTTCATGCAGCACTTTCTGGCATTTTATTAATAAATGATATGTTGTTATTGAGGGGATTTTTGCAGTTGTTTGTTTTTAATAAATTCGGAAGCAACCTCAGATATTAAGGGACATTTCTGTCTACTGTCATTTAGTTTAGGGCACTGTGTCATAGACATTAAGTATAGCCCAGCTCGCTTTCCACACAGCCTAGATTTGTCTACCACTTATTTTTGTTCTGAGGCAACCATCAGCCTTTCTCTGTCCTTCTAGGTAAAGTTTTAGGACATAGTATGGGAAGTCGTGCATGGATTTCTTTTTGTGCGTGCTGTCTGACAGTGCTGGTGGCAGTTTTGGGGGTCCCTGCTTCAGGGGTTAGAAAAGGCAGGTGTCGCTGCCAGCAGGAGGACAGCTAGGACTTCAACACATGGTGAAGAGCTCTGGTGTTTCAGGGTTTTGATGGGGATGGAGGAGGTAAATAAAAGGATTCTGGTTAGCTTTTGCAGTTTATTGCTACTGCTTTAAAGCTGGGATGGTTAGTTAGCGTTTGGGTCCGGCTCTGAGGCAGGGGACCTCCTCACGTGGCGAGGCCAGAGGAGACACTCGGCTGCCAGCGCTGGCTCTGAGGAGGGCGGCGGGGATGGGGGTGTCTGGGGGGACTCAGCCGGGAGAGTGGGGGGCCTGCAGTGAGGGGGGGCTGGCAGCTCCGCGGCTGGGGGGACCCCCCCACGTGGTGGGTGGCAGTGTGCCTGCCTGTGGGGGGCAGCCCTGGGGCTCGGGGCAGGCCTCTGGGGGGGCAGCGGGCTGAGTCTCCCCTTTAGCTTGTGGATGGTGGCGGAAGGGTGAGGTGTGACCTGCGGAGGGCCCATTGCGGGGCGGCGGAGACATGCTGGCAGCCTGCGGGGCCAACGCGTGTTATGGCTGACAGAAACACCTCCTGCCTGCTCCTTCCCCCCACAGAGAGTATTTTAATAATCTTTCCCTTCCATGCTGCCAATGTACGTGGTTTTGCTTCACTCCACTGCTGGGAACATTTCTTTCCATGTGAAAGGGGCTACTCGCACACACAAGATGAAACGGAAACTTGAGCATTTTCGAGTAAAGGGGTGTTCAAGACTGGATAGCTAATGTAACAAGACAGTTGTCAGGCACCGACTTGATCATTTTCTCAGGCAATTTGATTATTAGACTCAGAACTGCAACAGTCTCAGCATTGTTGTGTAAATACACTCCCGTGGCTGCCCAGGGGCCTGTGCTGCTTCCCGTGGGCCTGGCAGGGGCGAGGGGGAACAGGCTTCATCCTCCACACGTGCTGTCACCCCCATCACCACCAAAACTCACAGCAAAGTTTTTTGTCAACTTGGAATCACTGCAGTTTGATGGCATCAGAAAAGAGATATGCAATTGAACTGACAATCAGTGATTGGCATCCTGCATAACTCATTATTGTGTCAAGGATTTGGCATGTCCGTGGAGAGGAAACCATGTGCATTGCATTGACACTGAGCTTAATTCATACTACCGGTGGTTATGCCAAATCCTTATCTCATCGGTTCTCATGCCAGATCGCTTGCTTGCATGCCAGATCCTTGTCAGAATAATGAGTTATGCCTAATACCAATCATTCTGTGGCAGATGCCGCCTTGTGTAGCCATTTTGTACAGTTGGGAGTTGGAGCAAAATGGCCGGGTTTTCATGCAACATGAGTGGCGTGGGTGGAGCTCGCTGGTAGGGTCACGAAATGGAAAAGGATTTCAAATGGCATCCAAATGATATGCCAAATTTTATGGCAGCTTTCTTGAAAAATGCCTTGCTGTTGTTTTCTCTTCCGTACCCTCCCCCAGATATGTATTCCTCTAATTTGTTCATTACCTTTCTGCCTTTAAGATCTTCAAAATTAACATTTGCGGATGTGTCATTCTAGGCAGCTTTGCCTTTCCTTCATCTTCCCCCTTACTAATGCAACAAAATTTTGTAGGCAGCTCTGATTTGTTCTGTTGCTAGCAAGGGATTCATCTGCACAGGTCTGTATATCAGCCTACCACACCTCATGGTTTTAGCAGTTACACTTGCCAGGAGATTGTCAAGGGAGATGTGCTATCTCCCTGCTGAAAATAACCCATTATCTCTCTAACATCTTAGAAGGTGGGAAGGGCTCGCAAGGAAAAGAAAACCCACATGCGTTTTTGACTTTTCCCTATGGGAGAAGTCCAAGATGCCACCAAAGCGGGAGTGAACATTTGAGCTGATTTGAACTTATAATTGAGTTCTTTGTTAGAGAGAACTGAATACTATGAGAAAAGAAAAGGAAGCCCTCCACAGGGTACAGTGGTAATGCGTATCCATAAGGGGTGAGAGTGTAGATTATCTCCCGTTTACCTCTTTGACTTGAGCGGGTGATTTGCTGGAATAGAGAGAGCAAGAAAAGGCTGAATGTTCAGTAGTTCACATTCACTTCAAAATTAAAAGGGTCCCAAACCAGCCTGGTATTCCTTGCTACAGGGATATGACAGTTTATACCCAGATGCTTTCAAATATAGGTTCTTCAAAAACAAAACCAACAAACCAACACATCACAGTCCCCATAGCCTGGTCATCGTTTGTTCTCAAACCATGTCCAAGCAACAGTGCTTGAAAATAGGTTATTCATAATCACGTTGTTTAGGCTGCCTACTATTTTGTATCTAGCCTATTGATTTTTTCAGGATTCTTCTGCATGAGGCTTTTTCATTAGTGTGTTATATGGAACACAAAACCCATAGTAGAATCATAAAATATTTTAATTACAAAAGCTACTTAATTTTCTGTTTGTAATAGAAAATAAATGCACCTGGGCTGACAATTAGGATGCCAAGATTTTCCTTAATTTAATTTGAAACCGTTCAAGAGCTTTACTTTGGATATCAGCAGAAACGAGGGCCAAATTCAGGTAAAGTTTAATTGGGTACAAACAATTTGGCTTTCCTAGAATTACTTTAGCTTACATAAAATCCACTTTAATTGGACATTTTAAGCATACACACATTTGCATTTCTTTCGTAAATCAAGTTACTTACAAAACATTCCTATGTCAGATACTTCTGGGACAGACTACCTGTTTTTCTAAACCTAGGAAAGAATTGCTGCAATATGAGGGTGTAGCAAACTCCTGCACCAGGCAGTAGTGCTAGAAGAGGTAAAGGACAGCTATAGAACAGATCTCCATTGAAAAACTTAAAAATTGTGGATGAATGTAACAATTTGGTGTGAATTGGAGCTTCTCTGCTGAAAGATCTCCCTTGTGATGGTCCAGTCAATCACTATCGTGGCCATAATGGGCTCTTGGTATGCAACACCTTCACTACTGTTACAGTCACACTTCATATAAATTATTTTCTATGGGAAGACCACATGGATGTGGTACATCTCTAAAGTTACTTTTGCTTCCTAGGGGCTGTGGTATCCAGTTAGCCCACAGTTCTATGAATATTTATTCAGCAAAAATGGGGAAATCGGTGGGTTCCCTTGGTGGAAATGTGATATTGGTATTTTTTAAAATAAACTTAAATAAGGTCAGAATTTTTTATCCTCTAGAGAAAATTTCACGTCTGATTAAATAGTTTACATAAACTTAATCTTTTTCTGCTAGATGCATTATAATCTCAGATATTATTCATGTAGCTATTCCTCTGTGAACCATAAAATGTTCATTTCTTCAAAATGAATATGAAGCTCAAAGCATTAGTGGTCTTAAGAGCATAAAAAGTTTATTGCTTTGTGCTTAACATTTTTCAAGTAACTTTCGAAAGCTGAACAAATTTTGCATTTAGATTAATGGAAGATGTTTTCCATTTGAAGGAACTAGCAAGGGAGCAGCAATAACAAAAATCCCCCAAGGTTAAAAATGTAGTGCTTTTGATTTTTACCAGAACTGTGTTAGCAGAACAATCATTTCTCAGCATGGAAAGGTAACATAATTGGTCTATACAGTGGCAATATAGAAAACGAGTATGCTTCAGAGAAAGCTAATATGGCTCTACTTAATAATTTCCTTCAAGAGCCTGAATTTGAATGTATATTTCACCCAGCTTGAGGCAAACAATTTGTACCCATAAGTTCTAGTGGAAGTTACCAGGGGGTCATGCAATTTATTTTAGTTCTTGAAGTTTTCAGAACTGCAGACCTAAATGCACATTCACTTGCATTGTTTCACCAGTAATTTGATCCAATTGGGCACCATTTTCCTTCTGCCCCATTATGTTAGCTCTAGTGGAGAAAAAAAGAACCTCTCATGAAATATTGTGAAAGAAAGAAGTAAAGTTTTCTCGAAAGAGAGACTACTTTTCAAATTTATACGACCAGCCTTTTCAAGAATTTCTCAAATCCTTTCATTCCCTAGCACCTGAAACCTGCTGTGTTAGTTTCTTAAAAACTGAAAAAAAAATGATCTTACTATGTGAATCCACTTTCCAGGTGTATTTTTAGACTCTGTGATTGGGGAAAATAGCTTTCTTCAGAGTAGACTAAATCGTGTATTTGCCCTTAAATGCAGGACAGTGCTTCCTTCTAGTGCTGACTGCAGCCTGGTTTCCATGTTCACAAAACCCAGCAGCCACGTGTCATGTACCGCTTGACCTCTGTGCTTTTAGGCAAATACATAATTTTCTATGGTAAATCATACTGTCCTACAAATCTCGGCAAGTTTTGTGGCAGAGTAACTGAGGGGTCCTTTTCCTATAGAAATGGCATTGAATACAAGGAAAGGGTTGTGCTTTTCAGTCTGATTTAGAAGAAAAACTCTTTGAGTCTCATTGTCGGGGCTGCAAAAGGCATTGACAGACCTACAGGGCAGGGTACTGGGAAAGCTTTTTAGTTTCCCCAGTTGAAGGTACTGGTGTATGGATTACATCTCATCACCATCCAGGAGCAGTGAAGTTAGCAGGGGCTAGGTTGTTAAGAGGGAACTGAGTCTGTCAGAACATTTGTATCTAAAATGTACTGGAAATACACATTAGGAGAAACAAATCCTAAGGACAGGAATGGCTCTAATGAGATCAAGATGGGTTCCTCCCTCTGCTAGGGTGTGTGAGCAACTGGGATTAGAGGGAAGATGCATGGAGGGGACGACACAATTGTGGAAGCTTCTCTCTTAAAACACAACTGTTTCTTGCATTCTGGCTTTACAGTACAGCTGTGTACATTCATAATATGAATGTGGAGAGTTGTTTCTTTCGATCGTAGCCCTTCCTCTCAGTGCTGCTTTGTTCCATTCGTTTTCCCGGATTAGTTTGTTTCTGTGTCTTCCTTAAATATTAACTTATATTTTCAGTTGTGCCTAAGTTTTGGTTTATTCATTTTTGGTTTAGTGGGATGCTTTTTTGATTTGTAGAAAAGAATTTCTGGCCTTCTTTAGCATGTCCATGCTCTTATAGCAGAAGATCTTTTGTGGTAGTGTTGACAGACCACTTACATTCTCCCTTAGCCAAGGTAACAAATGCTTTCATGTTAATTTTATGGAATTCTTCATCTGTTGCGGTTCTAGAAATCCATCCTGCCCTTTTGAAGCCAACAGAAGTTTGACCATTGACTTTCAATAAAGTCGCTCAACTTTTCTTACTTAGATGCCAAATGTACCTGAACAGATCTTACGGACACACGGTAGAATATAAAATAAATCCATCCCTCTAGTAATTATCACTAAAACCTAATGTCTCTTACTTCTGAGGCCAGGGCCAGTCTTGCTGGAAGCCTGCCTTTGGGAGATGCTATTTTTTCCTTCCCTGGTTCTACAAGGTTATATGATCTACCCTTACTATAACTGTGTGGCCATTTGTTAGCACACTGGTTTTAGAGCCTCGATTCGGTCAGTTTGCTGTGATGAGGCAAGGGGATCCTTTTCCCTTTAAGAGGCCATGATCGGAAAAACATGGCCTGAATTTCGTTAGCAGTGTGACAATGAGAGAGATAAGTAGATGTGACAGTTATGAATGACGTACTGTCATGCACTTCTGCGTTCTGACTCAGATAAATTGACACTGCTGTCAAACACAAGCTATGGAGAGTAGAGACCTCTGATGAACCTTCTAATATGGTAAATGGGAGTCTTAATTCTTCATTAACTGGAAAAAGGAGATTTGGCCATGTAATTTTCTCCTTGCTGCCTGTTTTAAAGATTCCAATAACCCAGCATTTACAGTTGACTAGGCAGGGATTGCTTTTTCCTATGCTAGCGACATGTAGGCTGTGAAATCTAAGGAAGCACCGCTTAAACACAGACTTATTGCCTTGGTTATCTTTAATGACTTTGAAATGTATTGGCCTCATTATGGAACAGTGCAGTTATCAATTCCTCTAATTAGGTGATGTGGTCCCATAAGAAATTTAACATTAAAGTGCAAAAATGAGTTAGTGGCATCAATTGCTGGCAACCTGGGTGTTGGCACTGAATTTAAAGCAACGGTGCTCTTTTTCTGTGTAGTTATTCTGCATCAGCCTTATTCATTCAGGTATCAACAGTAATTTCTTTAATTTCATTTATTTTTGCCTATGTGAAGAGCTGTTTATCTATCTGAGAATTTCTTTGCTCTCTGAAGCTCTATTCTGCAGCATGAGGTTGGTGTAAATACTAGCAAACAACGAAAAAGCTGATGCAGGGTGAGCTCTCTTCATTTACAGGTCAGACTAGTCAGTAAAACTGCCAGTCCAACTTTTCATTTTTAGTGGCCCTTTCAGTCTGAAGATCTCATAGCAATTTCTAAGCATTAAATAAAAATTACTTGCCCACAGTCATACCACACAGCAGCAAAGCTGGAAAAAAAACCCGTGATACCCGCAGTTCAGTCACCTTCCCAGATTCTGTAATGCTGCTCCCTCCTACCAGTGTCTGTTTGAGCTTGCATTTCTCTTTTCCACCATATGGAAAGGATTATTGGTGGCCAATTTAGAACAGGCATTCGTCTGTTTTGTTGGGAGGAAAATAGGGTCTGAGAAACCTGATTTTAATGTTGTCTAGTTTCTGCAAGTGTTAAAAGCAAGTGCACAATAATTTATCTCTTTATCCTTCTCCCTAAGTCATACAGAACAATAGTTTAGTTCCATAAGAATATCATCTTCAGTTACTATGAGTTTATAAAGCTTCGTAGTGATAGTGTATGGCAGGGCAATGAGTGATGTTAACGGGGAGGACATCTATGTGAATGCAATGGGGGGCCCATACTGCTATAAACTAGAATTTTTATGTACTTGTGACTAAGTGGTTCCAAAAATATCTAAAATTCTAAAATTACAAACCACAAATGGTCATAAACGCAGTATTGGAGTCAGATTTCTGTCTGGTTAGGCAAGCAGTAAGCCACGGCTGGAAATACCAACCTGTGCTTTCCGCATGTGCTGGTACTCATGCTGTACTGACCTTGCTTAACTACTGAATCTGTTCAGTTTTACCAATTTTCCTCCCTTCTCAAAGGAAAAGTATTAGTGGATCACAAAATTAGTAGTTCTCCCTCAAAAAGATCACATAAAACTGTTATTTGGTAGTGAGAGTGGGAGAAGAAAAAGTTTGGGGTACTTCAATCTAGGACTTTGAATCTCAGAGGTGTTCTACTAGACACCTCTGTGCACATTATATACCTAGAGACTTTTTAAAAATGGGGCCTTCGACTATTCTGTGCCTCGTGTCTTCATACAGAAAAGGAGGATAATAATTTTGTTTTCCACAAAAAATACACTAATGTTTTCAAGGTGTTCAGATGTTAGAGGGGTATGAGGATATACATTTGTTCAAGCTGAATAAGCAAGTAGAAGAGCTACTGCTGCTTAGTGGTTCCTTGCTCCATGGCATCTGCTTAGGCTGAACATGCTAAGAAATCTCCATCCTTGCACGTTGGTGGGAGCTGACAACACACAGAGGCAGAGGGAAGAGAAGTAAATGGCCCAGCATTGTTCATAGTCAGGAATGGCTCATCTGTTCTGGATCCTGTCCATCCCCTCGTTCGTGGCCAGAGTGGCTATCCCATGCCGAGCACCTACGTCAGGACCTCCAGACACCTGCACAGGCCTCCTTCTCCTTGAGAGCTTCAGTCCCAGAGCTCCAGAGCACTGCAGTTGCAGCTGTGGCTGAGTTTGGCTTCTACCCTGGCACAGCTGCTCTGGGACACTGCACTTTTCCCAGTACCAACTGGAACAGTGGCCCTGCACTTCAACCTGAGCCTTTGGGGCAGAGGTCCATGGGGCAGATTGTTGGTACTTGTTGTCAGCCTTGCGGCTTCACTTTTGGTTCACACTCAAGAGAATTTGGAGGTGTTGAGATAGATGGTGGGAAGGAGGTTGCAGGCTTGGAGGAGTGGGCCAGCACAGTTGGCAGCACCTTTCATTGTGTCTGGCATCCCAGATGTGGACCTTAGGTCTTCAGAAAACCCTGATGTAGCACTGCATAGTATTAGAAGGATCCAACATCACACCTTTTTTTAAGTCAGAAGGATAAACAGTTATGGCATTGTGAGGAAGTGTGACGCGTGTGTCAGCAAATAATTTTATTCCCTCTCTGTGAAGTTCAAAGAGGGGAAGAGGATAAAACAAACTGCACTGAACGGTGCAGGTATTTGTTGCAGTTGGCCATAAACAGGGAAGGGCTGTGCACTGGCAGCACAGTGGGATGTGTGCCTGGGTTTTGGTCAGGCTCTTAACCTTACTGGTTTTGGCGGGTTGATTTGAGTCTATTCCCCACCTCCTAGTGCAGAAAGTATCAAGAGACCTTAAATTCCCTTCACATTGCACGTCCTCCAGTAGTGTGCTTAAAGCAGTGAGGTCACTCTACAGATACATTTCTTCAGTTGCTTTTGGAGGACAGGGCATTTGTTAAAGACTCAAGGCTGAGAAGACGAGGAATGGATGAAATCACTTTGTCTGCTTGAGCGCCTAAGTTGGATGTTCTTAGCTTCACTCCAGCTCCTCTCCTTCCACTGTGCACTGCTTTCTTCTCTTGAATCACAGATATTTGACATAGAGTATACAATCTTGCCACCCTTTCCACTCCTTTGATTGTGCATACCTGGTCTGGAGCTGTTAGCACGAGTAACACAGCTCTGGTGCGGTGGTGTCTGTGCTGATATGTACATATTCCTGAGCATATCCAGTCTGACCATCCTAGGTATTTCAGTACGTAGGGAGTTAATGCAGGGGCTCTTTCTCTGTTCAGCCATGTCATTGTATCTCTGACTACTACAGATTGCAGAAGCCCCTCATAGATACAGTGATTTGTTCCAAGTCCAGATGATGCCCTCCCCTGCAACGCGTCTGAACATCTCCCAGCAGCGTGTTAAAACACTGCAGCTGACATCTACTAGGTATAATGTCTAGTTTATTCTTTCATCTTCTGTTCAGAAGGATAAGTATGTGCAGTATTTAATTTTTTTTTGCTTTAAATAAACAAACATGCACATGTGCAGTCCCACACAGTGTTTGCTGTTGCTGATGCGTATTTAGAGAAGTTATGTTGAAGAAGCTTTCCTTTTACTTGGCCTGGAAGGAAAGAGGTATGGGATAATTCTGCTTCCTGAGGGAGCCAATTCTGCTCTCCTGCTTTAGCTTTCAAGGTATCGTTGTTTCACATGTAGACAGGCCCTGTTCTAGCAATGGATGTCATCAGAGTATCTGAGAAGCACAGTAGTTATCTATGCTTAAATAAGGAAGAAAAAAAATATCTGATCCTTCTAGTTTTCTCCACCTACATCGTTTATTCTCTATGCAGCTTGCAGTTTTCCTTCTCTGAAAATGATATTTTCAATGATGACTTTTCATGCCTGACTGTACTTCTGCACAGTCAATGCAAGAAGAAAAGAAACAGTGGCAGGAGAAGGGCCACCTTTTAATTCTGTATGTTGTTCAGGAGTCAAAAAGTTGACAGAAAAAAATTGGACCACAGTTAACCTTTGTTTAAGTGTAGACTCCATGTTTTCTCTGTAATCCCAGGTGACAGCTTACACGTGCTGTGTGCAGAGTGATGCACGTTCCTAAACCACACATTTCATCCTAATCTCGTGTAAAATATTTCTGTATTGTTCTTACAGACATTTCATGAAAATCAATGACAATTATTTATCTAAGGAAAAAAAATTAAGCATAGGTTAGGACAGGCAATAACTGCATTACAGTCCTAAAAGCCCTTAAACAAAACATCTCCTTCAAAAGAGACACTGTAGCTTTAATATTGGCTTCTGTTTCCTTGAATGGAGTTACCCAATCTTTCATCAAAGAAACATATCTCCCATATCCCTGTCTTTAAAAACAGCAATTATGTGTAAATGCCTTCTGATTTATTTGAGCCAGGGCCACCGGCCAGTGTGAGTCACCACAATTTATTGCTAACCGTCACTTTTACATGATAGGTTTGTAACAAATATCTGCCGCATATTGTTAAATTAATCTTCCATTTAAAATTAATGGAGTTAGACTCCCCAGGTTCAAT
Organism: Falco cherrug; assembly: GCF_023634085.1. NCBI lineage: Eukaryota > Metazoa > Chordata > Aves > Falconiformes > Falconidae > Falco > Falco cherrug. Next base: position 103,028,324 of record NC_073697.1, on the reverse strand, counting down.
GTAATTTCGTGTTCACGGGCAGGGAGTGATGTGAGCTGCATACAAAATGAGCCGAGGCCAAACGCCCTAATCTTTCATCACCTTGAACCTAGTGACTAGGACGCCTTCTCAGCACCAACTAATGAGATTGAGCTTGCTTCTCTCCTGAGGACGCCAGCTCAAAGAAGCTTTTCTGCTCAGATACAGCAGGCTTCGTCTTATTTTAATAATTCCTCAGATATGACATGCCTGATGTTATGTATGAAAGAGTCAGGCTTGAAAAAGAGATGAAATGAATTTTATATCATTACTTCAAAACCGAAACCAGCTAAAGGAAGTATGTCACAGTTAAAAATGCAGTAAGCATTTTAGCTATGAAATATTTTGAAAGTAAACAGGAGTCATTCTTTCATTTATTATTATAATGCAGCCTCACCTTAGACTCATGTTCTGTAATTCTAGTCCCATTCATAAATTAATAACAATAATGTAGATGAAAGCAGCAGACTGTCCAATAAGCATGTGGATGGGACCATCAGAGAGAAGAGATTTAATTCCTAATGGAATATGCCATGCTATAGTGCTGAGCTCTATCATTTCTCTTTGTGGGCATTTGTAGAAAATGAGCCTGTCTTTTATGCAATGGCAGACTGCAAATCCATCACATATTGTTTAAAAATAATTGAGTTGAATTGTATCAGTGTACCTTTCCATCTTTCCTTTATTGCAGCTTTAAAGAAGTAGTAATTTTGGATATATTTTAGTGTTTATCAGTGCAGAAGACTTACAACATTTGTTATATCTCTAAAAGGGTCTGTGCAATTGTATGTCGTGGTCAGTGCCTTTGTCACCCTTACTGACTCCCCAGTGTCCCTGACTACTTTTGTACCAAGTGCATGAGAACCTGCTTCTCCATGCGTGTCCCAGGGATGTGGCTTTGGCATGCGTGCAGGTCATGCAGCGGGGACGGGGTCCAGCCAGCCCTCTTCCCCTGCTGCGGGGTCGTACCGCGGTGCCTGCTTCAAAAGCCATGTACCAGGTGGAGCAGGATGATGAACTCCTCTGCTCTACCTTGTGTATGGTCTCCAGACAGTGGAAGATGGTGCTAATTCCTAGGAAGAAAGATCAGAAGCATGGGATTTTTCAGTCTGGAGGAATCTCTTAGAAGAGAAAGGAGGAGAGTCTTTGCACGAGCTGCTGTTGAACAGAGATGAGCACAATTTGTTCTGGGGGCATGTGGTGGGTAGGGTGAGGGATGGTAGAATGTGAAGCTTTCCAAATCTTCCTCTTACTTTCATGCAGCGGGGGGCGGGGGAGGGTTTTGAACCACCCGGACAGCTGAAGAGAGTATCCACAGTGATTCCTTTCCATCGTGCTACTTTGATTTAAAATCTTTATCAGACTTCCTTTATATCCCAGCTGGGGCAGTTTTCCCTAACTGAGCAGACCTCACTCTGGTTCTTTCATGTCTTCTACCACTTCGTACCAGTTGCAGCTATTCTGATTTCTGTTGAGTTCTGACTCTGGTCAAACCAGTGAGCCATGACAGCAGTATCAGGCACCATCCTTATTGTGGTGGTTTTGTGGCTGAGAAAATCATCCCGTTTTTTGTAATTTGGTAGAACTACTGATGTTGACTTTTTGTTTACTTACTTAAAATCAGTTGTGAGGATTTGATCTTGTTCCTCTCTACTGTCTCACCTGATTTAAGCCTCAAAAAATTGTCAGTTATTTATTGTTGTATTGCTCTTTTATTTTCAGAGTGAAGTATATGCATGTATACCCTCAGTTATAGGCACTGTTAATTCTTTTATAGAACATCTGAAAACCTGTGCTCCATGCTGTGTGCATTCATCAGTTCTGACATCCACATGTGTCCGATTTCCTGCACATTATTGCTGACAATTACCTGATTTTTTCTTTCCCCCTCAGATGCAATACTGGGGTAGAACAATGGGATATGCCCAAATAAGCTGGACATATATGCCTTGGTCTGTTTATTGATCGACACTGACCCAAAGTAATAAGGAGTACCAAAAAGAGTACAAAATGTAAAGTCATGACTACATCAGTTGACATTAGCTGAGGACCAGCCCTCAGTGTTTGGTCCTGAAAGAAGAGTCATTGAGGGGTCTCCGAGCCTGATTGTTATTGAGCCTGGAGCAGTGTGGGGGGAGATGACTCGCTGCAGGGGTGAAGGGCAATTCCACCTGGTGACAGCAGTGCCAGTCTGTGCAGGGGGAGCCTTCCAGTGCACAGAACGAGCTTTCTTGCATTACCTTTTGAGCAGGTTGCCTTGTATGTAGAAAATATGGTGTGAGCTAGGACTGGCTGTGCTGTCTTGCAGAAGAGAGAAAGATAAATCAAGTTCTTTTTCTGCTTTATTTACTTGCTATTCATTTTTATACCAGGCTTTGCAGCAGACAGCAATGAAACTTCTAGATATTCATAAACAAAAATCTGGTCTTCTGTCCACTGATATAGATCAGGGAGGCCAGAGTGTATGTTGAGAAAGAAGAGAGTTGTAAAAAAAATGTTGAAATAGATTTATTGGAGACTTCAATATCTGTTGAAGTCAGCAAAGCTGAAATAAGCTTTAAGTAAACACTATCAATTTCGATGATAAGATTTAGATGGTGGCTTCATTTTTTATTTTTTTTTTTCACTAGACGAAACAATATCACAAAGCTTGTCTTCATGGAAATGTGATCAAGATGTAAGCAGTTCTGTCATTAACTCCTTTACATTAGGTTTAGTTACAGTTAGTTTTCTTTGACTAGCAGAAGATGTGTCTCTTAGCATTGGAATTTTTCATTATGTGGGCTTTGCATCTTAATGTTTTTCCTGTCTCCTTATATTCTGGATTGTTGCCATGTTGCAAGGTGAAAAGGTTACCAGTTCCAGCTCTTGCAGTGGTGCTCTGCTGGACCTTCTGGATACCCTTGGAAGCCTGTTTGGCTTCTATTTTATTAAGGAAAATATCTACAGTCAGGTGAAATGAGCTTCTTAGTTTTCAGCATCCAGAAGTATAAAAAAAAGTTCCCTTCCTATGCAGTGCATTTGATTGGGAATAAAAATGACTGATGGCAGCCCATACTGGACCCTTTTGTTCAATTCAGCTATGATTATGGAGCCTATTAGTTGGAGTTACAACCTATTTAAGAGCAGTGCTTACTAGTAATGGGGGCCAAATGATTTTGGAAAGTTCAGATTTACTGGGCTCCCTGCAGAAATGAATTCAGCACTGAACATATTGATGCAGAGCCTGAATGAGGCTGTTCCAGTGGGACTCAGAATTGTGTGCTTAGCAAGAAATGAGCGGGTAGTAGAATTAAAGATCAGATAGATGTGAGGCTCAAGGGCAGTCTAAACTCTGAAGTTCATCACAGCAACTGAATCAGACTAAAATGAGTGTTGCATTGACAGGAATCAAGCCTGTGTGTGACAGGAAATTTAGCTTGTTAAAATGGTGCTGTTTCTTCTAAGTCCCTGTTTTGTAAGGTTGTGAAGTGTTTCAAAAGAATTGTGAGATGTTGGTATTTGGTGGCTGCTGAGGCAGCTTGTTTTTTGTTATGGAGATGTTGACTCTCTGCTTTATGTTTACCTTTTGATACAACAGATCTGCAGTCTTGCACTATATAAAGACCAGTTCCTTGCACTTACTACTCAGAAGCGAGGGAAAGCTTCAGGATTCTCTCAGTGATTATTGGCACAATCTTAAATTTTGCACTGGGGAAAGGAAAGTTGCATTACTGGGCCCCCTGTCCTGCCCCTGAGCAAGGCCCCCATGAACCAGAGTTTGTGGCATGCAGTTAGCATGGTGCAGTGCAGACTGGTCCCTGCGGTCACCTGCTGCTCACGGGCACCGCGAGAATGGGAGTGCCTGCCCCAGTACCACAGCAAACAACAGGGGAGAGCAAGAGGCTTGTAGGACTGCTTTGGCATTCCCAGTTGGCTATTGAGCATGGCGTGTCCTGCTACCTTTCCAGAGACAGACAGAGTAAGTTTTTGGCATGGAGTGCATTAAAAAAAAAAAAACAAACCACCCAAACCCAAAACCAACAAAACTCCCTTGTTTTCAAAGGTAAGGGAGATTTTTCCTTTTGTAGTTACAGTCTCATCCATCCACTGCATTTAAAGCCTCCACCAAGTTTCTTTCTGATGCCTTCTTAGCTCCCTAAGAAGTCTTAAGCCACAGCCCCATTTTTCCCATCCCTATCGAGCCGTACCCAGATCTTCAGAGCTGTCCAGGTCTGTAATTCCCATGCTTAGACATATGCGTCTATTTTTCTGCATTTTGCTTCACTACGGTCATCTCCCCTTCCTGTAACTCCCCTGAATGTAATGCCTCTTAGTCAGCTCCAAGCTCGTCCAGCCTTGTTCCTCTATCCTGCTCATCAGGTATCTTCCCTCAGCTGTGTCCACATATATAAAGAAGCAATATACTTCTGAAGCACTGTTCAATAACAGTGCACTCCACTGAGAAATCTTGCTCAATCCTCTCTTCTGACTTTGCTTCTGCTTTGGGACAGGAAATTCATTCATTCTAAACCAAAAATTCTTGCTACATACAAATTGATGCTTGCCTTGAAAGTCCCTTTTTTTTTTTTTTTTTTTTTTTTTTTAAATAGATCATGGGAATGTACTGCTTTGTTGTTCTTGAACGGAGCTGTGAATATTCAGTATTTGTCAGTTAGATCGCTGCTTTCCTTCTTCTGAACAACAGCAGCAGACTCTTGATCCAACCCAGAGACAAGCAGGTGGGACTGCGATTTTGCACCTTGCGAAATGTAGTAGTTTGTGAAGAGACTCTGGGAGAATTTGGTGGTGTTCATGTACTAAACAAATGGGAAGCATAGAGTTGGTTTTTTATTTTTAATACTTTGTATTTTGACCTTAAAATGATATTAACTGGGACATGCTTTTACAGCAGTGTATTGGCCTCCTATAGGACCCGGATCCATGCAGAAAGCACTGGAAATCTGCTCACGCAGATCTGGCTGCGTCGCTGTCTCTGGCTGCACAAGGTCAGGCATCCAGTAAAGGACTGGAACTGCTTTACTAAGACTGCAAGAGTGGAAAGATGGGGCAGTTTCTGGGTCACTATTCTGACCAACTGTTCACGTAATTGTTACATGAGATGTTGCTTATAGGAGTCCTATTTTCAATCATACGAGCATGTCCCAGATTTTTATAAACCATCTGTTCAAGTGAAGAACTTCCAGGTTGTGGGTTTGGGGGGGGGTGGGGGGGGGGGGGTGAAGACAGAAGGAAAATTTCAAGCAGGAGTTAGAAGTCATGTGTCAGCTGGGGTCTGGTAGGAGCCTTTTTAAAGCTAGAATGAAAGATCATGAGAGAAATGGTTTCGGCTTGACACACAGATGATAAAGTGTGCCTTAAACAGAAGCTGTGGCTGCACAGCAGGTAAAGAAATCCTGCTTAGATTAAAAATAAATATTTTATGCTGCCTGTATGCAAAGCTTCTTTTTTTTTTTTTTTTTAATAGCTTAAAGCCCTATACAATTGGCAGCGAGTAGAAGAAATTAAAAGAAAGGGTTTGCATTGTTTTGTTAAGGTAGGAACTGCTCAGAAAGATACATTGAGGGTTTTTTAATATTAAAGAAAAAATTAAAGGACAGGCTATTCGTTAGAATTATGAAGCATAAAAGCATTTGCAAATTACCTGTCTCTGTATGTTTATAGCAAAGAGCAAATCCACCCTTATAATGTCAGATGGCAAATAATTTTTTGAGGCAGGCATCAAGGTGCACAGTACAAAAGAGAGCTCAGCTGTAATATGCATGAGTTGGTGCTCTCTGCTCAGAGGGGCAACCATGAGGTAAGGAACGACATCATCCGCTCCCCTTCCTTTGCCATCCATTTGGAGCATTTTAATGACTAAAGCAGGGTAAACATTTGTGAGGATAAACATTGTTTTCCTGCTGAGCAACAATGTCTCCTATATGAGAACAGGATTGTTTTGGCATATGTCGGCTCTAAATATCCCTGCAGATACTTTACAGGAATTGCTACCTCTTTAAACATTTATGCTATTAAAAATCAGGACGATTGTTGACATAAACCTGTGATAGCAGCTGCATTGTAGACAGAGTATGAATTTTTTATGTTATTGATGAGAAGTTTATATCATTTATGTACTGTAGTAAGGGAGGCATATGAGTGCTGAATACAGAAAATTATGTGATTGAAACCATTTAAAGTATTAGGGCGCAGTATTTATTAATGTGTCCCTCTCAAGAGGAACATGAGTACAGTAAATGGAAAGCAAAACAAAGCTAAGTGATTTATAGTATTTTAAAAACTTGTGGGATGAAAATAAGTTGTGTGGTTCTATAGCCTGGGTTATCTGATTTGGGTACCAGTGTCAGCACTGAATGAAAGAGTGATGTTATCAGATGATGAGAGTAGGCAACCAGTGGGTTGAAGATTGTGGGCTTGGAGGACTTGTGACTAGGAAGGGTGGAATATGATAAGGGGATGACTGCAAAAGAAGTTTTGAGGACACTGTTCCTGTATATGTTTTCTTGCCTTAAATTACTCCGAGTCTGGAGGCAGGACTAAGGCAGAGGTTGTCTCTTGCTCTGGAAAAAAAAGATGTTTACCTTCTTCCTAATCCTTTCTGGTTTCTTGCTTGCTTGCTTTGTCTGTGACTTGCTCTTGCCTGTAGTTTAGTGCTCTTTTCAGACCCTGCTCCTCCCACTGAGAACAGTTGCAGAACACTTCTGTCTGCTCCTGAAAGGAAGGACTTTGTTGCTTAAGTGGCAAAATTTCCCTCACTGGAGGGCAGAGGGGCTGTGCAGTTTGTGAGGGTTATGGCTCAGTTGTGGGGAAGTTCCACAGTAGCTCCTTCAACAGATGTCTCCTACAGGTTCTCGGTGTGATCTCAAGCTCTGGTCCCTCCAGCATTGCCTCAGGAGGTAGAGGAAGCAGTTCAGCTTTCCTCTTTCCAGCGTGACTGTCCCTTTTTTTGCAGAACCCCACTTGGAAGTTATATGAGTGCTTCACATTTCCCAGCACCAGACGGGCTAAATTAAATTTTCATCTGTTGTCTTTACTCATTTTTCTTAAAAGAAGGATCACCGAGAAAATTTCCAGGATGTTCATCTTCTAATGGAAGTACAAGCCATTGCTCAGTTTGTCGCATTGCTGGCTTTGCTCATCCTCACTGAATATTGCACTTAAGGTTCTGCTGTTGTGTATAGGAGTAGCACCACTAAGTCAGTGTAGTTACTCACGTGGTTTTGTGCTCTCCCGGACTGTGGTATTTCAGCCATCCATCTGGGCTCTTCCTGGAGGGAGGGAATATTCCCATGTCAGCACTTCCTCCAAGAGGAACTGCCTGGAACCACATTTTGCAGAAGTACTGTCAACAACTGCGGGTGCATCCACATGTCTGCAAGGCAGTAAAGATTACAGTGTGGGCAGTCTGGCGCTCCATCAGGGATTACGGATGGCGTCAGGAGCAGTGGTGGTTTGTACAAGGTAGGCACCTGTATGCAGAGACTCAGATCACCAGTTCATTTCATAGCAGCCACCAAACAGAGCTGGTCAGTGGTAATAACGTCTCGTCACCTCAGCCCTAGGCTGTATTTAAACCAGTGACCTAGAGGTGAAAGGCTTTGTATCCTATTACCAGTCCACTGAGACAGCCAGTCCTCAGTGGGGTATGTCTATAAATTAATATAGCTCTGGATTAATATTGCAGACAAAAAGCTACATTAAAATAACATTATTAGGGTTGCAAAGTCAAGCCTGTGAAAGTTAAGAAATGTGAGAATTAAGGTTGCCTGTTCAACCTTAATTTGCCCCCTTCTGCGTATGCATTGTGATACAGCCTTTAATTACATGATCACATTCGACTCAGCCTGAGGCAGACACCTGGCATAGAAAATTTCAGCCCAAATGGTTTGAAGTTTGGCAAAGTTAAAATCAATTGAAAAAAGAGGATCTTGTAGGAAGCGTCTAGCAACTTTAACGAAAGGCTGTAGTTTGTGTTGATTTCCATTTATTTTATAGCATCCAAAATAAAATATTCTGCAGGTAAGATCCATCTATGTTGAAGACCCAGGAGGGCAGTGTGTACCTCAAACTGTTTAAACACAGTAAGGATCTTCTCAACAAAAATCATCTATTGTTTAGACATTTAGTGCCGAAAAGATAAAACTGAAATGGGAATCCTACTGTTTTTGGTGTCTTCTATATATATAAAAAAAATCAAAGATGAAAAATAATCTCTGCAGGTAACAACCAAGTCACTCAGTCAAGGAAGCTGAATATTAGAAGGAGAAAAGCAGATTAATTTGCATGGTATCTTTTTAAGCACAGCAGAGGGTTTATTCAACCCACCTGTCTTTTCACCTCAGAGCTGCTTGGGAATTGTTGTGTTCATGAAGATCAATGCATGGCGCTCTAATTTACATTCTTGTGTAGAATATAATTGTTCATTTATGCTTCATATAAAGTATCTTCCAATGTATAAAGATGTTTTGCACTGGTGGATAGTCCTTGCCCTGAAAAGTAGAAGCGAGTGGTTATTTCAAAACACAGTAGTGATCAGTTTATAATTTATTGGAGTAGTGACACAGTAATTACCAGAATCGTGGAGTTTGGGCAAGAAGAGGCTCCATCTTGCTGTAGTGAACGCATGTTACATTGTCACATCAGGTGCAAGTGCTACTCTCCCAATTAGGTGAAGAGTTTGAAGAAATTTGGCGAGCAAGGGTTAGCCCTGAACGGGATTTCAGGAAGTGTTTGTGCATATGAAGCTGAGGTACAGTGTTATATGATCAGACTTGTGGGCTCCTAGGACTAGGTCAGATGTGCTGTGACCATCTGAAACAAAGCACTGACCCTGTAAAACTTTACTATGAAAGTTCAGATATCGTAAAAAAAAAAAACAAAAAAACAAAAAAAACCCAAAACCACATATTAATGTTTGTCCTGGCAAGATTTATACTAGGTCTGCTATCATCGTCCTACTATGCCCAGCATAGCATCATAGAATCATTTAGGTTGGATAAGACCTTTGTTGTCATCAAGTCTGACCATTAACCCCAGACTGCCAAGTCCACCACTAAACCATGTTGCCCAGCAGCACATCTATGTGTTTGTAAATCCCCCCAAGGGTGATGATTCCACCACCTCCCTGGGCAGCCTGTTCCGATGCTTGACCACCCTTCTGGTGAAGAATTTTGTCATAATATCCAATCTAAACCACACAACCTTCCATTCCTGGGGAAACAGAAATCCTTATAGCTGGGATACCCAGCAACTCTGATAGTTCTCGGCATCCCATTATAAGCTCAACAGTACCCAGGAAGGAGTTTGCAAGCCTGTTTATTCATTAAGCCAAACAAACTGGTGAAATTTGGTAATACAGGTTGTTAGTGTGGAGGAAACGTTTTCTAATGGCTAGCATTACCCTGAGGTTCTTTGCCACGGCACAGTACAGACTGCCTGCATCTCAAGAACCTCCTTCAAATCATTAACACCAGTAAACAAGAAATTGCTTTACCCAAAGTCATATTGCACAATTATGGCAAAATCAGAAATCATAACTTGGTTTCTTGTCTTCTAGACCTCTATAGTCTTCACTGCTTTGACACACTGCTGTTTCTACTTAGCATATTGTCGTTGTATTTTTCAGTTCTTAGTGATCATCATTCTATTTATTTTACACAAGTATTTTTTTTTTCCCTGGGCTATTCTCACAAGCCAATGTTCTGTTTGCCTAATCACTTAGTCAAGCTTATTTTCTTGTATATTAATTGTGTTCTGAATTCAGCACAAAATGCCATAGCTAAGATTAGCTCTAACCTTCAAACTTCAAACCTTCAGACATCAGAGATGAGCCATCCATATGTAGGTCTTCTCTGTGTGTTTTTAAAAGTGGTAAAGAAAACGAAAAATAAGCACTGTCCTTCAAGGGGAACTGGCAAGCTGCCATCTTAATTTTTCAAGAGGGCAGGTCAGGACAAGTCAATCAAAATCACTCAATTTCTTGGACAGCAGTTCAGGTACAGCAGTATAAAACCCCTTTCAGTGGAGGTCTGTAACATTAATCAGGAACTGCAGGGTTGTCTTTTGTAGGACTTTGGGGACCAAACACAGTTGGTGATGGGTGCTTCTGCAGTGACATTTCTGCTTTTATTTCCCTTATCCTGTCCAGACAGAGATCCTAAGAGAGGAATTTCATTCTTCTATTTTCATATCACCATAGGTTGTTCTTCACCACACTGAAATATTCTTTTGGCACTTTACATAGGAGGACACAAAGAACTATGCAGAAACTGTAATTCCATAGTAACCATTGACTCTGTAATTACATGGTATGTACAGTTCAATGTAAATATGTGGGTAATACAAGCAATTTGTATTTTCTCAACTACATCATTAAATCTTAAAATTGCAAACTACATGGAAATTAGGTTGAGAATAAAATGGATAACTTCACATACTATATTATTGCAGCATATTATCTCTAGAAGTCTGACATTACTTTGTAGTTACATGCTATTTTTCAGATAATGACCAAGTGGTGAAAGTTTGTGGACTTGTCCAGCTCATAGCTGCACAGCCTAGTTGTTAATTTGAGTTTAGGAAGTGGAGAATGTTGTCAACTTGGTCTTTTAGTCTTTTTTGTTTGTTGGTTTGGGGTTTTGTTTTTTTTTTTTTATATAGGGAGGGTGATTTTTTTTTTCTCTCTAGCAAACAATCTGACTGAGTGGTAACCATAACTATTTTCTATTTATTGCAAATATACGCAGTACACTTAAAGTGAGTGTAGTGTCTCTTGCCAGGAATAAAAACAGGCTCTAATGCTCACATGCAGGGTTTGCTTTTGCCTTTGGGCTCTCAAAGATACATGTCAGGTGTTATTTCAGCAGCGAGACTCTCAGGCTTCACAGGTCTGTCCTGCACTCATTCTGAGCCTTTGCTAGAAGGGCATGGCCAGGCATTTTAAGGACATTTTGAGACTTTGTTCATTTGTGGCTGACTTCCAGAATGAGAAGCTCATCTACTTCGTGTATACTTACTGCTCTTTGGGGTCTTCCGATATTTTTGACCTCTCCCTCTTACGCTTTTCTCTCTCCTTGTTGTCTTTGCCCCATTGAGTGTGTCATTAGGGTTAGCTTATTTATCCAGTATGAGTATGTAAATCTTTGTAGTCCCCTTAATCTAACCCTCTGCACTTTGGCCTCTTTTTTTCTGTTGGAATTTTGAATGAAAGAAACACTGAATGAGTCTTTGAGCTTAGAAACAGTGCTTTTATTTAATTTTACACAAAACATACAGACATGAGAGTTGGAAAATGCCACTAGTATATGGTTATATTTGTCTCTGTTTTCTATATTTTAAAATATATAAATCTACATTTATATGCATGCTATCAAATCCAATTAGTTTGCTGTCTGTTTAGGAAAAGTCAGAGAAGATGGAAGTGTTTGACTTTAGTAGTCAAACTGGTAATCAGGGCACCAGTCCAGGGGCATGTGATGTATTGAGAGAGGGCTGAAAAGTAACCATAAAATCTGAACTAGGAGACTGAGCTCCTCTTGGGAAGACAAAAAGATGCAAAGACTTAGTGAAGTGCTGTAAGGTAGATAATGATAGTCACCCATCAGTCTTTGAACTCTCCAAAAAGAAGTCACAGCTGTTGCTCTTCTTCATGAGGAAACTTGATTTATTTACGTTCCTTTACCTTTACACCTGTATCTTCTCGGTTTTCTAGCCTTTTGTGGCAGATTTATTAGCTGCTGTGAAGCAAGGAGGTAGACTTGCAAGGAGGGGGGGAAGTGGAGGAGAACCGAGAAGAAGCAGAAGGAAGACAGAACAGTGGGAGGAAGAGGGAGGAAGAAGATAAGAGATAGATGAATGACAACAAATGGAAGAGAAATGAGACAAGGGACATGATAGGGGAGAAAAAGACTGGAACAGAGCTTTTGAGAGTGCATGTGAAACAGAGGTCTGGCAGAGGATTTCCAGCAAAAGTGGTGTAAATCAATGATGAGTAAATTAATAGGGCAATTGTGCAAATGAGACTCAGTCATTTAAGCCAAGCGTAATACATCATGGATGATTTAGAGAGAGTGTAACCCACAGGGCAAACCTTTCAGTCTACTAAAGATCTAAGGCAGGATGCTGACACGTCAGAAAATGGAGCAGATGAACAAAATTAGGGATGTACATTAAAAGGGAAGAGGTTGTAAGACTAACTCCAAATGCAGAGCAGCATTAAACTCCATAATGCCAGAGCAACGTCTAAAGTAAAAACTTCCTGGCCCTTACAAGTCAGAGATAATTACCATGGTTTCCGATATGGTGTCCTGGAATTACTTCAATTCCTGATGTGATTCTTAACTTCTATCAGAAGAATAAATATGTATCCAGCAATTTTTTAGTGTGTAAAATCCCTGTAGTTGCCACTGCAAGCATTTCAGCCATCTAACACCACCAGACTATTCATGTAGCTGAAAAGGGAATGTTCTAAGGAGTTTAAAGTGACCACCTGGTCACTGCTGGGCAGGCACCTGGTTTTGAACTTGCCATGTCCCATTCTGTGCCACTTTCAGAGTACGTAAATGCATTAGTACACCGGAGAAGACAGGAGACTATTGGAATATGCTGTTGTCTCTCACTAGTATTACAGCTGTGCCCAGTGGTCCTGGGGTTTGACGACATTCCAAAAGTTCTAGGTTAACCCTGTTTCCCCAGGATTTTTTTAGTTACCAAGTCAGTTGACGTGCTTTAGCCCACCTTTTTGAGACCATTTGCAAATCCTCTTCAGTGCTGAGAATGGATTCCTCTGCAGTAGCTCTGAAATGGAGCAGACCCATTACATCCTGTGCCCTTTAAATGCATCGGTTACTAACCTTTTGTAAAGGACAAAAATTAACAGACTGTTTAAATGAATTTCTGACAGTCATTCTGCCCTATTGGTTTTTTGAAAGCATTAGACAGTGTGCCAGGTGGCCCAGTTGATAAAATGTTTTCTTTCACTCTGTGACTCCTGTAAGTTTAACTCATTCCCCAAGGTCTTAAGAAAAATAAGTGTTTATCAAAGGCTTTTTGTTTGTTTGATTTCACCATCTTTCCTCTCTTCTCCTTGAAATATTTAAGTAGAGTGTGAACTTGATTTTCATTTAACTCTGTAGAAAGTTAAATGCAACCCAGGCGTCTTGTTAAGGATAAATATTTTTCTAAAAGAAACAAAAGAAGTGATGAAAGATTAGGTGGAAAGGGAAACCTTAGCTGCTGATGGGGGACAGCTGGATTTTGTCAGTGACGTTAGTTCTTTCCACTTTTGCTTGCTGCTCTTTCTCTGAGAAAAGCAGCATTTTTATCTGAAACTCATGCTGATAAAATAGCTCCTAACTTGACAGCATCCCTCTTGCATCTTTAAAATTCCTTCCTGAAGTTCAAGTTAGTCTAAAATACTGCCTTGGAAACCTTGGGATGCAGGTGTAAGGTTGTCTTCTTCAGGAGAGTCCTCAGCAACTTGCTAATTTTTAGGTCAAATTGAAGTAAGTCTTCCATGAAAAAGTAATGTAAGGCATGAAACCTCTTTTATGTGCAGTTTCCGGGATGTCACAACATGGGAGCATGTCACACTTCTGAGAGGATCCTGACTCTCTACTAAGAAAAGAAATCACAGAGCAGTTCGGTCAGCTGCAGACAGATTGGCATCCTGAGTGCCTGTCACTGGGGAGCTTGGGCTTCCTTCATAGAACGTTACAAACCCTCTTTCACTGGGGAGAACTGAAGTCCAGCAGTCAGGTGGCCTTTTCTAGGGCTCAGAGTTGTTTCTGTATTTTTTTCAACAAAGAGTTTTAAAGTCGTGGTGTTTTTCCATATCACATTGCATAGACTTCATACCACAACATAGATGTCGATTGTGGCTTACTAAAGCTTTTTAAAAATCCCATTATTGTGTTAAAAAAGAAACACCACCCCCATTCTGTTAATCAAAACTGATCTTTATTAAACAAATGCAGAATATGTATTCCTTTTTTTTTGAGAATCAGGCTTCAAACTGGTGTCAGCTATAAAAGCTTTGTTAATTATAATTGAAGTTGCGTTTTATAATTGATTTCTAACATAACTACTGTAACACTTTAATGATGTCTAACAAAGATATTAAGGTTAATTTCTTTAGCAATAGGGGAAAAGATACATACATAGTAATATTGTTAATTATTATGCAGCCCGTCTGCACTCTGTTTCAGTCTCAGTGGCTGCTTCCATGTTTCAGTGTGAGAGAGTCACCAGAAAGTGTGACACGGGAGAATAGGTGGTGATATTTAACTTCTTGCTGAAGGATAATGCTTCATAACACGAGCATGGAAATAAAAAGCTTTTTCACAGTAAACTTCATACTTCTTGAGAGTATAGTTGGTCTGTTGAAGGGTTTATTCTATTTAACGAAGGAACAGAGGTGGAATGAGTAGGTAGTCTCAAACATTGTCAAGGTTTTGAAAATGTTCCCATTCCAAGCTGGCATGAAATCCAATCACAACTTTTGAAATGTGTATTCAGAAGCAGCATACAGAAAAATCAGGTCACAAGTTGGTTCTCTTCCCTGTCATTTAGGAGATACAGGTAGCCTTGGAACTGGTGTGCTGTGCTTCCCCCCCCCCCCGCCACTTTAAAGAGAGTGTCTCAGCCACCAAGCTTAGAGGTGATTCTGTACCACTCCATAGTTACCACCAGAAATCTCTTCCTGGGCCTTAAAAATATATTCCAGGGAAATTCTGCTGAATCTGACACCTCTGTGAAACAGATTTGTCTTGGTGAGTTATTTCCTGGCAAAAACCATGTTTTGTCGGAAAATTCTGCATCAGCCTCTAGAAAATAATACGAAGCATAAATGCAGTTAAGTCTGCACTGGTCTTTCCCACCTATTCTTAAATAATAAAGGAAGGGAAAGAAGAGGATAGTGGATAGACGGAATACCTGAAATTATCCTGCAGTGAGAAATTGTTCTGAAGAATGCATCCTTGGAGCAAACCTGGCTTGTGAGACCTCTCAGGTTTTTCTTACCAGAATCTGTTTTCACTGCTTCCTGCTGTAGCTGCCTCTTCCCAAGTGCAGAGCCCAGTGCTGGTGCGGTGGTCCTGGGTGAACAGCTTTTACTCGGGGGAAGGAACAACGTGAGCTTTAAACAGCTACCCAGTGTGGTAGAGGCTCTTTGGACACTTGGCACAAATACTTCGTAACTGTAGTAACTTCAGGTTCCCTATTGAAGTTTACTGTCTTTGTAATGCACTGGGAGGCTGTACTTGGTGTTTACCAAGATTATATCTGGATAAGGTCAATGGCTAATGGCTTCTTTTCACTGGCTGGTTCTTTTAGTCCTCATAGAAAAACTGTATGAGTCATTGAAATACCAATGTTGAATGTCTCTTAGTTGAGAGGCAGTTTGTCAGGTTGGAATAATGGAAGAAAATCAGTAATTAAATGTTGTGGCATATATCGTGGGGTTTTTTGGTTGAAGAGTCCTGTTAGTAGTTCTTACATACTGTGATTTCTATAGTTAAGTAAGTTATAGCTAAGTAAGTTAACCACAAGGGATCTGGTTGTGCTCCCCTGGCCGATGTTGGGCGGGATGTTGGAGGAGTTTGGGGCCCTCCGTCCCATACTGCTTTCTCTTGCGAGGGCTGGGCTGGGGTTAGCCATTGGCTTTGGTCTCTAGAAACATATCCCACATGTACATCTGCATTTTGGCTGAAGTTAATGTTACTTCCTCAGCTTTCCCCAGCTCCTCTTGGAAGTTTCCTAGCAAGCCACTCAAGGCTTGAGTTCTCTTTGCTTTGTGATTTACCTTTTCTGGCACATAGAGCAAACTCACGGCACTGGCACAGGTAAGTTTTTTTCCAGGATCCTGAGTTGCCTTGCTACTTAGTGGAGAGAGAAAGCAAAAGAGTTTACAGATGGAGCCAGTGTGACAGCCCTGCATACCTACCTTGCCTGTCTCCCAGCACTCTGGAACACTCTTTAATGTTTCATGAAAAACCTAAAGTCTCCACATCCCTTCTGGAGCTACTGGGTTCTCTCCAGCCATCGTATGGCTTGTGTCTCCTTGTAGATGAATATGCTTTGATTTTTGGATGACTCAACACCAAATCAAGTTCTCCCCATCGCTCAAATATGCTCCTTAGCTACAAGTTTTTTATGCAGTACCTGAATCTCGTCATGGTGACCTCCTGCTAGCATCATGGTCTTTTGCTTTGCTGTGGGTAATATTTCACTGCATCATAGGTCCTTCCTGTTCAGAGTGATTTCCCAGGCTTGGCCCCCACTGTTGCATACCCGTGCTTAGTCACTGAGAACGCACACATCTCACTGTAAGCAGAGGAGTACATGAAAGAAGCTTTGACAGCCCTTTGTGCCCTTTGTGGACTTGAACATTCACAAAGTAGCATTTTTTTAAATTGGCAGCAGGTACAAGAGTAACATCGCATACTGCTAACCACAGTTTGAGTTCAAATTCTGAACTGACGGATCAGGAAACACTGGAAAGAAATAAATGGCAGATGCTGGCTGACACACAGAATTTTGCAGCATAAAACACTGAACTTGGTTTCTAATGCAGCAGAAGTAAATGAGGAAATCAGCAATATACTGTGGAAGTTCAGGAAAGCTTGATAAAGTTTAACAAAGAGTCACAGTCTTCATGTAGAACACTTTTAGAATTCCACCCCTAAGTTACAGTTCTCTGAAATGCTGTAGGATGATTTGTAGGATGATTCCTATGTATTCATAGGAAGCATTGGGTTCATGTGTGATCTGCTGTAATATTAAATCACGACAATCTTGTTTTTCAGTCAATTTCTAGTTATTTTCCTCTTTCTTCAGTGTTCAAACAGTGGTCATGCCCTGCTTAATTAAAATGTCAGCTCAGCAACTACTTTGAAGAGACTCCTAATATAAAACATAAGAGTAAAATATAAGCTTCCAAAACATAACTAACTTCCTTAGTTAGGCTCCTCTTTGAGCAGCAGTTGTGTAAGACAGACCTTATCAGTCTGCCAGACTGCTTAACAGATACAGCCTTTTCATTTTTGTAGATAAGATTTAAAAGTATTGTTCATTCTAAGTAAAATAAACAAGTGTTTACCCAGTACTCTAAGCTACCTGAAAATAGGATTTACAGTTCTATGTAATTGCATTTTCTTTGTGTTTGCATAGAAGTCATAGCATAGCTGGAAGATGATGGCAATTATAATTTATTATGCTGTAATTGTTACCTAAATGTTTTTGAATAAGCAAAAATCACATCTGTTTAGGAATAAGTTGCACAGCAAGAGAATTCCCTTTGAAATGAATGCTATGTTCTCAAATTCTGTAACTGTACACATAAAACAACATATTTATTTCCCCACTGAGTCCATTACATTCCCAAGTCAAACTGCATCCTCTCTTCCCTTCCCATATTAAACCCTTTGATTTAATGGAGGTTTTAACTACTGGTTCTTTAGGGAATTTTCAGTAGGCTTTGCACAGATTAGGTTATTGGAAAGTATAGTTATTTGCTTGTAAAGTGGCAGTTCTGTGTCAAAATTGATTTTCTCTGGTGCTGCAGTAGTAAAACAGATAAGCTTCTGCTTTGCATCCAAAATACACTGATATTCCTGCCATGATACTTCCCTTCTGCTTCCTACCCATGCTGTTATAGGCTGGCTTTGAAATAAAGCGGACACAGTGATATGCTGCACAGGATGCCTTTGGATCAATTATTAATATATTTACATGAATCTTCTGCTTTGTATTAATATACCCTTACTAGTGATGGCCAGTTGTTTAGAGGAAAAAAAATAATCTGTGCTGGGAGTCACTGAGCACTTCAGCTGAGGGTTTGAACACTTTGTCAGCCTCTCACAGCAGCTGGAGTTGTGGATGTTAAGCATCCAGCAGGAATAAGTCCCATACTGCTTTCCATACTGTTACATTCAGAAAGCAAAGTGTTGTAGAAAGTGTAGACAGACAAACAAGTGAATAAATAACAAATACATTGAGTATGACCTCTGCCGGAGTGCCGTCAACAGGTTTCCTACCTGGTTTTCTTGGCCGGCTTTCATAGCTCGGCTGGCTGCGTCTCAGCTTGTCTGTCACATCTCCGACCCTTTGCGGGTTGGATGCCTGATACAGGGAGAGTGCTTGTAAACTAAACTTCAATAAAATGTGTTAGCACACATTAACCAGTTCAGCCTGGGACTTCTGAAACTTCAGTAGGTCTGGTGCAGCTTTAGTAGTAGTCACTGAGATCCAGGGAATGCCAGTAATGCCTGATTTTCAAGAGCTTTTCAAACCTGGTTTAGCATAAATTTTCAGTTCGGTTCTTCATTTATTCAGTAATGGTATGTCCATCTGTATTGCTCGTGCTGTTAACAGAATTGTTGTCGCAAGCTCTCGAGAGATTAATGTATTTACTGACTTCTATGAAACATTGCACCAATCAATGTTAACAGTCTTTGACAGAGACATAAAGGATCTATTAAATTAGATCTGGTTTCCTATTAAATTACTATGCATAAAAAGCTAAACTCACCTTATCTGTGGCAGAAATGAATGCCTGCTATTAAAGCCTTTAAAGGAAGTTTTCGAGAACACAGTCCAGCAAAACAGTGGGATAATTAGAAGGGAACAGTAATCTATTGACATCCAGCACTGACTACAGTGGGAGCTATGTAGGGAAATGGAATTTTTTCTATAATGCAGAAATGAAGGCATTCCCCTCCCCACCAATCAACTCCCCTCCACGCACACTTCTTTTTACTAATTAGATCAGAGACAAATAAAATTAAACTATTAAGGCAATTAAGAAATTCTTTGTTTCATCAGTTAGTTGAATGTAAATCTGTCCTCCATCTTTCTACTGAAGGGCTGATTGCATGGAGTGTTATGTCCTGAAGTACATGTTGGCTGGTTAAGAAAGACAGCAAAATCCTAGAGTCCTGGAGTAGTTTGGGTTGGAAGGGGCCCTTAGAGGTCATCTCGTTTCAACCACCTTGAAACATTGTCAACTAGATCAGGTTGCTCACAGCCCCGTCCAGCCTGAGCTTGAACATTTCCAGGGATGGAGCATCTACCACTTCTCTGGGCAACCCGTGTCAGTGTTTCACCACCCTCATTGTGAAAAAATTCTTCCTTAATATACCCAAAGTAATCGGGTTCAAATAAAATAGCAAGATACATTTTTTTTTCAGTGTTGCTTCTCTTCACCATGCTATTCACATGTAGCTGCCACTTTTCAACCAGCATAGACCATGGTGTCTCCTTTACCCATTGTCCCAAATTCCTCTTGCTTTCACAGTTAGACAAGCTATGTTAACTTCATTCCCGTGACCATGCATGAGTTAAACACCCTCATGAATTTGTGATAAATCAAACAATTGTCTGTGACTTCATAAGGAACTACCCCTAAATAGTGAATAAAAGACTTGAGTCAATAAGGTTTTAGTATCTCTGGTTTATCTCTTTTGGAAGGAAGAGAAGGATAGAAAGTGGCAGACAGTAGCTTCATAGTTTGTATGCTGAATTTGTGGTCACTTGTAAATAAAACATGCATCCTGGTGCATCGTCATAGTTGGTTTGGTCCTAGGGTTTGATTTCACGGCACATGGGAGTGCCACACAAATACCCCTGCCCGGGGCCCCTGATGTGCCCGTTTCGGAGCAGGAAGCAGTGCTGTGGCAGTGGCTCGTGCAGCCCTGTGCCTTCCAGTGCTGGAACCTGCTACAGCAGGACACCACGTTGTGCCACCCGCCATGGTTCATCGTGCTCCAAACTTGCTCTGGGATCTCTCACTTGGAACTCATGCCCAGGATCTGCAGCCTCACAACCTCCGTGTCTGAGAAAGGGAATGAGTTTTCTTTCACAACTGAAAACTGTGATTCTTGCGTGTGTGACCTGTTGGCCCTCAGTTGTCCTGGCCAAAATCAAGCTAAGGTACCTGGTTTCTGTGCCCTGTCTACAAAGTCCTGGCACATCTTGGCTGAATCTTTGAGGTGTCACTGAGAAGTGCCCAGGGCTGAGTGGGGTCCGGCTCTCTGATGGTACATTCAGTTGCCTGGGACAGAGGTTGGGATTTTTTTTATTCAGTTGATTATTTGAGCACACCTAACTGCCCTTAAGAGGAAGAGGTCTCAGCATGCACAAGGTGATGTGTTGGCACTGCAGTAACTTAGATTGGGACCCACATCTTGATGCTACACAATTTTATACCCACACATTCTGCTATCAATACAGAGTGGTGGATATGGGTGCAAATCTGTTTCCTACTTATTAAATCTGGCTTCAAGAGGCAACAAGACTGTTAACACTGTTAGTATTTACTTCATGTTCTAATAGCGTGCTGTTACTCATGCTACTAGAAAAGTTAAAGTGCCCTTAAAACATAGAAGCTTTACTTGATAGCAAATAAAATCGAGTACTTGATATTAATGGTCTTCTAATTAAAGGTAGAGCAAATGTCTCCATATATTCACCTCAGTATGTATCTTTTTGGGTACTTAAAGAAGTGGGTTGACCATTGAATCTTTAAAGTGTCATTTCAAAGGTAAAAGAGAGTGAGTGTAGAAGACTGAAGCTGGGTTAATTAGCATGATAATATACAACTGTGGGTTGGCTTTAGGGGCGGTGGTTGGCTGATGTAGATAAGGTGCAGCTGTGGCTGATTAAGTGAAGCGGTTGAGAGCCAGTGAAGGGAGAGCAGCCAAGGAAGGAATAAGAGAAGAGAGAACACGTGCCCTGGATGAGGTGAGATGAGGAGAAGGCAGCAGAGGGTCTGATATGAAGAGTGTGCTGGTATGAGATGGTAAAAGACCTTGTTGTAGCTTGATAGTTTGGAGAGTGCTGCAGCAAGTGAGCTCCCCTCGGTGTCGATACTTGGATGGTCTTATCCCATAGGATATTTTGACTATTTGTGGGAGTATTGTTATAGCAGCTTTCCTCAATGTCGGCACTGGGCCAGGCACAGAGTGCCGGCAGGCGAGTAAAGGCAGCGGCTGTGGATCTTCCCAGGTGTTTCCATCAGGGCTGCCTGGGTGGCATGTTTTGTCTTTTGGCCTGCTGACAGCCTGAACACAAACATTAGTGGAGCTGGTTTGTATGCTGCCCAAGGGTGTCACACAAGTGCTCTCCACACATAAAGAAGTTGTGGAATTTCATTAATTCATTCATCAATACAAGCCATTAAAAGAAACAGTCTTGTTAACTGGTATCTTGGATACTAATCGGCAGCTTCTGTTAGACATCAACCTGCTGATACTGTCAGTGTCACAAAGGGTAATGACCTGTGGTGCTGGGTGGCATAAATGCAGGCAGGCAGCCCTCAGGAATAAACTGGTGTGAGACCATTCATTGTAGTCAGAGGCATTTTGGAAGGGGAAACACAAGGGAAAACGGACAAGGCAGTTAACACTGGAACAAAAAAAGGTTTCTCTATTGTACTACATAAAGGAATTTCAGTTTACCTAAATCCACGACATATCTAAACTCTACTACATATGGGGAAAAGAAAGTTCAGGAAAATATATATATATACACACACACACATACATGTGTGTGCACATCAAATCTTGAAGGCAGCAAACAAATTAAGTTTGAACCCAGAAAATAAGAGCCAGGAAGAAGAGATGGTTGTAGTGTAACAGAATTCTCGGGGGGATTGGATAGGGAATACACCCTGAAATTCCTCTGATGCTGGAACTGTAGGTGACCAAAGCGAGTCCAGTTTGTTATACTGTGATCAGGCTGCAAATGTTGAAATACACGTAGAAATTCTTGCCCTTGCTTATGACAGATGTAGGTGGGAGGCCTGGTAAAGCTGCAGGTGGGACAAAAACCAGTATTCAAATCCACACTCAATTATCTGCCAGGTTTTTCAGTCAATGGTGGGTGCTCTGCAAGGTCAAGCATTTTATACCATTATGAATAAGCCAAAGTTGTTATCTACATCTCTCTACAAACAAAGAGCAGAGTCACCAGTATTTGTTTTGCGTGAAAGTAGAATACAGAAATTTTACATTATCTAAGGTATGTTGGGGATTTTGCAAACTGAGTCAAACTCTACCATCATTTGTATCAGTGGAGCTTGTGTTGTTCACAGTCCTTGTGTAGTCATGTGAAGGCAGGACATGCCAATACCCAGTTTGCAGATTGTTCTTTCTCCTTTTATTTTTTATTTTATATCATCCTTTTATTTTTTAATGCAGTTTAGATTTTGTGCAGCAAATAAAATTTCAGTTATACAAATAATTCAGCATCATGTCCAAAGAAATTGAAAAAAAAAGGTTTTGACTAATTTAATTCTTGCTCTACACCTTCTAAGTTCTATTGTTGTTGAAGCGTTAACATTTGCAGTATTTCAGCTTGTTCTATTGTTTACACGTGTACCGCTAGATCTCTGTGAAGTATTGTTATCAAAGGAAAGAGCGACAGTGCTAACATTTGAATTTTGAATTTGTGATAACAGTTGAATGCTGTGGGTAAAAGTTAACTAGCGAACTGGGTGAAAGTTATTCCAAATCAACATCATGAACTAATTTAGTCTAACTTTTCCCTGTACCCTAATGCAAATTAAGTCTGCGATATATGCTGACTCTGTTACCATCCTCTGGCCACCTACCTGGCATTACTCGATTGCATTTCCACAGTAGAACTGTCATTGGTGGTGCTGTACTTGGAGAGGTACAGGCAGGCATTTAACTGAGGCCTCCAAAAACGCTTCAACATGGTGTCTTGACTAGAAGTCTAAAATAGAAATAGAGAGTGATCTGTAATGTATCCCTCAAGCCACCGTGTTTGTTGCTTTTCTACCACTGAACACCTCAGCAGTTACTTCATTTGGAAGAATATTGCTACTTATGAACGGCGCTCTGTGTGCGCTTCCTGCTTGCTTAATTTCTTGTTGGTTCTCTTCTAAAATGTTTGTTTCACAGTGGTGAACCTCAGGCACCAGGGACTCCTGCCCATGATTTTTCTTGGGGCTTATAGCAGGCTATTAATCAGCCCGTGCACTTTTTCACGTCTGTTCCATCGTAGAATTAGTTGAGTGGGATTTGTTGACTCTTCCTCCACCTCTAATACTGGATAAAACCTTTGTCCCAGGAAGAATCTCCTGTAGCTTCTATTTATGCTCTTACTGCCACGTGCTTGCAATTGTGCACAATGCTTGGACCCCCTTCAACCCTCTTCCTCTCCCCCTCTTTTTTGAATTACTAGCGGGTGACAAATAGCTACTGCTTTCCACTCCATTTCGCCAGGCACAGCTTCTTTCCTGTCCTCATGAGGTTTCTGACCTTTCAGTCGATGCCTTTTGCAGCCCCCCAGGGGCCTCCAGGGAGCTGTAATGGACTCACGTTAATTGCCTGTTGAAGGACAGAAGCAGTTCCTAGCAGGATGATTGGTGATCCCCCTGTGAGTACAGCTGTCCTGGTCAGTGAAAAGATTGATCTGACACACACACACATTGCGGCTCACTGCTCAGTGTGTCTCACGGAGCATGCACATAATCACTGCTCTGGCTTTAGTGGTTTCCCGTCTGCCCACACTGCACTGTGGGTCTATTTGCTAGTGCTGTGACTCAGAGGAGCGAGCGAGAGACTATCCATTCTAATCCCCTTGTGGGTTACGGTAGTTTAGATAGAAGATACCCCACAGACTGCAGGATAATCCAAAGATTTATAAAGTCAGTCTTATGGGTTAGTTTTCTTTCCTTTTTTATTCTTTTTTTCATTGCTCTCAGGGAAGCAACCCTTCCATTCTGGCTTAAACATGTTTTAATGTGGTTTAGAATGCAAGTGATGCACTTTTTACAGTATACATGCACGCATTCAGGAAAAAAAACAACCCACCACCCAAACCTCCCATGTGCACTGAAGTCCAAACACATCTTTAAAATGAAGAAATAGGAGGCATTTCTTTTACCCTTCTTGCTTCTGTCCTTTTGCAGCTGGGTAAACCGTTATGTTCTCGTTAGAGCTGAGTATGGGTCAGTTTGCAGAGCTCTGTACAAATATTATTTTTTCCCACTTTTGCTTTGTATACATTCAACCTGTGTTGGGCTTCAAGCTCCAAATCTGAAAGAGAAACTCAGCCAAAGTCAGCAAACATGCTTTGATAGCTGAGGTCAAAGCTTTGCAGTATTATCAGCCTATGCATGTTTTCTATCTGAAAATATTAATCAGGTCAAATCTACATGTTTCTTGGCACATGTTCAAAAAAAGACGTTTTCAACCTGTCCCATGTCTTATCATTTGTAACAACGGTTTTGCACAGGTCTGGTCACCACAGAAATAAACCTCTCCTGAAGTAAGTACCCAGGAAAGTTTAAAAGAATTGACTTCGCTACTACTTTAAAAGATTCTTTTCTTACTTGCTTCATCCTCTCAGCTCCATGTTTCACATTAATCTGAAATCAGATGGTCCTTGCCTCCAGCCACCTGTGAACTTTGAGCTGTACAAAATCTGGTACAGAATCTCAGTTTTTCAGATAGTGCTTGTGTTTGTTAAGGCTTAGTCTGAAACCTCATCTAAATGATTCCCGCCATTGGAATGCATGATGCCCAAATACAAGGGTCTTACCATGTGCAAGCTGTTTGTTTTAATAGGTGTTAAAAAATCTCACAGAGAAATAAACTTTGTCTTACAAGCAGACTAACATTTATTTGTGACAAAATTTAGCAACTATATGCCTCTTGCATTTTAGTAAATGTTCTGCTTTTCTGAAGTATAAACTCTGGTGAATGAGTTCAGTGAGTATTCTAGAGATGATGAAAAACGGTAATGACGAGGCAGTTAGTTTGCCATCCTTTGGGGTCCTAGAGACATCTATCCACAGATCAGAGAAATATTATTTTTCCAAGAAGTTGCTGTATTGCAAGTGTCAATCAAAATTGTGTATTTCTGTTCAGAACATTCTGCTCCAGGAATACATTATTTACAAGTGGAGGAAACTTAGAGAACACCTACCCCTGGCAATTGCTGGGTACTCTAAGTGTACTGAAGACAAGCTTTGCTGTGGGTTTTCTGTTCTTGTTACTGTAGCCATACTTTCTAGCTATTATTTTAGTGCTGCATTTCGTATTTAATATAGGTATGCATGTGATCTCAGGCTAGTTTCAGAGTTCAATAGATTAAAATTTTAGGGCTTTTTAAGCTATCCTACAAGCCAATTAAATATTTTTTGCCTGAGAAAGAATGTACTTTTTCTAATTCAGCCCCAGACCCTTCCCAGCAAGAGTAAGTAAACTGAACGCTTGAAACAGCAAAGGAAATAAGATGGGAAGAAGTATCTCTGTTTGCAAGCTGTGTAGCAGTGTCCAGTAATTAAGGATGGAATGGCTGGAAACCAGCCAAGAGTCCAAACAAAAGCATCTTAAGAGGTCTAGAATAGCTTCAGTGTAATCAAATTTTAGACAGATTCCAGTACAGAAATGAAGCCTCGTTGTGTCCCATAGTTGTTATTGTGGGTGCTTTTAACACAAGGATTACACCAAAATGCAAACCATGTTGCCATTTTTACTGGAGGGTTGCTAGTGAGATGGGAAAAGCTGCGTTATAGTAAGACCACATCATCAGAGAACTCTTTAAGCATAGGAAACTTGTAGAGATCCAGCATACCAAAATAGGTAAATAACACCCAAATATAACAGAAATGATGTGACTAGATAAGAAATTCAGTATCTCAGAGAGCTGAATTTATGTTAAAATAATTGTACTATTTTTATATGCTTTATGAGAACTTGATAATGCTACTTAAAAGAATCATATTGCAAGTACAATGAAAATTTCTCTCTGGACTCTGAATGCGATGGGAGAAATAACATCTCAACCAGCTCTTTTACTTATACAGCTATTATACAATAATGATCAAAAATACTGTAACACCTTAACATTCAGAAAACACACGAGAAGAGGTAACTCTTACCTGGTGGGCCAAGGTGTAGAGAAAATGTAAAATGAGCCTCTAGATTTGAGGTTAAGAGTATTTTGGAGTATACACTGAAAACTAGGCAGGAATGTGTTCAGCCTTCGGACAACAGCGTTCACCTAGACTGCTTACTTAATGAAACAATTAAAAGCTGCTTTGTTGAGGGTGAGATCCTGGTGCTACTGCTCCGTGTGGACCTTTCCTTGCTGCCGGCAGCACAGAGGTCTTGCTTTGGGAAGAAGTATTTTCCAAAAAGGGCACCTTGTTGGTGTGAACGTCCCTCCGGTTACCCAGGGCGTTGAGGCAGGTGCGCAGGAGACGTGCAGCCCCTCTGGGGTCCCACTGTAAGAGCTACCTACTCACTTCAGCCTCTGCTTTCACTGCAACCTTTCCCCCTTTGTCTTTTTTCCTGCTTACAGTATTTTTGATTCCAGAAGCTTCTCTCCCTTGAGCACGGTGTTCAAATAACTATCCAGCAATGTAAAATTCATTAACAGAATTTTGAACAACTACAAAGACTTGTAGACCTTGGTTATTGGCTTTTAAAAATATTTTATATGTCTACATACAGTAGAGTTCAAATACTGTAAAATATCATTGTCTGTTTTCTTCCAGAGGAATTCTTGCTTTCTGGGATAGGTATTATCAGTGCTTTTAGTTTTGTCAGTAACTATATGCCTGAAGTATAAATACAGAAACTAAATATGGCAGGCATAATAACATTTAGGGGTTCATTTTTAGCTTGGTGTAGGAGAATTAATTTGGCTTCAAGACCCATGGTTCTCATAAAGTTTAATGGGAATTGCGGAAGCGATCTCCTATCCACCATGATGAAAACGTACACCTTTAACTGCCTCATTTATACTTAATAAACAAGCGATTGTATGTTAATACTAAATGACTCTTGGAGTATAGGAAATATGCAAGGCATATGTACCAAACTGAAAAAACTCTCACGAGAAATGTTACCTGGCAGCTGTGATAAAGCAAAGATTAATTTCACTTGATTAGGCTAACGTATGAGGAATTGAATTCGCAAGGACTTGAAGCAGGGTTTGTTCAGCTCTCTGGAAGGACTCACAGAGCCTGGAGTGGGCCCTGGATCAGATTCCGAAGAGTCTGAGATTACAGGGCAACCTCAGAGAGCAATAACAATTAAGAGAGTGTTGGTTACTCAGTCATTGGCTGCTGGTAGTTATTTGTCATTAGCACTCCTGAATGGTTTGGTGTGAAGAGTTCGGTGGTGAAATTGCAAGGTTTGAACTGTGTGACCCTAGCCATGTCTCTCGTCCAGTGACTGGGAGGATGATGTGCTCCTGTGCTTGTTTCAGTTCTCGTGATCAGGATTTGGCCCCACAGGTTTGGAAATAGGTGGGTGATTAATACTGCCAGGGAATTTCAGGGGGACGGATGCAGGAGGTCAGTAGCCATGGGAAGAAAATGTCTGTCATCATTCAGAGATTCTCTGCTTAGCTGCTTTGGATGACACCAGGTATTTCTTCATTCCTGAAATTACTGCCCTGAAAGCATAATTCTGCAGATGGTGCAGCATCAGAGATAATTGGCTGGCATTGCTAAGTCCAATCAAAATAACTGTTGAGAGAGGTGTGTAGTGCACCCATGTTTTTCACTGGAAAGCAAACATGTTTAATATTGCATCTCAAATATTACCTACATTGAGAAAAAGAGTGACAAAAAAAATCTGCTTTTTTGATTATAAAAACCGGAGTAACATTTTGCTTGTTTAGTGGAAAAAGCCCCAAAGTCCTGACCCAACCATTCTCTGGAGGTTGGCTGCAGATCAGTATCAAAATTTAGCAGCTTGCATCCTTTTCCAGTTCTTTTTTTAACACACAAATGTGATTTTGCTCCTTGGCCAGATGCAGCTCCAAGCACTGAAATTAAACTTAACATGTTTTACAAAATGAATGGAAGGCCAGACAAGAGAATCTTGTTTCCAAGGATCACATAGCCCCTTTTTGGGATTACAGAAACTCTCATTCTATTAGAATTTGGCAACAATGCTTGAACTGCACAAACACGATGTCTCATTTGTTTGCCAACTGGTGGAAGACATTCGGAGCCGGCTTCTCCATTTACAGCCTGCTCTGGAGCCTGTTGGAGTCAACCACCAGACTTCCACTGGCTTCTCCGAAGGGATGCTGTGCAGCCTCCCCATCCAGGGTTGTACCGTCCTGCGGTTGCTGTAAGACCAGCCCGCTTCCGAGAACGAAGCCCCATGCGGTCTTGGTCAAGAGAGTGCCGTAATTAAAGCCAGTTGAGTCAAAGCTGGACCACATTTTTCTTGTCTGGTAACAAACTCTTTGTTGTAAATAATTTAGCTACCCATATGTCCCACCATCTCTTTGCAGATGACGTGCTAACAAATGAGTTAGCGTATTACTTTGTCATTTTAAGTTACCCTGTGAAGGGCTTATAAGAACATATTTCAGCCTTTTTGGTGTTCAGACTGCTCAGAATATGCATTGTTGTGAATGTTTCTTATTCGTGACCTGCCACATAATACCCTTTCTAGTATCTAAGCAGACGACTCATAGATACGCTTCACAGATGTTGACCACCATCTTGAAAGATACTGCTGAATAGATAGAAAAGTACACTTTTCTGTAGCCACCTTGGGAACTTTCTTCTGTTAATATTGCCGTGAAAAACTTCTGTGAGTTTTTTAGGATCATCATTTATTCAAATGTATTTTGAAGTTGGCAAACCATTTCATTTGCAGCATTTGTCTGGAACAGAGTCAGATTCTTCCCCGGTAATAATGTTTAGCTGATGGTGGTGATTAGATAATATTTTGGTCAGGAATGTGAGATGACTTATTAGTTACTCCACAAGTGTGTCATCTTCAGTCACGCTGTAAGTACAAGTGTGCAGTACTGGCTTTTTTTGTAAATTCTTTCAAAGTACTTGTTCATTTTCAGATGAAACTTGAATAATGGCTGATTAGCAAGTGTTCAAAAATAGCAAGTTCAGAGGTTGATAATAAATAGTTTGATGAAAATGTCTCGCTGTTACTTGTTATTGAGTCTTCTTTACTTTGTGCAAGAGGCTGTGTAAACTGGTGAAAACTTAAGCATGTCCGCCCGTTTTTCACTCTTTAATGGATTCGTGGGAAAGGTGTTGTGGGTGCATTGTTCTGGAATTAGGGAGGTTTTCATCTATCTTGAACAAGAAAACTCAAGGCTTCATTGGTACTGCCTGTCCCTGTTTCAGACCATAAATGCCAAGCTTATACACGAAATACCTGAGGTATTTTCCTAATGGGTTCTCCAGACTCCAGAAATACTTTTTAACTTTTAACATGGTAGGAATGGACTGAACAAAAATAAGTGTAGTTACACTGTGGCTTCTATCGATAAATTATTGCAGCCCTCACTGAAGAATTGATTACTGTGTACTACTTGAAACTATTTCATAAAAGTATATTCAATCAGATACTGCATATTTTAAATGTAGTGACAAGTATCTTTCTTCCCTTTCCCAACCGCTTCTTGCCTTTCTGTGCATCCCAAAAATACTAGTCTTTGACCTCTGAGTTTCTTTTCAAACTGTCAGGCTGCAGAACACATTCTGAGTAACATCAGTCATTTCTGGTGTATAATAATGTACAATAAGAGCTGTACAATAGTGGGGGTGCAGCTGGTTTTTTTCTCTTTGACAGTCCACACACTAACGCCCCATCTTCATAGCAGTAAGTAGCTCGGAAGCCAAATGGTGAGCTTGAAAGAAGATGGTCTCCCTCAGTTTGCAAAGCACCCAGGGCAGTTATTGATTCCTTCCAGTAAATCCCAGCTCTCATCATCTTTGCGAGTGGGAAGGCCTCACTGGAAGGTTCCAGCTTGCATTGCATTTTAATAGCAGATGGTTACCCGATTACCATTCTGCTTGCATCCTTTTTCTCGTCGACTTTGTGATGATGCCCTTTTGTGGACAATGGGGTCACGGCTTGTCAGTGCACTTGGTTTTCAGGATTGCTGTTGGTCTGAGGGTTTTTTTTTTTATTATTTTGTTTTGTTTTCCTTGTCATGCAAGAAGGCCGTGATATTTCTGTATCTGGCAGCGTGTCTGCATGAGACAAGGCAGAGTGAACGAGGCTTGATGTGTGAGTGACAGATCCCTAGGTGATGCCGCTGGGAAGCTCTTGATCTGACTGGTTTGAAGTTGAAAGCTCACTAGGTCACACTGAAAATGGTTGCCACTGGGCATTTCTTTCATCCTTGTTTATTTATTTTTTCCTTCCCTTTCCTGAAGTTTTTAGATTCAGAAAGGGGTTTTGTTGTTGTTCCTCATGTTCCTTGTTGCTTGTAGGCTGGATTATAACATTTAACTACACATAATTGCTGTTGTTTCTTCTGGTACTTCATTGTTTTACTGAAGTAGGCAGAGGAAGGGAAGGGGAGCCTCATGCCTTGGAGCTTGGCACCTGTGCCAGGGACTATCCAGATACAAAATGACCATTTTAAGTAAGCGCCAGGTGTTTTTAAAGACACGGTCTGTTTATTATTTAGCAACCTGCTGTTCAAAGGTTCTGGCATTTGCCAGCCAGATCAAAACAGAGGAGCCAGGTGGCAATTCTGTGACATTTTTCTCTCCATACCTGCAGCATGTCCTTAACTATAGCAGGCATAAAGAACAAGGCATAAATTAACCTGAAAAGACAAGGTGGTGCTAGAAGAACCTCTGCTCCTTTTGTAAATGCCCTATTGGCAAAGCTAAAATCACCACTCTGACAAGAGCCAGGCGAGGCTTTCCTCCCCTGTGAACATTGCCAACAATTTGTCACATCGCGTGGAGGCTGTTGTTGCAGTGGTGTACGGAGAGTCAAAAGGCGAAGCCCCATGTTGTGCACCTTGCAAAAGGGTCATCTGGCACAGAGCGGGGATTAGGGAGCCGAAACCAGTGCAGCGGGCTTTCAAGTAGGATAATAAAAATCCAGGCACAGGCAGTATATTCAGGGGCTGGCAGCAATTTAGGAAGGTTATTAGTGATGTATTGCAGGTAGAAGTATTGCATGGTCCATCTGCCTCCATATGGCCCTGGGTACCCAGTGCACTTGTAGCTACCCATTAATTAGGGCTGCCGTAATACCACTTCATTTTTGCTGAAGTTCCTAATCTTTATCTGACAGCTTCTCTCCAGGGATTAAAAGGGCCCAAATTCAGCATTAGGTCACGTGACCTAATGACTCACTAACTACAGTGAATTTCTTGTGTTTACATTGGACTACTTGAGAGCTGAATATGAACAAATAACCTCAAACCAGCTCAAGTGGGCCTCTGGCATTTAGAAGGAGAAGGTGAACGGTGGGCTTTATTAAATCACTGATCTACTGGGTTACTCAAGGCAGAGAAAGTAGGTCTCACTTTAAACTCATATATTGTACCTTGCAATAATTGGTCGTACATGTGACTGAAGTGAAGTACAGATGTAAGACCTTTGGTGGCTCAAGAAGAAAATGCTGACCCTTGCAGGTTTGTGCTCTGCATACTAGATTGAAATGAGGACTTCTGACATCTGATACATTTCCTGTGTTTCATCATTGTCCGGGCGTGGACTTGTAATAGTGGCATTCTGCTGTATTTCTACTTCTCAGAGTAACCTTGAAAACAACAAGATTTTGGAAACAGTGCCTGATATGCCATCTCATCTGAAGGTAGAACTGATGTCACCACTAGAAGCTATGTGGGAAGCAGAACTTGGAGAGGAGGCACTTGAAAATGCAGGAGTAGCAGGCTGAGACTGCTATTGTCTTTCTCTTTGCTGTGAAAACTGGAAAATTATCAACGAATTTCCTTGCATGCTTACCTACATCAAAAGTGCAGACTGAACAGTGGTAAACCAAAAAGGTAACCATCACACTTCAGCTCTCCTCAATAATTTTCGTTCAGCTTTGGAACAGTAGGAGGTTCATCACAGTACAATAGGATGTAGTAGTTGCTAATTTAGGAAAGTATTTGAGTGTGCCCTTTCAAGTTGTATCTAATTAAGCAGTCACTTAACATGTCTTTCTGAACTGAAAGGAGTTGGAATAAATTCTCAGTGCAGGTAAATCTGTGATATAATCCAGGGTAATTTCTTGGAGGTGAAGATTTAGCCCTCTGGTCTTGGGCACAGGTGGCATATTTAACTCTAAGGAAATGTCCAACATTTCTGGAGTAAATCGCTTCCTAAGAAGGCCATAGCACGCTGACGCGGGGGGAAGTGAGAAAAAAGAAACAGTTGTAACAAATATCACAAATTTATATTTCATGCAACCAGGCACCATGATGATGTGCCGGAGTTAATGAAAAAACCAAACCTGTTTACATTCCTGCTCAGTATATCTACCTGTCCCCCTTTGTTAAAAAAAAGTAAAGAGCCAGTCCAAAATGGGATCATTATCTTTAGTGGATGCACTTCACATCACTGAAAACAATTTCAGCTTAGTTAAATAACATGCAGCCTCAAGATTAAAGCTGTCTCCTTTTCAGCTGGATAGACAAACATAGCCGTTGGTACGGAGATCACTTAGAGCTCAATATTCCTTTCAGTAGTAACTTGATGTATCATATTTTTTTTCCCTGCCTGTTATTGCATTCTACTAGGTTTTATTTATTTAAATCTCAGCCTCCTTTTGCTGACATAGCAAGGCATAACCAGAGATGTTTAGTAAAACTTAGATGAGCCCCTAAGTGGGCCGCTTGTTCTATAAATCTTTAAATATTTTATGTTACTCCTTTAGAAATTGCTTTTGCCAGACTAACCCAATCTGCTTTGAAATGACTAGGGCATAAAATAACAGCTCTTCTAAAATTCTCCAGTGATACAGTTATTTGGTATATTTTTAGGGAAGACCAGACCTTGCGGCCTCTAATGAAAGATCGGCTTTAAACTTGGAGAAGTTTTGCTCCGAAAGGAGCCATTCTTTTCGGCCCCCGGACACGACTGGGCTCCTGTTACACTCCCAGGACACGGCTGGGGTAGCCTTCTGGCCCTTTGAAGTCAGTGGCAAAACTCCCATTGAATTATAATGGAACTGGGGTTTAACCTGAAGAAATAGAGTCTTTGTTGTCTTTCATCACCAAATACAGATATTCTCCCTGAGTTGTGGCCTAGCTTGGCCAGTCGTGGATGAGATTGATGACTGTGCCAAGCAGCATGATCCCTGGAAGTAGAAAAAGGGGGTTATGTCTTACGAGAGACTAGAATTTTAGGAAGACAAATTGGATTAGACTATTAACACAGAAACTCCAGAGAGCATCATGTGTGGCCTGTTAATGGAAACGCTGCCTGCCTGCACACATCTTTCAATAATGATAAATGTGACACAGGCTTTTTACAAATACAAGTGTTGTTACATTAATAGGAACTGTTCCACCACAATTAAAGCCGTGTTCATTAAGGAAACCAAGCAAGAATGGTGCTGGCCAAATGCAGAAGTACTGGGAAGGCAGAGGATGGTTAGCCCCTCATCCCTTCGCTGTCAGCTGGTGTGATGTGCACTCCTGCATCCACAGAGTGGGGTTGTAGCTATGTGGCTGCTCAGCCACCTCGTTTGCAGATGTGAACACCAGTGGCATGAGACTAAATCTACAGGATGAAGGAGAGGAGAAGATAATTTGGTAATGCTATGGAATCAAAACCAAAATGATCATGCTCTCTGGCTGTGATCTAGTTTCCTACTGGTGCCGTAACTTAGGGGCAAACTGAACATACATTGGCATTTTTTTTAGACATGGCAAACTCAAGGGCCGTAGCAGGAGGGAAGGACTACACCCTGATAACTTCTTTGAGCTTCATTTGGATCTCACAACTCCATCATCTTCTCCACAAAAATCCATAACACCAAGTTTTCAGTAATCCCAGTATTCAGAGAATGACTTTTGGAAAATGCCTTTGAATAAGACTAAACATAAGCATAGCCAGCTGTGCCATTTCCACAGGGAGAATGAGCAAAGTAGAGACGAATGAATGAACCCCTGGATTAAGCTGTCTTTTGACATTACAAGGTATGTGGCACCAGCTGGATTCAAAGGTATTCCTGTTCTTGCCCTTCCCAACCCACTTGTGCATCGTGTGACCCCCTTGATCACACTTTACAAACATGTTTATGGGGCTGCGCTTGGAAACCAGTCCACAGTAATTTTGTTTCTCAAAAACAGCAGTTTTATGAGATTTTTCTTCTTGTGGTTAAGTCTTTTTCTTCTTTTTTTTTGTAAGCTGGTTCGCTGTGCCAGCGATTTTGGTGTGACACAGTTGTGCCCTGGCGAGGGGCCTGGCAGCGTGTCACAGGAGGGCAGTAATGCAGTGAGCTTGCAGCCAAAACCATCTTGTTGAGCCACAGCCCTAAGGGGGCTGGAAGCACCAGGAAAACAAAGAAAGGGCACTAAACCAATTTTCATCAATTTACTGAAAATCTGTTTATGTTGATTTTTACAGGTGAATGTGACTTAATACAAAGAGCCCAAAACTTCAGTAGTATATGGACTCAACAGCAGTTTGCTAATCAGCACCATATGACCACACATTAAGTCCTCTCAGTTATGACCCAGTAAAGCTGTATAATCTTTTCATCTTTTTTCCTTTACTCAGAAAGCCAAAACTACTCCTATTCACCTACTGCTCTCTGTTACTCACAAATCTTGTTTTCTGTCTAGAAAATACTTAAAATACTTGTGCCACATGTAATTCCACTAGCTATTACATCAGGAAGCTGTGGTTACTGCTCGGTAGAACAGTAATGCCTTCTGAAGAAAAATAGTTCCTTCGTGTAATTGAACATGTCCTGTTTACAGAGTTGCAGCCGTACATTTTTGTTATTAAATCTAGGTGATTCAGTAAATTACATTGTGTTATGCTGGTACCGATGACAAGTTTAAAAGGGGATGTTGATGACTGGTTTTAAATTAGGGGAATGGCGTTTGCTCCTCTGTGGAGGCAGAGTTCAGTCAGCTTGAGCACTGTAACTAGTTCTTTCTCTGGACTGTATTCACCTGCTTCCCAGGACAGAGGTCTGCAACTGGGGCAGCAGGTGGTATCTTCTGTGGAGCTAACCACGGGACATATTGATAACACAAAATGGCAAAGATGGAACGATAAATCTATTTTAAGTTTCAGCAAAAATATTGTGAAGGACAACTCTGTCTGCTCCTTCAGTATTTATTAGGCCTTTACCTCTGAAATTGCCTTTCAAGCAGAAAGAAATGCACCGTGGGTCTCAGTAAAGATGTGTATTTGCAAGAGTGAAACTGAAGAGCAACTCAGCTTAGTAGATACTGACAGCTACATCTGAGTACTTCAACTGAGCATATGTAATAAACAGGAGGAGAGTAACTATTTGAGAAGTTACGGACTGCTGTTCAGTTACTTCTGTGTACCCCTATATGCTGTTTTGAACTGCAAGACTAAGATGAGCACAACCTCTCTGTAGAAAGCAAAAAGGTCCTCATACCTCTTCATTTGTTCATCACCACTGGAGCCCTCGTTTTCTTGCATGCACTCCAATCCCCTTTAGTGCTCCCTTGGCATCAGTTTATTTTATACTGAGTGGTACAATGTGATCCATTCTGGAAGCACTTCTTGCAAACAGTAAAATACATTTTCCCTGAAGCCAACATCTTGCTTCACATTTGCACTGTAAAACACCAAGCAGAGCAAAGGAAATTTCCATGCAAACCAGTTGGCAGTAGCCACTCTTTGCTTCTTCCTTTGTTTTTCTTCAGTTGATTCTGTGAAAAACTTAAAAGGCTACACCAGAGTCCAAAGCTCAAATGACTGTTAGCTTTGTTTGATCATATATCTAATTTACTTTAATACAGGATCCCGGCATGTGTTTCTTTAAGAGACTGAATCAATTTTATGCTAAGTGATTTCTTAGAGTAGATTTTTTTTTTTTATTGTCCGCTTTGCCTAAAGTAAATTAGTGTGATAGCTGGAGCAACCAGGGAATGAAAAGGAGTCAAGTCCTCAAGTCAAATTAGCGGGCTTGTTGAGGCCTTTAAACAATCATCGCCATCAAAGTACTCCATAATAACTGTAAAAAAGCTAATCACAGGTGGCAGTGGGCGTGAAATGCGTGGCTCTGTGCTCAATCCTTGGGATAATGGGGGTATTCATGGGATTTCTAGAAGGACTCCTTTGTGTGGCTAGTCATGTGCCTGCTGAGCTGAAAGGACTATTTTGCTCAATTTGTCTAAAAGCGGCTGGCTTATGAGATAGCTGCAGGGGTTTAGCTGCTCAGGTTGTTTTAACCCTTCCCACGCAGACAGATTTTGGTACAATTCCAGGGCCTTGTCTAAACTAGGAAATTTCTTCAATTTAAGGGAGTCGAGCGCATTACTAGTCAGGAATCAGGAGTGTGAAAAGACCACCAGCCTTGCTGAAAAGGATCAGTGACTTTGGCTATGCCTCTTTAAGGATGCTCAACTTGAGATACTTGGTTTTCCCTACTTGGCAGCAAAAGAAACCCAGAACTTTGTGAAGCACCTCAGGCACTAAAGCTGAGGCTCTCAACCACTGGTGAGATATAATTCTTGAAGCTAGGAGTAAAGCCTATCTCAGGCTTCCCATTCAGGGGCAGAGTCACAAGGTACACCAAGCTTTTTTTTATGTTTTCTTTCATTGCAAAAAAGATCGTGGTGATTTCTGAAGAACTGTCCCAAAACATGAAAATGTTATTTGTTGCATGAAACCCACACAATCTAGAAATAGTTTCCTTCCTTGCTAGCAATAGTTAAAAGAATGCCTAAAAAAAAAGAGTCTGTTACCTAAGAGACTCTGAAAATAGGGAAATGTATTTTGACACTAGAAAACCTTTACTTTGAAATGGAAATTAATATTAATTATCTAAATGCAGAAAAAAGTTAACTACCATAATACAATTTTTTTAAATTGCTCTTAGTATCCAGAGCTGAAGCTAAAAGCAGTACTGTTTTCTACCAACAAGCATAATGCTAATGGTTGGGTAGTAATTAATATTGCTATTAAGACATTGTGTAAAGGTTTTAAGCTGATGGTTCATGTAGTTTCAGAAGTCAGGATACAAAGAAAAATTGGAAGTTTAATCCTGCATATTATCTTTTATGTGGTGCTTTTTAACAGTCATAAAGTCAGTCTCCGTGGTGTTAAAGCAGGCCCTAGGCAAGAGCTTTCCAGTGTCAGGTAAGGCTAAACCAAACCAAAACCTGGAAGAAACTATACCCAAGATGATCCCCCATATTGATCTGAGTGACTACATCCTATAATCATGTTGCTGTCATGTTTTGAATTTTAATGTCTTGCATCGTCAGGTGAAGAAGCGACTATTTCAAGTGGAAGTGATAAGATAAGATTAAGCCAGTGCAGATGTGACAGGGGTCTGAAGTTCTTACCTAACACTAGAAATAGTTTCTGAGATCATGTATCAGGACTTACAGGTCTTCTTGTTTCCCCTCCTCATTTGGCCATTGCTACTGACAGTCTTCTGTCGGAAGAACTTTCCCTTTCCTTTCCCCTTTTCCTTTTCACCTTTTCTCTTTCCTTTCATCCTTTGTCTGCCCTTCACTGTTAGCAGCAGGGAATGGCTCTTGTTCTGCATCTGTGGAGTACCTAGTGCATCAAGGCCTCAATCACCGTTTGCAAAAATACATTAAAGCCAAGCTATGCTAATAAATGAAATACCGAACAGTAGTATGCAACAGCAGTGTCAACCGCAGAAAGTAGAATATAAATACCTCCATGGTTTCCTTGATTCTGCTTGCCCTCTGATTCTTAAGGTGGGGGACCAGAGTAAAAGGTACTAAAACTTGTCACAAGGAAGACCATGGTGTTGATACCAAGTTGTGTTGAAACTGGGTGTGTCTGGGAGGATGTAAAAAGCTAGTAAGAGAATTGGAATGAACTATTTCTGTCTCTGTCTCATACACATAAAAGTAATTGAAAAGTGTTTGCTAACACCCTGCGTCAGCTGCAGCTGTGGGGGTTCTTTTGTTGTCATTATTTTTTTTCTCTCTCTCCCTTTCTGCCTCTATGACCATTAATGTAGCCATCATTGAAACAGAAATCCAAATCCTTAATCTGTGATTTAGCTAACAGGAAAACTTTTCTATCCACCCCACATCACCCCACTTCAAATAATCCCAGTGTCAGGAATGGCAAAGTTCCAACTGCAATAATGAACCTATGTTACCTGCAGAGTTGTTTTACTGTACTTGCATTGCAAGGAGTAAATTGCGGAATATTTCAGTGTGTATAACCTAAGATTTTTCAAAATTGCCTGGGAAAGCACCTAGTTCCCTCTAATTTTAAGTCGAACCATTCTTTGGCAGAGGTCCATTGATCAGTTTTAGGATTTTACTCCTCCGTGCACCGATTTGGAGTGAAAACACTGGTTCAAAACACTTGGTGTTGCTGCATACTGTTTGTATGCTGCTGGAGGCAAAGAGCACCGGTGAAAACCTCCCTTTGGTGATGAAACAGCAAAGCTGTCATTGACTTCCCCAAAGCCGGGAGCTGGCCACAAGTGAACTCGCTAACTATAATGTTCCCTTAAAGTCAGGAACTTTTCAAAACAAATTCTCACCACGTTTGCTTCCCTTGAGGGTGGTATCAGTGTCCATCTATTTTGGACACCCATAAAGCTACTTTGTAGGTAAAATCCTTTTCCTTTCTTCTGTTGCTTGTGCAATTTGATCCTGCACCTTACAGATGTTACCTATTGAAGGTAGTGCATGCTGCTTCATTCACTGATGCAGCCTTTGAAGAGTTAAGCTCTGCAGACACTCAGAAGGTGGACTTCTGCTTTTCCTCAAGTCTCTATTCATCTCCAGGAACTGAATTTTTCATGCAGTAATTAAAATTTGTAGGTCAAACCTCCCATGGCACCGTTTTCTGCTAATATGGGAGAGCAACGGTCGGATTCGCTTACGCTGCTCTTCGCCGCACTGAGATTTAAAGGATGAAGGGTGACATTTTCCCCCATTTTGTAAATTAATGCCATTGATCTGCCTAACAAGAACAAAGTTAGGCTTCAAAATACGAAATGATAAAGAGATTAAGACTTTAAATGGCTTTCCAAAGGCAACCTCTATTGTAAGATTCCAAGCAGAGTATTGAACTTTCAATTAGAATTTCTAATGGGCTATTGACTTAAATGGATAAAATGTTGCAAGTGATAGCTTTCAAGATGACAAAAATTGCTTAGTACATTCTGGAATATTACTTTATGAAACAAATACTGTTCTGGAGGCTGAGTAGTAATAACCCAGGCCCCGGGCAATATTGTTCTGTGTCTCTGTGCAGCAGTTTTTCAAAATTGAACTAATGCATTTTGAAACATTTTCTCTTTTCATGTTTTGTAAATCTTTGGGAGTGAGGTACTTTAACTTTCATGAAAGAATCTTAAATCTCTAGTGATGTAGCTATGATTGCACTCTTTATGAAATACAATCCATCTACTCAAACGCTGTATTTTCATAGTTCTTTCATCTAGGGCACAAACAATGTGCCCACCTTGTGTGGTTTTTCCTGACTGCACTCCAGAATGTATCTATTCTGCAGTGCATGTACTACAAATAACGTCTGAAACTCTCCCAAATCATCCTGGCGCTTTACAGTGAATTGACTTGAAGTCTTGTTATGAAACACTAGCTCTAGTACGTTTTTCAAAGAGTATTTTTTCAGAGACTAGCCAGCCCTTTCCAGGATAAAGGGTTAATATTATGCTTATGTTACAGTGCATTAAAAACTCTAATTAAAACAGCATTACATTCCCATCTGCCAATCTCCAGTAATCTTCTTTAATTGCAGTAATTAAACTATATTTACATGTTCAGAATACTTGTAATTTAGCAAATTGCACTCTCTGCTCTACATTTAATCAAACAACCAGTTCCAGTATATTTAGTGTGGAAAGAAGTAATTTCAATGTTTTGATTACTATAGCAGATTTGACAGAGTAAGTGCCCCTCTAGTAGAGGCTTTGAAAGGGAAGGCAAACATGAAATATAGTCCTGTTCTGATTGTCATGTGAATGCCTAATTACATGTTAGAGGATTAACTATTAAAGGGTACACACTGTTTCGCTTGATTTTTTTAGGCACAGCTGACATAACAGATAATAAAGGTTGCCTGTTTTGGACTGTTTGGTGGAATATGTAAGCTTTTTATTGTTATAAGTCTTAAAAACAAGTATTAAATCCGGTGAGTTAGTAAGGTCTTAATGCCCTGCATCTTTACTTTAAAGACATAGGGAAATTTTTCTGAAGGTTATGTTCGCAGTACACTGTTGACAGCTGTTTTCTCAGATTCT
The DNA here is from genome assembly GCF_023634085.1 of Falco cherrug. Taxonomy (NCBI): domain Eukaryota; kingdom Metazoa; phylum Chordata; class Aves; order Falconiformes; family Falconidae; genus Falco; species Falco cherrug. The sequence goes on along the minus strand of NC_073697.1, from coordinate 102,988,104 downwards.
TCCCTTTCCCTAACCTTTATCATCTCTTTTTTGGGGCAGGGGGATTTTTATTCTTAGAATGGCAGTTCCCATTCTCTTAAATGCTTGTTTACATGTTATATATAAAGCGGTCTCAGATAAGAAACTCCTTTCTGTAATATTAATGCTGTATCTATGCCCTGGGAATAAGTGGCGCTGAAGTGATCTCTTTCTCATCCACGTCTGTGCAAAGACACACATGTTGATGACGTGCAAGTGGGTGGGTGGGTGAGCAGATCGATACCTTCTCCACAAAAGGAAGCTTCTCTTTTATTATACATCTCTTCCTATGATCTGTGGTCTATATAGCAAACTTTAAAAGGTGACTCCAGTACCTACCACCTAAGTCTGCCCCAGATAAATTGTACAAAGCAGAAAAAATTCCTTCTGATCTGCCAGGACCAGACACGCTGGATTTGGGACCAAACTGTGCCAGCACAGTCCCTGGTAGGGACTGTAGCAGTGCAGCTGCGAGAAGCCGATCACCTCCACCTGTCGGAAGCCCCATCCATAGTCACACTCACGCATATGGGGACCAAGTCCCCAGACACATTTGGGACACTTTTTCGCAAGTTCTGATTCCAAGTTACAGCATTTCACAGAACTACAGCATGGTGGGTGTTTGAAGGGACCTCTGGAGACCATCCAGTCCAACCCCCGCTAAAGCAGGGTCACCTCATGCAGGGTGCACAGAGTCACATCTAGTTGGGTTGTGACTGCTTCCAGGGAAGGAGACCCCACAGCCTCCCTGGGCAGCCTCTGCCAGGGCTCTGCCACCCTCAGGGTAACACAAGATCTTCATCATGTTCAGATGGAGCCTCTTGTGTTGCAGTTCGTGCCTGTTGCCCCTTGTCCTGTCGATGGGCACCACTGAAAAGAGCCTGGCCCCGTCCTCTTGACCCTCACCCCTAAGCTATCTGTAGCCTTGGATTTGATGAGCTCCTCTCTCAGCCTTCTCCTCTCCAGGCGGAACTGGCCCAGCTCTCGCAGCCTTTCCCCATCAGGGAGATGCTCCAGTCCCTTAATCATCTTTGTAACTCTCCACCCAGGACACCATTGGCCTTCTGGCCACCAGGGCACACTGCTGGCCCATGGCAACTTGCTGCACACCAGCACTCCCAGGCCCTTCCCCGCAGAGCTGCCCCCCAGCAGGTCAGCCCCAGCCTGTACTGGTGCGTGGGGCTGTTCCTCCCCAGGGGCAGTACCCTACACTTGCCTTTATTGAACTTCTTTAGGTTCTTCCCCCAGCTCTCCAGCTTCCCGGGTCTCGCTGAACGGCAGCGCAGCCGCCTGGTGCATCAGCCACAGCTTCCGGTTGTGTATCCTCAGCCAACTTGCTGAGGGCGCGCTCTGTCCCTTCATCCAGGTCATTGATGATGGGGTCCAGCAGGACAGGCCCCAGCAGTGACCCCTGGGGAGCACCGCAAGCTGCAGGCCTCCAGCTGGACCCCCCGAGCCCTGCTGTGCAGCCAGCGCTGTCCCCCTCACTGCCCACCTGCCCGAGCTCGCTGGCGGGGTGCTGGGGGAGACGTTGCCAGAAGCCGTGCTGAGGCCAAGGTGGACAACACCCACCGCTCTCCCCTCGTCCACCCAGCCGGTCAAATGTGACCATCATAACATCCATGGGGAACGCACTCGATCTCCAGAAGACTTGAACGTAGGCTATTAAGGACAACAGTCCTTGCAGGTAGGACAGATGTAAGAATTTGTAGCTTTAATTCCTTGCTGACTGAGAAAGACTGTGGTGAGTATTGGCAGAAGTAACAGAAGTGCTACAAGTGAGCCATGCGTGCTTCTAAGTGGATGCTCTTGGTATATACAGCGTGTGAAGTAAATCAGTTGCATACACACAGATGCAGTCAGGGTGGTTCTCTTTAGCAGTCTACCTACAAATATATCGCTTTTGCTTGAAAGGCAGTCCGTAAAGCAGTTCAAAATCCCCAGCTCTAACTCATTTTCCTTATTAAACTACTATTCTACCAATGTCCTCCTTCCCTGTGACCTGAACTCAGCCCTACCTAACCAGAACCGGTGCTGTGATTTCTTACATCATTCTGACTTCATTCATTTCAAAAAAGTAAATCCCACTTTTCACCACTGTGAAGGAAAATGAGGTAATTTCCAGGCGTTTCTACTGGGCCTAGGGCACTGTGTTTGCTGCTGTGTGTATTTCAGACCAGGAAAGCTCCAAACTGAACCCTGTCATTGGAGTCTGTCCCTCTGTGTAACACCACTGTGTTGCTTTGCTCTCCATTTCAACCCAAACACCCCTCTTTTCTGGTTTAATGAAGCTGCTTAATGAAGGAGAACATTTGCTGTATTTCTCTGTTTGTGCATTTATATATATTTATAATCATAATATTTTTAATTTTATAGAGTAGTAGATGATCTACAAGGTTTGTAAATAGGCCTTTTGAGCCATAATTTTAAAAATCAAGATCATAAAGCTTGAAGGCGTTTTAAAAAAACATTGGACCTACCATGGAATATGTAAATAAATTAGCCTAATTCTACTGTTTTCTGATTATTTACTCATGACTTACGTGAGTGTGGCTGAAGTAATAATCAGACCAATGTTCAATTCCTATGTACCCTCCATCATAAAGTTCAAATAGATCAGAGACCTGCGATGTTTTGGATTTCTCATTACACTCCGTGGTGTTGCGCAGTTAGGATTTCAAGGTGGGTCTTCTTAAGCCTATTAAAAAGCAGACTCATGTTGCTTGTATGTTTAAATAGGTTTAGTTTAGTGGCTTCGGGTGAAAATGGGTATGGGGGGATGAATAAAATAAAAATCTGATACAGAAACACATCTGATTTTTCAAAGGATTTTGCAAAAAAATGGAAGTTCCGGCATCTCAATTTGCACTAATTTCACACATCATCTTACAGACTACAGGGTTTGGTCCCCTGCCAGGCTGTCTGAAAACCCTCTTTTGAAAAGCACAGTTTGTGCGCTGAATGGATGCTGCATCATATAGATATTTCCTAGTATCTTTCATTAAACTTCCAAATGGACACTAAGTATGTAAATACAGCAAAACTCAATGGCTGGCTTTGAATTTGTATTTTCTAGGAAAGCTTTTAACGTTACTAGTCTAACAATATTGTGCTATGTCTGGTTTGCCATTTTCAAGGAGTAACTTAATGAGTTTATTGTATAATGAAGGGCTCTGATTTATTAGCTTTTCATTATGCTCATTCCATCAGCTTCCTGCTAAATACTATAACCCTTGGCAGAGATGTTAGTCTTTATCAGGTGGTATCATTGCTTTTTAATAAACTCTCCTCCCACATTGATAATATTACATCCTGCATTATTCCCAAGGGGAGGAAAAAGAATATTTATTGAAAAGGCTGCACTGGAACATTGCATAGAATTCATTAGCAATTTTGTATTACCCATTTCCACTAACTCAGATTAAGTGGGCAGAATTGGAAGCTGCAGGTAGGTCCTTTGGCTTGTTCCCCTCAACTGGCAGAGAATTCAGGCCATCCTATTGATACTTTAATTACATAAAGAAACCATCAGTGTGCAGCTGTTTTAAAACTGTGGCACTTGCAGGTATTAACAAATATTTCTTTAGCAGATATGTAATGATCAGCTCTGTTACAAGAATTAACATGGTGATGGCACGCTGAGAAAGGGGGGAAGGAGGGTAAAGTAATATTTTACAACCTGAAAAATTAAGCACTGAGATAGTTAAGGCCCAGCCCTCATTAGCTGAATGGTAGATTTTTCTAATTAGTTCTTTCTAGTGTAATTAGCATGGATGAGTCTAATCATCTCATGTGAAACCAAATCTAATGCTTGGGAAGGAATGTCCTTGGCCTCTCTTTCAGACTGATTCCAAGGATTTTGTGTGTTTCTGCTGAGATATTCCTTAAAGAAACAGCAACCTGCCTGCCTTCCTAGAGAAGGTGGGCTGCCAGGGCTGACTTAGACCTCACCTTGAATTTTCATGCAAGCACAGAGGAGATACTGCCATTAAAACTTGCAATCCTCATGGTGCAAGTGAATCAGATGTGGGTGGTAGCTATAAGAAGGCCAAAATCATCAATCAAATTTTGGACTCACATGAGAAGTGAGTGTTTGAATACTGAATTTAAAATACTAGTTTTTGTAAGCTCTGTATTTCCCTATAGGGATATCTTTTTAGAAATTAACACAAAAAGGGACACAGAAAATAGAAAGTAATTTTCTTCCTGTGTAGCTCATCTTGCTGTGAAACCCTAACAATCAGAATTGTGCTCATTTTATTGTAAACAGACTCAAGCAAAGTAAAACAATACTGAGTCTTGTTGAAAGTAATTTTGATTATAGATTGCAGTCAACCTTCACAGTAGAATGAAACTCATTAAAAACGTTGTGTTTTCCCTCTTTCTTTTTTGAGAAGTATGGGTGTGAAGGACAGGCAAGAAGCCTTGGCCGGCCCCATTTTGGCCTGATGTGTTTACTGATCGCTCTTTACCAGTCATAATAATTTCATTTTACAATCTGAAAATGTTTGGAAGGTTAAGTACAAGAATCTGGTCACGGCGTAGCAAAGCGCGTCCATCTCTTCCTGAAGCTCTTCTGAGCGCAAAGGCAGTTCCATGTGCAGGGGCACAAGGGCAGGACAAGGAGTGCCACGGAATCCAGTTGTGTTTTACCAGGGAGCTGCTGCGTGGCCCTTGGGTCACTTCTTCCCGTTGTGCAGGAGCATATTCAGCTAAGGCCCTTGTCGCAATAATTACGGTTCAGTCTCAGCCAGTGTCATATTGGACCCACTGCTTCCCTGTCTGCAATGAGGCTGTTGTTTTTGCAGTGACGGGGACATTTCGGTGACTTTGGTGGGCAGGCAGAGCTCAGTACAGAGACATTTCATCTGAACGGTAAGCTGACCTGTGCTGCTGGTAACTCTAGGTTCCTTTATGTCTTTTCTGCATGATCTGCTCTTTTCCTGACATGACTTTGTGGTTTAACAGCCCTCATTTCTTAAATACTATAAAGTCTCTATCTGGAAAATCAAAGGTAAATACAATGATTAAAGTTATCTCTTTTAAAAAATACTTTATTCAAACCCTGTCTGCGGGGATTTGCTTTTGCCAGTGGGTTTACTGAAAATATTGTAGCCTGCTATTGCATTTAGCTGCTAATGAGCTGACGTAGTTTGTTTTGGCGTGAAAGGCAGAGCCGTATTACTGGTGTGGCTGTGACAGAGATGTCTTCCCCAGAGCCTTGGAAGGAGGAATACAACCCTGAGGCTTTTTTCCCCCGACAGCAGTTGAGTGTAGGTAAGCAGAGGGGGAGAAAAGCTGTAGGTGAATGTCTCTCACTCATTCTGTGGCCTCGGGGTGTATCTGTGTGATGTGCTTTTCAGCTGAGGAGGAGAAGTTAGGTACACAGTATTCCTACCCATTTTCAGGAAAATGGAAATACTGCCTTGTTTGAGTTTAGTCCTCGCTGGATATCCCTTGTATCAGAAGAGTTAGATACTTCTCTTCCTGAGGCCATCTGGCTTTCTAGATCTTTTGTGGTTTCAAGGCAGGGGATATAGGGCCATCCTTATGGAAGCAGACATATACAGCTCCACAAAATGTATTGAAATTGCAGTAAAAACCAATGAGAAGGCTTAAGAGTTGACATTCTGGAGCTGTGATGCATGACTTATGATTTATGAAAATCACTGTATCTTCCAGATTTTAGAATGAAGAGTTTGGGTTCAGTCCGATCCTGTCAAAGCCAAGGAATGGTGTAAAATTGCTGCACTTGTAATCTGGAATAGGACTGGATTTCTCTGAGCACCCAGCTGGCTGGCTTGGAAGTGGTGTGAGCTGGCTCTGAGAGGGGATTACCGTCCGGACTGCGTTAGCTGAGGGGCTGGTGGCTATTTGAAAGCAGCAAATGGCACAGAGATTGAGCCGTGGAAGACCCATGGGATTTATGGCATGGCAGAAGAGCAATGGGAGAGAATGGAAATGTAGTTAGTGATATTTTTATATGGAAAAGAGGAAATAAGATGTAAACAGTATTAGCGTAATACAATTTTCATGTGAGATTAAAAGGAAAGCCAGGATTTGAGAGATTTGGAAATTGCAGTTACAGGATAAGTGATATTTGAAAGGATCCCACTTGATTTGATTAAACTTGAGTTCAAATGTCATTACAGAGATGCATTATTTACAGGTTTTTCAGAGCTTTTGTGTACGCATCCCAAGCTGTGTGCATGAGGAAGCTGGGCTGGTGGGGGTCGCTCTTTGGAAGGGAGGCTCCCAAGGAAAGCCGGGTGCTGCACAAAGGCGCTGGGCACGCCGGGGTCCCCTCTGCAGGCTGGCGTGCAGGCAGTGCTGCTGCGCCGTGCTCAGAGCACTGTGCTGCTGCGTGCTGTGGTTCTGCGTGAGGTGTTAGGAGCCCGTTTCTGGTAGTTCCCCCCAAAAAATGCATCTCCTCTTAAATTCTGTTTTCTGGCTAGAAGTTTGTTTGGTTAATGCTAAATCCCACCCTTGCAATGGCAGTAACGTTTAGAATTTGCTGGTACTTTTTCAGATTGGTTTTCCACTTCCTATATTCCACCCACTATGGTGAAAGCCCTGCGGTGGAAACAGTTTGATGCAAAAGAACGTTGTCAAATCCTATATCCTGCCTTTGTTCACATTGGCCTGGCTTCACTGACCTGACCAGCGCTATGATGATTTCTTTGACACAACAGGCCTTTTTTTAACAAAAATGTTGTGACTGAGGCAGTGGATTGAGTAACATTTTTAAAGCAATTTGAGTGGAAGATGCTTGATAACTTTAAAAGCCTCCAGTGATTTATACGTGAGTCTCTCAGTGCTAATGTTGTCTCTGATTCACAGGTTATGCCAGTTCACTGTTTTCATTTTGCTTCCCAGGGTCTCGCTATGTGACACATGAATCATCATTAATAATAGAGAGACTTGTTTGGTAAATCCCTTATGAGGAAGTTTACTACTCTTATGACATCATGCCAGATCCCCCCTGACAGCGCTGGCATTTTCTCCAAATGCACAAGTCTATTCCCATGTCCCAGCCCCAGTCATGGGAGATGTGATACCAGCATCTGGCACTAATATCTGTTGTTGACATTTTGGGAATGAGAACATAAGCTATTAGCAAAGATGTTTGCTTGTACCTAATTAATGTTCAATTGTGTACCACTTCCTTTATCAGCACTGCAGCAGCAAACCAGACTTGGCATTATCTTTCACCAGCTAGCTTTAAAACTTAATTATTTCCTGACTCGGTGTTAAAGGCCGTGCAGTAAGACTTGCTACCTTAATATAGATTTAATCAAGTTACCAAGCATCAGAGTGACTTGATGGCTCTCTATCTGGAGTGACTGTATTTATGTATCAATAGAGCAAAATTTGGAGTGGGCTTTTTTGTGATGCTTTGGCAGGGCACCATGGAAATAAATGGATGGGTGAATGCTCTTTCAAGAACGGGATTGGAGAAACATAGGCAATTTTGATTCATTCAGTCAAATTGCAGCAGCGTGCAAAAGCACTCAAAACCTTTTTCCAATATTGCAAGAAAGCATCATAGTGATACTGATCAGGTACTTCAGTGAGTGGTTTCAGCTGGGTAAGATACAGATACCAGATCACGGACATATCAGTAGCGAGAGCATTTTAGCCCTCAGCTTTACCTGAGGCAAGCTTTGTCTGTGTGTATGGGAGGGGGAGAGGGAAAAGATAGACGGAATCAAAAATCATTATCGCTAAGAACACTAGACGACAAATATTGTATGGCTTTGGCTACAGTCTGCCAGTGACATGACTATAGAGGCGTACACAGCATACAGAGGCTTGTACTTGAATCTTGACAGAGCAATGAAGCAGGTATCTGACATATACTAATATTTTTGTTAAAACTGCTTTTTTGTGTGTGATCTTTGCTTATGTGTTTTGAAATCTAAGATGAATTCAAAAGATTTGAATACACAGTGAGTTACTCTGAGGAATGATGGCTATGGAGAGTGTTTCTTCTTTGGAGAACCTAATTTAAATGCAGCATAATATACCTGCTAAAATGGTTTTAAGTAGGCTCAGCCTGGTTTGCATTGAGATCGTGTGTTAACCCTCCCCTCTTTGCCATTTAGTACAAAGTTCAGCCTGTGAATAATATGCACTTAAATAATTCACGGGGCAAAGGTATGCTGCTGACCTCATTACTAAAGATGATGTCCTGGTGTACTGTTTTTTTGGCTTACTGTTTTGAAATAATCTTTGTGCATTTTAATTATTTAGCACCATGAAAATTACAAACTGGTTGGGAGAGGTGGCCATTTGAGGATACGTTTGTAGCACTGACTTTTAAACCCAACCGGCAACAGCTCTGCTGACTGTTGGTTTTGCCAACAACAAAAACTCTTACTGCAGTTGTAATATGAAGGATATTCGTGATAGATGTCCAGATTTATCTTGCTTAAAACCCAGACATAATTAAACCTGAGTTTTGGGTGTGAGGGACTAACATGCTACATCACTGCACTGTTGGTTTTTGTTTGTTTGGTTTTTTTTTTTTATCTGGACATTTTCAGGAGAAACCAGAGTTTTAGATGAGCTCAGGTCTAACTAGGTACCTTAGCAAAGACTAGATTTTCAGAAGAATTTAGCAGGCTGATGGCTGAGATTGTTTCACAAATCAACCCCTGGTAACACAGCAGGGGCTGCTCAGTACTTACCACTTCGGAAGAACATTTCCTAGTTTAAGAAATGTTGAATCTTTTATCAGAGGTTAGGTGCTTTTTTCTTTTTCTTTTTATTCAAAGGGGCTGTCTTTAACTCATAAAATTATGTATAAGGGGAGGAAAAAAGGCTTAAAACACATTGCATAATATGATCTATCTTTGATGAAACTGCTGCAAGACACTTTTTCTTATCAGAGGCTTCCTCAAAAGGTTCATTCATCATCAGATACTGTAAACTGAGCAGTCAGCAGGTCAGCAGCAACTTGTGTCCTCTTTCTTTAAAACTTCCCTGTGTCCTTTCTGTATCCACCCGAACAAGTGTTGGAAAAGCAAAACCCTTGAGAGGTAGTAATATAATCATAACAAATTGTACATAGACCAGTAACCTCAAATTTCTGTTTCGTGTGGGTCAATTACCTTAAAGCCTAATTTTGTGCAGAAAGCGTAGCAGCTGACCTAGAAGAGCTTTCTCTGTGAGCTTATGTTTTTTCTTTCACTGAGTAGGGGTGACTTTGCTCATTTAGCTGCCTTGAGTGTATTGCCCTGTGGAAATACTAAGTGTTGTTGCTATGATGGCCTGAATGTAAGGCAAGCTCTTTGCACCTCAGAAATCAGCGTATGAAAAAAATACACTTGGCTAAAAATTTATGGACCGCATTAAGTCCTACTGATGCCAAAGGCTAAAGCTACCCAGGGCAGGTACGGTCACATGAACGTCTGCCAAGTGTTTAAGACATTTATGTCGATAATTTCTTGGTATCTGTGCTTCACCAAAGGATCCAGAACATCTTAGCCATGCACTTACTCCCATCCAAATGCAAGGCCAGATGTAGGCAGCGTGGCTACGCAGTCTGAGCCGCAGCGTGGCTACGCAGTCTGAGCCAGCACTGTGACCAAGGCAGTGCTGTGGTTGGTACCAGAGTCTAGCAGATGGACCGCAGATGAACGAGGAAGGTGGTTAGAAAGGAGTCACCCATGGAGGGGTTATGCTTGTAAAATCACATGTGGGGCTGAGGAGGAGAAAAGTAGGCGGAGGGGGGTCTGCATGTGTTGGGATGTGGGGCATCTGGGCATATGTGTGGTACTGGAGGACTTCTCAGGTACCGTTTGACTGATCATTTTCATGCCTTAGAAGTATATTTTTGGCTTTTCTTTTTATTCTTTAAAAAGAAAGGGTGACCTGAGATTAGAAGCTGCCTTCAACTGAGTCACTGCAAAATTTATTTTTATTATTAAAACTGCAGTACAAACATCTTCACTTCTTACATATTCTGAGCCAAATTATGCAGCACAGTGCAGTAAATTTGAGACATTCTAGGGATTAGTATTAGGCAAATAAAAGAGGCTTGAAAGACCTGGTTCTGTTTTTTATCATGGTTTAGCATCAGGCATATCTTCTTTCCTTGTAAGTTAGAGCTGGCTGTGTAACGCTATTGTCATCCACAAGGGATCTGGAGACCAGCATTACAGATTTAGCGTGCTCAGGGAAACCAATACCAAGCTATCAACCGATACATGACACTAATACAGGGTTCACTTTTACACTCAACCAAAAAGAGAGAGAGATTGTTCCAAGTTTAGCTAAGCTGTAAAATCCTTTACTAGTAGGTACTGCACTGGCCAGCCCTTGAGACTATTCTAATTGCTTTACATCTGTACAAAGGTTCCTTGTAATCGGGCTTTCTGCCTCCATTTGTCTTCTTTTCAGCCTCTTAGTAAAGGCCTTAATTGGTCTTAGTGGGGCTTTTTTCAGTTAGCACAACCATACCTTAAAGGCTGAACAAGTACCAGACATCACCTGGGGGGGAACGGAGGGAGGAGAGGAAAGACATCAATACTTCTTTACCTTTAACACTGTAATTAATGGGCTCAGAGCAAGGAACAGATTTGGAGAAATTTTAGCTCTTTAGGGGATTTAGAGACAGATCAGACAAAACAGAGCAGGGTGGAATTCTCTAGAATTTCTTCCTGCTTCATTTCTCTGGGAACAATCATTAGCCTTGTAATTGTCTCCTGGTAAACTGCTGTATCAGGTTCCATTTTGTCCTCTTTAGAGGATCGAGTTGCCTTTAAATCAATAGTTTGAAGTACTGGGGGATGTATGTGAAAGGAAGTGCCCTCTAATTTCTGTTTCTTAGCTACTAATTATTTAATAATACATTTTATTGCCTATTAAAATGTGGCATAACTTGCTTGTCAGCAAAACTGGATGGAACATAATCATTTGAGGAGAAGGATAATTGGCACTTTTGCAGATGGCTTTTATTGCAAGCCTGGTTTGTTGTTGTAGAAGGAGTTTCTTGCCAGGTTTCCTTGCAGTCTTTTCAGACCGGTCAGTGTTATAAGTGAGTTGCTGCAACACAGCTCAGACTTTCAAATGTAGCATATCAGAAACCAAGGTGGACTTGGTTTTCTGACATAAAAGCTGCTGTGGTGCGTGGAGAGTTTCTTCCTTCCACTCTTGTCTTTTTAAGAACCCTTGTGGCTTTTAATACCACGCTGCAGTTTACTCTGGTTACTAGATATAGCAGAATAGGAGAATTTGTTTGGCTTAACTGATTAATGGAGGTAGGTGAAACTGGGGCAGGGGGGTTGTCTTGCAATTTTTTTTTTCTTTTTTTTTTTTTTTTTGTGCAATCAGAAATGCATGTGTGCTTTTGGCTGAACTCTGTATGGCTTATACAGTGAGTCCATACAGTGACACTCCGGGCGCTCTGCAGAATTTGCCCTAAAGTTTAATAGCTTTAGACAAATAATTGGAAGGCTGAGTCACTGCCCTCCCATTTGGTTCGAGATCCTTGTCATTGTTAGAATGAATGGCTAGAAAATTTTAAGAAGAAACTGCCTTTGCCAGAAGACAAGTGCAAGTGCTATGCTGCAGGGACCTGTTCAGATGGGTGCTGGGGGTGATGCCTCTCATGAGGTGCTCAGCTCTCCAGCAGTTACTGATGGCAGGGGTTTGAGTGGATTAAAGAGTCTGTGGTGGAGCTGAGATGCTGGGTGAATTTTGCAATAGGGGTCCTGCAATTTGTGTGTGAGGGGAACAGACCAGATGCTCCTCGAGGATCACTGATAGACAGGAATCTCTTCCTTAGTTTTTCAAGAACCAAACTTCCCAGGGTGACCTTTGAATTCCTTTCTGTTTCTTCTGAGGGAGTGATCACGTTGTATAGGAGAGATCTGGTTTATGTTTATTTTAAATTAAATGAAGAAGAGACTGGAACAGGCTGTTTCTTATTAAATACTCCTGCTGTTAAATTCTGGTGTGGTTTTTGTTTTTTTTTTCCTCCTGGGGAATGCTTGTGTTTATAAAAAAGTGTTCCCTTTTCTGTCATTGTTTGTGTTTTATGTACAATGAACTGGTCTTGTTTGTGGAAAGGTTTTTTAGCCTAGCGCTCACGGCAGATCCTGCTTCAGGGCTGCACTAGCATCACAGTCAATCCCCTGCTCACTAATTCAGGTTCTTCCTCCCCTCTGATGGCTTTATTGCAAGTTAGAGAGTGTTTCCATTTTCTGAAAAAGAGTGAGTTTAGACTGAGTCTTAGCCTCATTCTTTGGAGAAATGTCAGAAATTTGGGGATGGCATTGTGCATTTCTTCAGAGTATCAGAAGTACATACTATGTGTGAACTGTAGCCCACATTACATGGTCAGAAGTATTTGAAATTAAATAGTGCATGTGAGATTCAGTGTCTTCTCGGTAAATGTTTTTCATAATCTCTCCAAATTGTCTCTTTCATCATGGCAGTCAAAGAATAAAATCAGAGATGCTGAGACTCTTGCCCACAGCGATTACTTGTGAAGTGAGTGCTATGCAATCAGCCCCTTATGGAAAAGAGTGCCACTCACTGTTAATGCAGCTACCAGAAACTGGTCCTTAAAGGAGATTACTAATTTATCTGGGAGCCATTTGTGATGACAGCCCTGAAGTTGCCTGTTTCAGAAAGCAGTTGCTCTGGTAGGCAGCCAGCTATCAACATTGGTACAGTGGCACCCGCAAATTGACTGCTCAGATCTTGAATAGGTGGCAGTGGGGCAGATAAGAACAAGTGGGCAGGATGGAAGTGCCTCTTGATGACTGAAATCTGAACAAGCACATCCAAGAAATACCATCTTCGTTGGGTTTTAGCTGCATGTGCTAATGAGGCAAACGTCATTCTTGGGGTCAACAGAAATCTCTTGTTGTGATTGTAATAGACTCACTGTGCATGTTGACAAGATGGAAAATTGATCCAGTCACTTCAGTGAGAGTTAAATGAATGGAGCATTGTTAACTTGACAGCATTTTGAAGAATTCAGCTATGAGGACTTTGCTTTAATGTTATATATTGAAAATTTGCTGTCAGGTCTGGCCCAAAGTTCCTCTGCAGGGTACTTGAATGTGTCCTTCATCTTTAGTGACTGCAGTTTCATGAATGTGCCTGGTGAGTCCGGAGTAGGTGGCAGGCAGTCATGTTCCCGATGGGATGGATAAGGGAGCGGGAAGTTGCAGGACCCGTGGCTGTGCTGGGCCGATTAGTGGAAATTCAGAGGACTCGTATGGATGGTATCTTTCTTTCCTTTATCTGTCTGCGCCCTAGCCCATCCACGTTACTCGCTGTCCCTAATGTTTTGATCTTGCTGGGCATCTGTGATGGGGAATTCACACGGCAGTGATGACGCATTGGTTGTTGGCCCATTCCCAGCATTAAACCGGAAACCTGGGGCAAAGCAGCTCTCATGTGCCAGGGGAGTGAAAGATGTGCATTGCCTGCCTCCAGCCCATTCCCTCTGTGCGGCAGTGATGGGGATTCCTCCTCCACCATTAAGCTCAGCACCTCCTCCTTGGTGGTGGTTCACTCCACCTTTCTCTTTCCGTTGATTATAGAAGGAACCTCAGGATGACCTACACTAAACACTATTAGATGGCTAAAGTTAGATAGGGAAGTCTGCTTCCTGGCAGTTAGAAAGGAGCATACAGCTTCTGGAACAGCAGCAACCCAAAGAAATCCCTGAACAGAACCAAAAAGTGGAAGATGTGTTTGGCAGGACAGGTATGAACAGTAAAACCAGTGCACTACCAGAGCGTAACTTGGCTGGATGTACTGGATGAGGAGTGCCTGTGGGGAGAAGTGCCAGGATCACAACGTGCTTTGGATTCCTGTAAAGTACACGCTGCTTTTAAATTTCTCTGGCATAATATAATGGTTAAAAAAAATAATAGTGATTAAAAAGAATCCTTAATGAATGTGGTGCTGTCATTAAAATCCTTGCTGTAGACAACCCTTTTAACAAAAAGTATTTCTGTTGGCTTCATTTGCATTAGTGAGGAGGGTTATGGAGCTTTGTGGTCGTATCCTCTGCATCTTCGGTAAGGCTTGAGGTACTGGCCATGCAAGCAAAACGTAGGAGCAGATGTGCTTCCATCCAGCACACATCTCCAGGAGGTTGTAGCACTAAGAAATCTCTCGGCCAGATCACCTATTAACACAGACAGAGTACCGTTCCTTGGAATGAGTGGTCGCAGTTTACAGGAGCAAGGATGCATTCCTGAGCCTTTTGGAGCAGCGTGGAAGGGTGGGTGCATCCCTCTTCACAAAGCTGTGGGAACAGGTGTCAGCATTAGGCAACAAAGAGGGAGGAAAAAAAAAAAAAAGCTCATTGGTCTTTTGCTTTGCTGCCCACCTCTTCTGGGCTGGGTAATTTTCACAGCTGTACTCATATTGTAAAGCTATAGTATGGTATATAGTCATATGTCTGCCTATGTATGTATAGTTAGGTATATATATTGTTTGTGTAGTTGTCGTCCAGTCTGAGGCATGTAGGCATGTTCCTTAAACTAGTCTTCTTAAGGTGATGTTTGAGGAAAGAAGTATAAATTTATGTGGCTTTCCAAAATCAAAGTCAAAATACGCTTAATTGAATCAAGATACAGTTGACAAGTGGATGAGGTTTAGCAACATGTAGTATCTGTTAGAAACACTGGGCGACAGACGATAGGAAAAAGCACTCAAGTGCCCGAGTGACATTTTTATACAATGGAAGACAAGTACTTGGCAGCGTCTTCACTTTAACTCTGTATACACTGATACTTAAGCAAACAGTTCAATTAACCGTGGTCGCCCTTCATCTGTCAGAGCACTGTTCGCGTTGTTTCCTGTTCAGTTACTCTCAAAATTTTACTCCCAAGTCAAGGATCAATTAGGCAGACTATCAAAACATTTGGTTTTAAAGTAAATCAAAAAAAGTGAAGTGGCTTTTTGTGCTGATTTGTGTTTCTTGGTCGGGCAGGTTTTATAAGTTTTGGGGTCTGTTTGAAATCAGCAGCTGCGAGTGTAGCCCTGTGCAGCGTCCATCGGGACGTGTGTCTCCTTTAGGTACGTGTTGGAAACAGCAACTACATTCTTAATCAGACTCTATTGAACCAGGCCAAGGGAAGCAGTGCTTGTTTTGCCTTTGCAAGACCTGGATTTTGCAATGAACTTGGGGGTGTATTCAGATTCTCAGGGGAATGGCCAGAGATTTTAATTCCCTAACAGTGCCTGAAACAGTCAATCCGTGGAGCAAGTGGAGGTCAGATGTCAAGACAGGCGGCTGCCGAGAGACAAGGAAGAGAAATAATAGGAGGGAAGGAAAAAAACCCACCATCAAAGTGAACTGATTCACCATGTGAAGTTAAGTGAACTACATTACAACAGACATACTGTCTGGAGGAACTAATTGCTCATGTGGTTAGGTAAGTCAGGTCTACCTGAGACCTTCTTGACTTTGGAAGCTATTAAATAGAACAGAACTTGCTAAAAGCAGGGAACTTCAAAAACATGAGCTTTACTTTGAGATAACTTTTTATTTTCTCCTTCCTTTTTCTCCCCCTCTTCCTTAAAGGAGACATTACTGATTTAGAGCAGATTTCAACAGCTTTTTGGCAATACAGAAGACTTTTCTGTAGTATCAAGGGCTTATTGTGGAAGCCCTGCTGATCTTTTCCTGAAAAGTCAAGAACCACAGAAATTTCTTAGCATATGAAAAAAGACGACAATCTATGTGTTGTGCAAGCTTTGAATCTTCTCCATAAAGCATTTTCTTTGTCATTAACACAGACATGACTCATTTCTTGTAATACAACATTTGACATTTATGGTGGTGGCAATTAAAAATGGGTGAAGCAGTTCTGGCAAAAACAGCCAGCTTGAAGTGTGTAGTGAATGAAGTATATGGCTCTTGTAGATTCAGAATAAAAAAGTCTAGGTAGCTTTGGGAGAATATAGGGGACAAAATAGGTGTTCATCCATATGTGTACTTTGACTCACATTGGAAATGGATGTTATACACACACCTGTAGAATTCCTCCTAAATAAAAACGCTCAAGTCATGCAATCGTATGGGATTTCTGAAAACACAGCACTTGTGATGTCATTTTAAGCCACCTGACTGAATATATAGATCTGGAATCAAACTTTCAGCATCAACGCTGACTGGAATCACTATGATACAGCAAGAATTATTATTTTTAGGACATTTCTAGTTACTCTGTGATGCAGTAATGCTCAGTGCTCTTATGAATGGACATTTGTTGTAATGTTCTGGTCCAAAGGCAAGCTAGTAAGGATACCAAAATGAGAAAAATAGAGAGTGATACAGCAAAATAGAAAACATCTAAGGCTTTAGGAAATAATTAAGCATTAGAAACTACAGATTAGACAAACTACAGATTAAGTTTGATTTCTTGCCTGTTTTTTATATATAGCCTGAGCATGAAAATTCCAGTAAACTCCGCCTTACTTGCTTTTACTCTTTGACACGAGGAAAACATTTTGTTTCATTGAGGTCAGTGATTGTATCAGAACTGTGCCCGGTTCCTTTCCAAGGGGAGAATACACAAAGGGACATTTTGCTGTTATTTCGAGGAGAAAATAGGGTAATTGACATGAGGATTTTGGAGATCATTCCTTACATTAATGCATATGTTAGGTTGCCATTGAACAAAGTTTTCCAGGAACTGGCAGGTTCTTAGTTTTTTAAAGCTACATTTACTCTAAGGGGTATTTTCCGTGAGTACTTAAAAGTTTAGAAACAGCACCTCTACAGTAAGCATTTGAAAGGAGTGGAAAAAAATTATATGTCTCTGGGTTACTTAGGCATCCTAGGAATGTAAGAGTACATAGGTTTTATTTCCCTTTCAGGTCAGAGAAGAGCATTTTCCCCACTGTGCAGACTCTGAGCAGTGAAACTGAGATTACAAGCAAAAAATAATTAATACACCTAAATTTTTTCTGGTTTTCAGTACATGGAGGCTATGGAGATGCTGGAAGCTTTGTTGTATAATTGTAAACTATACTGGATCAAATAGTTGTGCTAGTGTTCAATACGAAAATAAATAAACGAGAGTTTCAACTGTCCATAACTGAATAAGGAAGATAGAAGTCAGGGGGTTTATTTAGGTTTTTCCTAGAAAACACAATGTGTGATTTCCTTTTAGCACTGAACGTCTCTAGACACAGGTTGAGTGGATGATTTGCTAGTTGTTCACTCTGTAAATAGTCCTTTTATTGAAGTGATCAAGTTCTCTTGACATGGAATTGAGAGACAGAACGAATACCAGGAGATAGCTTTTCATAGTGCAAGTAAATATATTTTATGTGTGAATTTTTATCCCATCTACCTAATCTTGACAGAATATTAAAATTGTTAAAATTAGCCTGTACTGAAGCACATAACTTGTCTCAAAGAAGGATTAACATTCTGGATTTTATGTCTATTTTTATTAGTAAGATAGTGAATTGATACCCACTTTAGATATCCAATCAATATTATAATTCAGCCATTAAAGCTAATGTATTTTTAAATCATGTATTGTGACCCAGTCCCAAAGGCTAAGAAGAAATAGGACAGGTAATTCTGTGATATGAATAGTAGAATAAAAGCTGAAATCTTGAGGCATGTTTATAATACATATGGACCATAACCCACCAAAATGGAAAGCAAACTGAACAACAGGAGAGGAGGCTAATAGGTTATATTCAGTCAGCAAAAAAACAAGCAAAGAGACTTGTAGTCAGTCATGGGATCATTAACATTCAAATCGAGCAGGCAGAACTTTGTTTCTTTTTTATAATGAGATAAGACAGAGACAAGAAATAGAGATTTTTAATTTTTTTTTCTTTTCTATTCATCAAGAAATTCAGGTGAAGGTAGAGCTGAGATGAAAAAAAAAAATACTGAAGCACTAGGGAATTTAGGTCTTTCTAAGTCTGGTATCTTCCAGAATCAGCAAAAGAAATAGGTGGGGTAATTACCTTTATTCATTCAATGCATCAGCAGACTTTCATCAGGAGGTGATTAATGGTGCTATGTACTCTTAATTATTGATCTTACATTTTAAGTAATAAGACATGTGGAAGTGGGCACCATTATCTAGTAATTTACCATATTGGAGGGTTGACAAGATGCCTAGAGTGTTTAACATATAGATAAGATGAATTATAAGATAATGTAATAAGCTGGCATAAGTAGGAAACTTGTTGTTAAGGTATTTATCAGGCAAGAATCTTAGGACAGAGCCATGACAGTTTTTGTGTGGATAGACTTAGGATAAGTGGCCAGTTCACAGAGACTGGACATCTAAATAAAGTGTAATGATGGGACCGATACACTTCCCACAAGTGATACGAAATAATTAGCTTAAAACAGAGTGAATGAAGAAAATGCAATTTCCTGGTTTTGAGAAATGCGTAACTTTTGTGATGAAGTTACTTTTCAGAAGCTAATAATTTTTCTGTAAAGGAAAGTGAAAGAAGAGCATTTCTTTATCAGATGACTGATAAAAACGGTGCCAAGCTCTTAAAAC